>NC_134077.1:38420787-41225868 GCF_965140245.1 Athene noctua
AAGGAAAGGAAAGGAAAGGAAAGGAAAGAAAGAAAGGAAAGGAAAGGAAAGGAAAGGAAAGGAAAGGAAAGGAAAGGAAAGGAAAGGAAAGGAAAGGAAAGGAAAGGAAAGGAAAGGAAAGGAAAGGAAAGGAAAGGAAAGGAAAGGAAAGGAAAGGAAAAGAAAAGAAAAGAAAAGAAAAGAAAAGAAAAGAAAAGAAAAGAAAAGAAAAGAAAAGAAAAGAAAAGAAAAGAAAAGAAAAGAAAAGAAAAGAAAAGAAAAGAAAAGAAAAGAAAAGAAAAGAAAAGAAAAGAAAAGAAAGAAAAGAAAAGAAAAGAAAAGAAAAGAAAAGAAAAGAAAAGAAAGAAAAGAAAAGAAAAGAAAAAGAAAGAGAAAAGAAAAGAAAAAGAAAAGAAAAAGAAAAGAAAAGAAAAGAAAAGAAAAGAAAAGAAAAGAAAAGAAAAGAAAAGAAAAGAAAAGAAAAGAAAAGAAAAGAAAAGAAAAGAAAAGAAAAGAAAAGAAAAGAAAAAGAAAAGAAAAGAAAAGAAAAGAAAAGAAAAGAAAAGAAAAGAAAAGAAAAGAAAAGAAAAGAAAGGCTGTCTGGCAAGCTGAGCACAAGCGTTATTCTTTCAGGAGTTGGGCCAGCAGTAAGAAGTTGACCTTGTTTTAAGAGATAGCACAAGAATGAACTGATTTACTAGCTGGGATCTACAACACCGACACAACTTCTAACATGGACTTACTAATGGATTATAACTCCAGCAAGGTTTGGTATAAGACCCATAGCAACAAACGGACCTTCTAACTCATGATAGGAATAACAGTACAAAATGGAAGTTACAGTGTGATTCTTGGATTTTCCACTGTGTTCTAAAACACTATGTGTCTACTTTTCTCCATCCCAAAAATATCCTGTTTTATGTTGTACTACACAAAGAGACAGAAAGAAAAACAACCAGTATTATCTTAGATTTTATTACTGTTTCAAACTGCAACTTTAGTTTTCTTTTTAGTATGTTCAGTTTTTCACTCCAGACTTAGTAATATGTGATGCATTTTGAAGTGTTTCACATAAGTAATAACTTCATTTGTGTTAAGCAGGCAGCACTTCTACAAAACCTGTCTATAATTCCTTCACTATTTTTTGATCCATTTAATCAAAATTTTTAACAATTTAAAGAGAACTAGTGCATCTGTTCTATAAATGGTTTATCTAGGTAATGGAAAATCTTATTTAAAATAATAAAAAGAAAAATATGTGGATTTATTTGTAATTTACCACTAATAATCTAAAATAAAGTTGTATTCCAGATTTTTCTTCAGTCAAAAAGACAAAGTCAATGTTGAGAGACAGATTGTTGAATCGCATATAGCAGTTTCAAAGATGAAAAGTGTGATCTCTCAGGGCAGAATGATTTGAGACTACAAAATCAGTTATGGGAAGCTTTAACACAGGTGAAAAGCAAAATGCTAGATCCACCAACTCATCCTGCTTTTTATAACTGTGACATTGGTGGACCATGAAAACCACAGAAATTGCTGTGCATTCTTTACATAGCAGAACTCCTAAAACCACCTTTAATATAGAAGTGCCTAGATGAATGTTGGTTTTTTTTTTTCTTTACCTCGTTTGTCATGTGCTGTGTTATAAATACAGAGGCAGAACCAGAAAATAGCTTTTATAAATATATTTGAAATAACAACAAGCAAAACAAAAAGGTTCAGCACGCCAGGGAACAAGGGGGGTTTCTGCTTTGCACCGACGGCCCAATAATGATGATGATGATGGCTACCATCATGACCCATGTAAAGAAACCCCTCACCCTTTATAGCGTTTTCTGATGGATATTCATAAGATGGGTGTGTTTTAGTCCACACAAGTGTAATGGAGTCTCTTGAATTTTCTCAACTTTTCTGGTCTTGTTGAGGGGGGTTGTCTGGTGTTTTCCACTCTATTCTGCATGCGCAATCCGGTGTTGCTAGGGGCTTCTGACAGGGATTTTTCCAGTACTTATCCACATTTGCAATAACAGTCCATATGAGTCTGTGTTTACTTGAGGAAGAAAAACCTCCAAACCATTTTAACAATAAAACTACGATAAATCTCTTTCAACTTTTATGCATAGTAAAACACCAGTAGCACTCATGATCCGCATATTCAAGTCATATTTTTAACATGAATCACCACTATATTCTTCACAGCTGCATAATGTTCAGAAACGAGAGGGGCAGGGAAGGGGAGGGCATGACACACACACTTGCTTGAGGGGGTTGGAAGTGATGAGGAAAAATATCACACTTTAGCTGCATTCCCCACAGACAATGACAAAAAAATAATTCTACATTTTCCCACCAGATACCACTGTTAGACTGTTTAGTAAGGATGATTTATAGTCCTGGAGACTAGGTGTTTTAAAAGTTGTATTGTGAAAGGGCCTTAAAGCATGTAAAAATTGCCGTGTGAGCCAAAGTCCTTGAGTCAAGGGCACTGGGGGATCTTTCTTTTGAGTCATTAAGTCTGTGGTCATCTCAAAAGCAGCTCCCCAACTCATTTCAGGATTCAAGTGCACGTGACTGGAAAGAGGTGGGAATATGAAAATGAGTTACAAGAATTATCATGTTTATGTATAAGAACTTGATTTATATACATTATTGTATCCAATATAATCAGCATATTACATGGGCTAGGTGTGCGTTGTTGGTGAGACGACTCCCCTGAGTACCTGGCCATTAGTAAAGGAGTGTCTGCTTATCTACATCATAATGGTATCAAGAAATCCTTTTATCCTGTTTTCGACAGTTTCTGGTGACCCAGATGGGACCTCATTGAAAGACACTGGAGGAGTCGGGGACTAGGTCGGTTCCAGGTGGCACTGAGGAGTTCTCAGGGATACCCATCGATTCCCGATCCACAAGGCTCTTTGCAAAGCCCCCTGGAATTGGTAAGGCACTTATTTGATTTGGTTTGGGAAGTCTGCCTCTCAGACACAGCAAAAGCTGCACAGGGTTGGACAAAGGTTACCTGTTTGGATTGGGAGCCTAGGTGTTTGCCTGTAAGACATAAACAAAGGCTATTGCAGGGTTGGACAATTTTGGGTATTGGTAAAACCTATATGCTATAAGTATTTATTGGTATTTGTATTTTGGTATTTTAAAAAAATCGGATTAAAAAATATATAACAAAAATTGATGGTGTTTCTATGAGTTTGAGATGTACAAATAAGCACGAAGGGAGTGTGGAATTCAGATCCACAGTTCTGTTATCCTGTGAGGGGTGCAGCCGAAGAACAAAGTGAAAGATTGAGTGATTATGTGTGTGTGAATTTTAAAGTATTTTGAAATTACATCTAAACTAACACATTTATTTGAGAGTAAGACTGTTGGTAATTTGGCTTTTGATGAAAAGGTACTGAAGATTTCCCCATTAGGATGTCTGTTAAAACATTGGGAAGAAATACATGATGACTTATATAAAAATCAGATTATATAGTACTGCAATTATTGGTGGTCTCTATATGTTTTGAAAGATCAGAAAAAGTGGCCTACCAATGGAACTTTGGAGGAGGATTTGTGAATTCTTGGAACTGAGATTTTAATGCATGCCTAGGAATAAATCAGTGTGCTTATTATAAAAAAAAAAAAAAAAAAAACAAAAAAAAAAGAAAGAAAAAAGTCATTAGAATAAAAGAATGTCCAAAGATGAGGGACCAGAGGGGAACCCAGCGGAACCTCTTGTTGTAATTAACCTGGGAGAAAAAGAGCTTAAATTTTTTTAGTAGATACAGGAACAACATTTTCAGTATTGAATACCTGTAGAAGGAAATTCAGAATGAAAACAGCAAGCATAAGGGAAGCAACAGGGAAAGAAAAGAAACAGTTCATTCCTACAATCCCTGTATTTGAAATTTGGGAACAAAATTATTACACATAAATTCTTGTTGGTACCAGAATGTTCGATACCCTTGTTAAGAAGGGATTTGTTGTCCAATTGTTTTTGAGGAAGGGGAAGTCTTCCTAAAAATACCTGCGTCAAAGACAGGATAAATCCTAATGATACAAGAAAGAATAAAAGAACAAGAAATTCCCAGGAAGTAGATCTAGCAGTAATCCCTACAGTAGGGGAAACAGATGAACCTGACAAATCAGGATTAGCACTGTGTGTAAAAACATAATTGAAGGAGGGTGCAAGACCAGTAAGGATTAAACTGTACCCAACTAAACCAGAAGTTGGATGGGGAATTAAGAAATTATTGACAAATTTCTGGAGTATAAAATTTTTGAGGAATGTGAATCTAAATATAATACTCCAGTTTTACCATTTAAGAAACCTTTGGGTGAATACAGGTTAGTACAAGATTTAAGAGCAGTGAATCAGGTAGTTAAGGACATTTATTCTGTAGTGGCAAATCTATATATATTGTTGACAGCATTAAAAGAGATCCATCACTGGTTTACAGTGCTTGATTCAAAGAATGATTTCTTTCACGTACCCCTGGAGAAGGGAAGAAGAAAATTGTTTGCCTTTGAGTAGGAAAATCCAAAAACAGGAAAGAAAAAAAAAAAAAAAAAAGACAATTGACATGGACAAGACTACCCCAAGGATTTAAAAAAAAAATTAGCCTGACCATTTCTGGAAATCATCTGGAAAAGGAACTTCAAGTATGGAAACAGGATGATTCACAGCCAAAGTGTGGACACTTAATTTTGCTATATGTGGATGACGTACTGATTGCTGCAGAAGCAAGATCTACCTGCATAAAGGTAACAACAGAACTTTTAAATTTTCTTGTACTAAACGGGTACAAAGTATCCAGAAATAAAGCCCAAATAGAAAACTATATATATATGGGCTTTATGATTTCACAAGGACCATGACAATTAGGAACAGACTGTAAGGAAGCCATTTGTGGCATCCTGGAGCTGAAAAATGTTCATGAACTAAGGGCTATTTTGGGAATGGCAGGGTGGTGTCACCTTTGGTTAATGAACTATGGTCTAATAGCTAAGATAGTGTATGAAGCTCAAAAGAGCTTTCCCTTTGTCCAGGGCCCACATCAGCAACAAGCCTTTAAAGTTTTGAAATGAGCTCTAATGTCTGCACCTGCCCTGGGACTTCCATATTTAACCAAAGATTTCCAGTTGTTTGTTTATGAAAGACAACATCTTACACTAGGTGTGCTGACCCAGACAACGGGAAGCTGGAAGAGCTTCCCGTACAATATTTAATTATATAATTATAATAATGATATAATTATAATTATATCATTAAATAGAATTATATAATTATTTACTCTCTTTAAGAAAAACCTTGACTGGAATCCAAAATGCAGTACTGTGGAACGGACCTCTATCCCTGGAAAATCCAATACGTGATATTCAACCTGGAGACTACATCTGTGTGAAGATGTGGACTTCTGAACCCTTACAAGAATGCTAGAAAGGACACTTTCAGATACTGCTGACTACCTTTACAGGTATCAAAACTGCAGAATCAGATGCATGGATACACTATACTAGAGTGAAGAATGTGCCCCCTTCCTGGATTATTTTCAGTAGGGATCTGGGAAACTCAAAATAACTTTAAAATATGTCTAACTTTATATATTAATTAAAACTTGTTTTAGATTTGATTTTAACCTGGAAATTGATGCTGGTGAAATTTTGGTTTGAGGTAATGATCGAAAGACAAAATATGACTGAGGAAATATTAGACTTGGAAGTGAAGAATAGAAGGCAGATAGAAACAGAACAGATAATATACCTCCCAAAGAAAACAGCAGAAGAAAATTTGATGTTAAGAATAAGGAATTTGATAATTTTCAGAACATAACACAAATTACTGTTTACTAATACCAAGAGCAGGAGATTAATCTGTTCCACGGGGAATTTTAACAATGAATTAGACCAATTTAAGACACAAATACAAAAATGAGACTACTCATTACGAACAAAAAACCCGTTGTTCACTAGTAAGAACAAGTAAAAATTATCAAGCAACAGTAGAAGTTCTCAGAAAATAAAGCAGATAGTGAAAAGTTGTTAAATTGTGTTTTCACAAAAAATAGGAAGATATTAAACTTTTGGGTGGTGTTCCTATGATGAACAAATTAGAAACAATGTAAGTAGAAACATCATGGAATAGAAGTGTGACAAAACCAATTAGACTACACAAGAGCAGGAGGTGCAATAAGATTCTATATAGTCCATGACTATATTTTCACAGTTTCAATAAATATAGCTAGAACTCATGGTGATTTATTTGGGATGGGACAACTTTTGCAGACTTTCCATCAGTGAATGATAAAGGAAGCACATTGAGAAAAAAGAAAAATTTAGTTACTTGGCAAAAATATAAGGAAATATATAAGTACAGTAATGTAGACCTAATAATTCAGAAAATTCCTGCTTTGGCTGCTGTCTTAAAATATGGGTGTCTTTGCCAAAGTCTTAAAAATGGTCTTAATTTAACCAAAATTCCCAAAAGACGAACAATATTTAGCTGTAGAAGATATGCAATTCAGAGTCCAGGACATTTGGTTTTGGCAATAAGTAATGGAACCTGGACAACACATCTGCCCTTAGATAAGAAGGTAAAACACATTACTTTAAATATATCAGCATTGAACCCAATTTGAAAGGAATGTCCCTTTAAAGGGACCTTAAAATAAAAATTTAAAAATTAAAATTAAAGCAGGTAGGAGATCAGAGATGGACGACACATGAAATGAATCCTCAACAGGAATAAAAGTTAAGCTCTAGAATCCCTTTTGAATCCCATATCATATAAACCCAGGAAATGGTTATATCAGCTAACTGGACAGGTAGAAAAACTGGCTGATGTCACAAGAAAAATATATAAAGAACTAAATTTTCAATTGCAGGCAACCTCAAGAACGACTTTGTAAAACAGAATGACAATAAAAATGCTCCTGCTTAAAGAGCATGGAATTTGTGGACACCTTAAAAATAGAATGGAACACTGCTGCATACATATCCCAAATTTAACATGAGATGTTAAACATCATCTAAAATTACTAAGAAAAATTGAGGAAAATACTGAAAAAGTCTGAGAAGATATGTCAAAAGATTGGACTGACAAAATTTTTAGTGAATTAGCTGTCCTGGTTCAACTAGGATAGGGTCAAGTTTTCGCCAGCAGAGAGAGAGGGGGAAGGGATCTTCAGCCGGGTTATTCATACCATGCTGACTTCAGGTCCAGGGGCGGAGCATTTTTAGCTTTTGCTTTTGGTATTGGGGGTTGCGACACATGCGGCAGGCTTGTTCCCTGACCATTTTTTGGTATTTCTCTGTATATCTTTTGTCTTGTTCACTGTTATTGGTGTTTATTGTTGTTATCATTGCCACTGCTGCTATTCAGATTGTTTTATCACACTGTTGTATTAAATTTCTTCTTATTTCAGGCCGGGGTCTGTGCTTAACTTCCAGCTCGACCGGCTGTGGGTGGGGGAAGGGCAACAGCAACGTGCTCTCCGGTCCCGACAGGGCTTAAACCAGCACATTTGTAATTGGCACACCAACGTGGGGCTCGAGAGCTGAAATAAGAATAAAAAGGGAAAGACCCTGACCAGAGTGTGATAGAGCAATCTGTTGGGTGTAATCTTTCTGTTTGTATTTGTGTTTATTTGATAAGAAAATGTTTGCAATGCTGGCCCACTTGCTTGCGTGGTGGGGCTGGATTAATCCTTATATCCAGTCTATAATCCCAGTGGTGGCATTTGTTATCGGTGGAAAATGTATAAAGGGTCTTATGTTGTTATACGGGCTATTGAATTCTTATAATGCCTTTGTATCGCTGGGGGGGGGGGGGGCGGGAACCTGTTTGCTGCCTGGGCTTTTGTTAGGGGTCTCAACCCCTCTGTGGGTGAGCCAGGGGAAGAGATCCTCTCGGCTTTGGGGAGTTTCAGTTATCCTTGGAGCCTGCAGGCCAGTGTGATTGTGGCACAATGCCTTCTGAATGCCTGCCTGATTTCGATTTTGGCCATGTGGCATTTCTCTAACAATAGCAGTGCCCGGAAACCTGCCCCGAGGTCAGATAATAGTGAGTGGCAAGGGGTGTGGGAAAAGATGGGCAAAGGCCTGAGTCGGTGGGCACCCCCAATGCTTTGGAATTTCACTCCTGAGCAAATGCAGAGCCCTGATAAGTTGACGGAGTGCTTAGAAAGGGTGTGCAACCAAACTGGCAAAACCCAGGAGACACAAATCGCTGCAATGTGTTGGGGACTTGCCCATGCATACCGTGTCCTCTTTAATACCACGCACTGCCCTAAAGGGGAAGAAAAGGACACACAAACAATATCTGAACCGGGGGCACAGGCAGAGCCAGTCTCAGTCACCTCCACCAGCACACAGACTGAGCCAGAGAGCCAGGCAGTGCCAGTGTCAGTCGCGCCGATACAGAAAACAAAATATACCAGAAAGTCAGTTTGCCAAGTGAGGGATGAGGATGAGCCGGGCCCAGCACAGGAACAGGAAGAAGGACCAGGGGTGATTGTCGATCTCTGTCCCCGACTGAGCTGCGAGATATGCGGACAGAATTCGGCCACCTGGGAGGCGAGCAGATTTGCACCTGACTGCTCCGATGCTGCGACAATGGAGCCAGTGCTTTTGAAATGGAGGGGAGAGAGGCCAAGCAGCTGGGATCTTTGGCCAAGGAGGCTGGCATTGATAGGGAAATAGGGAAACAGACTCAAACCCTCAGCCTTTGGAAGCGACTCCTGCTCAGTGTAAGGGAGAGGCACCCCTACAAGGATGATATCCTATGTCAGCTGAGCAAATGGACCAACATTGAGAAAGGCATCCAGAACCTCAGGGAACTGGCTGTGTTTGAGATGATCTATGGTGATCTGAATGATGAGCAGTCACCCATGAACCCAGATCAGGCCCCTTGCACACACCTGATGTGGCGAAAGTTCCTGAAGAGCGCAGCAGAAGCACACTCGAAAGCATTGGCAATAGTGTCCTGGTGGACAGACACCCACACTCTAACAGTGGATGGAGTGGTTGGCAAGATCCAGCAATATGAGAGAAATCTCCCTCCATCTCAGCATTCCTGGGTCTCAGCTGTGGAGAAACTGTCTCAGAGGGTCCAAAAAAGGGAAGAGGACATGTCCTACACTCCACCTGCACAGGCTGATGTTTCAGACATTAGAAGTAAACGTTTCACCACCCAAGAGAAAGGCAGCAGAAGGTACACAACATGAGGCACCCTGTGGTTTTTCCTCCGTGACCATGGAGAAAACATGAGGAGGTGGGATGGACAGCCCACTGCCGCCCTAGCTGCACGAGTAGAGCAACTGAAAGGGAAGCCCATCACAAAAGGGGAGTCCTCTAAGAAGAGCGAAGCTCCAGTGTCCAGTCAGAAATCCCCCAGGCAGAACAGAATGGTGAACGTTATGTCTGACCCCCATGAGGGGATGTCACGTCCCGCTCCGATGAGGGGGGCAAGTGACTCAGATTCGCAAATCCCCAATTGGAGCGGACAACAAGTCTCCAAGTTCAAGCATTTATTAACTACCTACAATGCACTAATTGAACACATGATAATTGGCCAAGTACAGAGCAAGTTGTGGTGAGCAATATAATATGCTTTGCATTTCTTAATAGAAAAAGGAAAAGAGGGAGATAGAGGGAATGGGGGGATACAGATCACTGGTCTGGGTTCCTGCGCTGATCCTGCCGGCAAGGGTTCCAGGAGGCGGCCGTCTTCTTCGCTGGCATTCGTCTTCTTCCCTTCACTGCTTTCTCCAGACGGTCGGGGGGGGGGGGGGGGGCAGAGAGAGAGAGAGAGCCCTTTCTTCCCCCCTTTGATTTATACCCATTTTCCTTGGGTCCGTCCCCTAGGTCGACCCACATAGCTACGTATCCCATGTACAGGGAGGGGTAAGGTGTTTCATGGGATGATGTCATTAGCATGATCATGACAGCCCTCGTTAGCATATTGAGGGGTGTCAACTTTAATATGCATTTTGTGGATAATGAAGCAAAGTTCATTCACCGGACACATGGCCCTTGAAATTTGCCCAGGTGCCCCAGGGCAGAGCTGTCCTGTCTCCACAGGGCTCTCTCCCCCAGCTACATCGGGCAGCGTTATCAGCTTGGGCCTCCACAGAATGCACCCTGTGACTCATAGTTTTGTCTTGCGAGTGTTTGAGGCATTTCTTCAATCAGCCTCAACTTTTGCTTTCCCAGGTTGTTTGTCTTAGTTTCTCACAGGCCTGGTTTCTCGTCTCTCACATGGGACCAGTAAATCGTTCTTGCAAGAAGTGAGTGATGATGAGCAGGATTAGAGGGGCCCTGCCTCCAGCCAGGTGGAGGAAAGGGATAATCGGATTTACTGGACAGCGTGGATCCAATGGCCTGGCACGTCAGACCCACAAGAATATCAGGCTTTAGTGGACACTGGCGCGCAGTGCACCCTGATGCTATCGAGCTACAGTGGGGTTGAATCCATCTGCATCTCCAGAGTGACAGAGGGATCCCAACAGCTGACCCTACTGGAAGCTGAAGTGAGCCTGACTGGGAAGGACTGGCATAAGCACCCCACTGTGACTGGCCCAGATGCCCCGTGCATCCATCTCAGGACAGGGTACTTCAGAGACCCAAAAGGGTACCGGTGGGCTTTTGGTGTAGCTGCCCTGGAGGAGGTTCAACAGTTGTCCACCTTACCCGGCCTCTCAGAGGATCCCTCAGTGTTGGGGCGGCTTAAGGTTGAGGAGCAGCGAGTGCCGATAACTACCAGGACGGTGTACCGGCGGCAGTACCGCATCAAGCAAGATTCCCTGGTCCCCATCCATCATCTGATCCGTCAACTAGAAAGCCAGAAGTTGATCAGCAAAACTCACTCACCCTTCAACAGTTCTATATGGCCAGTGAGAAAGCCTAATGGTGAATGGAGGCTAACTGTGGACTACCGTGGATTGAATGAAGTTACGCCAGCGATGAGTGCTGCAGTGCCGGACATGCTAGACCTCCAGTATGAACTGGAGTCGAAGGCAGCCAAGTGGTACACCACGACTGACATTGCTAACACGTTCTTCTCCGTTCCGATAGCGCCAGAGTGCAGGCCACAGTTTGTGTTCACTTGGAGAGGCATCCAGTACACCTGGAATCGATTGCCCCAGGGGTGGAACAACAGCTCCACCATTTGCCATGGACTGGTCCATACTGCACTGGAGAAAGGTGGGGCTCCAGAACACCTGCAGTTCATTGATGACATCATTGTATGGGGGGACACAGCCAAGGAAGTCTTTGAGAAAGGGAAGAAGATAATTGAAAACCTCCTGAACGCCGGCTTAGCCATTAAGCAAAAGAAAGTTAAGGAGCCTGCAAGGGAAATTCAATTCCTAGGGATAAAGTGGCAAGATGGGCGTCGCCACATCCCAATGGAGGTGATAAACAAGATAAGAGCCATGGCCTCACCAACCTCTAAAAAGGAGACTCAGTCTTTCCTGGGCGCTGTGGGCTTCTGGAGAATGCACATCCCGAACGACAGTCTGATTGTGAGCCCTCTCTACCATGTAACCCGCAAAAAGAACGATTTTGAATGTGGCCCTGAGCAACAACAATCCTTTGAACAAATTAAGCAGGAGATTGCCCAAGCAGTAGCCCTCGGGCCAGTCCAGGAAGGGCAGGAGGTTAAGAACATGCTCTAGACCGCAGCCGGGGAGAATGGCCCTACCTGGAGCCTCTGGCAGAGAGCACCTGGGGAAACCCGAGGTCAACCTCTAGGCTTTTGGAGCCGGGGATACAAAGGCTCTGAAGCTAATTATACACCAACTGAGAAGGAGATACTGGCAGCGTACGAAGGAGTTCGGGCTGCCTCAGAAGTGGTCGGCACTGAAACACAGCTCCTCCTGGCACCCTGACTGCCGGTGCTGGGGTGAATGTTCAGAGGAAAGGCCTCCTCCACACATCATGCAAACGATGCCACGTGGAGTAAATGGGTTGCGTTGATAACACAACGGGCTCGAACCCCAGCCATCCAAGGATACTAGAGGTGATTACGAACTGGCCAGAGAGCAAAGATTCCGGGATGTCACCAGAACAGGAGGTGGCACGTGCTAAGGAGGCCCCACCATATAACGAGCTGCCAGATGAGGAGAAGCGATATGCCCTGTTCACTGATGGGTCTTGTCGCATTGTGGGAAATCATCGACAGCTGAAGGCTGCTTTATGGAGTCCTTCACGACGGGTCACTGAAGCTGCTGAGGGACAGGGTGAATCCAGCTAATTTGCAGAAGTAAATGCCGTCCAGCTTGCTTTGGATATTGCTGAGCGGGAAAAGTGGCCAAGGCTCTACCTCTACAGCGACTCGTGGGCAGTGGCAAATACCCTGTGGAAATGGCTGCAACAATGGAAGCAGAACAACTGGAAATGTAAGGGTAAACCTGTCTGGGCCGCTGAAGTATGGAGGACATTGCAGCCCATGTGGAAAACCTCGTTGTGAAGGTGCGCCATGTGGATGCCCATGTACCCAAGAGTCGGGCCACTGATGAACATCGACACAACCAGCAGGCAGACCCAGCTGCTAAGATTAGAGTGGCTCAGGTGGACTTGGACTGGCAACGCAAATTTGAACTTTTCATAGCTCGGTGGGCCCATGAGACCTCGGGCCACCAAGGTAGGGATGCAACATACAGGTGGGCTCGAGATTGAGGGGTGGACCTTATTGACACCATTGCATAGGTCATCCACGGATGTGAGACATGTGATACAATCAAACATGCCAAGCAGGTGAAGCCCCAGCGAAATGGAGAGCGATGGCTGAAACATAGATATGGAGTGGCCTGGCAGATCGACTACATCACACTGCCACAGACCCGCCACAGGAAACGCCACGTGCTCACAGTGGTGGAAGTAACCACTGGATGGCTGGAAGCCTACCCAGCGCCCCATGCCACCACCTGAAAGAGCGTCCTGGCCCTTATAACCCAAGTCCTGTGGCGACATGGCACCCCAGAGAGAATTGATTCTGACAACGGGACCCACTTCCGAAACAACCTCATAAATCCCCGGGCAGAAGACCACGGCATCAAGTGTGTCTACCATATCCCCTACCACGCACCAGCCTCTGGGAAGATCGAGCGCTACAATGGACTGTTAAAAACCACATTGAAAGCACTGGGAGGTGGGACCTTCAAACACTGGGACATGCATCTAGCAAAGGCCACCTGGCTAGTCAACACAAGAGGATCTGCCAGTCCAGCTGGCCCAGCTCAGTCGAAACCTCCACGTGCTGTAGATGGGGATAAAGTCCCTGTGGTGCGCATGAGGAATATCTTGTGAAAAATGGTCTGGATTAGTCCTTCACCAGGCAAAGGTAAAGGCAAGCCCATCCACGGGATTGCTTTTGCCCAAGGACCTGGGTGCACCTGGTGGGTTTTGCAGAACAGTGGAGAAGTCTGATGTGTACTACAGGGGGACTTGATTCTGGATGAGAACATGCCGTTAATTATGCTGTGCCTGCGTAAATTATTACTTTGTTATTGTTAACTGCTGAATGGCAGCTGGACATGACGCAGATGGTATAGAATAAAGGGGTGGATTATGTCCTGGTTCAGCTAGGATAGGGTCTAGTTTTCCCCAGCAGAGAGAGAGAGAGGGGGAAGGGATCTCCAGCCGGGTTATTCATACCATGCTGACGTCAGGTCCAGGGGCGGAGCATTTTTACCTTTCGCTTTTGGTTTTGGGGATTGCGATACACACGGCGGGCTTGTTCCCTGACCATTTTGCGGTATTTCTCTGTATATCTTTTGTCTTTTTCACTCTTATTGCTATTAATTTTTGTTATCATTGCCACTGCTGCTATTCAGATTGTTTTATCACACTGTTGCATTAAATTTTCTTCTTATTTTAGCCCGGATCTGTGCTGAACTTCCAGTTCGACCGGCTGAGGGTGGGGGAAGGGCAACAGCAAGGTGCTCTCCAGTCCTGACAGGTTTTAAACCTGTACATTAGCCTAAAACTTAAGTTCATATATAAAGTCACTATGTAATTTACCCATTATTTGTCTTGCTGGTTGTTTTCTTAATAGTAATACTGATTTATTCCTGCTTTAAGAAACACATGACCAGAGAAATTGTATTCAATTGCATGATTATATTCAATTTGTGATCATGATCACAAATGCCAAGACTCACCAGCATATGGTGAGACAGAAACATAATAGACTCTGATATTAAAGTATTGAAATTATCTTCAAAACTTTCAAAGGGGTGAAATGTTACTGATTGTTACTGATTTGTTATTAATCTGAGATGATTTTTGGTGATTTTTTATATTATTAGGATTAATCAATTAATAGGAATCTCACAAAAATATTGGTTTTGTAGAAGATAGTGGTATATTGTTTGAAGTAGTCATAGAAATATTGTGTTTAGTTTAAAGTAACCATACAACCAGTTATGCTGCTAGACAAGATACCATTGTTAGACTGTTTAGCAAGGATGATTTATAGTCCTGGAGATTAGGTGTTTTAAAAGTTGTATTGTGAAAGGGCCTCAAAGCATGTAAAAATTGCCGTGTGAGCCAAAGTCCTTGAGTCAAGGGCACTGGGGGGTCTTTCTTTTGAGTCATTAAGTCTGTGGTCATCTCAAAAGCAGCTCCCCAACTCATTTCAGGATTCAAGTGCACATGACTGGAAAGAGGTGGGAATATGAAAATGAGTTACGGGAATTATTATGCTTATGTATGAGAACTTGATTTATATACATTATTGTATCCAATATAATCAGCATATTACACAAGTTAGGTGTGCGTTGTTGGTGAGACGACTCACCTACACACCCGGCTGTTAATAAAGGATTGTCTGCTTATCTACATCAAATTGTTGTCGATAAATTCTTTTATCCCATTTTGATGACAACTACATCGGTTTAAAAGGTTTTTTTCTGTTTTTCTTTTTTTCTCTTCCCTGCCTTTCTGAAGGAGATAGCAAACATTTATCTCAGCAAGACATTTTTCTTGAAGAACAGTAAGCAGATAGAGATGACACCTGTGGTTGTTTAAGCTGATCCAACGTATTTCTCAATAGTGAGACTGGGCAGAAGGTGATACAGATTCCATTTAATTTTATTACAGCCCAAGAATTTTTGCCCTCCCAATGTTTCAGTGGTATTTTTCCTTATTTGTATCATAAAAATCCTTTGTCAATCAACTTTCTTAGGGACAGATAAGATACTGTGTCTTTTTCCAACCAAAAGTAGAAATAAATCTCTGTGGGAGTGTAAATGGCAAGCATGTAACGTTTGAACTATTACTTTCTCACCACTTGACAAAGACAGAAACTGGAACATTCTTTAACATTCTTTTAATCAGGGAAGGTCATGGATGCTCAATCACACTGAGCAGACCTATTTACAGAAAAACCTTTTAGGTCTCAGGACTCTTCTGACAGATATCCTTCAGTACCTCCAAGTAAAAGGCACAGATATCTAGCACAGCACACCTCTCTGTTTGAGGGAAGAGTACTTAACACCTTCCCAATCTATATTAATATCTCCAGTGCAGGACTAGATAGGAGATACATAACGAGTGTTCATTTTGCATCTTTGTTTTCCTACAGTGATCTGTATCACACAAGGGGTTTTCCATCAGGTGCAGCTGAAATTGGTGTTCAGTGCATGCATTTTTGCTGCTTCATTAAAATCCAAAGGTAGTTCAATGTGTAGGCAGACATAAAGGTGTTGAAGTAAAATCTCTCTGTACTCATTCTCCACATCTGTGCCTACTAGTAAAAGTAATTGAAGTGCCTATTGTAAACAAAGACATCCAGGCACTTCAAGCAGTAAGCTATAGCATGAATACATGGTTTGTGACTATCAAAAGACTTTCAAAATAAGAAAGAATAAATAAAGTTTCTAAATAGAACTGTAAAGAAATGTGAATTATACACAGCTGGCAATTCCCAAATCATAAAAGCAGACCATCAGATAAAAATAGACCACATCAGTTTCATTTCACCCAAGTACAGAGGATAAAGTGAGTAGAAGCTGTTGTGAATTGACCTGTGTTCTTATGGACCTCTGCAAATCGAGACTAACTCCAACCCCCCATCTTCTCTCATCTCTGAATATCCTCTGATATATCATACTTTTACCCATTCAATGACAGCTTCTAGCAAGAACAGTGAAACTGATGCAGTGATACCCTCTCCTGTAGGCAACAGAGAATCAGAGAATACATCCCAAAATAGTATCTCCGGAATACATTTGCACGCCTTTTATCCTGGAGTTGTCCTCAGGGCTAAGTGATATCCAGCTGCCCTAAAAGAGTCATAACAGCTTTGAACTCATTGTGTTTCTTGTCTCCTTGTCCTGGATCACAATTTCTCCAGGAATTACCAGAGAAATCTGATTTGCAGCTGATTGGAATTTACAGCTTGTCCTAAGCAGAACAGTTTATCTCATTCACTAGGAACCATATCAACATGCTCTCTTTAGGACAGCATTTGCAAATCAGTTGTAAGAGTCTTTTGCTTTGAACCATGACTAATATAGAAGTCCATTACTCCACATACCTATACTGAGTTGTAATACAAAGAATTGTAATTGCCTTTCAGGAAAAAAAAAATCAATATATGGAAAGGAAGCCTGAACTAAGTAGCAAATCATAGATAAATCATATAAAAACAACTGTTCCCTGTACTCATTTTCTTCCCTTCAGATTTCTATTTTCCATATAATTATTTGGTTTAAAACTGAATAAAAACCAAACTTAGAAAAATGTTTGTTCACTGAAAAGAAATTAATTGTCCCTTAAACGCATGTTCAAACACCTGGAATAAACCCTATATTCTGACACTGAACTTGAAGAAGCATTTCTGTACTGTAGAGATAGTATTTGCATCATATAATGAAAGGAATGGGATAAAAATTATTTTCCCTTAATGAATAGGTAAGTAAATTGAGCTTGAAAATCCCCATAAATAGCAAGTGTGGAAGTTAGATATTCCCACAGGAGGCTTAACTCAAACATCAGTCCTTTAATTTGAAAAAATATCCAGGTTTTTGGTTTTGGTTTTGGTTAGTTTTTTGTTTGTTTGTTTGTTTGTTTGTTTTTAAATAAGAATGGATTGTACATTTTAGTTGGAACTGAGACAGTCTCCCTCCAGACTACCAGCTTTCTTTTACCTATTGGCCTAGAAATAAATTCTGAAATTATGAAGCCTCCATTATATAGATTACAGGTGAAAGATGAACAGTAAATACATCTGCTTAAGTGATTTTCTTTGGTTTTGACCCGTTCTTCAAAGTAAAATCAGTACAAATGGGGCATAAACAGTGACTAAATTCAAATACTTTGTCTTTCAAAAATCCAGTGGAAAATGTTTTTCAAAAAGGTATATGATTGAATGTCATATGTGAGTGCCAAGGGGCAGAAGTTAGTCCTATCCCGAGTCCCCTTATAAAGATAATTTACAGAGTTCTGTTGTCTAATGCAGTAACTTTAGCAGTTTTAGTAGTTGCCTTACATTATAAAAATATAAAGTAATTTGTTGCTCTGTGTTCATCTAACATCTAAATTGTTCTTCACTTTCACAAGTTTTCCGCCTATGATTAAAAAGAAAAAGGCGTTGGTCATCATATTTGCTTTAAAATATATCCTCAGTCTCAATATTCTTTGAAAACCCACTCTGTAGAAATGCCAATTTTTGTTTAATCTGTCTCCGTTAAGTCATGCTAGCTTATTTTTGGAACAATATTGCTGAAATTTCTGCATAGTCAATGAGTTTTTTCTAAGACACCACACTCAGACATGAGGATTTATTGTTTTCTCTGTCACAAATTCTAGCAACTTTGGGCTGAAAATATAATTTTGCAGTGTCTCAGTTTCAAACTGTAAAAAGGTGGATGAGGTCTAAGGCAAAGTGTACTGATTCCTAGAAAAACTAGTGAGGTTAGAAGCCCAAGGTGTAAGAAAGATCTATGTGTCTGGTGTACAGAAAGGGAACTGCATGAAAGCAGTAACTGAAACGTGTTAATTCTGCATTTATTGTTTTCATCATACTTACGTTTAGTCATATTTTATGGACATGTTTGCACTAAGTGCAATTCTGGGCAAAAATGTGCCTGGGATGAGTAAATTCCAGTGCAGCAGCTCAAAGCTTGAACATGCAAATGTTCCCAGATAATAGGAGATGAAGGTGGTGTTTTCTGTCAGTTAAGAGCTGAAGATGGGCCTATGAGTTGTGGTAGTCCTTCTGAAGAGCAAAAGCCCTTGAAGAAGCAGAAAGGCCCATGGAAAAGAAGAGTTGATATAGGAAATTACTAATATGTGAAACCTTGCTGGGTAGATAACACAAGACTTTACCATGAAATAAAAGCTATAAGCAGTAGAATGCAGACTTGTCAGTTGTGTCTCAAAGATATTAGCACAGGGTGCTTGAAGCAAAAGAGCAGCTGCTTGTCTCATGTTATGCTGTTTGTCTTGCTCTTGTTTTCATTACTCTCTCCCCTAACATTCTGTTTTGTTAAGGATGTTTGATTCATCACCTGTCAGTGGAGACTAGCAGTTCATTTAGCAATCAGTTTCATGTAATTTCCCCAATTTCCCAGTGAGTTTTCCAACATTATTTAATAAAGATAAGTAGAAATCAAACTCAGTCCTTGTTGCTGCCAGTCAATGAGTGGAGATAACATACACAACGATTGTTTACTTAAGTTGATATGGTTTCTAAAGGCATAGTGCTGAATGAGACAAATACTTCTTTTTGCACGCACATAGCTGGTATTTGTCAAGACATAGGAGGACATCCAAACAGCTAGTTAAGGTGGCTGGTGGAACTGTACACAAACCTAGACCTTCTCTTTCCCAAAAACCCATTACCAAATATTTGAAAGCAGAATACAAAGTAAATTGCAGTGAAGTTTCCCGTATGTTCTCCTAATATTATTCTGGCTTCTTATGGGAAGGAATGGAATTAGTCAGCTTCTTTACTGCTCTCATGGGCCTGGGACAAAAAGATAAATGCTAATTGGAGTAAATACTAGTTTAGTTAAATGGAAATAGAAGGAAAAACACAAAGATAAATGTTACATTTTCTTTCTTTCATTGTTTACTTTATTTGTATATTATTAATTGAAGTACCTTAGATTATAGTATTAAAATCAAGTTTACAGAAGTTGCCCATTCCATTGAAATGGAAATAACAATAAAAAACTTTGTAGAACAGCATGGTCACACACAGAATCATTTCTTTATGAACATTTCTTTCCATAAAATAGTTTGGCAATCAGATTTTAAAATAAAACCTTCAGTGACACAAGCAATCTTCTTTACTATGAAGTTCTCTGTCAACGCAAGTCTAAGGAAAGAAAATAGTTATTACAAAGCTTGATTGAAGTGTATAGTTTTGGAAAGTCTAAATTTAAAAATAGCCTGCAACTTTCTGTCTAAACACATTTGCAGAAATGTTTCTAAACTCTTCATATTGCAACATACAGATGTTATTCCATCCAGCAGAGGTGGAATTGTCACATCGAATTCTGTACTGAATTTTGAAGCACTCTTGTGCTCTTCAAATAGAAAAAGACAGGCCTGAAGTAGAAGCAGTTCATAGTTCTATTTTATAGCACACAGCACTTCATTTTTATTTGTCAAGATTTTTTTTTCAGACATGGCTTAATAACAATATTTAAGTTCTCACTTCTGTTTGTGCTCTGCTTCCATTTATTTATTAATAGGTAGTCTTTATGTCAACATATAGTTTTTCCACACAGTTTAAAGAATAAAAAGAAACAAAACAAACAAAAATACATTTCAAAGAAGAAAAATAAACACGACAATCAATTAGCAAAAATTAAAATAAGTGCAGCAATATGAAGTTACTTACCAAGATATTAACAAACAAACAAAACCAAAATAGAGCGGTTTGTATTTACAGGTAACAGCAATAGCAAGTAGAAGAAAAAAACTGCTTGTCCACCATAGTTGCACTGAAGGAGGAAATTGGACGGACAAGTAAAAGAGGATGGTATAATCAGAGGAAGTGGGACTATATAAGTATTAAGTCTTGAGAACTGTACACCCAAGTTGTCTAATTCTAAATTGATGGAAACATTACAGAGTGAGTAAAACAAAATCAAGCATCAAAGACAGACACTGTGAAGAAATGTAAGGGTGAACTTATTCTTACTGGAGAGGATTTGACTTTTTTATGACTGTAGGTTTGCAAGGTCATGAAGTGCATTGATCCAGATAAAATTCTGGATCAAAGAACATAAATTATAGAAGTGTGGGATAGGAAGAAAGCAAAGTGTCTGTGTCTCAATCATATAATTCAAACTATGAGATCTTATGCTAATAAACTTACTGTAGTGAAAAGATTACTCATCTGAGTGGGTAAGAATTCAAGAAAGTACCTATTAAATATGCTCAAACATAGTTCAAGTTGTCCTATTATGAACAGTCAAAAGACACGACACATAATCCACAGATTTTAAATTGTCTCAAAGCATCTTTAATACAACTTTTTTACCTTTGGCTGCTCTTTAACCTGCCTTTCTAAGTGCATAGGTAGACTACAGTAGGAATTGTAGCAAAGAGTGTTAGAGGAGGTCCTCTGAAAGCAGCCTTACACCTTAAACCTGGGGCACTTACTTCTGCAACTGCATTTTGTCAGTGTATGTGAAGCACAAGAAGTTAAAAATTTAGTAGAAATAACATTAATTAGCCCAATTCTGACCTTAATCTCCAGTTCCCACCTCTCCACTGGTACTTTTGATGTTTTGTCAACGGTTGGACTGCCACTCAAAACAGAGTTTATCACTGTTTATCAGGAGATTTGGATTGCCAAGAGTTAATTTCAGGGAGGTTCCTATGCTGCTTATCTTTTCTTTCACATGACTGTGGGATACCTCTTATCTTCAAGGAAAAGGTTTGCTGAATTTCCCCAACTTTCAACAGTAATTTCCAAAAGTCAAGCTTGTTAAAAAATGTCAGTATGCAAGAGAAAAATAATTGTGTGGAAAGTTTGTTTAAATAAGACTTTCCTAAATAGAATTATTCTGAATATTTTCAGATTAGATCATGGGGAAGGAACAAATCTTTTGTCTCTCTGTCTTTCTCCACACCCCCTACACATGGAAAGGAACAAAATGTGTATATAATGGTACATGTACATATATGTGAGTTTTATCTATTTTATATATATATATAAAAATAACTTTCCCAAAGGAACTCATCATCCCATGGCAGAAAACTTCAGTCAGCAGTATTAGAATCTTTCCTCTACTCTCAGTTCTGAGACATTATTCATTCCAAATACTCTGTTTTCCAAACCACTTTTTCCAAATACTTTGACCCATAGTATGAATCTGATATGTCTGTATTTTTTTAAAATTGGTCTAGCCAAGGTCTAAAACATGATCAGTTTAGTATTTAACAACCTTTGATAGGTTTAAAAGATTTAATTATTATTACTGTAGCAGTTGTGTTCTAAAGATCATTCTGATTGATTAAATAGTTTCTTATAAGCCCTGTATGTTGTTTACTGAGGAAAGCATATATATAGTTTTCTACTTGGTGCAGTTTTCTAAACTGGAAGCTTACAATCTTTACATTCCTTGGCAATAAACTGTTACTTAAATTACATGTAAATTAAATACAGCAATATTCAGCCTGTCAAAAAAAATATTACACTCTCCCAGTTGTGGTCCTTTCTTTCATTGATATGAACGATAAAATATAACAATCTTTTTTTTTCTTTTTTTTCCCCCTTCTCTGTAAACCATGCCTTTCATCAGAACATATCTCTCCTTGCAGCCTCTCTTACCTTTGTTTCTGGATAAGAGCATGCTGGGAGATGGCACCTTCTCCCTGCCCCATCAATGCACCAACAAGCACAGCTCTACCAAGTCTAAATCTGAACTCCTGGGCAGCAAAACATTCTGAGTATGTGGCACTGCCTCAATTCACCTCAAAAGCCATCTTATGAGCAGCTTCTTGATAAATAGTCAGAACTGGGTATATGTGTACTAAGTTCAAACAGATTCAAGATGTCAGAAACACAAGACAAATATCTAGTCTGCTGTATTTACACAAATCTTTCATATTATTACTTCTTCACCCCCCCAACAACAATTTTATTGCTATTGCTCAGTTTTCCACATGACAAATGACACAGGGAATCTAGTATTAGAAAAACTGTGATAATGGAAAAATGATTGTATATGAAACTGTTCCATTTTTTCCTAGTTAAAACTTCTTACATGGAAGTAGATTTACCCAACAAATTCTTCAAAGATTTGTGCTAAGCTTTAAATCAGTATAATTTTTATCTCAGGAAAATTAAAGTAATCACTTAATCAGTCACTGCAATCTTCATTATGAACAACTTTATTATGTGCTTTCCTTCACTGATTATTTGAGGCCAAATAGTTCTGTGCATTTGCTAATACCACATGTGGGTGCTTGCAGTTCGTAAGTATTACTTGTCCTTATCATGCTGCAGTTAGTATCAGTGAATCTATTGATTTTAACATTAATAGAACTGGGAAGATATTTTAATGAAACTGAAAGAAATTAGTAATTGTCTCATTTAAAAATATATAGTTCCTTGTATTTTCTAACTGTTGCTATGTCAGCAAATTTTGTGGTAGAATTTCTAAAAAAATTCCTTTGCCATTCCATTAGCCTTTTTATGGGGCCACTTTCTCAAATCACATTTAAATTTGGTCCTGGGACCATTTTAATACAAGGTTTTAAAAATGGAAAGTATTAAGATATATCACATTATATATGAGGTCTTTTCAAACTATCCCTTCAAATAAATCCAGTGGATGAGATTCAAAATTTCCATATGTGTGTCCTGGTCACTGACTATAAATTGGAGATGTCGCTTTTACACTACTCCACAGTGATGTTATCATGTCCTCAGTAAAGTCAAAAAAGACTTTACAATAACAACAGTTGATTTTTCAGATAAAATAGCAACTGCTACAATATGAAGAAACATATAATTCAATTAATATTTTTAGAAGATGGTCTAAAAGGGATTTTATCTACATTTTTTTCAAAACATTTGATCCAATTATAATGTCAGACATCTTTATTTTTTTTTCTTTTTGCTCTCTCTATTTAAATTATCACAGGACTGAATTCTACTGTGCAGTCTACTTGATTCTCTTGGTGGACCCTTGAAAAGTTATCTATGAAATCTGTGACATATTGAACATTTTAGTATGACCTCTCTAGTTTTAATCGTGTTGTCTTAGGATAGCCCATCTTATAGTCTGATTTATATTGGACAGCACTGATAGTTTCTTTGTGTAAGGCCACCACTAAATATTCAGTTTCTAGCAGCATTGGTTTCAGTTTTGTTGAATCAGCTCTTCGTTCCTCCCAGCTATACTCAGACAGAGATGGACGAAAAGGGGTAACATTTTACCATCACATGGTGGGTTATCTGTTTCTCAGAGAGATGAGGGGGTTCTTAATTTCCTTATATAAAAACTTTTGATACCTTATGTGATATAGAAATTTTATGTCTGCTGACTCACAATGAATAAAGATTAATTTAATGTGTTTTAGATAAGAGAAGGGCAACTAGGACTTTAGAGGGAGAGAAAAATCCATTTTGTGAGAAGAAACAAGAAGAATTTGATTTTCACTCCATATAAAGGCATGACCTGAGTTCTGCCTAGAAATGAATCTCCACAAGTCTATAAATATTTTGCATAAATGAATCTGTGAACTGCTGTAAGAATGGATGCATTGGATAGATATTAAGAAAAAAAAATCTTGTTATCAGAGGATTTAAATTTCAAAGAAACTTGCCTCCATACATAACTGAGCTAGTATCTAACAGAAATATAGCTGATTTTAAGATGGAGGTTAAGAAATATTGTGAATGGTATTTCTATTTCCTTCATTCATGTCAAGGAAGAGAACATACTGAACCTTCAGGTCCCATCTTCTCATGACATTTAGCACTCTTGCTCTTCTAAAACAGGAACTTCAGTCGGTTGATCATGCTTTTTGAGGTATTTGTTAGCCCTTGTTAAAGTCCTAATGTGTAAAAGACTGTTAACACATGAATTCTGTTCATACATATGTTAAAAGGTAATTAAAAAATACACTTTTATCTGCAATTGTCCCTTACATTTTTTCACAAACTAAATACAAGATCATTTCAGAAAATTTCTTTTGCTTTGAATACTAAAGCATGAAACATGTAGAAAATGCTAGAAAAACCAAAATCTGACTCTTGAAGCAGGATATCTGTGACCATAGCAACAGCACAAAACAGCTGTCATAATCAGCACCTAAGATCCATGGAAGACCGGTCACCTTAGAGAGATGTAGTGAGAAGAGGAGGTGTGACTCAAGATGGAGGATGGCCAATGCAATGCCTTCTTCAGTAACAGTCAGTTGCTTTCCTTTGATAACATTTTGAGATGACAGGAAGAATAATGATTTCAACATGTAGTATTCTCTATATTGAAATGTGTTGAAATCCATATCCTCACACAGACATCACGGCAAAAATATCTTAGCAGTGTTTCTTCACTGAATGACTAAGGACTCTGTAAGATTTTTAAAAATCCACAGGCTAATGAAACAAACAGTAAGTGCCTTCACGACATTTTCTAATGTTCTCCAGTAGAGAGAGGTCTCTCAGATATGTTGTTTCCTTTTTGCTTTCAAACAACGGGCTACACATTCAGAAACTGTTTATTCCTCCAGCAGTATATTCTTCTTTTCTGTGCTCATAACCAGCAACTGTCATTTCTGTGCATGTGTGTGCATATGTAATTTATATCATATATCTACATATAATTACAATAGTCAATTACATTTCATGTAATACATTACAGAGAGACATCTGGGTAACTGAATATTCTTTCTGTTACATTTTTGTTTATTAGGCACACAGAAATAGTATTGCTATTTTCAATGTAAACAAGTGCTTGCCATAGAAAAATAATCTTACAAACAAAGAGGGACACTATGTGGAATAAGCATATTCAAAGCATGAAACAGAAAATGAGTAAAGATAAAAAATTAAAAGCAGAAGTGGAAATGAAGGAAAATGTGCTCATGTAGTGAATAAAACCCCAAACAATCTCACATGATAATAAAAAAAAAAAAAAAAAAAAGAGAATAAATTCTGATTCCTATTACACCCAGGCAACTAAATTTGTTCTGAAAGTCAATTCTACGTAAAACATTAAAGTTTGGACTGCTGGTTGCACAAAGTACAGATTATGGGACAGAATTTTTTTATCATCTTCGTTGATGACTTGGCCATTGGACCTGAGTATACTCTCAGTGAGTTTGCCAATGATACCGAGATGTGTGATGTGGTTGAGTGAAGGGATACCATTCAGATGCACCTTGACAGGCTTGAGAAGAGAGCCTGTGGAAACCTCATGAAGTTCAAGACCAAATAAAAGATCCTGCACATGGGTCAAGGCAACCCCACACAAATACAGATTGTGCAATGAGTGGTTGAGAGCAGTCCTGTGGAGAAGGACTTCAGTGTACTGGTGGATGGAAAAATGAATATGAGCCAGTAATGTGTGCTTGCAGCCTGGAAAGCCAACCATATTCTTGGCTGCATCAAATTGCTGCGGAGACAGGCTCTGAATAGGATAGTGGCAGGGGACCCTTCTGAAAGTGTAAAAAAGAACTCATAGCAAAACCACAAGCCAAAAAGGCAGAAACCTAGGGAAGAGGCAGTGCCTCGACCCGCCTTCCCCCTGAGCAGAAAGAATGAGTTGCGAACAAGGGCAATGGTGACTCAGGGTGGGCAGAGCCTGGAGTGAGATGCCCAACACTTCTCATGTACAAGAGCAGAACCCAGAGAGAGAGAGCGACCAGGATTGCAGCAAACAGGACCGGAAAACAGGGCCTGGCATGTCAGAAGTGTGTGGCATGGCAGTTCCCACAGACAGGGCGAGCGGACAGGGCATAGTCCCTCTCCTGGGTCTAGAGCTTAGATAGTTGTCATCTTGATGTCCTCCATGAGTAGACTGAACTATGCAAAAGGTATCTCTGTCCATGGCAGGGCACATGGAACTAGATGATCCTTAAGGTCCCTTCCAACTCACACCATTCTATTATTCTATGAATTTATGATATTCATATGGACTTTGCTCCACCAATACCAGGAGAACATCTAGTGGAGGTAACATGACATTGAAAACTGGTTGGAAACCAGTTGTAGTGCTAAAAGAAGTAGATTTTAAAGTGTTCTTTTTTCATTAATTTATAAAAGTGACACATATTTTATTTAGGTTAGTAACCCCATACTTTGCTGTTGTTCCACACTGGGATTGTGTTAAAAATTTGTTACCAGGTCAACAGCTAAACACAGGGAGTTTGTTTGTTGATACTCCTATTAACAAGTCGGTCTGGAGGATATTTTTTTTTTCACTTAATTTCATTACTTGCAGGGAAATCTTTTAATAATCATGAAAATCCAGGCATGCTGTCTCCTTTTACAAATATTGTGAAAACTTGTGATTTAATGTGAATGGATTTCCCTTAAATAAACATTAAAACTGATTAAATGAATGAAGTCTCTTGTTTTGTGTATTATAATTAGATATGTATTCTGTATATGTATTCATATCAATAAGGGGTGAAATCAAAGCTCTTTCATTTTTCTGGGTTACAAACCATATAAATATATAAAGAATTAAAAAAATATTTAAAAGATAATGAAATTCTAAGAGGGGGAAAATCGAACGTAGATCTGGATTGTAGAAATTTGAGCCTTATCTCTGTAACTACGTCAATGGGAATTATGAATTTGGAATATACACATAAAAGCTTTCACTATTTTTTTGTAATTATTTGGACATCACATCTGTATGCTGTCAAATAGCAGACTTATAACAGGATCACTCTGTGTGTGTGTGTGTGTGTGTGTCTGTATCTGTGTCTGTGTGTGTGTATGGAGTGAGACAGGGAGGAATCAGAAGTATTTCAGTGTTTGTGGCAATGTCACTTCACTTTTTTATGCAGCTATATTCATTTCAGGCTTTTTATAACATATCAAACATCAATATTACAAGTTGACAAGCAGAGATAAATAGTGACTAAGCTCTTTTTATGATATTTTGTGGGGCTGAATACTTTGGAATCTCATTTTTGACAGTTTAAGGCTGAAGTATCTTATATTCCCAACAACTTTATTTGAATACACAGATGAATGGTACAGACACATTCTTAAAAATGAAAACACATCATCAAAATCCACACGCATACACACACACACACAGACACTCATACAGAATGTATCATAGTGAAGTAAACTCGCCAGCTTTCCCTTTAGCTCTGTCTTTTATTGGAAAGAGTAATGACTGCCTCTCCTCACAGGAGAAAGGAAAAAACAGCAACTATAGCCTGATTTAATAGGTTAATATTGTCAGGAAAACACCTATTTCTGAGGGGTTTGTTCACTTTGCATGTCTCTAAGATTCAACGTGTAGGGTTACCACTTTTCTTTTGCTCTGAAAGTAAAATATTATAGTAGTGGAAGAGCAATCATAATAGAAATAATTAATAATGGAAGTGCAGGTAGAACCCTGTTATCCTCAGCCCAACTAGAAATGCCTTGAAGGAAAAATTTAGAATGCAACAATAGAGAATAAATACGGAATGTAACTTGACTGGATTTACTTCAGAGCAATATAAAAATTGAATTCTGTACACAAAGACTCAGTTCAGATCAGGGAATTATTTACACTGTAGAAAAGGGAGCTTTTATGACCTCCACTATGTCCTCTCATTAGCACCAGACAGTGTAGCTTACATTCTGGTGAAATCACCACAAGCGCACATTGGCCTTGTCAGAGAAAAGATGCTCCAGTAAGAGAAAGACCATTTCATAAGTCTTTTTTCCTATAAAAATGGTGGTTTAATCCACCACTGAAAAAGATGGATTTTTACATTAATGCATATGTCATTCTCTGTGTAATTAAATTTTTCTCTAGGAGACACCTGCATGTGCTCCTACATAAATGCCCTCTGCTAATCACAGATGTGACTGCACCACTTCTGTCTTACCAAGAGAAGCGAGTCCCTAAAAATAAGAAAAACTGTGTGTCCTGGTTCAACTAGGATAGGGCCAATTTCTCCCAGCAGAGAGAGAGGGGGAAGGGATCTCCAGCCGGGTTATTCATACCATGCTGACGTCAGGTCCAGGGGCAGAGCCTTTTTACTTTCGCTTTTGGTTTTGGGGTTGCGCACACACACGCAGCAGGCTTGTTCCCTGAACATTTTGTGGTATTTCTGTGTATATCTTTTGTCTTGTTCACTGTTATTGCTGTTTATTGTTGTTATCACTGCTACTGTTGTTGTTCAGATTGTTCATCACACTGTTGTATTAAATTTCTTCTTATTTTAACCTGGGTTTGTGACTCACTTCCAGCCCAACTGGCTGTGGGTGGGGGAGGGGCAACAGCAACGTGATCTCCGGTCCCGACAGGTCTTAAAATTACACAGTTTTAAATTGGCGCACCAACGTGGGGCTCGAGGGCTGAAATAAGAATAAAAAGGGACAGACCCAGACCAGAGTGTGATAGAGCAATCTGTTGGGTGTAATCTTTGTTTGTATTTGTGTTTGTTTGATAAGAAAATGTTTGCAATGCTGCCCCACTTGCTTGCGTGGTGGGGCTGGATTACTCCTTATATCCAGTCTATAATCCCAGTGGTGGCATTTGTTATCGGTGGAAAATGTATAAAGGGTCTTATGTTGTTATACGGTCTATTGACTGCTTATAATGCCTTTGTATCGCTGGGGGGGGGGGGTGGGGGGGGGGAGCGGGAACCTGTTTGCTGCCTGGGCTTTTGTTAGGGGTCTCACCCCCTCTATGGGTGAGCCAGGGGAAGAGATCCTCTCGGTTTAGGGGAGTTTCAATTATCCTTGGAGCCTGCAGGCCAGTGTGTTTGCAGCACAATGCCTTCTGAATGCCTGCCTGATTTCGATTTTGGCCATGCGGCACTTCTCTAACAATAGCAGTGCCCGGAAACCTGCCCCGAGGTCAGATAATAGTGAGTGGCAAGGGGTGTGGGAAAAGATGGGCAAAGGCCTGAGTCGGTGGGCACCTCCAATGCTTTGGAATTTCACTCCTGAGCAAGAGCAGAGCCCTGATAAGTTGATGGAGTGCTTAGAAAGGGCGTGCAACCAAACTGGCAAAACCGAGGAGACACAAATCGCTGCAATGTGTTGGGGACTTGCCCATGCATACCGTGTCCTCTTTAATACCACCCACTGCCCTCAAGGGGAAGAAAAGGCCACAGAAGCTGAAACTATATCTGAACTGAGGGGAACAGGCAGAACCAGTCTCAGTCGCCTCCACCAGCACAGAGACTGAGCCAGAGAGCCAGCCAGTGCCGGTATCAGTCACCCCGATACAGAAAACAAAATATAGCAGAAAGTCAGTTCGCAGAGTGAGGGATGGGGAAGAGCAAGGCCCAGCACAGGAACAGGAGGGAGGACCAGAGGTGATCGTTCGAACTCTATCCCCAACTGAGCTGCGAGATATGCGGACAGATTTTGGCTGCCTGGGAGGCGAGCAGATTTGCACCTGGCTGCTCCGATGCTGGGACAATGGAGCCAGTGCTTTTGAAATGGAGCAGAGAGAGGACAAGCAGCTGGGATCTTTGGCCAAGGAGGCTGGCATTGATAGGGAAATGGGAAAGCAGACTCAAATCCTCAGCCTTTGGAAGCGACTCCTGCTCAGTGTAAGGGAGAGGCACCCCTACAAGGATGATATCCTATGTCAGCTAGGCAAATGGACCAGCATGGAGAAAGGCATCCAGAACCTCAGGGAACTGGCTGTGTTTGAGATGATCTATGGTGATCTGAATAATGAACAGTCACCCATGGATCCAGATCAGGCCCGCTGCACACACCTGATGTGGTGAAAGTTCCTGAAGAGCGCAGCAGAAGCACACTCGAAAGCACTGGCAATAGTGTCCTGGTGGACAGACACTCACACTCTAACAGTGGATGGAGTGGTTGGCAAGCTCCAGCAATAGGAGGGAAATCTCCCTTCATCTCAGCATTCCTGGGTCTCAGCTGTGGAGGAACTGTCTCAGAGGGTCCAAAAAAGGGAAGGGGACATGTTCTACATTCCACCTGCACGGGCTGATGTCTCAGCCATTAGAAGTAAACGTTTCCCCACCCAAGAGAAAGGCAGCAGAAGGTACACACCACGAGGCACCCTGTGGTTTTTCCTCCGTGACCATGGAGAAAACATGAGGAGGTGGGATGGACAGCCCACTGCTGCCCTAGCTGCACGAGTAGAGCATCTGAAAGGGAGGACCAGCACCAAAGGGGAATACTCCAAGAAAAGCGCAGCTCCAGTGTCCAGTCAGAAATCCCCCAGGCAGAATAGAATGGCCAAAATTATGTCTGACCCTCTTGAGGGGGCCAGTAAATCAGTCTTGAGAGAAGTGAGTGATGGTGAGCAGGATTAGAGGGGCCCTGCCTCCAGCCAGGTGGAGGAAAGGGATAATTGGATTTGCTGGACAGTGTGGATCCGATGGCCTGGCACGTCAGACCCACAAGAGTATAAGGCTTTGGTGGACACTGGCGCACAGTGCACACTGATGCCATCGAGCTACAGTGGGGTTGAATCCTTCTGCATCTCCGGAGTGACAGGGGGATCCCAACAGCTAACCCTACTGGAAGCTGAAGTGAGCCTGACTGGGAAGGACTGGCATAAGCACCCCATTGTGACTGGCCCAGATGCCCCGTGAATACTGGGCATAGACTACCTCAGGAGAGGGTACTTCAAAGACCCAAAAGGGTACCGGTGGGCTTTTGGTGTAGCTGCCCTGGAGGAGGTTCAACAGTTGTCCACCTTACCCGGCCTCTCAGAGGATCCCTCAGTGGTGGGCGGCTTAAAGCTGAGAAGCAGTGAGTGCTGACTGCTACCAGGACGGTGCACTGGCAGCAGTACCGCATCAAGTGAGATTCCCTGGTCCCCATCCATCAGCTGATCCGTCAACTAGAAAGCCAGAAGGTGATCAGCAAAATTCACTCACCCTTCGACAGCCCTATGTGGCCAGTGAGAAAGCCTAATGGCGAATGGAGGCTAACTGTGGACTACCGTGGCATGAATGAAGTTACACCAGCAATGAGTGCTGCAGTGCCGGACACGCTGGAGCTCCAGTATGAACTGGAGTCGAAGGCAGCCAAGTGGTACACCACGATTGACATTGCTAATGCGTTCTTCTCCATTCCAATAGCGCCAGAGTGCAGGCCACAGTTTGTGTTCCCTTGGAGAGGCATCCAGTACACCTGGAATCGATTGCCCCAGGGGTGGAACCACAGCTCCACCATTTGCCATGGACTGGTCCATACTGCACTGGAGAAAGGTGGGGCTCCAGAACACCTGCAGTTCATTGATGACATCATTGTATGGGGGGACAAAGCCATGGAAGTCTTTAAGAAAGGGAAGAAGATAATTGAAATCCTCCTGAAGGCAGACTTTGCCATTAAGCAGAAGAAAGTTAAGGGGCCTGCAAGGGAAATTCAGTTCCTAGGGGTAAAGTGGCAAGATGGGTGTCACCACATCCCAATGGAGGTGATAAACAAGATAACAGCCATGGCCCCACCAACCTCTAAAAAGTAGACTCTGTCTTTCCTGGGTGCTGTGGGGTTCTGGAGGATGCACATCCCGAACTACAGCCTGATTGTGAGCCCTCTCTACCACGTAACCTGTAAGAAGAACTATTTTGAATGTGGCCCTGAGCAACAACAATCCTTTGAACTAATTAAGCTGGAGATTGCCCAAGCAGTAGCCCTTGGGCCAGTCCAGGGAGGGCCGGAGTTTAAGAACATTCTCTACACCGCAGCCGGGGAGAATGGCCCTACCTGGAGCCTCTGGCAGAGAGCACCTGGGGGAACCCGAGGCTGACCTCTAGGCTTTTGGATCTGGGGATACAAAGGTTCTGAAGCTAATTATACACCAACTGAGAAGGAGATACTGGCAGCGTACGAAGGAATTCGGGCTGCCTCAGAAGTGGTCGGCACTGAAACACAGCTCCTCCTGGCACCCCGACTGCCGGTGCTGTGGTGGATATTCAAAGGAAAGGCCTCCTCCACACATCATGCAACAGATGCCACGTGGATTAAATGGCTTTCGTTGACAAAACAATGGGCTTGAATAGGGAACCCCAGCCGCCCAGGGATACTAGAGGTGATTATATAATGGCCAGAGAGCAAAGATTCTGGGAAGTTACCAGAGCAGGAGGTGACACGTGCTAAGGAGGCCCCACCATATAACGAGCTGCCGGATGAGGAGAAGCGATATGCCCTGTTCACTGATGGGTCTTGTCGCATTGTGGGAAATCATAGAGAGCTGAAGGCTGCTTTATGGAGTCCCACACGACGGGTCACTGAAGCTGCTGAGAGACAGGGTGAATCGAGCCAGCTGGCAGAGGTGAAAGCCATCCAGCTTGCTTTGGATATTGCTGAGCAGGTGTAAGGAACTTTTTGGACTTTTAGTATGTCTCAACATCGCTGTCTCCACGACGACCACCTCCTGACTCAACGTGAAGGAGCAAACACACAGTCCCCGACGAAAACCACATCCGCCCTAGACGAGAACATCAGCAGTCATCTATCGAGCTGCGCCTACTCGCGCGAACGCGTGAGCCGGGTGGAGGGGAAACCACGGCGAGACAGATTGGCCGCTCGCCAGCACGACCACCATGGACACCCAGGCATGCGCGCACGGAGGACCACGGGGTGGCATCTACAACGACGAGCCCCGTGGAAATGGGCGGACAAACTGTGGGTCGGGGACTATAAAAAAGACAGACTGAGTACTCCTTTGTAAGAGGGAAACCAGCTAGAAGATGGGAACCAACAAGAAGAGGGGAACCAACTCGGAGCCAGGAACGTGGAGCATCATCGGACTGACAGAACATTGCCGGATCCCCAGTCGTGGTGGTGGTAATTAGTTGCGCCTCTACCGTGTTCTTGCTTAGGGATTCCGACCTTTTCCTTTCTTTTCCTCTCTGTCCTATCGCTCTTATTAGTTGTTATAGAAATAAAGTTCATAAGGTTATGCAGCATCTGACCTCATTTGTGTCTTAATCTCACTCTCGGGATTTTTTTAAGAACCCTTCCCTGATTTCGGATCGGGACATTTTTAAATTGGCGTCACGGACAGGATCCCTTGAGACGAGAGTGCTGTGTTACCTTGTTGTCTTGAATGCAAAACTCTCAGGGTGAAAAAGTTCTCTGTGTTTTATATTAAGTTGTGACCTCCTGAGAGCAAACAGGGTGAGCTTGGACAGTGATGTTGCATTTGTGTTTGCGTTAAGTTGTGACCTCCTGAGAGTGAACGGGTGAAAGTTATTTATCAACTTGTGGCCCTCTCAGGACGAAAACCCTTTGCATTGCTTTTGTGTGAGATTCATATTTGGTCTCCTGAGAGAGAATAGGGGAAATTTGACATTAAGTTTTGACCCTCTCAGGACTATGTCCCCTTTGTATCAGAGAAAGGGAAAAGGAATGGTCTGTGATGATGCGCCCTCAGAGGCTGAAGGAATAGATATATTATATGATCTTTTGGAGGCACACAGATCCCGTCCCTCAATTCAGGGGCGAGACTGGGAGAAAAACCACTGGTTCCAACCACAGAGTGTGGTGGATCGGATAAGGGTATTGCAGAAGGAAGCTAAGGTTAGAAAGGGGAAAGGAAAAGCTACAATTTGTGCAGTGCTAGGAGCGAGTCTGGCAGCTGCAATGGAAGAGAAAAAGGAGAAGTATAGCCAAACTGACACTTTGATAGACTCGCTGCAGACGGTCATACAGACCCTGCAGAACCAATTGAGAGATACTAAAGGGTTGTTAGAGGAGGAAAGGGATCAAAATAGAATATTGAAAGATGAATTGAGAGAATACATTTTGGCAGAGACAGATACCCATGCCGAGGCAAGTGAAACTTCTGGAGAAAGGGATACGTCAAATCTATCCCCAAGGAGATTTGCAGAAGGCAAAAGAAACTTTAGAAAGCCACCCCCACATGTATCCACTGGTTAAAACAGAGTATCTATATGAGGACGATAGTGATAACCGTCCTCAGGTTATCACCAAAGAAGTCCCATTTACATCAACTGAATTGGCAAAACTGAAAAAAGATTTTTCAAGGACTGCAAAAGAATCAGAGACAGAGTACATGTGGAGAGTGTCTCTGTCAGGAGGGAATGGAATTCTATTGTCTGAGAAAGAAGCAGAAGGATATTGGGGTCCGGGTGTGTTTCTAACCACTGGCGACTGCCGAGCCCCATGGTCTCTGACTCAGAGAGTTGCATACTGGGCCGAAGGGCTGAACCCCTTGGAGAGGGGAGATCCCCTTGCCATAACAGGTACGGTGCATCAACTAGTGGAAAGTGTACAGAAGGCAGCCTGTCTGCAGATGATGTATGATCGGGAGCTCAAGCCCAACCAAGGCTCTCCGATGATGATGCCTGTGGACCCAGAGAGGATGACTCCTCTGATACCAGGACTCCCTGACTCCCTGAAACCCATTGGCATTCAATTGCAAGGGAAGATTCAAAACACTCCTAATGGAGAAGGAATAACGGCCGCTCTGGAGGGGATAGTGACCCCTGACCATCAACGGCCAGGGAAGAAAGTATGGACATGGGGAGATGTAGCCCAAGAATTAATTAATTTTGGGAGAAAATATGGTCCTGTTGGTGGACCGTCTCAAAGAACCGAAACCAGGGTTGTGCGGGCTGCAGAGCAAATTAGTGGGCGACAATCATCAGTGAGGAAGGGACAAGGCTTTGGATCACCCCGATTTCAGAATCCTGGGAAAGATAGGTCCGTAACTCGACTGGGATTGTGGCAATTAAGGCTTCAGAAAGGCATTCCTCGGAAATTGATGGATGGACTCACGACTCAAAAATTAGAGCAACTTGTGGAGGAATGGCCCGAGCAAAAGGTCACTTCCAAACCAACCCCTAGTGCTCCACCCTTAACAGACCTTGGGGAGGAGCTGACTGGAGAAAAGAAGGTGACGGGAAACTAGACCCTCCGCTCCCCAAAGGTGAGGGGGGATGCGGAGGATGGATGTTTGTAAGACAACTCACCTGCAACACAAAAGGTCTATTTGTAGTCAGTCTAGCTTTAAGAGAAGCCGAACGCACCATTCGGCAACAATCTATAATTCTCAGAGGCCTGTTTAAAGTGATCAAAGCAGTTTTGTCGGGAACTCCACCCCCTGACGGAGTAGCCCAGAGAGCCTCCGTGCGAAAGTGGTATGCACAGATAGAACACTATTGTGAAATCTTTTCTGTAACTGAAGGAACCACAAAAGTGTTAAATATACAGGATGAGGTAGACCCAAGTAGGGAAACACCCGAGCTTTCGCCTGTAATACAAGTAGCTCCTCCGTTTTCTGAACAATTGTGAAATGTCTGGTTTACTGATGCCTCATCAAAGCGAGAGGGAAAAATTTGGAAGTACCGAGCTGTAGCACTTCGGATAGACACCAATGAACAGATCATTACTGAAGGAGAAGGTAGTGCACAAGTAGGAGAATTAGTTGCTGTGTGGAGTGTTTTCCAACACGAGGCTCAGTCTGCTTCTTCTGCCTATATCTATACTGACTCTTATGCTGTGTTTAAAGGTTGCACTGAATGGCTTCCGTTCTGGGAACAAAATGGATGGGAGGTCAACAGAATACCCGTATGGCAAAAGGAAAAATGGCAGGAAATCCTTACCATTGCCAGACAAGGGAAATTTGGAGTAGCTTGGGTAGCATCTCATCAGCAAGATAATACCCCTGTGAGCCGACGGAACACCGAGGTGGATGAACTAGCTTGGCTGGCTCCCCTACAAAGCACCCAGATAGCAGAAAATTGGGAACGCCTGTTAGAATGGCTACATGTGAAAAGAAAACATTCAGGAATTAAAGACCTGTATTGTGAGGCACAAGCCCGAGGGTGGCCAGTTACCAGGGAAGAGTGTAAAACTTGTGTATCTTCTTGTGAACAATGCCGCGTCCGTCTGGACAGACATCCACTGGGAAGTGACCCCCTGCACTTAAGAGAGGGAAAAGGCCTATGGGAGGCCTGGCAGATCCATTACATCGGTCCCTTTCGAAAGTCAGAAGGCAAATACTATATACTGGTAGGTGCAGAGACAGTGTCTGGGCTAGTGCAAGCTAAAGCATGTTCTAAAGCAACAGGAGAAAACACAGTAAAAGCTCTGAAAGAATGGTTTGGAATCTTCCCCAAACCACAGTCAATCCAATCAGATAATGGCTCACATTTCACAGCCAAAGTGGTCCAAGAGTGGGCAGCTCAGGAAGGAATTTCGTGGGTGTTTCATACTCCGTATTACCCACAAGCGAATGGAATTGTGGAAAGAACGAATGGTCTACTAAAATGCTTCCTCAAACCGCATAAGCCAGGATGGGTTGAGAGGGTGTGGGATGCAGTGACCAGCGTCAACAGTCGCTGGGGAGTAAATGGATGCCCAAAGATCACAGCATTCTGTCCTAAACCTCCAGCAATCATGCCAACCCCACACGGTCCCGACCATGCTACCAATCCATCTCATTTCCCAGGACAACCTGTCTTGGTTGAACTCCCCACAGTGGGCAAAGTGCCACTGGTGTTGGACACCCCTCTTAATAAATACACCTGGAAAGCAAAAGATGCCTGTGGGAAAACTCACAAGATTCACACTAGATGGATTGTTCCCTCCTTCTAACCCGAGAAGCGAATTTGTTCTTTTGTTTCACTTTCAGGAGGAAGCAGGCGACGCAGACGCACCCACAGAAGAAGTGAATCAGATGCAGATCTTAGTGTAATTTTGTTAGGATGTATATGCTGTTTTTTATTATAGTGTTCTGTGCACTTACCTATGGGAGTGAAGGGAAACCAATTCCCCCATTTCCCCTCAACCCATATGACCCCTTTGAGGACAATGAGTTTGTTTTGTTAGCAAAAACTGTAAGCCAAACCTTTAATCTAAGTCACTGTTGGGTTTGTGGAGGACCTCTAGGATTGTCAAGCTGGCCGTGGGTCTCTACACCCCTTACCCCAGCACAAATTGTAAGTAACTATAGTGAAACTAGCAACACCATCTGGGATGACAGTGGAACATGGCCAATTCTATTTCATAGTATGGGAAAATTTTGTTTAAATCGCACCCAGAAGGGAGGGGTCAACGTGGGAGAAAGTAAGTGTCAATGGACACATAAATTGGTTAACAAAGATAGAGGTGTTTATATATGGATGTGGCTTAATGAAAATGGGCGTAACAAAGGATTTCAGGGGGTTTGATCAAACAAAAACGAAACTGTATATGCTAAATTACAGAAAGATTATTTTTATCATCAAGTTTGTGAGTGGAAAAATGACACTGGTGCCTGGTACTGTACCGCTCGAACGAATAGTTACCTTAATGAGTTTTTTAGTCCCTTGGGGGACAAAAACACATCTTTCTTTCAAATTACAAAAACTACAGCTGGACCATTTGCAAACGGTACCAAAGCCCAAAAAGGCCATTATTGGATTTGTGGACATACTGCCTACAAACAACTACCAGCAAACTGGTCAGGGATTTGTTATATAAGGATTATTCGCCCTCTGTTTTTCCTTCTTCCAGAGGTGGATGGTCCTCAATTGGGAATAAGACTATATGACAAATTAGGAGACAAAGGGATTGTCCGCAGCAAGCGATCTGTTGAGTTCAAAATTGGTGGAACTCAAAAGTGGGGAGAAAATGAGTGGCCTCTCAAAAGAATAATGAAGCATTATGGGCCTGCAACCTGGAATCCCAATGAACCAATATCAGGGGCAAGAGAACCGATTTATAATTTGAATCGCATAATTCGACTACAAGCAGTTTTAGAAATTATTACCAATAAAACTGCTAATGCTATAGACATTTTAACCCAACAGTCTCAACAGATGCACACTGCAATCCTTCAACATCGCATGGTCTTGGACTATCTGCTAGCAGAAGAGGGAGGGGTATGTGGAAAACTGAATGTTTCTAACTGTTGTTTGGAAATAGCTGATGTAGGTGAAGTAGTCCTTCAACTAACTACAGACGTTAGGAAACTGGCCCATGTCCCTGTTCAAACATGGAATGGCTGGAATGGTGATTTATGGTCTTGGTTACCCGGAGCACCATGGGTAAAACAGCTTTTATTTTATCTGTTATGTGCATTTGCTGCCTTGATGTTTTTGCCCTGTATCATTCCTTGCTTTGTTCAGTTAATCCAACATGTTGCATCCAACATGCAATTTACATCTACTGCCCCACCTGATGGTGTAAAACAGATTCGTGCTGTTTGCCGATCAAAGTCTACCACTGTATCAATCATTTAAACCTTATATATATATCTCTACACATGTATCCTTGTTCATATTTAGGACAGGCGCTTTGAGGCCTAAACAACACATGCGCTTTGGGCTGGGGGCGTGGAGATCCATTTTCTTGCTGTGTAAACAGACCCCCAGCTCAGGCGAACTAGACCACCATTTTGCAGCTCTGTAATTTTTGCAATCTATAGCAATCATGGATATGGATTGCATCTCCGCATTAGCTTTAATTTTTGTTTTGTCGGCTATTGCCTTGTTTGTTATTGTAATGTTTCTTTTTTGCCATTGCAAATGTGATCTTTGTAAATTATCTTCGTCTTCCTCTACCACTTCACCCGAGCAACAACCGCTGCATTCCTCTGCTGATTCCCCTGCGTCTCCTCCTCAGTCGTCTTCTCCTGCCGCTGTTCCTGAGCCTCAACCATCCTGTTCTTTTGCCATTGTTCCCGAACCCCAGCCATCATGTTCTTCTGCCGCTCTACCCGACCCTCAACTGCCCTCGTGTTCTTTTGATGATTTTCTTGAAACTCTCGTCTAATTTGTAAGATGTCTTTGTTTTATAAAGTTAATTATTTTAAATATTGTTAGATATAATAGTATTGTTTATTCGTTTTGGTTTGAATTTAAATAGAATTTTCCAGGCTTGGATAACGCATGCGCTTTGGGATAAGGGAAGCCCTTTTTCCCTCTGTGCATACTGATCCTGATTCTAGCAGACTGGAGCAGCAGACCATGTGCAGTTGCAGGGCCCTGAACATTTTTTGATTTTTTTTTTGTTTTGGGCCCTGAACATTTTTTACATTTTGATATGTAAACATATCTTTCGTTTACAATGGATTGCTTTTTAGCATTACTTTTAATTCATGTTACCCTTTCTGTTCTGATGGCTATTATTTTGCTTATTATTGTCATACTTCTGTTTTGTCCCTGTAAGTGCTTTCCATGGAGACTGTCGCTGCATCCCTCTGCGGATTCAAAGCCTTAAGATTAGTTTATCAGATGTTCTAGTTTTATAATGTTAATCAGTTTAAGTATATCGGTTAAAATTGTTAGATAAAAATGTTTAAATATTGTTAAGAATATATGTTTGTTAGATAAAAATATTCACTGTTATCTTGTTAGATTAAAAATGTTTATTATTGTTAAAAATAGTGTTAAAAGATGTTTCTCTATTGTTGTTAAGAATAGTGTTTAAAAATGTTTACCAAAAAGAAAAAAAATTCATTTATTGTTGTATCGCGCACTTTTCTAGCCTTTTCTCTCTCCTCTTTCTGTACTGTTATCTTTCACACCACCACGAAGACAGCGATGTTGAGCCACGGGGTGGTGTAAGGAACTTTTTGGACTTTTAGTATGTCTCAACATCGCTGTCTCCACGACGACCACCTCCTGACTCAACGTGAAGGAGCAAACACACAGTCCCCGACGAAAACCACATCCGCCCTAGACGAGAACATCAGCAGTCATCTATCGAGCTGCGTCTACGCACGCGAGCGCATGAGCCCGGTGGAGGGGAAACCGCGGCGAGACAGATTGGCCCCTCGCCAGCACGACCACCATGGACACCCAGGCATGCGCGCACGGAGGACCACGGGGTGGCATCTACAACAACGAGCCCCGTGGAAATGGGTTGTCAAACTGTGGGGACGGGGACTATAAAAAAGACAGACTGTGTATTCCTTTGTAAGAGGGAAACCGGCTAGAAGATGGGAACCAACAAGAAGAGGGGAACCAACTCGGAGCCAGGAACGTGGAGCATCATCGGACCGACAGAACATCGCCGGATCCCCAGTCATGGTGGTGGTAATTAGTTGCGCCTCTACCGTGTTCTTGTTTAAGGATTCCGACCTTTTCCTTTCTTTTCCTCTCTGTCCTATCGCTCTTGTTAGTTGTTATAGAAATAAAGATCATAAGGTTATGCAGCATCTGACCTCGTTTGTGTCTTAATCTCGCTCTCGGGATTTTTTTAAGAACCCTCCCCTGATATCGGATTGGGACAGCAGGAAAAGTGGCCGAGGCTCTACCTCTACACCGGCTCGTGAGCAGTGGTGAATACTCTGTGGAAATGGCTGCAACAATGGAAGCAGAACAACTGGCAACATATGGGTAAAACCGTCTGGGCTGCTGAAGTATGGCAGGACATTGCAGCCCATGTGGAAAACCTTGTTTTGAGGGTGCACTATGTGGATGCCCATGTACCCAAGAGTCGGGCCACTGATGAAAATCGACACAACCAGCAGGCAGACCAAGCTGCTAAGATTAGAGTGGCTCAGGTGGACTTGGACTGGCAGGGCAAAGGTGAACTGTTCATAGCCCGGTGGGCCCATGAGACCTCGGGCCACCAAGGTAGGGATGCAACATACAGGTGGGCTCGAGATCGAGGGGTGGACCTTGCTATTGACACCATGGCAGAGATCATCCACGCATGTGAGACGTGTGCTGCAATCAAACATGCCAAGAGGGTAAAGCCCCAGCAAAATGGAGAGCGATGGCTGAAATATAGATATGGAGAGGCCTGGCAGATCGACTACATCACACAGCCACAGACCCGCCACAGGAAGCGCCACGTGCTCACAGTGGTGGAAGTAACCACTGGGTGGCTATAAGCTTACCCAGCACCCCATGCCACCACCCGGAACACCATCCTGGGCCTTGAAACCAAAGTCCCGTGGTGACACAGCACCCCAGAGAGAATTGAGTCAGACAACGGGACCCACTTCCGAAACAACCTCATAAATGCCTGGGCAGAAGAATACGGCATCGAGTGGGTCTACCATATCCCCTACCACGCACCAGCCTCTGGGAAAATTGAGTGCTACGATGGACTGTTTAAACCACACTGAAAGCATTGGGAGGTGGGACCTTCAAAGACTGGGACATGCATCTAGCAAAGGCCACCTGGCTAGTCAACACAAGAGGATCTGCCAGTTGAGCTGGCCCGGCTCAGTCGAAGCTTCCACGTGCTGTAGATGGCGATAAAGTCCCTGTGGTGCGCACGAGGAATATATTGGGAAAAATGGTCTGGGTTGGTCCTGCGCCAGGCAAAGATAAAGGCAAACCCATCCACGGGATTGCTTTTGCCCAAGGACCTGGGTGCACCTGGTGGGTGATGCAGGACAATGGTGAGGTCCGATGTGTACCACAGGGGGACTTGCTTCTCAGTGAGAACATGCCGTAAATTGTTATTTTGTTATTGTTAACTGCTAAATGTCAGGTGGACATGACGCAGATGGTATAGAATAAAGGGGTGGATCATGTCGTAGTGCAACTAGGATAAGGTCAATTTCTCCCAGCAGAGAGAGAGGGGGAAGAGATCTCCAGCCGGGTTATTCATACCATGATGACATCAGGTCCAGGGGCGGAGCCTTTTTACTTTCGCTTTTGGTTTTGGGGTTGCAGCACACACATGCGGCGGGCTTGTTCCCTGAACATTTTGCAGTATTTCTCTGTATATCTTTTGTCTTGTTCACTGTTATTGCTGTTCATTGTTGTTATCATTGCTACTGTTGTTGTTCAGTTTGTTCATCACACTGTTGTATTAAATTTCTTACTATTTTAGCCCGGGGTCTGTGCTTAACTTCCAGCCCGACCGGCTGAGGGTAGGGGAGGGGCAACAGCAACGTGGTCTCCGGTCCCGGTAGGGCTTAAACCAGCACACTGTGCAAATTGAGACTCTGTAAAATGAACCTAAGACCGCAGAAATCACCTACAAAACCTCAGGGAACTCTGGTTATACATGACTTAAGTAAGATATGTCATGCTGACCCTGATCTATGACATTTCTCAGACGTTCTGGTGACACTCAGATATTTAGAGAGGCCTTACTTAACCTTCCAGCAAATACACATGAAACTAAATTTCCAGAGAATATAATGGGTTTTGTGAAAAAGCTTAATTTTATTGATTTGTTTGAAAAGGAAAAAATAGAAATAAATATTATTACTGAAATTAGATTGCATGATCATACAAAATTTTCCATTAAACAGATTTTCCAGATAAGGAAATTACAGGCCAAAATGCATAAATACAATTTTGCATGGCAAAGCCTAGATATTGAAGAAAAAAAAAAAAAAAAGAAAAAAAAAGTCACAGTCCTTTGACTAAAAAAGACAGAAGCCTTCCTATTCTCAAACCACAGAAGAACATGAAAGAATAGGTCCAATGTACTAATGGAACTTAGAAAATAAATCTTCCTCGTATTTGGCTTTTCTAGATAACTGCAGCTGAAGCTGCGAGGGGTTGATGAGGGAAACAGTTTGCCTGTGGCACCTTTTAGGGCTCTTTCACAGCATCTTCACTGAACTCATCATGGTAGAAAGTTACTCCCAAAATACAGTGACTCTTTTATGAGCTTCCTAATGCATGAGGCTAGGGGAAAGCTGTCTAGTAGTGCTTCATTTGTGCAACAATTTAAATGTGCATATAAAGAGGAGGGATAGTTGTATTAGTTTAAAATATCTTGTAATAGCTCATAACATGTTTGAAAATTATTTATCTCAAGAAACTAGATTAAGAGTAATAAAGAATCAGATTCTTAATAAGTCAGTAATGAAGCAGTCTTTGTTTGATGGTCAGGGACAATGATAATAACTTCATTTCTGTTTATTGTCTATGCACTTCTATTTTCAGTCTTTGGGAATATTTTTGTGATTGGCCCTGTACTGAATTATTTGCATAAAATCTGATAATAATGACAGGGAAATTATAGAAAAGAGTAATCTATTTCTATGCTAATGAATAACTCTGCTTCACTAAGGAAAAACTGAAGTTTCAACACCATTGATTCGTTCTAAATACAAAGCAACAGTACAAGGACTGCATGTTTTACAGGTTATGTGGATTTTGTGGCATTCTGAAATAAAGTGCTTAATAATTAGACTCATTAATGCTAATGGTAAATCTGAGATATTAAATATTTCCATACAATATTTTATTGATAAAACAGGGGGTTTATTAAAGAACTATGGAACTGCTAAGCTGCAATATTTCAGTATCAGCATTTTATAAACATTTCAATTAGCACAGGTGGGTAACATAGGACGGGATGCATAAAATAGTCTATCCACTGTGTAGAACACAGACTGTTGGCTCAGCTTGTTGAGAAATAAAGAATAATGCTTCAGTGGAATCATAACTGCATAGCAGATTGAACATTTTAAATATATATATATATAAAGCATCTCTAATTTGTGCCTCCCAAGGACCTTCTGAAGGACTGTGTGTTACTACTGTTCACTATATCATTTTACTATTATCCTTAGAAGGGTAACTGTCAACCTGACAGGAATTTGAACAGCTGAGGACAGAGAAGTGCATACTTAAACACCAAAAGAATAATGATACCTTAAGTGAAGAACAAAATGTCCATAGTAAGAATGTAAGCAGTGAAAAGTGATGACGAGAAGTCTGCACTTCAAATGTTTTATAACAGATTTGAAATCAGAAAATGACCACAGAGGAAGTGCTTGAAGAATGTCAGACAATATAGTGTCCTGATTCCTTTGAAATTCTTCATGTCAAAACTTTACTTAGGTCTTTTCCTGATAGTTGTCATGTATGTGCTCTGAAGCAACAAAATAGAAACCTGTATGAGGTACTAAGAAAAAGTCTGTTGGGTAATTCAGTTTCACCCCCAAGGTATTCTCTGTTCTTCACTTCTGAATTATACTAATGTGAAAAGGAGTTGATGTTAGCCAAAGTAAGGAAGAGAGAGATTCTAATGGTAGAAAAGATAAGAAAAGGTGTACTCTCAGAATCTGGAATTCCTCCACTAGAAGAAAACAATTCCATTTGAGTCTCCAGTTTCTGAATTATAGTTGATGGAGGGACAAATAACTTTATTTTCAGCTTAGTGTATCAAGAAAATAATGCAAGATATTCTTTTATTCTCTTCAGAGTTCTGAAATGTGTATTTTTATCTAGTAGAAGTAGGACCTTCTTCTTCATCCCATCTTGTTAGCCCTGCCTTGAACCTATTTCTCTGAATGCCAGTAGACTTTCAACCCATGAGGCCAAATTAATCTTTCATGTAATTGGTGTAATTCTCTGAAGTTATAAGGACAGCAAAAGGTTACTCAAAAGTACAAATAAATCTGGTATGAACATATTCTCATTGTAACTCTTTTCCAATGTTCTTTTGTCTGTCACCTCAGGTAGTCAGTTGCAGGGCAAATTGTACCCTGATGTAGTAATCTCTCATTGTCAGTTCTCATTCTGGGAACATGAAGGGAACATGGTCTCTCTCTTAAATGGCAAGATATTATGCATGCTTAAGTGGCACAGGGGTTACTGAAACATCTGCTTTGATTGGTGGGGGTTTTTTTTCATTATCTCAACAATATATTTTATTCACATAGATGTCTTCAAATTCCATGAACTTTAAAAACTCATATACTAGTACAATTAGAAAATGATACACTAAACCACTTTCAGGAAGTCAGGAAGAAACTTTTATTGGGAAACTTTATAAAAGCACATAATTGATTTAAAAAGAATCTTTAATAACCTTAAACATAATGTGAAGAAACAGTCATTGATACTTTGATACTTAGTTTTGGTAGCTAGGTAAGATCATGTAAAAGACAAAACAAGGTTTAGACATGCAGCCTAAAGCACAAAATCTTGATAAAATAGAAATTTTAGGTTAATTTATATAAAAATCAGAAACAAACCATTTTCTACTTTAATATCTACTTGCAAACAAAAGCCAAAATATTTGGCTGATCGGTTGAAACTTTCCCCAGTAATATTAAAATAGGCTTGAGTTTGTTGTGATGTATTTTGCATCCCTGGATTTAAAAGCTTAACAGAGTATCTGGTATGTTACAGTTATTTTCATTTACATATACATGTGATATACATGAGAAAATTTTAATTAATTTGTACAGTATTTATCTTAAATGTTTACATCTAAAAAAGAGTACTTAAATCTAATGAGCACTTATAGGGGAATAAACTTGAAAAGAGTGCATAACAGCAAGGTTCCAGAAATAAACAAGGTCAAAAGTTATTAATTAAAAAGTAGAATAGATCCCTAGTGATACAGGTAGAATTGAATGAAAACTTTGGCTTAAAAAAAAAAAAAAGTACAGATTAATAATTAAACTACTTTGTGTTTATAATGGAATCACAGAATCATGGAACCACAGAATGGTTTTGGTTGGAATGGACCTTCAAATATCATCTAGTCCAAGTCCTCTGCTATGGGCAGGGACATCTTCCACTAGTTGCTCAAAGCCCCCTTCAATCTGACTTTGAACACTGACAGTGATGGGGTATCCACAACTTCTCTGTGCAACGTGTTCCTGTGTCTCACCACCTTCATCATAAAAAATTTTATTCTTTACACCCAATCTAAATTGACACTCTTTTAGTTTAAAACCGTTGCCCCTTGTCCTCTCTCTACAGGCCTTGATAAAAAGTCTTTTGTCCATCTTTCTTGTAAGCCTCCTTAATGTATCAAATAAGGTCTCGCCAGGGCCTTCTCTTCTCTAGGCTGAATAACACCAACCCACTCAGCCTTTCTTCACAGCAGAGGTGTTCCAGCCCTCTGACAATTTTTGTGGCTCTCCTCTGGACCCGCTCAAATATCTCTATGTCTTTCTTATACTGTGGACCCAAGAGCTGCACACAGTACTGCAGATGGGGTCTCACAAGAGTGAAATAGAGGAAGAGAATCACCTCCCTTGACCTGCTGGTCATGCTTCTTTTCATACCGACAAAGACATGATTTGATTTCTGGGCTGCAAGCACACTTTGACAGCTCATGTACAATTTTACATAGAGCATTATACCCAAGTCCTCCTCCACTGCTCTCAATCAATTAATCTTCCACTCTGTACTGATACTGGGAGTGTTCTGGCTTCACTTCTTTCTACCGAATCAGCTGCACGACTCAGCTTAGTGTCACCTGAAAACTTGCTGAGGGTGCACTCAATTCTACTGTCTGTGTCACTGATAGAGGTATTAAACAGTATTGATTCCAGTACAGGCCCTTAAGGGACATCGTTAGTTACTGATTTCCACTTGGACATTGAGCCATTGACTGCAACTCTTTCAACATGGCTATCCAGCCAATTTCTCATTGTCCTGGTTCAACTAGTATAGGGTTACGTTTCCTCAGCAGGGGGAAGGGATCTCCAGCCGGGTTATTCATACCATGCTGATGTCAGGTCCAGCACGGCAGAGCAGGAAGCTTTCCTTTGTGGCTTTTGTCGTGGGAAGCACACACGGCAGGCTGGCTGTGTTCACTGCGGTATTTCTCTGTATATCTTTTATCTTGTTCACTGTTATTGCTGTTTATTGTTGTTATTATTGCTATTGTTGTTGTTCAGATTGTTTATTACACTGTTGTATTAAATTTCTTCTTATTTCAACCTGAGGTTTGTGCCCTACTCAGTCCGAGGGTGGGGGAGGGACAAGGGCAACGTGGTCTCCAGTCCCAGTAGGGCCTAAACCAGCACACTCATCCATCTAACTGTTCATCCATCAAACTCATATCTCTCCAATTTAGCAGTAAGAATGTTGTGGGGGACCATATCAAAGGCCTCAGAGAAGTTTAGGTAGATGACATCCATAACTTCCCTCGTTCACTGATGCAGTCACTCCATCATAAAAGGCAACTGGATCAGTCAGGCACAATTTAAGTTTGTACTGAAATCACATAATCACAGAATCACCTAGGTTGGAAAAGACCTTGAAGATCATCTAGTCCAACCATTAACCTAACACTGACCATTCTCAACTACACAGTATCACTCAGCGCCATGTCGACCCTACTCTTAAACACCTCCAGGGATGGGGAATCCACCACCTCCCTGGGCAGCCCATTCCAACACCTAACAAACCCTTTTTGTAAAGAAATACTTCCTAATATCTAGTCTAAACCTTCCCTGGCTCAACTTGAGGCCAGTCCCTCTTGTCCTATCACTTGTTACTTGGTTAAAGAGACTCATCTCCAGTTCTCTGCAACCTTGTTTCAGGTAGTTGTAGAAGGCAATGAGGTCTCCCCTCCTCCTTCTCTCCTCTAGACTTAATTTGCTCTTGTTGAAGCCATGCTGCCTGGCTCTAATCACCTCCTTGTATTCCATAATTTGCTATGTCTTCTAGAAGGATCTGTTCCATGATCTTACTGGGTACAGAGGTGAGACTGACTTATCAATAGTCCCCGGAGTTCTCCTTTTTACTCTTTTTAAAAATGGGAATCATGTTTCCCTTTTTAGAGTCACTGGGTACTTTTTCTGACTGCTATAACTTTTCAAATATGGCAATGAGTGGGTTGAAAACTACACCAGCCAATTCACTCCCGACCCTGTCATGCATCTACTTTAAGTGACGGGCAACTGTTTTCATCTGAGGAGCAAAGAATATTTGACAACAGTTGGCTGCTTAATTTTCACAGAATATACTATTTCAGCATTAAGAATTTACAGTCATCATTTCATATTCTAGTGTGTGATATAACTCTATTTGCCTCACTGCAAATCAGCAGGAGTATTGAAGAAAAGTGAAGAAGAGTATTGTCCTCAATTGTAATAAAAAATATGTTGTTCAAATGTCTTGACAGAAATGAAATGTGGCCAAGATAGGAGGTCCCATGTAGTCATCTGCTTTATTAAAGATGCCATTTCCTCTTACATTGGTAAAGATATGTCTGTTTTATTTCTCCAGGGAAGATGCCTTCAGAAACCTGTTTCAAAGCATAAAGGAAACAGTCACACATTTTGAATCGTCACTTCCTTCATCCAACAATCTATGCTGAAAAACATCACTACTTGTTGGCCAAAAGAAAATCACTGTGTCAGATAAAAGGAAATCACTCTGTCTTCCAAATGGGACAGTTGTAGACATTCCAGGAAGAGCTAAGTGTTATGAATTATATAATCCTTCAAAGTGAATGAATTGTAGTGTTGCAATCACTGAGATGGGAAATTACTCTTCTGTCTTTGGCACAGAGTTAAATAGGGAGCTGTGAAGGTGTGAACTCAATATATTGAAGAAAAAATGTAAAAACAACCCTTTGGCCTACATCACTGAATGTCAACCCACAAGAAAAACACCTTCAGAAAAGGTCCAGATGGTCCACAGCAGTGATGTCATAAATTTCTACAGTGAATAGTGAATATTAAGATTGCAATATAGTATTATAATCTCAGGGTTTCCGATGCTTTTGCCTGGAGTTAATGGGAAGTCGAATACTCTCTGGTAATAAAGATATATGTATCTTTGTTGGGCACAGACTTATTCTGAGTCTGGTAGTAACTAATATTTCCTTTTACTATACCGAAAAGATTCTGACAGTGTTGAAACAAAGATCTTTACTCAACAGTCAGAATTTAGTGTAACTGTTAAGTAGATATTCTTTATTCACAGTGCTGGACAGCACTGGGTATCACTCCACCATGAGTGTGCACCTACTCACAAAACCCCCTAACTGATATGCACAAAAGCATACATATTTATCAGATCTTGTAGAAAAGGCAGTCTTATGCTAATGGGTTCTCAGAGCATGCATAGTCAAAATAGAGTGAGAGTCTTCTCCCCTCCTTAGGGGTCCACATAGCCTTTCTCACACTGTCCCTTAGTGAACTTTAGGTTTCTCTTGTCCATAGATGGTCATAGAGTTACCTCATCCGTCCTTCAGCTCCTGTTTGTTCCAGGGGAATTAGTCTGGACCAGCTTCCAATCACTTATCTTGACACTGCTGTCTCCTCAGATACTTGTTTTTTTAGGTTCCTGCTATTAGCAATGTACTCAGAGAGTTTTTCAGACTGTCCAAGATCTGTCTTAGCTTCGCTAGGCAAGAAGCTACAGGTTTCAAAACATCTTACAAGTGGGTAATGACTACAGAGGGTAGTTAGGGAAAAAAGTATAAATGAAACTGCATACATTGCAGTAAAATACAGAAAAATAAAAGCTTGTAAAACACAAGTGATGGTTAACATTAAAACTAAATGTCTTACTTTAGAGGTCCCTGTATATTAACAGTTTCAAATATACTTGTAGCAACTTCCCTTCAGTGTCAAAAAATCAGAATTTTTAAGTCATAAAATACTTAATACTTGCTATCGCATCACAACAGGTGCATTAAAACCAAAACAAAATAAAACTAATAAAAACTGTTAAATAATTATTAAGGAAGCCTTTAAATTTTCTTGGAATTGTTGGAATAAAGAAATATACTGACTGAATGAACAAACCAGGCTTGTGGCTTGCATTATATATCTATCTCCAACAAGTTAATCAATATTTTGAATGAAACCATTAGTCTATGATAAATTAGGAAAAGTTTGCATTTAAGTTCTCCAGGTCTAATTAATAACACAAATATGATAGCGTTATCCTGGGGTTTGTTTTGTTTTGTTTTGTTTTTGGTTTTGTTTTTTTTTTTTAATAAAGAAAGGAGGAGACACAAGCTAGACCCTAAAGGGAAAACAAAACCTGTAAAAACATCGGGTAAATAATTTCAATCTCATCATTTTTGGTTTTTTTTTGTTTTTGTTTTTTTTTTAAATTCTGTCTTCAGAATGCACAAATCTTTCGAGTCACTCTGACCTTAGAAAAGTTCTTGCCAGAATCCATGGAGAAACCAAGTATCACTGTGGTCATTGTCATGTTGGCTGTGTAGCAATAAGAAATTTATTGGTACTAGCCACAGCACATTTTATAAAGGGCACTACTATCAACAGCTCAATTGATTTGTTGTCTATGTGAATGTAGTTTTTTCTAGTCAGCAGGTAGCTATAGGATCTACCCATACAGCAAGGAAAACAAAGCTTCAAATATCATAATAAAAGGTTTTTGAGATCTACATGGCACACATAGATCTTGTGAAAAGTCTTTTTAGCTTGCTTCTCATGGAAATACTTTATGTAAGAGAAAGGTTTAAGCATTTGAATCAAGTTTGTACCGGAATAAAATATTATGGATATATCTGAGTGATCTCTGAGGAACAAAAATGCTCACCTAAATGGAGAGATCAGTCTTTTGTTTGACATACAAGCACAGCTTACTAAACAAGATTTTGGGCAGGGTTGTTTGTTTGTTTGGTCTCCCATGAGCATTGTGACTATGCAAATTATGTGATTCTACAATCCAGAACATAATTATGAAAAAAATATCATATAATTATTTTAGGATTGCAGTTCAAAACCTGTTATCATCAATGAAATAAGAGATGACCTGTTTTTTCTAGGGGACAAATCAGTTGTGATCCTGATTTGTGAAAATCTCTCAAACTGAGACTAGCAGGCCATTAGGAAGATAGCTCTGACTCTCACTCAGAGTGCTGAAATAGTTCTTATTCAAAGGACAGGGTTTCACTAATTGGTATTTTGAAAGCCATATAATTTTTTCCTACTTTGTTGCTATATTTTATTCCCCACATCTATTCAGTCACTGTTTTTTTTGAGTAGCCTTAATGCGAAGAGAATTCAGTATAACAGTGTTGTCTGCATTGGTGATTTTTTGTGCTAAATGCAGATTAAAAAAAAAAAAAAAAAAAAAAAAAGAGGTTGATTTTGTGGAAAAATATCAAGTCAAAATGTTTTTTAAAAATATGTGAATTAATTCTGTGGTTTAAAGCTCTCTGCCTCATGTTGTTACCAAAAATCCAGAATAAGAACTTATCAACACCAATTTGATGCAGATAAGCAGACACTTCATTATTGACGGCCGGACGTGTAGGGGAGTGCTCTCACCAACAACACGTGCCAGGCACCAGAATCATACACCTTATATAGAACTTACTCATGCATATTCTTTAAGTCTTCATACATAAACACACAACTTCCAAGAAATCATTAACATATTCTCCTCCTATTTCCGATTCTGCACAGTACAGGTTAGAAATGTCTAGAAATGGGTCTGGGGTGTAATGTGAGTAGGTGGTCCATGAGTCGGTGGTTGCGACCTCCCCCTGCTGGAATTACCTCTTGCTTAAGGACACAGCTTTCTTGACAGGTACTTGCAAGCTGTTACAGTTACTTCCCTCAGTTCCCACTAATCCTGGACCTTGACAACTACTTGCATTCTTCTAGTCCTATATATGTATTATAAATCAGTTTACAAATCATCTTGTGTTTTGTTACCTAGGTTCTAACCGTTTCTACTAGACAATTATGACCAATCCCTTCGGCCTTGGAACGAGGCTGTACAGGGGATTTTAGAGTAGCAGTCGGTTGCTAGATTCAAAGTACAATAAATGTAAATAAATAATTTTTACTAAAATGTCTCTTAATTCTATACTTATATTAAAATCAAACACAAATTAATTTAATTTGATAATAAAATCAGTAACAATATCATACAGATAAGTGATCCCAACCAAAGTAAAATTGCTATATTTTGTGAAGATGGGGTCAGACAGGCTTGATATGGAAATGTGTCACTGTTTTGCCAATTGATGGGGTCAACAGAAAGGACACACACACCAAATTGAAAAGATAAATTTATTTTACTTTAGTTTAAAACATCAGAAATTATAAGCCAGGCAATGAACCTGATCATTACTACATAAAGTTAGCTATAGTGATTAAGGAAGATACATCACCAATTGCCCTAATACTTTACCATCATCCAGGTTCATGGATCGTGGTTCAGCTGGGGAATCCTATCACAGCAAAGTATCAGAGAACCACTCCCAACATTCACCTACATATTGTGTCCACTCATAAGTGAGGTCTCCATCTTCTCTGTGAGAGGGTCCTGCTTTTATACAGTTCAACAAAAACATCATATGAAAAAGGAGCACGGAAACATCCGCTAGATTGTTTTCACTTCACTCGGGTGTATCCCATATCTGGCCAGGATCCAAGGTGCATCCAAGGAGTTCCTGTCTTCTAGGAAACAGCCGGATTATGGTCCAAAAATATATATTCTTTATCTATAGTTTTCAGAGGATATTACCATGGTCCTATTTCATGCTGATACAATGCTGGTCAGGAGGTTCACTCAGAAGTCAATTTTGGTTTGAGGCCTATGGTTCAGGACTTTTTATGTCAGCCATCTACTAATCTGGGAAGTGATCTAAGAGAAACTGAGCAAATCTATCAAGTATCTGTGTGGATAATGGGCATGCAGGATCACTCAGTAGAGGTGAACCTCATCCACCACCAGGGAACTATGAAAACTTTCTAAAGATCACATTAAAATGTTAAAATATTCTCAGTCAAAATCTTGGACTTAACATCAATTAAAATTTAACAAGAATGAACACTTAATTAACATTTAATCAGCAAATTAAGAGTAACATATAAAAGAACCACTGAGAATCTCCTTCGATGCCTCTTAACTCCAATTTGGCTAAATGCAGGCCTTTCTAAGAACAAGATGACAACAATGGGATTGCAAGATATAGCTCAGGCTAGATTTTGTTAAAATATTGATCCCTTTTCCAACAAAGGCAAGATACTCCAGATCTCTTAGAACTAAGGAATATGTAACAGATTGTCATTCTTAGTCAACCAGCTCTCCTGTCTATAGGAATGATCAATGCTCGATGTACAAAGGAAAGCGAAAGGCTTCAGCAATGCATCTAAGCATTTTGAGAACGCAGGAGGCATTAATGAAGAGAAAACTTCCTTTGTTTTTATGAAGATAGCTTAAAGTGCAAAAATAGAAAACTCATATGAAATCAATTGCATGGTTATACTTTGCTATCATACTATATATCTATGCCCTAGAATTTACAGTACATAGTCATATTTTATTTAATATCATTTTCACTTTACATTTAGTATCAAATCCTGTCTTCAGTATTAAAAAAAAAAATAAAATGCTGGCAGTTGTATTTGTTGAAGAGAGCCACCTAAGGATAAATGACATGTACAGGAGTATCTATGCTTACAGAGAGATGTAATCATAAGCGAGGGTTTGGCTGGACTAATGATGGAGTTAACCATTTGTCATGTGCAGATATTTCCAGAAGATTGAATAGAATTAGAGGTTATGCAGAGTAGTTGTCTGAATGCTGACTAAATGCATTAAAACTTTTGAGGACCTGGAGCTAAGCACTTACTCTGTTTATATGAGTTCTGCTCATTTTCTTCTAACAGCTTATCTCCTGAGTGACTAAAGAGACCACAGGCCAAGCTGCATAGAGTTAAATGGCCTTGCAAATAAAGTAACTGCTAAGAGAACTTCTTAATGCAGCTAGACAATATCTTCAAGTACATTTAAATAACACTCAGTTTAAAAGCCATGCATGGTAGATACTCAAAAGGTAAGGTTGAGAGATCTCAAAAGGCATCTCAAAAAGACTTTACCTTACCCTTCATATATTAAAAAAAAAAAAAAAAAAAAAGAGTGAAATTTTGAATTTTGTTATGAATCATCAGTGGTCATTTCAGTTTCATATATCACAAGATCCTGTAACTTCTTTGTTGTCACTCTGAATGTTTGAAGATGAAACATTTTCTGTTTTGCAGGAGTAATCAGATTTGTAAGGAAACTCAGAAATTCATATTGACTTAGGAACAGATTAATTTATGCAAGTATTTGTTTTAGCTACATTTACTCTATAGTGCTTAAATAAACTGTGAGTGTTGCAATATGCAGAAAGTAAAACCTCAAAATTTTTAGTCACTGCTTACAAAGAGGACCAAATTCACAGCAATCTCTTTTGTCCCTTTTTCATACTGAGAAAAAAAAAAAAAAAAAAAGCGTGCCATTTTTATTAAAAATGGACTGACGGAATCCAGTTTACAATTGGACTAGCTTTGATACCAGCATTTATATCTGAACTAACACTGAGAATTACAATTTGATTAATTAGTGCTAATTGCTAAAATACAATTTCTTACATAATTTTTACTAAAAAAAAAAAAAAAAAGATAAAAAAAAGTTAACATTACTAATAGTTGAAGATTTATATTATGATAAAAAATTCAGTCACATTTCATACTTTGGGGTTTCATTTTAAAATCTATAGAGGTCAGGAAAGTTTTGTCTTTGATAGACAGTTTGATCTCTGGGATTGGATTTTTTGCCTCATTTCCTCTGAGGCACGTACCAGCCTTGGACATGTCTGTGTTCTGAGATGATAGATAGACTCTACCAACTATGGGTACATGCCAGACATAACTTTCTCCCCTGCTTGAGAAAGTAATTTTCCACTCTTTTAGATTGGCAGGAACCTTTATAGGACTTATACTTTCTGATGTATGTGTCGTGGATGAGAGTCATGACATGGTAATGATTTAGTAAGAAATCTAGATTTATTAATAACTAACAGACATTTATCAATGCAAAGTAATTCAGAAAGAAAAGCAACTTATTCAGAGATTCTAAATTGACAAGATTCACTCTAACTTACTTAACAGTATCTTATTTATATTATTTATACATATAATCATGTGCATACACAAAACAAACATATACACACAAACAAAGGTGTTTGGATTCAGTAAAATGAACACAAAACAGACAAATACACACACAAAGGAACAGGGCAAGGGTAAGGATATGTACCCACAGACACACACCAATAAACAGAGAAAGAGTGGGTGAAATAGAAGCTAGCTCAAAAAAGATTTCCCTCTCAAGTTTCGAGCAAATACTCACAATTCCTTGGCATTCCTCAATGGGTGATAACTGAGACTTGAGCAAGTGGATTTCTCCCTGGCCTTCCATCTGGAGCAGACGACTTTTGGTACCTGAGAGGCTCCCAGCTCAGGGGAGATGCTGGTCACAGGCCCACTAAAATCCAGAAGAAGTCAAAGGGTCTCCCTGGTGGTCGCAGTTTATAGGGTCCAAGATAATTGACTTTTGTCAAATACCTTCTGGTGCCTTCCAGCAGTTGCAATGTGCAACTCCGTTATTGTGCCATCTGACCACATCCCAGGCACAGGTGTGCCAGGCCATTAGGAGATGATAGGCTATTATAACCGTTTCTGAGCAATCAGGAGGGACAGGAGCCAGGATCGTTAAGGGGTTGCCTTAACATTACCAATCCTTATCTCCACAGATTGGTGTACAGCTTGGGGGAGATGTGGGTGCAGTCACACCTGGCACCAAGCAGGGTGGGGAGGGGTAAGAATTTCACCACCACAGTATGAAACATCATTGACTTGCTGAGATAACTGGAACATATGGCTTCCTTGCCAAACATCAAATGATGCTTTCATTTCTCCTGCAATAACTCTTTCAGAAATATTTAATCTGATGAACATCCATTTTTCTTATCATATATCTGGCTAATATATCAATAACATATTTACTTCCTTTCCAAACTCTAGAAAACAGGTTTATCATGGCATAGGGTCCTACACAATCTCACTTAGAACTAAAACTAAGATACCCTAGCATCAGTGAAATGTAGGATTGGAAGGGACCTCAAGAGGGCATCAAGTCCTATCTATGACAGAGTGACCTAATTTATTCAGGAATCAGTCATAATATTTTGGGGTTTTCTGGCAGGAAAGATAAAAGTTTATAGCAGAGACAAATGATCATGTGTCTCCTGTGATACTAATATGTACAAAAATCTCATTCTAATTAATTTTGATAACTACTCTTACTGGTTTGACTGTAAGTAGAACCAGGTTGAAGCCAAGTCATTTTTCTGAATATTCTGCATAGACTACTTCTGGTAGGATGAACTAAGGATGATTTTTCCACAAAATTATCTTTTTGTTACTGTAGTCACAGTCTGTATGTAGTGTGTGAACCACATGATATTTGTTTACAGATGGCTGACTACACAAATATTCCCATTCTGTTTGTTTGATTTATCCAATTTTTTTAGGTATGGTATTCTTGTCTATGCTAAATTTCAACCTGTTATCTTCAGACATATTTTTCACTATCATTTTGATTTCTGAATGTGTCTGTCAGAATAATTGGTGCTGTTGGACTGAACTCATCAAGAACTGAGTTTAATGTAAAAAAAAAAACCAAACCAAAACAAAAAAAACAGGCATCTTCTCAGAAACTATAATTTGTTACTGTATTTGTTGAATATTGTTATGAGACAAGGAATAAAGCAGATCTCCTATAAGTATCTTAAGCACTGTTAGCTGAAAAACAAAGGAAAAGAGACTGTGTCAAAATTAAGAAGTACAAAGTGCTAGTGATTTTACTAAGACATCATCATCTGACTATGTCTGAGTGTATTATCAGTAAATTTGCAGATGACACCAAGTTAAGCGGGAGTGTTGATCTACATGAGGATAGGGAGGCTCTACAGAGAGACTTGTATAGATCGGATTCATGGGCGAACATCAACAGGGTGAGTGTCAGGTCCTGCATTTGGCCACAACAACCCCCTGCATGGCTACAGGCTTGGGGAGGTGTGGCTGGAGAGCTGTCTGGGAGAGAAGGATCTGGGGGTTCAAACTGACAAGCAGCTGAACAGGAGCCAGCAATGTGCCCAGGTGGCCATGAAAGCCAATGGCATCCTGGCTTGTATCAGAAATAGTGTGACCAGCAGAAGTAGGGAGGTGATAGTCCCCCTGTACTCTGCACTGGTGAGGCCTCACCTGGAGTATTCTGTCCAGTTTTGGACACCCCAATACATGAAAGATATCGAGGTGCTGGAGCGAGTGCAGAGGAGGGCAACGGAGCTGGTGAAGGGCCTGGAGAATAAATGCTATGAGGAGCGATTGAAGGAGCTGGGACTGTTTAGTTTGAGGAGGAGAAGGCTAAGGGGAGACCTCATCTCTCTCTACAGCTACCTGAAAGGACATTGTAGAGAGGTTGGTGCTGGTCACACAAGAGTGAATGTCTTTAAACTGCAACAGGGGAGGTTTAGACTGGACATTAGGAAAACATTTTTCCCAGAAAGAGTGGTCAGACAGTGGAATAGGCTGCCCAGGGAGGTGGTGGAGTCACCATCCCTGGATGTGTTCAAGGGTCGTTTGGATGAGATGTTGGGGGGTACGGTGTAGGGAAGAACTTTGTAGAGTAGGGCTGGTGGTTGGACTTGATGTTCCCATGGGTCTTTTCTAACCTGAATGATTCTATGATCTACACCTTTATTTTCTAAAATACAAAACCATCAGTGCCTCATTGCTGTGTACATACTCCTAGAGAACATCCACTTTTTTTTGGTGGTATTGTTAAAACAGTTTCATTCAGTGCCAGAAAGCTCACTTTAAGTGTCTAAATTCTCCAAAATAATAAGTACCTTTTAAACCTCCACAACCCTATGCAGTGAGATACTAGGAAATTACCTAACTATCTAGTCTGCTGCTGCTGTTACTAGCCTTGTAACTCGAGGCTTTTCCCAGAATCGTAATACTGCTCTGTTCAGGTACTATACAAACATGGAGAACATTTCTGGACTAAATGAAACAATGTATTTCCTACTTATAGCCACTTTTTGCAGTGGCTCTTACAGACAGTCAGCCCTCTTCCCCTACTCTGAATTTCACACATATGAGAAGGCACGCTCTCTCTCTCTCCTGTAAATTTAGGGACATGTGTGAAAAGTTTTGAAATAGTTGCATTGCCACTGAAATTACCATCAGTTTGTGATTTGCAGTAAAATAAGGCTGTTGTTCATGTTCAGAAACCAGAAGGTGTGATTTCTCTTGCAATTAAATCTATTGGCAGATTTTGTTGAAGGACTTTCAATATTGATTATGTTTGTACAGAGGTCCATCATCACCTTCCCCTCTCCTTGCAGAAGGGAGTGTTATGAAAATATTTTATGAGCTACAGCTTTTTTCTATTCTTTGTGTAAAGTAACAAGTAACTCTTAAAAACAATAGTGTCTAGAAGCAATTCAGCCAAAGATATCTCAAACCAAGCTTTTACTATGCAAATAACAGGAAGTGAGTATAAAACCAAAGTAAACTAAGTGGCACAGCCCTAAAATTATAAGATTCAGCAAGTGATTAAATAATTTGCTTTCTGATTTGGTATAAATCACATGAAAATGTTTCCATTTATAAAGAAGTTAGGGTGAAAAAGAAGTCATTCTGGAAGCCTGACACTGTAGGCATCAGTGTAGCTTGATACTCCCATGCTCAATTTGTTACCAGTAACAGGTCTGTAAGTCCTGGGCTGCTTTCTTGTGTCACATCTCAAAGCTATAAGAATGGGAAAAATACTGACATACAATATTTCTCATTGGCTAAATAGCAATAAGTCTCAAGAGGAAAATTGACAGACAATAATACTGAGAAAGGTTATTCAATTTAGAATACATTATTTCAGTAGATAAAACCAGTTATGTTTAAAGTTGTAAGTTATAGCAGTCACTTATCAAGCCCAGGCACAGACACTCCTCAGTTAAAGAAATTACTTAAAAGAGAGACAGGAATATGAAGGCCTGGATTTCATTTTAAGGAAGAATTCCTTTTCTATATTGTGTCATTCAGTGTTACATAAGAGACTGAAATCCTTACTTTCTTCATTAAGTCTCTGTATAATCAAGTTGTGATTAATATATTAAAAGATTGCATTATTATATACTTAGATTAGTAACATTAAGTTCCCGGTCTTCCACTGAAACGTATTTCACAGACCACAGATGTGTTGCCATAACAGCTTCCAGAATGTGACATCTTCAATATTGATGTAATCATATTGTTAAAATCAATATTATTGAGATTAAAAGGTCAATTTCAAAGTTAAAAGCATTGAGTGGAGCCACAAACTGTTAATGCTTTGAGTAAGTTTTTAATTGTTCAGAAATCTAAGCATTTTAATGCTATTAGCTATAAAGATGCAACTAGCTGCCTACATCTGATTCATATAATTGAAAATACTGCTAACATAAATTATATGTACTCATTTGGGCTTTAAGTTCTATGTCTGCTTTCACCTATATTTTATGCACTTGTTTTTTGTGGGTACAGGATATTTCCTGCAGTATTGCAAAGAAAAACGGAAATGTGACTTTTCATCATGATAAAGAGAACATGCAAGGGTCAGAGCAGATGCAGGCTCAGAACTCTCTCCCCCACAAAATTAATAAAAAATCTAAGCATGTACTCCTGTTAAATATTCACAAAGAGGTTTTAGACTATGGCTCTGCCACAGCTCAACCCTTTTCTCAACTCTGGAGCCAAACTGGCATGTTCATTTTTTTGTATTACCACTGTGACTGTTGTGTCTTCAGATTTCTACCAATGCAAGTAGCACTTATGAACTAAAGAGCCACAAAAGGAAGGTGTATAGGCTGCAAGGATTCTTTTCTTCAGAAAACAAAATGTTGATCATAGTGAAAGTTTCAGATTCAGAAAATTCTCTTCTCTCTCTTGAATTCACACTCCCTCACCACATGAAACACTGGACAAAGTCATCATAGCTAATTACTGAGTACTAAATGAGGCAAATCTTGTCAAAGCCCATATAGCTATGAAGAACATCTGGACCCCAAATAGCTGGTGAATCAAGCAACTGTGCCTGGGATAACTCACTCTGCAAATGGCATGGGGCAGGCTTGTCTTCTGCATCCGGGAGCTCTGTCATCAGGTTCCAAGGTCAGCAGGGATCTTGCATGAATGAGCTTTCTCTTCCCCATGAATTTCATCTTGCCTCTCCCCCCAGATGGTGTTTTCTGAGTTATTCAAGAACATAAAGGAATCAGCCTGAAAATGGGCAATAAATACCTCATGGAAAAGCAAATTCTGTACTTCTACATGCTTTTAAATTTCACCAAGTACACTTAATCTCACTAATTCAGCTTCTAGGAAAATACCTTATTTTTTTGATATGTGAATCACAGTAGTGTTGATAATGGGTGTAATGTCAGAGAGAAAGTGTTTAAGATAAATTTGTTACCAGCTGATCTCTCATCTGACCTTGGAGATTTACACCGAACCAAACTTTTGGATATTGCAAGACATCACTCAGAGGGAAACACCCATACTTGCACATAGAATAATTAGTTAGGAAAACTGAACATGTCATTTTGATTTTGAAAAATAATTCTGATCTGTACCATAAATTGATGACTGTCTGTGTAGGTTTAATTCCTGCCGGGATCGGAGAGCACGTTGCCGTTGCCCCTCCCCCACCCGCGGCTGGTCGGGCTGGAAGTTAGGCACAGACCCGGGCTAAAGTAACAAGGAATTTAATACAACAGAGTGATAGAACAATCTGAACAACAACAGTAGCAATGATAATAACAATAAACAGCAATAACAGTGAGCAAGATATAAGATATACAGAGAAATACCGCTAGCTGGTTTACGGACAAAGGATTCCCGCCACTGAGCCCGCCAAAGAGCAAGGTGAAAAAGGTTCCGCCCCTGGACCTGACGCCAGCATGGTATGAATAACCCAGCTGGAGATCCCTTCCCCCTCTCTCTCTGTTGGGAAGCTTAACCCTATCCTAGCTGAACCAGGACACTGTCAGACAAGATCTATTATACATGGTAGTCAGGAGAAATATAGAAATAAACTTACAGAGAAGACTAGTTTGGGAAGCACCTACTCTAGCAAAAACTGTGTCTACCGTTTGTGTTTGGCTGATTGCATACCTTGTAAACTATTGAGGCTAGAGCTTAAACAAAAACAAACAAACAAAAAAACCCACAACCAAAACCATGAAGCTATCCTCATTTGTATCAGTACTTCTAAAAGGGCCAGAAGATATCAAAGAAAAAATGAAAATAGGAAAAAATAGATTAAACTGATAATACAAGACAAAGGGTGGGGACAAGATACAGATTAGCTGTAAAATAAATTTGCCTGCATCAGTGAGGGTTGTGCAAGCAGCTAATCACACACACACACACACACACACACAAAAAAAAGCTGACTGAGAATCATACTCACTTTTGATACAACTTTCTACTTCCATCCAGCACTAATGTCTAGAAGCAATCCTGACAAGCATGCTATAGTTGAATTTTATTTTTAGTTTCAGTTACTGGTATTTCTTTAATGGTTTTGTTCCTGCCTTTTTTTTTTTTTTTTTTTTTTTTTTTTTCTGTAGGTATGTATTTATTCACATAATCTCTTCTTGGTCAATAATTGCATCTCTCTGCCAAGGGCCAGCTCCTTTTTTATATTTATGAAAATGTGCTTTTTTTCCCTGCTCTGTTTTATGAGTCAGCCTACATGCTCTTGCTCCTGAGACCCTCTTTCACAAAATCACAGAATCATCTAGGTTGGAAAAGACCTTGAAGATCATCTAGTCCAACCATTAACCTTAAACTGACCATACTCAACTACACCATATCCCTCAGCTCTGTGTTGACCCGACTCAAACACCTCCAGGGATGGGGACTCCACCACTGACCTGGGCAGCTCATTCCAATGCCTAACAACCCGTTCTGTAAAGAAATGCTTCCTAATATTTAGTCTAACCCTGCCCTGGTGCAACTTGAGGCCATTCCCTCTTGTTTTATCACTTGTTACTTGGTTGAAGATACTCATCCCTACCTGTCTGTAACCTCGTTTCAGGTAGTTGTAGAGGACAATGCAGTCTCCCCTCAGCCTTCTCTTCTCACAACAACACCAGTTCCCTCAGCCACTCCTCGTATGACCTGTGCTCCAGACCCTGCACCAGCTTCGTTGCGCTTCTCTGGACACACTTGAGTAATTCAATGTCCTTTTTGCAGTGAGGGGCCCAAAACTTTCATATTGTTTCCTATTATTTTCTCCCATGTTTTTCTGGAAGGTAGAAACATAAAATGAATTTTTCAGTATTGTTTCTTGTCCTGAGTTAAGAAAAGATTGATATGTGTTTTTTCTCAACGTCTGATGAATTAGAGGTAAGTAAAGAAAATAGTTAAAATACAGTGACAGTCTCACACATAGAAGAATTTTCAGGTTACTGCAGTTACTTGCTTTAGCTGGGATATACAAAGTAAAGCAGCATAAAGTCATTCCAGTGATTCTGGAGAACAGGGTACATCTTTGTTTTCCTTTGTGCACTGTAAATGATTAAGTCTTTTCAATGGAGGATTTAATCTCTACTAGAACACAGAGTGTGTACTTTTCAGGGGAGTATAAGTATAATTTGTGACCTGTGTATTAGTTTTATTAAACCCCTATTGAGAGATCTTTGTGAAAGGATTTACATAACAAACTACTACAATCACTTTCAAATTTCAGAATACATACTCCACATTATCCTCATTCTTCTAATGCTGTGTGAAGAGCTAAGAAGTGCTTTTCATTGTTGTATGTTTTCTGAGCACATGTGACACAAGTCTTTTTATATCCAACACAATCTGGTAAAATGGGATTGTGAGATAATCTAGAAGAATGGTTGGAAGAAAACCACTCATAGATAATATTTGGTCATTTAATGTAGCAACTTATCAAACTTCATAAGATAGTGTTGTTACAATTAAGAAGTGTGGGCTGGAGAGGTTATTAGAGTTTTGCTGTTTCTCTGATAGTTTGCCTTTAAGATTTTTAAATAAAATTGTCTGCATTTGTTATTTGTAAACTCTTTCAGCCTGAATTCCAACTTTTCTCCATGTCACATTCAGCTACCTTTTTTTTCCCATTTATCCACTCAGGAGAGACCAGAATGTATTAATTCTTTCACTCCCTGTGCCCTGGTGTTCAACAATAGCTGTGCTGGTATCCCCAGCTTTTCTCACACACTGGACAAGAATTTCCAAAAGTAAATAATATTGGCTGAAAAAAACCCCCAATCTTATCTAGCCAAGACTGTGGCTTATTTTATGAATAAACACATCTCTAATGGCATAGTTGCAGCTCTGTGGTCTATTTACACTGAGAAGAATGTTGTAATAGCACTTGTTTCTTTCTAGATCATAGAGAAATACATGAAAAATGGGAATGGTAGTGTGATATGATGTAGTCACAGGAGTAGATAAATTTATTTTCTGACATTGGGACCCACTACTTGGAAAAAAGAATAGTTTTACATAAATGTGTTTCCCCTTCACTGGATGTAACTGATCCCGAAGACTTCCACTGCTTATAAGAGAGTGACCCCAGCTGGAGTACTTTAGAGTGTCTGCTGATGCTTTGATATGACTAATATTCACTTCTTTAATAAACACTGCTTCAGGAAATCTTTCTCCTTACCTCCTTCCTTCAGTGTTTCCAAGACTGTTTTTTCTTTTCATAAAGTGTTTACTCCAAAATGAAATGAAACTGGCTGTGGTTAGTGGATGAAGTAAAATCTCAAATGACTTATTAGAAGCCAAAACCAAGAAACTTGGCAGATAATCAGCCTCACAAATTAATCCTTACTGGAAGAACCACAGCTGTGTTGTTCTTTTCCCTTGGAAATGGAGGTTTCTGCAGAATTATTGATTACTTTGTCTTTCAAAATGTAATATGACCCCAACCATGGTTTCTTTCCCCTCTACTTAATGTAAACATTCCAGACATTATTTTACTAAATGTCTCAAATTAAACATTCTGTGAATTACATATGATACAGATCTGCTAAGATAATGAGGGCTACTACAATGCATGCTGTAACTGCAACATTATAATCTCCAGACGTGAAAAACTCCAGAGACTTATAATATTTTAAAAAGCCTTTCAGCTATGCAGGTGCGGAATTAATTACAAGTTGTTTCTCTGCCCCCCCCCCCCCCCCCCCCCCCTTTCCCCCTCTCATTTTAAAGGGGGAGAAGTCTTAAATTCCTTGGAAGTATGCCATTGCCTTGGGGTTTTGCAGTAAGTTGAAATATCATTTAAAGTTTAAGCACAATGTTGCTTTAAAAGCTCTGCATAACAGAGAAAAAAGCAGGAAAGCATGACAAGAAAGGCTGTTCAAAGAACAACAAAATGGTGATATTTCTGCAAATGTACCACTGCCATATTTTTCTTTAAGGAGAAATAATCAACTTCACAATTATTTTTGACATCTCTTTGTAAGGACAACTCACTAAAGGACAAGCAGCAGTTGGGTGGGATTTTGTTGTTTGTTTGTTTGTTTGTTTCCCTTGGCAAACCAGAAATATGCTGTACAAGAAATTATTTCTTTGAATAGACTTTTTATCCAGAAAGACAAACCTTTCGTACCAGTTTAAAGCTGGTAAGTGATTCAATTATTCCAGGACTTAACTCATCTCTTTGTTCTTGTATCAAAGCGTTTAATGCTGTAAGATTTCCAGAGTGTCTGTAGATAAACCTAAATCAATGTAGAGTTATAATATGCAAAGTCTCAGTTTATGCTGAATTCATATGTAGTACAGATGAGAAGGGGCATGACTCTAAGATACTTTTTTAAGTTTCACTGAAAAGGCCATTATAGCTGATTTAAATAACACTAACTGCAGCAGCCAGGTAGGATATCTCGTCTGTCCTTAATCAACCATGTATGCTTCTCTGGCTCTGTGAACCATGGGAATTCATTTACTGTGGGAGAATCTTCAGTCACCCTTTGTAGATAATTTTCTGTCTACTTTCTGGCTATTATGTGGGGGAAAAGTATAGAGGGACAAGAACAGAAGCTCAGGTTTCAACCCAGAATCAATACTTTAATAATTATTTCATAGAAACATGCTGTAGAATGAAAAAAGAGAATGGAAGTCATAATATATAGAAACACACAATATTACATGTCCTTGATGATGGAGGTTTTCATTACTCCTCTACATCTAGAACACCTATATATGAAATCAGACATAGGCCTAGCTTTCAATTCTATGGTTTCTTCTGAAACACCTAGTCCTGAGTTGCAGTGGGACACTTCTGTACAGTGACCAGAGGGACTCTGGAGTTATATGACTCTTAGGATTAATCGATCTTCACTGTTTAGTTTTCTGTTTTGGGTTGTTTTGGGGGTTTTTTTTGGTGGTGTTTTGTGTTGGGTTGTTTGGGGTTTTTTTAATGGTATGTTTAATTGCAAACATTTTATTAAGAAAAATCTCTTGAGAATTTACATAAAATTTACATGAAAACATTGTGAAGCAGACAGATCAAAGGATCAGATGAAGTAACATTTAACTGTAGGTAACACAATAATCCTTGTAATTGGACTTAATAACACAAATGGGAAAAATAATGGTGAGTTTTAGAACACTCATCATTCATGCTCACAATATGTTCCCCTCTAGTGAGAGGAAAGGTTGCTCAACAGCCTGTTAAGGCAATGTTTTTGCTTAGTTTCATACTTGCTGTCACTAGGTGAGTCTTCCTTATTACAGACCCTTTAAAGTTCCACTTTTTATAGTATGTAACCAGTGCCAAATTTATGAGCCCCTTCCCAGGTAAAAATATGAGGTCAGTGGGAATTTTCTTTAAATAAAAACTTCAGTATTTGGTCAGACCCCAACACAGGACCTGAGAAAATAATTCAGTCACCTATCTGTGGAACTTAATGAAAGATGATTTTGTGAAAATTTGGCTCTGGCACTTTAAAAATGGTAAAGAGCAGCTATTATATTTCAAATAGGCCAGGGTAGAAGACAAAACCCCATTTGACTAATTTAAAAGAGCTAAGTCATCAGCCAATGAAATATGCATTGATTTTAAAACTAAGATAGTCCTTATTTGTCAGATCTTGATCTAGTACCTGATCACTGACTTCAGGACATGCATTTTATTACCCCAATTTTTGGATGGTGCCAGAGGTCTCTTTGCTTTCATGCAACACACTTTCCAAAAATTTACTGAAGTTACAATGGCTGAAGGTCTGAGAGAAACAGCATTCAACATGTTCCTGCACATAACAATTTAAAGATTTTCTGGATTTTTAAGAACTAACTGAGCATAGAAGTGACACAAAATCTGTATCAGATTGGTAACCGTAAGATAGACCTCTAGTTTGGTCCATCCCACACGTAAGATTCAGATGACCTACAGATGCTAGCTGTCCCTGTAACATGCAGCACAAGGATCCTCTGTGAAGGCTCTGTTGGCTTCACAGCACAGGCACAAGAGCACTTCAAATGTATCCTAGTTAGTACAGACCAAGTGTGGATTCACAAAAAGACCAAACACAGGGGCAGCTCTGAGTTGTCTTCACTGTCTTTCTCACATATTCACTCATGACCACACAAGAGTGTGAGGCTGATCCATGTAACCTGTGTTACATGGAAGTTTAGGTGCATTGTGGCTCACATTCATGGTTCAAGCCTCTGCTTGAAATAAAAACTACTGAACCAGGTCATGTACACTCAATATTTCATTTGTTTCCACATGTATTACATACATGCACCAAGGCTTTTTATGGTTTTTAAGCCTGTGCATGTGGCAGGTAATTTCTAAGCCTGAGCTCTACATTCCCCTAAAGTGTACAGTGATGAAATTATACCCAATGAACCATCATGGGCTTATGAAAGGCAGGTCCTGCCTGACAAACCTGATCTCCTTCTAATGACAAGATGACCTGGCTATTGGACGAGGGAAACGCTGTGGATATTATCTACCAGGATTTTCAAAAATCATTCAACACAGTTCCCCATAGAATTCTCATAGAAAAGCTGCCTGCCCATGGCCTGGATGACCGAACGATCTGCTGGGTCAAGCACTAACTGGAAGGACAGTCCCAGAGAGTGGTGGTCAATGGAGCTAAATCCAACTGGCAGCCAGTCACAAGTGGTGTTCCTCAGGGCTCGGTGTTGGGACCATTTCTGTTTAACATCTTTATTGATGATCTTGGTAAGGACATAGAGTGTGTCATCAGTAAATTCTCAGATGACACCAAGTTAAGCGGGAGTGTTGATCTACATGAGGATAGGGAGGCTCTACAGAGAGACTTGGATAGATTGGATCCGTGGGCAAACATTAACAGGATGAGCTTCAACAAGGCCAAGTGCCAGGTCCTGCATTTGGCCACAACAACCCCCTGCATGGCTACAGGCTTGGGCAGCTATGGCTGGAGAGCTGTCTGGAAGAGAAGGATCTGGGGGTTCAAACTGACAAGCAGCTGAACAGGAGCCAGCAGTGTGCCCAGGTGGCCATGAAAGCCAATGGCATCCTGGCTTGTGTTAGAAATAATGTGACCAGCAGAAGTAGGGAGGTGATAGTCCCCCTGTACTCTGCACTGGTGAGGCCTCACCTGGAGTATTCTGTCCAGTTTTGGACACCCCAATACATGAAAGATATCGAGGTGCTGGAGCGAGTGCAGAGGAGGGCAACGGAGCTGGTGAAGGGCCTGGAGAATAAATGCTATGAGGAGCGATTGAAGGAGCTGGGACTGTTTAGTTTGAGGAGGAGAAGGCTGAGGGGAGACCTCATCACTCTCTACAGCTACCTGACAGGACATTGTAGAGAGGTTGGTGCTGGTCTCTTCTTACAGGTGATTAGTGACAGAACAAGGGGGAATGGCTTTAAACTGCAACAGGGGAGGTTTAGACTGGACATTAGGAAAACATTTTTCCCAGAAAGAGTGGTCAGACAGTGGAATAGGCTGCCCAGGGAGGTGGTGGAGTCACCATCCCTGGATGTGTTTAAGGGTCATTTGGATGAGATGTTGGGGGGTATGGTGTAGGGAAGAACTTTGTAGAGTAGGGCTGGTGGTTGGACTCGATGATCCCAAGGGTCTTTTCCAACCTGAATGATTCTATGATTCCATGATCATTAACTTGCCCAACACAGAAATCTCTATAGTATAACCCGGTAGTATCCTGAACCTGTCAAACATTGAATGTAAGGACTTCTTGACTACATTTGTTCTTTATCTCATGTGTTAGAGAGTATATTAACTATTCATTATTTGCATGTTGCAAAACATAAAGCTACTCGTGGGCCCACTTACTTCCAGTATGCATCAAGGTAAATCTTTGAAGGCAAAATTCCTGTGATTCCTTGACCACCCAAAGAGGATTTAAACTAAGTATTGAGAATTAAAAACAGGTTTTATTCATTGAGATTTCCTGTTGTCTATGGAAAAAGACAGAAAAAATAATTTAAATCCAGAGCTGTAGGTTGGAAAACTGTAGAGGATCAGCAGGTATCTGAAATCCTGGGGAGTTTAGAGGACCTGGTTTACATTTTGGAAGGAAAATTATAAACAATCTAAAGGTTTTCACATGTGGAGCATTGACTTCAGACACTCAAGTGCAAATCTGGATTAAAATATCCCTGTAGGCCCAAGTCACACACCAAGGCATCTGATCCAGACTCTACTTCAGTCAGTTTTTAAATGTTACGTTCCCTGCAGTACCAGCTACCAGACACTCCAGAGAGCCCATACTCAAGGCAGGAAAAGTCACTGGGTACAACATGCTAGCAACATACTGATATGATTCTTGTGCAGAGTATTGAGAAGACTGATTCAGGTGCTGTCTGCATCCATTGCAGTCTCCCTTTTCTGTGTCTTTCAACTGCCAGCACTTCTGAGTTTTGACAGGATAAACTTAAAAAATACACATTTTCTCTCATTTGAATTACTTGGCAAAGGTAACATTGCAGTCTAAAGTTTATGTGACATTCTCTGTTTTATAAATGACAAGTTTTAAGAATAAACTCATGATTTTAGAAGCCAAAGTTTATTAGGACTAAAAAAGATATATGAAATGTAAAAAAGAAGAAAAGAACACTGCTAAAAAACATATGGCTGATATTAATTTAATTCTCTGCTTAATGTTTGTCTCTTTTGTATTTTGAAAAGCAGTGCAGTTAAAGGGATGTGTTTGGAGGGTGTGCAGGGTTTGAAAGGGGATTCTTTTGTTGGAAACTTCATTTTGACAAAAAAAAAAAAAACAATGTAGGTCACTGATATAATGCAAGTAGTGATTAATAGTAAGTCAATAGATTGAGGATATTTGTCTCATTCACAGTATGAGTATGTGTCTACTTCACAAATTTCTCAATAGATTTTACACTAAAAGGACACACGTCACTACTCAGGGGAAAGGCATGAGACTAGATGAGCAGAACAACTCTTCTATTTTTGCAGACGGCTCTTTCCTCTGGAACTGTAACATATATGTAAGGGAAGTGATTCCCTCTCCATGTTTTGTAGAGATATAGGTGGCTTTTGTCTCCAACAAATCCACCTGTCTATCCTGAGCTGTAACTATAAACAAGAACCCAGTGTTAATGAACTTAGAAGGTAAAGTGAATTAACAGGCTCATGCACTTCTCATGTTGCACATGACTTCTCATCATGCACAAATGTTGTTGCATTTCATGACTTACTTGCTGTCTTCCATAAAGTTGTTAGACTAACAGCCTTGAAGACTTACTCCTGTTTTCCTCAAGAACATTTATCTTACAGTTATTTATTACTTGTAAAATTTATTTTAATATAGTGTTTTCTCACCATCACACACTGAATAGCTGAATGGCTCCAGGTCAGCTGCTCCATTAGTGGAAAGGAGACAAGGGAGCCTACAAAAGACAGTTTTGTGCAGCTTATTATTGTCACTCTGATAACAGATTTTCCAGAAATGGGAAGGGCAAGGGCAAGGTCAAGGGCAGGGGTAGCAGAAGGAAGTAAGAAGTAAGGATGAGAAGAAAAGCACAGACTTCTAGAGAAAGCATAAAACACCACCCTTTGATCAAAACATAGGACCTAATTTGCTGTATGGTGATTGATAATTGCCAGTTCAGAAAAACAGTAGTGATTCCAACAGTGCTTCCTCCAAAACAACTGAGATACCAGCATATAGTACCAGAGGAAGAAAGTGTGATAGTTTAGGCCCTGCCGGGACTGGAGACCACGTTGCCGTTGTCTCTCCCCCACCCTCAGACTGAGTAGGACACAAACCCTGGGGTTACAATAAGGAGAAATTTAATACAACAGTGTAATAAACAATCTGAACAACAACAATAGCAATAATAACAATATTAAACAGTAATAACAGTAAACAAGAAATAAGATATACAGAGAAATACCGCAGTGAACACAGCCAGCCCACCGCACGTGCTTCCCGTGACAAAAGCCACAAAGGAAAGCTTCCTGTGCTGCCACGCCGGACGTGATGTCAGCTTGGTATGAATAACCTGGCTGGAGATCCCTTCTCCCTGCTGGGGAAACTTAACCCTATCCTAGCTGAACCAGGACAGAAAGGAAAGCCAAGAATTTTTATTTTTTTTTTTTTTTTAATCTAGTCAGGTCATTTAGACTTTCTATCCCCACTCTTGTGCCTTCATTTTTACCTCTTTATAAACTCATGCAAATCCAGATAATGGAGCTTTATTATAACTGTGTCCTGGTTTCAACCGGGGTGGAGTCAACTTCCCCTGGGTTGAGAGGGAGCTTAGCCAGAGGGCTGGGTCCCAATCAATCACTGGAGTATTTCATACCATGCGATGTCACGCCCAGGGTACATAGGTGGGTGCGGGCTGTCTCTAGCACAAGACTTTTTCAGGTGTCCAATCACATGTTGCTTTGGGAGAAGGTTGTCGTGCTTGGTAAGCCACTGCTGCATTTTACCCATTTCTTTTTGGACTCGCTATTGTCACTGTTGTTCTCTTGTTATATTTAGTAAATTCTTTCTTTTTATTCAAGTTGTGATTTTTCTTCTGTTTGTCCCTTCCCTATTTCACTGGGGAGGGGGTAGGTGAATGGTCAACCACGTGGCATCTGGCTGTCGACTGAGTTCAAACCTCAACAGTTTCTGTCACCCAACATAGAGCACGAGGTGGGTTTTTTTGAGATAACAACAAAACAGGTAAAATGTGGATTGCTTGGTGAAGTACTAAGGCTTGCACAACCATCCCAAGCCAGAGCTGACCTATAGATGAATCCTGTATATTTTATAACTGAAAACCATTGTGCTAGTAGGTATTGTACTAAGTTATAACAACCCACCTATGCTGATGTAAAAAGTGCTAAAGTATTTAAATACTGAAGCCTGAACAACAGGCTCCAAGCTGAAGCTGCTAACTTAGTCTGTAATCATTAACAAAGTATGTAAACTCGCTAGTGAAAGATGCAGCTTAGACAAAATATAATCAGTAGTGAGGAGAGAAAGTATCCAACTTTCTTTTCTCAGTTTTGTTCAAGGCTGAGAACCCAAGTATCTGGCCTTGTTAGAAACTCCCTTGGTGTCCCCCACAAAGCCCTGGCCAGACTTTGGGTGGAATCCAACAGGAGAATGAAACCAGAAATTTTCCGCTCAAAACAAAGGTGCCAGCTATTCTGGCCTGTCGATCTCTGGTATATAAGGCTGGGCCCATTTGCAGCAACTTTGGACGCCTCACCTACGGGTGGATGCACTGTGTAGGATTTCCCACTTGCCAGGACAGGTTCTGCAAATCCTCGCTGTAACCAGGACTGCCCAGCAACCGCAGATCTGGGTGATGGTAACGTATGCAAGTGGTGATGGATCTTTCTTAATCACTATTCTCTCTCTCGCCTAGTAATGATTTGATGCATTACCCTGTATTCTCCTGTTTGGTTCTTTAAGTGCACTATTCTGCTTTTTTTTTACTGCATGTCTTCTGTATTACACTGTTACATTATTTGGTTATCACCAGTAAAATGTACTCTTTTCACTCTGGTGTCTGAGTTTAATTGGTATCCTTAATCAGCAAAAGACTTGGCTCCTTAAGATCTTGTCACCTCATTTGCAATACGTGTTTCCCATGTTGCTTACATTCCATGAAAACTGGATAAGGCTTTGTTTCTGTTGTACTATGTGGCTCATCTATGATAGCAGGCAGTCATTATCCCTGGGGGTATTTACAGTGTGTTTGGGAAATTTGGGGAGTTCAGATATCTTTGGAATGTTGACATAAACTTGGTTGTGATGCTGTTAGAAGATAGTGTGTTCCTGAATGTGGTTCTGGGTTTGTTCAGGGTTAAGCAACTATTTAAGAATATCACTTGGAAACCTACCCCAGGGTTGGAGAATTATGAGTGGCCAGGGGTGTGGAGTAGCATGGGCAAGTACCTAGGACCGTAGGCACCTCCAGGGTTTTGGAATGTTACTCCTGCACAGGTGCAGAATCCTGAGGAACTAGTGAAATAGTGAATAGGAAAAAGTATGTTGTCACCTGGCTAATTCCAGAGAGGCACAGCTCACTGCAACATGCTGGGGCCTATAGCCCACACTTATCAAGTGCTATTAAAATCTGTTCAGCACCCTCAAAAGGAACAGAAAGGCTCTGGGTCTGGTAACCAAGTAATAAAAACTACAGCCACTACAAGCCCAAGGACATGTGCTGAAGCTGATCTAGAGAACCAACACACAACAATGACAGTTTCTCCCATACAGAAGAAGAAATGCATAAGAAAATCCCCTCGCAGTGTACAGGGTGATGATGAACGAGGTCCATCATGAGAACAGGAGGAGGCAGAGCCAGTGATAGTCACCCAATCCTTATCCCTGAGTGAGTTGCGAGACATAAGAAAAGGTTTCAGGTGCCATCCAGATGAGCAACTTGTTACCTGGCTGCTGTGGTGCTGGGATAGCAGGGCCAGTGGCATGGAACTAGAGGGAAGGGAGGTGAGGCAGCTGGGATCCCTGTCTAGGGAAGGGAGAATTGACAAAGCCATTGTAAAGGAGACACAAAATCTTAGTCTCTGGAGGCAACTTCTGTCAAGTGTGAGGGAGAGGTATCCCTTCAAGGATGACTTGACATGTCAACCAATTAAGTGAAGCCCTATGGAGAGAGGCATTCAATTCTTGAGGGAGCTTGCTGTGTGGGAGGTAGTTTACTATGACCCAGATAATGCACAGCTACCCACAGATCCAGATGGAGTCCAATGCACCCGGACCACTGGAGGACTTTTGTACGGAGCACTCCCTCATCATATGCCAGTGCATTAGCAGTAATGGAGGGGAGAGACAAAGAGGGACCAATGGTGGATGAATTGGCTTGTCAACTACGAAAATACGAAGTGTCTCTTCCCCAACCATCGCAGCTGTGAAACAATTATTTCAAGATGTCCAGCAACTTAAGGAGAACATCCTCCCCACCTGCATGGACCAGAATCTCGGATATTAGGAGCAGTTGTTTTTCTACACGAGAGAAGCGGTACACATCATGGGGGAAGCTGTGGCGTTTCCCGCGTGACTGTAGAGAAGACATGAAGAAAAGAGATGGAAAACCTACTTACCTCCTAGAAGAACAGGTATGTGAGCTAGAAGGAAGAACAAGTACAGAACAAGGTCCTTACAGGAGAAATGCTGCTCTGATTTCCAGTAATCAAGTGTCCAAACAGAGCACAAAGTTCGACTTTGCTCATGATCCTATGAGAAGAACTTCTGACTTCTGTTCATAAGAAGTGAGTGATCAAGATGAGGCTGAAACCTGTGCACACCACACTAAGCCATTTGTCCTTAGCGAGTATTATGACCAATATTAGAGGGACCCTGCCTCCAGGCAGGCGGAAGAGAGGGACAATCAGGTTTACTTGACTGTGTGGATTTGATGGCCTGGCACATCTGACCCTGTGATAGTTTAGGCCCTGCCAGGACCGGAGACCACGTTACCGTTGTCCCTCCCCGCCCTCAGATGCAAGTAGGGCACAAACCCCGGGTTAAAATAAGAAGAAATTTAATACAACAGTGTACTAAGCAATCCGAACAACAACAGTAGCAATGATAACAACAATAAACAGTAATAACACTAAACAAGACAAAAGATATACAGAGAAATACTGCAGTGAACACAGCCAGCCTGACACACATACTTCCTGCAACAAAAGCCACAAAGGAAAGCTTCCTGAAGTGCCACGCCTGACCTGACATCAGCATGGTATGAATAACCCCACTGGAGATCCCTTCCCCCTGCTGGGAAAAGTTAACCCTATCCTACCTGAACAAGGACAGACCCCCAGCAGTGTAATGCTCTAGTGGACACTGGTGCTCAATACACCCTAATGCCATCAAGTTTTAAAGGAGCAGAACCCATTTGTATCTCAGGAGTGACAAGGGTGTCTCAACAGCTGACTGTATTGGAGGTTGCGGCAAGTCTAAGTGGAAAAGAGGGGGGAAAACACCTCATTGTGACAAGCCCAGTGTGTTGGTTTAAGCCCTGCCGGGACCGGAGACGACGTTGCCATTGCCCCTCCCCGACCCTCAGACGGTCAGGCTGGAAGTGAGGCACAAACCCCGGGTTAAAATAAGATTAAATTTAACACAACAGTGAGATAAACAATCTGAACAACAACAGTAGCAATGAGAACAACAATAAACAGCAGTAAGAGTAAGCAAGAGAAAAGATATACAGAGAAATACCACAAACAAGCCCACCGTGTGCTCCCCGCCACCAAAACCCCAAAGGAAAAATTTCCCGTGCTCCCACGCCCGGACCTGACATCAGCATGGTATGAATAACCTAGCTGGAGATCCCTTCCCCCTCTCTCTCTCTGCTGGGGAAACTTAACCCTATCCTAGCTGAACTAGGACAAAATCCACCCCTTTATTCTATACCATCTGCATCATGTCCAGCTGCCAGTTAGCTGTTAGCAATAACAAAATAACAATTTAAAAAGCCACAACATAATTCATGGCATGTTCTCACCCAGAATCAAGTCCCCCTGTGGTACACATCGGACTTCTCCATTGTCCTGCGTCACCCACCAGGTACACCCAGGTCCTGAGGCAAAAGCAATCCCGTGGATGGGTTTGCCTTTACCTTTGCCTGGTGCAGGACTAAACCAGACCATTTTTCCAAATATATTTCTCATGCGCACCACAGGGACTTTATCCCCATCTACAGCATGTGGAGGTTTCGACTGAGCTGGGCCAGCTCGACTGGCAGATCCTCTTGTGTTGACTAGCCAGGTGGCCTTTGCTAGATGCATGTCCCGGTCTTTGAAGATCCCACCTCCCAATGCTTTCAATGTGGTTTTTAACAGTCCATTGTAGCGCTCGATCTTCCCAGAGGCTGGTGCGTGGTAGGGGATATGGTAGACACACTCGATGCCGTGTTCTTTTGCCCAGGGACTTATGAGGTTGTTTCAGAAGTGGGTCCCATTGTCCGACTCAATTCTCTCTGGGGTGCCGTGTCGCCACAGGACTTGGGTCTCAAGGCCCAGGATGGTGTTCCAGGCAGTGGCGTGGGGCGCTGGGTAGGCTTCCAGCCATCCAGTGGTTACTTCCACAATTGTGAGCACATGGCGCTTCCTGTGACGGTTCTGTGGCAGTGTGATGTAGTCGATCTGCCAGGCCTCTCCATATCTATATTTCAGCCATCGCTCTCCATTTCGCTGGGGCTTCACCCGCTTGGCATGTTTGATTGCAGCACACGTCTCACATCCGTGGATGATCTCTGCAATGGTGTCAACAGTGAGGTCCACCCCTCAATCTTGAGCCCACCTGTATGTTGCATCCCTACCTTGGTGGCCCGATGTCTCATGGGCCCACTGAGCTATGAACAGTTCACCTTTGTGCTGCCAGTCCAAGTCCACCTGAACCACTCTAATCTTAGCAGCTTGGTCTGCCTGCTGGTTGTGTCGATGTTCAGCAGTGGCCCGATTCTTGGGTACATGGGCATCCACATGGCGCACCTTCACAATGATGTTTTCCACCCAGGCTGCAATATCCTGCCATACTTCAGCAGCCCAGACGGTTCTACACTTACGTTGCCAGTTATTCTACTTCCACTGATGCAATCATTTCCACAGGGTATTCGCCACTGCCCACGAGTCGGTGTAGAGGTAGAGCCTCAGCCACTTTTCCCGCTCAGCAATATCCAAAGCAAGCCGGATGGCTTTCACCTCTGCAAACTGGCTTGATTCACTTTGTCCCTCAGCAGCTTCAGTGACCCGTCGTGTGGGACTCCATAAAGCAGCCTTCCACTGTCGATGTTTTCCCACTATGCGACAAGACCCTTCAGTGAACAGGGCATCTCGCTTCTCCTCATCCAGCAGCTCGTTGTATGGTGGGGCCTCCTTAGCACGTGTCACCTCCTGTTCTGGTGACATCCCGGAATCTTTGCTCTCTGGCCAGTTCGTAATCACCTCTAGTATCCCTGGGCGGCTGGGGTTCCCTATTCGAGCCCATTGTGTTACTGATTTTATTATTAATTGATCAAATTGTGTTTGATTGTGTTTTAATTTTAGTATAAGTGTGGAACTAAAAGATATTTTAGTAAAAATCATTTTACATTTATTGTATTTTGAACCTAACAACCAGCTGCTACTCTAAATGTTCCCTGTACAGCCCCATACCAAGGCCGAAGGGATTGGCCACAATTATCTAGTAGAAACAGTTAAAACATAGGTAACCAAAACACAAGATGATTTGTAAGCTGATTTGTAATACATACATAGGACTAGAAGAATGCAAGTAGTTGTCAAGGTCTAGGATTAATGGGAACTGAGGGAAGTGACCGTAACAGCTTGCAAGTACCTGCCAAGAAAACTGTGTCCTTAAGCAAAAGGTAATTCCGGCAGGGGGAGATCGCGACCACCGACTCATGGGCCACCTACTCACATTACACCCCAGACCCATTTCTGGACATTTCTAACCTTTACTACGCAGAATCGGAAGTAGGAGGAGAATATGTTAATGGTTACTTAGAAATTGTATAATTATGTATGTGTACTTAATGATTATACATAAGTAAGTTCTATATAAGATGTATGATCTTGGTGCCTGGTACGTGTTGTTGGTGAGGATACTCCCCTACACGTCCGGCCGACAATAAAGGAGTGTCTGCTTATCTACATCAAATTGGTGTCGATAAGTTATTTTATCCCGGATTTCGGTGACAGTTTCTGGCGACCCAGATAGGACCTCGCTGAGAGAGACCGGAGGAGTCGGGGACCTGATCGGTTCCAGCCGGCACCGAGGATTACTCGGGGATACCCATCGATCCCCGATCCGTAAGGCTCTTCGCGACGTCCCCTGGATTTTGGTAAGACACTTCTCCTTTGCATTGGTTTTGTATTGGTTTTGCATTCGCATTGGTTTTGTATTGGTTTTGCATTCGTTTTGGAAAAGTGGGTTAGAGTCCCACTATATAAGCCTGCCTGTCAGACGACGCGAAAGCTGCGCAGGGTTGGGCTAGAGGATCCTCGTTTGTTGGAAGCCTAGGCGTCTGCCTGTAAGACATAAGCGAAAGCTATTGCAGGGTTGGACATTTGGATTTGGAAACAAGAGAACCTATATGCTATAGAGTTCTCAAAGGTAGTGCCTCTAACGGAGAGTTAGGAGTTTTTATGCACTCTATTGTGGGATTGGTTGTTTTGTCGATAGAATATTGTATAGTAATTAATAACTGTGTTGTATTGTGTTATATACCTTTGTTTGTAATAGTAATCGTAAAAAAGGTGTGAGCGTGTTTATAAGTGTGAGACGTGCAATTGAGCACAAAGCGAGTGTGGAGTTCGGATCCGCGGTTCTGTTATCCCGCGAGGGGTGCAGCCGGAGAAGGACGAAGCGATAGACTTGAGTGAGTGATTAATTGTATATTGTGTTAACAAAATAACTGAACCATGGCATCTAAGCTGACTCATTTGTTTAAAAGTAAAAATATGGGTAATCTTGCTGCAAATGACAAAGTTCCGAAAACCTCTCCGTTAGGATGTTTGTTAGCACATTGGGGAGATTTGCAGGATGATTTGCGAAAGAGTCAGATGATTGAATATTGTAATCATTGGTGGCCTCTGTATACTCTAGATGATCAGGAAAAATGGCCCATGAATGGGACATTAAATTATAATACCATTTTTCAGTTAATGTTGTTTTGCAGAAGGGAAGGAAAATGGAGTGAGGTGCCATATGTTGATTTATTCTTTTATTTAAGGCAGAGGAAGGATTGGCAGAAGGAATGTAAGTTAATCAGTAGAGATAATTTAGTGATGGCTATGACTACGGACGGTAGAACGGTGAAAAAGTGTTGTTCAACATGTGAGCTTGGAAAAGATTGTTTAAAAAAAAGAATTTCTTCTGCTGAAAAGGATGAAGGGCCTGAATTAGATATATCCCCTCCACAGAGAGAACGGCATCGGAGGCGGCAACATAGAGAGCAGGTAGAAGAACCTGAGAGTAGTGGAATAGAGGATGTGGAGGAAGGGCCGTCTGAGGTCGTAATTCATACCCCTGTTTCTCGAAGAACTCGGCAGCAGGTACAAACAATATCTCCCCTGAGGCAAGGAGTTGGCAATGATGGGCCGGTGTATGTGAAAGTACCTTTTTCAGTGACGGATTTGATGGCTTGGAAGCAGGCAGCAGGAGTGTATAGAGAGGATCCTGAGAGAGTAAGCAGAGTGGTAGATACTATAATCAGAACACAGAACCCAGATTGGAGTGATTTACAAGTAGTTCTAGATAATTTGTTGGACGATACAGAAAAGCAGATGGTATTAAAGACTAGCAAAGCACAGGCAGAGGTGGCTGTATTGAATGGGACGACAGGTGGAACAATAGAGCAGAATTTTCCATCTGGGGATCCGCAGTGGGATCCAAATAATGTGGAACACAGAGAAAGATTGAATAGGTATCAAAAATGGATTTTATATGGAGTTAGACATGCCATGCCTAAATCCCTGAATTGGTCTAAGTTATATGAGGTGAGACAAGATAAGAATGAATCTCCCTCAGCATTTTTGGAGAGGTTGAAAGAAGCTGCCAGAAAATACACTGATTTGAGAGTAGAAATGGAGACAGCTCAGATACAATTGGCTTTGATTTTTATGGGACAATCAGCACCAGATATAAGAAAGAAACTCCAGAAACTTGAAGGAGAGGACTCAAGGAGTCTGAATAAAATGCTGGAAGCAGCATGGAAAGTATATAATAATAGGGAGAAAGAGGAAAGGAAGACCAGAGAAAATAGATTGTTGGCTGTAATGACAGGGACAGCAGGCAGAGAAAGAGGCAGAGGAAGAGGACGAGGAATCACTAGAAGGGGAGGATTTATGAACTATGGAAGTCAGAATTTTAATACCCCCTTAGGAGCAAATCAGTGTGCCTATTGTAAACAAGAAGGACATTGGAAGAAGGATTGTCCTAAAAACAGAAATACTCAGCAAGAAATAGCCAAATTGATGGTTTTAGATGACTGAAGGGGACCAGAGGGGAACCCAGCTGAGCCTCTGGTTGTAATTAAGCTGGGAGAAACAGAAGTTAAATTTTTAGTAGATACAGGAGCGACATTTTCGGTGTTAAACACTTGTAAAGGAAAAATTGGAACAAAAACAGCAAACATAATAGGAGCAACAGGGAAGGAGGAGAACAGGCCATTCCTGCAACCTCTGGATTTAAAATTTGGAAACAAAATAATTACACATGAAGTTTTGTATGTACCAGAATGTCCGATACCCTTGTTAGGAAGAGATTTGTTATCTAAACTAAACGCACAAATTGTTTTTGAGGAAGGGAAACTCTTCTTAAAAATACCTGAGTCGAAAACAGAAGAAATCCTGATGATACAAGAAAGAATAAAGGAGCAAGAAATTCCACCAGAAGTAGATTCTGCAGTGATTCCTACAGTATGGGAAACAGACATTCCTGGTAAATCAAAATTGGCAGAGCCTGTGAAAATAGATTTGAAGGAAGGTGCAGGGACAGTAAAAATTAAACAATATCCAATAAAACCAGAAGTTAAACAGGAATTGAAGAAACTAATTGATAAATTTTTGAAGTACAAGATTTTAGAGGAATGTGAATCTGAATATAATACTCCTATTTTACCAGTCAGAAAACCCTCGGGTGAATACAGGTTAGTGCAAGACTTGAGAGCGGTGAATCAAATAGTCAAGGACATATATCCTGTGGTGGCAAATCCTTATACATTGTTGACAACATTAAAGGAAAATTATCAGTGGTTTACAGTGCTTGATTTAAAAGATGCTTTCTTTTGTATACCTTTGGAGAAGGAAAGCAGAAAATTGTTTGCTTTCGAGTGGGAAAATCCACAGACAGGACGAAAGATGCAGCTGACGTGGACAAGACTACCCCAAGGGTTTAAAAATAGCCCGACAATTTTCGGAAACCAATTAGCAAAAGAACTTGAAATTTGGAAGCAGAACCAACCAAGGCCTGGACATTTACTTTTACAGTATGTAGATGACATACTAATTGCTACAGAAGAAAGATTTACCTGCATACAGGTAACAATAAATCTTTTGAATTTTTTAGGACTGAATGGGTACAAAGTATCTCGGAAGAAAGCCCAAATAGCATGTCAGACTGTGATTTATCTGGGCTTTGAGATTTCAAAAGGACAGTGACAATTAGGAAAAGATCGTAAAGAAACCATTTGCAATATACCTGAGCCGAAAAACATACATGAGCTCAGAGCATTCTTGGGAATGACCGGGTGGTGTCGTCTTTGGATTATGAATTATGGTCTAATAGCTAAACCATTGTATGAGGCCCAAAAGAATTCTCCTTTTGTATGGGGCCCCCAACAACAGAAGGCTTTTATAGAATTAAAGCATGCCTTAATGTCTGCACCTGCTTTAGGACTTCCTGATTTAACCAAAGATTTTCAGCTGTTTGTTCACGAAAGACAACGCCTGGCACTGGGTGTGCTGACCCACAAGATGGGAAGCTGGAAACGACCTGTCGGATACTTCTCTAAACAACTGGACACAGTGAGTAAAGGGTGGCCAAACTGCCTTCGAGCTGTGGCTGCAACAGTGATGCTCATACAGGAAGCTCGGAAATTAACTTTGGGAAGAACAATAACAGTCTATGTCCCACACATGGTGATAACTGTTTTAGAACAAAAGGGGGGACATTGGCTATCTCCAAGCCGAATGATGAAGTACCAAGTAATACTAACAGAACAGGATGATGTGATTTTAAAAACAACTAACCTGGTAAACCCTGCAGTCTTTCTAAGCTCTACACAGGAAGAAGGACAACTGGAACATGACTGCTTGGCTACTATCGAGTATGTTTACTCCAGTCGAGAAGATTTGAAGGATGTACCACTGGAGCGACCTGACTGGGAATTATATACAGATAGCAGCAGCTTTATGGAGCAAGGAGTTCGATATGCTGGATATGCGGTAACAACAGACACCACAGTTATAGAAGCAAAGGCACTGACGAGTGCCACATCAGCTCAAAAAGCAGAAATCATTGCCTTGATTCGAGCCTTAGAATTAAGTGAAAAGAAAAAAGTAAATATTTGGACAGACTCAAAGTATGCTTTTGAAGTGGTACATGTCCATGGAGCTTTGTGGAAAGAAAGGGGATTATTATCCTCTCAGGGATCAAATATTAAACATCAAAAAGAAATTTTACAATTATTACAGGCAGTTCAAAAACCAGATCAGGTAGCAATCATGCACTGTAAATCACACCAAATTGGAAATACAAAAGAAATTATTAGAAACAATTTAGCTGACCGAACAGCAAGGAAAATAGCAAAGGAACAAGCATTCCAAATGGCATTAATTCCCTCCAAAACAGTAACTCTTCCAAGGGAAAGGCCAAAATATTCAGTAGAAGATGAAAAATTAGGTCAATTTTTGAATGCTAAGAAAAATTTAGCGGGATGGTGGATAACTCCTCATGGACGAGTAGTAGTTCCACCTTTATTAATGAGAGAAATAATGCAGACCAAACATCAAGGATGTCATTGGGGAGCAAAAACTTTAGTAACTTCATTACAAAAACAAGTTATATCTGTCAAAATGATAGACATGGCTAAATTAATAACTGCAAAATGTGAAATATGTTTGAAAAACAATCCAGTAACCAAGAAAAGAGTTCAAATGAGTAGATTAAAATCTGGTACAGAACCTGGAGATTATTGGCAAATAGATTTTTCAGAATTACCTAGACAAAATGGGTACCGATACATCCTGGTGGGGGTTGATACTTTTACAGGATGGCCAGAAGCTTTTCCCTGTCGCACCACACAAGCCAATGAAGTAGTAAAGTGGTTACTGCGAGAAATAATTCCGAGATTTGGAGTTCCTATTGGAATTTCGTCTGACAGAGGTCCACACTTTGTGGCAGAAATAGTCCAAAATGTTAGTAGAGTTTTGGGCATCAATTGGGATTTGCATACTCCGTGGAGGCCACAATCCAGTGGAAAAGTAGAAAGAATGAACCAAACTTTAAAAAGGCAAATAAGTAAAATCTGTCAAGAGACCAATTTAAAATGGCCTCAAGCACTTCCATTGGCATTATTACGAATCAGAGTACAACCAAAGAGTGGAACCTCAGTCAGTCCTTATGAATTGCTGTATGGAAAACCTTATGAGTCCCCAGAACCAAATCCAAACATGCATGTAAAAGGAAAACAGGATGTGTATAACTATTTGCTTTCTTTAGGAAAAACATTGACTGCGATTCGGAGTGCAGTGCTGTGGAATAGACCATTATCCCTGGAAACTCCAGTGCATGACTTTCAACCAGGAGATTATGTCTATGTGAAAACATGGACTTCTGAACCTTTACAGGAGCGTTGGAAAGGACCTTTTCAGATACTGCTAACAACCTTTACAGCTATCAAGATTGCAGAATCAGATGCTTGGATACACTATACTCGAGTGAAGAAAGCACCTGCTCCATGGAAGATTATAAGCCGTGACCCAAAGACTTTAAAACTAACTTTAAAACATGTTTAAGATTTCATATCAGTTTGTGATTGTTCTCCTTATATTGGCTTGGAAGGTGACGCTGGTGGAATCATGGATTGATCTGGTGGCAAGGAACAGAAGGCAAGCAGATACAGAACAATTAATCCAAATTCCCAAACAAGTGCCTGAAGAAAATTTGATGTTAGGATTGATTAAGGGATTTGCCAACTTACAAAATGTCACCCAGATCACAGCTTGTTTACCAATTCCAAGAGCAGTAGGTGAATCTATTCCTTGGGGAATCTTAACTATGAATTTGACCTATCTAGAACACAAGAATGAGACCACATATTGCAAACAAAAGCCAGTGATTCAATGGTATGAACAAGTGAAAGTTATTAGAAAACAATGGAAATCACCGGGAAAAAAATCAGACTGCGAAAAACTACTAAATTATGACTTTGTAACAGGGTCTCAACCTAGTGCTTTGGCTCGAGTTCTCCTTCCAGGAGGCCCAAACCCTAATCTAGGATGGTGTTCATATGATGAACAAATTAAAAGCAACGTGAGTAGGATCATCATGGAATGGCAGTGTGACAAAACTGGGCAAGGTACCCAAAACCAAGCGCAGTGGGACTCTGTATGGTCTATGTCCATATTCTCACGATTTCAGTACATGGCCAGAACCCCTTGGTGTTTTACTTGGGATGGTACTTGGATTAAAGGCGTGTTTGCAATCCTTCCCTCTATAGTAGATAAGGGCACTACCCGACTGGAAAAAGAGCATGTAGTGCCATGGTGGAAATGTAAAAAGGTATATGATTGCAGCAATGCAGACTTAATAATTCAAAGAATTCCTCAATTAGCGGCTGCTTTGAAGTTTGGTTGTTATTGTCGAGGTTTTCATAATAACCTCACCATGACTAGCATCTTTACACCAAGAAGAGGATATTTTTTTAGTTGTAAGAAATCCACCATTCAGAGTCCAGGGCATTTAGTTTGGGCATTAAGTGATGGCACCTGGACAACCCACTTACCAGTAGATGGGAAGGTGAAACAAATTACTTTAGGCCTGCCAACATTGTGTCCAATTTGGAAGAAATCGCCATTCACGGGTTCCTTGGAAAATTTAAAATTAGAACGAATTAAAAGGTCTGAAATAGATGATGACACCTGGAATGAACCATCAACAGGAGTAAAAATTGGCTAGGCTTTAGAGTCTCTTTTGAACCCAATAGCATCCTATAGGAATAGAGAATGGCTTTATCACTTAACAGGACAAGTAGAAAAATTGGCCAATGTTACAAGAAAAGGATTTAAAGAATTAAACATACAGTTACAGGCAACTTCCCGAATGACACTACAAAACTGGATGGCATTAGATATGCTTCTGTTAAAGGAACATGGAGTATGTGGATATCTCAAAGATAGATTGGATCATTGCTGCATTCATATCCCGAATGTTACACAGGATGTAGAACGCGATCTAGATCTATTAGGCAAAATCGAAAAAGAAACAGAAACCATTCGAGAAGACATGTCAGAAGATTGGCTAGAAAAAATTTTTAGTGGATTAGGTTGGAACTTGAGCTCTTGGCTGAAATCCCTAATCAAGACTCTGTTTCTGTTACTGATCGTCTTTTTAATGATTATGCTAGTGTATGTGTGCCTTAAAAGACAGTTTACTAATAAACTTGCAATACATCGTGGAATTATAAGAGAAGTACCCACTATGCCACCAGAGTATAACCCGCCACCACCATCATCTGACAAGATAAACTTTGCCTTTGAAGATAAAAACGAATAAAAGGATGAAAGTATTGAAATGATTTTCAACACTTTCAAAGGGGGGGAAATGTTACTGATTTTATTATTAATTGATCAAATTGTGTTTGATTGTGTTTTAATTTTAGTATAAGTGTGGTACTAAAAGATATTTTAGTAAAAATCATTTTACATTTATTGTATTTTGAACCTAACAACCAGCTGCTAATCTAAGTGTTCCCTGTACAGCCCCATACCAAGGCCGAAGGGATTGGCCACAATTATCTAGTAGAAACAGTTAAAACATAGGTAACCAAAACACAAGATGATTTGTAAGCTGATTTATAATACATACATAGGACTAGAAGAATGCAAGTAGTTGTCAAGGTCTAGGATTAATGGGAACTGAGGGAAGTGACCGTAACAGCTTGCAAGTACCTGCCAAGAAAACTGTGTCCTTAAGCAAAAGGTAATTCCGGCAGGGGGAGATCGCGACCACCGACTCATGGGCCACCTACTCACATTACACCCCAGACCCATTTCTGGACATTTCTAACCTTTACTACGCAGAATCGGAAGTAGGAGGAGAATATGTTAATGGTTACTTAGAAATTGTATAATTATGTATGTGTACTTAATGAATATACATAAGTAAGTTCTATATAAGATGTATGATCTTGGTGCCTGGTACGTGTTGTTGGTGAGGATACTCCCCTACACGTCCGGCCGACAATAAAGGAGTGTCTGCTTATCTACATCAAATTGGTGTCGATAAGTTATTTTATCCCGGATTTCGGTGACAATTGTGTTATCAACACAACCCATTTACTCCACGTGGCATCTGTTGCATGATGCATGGAGGAGGCCTTTCCTTTGAACATCCACCCCAGCACTGGCAGTCGGGGTGCCAGGAGGAGCTGTGTTTCAGTGCCGACCACTTCTGAGGCAGCCCAAACTCCTTCGTACGCTGCCAGTATCTCCTTCTCAGTTGGTGTATAATTAGCTTCAGAGCCTTTGTATCCCCGGCTCCAGAAGCCTAGAGGTCGGCCTCGGGTTTCCCCAGGTGCTCTCTGCCAGCTCAGTTGGTAGAGCATGGGACTCAATGCCAGTGTCGTGGGTTCAGGCCCCACGCTGGGCTCTAAAAAAGGCTGTGGTGGTTTAAGCCCTGCCAGGTCCGGAGACCAGGTTGCCGTTGCCCCTCCCCCACCCTCAGCCAGTCAGGCTGGAAGTGAGGTAGAAACCCTGTGTTAAAATAAGAAGAAATTTAGTACAACAGTGTGATAAACAATCTGAACAACAACAGTAGCAACGAGAACAACAATAAACAGCAATAACAGTAAGCAAGACAAAAGATATACAGAGAAATACCGCAAATGGTTAGGAACAAGCCCGCTGTGTGCTCCCGCCACCAAAACCACAAAGGGAAATGTTCTCGCACTCCCGTGCCTGGACCTGACATCAGCATGGTATGAATAACCTCACTGGAGATCCCTTCCCCCTCTCTCTCTGCTGGGAAAACTTAACCCTATCCTAGCTGAACCAGGAAATCCAGACGCTCCATACATTCTTGGCATAGATTATCTCAAGAGAGGTTATTTCAAGGACCCAAAAGTTTATCGGTGGGCTTTTGGTATAGCTGCCTTGGAAACAGAAGGTATTAACCAGCTGTCTGTGTTGCCTGGTCTCTCAGAGGATCGTTCAGTTGTGGGATTGCTGAGGGTTGAAGAACAATGGGTGCTAATTGCCTCTATAACTGTGCACCGACAGCAATATCGCAGCAATCAAGACTCTGTTATCCCTATTCACAAACTGATTTCTCCGCTAGAGACCCAAGGAGTCATCAGCAAGACGGCTCCCCCTTTAACAGCCCCATATGGTCAGTGTGAAAGCCTATTTGAGTGGGGAGATTGACATGAGACTATCGTGGCCTGAATGAAGTCACGTCACCACTGAGTGCTGCTGTGCCAGACATGTCGGAACTTCAGTATGAACTAGAGCCAAAGGCAACAAATTGGTATGCCATGATTTATATTGCCAATGCATTTTTCTCCATCCCTGTGTCAGCAGAATGCAGGACACAGTTTGTTTTTACCTGGAGGGTTGCCCAATACTCTTCGAATCAACTGCCCCAGGGGTGGAAACACAGCCCCAGCATTTGCCATGGACTGATCCATGCTGCACTGGAATAGGGTGAAGCCCCAGAACACAATACATTTGTGACAGCATTATACAATCATAATTGTATAGCAATATATTAGCAATACATTCTGTGACAGCAGAAGATGTTTTTGAGAAAATTAAGAAAATAATCCAAATCCTTCTGAGAGCCGGTTTTGCCATAGAGTGTGGTAAGGTCCAGGGACCTGCACAGATTGAGGTTTTAGGAGTCAAATGGCAGGATGGTCATTTTCAGATTCCAATGGAGGTGATTAATAAAATAACACCTGTGCCCCACCAAATAACAGAAAGAAAACGCAAGCTTTCTTGGGTGTTGTGGGTTTCTGGAGATTGCACATTCCAAATTACAGTCAGATTGTAGCCCTCTCTATCAAGTGACTCAGAAAAAGAATTATTTTTTATGGGGCCCTGAGCAGCGACAGGCTTTTGAACAAATTAACAATGAAATAATTCATAGAGTAGCCCTTGGGCCAGTTTGGACAGGGTGAGATGTTAAAAACATGCTCTACACTGCAGCCAGGAAGAATGGCCCTACTGGAGTCTCTGGCAGAGAACACCAGGGGAGACTTAGGGTCGACCCCTGTGGTTTTGGAGTTGGGGATACAGAGGATCCAAGGACGGATATCCAACAGAAAAGGAGATACTGGCAGCGTATGAAGGGGTTCGAGCTGCTTCAGAGGTGAATGGGACTGAAGCACAGCTCCTCCTGGCTCCCCGACTGCCAGTGCTGGGCTGGATGTTCAAAGGGAGTGTTCCCTCTACACACCATGAAACTGATGTCAAGTGGAGTAAAAGGGTCTCACTGATGACACAATGGGCTCAAATAGGAAGCTCCAGGTGTCCAGAAATATTGGAAGCGATCAGAATTTGACCAGAACGCAAAGATTTTAGAATGACGCCAGAACAAGAGGTAGCACGTGCTGAAGGGGACCCACAATATACTGAGCTACTGGATAATGAAAAGCGACATGCCCTGTTTACTGACGTGTCCTGTCGCATTGTGGGAAAACAGTGAAGGTGGAAAACAGCTCTGTGGAGCCCCACATGACAGGTTACTGAAGCTGCTGAAGGAGAAGGTGAATGAATTAATTCACAGAGATGAAAGCCGTGCAGTTGGCCTTGTATATCTCTGTGTGAGAAAAGTGGCCGGTGCCCTACCTCTGTACTGACTCATGGATGGTGGCAAATGCACTGTGGGGGTGCTAACAGCAGTGGAAACAGAATAACTGGCAGCGCAGAGGCAAATGAATCTGGGCTGCTGAATTATGGCAAGATATTTCTGCTTGGGTAGAGAATCTGGTTGTGAAAGTACGCTCATGTGTCCAAGAGCCAGGCCACTGAAGAACATCAGAACAACCAACAGGTGGATCAGGCCGCCAAGATCAAGGTGTCTCAAGTAGATCTGGACTGGCAACATAAGGGTGAACAATTTCTGGCTCGCTGGGCCCATGACTTCTCAGGCCATCAGGGAAGAGATTCAACATAGAGATGGGCTCGTGACCAAGGAGTGGACTTGACCATGGATGTTATTGCACAGATAATCCATGAATGTGAGACATATGCTACGATCAAGCAAGCTAAACAGTTAAAGCCCATTTGGTATGGAGGATGATGATCAAACTATGGGGAGGCCTGGCAGATTGATTATATCACACTCCCACAAACTCGGCAAGGCAAACACTATGTGCTTACAAGGGTGGAAGCAGCCACTGGTTAGTTGGAAATTCATGCTGTGTCCCATGCCACTGCCCAGAACACCATTTTAGGCCTTGCAAAGGAAGTCTTATGGTGGCATGGCACTCCAGAAAGAATTGAGTCAGATAATGGGACACATTTTTGAAACAACCTCATACACGTCTGGGCCAAAGAACATGGCATTGAGTGGATATATCACATTTCCTACCATGCACCAGCCTCTGGAAAAATTGAGAGATAGATACAAGGTGTTGCTAAAAACTACACTGAGAACAATGGGTGCTAGAACTTTCAAACACTGGGATGTGCACTTAGCAAAAGCCACCTGGTTAGTCAATACCAGAGGATCTGCCAAGCCAGCTGGCCCTGCTCAATCAAACCTCCTACATACCATGGATGGGAATAAAGCCCCCATAGTGCGCATTAGGAATATGCTGGGGAAGGCCATCTGGGTTACTCCTGCATTGGGTAAAGGTAAACCCATGCGTGGGATTACTTTTGCCCGAGGACCTGGGTGCACTTGATGGGTGATGCAAAAGGATGGAGAGGTCCGATGTGTGACTTAGGGAGATTTGATTTTAGGTGAGAATAGCCAAAGAACTGAACTGTTACATAACTCTGTTATTGCAATTAGTTCCTTGCAACATCCACGTGCCACATCCAAGGTCTCCTGCTGCACCAGCTGAGAAAACTCCACCTCATTCCTCAGCCTTATAGACTGTCATGACTGATGGAACCCAAAGTTATTGTTGATAATGAGCTCAGCAGACATTGTGGAATGATGGCTCATAGACTAAGGGAATGATATCTGTGAGACCTGGGAAAAAAGGGGGTGGTGATTCCTTAAGATGTATTTGGAATCTGAGCATGATGTCAATGGTATGTAATAAGGGGTGGAGACTGTCCTCGTTTAGACCAGGATAGAGTTAACTTTCCCTGGTTGAGATGGGGCACAGCTAGGGACCCTGGTCCCGACCAGTCATTGGAGTATGTCTTACCATGCAATGACATGCCCAGGGTATTGAGGTGGGTGCACAATGTTCTCTGGTGCACACTGTTTTCAGGTGTATGGTTGAATGTTGCTGTGGGGGGTGGTTGCCAAGCTCAGTAAGCCACTGCTGCATTTTACCCATTTCTTTTTGGACTCACTATTGCTACAGTTGTTCTCTTGTTATATTTAATAAATTCTTTTAATTCAACCTATGAGTTTTCTTCTTTTTGTCCCTCCTCTATTTCACTGGGGAAGGGGGAGGTGAACGGCTGACCATGTGGCATCTGGCTGCCGACTGAGTTCAAACCTCAGCAAACTGCTAGTGGAAAAATATGAAGTGACTTGTGGCCTTTGAATGTCGAGACTTTTTCAGGTGTATGCAGGTGACATTGTTCCCTGTTTAGTTCAAACTGTTGTGAGCATTTGTGTGAGTAGAAATCACAGAAGATAATTTTTGGTACTGAATATCTGTTCAGAAAACCAGTCAATTAACTTATAACCAAGCCTACTGAGCTCAGCGAGTGACAGAGCAATCATTTCATTTTCCATCCTTGTCTTTATTTGTTTAGCAGCAACAAAAACTTCAGCCTCTAATAATGTCATGCGAAGATATCTCACTTTTTGCATTAGTATCTTCAGCTCTGAGAATAAGGTTATTAGATAATAGAGATAGTAAAATTGGCATAAAGAGAAAGTACAAAATTATATTGTATGTCTTTGAACAATATTATTCATTTTTCTGTAAGGAGGAATAGATATAAATACAGATTATGCATATACTCAGTAATAACATTATTAACAAAAAATGCAATGTATGGGATAACAGAATGATAACAATGCTATGGAGCACATAGGATACCAGGCATAGTAAACTAGAAATCTCCAGGTGTTTTTCTATATTGTAGTGTCATAAATTATTGTCCTGGTTCAGCTAGGATAGGGTTAAATTTCCCCAGCAGAGAGGGGGAAGGGATCTCCAGCTGAGTTATTCATACCATGCTGATGTCAGGTCCTGCGTGGCAGCGAGGGAAGCATTTTCCTTTGTGGTTTTGGTGGCAGGGAGCATAATGAATGAGCTGTCTGTAACCATTGTGGTATTTCTCTGTATATTTTTTGTCTTGTTTCTGTTATTGCTGTTTATTGTTCTTATTATTGCTACTGTTGTTGTTCAGATTGCTTATTACACTGTTGTATTAAATTTCTTCTTATTTTAACTCGGGGTTTGTACCATATTTGTGTCCAAGGGTGGGGGAGGGACAACGGCATTGTGGTCTCCGGTCCCGGCACGGCTTAAAACCATCACAGCCTTTTTGGTGCACCAACGTAGGGCACAAGAGGGTTGAAATAAGAATCAAAAAGGGACAGACCCTGACGAGACTGTGTTAGAGCAATCTGTTGGGTGTAATTTTTTTGTTTGTAGTTTTACTGTTTGATAAGAAAATGTTTGCAATGCTGGCACACTTGCTTGTGTGGTGGGGATGGATTATTCCTTACATCCACTGTGTGTTCCCATTGCTGCTGTTTGTTGTTGTTGGAAAATGTATAAAGCGGATAGTTTTGTCACACTGGCTCCTGACTGCTTATAATATGCTTGTATCGCTGTGTGTGGGGGTGGGCTGGTACCCTTTTACTGCCTGGGCTTTTGTTAAGGGTCTCACCGCCTCTATGGGTGAGCCAGGGGAATAGATCCTTTCGGGTTTTGAGAGTTTCAACTACCCTTGGAGCCTGAAGGCCAGTGTGATCGTGGCACAATGCTTTCTGAATGCCTGCCTGATCTTGGTTTTGGCCATGTGGCACTTATCTAATAATAGCAGTGCCCGGAAACCTGCCGCAAGGTCAGATAATAGTGAGTGGCAAGGGGTGTGGGAATAGATGGGCAAAGGCCTGAGTCGGTGGGCACCCCCAATGCTTTGGAATTTCACTCCTGAACAAATGAAGAGCCCTGATAAACTGGAGGAGTACTTAGAAAGGGTGTGTTACCAAGCTAGCAAAATCCAGGAGATACAAATCGCTGCAATGTGTTGGGGACTTGCCCATGCCTACCGTGTCATTTTTAATACCACCAACTGCCTTCAAGGGGGAGAAAGGGCTGCAGGATCTGAGATTGAACTTACTGGTACAGCAGCTGGGCTGAGGGAACAGGCAGAGCCAGTATCAGTCGCCTCCACCAGCACAGCAGCTGAGCCAGAGAGCCAGCCAGTGCCGGTATCAGCCACCCCAATACAGAAAACCAAATATACGTGAAAGTCAGTTCTCAAAGTGGGGGATGGGGATGAGCCAGGCCCATCAGGGGAACAGGAGGAAGGGTCAGTGGTGATCATCAGATCTCTATTCCCGACTGAGCTGTAAGATAGGTGGAGAGATTTTGGCTGCCTGAGAGGCGAGCAGATTTGCACCTGGCTGCTCCAGTGCTGCGACAATGGAGCCAGTGCTTTTGAAATGGAGGGGAGAGAGGTCAAGCAGCTGGGATATTTGGACAAGAATGCTGGCACTGACAGCGGAATAGGAAAGAGACTCAACCCTCAGCCTTTGGAAGAAACTCCTGCTCAGTGTAAGGGAGAGGCACCCCTACAAGGATGATATCTTATGTCAGGTCAGCAAATGGACCACCATTGAGAAAGGCATCCAGAACCTCAGGGAACTGGCTGTGTTTGAGATGATCTATGGTGATCTGAATGATGAGCAGTCGCCCATGGACCCAGATTAGGCCCCTTGCACACACCTGATGTGGCGAAAGTTCCTGAAGAGCGCACCAGAATGACAGTCAAAAGCATTGGCAATAGTGTCCTGGTGGACAGACACCCACACTCTAACAGTGGATGGAGTGGTTGGCAAGCTCCAGCAATAGGAGGGAAATCTCCCTTCATCTCAACATTCCTGGTTCTCAGCTGTGGAGGAACTGTCTCAGAGGGTCCAGAAAGTGGAAGAGAACATGTCCTAAATTCCACCTGCACGAGCTGATGTCTCAGACATTAGAACTAAATGTTTCTCCACCCAAGAGAAAGGCAGCAGAAGGCACACAGCACGAGGCACCCTGTGGTTTTTCCTCCGCAACCATGGAGAAAACATGAGGAGGTGGGATGGACAGCCCACTGCCGCCCTAGCTGCATGAGTAGAGCATCTGAAAGGGAAGACCATCACAAAAGGGGAGTCCTCCAAGAAAAGCGCAGCTCCAGTGTCCAGTTGGAAATTCCCCAGGAAGAATAGAATGGCCAACATTGTGTCTGACCCTCTTGAGGGGACAAGTAAATCATTCTTACAAGAAGTGAGTGATGATGAGCAGGATTAGAGGGGCCATGCCTCCAGCCAGGTGGAGGAAAGGGATAATCGGATTTGCTGGACAGTGTGGATCCGATGGCCTGGCACATCAGAACCACAATAATATAAGGCTTTGGTGGACACTTGGCACACAGTGCACCCTGATGCCATCGAGCTACAGTGGGGTTGACACCATCTGCATCTCCGGAGTGACAGGGGGATCCCAACAGCTGACCCTACTGGATGCTGAAGTGAGCCTGACTGGGAAGGACTGGCATAAGCACCCCATTGTGACTGGCCCAGATGCCCCGTGCATCCTGGGCATAGACTACCTCAGGAGAGGGTACTTCAAAGACCCAAAAAGGGTACCGGTGGGCTTTTGGTGTGGCTGCCCTGGAGGAGGTTCAACAGTTGTCCACCTTACCCGGCATCTCAGAGGATCCCTCAGTGGTGGGGCAGCTTAAGGTTGAGGAGCAGCGAGTGCCGATTACTACAAGGATGGTGCAGTGGCGGCAGTACCGCACCAAGGGAGATTCCCTGGTCCCCATCCATCAGCTGATCCGTCAACTAGAAAGCCAGAGGGTTATCAACAAAACTGACTCGCCCTTCAACAGCCGTATATGGCCAGTGAGAAAGCCTAATGGCGAATGGAGGCTAAATGTGGACTACCGTGGCATGAATGAAGTTACACCAGCAATGAGTGTTGCAGTGTTGGACATGCTAGAGATCCAGTATGGAGTCGATGGGAGCTAAGTGGTACGCCACGACTGACATTGCTAATGTGTTCTTCACCATTCCGATAGCGCCAGAGTGCAGGCCACAGTTTGCGTTCCTTTGGAGAGGCATCCAGTACACCTGGAATCGATTGCCCCAGGGGTGGAACCACAGCTCCACCATTTGCCATGGACTGGTCCATACTGCACTGGAGAAAGGTGGGGCTCCAGAACACCTGCAGTATATTGATGACATCATTGTATGGGGGGACACAGCCGAGGAAGTCTTTGAGAAAGGGAAGAAGATAATTGAAATCCTCCTGAAGGCTGGCTTTGCCATTAAGCAAAAGAAAGTTAAGGAGGCTGCAGGGAAATTCAGTTCCTAGGAATAAAATGGCAAGATGGGCGTCACCACATCCCAGTGGAGGTGATAAACAAGATAACAGCCATGGCCCCACCAGCCTCAGAAAAGTAGACTCAGTCTTTCCTGGGTGCTCCTCCACACATCATGCAACAGATGCAACATCATGCAACAGAGATCTCGGTATATTTGCTCTCTGGCCAGTTCATGGTCACCTCTAGTATCCCCGGGCCGCTGGGGTTCCCTATTCGAGCCTGTTGTATTATCAGTGCAGCCCATTTACTCCACGTGGCATCGGTTGCATGAGGCGTGGAGGAGGCCTTTCCTTTGAATATCCACCACAGCACCGGCAGTCAGGGTGCCAGGAGGAACTGTGCTTCAGTGCCAACCACTTCTGAGGCAGCCCGAACTCCTTCGTATGCTGCCAGTGTCTCCTTCTCAGTTGGTGTATAATTAGCTTCAGAACCTTTGTATCCCCGGCTCCAAAAGCCTAGAGGTTGGCCTCGGGTTTCCCCAGGTGCTCTCTGCCAGAGGCTCCAGGTAGGGCCATTCTCCCCGGCTGCGGTCTAGAGCATGTTCTTAACCTCCTGCCCTTCCCGGACTGGCCCGAGGGCTACTGCTTGGGCAATCTCCCGCTTAATTTGTTCAAAGGATTGTTGTTGCTCAGGGTCCCATTTAAAATCGTTCTTCTTATGGGTTACATGGTAGAGAGGGCTCACAATCAGGCTGTAGTTCGGGATGTGCATCATCCTGAACCCCACAGCACCCAGGAAAGACTGAGTCTCCTTTTCTGAGGCTGGTGGGGCCATGGCTGTTATCTTGTTTATCACCTCCGTTGGGATGTGGCAACGCCCATCTTGCCATTTTATTCCTAGGAATTGAATTTCCCTTGTAGGCCCCTTAACTTTCTTTTGCTTAATGGCAAAGCCAGCCTTCAGGAGGATTTCAATTATCTTCTTCCCTTTCTCAAAGACTTCCTCGGCTGTGTCCCCCCATACAATGGTGTCATCAATGTACTGCAGGTGTTCTGGAGCCCCACCTTTCTCCAGTGCAGTATGGACCAGTCCATGGCAAATGGTGGAGCTGTGGTTCCACCCCTGGGGCAATCGATTCCAGGTGTACTGGATGCCTCTCCAAGGGAACGCAAACTGTGGTCTGTAATCTGGCTCTATCGGAATGGAGAACACATCAGCAATGTCAATCGTGTTGTCCCATTTAGCTGTCTTCGACTCCAGTTCATACTGGAGCTCTAGGATGTCCGGCACTGCAGCACTCCTTGCTGGCGTAACTTCATTCATGCCACGGTAGTCCACAGTTAGCCTCCATTCGCCATTAGGCTTTCTCACTGGCCATATACGGCTGTTGAAGGGTGAGTGAGTTTTGTTGATCAACTTCTGGCTTTCTAGTTGACGGATCAGCTGATGGATGGGGACCAGGGAATCTCCCTTGGTGCGGTACTGCCGCCGGTGCACCATCCTGGTAGCAATCGGCACTCGCTGCTCCTCAACCTTTAGCCGCCCCACCACTGAGGGATCCTCTGAGAGGCCGGGTAAGGTGGACAACTGTTGAACCTCCTCCAGGGCAGCTACACCAAAAGCCCACCGGTACCCTTTTTGGGTCTCTGAAGTACCCTCTCCTGAGACAGTCTATGCCCAGGATGCACGGGGCATCTGGGCCAGTCACAATGGGGTGCTTATGCCAGTCCTTCCCAGTCAGGCTCACTTCAGCTTCCAATAAGGACAGCTGTTGGGATCCCCCTGTTACTCCGGAGATTCAAATGGATTCAACCCCACTGTATCTCGATGGCATCAGGGTACACTGTGCGCCAGTGTCCACCAAAGCCTTATACTCTTGTGGGTCTGACGTGCCAGGCCATCGGATCCACACTGTCCAGTAAATCCGATTATCTCTTTCCTTCACCTGTCTGGAGGCAGGGCCCCTCTAATCCTGCTCATCATCACTCACTTCTTGCAAGAACAATATACTGGTCCCCTCAAGAGGGTCAGACATAACGTTGGCCATTCTATTCTGCCTGGGGGATTTCTGACTGGACACTGGAGCTGCGCTTTTCTTGGAGGACTCCCCTTTTGTCATGGTCTTCCCTTTCAGCTGCTCTACTCGTGCAGCTAGGGCGGCAGTGGGCTGTCCATCCCACCTCCTCATGTTTTCTCCATGGTCGCGGAGGAAAAAAGCACAGGGTGCCTCGTGGTGTCTGCCTTCTGCTGCCTTTCTCTTGGGTGGGGAAACGTTTACTTCTAATGGCTGAGACATCAGCCCGTGCAAGTGGAATGTAGGACATGTCCTCTTCCATTTTCTGGAGCCTCTGAGACAGTTCCTCCACAGCTGAGACCCAGGAATGTTGAGATGAAGGGAGATTTCCCTCCTATTGCCGGAGCTTGCCAACCACTCCACCCACTGTTAGAGTGTGGGTGTCTGTCCACCGGGACATGATTGCCAGTGCTTTTGAGTGTCATTCTGGTGCGCTCTTCAGGAACTTTCGCCACATCAGGTGTGTGCAAGGGGCCTGATCTGGGTCCATGGGTGACTGCTCATCATTCAGATCACCATAGATCATCTCAAACACAGCCAGTTCCCTGAGGTTCTGGATGCCTTTCTCCATGCTGGTCCATTTGCTTAGCTGACTTAGGATATCATCCTTGTAGCGGTGCCTCTCCTTTACATTGACCAGGAGTCGCTTCCAAAGGCTGAGCGTTTGAGTCTGCTTCCTTATTTCCCTATCAAAACCAGCATCCTTGGCCAAAGATCCCAGCTGTCTGGCTTCTCTCCCCTCCATTTCAAAATCACTGGCTCCATTGTCGCAGCATCGGAGCAGCCAGGTGCAAATCTGCTCGCCTCCCAGGCGGTGGAAATCTCTCTGCATATCTCGCAGCTCAGTCTGGGACAGTGATCGACAATCACCTCTGGTCCTTCCTCCTGTTCCCATGATGGGCCTGGCCCATCCCCATCCCTGACTCTGCGAACTGACTTTCTGGTATATTTTGTTTTATGTATCAGGGCGACTGACACTGGCACTGCCTGGCTCTCTGGCTCAGTTGCTGTGCTGGTGGAGGCGACTGAGACTGGCTCTGCCTGTGCCCCCTGTTCAGATATTGTTTGTGTTGCCTTTTCTTCCCTTGAGGTTTTAAAGAGGACAGGGTAGGTATGGTCAAGTCCCCAACACATTGCAGCGATTTGTTTCTCCTGGGTTTTGCCAGCTTTGTAACACACCCTTTCTAAGCACTCTGCCAGTTTATCAGGGCTTTGCATTTGCAAAGGATTGAAATTCCAAAGCATTGGGGGTGCCCACTGACTCAGGACTTTGTCCATCTTTTCCCACACCCCTTGCCACTTACTATTATCTGACCTCGGGGCAGGTTTCCGGGCACTGCTATTGTTAGAGAAATACCATATGGCCAAAACCGAAATCAGGCAGACATTCAAAAGGCATTGTGCCACAATAACACTGGCCTGTCGTCTCCATGAATAATTGAAACTCCTCAAATCCGAGACGCTCTCTTCCCCTGGCTCACCCACAGAGGGGGTGAGACCCCTAACAAAAGCCCAAACAGCAAACAGGTACCATCCCACCCTCCCACACAGCGATAGAAAGGCATTATAAGCATTCAATAGCCAGTATAACAACATAAAACCCTTTGCACATCTTCCACTGATAACAAACACCCCCACTGGGATTATACACTGGATATAAGGAGTAATCCAGCCCTACCATGCAAACAAGTGGGCCAGCATCCCAAATATTTTCTTATCAAACAAATATAAAAAAATTACACCCAACAGATTGCTCTATCACACTCTGGTCAGGGTCTGTCCCTTTTTATTCTTATTCCAAGCCCCACGTTGGGAGCCAATTAATAATGTGCAGGTTTAAGCCTTGCCGAAACCGGAGAGCACATTGCTGTTGTCCTTTCCCCACCCGCAGCCGGTCGGGCTGGAAGTTAGACACAGACCCATGGCTAAAATAACAAGAAAATTTAACACAACAGAGTGATAGAACAATCTGAACAACAAGAGTAGCAATGGTAACAACAATAAACAGCAATAACAGTGAACAAGACAAATGATATACAGAGAAACACCGCTAGCTGGTTTACAGACAAAAGGTTCCCGCCACTGAGCCCATCAAAGACCCAGGTAAAAACGGTTCCGCCCCTGGACCTGACGCCAGCATGGTATGAATAACCCGGCTGGAGATCCCTTCCCCCTCTCTCTCTGCTGGGGAAACCTAACCCTATCCTAGCTGAACCAGGACAACTGTTGTATTATATTTCTTCTCATTTTAACCCGGTGTTTGTGCCCTACTTGTTTCCAAGGGTGGGGGAGGGACAACAGCAACATGGTCTCTGGTCCCAGCAGGGCTTAAAACCATTACAATTATGCACATCATCATGTCACTTGAGGCCAGTACCCACAGCAGTGCTTAGCTTCACATGTTCTTTATGAATGTTCTATAGACTTATTCTGGCTCTGGAGACACCGTCAGGGAGTTCCTTGGAGAAAGGACTGAACCCTGTCATTTTTAAACATAGTACCACTTTGTATAGTCAATCCAGTTACCTTATCTGTGGCTGAAAGAGAACTTTGCACTTTTCCCCACTTCATTCCTGTCCAGCCATGACCTGTGCTCTGCTGCCCATCTGACTTCACAGTAGAACACTATCATAAACAGTAAGAAACTTCCTCCCCAACACTCTTTTTATCTTATTTATCCATAATTTGATGATCATTTAGATACTTTAATCTTTTAATATGGAAGTTTATCATGTAAGTCCTACTGACTGCTCATAATTCCCAGGAAGACTTATATTTCCACCAGTCTGTAAATATGTACCCAGATTCACATTTAGCATGCCAGAATTGCTGTGTCTCTAATGAGCTGCCCAGGCAATATTTCTGATAATCCCATCAAGATTGGCTGGTTAGATATTCTTTGGCTAATATTAGACCTCTCCAGCAAGACCAAACATTCAGGCATGGTTGCCTAAGAAGCCTAAAGCAAACACAACTTATAGAAAAAACAGCTGTTTACATATTAATGAAACCCTGCCCTCAGATAATTGATGTGAACAATAGCCTGGGTCTTTCTTAACATCTTCTGTTGGAGCACTTCCATTTTATACAAATCTCTATTGGAGCAGGACAGATCTCATTTGTCAGGTGAATTCACTAATAATGCATATGGAATCAATCATTCACCCTCTATCTCTCCTCAGCTAATGGATATTTACTTGTGCGACAGAAAGAACTATGACGGGATCAAAAAAATGACACTGCTAGTTCATGGTCAATTTGCTGTCTTATCAAGATGACTCCCAGGTCCTTTTCTGCCAAACTTCTTTTCAGCTCAGTGGCCCCCAGCATGTATTGGTGGCTGGGGTTGTTCCTCCCCAGGTGCAGGACTTTGCACTTCCCCTTGTTTTACCACATGAGGTTCCTGTCAAGTCCATTTCTCCAGCCTGTTGAAGACCCTCTGGATGGCAGTACAACCCTCTGGTGGTTCAGCCACTTCGTTAAGTTTTCTATAATCAGACAACTCAGTGAAAGTGTCCTATCATCTGCATCCCCTTTTACAAACATGCCAAAGGTAGTCAAGTCTTATGGTTTTGAATCAAGAATCTGACTCCAGCAGAAGCATTAGTATACCCAGACACTTCCCTGGATAGAGCTCTCACTTGCCAGATCCAAGGCTGCAACAATGTAACCTTCTCTCTCTCTTCTTCCTAATGGCAAAGTATAGCCTCTGAGATGATTTCGCTGAACTTTAGGAACTAATTCATCACCCTGGAGCTGTATATAGTCTCTTAGATATAATTGTGCCAATTATGATCCAGGTTACCAAAAATACAACCACAGAGTTCTATTTTTGGTAACATCTGCTTCATTTCAGATGTCTCCTCCTCATTTCTACAATTTTGTTTCTCACTTAAAATTCCCAGTAGTTCTCTCAACTTAAACTGAATAGCTTAATGCTTCCTACTTTCCTGAGAACAACACACTAGGGAAGCATCATTTATAGGTGCAGGTCAAAAAGGCTTTATAGGTTCCTGGGGAACATTAAGAGCCGGACATAATTAGAACAGTTTGAGTTCTAATTTTATTACAGGCATTGGACAGACCTATGTCTAAAGTAATACAGAGGCTTCTAAAAACCATCATTTTATCTCTGTGGTCAGTTGTATGAAGCAGAGTAAAGATGACCTCTGTGATCAGTTGTATGAAGCAAAGATGAGCCCAAGGATATAGTCCCCTTCCCTCTGGTTTATGATCTTATTACGGATCTGAAATAGGGCAAATGCACGACAGTACAAAACACAATGATGTTAAGATGCTTAAGTAAATTGTGACATAACGTGTTGGATTTTGACTTTATCCCTTCAAACAAAAGTCTAAACTGCCAAAAATAGTTGGAGATAACGCTTTATGATACAGGGAAAAAAAAAAAAAAAGTTCATTTTGGACATATGACTGCAGAACAGGAAAATGGAACTCTTTTTTTTAGGTTAAATATAGTTTTAGTTCATTGTTTCTTTTATAAAAATAACCTGTTCCATATTTCATGTTCCCAGATTATATAGTTCGTGCTTTACAGTAAAAATGGTACCAATGGGAAGTAGTTTATTTTCTGTGCTTATATGGGAATAACAAATCAAAACCAGGCAAGTGTTTCAGTTTCAAAAGCCTGGTTTTGTTGTATATCTGCTCAAATTTTTAAATACTGTAGCATTATTAGCTTGGGGTTTATTCAGAAAAGTTATTAGGTTCAGATCCTCAGCCGAAGTGCTGATTTACATTCCAGTGATACAATTGTTCTTTCTATCATTTTACATTTCTTTTTGTTCTTTCCATTGTCTCCCCTACCACCCTGCTGAAAACCACTGTACATGAACAGTATAAGCACTTTATTGTACACATACTGAGAAAGTTTATAACTGATTAAAAATAATAAAATTAAAACTAGACAGGTCTGAGTTACAGTAATGTATTAAAATGAGTTATTAGGATTTTCTTCTCCTATATTGCTCTATTAAAATGTTCATTTATTCATTTTTTATGTTTCCCTTTAACAGAGCTAGTGAAAACTTTGTGTGGAAAGTGCAAACCCAAAGAACTGGCAATCTTTACATAAAATTCTAAAATGTACTTCAAAGCTTTTATTAGAACTTTTAAGATTCCATATGTGTAATACTTTAAAATTGAAAATACACTTACATTTTAAAACAAAATATTTGGAAATTATTTGCTCCTCCATTCCAAATGTAAGATTCAATTTTGTTTGCTAAGCTGAAGTTTCCATGGTGTCACCATGCTGACTCCCAAATTTGAATCTCTATAACAAGCAAATAAGAAAGGTGCAAAAGAAAGTCTGATGTGGGAATGGATATAGGGATCGGGTAGAGAGAAATTAGTCAAAACACCAAGGTCAGAAGGGTCTGGAAAGTAATGTCCCTCACAGAAGTTAAAATGAAACCAGGAATGATGCACATCCCATGTTTTATTTCTATCACGAGTGTCCATGAAACTTGCTGAGGATACTTTTTGTCATTCTACCGTAATATCTAGTCCATATAGAAAACATTGATGGAATCAGCACAGTATACGAACTAGAATTTCTGACCTCTTCCATTTATAGAAAACTACATCCAGAAACAACATTAATGCTGGAAAATTAATTACTGAAACTCAAAAAATGTCTGTATTAATGATACAAAGCAACCCTCAATTCTTTCCTCACCTTACCTTTCTTCTGCTACAGTAGGACAGATTCTTTGTTTTCTAGAGTGTGTTTTTTTTCTTCAATAGCAGGCTCTTCTATTTTTCCTCTCTTTTCACTTATCACACATTTCTTATTTTCTGGCAATATTGCATAGTGTTGTCCCAGTAAAGGTCAGTAAAGACTACCACAGCTTTATATTTCACACTTCTGGACTGATACAAAAGGCCAAACCTCTGGGGAGGCCATTTCTAAAGGTTTATGAACAGCCCACTCTTTTACCTGTCCTCAAGGACTGTCACATTAGAGACACAGCTACTTAGTTAATAGAACCATCTGGGATACACCTACATGCTGTGATGCAGTGCTTCTTTACAGAGACATGAATGAACTCTGAATTCAGTAGCGGGAGAGGGACATCCAGAGCTGTGACATGCTGAGCTCAGGCCACACAACCTGAATGTTGGTAGCATGGCTCTTCAACCTGGGTGGAGCACTGAGCTGATGTGGCTGTACAGCTTTTTGTATATGAAGGAAGAGGCAGTTCATTTTCATAGGCTTTTTAAGTAGCTTTCCAAACAAAGTGAATCCAGTGAATGTTAACAGATGGGGTTTAAATTAATAGTAACAAAACTAACATAGGCATCTTCACTTCAGGAAGTGCTTCATATTTAAATATAAGGTAAGGAATCCTAGAGATACTTATATTGATAAACCCAGTGAATGGGCCTATTGGTTAATACCTATTGTAATTGCTACACCCTCCCACCATAATCACATACTCAGCTGACAAGGATTATTAAGTTTTTATCATACTAGTTCAGCCTAACTACAGTTCCACCTCTTCATACTTTTCACTGTTTAATACCACACTAATAAAACACATTCTGTCACTTGGTTTGAGCAGGAAAGCATCTCTATTTTTGATTAAATACAAATGCATTTGTTGCATTAAGTCAAGTATTTTTCACATAATGACCCTGAACACTAATCGCCTCTGGAGAGGCTTTGGTCATGGAGACAAAGATGAAAGATAGGGAATGAAAGGCTTGTGTTAATACGGGGGAGAAATGTCATGATCACTTATTTTTCTGTTTCTTTTTTTTTTTTTTTTTTCTTCCCTAACATGGAACATTTCCTGATGCGGTGCCAGCTACATAACTTGCTTTTATACTGTTGAATTTATAGATCTAATTTAGAAATGGACCCTGCTGGTTTCTGATTTGCTGTGTTTTCGTAATGCTGTCATCCATCTGATGCTTGGTAGCATGTATATTGCTATAAAGCAGGGATTGGCAAAGTCCATTCTTTAAATTAGTTTTGTCATCAACTTACAATTCTGATGTGAGCAACTCAGCCAAAGATGCCTAATTTTATCAAGTTCATACAGTGCTCTCATCAGAAATTTACACAGACCAGTAAATTTGGCAGAGAGATTAGCCCAACTGTAACTGAAATATTGCATTTCCTTCATTCAGTGGGACTCAAAATGAGAAATATTTGACTGTATAAAAGTTGTTAATATGAAAGCAAAAACTTGAAGGATTCTTTTTTATTTTTACACAAGAGACTTAAAGAAGAGTATGTGAAAAGTTTGGGAAAAATTAGTTTTAATTCTTCACATGGCAGGTCATTTGCTTTACTTTTTGCAGAAAAGAGTAAGTGGTGTTAAATCATCTATTTCACAAAACTCAGCATCTGTTAATATTACTTTGTTATACTTAATATAATACTTATTACTTAATATTAAATGTGTAATAACTATGTAATATTTTTAGCAAGGCTTCAGAGCAAAAATGGTGTATTAATATATCTTCAAATTTTTCTATTCTTTGACTTTTTCTGCTTCTGGCGTCAAGTCATATCATTATGAGTATGTTGTTTCATTAACAAATTGGTTGTCGAACAATATTTGGAGACAGATATCTTATTTAGATGATAGTGGTTATTTTATCTCGTTGTTTAGTTAGGCTTGCTGCTATCAGATGTTATAAGATTATCATTATCCTTACTGTTGTTGGTTTTTATTTTACATAGCCACTTCCAGACCCTTTCATGTTTGGTAAGATCAGACTTCAAGGGATATTTTACTAATATCCTTCATCATAAGCTTTTCATAATTCATGTAAACTGTGTTAACTGGTAAAAAGTAATTACTTGAGGATGAATAATAAAAAAAATAATAATTTAATGAGAATTGTGTAGGTGCTCAAAGAGTAACAAGAAGCTTTATTGTTAATATCTGATGTTGATATGCAAGCATAGTTGAGCTGTTAAATTTTAGGAGTAATTTCGCTTCAACTTTCCTTAGAATGGTTCTAAAAGATGTCTGGGATTACATGGTCTTGATTTTTTTAAATCAATAATAATTGTTAATAAATTAATAAATAAATAAAGGTGCCTGAAACTGAGATCCTTAAACAGCACATCTTTCACACAACATTTTGCTTAGGATCTCCTAGGATGCAGAGAAATGCTTGCTTTCAGGAATATGAATATTTTCTGGTGAAACTCCATGTTAGCATCACTACATCTTGTAGTCACAAACCCTCTCCCACTGATGAGACATCTGAAAATAGTATAGGACTTTGTTATTTTATTGGGTCTGGCTGGGATGGAGTTATGTCATAATAAGTATCAGGACTAACACACCAGTTTCATTCTAATACTCATTAATATCCACTTTAATAAAGTCACTCATTACTTCAGTTACTAGCTTTCTCTCCTTAAATTTAAGACATGCTAAAATGGGGACAAAAAAAAACCAAAACCAAAACCAAAACAAAAACCACAAAAAAACCACACCACAACCACTAGTAGTCTTCTGTAGAACTCCTCTATAACCCTGCAAAATTTAGGAATCCTAAATTACACTCTCCAAATCCTATGGTATTAGATTTAAATTCTCCCTCTGAACATGTACATTCCCTATCACAGGCAGGAACAGTTTCTAATGCTAGTGATGATGGCATCCAAAATAACTGCAGAATTTGGGAACTGTGAAATTTAAAAGAAATTATACATTTTGATCTACTCCCAGTCTAGTGACACACATAAACTCATGCTTAATTGTAGCCATCTCACAGCTAAACAAGAGATTAAATATTGTGTCACAGGGGACACAGCAAAATTCAGTATTAAAAGATAAAGCTTTTCTGCATTGTTGCCTTAACCATGTTAGGTAGTGGATATAATTTGTGTTAAACTCCATCCAGGCTGAACCCATCTCGTAAGTTCTTTTAGACTACAATCACCTATTCAGACAATAATGACATACTGACAACATCAGCCTCAAATGAATTTGAATAGGTACCTTCAGACCTGAAAGATTATTTCATACTACCAGTCCTTCCATTGCTTAGCTTCATCTCCTACTTTTTCACAAGGGTTAATATAGGCAAATTGGTGATCCATTTACATTGGCAACATGGATAAGGACATTTATGTATAAAAGTAAATCCCCTCAGTGTGAGTTTAAGTTACTTCTCAAAGTGGGTCTCTCTGAATGTAGCTTCTCTATCTGTCCCTTCCAAAATTTAATATGTGATCAAATTGGTTATTACCAGTCCTGAAAATATGACTTCTTAAAGAAATGCTTCCAGAAATTGCAATGTAAAAATGAAGCTAACAAACACATAATGTCACAGCAGTTACACTGACACTGAACCAAGTTTGTAGTTGATGTAACCACAGTAAAGTCAGTGGAATTAAGATAATGCCACACTTAGATCTATGCTTCCCATCTTTACTGAAAAAATCAAGTCCAAAAAAATAAGTCCTTAAACTGGTTAGGGGGGAATACCTTTCAATGCACCCCAAAGTCTTGATGAGGTTACATAGGTTATGAAGAACTATACATCTTCACAGAGCTATGGGATCCTGCACACCTTTGAACTCATGGTAGTTCTTATGGCACATGATTTTTGTGCTCTGCCAGCTGAAAGGGATTTAATGTGGGAGAAGTTATTTTTATATTTACTGAAAGACAGGTGTGTAAAAATTCATATATGTGACTGTGATCATAGTGATGGATTATACATCCATGTGCAGAACTGGAGTGTGCCAGGAAAGAGACATACATGATGTCCACAGGTACTTCATTCTTATCTGTAAATCCTATGTTTGGAACATCTTGAGTCTCTTCTAAACCATGACTATGTCCATGCATTTAACATATGTTCCTATTTATCCTTATCTAGGAAAGTATGGCTGTACTTTTCATATGACTTGAAATTCAAATGCTAAAGAGGAATTAATATGAGAGTTCAAAATGGAAGATAATAGGACAGTTTTGCATTTAAGTACATAGTTAATTCTAGGCATATCCAGTATAGAAAATCATGTCTCAGGTAATGAATCACATGCTATCTTCTCAACAAAGCAAGATTTCTAAAGAGGAAAATTGACTACAATGTAAGTAAATGTAGAGGTAAAATGTGGAAGATAGAACTTTTGAGAAGAATGATCTGTTTACTTTTTTTTTTTTTTTTTAATATGGTTGAAAGAAAAGCCAGAAACTCAGGAGAATGGGAAATTAGCAATAATGGGAGATGTCCACTCAGCTATTACACAAATTTTAATTAATCCAAGTTTTATGCCAGGCACTTAGCTTGTGATATGACCCCTGGAAATATCTACAGCTGTTGCTACAATCAAGAACATGTTCACTATTTGCTAAGTCTCCACAGGTAAAATAAAACGGAGATAAATCATAGTTATGGCTATAATCAGGATGTCTTAGAGCTATGTTCTGGGAAACTGGTAACCATATGCACACGCACACACAGAGGTTTCCATTGAATTGCAATAAATATTAAGACTGGTGTTAGTTATAGAGTTTTATCTGGGTAGTTATAATTTCCAGATTATTAAATTAATAATTTAAAAAGAACTTTCCACAACATTAATCCCATTTAAGTTTAAGATGGAAACATTCAGAATAGGAGAAGCTCTATTAGTTGTACAATGTGAAGCAAATGGGAAAACAAAATCCAGGTGAGTTAAAAATAGAGTGGATTTTTCTATAGCCATTAGTTAACCCATAAATATCAAGAAAAGCAACAGTTTAGTTTGTGGTTTTCTTTTACAACATACCCAGCATGATCTGAGATTGAAATCAATGTCTATATTTCATAAAGTGCTATAGAAATCAGCTGAAGATGCACAATATGAAAATCATTCTGGGACAGGAAGTATGGTAAAATGTGTCATTGCATAAAATAGGGCCAGATCCTCATATCATATTGATCTTAAAGATTTTATTGCACATAAATAGCAGGACCTCTATGGACTAAAACAGTACATGACTTCATCTATACATCCATACATATGATAATAAATACAATAGTTGATATATACCATATATTAACAGTATAAATATAAGAGGAAGTATTAAGACTATGTAATAAGCTTCAATCTGATGTTTACTAGTCTTTGAATAATTGAATTGAATTTTAGCATTTTATGATTTTAGTGGGTCTTGCTGGGATGGAGTTAGTTTTCCTAGCAGTCCATATGATACTGTTTTGGGCTGATTGCCAGAGCAGTGTTGGTAATAAACCAGTGTTGTACCTGTTGATGAACAGTGCTTGCAAAGCATCAAGGTCTTCTCTGTTTCTTAAACTGCCCCTCCAGTGAGTAGACTAGGAGGGGACACAGCTGGAACAGCTGATCCGAACTGACCAAAAGGCTATTCCATAACATATGACATCACACTCTGTAATAAAAGCTCAGGGAAAGGAAGAGGAAGCAGGGACATTCATGGTTATGGCATTTGTCTTCTGAAGCAACCAATACACATGATGATGCCCTCTTTTCCTGGAAAAAGCTAAACACCTACCTGCTGCTGGGGATCAGGTAATGAATTCTTTGTTTGCTTTTGCCTGCAAGAACTGTTTTGGTTTACTTTATTTTTATCTCAGCCTATGAGTTTCTCTCACTTTTATCCTTCTGATTCTCTCCCCCATTCCACTGTGAGGGACTAGGTGAATGATTCAATGGGGGCTTATCTGCTGGCCAGGATCAACTCACTGCAATGATTTTACCTGTTTGTGTAAACATGAAGCATGAATGTAGGGACTCCTAAACATAAATTACATTGTCCTAACTCCACTATTCAGAGTTGGATAGGAAAAAACTTGACATGTTACATCACTAGAAATTAGACTAGACATGCACAGACCTGAGAAGCTAGGGCAGCTCCATTTAAGATCTTAGTATGCCTGAAATAGGAATTCATTCATGTTTCCTTGTATGTATGTTAGGATGCACACATCCTATGCAGAAACATAGAATTGTTTAGGTTGGAAAAGACCTTTAAGATGATCAAATCCAACTGTTAACCTAATACTGACAGGTCCACCAAGAAACCATGCCCTTAAGCATCATGTCTGCATGTTTTTCAAATAACTTTCAGCTTTGGTGACACAACCACTTTCCTGGGCAGCCTGTTCAAATGCTTGATAACCTTTTGGGTGAAGAAATTGTTCCTAATACCCAATATAAACCTCCCCTGGAGCAGCTTGAGGCCATTTCTTAAAAGCGTCTCATGTGAACATGTTCCTGAATGACGTTGAAAACATAATGAACTTTTCCTTCCAAACTCATATTTTGTGCTTTGCCAATGGTTTCTTTTTTTTTTTTTTAACTCAGTGAAACAAATTTTAATAGCACATTGTCAGTTCATGTCACTCCTAATCTACTGAGTTGATTTACTCAGGTTCAGCTCTGTTGAGCACATGTCCATATCTTCATGCACAGGACAACTGGAAATATGTGTAAAACAATTCCTTCTTTTAATATAAAGAGAGATGCCACATGTAGTTTTCTGTTCTAAAACTTTCAGTAAGTGTCTGAGGTATGGACTGCAAAACTTAAGACCTATAATGTTAGCTAATAAATAAAATTAACATTTGTTTAAGCTTCCAGATTCAGATTTCAAATGAGTATATCCTAGGAAGGTATAGAAACACTTGGTTCAGAAATTCAAGTAGTTTTGAATTATATAAAAGAACATACCTATAATTATAATGGGACTATCACAATATATTCCAATCACTATAATTAATGTTTAAAGTTTATGAACAACCTGAAAAGAAGAAAACAAAACATGGGAGAAATGTGAAAGACAATGTCAATTATATAAAACAGGACAAAAACATTTTGAAGGACCAGGAATAATGAGTGCTGATGCATGCCATTTTAGAAAGCTGAAGAATGTGTATAAATAGAAAACTAGTCTTCAAAACCTTTTTTAATGATCTGAGAGAGTAAGTAGGCCTAGTCAGCATGGGTTTATGAAAGGCAGGTCCTGCAGAACAAACCTGATCTCCTTTTACAACAGGGAGACCTGCACACTGGATGAGGGAAAGGATGTAGATGTTGACTACATGGACTTTAGGAAGACCTTTGACACCATTTCCCACAGCGTTCTCCAGGTGAAACTGACTGCTCGTGGCCTGGATGGGCACATGCTTTGCTGGGTTAAAAACTGTCTGGATGGCCGGGCCCAAAGAGTTGTGGTGAACAGAGTTAAATCCAGTTGGTGGCCGGTCACGAGTGGTGTCCCCCAGGGCTCGGTTTTGGGGCAACTCCTGTTTAACATCTTTATTGATGATCTAGATGAGGGGATCGAGTGCACCCTCAGTCAGTTTGCAGATGACACCAAGTTGGGTGGGAGTGTTGATCTGCTCGAGGGTAGGGAGGCTCTGCAGAGAGACCTGGACAGGCTGGAGCCATGGGCTGAGGCCAACTGGAGGAGTTTCAATAAGACCAAATGCTGGGGGCTGCCCTTGGGCCATAACAACCCCTAGCAGCGCTACAGGCTTGGGGAGGAGTGGTTGGAGAGCTGCCAGTCAGAGAGGGACCTGGGGGTGTTGATTGGCAGGCGGCTGAACAGGAGCCAGCAGTGTGCCCAGGTGGCCAAGAAGGCCAATGGCATCCTGGCTTGTGTCAGCAATAGCGTGGCCAGCAGGGACAGGGAAGGGATCTTGCCCCTGTACTCGGCACTGGTGAGGCCACACCTCGATTCCTGTGTCCAGTTTTGGGCCCCGCACTACAAAAAGGACATTGAATGACTCGAGCGTGTCCAGAGAAGGGCAACGAAGCTGGTGCAGGGTCTGGAGCACAGGTCGTAGGAGGAGCGGCTGAGGGAACTGGGGATGTTTAATTTAGAGAGGATGAAGCTGAGGGGAGACCTCATTGTCCTCTACAACTACCTGAAAGGAGGTTTCAGAGGGGTGGAATGAGTCTCTAACCAAGTAATAAGTGATACAACAAGAGGTGATGGCCTCAAGTTGAGCTAGGGAAGGTTTAGACTGGATGCTAGGAAGTATTTATTCACAGAACATGTTATTAGGCATTGGAATGGGTTTCCCATGGGCAGTGGTGGAGTCCCCATCCCTGGAGGTGGTTAACACTAGGGCTGACATAGCGCTTAGGGACATGGTGTAGTTGGGAACAGTCTGTGTTAGGTTAATGGTTGGACTAGATAATCTGCCAGGTCTTTTCCAACCTAGACTATTCTGTGATTCTGTAAGATGGCATCCCAGTGAAATCTGCATGATGAGCCTAACTATCAAGTGTTATAAATGTTTCTGTGGAGAGTAACAAGATACAGAACTCTGACAAGAATAGAAGTGTGGGTAGAAAGTAATTAAAAAAAAAAAAATCAAATTGAAAAGATGCTAGATAGTATGTCTAGTAAAAGGTAATCTTGAAAAAGTGATAAAAACAAGGAGAAAGGAATAAAGAAACTAAGAGAGCAACAGAGCCAGTAAAGATTTGAGGATAATAGCAGACAACAATTTAGTCACGATTTTACATAATATTGTACTGGAAGGGCCAAAGTAGTTCTGGGATGCTCTGTAGAGGCAATGTGATAACAGGTCTTGTCTATACCACTCCAACATGACCACATTTAGGATACTGAATTCAGTTATAGACAACTGTTAGGAAGTTATTTAGTCAAAGGACAGAGAAAAAAGAATGAGAGGCTGAAACACTGGTTTATGAGAATACTGAAGGAACTAAGCAAACATACGTAACAAAACTTAACTGATACTCAGAACACTGGTATTGTAGAAGTGTGCACATACTAGAACATTATGAACATCTTGAAGATAAAAGAATTACTTAGAGGAAGGATAGAGATGTAGATAGAATTAACTACCTGAAATGTTGTATCAGTATTTCTTTCAGATGAAACATTTTATGTAGTACTCTGTGGGAGAGGATCTGAAGTCAGAAGGGAAAAACTTCCCTTTTAATACCCAAAACTAGATTAGAGAAGTAAAGCCACCAGATTATCCAATGTCTTTTTCTTCAAACATTCTCCCAGTTTATTCAATGACACTTTCTAAGCTTGAAATGCCTCTGCATTTCTGTCACACAACACATGGAGCATTTTATTTGATGCCTCATACAATCACAGCCTTGAAAAGCTTCACAGTTTTCATTGTTCTTTAGTTTGCATCCTTGATTTAGCTACAACTAAAAAACCTGCAAAATCAGAGAAGGAGTTTCCATCGTTTAAATAGCCTAATGGAATTTAGGAATTAGAAATTAAAAGGATGTGAATGACAGAACAATGAAGTGACTTTACAGCAGGATTTTTTTTTTTAAACCTTCATACTGTTTTCAGAAAAGTTTCATTTAACTGTGTCTTTCTTTATTGTATCATCACTGTTTACATAAAAAAAATATTATTAGCATGAAATACTTCATTTCCTCTATACTAATGCCAGCTCTCTCTCAATGACTTTTAGAACTGGCCTTAAGATAGGTGTAAAATGCCTTTAATATGACAGAGAATCAGACCCATAAAATTAGCAACGAACAAGCAAAAATTATTTTCAAACAAGAAAAATATTGCAATAGTCATTTGGTTGCCTTCAAGGATAAGCAGACAGAGACAAATGGTTCAAAGGAGCCATCCAACCCTGCCAGGTTATGGAGGAAGAATCCTTATTACCAAACTTGGAAACCTTATCACCATATTTCATAGCAATGAAATATATTCTATGTGTAGCAAAAGTAGATAAAGATACTGGAGCTAATACTGCCTACTAACTCCAGGAAAAAATACTGCTGCTTTGCCACAACCTTTGCTGAGCTTCTTTTTATAATTTTAACAGTCATGGATAGAGGCATTGGTAAAGCACCACTCTACCATGTACTGTAAGCACAAGTGCCACAATAGGTTACATATTTTCCTTCCAAAATACAAGTTTACTCACCTTCAGTTATTCTGTTTTCATAATTCTAGCTTCCAAGCTGAAGAATGCAAGATGACTCCACTCCAGACCAAAGGATCCTTGTTGACCACATTCACCATCTACTTGTAACCCTCTCTTCCTAAGTCCTTTTAATATGTACAGGAAGATTTTCTCATGTGAGAAGGGACACTGCCAGCAATTTGAACACAACTCAAAAGTGCAGAGGAACTCCCTATTGGCTAAAGCACACAACAGATGGCTAGGATTAGAGAAAAACAATACTAGAGAAAAAAATACTAAGAGAAAAACAATGCCTGCGAAGAAACCCCCCAGTGAGTCAGGCAGGGAAAGGATAGCAACATCTTTGCTCTTTGCAATAGTGTTGCTGATTTTCCATCTTCCAATTCCCTGTTGGCTTTTTTTACCCTAGGAATTTACATCTTCTTACAGGAGTGATTTTCCTCTTGAATCCTTGGGCTGCTAACTAGCTCTAACTGAACAATCTTAGCTTTGCCTGCAACGTTACCTGTCATTTTATACATGGCTCTACTCTATCAGCTTCCTCACAGTTTGGCAATACCTTCAACAGCCTGAGCCAAAGTTACACAGTTGAGCCACATCAAAACTCACCTCCAGTGACAGACAGCTGATGCTCTAACAGAAAGGATAATATGCCCTGTTGCTTCTACAATATGGGCTTAGTCTCCAACATGTACAACTCAGAGAAGGACATTCATCTCTTAATTAATTTCACAGGTTGTATTGGGCTCATCTTAAAAGGTGTTTATTCCTAAAGGTTGCTGCTATTTTCTGAAGTCCCATCAATTATCTATATATGGTGGGTTTAAAATAATGGTGATAATATTCTGGAGGGTTGTGGCAGAGTAGCTGACTTGCTGCAGCCTGATTGTCTCTTTTCTGCTCCTGTTCAACCAGATTGCTTGGATGTGAAGCTGTGTGGTTGACTGAGATAATTGTTTATCATCAGCTCATTTGAATGCTGTAATTGTTTCTCTCTTACTGGGCCAAAAATACACATGAAGAAAGTACAGAAGAAACTGGAACAGATACATAATAATTCCAAAAATATGCTGGCAATATTTGATCCCTCTCCCCATCTTTTCTCATCACAATATGCTCATGATATCCTGAAATAGACATATGTGCAATATGGTGCCTTACACAATGCAACTCATTAGAAACAGCAATTTCTGAGTATTTAAAAGACCTGAATAATAAGAAAACTTCTGCCAGTGTCTTATAGGGAATGTCACCCCTAGGAAACAGAAAAACTCTGACATCAAGTGTGTAATAAACTATTGTAACTAATTTGCTAAGTTAAGCAAGTCAGGTGCTGTAATAAACTATTGTAACTAATTTGCTAGGCTGGGCAAGGCCAGTAGGTACACTTGAATGATGTGTAAATGTTAAACAGTCAAATGTAAAGTGTGTCATTCCGATTGGAACAATGTAACCATGTCTCAGAAACCCCACCTAGAGCTGACATGTAACTGCTGTTTGAAGAAAAGCCCGCCAAAAGGATGAGATCATGAGGCTTTTAAAAGATCCAATAGGAGAAAAGCGTGCCAGGAGACCAAGGCTTCGAGACTTTCAAAAGACCCAATAGGAGGAGGACATGCACCCCAGCAACCCAAATGACCAATGGAAAAGAGCAGGACAACTATCTGACGGGAGGAGATTGGTTAAAGACGGTGGCACAAGAGTATAAAAAATGCTGCTTTTTGGAACTCGGGGTGCGTGTGGCAGAGTTGCGGCTCTCCATGCACCCAGCGCTGCTTTGCCTATTGCTTCCCACCCTAAATTGATTGAACCCAAATAAAAATACATATTTTAATAAAAATTGGCTTTGTCTGATTATAACGATTTGGTGACCCCGATGTGATCTCAGTGTGCTTTCCTGGACTGTGGCTTCTTGAGGGGCGCCCCACAGATTGTAGCTCAAAAATAGCAGTCTGGGTCAGTCTCCAGAGATCAACAGACAAAAAGAGAAGCAATAGTCAAAAGAATCGGAGCTCCAAAGGGAAGACTGCAGTATAAAATACCCGTAATTTTGGTGCATGAAGACCCGAACGCAGATGACGGAGTCGTGAGTATAAGGGATACCGTTCGGTTGGGTGGGATTCAGTTGCTTGTGTGTGAGAGTGTGATTGAGATGGAACCTCATTCTGGAAACGAAAGTAGTTTTGGAGCCAGGATTTGAGTTCCGAATTGAGTGTGGAGGTCTTCTAACAGCGGTTCCAAACTCCTGCGAGGGATTTGGCTGGTGAAGGACCGAAGCGGATCCTATAGGACTCATGGGTGGGAGCACGGGTTCTAGGGGTATGTGGGTGGGTAAAGGGTTCAGCCCCCCGCAAGACACTCTTACCGGTAACCAAGGGTGAGAAGAATTGCCGTAGAAAATTCCCAAGGGGAGAGGAATTGCCTTAGAAAATTCCCAAAGGATACATGGATGGGTAAGAGGCCCAACTCCCTGGATCCAACCCCCTACAAGGGCTGTAGGAGTTGCCACAGTAAAACCCCTAGATGGGTCAAAAGGAATCAAAAACCCGGGACCAGAAAAAAAAGAGTAAATCACTAGATATGCCACCAGATAGTCCATTGGGCATAATGATTAGAAATTGGTATGAAAGTGGTCCTAGAAAAGGAAAAAGTAAATTAAAATTAGTCCAATATTGTATGGTTGAATGGCCGAAGAAACCTTTAAACCCACCTGTCTTCTGGCCTACTTTTGGATCTTTTGAAGACTGGATTTGCCAGGCTTTCAGTACATATGTTCACTCAGAAAACCTTCTAGTCAAGCAGGAAGCGATTATGCAAAATTGTGGATCAGGACTTCATGTCCTTATCCTTCAATACTTACACTAAAAAAGGATGAAAAATCTGAAGAAAAAGGGGATAAGAACAAGAAAGGGATAGGGATAAAGATGATGAATGGGAACCACTAGATAACTGGCTGCCTCCATACTTTAATTATCCAGCCCCGGCAGCTTCGACTGCCCTGGCCCCGGCGGCCTTAACAACTCCGGCGGCTTTAACAACCCCGGCGGTTCCCCTTCTACCTCCGGCTGCATGTACAAGAAGTAAAACTGCCGTAACTGAGGGAGCTTCTTTATATCCCTTACAGGAGGTACCCCTCGGAGGCAATCAAGGACGCATCGGATTTGTGACAGTCCCGTTTAACAACTCCAATGTACGAAATTAAAAATAAATAAATAAATAAATGGGGACTCTATTAGATGATCCTTTCGGAGTAGCTGAGAGGTTAGATCAATTTTTAGGTCCCAATACTTACACTTGGGAAGAAGTACAGTCCATTTTAAGCATTTTATTTACGACCGGGGAAAGGCAAATGATTAGACCACCCAGAATGCGTTTGTGGGAACTGCAAAATCAAGCAGGGCCGCCGGAAGATCAGAACTGGCCCAGTGTCTGCCCTAACTGGGGTCATCAAGAACAGGGCCGACAGAATATGAGGGACCTTAGAAATTTAACAGTGGCCGGCATTAAAGAAGCAGTTCCTCGGGGGCAAAACATTAATAAAGTCTTTAGAAAACATCAAGGGAGAGATGAGCCACCCACTGATTGGCTGGAAAGATTAAGAAAGAATTTACAAATGTATTCGGGGGTAGAGCCGACACACCCGGTGGGAGAGACTTTTTTTTTTAAAAAAAAAAAACCACAACACACACACACATAAAAAAAGAAAAGAAAAAAACAAACAAAAAAAACCCTAACCTCAATTCGTGAGGTGCCATCAGGAAAAAGTTAGAAAAAGTACACAATTGGCAAGACCGGAGTCTGCAGGAGCTATTAAAAGAAGCACAGGAAGTGTATGTTAGGAGAGACGAAGGAAAGCAGGAAGCAAAGGGGAAAATATTTGTTGCAGCAGTCAGAGAAACCTCCGAGATCTCATTCTAATGGATTTACCTGCAGCTTTGGGTGGTGAAAAGAAAGGGGCAGTAATTAGAGAAAACGAATTAGCATGCTATTATTGTGGAAAGAAGGGACATTTACAGCAGAACTGTAGAAAACAAGAGCAGGATAAAAGGATGTTTAAAGAAGAATAAGGGAGTCGGTAGCTCTATTTTCTGGGGACAAAGACGTCAAAGGAGTGCTTGATAAAAATAAAATGAAGCCCCAGAGAGAAGAGTTTGCATTTTTAGCAAATAGGGGTGCGAAAAAAAAAAAAAAATCAACAGTAAAAAAATATTCTGAGGAGATTTATTATTGCTACCAGAACCTGAAACTAAAAAAAAAAAAAAAAAAATAGTACAAGAAAAAAAAAATACATTAACGGAAAAAGACGAGCAACAGATAAATCCTAAAGTCTGATAATACAAAAGGAGAGATTGGAAAGCTTACATTAAAGCTTATTAAAATTGATATAATTGATCCAGAAACACCAATTCAGATAAAACAATACCCCATTCCCCTAAAGGGTCGAGAGGGGCTGAAACCAATTATAGATGAATTATTAAGTAAAGGCACATTGGAACCTTGTATGTCTCCATATAATACACCTATTTTACTGGTTTTAAAATCAGACAGATCTTACAGATAGGTGCAAGATTTAAGGGCTGTAAATCAGCAAACTCTGGCTTCTTTCCCTGTGGTAGCAAACCCCTATATGCTGCTTAACCACCCACCCTAACTCTATTTGGTACAGTGTAATTGACTTAAAGGATGCATTTTGGTCCTGCCCCCCCTGGACAAGGGGAACAGAGACCATTTTGCATTTGAATGGGAAGATCCATCTAATAATAGAAAATAACAACTCAGATGAACAGTGCTTCCCCAAGGGTTTACAGAATTACAGGCATTAAAAAAGTTACTGCAGACATTCAAGCCATTCTCAAAAATAAAGCTTTTACAATATGTAGATGATTTATTAATAGCTGGACAAACTGAGAAATTATGTCAGGATGGGGACTATAGAACTGCTGAACTTTATAAAAAAAAAAAAAAGAAAAAGGATTAAAGCTTTCATAATTTTAATTACAAATTGTAGAAAATGAAGTCCTTGGGGCACTAAGGCTTTGAGTGATCATTTCTTGAGATATTTTGGCTGCATTGGAATATAAGAAATTGCAAAACAAACTACATGCGGTTGTTTAACCTGTTAAAAGATTAATAAAAGAACTATGAGACAGACCGCAGCTGGTGGAAGGAAAACAGCTTATCAGCCTTTTGAGAGGGTCCAGATAGATCTCACAGAACCACCAAAATTTGGGAGACATAAATATTTGCTGGTAATGGTAGATCAATTAACTCACTGAGTAGAAGCCTTTCCTACCACCAGAGCGACTGCTCAATCAGTAACTAAAATAGTACTGGAAAAAATTATACCACGATTTGGAATTATAAAAGCGTTTAATTCAGATCATATTAGCCCACACAACTCCTTTAGGATTTGCAGTACACAAAATACAACCTGGAGATGAAGTCATGATTAAAACCTGGAAGGAGGAAAGCTTATCTCATAGATAAGAAGGTCCATTCCTAGTACTATTAACCACAAAAACTGCTATAAGAACTGCTGAGAGAGGGTGGACTCAAGTTTCCAGGGTAAAAGGACCTGTTACAGAACAGCCTCAGTGGAAGATTGAATCAACACCGGGAGACCTAAAGCTTCAAATGCAGCAGAATCAACAAAGGAATGGACTCATTAAGACTAACTGAATAATTAGAAGGACTCTTTATTAGTAACAAGAAAAATTTAAGGTATTTGTTATGAAGTTTTGTAAAATCCTGAATGTTTGTTATAATAAGTTGTGGTGTCTGCTTTATAAATAAATGTATAAGCCGTTGTATATAGTTGAATAAGAGTAACAAAAAGGAGAAGATGACTAAAAATAAATTCAAGGTGAGGGCAAGACCGGGTTGGCCTCCATTTTTGCTGTTAAGAAGATAAACACCCGACTGTTGGCAGCAACCCAATGGGTCTAGGGACAAACAGAAAAATGTGCCATACCGGGCCTCACTATAGTGGTTTCCTTTTTCTCCTAATTATATGTATCAGCCCTGTAACAAATACAGGAAGTCGAAGTACTCCATATGATCCTCTTGAAGATAATAGATTTGTTTTATTAGCTTATTAGTTTATAAGCAGAACTTTCAATCTAAACCACTGTTGGGTCTGTGGAGGACCTGTAGGACTGTCCAGCTGGCCGTGGGTCTCTGTACCACTTACTCCCTCGCAGATTGTGAGTAATTACCGTGATGTTAACAATACTGCCTGGGAAGAAAATGGAACATGGCCAATCCAGTTTCCAAATCAGGGCAGATTTTGTGTGAACTGAACTCAGAAAGGAGGAATTGATGTAGGGGAGAGTAAATGCCAGTGGACACTTACACATACATTGATCAGCAAAGAGAGAGGTATTTATATATGGTTATGGCTTAATGAACAGGGACATAGCAAAGGATTCAAGGGATTTTGGTCAGATAAAAATAAAACTGTATATGCTAAATTAGATGGAAATAGCTTTTATAATCGAACCTGTGTATAGAGAAATGATATGGGATACTGGTATTGCAATATACGGATCAATGATAATTTGAACTAAGTTTTCAGTCCTTTAGGAGATATAAACAACCTTAATTGGATCCCTGATTATTTTGTTATTAATTCTCACTTTTGGACCTTGTATCTTGAACAAATTAATTAACTTTGTTAAGAACAGGATTGAAGCTGTCCAACTCGGGATGTTAAGGCAACAATATACAGATTTAACCCAACAAGAAGAACACCAATTAGAGACTGAATTAGAAGAGACCACCTTTTTAGGGGCTGCTAGAGAAGCTATTTTTAAGCTTAACTAGCAAATTAGGGTATAAAAAAAAAGGGGGGGGGGGAGACACAACTGTAATAAACTATGGTAACTAATTTGCTAAGTTAAACAAGGCAGGTGCTGTAATAAACTATTGTAACTAATTTGCTAGGCTGGGCAAGGCCAGTAGGTACACTTGAATGATCTGTAAATGTTAAACAATCAAATGTAAAGTGGGCCATATGGTTGGAACAATGTAACCATGTCTCAGAAACCCCACCTAGAGCTGACATGTAACTGCTGTTTGAAGAAAAGCCCGCCAAAAGGATGAGATCATGAGGCTTTTAAAAGATCCAATAGGAGAAAAGCGCGCCAGGAGACCAAGGCTTCGAGACTTTCAAAAGACCCAATAGGAGGAGGACATGCACCCCAGCAACCCAAATGACCAATGGAAAAGAGCAGGACAACTATCTGACGGGAGGAGATTGGTTAAAGACGGTGGCACAAGAGTATAAAAAACGCTGCTTTTTTGGAACCCGGGGTGCGTGTGGCAGAGTTGTGGCTCTCCATGCACCCAGCGCTGCTTTGCCTATTGATTCCCACCCTAAATTGATTGAACCCAAATAAAAATATATATTTTTATAAAAATTGGCTTTGCCTGATTATAACAAGTGGCATATGCCTCCTATAGCCCCAGGGTATAAAAGTGACTCAGTTATGTTCTGTATACCATAGCGATTATTGATCTTTAGTAACACTCTACTTTTGCCATTCCATCTGCCATTATTTTGTTCTGAGGAGAATGTTCTTTCCTAGTTTTATGACCTAAAAGCATAAAAAAAATCCAGGTTTAGTATCTTGTTTTCAAATCAATACATCAGTGAAACAACAGGACATTATGAGCACAATGGAAGTAATATTCATAGATTGATGAACTTTCCTACTGGTTATAATTGTTATGCGAGGATTATTTTTTTTTTCCCACTCTAGCCTTCTTGCCTGAATTTCTTTAGTTTCATTCATATCTATGCTTACAGTACCTACCGGTCTAGGCTGAATAACGAAAAGTGATGTAAAATGCAACAGATTGAAGAGTTCAGTCACATCTGATACACAAAACATTCAGTAAGTGAGGGTTTGTCTCATGTATTCAGTGTACTGGAGAAAGTACTTACTGCTTGTCGCGGATGAAAGTATTGACACGGTAATGATTTAGAAAAATAATCTAGATTTATTAATAACTAACAACTATTTGTCAATATAAAATAACTCAGACAGAAAAGCGACTTATTCAGGTTCTAAAATGACAATATTCACTCTAACTTACTTAACGGTACCTTAATTTATACACATATGTACATGCACATACACAAAACAGACATATACATACAGAAACAAAGGTGTTTGGATTCGGTAAAATGAACACAAAAGGGACAAACACACAGGAGCAAGGGTAAGGGTACGTACCCCCCCCACACACACCAATAGACAGGTGAAATAGAAGCTAGCTCAAAGAAAATTTCCCTCTCGAGTTTAAATACTCACAATGCCTTGGCATTTCTCAATGGGTGATAATTGAGACTCGAGCGGGTGGACTTCACCCTAGCCTTCCGTCTGGAGCAGACGACACCTGAGAGGCATCCCAGCTCAGGGGAGATGCTGGTCACAGGCCGCTGTGATCCAGGAGAGCTCAAAGGGCCTCTCTGGTGGTCGCAGTTTATAGGATCCAAGATAATTGACTTTTGTCAAATACTATCTGGTGCCTTCTGGCAGTTGCACAAGAATTTGAGTAACATGCAACCCTGTTATTGTTCCATCTGATCACATCCCAGCCCATCAGGAGATGATGGGCCATTATAACCTTTTCCAAGCAACTGTGAGGGGCAGGAGTCAGGCTTGTCAAGGTTATCAGTCCTTATCTCCACAGATTGGTGTATGGCTTGGGGGAATGTGGATGGAATCACACCTGGCACCAAGCAGCCCAACAAGGAGGGCAGGGAGGGGTAAGAATTGCACCACCACACTGCTTCCAAAAGATATCACAGTGTATCTCTATTTACTATTGGTCCTGTATAAATGCATTTGACTCTTATGGGTTTTTAAATTTGAAAAATTTGGGTTTGTGAGTTTGGACTCATTCTATTTACTATCTGATTTTGACAGTAAGAGCAGATGAAAAAAAAACCAAAGCAAAACAAAACACAAAAACCACCAACCAACAAGTAAACCATATTTGAACTTCATTTGTGCACTTGAGTTGTGCTGATATTTTGATTGTAAAACATAACTTCTCATATTTCTGCTGGAAACACCAAAAGGCAGGAACATCAGAAATGTGACAAACTTGAAAACACACAAATATAACATCAGATTATGGTAATATTTACAAAAATTAGGCCAAAAAATAGTCAATAAAATAAGACATTTTAAACTTAAAACATATTTATGAAAAATATTTAAGGAAGACAATCAGTTTTTATGATGATAAAAAACCAAAACCCTAACACTACAGTATCAATCAGTCTTGTCTTTCTGACATTCAGTTCTACTCATGCTAAGTTATCCATGGTATAGTTTATCCTCCTTTTATTTTTAACGGATAAAAAAATGAAGCATTCAAGCAGTTTTATTTCCTATGACAACATTTTTCCTTAACTGTAAATGAACCTGGCATAAATATTTAACATGTTTTTTGGGGGAAGGGAGGGGACGGACATAGTTATAGCTATTGAGGTTTGCGGGGGTTTTTTGTTGGTTTGGGGTTTTTTTAGAATTTTCAGATTTCTTTATTGATTGAATTTCAGTATATCATGTCATATCATGTATAGCTTGAAGGGCTGACTAATAATCTTAGAAGTTTTATAAGCAAGAAATCTACAGACCTGTCAAGAAGATGCATAAATTTTTTGCATGACCATGCTGCGTTTTTTAGACCTTTCAGACTTCAAATTTGATGACCATTCAGAAATTTTATATGCAAGTTCTGTATAAATCACTAGTTGAATGCCTCTGTAAGAGACATAAAGCAAACATACTCTGGAAATTCTTCAACACCTTATCATGGAAAAAAAAAAAAAAATTATTCAAATTCTTGGGCTGAACAGAGAACTTTACTGGTCTTAAGTTAATCATATTTGCTTCTTTGTAGGACAAGACAAGAGTCATAGCAATTATACATTAACTCTAGACATAAAATTGCAATACATTAAAAATCAGAGCACTGTTATCATATGGTACTTAAGTATTCTCACAGATATACATTTCTATTTGTTTAGAATTTGAAATCATTCCACAGCTTTATAAAACTTTGTCCAAAATTTCTGCATAGAAAGTAGTGCCTTAACACATACTTTCTGACAACAACGAATGGTAGAGAAAATATTATATCTTACTTTTATTCATACTTCCCACTAATGCTGTTCTCCAACATTTTCTTATTCTAATTATAAAAATAAATTCAAGCACTCACACAGTATGCTATGAGTCATTTTTGCTTGATGAGCTTTACAGTAACTTTTAATGTAAGCACCTCTACCACAGAAAAATGTTAGGATATATAGCAGATGTTCTAAAAGTAAAAGTTATGAACTGATTTAGTATCTGTGGGTGCGTATGCTGGGTCGCGAACCATCTGCATCACTGACAATGTAAAAGTGTCATCAGCATTCAAGTTAGAAGATTAACGACGTCTAAACTAATGACACACTTGTGTTAGAAGACTAACGGCGTCTAGATTAACCACGAAAGTGGTTTTGCTCGTTAGGGAAGAAACAGATAAGAAAGGAATCTGTAGAATAACAAAACAGAAATTTATCTACCCGTTGTGCATGCTTAGTAGCACTTGTTGAAAGTGCTGAGAGGAACAAGTTTTTGAAATGAGCATGCGCCAGAGCAACACATGGATTTGCTGTCACAAGAATATATAAGGACTTGTTTTTCTGATAAACATATGACCTTGGCTGTTAACCATATTGGTGTGTGTCTTGTCTCACAGCCTCGTCCTGCAACTAAGGGAGTTCCTGCTACAAGTATCATTTTTCATTCAAAATTTTTGAATATACAAAAGTTGATCATTTCGTAGTATTTCTGCCATATTTTTTTTCCTAATTTATCAGTGTTTCCCCTCATTTTAGAACACAACACAAATATGTATTGTCACAAACTGTTCGTAAACAAGAAACTGCTCATAAAGCCGATGTCTCAAACAACTTGAGTGGAATGCCCTGTGGGGGAAAAGCGGAGCAAGCTCTGCAGAGGCAGAATGGTGGGCCATTTCTGTCCCACTCCCTCCTGTGGTTGCCCATAGACAGAACTTGCCAAACTGTGCACGTATAAGCCAGACAAAAGAACCTTGTGGAACAACTTATTGCACATACATAAGAAAAACGATATCAAGGCAACACCCCACATGTGTCTTTGTCAACCCACCTCGTACAGACCAAGCTGGGCTTACTGTGTGACAATGCAGAATCCAAGGGTAGTGATACCCCTTTTCCGATCCCTCCGTCCTCTCTTTTCTCTTTCCTCTTTTTGCTCTCTCTCTCTTTCTCTTTTTCTTACATATATTAATGTATATGTTTTATACAAATTGAATTGTGATTGGCTGATCATTGACGGGTTATTAGGAAAATAGTGTAATTGCCAAAATGCCTTTATTCCTTCCCTGATGGTTATCTGTTGATTGCTGCCAAATTGTCTTCATTCATTCACTAAAGTGGTCAGTTAATAAAGTCAGCAACACAATTGTTTCTCTGAGTCTTTGTAGTGACTAGGCCTGCCCTGTGGCTCTGCTGAGCAGAAACGCCTCTTCTACCTGCACACAGGTTCTCGGGAAATTCGGAAGATTCACCCCCCTTGTAACCTACCGTGTGGGATGAGATACATATAATATAGATTTATTTTAATAATCACTCTAACTATTCCCTATACACACAAAAATATATCTCTGCTTTTCTTGAGCAGAAACAATGTTCCTAAACATTTGATTAATACAGTACCTACCCACCTACCTGCTCTCTTCTCTTTGCTAGACAATAATTATATGCTATCACCCACTATGTACAGCTACGTTATGCACAAATTCATATAGCTTGTTTAGTTCCTTTTCAGATATTATTTTCAGTCCTGATATAAAGTTTTCATGTCAGCCAAAAAGAAGCAATTAACTTCAAGTGAAGCCCAGAGGAAAAGCCTGTTTGTGAATCTTAACTGCATGTTAGCTGAGGTGTATCCAGTCTTCTACTTTAGAAATAAATAAAAGACATTTGAGTTTCCACCTCCAACACATTGTTTTTTTGTCAAATGCAGAAACAAAGATCAGTCCACAGTGGAGTAAGTCAAACTGTATTTTTTGCTAAGGTCCTATAAATTGTCATAATTGGAACTATGAACCTGCAGAGATTCTTGTTAGAGTTTAATGGACTGGCAAGGTCAGCCCAGCATTCATAGTGAAAATGAAAGTGCTGTCTAGGAGTTTAATGAGCACAATGGCATTTCTGCATGCCCCCAGAAATTCCTGAGTGCATCTGGATCTGGTTTAACTTGTTGTAACACTGAGACTGACTTTCCCTTTTATTCCTGTCTCAAGCTTTTTTGTTTTTCCTTTCTGAGGGCAAGCTTGTTTGTATACGTCTTAAGAGTAGGTGTACTGGTTTAGGGAGAGAAGTGGGAAGCTTTTCTTTGAAAATTGGTTTTAATAGCCTCAGTATCTACCTCTGGACAAGATTTAAATCTAATTGCACTTTTCAGTTCTTTGTACTCCTTATGGGGAAGAGAAAAGCATTAATCAGCGCAACTGTGCAAGATTTAGGGTGAATATTGTCAGCATGATCTTACAAAGCGAGTTGGATTATTGATAGGAATTTGGTTCGAACCAAAGTGGCTGTACATTCCTTAATCAAGTGTCAGGAAATCATATCCAACTTTTTCCTGTACTTTAACAAAAGCTTAGCTCACCAGCCTTGTTATAAATCCAGACAAAACTACAAACAGGCACATTTATTTATAAAATAATTTTTAAAAATAGGTGGAAGGGAGAAAAAAAATAATCTTCTTGCCATCTATAGTAGCTTCAATTCCTTGGAACGGCCATCTTTATACTTCATTACTCAATCTATTCAGAATCATTAGGGCTGGAGGGCTAATGAAGGCTTCTTTAAGTCTCACCTATTAAAGCAGGCAACAAATCCTTAATGTTGTGAAACTTCCAATTAATTTTTTAAGGTCAGGGTGTCACAGTGCAATTAGGAGTGCAAGTGTTACATACAGTTCAATGGAGAACAAGGTTTTAAGGTACTGACTCTCCAACTATTTCTCTTCTTGGGTGAAAAAAAAAAAAATTAAAAAATCTATTCCTTGGTGTCACATTAGTAGAATCACAGAATCATAGATTATACAATACCAGGTCAGAAGGGACCACAAGACTCATCTGGTCCAACCTTTCTTTGCAAAAATACAACGGTCCCATGACTTGTCCAGATGAATTTTAAAACTGTCCAGTGTGGGCAAATCCACTACTTCCATGGGGAGATTATTCCAGTGGCTGATTGTTCTCATTGTGAAAAATTTTCCTCCAATCAGAATCTCCACAGGAATAACTAGTACTCATTACTCCTAATCTTTTCTATGTGACTCCTTGCAAAAAGGAAGTGTCTATCTTCTTGTAGCCACCTGTCCTGGTTCAGCTAGGATAGGGTTAAGCTACCCCAACAGAGAGAGAGGGGGAAGGGATCCCCAGCCGGGTTATTCATACCATGCTGACGTCAGGTCCAGGGGCGGAACCTTTTCACCTTGCTCTTTGGTGGGCTTGGTGGCGGGAATCCTTTGTCCGTAAACCAGCTACCGGTATTTCTCTGTATATCTTTTGTCTTGTTCAATGTTATTGCTGTTCATTGTTATTATCATTGCTACTGTTGTTGTTCAGATTGTTCTATCACTCTGTTGTATTATATTCCTCGTTACTTTAGCCCGGGTCTGTGCCTAACTTCCAGCCCGACCGGCCGCGGGTGGGGGAGGGGCAACGGCAACATGCTCTCCGATTCCGGCAGGGGTTAAACCTGTACATTAAAAATTGGCACCCAACGTGGGGCAGACCCTGACCAGAGTGTGATAGAGCAATCTATTGGGTGTAATCTTTCTGTTTGTATTCGTATTTATTTGATAAGAAAATGTTTGCAATGCTGGCCCATTTGCTTGCATGTTAGGGCTGGATTAATCCTTATATCCAGTGTATAATCCCAGTGGTGGTGTTTGTTATCAGTGGAAGATGTGCAAAGGGTTTTATGTTGTTATACTGGCTATTGAATGCTTATAATGCCTTTCTGTTGCTGTGTGGGAGGGCGGGCCGGTACCTGTTTGCCATTTGGGCTTTTGTTAGGGGTATCACCCCCTCTGTGGGTGAGCCAGGGGAAGAGGTTCTCTCAGCTTTGGGGAGTTTAAATTATCCTTGGAGCCTGCAGGCCACTGTGATTGTGCCACAATGCCTTCTGAATGCCTGCCAGATCTTGTTTTGGGCCATGTGACACTTCTCTAACAATAGCAGTGCCCGTAATCCTGCCCCGAGGTCAGATAATAGTGAGTGGCAAGGGGTGTGGGAAAAGATGGGCAAAGGCCTGAGTTGGTGGGCACCTCCAGTGCTTTGGAATTTCACTCCTGAGCAAATGCAGAGCCCTGAGAAGTTGATGGAGTTCTTAGAAAGGGTGTGTTACCAAACTGGCAAAACCCAGGAGACACAAATCGCTGCAATGTACTGGGGACTTGCCCATGCATACCGTGTCCTCTTTAATACCACCCGCTGCCCTCAAAGGGAAGAAAAGGCCACACAAACAATATCTGAACCGGGGTCACAGGCAGAGCCAGTCTCAGTCGCCTCCACCAGCACACAGACTGAGCCAGAGAGCCAGGCAGTGCCAGTGTCAGTCGCCCCAATACAGAAAACAAAATATACCAGAAAGTCAGTTCGCAGAGTGAGGGATGAGGATGAGCCAGGCCCATCAGGGGAAAAGGAGGAAGGACCAGAGGTGACTGTCCGATCTCTGTCCCCAACTGAGCTGGGAGATATGCGAAGAGATTTCGGCCGCCTGTGAGGCGAGCAGATTTGCACCTGGCTGCTCCGATGCTGGGACAATGGAGCCAGTGCTTTTGAAATGGAGGGGAGAGAGGCCAAGCAGCTGGGATCTTTGGCCAAGGATGATGACATTGATAGGGAAATAGGAAAGCAGGCTCAAACCCTCAGCCTTTGGAAGCTTACCCAGCACCCCACGCCACCGCCCGAAACACCATCCTGGGCCTTGAAACCCAAGTCCTGTGGCGACACGGCACCTCAGAGAGAATGGAGTCAGACAACGGGACCCACTTCCGAAACAACCTCATAAATGCCTGGGAAGAAGAACACGGCATCGAGTGGGTCTACCATATCCCCTACCATGCACCAGCCTCTGGGAAGATCGAGCGCTACAATGGACTGTTAAAAACCACACTGAAAGCACTGGGAGGTGGGACCTTCAAACACTGGGACATGCATCTAGCAAAGGCCACCTGGCTAGTCAACACAAGAGGATCTGCCAGTCAAGCTGGCCCGGCTCAGTCGAAACCTCCACGTGCTGTAGATGGGGATAAAGTCCCTGTGGTGCGCATGAGGAATATATTGGGAAAAATGGTCTGGTTTAGTCCGGCACCAGGCAAAGGTAAAAGCAAGCCCATCCACGGGATTGCTTTTGCCCAAGGACCTGGGTGCACCTGGTGGGTGATGCAGGACAATGGAGACGTCTGATGCATACCACAGGGGGACTTGATTCTGGGTGAGAACATGCCGTGAACTATGCTGTGCCTTTGTAAATTATTACTTTGTTATTGTTAACTGCTAAATGGCAGCTGGACATGACGCAGATGGTATAGAATAAAGGGGTGGATTATGTCCTGGTTCAGCTAGGATAGGGTTAAGCTACCCCAACAGAGAGAGAGGGGGAAGGGATCTCCAGCCGGGTTATTCATACCATGCTGAGGTCAGGTCCAGGGGCGGAACCTTTTCACCTTGCTCTTTGGCGGGCTTGGTGGCGGGAATCCTTTGTCCGTAAACCAGCTACCGGTATTTCTCTGTATATCTTTTGTCTTGTTCACTGTTATTGCTGTTTATTGTTATTATCCTTGCTACTGTTGTTGTTCAGATTGTTCTATCACTCTGTTGTATTAAATTCCTTGTTACTTTAGCCCGGGTCTGTGCCTAACTTCCAGCCCGACCAGCCGCGGGTGGGGGAGGGGCAACAGCAACGTGCTCTCCGATTCTGGCAGGGGTTAAACCTTTACACCACCCTTTAAAATACTGCAACCATTGTGCTAAGGTCTCCAAGTTTTCTTTTCTGAAAGCTGAACAAACTGAGTTCTCTCACCCTTTCCTCATATGGTAGGCATCCCAGTCATTTGATCATCTTTTTGGCATTTCTCTGGACTCTCTCCAACCCATCTACCTTTTTTGTATAGCAGGGACTAAAATTGAACACGTATTCCATGCATGGCCTGGCAAGTGCTGAGTAGAGTGGGATAATACTTCTTTATCTCTGCTGATGATGCCATTGCTGATGCAACCCAGCATCCTGTTGGCTCTCTTTGCCAATGCAGCACACTTCTCAGTCATATTGAGCTTGTCCACCTGGACCCCCAAGTCTCTTTCCACACAGCTACTTCCCAACCACGTAGATCCCAGGTTGTGTTGCACTCCTTGATTATGTTTTACCAGATGGAAGACCTTACACTTGTCCTTATTGGACTTCCTAATGTTTTTGGTAGTCCACTCTTCCAGTCTATCCAGGACTTCCTGCAGGGTGTCCTTCTGAAGTGTCTGTTTCCACACTTGGTTTGGTACTGTCAGCAAAACCCATCAGGATACACTTGATCCCATCATCCAGATCAGTTCTGAAGATATTAAACAGCGTTGGCCCAACATAGATCTCATTGGGATCCTACTTGTAATAGGTTGTCAGTTTGAAAAACAGCTATTTACCACCAGGTTCTGGATGTGGCCTGTCAGCCAGTTCCTCATCCACTTCACAGACCACTTGTCTAGACTGTAACATACCAGTTTCTCTAGGAGGAGGCTGTGGGGAACTGTATCGAAAGACTTGGAGAAATCCAGGTAGACAATGTCCACCTCTCGCCCCACATCAACCAAGCGGGTTACTTTGTTGTAGAAGGCAATCAGGTTTGTCAAGTTTGGTTTGCCCTTGGTGAGTCTGTGCTGGCTTTTCCTAATCATGTGCTTCATTTGACTTGTGATAACTGCCAGGGAAATTTGTTCCATACCTTTTCCAGGAACCGAACTAAGACTTATGGAACGTAATTTCCTGGATCCTGATTTAAGCCCTTCTTGTAGATGTAGGTGATATTAACCTTCCTCCAGTCTTCTGGGATGTTCCCAATCTCCACAACTTCTCAAAGATTGTGGAGAGCAGCCTCGCAACAATGCCAGTCATCTCTCTTAACACCCTCAGGTGGATACCATCAGGGTCCATCAATTTGTAGGGGTCAAGCTCCTGTAATAATTCACATACCAACTCTTCCTTCATTGATGGTGGGTCTGTGTTTGCATAGACCTGGGTTTTTATTCCCAGGAGCTGGGGCCCAACAGTGCTGGTAAAGACAGAGGTGAAGAAAGTGTTAAGAACCTCTGCATTTTCAGTGTTGTTGGTGATTAATTCACCTCTCCTGTTTAAGAGCAGGCCAATATTTTCCTCTGTTTCTACTTGTTGATTATGTACCTGTGTCATGGTTTGAGATCAGAGGGAAACTAAATACCATGCAGCTGCTCACTCTCCCCTTTCTCCTCAGTGCTGGAAAGGAGAAAAGCAAAAGACCAAGGAAACTGAGATAAGAACAGGAAGGGATGATCTCATCCATTATGGCATGGACAAAAGTCAGACTTATTAGGGGAAGAAAAAAAGAACATAAAATTTAATACAGGCACTAACAACAACAAAATGTAACAGACAGAGGAGGACTGTAAGAAGCATTACATCTTGCAAATGCCATCTCCCATCCCTCCCTTCTTCCTGGACTCAGTTTTACTCCCGATATCTCTACTTCCTACTCTGCAGCATCACAGGAGGTGGGGAATGAGGTGTGCAGTCAGTCCTTCCGCTTCTTCCGCCTTGGGGAAGGGAAACTTCTGGTATTCTTCCCTTTGTCCAGCATGGTCCCCCTCTCATAGGAGACAGTCCTCCACAAACTCTCTCTGACATGAGTCACTCCCACAGGCATGTGCGTGACCCCTGTATTTTTCAGTTCTCCCAGCACCAGGCTACAACAGTGGAGCCTTCTTCCCATAAAGAAGTCTTCTTTGGGTGCAGTCACTTGGTTGGGCGTGTGGCCCTCTGCAGGCCGCAAATTGGTATGTGGTCCACCATAGACCTCTATGGGTGGCAGAGAGGGGCAGCCCTGCCATCTCTGCTCCAGTGCACCTTCCCCGCTTCCTCCCCTGTTCTTCCACTGACCTCAGTGTTTACACAGATGTTCTCCTCACAACTTTTCCTCACAACTCCCACTCCTCATGCTGGTTTTCCTTTTTTAAACACATTACCACAGAGGTGCAGCTAATTGGCCCAGCCTTGGTGCAAAAGCAGGTCCAAATTGTTTCTGGGAGAGCTTCAAGAAGTTTTTCACAGGGGCCACCACTGTAGCTTCCTCCTCTGCTACCAAAAACCCTATCACTTACACAAACCAAGACAACCTGAAGAACACTTTCTTGTAGTTTTTGACATCTCTGGCCAATTTCAATTTGAGCTGAGGTTTTGCTTTTATAACTGCATCTCTGCACATCCTGACAATGCCGTTGTAGTTCTCAAGGGGTACTCATCCACTTTTCCATCTCTGGTATGCTTATTTTGATTTTGAGCAGACTCAGAGGCTAAGCCGAGGAGGTGTTTTGCACATCTATTTCCCTTATTTTTAAGAGATCAATGCTTCTTGTCCTTCCAGGAGAGCATTCTTGAAAAATGCCCATCACTCACAAGCTCCTTTATCTTCCATGGAAGTTTCACATGGAATGTCTCCCAAATGAGCTCTGAGCAAGCTAAAGTTTGCTCTTCTAAAAACTAAAATCTTTGTGTTAGTACTAACATTTAGCATGCTCAGCAGGATCCCAAATTGCACAATACTGTGATCAGTGCAGCCAAGGCTATCACTAACAAAGTAGGTTTTCTTGGTTTGTGATTAGCAAGTCCAGGAGTGCCTCATTCTTGGTTGGTACATCTAACATTTGTATGAGAAAGCAGTCCTCTACACATTCATGAAACTTGATGATTGGCATGTGAGCGACTGTATTGTTCTTCTAACAAATGTCTGGGTGGTTGAAGTCACCCGTAAGAACCAGGTTCTGCTGATCTTGAACACAGAATCACAGAATCATCTAGGTTGGAAAAGACCTTGAAGATCATCTAGTCCAATCATTAACCTAACACTGGCCATTCTCAACTACTCCATATCCCTCAGCACTGTGCCCACCCACCTCTTAAAAACCTCCAGGGATGGGGACTCCACCACTGCCCTGGGCAGCCCATTCCAATTCCATTCCATCAGCTTCCTGGGCACTGAAGTCAAGCTGAAAGGCCTGTAATTTCCCAGATCATCCTTCTGGCCCTTCTTATATATGGGTGTCACATGGGCCAATTTCCAGTCTGTTGGGACCCCTCCCTGGTCAACCAGGACTGCTGGCAAATGACGGAAAGTGGCTTGGTGAGCACCCCAGCCAGCTCCTTCAACACCCTCAGGTACATCCCATCTGGTCCCATAGACTTGTGTGTGTCTGTGTGATGCAGCAGGTCACTGGCTGTCTCGTCCTGGAATGTGGGGCTGTTGTTCTCCCAGTCTCTGTCTTCTGAGTGAAGTGGCTGGATTACTTCAATACAACTAGTCTTGGTATTAAAGACTGAGGCAAAACACCTCATCACTCATTGCTATGTTTCCTCCTGTATCAAGCAGGGGACGTAGGCTCTCCGCAGTCTTTCTTTACTGTTGAAGTACCTATAGAAACTTTTCTTGTTATCCTTGACTGCTGAAAGCAGATTAATTTATAGATGGGATTTAGACCTCCTGATTTCTGCCCTACATAGTCTCACAGCATCTCTGTAATCATTGTGAGTGGCTAGCCCCTTCTTCCAAAAGTTGTAAACTCTGTTTTTCTCCCTGAGTTGGAGCCAAAGCTCCCTGTTCAGCCAGGGTGGTCTTCATTGCTGCTGGCTTCTCTTACAGCTTGATCCTGTGCCATTAAGATGTTCTTCTTGAAGAGTATATAGCCTTCCTAGACCCCTATACCCTTCAGGACCATCTCCCAAGGGATCCTGTCAAGCAGGTAACTAAACAAGGCAAAGTCAGCCCTTCGGAAGTCCAGGATAACAGTTCTACTGCCCCTCTCCTGGACTCTCTAAGAATAGACAACTATTATTTCATGATCTCTGTGCCCTAGTTGGCCTCCAACTGCCACATCCTCCACCAGTCCTTCTCTGGTCAGTTCACTCACCAGCTGTATCAGAAAGTTATCTCCACATATTCCAGGAATCTCCGGGAATTGTCCCTCTCTGCTGTGTTGTATTTCAAGCAGTTGTCTGGGAATTTAAAGTCTCCCACAAGAACAAGGGCAAGCAATTGTGAGATTTCTCCTAAGTGCCTTTAGAATATTTAATCCACTTCTTGTTGGGTGGCATATAGTAGACTCCTACTACAACAACTGCCCTGTTGGACTTCCCACTGATTCTAACGCGAAGACACTCCACGCTGTCTTTCACTATGCTTGTGCTCAAAGCAATCATAATAGTCCCTAACAAACAACGCCACTCCACCTTGTCTATCTCTTCTAAATAGCTTGTAGGCATCAACTGGTACACTCCAGTCATTGGAGACATCCCACCATGTTTCTATGATAGCCACTGCATCATAGTTTTCCTGTTTCATCATGGCTTCAAGCTCCTCCTATTTGTTATTGTACTGGGTCTGGCTGAGCTGGAATTGGTTTTCCCCTATAGCAGCCCTCACGGTGCTGTGTTTTATGCTGGGAGCTGGAGGGTGTTGATAGCACCCTGGTGTTGTGGCTACTGCTGAGCAGTGCTTACACAGCACCAAGGCTCTTTCTGACATTCCCTCCCCGCCCCCCCCCCAAACACACAGAGTGGGACAGGGTGGGCAAGATCTTGGGAGGGGACACAACCAGGGCAGCTGACCCAAACTGACCAAAAGGATATTCCAGACCATGTGATGTCTGCTCAGTATAAAGCTGGAAGAAAGGAGGAAGGGGGTGGGGTCAGCCTTGGTCCTCCCAGGCAACCACTACACGTATTGGAGCCCTGCTTCCTGAGAAGGCCCGACATCACCTCTTCATGGGAAGTAGAGAATAACTCTGTTTGCTTTTGCTTCTGCGTGCGGACCTTTGCTTCACTTTGCTTATATTAAAACTGCTTTTGTTTTACCTACAGGGGTTGCTATCTTATTTTCTTTCTCCTCTTTGCCCTGTTGAGAAAACAAGGGGAAAAGAGGGGGAAAGTGATATGATAGAGCGACTTGGTGGATACCTGGCATTTAGGCAAAGTCAGACCATCAGTTATCCATGCTGTGTGCATTGGTATAGATGCCCTTCAGACGGGTTGATGTCCCCAGCATATTTTGCATTTAGAGGTCCTAAGTCTGGCCTGACCTTTCACAGGTGTTACTACAGTTACTGATCCATCAATATCCCTTGCATCTTTGTTGTGCTGCATGTCTCCATCCCTTGACTGCACTGAGATGGCAGGGTGAGGGTCATTGCTGGCACAACAGCCCACAAACTCTGCTAATCTACCCTTGGGCTTATGTCTGGGAGTTCCAATTTTGTTCCCTTCCCCCTTCAAATCTAGTATAAAGCTCTCTCAATGAGACCAGTTAACTCCTGCCCTGTTCCCCTTATGGGATAGGTGTTTCCCATCTGATGCCAAAAGGTCTGGCATCTGTTATTGAAAAATCCAAAGCCCTGCAGGTAACACCAGTCTTGGAGCCATAAATTAATCTTTTGGCTTCTGCTGTAATCTTCCTCCTCCATCCCTGCAACTGATGGAGGAGAACACAATTTGTACCTCTGACGTCTTAACCATTTTCCCCAAGACCTGGAAATCTGTCTTCACTGATTTAGGGCTTCTCCTGGTAATATCATCGCTACCTACCTGAAAAACCAAGAGAGGGTAGTAGTCCTTGGGTCTCACTAGAGTGGGGAGTTTTACTGTGAGGTACCTTACCCGGGCAGCAGACTTCCCTATGAAGCGGGTCCGCTCTGCGTATTGGGCCTTCGACACCCCTCAGAATGGAGACACCCACTACAATGACCCTTCGGGGGTTCTTTTTAGAATTGATTTTAATACCTGGTCTAGAGTGACCCAGCCTTGGTGGACACTGGTCTTTCTCCTTGTTTGTCTCATTTTCTTCATCCTTCTCTGCTTCATTCACAAGTTCCAGGGCCCCATATGTACTGTGAAGGGACACCATGCAGTGCCATTACCAATGGCCAGCATGGAAGCCACATAGGTAGTAGCTAGAGACATTTTCCAGTTGTGGAGGTGCCAGCATCTGTTTTCATGGCCACATGACCAGCTTCTGACAGAGAATCTGGAAGTCCATTGCGTATGTCCTTGACATGTCTAATCAGGGTGAAACAATATTGTTCATTTCAGAATCTTTCATGTATGCTTCAAGTTAAAAAGTCATGGAGAATGAGGTGCTTCTTTTTTTTTTTTTTTTTTAATTTGGGTTACATCTGAGACAAGCTGAAGAAACACAGACAGAATTTATTAGCACTGTATCACTCTAACTGCAATGGAGATCTTCTTGTGAAACCTTATTTTAAGTGCTTTTTCCATAACAGTACTGAAGTAGTGCATAAAAATATAATAACTAAGGAGTATTAGTGCAGTTCAGGGAATAAATTATAAGATATGCATTGCCTTGACTAATATATACTCTTCTGACTATCTGTCTGGCAGCACTTAGTAATTCAAAGTGATTAATTTAAGTTGGGTTTATATCTTTGTAATAAAGACAGAGTATACAGCCCTCTTCTGTCAGTATAGGTTGGAATTTTATTACTTAGCTTGGTTCTCACTTATAATTGGCCTTTTTGGTTCTCAATGAGCTGTGAATAAAATCTGAGATGTTTCAGATTATGTTAAGGAGGATGCATTTATGAGTGAAATGTGTTCAATATTATAAGAAAATTATGGAGATTATGATTTCACTGTATTTGAAGTGCAAAATAAAAAGCCCTACATGGATAATCAGGATTCCTCTGTGTTCTTCATTAATGAGTTTTGGTAGTTTCCACTCTTATTGTTACAATTCATCAGACTATAATTTTTCTTGTGTTTTTTTTTGGTTTTCTTCTTTTTTCTTTTTTAAGATAGAGCTCTAGAACATTAACTAAGCTTCTTATGCAGATGGCTGGATGTACAACATCAACATGTGAGCTCAAGTGTTTTATTTCATCATGTGGACATGTAAGAATGGACAGGAAGAATGAAGAGATAGAGGGAGAAATTATTTTTGTTGCATTAGCTTTTTATATACATGTTAATTTCTGTACTGAAATCCCAGTATACTTTAATATGCAATTTACAATACAGAATTTTGGTCTTTTTTGTGTCATCAGTGCTGCCCAGCAGAAGTGTGTCATCAGTGTTGCCCAGCAGTTCGCTGCACCCTCCCCTCCCAATTGACAATAATAGTAAGAGCAACAAGACTAAAAAAGAAGATGATTTAAACAAGATACTAGACAGGTTGCTGTAAGGAACTTTTTGGACTTTTAGTACGTCTCAACATCGCTGTCTCCACGACGACCACTTTCCTGACTCATCATAAAAGAGCACATCTTGAAGGAAACACATAGTTCCCGATGAAAACCACATCCGCCCTAGACGAGAACATCAGCAGTCTCAGCAGTCACCCATTGAGCTGCGCCTACGCGTGAGCTGGGTGGAGGGGAAACCACGGCGAGACAGATCGGCCCCTTGCCAGCACGACCACCATGGACACCCGGGCATGCGCGCATGGAAGACCACGGGGTGGCACCTACAACAACGAGCCCCGTGGAAATGGGCAGACAAACTGTGGGGACGGGGACTATAAAAAAGACAGACTGCGTACTCCTTTGGAGAGGGGAACCAACTCGAAGAGGGGAACCAACTCGGAGCCAGGAACGTGGAGCATCACCGGACCGACAGAACATCGCCAGATCCCCGGTCATGGTGGTGGTAATTAGTTGCGCTTTTACCATGTTCTTGCTTAGGGATTCTGACCTTTTCCTTTCTTTTCCTCTCTGTCCTATCACTTTTATTAGTTGTTACAGAAAATAAAGTTTATAAGGTTATGCAGCATCTGACTTCGTTTGTGTCTTAATCTCGCTCTCGGGATTGTTTAAGAACCCTTCCTGATATCAGATTGGGACAGTTTCAAAAGATAGAAATATCAGTAAAGGGCTGTACTACTAACAATTTACCACCTAGTTACAGTCCATCGCCACCATCAGCTGTAATGCCATTAGAGCGGCCTCGGCAGAGCCGTTGGTCGTGGGTTATTTGCAACATCATTCTCGAGGGAGACTGGCAATCAGCAGGAGCACTTGTGCATTCCTCACTCACTGGCCGGACAGGCTATTGTGGAGCATACGCATGACAAGCTAAAGTGTCTATTACAACAACAACAATGACGAGAACAACAATGAAAAAAAGAAAAAAAAAAAACCAAAAACAAAAGAGTAAAATGAAAAAAAAAAGTAAAAAGAAAAAAAGAGAAAAAAGGAGGGAGATGCAGGGTATCAATCTACACCTCACAAAAGGCTAAATAAGGCATTATATGTCATGAACCTTTGAAACATTTCCCCTGTCTCACAGGTGCTACCAATATTGTGTCATTTCTCATCACAGATAAGTCCAAAGCAAAGCTCAAGTGTTAACAAAAAACCTAGAAAGTGGTAACTGGGAAGGATCCTTTAATAACCTGGGGAAGAGATTATGCTTGTGTCTCCACAGGTCACGTTCCCCAGTGGTTACCGGAAAGGTGTGTGCGACCATACCTGAGACATGAGAGGCAGCCAGCACTCAGGATACAGCTGTGGGTGCTGTGGATGCCCCTGTGCTGACAGTTTGTGACCTCTTCGACTGATCATTTAAGCAGAATGTCTGAGTAATGTTTGATGCCACAACAGGACAAAATACAATACAGTTGCCAACTCTTAAAAGAGAAAATGCTAACAGTAATTGCAACTCCTTAATGAAATATATTGGTTTATTAGTCAATAGTGAAAGATATAGATTAGACAGAATGTAGTTATCAATAAGGATGAAATGATATAAGAATGTGTATTTAACTTTCTTTCTTTAGCAATGTTAAGAATTAGGAACTCAAAGTGTTTTACCTTATTAGAAACTCCCTTGGTTTTCTCCCTTGAGTGGTGGCCAGGCTCTAGGGTGGAACCCAACAGGTGGATGAAATCAAATGTTCCCGCTCAAAAAAAATTGCCAGTTATTTTGGCCTGTTGGTTTAGAGGCTGGACTTGTTTGCAGCGACCTTGGATGCCTCACCTACGGATGGACACATCACGTAGGATTTCTGATTTGCTAGGAAGGGTACTCTGAATTCTCTCTGCATCCAGGGTTCCCCAGCAAATGCGGATCTGAGTTTTAGTACTTTATTAAGTTTGTGCTGTATAAATCTTTCTAATTACTCTCAATTTATATTTAGGCAGAAATTAGAATAGAAGGATTATTGGAATGCTGCCTTTTTGTTCTGTTGAAATGTTGTCTATCTTGTGTAGTAAATAGCCTAGAGACCTTAATCAAAAGGGGGAATTGTGGGTGTGTATGTCGGGTTGCGAACCTTCCGTGTCACTGACAATGTAAAAGTATCATCATCATTCAGGTTAGAAGATTAACGACATCTGAATTAATGATGCACTTGTGTTAGAAGACTAATGGTGTCTAGATTAACAGTGTCTAAAAGCAAAAGAATTTGTGCTTGTTAGGGAAGAAATAGATAAAAAGGGATTCTTTAAAATAACAAAGCAGAAACTTATCTACTGGTTAGTAGTCCTTATTGAAAGTGCTGAGAGGAACTAGATTTTGAAATGAGCATGCGCTAGAGCAACACATGGATTTGCTGTTATTTTTAGAATGTACAAGAATATATAAGGACTTGTTTTTCTAATAAACTTTGGTGCTTGACTGTTAAACATATTAGTGTGTGTCTTGTCTCACAACCTCGTCCTGCAACACTTTTTTATATGTTAGCAATGCAATTTTTAGATTTTCTCTTCTAGAAAGCTTCATATTAAGAGATATTTTATTTATTTATTTATTTTCCGCTACTTAACAACATTCTCTTTTACTATATGTTACATATTCTTGTTTTATGTGGTGGCTCCATTAAGCTGGGTTCTGTAAAAATAAAATAAATTTCCAACCTCTGTCCAGAAGGTTTCACAGTATGAAAGGTAAGATGGTTAAGATAAATGAAGAAACAGACTGGCATGGAAGAACCAGGCAACAATAGGATTTTTAACATAGTCTAGCTGCATGTATGATTCGCAACAGCATTTACTTACACAAGTAGGCAACAGGATTATTTACAGGAGCATAAATTTTTTATACAAATAAGTTTTATATGGTTGGATTTATAACCTGTCTAAATTATGCAAAAAATATCTTCAGTCATGTGTATAAGATCCATAAAATTACCTTTCACTTCTGGAGACCTTTACTGAGAACTGGATTCTATTACTGTATATAGTAATGGTACATGTTGTTTAGTATTGCTTTATCTTTACTGGTCATTTGTCTGTACCTGAAAATCAACACATAATATATAAATTGGCACAATTGTCTCTGTGCACACACAGGAGGCCTTAATAACAGCTGGTGTTGCCTTGGAAACTTGTGTGGAAAAGCTTCTGTGAGCACTAAAGTGCACTGAGTTTTAAAATGTATATGTTTATATCCCCCAAGTGGCCTTTTAAGAAAGACTGTTCACACAGTGCAAGCCAAAAGTGGACACATATAACATGGGTAATGAAGTGTACCCTTCTCTCTTTCACTGATGTAAATTGGAAAAGGCTTGCTTTAATATAGTCTCTTTCTCTCCTCTGTAAATTTTATTCCAAAGAAGAAATCTAGGTCAGCCTCCTGCTGGTGTACCAACTAACAGGATATGTCCATTATACTTATTATCCTTCTGCAAGGTGTCAGACTTCAACAAAAGAACTAGTAAAACAAGTATGACCTCAATTTACAGAAAATTATGGAGAATGAATGTTCTTTATATTTTCCAGTATCTTGCTCCTCACTTTCTTGGACAATGTATTTAAGTACTGCTGAATTTAGAATGTCCAGATTTTGCCATTTCCAGTACATTTTGATGGCCCCATTTTGCAATTTCAGTGACTCTCACAGTAGATTAAAGTTCTAAAAAGTAGTGGAAGTGTTTGTAGTTAGGAAGCTGTCATACTGAACACTCCAATAGAGATCTGATTTGCCAGTGTTTCCTTCTTTTCTTTTGCCCTTACTCTAAATGACAGCAATCACAGCACTGAATGATTCCCTTCTTTCTCATATTCGTTTTATAAGGAAATAACACACTCTTGAACACTATGATACACAAAGTAGTGAACGTAAATGCCCTCACAAAGTACACTTCAAGGGTATGATTTGAAAGAAAAAAAGTTATCTGTGATCTTGATATTAATGGTGATAATATAAAAGTCTCAGTTGACAAATAAACTACATAGAGTTGAAAACACACTGGAAGAACCAAGAGTTTGCATAGTACCCAGGTAAACTCCAGTGTAATTTTTCATAAACCATAGTGAGAAGGAGGGGGAACAATCTTAAAATACATATAATTTGAGAAACATACCAGAGCCTGTGAAAGTTGGCATTATTCTGTCCTCAATACTTACATTTCTAAGACCACGTTATTAATGTGTAAGAAAGATGAAAACAGCATAATCAGTGCCCTGGATTAGGTCTCTAACCTCTTCCGTTCATTTCTCTTATGAGCAGGAGGACATACTATCTTGTCTGAAAGATCTGATGGAGTGATAGATTTGTAAATCTCTGGGAATCGCCTGTACTCAATACTTCTGGGTCCCAAGCAAATGCTTTCTTATAAACATCAGAGAAAACACTAGGCTGTAAGAAAAATGGTTAAAAAATATATTAATTTCAATACAATTCTAGAATGTATTTAGGGTAACTCAGTTTCATAATTTTGTGAAGAAAAAACCCTCAGATTTTACGAGAAGAAAATAACAATATTTTTCTTTTAGTGATCATTCTAGTAGAGGTTTGATTGTTCAGGGAGGGACAAGAACTTGTTAAACAAAGCAGAAGAGTAGTTTGGGCATACACAAAAATACCCCCAGCTCTGTTACCTCTTTATCACAGACATAAAAGACCTGTGCATAGATGCTGTCCTCCACTGAAACTTGGTATACTACAGAGTTCTGTAGGTTTTCCATCCAAATGAGTTTTATGCTTTCTGACAATGGACAGGTAAGAGTGCTACTGCTTTGGAACAAGACCTTGCCTATACTATTCCTTCTAATTCTGAGGGTGACCAGGGGTTAAAATAAACAGAAAAAAATACTAAAATACGTAAATACCAATACTGAAACATGGAAAAATATCAATACTAATACTAAAACACCAAAGGGGTGAATCATCTGCAATGTGATGCAACTTTCACAAGGCAAAAATCACTCCAGTATCATAATTTTGAACAATTCAGCCCTGTTCATCATTACTGTAATAACCAGTAGAGAGCATCAGCTAGTGGCACAGTGTAAGGTCTTCCATTTCTTCAGCACTTTACTATACTACTTTATCTACTTTACTATCAGCAGGAGCTCCCTTTACCTCTACAGGATGACCTTTGCATATCTTCAAGCATGTTCTGGAAATACCAGTATGCCCATAATATAGCAGCAGGCAGCCACTACTTCACTTCCCTTGCCTTCACACCATTTTTAAGCTATATAATTTTCTAATTTTTAAGCAAAGAGTTAATTCACTAAGTAAACACCAGCTAAACATTTATCTAGGTTTCACTGGTGAGCTACAAGAGCCTGATAGGAACTGTGGGCAACACAGGCTATATTTCCCCTGAGGTCCCAGAAAGATGTGGCAGTTTCTACACTTTTCAGAGAGCTAGCAAATTTCCACCTCTCCTCCAGTAACCAAACATAAGTTGAAATTCCTTTCTTTTTGACTCATTGGAGACCTTTTAAAGCTATTAATAGAGTTATGTAAACAGAAGATATGTTTTTCTGGCAGCTTATATGCAGAACTGTGGGTGCAAACTCTGTGTGCAAGCTCACGCTCTGGCCTCCATCGTTTATCCTTTTTACAGTTAGAAGCTGATTTCTAGTTTGTCCCTCTTTTTCCCCAATTATTTGAAGAGTTTCCCTGCAGTTTGTTTGAAAAACACATTAATTATAGGGGGTCTTTTAATCAATACATGTCATTTCGAATTTCCCAGGCTGAGGAGTCATCACTGCGAGATGACATGCCTAGTTAATTCTATCTGATAATATTACGTGACATAGTTGATGATATCACATCAAACCAACAAAACTGAAAAGCAAATGGGTTACTCAACACTGCAGTCGACTGTTTGGAACAAACAAATCTCTGGTCAAAATCTACCTGTTCAGTGAAACTAAACACCAGCTAGGGTATTTTAAGTGATGAGCAGGTTTTTTTCTAGTGGGAACTGTGTGGAGCGGGAACTGTCATGTATGACAGGCTTATATTAACTCTAGGTAGAAAAGCTGTAAGGAGAAAATTTATTTAGCCAAAGTAAAATTCACAGAAAATACTTATATTTTTTGATTAATAGTTGTAATCCATCACTTAGTAAGCTGTGAAATGTATCATTAGAAAAATCTGTTATTAAGGTTCTACTTTTTTGCTTTAGTGCTGTATATAGGGCTAGATAAAAATTATATGCTCAAACTACTTTCAAAGGAGTTTTGCTAAATTAAATTTTCCTTCAAAAGTGTCTGTTTTCTTTCAACAGGAAAAAAAGAAAAAAATAAATAGTCAATGAAAAGCTGAAAAAAGAAAAGATTCAGGTTTCAGCCAGCAAGCAAAAACATTTTGGACAAAACGTTCCCATACCTATCCAACTATAATCAGTCTTTAACAGCAGGTAAACATTTTTCCCAGAAATTAATGACTATAGTTTTTGGGTTTGTTTTCATTTTATTAACACATGTCCCAGGGTGAAATACTTTCCATGAGATGGTAAAGCAATACCCAATTCATCTTCCAACAAGGTCTAGTTAAGTGTCACCTACCATCTAGAGACGATAACGCAGAAACTATGGGCAAATATGTGTCAAGTCATATCCTCCCTTCTCAGAGTAGGCAGCTAAATGCACTGAGATCTTCAGGAACTAGGAAGCAGTTCCATGAAAACTAACAATCTAACTCCAAAATATGTAGCAGTAACCAAAGCTCTGTAATTACCCGTTAAATCAGAAAGAGCACTTCCAAAACCAGGGCACAGAGATCCATCAGAAGTATGATTCTTGAATGGTTAGAGCAAAGTATGAAGTATGATTAGGGCAAAGACTTCCAGGTGAAAGCTAACAGTTTCTCATGAGCCTTTATCACCTGTAAAGGCTACATAAAATGTAGATTATGCACCTTTCTGGGTTATATCAGGAATATATTTATGATTCAATTGTGAATCTTTTCTAAATGACTGAATTAGTCTTTTACTCTTGAATAGTCAAAGAGAATAGGGCACTGAGCGAATAAATTCATTTATTGTCACACAAATTATGTTAGTGCCCCTGAAATCTTATTCCTTCTTTTCTAGTGCTGATAAAATACTAATTAATAATACATACCAAGAGACTATGTTTATGGTGGTAACTGGTAGGTAGAATGAACTGATATTGAATAAGAAGGCAAGACTGCATACAGAATAAATTTTACCAATAGACTGAAACACTAGAGTGAAAAGTGTCAAAATTCAAATATGTCACTGTCAGTGTTACTTTGCTGAAGGGGGTATATATATAAAGAAACAAGGGAGGAAAACATCTGGGACAAAAAATCTTTGATTACTTTTGTAATTTAAATTTGTCATTTTTATGTCTTCCAGAATGATTCTAGCTACCTTACATAAGTATAGCAGAATAAACTGAACAGTACAAAGACAACTGCAGGCTACATGTATTAATTATGGTTAATCTATTAACCTGGAGAAAACTTATGAAAAATTATTTTTCTACCCACAGGGATGAAACACCACAGGGTTGAAAAAGGCAGGGTCTTTTTGCCTCCGAGATCCTTTTAAGGTCAGCAGGCAAAGTCAGAGAGATGACTACATGTACAGTGCTCCTCCTGCAATAACAGCAATGCTTAGTCTCCCCAAATCTGACACCTTCCACTTTAAGAAAGAAAATAAAGATGCAGAGAACCAGAATTGCAGTGAAATATGTAGCACATTTCTCACAATGGTAACAAAGCAGATGTACTGAAACTCCCTTGTAAGCTTTTTCTTCTGAAAGATCTGAGTGAATTACTGACAGTTCTTTTGACCGTCAGTAAATTCACTCAATTTACATGAACATTTGATTAGCACTGAATGCACCAGATGTTTGTTTTTTTCTTTCCACACAATATGGCTAGAAAAAGAAAAGAGTATCTGGATTTTGTTCATGATCAAAACACGGTGTACAGAGATTTATAATAATTGAAATGCAATGATAGATCCAGTGTAAACAATGTCTAATACAGGATGGGTATGCATTTACTCATGATGCACATCACAGTGAGACACTAAGAACCAGGTTTTTATTCTCAACATCATGTATGTAAATGAAATAAACTCAGTTAGAGTTAAATATTGCCTTAGGGAAGATTCTTGAACAGCACTAATGTTTTGGGTTGGTTTTTTTGTTTGTTTGTTTTTTGTTTTTTTTTTTTTAAAAGGAAAAATCTGTTCCACAATGAAAAAAGAAAATTCACACCTGCAACAGAGAAAGGGAGAGAAACAAAAGTGCTTTCTGTCAAGATATTCAGCTTATGCTTCATTTTATTAAAAAAACAACCTCTGAAAATAAAATATCCTTAAACTGTCTCTAAATTGATCTGTATTATCTGGAGGGAAGCCTCAGTCATCCTTTGGAAGAGGCTCTGCCCTCCAGTGGGAATGCCTCTCTCGGTAGGTACTGCTTTGCCTGCATTCCTCTGCAGACAGCCTAACTATACCACAATGATAAAGAAGAGTGTGAAAGAACTAGACTACAGGTTCCACTGGGGTGCCACTGCTGAAGTATCTCACGTTTGGCCAAACGCTTCTTACGTTTCTCCCAAAAGTTTCAGCTTTAAATTTTTGCCTGGGAATATTATTTTTTTCTTCCTAGGAAGAAAAAACCCCTCATTTTCTTTTTTTTTTTTTTTTTTTTTTTTTTTAATCCTCATTAAACCAATAGTGAGGCTTCATGTATCAAGAGATTTGAAGACGTGCTTGGAACCTTAGTATTTCCTGTAGATTTAGATAGTTACTTCACAGGGTCTACATAAGTTCATAAAAAATTTTAGGAGCTATAAATTTATTGATAATGGTTGAGAAACTCTAAAGAAAAAAAAAAAAGATAAAAAGCAAGGCCTAATAATTAAAAGTTGGTAAGTATTATTTTTTGGTAGACAGAAAACAATTAGACAATGAAGAGTAACTGAGGCTGTTGATTAATGTATTTAAACCTTGCTTTCTGCTATGAGAAGTCCTCATTTTGCCAGAAGAAATAAAGTATTAAATTAGATAAAATGAGAATGGTAATATTAACCAGAGTTGAGTACTTTTTTTTGTTTGTTTTGTATTTTAGATTGAAAAATAAACCATGAAATTCCAGGACAAAAAGATTAAAAGTAGGTTATTTAGTACCTTATGAAAGTATTGATGACAGAATGAACACAGCACTTAATGTTATTTTTCATAAAAATACATAGGTACCATATAGTGGAAGAGACGGACCTCAAAGGTCATCATTACTACTTTCAGACCAGTGGTGCTGAAGGGCACTGAAGTTTATGTAAGCATATGAGTATGTGAAGTCATTAGAGTGTAATGACTATTCAGCAATATGAAAGCCTAGATGTCAGAAAACGTCATGCTAGTACCATAGATATGCAGTAATTTACATGGAAGGTTTATGGTAAAAAGGAGCTGATAGAAGTTGAGTAGAAAACTGACACATACACATCCAAGTAAAGAAAAATAAAAATACTAGGCTTTGCTTCCAAAACATTTTATGTGTTTTAGTTTTCTAAATATTCCATTTGCTTTAAAAATACAGACATACTCCTATAACTGATGCCAAGTTTTCATGTTTAGCTTATATGGGCTTTCTGTCCTCTGAACCGCATTCCTATTCAGCCTTAGTCTTTGCTTATACCACCTTACCATAACATTTGTTCCACACCATTGTCCCATTAGTATTTCTTAAGATCCTGTTTATGGAGTTTTAATCTTAGAAGTCTGGAGGTAAATATTCTTTATAACAGTTATGGAGAGACAGGGAGTTTTAATATTAATACATTCTTAGCTTCAGATTAGGTGCATTAAAGAAGTTAAATAAGCACAACTGTAAATCTTTCCAGTTTCATTGACCATTTACTTTCTGTGCATATACAAATGCATCTTCAATGGAGTTGTGATGCAAGTCCTTGTTGTAGTAATGAGACAGAAACTCTACTTTCCATCGGGATAAGGTAACTGCAAAAGAGCTCTAAGAATTGAATTACAATGTTTTGAACTCTGTACAAGAAAAACATCACCTTCAGAGTCCAAAGAGTACGGAGGATATTGTACTTTTAAATTTTTTCTCATTTTACTATAGAAGGCAATGGCATAGTATATGTGTGTTGTAATTTAACATAAAACCTATCATCTGGTGCTTACTTTTTCTTTGGTAATATGTAATTGCATTATTTTAACATATTTTATCTGCTAATTACTAATTACTAAAAGGGATTTCACACTACAATGATGCAATGCAAAACAAGACCACTGTAATAACTGATAGTGGAATTTTTTGTTGGTGGTGGAAAAATGACTACCAAAAAAGAACCTAAATCATACAAGCTTAAGTGAATTGAACATAACCTAGTAAATAGACTACAGGGCAGGTATTCTGGTTTTGGCTCTGCCTCTGACCTGCTGAGGGACCTTCTGTGTCTTTCAATTTATCCAGTTGGTAAATGGAATAATGATGTTACAATCTGTAAAAGATGTGAACAGCTGTTGATGATGGAAATTTATATGAATGCAAGGTAATTTTACTGTTATCTGAACATGTACTTTTTCTTTCATATCCCTTGTGTCCCTGTCATTGTAACTCAAGAACAAATACTATATTTTTACATATATGGAAACCGCGTTATGAGCATATGTAGCAGGGAACCCTTTTTGCAGGACGAGGTTGTGAGACAGGACACACGCCAGCATGTGTTGGTTAACAGTCAAGCACCAAAGTTTATTAGAAAAACAAGTCCTTATGTATTCTTGCACATTCTAAAAATAACAGCAAATCCGTGTGTTGCTCTAGCGCATGCTCATTTCAAAAACTAGTTCCTCTCAGCACTTTCAGTAAGGACTACTAACTGCGTGCAGCCGCTAGATAAGTTTCTGCTTTGTTATTTTAAAGAATCTCTTCTTATCTGTTTCTTCCCTAACAAGCACAAATTCTTTTGCTTTTAGTCATTATTAACCTAGACACTGTTAGTCTTCTAACACAAGTGCGTCATTAATTTAGACGTTGTTAATCTTCTAACCCGAATGCTGACGATACTTCTACATTGTCAGTGATGCAGAAGGTTCACGACCCAGCATAAGCACCTACAAGCATATGTATTCTGAAGGTGTATTGATTCTTCTTCACAGGCCCACTTCCTTTCTTCTTCTGTCCTATAATGTACACAAACAACAAGGCATCAGGTAGTAGTTTGACCTTGTGGCATAAAATGTATCAGCACAGACTTTTCGCTGAACCTGTCTTACCTAACAGACCCTCATGAGCCAAAATTTTGTCACTCATGATTACAGCAAGCCATAACATTGCATACATCTAAGTAGGAAGACACAGCAGTAGTGTTCCCCAGAAAAAAACAAAACAAAACAAAACAAAACAAAAAACAATCAATCAATCAAACAAACAAACAAAACAAAAACAAAACCAAAAACAAACCAGAAACCAACCAAACAAACAAAACCCAAAACAAACCAAAAAAAAACAAACCAGGGAAAATGTAGGACTGAGACTGCTATTCCTTTCCACGTGTTCTTGGTAAAAAGCAATAATGAATACGAGACAATGCTTCCACCAAGGAATGATACATCCTTAAATGTTTCTATCCAATCATCTACTCTAGCTCTCAAAATTATGGACAAAATCTAGGCAAATTACTGATAGTGGAATCAGCTACCTGAGACCTTCCTTTGATGTTCTCTTTTACTCTTTATAACCCTTTTTTGCCTGAGTATGTAGAGAGTGGTTCTTCTTCTAATTTATGTCTCAGTAAGAGCTGAAGATAATGTATCTCGTATCTAGTCCAATAGATAGTGATAGTGTAACTTCTCTTCCTCTTCATTTATTCCACAATTTCATTGTATCAGAAGTTAGACAGTAGAGTCTTTCATACTTGGATTTCCATAAAAAATATACCATACTATAGGACACTATTAAGCAAGGCAACACAATAAAAGCTTAAACTGAAACTGTCCAGGCACTTTTTCTTAGATACTTGACCACTAGCTCACCTTGAGATGAATTTTTGAAGCAATTTTCTTGGGGACTGAGGACAGCATTTCCAGCACTTTAAACAAAACAAGTGAGTCTATCTGCTGGAATTTGTCACTTGCATTAAGTAAATAATTTGAATACAAAATAGTGATGTCCTGTTCAATCTTTATGTTTAAAGAACTGTAAAAGAAATCACAAAACAAAGTCAATATGTTGCCTACAAGAATACTTGTCTGATCATCTAAAATTATCACTATATTCATACTGTATAGCAGTTGTGGAAATAGTAGATATTACTCTGTGTTTTTCATGTTCATCTTTATGACTATCTGGCATGTTTTGGTTTTATTAATTATGAAGTAAGAAGCAGTTTATTTTAAGATTAACAATCAGTTAACGCTTGGCTACCTCAGCTAATTTTTTACATGAATTTAATATACTTTGTAATAATCTATGGGGCTATAAGTGCCACATCGTTCTGACAGGTCCTTTCAGATGCAGTGTTTTAGGCAGTTCAGAGGAAGGTATTGCACATCTCATTTTGCTGATGGTTAAAGGGGAACCAGGGACATAACAATGTTGGTCTTGTCTACAAATGCAATTTTTCAAAGTTTTTTTTTATGATACAGTTTAATTAGCATTAATTCTTTTATAAAACAATTTACATTAGGTATTATTGCTGGGCTTTAAGACTGCCCACAGGGTAAAACAAATCATAATCTAGGTCAGTCCATACCAGGAAGTTCAAGTGGGTCTAGGAGTTATTCCTCTCTATTTCATATACATGCAATAACCAAAGATCTTATCAGTACACTTTTTAGTCATTAGAGTTTGCATTTGAGTTTGTTCTGATTGCTCATGCTACAGGTTTGAAACATATAAATGTCATGCAAAAAGAGAATAATTGAATCATTGTATGTTACTAATTTCACATATCTGTTAGTCTGTGTTGCTTTCACCCTGTTGGTTTCATGGTTTCACTCCATTGTGAATCTGCATCTGCAAATTGGAAGGTATAAGAATGACAGCTAGAAAATGTAAAAAATTTTCTGCAAAATTATGGATAGTATGAACATGAGTCATTCAAACTTGCCCACACTGTAGCCTTATTCTGGGTCAATCTACTAAGGAGAAACCACCTCTGGAAATATATTTATTTTCATTTGATTTGATTTCTGAATTGTCCACTGAGATCCCAAACATAGTCACTTGTTAAAACAAGCTGCTCTTAAAATCACAAAAGGATGCTGGCATCTAAAACTAATTTTAGTCATCTGCATCCAGCAAAAATCCATTACTAAGATGCTACTTAGTGCTGTTGATCCACAACAGGCTGAATGCTTCTCAGAATCAACAATTCTGCTGGTTAACTTCCCTTAGTATCTGCATTTCTGTTGGCGGGTTCAAACTTTGAATGTATTGTAAATACTAGTACAAAGTTGCTGCCTTAAATACAATTGAATATTAAGCAAAACTGTTCATATAATAAAATCAATAGATATTTCAGACCTAGAATTTTTCAAGGTACTATCACTAACAATAATATATTGCTAGAAAAATCTATTCAGGTGTGAAAATAAATTACTAAACTTGAGTGTATCAGTGAAATTTGCATCTGAATACTCCTTCATATATTACAAAAACATACATGATGATGTTTCAGTTCAGCAAAGTTAGTGTTAAAAATACTGGACATATTTAGTTTACAGTTTCAAAACTGTACTGTCTAGTCTTCTCCTCACCTTATGTGACAGCTGATTTTTCAGTGTGTCACTAGAGAAAGCCATGGTTACTCATTCAGATCTTCCAGACAGTTTATCCCTGTCAATTCCTGGAAATTTTCTTGGAGCTGTCTCTCTTTTTTCCCATTTTATGATGGAAATTGTTATTTGTTGTGGATGTCAGTCTTGATTAATCTATAGAATCTATGCACAGATATAAGTATTTATTCTCAAGTTTTAGCTGGACCTGCACAGAATAGATGTGAGATGTGGATAAAAACGACCATCATGATTTTATCAAGATAGAACTTCACATTAGAAGATGGTAAAAGCTTTTAACTATTAATTTTTTGCCACCACATCCTCAACCAATATTTTGCTGGCACAAGTGTAATTTTATACTGCATTTAAGAAATGGACCAATAAAATACTAAAAGGCCTTTCTTTGTGAAATAGTATTGTACTTGGGAGCATAGAAGTATTCTACAGTTCTTAGTGGGGTTTTTATGAAATAGATTCATCCTGAGATTAAACTAGAAAGAAAAATGTGTTTTGATTTAAACAGTATGCACATCTGAGAACAAAAAAGCCCCTGTATTTGAGTGTGTAAATCTTATGATTTATAGTTTTCCAGCTTGATATATCTGATTATATACTTGATTATATTCCAGTTTGATGATTCTCTTGCTTACAAAGACTAATTTTCTGTTTAGCAGAATATAGATTTTTTTAAAAGACATTGAGAGACTTTATTGTGGTTTAAGCCTTGCCGGGACAGGAGAGCATATTGCTGTCGCCCTGCCCCACCCGCAGCCTGTCGGGCTGGAAGTGAGGCACAAACCTCGGGTTAAAATAAGAAGAAATTGAATACAACAGTGTGATAAACAATCTGAACAACAACAGTGGCAATGATAACAACACTAAAGAGCAATAACAATGAACAAGACAAAAGATATACAGAGAAACACCGCAAAATGGTCACGGAACAAAGCCGACGCGTGGGTCTCACCACCAAAAAGCCAAAGAGAAAGTGAAATCAAAGTTTCCTGCCCCTGGACCTGACGTCAACATGGTATGAATAACCCGGCTGGAGATCCCAGCCCCCTCTCTCTCTACTGGGGAAACTTAACCCTATCCTAGTTGAACTAGGACATAATCCATCCCTTTATTCTATACCATCTGCGTCATGTCCAGCTGACATTTAGCAGTTATCAATAACAAAACAATAATTTACAAATGCACAGCATATTTTACGGCATGTTCTCATCCAGAATCAAGTCCCCTTGTGGTACACATCGGACCTCACCATTGTCCTGCATCACCCACCAGATACACCCAGGTCCTTGGGCAAAAGCAATGCCGTGGATGGGATTGACTTTGCCTTTCCCTGCTGCAGGACTAAACCAGACCATTTTTCCCAATATATTCCTCATGCGCACCACAGGAACTTTATCCCCATCTACGGCACGTGGAGGTTTTGACCGAGCCGGGCCAGCTCGACTGGCAGATCCTCTTGTGTTGACTAGACAGGTGGCCTTTTCTAGATGCATGTCCCAGTCTCTGAAGGTCCCACCTCCCAATGCTTTCAATGTGTTTTTTAACAGTCCATTGTAGCACTCGATCTTCCCAGAGGCTGGTGTGTTAGGGGAGATGGTAGACCCACTAGATGTCGTGCTCTTCTACCCAGCCATTTATGAGGTTGTTTCAGAAGTGGGTCACAATGTCTGACTCAATTCTCTCTGGGGTGCCGTGTCGCCACAGGACTTGGCTTTCAAGGCCCAGGATGGTGTTCCGGGCGGTGGCGTGGGGTGGTGGGTAAGCTTCCAGCCATCCAGTGGTTACTTCCACCATTGTGAGCACGTGGCGCTTCCTGTGGCGGGTCTGTGGCAGTGTGATGTAGTCGATCTGCCAGGCCTCTCCATATCTATCTTTCAACCATCGCTCTCCATTCGCTGGGGATTCATCCGCTAGGCATGTTTGATTGCAGCACATGTCTCATATGCGTGGATGATCTCTGCAATGGTGTCAATGGTGAGGTCCACCCCTCGATCTCAAGCCCACCTGTATGTTGCATCTCTACCTTGGTGGCCCGAGGTCTCATGGGCCCACTGAGCTATGAACAGTTCACCTTTGTGCTGCCAGTCCAAGTCCACCTGAGCCACTCTAATCTTGGCATCTTGGTCTGCCTGCTGGTTGTGTCGATGTTCATCAGTGGCCCGACTCTTGGGTACATGGGCATCCACATGGCACACCCTCACAAAGAGGTTTTCCACACGGGCAGCCATGTCCTGCCATACTTCAGCAGCCCAGACGGTTTTACTCTTACGTTACCAGTTGTTCTGTTTCCATTGTTGCAACCATTTCGACAGGGTGTTCGCCACCACCCACGAGTAGGTGTAGAGACATGGCCACTTTCCCCACTCAGCAATATCCAAGACAAACTGGATGGCTTTCACCTCTGTAAACTGGATCGATTCACCCTGTCCCTCAGCAGCTTCAGTGACCCATCGTGTGGGACTCCACACAGCAGCCTTCCATCGTCAATGTTTTCCCACAATGCGACAAGACCCATCAGTGAACAGGGCATATCGCTTCTCCTCATCCGGCAGCTCATTATATGGTGGGGCCTCCTTAGCACGTGTCACCTCCTGTTCTGGTAACATCCCGGAATCTTTGCTCTATGGCCAGTTTATGATCACCTCGAGTATCCCTGGGTGGCTGGGATTTCCTATTCGAGCCCGTTGTGTTATCAATTCAACCCATTTACTCCACGTGGCATCTGTTGCATGATGGCGTGGAGGAGGCCTTTCCTTTGAACATCCACCCCAGCACCGGCAGTCGGGGTGCCAGGAGGAGCTGTGTTTCAGTGCCGACCACTTCTGAGGCAGCCTGAACTCCTTTGTACGCTGCCAGTATCTCCTTCTCAGTTGGTGTATAATTAGCTTCAGAGCCTTTGTATCCCCGGCTCCAAAAGCCTAGAGGTCGACCTCGGGTTTCCCCAGGTGCTCTCTGCCAGAGGCTCCAGGTAGGGCCACTCTCCCCGGCTGCGGTGTAGAGCATGTTCTTAACCTCCTGCCCTTCCCGGACTGGCCCAAGGTCTACTGCTTCGGCGATCTCCCATTTAATTTGTCCAAAAGATTGTTGTTGCTCAGGGCCCCAATCAAAAATGTTCTTCTTACGGTTTACATGGTAGAGAGGGCTCACAATCAGGCTGTAGTTCGGGATGTGCATCCTCCAGAACCCCAGAGCACCCAGGAAAGACTGAGTCTCCTTTTTGAGGTTGGTGGGGCCATGGCTGTTATCTTGCTTATCACCTTCATTGGGATGTGGCGACGCCCATATTGCCATTTTATTCCTAGGAACTGAATTTCCCTTGCAGGCACCTAAAGGTTCTTTTGCTTAATGGCAAAGAGGACCTTCAGGATGATTTCAATTATCTTCTTCCCTTTCTGAAAGACTTCCTCGGCTGTGTCCCCCCATACAATGATGTCATCAATGTACTGCAGGTGTTCTGGGGCCCCACCTTTCTCCAGTGCAGTATGGACTAGTCCACGGCAAATGGTGGAGCTGTGGTTCCACCCCTGGGGCAATCGATTCCAGGTGTACTGGATGCCTCTCCAAGTGAACGCAAAGTGTGGCCTGCACTCTGGCGCTATCGGAATGGAGACAAACACGTTAGCAATGTCAATCATGGCGTACCACTTGGCGGCCTTCGACTCCAGTTCATACTGGAGCTCCAGCATGTCCGGCACTGCAGAACTCTTTGCTGGCGTAACTTCATTCATGCCACGGTAGTCCACAGTTAGCCTCCATTCACCACTGGACTTTCTCACTGGCCATATAGGGCTGTGGAAGGGTGAGTGAGTTTTGCTGATCTCCTTCTGGCTTTCTAGTTGACGGATCAGCTGATGGATGGGGACCAGGGAATCTCGGTTGGTGCGGTACTGCCGCCGATGCACCGTCCTGGTAGCAGTCGACACTCGCTGCTCCTCAACCTTAAGCCACCCCACCACTGAGGGATCCTCTGAGAGGCTGGGTAAGGTGGACAACTGTTCAACCTCCTCCAGGGCTGCCACACCAAAAGCTCACTGGTACCCTTTTGGGTCTCTGAAGTACCCTCTCCTGAGACAGTCTATGCCCAGGATGCACGGGGCATCTGGGCCAGTCACAATGGGGTGCTTATGCCAGTCCTTCCCAGACAGGCTCACTTCAGCTTCCAGTAGGGTCAGCTGTTGGGATCCCCCTGTCACTCCGGAGATGCAGATGGATTCAACCCCACTGTAGCTCGATGGCATCAGGGTGCACTGTGCTCCAGTGTCCACCAAATCCTTATACTCTTATGGGTCTGATGTGCCAGGCCATTGGATCCACACTGTCCAGTGAATTTGATTATGCCTTTCCTCCACCTGGCTGGAGGCAGGGCCCCTCTAATCCTGCTCACCATCACTCACAGCTTGTAAGAATGATTCACTGGTCCCCTCAAGAGGGTCAGACATAACGTTGGCCATTCTATTCTGCCTGGGGGATTTCTGACTGGACCCTGAAGCTGCCCTCTTCTTTGATGATTCCCCTTTTGTGATGGTCTTCCCTTTCAGATGCTCTACTCATGCAGCTAGGGCGGCAGTGGGCTGTCCATCCCACCTCCTCATGTTTTCTCCATGGTCGCAGAGGAAAAACCACAGGGTGCCATGTGGCATGTGCCTTCTGCTGCCTTTCTCTTGGGTGGGGAAACATTTGCTTCTAATGGCTGAGACATCAGCCTGTGCAGGTGGAACATAGGACATGTCCTCTTCCATTTTTTGGACCCTCTGAGACAGTTCCTCCACAGCTGAGACCAGGGAATGCTGAGATGAAGGGAGATTTCCCTCATATTGCCGGAGCTTGCCAACCACTCCATCCACTGTCAGAGTGTGGGTGTCTGTCCACCAGGACACTATTGCCAATGCTTTCAAGTGTGCTTCTGGTGTGCTTTTTAGGAACTTTTGCCACATCAGGTGTGTGGAAGGGGCCTGATCTGGGTCCATGGGTGACTGCTCATCATTCAGATCACCACAGATCATCTCAAACACAGCCAGTTCCCTGAGGTTCTGGATGCCTTTCTCAAAGCTGGTCCATTTGCCTAGCTGACATAGGATATCATCCTTGTAGGGGTGCCTCTCCCTTACACTGAGCAGGAGTCGCTTCCAAAGGCTGAGTGTTTGAATGTGTTTCCCTATTTTCCTATCAATGCCAGCATCCTTGTCCAAAGATCCCAACTGCTTGGCCTCTCTCCCCTCCATTTCAAAAGCACTGGCTCTATTGTCACAGCACTGGAGCAGCCAGGGGCACATCCGGTCGCCTCCCAGGCGGATGAAATCTCTCCGCATATCTCGCAGCTCAGTCGGGGACAGAGATCGACAATCACCTCTGGTCCTTCTTCCTGTTCCTGTGCTGGCCTCGCTCATCCTCATCCCTCACTCTGCGAACTGACTTTCTGGTATATTTTGTTTTCTTTATCGGGGCGACTGATACCGGCACTGGCTGGCTCTCTGGCTCAGTCGCTGTGCTGTTGGAGGCGACAGAGACTGGCTCAGTATCTGGACCAGCAGGGCAGGCAGTTTCAGTGAGTTCACTCTCAGGTTCTGTTGCCCTTTCTCCCCCCTGAGAGCAATGGGTGGTATTAAAGAGGACACGGTAGGCACGGGCAAGTCCCCAACACATTACAGCGATTTGTCTCCCCTGGATTTTGCCAGCTTGGTAACACACCCTTTCTAAGCACTCCGTCAGCTTATCAGGGCTCTGCATTTCTTTGGGAGTGAAATTCCAAAGCACTGGAGGTGCCCACTGACTCAGGCCTTTGTCCATCTTTTCCCACACCCCTTGCCACTCACTATTATCTGACCTCGGGGCAGGTTTCTGGGCACTGCTACTGTTAGAGAAGTGCTGCATGGCCAAACCCAAAATCAGCAAACATTCAGAAAGCATTGTGCCACAATCACACTGGCCTGCAGGCTCCAAGGATAATTGAAACTCCTAAAACCGGAGAGGCTCTCTTCCCCTGGCTCACCCATAGAGGGGGTGGTACCCCTAACAAAAGCCCAAATGGCAAACAGGTACCGGCCCACCCTCCCACACACAGTGATACAAAGGCATTATAAGCATTCAACAGCCAGTATAACAACATAAGACCCTTTATGTATTTTCCACCGATAACGAACGCCACTACCTGGATTATACACTGGATATACAGATTAATCCATCCCCACCACACAAGCAAGTGGGCCAGCATTGCAAACAAATACAAACAGAAAAATTACACCCAACAGTTTGCTCTATCACACTCTGGTCAGGGTCTGTCCCTTTTTATTCTTATTTGTGCCCCACTTTGGTGCGCCAGTTAAGGATGTTGTGGTTTAATCCCTGCCAGGACGGGAGAGCACGTTGCTGTTGTCCCTCCCCCACCCGCAGCCGGTCAGGCTGGAAGTGAGGCACAAACCCCGTGTTAAAATAAGAAGAAATTTATTACAACAGTGTAACAAACAATCTGAACAACAACAGTAGCAATGATAACAACAATAAACAGCAATAACAGTGAACAAGACAAACGATATACAGAGAAACACCGCAAAATGGTCACGGAACAAAGCTGACGAGTGGGTCCCCCTACCAAAAATCCAAAGAGAAAGTAAAATAAAAGTTTCACCCCCTGGACCTGACGTCAGCATGGTATGAATAACGCAGCTGGAGATCCCTTCCCCCTCTATCTCTGCTGGGGAAACTTAACCCTATCCTAGCTGAACCAGGACAGACTTTTCATCTATATTTCTTTTAAAAGAAAAAAAATCTGTGAAATTATTTGTTCTTCACATAAAGAAACATCTAAGAATAATTATGAATGCAGAAGTGATCACACATACTCTATCTTTGTGTTCTTTAAAAAATAAGATATCTATAGAGAAATATAAGAGAGGAAAAAAGAGAGATGTGAAATGAATACCATACAGAGAATATACAAATTCTCATTTTCAGAGTTTTTGAAACACATTTGTATAGAAAACAGACGAAGATACCTCAAAGGAAATTCAACAACCTACAGAGTCTTTTTATATTCAAGTCACAAATCTGGCTGAGGCTTACTGAAAATTTTCCCTCTTTCATGGTTATTCAGTATGTTACGTTGAGGATGTTATGTGAGAAGCTGGTCCCAGTGATCTTCTTCTAGTCAACTAGCACCCAATGGCTCAGAAGTGCTTTCCTCACCTAGAAAGAATTTTTAAATTTGATGTCTTCCATAGTGGATAAAATTGGAAAAAGTCAGTGATAGCCACAAAGTTTTAAAACAAAATTACTAGTTCAGACTTCTTATTTTATATGTGTTTCACCAGTCTTTTATAACTGAAACAGAATATATTTTCTCAAAATCATTCTTTTCACTGTCAAGGAGCAATTGTATGAATATATGTTAGATCTCCTTTCCACAACCATTTAGACATAGTCACATTTTTATAAGGGGATCGATATTTGGAGAAAAATTTATAAACTGCCAAGCAGTAAAATGACTTTTGCAGTGTCCCTTTTGTTTTCTGTCCTTATCTCACTCTGAGGAGCAGTCCCACTTTATGACAAGTTTTTCTGTATGTTTGCTAACATGATGAAAAAGGAAGACTTTAGTTCAGGATTTGGCTAAGATTTTTTTTTTTTTTTATATATAAAAATATAGTTTCCATATATCGAAGCTAAAATTTGCATTATTCCATTTCTTTATTTCCTGGTCCAATCATGCTAGAAATGCATATATGCAGAAAATAGAGAAAATTTGTAATATTTAGAAAATATTCAATCAACCAAAACCCTACAGGAAGATATCTCTGGACATCAGAAAGAGGCCTTATATGGACAACAACTTTAGTAGCTAAGTATTTAGGGATGTTATCGAGAATTAGTTCTTCCAGGGCACATAATCCACCTATTGCCTGAGTGAACCTTCCCGAGAAAAAACTAGAGCTTTATTCAGGGCAAACATTACTCTATTCCAAAGATAAAAAAGGACAGCTGCAATTGATGACTACAGAAAAAGGGTCAAGATACATGGATTTGTTTAGCTCAGTGACCTTGATTGCCTTAAACTGTTATGAAACCATGTTACAAGACCTGGTGTACTGAAATTAGTTTTGTATGTCAGGAAAATAGTGGATAATAGCAATATATTATTTAGATTTTCAAAAAGCCTTTGATAAGGAAGTATTATAGATGGTAGGAGACATGAGTTGAGATAAAAAGGACTGTTATGGATTATAGCAACTCAGAAACTGACAGCAGAAATAATTAAACAGTTTTCGACTTCAGAAAAAGTTAATGGTAGTCTGATCCAGGGTACCTAAACAGGTACAATTTTGAGGTTTGTTAATGTTAAACTATTTTTCTAAAACAGATATTAACTGAGATTTGGAAAAATTTGTGGATGACTACCGGCTATAATTTCAGGAAGGACTCATTCCCAGAACAAAGAGATCTGAATATCTTTTTTTTTTTTTTTTTTCTTTTTTTTTTTTAAGATTAGGTACACAGTACTGAGGATACCATTCACTGATATTCATAGTCTTTTTAGTCCAGGAGATGACTGTGGTCCTACTGATATCAATTGGAGTTTGGATTTAAGAGGAACACAATTTTAGCTTAAATATTTGTATTTCTTCTGTTTGAAGGCTGCTCACACTGGAGGACCTTTAACTTTGTGGATTTTGCTGAGGCAGTTCATGTGTAGAAAACATAATTTTTTTTTTTTTAATTTTTTTAATTTTTTTTTTTAGCTTTTGGAGTTTGAGAGGTTTAAGCCTCAATAGAGAAAACATTAAATTTCATTAATGAAATTATGTTTCCCTATCATCAAAAAGATGCTTTAATTCCTTATTACCTCATATATTTACTACGACAGAGATAGGTTTGTGTTCTGCTGTGAAATCTGACTCTCATAAATCACACAGTAAGACTATCTATTATAGGAAAATGTTAGATCAAGCATGCACAACAAATTGCTAATATTTTTTTTCAGTTTCTTGTATATTTCCAGTCAGATGAGGTATGCAAAAAGAAATCAGCATACCAATCTCAGTCTCTACAAAACTGTGATAGATGGTTGAAATATGTTTCAATTTTTCACTGCACAACAGATAAGCAAAGATATACTGTAAGAGTGAACCATTATCTGTTGTATCACAGCACACTAGAATGGTGAAAAATTATTAATCAAGGAAATAAAAACCAAAAGAGAACCAGAAAGCACCTTCCCCAAAACCCTCCCTTCTTCCTAGACTCAACTTCAAAGCAGTGCAAGGAGGATGGGGTATGGGGGTTGTGGTCAGTTCAGCACAGTCTCTGTTGCTCCTTCCTTCCCATGCTCTTTCCCTACTCCAGCATGGGGTCCCACCCACAGGAGGCAGTCCTCCACAAACTTCTCTAATTTGGGTCCTTCCCATGGGCTGCAGTTCTTCACAGACTGCTCCAGTATTAGTCTTTTCCATTGGGAGAGATCCTTCAGGAACAGACTGCCCCACTGTGGGTCCTCCATGAGATCACAAGTCCTGCCAGCAAATCTGCTCCAGTTGTGGCTCCTCTCTCCATGGGTTCACTGGTCCTGACAGGAGCCTGATACAGCGTGGGCTTTCCACATAGTCAGACTCCTTCGGGGCATCCATCTGCCCCAGCGTGGAGTCCTCCATGGGCTAAAGGGGGACGACCTGCTTCACTATGTTCTTTAACACAGGACTGCAGGGGAACTTCTGCTCCAGTACCTGGACCACCTTCTTCCTCTCCTTCACTGACCTTGGTTTCCGCAGGGCTATTTCTCTCACATATTCTCACTCCTCTCTTACAGCTGCTGTTGTGCAGCAGTTTTTATCCCTTCATAAATATGTTATCACAGAGGCACTACTAACATCATTGGTTGGATCAGCAACAGGTCCATCTTGGAGTTGGCTGGAACTTGTCCTGGTTCAGCTAGGATAGGGTTAAGCTTCCCAATAGAGAGAGAGGGGGAAGGGATCTCCAGCCGGGTTATTCATACCATGCTGGCGTCAGGTCCAGGGGCGGAACCTTTTTCACCTTGCTCTTTGGCGGGCTCGGTGGAGGGAATCCTTTGTCCGTAAACCAGCTACCGGTATTTCTCTGTATGTCTTTTATCTTGCTCACTGTTATTGCCGTTTATTGTTATTATCACTGTTACTGTTGTTGTTCAGATTGTTCTATCACTCTGTTGTATTAATTTCCTTGTTACTTTAGCCCGGGTCTGTGCCTAACTTCCAGCCCGACCGGCCGCGGGTGGGGGAGGGACAACGGCAACGTGCTCTCAGATCCCGGCAGGAATTAAACCTACACAAACTGGATCCATCAAACCTGGGGGATGCTTCTGGCATCTTCCCGCAGAAGGCACTCCTGCAGCCCCTCACTACCAAAACCTTTCCATGCAAACCCAGTGTCCTTACCAAATGTACTCTCTTCCTGCTTATACCCATCCAGAATGTTTCTGCGAAGACGATTTTCCAAACCTTTCACCTTGATCATGACACATTTATTTCAGTCCTCTTCCGTTCCCTTTCTGCTACCACCTCAACCAGATGCTTGTTTTGTTCTATCTCTATGTTTTTCCTCTATATTTTCATTATATCCAGTAAAATAGGGTCTGGTCCCTACTACACTCAACACTACTTATATAAATGCAAATACAACAGCATTACAAGAGTACATCTGTCAAAACTAATCATTCCAATGAGATATATTTTTCTAGATTTCTAAAAGGCAGAAGGAGATAGTTATGTTTGCCGTGGAAATACACGGTTGGAATGATATAGTATATCGATATTGTTGCAAAGGACTACACCTCTCCCCTCATGTAATAAGCTTGGGTTATTGTGAAAAAGATACAGCAGTCATACACAAATACCTAACATTGCTACTAGAGTCTATTAGCAATTATACTATTGATGATAATTATTACTCTTGCTAAGTAGATGTTGTTAACTAAGCATGAGAGGCATTAGGAAAGCATGCTGGAAAATGCCACCTTTATCCTTGTTCTGAGGACAGAAACTGAAAATGTACCTCTGTCCTGCAGAGTCCAATGGGAAAAGAAATGCCTGTTCCATTATATACTAATATTAAATACTTCATCCTTCAGTTTTGTGTGTTTCCAGCTTGAATGTTTCAACATTAAAACAAAGACAGCTCTAAGTTAGCACCGAAAGCACTCAGACAACAAGGATAAAATTCCTGGTATAGATCATCAGCACTGTCTCAAATAGTTACTCTTTTACAGCTGAAGAACTCCTTGGTGTTCATACTTGGTGACAAATGTGTATTGCCTGCAAAGAAGAGAATAAAAATGCATAACCTCTGTAGAAGGTGAGGAGATAAGGCTACAGGAACCCAAGCAAAGATACCTTGAGTGACAAAGTTACAAATCTGGGAAGACTTTCACATGAGCAGTGGGCATAAGCTAGAATCCAGACATGTTCCTTTCTATTCATAAGTAAAGGTAAGGCCAATGAAAGATTGAACAGTTATAGGATTCCTTTTTAATTTCTGCCTTTGTCCAAAATATATCAGATGACCTCCAGAAGTGCCTTCCAAACTATGTTATTCTGTGCTATACTGTGATCTACAGATGGAAGAACAAATAAGGTATTTTTATCAGAATTTTCTTCTCAGTCATTTGGAGCATCTCACAGCAACTGTAAGGGAGTCATGCCTGGTATCCTGTGGGCTGTGATGAGTCACAGAGTGGGAGAAATGCATGAAGTGTGGAAATCCAAGCTCAGAGCTGGGACATCTGGAGATTCATTACATGCAACACTAGAAACTGACGGCAGCACAGACATTGTAGTGACTGCAACACCATACATAATGGCCATTACTAAGGTGAAAGGCCTTTGTCCTTTTCAGTTTCTGATCACACACCAAGTGCTACATCAGAAACTGAGCTATTGTGCATCTAGCAGAGAAGAATTGTGATATTTTTACACTTACTTTTCAAAATGAGTCTACATACTAAGTCAAAATAGACAGTGGGAAACATTCAATTACTAAAGTACATAGTACTCTGCTTTATTTCTGGGTTTGGGTTTTTTTCAGAGGAAAAAAGGAGTTCACCTGCTCTTGTTCCTTTGGTCCTGCATTAAAATCATAATACTCCACTTAGGTTATCACTCACCTGTCATGCGTATAATTATAAAGAAACAAATGAACTTTACAAACAAGTAAACAGCCAGGAAAAGAAAACTAGGCACTCAGCTAAAACGTATATAATTTTTGTCATTGTTGATGTGGTGTTAATAACACATCCTTTCTCATATGACATGAGTGGATTCTGAATGCTTATAATATCTATCCATATTTTTCAAATTTTACTAAAAATAAATTTTTATATTTTAAGGAAGCAGGAGAGGATTGAATGGCTCCAGATAAACCCATAAGGTTACTTTATTTATTGTTAATCTTTTCTGTGCCTTTTAACCCTCAGCTATGTTGCTATTATCCAGAGGTAGAAGGAGCCCAAAAGATAAGCTGTTTCTAGATATAATCACATATAATCTTTCTTCCCAAGATAAAAATACCTTGTTCTAGAAGCATACTCTGGCATTTGAATCAGCCTCACTGGCTCTATTTTTTTAACTGTGTGAACACCTTACAATGTTTCATGTTAGCAGAAAGCTTTAGGGGGAAAATAGTAATGAGGAATTGGAGAAAAACAGAGCAAAATAAAGTGAAAAGAAAGAAGAAATAAAGCACTCAAAATATGGAGTAGGGAGGACATGGTTAAAGCCATGTAAAGACAGTTGTTTGTAAGTGATCTTTTGAATAGTAAGCTTGGAGATATAGTATACGTTCTTTAACTTTGTGTCATTTTTGATGGATAGTTATTATATGTGCTATGAAACAGTCATGAGTAATCTGCATTAGGAGATGTGTCATTTTGACTGTAGGGGTGCCAAGGAATGAAGAACAAATGACATAGGTATCACAGAACAATTGAAATGAGTAGGACAATTTTATTCTAAATTAAAGAATCTTAATAATTTCTTCTGGATTTTGGGGTGATGGTGGTGTTTGTTTGTTTGTTTGTTTTGTCTCTAAGCAAGCAGGATATGCCTTGAGATGTTTCAGATTAACAAAACAAAGGGACTTGAAAAAATAGCCACCCAAAAACGATCCACCTGTCTGAGTTTCCATATTTCACTTTTCAACACCCTTTGTCTCTCTGATTTCTGAGCTACTACATGTATAATTAGTGCTGGTCTTTATTCTGATTTTGCTACTATTGAAACTGATATTATCTGTGGTGACTTCTTCTAGATAGCCAAGGAATTTGAGCAAAGTTACATACAGGATCTTAAAGCACCAGCTTTTTACAATGCAGTGTCCTGAGCATGTCACAATGATCTTCAGAAAATCCACAAGATTACGTCTTTTTCATTGTTTCATCTACAAACAATATTATATGACAGGCCCAGTCAGCATGGGTTTATGAAAGGCAGGTCCTGCAGAACAAATCTGATCTCCTTCTGCAACAGGAAGACCTGCTTATTGGATCAGGGAAAGGTTGTGGATGTTGTCTACCTTGACTTCAGTAAGGCCTTCAACACAGTTTCCCACAGCATTCTCCTGGCAAAAATGGCTGCTCGAGGCTTGGATGGGCACAAGCTTTGGAGGCTAAAAAACTGTCTGGATGGCCAAGTCCAAAGAGTTGTGGTGAATGGGGTGATTTAGTTGACGGCCAGTCACGAGTGGTGTCCCCCAGGGCTTGGTTTTGGGGCAACTCCTGTTTAACAGCTTTAATGATGATCTAGACGAGAGGATTGAGTGCACCCTCAGTAAGTTTGCAGATGACACCAAGTTGGGTGGGAGTGTTGATCTGCTCGAGGGTAGGGAGGCTCTGCAGAGAGACCTGGACAGGCTGGAGCCATGGGCTGAGGCCAACTGGAGGAGTTTCCATAAGGCCAAATGCCGGGGGCTGCCCTTGGGCCACAACAACCCCCAGCAGTGCTACAGGCTTGGGGAGGAGTGGCTGGAGAGCTGCCAGTCAGAGAGGGACCTGGGGGTGTTGATTGACAGCCGGCTGAACAGGAGCCAGCAGTGTGCCCAGGGGGCCAAGAAGGCCAATGGCATCCTGGCTTGTGTCAGCAATAGCGTGGCCAGCAGGGACAGGGAAGGGATCTTGCCCCTGTACTCGGCACTGGTGAGGCCTCACCTCGATTCCTGTGTTCAGTTTTGGGCCCCTCACTACAAAAAGGACACTGAATTACTCGAGCGTGTCCAGAGAAGGGCAACAAAGCTGGTGCAGGGTCTGGAGCACAGGTTGTACGAGGAGTGGCTGAGGGAACTGGGGATGTTTAGTCTGGAGAAGAGGAGGCTGAGGGGAGACCTCATCGCCCTTCACAACTACCTGAAAGGAGACTGCAGAGAGCTGGGGATGAATCTCTTTAACAAAGTAAGAAGCCATAAGACAAGAGGCAACGGCCTCAAGTTGTGTCAGGGAAGGTTTAGACTCGATATTAGGAAGCCTTTCTTTCCAGAATGGGTTGTTAGGCATTGGAATGGGCTGTCCAGGGCAGTGGTGGAATCCCCATCCCTGGAGGTGTTTAAGAGTCTGATCAACATAGCACTTAGGGATATAGTTTAGTTGGGAACTGTCAGTCCTAGGTTAATGGTTGGACTAGATGATCTTCAAGGTCTTTTCCAACCTAGATGATTCTGTGATTCTGTGATATCAAAACAGAGGAAAAATGCACACTCTGTATCAGTATGATTGCATTAATCTTCCCTGTATATCAAGAATACAGTCCTAATCCGATCAAGAAAAAAAATTGTCAGGGACTCTAGAAACAAAAGAAAACAAACAAACAAAAAAACCACTTAGAAAGCCCACAAATATTTTTTCAAAATTATATCATACTGAACTCTTTTTTCCTTCTCTATTTCTCATAGTTTTAATTTCTTTCCCTGAACCCTAGATTTTATCCCCTCAGAATATCTTTTCTAACTACAATGTTATCTTTTTTACAATACAATAACAGATTAGCAAGTAAGATATTTGCTTTATTATCTGAAACTTAAATAATGAGAAAATATTTAAATTCTCCTTAAAAATATTTTTTCTGAAGGAAAACTAAAGGCCTCATGAATCACTTGGGAATCAATAGAAGGATCTGGTTACAGATGAGGGAAACTTGACTGTAGCAGATCATAGCCAAATAAATAATTTTAAAAATCACAACAATTTTTGCACTGAAGTTTATGTGGTAATAACTTGTGAGTTTTCTAATATTTTCTGGACTTAGACTATTCCAACAAATACTGTTCAGCAAAGCACAAGGAGCTCCTCATTCAAGATTTCTTTCTTGGAAAAAACAACTCAAGAAGTATTAATTCTGTGCAATATACATCAGTACATAATAGGTGTCATGCTATGGTTTGAGAGTTACCTTCTATAAACACTTGGGGCTAGAGAATTTTAAATTAGGACACATTTGAAGTATTGAAATATTTAAAATGAGGGGAGAATGGTAAAATATGTTGGAGAGGTAGCTTTGTGTTTGTTCAAAAATAGCTTTGATTTATGGGTTTGAAAACCAGACTGCCAAATCTAAGTGATAACAGAACAGGAATAGCTAACTATCTCTAGAAATTTCTGATTGGCTATCCGGACCGCAGGCAGCAATCTGAGAAAAGTATTGAGTATTAAAACCAAATGTTTCTTTAAGAAATTAAGACTAAAATGAAGAGAGATTAAATTGATAGATTACTCAGTTTGAAGAAAAAAACAAAAAAACAAAAAACACAACAACAACAACAAAAACCCAAAACCAAACAAACAACAACAACAACAAAAAAAAACCAAAAACATTTTGCCCACATATGTTCATGTTTATTAAAAAGTTGTCTTTTGCAGAGTATGGTACAAAAATTGAACAACAAAGGTTTTATGGAAATATGAATGTTAAGCACATGTTGAATACAAACAAAGATTTTTATGCCTTTTGACTCAGTAAGAGTTGAATTAAATATCTTTGAATTTTATTGAGTGTTGGTCACTGAATTCCCCCCAGCTTCTCTGTGCCTTGGCAATATGCAGCCCAGATTCCTAATCAAGATCCATAACACATAAACTTATAAAGATGATACTGTGTTTCAAGTTACCTTAAGTCAAAACAATAACGGATTTGCTGAGGGAAACAGGATTATTTACCAAAGCTAACTGTAGCCCAGCTCCCTCCCTATTCACTGGACAATAAAAGAGGCTTCTTGAAGACTTTACTTTAAACGAGGAGTTGCTCTCTGTGCTCTCTCTCCCTTTTCTTTGGCTCTGCAGGGAGTGTAGAGAAGCACTTCCACTAAGATAAAGTATCCTTTTGTTAACATTCCCTTCATCTCCCTTTCTGTGCACTTGGAAAATTTGAATACATTTTCTTGGACATATAAAATGAATACGTATTACTATCTCTTTTCTAACATACCATAATGTACATAAGTAAATAATCTTTCACCAGTGTATAACTAATTTGCCTAAGGAAAACAAAATCTGTCTTGACAGCAGTTTTCCTCTCTTTGAGTAACGTTCGCTTTAGCTAAGTCATAAGCACCAACAATTTAGCTCTTTTATTAGTGTCACTTGGTAATTGAAAACCAAGTGACTAATGCATAGATAAAGAAAGAAACATTGGCTTAAATGAAAGAGGATTTAACTTACTTGAGGTTTTAGATACTCAGCTTATTTTCCTAAGAAATCTCCAATTTTAAGAATGACAGAACTGGGTTCAGGTAATTGCTCACTAAGAATCTGCTTCATCATGAAAAAACCCTTCAATGATACAACTCATCTTCTACTTACATGGCAGGTGAACTGAAAGTTGAAAACATATCTGTTACCTCAAATCACAAAAAGCTGAGAAAAGCCAACATTTTCAGAAGGCTTATGCTTGCAGATGTGCATCCAGGCTTTTGAATGACCACAGCTACCATTCTAAATGTTAATGGTGCATGGAGGAACATTATAATGGCAGCACAAACTCTGGAACTGTAAGAGAGCACCAGACGTGGTGATAGTGGTATAGCTGTGTGAAAATTACCTCCCTCCTGCTGAACAGAACTGTACAGTCCTACTTAGGGAAAGGTCTAATGAAACCTGTTTCAGGTCAATTAGCCAGTCTATTGCCTTCCACCTGGGGAGCTTTACCACTTCTGTAGCACAAGCTCTACACAACATTGAACTATGCAATAAGAACATACGTGGTAGATATACCAGATTGTTTGAAAAGCCTTATATACCAGTATGATATCATGTTAAGATGCATTAGCCTGATTTTCAAAGTTTCTGGGAATGTGACAACATTTACCAAGGACAGCAATGCTGAGAAACTCTGTAAATCTTTCCTTTTCATTTAAGTGCTTAAAAACAGCAGCAGCAGGACATTTCTTTTCTTAAAACTACTGGTGCAGTGATGGAAATAAAGTTTTCAGGAACACAATCCTTCAAGTCTTTCTGTTTACTCAGTAATACAGATGCTGAAGCATTTAGAAGATGGTCACCTATAAAACTGTACCAATTTAAAATACATAGTCTACATACTCAGAATGGAAATTCCTGCCAGAGATCCTTTAGGAATAAGAGTACAAAGAGACAAAAAAACCCAAACAAACAAACAAAAAAAGCCCACCAAAAAACCAAACACACACACACACACACAGGAAACACCAACCAAAGAAACCCCACATACAAACAAAAAACCCAAACCAAACCAACACCCACAAACAAACAAACAAAACAAACAAAACCAAAACCAAACCAAACACTAAATCTTTTACCCAAGACCAATTTTCTCAGAAAAGGGACAAAAAGTTCTTATGTCTATGACAGTATGAGATGGAACATACTGTTATTATAAACATTTCAGGAGCCTGTTTTCTCTCACAATGAAGCATAGGTTTATTAGTACTTAGGTTTTTGAGTTCTGTGTGAGGAGTTACATGGTTTTATTCTTAGCTCCCTTAGAAGATGTGGAAAATACTAGACAACGATTTCTTGATCATCAGATATTATCAATACTAAACTCCGTCACTGGCATGAACTAAAGCTCTATTCACCCTAGTTACACTCCAATTATAACTCATTGATATTCTTTATATTAGCCTAAGATACTATATACTTACTTAAAAAGCAAACCAGAAAGTTATACAGAAAAAAATTTGGGTGTGGTCACAATAGGCAAAAGACCAAGCAATAGTAGAACAAGAAGTTTGTTGTTAGATGATACATATCCATCTTGATCTTATTATTCCAAAATGTGTCATAGTGGAAACAGGTCCATCCTCAGTTATGGCAGATATTTACTCTGATAAACTAGTCTTTATAACAGAGGAAAAGTCCTTCTACTTCTTTCAGTGTCATTAAGTTATGTTGCACCTAAAGCAGCACCAGCAGGCATCTTAATGAAAGATGAAAGCTGGGTGGTAGCAAGACTGTTAAGAAAGAAACATGACTCATATTATTTGCTGCTTAATGGAGTGGGCAAATGTATTTGGGGGTCTTATTTTTAAGCAACTTCCAGCACTTCATGAATTATTTATATGTCTCTCATATAATTTACACAGAGGTTATCTGTACTCATCAACAAACAATATTTGATGCTCCATGAGGGATCATTTCCCACATCCATAGTGGTACAATTTCAGTTGTAAGTTGTGTTGGTTTTTTGTTGACCACAATGACATGAAATGGGTTTAGACAAGACATGGCAGCACAGGGAAACTGGAAGTAGTAATAATACAAATTGTATTGACTTCCAAATATCACATGATGCCTGACATTGTATTATCATCTTAATGACAATCCATTTCTGAGATTATAGACTGTTTATTCTGCCCAAACAGGTGGATATTATTGCATTTTTACATCCCTTCAATAAGCATATATTAAAAAAAAAAAAAAAAGTGGAAGCTTCTTGAAAATAAAAGCTTCTTGAAAATAAATCTACCATGTGGCAAACTATATCATGGCATATAATTATAGAGAGGTCAACAGTATAGCTTTCACACAGATCAATACTTCAAGATTCCCAGCACAATTCTATCTTTATTTTTACTGATATGAATGAAGTTTTCATGTCCAATTAGCTCAGCTAGGGTAGATTGTCTCATGTCAAGATTTAGATGAAGTTGTTGAGTTTGTTCCGTGTGCAAATATCTGAAGAACAAGAGAAAATAAAAGGAGGAAGAGGTGAGAGTCACCAAGACAACTATTTAGTCCCAGTATGAAATGGAACAAAAAATATCAAAGATTTTAGAAGCTATTTTTAAAGCCCTGTAACCATACAATAAAACTTCATAAGATTAAAATTTTATAATCTTTGTAAGCAAAAATTTTGAGGTTTATGTTACCTTTTCTTTCAAATAATGCTTCTGGTAAAGGTATGCAAGAAGTCCACTCTGCTCAACAGGCCTTTCTTTTTGCTGTCACTGAACAGTTCTTGGCTCCACTTCCTGAAAAATAAGGCTAGCTTCCTACAAATAACCACATAAAAAGGTGTGTTGGTTGAGCCCTGCCGGGACCGGAGACCACGTTGCTGTTGCCCCTCCCCCACCCTCAGCCAGTCAGGCTGGAAGTGAGGAAAAAAAACAGGTTAAAATAAGAAGACATTTAATAGAACAGTGTGATAAATAATAATCTGAACAACAAAAGTAGTGATGATAACAACAATAAATAGTAATAACAGTGAACAAGACAAAAAGATATACAGAGAAATACCACAATGGTTAGAAACAGCTCGCTCGCGATGCTCCCCATCACCAAAACCACAAAGGAAATTGTTCCCATGATGCCGCGCCAGACCTGACGTCAGCATGGTATGAATAACCCGCCTGGAGATCCCTTCCCCCTCTCTGCTGGGGAAACTTAACCCTATCCTAGCTGAACCAGGACATAATCCACCCCTTTATTCTATACCATCTGCGTCATGTCCAGCTGCCATTTAGCAGTTAACAATAACAAAACAATAATTAACAAAGGCACAGCATAATTCACGGCATGTTCTCACCCAGAATCAAGTCCCCCTATGGTACGCATTGGAACTCTCCATTGTCCAGAATCACCCACCAGGTACACCCAGGTCCTTGGGCAAAAGCAATCCCGTGGATGGTTTTGCCTTTACCTTTGCCTGATGCAGGACTAACCCAGACCATTTTTCCCAATATATTCCTCATGCACACCACAGGGACTTTATCCCCATGTACAGCACGTGGAGGTTTTGACTGAGGCGGCCCAGCTCGACTGGCAGATCCTCTTGTGTTGACTAGCCAGGTGGCCTTTGCTAGATGCATGTCCCCGTCTTTGAAGGTCCCACCTCCCAATGCTTTCAATGTGGTTTTTAACAGTCCATTGTAGCACTTGATCTTCTCAGAGGCTGGTACGTGGTAGGGGATATGGTAGACCCACTCGATGCCTTGTTCTTCTTCCCAGGCATTTATGAGGTTGTTTAGGAAATGGGTCCCGTTGCCTGACTCAGTTCTCTCTGGGGTGTTGTGTCACCACAGGACTTGGCTTTCAAGGCCCAGGATGGTGTTACGGGCAGTGGCGTGGGACGCTGGGCAAGCTTCCAGCCATCCAGTGGTTACTTCCACAATTGTGAGCACGTGGCGCTTCCTGTGGCGGGTCTGTGGCAGTGTGATGTAGTCGATCTGCCAGGCCTCTCCATATCTATATTTCAGCCATCACTCTCCATTTCGCTGGGGATTCATCCGCTAGGCATGTTTGATTGCAGGACATGTCTCCCATCCGTGGATGATCTCTGCAATGATGTCAATGGCAAGGTCCACCCCTCAATCTCGAGACCACCTATATGTTGCATCTCTACCTTGGTGGCCCGAGGTCTCATGGGCCCACTGGGCTATGAACCGTTCACCTTTGAGCTGCCAGTCCAAGTCCACCTGAGCCACTCTAATCTTAGCAGCTTGGTCTGCCTGCTGGTTGTGTCGATGTTCATCAGTGGCCCGACTCTTGGGTACATGGGCATCCACATGGCACACCTTCACAATGAGGTTTTCCACACGGGCTGCAATATCCTGCCATACTTCAGCAGCCCAGACAGTTTTACCCTTACGTTGCCAGTTTTTCTGCTTCCGTTGCTGCAACCTTTTCCACAGGGTATTTGCCACTGCCCACAAGTCGATGTAGAGGTAGAGCCTTGGCCACTTTTCCTGCTCAGCAATATTCAAAGCAAGCTGGATGGCTTTCACTTTTGCGAACTGGCTCGATTCACCCTGTCCCTCAGCAGCTTCAGTGACCCGTTGTGTGGGAATCCATACAGCAGCCTTCCAGCGTCGATATTTTCCCACAATGCGACAAGACCCATCAGTGAACAGGGCATATTGCTTCTCCTCATCCTGCAGCTCGTTATATGGCGGGGCCTCCTTAGCACGTGTCACCTCCTGTTCTGGTGGCATCCCGGAATCTTTGCTCTCTGGCCAGTTTGTGATCACCTCTAGTATCCCTGGGTGGCTGGGGTTCCCTATTCAAGCCCGTTGAGTTATCAATGCAACCCATTTACTCCATGTGGCATCTGTTGCATGATGGCGTGGAGGAGGCCTTTCCTTTGAACATCCACCCCAGCACCGGCAGTTGGGGTGCCAGGAGGAGCTGTGTTTCAGTGCCGACCACTTCTGAGGCAGCCCAAACTCCTTTGTACGCTTCCAGTATCTCCTTCTCAGTTGGTGTATAATTAGCTTCAGAGCCTTTGTATACCCGGCTCCAAAAGCCTAGAGGTCAGCCTCGGGTTCCCCCAGGTGCTCTCTGCCAGAGGCTCCAGGTAGGGCCATTCTCCCCGGCTGCGGTGTACAGCATGTTCTTAACCTCCTGCCCTTCCCGGACTGGCCCGAGGGCTACTGCTTCGGCAGTCTCTCGTTTAATCTGTTCAAAGGATTGTTGTTGCTCAGGGCCACATCCAAAATCATTCCTCTTATGGTTTACATGGTAAAGAGGGCTCACAATCAGGCTGTAGTTCGGGATGTGCATCCTCCAGAACCCTACAGCACCCCGGAAAGACTGAGTCTCCTTTTTAGAGGTTGGTGGGGCCATGGCTGTTATCTTGTTTATCACCTCCATTGGGATGTGGCGACGCCCATCTTGCCATTTTATTCCTAGGAATTGAATTTCCCTTGCAGGCCCCTTAACTTTCTTTTGCTTAATGGCAAAGCCAGCCTTCAGGAGGATTTCAATTATCTTCTTCCCTTTCTCAAAGACTTCCTTGGCTGTGTCCCCCCATACAATGATGTCATCAATGTACTGCAGGTGTTCTGGAACCCCACCTTTCTCCAGTGCAGTATGGACCAGTCCATGGCAAATGGTGGAGCTGTGGTTCCACCCCTGGGGCAATCGATTCCAGGTGTACTGGATGCCTCTCCAAGTGAACGCAAACTGTGGCCTGCACTCTGGCGCTATCGGAATGGAGACAAACACATTAGCAATGTCAGTGGTGGTGTCCCACTTGGCTTCCTTTGACTCCAGATCATACTGGAGCTCTAGCATGTCCGGCACTGCAGCACTCATTGCTGGTGTAACTTCATTCATGCCACGGTAGTCCACAGTTAGCCTCCATTCGCCATTAGGCTTTCTCACTGGCCATATATGGCTGTTGAAGGGCGAGTCAGTTTTGCTGATCACCTTCTGGCTTTCTAGTTGATGGATCAGCTGATGGATGGGGACCAGAGAATCTCAGTTGGTGCGGTACTGCCTCCGGTGCACCGTCCTGGTAGCAATCGTCACTTGCTGCTCCTCAACATTAAGCCGCCCCACCACTGAGGGATCCTCTGAGAGGCCGGGTAAGGTGGACAACTGTTCAACCTCATCCAGGGCAGCTACACCAAAAGCCCACCGGTACCCTTTTGGGTCTTTGAAGTACCCTCTCCTGAGACAGTCTATGCCCAGGATGCACGGTGCATCTGGGCCAGTCACAATGGGGTGCTTATGCCAGTCCTTCCCAGTCAGGCTCACTTCAGCTTCCAATAAGGTCAGCTGTTGGGATCCCCCTGTCACTCCGGAGATGCAAATGGATTCAACCCCACTGTAGCTTGATGGCATCAGGATGCACTGTGCGCCAGGGTCCACCAAAGCCTAATATTCTCGTGGGTCTGACGTGCCAGGCCATCAGATCCACACTGTCCAGTGAATCCAATGATCCCTTTCCTCCACCTGGCTGGAGGCAGGGCCCCCCTAATCCTGCTCATCATCACTCACTGCTTGTAAGAATGATTCACTGGTCCCCTCAAGAGTGTCAGACATAACGTTGGCCATTCTATTCTCTCTGGGTATTTCTGACTGGACACTGGAGCTCCGCTTTTTTTGGAAGACTCCCCTTTTGCAATGGTCTTTCCTTTCAGCTGCTCTACTTGTGCAGCTAGGGCAGCAGTGGGCTGTCCATCCCACCTCTTCATGTTTACTCCATTGTCGCAGAGGAAAAACCACAGGGTGCCTCGTGGTTTGTACCTTCTGCTTTCTTTCTCTTGGGTGGGGAAACGTTTACTTCTAATGGCTGAGACATCAGCCTGTGCATGTGGAAAGTAGGACATGTCCTCTTCCATTTTCTGGTCCCTCTGAGACAGTTTCTCCACAGCTGAGACCCAGGAATGTTGAGATGAAGGGAGATTTCCCTCATATTGCCGGAGCTTGCCAACCACTCCATCCACTGTTAGAGTGTGGGTGTCTGTCCACCAGGACTCTATTGCCAATGCTTTTGAGTGTGCTTCTGGTGCACTCTTCAGGAACTTTCGCCACATCAGGTGTGTGCAAGGGGCCTGATCTGGGTCCATGGGTGACTGCCCATCATTCAGATCACCATAGATCATCTCAAACACTGCCAGTTCCCTGGGGTTCTGGATGCCTTTCTCAATGCTGGTCCATTTGCTTAGCTGACATAGGATATCATCCTTGTAGGGGTGCCTCTCCCTTACACTGAGCAGGAGTCACTTCCAAAGGCTGAGGGTTTGAGTCTGTTTCCCTATTTCCCTATCAATGCCAGCTTCCTTGGCCAAAGATCCCAGCTGTTTGGCCTCTCTCCCCTCCATCTCAAAAACACTAGCCCCACTATCCCTGCATCAGAGCAGCCAGGTGCAAATCTGCTCACCTCCCAGTCGGCCAAAATCTCTTCACATATCTCGCAACTCAGTCGGGGATACTCAGCCGGGGATAGAGTTTGGACGATCACCTCTGGCCCTTCCCGTGCTGTTCCTGGCTCATCCCCATCCCCTACTTTGTGAGCTGACTTTCTGGTGTATTTTGTTTTCTGTATCGGGTCAACTGACACAGGCACTAGCTGTCCCTCTGGCTCAGTCGCTGTTCTGGTGAGGCGATGGATACGGGCTCTGCTTTTTCCCCTAGCCCAGCTGCTGTACCAGTAAGTTCATTCTCAGATCCTGCAGCCCTTTCTCCCCCTTTAGGGCAGTGGGTGGTATTAAAGATGACACAGTAGGCATGGGCAAGTCCCCAACACATTGCAGTGATTTGTGTCTCCTGGGTTTTGCCAGCTTGGTAACACACCATTTCTAAGCACTTCAGCAGCTTGTCAGGGCTCTGCATTTGTTCGGGAGTGAAATTCCAAAGCACTGGAGGTGACCACCGACTCAGGCCTTTGCCCATCCTTTCCCACACCCCTTGCCACTCACTATTATCTGACCTCAGGGCAGGTTTCTGTGCACTGCTATTGTTAGAGAAGTGCCGCATGGCCCAAAACAAGATCTGGCAGGCACCCAGAATACATTATGCCGCAAATACCTGGCCTGAATGCCCCAAGGATAACTGAAGCTCCCATAAACGGATAGGCTCTCTTCCCCTGGCTCACCCATCGAGGGGGTGAGACCCCTAACAAAAGCCCAAATGGCAGCAAACAGATACCGGCCCACCCCCACAAACAGTGATACAAACACATTATAAACAATCAGCAGCCAGTATGACAAAGCAATTCCCTTTATACATTTTCCACCGACAACAAACATCAGCACTGGGAACACACAGTGGATATAAGGAAAAATCCAGCCCCACCACTCAAGCAAGTTGGCCAGCATTGCAAACATTTTCTCATCAAACAGTACAACTACAAACGGAAAAAATTACACCCAACAGATTGCTCTAACACACTCTGGTCAGGGTCTGTCCCTTTTTGATTCTTATTTCAACCCTCTTGTGCCCCACGTTGGTGCACCAAAAAAAGGCTGTGTTGGTTTAGGCCCTGCCGGGACCGGAGACCATGTTGCTGTTGTCCCTCCCCCACCCTCAGCCCGTCAGGCTGGAAGTGAGGCACAAACCCCAGGGTTGAAATAAGAATAAAAGAGATTTAATACAACAGTGTGATAAATAACAATTTGAACAACAACAATAGCAATGATAACAAAATAAACAGTAATAACAGTGAACAAGACAAAAGATATACAGAGAAATACCGCAATGGTTACAGACAGCTCCCTTGCAATGCTCCCCATGACCAAAGCCACAAAGGAAAAAGTTCACCTGCTCCGGTGCCCAGACCTGAATAACCCGGCTGGAGATCCCTTCCCCCTCTCTGCTGGGGAAACTTAACCCTATCCTAGCTGAACCAGGACACAAGGTTTTATGTAAAATCATTCCAGGAACAAAATGTCATTTTTGAAAATCAGTGCAGTCTTGTTTACTTTTATATTGTGTTCCATCTGTGCTGAGCGTACTTTTGAAGTTAAAATAACAATCTAGGAGAAAATTCTCATCTCCTTGACTTACTTGGCTCCATAACTTGTAGCTTGGAGATGCCATTATATATAGAGTTTGTACTTACCACTGTGACAAAGCTGTATCTAAAATAGATACAAGTTCTTTATGTTCCCAGATTTGTTGTAGTAATGACAACCACAGAGTAACTGTATGATAACATTTTGGTATATATTCCTTTTAAATTACTTCCACAACATGTGTGTTTTTAACAAATGCCATATAACCCACTAAACCTGATACTGTTCTGTCTATAAACCAGTTACTGTTTTATGTACTGTTACAGCATTAAGGACCATTACCTTAAATTTCGACCTTTTTTTTATACTTTTTTTAAAAAAATACATGTCTCTTTTCAAGCAATTTGGTTTTACTATGGCTGGTTATGCTTTAAAAAGAAATGCAATTATCATATACATCATGGGTGCATTAATATGTATACCAAAGTTATACCTTCATTCTGACTCCTCACGTAATTATCATTCTTCCTTCATTTGAACTCCTTTAATATTTATTTTCAAGCAATTTCATCTAAGTTTACAAGGCAGAAGTATGTGAGGTTAAAATAAAGCTTTCTCTTGAAAAATAACCTGAAATAACACAGGTATGGCAAGAACAAGGCAATTCTAAATTTGAAGTATAAGGGATGGGTCTGAAACAGAAGAAATTAATTGTAACCTAGAACAATGATTTTACTACCTTTAATTCCAGAAAGTCCAACAAGGAGAAGGAAAAAAAAAAAAAAAGTTTCAAATCCTTATGCTGCACGTGAGAATATTGCAGTTTATGCTCAGGAAAGAAAAATCTAACATATTTAGTAAAGTTTTCTTCACTGAGTAACTCTTCTTCACAGGCAGTGTTAGGGTCTTCTGAAATCATTACCTTCTCATCAACGTTAATTGCAAATAACTTTATTTGATCCAATTCACATCTCTTTCAGAAATTACAATTACTGTCATTGTTATTCTTAAGTGAATGTATAGCCTTTGAATTTCACAAGTAACAAAGTAAAGAAGTTAGCTGCATTATATGACATAAAGAATGTTGGTAAAATTAAGAGGAATTATTAGAGAACTAATCAGCAATTATTCTGCAAAATTCTTTCTTACTCTCCCTACTATGTTTGGTCTTTGTAATAGACACTTCTCTTGTTACATCAGCAGACTGTCAAATCGATACTAAGGGATATTTTCTAAATCTAGATTTTCAGCTAGCTTCTTATCTGTGAATAAACATTTGCCTATCTTTCATTTCATTTAGGGTCTGTGAAAAGGCCAGATTGACAGCACAGGAAATTGCAGTCTTACTTTTATCTACCAACAGGTACAGTCCCAGTACTAGTGTTATGAGCTTTCTCAAACTCATTTCCAGAAGTCTACTGCAAAGGAATAGTGTATCTTAAAAACTGAGAGATTTTTTCACCTCGTGTATCATACAACAGGTTGGTTAACTCTATTATTTGATGTTAGAGCTAAAACAGGTGGTAGAAACTGGACCAGAGAAGACAATCTTAATTTCTAAGAAATCTAATTACTTTCCTCCAAAGATTTCTACATAGGATGAAAGTAAGAACTCTAAAATCAGAATACTGAAACAAAAGCCAGTTTTACTTTAAAATATTTTAATTAAGCTGAACATTATTAATTGTTTTCCACAGAGTGGTCCACTGGTTATGTTACGTCAATGACTCATTAGTTAAGAACATAGTACATGGAACAGAATGCACTCAGGGAAAAAACCTTTAATTCCAAGCTACACTATTTCAGTTGGATTCATGGTTGCTGTTGTAGTAAGTCAGATATGAATTAAAGTTCGAGTCTGCAGCACTGAGACCATGAACTGTTGTCACCTAGAAAAACAAACAAACAAACAAAGAACAACATCAACAACAGAAAAATCCCAAATAAATACCATTTATTGCTATTTTCACATTCAAAAATGTTGTCGAGCAGCAGCTGGTGGTGGCAGCATCCCAAGGCAATGAAGTATCCAGGAAGCATCTCAGTGCAGGAGGACATAAGCCATTTGAATGGAAATCAGACACTGAAGAACATGTATTATGTTGGTAAATTGTATGCATAGGAAATGGCAGTTTTGAGGACTGTTTGCAGCCCATAGTCTGATCACAGACTGTGTGAACTACCCTGAGCAATGGATGGTCTATAATTATAAAGCCTTGGATTTGAAAACTAAAGGCTTGTTTTCTGATCTTTTCTGGTTTTCCAGGTTACTCAGATGAAGAGGTGTGTCTAATTAAACATATGTCATTTAACGTGCAACAGCAGCTGTGCTAGTCACTGTTTCAGTATTAGTCCATGCCTTTTTTTCCCATAAAGAAGATAGGCTATGTTGAAAAATCTACAACTCTTGATACAGATCCATGAGAAAAATAACATGGCTTTGTGATAGGTGACAGCATCATTTCTATATTTTTGTAAATAACTTCCTCAAGAGATGGATTGAACTAGTAAGATCCATTGTACAGAAAAAATATTACAGAAGTTTTACTGTCCCAATGGAATGAATGTCAGAGGATAACCTCTCCACTGCAGTGTCTCATTGCAGAGTGTGCATACATGGGGCCAGTTATCATGTGCATGGGAGTTTACATTACTAATATGAATACTAATATTCATACCATAAGAGGATTTAGTTCTTAAAGAACACAAAAAACCTCACAAAACAGTATTAACAGGCATATTTTAAGAAATATTGTAATTAATTACAGGTTTGAGAGACCCTGGCTTCTCCTATCTGTCCACTAGAGAACTATGCTACAAAAGAAGTAAGTAAATCTCCTCTTGTTAGTTTCAGTTACAAGTGCAAGCTGAAAACTAGCAATAGAAAACTGAATAAGCAATGGTGATTTCTTCTGTTAGCCTTCTTTAACAATCAGAAGTTTGGATCTTTTTGATCTCACCATCTTGCTTCGGAGTTTTGCATTTCTCATAACCATTGAGCTACATGGAGCAGTATGGATGTGATGCATCTAGAAGCACTGTAGTTTCTCCTGCTGCTGTAGTGTTTGGAGCTCGATCAGTCCAGGGGAGCTTCATAATTCTAGAGCACCTAACTCTGCCAGTGCATTTACATATAGATGCTGAGTATCACCACAGGCAAACAAGCCCAAGACCCTGCCAATTAGTAGCTAAACGGCTATAGCAGCTGTAATTTCAGTCTAACACAATCCAGTCAAACCTGCCTTGATCTTGAACCCTTAAAGCTCCATCTTGGGTGCCAAAAAGAACTGCTGTCATTTAATCCCAGCCAGCAGCTAAGCCCCACAGAACAGCTTGCTCATTGCCCCACATTGGGATGGGGGAATAGTCAGAGGGGTAAAAGTGCAGAAACTCATGAGCTTAGATAAAGACAGTTTAATACGTAAATAAAAAGCTGCATGCACAAACAAAGCAAAATAAATAATTCATTCACTCCTTACTGGCAGATAGGTGTCCATAACTTTCCTGGAAAACAGGGCTTCATCACACATTATGATTACTTGGGAAGACAAAATTCCCAACTCCAAATGTTCCCCCTTCATCCTTCTTCCCCATAGCTTGTGTTGCTAAACACAATGCCACATGGTATGGCATACCCCTTTGATCAGTTGGGGTCAGATACCCCATCTGTGGCTCCTCCCAGCTTCTTCTACACCCCTGGCAAGGACATGGCCTTTCCATTCTTCATTCTGCCTTCTTGCATAAACTTAGTAAGGTTTGGCAGGATAGATGAAGCTGTTGCTGTTACTTTACTCCATCAAGAGAAGATCATAAATAAAATCACTGAGGTCAGCTGAATCAAAATGATATAAAAATAATAAGACCATGGAATGGAGATGGCTAGCAAGCCCTTTTCTTGGTAGAAAGAGAAGATATCATCCTGGTAGATGATTAATATTTCTGCAAAAGGAGAGCTAGTAACTTGCATAAATCTGGCATTGTGTAGTTTTTTGCCTATATTGGGATCTTGCTGATGCAATTTACAGTTCCACAGCTTGTTTAACTACAAGGAGAGATGGTAGTTCATGGGTCTGTTCCCAGCTTTGATCAAAATTTCCTGAATGAATGTGAAGAAAAAAAAACATCTAGATATTTTAAAATATTTTACACAATCATACCCACCACACGCGATTAAATTATAATCTGAGTATGAACCTCCCTAACCACATTGCAGGAAAACTGAATTTCATTCCCAACAATTTTCATCTTTTACCTATTGTAAAAATGTAACAAATCTGATTAGAGTGTTTTCAGCAGTGTGTATTTAGGCTGAAACACCTTGTTTCAGGAAAGATGACACACTCTGCAGAGATTTATCTGTTTTAAAAGCTAGATAGCTTTTGAAAACTTGTAATATGTGAAGAAATAGCATGCAGACATTATAACAGAATGAAGAGAGCTGGAGAGAATGGCAGAGAAATTTCACATATTCCATTTTCACTTCTACTCAGAAGTTACAGCAAAACAGTATTTTCATTGTTTACACTTAATCTAATATTTAATGTGCTTTAACTATGACTGTGTCCCTAGTAGAAGAGCAAGTCTGTTAGTTAGTTTGGAGACTATCACTGAGGTTTTTGAGAGCTTCATTCCTACCTCTTTAGTTTGCAAAAGGCATGTTTTGTATTGCAAATTGATCAAAACAAACTTCAAATCCACATGCCTTTCCAAACTTAGGTATGAACATCTGTGCAAGAAACTTACTTGCCTTGTATGTAGTATTTAGATCAAAAACTGTCTCTCTCATCAACTTCTATTACCATAGGTCTGAGGGTTGTTAGTCCTAATATGCTAGTTTGAGATTATCCCTAGCTGCATATACAACAAAACAACACGATATTAGAGCAGAACTGTGTAAATGCAGAGCAAATCTGCCAATTTATATGAATACATCAGAAAGCTGAATTTCCTCATTAAATGTATCAGCTCAATTATTTTTACGGAAGAGAACAGTCTTAATTTTGAAATACTATCTTTACACTGAAGCAGGCCTAAATATTTCTAAAGCTTTAAAGAATGAACACCACAGGAAAAATATAATAAAAAATTGTAGACATGCCTAGCATAGAAGACAGCTCTTTAACCCTAGAGAGCAAGCAAGATGGGACAGGCAGTGTGGAGAAACAGAAACCTGAAAATTCAGCTATAGGTCAGGTGGATGTAAGTGCATTTCTTTCTGTGATACAGTAAAGCTGTAATTAGATTCAAACAACAAGAAAAGTCTTTTCCAGGAAATGTTCACAGAGTTTTGTCACAAAAAGTGTAACAACTGTACCAATAAAATAAGAAAGAAATTAATATCACATTAACTACTTTATTACTAAGTAATCATATTAATATGTGGTGGATTCTTTCATCATTAATTATATTATCATGTGTAATCTTAGCAGCACAATATGTCTCTCAGTCAAGCTGCCACTGTGTTATGTGAGACTTTTTTAATAATTTATATTATTATTTCACACACTTTTCTGTCATCAAAAATTCCTTGATGCAATCTGGCATGTGATCATGAAATCTTGGTGAGTTCTACAGACATATAATTGAATTTTCTTCTATGACTCTTCCCACATGATAAAAATTATCATGCAGTATATAACAATATTACCTGACTGAGCAGGATATCAGGGACTTCTGAGTGCAGAATCTACTGATGTTACATCTACATTGTTAAAGAAAACTACTACAAGTCTCCCTGATGTGAAGTCCAGCTGCACCTCAGGAGATGACATCCACAAGACCATTCCCTGTGGGCAATATAGATACAACCACACCAGCCATAGCTGCTCCTGCTCCCCTCCTGCAGAGCACTCAAGCCATCTATCAGCAGGCTCTGCATCTTTAGACAACTCTGTCTTCCTTCATGCTGCACCTCAAGATACACAACACATCCTTCAGCTCACTGCTATGCAAACATAACATGAGGCCTGCCAAAAAGCCCTCACATTGATTTAGCCACTTTAAACTGAAATGCCCACTGGATATAACTGTTACTTCATAGGCCTGCAAGAACACCACATACAGCCTCGTAGAAGACATGGACTATGTAAAATAGCCTGACCATGCTGCCATGTCTCATGAGAAAAAGCTAACGTATTAAGGAGTGTAGGCACACTGTAAGCATACCTCCAGGCCTCAGGACAGACATTGAAGCTGATCAGTGTAATGCATCTCAGTTCAACTTGGGGTTGTGAATGGGATGATACATTGCATCTCAGCACTGTTAGTCAGTGATATCCAAAAAAGCTGGTGAGGAAAGTACTGAAAACAAACCTTAGTGGTTGGTGAGTAAGATTTGACAAAACTGAGTGCATATATTGTCATCTAGTAAATTCTCAATGTCCCTCGTATTTCTCTAGAAAGGAAATCACAGGATATTACTTTGGTTCAGAATGTACAAGAAGCAATAATATTTCCAATCTGATATTTTATCATATCTTTTGGAAAAAGTTCAATACTTCTAAGCTCCAAAAGCTAATTAAAACAACATTAATCAAAATACTTTATATATCTGTGCAATACTGATCAAAAAGAATCTGTTCCTGGTCTAGGCTAGCACTCAAAGGCCTGGTATTCTTTAACATTTCTCCAGATCTACATTTTTATAAGTGGTCACAAAATGTAATTAGAATAACAACTGGACTGTTCTTTTACCTTCCATTCACTATTGGTTTTCAACATCTATATGGTACCGGATAAAATAATCACAAGTATCAAGCCTAGGTATTTGTTTAGAAGTAAGAAGTGTTCTTTATGTGTCTTCTAAATTCTGGTTGGTGGTACTTAGGGAAGAGCAGATGATCACCAGATAGAAAGTTGGAATAACTGGCCAACTGACAATGTAGCAAAGCAGAATATTAGAGAGCTTCTGAGCTGCTGAGACAGATTTATCCATACCAAGAATATGAGCAGTGGCACTTATTACTTAAAGCCCATAAAACTGTCAGTGATTTATAAAGGGGAAATTGCAGTAGCATAGCTAGGACCAGAAGAAGGGTATATAAGGCAGAGTAGACAGCCATCCAGTCAACTCACATAATTCTTTAAGAATGAAAAGAGGAAGAGAGAGATTTTGCTACAAACACCTTGAGGAGCAATATGTTAGGAGAACTTACTGTAGCTGCCTTTCACGGAGAGACAAATCACAAAGCTTACTGCTGCCCCTTCAACTGACTTTCTTTGGCCTAGCATAAATCCTCATATTTGTAACGTTGAGCTAATGAGTACTACCTCTTTCTTATGTACAAGTAGATTTATAATGGCAGAGCCTAGTATGCCATTTTAGCAGCCTGCATATGACTTTTGTCACAGGGTGAAATTGCTGTCCTTCCACTATTGCTTACCTCCCAAAGGGAATCAATAGGTTGTACCTTGTAGTGACAGGATTCAGTGAATCAACCAAGGTTTCTAAATACTCTAGCAGGTAACACTACCCTACATACAGAGAGAATCACTTAGTGCTGTCTAGCCCACATGAGCATTATTCACTGGTCAGTCTCTATCATTCACATAAACAGACAGTGCTACTGATTGACAGTGAAAAGCCATTAGAGTTCAATAAATTTCCTGTAAGCTTCTTTCTACTGTGTTTAATGTTCATGTGTTTAAATTTCTTTGTGCAACATGGTGTTGCACACCATGAATACAAATTATATGTCACAGTTTCATAACTAATACCTTAGTCAGTGGTGACCTAAACATTTCACTTCTCATTCTCTGGAAACACATTTTTTTCTCTAAAACAAAATTATTAATTTTTTTCCTAACATTTCTCTTGCTTGATAACTGTCACAAAGACCGCTCAGTCTTTATGGATTTCCCTTCAGATCCTACTCTATCTCTCTTCTCTTGCCTTCCATTGACAAGTCTACCCACCCTTTTTCTGCATTACTTTGTTATTTATCAATATTCTGACTTACGGCATCTGTCACTAAGAGTAATGCTACATAGTGTCAAAATATGGGAATTCTCAGATTAAAGTACTTGTCTGCATATACTTCTACGTTTGCCTTTGTATTACTTACTTATTTCGTAGTAAGCAGAGCTCTCTCACTAAATGTCTTCATCTGGCACATGCAAGTTGACATTGGAAAATTCACTTAACCTTGGAAGAAGGAGTGTGGCCTGGAATATTCAAGTGTCAATCAGAACCACAACATGAAATTTCTTGCACTCCTTCATGCATCTACATTTCTGATAAAAAAACTAGCAACAACACACACTGACTTTTGAACTGCACTATAAGGTACAAATGTGCTAGGTAATAAATTCTCTCCCTCTTACCTTCTTTATAGTTACTTCTCATGCTTTGAAAATCTTTCAGATCAAGTCACACTGAATCTTTTATTATTTTCACAACTAAGATGACTACTTTCACACTGGACCTTCACATGGAACTGCAACTTCCTTTATAAAAAATCTTACAATAAGAAATTTGCTTCAAATCTCTTATCAGAATACAACTAATAATAAGACACATTAGTTACAAAACCAGTATTTATTAGCAGACCTCACAGAATGCCCACTGTAAATATCTTTATATTAAACTAACCTCAGGGTTTTTTTTCCCTTGCATACTGGCATTAGGATATAGAACCTTTAGATCCTGATTTTAAACCATAAATCTCAGTTACATCTCTAATTTAGGTACTTCACACCTTTAAAAGTGTTTCTGCAGTTTTGTCCATGTTAGCAGTTAGAAAGGTTGAAGGACTAGTACTCCTCTGTTTTGTTTTCTTTTGTTTTGTTTTGCTTTGTTTCCAATCTCCAAAATATAGAATAGTTTGTTTCATAGTAAACGTTTGACCTTTTTCTGATTTTAGTAAAGAGGAAATTTCCAGTTTAGGTTAGCATAAAGCAATACACAAGAGAACACTACTCCACCCAGTTCTCACTCCACAAATAAAACAGTGTCTTGGAGCTGATCAAGAATAAGACTTTATAGGTATGAAACATTAACAAAGTGACAGTAATTATATATATTTAAAAAATCATATTGCAAGAGATACAAAAAAGAGAATGTCACTTTATTGGTATAAGTCCTTGGCTCACCCACGTCTGGAAAGAATTCAGACAAGAACAGTGGGGATAATCACAACTGTCATGAACAGAACAGAGAGAGGCCAGCTGTTTATCAGCCCTTCCACTACAAAACCTCAGGACATTTAATAAAATATAAGGATGTGATTTGTCATGTAACAGGTAGTAGGGATATGAAATTCAGAATTGACTTCAGAAATTGTCAGTGTTATTGGCTCCAGTTACCTGTGTCTGTTTTTTAAAAGGGCAGAACCATTGGAGATCATATTTTAGTATCAGTCTTCAAAGTTCTGGTTTACCATTTGCTCCATTATAAATATAATACAGCAGTAATGCTAGGAAGATTCACTTGACATGTTAGATGTTGCTAAGCACCCACACTGTGGAGTTGATTAACATGCTGGCTACAAGAAAGTTGCTGAAATAATGAGGATAACTGGTGAAATTAATATACATGGTAATGATATGCATTAAGAATCAAAAGTAGCCTACAACACCGACTGCTCAAAGCAAAATACAGCCAGTGGATTACTACAGAAATTATAAACCAAATATATTGAACAGTTAAGCAGTGATAGGCTTATATAATATATAACCAAAATAAGCTTTAGTAATACTACATATTCTTTCACCAGAATTAAATTTTGTGGGCATTATTATAAATGGCAGCTAGACATTAGGCAAAGTTTCTACTGCTGCCAAGCATTTTCCTTTGTACTGAAATCCTGTTTTGTCTTTTCATTTAAAACAAAAATGGATGTACAGAAGAAATCCATAGAGACAATTTTTGAAATGTACTTTAGGACTGTCTACTGAAATAGTTCATGATATGTATATACCTGAATAAAAATTCAGACAGCTGTGTTCTTGGCAGCTCAGCTATTAAGGTATTTTCAGAATTTGTCTGAGTTTATTTTAAAATAGGGTTCATGAGGTAGATTAAAAGATTCAGACAACCTCTGTTGCCTGCAGGGAATGTGTAGGGAAGAAGCTGGTGTACAAGACAGATGCTGGTGTAACAGAACAAGAACAAACTAGGGAGAAAACAAGAAAATAAATAATTTAAGAGGAAAAGATGAATCAGAAGTGCAAGTCAGAATGCTGCATTTACATTCTCACTTACCTGCTGCTTGAAAGAGACCCTCTGTGTCTGGTTCTGCAGATAGAATGGGTTTTTACAAAAGGGAGGGAGTAGGGCAAATTACTATAGTAAGCATATGGATTTTCTTAATAGTCTCCACTGATAATTGGCAGTTTCCTTATACATTTTCTCTGAGATGAACTGAGTAGAGATCTCTCAGGTTTCCTGTTAAGATTCAGGCTTAAATAAACACATCAGAAAATAAAATGCTGCTGGAACTCAGAAAATAAAATGCTGATGAAACTCTCACATTTTATCTGTTCTGAAGATTATACAGAATTTTGATTCCTATGTTTTTACTTAAAACCAGGTATGTATGAACTGTCACATTGAATTTTAAGTTGGTAATGAACATCAAAAGAAAGAAAATCTCTTTGTAAATTACAACTAGTTATAATAATTATAATAGTCCAGAGCGCCCATGACATTAAAATCTGGTGAAAGTGCATTTTATAAGTGATTTCAATTTGTTATGTCTAGATGAAATTTAAACTTTATTTTTGTTAGAAAAAAAAAAAAAAGACAAACATTCAATCAAAGTAAGAATTATAGTTTAAACATTTCATAAACTCTCTAGCTGCAAAGCATAGAGGATAAATTACATTTTCTCAATATATATCTAGAGTAGGTTTACAGTTTGTTGAATATCAGATAGGTATAGGATGAAGTAGAAATACATCTCTTAGATTAAATTATAACAAAACAGCATGATACAGAAACCCATTCCATCTGGAGCCATGATTACTTATTCAACCATTGCCCTGAATGCACACATCCCAATGGTTTCAGTTGAAGAATTGTGGCAAGAGAAAATTAAAGAAATCTGATGTTGGAAAAACAGTGTGTAAAACGTGCTGAAATAGATATTGACTGAATGTTACTGTTAGACTGTACATGACAAAAGATTTACACTGGTTAAATTTACATTCTCAAATATCTGCTCCCCAAAGGGTGTAGCATACAGGATATGGCCTTGTCAGAGAGTTGTTTTCATAGGAGGAAGTGACAATTACTGCAAGGTTAATTACAAAATAACCACATGATTTAAATGAGCAATAGGTTTTCTGCTGTATTTGTTTGTAGTGCAGTGACATCAAAATACAGGTAGAAGGTTCCTCTATTGAACATTATAGTGGTGTAAGGCTATTTTACTTCAACATTTACCTGAAAAACGGAACTACAGATATAACCAATTTTGGTCATTCTTTCAGCTACCAATTTAGTAATAGTAGTAATCTGTATGTAGGTGGATGAGGAATGATATGTATTCATGGAGAATAACCTAGAGTTTTTTACACAAGCAGTTTTAAACAATATCCAAAAAAAAAAAAAAAAAAAAGAGAGAAAAATAAAAAAAGTCCTTGTAATTCCATAGTTAGGACTTAAGGCATGACTAAATAAATGTTCAGCAACCAGGAATTCAGATGTCACAGTAATTCAATTTGATTCCTAAATATGTATTTTAGAGTCTAATCTTAGATGTCCAGTGTCTCAGAACCTTAATCTACAACTGCCTTTTAAAATTTACATTAAGAATTTGTTTAAGAAGATGATTTGTGATATATAATCTTTTTTTTTTTTTTTTTTTTTCTTACTTCTTCCTTTAGAACATGTGAATTCAATATTTACAGGTATTTCTATATGTTATATCTTCTTCCTGCCTCTTAATACTATGTGAGAAGGGTATATGCACTTAAGTATCAGTTCAAAGAACAATGTCATTCCTATCCCAAAACTGGGTACTAAGGTCAAGAAACACTAGTTTAGCATAAATATTGAAAGAATATTTAGTAATGCTCAGTAATGAAATAATGAATTTTTAAGTATTCTGCCATCAAGTCGAATACAGTCTTGCGTTTTATATATAGATTCCCCATATAACAGCACATTAATTTTTAGTAGGGCCTGTTGTGATAGGACAGGGGGTAATGGTTTAAAACTAAAAGAATATAGATTTAGACTAGATATAAGGAAGAAATTGTTTACAAAGAGTGTGGTGAAACACTGGAACGGGTTGCCTAAAAAGGCAGTAGATGCCCCATCTCTGGAAACATTCAAGGTCGGTTTGGATGGGACTCTGAGCAACCTGACCTAGTTGAAGATGTCCCTGCTTATTGCAGGGGTGTTGGACTAGATTACTTTTAAAGGTCCCTTTCAACCCAAACTATTCTATGATTCTATGAGTTAGAGTCCAACAAAGGAGATCCACAGAAGTCAGACAGCTCAGAGAGCTGTCTCAGTTAAGGATAAGGATACTGTATGTTCTTCCTGTGACATAGGTTCTTCCTACTAAAAGAAAATCCTTTATCCAAGAAACATTCACCTGAAACTAATGGCCTAAACAAGATCAAACCTTTTTCACCTGAAATTTGAATATAAAAATTAAAGATCAGCAAGTTCAAAGAGCCATGAAGCCCTTCTTTTTTACCCTTATTGATGTTACCTAGGACATATTTTTGAAAGGCAGAGAAAACAAATCTAAAACTTCCTAATACCCTTTCACTTGTATTTTAGAAGAATGGATCATCTTTTTGAAGCACCTGGATATTTTTATCACATTCAGCAGATATGAATTGCTGGCAGCCAAGATGAGATTAAGCAGGTTTTAGCCACCTCCTTGCATCTCTTGCCTTAACACTGCTTGGAGCATCTGCTTTTCTTCATCAAGATACGTGTTGGCAAGCAGGGATAAATTCTATGTAGAAACTACACCACACCCTCAGAATTAATAAATTTACTACTGATCCTGAAATTTGAGCTATACAAGCCAGTACTGACCATCTCCCATTCTACTACCTAAGCTTAACTCCAAGTGGCAACTCTGGAGTCTTGCTGACTATAACATACAGATTTCCATAAAATTCATATAAAATCCATAAAATGGATTAATATCAGCACAAGTCCTGTTATAATTTGAAGCTTGCACATCAAAAAGGATTTTGGTGTCCAATCCAAGACAGTGAAGGTAGAAGCCCAGACACACCAGTCATAAATCCTGATTGTGGATCATAGAAAACAGTCTTCTGAAGATGCAAATTATCAACTGATTTAAGACTTTGTCACACATAACATATAAACATCTATACAATCAATTCAGAGAAGTTTAGCAGAATTAATTTCTTTTTAGTGAAAAGTCTGCTGTTATGAAAATGTGATTAAGTTGAAAAGAATATAGTTGCAGAAGAAGTTATGATTTCCATGAATAATAGAAAATTAGAAAATATCAGTATTGACAGCCTATAACAAATCTTAGAAGAAATATTCTTTTAGATATTTGTTCTTCATTGTCTGTAAGACTAAAGAAAAAAAAAAGAGAAAATAAAATATTAGAAGCCCTTTGAAAAACAGTTACAGCTCTACTTTTAAATTAAATAATTTTTTCATCTTTTCCAAAATGACTGTCCCTATTACTATTGAGCATTAGTAAATAAAATTTATATGCAATGTTTAGCATTCTTTCCTAGTTCAAAAGTACACTGAGACAAAACTATTCCTTCGCACGCTATGTTCTTTTTACGTTCCTTTTCTTAAGTAGTAGTTCAATCCTCATCGATTTTCTCATGGTTTATTTAAGAGGAAAAGAAATCAGTTTAATGAAGTCATTTTCATAACGTAATTATTCCTTTAAATTCCTGAAAAACAAAGTATTCAAAAGAAGTTACAAACAAGGACACAGTGGGAGTTCTATTGCAAAAGAGGAAAAAAAGTCAATCTATTCTACTAAGGTATACTAAGCTGATATTCTGTAAGTTATTTAAAAAAAATAAAATGTTGAGCGGCATTTCAGCAGGCGTTTGCTCCATTAGCATTTAGATCTCATTAAGAAGCAAATCACAAGAGAATATATGGAAGGAGAGCACTGGCCAACTGTTTTTAATTCCTATGTGATAAATTGCTCTCTCTAAAAATAAAGACATCTCTCTCACACTCTGGAATTTCGAATATATACAATGCCCTCAGGGACATAAACATAAGAATACTGTTCAGGTGCAAAAGACTGCAGCAGGCCATAGGCAAGAGATTACTTGGCTATGTCATCTACCTGCTGCCATAGTACACAATAATAGAGGACACAGTGCCTCCCTAGGAAAGTGGAAGAGCTAAAGTTTGGAGAGTAGGCTTTTTTTTAATATTCTTGTTTAATATTCTTCTGAATATTAAACAAAGTAATAGAAGGTCTGAGATAAAGGACAGGCAGAGATTCAAGGTAATTTTTGTACCATTGTCTCATACCAGCTTTCTCCTCATCAAAAATTGTAGAACAATTGGTACATGCCTTCATGTGCTTGAGGTAGTTGTAGTTATGTTTCTGCTGCTAGTTCTGAAGAGGTAGCATAACACACACTGTGGACATCTTACTACATAATTAATATCTTCACCTGACTTCTTCGTAGACTTTTTCTATCCATGAAGACAATACTTTGCATATATGTAATATCTTGTTCCTTTTTTTCTTTGAAGATACTTTATATGACATTTTACAGACTTGCTAGAGACAGTTGAAGTAGATGTATGAACTGCTGTTCTTATGTTGTTTGAATAGTATAGACTGTGCCTTGTGGTCTTGCTGATGGGATACTTCTTGCTCTAATATGATGGTAAAACAGAGCTGTAAAATTTTAAAAAATCTTCCAAAACCTACTGAATATAATAATTTTTTTTTACAGCTACAGCGTTTTTAGAGCATAATATACCAAAATTATTAAATAATGTAAACAGCATGTAACTAAGATTTTTCAACCATTTGTAGCTATAAGACATTTAACTTATAAACCTCACCCTTGCAGAGTTAATGATAGTTTCTTTACTTATTTCAATAAAGGCAAAATGGTTTTAATTTTACTAATAGGTTTCCAAGACACAACTGGGGAATACCAACATGTCCTGTTTTTCCTTATTTTCTATTCAGGTCAATAATGCTGTTAGGAATAATTACTCTTCTACATGTAAAGTTTTCCTATATTAGCCTCTTCAGCATTCAGCTGTCTACCACATCTATGCAAAACCTGCATGGTAAAAATAGGGGTGGGAACATGGAAATGCCATTAGAAAACAGATGTGTCCAGCCCTATATAATTTTTAACAAATAAAAATTTTCTAAAATTTTCATGAAAAACAGAACCTTGAAGGACAGTAAAGGCTTAAATCTGAATCTCAGAGAAGACTAAGAGCAATGAAAGCATTAGGTGCCAAGATCACCTTGGCACATTTGCAGGTGAAAACAACATTTCCTGAAAATAGCATGGGGCATTTTTCTATCAAAGGTAGAACAGATTAGTGATTAAATTATATAACTTCCTGTCCTGGTTCAGCTAGGACAGGGTTAAGTTTCCCCAGCAGTGGGAAGGGAGCTCCAGCTGAGTTATTCATACCATGCTGATGACAGGTCCATGCGTCAAGCGCGGGAACAGTTTCCTGTGGGCTTTTGTCTGGGGAAGCACGAGCGGTGGGCTGACTGTGTCCCTTGCGGTATTTCTCTGTATATCTTTTGTCTTGTTTACTGTCATTACTATTTATTGTTGTTGTTATTGCTATTGTTGTTGTTCAGATTGTTATTTCTTACACTGTTGTAATAAATTTTTTCTTATTTCAACCCTGGGGTTTGTGCCTCACTTCCAGCCCTGACCGGTCCGAGGGTTGGGGAGGGACAATGGCAACGTGGTCTCTGGTCCCAGCAGGGCCTAAACCACCACAATTCCACAATACTTGCTGCTTCCAAAATTAAAAGCCCCTATCTTAATGAAGCACTGATGGTTATGAAGAAGAAGGAAGTCACTGCAGGACTAATAGGTTTTCATACTGTGATGGTTTGACTTTGGCTAAATGCCAGGTATCCACCAAGTCGCTCTATCACTTCCCCCCCTTTCCCCTTGTTTTCTCAACAGGGCAAAACCAACCCTTGTGGGTAAAACAAAAGCAGTTTTAAAAAAAAGCAAAACAAAGCAAAGGTCCACGTGAAGAAGCAAAATAAAACAGATTTATTCTCTACTTCCCATGAAGAAGCGATGTCGGGCCTTCTCAGGAAGAAGGGCTCCAATACGCGTAGTGGTTGCCTCGGAGGACCAAGGGTGACCCCACCCCCTTCCTCCTTTCTCCCAGCTTTATGCTGAGAAGACGTCACATGGTCTGGAATATCCCTTTGGTCGGTTCAGGTCAGCTGTCCTGGCTGTGTCCCCTCCCAAGATCTTGCCTACCCCATCCCACTGAGGGAAACGTCAGAAAGAGCTTTGGTGCTGTGTAAGCACTGCTCAGCAGCAGCCCCAACACCAGGGTGCTATCAACACCCTGCCAGCTCCCAGCATAAAACACAGCACCGTGAGGCTACTGTAGGGGAAAACCCATTCCAGCTCAGCCAGATCCCAGTACAGTCTCCACCCCTTATTCCATACCATTTACGTTATGCCCAGGTCCCACATAATATTCATTTATCCATTCCATAAGCTTTCTTGACTCCTTCAGATGTTCAGTGACTTGGCTTCCATCTGTCAAGATAGATGTTCAGGACAGAAGTATGTTTGACTGTTGGACTCCAGCACCGGCTAGGTTTGGGTCGTCATTGCACGTGTCTGGTTCACTCTTCATCGTTCCTACTTCCTCCATCACTTCCTGCAACATGCAACTCATCCCACAGATTACTTTCCCCCCAAGGTTAAATGACCTTGAGGCACACACTGAGTCGTCCCATCCTCCCGCATTACCCACCAAGTACATCCCGGTCCCTGAGCAAAGACAATCCCACGAGTGGGCTTGCCTTTTCCCAAGGGAGGAGCAATCCGCACTGCCTTCCCCAGCCATTTCCCTGTGTGTACTACAGGGACCTTATCTCCTCCCACAGTATGAAGGGGATTTGCTTGGGCAGGACCAGGACGGTTAACAGATCCTCTGGTGTTAATTAGCCAAGTGGCTTCTGCTAAATTTATATCCCAGTGCTTCCATCCCCCATTGTCCAATGCTCTCAACATAGTCTTCAATAGTCCAGTAGATCTTTCAATCTTTCCAGACGCTTGTGGGTAATAAGGGATGTGATACACCCACTCAATGCCATGTTTCTTTGCCCAGGAGTTTATAAGATTATTTCAAAAATGGGTCCCGTTGTCTGACTCGATTCTTTCAGGATACCATGCTGCCATAAAATTTGCCTTTCAAGACCTAAGATGGTATTTCGGGCAGTGGCATGATTTACAGGGTACGTTTCAAGCCAACCCAAAGTTGCTTCTACCATGGTGAGTTTGTAGCGCTTGCCTTGGCGTGTTCGTGGCAGTGGTCCAATATAGTCAATCTGCCAGGCCTCACCATATTGAAAACTCATCCGTAGTCCTCTGTTCCAGGGAGACTTTACTCTTGTGGCTTGCTTGATTGCAGCACGTGTTTCACATTCGTGAGTGACCTGTGAGATGGCCTCCATGGTCAGGTCCACCCCTCGATCACGAGCCCATCAGTATGTCGCATCTCTGCCAAGATGCCCTGATGTTTCATGGGCCCATCGAGCTACAAACAGCTCACCCTTGCGCTCCCAGTCCAGGTCCAGCTGAGCTACTTCAATTTTGGCAGCTTTGTCTGCCTGCTCATTGTTTTGATGTTCTTCAGTGGCACGCCTTTTGGGCACATGAGCACCTACATGATGTACCTTTAGAGCCACGTTTTCCACTCGGGCAGCGATGTCCTGCCACAATGCAGCAGCCCAGATGTGTTTACTTCTGAGCTGCCAATTAGTCTTCTTCCACTCCTGCAGCCACCCCCACAGGGCGTTAGCCACCATCCAGGAGTCCGTGTAAAGATATAATAATGGCCACTTTTCCCGTTCAGCAATCTTTAGGGCAAGTTGGATCGCTTTTACTTCTGCAAACTGACTTGACTCTCCTTCTCCTTCAGTGGCCTCAACGACTTGTCTTGTGGGACTCCACACAGCAGCTTTCCACTTCCGATGGCTTCCTACCACACGACAGGATCCATCAATAAACAGAGCATAACGCCTCTCATCTTCTGGTAACTCGTTATATGACAGTGCCCTTGGGCACGAGCAACCTCCTCAGGCAACGCTCCAAAACCTCTACCTTCTGGCCAGTCCATGATCTCTTCCAGGATCCCTGGATGGTTGGGTTTCCCCAGTCGAGCCTGTTGCGTGATTAACGCTACTCATTTACTCCAGGTAGCACTGGTTGCATGGTGTGTGGAAGGGATGATTCCTTTGAACATCCAATGTAATACAGGCAGCCGTGGTGCCAAGAGGAGCTGTGCTTCTGTACCAACAACTTCTGAAGTAGCTCGAATCCCCTCATATGCTGCCAGTATCTCCTTTTTAGTTGGAGTGTCGTGGATTTCTGATCCTCAATATCCCCCGATCCAAAATCCTAATGGTCGCCCTTGAGTTTCATCTGGTATCTTCTGCCAGAGGCTCCCTGTGAGGCCATGCTCCCCAGTTGATGTGTAAAGTATATTTTGCACAGCTGGTCCTGTCCGAACAGGCCCAAGAGCTACCGCCTGAGCTATCTCCTGTTTGATGTGCTCAAAGGCTTGTTTTGCTCAGGACCCCACTCAAAATAGATCTTCTTTCTAATCACTTGATAGAGAGGGCTCACAAGCTGACTGTGACCTGGAATATGCATCCTCCAAAATCCCACAAGTCCTAGGAAAGCTTGTGTTTCCTTCTTGTTGGTCGGTGGAGACATAGTTGCTATCTTGTTGACAACATCCAATGGCACATGACGGTGTCCATCTTGCCATTTTATTCCCAAGAACTGAATTTCTCATGCTGGTCCCTTGACCTTGCTTTTCTTTATGGCAAACCCAGCTCTCAGAAGAATCTCAATTACTCTTTGTCTTTTCTTGAACACTTCTTCTGCCTCATTGCCCCACACAATGATGTCATCAATGTATTGTAGATGTTCCGGGGCATCACCCTTTTCCACTGCAGTTTGAATTAGTCCATGACAAATAGTGGGGCTGTGGTTCCACCCCTGGGGCAGTCGATTCCAGGTATACTGGATGCCCCTCCACGTGAAAGCAAACTGTGGCCTGCACTCTTCTGCCAAAGGAATTCAAAAGAATGCATTGGCAATGTCAATTGTGGCGTACCACTTGGCTGCCTTTGACACCAGTTCATACTGGAGCTCTAACATATCTGGTACAGCAGCACTCAGTGGTGGCGTCACTTCATTCAGGCCACAATAGTCTACTGTTAACCTCCACCCTCCATCAGACTTTCGCGCCAGCCATATTGAGCTGTTAAAAGGTGATTGTGTCTTACTGATGACACCTTGGCTCTCCAGTTGATGAATCAGTTCTTGAATGGGAGCCAGAGAGTCTCAGTTTGTATGATACTGCCGTCGGTGCACGGTCCTCATAGCAATTGGCACCTGTTGTTCTTCAACTTGCAACAGTCTCACAACAAAAGGATCTTCTGAGAGGCCAGGCAGATTAGACAACTGTTTTACATTCTCTGTGTTCACACGGGCCACATCAAAAGCCCATCGGTATCCTTTTGGGTCTTTGAAGTATCCGCTCTTGAGATAGTCAGTGCCCAAGATACAAGGGGCTTCTGGGCCAGTTACAATGGGATGTTTTTCCCACTTGTCCCCAGTCAAGCTAACCTCGGCCTCCAGTACTGATAGTTCTTGAGAGCCCCCTGTCACTCCTGAGATCCAGATAGGTTCTGCCCCTCTATAACTTGATGGCGCTAGTGTACACTGTGCCCCGGTGTCGATTCAAGCCTGGTACTTCTGTGGATTTGATGTGCCAGGCCATCAAATCCATACAGTCCAATACCTGCGATCATCCCTTTCCTCCTCCTGGCTGCAGGCAGGGCGCCCTCTATTACCATTCTTGGTCAGAGTATTCGCTGTCTGACTCTTGCTGTGCCAGGCTGGAGGTTCCTTCATTAGGGTCAAGGGAAATTATCTCAGTCTTCCAGAATCTGGGAGATCGCTGGTTACTTTCTTGGGGTTTACACCAGCTTTAACATTAACAACCTTCTTGGATGTCTTCTTCTTGGCAGGGGTCTTTCCTGGCAATTCATGTACACAAGCTTCCAACTTAAAGGTGGGTTGACTATCCCACTTCCTCATGTCCTCCCCCTGGTCGCGCAGGAAGAACCAGAATTTGCAACGTGTCATGCACCTTGATTTTTGTGTTGGTTTAAGCCCTGCCCGGACCGGACACCATGTTGCCGTTGCCTCTCCCTCACCCTCAGCCAGTCAGGCTGGAAGTAAAGCACAAACCCTGGGATAAAATAAGAAGAAATTTAATACAACAGTGTGATAAACAATCTGAAAAACAACAGTAGCAATGATAACAAATATAAACAGTAATAACAATGAACAAAACAAAAGATATACACAAAAGACCGCAATGGATACAGATAGCTCGCTTGCATGCTTCCCGCTACCAAAGCCACAAAGGAAAGAGTTCCCACACTCCCGCGCCTGGACCTAACATGGTATGAATAACACGCCTGGAGATCCCTTCCCACTCTCTGCTGGGGAAACTTAACCCTATCCTTGCTGAACCAAGATATAATCCACCCCTTTATTCTATACCATCTGCGTCATGTCCAGCTGTCATTTAGCAGTTATCAATAACAAAATAACAATTTACAAAGGCACAGCATAATTCATGGCATGTTCTCACCCAGAATCAAGTCCCCCTGTGGTACGCATCGGACCTCTCCTTTGTCCAGCATCACCCACCAGGTACACCCAGGTCCTTGGGCAAAAGCAATCCCGTGGATTGATTTGCCTTTACCTTTGCCTGGTGCAGGACTAACCCAGACCATTTTTCCCAATATATTCCTCATGCACACCACAGGGACTTTATCCCCATCTACAGCACGTGGAAGTTTTGACTGAGCTGGGCCAGCTCGACTGCAGATCCTCTTGTGTTGACTAGCCAGGTGGCCTTTGCTAGATGCATGTCCCCGTCTTTGAAGGTCCCACCTCCCAGTGCTTTCAATGTGGTTTTCAACAGTCCATTGTAGCGCTCGATCTTCCCAGAGGCTGGTGCGTGGTAGGGGATGTGGTAGACCCACTCGATGCCGTGTTCTTCTGCCCAGGCATTTATGAGGTTGTTTAGGAAGTGGGTCCCGTTGTCTGACTCAGTTCTCTCTGTGGTGAAGTGTTGCCACAGGACTTGGCTTTCAAGGCCCAGGATGGTGTTCTGGGCGGTGGCGTGGGGTGCTGGGAAAGTTTCCAGCCATCCAGTGGTTACTTCCACCATTGTGATCACGTGGCGCTTCCTGTGGCGGGTCTGTGGCAGTGTGATGTAGTCGATCTGCCAGGCCTCTCCATATCTATCTTTCAACCATTGCTCTCCATTCGCTGGGGATTCACCCGCTTGGCATGTTTGATTGCAGCACGTCTCACATCCGTGGATGATCTCTGCAATGGTGTCAATAGCAAGGTCCACCCCTCGATCTCGAGCCCACCTGTATGTTGCATCCCTACCTTGGTGGCCTGCGGTCTCATGGGCCCACCGAGCTATGAACAGTTCACCTTTGTGCTGCCAGTCCAAGTCCACCTGAGTCCCTTTAATCTTAGCAGCTTGGTCTGCCTGCTGGTTGTGTCGATGTTCATCAGTGGCCCGACTCTTGGGTACATGGGCATCCACATGGCGCACCTTCAGAACGAGGTTTACCACACGGGCTGCAATGTCCTGTCATACTTAAGCAGCTCAGATGGTTTTACCCTTACGTTGCCAGTTGCTCTGCTTCCATTGCTGCAACGATTTCCACAGGGTATTTGCCACTGGCCACAAGTCGATGTAGAGGTAGAACTTTGGCCACTTTTCCTGCTCAGCAATATCCAAAGCAAGCTGGATGGCTTTCACCTCTGCAAACTAGCTAGATTCACCCTGTCCCGCAGCAGCTTCAGTGACCTGTTGTGTGGGACTCCATACAGCAGCCTTTCATCGTCTATGTTTTCCCACAATGCGACAAGACACATCAGTGAACAGGGCATAGCGCTTCTCAACATCTGGCAGCTCATTATATGGTGGGGCCTCCTTAGCACGTGTCACCTTCAGTTCTGGTGACATCCCGGAATCTTTGCTCTAATATCCTGGGCAGCTGGGGTTCCCTATTCGAGCCTGTTGTGTTATCAATGCAACCCATTTACTCCACGTGGCATCGTTTGCATGATGTGTGGAGGAGGCCTTTCCTTTGAACATCCACCCCAGCACCGGCAGTCGGGGTGCCAGGAGGAGCTGTGTTTCAGTGCCGACCACTTCTGAGGCAGCCTGAACTCCTTTGTACGCTGCCAGTATCTCCTTCTCAGTTGGTGTATAATTAGCTTCAGAGCCTTTGTATCCCCGGCTCCAAAAGCCTAGAGGTCGGCCTCGGGTTTCCCCAGGTGCTCTCTGCCAGAGGCTCCAGGTAGGGCCATTCTCCCCGGCTGCGGTGTAGAGCATGTTCTTAACCTCCTGCCCTTCCCAGACTGGCCCAAGGGCTACTGCCTGGGCAATCTCCCATTTAATTTGTTCAAAGGATTGTTGTTGCTCAGGGCCCCAATCAAAAATGTTCTTCTTACGGTTTACATGGTAGAGAGGGCTCACAATCAGGCTGTAGTTCGGGATGTGCATCCTCCAGAACCCCAGAGCACCCAGGAAAGACTGAGTCTCCTTTTTAGAGGTTGGTGGGACCATGGCTGTTATTTTATCACCTCCATTGGGATGTGGCGACGCCCATCTTGCGATTTTATTCCTAGGAATTGAATTTCCCTTGTAGGCCCCTTAACTTTATTTTGCTTAATGGCAAAGCCAGCCTTCAGGAGGATTTCAATTATCTTCTTCCCTTTCTCAAAGACATCCTCGGCTGTGTCCCCCCATACAATGATGTCATCAATGTACTTCAGGTGTTCTGGAGCCCCACCTTTCTCCAGTGCAGTATGGACCAGTCCATGGCAAATGGTGGAGCTGTGGTTCCACCCCTGGGGCAATCGATTCCAGGTGTACTGGATGCCTCTCCAAGGGAACGCAAAGTGTGGCGTGCACTCTGGCGCTATTGGAATGGAGAAGAACGCGTTAGCAATGTCAGTGGTGGCGTCCCACTTGGCTGCCTTCGACTCCAGTTCATACTGGAGCTCTAGCATGTCCGGCACTGCAGCACTCATTGATGGCGTAACTTCATTCAGGCCACAGTAGTCCACAGCTAGCCTACATTTGCCATTGGGCTTTCTCACTGGCCATATACGGCTGTTGAAGGGTGAGTGAGTTTTGCTGATCACCTTCTGGCTTTCTAGTTGACGGATCAGCTGATGGATGGGGACCAGGGAATCTTGCTTGATGCGGTACTGTCGCCACTGCACCGTCCTGGTAGCAGTCGACACTTGCTGCTCCTCAACCTTAAGCCGCCCCACCACTGAGGGATCCTCTGAGAGGCCGGGTAAGGTGGACAACTGTTCAACCTCCTCCAGGGCAGCTACACCAAAAGCCCACCGGTACCCTTTTGGGTCTCTGAAGTACCCTCTCCTGAGACAGTCTATGCCCAGGATGCACGGGGCATCTGGGCCAGTCACAATGGGGTGCTTATGCCAGTCCTTCCCAGTCAGGCTCACTTCAGCTTCCAGTAGGGTCAGCTGTTGGGATCCCCCTGTCACTCCGGAGATGCGAATGGATTCAACCCCACTGTAGCTTGATGGCATCAGGGTGCACTGTGCACCAGTGTCCACCAAAGCCTAATACTCTTGTGGGTCTGACGTGCCAGGCCATCGGATCCACACTGTCCAGTAAATCCGATTATGTATTTCCTCCACCTGGCTGGAGGCAGGGCCCCCCTAATCCTGCTCATCATCACTCACTTCTTGCAAGAATGATTTGCTGGTCCCCTCCAGAGGGTCAGACATAACGTTCACCATTCTATTCTGTCTGGGGGATTTCTGACTGGACACTGGAGCTGCGCTCTTCTTGGAGGACTCCCCTTTTGTGATGGGCTTCCCTTTCAGCTGCTCTACTCGTGCAGCTAGGGCAGCAGTGGGCTGTCCATCCCACCTTCTTGTATTTTCCCCATGGTCGCAGAGGAAAAACCACAGGGTTCCTCGTGGTGTGTACCTTCTGCTGCCTTTCTCTTGGGTGGGGAAACATTTACTTCTAATGGCTGAGACATTAGCCCGTGCAGGTGGAGTGTAGGACATGTCCTCTTCTATTTTCTAGACCCTCTGAGACAGTTCCTCCACAGCTGAGACCCAGGAATGCTGAGATGAAGGGAGATTTCCCTCATATTGCTGGAGCTTGCCAACCACTCCATCCACTGTTAGAGTGTGGGTGTCTGTCCACCAGGACACTATTGCCTATGCTTTCGAGTGTGCTTCTGGTGCACTCTTCAGGAACTTTTGCCACATCAGGTCTGTGCAAGGGGCTTTATCTGGGTCCATGGGTGACTGCCCATCATTCAGATCACCATATATCATCTCAAACACTGCCAGTTCCATGATGTTCTGGATGCCTTTCTCAATGCTGGTCGATTTGCCTAGCTGACATAGGATATCATCCTTGTAGGGGTGCCTCTCCCTTACACTGAGCAGGAGTCGCTTCCAAAGGCTGAGGCTTTGAGTCTGTTTCCCTATTTCCCTATCAATGCCATCATTCTTGGCCAAAGATCCCAGCTGCTTGGCCTCTCTCCCCTCCATTTCAAAAGCACTGGCGCTATTGTCCCAGCATCGGAGCAGGCAGGTGCAAATCTGCTCGCCTCCCATGCGGCCAAAATCTCTCCATATATCTCGCAGCTCAGTCGGGGATAGAGATTGGTCAATCAGCACTGTCCCTTCCTCCTGTTCTCGTGATGGGCCTCGCTCATCCCCATCCCCCAGTTTGCCAACTAACATTCTGGTATATTTGTTTTTCTGTATCAGGGCAACTGATACCGGCACTAGCTGGCTCTCTGGCTCAGTCACTTCGCTGGTGGAGGTGGCTCAAACTGGTTTTGCCTGTTCCCCCGGCCCAGATACTATACCAGTAAGTTCACGCTCAGGTTCTGTAGCCCTTTTTCCCCCTTGAGGGCATTGGGTGGTATTAAAGAGGACAGGGTAGGCATGGGCAAGTCCCCAACACAATGCAGCTATTTGTGTCCCCTGGGTTTTACCAGATTGGTAACACACCCTTTCTAAGCACTCCATCAGATTATCAGGGCTCTCCATTTGTTCAGGAGTGAAATTCCAAAGCATTGGGGGTGCCCACCGACTCAGGCCTTTGCCCATCTTTTCCCACACCCCTTGCCACTCACTATTACCTGACCTCAGGGCAGGTTTCCGGGCACTGCTATTGTTAGAGAAGTGCTACATGGTCAAAACCAAAATCAGGCAGACATTCAGAAAGCATTGTGCCACAATCACACTGGCCTGCAGGCTCCAAGGATAACTGAAACTCCCCAAAACTGAGAGGGTCTCTTCTCCTGGCTCACCCATAGAGGGGGTGAGACCCCTAACAAAACCCCAGGCAGCAAACAGGTACCGGCCCACCTCCACAAATAGCGATACAAAAGCATTATAAGCAGTCAATAGCCTGTACATCAACATAAGACCCTTTATACACTTTCCACCGATAACAAACGCCAGCACTTGGATCATACACTGGATATAAGGATTAATCCAGCCTCACCACACAAGCAAGTGGGCCAGCATTGCAAACATTTTCTTATCAAACAAATGCAAATACAAACAGAAAAATTTCACCCAACAGATTGCTCTAACACACTGTGATCAAGGTCTGTCCCTTTTTTATTTTTATTTGAGCCCTCTTGTGCCCCACGTTGGTGCACCAAAAAGGCTGTGTTTGTTTAGGCCCTGCTGGGACCTGAGACCACGTTGCTGTTGCCCCTCCCCCACCCTCAGCAGGTCAGGCTGGAAGTGAGGCACAAACCCCGGGTTAAAATAAGAAGAAATTTAATACAACAGTGTGATAAACAATCTGAACAACAACAGTAGCAATGATAACAACAACAGTAAACAGTAATAACAGTAAACAAGACAAAAGATAAACAGAGAAATACCGCAATGGATACAGACAGCTCATTCCCGTGCTTCCTGCCACCAAAGCCACAAAGGGAATAGTTCCCGCTCTTCCACGCTCGGACGTGATGTCAGCATGGTATGAATAACCCGGCTAGAGATCCCTTCCCCCTTCGCACTGCTGGGCAAACTTAACCCTATCCTAGCTGAACCAGGACAGTTTCCCTTTCTCCCTGACTGGGACAGGAGAGAACTGATTTCTTGCGGAGCTCCTAACATCCTGGGCACTCGTCCATAGAGATGAGGAGGTACCAAGACCCTTTTCAAAGTTCTGAAGCCAGGAAGAGACTGCCTCCGCTGTTGGCGTACATCTTAGTCCTTCTCCTGCATCCATTTCTGGGTAGTACATCACAGCCAAGCTTGCAGAATACGAGGATGGCGCACCTTTAAACACCTTCCTCCACATGGCCCGTGTGCATGGGACATCCTCTGGATTTTTAGGGGCTTCATCATTATCTGGATCACCATAGATGACTTCCATCACTGCTAATTCTCTCAGGTACTGGACACCTTCATCTGCAGTAGCCCACTTCCCTGGGGTGTGGTCCATAAGATCTTCCTTAAAAGGATACCTTGCTTTAACACGTGAAAGGAGCCGTCTCCATAGACTGCAAATTGCTGTCTCTTTTCCAATTCCCCTTTCAATTCCTCGGTTTCTAGCAAGGGAACCCAGCTGTTGGGCTTCCTTACCTTCCAGCTGTTGAACATCTGCCCCATTAGCCCAGCATCGCAGCAGCCAGGCAGCGATCCGCTCACCCGGCTGGCGGCAAGAGTCTTTCCGCAGATCTCGCAGTTCTGATGACGTCAGGGACCGGGTAGTTTCTGCCTCCTGTTTCAGTTCTGTTATTCCCTCTTCCGATACCTTTGCTGAAGGACCAGCTTTTTCCTCTTCTTTCTCCTCCCTTATTAATCGAGGGTATGGGCCTGTTTTTCTTCCTGTCCATTGTTTCTTTTTTACTACTGGGGCAATCTCAATTGCTGTTGTTATTGTTTGAGTTCCCATGTCAACCACAGTCCTTTGAGAGTGCTGAACTGCAGCTCGGTAAGCACAGGCCAGGTCCCAGTACAGTGTTAAAGTGCTGATTCTCACTGGGATAGGCAAGACACCCCTCTATCAGGTGATGTGACAATTTTGTGGGGTTGCTTGCCTGTTCAGGGGTAAGATCCCAGGCTACAGGAGGTGATAACCGTCCTAGGAATCTGCCCAACTCCTTCCACTCTCCCTGCCACCCAGGAACAGGCCACCTCAGGTCACATTTTGATACTGACTCACTCAAAATTTGCGTTCTCTTACACCAAGAGCATACCGAGCTCCACACAACCCACAACAGGCGATCAGCATTAATAAAGTGTATCAATGAACTAACATAAGGATGACTAAGTACCTCGGGAGCCTGCAAAATAAAACCACTCATGATGTTCCCAACTCCTTGCAGCATGTTCCCGAGCTTAACAAAATAAAGATAAGCAGCACAATAAACAAGCCCGTGACCAGCACAAGAGCTTGTTGCTTAATAACTACTATAGCTACAGCACATTTAATATAAAACTGCCGTTGTTGTGCCCCATGTTGGGCACCAGAATAGACTGTGATGGTTTAACTTTGGCTAAATGCCAGGTATCCAACAAGTCGCTCTATCGCTTCCCCCCCCTTTTCCCCTTGTTTTCTCAACAGGGCAAAGAGGGGGAAGAAAATAAGATAAACCAACCCTTGTGGGTAAAACAAAAGCAGTTTTAATATAAGCAAAATGAAGCAAAGGTCCATGCTTGGAAGCAAAAGAAAACAGATTTATTCTCTGGTTCCCATGAAGAGGTGATGTCGGGCCTTCTCAGGAAGCAGGGCTCCAATACGCATAGTGATTGCCTCGGAGGACCAAGGGTGACCCCACCCCCTTCCTCCTTTCTCCCAGCTTTATACTGAGCAGACATCACATGGTATGGAATATCCCTTTGGTCGGTTTGGGTCAGCTGTCCTGGCTGTGTCCCCTCCCAAGATCTTGCCCACCCCGTCCCACTGGGGGAAATATCAGAAAGAGCCTTGGTGCTGTGTAAGCACTGCTCAGCAGCAGCCACAACACCAGGGTGCTATCAACACCCTGCCAGCTCCCAGCATAAAACACAGCACCGTGAGGGCTGCTGTAGGGGAAAACCAATTCCAGCTCAGCCAGACCCAGTACACATATCTACTTCATAATATTTTTATCAAAATGGTACTTCTGTTACAGTTGGGCTTCAGAAGTCTTGGAGACAGCTTTCCTTTTGTGTACTTTTTTTTTTTTTTTTTTTTTTAAATTAATCAGTAAATTCTTCTATTTTGCTTCTAAGTCCCCCTCTACAGAGAGAGTCCCTTCTCTTAGGAGGGACCCTCCTAATTCACAGTTCCCCTTCTAGGAGACAGGAACTCTGCTGAACCTATCTATACAGTTATAAATGTAAAGATGAGAATGATTCATCTAGTTGCAAATGTGTCGAGTACTGATTGTTTGTTGATGCTGTTTCCTCAAAACTGTCTTTAAAATGTCTCTAAATGTTCAGTTTATTTTTGTGTTCATTCTTTCCATCACTTCAGCTATTCTTCAGGCTTATAACTGTCAGCCTGATATATAATTATTCCCACATTTCTACCTCTTACATTTGTAGTGATATCTCCTATTTCATTAGATGATTCCTCTTTTGAACAGAAGTGTGGTGGTTTGATCGTGGCTAAATGCCAGTTACCCACCAAATTGCTGTATCACTTCCCTCCCTTCCCCCTTTTTACTCAACAGAGAAAAGAGGGGAAAGAAAATAAAATAGGGAAAAAAACCCAGCCCTTGTGGGTGAAACAAAAACAGTTTTAATATAAGCAGAGCAAAGCAAAGGTCTGCACGCAGAAGTAAAAAGCAAACAGATTTATTCTCTAGTTCCCATGAAGAGGCCATGTCGGGCCTTCTCAGGAAGCAGGGCTCCAATACGCGTAGTGGTTGCCTCGGAGGACCAAGGGTCACCCCACCCCCTTCCTCCTTTCTCCCAGCTTTATACTGAGCAGACGTCACATGGTATGGAATATCCCTTTGGTCAGTTCGGGTCAGCTGTCCTGGTTGTGTCGCCTCCCCAAAAGACACAAACATATTTAGCAGTTATAAATGGGAGGTATGAAAAGAGATACCAATACATCAGCTTTCTAAGGCAGTTTAACTCTCTTACAGTAATCAGACCCTAAACAAACAAATCAGACAATAATCCATGTCCTAATTATTATGACCCAACAACACGACTGTTGCAGGAGCCACTATATGGACAGACAAAAGTGCATCTCAGTTTCCAATGTACAGGTTATTGTGCTTCAGAGTAAACACCACAGTTTCCTAATGTGGAAGAATTAATAGACCATTTTTCTTGTCTTTTAGATTAATTTAATAATGGACATGTCAGAGTATCTTCTTAAGAGTACAAAGCAATAATTTTTTAATCACTAGAGGGAAAGCAGTTTGCCAGTGGGAAAGTAAGTGTTGCAATCATGCATTAATCAAGCAGATTTGGCCAATAGATCACAGATAACTATACAGCTTATGGCTGTGAGGTTTCCTGTTTAAAATTCTAAAAAAATAATGGACAGTTCTGGGAAGTGAGACAGGAGATTTTTTCAAAATACTCTTTCTACTCTACTCTAGTGACTGAAGTCAGACACAAGTAAATTCAAAACCAGTTGGAGAATGGAATGAGACTATATCCATGAAGATTACTCTTCTAACACAGACTGATAGGGAATATTCCTGTGTGAATTATTGCCAGGCATATATGTTTACTTGAAGGCTTCAGCAGATGGTGTAAATGGCAATCTAAAAGTTTGGTACTAAATTTAAGATGAGTTGTAAGTTGATAGCACTAGCAATAACACTACTATATCAAGTCAAAAAATCAACAAAAGAATAAAAACTTCAGGGACAGCAACCAGAAGTAGAAATTTTACTCATAGTATTTAGCTGAAAAACTTTTACAGTGAAACTTTATCTTTAGTTTATAAGACTAGAAGTCCAAATGATATGATTTAGACTATGTTATAATATTTCTGTTATAAATGCAGAGGCAGAACCAGAAAATAACTTTTATGAATTTATTGAAATGAGAACAAGCAAAACAAAAAGGTTCACTATGCCGGGGAGTGGGGGCGGGGGGGGGGGGGGGGTCCAGGGGTCCACTCCGCACCTACGGCCCGAGGACACCACATGGATGGATGCACGACAATGTGTAAACAAACCCACCACTCTTTATAGTCTTTCTGATACATATTCATAAGATGGGTGTGTTTTAGTCTGTGCAAGCGCAGTGGAATTTCTCAAATTTTATCAATTTTTCTGGTGTTGTTGAGGGGGGTTGTCTGGTGTTTTCCATTCTTTTCTGCACGCGCAATCCAGGGGCTTCTGACAGGGGCTTTTCCAGTACTTGTCCACGTTTGCAGTAACTGTCCATTTGAGTCTGTGTTTACTTGAGGAAAAAAAAAACCAAACCATTTTAACAATAAAAACCTGATAAATCTCTTTTAACTTATGTACATAGCAAAACCCCAGCAGCACCCATGCCTCTCATATTAAAGTCATTATATTTTTAACATGAATCACTACCATATTCTTCACATCTCAATAACAAATGTAAAAGCAGGGGAATCTCAACTTAGTGTTCACTGCAAGGTTTCTTTTTTTAATAAATAAATAAATAAATAAATGAAAGACCCAGAGATAATGGAGTTTCATGGTTGCAATCCAGGGGAAAATATTTACTTTAAAGCCCTACAGCAATTCTAAAATCTATGATTTAATGAATAATTAATTTCATTTTATTTTAATGGATGACTCTAGAAGTGATTGAAACTCATACAATCACTAAATATATAATTTCAGACTGATCTATGAACGTTTAAAGTGTATCTGTGCCTGCTGTGATTTTCTGTTTACTGAATATATACAATTTTAGAATTTTTCTGTTTCTAGAGATAGGTTACAATCTTCAGTTCAATACAGACTGTTACACAGGAAATAAAGAGATCATACTCTCCCATGAATATTTCTTCTGGTTTTGTTTTATTTCTCTCAGTATGTGAAATAAAAGATAGGTCTGACTGCAAGTCAATGGTTACTTTTTGACCAAAAATTCAAGAACACTAGACAAATCCTATTCAGAGAGAAGAAAGTTATACCAAGTTTAAGCTGACAGATGGAAGGAAATCCAAACCATTAGTACACCACAAAGAAGTTCTTCAGAAGACCTGCGTCCAAGTAATATACGTTTGGGATTTAAGAAAACAAATCACAAGGTCATTTAAATGGTTTCAAGTTTTAGTAAAAAAAAAATAATAAAAAAAAAAAAATCAGTAAAAGCTTCCAGAAAAACACAAAGGAAGACCAAAAGTAAAGAGCGTGATTCTGACTCTTTGTTTAATGACCAAAAGTCACAGATCTTCCTGATACTGCTCTTTTTCTACTGTAAACAAACCTTTTCACTTTAAAAAAAAAAAAAAGTTTCCGCTTTTGTCAAACTATCCAGTTGGTGACATAAAGTTTCCACCTTTGTCAAAATATCCAGTTGGTGACATTTTAAATGAGCAGTTGCATTAGTAGTTTCTAGAGAAGGCTGACTGCTTAAAACACCACTTCAACATTTTCCCTATTTTTTCTGTGCTCTTCATATTCATTGTTGTTTCCCCTCACTCACTTCCAGCAGTTTGTCCTTTCAGCTAACTGCTTCCTGATCAACACACAGAAAAGAAACAAGTCCCAAGTGAAATGCAAAATATCATGAAAGTCAACAAAAGCAGATTTTCTTCTCTAAACTGAAAGATACATTTTCCTGATGGATTTATATTCCTTGCTTATCTTTATCAAAATAAAATATTGTGTTTATGCATAAGCATCTGACTGTGAAATATTTTGATACAATCAGTATTGAAACTGCTATTGCCATAAATGGATTAATGAAATAAAAAATTATTGGTCTGTTTTCAGATCATGAATTAGGAACAGTAGGTATTTTTAAAAGTATACAATAGCATTCTATTAACAAGAACAATTTACTTTAGCTTTCATCAGAGTGATATTTTAAATTCTATAAAGATTTTATCTGAAGATTCCATGTGCTGGGTTTGTGTGGTGGGGTTTTTGGTAGTGGGAAAGGGAGCTACAGCAGTGGCCCCTTGTGAGAAGCTTCTTGAAGATCCTCTGGCTCCAAGTCAGACCCACCTCTGTTCAATGTTGAGCCAACTAATGACTGTGGCTGCACTTCTACTATAACATATTTAAGAAGAGAGGAGGTTGGAGTTGTGAGGAGGAGTTGCAAGGAAGACACCTGTGTGAACATCAAGGTCAATGGAAGAAAGGAGAAAGAAGGGAAGGGGTGTGCCAAACCAGAGACCCCCTCTGTATCCTGTGGTAAGATAGCAGGCCACCCTCCCTGCCACCATAGACATCCATGGTGGAGCTCAGATCTGCCTTCAGCTTGTGGAGGACCCCACACTGAAGCAGTCAGCTGCACCTGAAAAAGGCCAGGACTCTATGGGAAGAAGCACCCAGTGTTTTAGTTTGGCACTGGGAGGGCTGCAGCATGCAAGGGTGGCCCACACCAGAGCAACACAGGAATGGCTGCAGCCCATAGGAAGTACTCATGACAGAGAAAGTATGTGGAGGACTGTCTCCCATGAGAGGGACACCATGCTGGAGCAGGGAAGAATGCAAGGATTCCTCCCCACTGAGGAGGAAGGTGTCAGGGACTGACCATAACCCCACTCCCTTCCCCCTGCACCACTGGAGGGGGGACGAAGTAGAGAAATCTGGAGCATAGCTGAGCCTAGGAAGTAGGGAGGGGTGGGGGGAAGGTGTTTTAAGATGTGTTAAAGCTTCTCACTGTCCTACTCTGTTAAGTGTTGTTGTCAGTGTTTGCATTAGTGATGTTTTTTTCTTCCCCTAACAAATCTGTCTTTTGCCCATGACCATAATGGATGAATCATTCCTCCCTATCCTTATATTGATTCCTGAGCCTTTTGCTTTATTTCTCCTTCCCAGCGCTTGGGGGAAATGAGGGAGTGAGCAGCTGTGTGGTGCTCAGTTGCACTCTAGGCTCAAACTGTGACCATCATGCTAATTAACTGATCCCATCATGCTAATTATAAGCTGTGTTTTGACATTGAAGTACAGAAAGGCTAAATGTCAAAGCACATCAGCAGCACAGACAAAAATGGAAGCCAAACTTCCTGAGTGACTCAATACCAATGTTGTCACTTTTGCAATACCCTTTGAAGCCACACCACACTTGAATTTCTCATCTCTAGACTTACCAATGGAGAGCAGTAGAAAGGAGATACTGTTTTCCACAATGTCTAACAGACAATTATATCTAATGAAAAAAAATTCATTTAGCAAGTTTTTGAAAATTGTTCAAGGCTAAATCCCTCAGGTCTGGACAGTCAAATTAATATGTGGCATTAGTTTTAATTACTCTAAAAGCAGGGTGAAGAAGCTCTAGCATGGGGCAGAAATCCCATCTGAGTTCTTGTACATCCTGTCCAGAAAATCATGTCATTTTATAAGAACTGCTCAGCCTGGTATGATTCTATGCTCAAACATCACACCATCATTTGGCTGGAGAGACCTCCAGCCAACAATACCAACCCTGAGTAGCTGACACAGGAATTGGATTTTCAAACAGTGTTAAACAGCAGATGTCCTCTGAAGTCAATAGCCCTAGGAAGACTAAGAAATTGATTCATGGAAAAAAGACTCTACATCTAACTCAAACAGAATTTCTTCTTTGGTGAGCTTTGCAATGCATTATAGCCACCTTTTCAGGTAGTTGCACTGCTTCCAGCAGTTTGAGGATTTCTTTGGCATGCTTTATATGTTTTCCCTGTGCAGACAAGAGTCCTCCTTCTCTCCACACTGCCCCATGAGCATGGACCTCTGTGAAAGCCTATTTAGAGTCCATCCATATATTAATTTTCATACCCTTGGCCATTTCCAGTGCCTGTGTTAGAGCTATTCTTTCTGCCTTTTGTGCTGAGGTATTTGGAGGAAGAGCTTTAGATTCTATTACCTGATTTTCGGTGGTTACCATGTATCCTGCCTTGCAGATACCTTGTCAAGTAAAACTGCTCCCATCTGTATACCAGGATTGACTAAGGTCCTCTAATGGCTCCTCCTCGAGGTCTGGCCGGCTGGAATAAACTGCTTTGATTGTTTCCAGGCAGTTGTGTGTCACTTGTTCTCCTGTGTTTCCACTGAGAAAAGAAGCTGGGTTGACAATATTAGTAACCTCTATTTCTATATCATCCTGTTCCACTACGAGGGGCCTGGTATTTCAGGTACCTTTGAGGTGAAAGCCCGTGTCGTCCTTTCACGTTTAGTCCTGCAGACACTGTGTGGGATACTAGTACTGTGAGTTTCTGGCCCAATGTGAATTTCTGTGCTTCCTGGATATTTAAAACTACTGCTGCTACTGCCCTCAGGAAGCTAGGCTGTTCCTTGCTTACTTCATCAAGTTGTTTAGAGAAGTATGCCACTGCCCTTCTATCTGGCCCCAAATTTTGGGCCAGGACCCCTAGGGCTATTCCCTGTTTCTCATGGGAGAATAACCAGAAAGGCTTAGTGATGTCTGGTTAACCCAAAGCAGAGGCATCCATCAACTTCCTTTTCAGCTGACGGAATGCTCTGTCTGCCTTTCCATTCCAAATGAGGGGTTTCAGATTTGATTTTAATAGTTCATAAAGGGATTTTATCATGAGTCCATAGTTATATATTTACAGGTGACACCATCCGGTCATTCCTAGGAACGTGCGGAGCTCTTTAGGTGTCTGTGGCCGAGGGGTCTGACAGAGGCCTCTTTCCTTGCAGTTCCTAGGGTCCGTTGACCAGCTGTGACCTCATATCCAAGGTAGGTTACTTGCTGCTGAGCTACTGGAGCTTTCTGTGGAGAGACTCAATAGCCATTAAGTCCCCAGAAAATTAATAAACGAATAGTCCATGCAATGCACATTTCTTCAGTCTCTGTGGCCATTAATAGATTATCTACATACTGCAGGACTTCGCCGATTTCATGTGGTCACTCCCATTGCTCCAGATCTTTAGCTAGTTGGTATCCAAAAAAAAGAGTGGGGCCACTTTTAAATCCCTGGGGTAGCACAGTCCATGTTAATTGCATCTTCCCTGTGGATTCTGTGTTTTCTCATTCAAATGCAAAAAATAACCGAGTTTCGGAGCCCAAAGGCAAGCAAAGGAAGGTCCAGTACAGTGAACCTCGTCCCTGTAAAGGTTTTGGTGAATTTGGCATCTATAAAAACTCGTATACTCCTAATTGCTTTCCTCACTTGAATTTTAAAGGTTTCAAAAAAAATGCCTTTTAATTTTGGCCAGTAGCTCCCTTTACTCTTATAAAATCATTGCCTAAGGGTGTTAAAGCTTCATGTAAAACCAAAAAATATTGTTCCAGCATTAACCAAAAATTCTGTATCATGCTGTTGATTTCTTAGCTTTGTTACAACCAGTGGATCCGCTAGGGTAGACTCCCCAGGTCCCCATAAGTCGTCATCCTTGACATGAGTTTCTATTCTGTCTTTTCCCCTCTGCTTCTCTGGACACTCATTTTGCCAGTGTCCTTTCTGCTTACACCATGCACACTGGTCCCTTCCTAAAGGCTGCTTGGGTCTTACACTCTTAAATACCCTGCTTTCTGGTCGTGATGCCACTAATGCCCACTTTTCCTTCCTCTGGTCTTCCTCTCTATTGCAAATACTCTCCACGCTACATTCAACAAGGTCTCCAAATCCCTATTCTCTGGCAGCTCCAGCTTCTGCAACTTCTTTCGAATATCCCGCGCTGATTGTCCTATAAATAACGACACTAACTGTTGCATTCCCACCTCTGATCTTGGATCTAAGGGTGTGTGCCGCCTCATGGTATCCCGCAGCTTATCCAGGAATTCTGAGGGAGTATCTTTGGGTCCCTGCCGAAGGGCATATAGAGCTGACCAGTTAATTGCTTTTGGTACAGCCTGCTCCATGCTCCTTACAATCCAATCTCTATATGCATTTAGCAGTCTCATATGGGCTGCTCTGTTAGGGTCCCAGTATGGATCCGGTAAGGGGAAGTGATCTTTTATATCTTCGTCTGTACCCCTAAGGTTATTGGTAGCCAGATCCTGGGCTGTTTTTAATATTAATTGTTTTTCAGCTTCTGTTGTGTGATCCAATCCAGATCATGTTGTTTCACCAGAAACTGAAAATGCCTAGTCACCCTAAGAGGGTCGTTTCAGTACCCCTTCATAGACTTTTCCAGGTTGCAAGATCAAAGGAAGTGAACAAGACTTTTATTCTGACAGGGCCCCATCCAGCCCCACGGCCTCTCAGAGGAGCCGGCACCACCGCTGCTTCTCCCATCTCTGTCTCCGATATGGGGCTGTGAGGGGGGGGAGCCTGGCTCTGGCTCCTCCAAACTTTCACCCTCCTCCTGCTGGCTTCCTACTGGTGGTTTATAGTACTCTGGTAAATCCTTTATTTCAAACCCTTTCTATTTTTCCCTTCCTTATTATTTTCTCTTTCCTGTGCTAGCACTAGTGGATCTCATGGGGGTGACAGGCCATGGTCTATCTGACAGTCAAGATGGTCTCAGAGGGTGAAAAACATGTCTGCATAGGAGACTTCATCCCACATTCCTTCCCTCCTTAAAAACAGCATCAATTGCAGCAGGGTGTTAGAATGCAAGGTCCCATTAAGGGGCTATTTCTCCCCCTCATCCAATTTATATAGGAGCCACCACTGATTGCAATACTTCATTGAGGTCTTTTTATTCCTTGTGCCTGGAGGTCCCCCTATCTCTTTCCAGTGTTTTACAATGCAGCCCAGGGGGATCTTTCTGACTATTCCCCCACTCTGGCCGCTTCCCATCTCGTCTACTTGACCTTAACACACTACCCGATTAAGCTGACAATATCCCCCTCAGGCAGATGGTACAGAGGAGCACTCTCCCCACAGAGTACGCACCTAAATTCAAGACAACAATGAACACAGAATTACTGCCTCCTGCAAGAGGAGATATTTCACCTGTGACACTTGAAACACTGAGCCCCAACAAACAGCAGGATCAGTGACCCAGCCGGCAGGCACTAAAGCTCTGCACTAAGGAATGTTCACTCGTGCTACAGTATCCCCCTGGTACAGTCTGCCCTGTGCTTCGTTCCTCACCAGCAGCTTCCCTGACGGGATAATGGAATCGTGGGTCAGAGAACTCCACACTCTGCAGCTGCAGCTGGGCTGCGTCTCACACCCACAGAACAATCACACAACCACACAAAGGGGCCCCTCACACTTATTACTCACACAACATAAAATGACAAATATTACAAACATCAAAACAACAATTAGAACAATTGCTAAATCATAAAAGTCATAAATCGAAGCCAAAAGCATAAATCATATACCATGAGCTGTTTGCCATTTATCATTTACCACAAATCCACACCTGATCAATATCTACTCAATTATTATAAACGGTACCAGATTTTACATTTGATGGTAACATGGCAATGCCACACCACTCCCATAACACCATACTAGGAGCACTCAGGTCGACTCAGGATACCAATGCGGTCAGAGTGTCGAAACCACTCTGTCACCACAAGCCCATAACCACACTGCCTGGGGACTCACATCCCAACCCCAGGGGGAGCACAATGGCTCTTTACCTCACGACGTCTCCTTATGACTTACAGGTCTCCCCTTTCTCCCACATACCAGATCTGCAGCCAATGGATGGTCCTTGTCTGTCCCTGCAAAGATCGGCAGAGCGAGGGAGGCTCTCCGAGAAAGAAGCCTCAGGGCGTGCCTAGAGCATCCCCCTCTCAGCCAGTCCTGCAGCCAGATAGAGAGGGTCCCATCTGGGGTGCCAAACTGATTCACGGAAAAATAGACTCTACAATTTGAATAGAGTTATAAAGCAGGTATATTTACTCCAGCGCCGCGGTGCAAGGGGATTTCTCCACAAAGCTTGCACACCCACTGCACATTTTACCAAAAAATTATAGAGTGTGGATATTCATATTCATTGGGTTACATAACACAAACATACAGATGCATGAGTAAGGCTGGGTTAGTTAGAAAGGCTGGTGTCAACAGTTTATGTTCTCTTTACACCGGCCTATTGCCTCCTGGTGGTCGTCTTCGGGGGGCTTTGGGAGGAAGGCTGAAAGTCTTTCTTACCTTGTTTTTTTTCCCTGGAGCATGCACAGATTCTCTTGGCCAATTTCTTGACTAACAAGAGTGTTTTTCAGCTGGTTTACTCATTCTATCTTATCTAAGAAAACCAATAGAACTTCTACCATTCGTATATGGCTATCTTTACCCATTAGCAAAATTCCAACTAGTTAGAGCCACCTGTTCCTCAAGGGCAAAAGTATAATATTTTACTGAACATTGTAATCCTTGGCAGATTTTCACAGTGAACTGCTTTGTTCTGATGAACACAGTAGTCCTTGGTAAGCTCCCACAGAACAGTCTGGGCAAGCAGGATCCTTAGCAATATTAAAAAATACTATAACTTGCTATAAGTAAGTAAATAAGTTGCTAAGCAGTTTTCTATAAGTAAATCTCAAAACAAGTAATTCTTTCTCTGTATCAAAACCCAACCCTCTGAACAGAGAAATCTGCACTGATCCAAAACCCATAAAGGAATCTACAGAGGGACAGCACCATTCAACCAGAGAAAAGAAGCTCCTCTTTGCAGGGCCATGGTCATGCCTCCGATCATGTTTTCTTCCTGAACCTGCCACCAGAAAAAGTCATCTCATGATTAGTGTGAGAAGACAGGAAAATAGCAGTAGGGCAAACAGTAGAACAAATGGGAAGAAAATGTATTTTATTCACTCACCCTAGTGACCTCTAGGTGACTTCACTGGCATTAACACAGGCATTCAAAATTCCAGTGTTCATAAATTAACTCATTCATGACTAAAAATCAATTTATCTGGAAAAAAAAAAAAAAGAAAAAGAAAAAAAAAAGAGTAACTTCCTGACTTAAAAGTTGAAGGGGAATCTGCACTGACATCTTCTGAACCTCTCAAAGTGTCTTTTTCACCAGTTTGGGCTTCTTCTACCATAGTTTTTTTTTAAATTATTTGATGACACATTTTGTTCTTGAATTTGACTCTTACTAATGTAAAATTTATTCCTTTTTCCTCCTATGAAGACATACAGATGTAATCTAAAAAACTTTACCAAAAAATGAATTTATACTGCTTTGAACTTCACCTCATATTTTTTGTCATTATCTCTTACTTCTAACTAAACTAGCTTCAGCATGTATGGAATGGGAAAGATTCCTGTAGCCTGAGAATAAAAATGTAGGGTTGTAGTGCAGATAATTCTTCTATTGATACACAAAGCCACTTTCATTTATTTACTGATTTTATAATATTAATCCTTCATATAGTAAAAACAGTGACAGTGGAATTAAACTTTGTGATTGGAGAATGGTCTCCTACTATGAAAATAAATGTCTCAGCCTCACCTAAGAATTTATTTTATGTAACCTCATTTACAGTGCCTCAACATTTAGCTTGCTGTGAGACATCATTATCCATTCACAGTGTTCAATTCCATTTGCCTCACTCCCCACTTACAACATCAACCAATCAGGCAGCTGAACTGTCTTTTCTTGGAATTTACTGCTGATCAGTTTTTGAAAACATCAATAAATTAAGACCTATTTTAGTTATAAAAGTACTGCCAGTGTTTCTTGACTGGAACATATAATAAGCTTTCCTCCTCCAAAATAATCTAGTTTGAGGAAGAAAAAAAAAAAAAAAAAAAAAAGACAATTACTACTGCATCAATATCTATCAAAAAGGTGAGAGAGATTACATTAGTTTTTGTTAAAAGCAACATGAAAACATTGCAAATAAAGTAATCGCACAGAAAATAATCAGCCTTAGCATTTGCCCTAATATTTCATGTGACAATGATTTCTTTAGTTGGGATTATTCTTTTTAACCTATTCACTACTTTTCACCCAATACATAGTTCTGTGCAATTCTTAAGAAAAGAGAAAATAGTTTCAGGATGCAGATACGGCCATGGGTCTCTGTGGGAGCTGATTGCAGCCATCTGAGGTGGACAGAGGAGAAGAACCCAGGGTACATTTGTGCTGACAGAGGACTGTTATGTTGACAGGGAGAGAGGCTGAGGTACATAGTGGCCTTGGGTGTGATGGTAAACAACCTTGGGAGGGGGGGCGGGCTGGAGGAGGGAGGATGTTGTGACATGCCTGAGGTGCCACGGGGGGCTGGGAGGTTGTGATGTGGCCTTTTGCATGTGTCCGGTGGATTTGTGAGTAGTTCGCGTGATTGTTGTAGAGTGCTTATATAGGGTGTGATTTCTTTCGGTGGGGTTGAAGCTTGCTCTATCATTCACATTGAATCGGCTCCTTTCTTCCTCCACCTGCCGCAGAAAAATGTTTTCTCTGTGATAGCTAGTGGGCAATGAGTTAGAAATAGATATCATGTGATTATTTCTGTATATTACTTTAACTTTCACAAACATTCAATGTCTCTGTTGTGTTCTGAGGATATGAATAAATCAAGTAATTTGCGATTTGTCTATACATTATTAATGTGTATAAGGGTTGGAAGGAATGTCCTATGAGGAGCAACTAGTTTGGAGAAAAGGAGGCTGAGGGGAGTCCTCTTTACCATCTACAGCTTCCTGAGGAGGGAAAGTGGAGAGGGAGGTGCTGATCTCTTCTCCCTGGGATCCAGTGACAGGATGCCTGAGAACGGCTCAAACCTTCATCATTCAGGAAGGTTCAGACTTGAAATGAAGAAGCATTTCTTGGCTGGGAAGGTGGTCAGACACTGGAACAGGCTTCCTAGAGAGGTGATTGATGCCCCAAGCCTGTCAGTTTTTAATAGGCATTTGGACAATGCTCTTAATAACATGCTTTAACTTTTTGTTAGCCCTGAAGTGGTCAGGCAGTTGGACAAGATGGTCAGTTCAGGTCACTTCCAACTGAAATAGTATTGGCTATTCTAGCCTAGTCTAGTCTGCAATTATATTGCATCCTCTCCTATCTATGCCCTCTCATGACACAAAGGGATGAAAGGGAAAAAAAAAAAAAAAAGGCTTAACAGCTCAAAACTATAGTATCAAAAATTTCAAAATAACCAATGTGAAACCCCCTGCTCAGGAGCTGTCTGGGTCTAGTGGCAGTTTAGTTTTGGACAGTGGAGCTCCTTAAGCAGTCCTTCCCTGGACATATACAGTAGTCTTTCAGGTTAGAAGTGCAGAGTAATAAAGTGAACAGCTGCACTGTATGTAAGTCCGATCAACAGCCAGAGACTGAAGACTACTCTCAGTAGACTCCTGAATGCAGTCCATTTTAACAATATCTATGCATCTAGACTCCAGAATATTCAGTAGCTGTCACATCTGTGTTTAAAACATTAAAAAAAAAAAAAAAAAAAAAAATCTCCTCTTCTGTTTGCTATGTATTTTCCTCGGTGGCCACCTAGTTATCAAAGTAGTGAATCATTGTTGCCATTTTTTTAAATGAACAAATAATGAATTATTTTAAGAACAATAGCGCTACCTATACATTCTCCAACCTGAGAGGGAAGACAGGAAGACAATCTAAGCATAAACATTCCTCACTGTGTACTTTGTTTGGGTTTGCTCTAAAAGTTGTGTTATTCTCTACAGAGATGTTATGAACTGCAGTGGTTCAGGGCCTGCCAGGACCCGATACCACGCTGCCGTTATCTCTCACCCACCCTTGGAACGGATGGGGCAGACAGTAAAATACAAACCCCGGGGTTGAAATAAGGAAAAATGTAATACAACAGTGTAACAAATAATAATCCAAATAAACAACAACAAGAAGAGTAATAACAACGAACAGAATGAGAGATATACCGCACAGAGTACAGGAAGTGAGGGTAACAATGACAAACACAAAATGTCCCCCCAGCTCTCCCGCCCTTGGTGCCTGGACCCGACGTCAGCATGGTATTGAATAAACTGGCTTGAGCACCCTACCCACTTCTGGGGAAACTTAACCCTACCCTAGCTGAACCAGGTCATAATCCACCCCTTTATTCTATACCATCTGCATCATGTCCAGCTTAACAGTTAACAATTACAAAACAAAAATTAACAAAAGCACACTATAATTCACGGCATGTTCACACCCAGAAGCAAGTCCCCCTGTGGTACACATCAGAACTCTCCATCTCCCTGCATCACCCACCAGGTACACCCAGGTCCTTGGGCAAAAGCAATCCCGTGGATGGGACTGACTTTGCCTTTGCCTGGTGCAGGATTAAACCAGACCATTTTTCCCAATATATTCCTCATGCACACCACAGGGACTTTATCCCCATCTACAGCACGTGGAGGTTTTGACTGAGCCGGGCCAGCTCGACTGGCAGATCCTCTTGTGTTGACTAGCCAGGTGGCCTTTGCTAGATGCATGTCCCCGTCTTTGAAGGTCCCAACTGCTACTGCTTTCAATGTGGCTTTTAACAGTCCATTGTAGCGCTCGATCTTCCCAGAGGCTGGTGCGTGGTAGGGGATGTGGTAGACCCACTCGATGCCGTGTACTTCTGCCCAGGCATTTATGAGGTTGTTTCAGAAGTGGGTCCCATTGTCTGACTCAATTCTCTCTGGGGTGCCGTGTAGCCACAGGAATTGGGCTTCAAGGCCCAGGATGGTGTTCCAGGCGGTGGCGTGGGGCCCTGGGTAAGTTTCCAGCCATCCAGTGGTTACTTCCACCTTTGCAAGCACGTGACATTTACTTTGGTGGGTCTGTGGCAGTGTGATGTAGTCGATCTGCCAGGCCTCTCCATATCTATATTTCAGCCATCGCTCTCCATTTTGCTGGGGCTTCACCCGCTTGGCATGTTTGATTGCAGCACACGTCTCACATGCATGGATGATCTCTGCAATGGTGTCAGTGGTGAGGTCCACCCCTTGATCTCGAGCCCACCTGTACGTTGCATCCCTACCTTGGTGGCCCGAGGTCTCATGGGCCCACCGGGCTATGAATGGTTCACCTTTGCGCTGCCAGTCCAAGTCCACCTGAGCCACTCTAATCTTAGCAGCTTGGTCTGCCTGCTGGTTGTGTCGATGTTCATCAGTGGCCCGACTCTTGGGTACATGGGCATCCACATGGCGCACCTTCACAATGAGGTTTTCCACACAGGCTGCAATGTCCTGCCATACTTCAGCAGCCCAGACGGTTTTACCCTTACGTTGCCAATTGTTCTGCTTCCATTGCTGCAACCATTTTATTCGCCACTGCACAGAAGTCAGTGTAGAGGTAGAACCTTGGCCACTTTTCCCTCTCAGCAATATCCAAAGCAAGCTGGATGGTTTTCACCTCTGCGAACTGGCACGTGTCACCTCCTGTTCTGGTGACTTCCTGGAATCTTCGCTCCCTGGCCAGTTTGTAATCACTTCTATTAACCCTGGGCGGCTGGGGTTCCCTATTTGAGCCCATTGTGTTATCAACGCAACCTATTTACTGCACATGGCATCTGTTGCATGATGTGTGGAGGAGGCCTTTCCTTTGAACATCCACCCCAGCACCGGCAGTCGGGGTGCCAGGAGGAGCTGTGTTTCAGTGCCGACCACTTCTGAGGCAGCCCGAACTCCGTACGGCGCCAGTATCTCCTTCTCAGTTGGTGTATAATTAGCTTCAGAACCTTTGTATCCCTGGCTCCAAAAGCCTAGAGGTCGGCCTCGGGTCTCCCCAGGTGCTCTCTGCCAGAGGCTCCAGGTAGGGCCATTCTCCCTGGCTGCGGTGTAGAGCAAGGTTCTTAACCTCCTGCCCTTCCCGGACTGGCCCGAGGGCTCCTGCTTGGGCAATCTCTCGTTTAATTTGTTCAAAGGATTGTTGTTGCTCAGGGCCCCATTAAAATCATTCTTCTTCTCACGGGTTACGTGGTAGAGAGGGCTCACAATCAGGGTGTCGTTCGGGATGTGCATCCTCCAGAAACCCACAGCGCACCAGAAAGACTGAGTCTCCTTTTTAGAGGCTGGTGGGGCCATGGCTATCATCTTGCTTATCACCTCCATCGGGATGTGGCGACACCCATCTTGCCATTTTATTCCTAGGAATTGAATTTCCCTTGCAGGCCCCTTAACTTTTTTTTTGCTTAATGGCAAAGCCAGCCTTCAGGAGGATTTCAATTATCTTCTTCCCTTTCTCAAAGACTTCCTCGGCTGTGTCCCCCCATACAATGATGTCATAAATGTACTGCAGGTGTTCTGGAGCTCCACCTTTCTTCAGTGCAGCATGGACCGGTCCATGGCAAATGGCTCCACCCCTGGGGCAATCGATTCCAGGTGTACTGGATGCCTCTCCAAGTGAACGCAAACTGTGGCCTGCACTCTGGCGCTATTGGAATGGAGAAGAACGCGTTAGCAATGTCAATCGTGGCATCCCACTTGGCTGCCTTCTACTCCAGTTCATACTGGAGCTCTAGCATGTCCAGCACTGCAGCACTCTTTGCTGGCGTAACTTCATTCAGGCCACGGTAGTCCACAGTTAGCCTCCATTCGCCATTAGGCTTTCTCACTGGCCATATAGGGCTGTTGAAGGGTGAGTGAGTTTTGCTGATCATCTTCTGGCTTTCTAGTTGACGGATCAGCTGGTGGAAGGGGACCAGAGAATCTCCCTTGGTGCGGTACTGTGACCGATGCACTGTCTTGGTAGCAGTTGGCGCTGGTCCTCAACCTTAAGCCGCCCCACCACTGAGGGATCCTCTGAGACGCTGGGTAAGGTGGACAACTGTTCAACCTCCTCCAGGGCAGCCACACCAAAAGCCCACCGGTACCCTCTTGGGTCTCTGAAGTACCCTCTCCTGAGACAGTCTATGCCCAGGATGCACGGGGCATCTGGGCCAGTCACAATGGGGTGCTTATGCCAGTCCTTCCCAGTCAGGCTCACTTCAGCTTCCAGTAGGGTCAGCTGTTGGGATCCCCCTGTCACTCCGGAGATGCAAATGGATTCAACCCCACTGTAGCTTGATGGCATCAGGATGCACTTTGAACCAGTGTCCACCAAAGCCTGATATTCTTGTGTGTCTGATGTGCCAGGTCATTGGATCCACACTGTCCAGTAAATCTGATTATGCATTTCCTCTACCTGGCTGGAGGCAGGGCCCCTCTAATCCTGCTCATCATCACTCACTTCTTGTAAGAATGATTCACTGGTGCCCTCATGAAGGTCAGACATAACGTTGGCCATTCTATTCTGTCTGGGGGATTTCTGACTGGACACTGGAGCTGCGCTTTTCTTAGAGGACTCCCCTTTTGTGGTGGTCTTCTCTTTCAGGTGCTCTGCTCGTGCAGCTAGTGCAGCAGTGATCTGTCCATCCCACCTCCTCATGTTTTCTCCACGGTCGCAGAGGAAAAACTTCTACTGCCTTTCTCTTGTGTGGGGAAACATTTACTTCTAATGGCTGAGACATCAGCCTGTGCAGGTGGAATGCAGGACATGTCCTCTTCCACTTTTTGGACCCTCTGAGACAGTTCCTCCACAGCTGAGACCCAAGAATGCTGAGATGATGGGAGATTTCCCTCATATTGCCGGTGCTTGCCAACCACTCCATCCACTGTCAGAGTGTGGGTGTCTGTCCACCAGGACACTATTGCCAATGCTTTCGAGTGTGCTTCTGGTGCACTCTTCAGGAACTTTCGCCACATCAGGTGTGTGCAAGGGGCCTGATCTGGGTCCATGGGTGACTGCTCATCATTCAGATCACCATAAACCATATCAAACACAACCAGTTTCCTGAGATTCAGAATGCCTTTCTCAATGTTGGTCCATTTGCTTAGCTGACATAGGATATCATCCTCGTAGGGTTACTTCTCCCTTACACTGAGCAGGAGATGCTTCTAAAGGCTGAGGGTTTGAGCCTGATTCCCTATTTCCCTATCAATGCCAGCATCCTTGGCCAAAGATCCCAGCTGCCTGGCCTCTCTCTCCTCCATCTCAAAAGCACTGGCTCCATTGTCCTAGCATCGGAGCAGGCAGGTGCAAATTTGCTCACCTCCCAGGCGGCCGAAATCTCTCTGCATATCTCGCAGCTCAGTCGGGGATAGAGATTGTACGATCACCTCTGACCCTTCCTCCTGTTCCTATGCTGGGCCTGTCTCATCCCCATCCCTCACTTTGCGAGCTGTCTTTTTGGTGTATTTGGTTTTCTATATCGAGGCAACAGATACTGGCCCTGGCTGTCCCTCTGGGCCAGCTGGTGCACTAGTGAGAGCAATTACCAGCACTGGCTATCTCTCTGGGTCAGCTGCTATGCTGGTGGAGGTGGCTGATACTGGCTCTGTCTGTCCCCCCAGATCAGCTGCTGTACAATTAAGTTCTCTCTCAGATCGTGCAGCCCTTTCTCCCCCTTGAGTGCAGTGAGTGGTGTTAAAGAGGACACGGTATGGCATGGGCAAGTCCCCAACACATCACAGTGAGTTGTATCTCCTGGTTTTTGTCAAATTTGCAACACACCTTTTTTAAGCTCTCCACCAGTTTATCAGGGCTCTGCATTTGTTTGGGGGTGAAATTCCAAAGTACTGGGTGTTACCACTAACTCAGGCACTTGCCCATCTCTTCCCACACCCCTTGCCACTCACTATTATCTGACCTCGGGGCAGGTTTCCGGGCACTGCTATTGTTAGAGAAATACCATATGGCCAAAACCGAAATCAGGCAGACATTCAGAAGGCATAGTGCCACAATCACACTGGCCTGCAGGCTCCAAGGATAAATGAAACCCTCAAAACCCGAGAGGATCTCTTCCCCTGGCTCACCCATAGAGGGGGTGAGACCCCTAACAAAAGCCCAGGCAGCAAACAGGTACCGGCCCGCCCCCACAAATAGCGATACAAACACATTATAAGCAGTCAGTAGCCAGTACAGCAAAACAAGCTCCTTTATACATTTCCCACTGACAACAAACACCAGCACTGGGAACACACAGTGGTTATAAGGAATAATCCAGCCCCACCATGCAAGCAAGTGCACCAGCATTTCAAATTTTTCTTATCAAACAATACAAATAAAAAGGAATAATTGCACCCAACAGATTGCTCCAACACACTCCGGTCAGAGTCCGTACCCTTTTTGATCTGTATCTCAACCCTCCCGTTGCTCCACGTTGGGCGCCAAAAAAGGCTGTGGTGGTTTAGGCCCTGCCAGGAATGGAGACCACGTCGCCATTGTCCCTCCCCCACCCTTGGACCAGTCGGGGCATGGAGTGAGATACAAACCCCGGGGTTGAGATAAGGAAAAATTTAATACAACAGTGCAACAAATAATAATCCAAACAACAACAACAACAATAACAGTAATAACAATTAATAGAGTAAGAGATATACCGCATGCAGTACAGCAAGTGAGGGTACTGATGACAAACACAACATGTCCCACCAGCTCTCCCGCACTTGGGCGCCCAGACCTGACGTCAGCATGGTATTGAATAACCCGGCTAGAGCCCCCTACCCACTGCTGGGGAAACTTAACCCTGTCCTAGCTCAGCCAGGACACAAACTTATAAAGAGCTGTAAAACTACTGGAGATTTGGGTAAAGTTTTTAAAGAATGACGAGATATATTTTATAATTAACAGGAATTTTTATTGCTTACAGGAATTCTGATCCAGCAAGCAAAAGACAAGATTTGTTAGCCTTTCTGACAACTATAACATTTCTTTTATAAGAACATAAAGGTCCCTAACCACAACACAATTTTCAAATATTAATTGTGGCTCTATAACTCTCAGTATATTTTGATAGCTCATTAGAAAGAACTGAGGACGCTAAATAATGGCATCTGTAATCCAGATGCCCTCATGTGGATTACAGATGCAGTTTTTGTGCTTGGACATTATCCTCTGACTGCCTCCTATTTTAAAGCAGTCTGCCAACACAACCTATACATGATGCCTCCATAATGAGGTCACTGCTGGACTAAGAACATAAAGGTGACATCTAGATTTATTTCACTTGCAGCCTTTTCCAGACATCTGAAACTAAACAGACTAATTTTAAATCAATAATGATCTGTGAGTTTAACATGCCCAAATATGTCAACCCCTCCTACAGTAGTGCAGAAATGCTGTTTAATTTTACCAGACACAAAGCAGTCTATTAAAAAAGAGATAAAAGATGTAAATTCTATTAAAACATACTTTATAACATAAACTTCTTTTTCCTTTTAATTCAGCTTTTGCACAGCTTCAATGTTTTCCTCTCATTTCTTCACATAAATTATTTTGTAAAATGATTTGTATTGTGATTATAGGTCAGATTCTCAGAGCAAATTGGTGCATGTTGGAAGCTTACAATTAAATTCTTTAAAAGTAATACCCATGTGGTTCATGACTAAGAAAACACTGAATTAAGTCTTCATTCAGAAAAACAGCACTTCAGCTGTGCTGTTTAGATCTTTTTGTAGCATTCAGTTGAGCTATTTTTAAGTTACATACTGAATTTAAAGCGGGCTTGAACAGTAGTTTGCAAGTTTGTGCTTCTTTCTTTAGACCTAAAAAGGAATATTGGTCCTACTACTGGGTTTCTTCCTATTTGTTTTCTCTTACAGCTTATTTTTCTCAAGGAATAACTTTGAAAGATTAGCTAGGTAAGTGCAATAGGAAGAACAGTGGTTTTGTCAACCCTCACTAAAATTACAGGAGGATTACCACTAAACTGAAGAAAGGATTTAGCCCTCAATAAATTAGGCCAAGATGTGAAAAATTTTTAATCACTTACTTCACAGAATGGAATCCAAATACAGGAGTTTAATGTTTTGGAACAGTACCAACATAATATCTAACATAAAAGACCTTTGAAATGCTACCCATCTGAGATTTAAACACCTGTAAACATGCTGGAACCAAAGTCCAGAACATACCCCTAGAAGTCAAAAAACATTATTTCAAAAGAGTAAATAAAGTTGACACATATCTACTGACACTGCTTATCTTTAGTGCAATGCCATGAAGAAAACAGGCAGTTAAAAACCTAGCTTTGGGTCATGCCTCCACCTGGAAAGAATTAAACCTATGTTTCTCAGTAAAGTGTTATATCTGAAACACTGCTAGGAACTTTAAGGAAGATCATACCTTACCACTGATGCTGTTAAGATCAGGGACCAGCAGAAAGGAATGAAGTACTCATGTGGTTAGTAAGATCCTGACTGTAATTTTTCATATGACATTTTCAAAGGATAATGGTCTCCAGGTGAAACCAAGATACTTGTTTTGATAGGAGACAATTTTTTTTCCTCACAGAATCATTTACCATTGAATTAACTTTTCTTAGATGCAATTGTTATTACTATGGATAGTTAATATACTCTGGCATCTGTTTGCTTATTGAGCTTTTTAATGAACTATCTAACTATGTAGCTAATACTATCAAAGATATCTGAAGTACATACAACATACACATTTAAAATAACAGAGAACTCTATCCCTGCTGCTTGACATGTTAGCTTACACAGGTATTTGAACCTAAGCAAACTGAGTGTAAAGTATACAGGAAGCAGTGCCAACATCTTCTGTTGGAACATTTTTCATCTCATTTTTAACCATATGGCACAAGATGCTGTAGAAATTTGGACCCAAATTTTCAAAGTCTCTGTGAGACCTTATGAGATTCATCTGGACATTAAAGAGTTTTCAAGATTTATGAATTTGCCTTTGTACATTGACCAATAGTTCCTTCATGCTTGCTTCATCTCTTTCACACTGTATAATTCTGTAACACAATATCCTGGTTCAGCTAGGATAGGGTTAAGTTTCCCCAGCAGAGAGAGAGGGGGAAGGGATCTCCAGCCGGGTTTTTCATACCATGCTGACTTCAGGTCCAGTAGGGCAGCACTGGAAGCTTTCCTTTGTGGCTTTGGTCGCGGGGAGCATGTAACCATTGAGGTATTTCTCTGTATATCTTTTGTCGTGTTTACTGTTATTACTTTTTATTGTTGTTATCATTACTACTGTTGTTGTTCAGATTGTTTATTACACTGTGGTATTAAATTTCTTCTTATTTTAACACGGGGTTTGTGCCTTGTGTCCAAGGGTGGAGGAGGGACAACGGCAACATGGTCTCCGGTCCCGGCAGGGCCTCAATGAACACACACAAGCAAGGGCATCTATCTATGATCAGTGACTTGCATAAGGCTGGAATCAAAAAAGCTACTGAAACCAATCTGGAAACACAGCTGTCAAATGACAAGTGTCTTGCTTTTTAAAGAAGCAGTGCAGGTGTATTGTTCAATGTTCAGGCATGGGTAAAATTTGCATGGAAATGTACAGTCTGGAACAAATGGCAGATAATATCCAAATTTACTTGGACTTGGGATACCTGAAACTAACATGTATATTAATCAAAGTAACTGCAAGTCTCCCTTACAGATCAGTGGTCAGGAAAAACCTCTTCCCTCTTTCATATCTCTGTGGCTCATGCATAGCCCTTCTGTAGAGAAGCTTATTTGAACTTCAGCTGCACAGACAGCCCATGCAAAACCTGGAAAAGGAAGACTAATCGGGTGACAGACAAAGATCATAGTGGCTATAGCCACTTACTCCTCCCACCATCCCTCCCAGTTCACTCAGAACAAAGTCAGGGAAATAAGGTAATGTTCATAGCTGTCTGTTTACCTGGCTACACACAGGAGATTGAGGAAAGCAGCCAGGAGATTAAATATTCATGATGAAGTTTCTTAAACTGTACTGGACACTTCTTATTGCACACACCAGATGTTTTGGCATTTGAGGTGATTTTAAAACACATGTTAAAGATATCAAAGTTCCCTGAGCACTCTGCATGCTGAGCGCTCCAAGAAGATAGACCCAGGGTGTGATTCAAGGCCTGGCTGCTCAACCAAGGTTTCCTTCACTGCCAAGGTCTCCTCATTTAGCACTGTCAAGAGCACAACTGAGCCTAAAAGCACTGATTAAATTATTCAGGAATTATGTCTGAACTGTGAAAGGAATTGAGCAATCTTTTTACAGTTCGTGAGCTATTTGCTGTCATTCTAGCCCCTGAACATTGCACAGTTCTTGTCCAGGTGATATCTGTTTTCTTTTGTATTCCTCCAAATAGTCAACTCTCATTTCAAGGAGACTCTTCCCTGTCATACCCTCAGAGTCTTCCTCTTACCCACCCACCAAGCAGCAGAGAGGACAAAACCCATGGGGTTTTTTAGGTGCTTACAGAGAAAACATTCAATTGAAATGACTGGTGAATGCTTGTTTTAGCTTGAGATAGGGTCTTAGAGAGAAGAAATAGGTTTTTTTAAACCCTCTGAACTGATGCAAGCATAGTTATATCTATGACAGGAATAGATCTTTAGTGGTGCCTGGAGTAGCTATACTTAGGAGATAGTCTAGTAGTTTGTGCGCAAACAGGAATGTCCAATGTTACATACATAAATGGTTTGAAAATAACCTTGATGTGAACAGCACAGAGTGGACAGAAAAATATTGCAGAGTTATGTAGCCCTGCAGCACCGAAGTTTTGCTGAAAAAGAAAACAATCTATTCTACTGATTTTTACATTAAAGCTTTTGTCTACTTCGAGGCACTTACTGTATCAATGCAGCCATAGTAATGCAAATACCTGTGCAGAACAGGGTTTGACAATGTGATTTCATGCTAGGATAAATCTCCATAGTTTGGCAAGCTTTCCCTGCCAAGAAAAAAATTCATATTTTAAAATGGGAATGGATGTAAATTGCTGATCTGGGTGAAAGCTGCAATGCTGAATGTTGTCAAGTCTGCATCGGCTTCAAATTATGAACTAACATTTTTATCACACTCTCTAGGTTGAGTTTTCTACTGTAGTAGATGGTATCCAGTTAGATTCTTCTCCCTGGATTTAACAGCAAGACCTTGGTTCACCCTGGTATCAGTGGGAGATTGGGCCAGAAGTGGTGTCTTTATTGGATTTCTTTTATTCTCTTTTTTTTTTTTTTTTTTTTTTTTAACTTAATAGGAAATAGGAGACAAATATTTAACAACTTTATTTGTCCACAAAAAATGTATCTAATAAAATGTATAAAACAAGAAGGTGTCTATTGCTACATTTTGCAATGGACTGACGTTTGGCAGCAAACAACCTTTCCAAGTTCAGGCACTGCATTAAAAAGATTATAAGTGGCATTATTGGAATTGAGGAGGGAAACTGTTAATCAGCATTTCAATTACTGAGATATCTGAGTGGCAGTAGGAAATAATAGACACAAATTATTGCTATTGAATGTTCCTAAATGTACATTCAGCAGCCTTGAAAAGTGATTTGTATTTGGATACTGTCATAAATTTGGAAACATTCAAATAAGCTCACTGTTCTGTCTCTACTTTCTCAAAATTCAGTTTCCAAATAATTTTGTCAATGCAAAATTATGAACACTGAATGTTGTTCTTATTAGTCTGATTGCATCCTTACCAGCATTTTTCTGCACTTTTTTCCCTGCTGTGAGCATGTATAATTTATTGAAACATTCTTACAATTTTCAATCCAAGAAAATAAACAGCAAGACACCTTCCATAAAATTTGACATTTTTAATTAGCCCACAGAGACTGAAAGTACAGAATACTGCATATTTTTCAATAAAATGTTTAGGACATGACATTAGTGAATATGGCAGCCTTACAGTGTACATAGAATGATTGCCTTGTAGTTGTCACTACAAGAAAAGGAAAGTTCATGATACATATGTGGTGAATCCTACAAATGCTGATGGAACGTGGAGGGGTTTCTTGTCTAAATAGTAAAAGTGAATAACGTTAATTACAATGTCTTAAACAAAGTTATATTTTCCTTTCTGTCTTAAGTGTTAACTGAAAGAAAATGTGGGGATAATGTAATGTGTTTATCATTGAATCTCCTGTCAGGGACAAGGAGGAGAGTGCAAAGCAATTTTTATGCTAGGTTTTTCCTCTTGTTTCCTATAGTCTAAGTCATGCTTAAAATAAAACAAAACAAGATCAAAGACTAAAAGCCTCAACAAACCAAAATGTATATCTCTGAGGCCAAGTTGTGTTTATCATGGTAACAGAGATATTGCTGTCTGGATTTCAGCAGTATTCAGCTGTCACATTTACTCACATGAACCGTTTAATCTGCAATGGCTGAAAGACAACAAATGATTTATAAGTTTGTGAGAATGGAATGAAACCACTGAAAATGCACTTATTAAAAAACTACAAATTTTCACAAGACTTGTTTGCCTTAATAAATGTGAGAATAAGTTTGATTTCACTCAGAATTAATGTGTTTTACAATTTTAATTAGTTTCACTTCCTGTCTCCAGGAAGTCTGCTGACATTTTTAATGTGATAACTAAGCCTATGGAAAAAAATGAAGCTAAGACAGAAAATAAGAAAAATTTTCCTTAATTTGCACAATTAATAAATTTGATGAGGTCAAAATCAATTAAATTTAGAAAATGTCAATTTGGTAAAGGACCAAGCTATTTATTTTCCAACATCAATAGCTACTATAATTACTGTAACAGAAGAAATCTCAGTATCATATTAAGAGGTAAGTTTCTTAAATACATACTCATTTTGACATTCCCTCATTGTCACCTACCCACATTGCAAATGGAAAGACCACCTCTGTATGATATAAGAAAATTATAGTAAACAGGTACCTCAGATGATAATAGCATAAAGACAGACATTCTTCCACTCTCAAGAGAGAAATATAGCTAATCACAGTTTTGTAGGCTACCACTTGGACAACACTTCTGGCTGATCTTGTAAAATTACATGGAATACAAGATACTTACACACCATTTTAGATAACTGTACACTTCTAAAAAATGTTTTCTGAAAAATAGAATAAATACCTTGTTCTTTATCCATAATGCCACACTTTTGCTTAAAGAAATAAAGAAAAGTGATGCTTTTTTCTTATTTTTATATAATTCAGCTTATTTTCTCAATATTGCTGTAGCAACCTTTCTTAAAACATGGTTAAGCCTTACACAAGGGAAGAAAAATCTCTTCCTGTGCTATACACAACTTAATGTGATGTCCATCTTGCCTTTAAGGGAAAGTCAAGAAATCTTTTCTTTTGTCCACAGTTGAAGTGGTTGGAATAGGAAGAAAATTAACATAACAGAGTTTTGCCATATCAAGGATCTCTGTTCATTCTGTTTCACATTTCTGTTCAACATTTTTCCCAACTATTGCATACAAGAGCTGTAAAGAAAAATAAAGTGCCAAAATTCACCATATTCACACCAAAAAACCACATCATCATCATCATCATCATCATAACAACAACAACAAAAAAAAAACAACAAAAAAAACCAACACAAGGGAGAGTTGGAAGAGGAGGTTGATTTGATTTATGAGATTTATGAGATTAAACTCATACACATACTCTGAAATTCAAGAACAGAGAAACAGTATGATGCTTTTCAAAATAAAGAATACTATATATCTCCAAGTGATATCTTCCCATAACTATTGGATATAAGCCTATGTTACATTGCAGCAAAGATCTGATTTTGACTAAAGCAGTGGTATAAAGCCATTTTTTGCGGCACACTCTAAATAGCCCAAAGCTAGTTAAAAAAATTAATTTTGACTCCCACAGTCAGAATATGTGTTCTGTACTTACTTATTTTCTTTAACAGATGCTGTGCTGACATTTCAGCTAACTCATCGCGTCCAGGGTCTATGTCTTCAGCAAGAGGACCAGAAAACAAAACAGTGGACATAGAACCAGTGAAAGATAAACATAGAATAATCACCCTTGCTATTGAATCAAAACTTAATGTACACTGAAGAAATAAAATGACAAAAGAAACAGGAGAAAAAAATACTCCATAACAAAACAGACAGGTATAATGTGAGTTCATGTTGGCATGGAGGATAAGGCTCTCACCTGGGATACTAAAACAAGAACTGAAATGAAGAAACACAGGGTAGTTGTGATGGTTTGACTCTGGCTAAATGCCAGGTATCCACCAAGTCACTCTATCCCTTCCCCCCCCCCCCCCCCCCCCTTTGTTTTCTCAACAGGTTAAAGAGGGGAAAGAAGATAAACTAACCCTTGTGGGTGAAACAAAAGCAGTTTTAATATAAGCAAAGCGAAGCAAAAGTCCGTGCGCGGAAGCAAAAGCAAACAGATTTATTCTCTACTTCCCATGAAGAGGCGATGTCGGGCCTTCTCAGGAAGCAGGGCTCCAATACATGTAGTGGTTGCCTCGGAGGACCAAGGGTGACCCCACCCCCTTCCTCCTTTCTCCCAGCTTTATACTGAGCAGACGTCATATGGTATGGAATATCCCTTTGGTCGGTTTGGGTCAGCTGTCCTGGCTGTGTCCCCTCCCAAGATCTTGCCCACCCCGTCCCTCTGGGGGAAATATCAGAAAGAGCCTTGGTGCTGTGTGAGCACTGCTCAGCAGCAGCCACAACACCCTGCCAGCTCTCAGCATAAACCACAGCACCGTGAGGCTGCTATAGGGGAAAACCAATTCCAGTTCAGCCAGACCCAGTACAATCTCCACCCCTTATTCCATACCATTTACGTTATGCCCAGGTCCCACATAATATTCATTTATCCATTCCATAAGCTTTCTTGACTCCTTCAGATGTTCAGTGACTTGGCTTCCATCTGTCAAGATAGATGTTCAGGACAGAAGTATGTTTGACTGTTGGACTCCAGCACCGGCTAGGTTTGGGTCGTCATTGCACGTGTCTGGTTCACTCTTCATCGTTCCTACTTCCTCCATCACTTCCTGCAACATACAACTCATCCCACAGATTACTTTCCCCCCAAGGTTAAATGACCTTGAGGCATACACTGAGTCGTCCCATCCTCCCGCATTACCCACCAAGTACATCCCGGTCCCTGAGCAAAGACAATCCCACGAGTGGGCTTGCCTTTTCCCAAGGGAGGAGCAATCCGCACTGCCTTCCCCAGCCATTTCCCTGTGTGTACTACAGGGACCTTATCTCCGCTCACAGTATGAAGGGGGTTTGTTTGGGCAGGACCAGGACGGTTAACAGATCCTCTGGTGTTAATTAGCCAAGTGGCTTCTGCTAAATTTATATCCCAGTGCTTCCATCCCCCATTGTCCAATGCTCTCAACATAGTCTTCAACAGTCCATTATATCTTTCAATCTTTCCAGATGCTTGTGGGTAATAAGGGATGTGATACACCCACTCAATGCCATGCTTCTTTGCCCAGGAGTTTATAAGATTATTTCGAAAATGGGTCCCGTTGTCTGACTCGATTCTTTCAGGAGTACCATGTCACCATAAAATTTGCCTTTCAAGACCCAAGATGGTATTTCGGGCAGTGGCATGATTTACAGGTTACATTTCAAGCCAACCCGTAGTTGCTTCTACCATGGTGAGTATGTAGCACTTGCCTTGGCGTGTTCGTGGCAGTGGTCCAATATAGTCAATCTGCCAGGCCTCACCATATTGAAAACTCATCCATCGCCCTCTGTTCTAGGGAGACTTTATTCGTGTGGCTCGCTTGATTGCAGCACATGTTTCACATTCGTGAGTGACCTGTGAGATGGCCTCCATGGTCAGGTCCACCCCTCGATCACGAGCCCATCTGTACGTTGCATCTCTGCCAAGATGCCCTGATGTCTCATGGTCCCATCGAGCTACAAACAGCTCACCCTTACGCTCCCAGTCCAGGTCCAGCTGAGCTACTTCAATTTTGGCAGCTTTGTCTGCTTGCTCATTGTTTTGATGTTCTTCAGTGGCACGCCTTTTGGGCACATGAGCACCTACATGATGTACCTTTAGAGCCACGTTTTCCACTCGGGCAGCGATGTCCTGCCACAATGCAGCAGCCCAGATGTGTTTACTTCTGAGCTGCCAATTAGTCTTCTTCCACTCCTGCAGCCACCCCCACAGGGCGTTAGCCACCATCCAGGAGTCCGTGTAAAGATATAATAATGGCCACTTTTCCCGTTCAGCAATCTTTAGGGCAAGTTGGATCGCTTTTACTTCTGCAAACTGACTTGACTCTCCTTCTCCTTCAGTGGCCTCAACGACTTGTCTTGTGGGACTCCACACAGCAGCTTTCCACTTCCGATGGCTTCCTACCACACGACAGGATCCATCAATAAACAGAGCATAACGCCTCTCATCTTCTGGTAACTCGTTATATGACAGTGCCCTTGGGCACGAGCAACCTCCTCAGGCAACGCTCCAAAACCTCTACCTTCTGGCCAGTCCATGATCTCTTCCAGGATCCCTGGATGGTTGGGTTTCCCCAGTCGAGCCCGTTGTGTGCTTAACGCGACCCATTTACTCCAGGTAGCACTGGTTGCATGGTGTGTGGAAGGGATGTTTCCTTTGAACATCCAACGTAATACAGGCAGCCGTGGTGCCAAGAGGAGCTGTGCTTCTGTACCAACAACTTCTGAAGCAGCTCGAATCCCCTCATATGCTGCCAGTATCTCCTTTTTAGTTGGAGTGTAGTGGGCTTCTGATCCTCGATATCCCCCGCTCCAAAATCCTAATGGTCACCCTTGAGTTTGACCTGGTATCTTCTGCCAGAGGCTCCCTGTGAGGCCATGCTCCCCAGTTGATGTGTAAAGTATATTTTGCACAGCTGGTCCTGTCCGAACAGGCCCAAGAGCTACCGCCCGAGCTATCTCTTCTTTGATGTGTTCAAAGGCTTGTTGCTGCTCAGGACCCCACTGAAAATTGTTCTTCTTTCGGGTCACTTGATAGAGAGGGCTCACAAGCTGACTGTAACCTGGAATATGCATCCTCCAAAATCCCACAAGTCCTAGGAAAGCTTGTGTTTCCTTCTTGTTGGTCGGTGGAGACATAGTTGCTATCTTGTTGACAACATCCCATGGCACATGACGGTGTCCATCTTGCCATTTTATTCCCAAGAACTGAATTTCTCGTGCTGGTCCCTTGACCTTGCTTTTCTTTATGGCAAACCCAGCTCTCAGAAGAATCTCAATTACTCTTTGTCCTTTCTTGAACACTTCTTCTGCCTCATTGCCCCACACAATGATGTCATCAATGTATTGTAGATGTTCCGGGGCATCACCCTTTTCCACTGCAGTTTGAATTAGTCCATGACAAATAGTGGGGCTGTGCTTCCACCCCTGGGGCAGTTGATTCCAGGTATACTGGACACCCCTCCACGTGAAAGCAAACTGTGGCCTGCACTCTTCTGCCAAAGGAATTCAAAAGAATGCATTGGCAATGTCAATTGTGGCGTACCACTTGGCTGCCTTTGACTCCAGTTCATACTGGAGTATCTGGTACAGCAGCACTCAGTGGTGGCGTCACTTCATTCAGGCCACGATAGTCTACTGTTAACCTCCACCCTCCGTCAGACTTTCGCACTGGCCATATTGGACTATTAAAAGGCGAATGTGTCTTACTGATGACACCTTGGCTCTCCAGTTGACGAATCAGTTCTTGAATGGGAGCCAGAGAGTCTCGGTTTGTACGATACTGCCGTCGGTGCACGGTCCTCATAGCAATTGGCACCTGTTGTTCTTCAACTTGCAACAGTCCCACAACAAAAGGATCTTCTGAGAGGCCAGGCAGATTAGACAACTGTTTTACCTTTTCTGTATTCACACTGGCCACACCAAAAGGCATCGGTATCCTTTTGGGTCTTTGAAGTATCCCCTCTTGAGATCGTCAATGCCCAAGATGCAAGGGGCTTCTGGGCCAGTTACAATGGGATGTTTTTCCCACTTGTCCCCAGTCAAGCTAACCTCGGCCTCCAGTACTGATAGTTCTTGAGAGCCCCCTGTCACTCCTGAGATCCAGATAGGTTCTGCCCCTCTATAACTTGATGGCGCTAGTGTACATTGTGCCCCAGTGTCAGTTAAAGCCTGGTACTTCTGTGGATTTGATGTGCCAGGCCATGGTTTCCACACTGTCCAATACACCCGATCATCCCTTTCCTTCTCCTGGCTGGAGGCAGGGGCCCTCTATTCCCGTTCTTAGTCGGAGTATTCACTGTCTGACTCTTGCCGTGCCAGACCGGAGGTTCCTTCTTCAGGATCAAGGGAGGTGATCTCAGTCTTTCTGTATCTGGGAGATCTCTGGTTACTTCCTTGTGGTTTTACACCAGCTACGTTAACAACCTTCTTGGATGTCTTCTTGTTGGCAGGGGTCTTTCCTCGCAATTCATGTACACATGCTTCCAACTTAAAGGTGGGTTGACCATCCCACTTCCTCATGTCCTCCCCCTGGTCGCGCAGGAAGAACCAGAGTTTGCCACGTGTCATGCGCCTTGGCTTCCCTTTCCCCCTGACTGGGAGAGAAGAGAAATGATTTCTTGGGGAGCTCCTAACATCCAGGGCACTCGCCCATAGAGATGAGGAGGTACCAAGAATCTCTTCAAAGTTCTGAAGCCAGGAAGAGACTGCCTCCGCTGTTGGCGTACATCTTAGTCCTTCTCCTGCATCCATTTCTGGGTAGTACATTGCGGCCAAGCCGGCAGAATACGAGGATGGCGCACCTTTAATCACCTTCCTCCACATGGCCCGTGTGCATGGGACATCCTCTGGATTTTTAGGGGCTTCATCATTATCTGGATCACCATAGATGACTTCCATCACTGCTAATTCTCTCAGGTACTGGACACCTTCATCTGCAGTAGCCCACTTCCCTGGGGTGTGGTCCATAAGATCTTCCTTAAAAGGATACCTTGCTTAACACTTGAAAGGAGCCGTCTCCACAGACTGCAAATTGCTGTCTCTTTTCCAATTCCCCTTTCAATTCCTCGATTTCTAGCAAGGGAACCCAGCTGTTGGGCTTCCTTACTTTCCAGCTGTTGAGCATCTGCCCCATTATCCCAGCATCGCAGCAGCCAGGCAGCGATCCGCTCACCCGGCTGGCGGCAAGAGTCTTTCCGCAGATCTCGCAGTTCTGATGACGTCAAGGACCGGGTAGTTTCTGCCTCCTGTTTCAGTTCTGTTATTCCCTCTTCTGATACCTTTGCTGAAGGACCAGCTTCTTCCTCCTCTTTCTCCTCCCTTATTAATCGAGGGTATGGGCCTGTTGTTCTCCTTGTCCATTGTTTCTTTTTTACTACTGGGGCAATCTCTGTTGTTGTTATTGTTTGAGTTCCCATGTCAACCACAGCCCTTTGAGAGTGCTGAACTGCGGCTCGGTAAGCACAGGCCAGGCCCCAGTACAGTGCCAGAAGTTGCTGATTCTCACTGGGATAGGCAAGACTCCCCTCTATCAGGTGATGTGTCAATTTTGTGGGGTTGCTTGCCTGTTCAGGGGTGAGATCCCAGGCTACAGGAGGTGATAACCATCCTAGGAACCTGCCCAACTCCTTCCACTCTCCCTGCCACCCAGGAACAGGCCACCTCAGGTCACATTTTGGCACCGATTCACTCAAAATTTGCGTTCTCTTACACCAAGAGCATACCGAGCTCCACACAACCCACAACAGGCGAACAGCATTAATAAAGAGTATCAGTGAACTAACATAAGGATGACTAAGTACCTCGGGAGCCTACAAAATAAAACCACTCATGATGTTCCTGATTCCTTGCAGCATGTTCCCGAGCTTAACAAAATAAAGATAAGCAGCACAATAAACAAGCCCGTGACCAGCACAAGAGCTTGTTGCTTAATAACTACTATAGCTACAGCACATTTAATATAAAACTGCCGTTGTTTTGCCCCACGTTGGGCGCCAGAATAGACTGTGATGGTTTGACTCTGGCTAAATGCCAGGTATCCACCAAGTCACTCTATCACTTCCCCCCCCTTCCCTTTGTTTTCTCAACAGGTTAAAGAGGGGAAAGAAGATAAACTAACGCTTGTGGGTAAAACAAAAGCAGTTTTAATATAAGCAAAGCGAAGCAAAAGTCCGTGCGCGGAAGCAAAAGCAAACAGATTTATTCTCTACTTCCCATGAAGAGGCGATGTCGGGCCTTCTCGGGAAGCAGAGCTCCAATACGCATAGTGGTTGCCTCGGAGGATCAGGGGTGACCCCACCCCCTTCCTCCTTTCTCCCAGCTTTATACTGAGCAGACGTCATATGGTATGGAATATCCCTTTGGTCGGTTTGGGTCAGCTGTCCTGGCTGTGTCCCCTCCCAAGATCTTGCCCACCCCGTCCCACTGGGGGAAATGTCAGGAAGAGCCTTGGTGCTGTGTGAGCACTGCTCAGCAGCAGCCACAACAACAGGGTGCTATCAACACCCTGCCAGCTCCCAGCATAAACCACAGCACCGTGAGGGCTGCTACAGGGCAAAACCAATTCCAGTTCAGCCAGACCCAATACAGTAGTATGGAATTGCAAATGAGGAAGATTGCATCCACTTAAAGATTAATTCAGTGGAAAAAAAATGTCATTCCTTAGGAGAAAACACTTTCAAAGAGGTTGGATAGTATTTGGGGTCTATGGTAACTGAGACTGCAGAATTTTCTAATTTGGAGGCTGCAATGTCATTCAGAGCCTTAATGCACGTAAACCTTAAAAAGATGAGACTAAAAATAAAACATTAGATTGCCCTAAATTTCAGTACCTTAAGCCGTATCCAAAGCTGATTGTTGGTTGAAAGATTCTTATTTACTTTAAAGCTGTGTCAATGTACTGTATGAAAAAACCTTGAGATGCTGAACGACCGTGCAAGATAAATCCACGTTCAAAGTCAACTTCTGGATGGCAACTGACAGCCAGAGGGAAAAGTTTTTCCAGGCAGATGGAGATTTTCTTGTTTGCAATAAGCAGTCATCAAAGCTGAAAAGGCCTCCACTGACAGATGCATTTTCTGACTCTACACTAAAGACATCCAGGAGAGCTTCTCAGTAGATTCATTTAAACTTGAGAGCTGTATTCAACACGTCTAAACATACATGGGACATATATGGCACAAAACACAGAATCAATAAAATCTTGAAAGCATTGTCCAGAGTAACATGCAGACCAGGTAACACAACAACAATCCACTCCCTTCTCTGTGCTGGAACCTGTTTTGCATACAAGGTGAGTTGAACGCCTATAGAGCTGTAATCTTCATTGTCATACTTAGTGAAAAATATTCAGATATCAGAATAGTGACTCAATTTATTTATTTTAGTATGGAGACCTTGGGATCAAAAGGTGGGTAAAAAGTCCTTTTGTTTTAGACTTATTGCAAATGTATCTATTTATTTATTTATTCATTCATTCATTTATTACCTATTCTTATTCTATAGATATAATATTTATTTATTTATTTTTAGATTACACCTATTTATTTTAAAATTCTCGCTAAAACATTGTTGTGCTTAATTAAGTAACATGTAGACTGTGAATCTGCTATTGAAAATTACCATGTGTTCCCCAACATTCACTAATTGCTTCCACTAATGCCAGGGGGCATCAGACAGTTCACTGGCATTAGTGGAAGCGATTAGTAAGGAACTTCTAATCAAGAGGTACTGTCCTTGAAGAAGAGAAACATTCTGGAACATGGAAGCTCGTTAAAATTGTTTAACGTAAATCAGTTTAATTAGACATTAGAGTGTACTTTGGAAGAACTAAATCACACCCACTGCTTCAAAGACTCCTGCCCAAATAAAGACCCTCACCCTTTGAGCTTGTGTAGAAAATTAAAAACCCACTGTAAATTTAAATCAAAGCAAGTGTATTACTAACCAATGAAGGATAGAAGTGATAAGTAACTGCCCAACAATCATTATAGTAAATAGATGAACACATAGTTTGGAGTGTATAAATACTTTTAAGTTCTCTTATGTGGTGTTCTAGCTTTGTGGAATTACCACCTAGCACGCATTTTTGTTTAACTACGGAATAAAACTGATATCTTGGTTTTGTGTATGAGACTGGCTTTCTGCATACTGGGTAACAAACCCTGTCTGAAGGACAACAACCTGACCTTGAATGTTTCAAAGGGATGGGGCATCTACAGCCTCTCTAGTCAACTTGATCCTGTGTGTCACCACCCTCATCGTAAAAAATTTCTTCCTTATATCTAGTATAAATCTATCCTCTTCTAGTTTCAACACATTACCCTTTGTCGTATCACAACAGGCCCTATTAAAATATCTGTCCCCATATTTCTTATAAGCCCCCTATAAGTATTGAAATGCTGCAATAAGGTCTTCTCAGAGCCTTCTCTTCTCCATGCTGAACAATCTTAACTGTCTCAATCTGTCCTCACAGGGGAAGTGTTCCATCCCTCTGATCATTCTCATGGCCCTCCTCTGGACCCACTTCAACAGGTTTGTGTCTTTCCTGAACTGTAGACCCCAGAGCTGAACACAGTACTCCAGGTAGGGTCTCACCAGAGCAGAGTAGAGGGGAAGAATCACCTTCTTCAACCTGTTGGACATGCTTCTTTTTATGCAGCCCAGGATATGGTTGGCTTTCTGGGCTGTGAGAGCACATTGCTGGTTCATGTCCAGTTTCTCACTCATCAGGACCCCCAAGTCCTTCTCCGCAGGGCTGCTCTCAATCCCTTCATACACCAGCCTGTACTGATACTGATAGTTGCCTTGACCCAGGTGCAGGACCTTGCACTTGGCCTTGTTGAACCTCAAGACATTCACATGGGCCCAATTCTCAAGCTTGCCTGGGTCCCTCTAAACAGCATCCTGTCCCTCAGCTTGGTGTCATCTGCAGATTTGCTGAGGGTGCACTCCTTGCCACTGTCTATGTCATTGATGAAGATATTAAACAGTACTGGTCCCAGTAAAATTTTGTGTCATCTACAAGACCACATTATAAGTCCACAGATAGTCTACTCAGAAATTCTGATCTACCCATTTTAGAAAATGTGTTTTTTCCCATACTTTTATCATATTCCTTATGTTGCGTTACACTATATTTTCGAGGGTAATCCGTTGTACAAATAGACACTTATCCTCTTCATAAAAAGCCTAAATTGGCACCTGTAACTTTGACAGGTCTGCATCTGTAATCAGACCAACATTTTCATAGCTTGTGTTCTTCTGGAATTTTCTCTAGCCTATCTCCCAGTGATTGTTTTTCTCCAAAGCTGATTCAGAAAATTCCTAAAAATATATTGGCATTTACCCATTTGCTGAGATGCCTCTTCCCCCACAAAATCGTGTTTGATAAAATACTTACATTTCACATTATACACAATATAAGTAGGTTTACCAAACGAAACTCTACTTGCCTGCGTGTATATTCATCACTGGCAAGACCTTTGTGTACTTACTACACTGGAGCTATTCACAGCCCATGTAGTGGTTGGAAGGTACGGTGATATTCAGGAAGCCCACAGTAATCTCTGCCTTCAAAGGCACTTAGCATCCGGATTCCTCAATCTGGAGTAATCTGTGAAAGCAAACTGCCAATGAGAAAATGATACATCATTGTCACTCTGTCTAGACTTACATCTCTGCCTATCAAAGTGTCATTCTGGTAGCTTAATTACTGTATGGAAACAGTATTAATTCTTTTCAGTAAAGAATTTCAAGAGATGCTCTATCAAAATACAGTTTGGACTAAAGGAAACTGGGAATCTTTATCTTACACAGACTTATTTTCTTCTGCAAAATACAATACAAATCTCGGCAGTGAAGTCTGAAATGTTAAAGCAGATTAAATAGTAAAGTTACATCTTCATCTGGAAGAAACATTACGTATTGATGCTCTTTTCAGTTATGAGCTGCCTATATTCAAAATAAAGAAGGTACATCCCTGAAAAAAACCATTAAGCTTATAAGATAACAAAATGGTTTTAGGCTACCTAACACTATGACAGTGATAATTATCTGCCATCTTAATGCAGACCCAGATAAATAGCTAATGCGTTCCCTCTTCGTAAAAATGCTTACTATCAATAGTTACATCATTCACCTTTTTTTTTTTTTTTTTTCTTCCTAGTAACCAGCACAGCATCTCTACAAATAAGTAGCACCTAAGTTAGAACTGCGTTTTTTCCTTATTGTAAGAATATTGTTGGAAATTGTTGTCTTGAGAACTTCATGCTACTTCTGGAAAGACATAGAAAAATCACACTGTGCAAGCATAGATATGTTTTCTTGGTATGATCTACACACTCTTTCTGAGGTAATAAAGAAAAAATAATTATGCAATTTGAAGGAAATGTTTTTAAATGCAGGTGTTAGTATAGATAATGATAGACGAGAAGTTTGAATTTGAGATGTAGGCATCAGTATTGACCCAGGTGGTTTTCCAAGCTAACGTTGTTCTACTTAAAGTCAACCTAATACAACGGTGCTTTTTACAGCATTCTTGGTCCAGAGAAATGGGTGAGCTTTTCAATGATTAAACAACATTTGAGTCTAGCCAGTCTCTTGCATCTGTTTTCTTTTCTTCTTTTAAATTCAGTGGAGAGTTTCACCTCAGAAATATGCTTTTGAAGCTGTGGAAATGCTTCTTCCACTAACTCCTCCTAAATTACTTTTGTAAAGAATATATGTTTATGCACTGCTCTCTGCTTCTTTCCTTTTCTTAGAAATATAGTTGAAACTTGGAGAAACATGGTTCTTTTGAACCAACCATGGAACTAAGCAGAACATTTGACCCTTGGGCATCAGGGGGAGAGGTTCTAAATAGAACAGGGGATAGAAAATGGCTGGCTACATATGCTACATGTCTAGACATGAGAAAGTACTGAAAGCACTATTTACAGAAATTTGGATTTCTAGGTTTAAAAAACATTACACACAATACCATGAAATGCTATGATAAGTATCATGATAATTATATTCACTCACTGTATACTTCCTTCATTTCTAGATTAACAATAAAAAATGTGCTGGCTCAGCTGTTATGTTGTACTAAGATGCATATGGAACATCACGTCACAAGTACAGTGTTTGCAAACAAAGAGGAAATGTATAATATTGCCATGCTATCAACTTAAAAAATAACAAAAATTACCTAGCTCATAGATACAGCCACAGCAAAATTGAAGACAGTGCTGTTCTTCCCAAATATGGAAATTTCATCACTCACAGATCAAAATATTAGTGTCTAACTGACACAGAAATTAGTGTACTTTAAAATTTGTGAACTTGTGATGCATACATTATTGAAGCTGTACGCTTCCTGATCCTGCCGCATGCTCAGAGTCTGTCAAGTCTGTTCTCATCTAAACCAGGTTGTTATCAAACCTCCTTTAGCTCAACACCTTTAGCTTTAACTTATGACTGCATGTTCATGGGGGCTCTGCACCCAAACACAAAAGTTGTGTTCATAGCAACATATTTTATTAACTGAATTAATAAGAAATATGATTTTCCATAATAATACTTGTTACTTTATAAATAACATTTAGATCACGAGAAGTATAAATAAGGTATAAATAACTTCTATTATGACAAGAGCAGCATATTGTCAGCAAATCTAAGTAAAATTTACAGATGGTCATAGTGGTCTTCCTACCATCTTCCATGTGTGGCCTGGAACTACAAAGGACCTTAAACTTAAAACATGACAATTGTCATGGTTTGAGATCAGAGGGAAACTGAGAACCATGTAAACCCTCACTCCCCCCTTTCCCCTCAGCGCTGGGAAGGGAAAAATAAAGAAAAGGCTCAGGAGTCAAGATAAGGATAGGGAGGGATGACTCTCTCATTATGGTCACAGGCAAAGACAGCCTTGTTAGGAGAAGAAAAAATAATATAAATTTAATTCAGATGCTAACAACAACAACACTTAACAGAGTAGGACAGTGAGAAGCATTACAGCATCTTAAAAACACCTTCCCCCCTCCTGCCTTCTTCCTGGACTTAGTTCTGTTCATAAGCAGAGAGCCAGGGAATGGCAGAGTGCTGTCAGTCCTGCCACTTACTTCTCCTCAGCTGCAGGGTGGGTGGGAACTCATTACATTTTTCCCCTGCTCCACTGTCACTCCCCTCTCACAGGACCCTCTGGGTCCTTCCCACAGGCTGCATCAATCCCCAAGCTGCTCTGGCATGCGTCACTCCCACATAACGCAATCCTCCTAGCACCCAGCTACAACAATTGGGACTGCTTCTTCCCACAGAGTCCCAGCCTCCTTCACGCGAAGTCATGTGCCCGGGTGTGGGGGTCTTACAAGGGCTGCAGCAGGCATCTGCTCCGCCGTGGATCTCTATCAGTGGTGGAGGGGGCGGCCCTGCTGTCTCACCATGGACTGCAGTGGGGGGTGCACCAGTGCACCTCCCATCCTTCCTCCTCCTCCTGTCTTCCACTGACCTTGGTGTTCACACAGATGTCCCTCTCGCAACTCCTCTTCACAATTCCCACTCCTCCTCCCAGATTCCCCTTCTTAAAGATGTTATCACAGAGGCACAGTCATCATCATTAATTGGCTCGGCCTTGGCGCAGAGGAGTGTCCAACCTGGAGCTGAGGGATCGTCAAGAAGCTTCTCACAGGGGGCTACTGCCAACCCAGCACAACAATCTACACCTTTTTGACAAGAAGAACAACTCCAATATATATGTATTCTCTTCATCTTCCACAGCCTTCTTGGGATATGGGGCAAGGGAAATAAAAGACCATTTTTAGTGAAAGAAGGCATTTCTAGTGTGTACAAGCACAATTTCATTGATAATCTAGGAAGCGGGAATTGTGCTACACAGTCTTGAACACTCCACACCAACACTCCTATATTACATCTGTCTGAGATAGACATATTTTTAATCTAGTAGACGTGTATGCATGTGAGTAATATCGAGAGGGAAATAGTTCTGTGTCCTGTGATTTGATAAAAGTCTGTTGAAGTTACTGGCGTTTTTTATTTACATTGTTCCACTCTTCCAGATACCATGGTAAGTACATTGTTGTTGACTTTCTTTATGCAGATTCCCGAAAAATTGCCAGAAGCAGCTTTCTATTGCAATCCAAGTATTACTGATGTTATCACCATGACCATCGTCATTACTTTGTTTGTTTGAAAACAAGCATTGATGACTACTATGCAGGGAAGCCAAACACACTATGTGGCCCCATGTAAGGGACTGTTTGGACTCTTGTTTGTCTCAACATTGCTGCTGCGTGACTACCACTTCCTGGCCTCAGCATCCTGTTACTGTGAAGGAGTATGCTATGAAGGAGATGAATAGTCCCCAACTAAACCACAACATCTGCCTGAAGCTAGAACAGCAGACTTGGCAGCGCCCACCAAACTGCACCTGCTTGCGAGCCAGGTGGAGAGGAAACCATGGCGAGGAAGACGTGTAGAGGCTGAAGGCATAGCAGGTCGACCCCTCACCAGCACGACCACCGTGAACACCTAGGCATGCACGCATGGAGGACCAGGGGGTGGCACATATTACAACGAGCCCCGTGGAAATGGGCGGAATTTTTTGAGAAATCGTGGGGATGGGTGCAGGAGATATGGACACACACACAACCAATATGATCAAGCAATGACAATTTATTGAAGGTAAACAAGCTCTTTTATAATGCTTTCTCCTGTGCACGCGAATGGTACGTGGTACAATCCTTACGACTGGATAGTTAACTTTGTCCACTCGCTTCAATCCTTCTTGTGATTGGATAATAAGCACCACGCTCAATGTCTTTCTCCACCCAACACATCTCCTGGATGTCCTAGTTCAGCTAGGATAGGGTTAAGTTTCCCCAGCAGAGAGGGGAAAGGGATCTCCAGCCGGGTTATTCTTACCATGCTGATTTCACTTCCGGCGGGGAAGCGCAGGAACTTTTTTTCCTTTGTGGCTTTGATAGCAGAAAGCATGGGAGCGAGCTGTCTGTATCCATTGCGGTATTTCTCTGTATATCTTTTACTGTTATTGCTGTTTACTGTTGTTATCATTGCCACTGTTGTTATTCAGATTGTTTATCACACTGTTGTATTAAATTTCTTCTTATTTTAACCCGGGGTTTGTGCCTCACTTCCAGCCTGACCGGCTGAGGGTGGGGGAGGGGCAACGGCAATATGGTCTCAGGTCCCAGCAGGGCCTAAACTAACACAGCCTTTTTGGTGCACCAACGTGAGGCACAAGAGGGCTCAAATAAGAATCAAAAAGGGACAGACCCTGACCACGGTGTGTTAGAGCAATCTGTTGGGTGTAATTTTTCTGTTTGTATTTGCATTTGTTTGATAAGAAAATGTTTGCAATGCTGGCCCACTTGCTTGCGTGGTGGGGCTGGATTAATCCTTATATGCAGTATATGATCCCAGTGCTGGCGTTTGTTATCGGTGGAAAATGTATAGAGGGTCTTATGTTGATGTACTGGCTACTGACTGATTATAATGTGTTTGTATTGCTGTTTGTGGGGGCAGGCCGGTACCTGTTTGCTGCCTGGGCTTTTGTTAGGGGTCTCACCCCCTCTATGGGTGAGCCAGGGGAAGAGAGCCTCTCCGGTTTTAGGAGTTTCAATTATCCTTGGAGCCTGCAGGCCAGTGTGATTTTGGCACAATGCTTTCTGAATGTTTGCTGATTTTGGGTTTTGGGCATGCGGCACTTCTCTAACAATAGCAATGCCCAGAAACCTGCCCCGAGGTCAGATAATAGTGAGTGGCAAGGGGTGTGGGAAAAGATGGGCAAAGGCCTGAGTTGGTGGGCACCTCCAATACTTTGGAATTTCACCCCCACAACAAATGCAGAGCCCTGATAATCTGATGGAGTGCTAAGAAAGGGTGTGTTACCAAGCCAGCAAAATCCAGGGGACACAACTTGCTGCAATGTGTTGGGGACTTGCCCATGCCTACCGTGTCCTCTTTAATAGCACCCACTGCCCTCAAGGGGGAGAAGAGGCTACAGAACCTGAGAATGAAGCTCCTGGTACAGTATCTGTGCTGGAGGAACAGGCAGAAACAGTTTCACTCGTGTCCATGAGCACAGCGACTGAGCCAGAGTCAGCCAGGCCGGTATCAGTCGCCCCGATACAGAAAACAAAATATACCAGAAAGTCAGTTCACAAAGTGGGGGATGGGGATGAGCCAGGCCCAGCACAGGAACAGGAAGAAGGGCCAGAGGTGATCGTCCAATCTTTGTCCCCAACTGAGCTGCGAGATATGCAGAGAGATGTCGGCCAACATTTTGAATCTGACTGCTCCAATGCTGGGACAATGGAGCCAGTGCTTTTGGAATGGAGGGGAGAGAGGCCAAGCAGCTGGGATCTTTGGCCAAAGATGCTGGCATTGACAGGGAAATAGGGAAACAGACTCAAACCCTCAGCCTTTGGAAGAGACCTCTGCTCAATGTAAGGGAGAGGCACCCCTACAAGGATGATATCCTATGTCAGCTAAGCAAATGGACCAACATTGAGAAAGGCATCCAGAATCTCAGGGAACTGGCTGTGTTTGAGATGATCTATGGTGATCTGAATAATGAACAGTCACCCATGGACCCAGATCAGGCCCCTTCCACACACCTGATGTGGTGAAAGTTCCTGAAGAGCGCGCCAGAAGCACACTTGAAAGCACTGGCAATAATGTCCTGGTGGACAGACACCCACACTCTGACAGTGGATGGAGTGGTTGGCAAGCTCTGGCAATAGGAGGGAAATCTCCCTTCATCTCAACATTCCTGGGTCTCAGCTGTGGAGGAACTGTCTCAGAGGCTCCAGAAAATGGAAGAGGACATGTCCTACACTCCACCTGCACAGGCTGATGTCTCAGCCATTAGAAGTAAATGTTTCCCCACCCAAGAGAAAGGCAGCAGAAGGTACACACCACGAGGCACCCTGTGGTTTTTCCTCCACAACCATGGAGAAAACATGAGGAGGTGGGATGGACAGCCCACTGCCGCCCTAGCTGCACGAGTAGAGCAGCTGAAAGGGAAGACCATCACAAAAGGGGAGTCCTCCAAGAAAAGCGGAGCTCCTGTGTCCAGTCAGAAATCCCCCAGACAGAATAGAATGGTGAATGTTATGTCTGACCCTCTTGAGGGGACCAGTAAATCATTCTTACAAGTAGTGAGTGATGATGAGCAGGATTAGAAGGGCCTTGCCTCCAGCCAGGTGGAGGAAAGGCATAATCTGATTTACTGGACAGTGTGGATCCAATGGCCTGGCACGTCAGACCCACAAGAATATAAGGCTTTGGTGAACACTGGCGCACAGTGCACCCTGATGCCATCGAGATACAGTGGGGTTGAATCCATTTGCCTCTCTGGAGTGACAGGGGGATCCCAACAGCTGACCCTACTGGAAGCTGAAGTGAGCCTGACTGGGAAGGACTGGCATAAGCACCCCATTGTGACTGGCCCAGATGCCCCGTGCATCCTGGGCATAGACTGTCTCAGGAGAGGGTACTTCAGAGACCCAAAATGGTACCAGTGAGTTTTTCGTGTAGCTGCCCTGGAGGAGGTTGAACAGTTGTCCACCTTACCTGCCCTCTCAGAGGATCCCTCAGTGGTGGGGCGGCTTAATGTTGAGGAGCAGCGAGTGCCGATTGCTACCAGGACGGTAGTAGGCACCAGCGGCTGTACCGCACCAGCCAAGATTCCCTGGTCCCCATCCATTAGCTGATCCGCCAACTAGAAAGCCAGAAGGTGATCAGCAAAACTCACTCACCCTTCAATAGCCCTATATGGCCAGTGAGAAAGCCTAATGGCGAATGGAGGCTAACTGTGGACTACCGTGGCATGAATGAAGTTATGCCGGCAATGAGTGCTGCAGTGCCGGACATGCTAGAGCTCCAGTATGAACTGGAGTCGAGGGCAGCCAAGTGGTACGCCACGATTGACATTACTAATGCATTCTTCTCCATTCCGATAGTGCCAGAGTGCAGGCCACAGTTTGCGTTCACCTGGAGAAGCATCCAGTACACCTGGAATCGATTGACCCAGGGAGTGGAACCACATCTCCACCATTTGCCATGGACTGGTCCACACTGCACTGGTGAAAGGTGGGGCTCCAGAACACCTGCAGTACATTGATAACCACACTGGAGTTTTTTGTTTGCCGAGTTCTTTGTTCTCCCTTCAGGGCTATGTCCTTGAGGCGGCGTGCACACGTGCAGGATTGCTCACATGTCCATTATCTCCCAACAGACGCGGACTATAAAAGGACTGCATACTCCTCTCTCAGTATGCTTGTTGCTTGTTAACTGAAGGCTGAAACTTTGGCGAAGCTTGGAGTGTGGAACATCATCATCTGCACCGAGATCAAGCCAATTGAACATCACTTGATCCCTGGTGGTGGTGGTGGTAATTAGTTATGTCTCTATTGCTTTCTTGCTTAGGGATTCTGACTTTGTTCTTTCTTTTCCTCTCTGTCCTATGGCTCTGATCAGTTGTTATAGAAAATAAAGTTCATAAGGTTGTACGGCATCTGACCTTGTTTGTGTCTTAATCTCGCTCTTGGGATCGTTTAAGAACCCTACCCAATATCGGATCGGGACATGGCCCAAGTTATGAACATTGTTTCAACGTACGTCCCTGTACTGGGTCTGGCTGAGCCAGAATTGTTTTTCCCCTATAGCAGCCCTCATGGTGCTGTGGTTTATGCTGGGAGCTGGCAGGGTGTTGATAGCACCCTGTTGTTGTGGCTGCTGCTGAGCAGTGCTCACACAGCACCAAGGCTCTTTCTGGCATTTCCCCCAGTGGGACGGGATGGTCAAGATCTTGGGAGGGGACACAGCCAGGACAGCTGACCCGAACCGACCAAAGGGATATTCCAGACCATGTGACGTCTGCTCAGTATAGAGCTGGGAGAAAGGAGGAAGGGGGTGGGGTCACCCCTGATCCTCCAAGGCAACCACTACGCGTATTGGAGCCCTGCTTCCTGAGAAGGCCCGACATCGCCTCTTCATGGGAAGTAGAGAATAAATCTGTTTGCTTTTGCTTCCGCGCACGGACTTTTGCTTCGCTTTGCTTATATTAAAACTGCATTTGTTTTACCCACAACAGTTAGTTTATCTTCTTTCCCCTCTTTACCCTGTTGAGAAAACAAAGGGAAATGGGGCCGGGGGGGGGGGGGGGGGGGGGGTGAGGGAGGAAGTGATAGAGCGACTTGGTGGATACCTGGCATTTAGCCAGAGTCAAACCATGACAGTCCCTGGCAAGACAATTGCTATTTTTCAGAGAGGATTGAGATATCTTTTAGAATCACATCAAATCTACTCCTTTTACTGGATGCCAAGCAACTTTTCTTCCCATTTTTCTTCCCATTGTATAAGCAACTTAAAACGAACCTGATTTTTTCTTATTTTCTTTTTAATGCTGAATCAGGAGATATGATTAATTTTTTAAAAAAAAGAACAAAAAACCTAAAAATACATGTAGCTTCAAAAAGCAACATGTCTAACAGTATCTAATTATATTGTCTTCAAAATTCTATGCAAATTTCAGTTGCTTGGCAATGTGTGGAATTGGCTGGAGATTAAATTAATCCCTGTTTACACATATCACATAGTTCTATCTCTTTTCACTGAGGGAAAGCATGAAGAATTTCAGAAACATGAGTAAGCATGCTAATTTTGGCAGCAATGAGGCAGATTTAGTTAATAAATGCTCTGTGTAACAATAATACTGAGAGAAAGGGCTTCAAGTACCACTCAGAGATCACCTCTTCCTCTCAGCCAGACAAGCAGTTCAGCTGAGTGTCTTCACTTCAGACACTCTTCTGGGATTTAAACCAATCTACCATCTATGGTAGCCGTCTATGTCATTCCATATGCACACAATGGAAAGCAAGCTGAAGCACTCTATTCATGATATCGCTTCCACTAATGCCAGTGAACTCTCTGACGCCCCCTTTTCAAGCAGCTGCTGTTGCTAACAGATGGCAACAGCTGGGAAATACAATGCCTAGACACTCATGTATGTTCCTCACTGTTCCTCCCTGGTCAGCCAGGACTGCTGGTAAATGATGGAAAGCGGCTTGGTGAGCACCCCAGCCAGCTCCTTCAGCACCCTCGGGTGTATCCCATCTGGTCCCATAGACGTGTGTGTCTGTGTGATGCAGCAGGTCACTGACTGTCTCCTCCTGGATTGCAAGGGTATTGTTATCCCAGTTTGTCTTCTGGCTGAGGAGGCTGGATTCCCTCAGTAGAACTAGTCTTGTTATTTAAAAATGAGGTAAAGAAGGCACTAAGAACCTCAACCTTTTCCTCATCCCTTGCTACCATGTTTCCTCCTGCATCTAGCAGAGGATGGAGGCTCTCCCTGGTCTTTCATTGTTGACATACTTACAGAAGCATTTCTTGTTATTTTTGACCACTAAAGGCAGATTAATTTCTAGCTGGGCTTTAGACCTCCTGATTTTCACCCTGCATAGCTTCACAGCCTCTTTGTAATCACTGTGTGTGGCTAGCCCCTTCTTCCAAAGGCTGTAAACTCTCGTTTTCCCCGAGTTGCAGCCAAAGCTCCCTGTTCAGCCAGGGTGGTCTTCTCTGTCACCAGCTTCTCTTACAGCACCTGGGGATAGACTTCCTGAACCCACATACCTTTATGAACAGTCTCCCAAGGGATCCTTTCAAGCAGGTGCCTAAACAAGTTAAAGTCAGCCCTTTGGAAGTTCAGGATGTCATGTCTGCTGCTCCCTCTCCTGACCTCTCTAAGAATAGAGAATTCTTTTGTTTCATGATCGCTGTGCCCTAGTCAGCCTCTAACCGTCGCATCCTCCACAGTCCTTCTCTGTCCACAAAGAGGAGATCCAGCAGGGCACCTTTTCTCTGGTTGCTTCACTCACCAGCTGTGTCAGGAAGTTGTCTCCCACACATTCCAGGAATCTCCAGGACTGGTCCCACTCTGCTGTGTTGTATTTCCAGCAGATGTCTGGGAAGTTAAAGTCTCTCACAAGAACAAGCGCAAGCAATTGTGAGATTTCTCCTAAGTACCCATAGAATATTTCATCCATCTCTCCGTCATGGTTGGGTGGCCTATAGTAGACTCCTACTACAACATCTGCCCTGTTGGCCTTCCCCCTGATTCTAACACAAAGACAATTATTATTATGTCTGAATAAATCTACACATGGTGGCACATTCCATAGCTCAGCAGTGATGACTATAAGATTGACAAGGACAGAATATTAAGCAACAGGAGCAATAAGCACAATATCAGTATCATTTTATTAATACAGTTAAGAGATAAAACATAGCCCAATGACTCATATGAAACCAGCAATGACCCTGGCACCTAAACTCTTCCACATGCTGTACTGTGAGTTACCCATTCATCATGGCCTCTAATGTTCTATACTCTCTTCCCATCCAACATGCTTATAGTTTCCTGCCAGTATTCATTCTGTACATCATGTTAGTTCTTATATTGTGCTGCACAGGCTGGCTGTGTAAATCTGATTTAAATTGTCAGAGGGAGGTGAAGACAACAGGAAAGAAGAGTAGAGAGACCTTGTTAATTCAGGAATCTTATTTCTTATTATCCATAACACGTACACACTATAATGACTGTGCATGCTCAGGTACTGGCAGCAGGATGCCTCTGTGAAGAAAAACCAGGGCTGCACCTGTGCCAGTGAATGCACTGGCATGAACTGGTTCATGCTAGATCCAATGGACCCACTACAGGCCACAGCTGAGACCTTTAGCCAGGATAGTGCCTCTGTTGAAACATATTTAAGAAAGGGCAAAAACACTGCACATCAGATAAAGGGGTGAGGGAGGGAAAGTGGAAGAAACAACCCTGGGGATACCAAGTCAGAGGGGAAAGAGATGCTCCAACTGCTGAAGCAGAGATTTCCCAACAGCCTGTGGAGAGGGCCATGCCAGAGCAGATGTCCGTCATTGCAGCCAGTGGAGAACCCTCTCAGGAGAAGGTTTATCCTGAAGAACTACAGTTCTGTGGTGGTTTAAGCCCTGCCAGGACTGGAGAGCGTGCTGCCATTGCCCCTCCCCCACACTCAGCCGGTCAGGCTGGAAGTGAGGCACAAACCCCGGGTTAAAATAAGAAGAAATTTAATACAACAGTGTGATAAACAATCTGAACAACAACAGTGGCAATGATAACAACAATAAACAGCAATAACAGTAAGCAATACAAATGATATACAAAGAAATACCGCAAATGGTCAGGGAACAAAGCCGACGTGTGCTTCCCACCACCAAGGAAAGAAAAATAAATTTCCCACCTGGACCTGACATCAGCATGATATGAATAACCCGGCTGGAGATCCCCTTCCCCTCTCTCTCTGCTGGGGAAACTTAACCCTATCCTAGCTGAACCAGGACAAGTTCATGGAAAGGACCAAAACTGGAGCAGGGGAAAAACATGAGGAGAAGGGAGCATCAGAGAAGAGCTGTTGTGAACTAATTTCAAACCCCAATCCCTATCTCCCTGCACCAGCGATGAGGTGTACAAGTGGGGAATAAAGGAAAGAAGTTGACCCTGGGCAGAAAGGGAGGAAGAGCAAGGTGTTTTAGTTTTTTGTCCTTGTTTCTCACCATCAAACCCTATTATAACTGCCAACAGAAACGAAAATCATAGTGCAGGCTGAATGAAAAATGAACTGACTTGTATTATGAACATCATTATTTACGCAGCTGTGAATTATATTACAGCACCAAAATGGTTATATAAACAAAGTTACAGAATAACCCAACTGATTTTACTGTTCATACTGTTGTATGAACAGAAAGACTTACCAGTGTTAGTACTTCAACTTTTTTTTAATAGTAAATCGTTTGAAAAATAGTACTGATAGTATATAACTGTTCCATACTGCTACTTGTCAAAATTCACTAACAATGGGGCAGTGATCTGTTAAAAGAAAAATTTAGGGGGAAAAAAGCATTTCATTAATTGTTAAATCTCTTCTTTATTGAAGAAACAGAAATTTAAGATTTAAGCCCCATATTTTTTTTCTTCATAATGATAGTTTGAAATAAAAATGCTATCAACTAAACAGCACCTCAGCTGTAGAACACGCTATACATAGATTCATAAATAAATAGTAAATTTCCTTGTTTGAGAAAATATATTTTTTTTAAAATACTTGTAATCTCTTCATAGAGTGCAATTATTACAGAGATACACTCTTCATAGAGTGCAATTAATACAGAGATATTACTATTTACATGGAAGCAAATCCATTCTATTCTACCAGCTTGTTCAAACACATCATCTTAATAAGACAGTCAAAAACTAAGATTCTTCTCCCACAATACAATTTTGCTATTCTGCTTTAGATATTTTTTTTTCAGTTTCAAATTAGGGATGTTGACCCTAGTTAGGATTTATAAACCCTCTACATGAAGTCTGCATTAGCTAAAATAAGCGACATTTTGTTCACTCGGCAACAAAACGGGTTATGAAGATTTCTTGATATTTTGTGACTGCCATCTGGTTATGGGTTTCAAATTTATAAATCTGGTTTGGGTTTGAAATTTTAAGAACAGTTGAGTTCCACTGAAGGCTGATCACAAACAGCCTCAAGATTTTGCTGAACATCAGAATGAAATTAAATGAACAGGCCTCCTCTTGCTACATTACCTTCATTTGCTGCCAGATCATCTTCACTTTTTTTGAGGGACACAAACATCAGTCAAGAATTCCTTATCAGAGTATTTAAGAAATTACTGGGTGCCAATAAGTATGTGAATTTTTTAAAAGTTAGGTCACTTCATCAAATATCTAAATAGGCATCCCAAATGTCTAAGAATTAATCCAAATTTAAGAAGTCTGGATGTTTTATTTCAATTGAAAGTCCCAATGATTGATTAGACTCTCAGTAATAAGGAAATTGCTGGTGAATATGATGAGCTTCTGACAGAATACCATGAAGAGCTAGACAGTCAATTCCAAGAGAGGGGGCTGCTGGTAAATGGGGTGGGGGGAGTAGAGAAAGAAACTAAGCAGATGGTAGAAAGGGCCATACATTAAAAATAATACACAGAGAAGATGAAACTTTGAAGACAAAGTAAAAAGGCTACACTAGTGTGTTTATGCCAATAATTCTTAAGACAATCGTAAGGAATAATTAATTTTCCTAGTTCTATGCAGAAAAGAGCCATTTGTTGTCATGAGAGACTTACAGTTGTCTTAAGAACCATGTACACAAACTGCAGAGACTCAGATGAGATGTTAACAGACTTCTCAATGGAGAAAGCTAAGTTTAACAGGAAGAAACAAAAAGGAGGCATGTGTTATGTGATTTTTCTTTCCCCCTACTCATCTAGGTCTTACAATTTTGTGTCTTCAGGACACAGCCATGTGAAAATGTTCTTTAAGATAACTTTGCAATAGTAATAAGAATTTAAAAACTGAGGATAAAACACAAAACTGACAGAAGTAAAATTTTCCATTCACTGTGATGATAATGTGAGACTATAAACATTTCCATTCTGGAATAGTTCACCTAGTACTATATACTGTACCAGATAATGGCTGCCACTAGGTGCTTTTGATGAGGATATGAGAACTCTGTACAAGGCTAATTTGCTAGGACTTCCTTCTAATGAAAGTTCCACACCAAAGCCTAAGAATCAAAGGCTGATTTGCTTCCCTGAATGTGGGACTTTATTCCACATAGAACCCCCTTTTTTTAGATCACATTGATTCTAAGGCATAATTGCTTGAAGAAATGAATTATATTAAGCAATGACATTACCAAAAAAAAAAAAAAAGAACATTCATTCTTTTTTCAAATTGCATCGTTTCAGTTACATTGATTATCACAGTCTTATATAATAAAACAGATAGAGGGATCTGATTTCCCTGCCCTTTAGCATCCATTATTTTCTGGCTTTTTTTCTGTCCTTTAGAGTTTGGGAGGGATTTTGTTCTCAAGAGGAAAATAATACCCTTTTTTTTTTTTTTTTTTTTATTAATATTTGTCCATTACCCCCATGATTTTATCCAGCCTTAGTTTCACCACGTCTGGAATATCTATTTTCAGATGAAGTGCTATAGACCAGACTCCAGCTAATGGTGAGCATTTTGCTTTCCTAATGACATTATTTATTATTTTCAGTCAGTATTACTTTTCATTCTATCCCTAACAAGTCTTAACATAAAAATCCCTGAATATTGATCACAGGAATATGTGCATGAATTAAAAATGTCAATTAATGTATTACTGAATTTAACCAAAGGAGTATTACTTGACACAATCAGGAGTGACAAGATCATATACAATGGATTATCTGCTTCAATGATCAGAAATGCAAGCACCCAAATGTGTGTTGGTTTGGTATTTCTTATTAATAATCATGCATCATGCATAATAAGGAGAATTATGTGCAGCATGGTCTTCCAATCCATCAGCACAGACAAACAAGTTTGGTGGGGAAAAAAAAATCCCCCCCCCAATATTATAATTATTATAACATAAATAACAAGAAAGGTTTGGAGTTGCAGATATGGAATAGCTTCCAACAGAAGTTCTAGTCCATAAAAACTTTTTTATTTGTACCATTAATCAAAAGATTCAATGGTAAAAGGAGAGAACACATTTTCTACTGAGGTTAATCTATAATTTCACAATTTGCTCTATTTTCCTACTTGAACCTCTTAGCTCTGAACTCATACTTTCACTTTTTCTTCTGCTCTTTCATCTTTCACTAAAGTGAGAGACTGAAATGTCAAATGACTGTCTCAAAGCTTACTTGTATATGTACAAACCTCAAGGACAAGCTGTGGCCTTTGGATTAGTCTAAGGAAGCAGGAGTGTATCAAAGGATGCACCCCTACTCCCCTGCAGTTGCTTTGTCAAACCCCATAGATAAGCCATGAAGGGGGAGACATAGACTGATGAAACCAAATGTTTATCAGTGGCTCTATCTTGTAGCCATCTGTGGCTCTACTGTGTAGGCCAGACACCATGCATGCATTGCTAATGAACTGGTAAGAGGCGAGCATTTCTGCCCCAGAAGCCAATGATTGCTCAAGAAGGATAAAGTCAGCAAAAACCTGTGGGACCAGAGGAAAAAAATAAAGGTGGGCAGATATGCTAATCAGCTGATACAATGAACTTGAAAAGACAAAGAAAACTTTGCTGCGTGTGCACTCACCTGTAGGGAGAGGGGCTCGGAAGATCTCGCGATGTAGGGAAAAATAGAGGCACATAAAAAGATCTCGCAATGCATGGAAAGAACAGGGAACTAAAGATCTCGCAATGTACAGGAAGGCGTATATAAAGCAATTGCGCAGTTAATAAACCGAACAAATAGCATCCACCATACTGGCGTTTGTGCTTTTGTTCCCGCAAAGGTTAACCTCCTGCAGGGGTTAGCTGTGATCTAAACGCCACATTTCTGTGGCTTAGCAGATAGAAAAAGACAGCTAATGCCTTACCACAACAAGTGGTGACTCCGGTGTATGGACGGTGGCTGTCGGCGGTACATGGCAGGAGGCGAAGGAGCTCCACGCAGGACGGGAGACTCCACAGCGCGCCATGGAGGCCACAATTAAGGTAATAAAAATATGGGGAAGACAATATAAGACTTCTATGAAGTCGAGCACTTTAAAAGAGATGCTACAAAGATTATTAAAGCTCGGTATTCTGGCTGAGCTGATGGATTGTATGAAGCCTGAGCTATGGCCCCTGATAAAAGCTGATTTAAAAGAGCAAGCAAAAAAGGGAAATCCACAGCACTTGATGACTTGGGATAAGGTAAATGCATTGATGAAAACTGCCAAAGCCGAACAGCATGCATCTAAGGATGCACATAGAGGATTGCAAGGTTCCTCAGATAAAGTTACTCAGACAAAGGACCTTGAAGATATTTCCTCTGATGAGGAATTTATTAATTTAGGGGAGGCGTGGCCCATAGAATGTAACCCCCCTGAAGAGAACAAAGGGAGTGGAAATAGCACTAGCCCTTCTGGTTCACCCGCACCCTTCCCCGTATACCCTCGGGGAACATCACAAAAAGCAGAAGCCGCAATACAACCGGCTGATTTAGAGGAAGAGGAGTGGAGAAAACAAATACAACAATGTAAACAAGAAATGCAGGCACTTCAAAAACAGCAGGAGAGCGAGGAGGGGCGGTTCTGGCCGGATCCCCTGCTCGCCTGGCTTCCGGGTGCACCCTCTCCTCCGGAGGAAGTGAAACCTTGGACTGGGGCAGAGCCTCCTGACCCCTACGATATAAAACAATCAGGCAGTCAGTTTGCTCATTGGCGAGATCAAAAAACTCAGGCGGAGTCAGATGACGAATCAGACGACAGCGGTCCTAAATCCAATCACATGGGAAAGGCAGGGGCGTTGCCGGAAAGGGAGGAGAAAAAACCGGAGGAGGAAATTACGAAATTGCTAGCGGAACTGACGGCGGCAGTACGTACACTGGCAGCCTTCACCCAAGAAAACAGACGTCTGATCCTGGGCGGGGCTGCTTCCTCTTGTTTATAAAAACACCCTACTGATTGGCAGCTCATAGCGAAAGACTGTGTAATGTCAGGAGTGAAGCTTCAACCTACAACCGTAGATGCTTACCCAGTTAGATTACTTCCTGGAGGACAGCAAGAATGGCATCCCCTTGATGCCAAAGCAGTACAAACATTGTTTACAGCAGTGAACGAACAGGGACTGAGACATCCGGAAACGACCTTATTATTGGATACTATCTTAGCTCTACCACTAACCCAGCTGATCTAAGACAGTTAGCAAAAGCAGTATTAAAAACAGCTATGTTTTTCCTTTGGAAGGAAGCATGGGGCAATCGTGTTAATAACTTTGTACAAGCAGCCGTAGATCTACAACACCCCTTACATGGCACTACTTTTGACCGCCTTACAGGACGGGGAGCATTTTCAACAACCCCTACCCAATTACAACTCAGACCCAGGGAATTTACCGCCACTACTGAAGCTGGTAAAAAAGCTTTCATGGATATAGCTAGTTAGAAAAGACAGAAGCTCCGTGGACCTCTATTAAGCAAGAACAAAATGAACCGTTCTTGAAATTTGTTAATAGGCTCCACGCTGAGGTCACAGAATCAAACTTACCTGATGGTGCTAAGGAAGCTGTAATAATAGAATGTATCCGACAGCAATCTAATCTAATGATCAAGGATATTATAAAGGATATTCCTTTGAATACACCTATTGCCACCCTCTTACGACAAGTGGTGCAAAAGGAGGCAATGATACATGCCCCAGGTGACATACACCTTGCAGAAAAACCTATACCGTATAGAAAAAACAACCTCTCTGGTTTTCATAAAAGATCTCATCAGATGAAGCGACAAGAACCACATTCCTTGATAACCGCACCTTGCTGGGTATGCAGCAAAACAGGTCATGGGATTGTTGGTATAAACATCAGGGAAACGAAAGGGGAGGAGCCAGGAATGGGGGCCAGGCTCCTCCAATGCCCCACAAGCAACCCCCAAAAATCAGAGACAACTTCTCCTATACTCCCCAAGTGACAGTCAAGTATGCCCGCAATTGTCCACAAGATGTCCCTCAGGGTCAGGAACCGTGGCTCTCGTTTTAGATAGTAGTGATAAGCCCATGGTCACAGTTTGGATGAGCCAGCCTCGCCCAGGAAGAACAGAAGAAATAGTGCTGCAGGCCGTGATTGATTCAGGAGCTGATATAACAGTAGTGGGCGAAAAATGGTGGCCAGGACAGTGGCAAACTACATTTGGGGGATTTGTGGCAGGTGTCAGAGGAGAAAAACCAGTGTACAAAGCAATCACTGGCACAACATTTAAAATCCAAGACCAGGAGAAAGGAGCCTTGATTGCAATACTCAAACCTATAGTATTAGCAAATTTCCAGGGAGTTTTGTTGGGCAGTGACTGCATGCAACAAATGAAAATTGGCATTACAAATTTAGATTAGAGGCCACTGCCGAGCACATACCAGCCTTAAAACTTACATGGTTAACTTCTTCACCGGTGTGGGTCGAGCAGTGGCCGCTTAACTCAGTAAAACTAAGTGCACTTCAACAATTAGTAGAAAGAGAAGTACAGATGGGTCTGGAACCCTCTACAAGCCCTTGGAATACTCCTGTGTTCATTATCCAAAAGAAAGATAAGACTAAGTGGCGCTTACTCCATGATCTCAGGGCTGTAAATCAACAGATGCAGGCAATGGGTGCCCTGCAACCTGGATTGCCCTGGGGTTCCGCCATACCAAAAAATTGTCCATTGTGATTATTGATATTAAAGATTGTTTTTTTCAGCATCCCTTTGCATCCTGCCAACAAAGATTTGCCTTTACTGTGCCTTCTGTGAACCTTGCTCAACCAGCTCAGCGTTGGCAATGGACTGTACTACCTCAAGGTATGAAAAACTCACCTGTTATTTGTCAGCTGTATGTGGCCAAAGCAATCGCACCATTGAGAGAAGGTAAGACTGACCATCATGTGGTACACTACATGGATGACATATTATTAGCAGCACCTACAGAACAGCAAGTGGAACACCTCTTCCAGCGTGCCAAAGCCTTGTTGCAACAACATAATTTGAGCATTGCCGAGGCAAAAATCCAGCGAGGTACGCAATTACAATATCTGGGTATGACTTTAGCTGGAAACGATATAAGTCCACAACCAATAGCTCTTGCTCCAAACATTGCCACTCTTCATGATGTTCAGAAATTAGTAGGAGCCTTGCAGTGGCTCCGCAGCTTTATCTGTATTCCTTTGGGACTTATGCAACCCTTTTATGAATTGCTGAAAGGGGAACACTTGTGGGAACCAAAGAAACTCACAAAGGAGTGCCAGGACAATTTAGCACTTATACAAGGTATTTTACAACAACAGAGACCTTTGCAGCGATGGGATTCAAAGCAGCCAATCACAGCAGGGTGCTTTATTTCTGACCATGGCACAAAGGGCATCCTATTTCAAGGCACGGACGGCAAGCCTACGCCTTTAGCCTGGGCTTACCAAAATACCAACAAGGCCGCCTTTGTTACCATAGTCACTGTTGTAGCAGACCTTATAGGACGCCTACGTAATGTGACCCTTCAACACTTTGGAAAGGAACCTGACACAATACTCATCCCCTGGAAGCAAAAAGTATGGGATGACATATGCATTCGGAAGACTTACAGTGTGCCATCTTTGACTTTCCGGGCACCATAGTAACTGGAAAGGGTCTACAATGGGTTTCACACTTGAAAGCACTTCAGCTACAACTTACACTACCTCTAGTCATGCGCCCTCTTATTGGCACAACATACTTTACAGATGCCTCATCACAATCCCAAACAGCTGCAGTCGTATGGAAGGCTGAGGGACGCTGGCAAAAGAAATTGTGGACTCAGACTGACAAATCAATACAATGGTTGGAAGCCAAAGCGGTCCAGATGGCACTTCAGCAGGAAACAGAGAATCCAATTAATATTGTTACAGACTCTTTATATGTTTATAAACTTGTACACAAAATGACAAGAGTAGGATTTGTAGACAGAAGCGTCAACTTTACTTTATGATGCTCTACAGCAACGCATAGGGCAGGCCTTTCTTACACATGTGAACAGTCACCAATCCCTACCTGGTCCAATTGTAGAAGGCAATCATAACGCTGACCAGGCGGCATGGGGTGTATGGTCACTAGATACTGCAAAACATTTACATGCCTTTCTACACCTCAGAGCAAAAGCCTTAGCGAAAACATGTCATATTTATCTGTCACAAGCAAAAAACATAGTAGCCCTTTGACCCTACTGTCAAAAGGGCCCACTGTGGGAAGCAGGTGTCAATCCAATCTCTCTTCCAATCAGATATGGCAAACTGACATAACAGAATGTGACCTATTAAAACCGAACAAATACCTCATAGTAAACATCGACACCTTTAGCTCTACAGTATTAGCCACGATGGCTCACAAACAAACAGCTAAACACATTATTGCTCATTGGGAGGGCATCATTGCCTTATTAGGGAAGCCACAAGAAATCAAGACAGATAATGGCCCTTGTTTCATCGCTAAACGTACCAAAGAATGGTGTGCATTATGGGACGTCAAGTTAGTACATGGCCTTCCTTACAACAGTCAAGGACAAGCAATAGTAGAACGTGCGCATCGCACCCTAAAAGCAAAACTACAACAGCTTGGGGAGGGGGAAGGTCATAAGGGGACAATACCCATAGACCGACAGCAGACTCTTTTGTCCCGCGGCCTTTATGCTCTAAACCACTTTGTTAGAGGAGACGAGTCCACACCTCCCCTGTGGAAACACTTTATGCCAACCCAGGTGACAAGAAACTATCCCTTGGTTCAGATCAAGGAACTGGGAGCAATGACATGGGAATCAGGCTGGTCGCTGAGAGTGCTTGGGCATGGGTATGCAGCAGTGGAAAAGGATGGTTTAATTAAATAGATACCTGCACGATATATAAAACCTGAAATAACCACTTCTTGAAAGTTTTTTGTAGATTTTCTGTGGCCTTTGGCTACTTGGATCCTTTGCAAGACGAACCATTTCACCCAGACCTAACATATGGGTAACTATAGCAAATGAGACAGGAAAAGAACCCTTTTGTCTATCACAGGTCAACACCATTGCCCACAATATTAATTCTGGTGTCAACACCACAAACCTTTGGTAAGGTTAAATTAGTAGATGGTGGAAGGATGTGTTGCAAATAGAACCATTTTCTTTAATAACCTGGTGAAGAGGTTATGCTTGTGTGTTCACAGGTCACAGTCCCTGGTGATTACTGGCAAGGTGTGGGTAACCATACCTGAGGCATGAGAGGCAGCCAGCACTCAGGATCCAGCTGTGGGTGCTATGGATGCCCCTGTACCAACTGTTTGTAATCTCTTCAACTGATCTCTTAAGCAGAATGTCTGGGTAATGTTTGCTACTGCAACAGAATGAACCACACTACAGTTACCTTAATGAAATATTTAGATTTATTAGTGAATAGTGGAAGATGTGGTTTAGATGAAATGTAGTTATTAATAAGGATGAAATGCTATAAGAATGCATGTATTCAACTTTCTTTGCTTAGGAATATTAAGAATTAAGAGCTTAAGTGTTTAACCTTATTTAGAAACTCTCTTGGTTTTCCCCCTGGAGTATTGGCCAGGCTCTGGATGGAACCCAGCAGGAGGATGAAATCAGATGTTTCTGCTCAAAGAAAAGTGCCAATTATTTTGGCCTGTTGATTTAGAGGCTGGACCTGCTTGCAGCGACGTTGGATGCCTCACCTACGGATGGACGCATCGCGTAGGATTTCCGGTTTGTGAGGAAGGGCACTCTAAACTCTCACTGCATTCAGGGTTCCCTAGCAGTTGCAGATCTGAACATTAGTACTTCTATTAATTAAGTGTGCTACTTCATAATTTGCTTACTGTTTATTTTTGTAGTATTTAGTCACATCCCTTAATTATGAGTAGTGAAATTAGCTTATCTTTTAATTAGTAATCATAACTGCTGTATTGTTTTAGCCTTCTGTGGAACTATTCTAAGTGTGCTTTGTTTTTGAAGTTTGATTAACCCTTGATTGAGACAGCTCTCAGACAGGTCTTGCGGGCACTGCTGCGGAACAAAGAAAGGGAAGATCTGAAAGGCATCGGTCTTATACAACCTCTGACGCATGGTTCATAAAGCATGGGGAGAGGGAAGTGTAGGGACAGGCGCTTGGAAGATCTCGCCATGTACGGGAAAAATAGAGGCACATGAAAAGATCTCACGACGCACGGAAAGAACAGGGAACTAAAGATCTTGCGATGTACAGAAAGGCATATATAAAGCAATTGCGCAGTTAATAAACCGAACAAATAGCATCCACCATATTGGCGTTTGTACTTTTGTTCCCACAAAGGTTAACCTCCTGCAGGGGTTAGCTGTGATCTAAATGCCGCATTTCTGTGGCTCAGCAGATAGAAAAAGACACCTAATGCCTTACCACAACACTCACCACCAAAGAACTGAAGACTGAGGACCAACAGGATGCCACTGGATCCATGGTAGTGACCATTCTTGCATCTCTGTACTGGATGCTTGCTTGGTTTCTGTCTTTTCCTTCCATTCTGTCCTATCTCTACCCCTCTTCATTTTTAATAATAAAAACTGGTTTGGGTGTACAGCATTTGACCTCTTTTGTGTCTTAATTTCACTATTGAGGTCATATTGAAACCTCCCCTGACACTGGATCAGGACAACTACAAATCTTATTTCATAATAGCCCACTATTAAGTCAGTCAGAAAAGGAGTAAATTCATGTTAGTTATTTCATCAGACACTTATGAATCTGTTATGCTCCAGGTTTCTATGACAGTTCTTAACCTACACTTTTGTTGGGCATATCATTCTGAAAATTACGGGGTTTGAATTAATTTTCCCATTTTTTGTTGAAGATAATTTTTATTAGAATTTGCATTAAATCTATGCTGTCATTTCTGACTATGTAACAGTGGGGGAATTTAATTTTTGTAAAACATAAGCTAGAGTAATTATAGTTGGCTTTTTCAATAGCCTTACTAATCAGTTCCAAAACATTCTAAAAAGTTTGTGGAATTATTTTCTCTCATCTAATTTTATGTAATAGCTTGAAATATTGTGAGATTAGTAGTAGTAAAGACCATACAAGTAGAGGAAAATTAATTTTGTTGTTTACATGAATAACAACTGTATTTGGTCAAATCATTAATATTTGAGTGTCATGTCTGGTGAAAATGTCAACATCTGAAACAACATCTGAGAAAGGTATTTACAAATACAATTTATAAATTATTTTCTGAGATTTACAGGTAGACAGGTAAATGCTCTAAAGATACAACCTGTTGTTGGGTCTGCTCCATGTTCTCATATTTCCATCATGCTGCAAGGACTCCCAAAAATTACTATGACTAATTCCTACAAGGATGGTACTTAACCATCTTTCCAAGAAACTGTCATGAAAATATCTACCACAGCCAATGTGCCCTTAGACATTAGCACTAAAAGCAGAAAGATTACAATGGAGAACATGTATTTTTAATAAAGTGAGGAGACAAAAGGATCTAGTGTGGTGTTTCACACTGCACAAAGTTAGAACAGACCTCCAAAGGGAGAAATTATCTTTCGCTTTTTACTCTTAATGATCATTAAATGTTGCTTGGACAAAAAAGAAAACAAACTGGGGAAGGAAAACAGAGTGAGTGGAATCATAGGGGAAATAGGAGCCCCTTTGATTTGCACCCAGATGTAGAGACAAGTAGAGAAATCTTGAACAACACTTAGGAAACACTGCAGTCTGATGAAGAAGGAAACAACACAATGTAGAAGGCTGTGAATGGTCTGAGGCCAATCAGCTGTGTAATTTTACAGAGCTAAGTCCCAGACAAGAGACACAAACCCAGTTAGGATCTAAGACTAAATATCTCAAGTGTGTCTGCTAGAAAATACAAAATTCAGTTTTGGCAAACCATCCAGAAGAAAAGATTCAAAAACATCACCTTTTCTAAGCTATTGCTTAGGAAGAACAACAACCCTAGAGGGCCCAAATACTGCAGGAAAAGATATGAGAAACAAATATCATGCAGTGCTCAGAATCAGAGTTCACAAAATGACAGTACATGGGTCTGCACATGAATTGCCAGACAAGAAAATACACAGTATTTGGGGAAAGATAAAAGAACTACAGTGCAGTGTATCATTTTGCAAACCCCAGCAGAGCATGAACAGCATGGACAAATCAGATAACAAGAGCCTATTAGTTCAGAGAAACCCTTCAAAAAACCTACAGGCAGTGTTGAAGAAGAAAATTAGTAAGTTTGGCACAGGTGATTACAGTTATATTTGTAACAGTGAATTAGTACTAAGAAAAAAAAACAAAACTAGGCAGTAGGAATGAAATAGGTTAAAGTCAAGGCTTAAAGACATATCTTTCCAAAGGGAGCTTTGTGTGAAATGGTTGAGGAAGAGCATGTATGCAATTTATAACAGCAGTGAAGAAAAGTATCAATTATGGATTCAAAACATGTTATGTCCGCAGTTTTTGCAAGAGGTTGCTTTCTCTGGTAGGACTGATTCCTCAACTATAGGCAAGTTCAAGGAGTATTTGCTCTCAGAAAAAAGGGAAACTGTCAATAAATTACAAAATAAAGCTAAAGGGGCCCATTCCTCTGCTCCATGAAAATTCTTCTGACCTTAAGGAAGGGGATAAAAGAGAAATTTGACAGATTCTCTTCTCTGGGAATTATAGAACAAGTTGAAGAAGAAAAAAAGGCTTTTATGCTACTTGGCCACTCTAGTGAAAGTGAAGGAAGCAAGTAATGAGGAAAAATGAGTGAAGCTTTGGCTTCTAATTATGCTAAAATATTGCTAAATAAAAGGATGAAAAGACAAAAATGTTTCCACTACCTATGAGCAGAATATTCTGGAAAGTTTGTTTCATGCAAAGTATTTTAGAGGTTTCATGAGTTAACAGGGCTCTGGACAACGAAACAAATAGAAAGTTTGCATTTTCAGACTTTCAACATCTGTTTTGGGGAACGGTTTCTTCAGATAATACCCAAGGTAATTCACAGGAAAATATTACCATCTTTTAATTGTATTGAAGGCAGTAAAGTTCACTGAACTTCCATTTTTTCCTTTTTCTGAAGGAAAAAGAGTGGATGTCCATAAGCAGGCAAAATAAACACTTTAGAAAAATCTGGGGCTCTTATACTAAATTTAAAAAAAAAAAAAAATCTGTATTATGGACCTACTACAAGTGTTATTTAATATAGCAAGGTATTAACACAGTAAGTTAGTACAGGGTATAAAGGTATACAGGGTGATCCAACACAAAATAGACTTTATTAGCATAGGCAAGGAAGAGCTAACAAGAGCTTCTTGGGAGGATAAACTTCCTGTCCATACCGTCTCAGTCACCTGAGAATGATACAACACAGAGAAGCCCAATGAAGATGCTGTGCAATATTCAATAACAAAATTGAACGGGTAACTTAAAGAGAGAAATGCCTTTTTAGAGGAGATCACAATAACACAGTAAGAACCAGTAAGGAGAAAATTAGATTTTTACAGTGCCAGTAAAGAATCTCAGAACATGAGATTGGTGTAAAAAATTAGTGACAAGATGCGTACATGCTGTAGAGCTTTTGAAGAAAGACAACAACAATGTGACTTCATCATATGCAAACAAAAAAAGAAAGCTCTGGTATTACTTGAAGTTTTGTATATGGTTTTGAAGTTTTACCTGTGGAAGACAAAAATTAAACTGAAACTATCTCTTTTTGCCACTGTCAGTAAGGGCAAACTTGATGTGGCAAGCTTACAATGGAACACTAGCCAGCACTTTCAGCAGTTTTCACTGCTGTAGAAATTGCAAAATCTTACGGCAAATTCCCACTACTGTGACTCCTATGAGTTGCCTTTTGAGAGCAAGGTTGTCATTAGGAAAATACTGAAGTCACCTGGCAACAACCTTTTTAGAGAGCTGTAAGCAAAAATCTAATACCAGACCAGATATCCAAAATAAATTAAGATACAAAATAAGGTGCTAAACCAAATCAGAAGTGTCACTGTAATATCTCAGCAGTTACTAGTATTTCTTAAAAATTATCTGTCCACCTGACAGGAAAGTTTCACCACAGACAGCAGTGATGTTACAAGAGATTGCTTTACCAGTACTGGAGTCACTGTGGAAAAAGAAGAGGTCACACTTCCTACCCTACTCCCTTTCCCACATTGTGGTATGGTTCTTCATCATGAGAACTGTCTTTTCCAGCCTATAAAGTATGGAGGGGATCCTTTCATACCAAACAACACTCACAGGTTGATGAAATGGGTAGAGGGCTCTGTTCCTGCATGCACGTCAGTGACCCTGCTGCACAGTGACATTTGTTATCACCTTCACAGACATAAACTGTAGACAGACATATAGTACATTTTTTGGTTTTCAACAGGGTGGAAACTGTTATCGCTGTTATCAGTGATAACATGACCTCCAGGACAACCACAATAACTAGGCAAAGTATCATCCAGCATTAAAGGTAAAGACAGAGAGCAAGGGTGATGTGGGTGAAACAAAGGTTAAGGAGCAACAAAAAGAGAATTCAGGTCAAAGTCAGGAGGTATGTAAATGCAAATACAAAAAAAGGGAGGAAGCCCTAGAGGAAAAAAAGGCAGGAGCAAAACTGATTAACAACCCAATCAGGATCAAAGGTAACAGAGGCAGAAAGAGTGAGATGGGAAAGAAAAGAGAAATAGAGAGAAAAGGAGAGGGGAAAAGGCAGAAAGAACAAAAGGTCCCAGGGTCTGTGGAAGGCCTTCCTTTGTGGGAACTGGAATGGAGCCAATGGCCTGTGTACGTCTGCACACTCCTGTAGCACTAAAGGCATCTCTTTCCTGGTACTGGCAGGTTCATGCCCCAATGCCAGAAGCTTCCTATTTAAAAAAGCAATTCTTAATTGAAAACTATGCAAGAAAGCATTCACATAAGTGGTCTTTTTAAGGTTATGGGAATTATTTTTTAGGAATTAGCCTTTGAGTGGTTGACATCAAAATCTTAACACTTTTGTATGTAATCCATTTTGGATATTATATGTACACAGCAGATAAATGAAGATGTAATTGACTCTATCAAAATGCAACTACTCCTGCAGTGAACTTTACTTCAACCTTTGTATCACATTTGCCAGATGCATTCTATAATTATTCATCATTTTCACACATCAAGTGCGCCTTAGTTCCTTTTTTTAACACTCTAATATGTAGTGCAGAGCAGCTGGCCAGATCGTTCATTCTGTTTATCCAGAGTTTAGAGGAAATGTGAACTTTTAATTGCTGCTATTATTCTGCTGCCATATTAGTGATTGGTGCTGTATTAGTGATTGATGATAGCAATTTATAATAGCTTTATGTATATATACTTGTATACACTTTATTAATCATAGATATACTTGCTAGCGGTAATTTTTCTGGTATTTGTGGTAAGTAGAGATATTTAAGACTAAAGCCTCTGTGTCCTTGTGTATTATGGAATCCTACAAGTCTACAGTCTTAATCTCTACACAGCTTCAGGCTGGATAAGCCTTTACATCATGACACCATTATTCCACCCTCTGTCCAAGTCATTGTCAGTAACTTGGAGATCCAACAAGAGTCCTCATCTGTTTTGATCTACCTTCTCCTTCCTCATCAACACGTCTCTCTCCTTCCTTTAGTTAATTTGCCAGCAATTAATCCTCTCTCTTCTCCCAGGCTTACCAATCAATTTTCTTGTACGTGAATGATTTTCTTCCTCAATCCATCTTCTGTATCTCTGGCCTCAAAATTAACTCTGTCCACAGGATATGAGGATTAAAAATATAAATAAATAGATCTCAACACATATAATTGACTAAATAAGACTTAAATAAGTATTTTATTTCTTTTCTTATCCACACTTAAAAACCTTTTTGGGTTGGGAAAGTAACCCAAATACCTAATCATGTTTCCCCTGAAGATCTTTATGTCACAGTGTTTTTGCCAACATTCTTGTCTTTATTCCAGCTGTATACTTCAGAGCTGACTGACAGCACCCGTCTTCAAATTTATCTTATTCTGAAACAACAGCACTCAATATTTTAGAGTCTGGTAAATGACTGGCAAGCACCACTAATTTGCTGGATATTTAAGATACTGAAAATTATCTTCAAATTTAATGAGATCTGGAAACTGTCATTCCAGAGGAAAATTGGTCCTGCATTAAAGAAAATGTCAAATGTAAGAAACAACTACAAGGAATTTGTACGTCTTACCCAGATACAGATAACAATATTACAGTTTACTTCTCAGTTTCAAGTATTCACATTGTTAAGTGTTGGAAGCATGAGAAAAACAAAACAGTGAAAAATCTGTAAAACACACATTTCCTTGACACAGTGTGCCCAGAACGACAGGATGGAGGTCCAGTGATTTTTGTTTGTCATGGGCCAAGGAGGAATGCAAGTCGAGGTGTAGGCCGCACAGTCCCATTCTTTCACTTATCTCAAGGGACTGTTTTTGCAGTAGCCTGCCAACCTTTTCTCTCATCCTCTCTCTTTTCCCACAAAAAACAGTGCACACTCACACCAAGGAATGTGCTGTGTTGTTACTCAAAAGATAATGGCTTGACCACAGTCCCACTCACTCACACATACATGCTAAGATAAATACTATTCTGAGTTTGTGTCTAATTTGGAGGGATGATAATCTGACACCAAATTGGAGGGACAGATCAACAGGTTTGTTCTCCTCACTGCCCCCAGAAGGGACGCATTTTGGTAAGCTTTGAGCCCTTGGCTACATCGAGTGATTACCCAGGAACTGTGTGTGTGATTGCAACTGTTTTTCTTTTGTGTAGCGCTATATAGCCAACCTGCAGTTTGTGCATTTATTGTAGGCAGTCTTAAAGAATCTGTAGATATTGCATAAAAATAAACCACGCTACTCGTGAATCTGACTGCTTCTCTTGAATGCAACTTGACCCAGAGCATACAGGCTGTTCGTGCATCTGGTGTCAAGGCCTATAGTTACGGCTCCAATTGGCATACGTATTAAGAGGTAAATCCAACCACCCCTCGATCCTCTAATCTCTGAGGACTGGCTAGAACACAAGGGGTTTCATCTCTTAGAAAATTAATTCATCACCTTAAATGCAACAAACCCAGCCACTGAAGGAATTGCTAGTTTTACTGAACAGATTCCACATTTTATTATTGCTTTATCAAGAAGTATATATTCTTGTTGTGCTGGGTTTTGTGTGTGGAGAGGGTTTTCCATAGTGGGGGAGGGGTCTATAGTTGTGGCACCCTGTGAGAAGCTTCTCAAGGATCCCCTGGCTCCCAGCTGGGCCCACCTCTGGACAATGCTGAGCCAATTAGCAATGGTGGCTGCGCCTCTGTGATAACATATTTAAGAAGGACAACCTGGGAGAAGGAGGGGGAGTTGTAAGGAGGACACCTATGTGAACATTAAGGTCAATGGAAGCCAGCAGTGTGCCCTTCCTGCTAAGAAGACTAAGAGTGTCCTGGGCTGCATTAGGAGAGAAGCTGACAGGAGGTCAAAGATGGTGGTCATACTGTTTTACTCAGCACTGGTGAGGCCACACCTGGAGTACTGTGTCCAGTTCTGGGTTCCACAGTATGAGGGACACAGGCATACTAGAGAGAGTCAGACAAAGGGCCACCAAGATGATGAAGGGACTGTAGCACCTCCCCTACAAGGTAAAGCTGAGGAAGCTGGGCCTGTTTAACCTGGGGAAGAGAGGAGTCAGAAGGGATCTCATCAATGTGTATAAATACCTGAAGGGAAGGATCAAAGAGAACCAGGCTCTTTTCTGTGGTGTCCAGTATCAGAACAAGAGGCAATGAGCACAAATTAAACACGAGACTTTGTCTGAACATGAGAAAACACTGTGAGAATGATTCTATTCATCCAGCATATGCTTCAACAGCTTGCCTATGAGGATCTTATAGGAGACAATGCTGAAAAAATTCCTGAAGTCAAGATAGACAATATCTGCTTCTGTCCCCTTGTCATTCCATCATACAAGGCTATCGAGTTGGTTGAGCATGATTGCCATACAAAGGTGTTATAGAGGTTTAAACAGTCAAAACAGATGACTAACTGCCATAACAAGCTAAAAATTTAGCCTCTCTTTACATATTTAAAAATATTTGCAGAAAAAAACAAAAAAACCCAAACAAACAAAAAAACAAAAACAAAAAAAACCCAACCAACTTCTTTCCTTAAGCTATTTTTCCTGCAAACCAAACCCTTAGTGACTTTTGCATTAATATGCAGTTTAAACAGAGACAGACAATAAAGAGCTCCAGAAAATAAGATTGGTTTTTTTAATTATGTTTAAATAATTAACAGACAAAGTTATACACACTAGACTACAATTTCCTGTTTTATACTTCATGTAGACACTAACTCTTCCTAAACATACGTATACAAGTATTTAAAAAATAATAAATTGTATGGTGTCCATCATTTTGAATGCTATTTAGCTACAGAAGCCCCAAGACAGAAGTGAAGGTCAGTTATGGAACATTATTTGGAAGCCATATAAGTTTTAAATTCAGTTTTGGTAGTCAAGTTTTTAATTGCCACCAGTATCAGAGCATGAAAATTTGCTCTTTTTTTTTCCAGAAGTTGGAAATTTATGCTTGCCAAAAATAGAACTGTTAGAACTCATGTTGTATGTGTACATTCAAAGCTTAACTCTGAGACTAGTAATTTTTTCTCTTCAGAAAAAAAAATTCCATAACTGAAAATCAATTTTGGAGACAGTATTAATTCTCAAAATATCGTAACACCAGAGTAAGATATGTGAGTCTACTTATATTTTTTTCTCCAAATTTTTCTTATAGGCATTCTCCCATATTTCTAGCTTCTCTTGTGTAGCAGAGATCCTGATGAACGAATCTCTGAAATTAGAGAAAGTGAAATGTCAAAACCAAAGTATATCAGTGCCATTTCACGTTTGTTTTCTTTCATTAAGTATTTCTATGTATTTCCTATTTTCTTCATCAGAAAGAAACCTGCAGGTGTGATTTCATCTTCATTACTGGTTGTGATTCCAGTATTACATGCAAATCTAGCAGGACCTTATTCTATTATGAAGCCAAAATCAAACACATTGTGTTCCCAGGTGTAACAGGCTAGTTGTAACACAAAAAATGCCTCTCTGATTTCAGTACTTAGTATCCTTAACAGGAAGTAGCATGTTTAGTATCAGCTCACCTCAAGGTCTCAGTCTTTTCTTACAAAAAACTATTCCCTCATGTGTGTGATATAGTGCACTTGCTGCAATCCTCCTCTGCATCCCAATTTCCTCTTTTTCAATACATCAAACTTGTTGTCAAAAGTATACTATTTTCTTGCCACACTACTGAATTATTTTATTTATTTATTTCTATTTTACAGTCAATTCCTGGTTTCTCTTAGCAGAAAAGTTCTAATTTTTTGTCCTCACTTTTAAGGCTTGTCACAACACTGCTTCTTCCCACCTACAGCTCAGTTCTTGTGTACTCCTACACATCTAATGAGATGACAATACTATTACAGTTTTCCTGGTTTATTGTGCCCCTTCCTTTTTCTCCCTTTCCACATTGTAAGAACATAAAACTGGAGCAGAAAAGGGACTAACTAGCCCAATATCTGTTTTCTAGCATTGCCAATAAATGTCTGCCTTGGGAAGAGTGAAAACAGTGCACTTGTATATAAATTCCCCTTTCAACTACTCTACTAATTTTGAGCTATTCTCACTCTGGGATTTCCCAATACAAATGCATATTTCTCTTCCAAATAGTTTTCCACTCTCCCTGGAGAGTCATGTAAACATCTACTATGCACAATCATTTTTCATTTGTGACATACAGTTGCTATCTCCTTCATAAGGAACTTTTCCTCTGGTTTTTATATACACTTGGTTCCTATATTCTATAAAGGGTGCTTGCATTCATACTGGAAGAAAAAGTGAACAACTAATTTTTGGTGACTCTCTGTGTGATTCATAGTTTTGTAGACATTTATGGTCTCTCTCTTAAGTCATCTTTTTCCCAGGTTGAAGTATTGATTGCTCTTGAAAAAGCCATTCCCTAATTTTGATCCTCCTTTCTGTCCTTCTCGGAAGGTTTTCCATTTCTGCTCTAGTTATTTTTAGGTGAGAGAACCAGAACTGTGTGCACAACCTTTTCTTTACATCAGCAATGAGTAAGACACACAATCTGGTTCAGGGTGAGAATCTCACAGCCAAAGCTTCTTGGAAGTGGCAAAATACACCGTTAATATGCCCCATGACCCTTGTCTTTTATAGCTTCTTCTAAGTTCCTACATCTCAGTTCTAGTCTCAGACAAAGCAAAAGCAAATTGTACTAACCTTAAAGGGCTACCAGCACTTGTTCTATATATTCTTTCCTTGCTGTCTGTGTTTTTAAAGACTAGAGACTCCTCCATCTCCATTTTCATTAACTCATCAGATTCTTCTGAAATCATACTTCTTGCATGTTCTTCTGGGTTAGGAATGTATTCAACATTCTCTCCAACATTGTGCACTCTGGCAGGATTCAATCACAACATCACACAGCACATCTTTAGGGATATTAACTGTCTTTATAACCATTTCACTGATTGTGTTCCACACTGATCATTGCAACTTTGAGGAAACCTGCAGCAGAAGAGTTCATTAATAGTTGAGATCAACAGAAGTGTAACACATGAAAATATTTTACTCATTGGGAATATTGATCTTTATTACTCTCATGATTAAAGCTTAATTTGCACTTTTAAAAATAGAATGCTTATATTTTAAAACCTTTTTTAGAATGTCTTTAAAGTTGATTGTCCTGCTCTGGTGTGTTAGCTTTCATAAGAATAAAATTTTTCTGCTAGGTTGAAAATGATTATGTGGACAAAGGAATCTGTGACAAAATTTACCAAAATTCACATGAAATGAAAAAACTTGTCACTTGGTCAAAAAAAATGAACAAGAGTGAGGAAGGTAAAAAATGTAAAAGAGAAGAAGAGATAAAGAGAAAAGGGGTTTCTTAGTTTTGGTAAACTGAACTAATAGTCACTTTCCTCTTAGTTTATAATTGTCATAACTTGTAACTTGTGATTTTCTCAACAGTTAAAAAAAATTGTTATGATGAAAAAATATGGAAAAACACTAATATAGAAATTAGTTATGTAAGCAATTGTATACATGATTTTTTTTAAAGCTCAGGAATATTCTTTCACATAAAGCATGTTCAGAGATGCAGATTTTTCTTTTCCTGAAGTGAAAAAAGTAAATCCAGAATTCACCTAATATCCCACAAAACCTACCGAAATAGTTCTGCAAAAACTATCTTTCCCTTTCTGATCAGGCAAGCTAAAATTAAAATATTGGCAAAAAGAAAAAAGCTGAAAATGTTTCTTTGGGGAAATGTAAGGAGTTTTGTCTTCTGTGTAACAATTTAGCATAGTATTACCATTTATATTCCATTAGCTAGATATTTATGAAACAATATAAATATCATTTGAGATGTATTTTCTTTTGTGTTCTTGTATATTTAGGAAAAATTGCAGTTTACAGAGGGATACTTTACTTGTAAGTCGGTGTCACGTCCCGCTCCAACGAGGGGGACAAGTGACTCAGATTCGCAAATCCCCAATTGGAGCAGACAACAAGTCTCCAAGTTCAAGCATTTATTAACTACCTACAATGTACTAATTGAACACATGATAATTGGCTAAGTACAGAGCAAGTTGTGGTGAGCAATATAATATGCTTTGCATTTCTTAATAGAAAAAGGAAAAGAGGGAGATAGAGGGAATGGGGGAATACAGATCACTGGTCTGGGTTCCTGCGCTGATCCCGCCGGCGAGGGTTCCAGGAGGCGGCCGTCTTCTTCGCTGGCATTCATCTTCTTCGCTTCACTGCTTTCTCCAGACGGTCGGGGGGGGGTGTGGGGGGTGTGGGGGGTGTGTAGGGAGAGGGGCAGAGAGAGAGAGAGAGCCCTTTCTTCCCCCCTTTGATTTATACCCATTTTCCTTCGGTCTGTCCCCTAGGTCGACCCACATAGCTACGTATCCCATGTACAGGGAGGGGTAAGGTGTTTCATGGGATGATGTCATTAGCATGATCATGACAGCCCTCGTTAGCATATTGAGGGGTGTCAACTTTAATATGCATTTCGTGGATAATGAAGCAAAGTTCATTCACCGGACACATGGCCCTTGAAATTTACCCAGGTGCCCCAGGGCAGAGCCGTCCTGTCTCCACAGGGCTCTCTCCCCCAGCTACATCGGGCAGCGTTATCAGCTTTGGCCTCCACAGCATGCACCCTGTGACTCATAGTTTTGTCTTGCGAGTGTTTGAGGCATTTCTTCAATCAGCCTCAACTTTTGCTTTCCCAGGTTGTTTGTCTTAGTTTCTCACAGGCCTGGTTTCTCGTCTCTCACAGTCGGTCAGAAGATCAGCATTGTCTCAACATTGTCATCAGGGAAATGGACAGTGAGGTACCCGACAATGGCCTGCTTGGAACAGTTGCCGATCCCTGGAGTGGAATGCAATACAATGGCTCCAGAATGCACAACTGTGTGGCACAGCAAGTGCTGTGCTGTTCTCCTGAGCACTGACCTGTGTGGTGTGGGCAGTGCAGTGCTGTTCTTTGGTGCCTGAGCCGCGCAGTACAAAGAGTGCTGTGCTATTGTTCGGTACCTGAGCCCAGCCAGAGCTGTTAGAGATAATCGCATAGCCACTGTCAAAAAAGATGGATTGCAACTGTTGCCATAACATCGATGAAGAAATCATGAACCTTAGACGAACTTTGCTCCATTATAATAGCAAAACACACCTCCTGGTGGAAGGCTACCCACATTCAAGACTGACCACGCCTTGGACGTACTCCCTTGTACATGTGTGATAGCCTCGCTTGAGAAGGGCAGAGATATGACAACTGAATTCTGAGAAGGGCGGAGACCCCTGAGGCAGAGGTGGAGCAAGGTGTGTTACTGAGCACAAAAGGATGACTTCTGGACAACGAAAATTGGAGGCTTCCCCACCAAGGACTATTACGATTGATGATGCAGCATCAGCTGCATCCGGGACTGTTAGCATGTCATGAGATCAGCAGTGGTAGCTATAACCTCTCTCCCTCCTCTCTCTAAACTTTACTTTTCTCCTTTCTTTCACCCATCTCTAACTATCATGTGCTGCTTCACAGGCAACATAATAGTTTCACTGATTACTGCTATCCCCTTTGCTGTTGGTCACCTTAATTTTGCACTTTCGAGATCGTAGTAAACAAACCATCACAAGTCCACCAAGTGGACCGTGACAATACTGCAGCAGTTTTTACTGGCTTAGTTCTAAAGGACAGCACTAGATGCAATCTTAGAAAATGTAACAATTAACACAGTATATTCATATGTTTCACTGGTAAAGACAGAGGCTGCAGTCAATTATTATGTTGCACTGATAACAGTAGAGGTTACCATACTGCTATGAGCAATGACAAATTTTCACTGTTTCGGTACTTAGAGGCAAAAATTATCTAGAACCTTTGATAATCTCATTAAATTGTCTGATGCCTTGGAAGAAGCAATGGCAAGATTCAGAAGAATCTCCTCAAATTCCATCACAATCTTTTCACATACACTTTGCCCATTTTTCCATATTAAATACATATTTTAAAATAATTTTTTATCTTTGGCTGTGCTTCAAGTGACATGGGCAAGATTTATGTGGATAAACCTGAAGTGGAGAAATCAGCACATTTTACAGGTCAGAGGACTTTGTTCTACTCCAGCAACAAGCTGCAAGCTGCAAAATTAAAAGTCGTAACATCATAGTCATAGAATGGTTTGGGTTGGAAGGAACTTTACAGATCTAGTCCCACCCTCCCTGCCATGGGCAGGGACGTCTTCCACTAGATCAGGTTGTGCAAAGCCCCATCCAATCTGGACTGGAACACTTTCAGGAAGGCAGCATCCACAGCTTCTCTAGGAAATCTGTTCCAGTGCATCACCACCTTCACAGTAAAGAATTTCTTCCTTACATCTAATCTAAATGTACTTTCCTTCAGTTTAAACCTGTTACCTCTTGTTCTATCACTACATTCCCTGAGAAAGAGACCCTTCCCATCTTTCCTGTAGACCCCATTTAAGTACTGGAAGGCCGCTATAGAGGTCTCCCTGGAGCCTTCTCTCCTCCAGACTGAACAACTCCAACTGTCTCAGCCTGTCCTCATAAGGGGGGTGCTCCAGCCCCCTGATCACTTCATGGCCCTCCTCTGGACCCACTCAAGAAGGTCCATGTCCTTCTTACGTTGGGATCTTCAGAGCTAAACATCAGGTGGGGTCTCAAGAGGGTGGAATAGAGTGGGTCGATCACCTCCCTCAACCTGCTAGCTGCACTTCTCTTGATTACAGCCCAGTATACAGGTTGGCTTTGTGGGCTTGAGCCTACACTGTTGACTCATATTCACTTCTCCATCCAGTAACACCCACAAGTCCTTCTTCACAAGGCTGCTCTCAATCTACTCATTGCCCAGCCTCTATTTTTCGTTGGGATTGCCCTGACCCAGGTGCAGAACTAGGCATTGTTGAACTTTGTGAGGTTTGCGTGGGCCCACCTTTCAAGACTGTCAGGGTCAGTCTGGATGGCATCCCTTCCCTCCAGCATTTTGACGGCACCACACAGCTCAGTGTCATTGGCAAATTTGCTGAGGGTGCACTCAATTCAACTGTCCATGTATCCAACAAAGGTGTTAATCAGCACTGGTCCCAGTACTGATCCCTGAGGGACTCTGCTTGTCACTGCTATCCACTTGGACATCAAGCCTTTGAGTGCAACCAGCCAGCTAGTTCTTTATCCACGGAGTGGTCCATCCATAAAACTTGTGTCTCTCCAATTCAAAGGCAAAGATGTCCTGTGGAACAGTGTCAAAAGCTTTGCACAAGTCCAGGTACATGATGTCAGTTGTTCTTTCCTTATCCATTAATGTTGTAACCCTGTCATAGAAGGCCATCAGATTTGTCAGGAACGATTTGCACTTAGTGAAGCCATGTTGGCTGTCACCTATCACCTCCTTATTTTCCATTTGTCCTAGCATAGTTTCTAGGAGGATCCACTCTGTGATCTTACCAGGCACAGAGGTGAGACCAACTGGCCTGTAGTCAATGGACGGAAAGAGAAAGGGTTCAATTCATTATAAATTTATTCTATTGAAATAGTTGGTCTGAGACTAACAACAGGTGCCTCTGTATGGAAATATTTCTGCATCCTTGAATCCTTCACAAAAGAAGAGTTCTGTAAGGTCTTATACACACACATTGTAAAGACACAAAAATCTGTTCTACAAACACTCAACATAAAACTGCTTTTTCATATTAGTGTTTTCATTTTACTGCTGTTTTCTTCTCTACCTTTCCCAAATTGGTTTCCATATGCTCGTATAGTTTGTAGGATAAGATAGATGTGACATACTAACCCATTCAAACTCAAAACCCAGGTGTTTGAAAGTAAATAATTTACTCATGGGTGTTGAAATGGTAGTGCATGGTGGGGAAAGGGAAGAAAATTATAGCAACTGTGTCCCACAAGCAGAACAGTTGTTAAATGTTTGTTCCTCAACACCTGCTGAAGTCTGACAAACTCACGTCTATTGTGCTCGCTTTATTATGTACTAGTCAGAATGAAAAATAACTGATGGTGGAATAGAAGGAAAAAGAACATTGTTACCCAGAGAAGAAAAGCTCCTACATTAAACTTGTATTTTCTTTTACATTCTTAGTTTTTCATTAAATCCTATTTTGTTTTGGTTTAAATAACCAATATTAGTTCATTATAGTACTATATCAACTAATACACATATGCTTTGAATTTCACTTTGAATTACATAAAGCAGAATATCTTTTATCTTCTTTATCTTCCAGAAAGAGACTTGTGATTGATTTGCAGAAAACAGACTCTACAACTCAGAGTAGAAAGAAGATATGTTTACTCTGGCACCACGGTGCAAGGGGATTTCTCCACAAAGCTTTCACACCCACAGCATATTTTACCAAAATCTTATAGAATGTGGATATCCATATTCATTGGATTACTTAACACAAACATACAGATGCATGAGTAAGGCTGGGTTAGTTCGAAAGGCTGGTGTCAGCAGTTTATGTCATCTTTGATCTGCGCATTGCTTCCTGGTGGTCGTCTTCGAGGGTCTTTGGGAGGAAGGCTCACAGTCTTTCTCACCTTGTACTTTTCCTCAGAGAATGTGCAGATTCTCTTAGCCAATTTCTTGAACAACAAGAGCGGTTTTGGCCTGTTTACTCATTCTATTTTATCTAAAAGTACCAGTATCCATTTCTACTGCCCATATATGGCTATGTATTCATTAAAAGACTAAACTAGTTACAGCACATCTGCTTTCCAAGGACAAGAAACGTATTTTTGTCAAACATAGTAATTCTTGGTAAGTTTCCACAGAAAACTACTTTTTTGGTTTTTTGTTGGTTTTTTTTTTATGAACAGAGTAGCCCTTGGTAAGCTTCCACAGAACAGTCAGGGCAAGCAGGATTATTAAGCAATACTCAGAAATCATTACAATTTGCTATAAGTTGCTGTAAGTAAATAATTTGCAAAGCAGGTGATCATTTCCTTGTATCATGATAAAAGAGGTAACTGTTATCAATCTGTTTCATGTTTTGTGAATAGTTGGATTTAATATGTCTTATTATCTCTCACTTCATAAAATATCTGTGCAAGTCCTCTGCTCATAATTATCAGCTTTGATGGTGAATTTCAGAATTTCATTCACTGAAGTTAGATGGAGAGGGGAAGGTGTGGTAGCAGATGTGCAGGTGTGTTTTTTAAAGGAAAGCACAAGAATTAAATCATGAAACATATGAAGTTGCTTATTATGAATGAAATGCTTTTCAGCTTTTCAAGAATAACTTTGCTCTATCCCTCATATTTTCTTGAAGTGTTTTTAAATCATTTAGATGCTTTCACTAGAATCTGGCACGTGTTTAACAAGAATATAGCTTTAATCTTGGTGTGGTTCATCCAGAAATTAAAAGTCCTATTAATGAATTAAAGAATGTAAGGAAGACCACTTACACTATTCCATAAAAAGAATAGTGATAATAGTGGTAATGAAGGAAAAAAGGTAAAAGAAGGAATTTTTCAGTCATTTAAACATTCTTCATGAAGCACATCTTTCAACAATTTCTCCTAAGCACCATTTCTACCTCGGGATATAACTTTTACAACTTCTAAATTTCTAGGTATTGTAGGCACTGAACCAGTAAATACAGTATTTAGTGTATTAGTATTCCATTAATCCCCTAATAAGCAACAGCAAAGATATTATTAGAGTGTCATAATTGTCACAAGATCATAGATCAAAGGATAAAATAGTTAAATACTTAACAGTAAGAAAGGACACAGATTTTATTGTTATGCCTGTGCTTCACTAGACACAGTTCTGGTTTTAGTAAAGATTGATGGTGAAAAATAGAGATTATACTTTTTCTTGTTTATGAAGTGGGTCATAAACAAACAGTTAATGTATTTCATAACATAAAATTAACATATGCTGTAAGGAGTATGCACAAATGTTAATGACACTGAGCGGGATAATTAATATGTTGTTAATCACAAAACTGTTACTACTGTAGTAGTGACTATCCCTCTTTTGCTTCACGGTCAGGATAAAGCGGTCAAATGTCCCTTCCTAACAAATAGCACATTCTACTACAATGAAGTAAAATTTAAGATTTTTAAATATATTTTTTCATTTTGTCTTCATGACCATATTCTTTACTATGAGGGGTTTCTGCTCACAGATCAAAGATAGCTATTTCTGAATTAAGGTATAAAATAAAACAAATCATCCCACTTTGCTGTGTGCATACACATAGATAGAAACTAAGTACAATTAAGCTTTCCCACCTTAACAGATGAACATTACTTTCATGTCTATGGCAGTCGATTCATGTGCATTTCAAATGTTCCCACAAGGTATTAATGAATGTACATAACTGAGAAGTTAAAATGTATGCCCTAATCAGATACACAGGGACATTGGAACTGAAATAAGATAGCAAGTGGCCTCTTGGGAATACAGTCTCAGGATAGCTCTCCATTATTGTTATCAGTCTTACAATAAGAAAGTCACATTCAGAATATTATTTATTACAATTTCTTATGGATTTTAACAGAGTATGCAAAAGGTGAACTGAAAGGCTTGTCACAGACCAAATCCTTGGTTCAAAGTCTTTTTTCCCTTTAACAGCTGAAAATAATTTCTGAAACAGAAACTTCCAAAATATGGAAGTTTGAACAAAAATTATTTCCATTGCTATTTGGGGGCAATTTTCTCTCCTCTTTCTCTCTGTTTCTCACACACTTGAATAACTGTGCAGAGAGGAAAAGGTGGATTACTCTAGAATGGATAGAGATAATGGTAGTCATTAAAGTCAGTATTTTCTAATTGCAATGTAGATATATCTCCCTGTTCTGAATGCTAAATTGTTTTAGAAGAGCATGCTGAAGCTCCTAACTATGCATTGGCTAAGAAAGGCATTTAACTTGAATATTTGACTCAGTTGTAGATTCCACTATGAACAGGAAACATTAAAAAAAAAAAACAAAAAAACAAAAAAAAACACACAGAAGTCATCTATGCCATACTGTCTAAGACATTTTTTTTAACTTTGTTCTTATTGCCATGTCTTCCGCTAACTAAACCAGTATCACCAGTTAAAGAGATTTGGATTATGGAAATGTTTTCTGACAAACACTTTCAGCAGCTCTTTATTTTACACATGCATTTAATACTTTCAGGCCAAATCTGTATTTCAGTAAGGCTACATATCCTTCCACTATGAAACATAGTTCCTACTGTTTACACACTCTTAAATTTTAACTCTTAGACTTTATTGCCAGGTCTGACTGCTCTTTCTATCTCAGGGATACCTTATTTTCTCCCAAGTGAAACTGAAAATATATGTTACAATATATAAAAATAATATATAATATTATAATATTATATATTATATAACAGTATATAATATTATAAATAATATATTATATAATATTATAATATTATATATTATAATATGATATTATATACATTATATATTATATAATATTATATAATATCTATATTATATATTTTTATATAATATATAAATATAATAATATAATATTTATATAAATAATTTATATTTATATATAATATATAAATTATATAAATATATATTTATATTTTATTTTATTTATATTTTATTTATATTATATATAAATATATAAATATATATTTATATTATATATAAATATATTATATATTATATTTATATATATTTATATATAAATATATTATATATTTATATTTTATTATATTTATATTTTATTTATATTATATATAAATATATATAAATAATATATATATTTATATATAATATAAATATAATAAATATAATATTTATATATTATGTAAATAATATATTATATTATAATATTATATATTATATAATAGTATATAGTATTATAAATAATACATATAATATATTTAAAAATTATTTTCAATTTAACAGGCATCAGATCTGTGCTTTATGTTAAAAACTGAGGTAAGAATGGAAAAAAATGTCCTGTAAGGGGCCCTTGGAGCCAAAAGCAGTTCATAATGCCTCTTTGTTGTCACCATCATAATGTCTTCCACTTCAAATTATCACAGAACAAGTCATAAGTTCTTTTGGTTTCTGTAATGATTCATTTTAAACAAAAGATATTTGGAACTCGAATAACAACTTTTAGTTAAACATTTTAAAAAAACAAAATAGTCACCTAACTCAAAAAAATTACATTCTTTGTACTATGCTTAGGTAGTATAGTAAAATACTATATAGCACAACTGGTATATCTAGAAATTTTACTTGTTGTTAAAAAAGCAATCGATTAATCCCTTTCCCCTCCTTGAAATTAACCAAGAATGGGTAAATTTAGATTCTAACAGCTATTGTCTCAATATATTGTCACAGATGGTTCAATATTTCGACATATCTTAAGTTTCCTACTTTGTTTCCAGTGGAGACAATTTACTGAAGTGCAATCTAAATCAGAAGTCTTGAAGTACTCTACTTAACTACATACAGATGGATTGAATGTAACAATCTAGCAGATGATGTGGTCTTCAGGCACAGTATGGCCCAGCTATTTTATATATTTATGGCTTTTTTATTCCCATAAATTCATAATAATTCATAATGTGGAAGTCTAAAGGGCAAAATCCAAGTGTTAGACATATATTTAGGAATACTTAGCTTTGAAGAACTAATTTTAAGATCAGACTTTTCTGTCATTTTGACAAAATACAGCTCATATTAATTAAAAAGTAGTTCCAAGCTATCTATATTACATCCTTGCCAGAAGATATTGGTGCAAGACGTCTTCCTGTATATTATGCTTTCCTTACCCACACTTGAAACAGATCCAAAAAAACTATTTTATCATTACTTTTCCTCTGATTTGAAGTTTCTTTAATGATAGTTTAACTTGCACATTGAGGCATTTAAATTTGGATTAAATGCTTCTGTAGAATACATGTGACTAAACCAGAGGTATCTGAATTAATCAGAAATTGTTTGTTTTTAAATTGCCTCTTTTTCATTTACAAATAATTTTGATTTCTGAATATGTTTCCTAATTAGTAAATATACAGTTTATGTAACTAAATGGATAGAAAGGCTATAAATAAATTCTTTCTGCTGCATTAATATGGTTGTTTGTGATGGTAGAGTCTCAGCTTCTGATGTGTGAAGCTGAAACTTTTTAAGAAGAAAAACTACAAAATATATAGCTGATGCCAAATATGAAATCTAAAAGAATAAACATTTTTACTGGAAGATATATATCTTTAGGAATAAGTAAATACTTTTGCAAATATCCAGTAACTGTCCAAGGGGTTTTGAAAAAGAAATAACATAAACTGACAAGCTGGAGTAAATTAAACTCACTGCTTTTTTTCTCAATTTTGTTTTCATTCTAGGAAAAAAAAAAAAAAAGTAAATAGACGTGGACATTCTGTACTAAATAGAAGATTCATTCATGACATTAACTAATCTCTGGACACAAACAGATTTTGTAACATTTTTATTTTAAAATACAATTCAGATTAAGCAATTAAAAATGCAAGGGAATAAATAAGTACTCTAGAGAAATAATATGAACAGAGTTAAGCAAGAAGTCCATACTACCAAAATATTTTGTGCCCAAACTGTTTAAAGAAGCACTGCATGATATATCATTAAACTAGTTTAATCACTGATTAAATAAATTTTCCCTTACATTAAGTATGATCCCACTATGCTGGGCAAGACTACTATCCAGTTTTAATTCATTTTAGGCTTACTCTTTAAATATTATACTCTTTCATAACTCTTGAGTCTGTCTTGACACTAAACAGCCTTCCTTAGAGTATGTTAGTCATTTTACATGAAGAAATTCAATCAAATGTCTGTAGGAAATTTTTCTGAATTTTCTGTAGAACACTTTCTAGTGTTTATTGATTACCTTGTGTATTTAGTAAGATAAATATTGATATGGCTGGTAACAAAATGGGTGTATATATCCCCCAGTACAGTGACATAAGAATGATTCATCAAAATGATGGGCAAGGTCATCACCAAAGAGAAAAAAGAAATTGGATAAAAAAATTGCAAAGAAAAGTTTACACTGATCAATAATTCTAGAAAGGGAGGCAAAAGCTCTCAATAGTAATATTAACTTCCATCACAGCTATAGTAAAACTGGAAGAAAAACATGGATGTAGTTGTGGAGCCGATTCAATGTGAATGATAGAGCAAGCTTCAACTTTATTGAAAGAAACCACACCTTATATAAGCACTAACTATAATTATGCACACTAATCGTAAATCTATTGGATACATCTAAAAGGTTACATTATAATATCCCAGCCCCTTGTGGCATTTCAGGTATGTAAGAACATCCTCCTTCCTCTGGCCTGCCTTTTTTCCCAAGGTTGTTTTTCATTATACTCAAGGCTATTGTGTACCTCAGTTTCTCTCTTTGTTAGCATAACAGTCCTTTGTTAGCATAACTGTGCCCTGAATCTCGTTCCTTGTTAGAATAACTGTACCCTGGGTTTTTTCCTTTGTTTACCTCAGATGGCTGCAATCAGCTTCTGCAGAGACCAATGGCCTTGCTCTGCAAACCATTCTCCAACATGTAGTTTCACCATGTCCTGAAGAGCAAATGGAAAGACAAATACTTTTGACCTCAAACTGAACACAGTACTGATGCAAAAAAGATGAAACTTTGATCTGGGAAACTCAAAGTCACTGTCAGAAAAATAAACAATAAGGCTGGCAATTAATGGCTGAAAATCATGCAGAGAAAATGTCAAGACATCTATGAAGTATGAATGACGCCTTTAAGTGCAGGAGAATGAAGAAGAAAAGAGTTATCTGTGCATTACCTGGTGTGATGCTTTTAGGCCCTGCCAGGACCGGAGACACCGTAGCCGTTGTCCCTCCCCCACCATCAGCTGGTCAGGCTGGAAGTGAGGCACAAGCCCTGGGTTAAAATAAGAAGAAATGTAATACAACAGTGTGATAAACAATCTGAACAAAAACAGTAGGAATGATAACAACAATAAAGAGCAATAACAGTAAACAAGACAAAAGATATATAGACAAATATCGCAAAGGTTACAGACAGCTTCCTATGACCAAAGCACAAAAGAAAAAGTTCCTGCGCTCCCGTGCCCGGACCTGATGTCAGCATGGTAAGAATAACCCAGCTGGAGATCCCTTCCCCTCTCTGCTGGGGAAACGTAACCCTATCCTAGTTGAACCAGGACATAATCCACCCCTTTATTCTGTACGATCTGTATCATGTCCAGGTGCCACTTAACAGCTAGCAATAACAAAATAACGATTTACGAGGGCACAGCATAATTCATGGCATGTTCTCACCCAGAATCAAGTCCTCCTGTGGTACGCATCGGACCTCTCCATTGTCCAGCATCACCCACCAGGTACACCCAGGACCTTGGGCAAAAGCAGTCCCGTGGACGGGTTTGCCTTTACCTTTTCCTGGTACAGGACTAAACCAGACCATTTTTCCCAAGATATTCCTCATGCGCAGACAGGGACTTTATCCCCATCTACAGCACGTGGAGGTTTCGACTGAGGCGGGCCAGATCGACTGGCAGATCCACTTGTGTTGACTAGCCAGGTGGCCTTTGCTAGACGCATGTCCCAGTCTTTGAAGGTCCCACCTCCCAGTGCTTTCAATGTAGTTTTTAACAGTCCATTCTAGCACTCGATGTTCCCCGAGGCTGGTGCGTGATAGGGGATATGGTAGACCCACTCGATGCCGTGTTCTTCTTCCCAGGCATTTATGAGGTTGTTTCGGAAGTGGGTCCCGTTGTCTGACTCAATTCTCTCTGGGGTGCCGTGTCGCCACAGGAATTGGGCTTCAAGGCCCAGGATGGTATTCCGGGCGGTGGCGTGGGGTGGTGGGTAAGCTTCCAACCATCCAGTGGTTACTTCCACCATTGCGAGCACATGGCGCTTCCTGTGGCGGGTCTGTGGCAGTGTGACGTATTCGATCTGCCAGGCCTCTCCATATCTATATTTCAGCCATTGTTCTCCATTTCGCTGGGGATTCACCCGCTTGGCATGTTTCATTGCAGCACATCTCTCACATGGGTGGATGATCTCTGCAATGGTGTCAATAGTGAGGTCCACCCCTCGATCTTGAGCCCACCTGTATGTTGCATCTCTACCTTGGTGGCCCGAGGTCTCATGAGCCCACTGGGCTATGAACAGCTCACATTTGCGCTGCCAGTCCAAGCCCACCTGAGCCACTCTAATCTTAGCAGCTTTGTCTGCCTGATGGATGTGTCAATGTTCATCAGTGGCCCGACTCTTGGGTACATGGGCATCCACATGGCGCACCTTCACAACGAGGTTTTCCACATGGGCTGCAATGTCCTGCCATACTTCAGCAGCCCAGACGGTTTTACCCTTACATTTCCAGTTTCTCTGCTTCCATTGCTGCAACCATTTCTACAGGTATTCTCCACTGCCCACGTGTCAGTGTGGAGGTAGAGCCTCGGCCACTTTTCCCGCTCCGCAATATCCAAAGCAAGCTGGACGGCTTTCACCTCTGCAAACGGGCTCGATTCACCCTGTCCCTCAGCAGCTTCAGTGACCCGTCGTGTGGGACTCCACACAGCAGCCTTCCATCGTCGATGTTTTCCCACAATGCAACAAGACCCATCAGTGAACAGGGCATATCGCTTCTCCTCATCCTGCAGCTCGTTATATGGTGGGGCCTCCTTAGCACGTGTCACCTCCTGTTCTGGTGACATCCCAGAATTATTGCTCTCTGGCCAGTTCGTACTCACCTCTTATATCCCTGGGCGGCTGGAGTTACCTATTGGAGCCCGTTGTGTTATCAACGCAACCCATTTACTCCACGTGGCGTCTGTTACATGATGTGTGGAGGAAGCCTTTCCTTTGAACATCCACCCCAGCACCGGCAGTCGGGGTGCCAGGAGGAGCTGTGTTTCAGTGCCGACCACTTCTGAGGCAGCCCGAACTCCTTCGTATGCTGCCAGTATCTCCTTCTCAGTTGGTGTATAATTAGCTTCAGAGCCTTTGTATCCCTGGCTCCAAAAGCCTAGAGGTCGGCCTCGGGTTTCCCCAGGTGCTCTCTGCCAGAGGCTCCAGGTAGGGCCATTCTCCCCGGCTGCGGTGTAGAGCATGTTCTTAACCTCCTGCCCTTCCCAGACTGGCCCGAGGGCTCCTGCTTGGGCAATCTCCCGCTTAATTTGTTCAAAGGATTGTTGTTGCTCAGGGCCACATTCAAAATCATTCTTCTTACGGGTTACGTGGTAGAGAGGGCTCACAATCAGGCTGTAGTTCGGGATGTGCATCCTCCAGAACCCCACAGCACCCAGGAAAGACTGAATCTCCTTTTCTGTGGTTGGTGGGGCCATGGCTGTTATCTTGTTTATCACCTCCACTGGGATGTGGCGACGCCCATCTTGCCACTTTTTTTCCTAGGAACTATATTTCCCTCGCAGGCCCCTTGACTTTCTTTTGCTTAATGGCAAAGCTGGCCTTCAGGACGATTTCGATTATCTTCTTCCCTTTCTCAAAGACTTCCTCGGCTGTGTTCCCCCATACAATGATGTCATCAATGTACTGCAGGTGTTCTGGAGCCCCACCTTTCTCCAGTGCAGTATGGACCAGTCCATGGCAAATGGTGGAGCTGTGGTTCCACCCCTGGGGCAATCGATTCCAGGTGTACTGGATGCCTCTCCAAGGGAACGCAAACTGTGGCCTGCACTCTGGTGCTATCGGAATGGAGAAGAACGCGTTAGCAATGTCAGTCGTGGCGTACCACTTGGCTGCCTTCGACTCCAGTTCATACTGGAGCTCTAGCATGTCCGGCACTGCAGCACTCATTGCTGGCGTAACTTCATTCAGGCCACGATAGTCCACAGTTAGCCTGCATTCGCCATTAGGCTTTCTCACTGGCCATATAGGGCTGTTGAAGCGTGAGTGAGTTTTGCTGATCACCTTCTGGCTTTCTAGTTGAGGGATCAGCTGATGGATGGGGACAAGGGAATCTCGTTTGGTGTGGTACTGCCACCACTGCACCGTCCTGGTAGCAATCGGCACTCGCTGCTCCTCAACCTTAAGCCGCCCCACCACTGAGGGATCCTCTGAGAAGCCGGGTAAGGTGGACAACTGTTCAACCTCCTCCAGGGCAGCCACACCAAAAGCCCACCGGTACCCTTTTGGGTCTTTGAAGTACCCTCTCCTGAGGTAGTCTATGCCCAGGATGAACGGGGCATCTGGGCCAGTCACAATGGGGTGCTTATGCCAGTCCTTCCCAGTCAGGCTCACTTCAGCTTCCAGTAGGGTCAGCTGTTGGGATCCCCCTGTCACTCCAGAGATGCAGATGGATTCAACCCCACTGTAGCTCGATGGCATCAGGGTGCACTGTGCGCCAGTGTCCACCAAAGCCTTATACTCTTGTGGGTCTGATGTGCCAGGCCATCGGATCCACACTGTCCAGTAAATCCGATTATCCCTTTCCTCCACCTGGCTGGAGGCAAGGCCCCTCTAATCCTGCTCATCATCACTCACTTCTTGCAAGAATGATTTACTGGTCCCCTCAGGAGGGTCAGACATAACGTTTGCCAATCTATTCTGCCTGGGGGATTTCTGACCGGACACTGGAGCTGCGCTCTTCTTGGAGGACTCCCATTTCGTGGTGGTCTTCCCTTTCAGTTGCTCTACTCGTGCAGCTAGGGCGGCAGTGGGCTGTCCATCCCACCTCCTCATGTTTTCTCCATGCTTGTGGAGGAAAAACCACAGGGTGCCTGGTGGTGTGTGCCTTCTGCTGCCTTTCTCTTGGGTGGTGAAATGTTTACTTCTAATGGCTGAGACATTAGCCTGTGCAGATGGAATGTAGGACATGTCTTATTCCACTTTCTGGACCCGCTGACACAGTCCCTCCACAGCTGAAACACAGTAATGTTGAGATGAAGGGAGTTTTCCCTCATATTGCGGGAGCTTGCCAACCACTCCATCCACTGTTAGAGTGTGGGTGTCTGTCCACCAGGACACTATTGCCAATGCTTTCGAGTGTGCTTCTGGTGCACTCTTCAGGAACTTTCGCCACATCAGGTGTCTGCAAGGGCCCTGATCTGGGTCCATGGGTGACTGCTCTTCATTCAGATCATCTCAAACACAGCCAGTTCCCTGAGATTCTGGATGTCTTTCTCATTGTTCGTCCATTTGCTCAGCTGACATAAGATATCATCCTTGTAGGGGTGCCTCTCCCTTACACTGAGCAGAGGTCTCTTCCAAAGGCTGAGTGTTTGAGTCTGTTTCCCTATTTCCCTGTTAATGCCAGCCTCCTTGTCCTGGTTCAGCTAGGATAGGGTTAAGTTTCCCCAGCAGAGAGAGAGGGGGAAGGGATCTCCAGCCGGGTTATTCATACCATGCTGGCGTCAGGTCCAGGGGCGGAACCTTTTTACCTTGCTCTTTGGCGGGCTCGGTGGCGGGAACCTTTTGTCCGTAAACCAGCTAGCGGTATTTCTCTGTATATCGTTTGTCTTGTTCACTGTTATTGCTGTTCATTGTTGTTATCATTGCTACTGTTGTTGTTCAGATTGTTCTATCACTCTGTTGTATTAAATTCCTTGTTACTTTAGCCTGGGGTCTGTGCCTAACTTCCAGCCTGACCGGCTGCGGGTGGGGGAGGGGCACCGTGCTCTCTGTTCCTGACAGACTTAAAACCTGCACATTTATAAATTGGCGCCCAACGTGGGGCAGACCCTGACCAGAGTGTGATAGAGCAATCTGTTGGGTGTAATTTGTCTGTTTGTATTTTTATTTGTTTGATAAGGAAATATTTGCAATGCTGGCCCACTTGCTTGCATGGTAGGGCTGGATTAATCCTTATATCCAGTGTATAATCCCAGTGCTGATGTTTGTTATCGGTGGAAAATGCGTAAAGGGTCTTATACGGGCTATTGAATGCTTATACTGCCTTTGTATCGCTGTGTGTGGGGGTGGGCAGCACCTGTTTGCCGTTTGGGCTTTTGTTAGGGGTATCACCCCCTCTATGCGTGAGCCAGGGGAAGAGATCCTCTCGGCTTAGGGGAGTTTCAATTATTCATGGAGCCTGCAGGCCAGTGTGATTGTGGCACTATGCCTTCTGAATGCCTGCCTGATTTCGGTTTTGGCCATGTGGTATTTCTCTAACAATAGCAGTGCCCGGAAACCTGCCCCGAGGTCAGATAATAGTGAGTGGCAAGGGGTGTGGGAAAAGATGGGCAAAGGCCTGAGTCAGTGGGCACCTCCAATGCTTTGGAACTTCACTCCTGAGCAAATGCAAACCCCTGAGAAGCTGATGGAGTGCTTAGAAAGGGTGTGCTACCAAGCTGGCAAAACCCAGGAGACACAACTCGCTGCAATGTGTTGGGGACTTGCCCATGCATACCGTGTCCTCTTTAATACCACCCACTGCCCTCCAGGGGAAGAAAAGGCCACCTGGCTAGTCAACACAAGAGGATCTGCCAGTCGAGCTGGCCCGGCTCAGTCGAGACCTCCATGTGCTGTAGATGGGGATAAAGTCTCTGTGGTGTGCATGAAGAATATATTGGGAAATATGGTCTGGTTTAGTCCTGCGCCAGGCAAAGGTAAAGGCAAACCCATCCACGGGATTGCTTTTGCCCAAGGACCTGTGTGCACCTGGTGGGTGATGCAGTACAATGGAGAGGTCCAATGCCTACCACAGCGGGACTTGATTCTGGGTGAGAACACTCCTTGGCCAAAGATCCCAGCTGCTTGTCCTCTCTCCCCTCCATTTCAAAAGCACTGGCTCCGTTGTCCCAGCATCGGAGCAGCCAGGTGCAAATCTGCTTTCCTCCCAGGCAGTCGAAATCTCTCTGCATATCTCGCAACTCAGTCGGGGATAGAGATCAGACGACCACCACTGGCCCTCTCTCTTGTTGCCGTGCTGTTCCTGGCTCATCCCCACCCCACACTTTGCGAACTGACTTTCTGGTATATTTTTTTTCTGTACTGGGCCAACTGATACCAGTACTGGCTCTCTCTCTGGCTCAGGTGCTGTGATGGTGGAGGTGACTGATACTGGCTCTGCCTGTTTTCCCTTCCCAGATCCTGGACCAGTAACTTCACTCTCAGATTCACAGAATCATCTAGGTTGGAAAGGACCCTGGAGATCATCTAGTTCAACCATTTGCCTAGCACAGTTCCCACCCACAGCATATCCTTAAGCTCTAAATCGACCCTACTCTTGAACACCTCCAGGGATGGGTACTCCATCACCTCCCTGGGCAGCCCATTCCAACGCCTAGCAACCCATTCTGTAAAGAAATGCTTCCTAATATCTAGTCTGAACTTTCCCTGGTGCAACTTGAGGCCATTCCCTCTTGACCTCTTGCTTTCTACTAGGCTAAAGATGCTCATCCCCAGCTCTCTGCAGCTTCCTCCTTTCAGGTAGTTGTAGAGGGTGATAAGGTCTCCCTTCAGCTTCATCCTCTCTAGAATAAACACCCCCAGTTCCCTCAGCCGCTCCTCCTACGACCTGTGCTCCAGACCCTGCACCAGCTTCGTTGCCCTTCTCTGGACACGCTCGAGTCATTCAATGTCCTTTATGTAGTGCAGGGCCTAAAACTGAACACAGGAATCGAGGTGAGGCCTCACCAGTGCCGAGTACAGGGGTAAGATCCCTTCCCTGTCCCTGCTGGCCACGCTATTGCTGACACAAGCCAGGATGCCATTGGCCTTCTTGGCCACCTGGGCACACTGCTGGCTCCTGTTCAGCCAGCTGTCAATCAACACCTCCAGGTCCCTCTCTGACTGGCAGCTCTCCAGCCACTCCTCCCCAAGCCTGTAGCGCTGCTGGGGGTTGTTGTGGCCCAAGGGCAGCCCCCGGCATTTGGCCTTATTGAAACTCCTCCAGTTGGCCTCAGCCCATGGCTCCAGCCTGTCCAGGTCTCTCTGCAGAGCCTCCCTACCCTCGAGCAGATCAACACTCCCACCCAACTTGGGGTCATCTGCAAACTGACTGAGGGTGCACTCGATCCCCTCATCTAGATCATCAGTAAAGATGTTAAACAGCAGTGGCCTCAAAACTGAGCCCTGGGCGACAGCACTCGTGACTGGCCGCCAACTGGATTTAACTCCGTTTACCACAATTCTTTGGGCCTCACCATCCAGCTGGTTTTTCACCCAGCGAAGTGTGCGATTGTCCAAACCTCAAGCAATCATTTTTGCCAGGAGAATGCTGTGGGAAACGGTGTCAAAAGCCTTGCTAAAGTCAAGGTAAATTACATCCACAGCCTTTCCCTCATCCAATAAGCAGGTCTCTCTATCATAGGAGATCATGTTTGTCAAGCAGATCCTGCCTTTCATAAACCCATGCTGACTGGGCCTGAGCATCTGGTTGTCCCTCGTGTGTTTTGTTATGGTGTTTAAGATGATCTTCTCCATCAGCTTCCCGGGCACTGAAGTCAAGCTGACAGGCCTGTAATTTCCCGGATCATCCTTCTGACCCTTCTTATAGATGGGCGTCACATTGGCCAATTTCCAATCAGTCAGGACCTCCCTGGTCAGCCAGGACTGCTGGTAAATGATGGAAAGTGGCCTGACGAGCACCCCAGCCAGTTTCTTCAGAATTCTCGGGTGTATCCCATCTGGTCCTATAGACTTTTGTATGTTTATGTGATGCAGTAAGTCACTGAATGTCTCCTGGATTGCAGGGGGGTTGTTCTCCCAGTCTCTGTCTTCTGGCAGAGGAGGCTGGATTCCCTCAGTACAACTAGTCTTGCTATTAAAGACTGAGGCAAAGAAGGCATTAAGCACCTCAGCCTTCTTCTCATCACTTGTTACCAAATTTCCTCCTGCATCTAGCAGGGGATGGAGACGCTCCCTGGACTTTCTCTTGCTACTGACATACTTATAGAAACTTTCCTTGTTATCCTTGATTGCAGAGGCCAAATTAATTTCCAGTTGGGCTTTAGCCCTTCTAATTTCCACCCTGCATAGCCTCACAGCCTCTCTGTAATCACTGTGTGTGGCTAGCCCCTTCTTCCAAAGGCTGTAAACTCTCCTTTTCTCCCTGAGTTGCAGACAAAGCTCCCTGTTCAGCCAGGCGTCAGCTTCTCTTAGAGCACCTGGGGGCCGCCTGCTCCTGAGACATTAACACTTCCTTCTTAGAGAGCGCCCAGCCTTCCTGGGCCCCTATACCCTTCAGGAGAGTCTCCAAGGGGATCCTTTCAAGCAGGTGCCTAAACAAGACAAAGTCAACCCTTCTGAAATCCATTATGTCAGTCCTGCTTAGCTCTCTCCTGGCCTCTCTAAGAATAGAGAACTCTGTTATTTCATGATCACTGTGCCCTAGTCAACCTCCAACCTCCACATCGTCCACAAGCCCTTTTCTGTTCAAAAAGAGGAGATCCAGCAGGGCACCTTCTCTGGTCAGTTTACTCACCAGTTGTGTCAGGAAGTTATCTCCCACACATTCTAGGAATCTCCGGGACTGGTCTCGTTCTGCCGTGTTGTATTTCCAGCAGATGTCTGGGAAGTTAAAGTCTCCCACAAGAACAAGGGCAAGAGATCGTGAGATTTCACCTAAGTGCCTGTAAAATATCTCGTCCACCTCTCTGTCCTGGTTGGGTGTCCTATAGTAGACTCTACAACGTCTGCCCTGTTGCTCTTCCCCCTGATTTTAACTCAAAGACACTCAACCCTGTCTTCGCTACACCTGTGCTCGAAGCAATCATAACAGTCCTTAACATACAGAGCCACTCCACCACCTCTCCTTTCCTGTCTGTCCCTCCTAAAGAGCTTGTAACCATCAATTGGCACACTCCAGTCATGGGAGACATCCCACCATGTTTCTGTAATAGCAACATCATCGTAATTTTCTTGTTTCATCATGGCTACAAGCTCCTCCTGTTTGTTACCCATGCTGTGTGCATTGGTATACATGCACTTCAAATGGGCCGATGTTTTGCCCCCTTCCCCCTTCAAATCTACTTTAAAGCTCTGTCAATGAGCCCAGCTAACTCCTGCCCCCAAATCCCCTTCCCTCTCCAGTACAGGTGCATCCCATCTAATGTCAAAAGATCAGGTGCCCTGTATACCAACCCATGATTGAAGAATCCAAAGCCCTGATGGTAACACCAGTCTTGGAGCCACCCATTCATCTGCTGAATTCTCCTGTAATCTTCCTCATCCATCCCCCCAACCAAAGGGATGGAGAAGAACACAATTTGTGCCCCTGACCCCTTAACCAGTTTTCCCGAGGACCAGAAGTCTCTATTCATTGCTTTAGGCCTTCTCCTGGTGATGCCATCACTACCTACCTGAAAAACCAGGAGAGGGTAGTAATCCTTTGGTCTCACTAGGGTAGGGAGTGTTGCTGTGAGGTCTTGATGCGGGCCCCAGGGAGGCAGCAGACTTCCCTGTGAAGCGGGTCTGGTCTGCATATGGGGCCTTCGACACCCCTTAGAGTGGAGTCACTCACTACAATGACTCTGCTGGGGTTCTTTTCAGAGCTGGTTTTAATACCTGGTCTGAAGTGACCTGGCCTTGGTGGACCTTGGTCTTCTTCGTTCGTCTTATTTTCTTCCTCCTTCTCTTCTTTGTTCAAAGGTTCCAGGGCCCCGAATCTATTGTGAAGGGACACCATGGAGGGTGAGGGAAGTGGGGAGAGGATTTTCCTGCTTCCATTAGCAGGGACCTGTTTCCAGACTCCCTCGTCTCTTAGGGTCCCTCCTTCTGCCTGATAGCAAGAGGATGAGAGATTACCTGCCTCGTTTGGAGATTCCATTAGCTCCTGTTTCTTCAGGAGTGCTAGGGTGTTATTCCACCAGTCAGTTTCCCATTCACACTACCTAATACTTCTTAATCTCTCAACCTCTTCTTTGAGTTCCGCCACCAGGCTGAGCAGGTCATCCAGCTGATCACAGCACACACGGGTGCTGTCCCTGCTGCCCTCCGGCAGGACTGACAGGCCCAGGCACTCCTTGCACCTGGGACCTGGGCCGCTGCTTGTTTGCGTGGCAGCTCCGTCTGGCTCACCACATTCTTTCTGGCGGTGGTTTTGATGTGAGTAGAGACCATGGTTCGGTCTACTCGTGAAGGACCTTAAAGGGGCTAGCTTGGATAAGTTCAGGAACCCAGAGAGCGTCTGCGCCCTGTCTGCTCGTCCTCCCTGCGTGAACTGTCGCTCAAACTGATGCGCCTCACCCTTCTGATGTGCCACTCCCCGTTTGCCCGCCCTGATCACCGTGCTCCTGGAAGCCTTTCTGTAGCCTTTTCTCCCCCCAGAGAGCAGTGGGTGGTATTAAAGAGGACACGGTAGGCATGGGCAAGTCCCCAACACATTGCAGCGAGTTGTGTCTCCTGGGTTTTGCCAGCTTGGTAACACACCCTTTCTAAGCACTCCATCAGCTTCTCAGGGCTCTGCATTTGTTTGGGAGTGAAATTCCAAAGCACTGGAGGTGCCCACCGACTCAGGCCTTTGCCCATCTTTTCCCACACCTCTTGCCACTCACTATTATCTGACCTCGGGGCAGGTTTCCGGGCACTGCTATTGTTAGAGAAATACCATATGACCAAAACCAAAATCAGGCAGACATTCAGAAGGCATTGTGCCACAAACACACTGGCCTGCAGGCTCCATGGAGAGCTGAACTTCCCCAAAGCCGAGAGGATCTCTTCCCCTGGCTCACCCAGAGAGGGGGTGAGACCCCTAACAAAAGCCCCGTGTCCTGGTTTAGCTAAGATAGAGCCAAGTTTTTTTTTCCATCCGAGAGAGAGGGGGAAGGGATCTTCAGCCGGGTTATTCATACCATGCTGACGTCAGGTCCAGGGACGGAGCCTTTTTATTTTCGCTTCTGGTTTTGGGGGTCGCTTACACGCGGCGGGCTTGCTCCTTGACCATCTAGCGGTATTTCTCTGTATATCTTTTGTTTTGTTCACTGTTATTGCTGTTTATTGTTATTATCATTGCTACTGTTGTGGTTCAGATTGTTCTATCACTCTGTTGTATTAAATTCCTTGTCACTTTAGCCTGGGTCTGTGCCTAACTTCCAGCCCGACCGGCCGCGGGTGGGGGAGGGGCAACGGCAACGTGCTCTCCGATCCCGGCAGGAGCTAAACCTGCACACCCAGGCAGCAAACAGGTACCGGCCCGCCCCCACACACAGCGATACAAAAGCAGTATAAGCAGTCAGTAGCCCGTATAACAAAACAATCCCCTTTATACATTTTCCACCGATAACAAACATCAGCACTGGGAACACACAGTGGATATAAGGAAAAATCCAGCCCCACCACACAACAAGTTGGCCAGCATTGCAAACATTTTCTTACCAAACAGTACAAATACAAACAGAAAAACTATACCTAACAGATTGCTCTAGCACACTCTGCTCAGGGTCTGTCCCTTTTTGATTTTTATTTCAGCCCTCTGGTGCCCCACGTTGGTGCACCAAAAAGGCTGTGTTGGTTTAGGCCTTTTCGGGACCGGAGACCACATTGCCGTTGCCCCTCCCCCACCCTCAGCCTGTCAGGCTGGAAGTGAGGCACAAACCCCGGGTTAAAATAAGAAGAAATTTAATACAACAGTGTAATAAGCAATCTGAACAACAACAATAGCAATGATAACAACAGTAAACAGTAATAACAGTGAACAAGACAGAAGATATACAGAGAAATTCCACAATGGTTACAGACAGCCCCATGCTTCCTGCCACCAAAGCCGCAAAGGAAAAAGTTCCCGCGCTTCCGCACCCAGACCTGCGGTCAGCATGGTATGAATAACCCTTCCTTCTCTCTGCTGGGGAAACTTAACCCTATCCTTGATGAACCAATACACCTGGAAAGAGAATTTAAATATCATGGGTGTAGTACCCATGTTATTCCCTGTTACCATCAGTACTGTCATCCCAGAAGTTTCCTTTACAGTGTTATCTGAACGAGAATCCTAGTACCAACAAGACCAGATCTTGAGGAAATAATTTCAGTCTCCCTATTTATGAGCTACCTTCATATAACATATCATCACTAAAGAAAACAAGCTACCACTTCTGCATTTCTTCAGTTTTCAGAAAGCCCTTGATAGCAGAAGGTACCGGTAATCCTAATTTCCTTATGAATAAAACCTGTATTTTCTAGAACCTTCAAGCAGATACCATATGTACTGTGAATTCATCAGTTCTTTTTATTGGGCACTGCTGCAGTTAAACAAAGACATGTCTTTACAACATTGTCCTTATTGTCATTTTTCATTTTCCTATGAAACTTCTGGCCTAGATATATGAATTCTAAGAATAAGAGGCTGTTTGGAATGCCTGAAGATATCAACTTTGCTGATGGTACCTGCACCTTCCAGTTAATGATAAATGAAATGCAAGACCTACAGCTTAGTCAGAATTGCTCATGAATTCTGACTTTATGACCAATAAGTCAAAAGTAAGCTCCATAAAATTACATCAGATAACCCCATCTCTAAAAGGTAAACGCTGCAGAACTATTGCATTTACTTGCCTAGGCAACGTAAATCTAGTGACTGCATCTGTAAGTGCATAAGTCAAGCTCCATTTTTAGAAGCTCACACTAACAGACACATACCAATATTAAGCAATGTTCTCAACATGCATCTATCTGAATAAATTCAAATCATAGAAAGTCAACAAGTCAATCCAACATTTAAATTGTTTCCAGTACAGGTGCTGGGCAGCATATGTTCAGAGTGAAGTGGCCAGATAGAGTAAGTGTTATCAGAAGAATTACAGTTGCACAAATGGAAGACATACCTGGATAGTTAGACAAATAGGTTCTGTTTGGGAAAACAAGTAAGTTGTTTCACAGGGACCTTTTGAGTCAATTAAACTTCCTGTACCAACTTTATAGATTAACAATTTGAGGAAATTAAAGGATTGGTGCAAGGTAACCTTGATTGGTAAAGACAGAAATTTACCTCCTGTTCTTGGTATGTATCTTATGAAATTGCCACAGTGGTACACTATAGCTCTCTTACTCCTCTGAACCACTAAATTAGAACAGGTAAAACATTTACATTGCATTCTTACACATACTAAATAATCACACCTATTGGAGGACCTATTATAGAATATTTAAAATATCTACAATACACATGGTTGTGTTCTCAGTTCTATAACTAGTGCATCGATTGTTTCTTCTGGTTTTTAGTACTGGGCAGAACATATTATTTCGTTGCAACCAGCAAAACAATACTTTAACTGTCATTCTAGTGAGAGATGACAAGCCATTCAGGTGTAAAAAATGTATGTATGTACATACACCATCACTTCTTGAGGGCTTTTATTTCAATTAGAGCTGTGCTACAACTATCCCATTTTTATTCCCTATGAAATGGATAAAGTTCAAATGTAGCTGTCCAATGCAACATTACTTCAACCAAACACAGCAAAGTAGCATCAACCAGAACAAATTTAAGCTTCTTAACCTAACATTGAAGACCATAATAGATATCCTAAGACTAAAATAAAGATAGATAAATATTAATTGGAATTAGAACACAATAATTTACTTAAACAATGTAATTAACTGCTGGTAAATGGCAGATTTTCTATCTTCTGCAGTTAAAGTTTTTTCCATCTTTGTCATTATATGAAGATTTTTCTTTTTTGCTTTGATATAAGCTAGGTTCTAAGCAATCTAGTTCAAAAAGCATGTTATTGAAGGCATATGATATACAGTAATCAAGGTAAATTTCCATGAGTCTTGGCAGAAATTTGTTTAAATTATATCTATACATTTATATTTTTCTGTATAGTCACTATGTAGGCATAGTCATCCTGTAGGCAAATTCTGTCTGTGCTTTCACATTTTGATTATTGCTTCCCCAGGATATATGTTATTTTGAATTAGGCAAGTAACTCAGATGCTTGGTTTATGCCTTTCAGTGTGAAGCTTAGATTTCCTGTTGGTCATACTCTCTTGTGCTGTGGAATGGCTGGTGCCCCTGTGGTTTATGAAACATGACAGGGAAGAGTTTTACCATGTTGGTAAAACTAAGCTACCCTGCATATGAAGACAACTGCTTACAGAAGGAGAGAAGTTTAAGTTGTTGTTTAATATGTGTAAAGAAATCAATTATGTTTCTCTCTTCCTACAACATGTGCATAAGCTGACTACCTAGCCTGAATTTTTTGGTGGTGGTGGTGGTGGTGGTTTTTTCTTTTTTCTCTTCCTTCAGGTAGCAATAAAATTTTAGTCTGCTTACACGGAAAGATACCAAATTCCATTTCAAAAAAGTTAGGTCATAGATAAAATTCTGAAAGACTCTTTCCTCCCTACTGTAAATAACAGGTACAGTGTTTGGAAAACAGCTTTAGTTTCATGGCTTTAACAAATAACCTATATTATCCGCAGTTAGGAAATAGAAATTTTTTTTAAAAATGTGGAACATTTCAATACCAATGACAGTGGTCACAATTTTCAAAAATGGCTAATTCATAAACAAAAAAATCTGATAAATTAGCTTCCAAATATTCTTATTTCCTTTGTCTTTTCTTCACTTAACACAATATAAAGCTTAATCACATCAGTCTTACAAATGTGCCATTTAATCAGTTACAAGTTAAAACAAAACAAATTTTTGCTCTGAATGTATTTTGGATTTGCATCACTAGTGCATTTGACTCATAATGTGAACTGAAAAGTGGATTCATGCCTGGTGTGCAGTAAAACAATCTTAACATGTTCAGGAGAGGTATTGTATTTATTCAGGTTTGGGTGCTTGGTGGACTTTTCCACAAATCAAGAACACCAACAGCAGTGTTTCATGCTCCTTTTAGATACAAAAATCAGAGTTTACTACTTTTCCATACACACCTATTAGATGATGATTGATTAGTGATTAATATGCAATTATAATAAGGCTTACCTAGTGCTTCTACTACTATGCATGCTCAGGAGAAGGGTTTTAACCTGGGCATGGGTCTTTTTCACCTGTAGGTGTGTGTTTTAGTATTATGAAGGTAGTTCACTTCCAGAACCTCGAAAGTTAGTTTCATTGCCAAGTAAGCGAATAGTCATTTTGCCATGTTGTCAAATAACTCATCCTCAACACAATCCCAGACATTGTCTTTTAGTACAGGATGTTCTACCTCTTTTCTGGAGTTTAGAGATCAAAGCTTGTTCTTCTTGCTTGACATTGCGATTGTTCCCATATCGTAACTATAGCTACTGGCATCATCATTACCCATGGCTACTAGCAAATGTAAAGTGTACTATATCAATAAGAGATAGCTTTGCACTTGTCATTCAGCCTGCACAACAGCACTATCCTTGAAACTGGATTCAGAGGATTGCTTTAAAGCTCTCTGCTCTAGTTTAGTACTTTCAGTTGAGCATTAGGCAGCATAAAATGTCTCTGTAAGGCCGGCACACCTGATGTGATGATTACATTTGTTGTGCGCTGCTCAACATGTTTATCTATGTCTTTTGAAGTTCTATATTATACCTGCTTAGCCTTTCATTTTCCTATCTTCAACATTTATGCTCAAACACCTGAAAAAAACCTTAGGTTCCAAATAGTAATCACACACACATACATGTACAGTGGCACTAATTAGAAGATTTTTTCAAAGTTTAAATATATTTTAGCTGTTAATGGAAGACATTAATCTATGTTCTATCTAAGTTTGCATCAAGTAATCAAAGAATGTTTAGAGTAAGATCATAATGTTGCTTTTTAAGCAACCTTTCCTCACTTCAGTTTGTTTCAGCCTTTGATTACAGAATCACAGAATCATCTCAGTCGGAAAAGACCTTAAAGATCATCTAGTCCAACCATTAACCTAATACTGACAGTTCCCAACTACACCATATCCCTCAGCACAATGTCAACCCGACTCTTAAACACCTCCAGGGATGGGGACTCCACCACCTCCCCGGGCAGCCCATTCCAACACCTAACAACCTGTTCTGTAAAGGAATGCTTCCTAATATCCAATCTAAACCTTTCCTGGCAGAGCTTGAGGCCATTACCTCTCGTTCTGTTGCTTACTACTTGGTTAAAGAGACTCATCCCAAGCTCTCTGCAACCTCCTTTCAGGTAGCTGTAGAGGGTGATGAGGTCTCCCCTCAGCCTTCTCTTCTCCAGATTAAACAACTCCAGTTCCCTCAGCTGCTCCTCGTACAACCTGTGCTCCAGACCCTGCACCAGTTTCGTTGCCCTTCTCTGGACACACTCGAGTCATTCAATGTCCTTTTTGTAGTGAGGGGCCCAAAACTGAACACAGTCATCGAGGTGCGGCCTCACCAGTGCTGAGTACAGGGGTAAGATCCCTTCCCTGTCCCTGCTGGCCACGCTATTTCTGATGCAAGCCTGTTGCAGTAATGACGGACACAACAGGACAAATTGTGCAAAGATGGCTACTTTATTGTTCTAAGAAGCCCTTTTATCACCTTCTACAAAGTATATGTTCACATATGATTGGTTTAGTTACTAACTGACAGTTCATGATTAGATTACAGTTTCCCTGCTAAGTTGTTGATGATTCCTCTTATCATTGTCTTTGCCATTCCTTAATCTTGTTTACATAGCTCTTGGGACTTTCCAGACTCTTAAGGGTACACCACAAGCTGCTCAAGGTCATGCTGTTCATGCATCGTCAGGCATTCTGCAGACCCACTTGCATTCCCTGGCAGAAGCCAGGATACCATTGGCCTTCCTGCCACCTGGGCACAGTGCTGGTCCTGTTCAGCCGGCTGTCAATCAATGCTCCCAGGTCCCTCTCTGACTGGCAGCTCTCCAGCCACTCCTCCCCAAGTCTGTAGCGCTGCTGGGGGTTGTTGTGGCCCAAGTGCAGCCCCCAGCATTTGGCCTTATGGAAACTCCTCCAGTTGGCCTCAGCCCATGGCTCCAGCCTGTCCAGGTCTCTCTGCAGAGCCTCCCTACCCTCGAGCACATCAACACTCCCACCCAACTTGGTGTCATCTGCAAACTGACTGAGGGTGCACTTGATCCCCTCGTCTAGATCATCAATAAAGATGTTAAACAAGAGTGGCCCCAAAACCGAGCCCTGGGGGGCACCACTCATGACCAGCTGCCAACTGGATTTAACTCCATTCATCACAACTCTCTGGGCCCAACCAGTCAACTAGTTTTTCACCCAGCGAAGCGTGTGCCCATCCAAGTCATGAGCAGCCAATTTTGCCAGGAGAATGCTGTGGGAAACAGTGTCAAAGGCCTTCCTCAATTCCAGGTAGACAATACGCACAGCCTTTCCCTCATCCAATAAACAGGTCACCCTGTCATAGAAGGAGATCAGGTTTGTCAAGCAGGACCTGCCTTTCATAAACCCATGCTGACTGGGCCTGAGCATCTGGTTGTCCCGCATGTATTGTGTGATGGTACTGAGGATGATCTTCTCCATCAGCTTCCCAAAATCACATTAGGTCAAATAACGATACCCTGCTGAACATGGGAATGTCATTAGCTAACTTTCTGCAGTCTTCCAGTTTCTCCCTTTTGCTTTTACACTCAACATAACAGAACTGAAGCTAACTAAGATGAAGTCACCATTTTCCACAGCCTTGATTGAGGAGTCCAGAGGTCCTGTCAGTGAAACCGTGTGATAAAAGCTGCTCTGTGCACCCACAGACACAGTTGGAGGAGCCCAAAAATATCCTGCTGTGCTACTCCCAGGCCCATCACAGGAGCCATCAGCCCATCAAAGGTCCATCTCCACAAGTCTGGAGGAGAACAGGATGGCAGGTGGGAAACCAAATCAAAGACTCCCAAGGAATCACCACCTTGTCCAGGGGGCCCCTCTCCAGGGGTATCCTAGCAGTGTCTCAACCTTATTTTTTGGGCATGAAAACCATCACCATGAGTGACTGGGAGCAACTCTCCAGATCACTTTTCAGACTAACAAGGATTGCTGCGTAGTGGTGACGCACTTTATGGGATGCGTTGGAAAAGCTGTTGTGAATCACACAGAACTTATTATAGGATTCTTAGGGAAGAAACCAAAGGTGGGACAAGGGATGTATTTAGCTGATTTGGGGTGTGACAAGTGTGGGAAAATAGAGGGATAAGGGGATAAAAAGATCTGCTCATGTATAAATGGTATGGTGGTCCATACACCTGTCTGCCCTGTGTCTGATCAGCACAGTCTGTCCTGTCTTCTTGCTAAATTGCTTTCTAACTCTTGTGGATGAGAGTCTCTGTTCTGTGCATTCACAGAGTCTGAGTGACAACACTGGGGTCAGACCATGGGTTAGAAAAACCATGAGTCCATGGTGCAGCAACTGGAGTGAGTATAGCTGTGCAAGTGGGTCATTGAAGATCAAGCTGGACCAGACAGTGAGCAGTAGTGAATGGCCTGAGAGAACAGGGATGAGTGGGTCTCTAAGGGTCAGCTCTGTGTATGAGGGCACCCATGAGTCTCTAGAGTTAAAAACAGAGCAGGGTCAGCTATTGGGACCTGGAAAGTCCTGGACAGGTCTCTGTGATGGTTTATACCATTAATAAGAGTGAGACTGTAGCCTCAGGGGCTTGTATGTCCAGGTTTCAGCAACTATGAAGACTGGGATCCCAGGGAAGACACAGAGCACACTGTCAGATCACAGTTGATAGAGGAATCCACAATGTACATATCTATATCTATATATATCTATATATATATATAAACATAGAATTATCTGAATTGAAAAGGACCTTAAAGATCATCTAGTTCCAACCCTCCTGCCATGGGCAGGGACATCTTCCAGTCGATCAGGTTGCTCAAAGCCCATTCAGCCTGTCCTTGAACACTTTCAGGGAGGAGCATACACAGCTTCTCTGGGAAACCATTCCAGTGTCTCACCACCCTCACAGTGAAGATTTTCTTCCTTATATCTAATCTAAATCTATTTTCTTTCAGTTTAAAACAATTACCCTTTGTTGCATCACTACACTCCCTGATAAAGAGTCCCTCCCCATCTTTCTTGTAACTCCCTCTAAGAACTGGAAGGATGCTATAAGGTCTCCCCAGAGCCTTCTCTTCTTTATGCTGAACAACACAAACTATTTCAGCCTATCTTCACAGAAGAGGTGTTCCAGCCCCTCACAATCATCTTCGTGGCCTATCTCTTCACCTATTTGAGCAGGTCTATGTCCTTATGCTGGAGGCCCCAGAGCTGAACACAGTACTCCAGGTGGTGTCTCAAGAGAGTGGAGCAAAGGGGGACAATCATCTTCCTTGACCTGTTGGCCACAGTTCTTTTGATGTAGCTCAGGATCCATTTGGCTTTCTGGGCTGTGAGACCACATTGCTGGCTCATATTTAGCTTTGCATCCACCAGTATACCCACCTTCTTCTTCACAGTGTTACTCTTCAGCCCCCAGCCTTCATTCACATTTGGGATTGCTCTGACTCATGTGCAGGCCCTTGCACTTGGCCTTTTAAACTTCATGAGTTTTGCACGAGTCTGCCTCTCAAGCTTGTCATACAGATTCTCAATAGTGGACATCTGTCCTGCCCATCCAGGGAAGGGAGCAGGATGAGGCCATTGGTGCTATGTTCATGTGAGTGCTCTGGGTGTCTGTCTGAGATCTATGTGTCCAGTCATGTATGCATATATGTACATATGCTGTCACGGATGAAAGTATTGACACGGTAATGATTTAGTAAAAATAATCTAGATTTATTAATAACGAACAACAATTTGTCAATACAAAATAACTCAGAAAGAAAAGTGAATTATTCAGATTCTAAAATGACAAGATTCACTCTAACTTACTTAACAGTACCTTAATTTATACATATATATACGTGTGCATACACAAAACAGACGTATACATACAAAAACGAAGGTATTTGGATTCAGTAAAATGAACACAAAAGGGACAAACACACACAGGAACAAGGGCGAGGGTACGTACCCACACACACGCACCAATAAACAGGTGAAATAGAAGCTAGCTCGAAGAAAATTTCCCTCTCGAGTTTAGAGCAAATACTCAGAATGCCTTGGCATTCCTCAACGGGCGATAATTGAGACTCGAGCGGGTGGACTTCACCCTGGCCTTCCGTCTGGAGCAGATGACACCTGAGAGGCGTCCCAGCTCAGGGGAGATGCTGGTCACAGGCCGCTGCGATCCAGGAGAGCTCAAAGGGCCTCTCTGGTGGTCGCAGTTTATAGGATCCAAGATAACTGACTTTTGTCAAATACTATCTGGTACCTTCGGGCAGTTGCACAAAAGTTTGAATAACATGCAACCCTGTTATTGTTCCATCTGATCACATCCTAGGCAGAGGTATGCCAGGCCCTCAGGAGATGAAGGGCCATTATAACCCTTTCCTAGCAATCAGAGGGGGTCAGGAGCCAGGCTCGTTAAGGTCCTTATCTCCACAGATTGGTGAGTGGCTCAGGGGATTGTGGATGGAATTACATCTAGCACCAAGCAGCCCAACAAGGAGGGCAGGGAGGGATAAGAATTGCACCACCACAATCCACCCTGTGACTAAAGTCAATTTATCTTGTCCATAGAGTGGCAGTGTGGTTGCCTCTTGCCTCTATGCCTATAAAAAGAGGATGCCATAATCCAATTATAATTGAAGAAAATTTTTGTGTTTGATTAGCTTCAGAAAATAATTATTTTGGGATAGTATACACACGGGGATACTTTTGTAACTGAGCAATTTGTTTAACCATCCTCCAAAACTTAATATACAATAAAATTATGAGCAGTAAACATATTAAAATTAGAATTAAGGAAATCATGACCGGGTGGAACATGGAATTAAACAGTCCTGTTGTGGTTGGTGACCATCCAAATAAGCTTTCCCTCCATCGATGTTCTCCATCCCTTTTGACACTTGTTAGCACCTGATATATTTCTTCTATATCATGCTGGACCATGATAAGAGTCTTTTGTCCAGTTTTCCAAGCTTGCTGAAGGAGGTCGATTAGGTCAGGATGTTGGAGAAGTTGCTCAATGATGGTTAGGCTCATCCCAATAGGTGTAGGTTGCAACTTGTGATATGGCATGTACTTGAAAGATAAGTCATCAGGGGTAGTTCTTGGTACAGAGAAATGAAAATCACAGCCAATGATCAAAGAAAAGCTACACAAATATAGATTGTACTTAGTGGTTATGTTATGGACAACACCATCTACAAATAAAGAATCACAAAATATCTTTAATTTCTGTTGGTCTATGGTAAGTAGGTCCATCAATCACTCGGCACCCAATTTGTATTCTCTCTCCTGTTGTGGCTTGAAGTTGCACTGTAATAAACTATTGTAACTAATTTGCTAAGTTAAGCAAGGTGGGTGCTGGAATAAACTATTGTAACTAATTCGCTAGGTTGGGCAGGGTGGGTACGATACACTTGAATGATCTGTAAATGTTAAACCATAAAAATGTACAGTGTGCCATTCGGATTGGAACAATGTAACCATGTCGCAGAACCCCCACCTTAGAACTAATATGTAACTGCTGTTTGAAGAAAAGCCCGCCAAAAAGATGAAATCCTGAGACTTTTGAAAGACCCAATAGGAGGAGGACACGCACCCCAGCAACTCAAATGACCCAACAGAAAAGAGCAGGACAACTCTATCTGATGGGAGGAGATTGGTTGAAGACGATGGCACAGGAGTATAAAAAACGCTGCTTTTTGGAACTCGGGGTGCATGTGGCAGAGTTGCGGCTCTCCGTGCACCCAGCACTGCTTTGCCTATTGCTTCCCACCCTAAATCGATTGAACCCAAATAAAACTATATATTTTTATAAAAATTGGCTTTGTCTGATTATAACCTTTGGTGACCCCGACGTGATCTCAGTGTGCTTTCCTGAACTGTGGCTTCTCGACGGGCGCCCCACAGATTGTGGCTTGAAAGTAGCAGTCTGGATCAGTCTCCAGAGATCAACAGACAAAAGAGAAGCAATAGTCAAAGGAATTGGAGCTCCAAAGGAAAGACTGCAATATAAAATACCCATAATTCTGGTGCACGAAGACCCGAACGCAGACGACGGAGTCATGAGTATAAGGCATACCGTTCAGTTGGGTGGGATTCGGTTGCTTGTGTCTGAGAATGTGATTGAGATAGAACCTCATTCTGGAAACGAAAGTAGTTTCGGAGCCAGGATTTGACTTCTGAATCAAGTGTGGAGGTCTTTAACCGCAGTTCCAAACTCCCACGAGGGATTTGGCCGATGAAGGACCGAAGCGGATCCTATAGGACTCGTGGATGGGAGCATGGGTTCTAGGGGTACGTGGGTGGGTAGAGGGTTCAGGCCCCCCCCCGCAAGACACTCTTACCGGTAACCAAGGGCGAGAGGAATTGCCATAGAAAATTCTCAAGGGATACGTGGGTGAGTAAGAGATTCAACTCCCTGGATCCAACCCCCTACAAGGGCTGTAGGAGTTGCCACAGCAAAACTCCTAGATGGGTCAAAACGAATCAAAAACCCGGGACCAGGGGGGAAAAAAAAAAAAAAAAAGAGTAAATTACCAGATATACCACCAGATAGTCCATTAGGCATAATGATTAGAAATTGGAATGAAAGAGGTCCTAGAAGAGGAAACAGTAGATTAAAATTAGTCCAGTATTGTATGGTTGAATGGCTGATGAAACCTTTAAAACCACATGTCTTCTGGCCTACTTTTCGATCTTATGAAGATTGGATTTGCCAGGCTTTCAGTACATGTTTGCTCAAAAAAAACCCCAAACCTTTTAGTCAAGAAGAAAGCGATTACGCGAAATTGTGGATTAGGACTTCACGTCCTTATCCAGCTTCGATACTTACACTAAAAAAGGATGAATAATTCGAAGAAAAAGGGGATAAGAACAAGGAAGGGACAGAGAAAGATGATGAATGGGAACCACTAGATAACTTACCACCTCCATACTTTAATTATCTGGCCCCGGAGGCTTTAACAATCCCGGTGGCTTTGATAGCTCCGGCAGCTTTAACAACCCCTGCAGTTCCCCTTCTACCTCCGGCTGCATGTATACAAGGTAAAACTGCTGTAACTGAGGGAGCTTCCTTATATCCCTACGGGAGGTACCCCTCGGAGGCAATCAAGGAGGCATCGGATTTGTGGCAGTCCCGTTAAACACCTCCGATGTATGAAATTTTAAGAAAGAGATGGGGACTCTATTAGATGATCCTCTAGGAGTAGCTGTTAGATCAATTTTTAGGTCCCAATACTTACACTTGGGAAGAAGTACAGTCCATTTTAAGCATCTTATTTATGACCGAGGAAAGGCAAATGATTAGACAAGTCGGAATGCATTTGTGGAAACTGCAAAATCAAGTAGGGCCGCCGGCAGATCAGAAATGGCCCAGTGTCCGCCCTAATTGGGGTCATCAAGAACAGGGTAACTGAGGGACCTTAGAAATTTAACAGTGGCTGGCATTAGAAAAGCAGTTCCTCAGGGGCAAAACATTAATAAAATCTTTAGCGAACATCAAGGGAGAGATGAATCACCCACTGATTGGCTGGAAAGATTAAGAATTTACAAATGTATTCGGGGGTAGACCCGACACGCCCTGTGGGAGAGGCTTTATTAAAAAACAAAACAAAACAAAACAAAACAAAACTCAATTCGTAGCCAATTTGTGAGGTGCCATCAGGAAAAAGTTAGAAAAAGTACACAATTGGCAAGACCGGAATCTGCAGGAGCTATTAAAAGAAACACAGAAAGTGTATGTTAGGAGAGACGAAGCAAAGCAGAAAGTAAAGGCGAAAATATTTGTTGCAGCAGTCAGAGAAACCTCCGAGATCTCATTCTATTGGATTTACCTGGAGCTTTGGGTGGTGAAAAGAAAGGGGCAGTAATTAGAGAAAACGAATTAGCATGCTATTATTGTGGAAAGAAGGGACATTTACAGCAGAACTGTAGAAAGCAGGAGCAGTGCTTAAAGAAGAATTACGGAGTCGGGAACTCTATTTTCTGGGGACAAAGACGTCAAAGGAGTGCTTGACAAAAATAAAATTAAGTCCCCAGAGAGAGAGAAGAGTTTGGATTTTTAGTAGATAGGGGTGCAGAAAAAACAACTGTAAAAAATATTCCGAGGGGATTTATTATTGCTACCAGAAGCTGAAATTAAAAATAATAGTACAAGAAAAAAAATAAAATATATACATTAATGGAAAAAGACGAGCAACAGATAAATCCTAAAGTCTGGTATACAAAAGGAGAGATTGGAAAGCTTAAAATAAAGCCTATTAAAATTGATATAATTGATCCAGAGACACCAATTCAGATAAAACAATACCCCATTCTCCTAAAGGGTCGAGAGGGGCTGAAACCAATTATAGATGAATTATTAAGTAAAGGCACATTGGAACCTTGTATGTCTCCACATTATACACCTATTTTACTGGTTTTAAAATCAGACAGATCTTACAGATTGATGCAAGATTTAAGGGCTGTAAATCGGCAAACTGTGGCTCGTTTCCCTGTGGTAGCAAACCCCTATATGCTGCTTAACCACCCACCCTAACTCTATTTGGTACAGTGTAATTGACTTAAAGGATGCATTTTGGTCCTGCCCCCCTGGACAAGGGGAACAGAGACCATTTTGCATTTGAATGGAAAGATCCATCTAATAATAGAAAACAGCAACTCAGATGGACAGTGTTTCCCCAAGGGTTTACAGAATCGCCTAACCTTTTTGGACAGGCATTAAAAAGGTTACTGCAGACATTCAAGCCATCCTCAAAAATAAAGCTTTTACAATATGTAGATGATTTATTAATAGATGGACAAACTGAGAATGATGTCAGGATTGGGAATATAGAACTGTTGAACTTTGTAAGAGAAAAAGGATTAAAGGTTTCAAAAATCTAAATCACAAATCGTAAAAAATTAAGTCCTTGGGGCACTAAGGCTTTGAGTGATAATTTCTTGAGATATTTTGGCTGCATTGGAATATATGAAATTGCAAAACAAGCTATATATGGTTGTTTAAAATGTCAAAAGATTAATAAAAGAACTATGAGACAGACCGCAGCTGGTGGAAGGAAAACAGCTTATGAACCTTTTGAGAGGGTCCAGATAGATTTCATAGAACCACCAAAGTTGGGAGATATAAATATTTGCTGGTAATGGTGGATCAACTAACTCATTGGGTAGAAATCTTTCCTACCACCAGAGTGACTGCTCAATCAGTAACTAAAATGGTACTGGAACAAATTATACCACGATTTGGAATTATAAAAGCATTTGATTCGGATCAAGGTACTCATTTCACATCTAAAAATCATAAAGTTGGTTACAGAAGCTCTGGGCATTACTTAGATTATCACACGGTGGCATCCACAAAGTTCTAGACCAGTAAAGTGAATTAATCCAACCTTAAAACAAACAAATTATCTAAATTAGTGTTAGAAACTAAGCTCTCACGGATTAAATCTGACCCTTAGCCTTATCCCATATTAAAACAATGCCCAATTCAGAGACAGGTCTCTCACCTTTCAAGATGCTATATGGCATACCATATTCGTAAGGTATGCCTTTAGGGCATCCATTAATAGAAAACATGACAATTCAACAATATATTAAAATCATTGGGAAAAAACTGAACAAATTAAGAATGAAAAGAATATTAGCCCAGACAACTCCTTTAGGATTTGCAGTACACAAAATACAACCTGGAGATGAAGTAATGATTAAAACTTGGAAGGAGGAAAGCTTATCTCATAGATAAGAAGGACCATTCCTAGTACTATTAACCACAAAAACTGCTATAAGAACTGCTGAGAGAGGGTGGACCCAAGTTTCCAGGGTAAAAGGACCTGTTACAGAAAAGCTTCAGTGGAAGATTGAATCAACGCCGGGAGACCTCAAGCTTCAAATGCAACGGAATCAACAAAGGGATGGACTCATTAAGACTAACTGAATAATTAGAAGGACTCTTTATTGGTAACAAGAAAATTTAAGGTATTTGTTATGAAGTTTGTAAAATCCTGAATGTTTATTATAGTAAGTTGTGGTGTCTGCTTTATAAATAAGTGTATAAGCCGTTGTATATAGTTGAATAAGAAGTTGAATAAGAGTAACAAAAAGGAGAAGATGACTAAAAATAAATTCAAGGTGAGGGCAAGACCCGGTTGGCCTCCATTTTTGCTGTTAAGAAGATAAACACCCGACTGTTGGCAGTAACCCAATGGGTCTAGGGACAAACAGAAAAATGTGCCATACCGGACCTCACTATAGTTTCCTTTTTCTCCTAATTATATGTATCAGCCCTGTAATGAATACAGAAAGTCAAAATGTTCCATATGATCCCCTCGAAGATAATAATTTTGTTTTATTAGCCAAGACAATAAGCAGAACTTTCAATCTAAGCCACTGCTGGGTCTGTAGAGGACCTGTAGGACTGTCCAGCTGGCCGTGGGTCTCTGTACCACTTACTCCCTCGCAGATTGTGAGTAATTACAGTGATATTAACAATACTACCTGGGAAGAAAACGGAACATGGCCAATCCAGTTTCCAAATCAGGGCAGATTTTGTGTGAACCGAACTCAGAAAGGAGGAATTGGTGTAGGGGAGAGTAAATGCCAGTGGACACTTACACATAAATTGATCAACAAAGAGAGAGGTATTTATATATGGTTATGGCTTAATGAACAGGGATGTAGTAAAGGATTCAAGGGATTTTGGTCAGATAAAAATGAAACTGAATATGCTAAATTATATGGAAATAGCTTTTATAATCGAACCTGTGTATGGAGAAATGATACAGGATCCTGGTATTGCGATACAGGGATAAATGATAATTTAAATGAAGTTTTCAGTCCTTTAGGAGATACAAACAACCTTAAGTGGATCCCTGATTATTTTGTTATTAATTCTCACTTTTGGACCTTGTATCTTGAACAAATTAATTAACCTTGTTAAGAACAGGATTGAAGCTGTCCAACTCATGATGTTAAGGCAGCAATATACTGATTTAACCCAACAAGGAGAACACCGATTAGAGACTGAATTAGAAGATACCACCTTTTTAGGGGCTGCTAGAGAAGCTATTTTTAAGCTTAACCAGAAAATTAAGGTAGAAAAAGAAAAAGGGTGGACTGTAATAAACTATTGTAACTAATTTGCTAAGTTAAGCAAGGCGGGTACTGTAATAAACTATTGTAACTAGTATGCTAGGTTGGGCAGGGCAGGTACGATACACTTGAATGATCTGTAAATGTTAAACCATAAAAATGTAAAGTGTGCCATTCGGATTGGAACAATGTAACCATGTCTCAGAAACCCCACCTAGAGCTGACATGTAACTGCTGTTTGAAGAAAAGCCTGCCAAAAGGATGAGATCATGAGTCTTTTAAAAGATCCAGTAGGAGAAAAGCGGGCCAGGAGACCAAGGCTTAGAGGCTTTTGAATGACCCAATAGGAGGAGGACATGCACCCCAGCAACACAAATGATCCAGTGGAAAAGAGCAGGACAACTATCTGACGGGAGGAGATTGGTTAAAGACGATGGCACAAGAGTATAAAAAAAGCTGGATTTGGAACTCGGGGTGCGTGTGGCAGAGTTGCGGCTCTCCATGCACCCAGCGCTGCTTTGCCTATTGCTTCCCACCCTAAATCGATTGAACCCAAATAAAAATATATATTTTGATAAAAATTGGCTTTGTCTGATTATAACACCCAGGAATTTCACTCCTTTACTTGGTCCCTGACATTTTTCAGGTGGAATTTCAATTTTTGCCTCATGCAATGCTTGCCAAACTGTTGCTGCCGCCTCCCCCACCTTGTTAGGAGAGGTTCCTCCAATTAGAATATCGTCTATATACAGTTTTACCTCTTCAGGGCTGAAACAATCTGTAAAATTTTGGAAAGTGCAGCATGAGCAATTATGGGTGAGTGCTTATATCCCTGTGGGAGTCTGTTAAAAATATATTGGATACCCTCCCATGTAAACGCAAATTTTTCTTTATCTTCTTCCCTTAAGGGAACCATGAAAAACATGTCTTTCACATCTAGCACTGCCATCCAAGGATGTGCGGCAGCTTGCAGTGTAGCCTTTAAAGTTGCAATGTTGGGGACTGCCGCTGTCAATGGGGCTGTATTAGCATTTAAACGCCAATAATCGACTGTTAAATGCCACCTCCCGGTCTGGTGTATGGACTGGCCAAACAGGAGAATTGTATGGGGAGTGAGTTTGGGAAATAATTTGTCATTTTTCTAAGTCTGCAATTACTTTAGAAATCCCAGTTCATGCTGCAGCAGAAATGGGATACTATGGGACGTCAGTAATTTTTGATTCAGGAAGTGCTGGAGCTGCACGGAGTATATACACTGTGGCAGTTTGTTGATTTCTGTTAGGGTTACGGTTGGCAATTGAACCAGAAGACCACAGACTGCCGTCTGGCAAATGCCAGTTCCGTCCATTCAATGTGTCAAACCCAGGATGTTATCATAGTGCTCCTCAATCGCAAAGTGAAGAGGTATTATAAGTTTTTCACTAGTTCCTGTAACTCCGGTAATTTTAACCTTTCGCCGGCTAGGTCGTATGCCTAGCTTATCATCATCACGCTGTGTAATTATTGAAATTTGTGCACGAGTATCAATTAAAAATTTTATTAATTGTTGTTGAGTACCAACTGGAATTAAAATGTAAGGGCCGTTCTTATTGATCCACTGATAAGCTTTTACTTGCCGGATTGGCCCAATTGCCGTCTGGACCTTTTCAGTATTTTGATCTTGTGTTTTGCAACTGATCCTCTTGAGGGAGAAAAGGATTATCTTTTTTCCTGGAAGCTGGCGATGGGGAAGTTGGAGCATTTGAAGTGTTGCATCTTTGAAATGCCTGAATTAGACTCAGAATGACGCCAGTAGGCTACCTCTGAATCGCAGCTCTAGGAATTCCTAGTGACAATGCTTGCATCCATAGTTCATTTCTTCATTCCTGACCCCTAGATTGTGGGTCAGAGGGTTTTTCTTCCTGACAATTATTTTGATGCAGCTGTTTAATTTGCCTAACAGTGGGACCTGTGGTTTTTGTTTCATTGCGTATTTTATTCCATCCCATTTCTTGGGCGTGATTTATAGTTTCATGCACTAATGTTGCCCAAGTGGGTAAATCCTTTTGATTCTAAGTCTTCTTCCTCACTATTACCAGCAGTTTGTGGTAGATTTATCAATTCATTATAATTTAAGTCTCTCTGGATCTCATCCCGTTTTGCAATGAGAAAAGGTTTGAGCATGGCAGAGGTGATACAGAGAAATGATAACTTGTTTTGAGATTTATTTACTTATAGAAAACTGCTTAGCAACTTATTTACTTACTTATAGCAAGTTATAATACTTTTTTAATATTGCTAAGAATCCTGCTTGCACAGACTGTTCTGAAGAATTTTACCAAGGACTACTGTGTTCATCAAAAGAAAGCAGTTCACTCTGAAAATCTACCAAGGACTACAACGTTCAGAAAATATTATACTTTTGTCCTTGAGTAAGAGGTTGCTCTAACTAGTTAGAATTTTGCTAATGAGTCAAGATAGCCATATACTAATTGTTATAATCAGACAAAGCCAATTTTTATAAAAATATATAGTTTTATTTGGGTTCAATCAATTTAGGGTGGGAAGCAATAGGCAAAGCAGCGCTGGGTGCATGGAGAGCCGCAGCTCTGCCACACACACCCCGAGTTCCAAAAAGCAGCGGTTTTTATACTCTTGTGCCATCGTCTTTAACCAATCTCCTCCCGTCAGATAGTTGTCCTGCTCTTTTCCATTGGATCATTTGGGTTGCTGGGGTGCGTGTCCTCCTCCTATTGGGTCTTTTGAAAGTCTCGAAGCCTTGGTCTCTTGGCGTGCTTTTCTCCTATTGGATCTTTTAAAAGCCTCATGATCTCATCCTTTTGGCGGGCTTTTCTTCAAACAGCAGTTACATGTCAGCTCTAGGTGGGGTTTCTGAGACACGGTTACATTGTTCCAATCCGAATGGCACACTTTACATTTGATTGTTTAACATTTACACTCAAGTGTACCTACCCGCCTTGCCCAACCTAGCAAATTAGTTACAATTTATTACACTAAACTAGTGTTTATTACACTAATGGTAGAAGTTCTATGGGTTCTCTTAGATAAGATAGCATGAATAAACCATCTGAAAAACACTCTTGTTTTTCAAGAAGTTGGCCAAAGGAATCTGCACATGCTCCAGGGAAAACAAAGTGAGAAAGACTACGAGCCTTCCTCCCAAAGACCCCCGAAAACGACCACCAGGAGGAAATGCGCAGGTGCAAAGATGACATAAACTGTTGACATCAGCCTTTGTAACTAAACCCAGCCTTTCTCATGCATATGTATGTTTGTGTTATGTAATCCAATGAATATGGATATCCACACTATAATTTTTTTGGTAAAATGTGCAGTGGGTGTGCAAGCTTTGTGGAGAAATCCCCTTGCACCCCAGCGCCAGAGTAAACATACCTGCTGTATAACTCTATTCGAGTTGTAGAGTCTTTTTCCGTGAATCAGTTTGGCAGCCCAGATGGGACCCTCTATGTCCAGCTGCAGGACCGGCTGAGAGGGGGATGCTCTAGGCGCACCCCAAGGCTTCTTTCTCGGAGAGCCTCCCTCGCTCTGCTGATCTTCGCAGGGACAGACAAGGACCATCCATAGGCTGCGGATCAGGTATGTGGGAGAAAGGGGGGACCTGTAAGTCGTAAGGAGACGTCCTATGCGAGGTAAAGAGCTGTTGTGCTTGCCCCTGGGTCTTGGATGCGAGTCCCCAAGTAGTGTGGTTTTGTGGTTGTGGGCCTGTGGTGAGTGGTTGCGACACTCTGACCACATTGGTATCCTGGGTCAACCTCGGTACTCCTAGTATGGTGTTACAGGAGTGGTGTGGCATTGCCGTGTTACCATCAAATGTAAAATCTGATACCATTTATAATAACTGAGTCGATATCAATCAGGCGTGGATTTGTGGTAAATGATAAATGGCAAACGGCTCATGGTATATGATTTATGCTTTTGGCTTTGATTTACGACTTTTATGATTTAGCAATTGTTGTAATTGTTGTTTTGATATTTGTAGTACTTGCCATTTTATGTCGTGTGAGTAATAAGAGTAAGGGACCTCTTTGTGTCGTTGTGTGATTGTTTCACATGTGAGAAAAGAGGCGCAGCCCAGCTGCAGCTGCGCAGTGCGGAGTTCTCTGACCCACTGTTCTGTTATCCCACCAGGGAAGCGGCCGCAGAGGAACGAAGCGCAGGGCTCACTCTGTACGGGGAGGGTAGTGCAGGACGAGTGAACATTCCTTAGTGCAGAGCCCTAGGGCCTGCCCGCTGGGTCATCAGTGCTGCTGTTTGTTCAGGCTCAGTGTTTTAAGTGTCACAAGTGAAATATCTCCTCTAGTGGGAGGCAGTAATTCTGTGTTCATTGTTGTCTTGAATTTAGGTGCATACTCTGTGGGGAGAGTCTCCTCTGTACCATCTGCCTGAGGGGGATATTGTCAGCTTAATCGGGTAGTGTGTTAAGGTCAAGTAGACGAGATGGGAAGCGGCCAGAGTGGGGCAATAGTTAGAAAGAGCCCCCTGGGCTGCATTGCAAAACACTGGAAGGAGATAGGGGGACCTCCAGGCACAAGTGCAAATAAGAAGACCTTAATGAAGTATTGCAATCAGTGGTGGTCCCTATATAACTTGGATGAGGGCAAGAAATGGCCCCTTAATGAGACCTTGAATTCTAACACCCTGCTGCAATTGATGCTGTTTTTAAGGAGGGAAGGAAAGTGGGATGAAGTCTCCTATGCAGGCATGTTTCACTAATCGCAGTGGTATAAGAATGTCTTTTATAGTCAGAAAGTCACCAGCCTCTCACGTTTTCACTTATAGCTTTGCAGGATCCACATTTTTTTTAATCTGAAACATGCATAAGTTAGAAGGAAAGTGAGTTGGTAAAGTAGGTGACCATTACCAGTCCTTTTACAATATATTATTTTCAAGTGCCTTGGGACATCACGTTACATTGAAAGTGCTGTGCTAATTAAAATTGCTATCTTCTCTCATAATTATTGTCTTTATGAATGCCTTCTCTCTCAACTGCTAGAAAGTGAGGAGGGGAAATAAGAGAAGGCAAAATTTCCCACTTTTTGCAGTCCAAAAATAGGGAAAGACAGAATTTTTGGGGGATGGTATGGGAGAATATGAAATTATGAAGAAATTATAAATTGCAGACACAAATTTGTTATAGATAAGCTAGATTCTTTTTGATAGGTAAGAATTCAAATAGGATGATTAATTAAGTACAGCTCTGAAGATAAAGGTCTCTAGGACATATTATGGGACAATTGTAATTTTCAAGGTCTTGTCTTTTTGGGGTTGTGTATTGTTGGTGTTTCTTAACATCTTTTGTGGTAGGTGCTGGAAAGGAGTAATAATAATCAAAAAGGCATATGACTTCATTTGTAATCAGAGATGGCATTGGCATGGAGACCTTTTGTGTTATAATTGTGTTAGTGGATTGAGAAACAGAAATGGGATGAAGTTACATGGATGTATGCCCAGGGTGGACAGTTTATTACAAAATTTAATTTAGTAAAGTCTGGAAGAAGAGGTTGTTGGCACTTATTTTTTAAAAGAAACCCACAGCTAATTTATTAATTTTATCTTCAACAGTTTTCTGTCTTTTCTTTTTTCCATTTCTTTTTGTCTTTTTTCTTCTCAGTCACTCAAACTTTCTGATTCAGATATTGTGGTCAGAGCTTGTATGCTTGAAAAAAAGGATCATATGGGCAAATACTTGTATGTTTTCTTCCAGATATTTCAGTGGGAAGACTGATAATAAAATTAACTCTTCATACCATTTAACTCTAATCAATTTTTTTTGCACTGAATAACGAAATTCCTCTATCTTTCTACATGTGGATATGTATAACATCATGGCATATCCTGGCACAGCATAGGTAAGGAAGCAGTATTTATTTGTCTGTAAGACATGTAGCATGAAGAAATGGCCTAGTATTTGGTTTTCTGTATAAATTTGACTATGCTATGCTAACATTGTTGTGATAGATAGTTCTGAATCAGAGAGAAATTATAGATGGAAAGCTTTAACAGTAGATTAAGTTTCACGTGCAATAGCATGGACTTTCATGATTATAACAATTGGTTTCTGCATGGATATATTCAAACTGATTTAAACTTTACATTCCAATTTACTTTTGTGGGAGATTGGAAGTTGCCATGGTTTGCTCTTTAGAAAACCACATTTGTTAGTAATTGTTTATCCAACTGTTATAAAAAAACACCTGTTCTCTGAGTGCATGATAAAGAATATTATTTCATTTCAGGACTTCCTGAAACCCTAATGCTTCCCAAGTTCAGATTCTGGGCAGCCACGCACCAGCTATATGGTGAAGGTATCTTCATTCATCAGAAGGGCATGATGAACTATTTAGCAATCCATTTGGCAATATTTTAGTGATTGCCTGTGTTGGCAATTAAATAAAGGTAGTAATAAATATGATAGTGTTTTATCAGAGAAAGACTTCCATAGGGTTGCATAAAATAATTTTTTATTACAAAGCTCTGGAAATACATACATCCATTCAGCTTTTATTGTTTCCATTTAGAGGAGGAGAGAGAAAGATGGGAGATACTGACAAAAGGACTGCTCACCCAGTTCAGGTAGCAGTACTTTAGCAAAAGGACAGATATATTGTGTGAATGACCAAATTTATAAAATATTAGAGTGAATTTTGAACAATGTCGAGTTGTATGTAGTATCCAGAACAAGTATATTTGAATAGTCATCCAGGTACGTATGGAAGTCCTCCAGCTAATTAAATGTAATTAGATGTTTATGTAAAGACATAAAGGATTTATGCATTTCTGATTATGGAAATATGGAAAGTATTTTCCCACCTGTATCTACATCAAATATATGTTGTAATGACTTACTTTTAACCCCCTTTTCAGTTCAGGTTTAGTAATCTGATAGCCCAGCGGTCCAAAAAAAGAGACTTAGTTCATTAAATCTTAATAAATTTAAGTTCTGGTGATTTCCTTGACGTCAGATCATGTCTGATGACAATTCCATTTACCATTGACCAGATAATGAGGATGATCTCAAGTTGTATGATGATTCTGAGACTGATGATCTGCTTGTTGCAAACAAGTTTGCAATATAGTTTCTCATCTGTAGCTCTCTGTTACATCTACTTAATCCTCTATTCTCTTTAAGTTGTAATTGTGATTGAAACTGAGGAAGCTATGAACAGTTTCTGAAGTTCTGAAAGATAGATTCCCTATTAATGTTTTGCTTAAATTTACTGAAATTAGCTATCTTACCAAAATTTACTTAATTAAATTTATTTAATTGACTTAAATTATTATTTAACATTTTCTGGGTTTGTCAGTGACATAACATTGCTGTGCTGAGTCTCCGAATAGTGTGATTTAATAAGGCAGGAATGGTAGGAAGAATTTTTCATACATTTGAAGCTTAAAGAAGAAAGAGAGGTTTATAAGGCTGCTCCACAGGAAACAGAGTTTATGGACAATGTATGGAGTATAATCAGAAAATTAGAATAATCAGAGGAGAGACCAATGTGTTTTGAATTAAATTCATCTGTCAAGTAAATACTAGTGCAAATGGTATGTCCTTTAAAACTAACATAATTTGTTACCCTCTGTCTGAGCTAGGATTAGAACTAAGCATCTTTTGCCACAGGACCTTATACCTTGAAGTTTGCAGAGCTAGATTATTGCTTCCTCCTCCTCTTTTGTTCCCTCCTAGTTGAGGAGAATCAGTACTCAAAATTATAAGATTATTAATTTAATCTATTTTAACTTTGTATTCTTGACCTTTTTTTTTTTTTTCTATATTGAAGTTTTCTAATCCTAAACACACGTGGTTTTACAGGGTTGAACATACAAAATACTTTGAAATGTCATATAAAGTATTAGGTTATTATCATTATCTAGTTCCTAAAAATACATTTCCACAAAACCATCTATAACATTTAATGCATAGTTCTGCATAGTCATTAAAGTTTGCTATTACATTCCTTTACATTATTTTCTTAAAAAAGAAAAAGTGATGCAATGTATATAGTACTTCATTTATCAATGACAGAGTTAAGGCTTCAGATCAGATGGCTGAAGAAAAAAGAGCCAGCAGCTTTTAACAGGCTTTTGATACTACTGTGGGATAGACTTGTAAATTTCCACTGATTGTTCCCTTGAGATCATTTAGATTTACCCACATTGTTTTATATTGCAAAACCCAGTAGTTTTGTCACAGGTTTAAGGCTTCCAAGTGATGTGTCACACAATGAAGGTTGCACTAAAGAATTAAGAACACTTTGTTAAGTGATTCCCTAGCTAAATCAATATGGAGTGCATAGACTCTGATGATCTCAAATTTGAAAGCTATTTCTACATCTTTTTCTAATGACTCTGGATGTTTGAAAAATATAAATAAAACTAGGCTAATATATCTATCCTTTCCTGTTTGAAAGTGGGAGTGATAAAATTACCTTGGAGAACTTCCACTATAGTCTTTGAAAGCTTTCAGAGATGTGAACTATTTTCATTGCTGATCTTGAGTTTATGCTGAATCAAAATCTTGGAGAGAGATCCTGACTACAAAGCAGATAAGTTTTCAGTTAATCTTGATCTCGCTTAAACAATGAAAATATGTGACAGTTGATTCTAACATCTTTCCTTTGACCCTAATGTTAGTAACAGGGGGTTGCTTCTCTTTAGATAATACAAAGAGATTCTTTTTTTAAGCTAAACCAAATATACTTAAAAGATATTTATGAGAGAGAAAAAGAGTGAGTTGAATCTCTCAAAACTCTGTTTTACTTAGAAAACTAGAAACTGCTTTGGGAAAACACTGAATTTATAAAGTAGTCTTTTAATAATACGCTGGGTTAGTTTCTGAGGTGATGGCTAGTTCTCATGTATTTATATGAGCTCAAGGAGACTCTTTTATGTTCAGGGCCAAATTATTGATACCTGCATCAACACAAGGCAAAGTTTCTTATACTTCTAGGCAAGGAAAATGCTGGTAACTTACATCCAGTGTCAGCCCTCTGATACCATTTGAACCTTGTAGGTTGTACTACAAAACCTGTCCTTGTACTGTGTGAACTGCACTGTTAACTGTGTTAGGATTTCTGCAGACATTGAACTCTATCGGTGAATAATTTTGCTAACAATTGTTGTGAAAGTCAGGTGAAAGGAGGCCACAAGGGCTGTTACAATTAGTCCAGTGATGAAAAATCTGAATTTAATTTTAAAAACAAGTGGCTGAGCACTAAAAATAAAGAGAAATATTATGACTAAATCTGAAATATTTTAAATCATATATAGGTCTCTTTAATATATGACATACACACCTAAACAGTACACTGTTCACCTGTTGAATAAGTTGTGGTGTACTCTGCACATCAGTGAATGTAACAATGTCGTTTAAACACTGTATTGAATTCAAGAACCTTATTTAGGAAAAAAGATGTTCTTGTTGCACAGTAGATCTGGGGATTGTGGATTTTTTTGTGCTTTGTAGATGGGCTTTATAATAATAATAATAATAATAATAATAGCAAATCTGTCAGTTCATAATGAGATACTGAAACAGAAGATGGCATTTTCATACTAAGAAACTCCATCGGATATAAGAAAAAGACTAGCTGCAGATAACTGCTGGCTCACAGCTAGCTGTTGTTTGCTCATCATCCAAGATTTTATAGACTTTAGTGTAAGAAACACCTGACGTTTAATACTTTAAATAGTTCCTGAAGAAATTGAATGAAACAGTTTTGCAAAGGAACTGTAAACTGACTTGTAGACACTGATTTCCTTATGCAGAACAGGGCATGATTTTTTGCATGACAAGTTCTTGTGAATATTCAGTATTTGCTGTACTTCAGAACATTATTGCTGTCCTTTACATATATTTCGCAGCAGTTTGTTTCAGATTAACTCCAGCGTATTGCCTATCATACTGTCTACTACTGTCTTATTGATCCCTTGTAATCTTCAAATGTGTCTGTTGCCATCTCTTATCTATGCAGTGACTTTACTGATTGTAGAGTACTTAGTACAAGAACATTCCACCTCAGGGTTAGGGAGCTGACATGACATGGTATTACAAGTATTGCAATAATAATAATAATAATAATAATAATAATAATAATAATAATAATAATAATAATAATAATAATAACAACAGTAAATCACAATTAATAAAATTTCATTTTATAGAAAAAAAAAAAAATTATCCATAACATAGGGTGATAGGATCCTAGGAATGAGGTTGAAAGGGGCCTCAGATTCTGACCTGTTCCAGCCTCCTGTTCAAAACAGGGTTGGAATACATACTGAGCCTGGCTTTTCAAAGATTATTTGTATGTAGAGCCATGGTGCCGTCCTCTTCTGCTTCATGTCACAAGAAAACATACCACCTGGATAGATGTTTACTGTTTTCCTGGAGTCATGGAAACTACAACATATGTGCACAGCGGTATACGCATGGGTTGTAGGTCTGAATCTGGCAGGGTTTCTGTGTGTGTGCATGTGTGTGTGTGCACACATGTGTGAGTTTATGAAAGTAGCAGTACAGCTTCGTAATGAAATAGATAAGGAAGTTCATCCTGCTTACTCTATGGACATCATTAGATCATTCTCCATTAAGAGTAACAGAATACTATCTTCATGGTTACACTTTCGATCTTCCTTGGGAAAAACAAAATTAACATGAAGGAGTTCTCTGGTACTGAGTATCTTTCCCAAGCTTTCTGTTTGCAGTATTCCGCTGGCACAGTAGCTGTTCAAGTATATCAGTTTTTGCAAAGAAATATACTGTAACTTCTGAATTAGGGAAACTTTCAGAAACTTCAAATCCTAAAGCAGCTTACCACTTTAATAGAGCAAAATGCCTTGAACAACTGGGGAAAAAAACTGCTGATCTTTTAATAAATTGTTTATAATTATTTTTAAAATGGGATTCAAATGCTGGGTTTTCCATTGAAGTCAATAATTCTCTAGTGTGGTAGAATGAACAAACACTTGGCTAATATGTGTTATTCTTAAGTTTAGGGAAGGCAAAAAGTACTAATTCTAATTGTCTTGACATAATTGCTGTATTTTCAAGTGGCATTTTAAAACATTTATGCTATAGTTTAATGCAAATTGCAAACTGTCATATTTAAAAAATATGAGAGCATTTCATTTAGGAATTTCATACTTTCCAACTACTCTTAAGCTGAAAATAACCCGGTACTTTTTGATGGTGGTTTTGTGAAACACTCCCTTCCCTCTCAGTCACTTATGTTTCAGTGTTGTAGCTGATTTGTGCTTTCAGTCCCATGTGTGACCTTTACAGCTGTGACAGCAATTAAATTTTATCAAATGCCTTTGGTGACTTGAACTGTCAGAAAGCAATAAAAGTGACTGATGCATTTCTTGACCTCACTTTCTGTGGAAGAAATCTACTTCCCAAATCCTTTCCCAAACATAAGGCTTTCTAAGCTGTCAAAAGCTTAGTTGTAAAACAAATAAAAAAGAGAAAGTGAAAACGTGTACTGATTACTCTTTTTAGATGAAGAGAATGCAGCTTTGTATGAGTTTGTATGCAGCCTGTTATGTGAGAAACCCCCAAGTTATGTGCCGTTATGGATGTATTTAGATAATTAAAGACAGTTATTCTGATCTACTGTTTGACAAACAATCTGTAGAACGTATTTATAGGTTTAAGGATAAATATTTCCTAATAAGCATGCTAGCAAATACTGAATCTTACAACAGTGATCAGAACAGTAAACTGCAGGGAAAAACATGTATTTCCCAAAATTTACAGGCTTTAGATCAGAATTAAAAATTGCCTCACTCCCAAGGCACAGTCAAATCTCCAGACACTTTTGGAGCTAGATAGACTATGATTCCAAATATTGCATCTAGATTATGTTTGATCCGCTTGTTTTTTGCTCAGTAGACTTGCTTTTTATTCCTACAGTTAAGTAGCTGAAACTGTAGAAATGTCATTTTCTGCATAATATTTGAAATCTAGCCTTTTTGTCTCTCCCTCTGGGTGTCTCCTATATTGTATCTGCATTTGCTTTTCTCTGTATTTCTTCCCATTTACTTTCTGACCCATTATAGGCCTATAAAAAAGTTTTCAACCTGAATTCAGCATAAGACCTCCATAGTGAAGTCAAATAAAAACTTTTGAAATTAATTTTTAAAGCCCTGGTATTTTTTAAAGAGCACTTTGATTGGAAATATTGTACTCGTAAGCCTGCTTATGCCTTGTGCAAAATATAAAATCATTATCTAGATGGAGAATGAGGACATTTTTCTGTGATGCTCAGATTGACTTGATCATGCATAATTCTCTGAAATTAACAAGTCAGAGAAGAAAGACAGAAAGAGTTGCAGGTTTTAATTCATTATCTTTTCACCTTTGGAGACCTGTGCCTTATGCTTACTTCATGTCTGTGTAAGGGACTGAGTCAGATGTTTTGTCTCAGCATTGCTGTTGCACCATTACCACCTCCTGAGCCGCAGGGTGCAAGACTGTCAGACCATGTCAACTGCCTGTTTCAGCACTGCACCACTTCCTAAACTAGGCCTCAGCATCCCGTTGCCATGAAGAAGTACACCCTGAAGAGGACACAAATATCCCCGAAAAACCCACAGCGTCTGGCCGGAGCTGGAACTACATATTTCATAACATCTATGAAGCTGCACATGCGCACAGGGCGGGGGGATGAGGAGGACATGCAGAGGCTGAAGGCATTGCTGGCTAACGCCCCCTCCAGTACAACTATGGACTACTAGTCATGTGCACATGGAGGAACATGGGGGGCAAATACGATAATGAGCTATGTGGAAATGGGCAGACTGAGTGTGGGGACTGGGATGATGAAAGGACTGCATACTCCTCTCAAGAGATTCTCCTTCACCTGCAGGGATCTCCCATCATCTGCACTGAGAGCGAACCAGTGGGATGCCGCTAGATTCATGGTGGTGATAACTAATCTTGCTGCATCTCTTTAATTTGGTTGCTTAGATATTCTTTTTCTTTCTTCTTGTCTCTGTCCTATTGCTATTATCAGTTGCTACGGGAAATAAAGTTTACCAGATTGTACGGCCTCTGACCTCATTTGTGTCTTAATCTCACTCTTGGGATCATTTAAGAACCCTCTCCAATATTGGATCCAGACAGTATGTCTGCCCCATGCTTCTGCTGATATATCTTTTCTTTCTGAACCCACGTTCAGATAATATTTTAATCATACATACACAGAGACTTTAAAAAAAAAAAAAAAAAAAAAAAAAACGCTATTCTATAAGAACTGAGAATAACTATTGTCTGGTTTTCTGATTCATGAATGTGTATTCCAGGAGCTAGAAGGCAAGAGCAAGATATTGCACTTCTCATTGAATAGACTTTTCACTGTTCTACCCTTTTATGACTATTTTAATCTCCCCTTATTTGGGACAAGGTAATTGGGAAATTACAAGTGGTTTTGTACACTGGCTTTCTCTGGCTGAACTGACTTATCTGTCAGTATAGGCTAGTGTGTATGTCAGACATAGGATTGTTCTGTAGTGGCTTTCTCTCTAAATCAGCTCTGAATGATTTAAGGTTCTCTTCGTAATGTCAACACACTCTTGTTCATATTCAATTTCTACACTTCTAGCATTGTTAGCATTCACTGATCTTCCTCATTTAGGTGTTCCCACATTTCTTGTCAGGATACACTAGCAGAAGGTGTGAAGTATGTCCTGCATACTATATTTGTGCAATCCAGACACAGAGTTTATTCTATTTGTCCTGACCAAGTCAAAACAGGGCACCCAGAGACCCTGGAATTTACGACAGCCTTGTATTCTGCAAACCAGTTCTGTATCAAGCTAATAAATTAATGGAAAATATTATGCATATGGATGGCCTAGCTATCCAAAATTATCTCTCATGGCCCTTTTCAGCCCTGTCTTTCTTTGATTCCAACTAAATGTGGACCTATTAATTTTGTATTTGCAACTTTCTTTTGAAAAGGTAAATGACCAGCTCATTCTTTTCCATACATTCATAGCTTCAGAGTCATTTACAAATCTTAATTCTTAATGCTTTTTGAAGGACTATCACTGTTTTGAAGACCAGAAACTGAGACAAATAGGACTGGTTCATACTACCACACACACACACACAATTATGAAAGGCCATGAAAGATTTCACACAGGTAAAAGCTATTAATTAGATTACAGATCTCTGGTGCCTGGTGCAGAAAGGTGCTGCTACCTGATGTTGCTGTGGTAAAACATGATTTGTCATTTATTGTGATGGCAGCCTAATAAAGGCTAAAGAACTCTGCACTGAACCATCTGTCCTTCTTTTGCACATACTAAGTACTATACAGGTAATGACATTGGTAAATTGTCTGAAGGGAAAACTCCATGGACAAATGTTTTGTAACCTGTGTTGGTTGTATTACGAGTTTAAATACTTACAATAACTGTAGCCAGCCATGAGATGCTGGCAAAACAATGCTGTTATTAATAACTCTGACCAAGCACATATCTTAAACATTTTAAAGCTTCTCTTGAGACAGGTTACCCACATATGTGGAGACTGAATGTTCTCCAAATGCTGTGAAGTATTTAACAATTTTAAATAAATTTAAAAATGAACTTTTCAGCTTGAAAGCTCATGTGTTATAAATTATGTGTTACTCCCACTGTGATTCTGTTGAGATAACCTGTAGCTGGACCTGATATGTGTGCAGTGTACTGCTGCTTTTCAGCTTTGACTGTTTCCTTATTCTTTAAAATCATAACTGTCTTGAGCCTTTCTTTTATTTCCTTAAAAAGAAACCTTCCCATCTCATTCAGTAACATGTTAAACAATGCATTTAAACTAATTGCTTCTTGCTAGGTTTTTTGGAAGGCTGTTGCTTTCAATAGCTGAATATCATAACGTTGTCTGTCCTTTTAAATTATTGACAACACAAATAAATAGTGTCACTGTGAAAAATATAGCCTTGAAGTCTAAAAAAGCTATATGTCACATATTTTACATTCAATGTAAAGAACACAGCAGTATAAGCACTTGCTATCACATCTTCGGGTCTGGCCAAATAGCACCTTAATGGCCTTTATCCTAATTAGATAAATGAAAAAATCTTTTACATTCAACAAGTTGCAGAATACAGGCCATTATACATAAAAGCTGTTCGGATGAAACAAGCTCAAATGACACTCTTCTACCTGAATCTGGCTATCTAGAAATATCTGTAAATGTCACATGGTTTCAGCATAAAACCATTTACCTAATCATTTAGAGAACAGTATCATGAGCCCTTTACTCTTCATCTTTTAGCTGTCTCAAGACATCAGGATGTTTCCTGTGCATATCCGTGGTTCTAATAAATGACATTCAGCAAAGACATCTAAATACATTTCCCAGAAGAAAACATAAATTAAGAGCATACAGAATGATACTGGAACTGCCCCAAGCATATTTATGTGCTGTCTTTATACACTGCCTTTAAGTTCTGCATGCAGTGAACCTGATACCTTGCTCCATAACAAGAGCGGGAATGTGACTAGAAGACTGAAAGTCTAACTTCTTCTTGTGTATTTTTAAAGTGGTTTTACTGTCTCGAGTGTTTTCAGGAAAAAAATGACCATATGGCTTTCAAAGTACAACTGCTCTCCATATACTCTCGTGTGCCTTCTTTAAAAACAGCTTTGAAAGACAATCTACACTTAAATAACAGTGCATTTACATGGATCTATCTTCTGCTACTGATGTCCATCCCAGGACAGTGCTCAATAGAGTATCTCACTTGGCAAGTATCATGTGTGTAGACTTAGCATTCGAACACAGCATTAATTGTTTCAGGTAGCTCACAAGGATAACTTTCCATGTGTTTCAGGTGTTAGTCACTAGCTAAGTGTTCAAATACACTTTAACCAACTCTGTAATCCCACTTAGTTCTATCTCACACATTTTGTATTTCTTTCCTTCACCTACTGGCTATGAAACTATTCAATTACTGAAGATCCTTATCCAGAAAGTGTAATTGATTCCCTGATTTCCTATAATTCTTATTCTCTTTGAATAATTTTTTTTTTTTTTTTCTTACCAGATAACACATGTCTTTGGAGATGACTGAGTTACAATTATAAAAAACAACTAGTGCTGTGTACATGTGACTGCTACAAAAAAAAAAATTTAAAAGATGGGGGAAAAAAGAAGAGAATGAAGACACAATGAAAGCAACCTCCCAAGAGCAAAACAGGAAGTTTGGAACATTTCAGGAAATGTGATTCTGCAGATGCAAGTCCCAGGCAAAGCACCCTAAGACATGAGATTTTTGAACAATCACACAGCTGAAAATCTCCAAAATTATAAGCTAACATGGAAAGTAGTGTCTGTAGAGGTTCACTTTAAGACTCTTCTCAAATATTTTTAACATGGCCCTAAATAAATGGAAATTCTGCTAACATCAGGACTACATAAAGACAAAGGTTAGTAGTACTGGCATTTTTGCAATTTTTCTTAACCCAATCGGGTACCTCTGGAAGCCCCATAGGTCATATAGGGCATAAAAGAAAGCGAATCTGAGAATATTGCTATCTAAATCATTAGAGCAAGAAAATTTTACACACATATAGAATGAGCAGATGGTAAAACGTTTTAATGTAGAGTTGAGGATATAGATTGTAGTGACAGGCAAGAGAGAAATGAGACAGACAGAAGAATCCTTCCTTCCCTTCTGCTGGCTCTTATCTCAGCACCTGGTCCTAAAAGGTGTAAAAAAACCCAAACAAACAAACAAAACAAACAAACAAAACCAAACAAACATAACAGTGATTCTTTTAGTTTTATCTTGTTACATCCCAAATTCTTGTGTTCCCCACCCTTAACACAGAGCTTTTTTATGCTGGGAGGCATCACTGCTTCTATGGCTGAGGATCTATCTTCAAAGGATTATCTTTCCTGTGTTACATGTCTCTCAGAAGAGATATGAAGAGTTGTGCAACTCTCTTCTGTAAAATTCCCCTTCTGTTAGTTTATCTCACACCCAGAAGCAAATTCTCTAGATCTCAGATAATCACCTTAATAAAGCCCTATCATGTGTCTCCTGTACAAGTAAGGGAGAAGAGAGCTTCAGTGATAGAATGTGAAATGTTTACCTCTGCAAGCATAAATTGGAGGAAGTGGGGCAGGGAGGCAGGGAGGAAAAGACATTTCTGTGAAATGATTTGCGGCTCTGCTGCAAAAAAAAAATGTTGAACCTCAGAATTCATATATTTGCAACAGATTACTGAAAATCCCTGTATAAATAGTTCTGATATTCAAGTTCCTGTCAAAAGTAAGAGTTGAGCAAATTATAAACAAATATGAGATTGCAGAGCATGAAGGTCCTTTTAGCAAATGCAAGTAGGCTTTTTTTCTGATTTACACTTAACAGCAGCAAAAACTTTAAGACTACAGAAATGACAAGAGACTGTCCTATTCCTAAATGGACTGCTTATTAATGCTATAAAAAGAAAATAAAATGCAAACCGGGATTCTCTCATGCAGCTTATGATACCCATTAAAGAATATCATAAAAGGTCTGATTTGGAAAATAAATAAATTACTAAATTCAAAGGCTTGGAGTCAATCCCCAAAATGTTAATAAGTAAATTAATCTCTTCTTAGAGATTTTAATAAAAGAAAATAGCAAAAGTTATTGCCCTTCCAGGTATTCATCATGGTGATCTCACTTCATGGAAATTGAAAAAGGAACTTAATTTTGAATTTATGGGATCATTCCCCTTATTTTCTTTACGTGCTCCTTTCATTTTACTCTTGCATGTTCATGTCACTCTCTCTTTCTTATTTAGTGTTGTTGTCCTCTGCTCGAAGTGCCACAGTGGGGTTATATCACTGGTGTTCATAATTACATTAACACAAGATGTGTTTAACTTTCTTTTCATGCTTTTTTCTTTCCCTTCTTGTCAAGGCAGAGACAGAAGCAGTAATAGAAAGATTCATAGGATAACCAACACTGTTCTATCTACTTGTAGTCTTATCAATGAATCAAGCAACAAGATTAAAACATAGGTAAAATAAAGGAGTACAAAAGCCCAAAGCAATGTAAGAGAATATTTTAATCTCCTTGAGAGAAAATATTGCATCTTTTGCAACATGAAAATATTTTGAAGGTCATGTAACTAAGCACAATGCTCATCTATTTAAAGAGAAAATCAAGGATTTAAATGGTGGACCCCTTGCAGGTGTGAGGCTGATTTAAAAGACTAAGAATTGAAGGTAATATGTTGAGAAGGTCATCAAATTCTTACTGAAGATTTTGTTTTCCTCTTCAGTTGAAACATTCCGATGTCCTTTTGAAATAATTTTCTCACTCATTTCCAAAGAGCTCAGAGGTATCTATACTGTTCAGGTTAAGAAATAGAAGTGCAAGCAACATGTCTGCTTCATGTTAAAAAAAAAAAAAAATAAAAATATATATATAAAACTAAGAAGAAAAAAAAATTCTATTATGCTTTTCAACACATATATGCACCATGAAGGCCTGATTTCTATCTTGCATCTTTGTAAATAAGGAAAAATTCAAGGAGGTCAGTGATGTTAAACTGCAATAAAGCTGTTCTGGGTGAGAGAAGAATGATGCTGAACACATTAAACATGTCAGAAAAGGCCTAGGAAGGCACCAGGACTGAAACTCTGAATCTTTCAAGATTCTTCAGCCACAACTGATGATTTTTGCTTCCTGCAAACAAGAACTGACTACAGAGGTGACATTTTCATTTGCTTGTGGAACTGAGGACATTTTTTTCTATTTGACCTCATTGATTGTGAAAACAGAGTAAGGAAAGCTGCATGTGAAAAGGAGAAAATATCACCACAGAATAAAGGTCACAGAAGAGTCATTGAAAAGTTCATGATCACACATAAGATGTAGGAAGTGATGCATGCATGCTAGTCTCCTGATTTATACAGAAAATAAATCATTCTTTTTGAAGATAGAAGACATTCTGAAAAAAAGATCAGTCTCTGAAGGGATGATAAATTTCAACCAGTTGCTGTCTGGAATAACACAAGCTTTAAAAGCAAAGCCAGTGAGGAAGAGAACGTTTATAACCAGAAGAACTATCACCAATAGCCCTGATTTGTCTGACATTCCATCTTACAGAGAGAAGCTGTTTAAAAACTTTGGAAGGATGGGCACAAATGCAAATTACAAGAAGTTGTGTGTTACAGGTATAATGTTTTCCAGTAAACTGTACACAGACATTTACTCTCTTTGGCAAAAAAAAGACATTTGGAAGAAAACAAAAACACAGGCCAGCATGAAATGGTAGTTACACAAAGTGCTCTGAATAGATGTAAAATTATGTCGGTAAAGCAAATTATTTCAGTGACCTTTCTTGTATTTCAGAAATGTGTAATTACTTTCTAACTAAAGAGATATGAACAGGTATTTGAGAATCAGGTGCTTTTATCTTACTGACAAACAGCTAAAGAAGGAAGTGCAAAAACAAATAATTGGGTTAAAATTTGTTTAATTTTGATTTTAAACACTTCAAAATTAACTGAAGCTTAGATTCATAGTATAAGCAACCCAGAGAATGTCTTTTGCTAAGACAAATTGGCACAATTCCGCTGGAGACAACAGATGTACACCAACTGAGAATCTTTTCTATGGGATGCACTGAAGTGCAATTGGGTGAGAATTGATGTTGCAGTGATGCAAAGAATTAACAAAGCACAAGTTAGAGGACATGTCATTTGTATTCATTTTTATCCTTGAGAAGACATGTATAATCTTTGATAATAATATGCTTAAGCAACATAGATAATTGCATCCTTAATGTTTTGTCTTTTAATGTGTTAATCCATGAAATCTATCATTATTACCATGACCAGGCCAAGAAATTTGCAATTTTTTTTTTTCCTGATTAACATAGGTCCTAAGGGAATATGGTTTTTAACTTGTCTGAATACATTTTGAAAGCAAAATCTCCTCAAAGTGATTTCTTCTTCCTGCTATGGACAGCTGTTTTTCCCAGATATTCCGATAAGTAGACAGAAGTTCCAGGTGCAGTCAAATTTGACAGACTAGAAAGAAAGCTCTTCTAACTCTGTTTCATGCTCCAAATATTAATTTTTTCATGTTTTTGTTTCATCTTCCTATATATGAACTCATTAATGAATGCATCTCAAAATTTGTCGCTCTTACAAATTCTACAAAATGTTTAAATTAACGCAGGGTATCTCTACACAGTACTTTCCATCTGATTGTCAGCTTTGCTTGGAGTTCAGTACAGATTATTTTAGCTGCAGGTAATAAATTAAATTTGCTGTGCACCAAACTGCACTAGCAAGACTGCTATTACTTTCTGAGTTGACTAGCTTACTTGCACTCCAATAGTTTTTACATTTCATTGCAGCATAACTTTAATGTAGATACACTTCAGAATATAAAATGGAAGCAGTGCAGAAGTTAACCGAGTTCTTTTCCTTTCAAGTATAATTGAGCTGTGTTAATACACAGAAGGCTTCCCATTACATTAACATGACTTGTTTTTAAATTAAAACAAGGAAAAAGAACTAAAATAGAAACATTGAAGGAAAGCAGAGTTAGGATACCATCTATTACAGGAATTTAGAAAAAGCCCTGCAGTTTATTGGCTAGACAAATTTGCTCTTTAAACAGACACATCAGAAGTTGTAGGAATTCTTCTATGTGCAGGCACAAAGAAGTCCTCAATACTAGATTCCCCTTTGCCTACAGTAGACATACAAATTGTGTTCTGAATTGATTAGTATCAGATTTCAATTATCATATACATAATATAACTCTGGATATTCTTATAACAGAAACATAATCATACAGGAAATATCTTACCTATCAGGTTTTGAATATCATCAGTTCGTGTGCCAATGAATTCTACAGATTAATATAAGCAACAAGTTCAATGTAGTTAAAAGTAAGAAATTAAAAACCATTCTATAAATCATGTGGTTTAGGTATTTAATTTTAAAAGTTCGTCTTATTAATTGCAATGTCCCCTGTTCTTCCACTAAAAGCTGCAACTATGGAGCCAGAGCTCTTGAATTTTGTATAGAAAAAGAAATCTAGCAACACTCAGAGAATAAATATACAAAATCTTAGAACTGACTATTCCATCCTGATTTAAGACTCATTTTACAGTATTTCCACTCTTTAGAAGTTATTTACTTAGATATCTTTGAGGTCAGACCTCCTTTTGTATTGTAACGTCACAGATCTTTAAAATGTAATGGTTGGACCACTCTTTCTATGAGGGAACCTGCTAGAAAAGCAACTGACTAATTCAAGAGTTATCTCCTGATTTTATGCTTGAAACTTTCCAAAATTTTTGTTAGACTAGTCCATATCTAGGGCAAAATCCTGGCCGTACTGAATTCAGTGATACCAGATGTGACCCTTCCTTACCTCTGATCCTGCCAGTAATTTGGTAAAACCAAACTTATGAAACTGTATATTTAGTATAGCCATTATCTGTACAGTTTAGAGACAAGAAGTTTTGGGGATGTTTCTTGTTTGCTTTGTGTCTTTTTAACTGGTTAAAAAACCATCCTGAGCTCTGGAAATGAAACCATTCTTTCCAGACTGACTCTCATCACTTGAAACAAATCTGCAGGGCAATAGTCTCACATCAGTTATTCCTCTGGAAGTCCACTTTTTAGGTATTTTGAGTGCTGTTGTATTTTAAATCAAATACATTCCTTGTATATTGTACATTCCTGAGAGTTTCACTTCCTGATCTCAACAACAGCTATATTGCCCTTCCAACTTTTCAAAATAAAAAATAAAACCAAAACAGTCAAAATTTTCTCAAATGTTTAGAAAATTTAATTCTTTGCAACAGGAGCAAAAGTTTTATTAATTTTTAATGTTTCTGACTCCCCTTCCTATTCATCATTACATGGGATCCATCACCGCACTGAGTGAGGCCCAGACTGCTTATCAGCATTTTATTACAGATGAAAACCAGACATTGTTTCGTACAAGAATAGAGAGTGATGTTTTTTACATGAAGTTACTGGACTCAGTTTTAATAAATGCTTCAGGCAAATTTGTTTTAGAGGAGGGTGTTAGTTTTATTACCATGTGAAGGACCACATACAATGACGTTCTAGTCACTATATGTTATTTTTGCACTATGTCTTTGTTCAGCACCTTGAAAACAGACAACAAGCGATCAAAAGACCTTAGATCTTCATCCCTTCTCACATATGGTTCTACCACCTATAGATAATTCAATTGTAAACAAAAACTCACTGTTAACAACAACAAGAAAAAGAATTAACAGTTCATGAGTTCAAGGTAAGCCTATTTCATTTTGCCCAGCAAAGAGAATTATCAAGAATATATGAATAAGCTTTTATGACCCAGAGCTGAAAACATGAGGAAAGACTTTTTGACTGCTCAAAACAAGGAAGAGCATATAAACAAACGGGGAATAAATTGATCTGGTGAAGTTCGTACACAGTCTGGGCACTTTTCATCAGGCTGCTGTACTAAGTGTTTTGGAAATAATGCCTTCCTTAGCTCTAATTTTTTTGGTCAGCATTACTTTTGAAAAGTATCAAGTTGTCAGCTTCTGGTGTGGAGATGATGAACACCAGAGACAAAGTGAAGAAGAAAAGGATAATCCCCCAAATACTGGTTTGAAATGGATATATTTAAAATTAACCTACTTAATTTACTAGGGGTTCGGTCTTAAAAAAAAAATTAAAAAAAATATATCAAATCACGATGTACAGCTACTGCAATAAAAAGCTGTCTCTCTGAATTTGAAGAGATCCTGGAAAAACTTATAGTCATTAAACATAGAACTGAATCAAGCAAATGCTCCCATGAATGTATTATAAATGTTATAAATGTTTAGATGCTCAAAAATCACATGCTCAACAACCAGATGCTCAGGCCCAGTCAGCATGGGTTTATGAAAGGCAGGTCCTGCTTGACAAACCTGATCTCCTTCTACAACAGGGTGACCTTCTTATTGGATGAGAGAAAGGCTGTGGATGTTGTCTACCTTGACTTTAGGAAGGCCTTTGACACCATTTCCCACAGCATTCTCCTGCTGAAACTGACGGCTTGTGGCGTGGATTGGCACACGCTTCACTGGGTAAAAAACTGTCTGGATGGCCGGGCCCAAAGAGTTGTGGTGAACGGAGTTAAATCCAGTTGGTGGCCGGTCACGAGTGGTGTCCCCCAGGGCTCAGTGTTGGGGCCACTCCTGTTTAACATCTTTATTGATGATCTAGACGAGGGGATCGAGGGCACCCTCAGTCAGTTTGCAGATGACACCCAGTTGGGTGGGAGTGTTGATCTGCTCGAGGGTAGGGAGGCTCTGCAGAGAGACCTGGACAGGCTGGAGCCATGGGCTGAGGCCAACTGGAGGAGTTTCCATAAGGCCAAATGCTGGGGGCTGCCCTTTGTCCACAACAACCCCCAGCAGCGCTACAGGCTTGGGGAGGAGTGGCTGGAGAGCTGCCAGTCAGAGAGGCACCTGGAGGTGTTGATTGACAGCTGGCTGAACAGGAGACAGCAGTGTGCCCAGGTGGCCAAGAAGGCCAATGGCATCCTGGCTTGTGTCAGCAATAGCGTGGCCAGCAGGGACAGGGAAGGGATCTTACCCCTGTACTCGGCACTGGCGAGGCTACACCTCGATTCCTCTGTTCAGTTTTAGGCCCCTCACTACAAAAAGGACATTGAATGACTCGAGTGTGTCCAGAGAAGGGCAATGCAGCTGGTGCAGGATCTGGAGTACATGTCGTATGAGAAGCAGCTGAGGGAACTGGGGGTGTTTAGTCTAGAGAGGAAGAAGCTGAGGGGAGACCTTATTGCCCTCTACAACTACCTGAAAGGAGGTTGCAGAGAGCTGAGGATGAGTCTTTTTAGCAAAGTAACAAGCAACCGGACAAGAGGTAATGGCCTTAAATTGCACCAGGGAAGGTTTAGACTGGATATTAGGAAGCATTTCTTTACAGAACAGGTTTTTAGGCATTGGAATGGGCTGCCCAGGGCAGTGGTAATGTCTCCATCCCTGAAGATGTTTAAGAGTCAGGTTGACAGCATTTAGGGATTATGGTGTGGTTGAGAATAGTCAGTGTTAACAGTTGGACTAGATGATCTTCAAGGTCTTTTCCAACCAAGATGATTCTGTGATTCTGTGAAAAAAAACTTGTAAGAAAATAAAGTGTTGTCAGAAAAATAAGCTTTTCTGCTTATAATGTTATATGAGTGAAATAAATGGGCTGAACCACTAATCTCAATGCACAGTAGGGGACTGGGAAAAAACCTAGATTATCATCTAGTGGGTTGTCAAGCAACTCACAGAAGTACCAAAAGAACTATAAAGATCTTAGACCATCTCTAAGATTAAACGAAAAAATGAAGATGACGTGTAAACAGTAAAAAGATGTTCGCTCTATTGATACAGAGAAATGATTATTTGTTTTGAGATTTATTTACTTATTTACTTATAGAAAACTGCTTAGCAACTTATTTACTTACTTATAGCAAGTTATAGTACTTTTTTAATATTGCTAAGAATCCTGCTTGCCCAGACTGTTCTGTGGAATTTTACCAAGGACTACTGTGTTCATCAAAACAAAGCACTTCGCTGTGAAAATCTACCAACGACTACAATGTTCAGCAAAATAGTATGCTTTTGTCCTTGAGTAAGAGGTGGCTCTAACAAGTTGGAAATTTGCTAATGATTCAGGATAGCCATATACGAATTGTAGAAGTTCTACTGGTTCTCTTAGATAAGACAGATAGTAAACCATTTGAAAAACACTCTTGTTATTCAAGAAATTGGCCAAGAGAATTTGTGCATGCTTTGGGAAAAAAAACAAAGTGAGAAAGACTACGAGCCTTCCTCCTAAAGCCCCCCGAAGACGACCACCAGGAGGCAATGCACAAGTGCAAAGATGACATAAACTGTTGACATCAGCCTTTCTAACTAACCCAGCCTTACTCATGCATATGTTATGTAATCCAATGAATATGAATATCCACACTCTATAATTTTTTGGTAAAATGTGCGATGGGTGTGCAAGCTTTGTGGAGAAATCCCCTTGCACCCCAGCACCAGAGTAAACATACCTGCTGTATAACTCTATTCGAGTTGTAGAGTCTTTTTTTTGTGAATCACTGTCCTGTTGTGGATATCAACAATAAAACATGCCTTTCCATCTCTGACATCCCATCCTTCAGTGCAAGTGAAACCAGAATGATACGACTGTCTCCAGCTGCAAAATGGGAATGAAATATTTAAATATACTGAGCATGACACTATATGACTTAGAATATTCCATTGGCCAGTTTGGGTCCATTACTTTGGCTATGCTCTCTCCCAGCTTCTTCTGTACCTTCATCCTACCAGGACATGAGAAGCTGAAAGGTCCTTGATTTCTTAGTAACAACTAAAAACATCAATACATTATCAACGTTCTTCTATGAAATCACATAGTGAATACAAAATCAGCACTATTTTAGCTACTTAAAAGACAAAAAAAATTAGCTCTATCCCAGCTAAAACCAAGATACAAGGATAATGCTTTATTGATTTATCCTAAAAGGAAAAACATTTGTCTGAGGATTTTAACTTTGCCATAATCCTTTCACATACCCTAGAGTAGGACCATGTTCTGCTCACTTCCTTTTACTCACTTCTTACCACTTCTTGGTTCTAGGTTTTAAGTTCCTTTTAACACCAATGACTAAGGGTTTTTAAATGAAGGACTGAAATCCTGCAAATATAATTAGCTAATCTACACTGCTTCAGCTAAGACATGCAAATCCTGTGTGGAATTTGTCTAAGCTCTGGGAAAACACAAATAACCAATAGAATATATCTAGTTATTAGCAAATACCAGATATTTGCTAATGTATCCTGACAATTCCTGCATGAAAATTACATGGATCTATATATCTGTGTATCAGGTTGCAATTTTTTTTTTTTTTAAATTCTAAAAAATAAGAAAAAAGTAGCTTAATTATCTCTATCTTTTATTGCTTGAATAAAATTGTGCACTGATGAAAGTCAATGTTATGAAGTTTTGCAAGATTTGCAAAACACAGAAAATATGTCAATTAATAGTAGCTGTTAAGATCTGTACAGGAAAGCAAACCAGGCAGAGAATGAACTAATTGCTCAGGTGGAAAATATATCTATTCTTAGCCCTGTCTAGTATACAAGGTCAGACTGCTTATCACATCATTTTAAATAAATTGCTTAGAGGCTGGTTTGCCAGGATATCAGTGGCTCCTGTTCCTCTCTATCCCTACCAGATTCCAAACAGTTTTGAAATTGCAACTGAAAAATTTCTAGCACTGTCTTTGACCCAGATATCCAAAACAAGTCTAGGATTACTGTAGCATTTAGAATACATCTGAAAGAAACGGCAACTTATGATAATATTTCAATCCAGTTTTTTTCTTCCTCATATAAATATTACACAATTCAGATAGGTAGTCACTTTTAAATCAATTCCATTTCAGACACTATCACTGCATCTCTACTGTTGAAAGGCAAAATAAAACTCAGAAAAATCAGAGCCTAAACATATTCCTGAATGCTTAAGCCCTTTAAATGAGAGAGCACTCTAGACTTCAGTTGTGTGTACTTTTTCTTTTATATACCGTCTTAGGAATTCCTCTTTACATGATCAAATCACTCCTTTTTCCTAATGTAATTTTTAAATTATGCCTACTGCTTATATAAAAGAGCACTATTATGATTATACATGCTTTTAGTTTGTGTCATTATAAATGTATCCTGTTTTTTTCCCTATCATAAACTATGTCTCAGGCTCCTGAGTAACACTGAAATATTTTATTACTTAGTCACTTAGAAATTAACAACCCCACCCCCAAAACCATCCTAAATTAAATAATTTTTAGAAGAAAATCAGGAAGGGGTTTTTGTTGGTTCTTTTCATATCAATAAAGCAATATCAGTTGAGCAACTATCCACTAAACCTTCTTATCTGTTGAAGAGCTGGACAGTAAGTCACTAACAGAGAGATAACAAAACATGTTATTCCATAGAGAAAATACAACAGTCATGTGCTAGCATTATAACTTTCCAGAGATGTTAGGAAACATTTTATATTATTGTATCTTCCAGCCACATACCAAAACACTTTTTCCTATGGAAATAATGTCTAACACTTCTTTTCTTCTAGCTGCAGCTATATCTCTCTGGAGAATCCAGGAATATCCTGGTGCCCATGACTGATATAAAATTGCAAAATGTTACCTTGCAACAACAAAAGAAAACAAACTGGAATCTGAGGAAGATTTATGGCCAGAAATTCAGAAAATTTTGGTCAACAAAGTACCCCATGTATAATAAAGGATGAGAAAGGAGTAGGACAGAATCTTTTAAAATTCCAAGTTTGAGTTAATTTTTAATAAAAAGCTTTCTTCCTCTCTTTGCTATTTTTTCATACAGCTGCTTTTCCTCACTACTTTTCAATGGAAATTCATTTCAAATACCTTTTATTTTTTAAAGAAGATAGTGATATAGAGAAAATTCACTTTCTAGGAGGACTTTTGTTTTGCACCAACAGGTTCTCAACCTTTCTGAATCCCAGCAAGAAAGGCACTCTCAAGTAAGATTTTGTTAATCTCCAATAAAAACTGATAGAACATTATAAACTTTTATATCTCTTCTGATGTTGGAAACTCTGAGATGATACAGCATTGCAGGGACATTTTTAAGGACACAGCATGTTGCACAGATTTACTACCCATGGTGTGGTTTGCTGTCATCAAGCTTGAGTTTTTATAGAATTTTCTTAGAAGTAAGCAACTCTATTCAACTTTTCAACTATTGAGCAAAAGGATGTTTATACGAAAACACTTTGCTTCACTTCATGATAAAGACATGACACTGGCATCACCGTCAGTGCCAAGTAGGTGCTGCCTAGAGAGTCCTCCATTATGATTAGCTAGCTATGCTTATCCCATGTCAAGAGAGATGTGCAGCATAGTACAGTCCTGAAAGCAAAGTAATGTGTGCAGTACAGTATGGCACAGTACAGAATGATGTAGACCTGCGTCTGTTCAGGTGGATCGCTAATGCCTGGATTATGATCCTCATTTAGGAGCTGTACAACATTCTTAACATCAACCTACTCAAAGAGGATGTTTTCCACTAACAAGAGCCCACATACACATTTGTTTTTCTTGTGGAAGTATAAGAACTTCAGACACAGCATTATCATCAAGATCTCCAACCCACCTCTTGAAGATATTGGAAAGATAACAACTGCTGATCTTCTTAAAAAATAAATTACTCCAGATTAAGAATAAATCTCAGACTTTTATGCATAAGACAGGTCTTGCACAGACTGGGACTTGTGTGTTGAGCCTGAAGAGGGAGAAATTCCAAATAAAATGTCAAGAGATGATGCTCCCTTTCCCAGGGGCACCTGTAAATCTTGTTAGCTGGCAAGGATCTCAATAGCAAATTTTCTAGTACATCTGTGCATATGTACGTGTACACGCACATAACGCCAAGAAAGTTTAAGAAAATGCTTTTTTTTTTTTTAATAAAGCTTTTCATTATCAGAATAATACTAAGAAGAAAATAATATTTAGTTGTTAAATGGAATTAATATTGCATGGAAAAGCCATGAAATGACCGCTGCTTTCCAAACTGTACAACTGCCTCCTTTGTGCCCTTTTTCACTCAACCTGAGTTGCTCATTCATGCCAGTTTTGGAATAGGCAGAATAATACCCACTATATGAGCTAACAAAAGCACAGGAATGCTGTAATGTCCTTAAGTGTTAGTTTAAAAAAGGATTTAAAATTAATTTAAAAATTAGTTCATTATTAAACAAGAACAAATTCTAGATTCTTACATATTGTGACAAGTTTGCACAAGGTACACAGGTCTATGATTGCACCCTGCTGCCAGTGCACATATATTTTTAAGACAGGAGGAAAAAGATTTTACAGGGGTTTGTAAAGTTCCAGTGGGGATGATCCAGTTTATCCCCATCATCCTTCTGCTCCCCAATTTAGGAAGAAATAAAATCTCTATGGACAAGCATATCTTTATTTTCATTTTCCACTTTCCACAGGCAGACCATTCCTACTTTACAGTGTTAGGATGTCCAATCAGCAGTTTCTAGCAGCTGAATCCTAGAGCAAGGACAACAATGCAAAAGATAGTTTGCTGTATTTGCTAGATAACAATGTCTAACAATGTTAGACAAACACATGGAAAGAAAGCAGAGGAAATCTAGCCCTAACATTTTAAAAAGAGAAATCACAGCAGGATCACATCTAACCATCTTTGTATAATAGCCAGATGTAGAGAGTTGAATGAGAAGTTTTATAATTCAAGATGGCTAGTAAAAACAGACAAACAAACAAACAAACAAAACAGAAAATAACCCAGAGTATCTTCCTACTTGTAGCAGCCAAGTGAACAAAAAAGAAAAAGAGGGGTCTTTCCGGACCCAGCTTTCACAGCTGAATTTTTACAGCAGTGATGTCTTGCCATCAATGTGTACACAAGATGCATCTATTCTAAACAAAACAACAACTAAGCAAGATCTTGAATTCAATAAAAACATTTCAACGGATGGCATTTGATAGATTTTCAAATGAAGTTGAAAAGTCAATATCATCAATCTCAAACCTTGTCTTGCAGTCCACACTTTGTTTATTAGTGAGGCTTATTATGAGCCTTTCTGCTGGTTTTATAATTTTAGCTGCATCTCATATTTCCTTTAAGCAGTGGTGTCACTTAATTTAAAATATGTAGCTTTCTGGATGAATCAAGAAAAAATGTGGAGTATATATACACCTGGATTGCCTAATTTTAGATGAACTATAAAGGAGAATTGTATATTAGAATAAAATGGCTATAGAGCAAAAGCTATTTCATTTTCTGTGGTGATGTAAAAGGTAGAGCTCTTTGAAACTATAATTCAGCTGTCATAATCTCTTGGAGATATCATCGACCTTCCTTAAAAATTTCTGTCACATAGAGAAGAATGGTTCTAAAGGAATCATATTAATTTACACTGCATTACTGGCAGACAGTTACTTAAAGATAATTTAGCCCACTTTAACAAGTACTTAACAAAGAATTGTACTTTTCTATATTCTTACTCTTCACATCTTAATGTAGCAAAGCTGGCATCTCTACAATATATGTGTATAAAAATCAATACAAAAATGCATGCCCCACCATGTTTCACTGAGTGTAATCTCCCAAGAGAACAATTAAGATACTCTTACAGAGCTTGATGTATGTATTCTCAATCAGTACTGAACCGAAGGAACTAATGTTTCCAAGGAACATTAGAATAACTTTTTTTTTTTTTTTTTTTACTGGCACATCTTTGGAGCTATTTAGGAATATAAATTTCCTTTAAAATAATCATTGTTAATAAATAATGAAAAATCACTTAGCCACCTACCACTCTAGAAAGATTTATTCTTATAAAGTGGTGAATTTTAGCATTGGCATTGAAATGAACAGCAGCACGGGTTCTAAACAGTATTGACAGACATGGGAAAGGAATACCAAAAATTTTGCCACTAAAAAGGCTGTTTACCCTAATTTAAACATTTAGAACACAGTAAGCATTAAAAAGGATGCCTGCCTATATAAATATTTTCTCATTGATCATATCTGACAAAGCATGAAGGAAAATCAGAAACACGGGAAATCAGAATGTATACCTCCTCCTTTCCCCACTCAGAAAACTTTATGTTGAGCCTTGCATAAACATAAGCAGTAGTCCCTGTATAAATAGTTACCTCTAGCTCCTGAAGTTTTATTTTATAGCTACAACCAGAATCACGGCTGGTAGGGGATGGACAATGTTGTTACAGTTTATCATAGTTATAGAGATTAAACTCCTTCGTAGAACTACTTTTCATTGCTCTTCACTAAACCATAGCTTGTTTTCTACAATAAATGAGAAATTTCCATTTTGTTCTGTAAATTATGATGAAAAAAGGAGTCGAGTAATACATTTATGATGGATTATGATATGTTTCCATTTTTTATCAGCTATTACAGATACTCGCTCCCACATGGTTCTTTTAGCAACTCAGAACATAATAAAATCAAAATATTTAGGAGCTTTCTGGGAAAAACACATTAAATTCCTATTTGTTTATTTATTTAGATCTCTAATAAACAAACAGCTATTTTATTTTGAATATAATTTAGATTCTGGAAATCATTCTGGACTATGATAAACAAATTCTTACAAAATTAGGCCACTTTCATATTTTTTTTCCTGGAAATGAAAACATCCCTTTATGACAATGATGTCAATAAAATGTCACTTGATTAAAGGAGCACATGATCCCAAAACACAAATACTGCACACATTGCAGGACAAATTAAAGTTTTACTTTAACAATATTATATGACTGTGCTGTGACTAGTTCTGGGCTTGAGAACATGGCTTTTTATGCATTTAGGCCTGATAAATGCAGATGATTTGGATTCCAGTTAAACCTATTAATGTTTAATTGTTCAGATTTCCCTTGCATATTTTTGGGAAAGCTGGACAGTCAGTGCTAGTACTTTCTGAAATAATCATTTTATTGCTGAATCTGGGTCCAACAAATGTTGCAAGGTTCAAGAAAAGGTCAAGGATAACTGATTTTTATCCTGCTGATTAAACAGCTTTATAAGGAAGTGAGAACCATTGAACCAATATGATTACTGAAGCTGCAGGGTGAAAAATGGAAGATCATTACAAGTAAGCTATGGAAAATGTGGAGTGAAAAAAGTAAATGCTACTCACATAGAAGCTGAATGAGATTTTCTTTCAAAACAAGGTGTTATAATTTATTTTTAAAATCCTTGACAAGCTTCTCTGTTGCTCTCTAATTCATTTTTTGTGAAGTTAAAGGTGAATTAAACTTTGTCTTTTTTATCATGCACTATAGTTAAATAAGCATCATTTACCATAGTAAGTTTGTAGTGTACTTGATGCTCTGAGGATAAATAAAAGCAGAGGAGAAAAGAACCCTTCAAAATGCAAATATTTTTAAGTCTTTTGTCATTTGAAAGATACTATCAAAGGAACTTTTACAAAAGAAAATGGGAAGTGATTTAGGCAAAAATTGTTTGAAGAATAATTTTTCGCATTTACCTAGCATTTTTCACATATGCTGACTTTTATGAACATGATGTAATTCATCCCACAGCAACCTCAAGTAGATGTTACCTCTTTAAAAGAAAATCATGAAGGTCACCTATTTACTCTGCTTCTTCTTAAGAATGGGTTGTAGCAAAGACATGGACACCAAAGCAAATACTGAAATTAAGAAAAAAGATGTTTTCATATTAATAATTTTAGGCCACTATTGAATGACTACATTGAAAGTCTAAAGTATCTACATAACCAAGATTTTTCTGAACATCTCAGTATCTACTACTATGTCCAGACTACTATATTCCAACTCACATACAGAACCACATAAAGTTTTATCAACAAAACCATACAGCCTCAGAACAATTCCAGTTTAAGTACCTAGATCTTCATATAATACCTAGAGAGGTCCTGGCATCTCAGAAAAGGATTTATAAGCATCAAAAAACTGAGCCACTTTATTTCCATATAACACAGATAACTGAGTATGCCTCTCTCTTCTTACAGAAATGGCAACATGTATATCACTATTTTTTTGTTTGGTTTTTTTTTTGTTTTGTTTTGTTTTTAATGTTGCATATCTTCCCCATACCGTCTTTGTTTCATTTTTACAGAGTTATGATAACTTCAGGATATATTTATGTCGGATCTAGAAGTACTCCCATTTTGTAAAAAATCTTATTTAGGAGTAATAAATACTCATGAGTATTCATTATCATTATCATTTTATGTTTTCATTAATGTTTAAAGACTAATCACTACCCACAGATGAAACCCAAAATACCAGAGTATTCCTGCCAATATCTCTTCAGGACAGTCACTTGTTCTGTGATTTTCTAACAGCAAGTGAATTGCATAAGAACAGCATTTATTTCAACAATGTTAAAACTAGGTTGTGTTATTAAACCTTCATTTTTATTAAAAATCAGAAAGGTTTTCTTTGTGACTTGAAACTTATACTGTGAGAACTGCAAAAAAGCCCACTTCTTATTTCATTAATCATGTTTTCTCTAACCATAGTTACATTTACCACTACCAGAGGTACTACCATTACTACTACCAGAGGACTTCATTTTAGGATGTGACAAGCTACGATTGTGAAGGTTATTTGACTTATATCAAGTCATCTTTGGCACAGTTTAAATCCCTGGAAACATATCTGTGGCCAATTCAAACAAATAAACATCTAAATTTAGAAAAAAAAAAAAAGAAAATAAATTAAAAAAAAAAGTAGAATCAAGTCCCACTGGCTTGCATCTCACCTAATAGCTGTTTCCTAATGGACTCTTCGTCAGTCTTTGATAGGATAGTCTGTGTTTTCAGATGATGTCAAAATGTCGGTTGAAAATCCATCTCTTTCAGCACAAAAGTAATTTTTTTAAAAAAATGCAATATATCAGTCAGCATTCTGCCTGGTATCAACAGAACTGAGAGTAAATCCTTTGTTGTCCTAACATGGAATTAGTTATTTATAGTCTAAGCCGGGGGTGGGAGACTGACAGACAAACAAAACAAACACAAGTACAACAAACCAATATTGTCTTATTCTGTGGAATATAATCTTTTTTTTTTTTCCTTCCTAATAATGCCTAAAAGAGAGCTGAGTAAAACTGGATATTATTATTCTTCATTAACTCCAAATTGCTATTTTATACCTTGTCACCTTGGGGAAAAAAAAAAAAAAAAAAAAAAAAAAAAAAAGTAGTCCTGATATATATTATTTCTTTCAACTATTCTGTACTAGAAAATTTGTAAACTAAAAGATATCAAGAAAAATATAAAATTGTATTTTTGTAAATGTATTTCAATCAAACCTCATGTGAATATTCCCTTTTCTGGTTACATTCTATGGATCTTTAGAATAGGAGCATATATCAAAGCATAGATAGCTAAACCAGTGCCAATTTACTGCAATTTTGGAACATGTAATCCTGTATTCTAGAATACAAACCAAAATTATTCTCAGTTACCTTGCAGCACATGCATTTATGTCACAGGTGTGTAGTGGGTTTTATTTCTTTGCTGTTTAAAATGAGATAAACATCTTTTTGGAATACAGTGTAGTTTGCTAGCTAAATGAGATAAAAGCTCTGGTTTTGTGACTATGTGTTGGAAAACACTCTTTCAGAGTGCACAGAATTAGGAGCTATCCAGGGAGATATATTTGTTTCATCAAAGCACAATAATTACTAGGGTCCATCTAAGATTAGACAATGGTAATGTACACAGTGTGAAGGATTTTACAGGATTAGATTTCTCAAAAAAAATGCAGATAACAAAAGACACACCATACATTAATTTTCCTCTCATTCCAATTCAAACACCTTTGTTCCCAAAACCAGCCTTGTTATATGTTAGACAGTTAAAAAGGAACAAGAAATACTCTTTTTCTGGGACTTAAGGTTATTATAATTCCCCTGCACTAACGTTTTTGTCATTGCTCTAAGTTTAACTTTTTTTTTTTGTTCTTTACAATGCAATCTAGGTCTCTTTCTGCTTTATACTGTTGTATCTTACTTTACCAGAGGAGGCAAAGGATGGGGAATGGTGATCGCCTGGACAACCTATCTCTCTGTTTCTTCAGAAAGCATCTCCACACTTCTTTTCATGAGGTTACATATGTCAGCTTCCTTTCTGAACAGGTGCACATGGCTGTTACGTTCTCTGCAGTTTGAAAAGACATTTCTACAAAAGTGCTTCAAAATAAATACTCTATGATATGTGTCAGTTCCTGAAAACAGTTCATTTATTTTTGATTCCATATTATCAGGAGGTGGACGATCATTTCTCTTGGAAGTATATCCTTTATTTATTAGCATTTTTGGTTATTTTTCCTGCTTGAGTTCTTTGGGGTTGCTCCTCAGGGTGCATCTATGGTGCTTTCAGAATGCCCATCTCCATGCAGATGCTACCCAAATTAAACCACTTATACCTGAATGTACCAACTAAGTCCAAAGAAAAATACAAACCACAGGGGCTTTTTATTAACTATAAAGTTAATTTTGCATTCGTTTTTTTTACTAGAACTCTCACTGGAGCGAGCAAGGAATTTTCTCATGGAACTATGATAGGATTGTGTCTTTAATTACTCTGGAAATAATAAATATTTGGAAAGCAGTTTTTCTGTTTCTGCCAGAGATTCTAACTTTAAATCCAAATATACTTGCTATAGAATCCAGTAAGAGTTTTACCTTAGGAGACAGAGGGTAGTTTACTGCCATAAGAAGGAAAAAGATTTGTAAATCCAATGAAATAACATGATTTTTATTTTTCAGGGAAAGTATTTGTAGATTTCTTTAAGGACAAAAATTATTAAGTCCCTAAGCTCAAGCTGAGATGTTCAAAATCAGATTTATTGTAAGAGAGGTAACACTTCTTTCAGCATCTTGATCTTTTACCTTGTATATATCTTCTGAAATATTTCCACTTTCCAGAATAATCTTCACACGGCAGTTCATTTGAGCAATGTTTCAACTACATATGAAATCAGGGACAATTTCACTAATTATATTACTTCAGAGTATCATTTTATCTTTGCCATGTTTAAAATAAGCTTTCCTAAAATCTCAGTCAGAGGGCTCATCCACCACGCCAGACTGCTTTTGATTCTAAATCTTACTGATTCTAATTCAAAGTAATAATAGTTGATATATATTTGCATGTGTCTAATTATATTGATGACTAGGAGTATTTCTGCCAGGTGAAGAAATGAAAACTCCATTCCTCCCTTGGATAAATTGAGATTTAGGAGGTTAAGTGACATCCAGACTCATACATTGAAATCTGTAGCAGAATCAGAAGAAAATACATGCTCTAAGTCTTAATCATACCCGTATCTCTTCCTATCTGTAACTCCATTCTTCTTCCATTAAAAATAACAAGATCCACTAAAAGTTCTTTAAGGTATTTCATGGGGAAGTTCTTAAGCTGTCAAGATAAAGAGCATGTTCTTTTGTGAATCATTTCACTGATAGGAGTAATTTAGAATTATAAATCAGTTTCTCAGAAGATATCAAATGAGAACGTCTTGCTGGATGTTATGAAGGGGAATGAATTCCCCTAACTAGTCTCAGAAACCTCAATTCTCTTCCCTGTGTAAAATAAGAAATATCTAAACAATAAAAACTTGTTTATTCTATTATTACATATATTATTAACAGGGCAAGCTAGTTATATCACAGCAATTGCAAGTCACTAAAAGGAAAGTCTAGCAAAACCAGCCAAGACCATTTCTTGTTTCTAACATGCCAAAGCTTACAAAGATCACACTAAGTCCTATCATTAAAGTCTTTTAAAAAAGGAAAGGAAAGTTGTTCTGGTTCCTCTGATTGTAGTAAGAGCTTTGAAAATATAGCATTACATTTCAATCACATGATTACTGCCAACAGACCAAAGTACCTATAGCCCAGAATGGTTCCTCATCATCCTATAATCAGTTAGGACTAAATCTAGTGTACACTAAATCCACAGTTTATTTTGGATCTATGCCTGAAGGAGCACAGACAGTATACACAGCACACCTTCTAGAATCTGTCTTGGTCTTTCTCTTTTATGATCTACTGCTGGCACTCCAGGGACCTCGTCCCAGTATTAATTTCTTAGAAATATATCTGCACATATCTGGCTACCTCTAAATCTGTTTTAGACATGACTTTTCTAAATGCCAGAATAATTAAACTTCGTTCATCCACAATTACTTTGTATTCTACTGGGTGCTGCAGGGTAAAAAGCAACGCCAATACACCAACAGCTTGTACAGAGCATACATTTGTCCTGCAGCCATAGACCAGTAAACTAATTCCAGGTCCTTTCATACATCTCACAGTTTCTTACAACATAGCAAGTATTATTACATTGATTATCACTCCTCTATGACGCTTCCACTGCGTGTGATCTAAGTGGTTAATAATCTCATTTACACAAAAATTACACAGTCTCTGTCACTGCTGAAGTCCACTAAACCATGGGTTTGTGAATGTCCAATCTGCATATTTCCCAGTGTGTGCATCCTATAGTACAGGACATTTTCTGTGGCTGGTAAAACTCTTGTTAATCAACAGCACTTAGCTTCCCTTAGGCTCAATTAAATTTTCCAATCTAAGAGGTAAAGATACTATTTTAATCAGTCACAGTAGCTAACCATTTAGGCAATATAGCTCTTTCCCTTCTATACCACGAACTCAAAACACAGAATCCATTGTCATGTGAAATAACAGCTGAGATACGCTTCCTGTTCTTCAAACCTGAAAAAATAACGCAAAGTTTCTCCTCTGCATGGCATTTGCCTCTACCAATTTCCTCATTTGTTATTTCAGGGTCCTCTGATGCCCAGAATTATCATCACAATCAGGCAGATTCAGCCCCCAAGACAGAAGCCTGAGGCAGACACCACTTCAGTACATTATTAAGGCAACTCAGAAAAGTTCCTTTTTATGATCTGCAAGTAGCTGACTAATTCTCTCATATGAACATCTGTTTTGTCTACATAACACATAGCACACATGCACGTACAGTTATACTTTTAGATAAATCTCTCAATGGAGTTTCCCTCCAACATATTTTAGTAATGCCTTTTGGACATACCACAAGTCTTCCTCTTTCATTTTGTGAGATGTTTGTAGCAGTAGTATTATTAATTTCACTTTTTTAATCTTTATGAAGAATCTACAGTCTTTTTCAAGATCCTTACATTTTCTACCAATTGTAAGTCCAACTCTATATTCAATCGATACAGTTTGCAAAATAGGAAAACCTCTTAACTGTTTTGCTGACAGACTCGTACCCTGAAGATTTGTTTTGTCACTTCTTTCTCCCCACATTGGTATAAATACACCAAATCCTTTGTTGATTGTTTCTAAGTATAGACAAATCTTGTTATCCACATGAATGTAGTCATTCTGAAATAGTATGTTCCCAAAAATTATATAGAGATTCTCTTCATTATGCTTCTCACTGAAATACAGTCTGATTCATTCAAAAATTTCCAAATTTTATTTGTAGAATCTTTTCATAACTCATCATGCAAAGGAAATAATATATCTAGTATGTTAAAAAAACCAACGAACCAACCAACCAAACAAAGAAACAACCAAAAAAACCGAACAAACTGGCAGACATTCTACATTTTCTTAGATAACTTCGCTAACAATTGGGTTAGTTTTATATAACTTTGCTACAATTTATTTAATAAAACTTTTTTCAAGTCCACCATATTTTGTACAGTGAGCTTCCAAAATAATTTTAGGGCCAACTTTTTCCCTCATCTTTATTGATCTTTTGTTGGGTAAACCAAATTTCTTCAACCATTACTTTAGTCATTTGGTACTGTCCATTTAACAAACAGCTACTTAAACCAAGGCAGCTATATTATTAGTTACTGTTTCGGTAGCACTTATACTTTTAAAATAATACCAAGGGAAACTTTTTCAAGCTTACAGCCAATACTAAGCAACAAATAGTATTTTATACTATATTTCAAAGTTATATTTGTTCTTTTGTCTCCAACTAAACATACAGTAATTTGCGTATTCCTGTAAGGGATAAAGAGCAAGCCTCTTTTACACTAGTCCCTTAAAGATACTTGTCATAACTATTGGTTCTGCAAATTAGCCTAAGAATAAAAAATATTTTCTTCTCACTTGTCTCCCTCCTGGAAAATATGTTGTTTAACTAAATTTGCTTTGAATCTGCTGTATTCCTAGTATAAAGACTTCTTTTCTCTTTTATAGAAACAGTGAAAAAGATGCAATTGCTTGTTTGTTGTGTTCTTATATCCAAAATATTTAATAAAGTTCAGAAAAAAAAGCATCAGAAGACAGTTGTCTCTCTTGTAAAATCAGGGCAGTCAGTTTAAATGTAATCCTGTTTAAACATTCTGTTTAAACCTGAAAGTGTCTATTCATTTCAGACTTGTTTCATACTACTTTAAATAAAAGCCCTAAGTGTTTTGTTTCTCTTCTTGGGGCTGATGGTGGCATATCAGATGAAATAGAATGGAAAAAACCATCCTTAGGCTGTTGTGATTATTTTTAATTTGACTTTTACAAGACATTAGTTAAAGGATTTTATGATATGAAACTAAAACCTGGTTGCATTTGTTTCTGACTGGAAAAACTGTTGCAACTGTTATTATTTTTTCTCTTTCCTTACATATTCTAAAAGTTACATTAGAGCAGATTCCCTACATATTTTTGAAATTTTTTCACTGTAGTGAATTTGATTGGATTCTATTGACATTAAACTTGAGCTGCCCATAAAACTATTCAGATATATTTCTCAAGTAAGGACTTTTTTTATAAAATTCTCACAAAGTATTTTTGTGATGAAGACATAACTGCAGAAAGTTAAAAGCTATGATGAGCTTTTCTTGCTGGGGGTTAATATTAAGGCAGGAATATTTTGTTTCTTTGCTTTGCTTTTCTTAGTTCCGTTATTTAAATCACACCCCTACTATATCCTGTGCATTTAAAACCTCACTCCTATGTATTCAGCCATGCATTTTAGTCACCTCATTGTTCTCTCACTACTGAATCTTTTTGATTTCTGTAAAGTTATATATTTCTTTAATTTATACAGAAGGGTCTTTTCTCTCATATTTATTCATTTTTAAAAATGTTTTTCAGTAGATTTTTTTATATGTAGGATTAACAGTTAGTATGACAGCATGCTTCATTTCTTTCTTTCCAGAAACTCTGACCCTTTCACCTTGTTTTTTTCCCTGTTGTGATGAATGAAAATGTGTCTAGATCTGGTATATGCTGGATCCTTTATAATTTGCTCCTGTAAATCATATACATATGAAAATTTCCCTTTCAATCACCTTAAACTTGTCTGGTTCTATCTCAAAATAGTTGTGAGTGCCACAGTTGCCAGTGGGTGTCATTTCTCTCAGCAGACACTTTGCCTTAGCAAGGATTACCCCTACACCAATCAAGATGCCCTCATTTCATCAAAACAAGTAGCTCAGAAGTGTAGTGCCAAAATTTGATGATCCCAGAATATGTTTGGGTTTTTTTTCCGAGGCTTTTTTTTTTTTTTTCAAGAGGCTTGGTTCACCCAGGTATGCTTAGCCCCAAAGCTCAATTCACCATTAGATTAATTGCTCTGGTATTTTCATAAGGGAGAGTGGCACACAGCAAGAAGAATATTAATATACTGAAAATCAAGTGCCATAAACATGTGCAATCACTAATACTTTTATATTCTTTAAACTGTATCACAGTTAAATCAATTTTTCCTTATACACCTTTATTGTTTCCTAAATCATATCATTAAATCTTATCAGGTATCTGTATACTATTGTGCTTCCAGCATGTACTATCTACCTGGTTACTTAACTCATCTAAGCATGCTCTCAGTCTCCAATCATTATTGCATTATAGCCTGCATTCATGTGCATGCGTATCGCAATATACTCAGAAGGCTGTATCTGCATGTTCCCTAGTCTTTACACCCTCATATCCTCCTGTCCTCTCCATAGCTAATGGAGATCATAGGTACCCTGTTTCAATTAACCCATGTTCAGCTACCTGCTGCAGTCTTTGCCTCACATACACATCACTCAATCATGCATACTGAGAGCAACCCATATTTTTCAGATGCACACTTCACATACCGCTACTAGATAGCAGATGAGGTAAACATCCTGCTTTTCAAATCTCCCTGGCCCACCAAATAAACATACTGTCATCTGATAAAGGCTGCCATGATTGAAACACACAGGAGAGTATGAGTCCTCATCCTTTCCTTCTCCCCACCCCAACTCCCTATTTCATCAGGTCAGCAGCAATTCTAAGAAAGTCAGTCCCTTGACAGGTACATCAGGGGCACTAATAGCAGAAGCTAGTCTGTCAGACTCCTCTGAATGTCTCAGGAATCTAATTTATGATGTCTGCTCCTAGCCACAAAAGAGCAGGTGTGCACAATAGAATGATGGAAATAGTCTGGCTACACACACACACTCTGTGGTGCACATCGCTGTTCCTAGGCTCAGGCATAGCAGCAGCAAAGCAAACCCCTGTGTAAATGACTGAGCATCACTGCAGAATCAGACATATAAAAACACAGGAGACAGTCCAGGGTTCCCACAAATTTTCAAAATAAGGATTGGCTACAGCCAGTGGAAATGATTGTGTCTTAATACATGAATAACAAACCCACAGTCCAGAACTTACTGGTGCCTTACGGCTCTTGTATCTCTACTTCCACTTCTACTTTCACTTCTATTTCCAATTCTAATTTCAGTGAAACTTTTTCCTTTTCATGCTAATATAACTGCAAATAGAGGTGTATCCTGGATGATTTTCTGTCTCCTTAGGCTACTACTCAAAAAACAGATAACCCAACACACATTTGTAAAAAATCAATATCGGTTATAAAAATATCTTGTTTCAAGTAATTTCCCCATTGTCCTTGAAATCTTCTGCTCCTGTAGACATGCTCATAATACACCCACAAAAGGCAAGAAATCATACCATTCAGGATAGTTGCTTTTCTCTTGTTTTATTAGAGGAGTATAAAAGATTCTAGTATTTACAAGTCGCCTGTTGCAAGGTGAAATTTTTATTTCTTTTTCATTCATGCAGACAAACATGATTAGTCATGCTCCATTTATGCTGTCATTAAGAAAACTTAAACCATTTTCCAGTGTCTTCCATTAAAAAAAGCAACCTGTCACATTTTGAAGACCCCTTGACAGCTGTAAAAATTGCCAGATCGAATAGAAGATTTTGTTGGAGAGTTTCAATCAGGAATCTCTTGTCTACAGTTGTTTTAATCCTGCTTATTTTTTTAATTTAGTAATCATAATCAGATAACACATCAAATATTCATCAATTCTGTTTAATATTGGCATTAGAAGTTGTTCAGAAACAGGAAAGACAGACTGTATCTTAGATTCTAGTGTCTCATCTGCACATCTCTTCAGCTGTCAAGAATATTTTTTTCCCCTTATTGCTGTCACATATCATTGACTAAAATATGGTGTAAAGGCCACTACTGAAACATGAATGCACAAACTGAGAGTCCACTAAGCAAGTAAAGCAATGTCAAAGTTCTTCATATAAGTCATCTTAGAAGCAACTTTTCTATTAATATATTCATTCGGTTAAATGTGTTAATATGGATTTTCGGGTTTACTATTTTTCTTCTATAAAATCTCCTTTCTCACAATTACTTTCTAAAGAACACTTACTGGAAACTTTCTTCAAAATGCAGGCTCTGCTGGACTCTCATTATAAATGTGTCTTACAGCATCAGATGATCACCTCCCAGTAACTACAGAAATATGGAGAACATCTTGATTTCTGGAAATATTTTTACTGGCAATGCATTTAATGTATTTTTGAAACAGGTTTGTTTTGTTTTGTCTTGTGTTTTTCTAAAGCTGTGGTACTGATATAAATCTCAGAATCTTGTTATGAATCTATAAACTACCTGAAGGAGGTCACTGGTACCCCAGTGACCAAACAGGCAAACACAGCAGTGTATCATCTAATACTGAAGTTTGACAAGCTCTTCTGTCATTGCTGTGGGCATGGAATTCTGTCAAGGGGTAGACGATAATACAATCTGGATTTCAAGAACATCAAAATAATTTTTGAAAAGACTTCGTTAATAAACTCTGAACAACACAACACCTACAAATTATTTTTTGCATGTTAATTAGTATGAGAAAGGATGATCTTTCCATATAAGTGGTTTGAAGTTCTGACAGACGAACACTGACGTGATAATGTATGTTCTTTGAAGGTTGTCATGATCATAAGCATTTAGCAATTGCAACATTCAGAAATTATTTACCTTTGGCAGACCAATTTGATTTGATATTTCATTGCTTGGGGGGGTTATATTTGTTTATTAACAGTAGGGTCCTCTGCCTTTGTACAATGGTATCATACTTGTCCTTAGAATATTTTTCCTGATTATATATCTCTTAAGAAGTCAAGCCTGAAAGCTGTTGTTAAGAGAAATGGGAAAGTGAAGTTAATCGATGTCTCAGGTAGTTTTTGCCTGCTTTATGGTGCTTTTTTAACTACAGATTGACTCAGCTTTCAGATCAGGAAGATCATTGTCAGCAATCCTTTAACATGACTACATGCACAACCACAGTCAAAGCCCAGACAAACTATTGGCACAACACTAGTATTAGCTGTGCTTTTAAACAGAGAAATAAAGTGAAGTACTTGAAAAATACATCCAGACTGAACAGACTAGTCTCTCTTGAGGCACTGTTCTTTGTTATTGAATGTAGAATATATTTAAGATTTATTTATTAGTTTAGAGATCATCAGTGAGGAGCATATTCTCAAATAAATTTGGGCACTTGGAACTCGCACATTAGCAAAAGATAGGGCGTCTCTCTCTCTTTGCAGATAATTTACAATCCATTTCTCACTAAGTGTTCATTAGACCCTTATTGTCACCTAATCTACAGATATTTTTATACACTATTTAGCTTGTAAAACCAGTATGATTTCAGTTCTTTCACTAGATGACACTAACCTTGTTGAAAAGGAGCATTACTTGAAGAAATCATTAAGGCATTGAATCTTAACAAATGATGACAGCAGACTCACTGGAAGGAGAAGGAGAAATGACCAGAAAATGTTGTCACATTAAAGATCGTTTCACAATTCGTTATATAGATACAAGAAATGTACTAGTTTGTGGGGATGGTTTGCTGGGTTTTTAAGATCCTTATACATAGGGATTTGATATAAAGTTGGTTTTCTTAAATCATATTACCATGATTTTAAAAAAAAAAAAAAAATAGCCAAATTGGAACTGAACTTACAGTTCATGTCACGTCCCGCTCCGACGAGGGGGACAAGTGACTCAGATTCGCAAATCCCCAATTGGAGCGGACAACAAGTCTCCAAGTTCAAGCATTTATTAACTACCTACAATGTATTAATTGAACACATGATAATTGGCCAAGTACAGAGCAAGCTGTGGTGAGCAATATAATATGCTTTGCATTTCTTAATAGAAAAAGGAAAAGAGGGAGATAGAGGGAATGGGGGGATACAGATCACCGGTCTGGGTTCCTGCGCTGATCCCGCCGGCGAGGGTTCCAGGAGGCGGCCGTCTTCTTTGCTGGCATTCGTCTTCTTCCCTTCACTGCTTTCTCCAGACGGTCGGGGGGGGGGGGGGGGGGGGGCAGAGAGAGAGAGAGCCCTTTCTTCCCCCCTTTGATTTATACCCATTTTCCTTGGGTCCGTCCCCTAGGTCGACCCACATAGCTACGTATCCCATGTACGGGGAGGGGTAAGGTGTTTCATGGGATGATGTCATTAGCATGATCATGACAGCCCTCGTTAGCATATTGAGGGGTGTCAACTTTAATATGCATTTTGTGGATAATGAAGCAAAGTTCATTCACCGGACACATGGCCCTTGAAATTTGCCCAGGTGCCCCAGGGCAGAGCCGTCCTGTCTCCACAGGGCTCTCTCCCCCAGCTACATCGGGCAGCGTTATCAGCTTGGGCCTCCACAGAATGCACCCTGTGACTCATAGTTTTGTCTTGCGAGTGTTTGAGGCATTTCTTCAATCAGCCTCAACTTTTGCTTTCCCAGGTTGTTTGTCTTAGTTTCTCACAGGCCTGGTTTCTCGTCTCTCACATCCCACCCCGTGACTCAAACACTCCAAGTTCTTTGACTATTGTGATCTCAAAAGGTATAGGGAAAAAGAAGACAGAAGGTAATAGAGTATATATCCAACTGCTTCAAGGCATACTATGAAAAACAAAACTTTGCACAATATTACAATACTAATATGTACAAGCTGTCTTCCCCACCCCGTGAGCCCTGAGGATCCCGGTGATGTTACCCATGACCCAAGGTTCCATACATCAAACCAGTTCATTGGTCAAGAAAGTTCTCTGTTCCTGTTGGCAATCTTCTTCATTGTGGCACGGGTGTCCTCTGTAGAGGTGGTGTAGAGGTGCATTGTGGATGGGGATGTAGCATTCTCCCTCAGAAAGACTCAGCATACCGCACAGTCCATGTTCCTTCAGCAATGCTAGCTGGATTCTGCAACACCATCCTAGATGCTTGATAGATCTGCACCTTTAATTCCTTAAAGGTATACCTTGTTAGTACATACATATGCTAAGTTAAATTTTCTAAAACTATTTGAGGTTACACAATCACATTAGAAGGTCAATAAGGATGTACAATTTGTTAATGCTTAATTTGTGGGACCAGACCCCTCTATCTAGTCTTTGATTACTTCATCTTGCTGTTGGTTATATGATATTTGTAAGCACCAGTGTGCAGTCACAGGTGACTTACAGGCTTCCTTAATTTTCGAGGTGATTCCCAATAAGGTAACTTAAGGCACAACTCCAGATTAGTCTTCCAATAAGTAGATTTTCCACACTTAGCAGGTATGATTCCACAAATTCTATAATAATGTAAGCAGATTACAAATAATTATTAACTGATAATGCCTATAACTATTGAAAGCACTAAAAGTAACATAGGTCTTTGGTCGTCCAGGATCAATATCCTGTAAAACAAATACATGCATAAGAAAACAATGATGGTTAGAAAGAAGGGACAATCCACCTGGTATTGATACGGTATTCTTTCCTATGGGCATCAGTAGCTACCCATGAACAGGTATTGATGGGAGTTTTTAGGGTTAGGGGTACTTGCCCCACAGTGGGCAATTCTACTAGAACAGGTTGTCCAGGATAATGGAGCGGGTTTGCAAAGTCTTTAGTCTCTTTTTCACATTAACAATTTTAGAAGGAGGAAGCACAGGCGCTTGCTGTAAAAGTCTTATAGAGGCAGTTGGGGACCCAAATTTCCATTTTCTTCCTTTTGAATCTACCCAGACTTGTCCCTTCAATAGGTTAAGTTCCAGGATATTTGTGGGAAAATTTCCTAGAATCATAATAGTTTCTGTTGCAGTTTCATTCCCAGGTAACCAGCATTTCACCCGAGTAGTCGGCTGTGGCTTAGACGCCCTGAAAACATCTGTAACCCAAATCTGCTTTTTGCCAGCAATTATGCCGTTCCGCTTGGCAACATCAGTTTGGAGTGCTGAGATCTGAGCACCCATATCTACTAGAAATGTAACTGGAGTTTTAAGGGAGCCGAGTGGAAAAGTAATCCACAACTCTCTTTTAGTATTCTCTGTGAGCCTCCTTAAGTGGACTCACCCGCCATCCCCTGGCTCACTTACTGGGGATGGCACATCCAGTTTCCCGACCCTAAATCAATCAAGTCCTCTTCAGGGGCAGTTGGTGTTTGTGAAGCAATTACCACCATTTCGTTAGTTTTCAGATCTGTCCCTCCCTTCGTCTGAAAGGTCTGCTCTGTTGTGGGGGGGGCGGGGGGGCAGCTTCCTTCTGCCTTTCCAGGCTCGAATGAGCTTTTCTAAAACTGCAGTAGTCAGACCATTCATTAACTCTCGGGGAATCCCCTGTCTCGTTCCCTCAGTCCACAAGAGGTTTCTCTTTGCTCTTAAAACTTGCGGAGGGGAAGGAGACAGATTTTCCTGCTTTTCCATTCTGTGTAAGGAGGGCTTAGGTTTACCCGTTCCCCTGGTAAGGCCCATTCTCCGGCCATAATTTATTAAGTCCTGAGCTATCTCTCCCCAAGTCATGGGCTCTCCCGCTCCCCATCTCCCCCTCCGTGGGGTTAATGCAATCCGCAAACGATCTTGTAATTGTACTGCATATGATTTCAAAGAGTCCGGCAAGCCCCGGATCAGGGGAGTCATTTGATCGGGGTTAGCAATTAATAACATCGGGGAAGGCTGCTGCGGAACCAAACGCCTGTCATGCATTAATTGGAGACAAGCAGCCTTCTGCAGACTTTCAGTCAAATGATTTATGGTTGGGGTCTCAATACATACTGGATCCCCTCTTTCCAATGGGTCCAGACTCCCAGCCCAATAAGCAGCTCGTTGAGTTAACGACCACGGTTCTCTCTGGTCGTCAGTAACTAAGAAAACCCCTGGCCCCCAGTACCCCTGGGCCTCCTCTTCTGATAACAAAATTCGGTCGCCACCAGTCAAATATACCCTCCACACATATTCAGTTTCAGTTTCCTGAGCTCGTCTGGTATATTTCTCCTGAATTTTTGCAAGCTCAGTTGCTGGGTACGGTGTAGTTCGAGTGGTGACCTGCGGAGCTCTTCCACCCTGACCCTCGGTGGTCTCCGTTTTAATTAATGGTCTTAAATTTGCCCCCTCGTTTTCGGGGTAATAAATCTCTCGGCTTATCTCTAAATCCTTCATTGGGTACAAGGGTCTGGCTGCTGATTTTGCCAGACTTGTAAATCCCTGTTCACTATCCGGAACAGAGCTAAGATCTGTCCGGTTACAAGTTTCTTGTTCATTCCCCTCCTTTTCAGACCGTGAGATTTTTCCTCGGTCCAAGGCATCTATTAGAGCTGTGCAAAGTCGCTGAGTGGTGTTACGCTCATCAGCTAATTGACTTTTCAAAGATTCATTTTCCTTTTGCCAGAGTTTAGCTTTTTGTTCAGTAACTTTACGTTCCTCAACCAATTGATCCTGGAGAGCTTTTACCAGATCTTGTAGGGATTCGATCATTTCCCTTTCTAATTGTTACTTAACATGTTTATCTTTTTGGGCTGCAGTCAGTGCTGCCCCTAATACAGCACACACAACAGCTTTTCCTTTGCCTGGTCGCGACCCTTTCACCCCTGCAAGCACACTGATATAGCTCGCCACTGCTTCTGGATTTTGCCAATTATCGTGGGCCCAAACCTCTACTAAAGGAGGAGGACAAGCCTTGTACTCCTTCAGCTTCTCAAAAATAGGGGAGCAGTCAAGCACCGACATTTCCTGGCCAGTCATGGCTTGCAACTGCTCGAACCTCTCCCGGCTTAAAGCTGAGAGGTCACTTCCCGATTCTCCCTGTCCTTATCGGATAGAGAATCAGTATCCCTCCGACCCTCTTCCAGCTTAGAGCTGAGGGGCCAATTCCCAGTTCTCCCTGTCCGAGTTTATCGGATAGAGAACCACTATTTCACAAGACTTTCCGACACCAAAGGGGATCCTGCCGACTACGCCAATTTAATGTCACGTCCCGCTCCGACGAGGGGGACAAGTGACTCAGATTCGCAAATCCCCAATTGGAGCGGACAACAAGTCTCCAAGTTCAAGCATTTATTAACTACCTACAATGTACTAATTGAACACATGATAATTGGCTAAGTACAGAGCAAGTTGTGGTGAGCAATATAATATGCTTTGCATTTCTTAATAGAAAAAGGAAAAGAGGGAGATAGAGGGAATGGGGGGATACAGATCACCGGTCTGGGTTCCTGCGCTGATCCCGCCGGCGAGGGTTCCAGGAGGCGGCCGTCTTCTTTGCTGGCATTCGTCTTCTTCCCTTCACTGCTTTCTCCAGACGGTCGGGGGGGGGGGGCAGAGAGAGAGAGAGCCCTTTCTTCCCCCCTTTGATTTATACCCATTTTCCTTGGGTCCGTCCCCTAGGTCGACCCACATAGCTACGTATCCCATGTACGGGGAGGGGTAAGGTGTTTCATGGGATGATGTCATTAGCATGATCATGACAGCCCTCGTTAGCATATTGAGGGGTGTCAACTTTAATATGCATTTTGTGGATAATGAAGCAAAGTTCATTCACCGGACACATGGCCCTTGAAATTTGCCCAGGTGCCCCAGGGCAGAGCCGTCCTGTCTCCACAGGGCTCTCTCCCCCAGCTACATCGGGCAGCGTTATCAGCTTGGGCCTCCACAGAATGCACCCTGTGACTCATAGTTTTGTCTTGCGAGTGTTTGAGGCATTTCTTCAATCAGCCTCAACTTTTGCTTTCCCAGGTTGTTTGTCTTAGTTTCTCACAGGCCTGGTTTCTCGTCTCTCACAGTTCAAGAAACCACTTAAGTATGTGCTTAACTTTAAACATCGATCCTAGCTATTTTAGTCAAACCAATAATCTAGATACATTTGCCTGAATGTTGTTAATGAATCACAGCCTGAGAGAAAAGATAGACAAAGGTTTAATTAGCTTCTACCTAAGCTCTATATTTAAATTTGTCTTGACCTGGTGGCATTGATACAAAGGATTTTGTATGCATCCATCTCATACAGAACACTGGGGTCAACAGTGGTTACCTACATAAAAGAAAGTATCAGAAAATATTTTAGCAGACACCTGTGTATTGTAATAAGAAATGACTGAATAAAATCCTGAAGCTCAAGATTCTACTTTTCACCCCATAATAGAATCATAGATTCATAGAATGGTTTGGGTTGGAAGGGACCTTTAAAGGTCATTTGATCCAATCCCCCTGCAATGAACAGGGACATCTTCAAATAGATAAGCTTACTAAAAGCCCCGTCCAACCTTGTAGATGATAGAACTATTTCTCATCAAACACTGTAGGCCTATTAAATGTTTCTCATCAAATACAAGGGCAGATTGGATGCATCACCTAGGTCAGATTGTTCTTCGAACTGTCAACAATAACTAGTAAGGAACTTCTAATCAAGAGGTACTGTCCTTGAAGAAGAGAAACATTCTGGAACATGGAAGCTCGTTAAAATTGTTTAACGTAAATCAGTTTAATTAGACATTAGAGTGTACTTTGGAAGAACTAAATCACACCCACTGCTTCAAAGACTCCTGCCCAAATAAAGACCCTCACCCTTTGAGCTTGTGTAGAAAATTAAAAACCCACTGTAAATTTAAATCAAAGCAAGTGTATTACTAACCAATGAAGGATAGAAGTGATAAGTAACTGCCCAACAATCATTATAGTAAATAGATGAACACATAGTTTGGAGTGTATAAATACTTTTAAGTTCTCTTATGTGGTGTTCTAGCTTTGTGGAATTACCACCTAGCACGCATTTTTGTTTAACTACGGAATAAAACTGATATCTTGGTTTTGTGTATGAGACTGGCTTTCTGCATACTGGGTAACAAACCCTGTCTGAAGGACAACAACCTGACCTTGAATGTTTCAAAGGGATGGGGCATCTACAGCCTCTCTAGTCAACTTGATCCTGTGTGTCACCACCCTCATCGTAAAAAATTTCTTCCTTATATCTAGTATAAATCTATCCTCTTCTAGTTTCAACACATTACCCTTTGTCGTATCACAACAGGCCCTATTAAAATATCTGTCCCCATATTTCTTATAAGCCCCCTATAAGTATTGAAATGCTGCAATAAGGTCTTCTCAGAGCCTTCTCTTCTCCATGCTGAACAATCTTAACTGTCTCAATCTGTCCTCACAGGGGAAGTGTTCCATCCCTCTGATCATTCTCATGGCCCTCCTCTGGACCCACTTCAACAGGTTTGTGTCTTTCCTGAACTGTAGACCCCAGAGCTGAACACAGTACTCCAGGTAGGGTCTCACCAGAGCAGAGTAGAGGGGAAGAATCACCTTCTTCAACCTGTTGGACATGCTTCTTTTTATGCAGCCCAGGATATGGTTGGCTTTCTGGGCTGTGAGAGCACATTGCTGGTTCATGTCCAGTTTCTCACTCATCAGGACCCCCAAGTCCTTCTCCGCAGGGCTGCTCTCAATCCCTTCATACACCAGCCTGTACTGATACTGATAGTTGCCTTGACCCAGGTGCAGGACCTTGCACTTGGCCTTGTTGAACCTCAAGACATTCACATGGGCCCAATTCTCAAGCTTGCCTGGGTCCCTCTAAACAGCATCCTGTCCCTCAGCTTGGTGTCATCTGCAGATTTGCTGAGGGTGCACTCCTTGCCACTGTCTATGTCATTGATGAAGATATTAAACAGTACTGGTCCCAGTAAAATTTTGTGTCATCTACAAGACCACATTATAAGTCCACAGATAGTCTACTCAGAAATTCTGATCTACCCATTTTAGAAAATGTGTTTTTTCCCATACTTTTATCATATTCCTTATGTTGCGTTACACTATATTTTCGAGGGTAATCCGTTGTACAAATAGACACTTATCCTCTTCATAAAAAGCCTAAATTGGCACCTGTAACTTTGACAGGTCTGCATCTGTAATCAGACCAACATTTTCATAGCTTGTGTTCTTCTGGAATTTTCTCTAGCCTATCTCCCAGTGATTGTTTTTCTCCAAAGCTGATTCAGAAAATTCCTAAAAATATATTGGCATTTACCCATTTGCTGAGATGCCTCTTCCCCCACAAAATCGTGTTTGATAAAATACTTACATTTCACATTATACACAATATAAGTAGGTTTACCAAACGAAACTCTACTTGCCTGCGTGTATATTCATCACTGGCAAGACCTTTGTGTACTTACTACACTGGAGCTATTCACAGCCCATGTAGTGGTTGGAAGGTACGGTGATATTCAGGAAGCCCACAGTAATCTCTGCCTTCAAAGGCACTTAGCATCCGGATTCCTCAATCTGGAGTAATCTGTGAAAGCAAACTGCCAATGAGAAAATGATACATCATTGTCACTCTGTCTAGACTTACATCTCTGCCTATCAAAGTGTCATTCTGGTAGCTTAATTACTGTATGGAAACAGTATTAATTCTTTTCAGTAAAGAATTTCAAGAGATGCTCTATCAAAATACAGTTTGGACTAAAGGAAACTGGGAATCTTTATCTTACACAGACTTATTTTCTTCTGCAAAATACAATACAAATCTCGGCAGTGAAGTCTGAAATGTTAAAGCAGATTAAATAGTAAAGTTACATCTTCATCTGGAAGAAACATTACGTATTGATGCTCTTTTCAGTTATGAGCTGCCTATATTCAAAATAAAGAAGGTACATCCCTGAAAAAAACCATTAAGCTTATAAGATAACAAAATGGTTTTAGGCTACCTAACACTATGACAGTGATAATTATCTGCCATCTTAATGCAGACCCAGATAAATAGCTAATGCGTTCCCTCTTCGTAAAAATGCTTACTATCAATAGTTACATCATTCACCTTTTTTTATTTTTTTTTCTTCCTAGTAACCAGCACAGCATCTCTACAAATAAGTAGCACCTAAGTTAGAACTGCGTTTTTTCCTTATTGTAAGAATATTGTTGGAAATTGTTGTCTTGAGAACTTCATGCTACTTCTGGAAAGACATAGAAAAATCACACTGTGCAAGCATAGATATGTTTTCTTGGTATGATCTACACACTCTTTCTGAGGTAATAAAGAAAAAATAATTATGCAATTTGAAGGAAATGTTTTTAAATGCAGGTGTTAGTATAGATAATGATAGACGAGAAGTTTGAATTTGAGATGTAGGCATCAGTATTGACCCAGGTGGTTTTCCAAGCTAACGTTGTTCTACTTAAAGTCAACCTAATACAACGGTGCTTTTTACAGCATTCTTGGTCCAGAGAAATGGGTGAGCTTTTCAATGATTAAACAACATTTGAGTCTAGCCAGTCTCTTGCATCTGTTTTCTTTTCTTCTTTTAAATTCAGTGGAGAGTTTCACCTCAGAAATATGCTTTTGAAGCTGTGGAAATGCTTCTTCCACTAACTCCTCCTAAATTACTTTTGTAAAGAATATATGTTTATGCACTGCTCTCTGCTTCTTTCCTTTTCTTAGAAATATAGTTGAAACTTGGAGAAACATGGTTCTTTTGAACCAACCATGGAACTAAGCAGAACATTTGACCCTTGGGCATCAGGGGGAGAGGTTCTAAATAGAACAGGGGATAGAAAATGGCTGGCTACATATGCTACATGTCTAGACATGAGAAAGTACTGAAAGCACTATTTACAGAAATTTGGATTTCTAGGTTTAAAAAACATTACACACAATACCATGAAATGCTATGATAAGTATCATGATAATTATATTCACTCACTGTATACTTCCTTCATTTCTAAATTAACAATAAAAAATGTGCTGGCTCAGCTGTTATGTTGTACTAAGATGCATATGGAACATCACGTCACAAGTACAGTGTTTGCAAACAAAGAGGAAATGTATAATATTGCCATGCTATCAACTTAAAAAATAACAAAAATTACCTAGCTCATAGATACAGCCACAGCAAAATTGAAGACAGTGCTGTTCTTCCCAAATATGGAAATTTCATCACTCACAGATCAAAATATTAGTGTCTAACTGACACAGAAATTAGTGTACTTTAAAATTTGTGAACTTGTGATGCATACATTATTGAAGCTGTACGCTTCCTGATCCTGCCGCATGCTCAGAGTCTGTCAAGTGTGTTCTCATCTAAACCAGGTTGTTATCAAACCTCCTTTAGCTCAACACCTTTAGCTTTAACTTATGACTGCATGTTCATGGGGGCTCTGCACCCAAACACAAAAGTTGTGTTCATAGCAACGTATTTTATTAACTGAATTAATAAGAAATATGATTTTCCATAATAATACTTGTTACTTTATAAATAACATTTAGATCACGAGAAGTATAAATAAGGTATAAATAACTTCTATTATGACAAGAGCAGCATATTGTCAGCAAATCTAAGTAAAATTTACAGATGGTCATAGTGGTCTTCCTACCATCTTCCATGTGTGGCCTGGAACTACAAAGGACCTTAAACTTAAAACATGACAATTGTCATGGTTTGAGATCAGAGGGAAACTGAGAACCATGTAAACCCTCACTCCCCCCTTTCCCCTCAGCGCTGGGAAGGGAAAAATAAAGAAAAGGCTCAGGAGTCAAGATAAGGATAGGGAGGGATGACTCTCTCATTATGGTCACAGGCAAAGACAGCCTTGTTAGGAGAAGAAAAAAGAATATAAATTTAATTCAGATGCTAACAACAACAACACTTAACAGAGTAGGACAGTGAGAAGCATTACAGCATCTTAAAAACACCTTCCCCCCTCCTGCCTTCTTCCTGGACTTAGTTCTGTTCATAAGCAGAGAGCCAGGGAATGGCAGAGTGCTGTCAGTCCTGCCACTTACTTCTCCTCAGCTGCAGGGTGGGTGGGAACTCATTACATTTTTCCCCTGCTCCACTGTCACTCCCCTCTCACAGGACCCTCTGGGTCCTTCCCACAGGCTGCATCAATCCCCAAGCTGCTCTGGCATGCGTCACTCCCACATAACGCAATCCTCCTAGCACCCAGCTACAACAATTGGGACTGCTTCTTCCCACAGAGTCCCAGCCTCCTTCACGCGAAGTCATGTGCCCGGGTGTGGGGGTCTTACAAGGGCTGCAGCAGGCATCTGCTCCGCCGTGGATCTCTATCAGTGGTGGAGGGGGCGGCCCTGCTGTCTCACCATGGACTGCAGTGGGGGGTGCACCAGTGCACCTCCCATCCTTCCTCCTCCTCCTGTCTTCCACTGACCTTGGTGTTCACACAGATGTCCCTCTCGCAACTCCTCTTCACAATTTCCACTCCTTCTCCCAGATTCCCCTTCTTAAAGATGTTATCACAGAGGCACAGTCATCATCATTAATTGGCTCGGCCTTGGCGCAGAGGAGTGTCCAACCTGGAGCTGAGGGATCGTCAAGAAGCTTCTCACAGGGGGCTACTGCCAACCCAGCACAACAATCTACACCTTTTTGACAAGAAGAACAACTCCAATATATATGTATTCTCTTCATCTTCCACAGCCTTCTTGGGATATGGGGCAAGGGAAATAAAAGACCATTTTTAGTGAAAGAAGGCATTTCTAGTGTGTACAAGCACAATTTCATTGATAATCTAGGAAGCGGGAATTGTGCTACACAGTCTTGAACACTCCACACCAACACTCCTATATTACATCTGTCTGAGATAGACATATTTTTAATCTAGTAGACGTGTATGCATGTGAGTAATATCGAGAGGGAAATAGTTCTGTGTCCTGTGATTTGATAAAAGTCTGTTGAAGTTACTGGCGTTTTTTATTTACATTGTTCCACTCTTCCAGATACCATGGTAAGTACATTGTTGTTGACTTTCTTTATGCAGATTCCCGAAAAATTGCCAGAAGCAGCTTTCTATTGCAATCCAAGTATTACTGATGTTATCACCATGACCATCGTCATTACTTTGTTTGTTTGAAAACAAGCATTGATGACTACTATGCAGGGAAGCCAAACACACTATGTGGCCCCATGTAAGGGACTGTTTGGACTCTTGTTTGTCTCAACATTGCTGCTGCGTGACTACCACTTCCTGGCCTCAGCATCCTGTTACTGTGAAGGAGTATGCTATGAAGGAGATGAATAGTCCCCAACTAAACCACAACATCTGCCTGAAGCTAGAACAGCAGACTTGGCAGCGCCCACCAAACTGCACCTGCTTGCGAGCTAGGTGGAGAGGAAACCATGGCGAGGAAGACGTGTAGAGGCTGAAGGCATAGCAGGTCGACCCCTCACCAGCACGACCACCGTGAACACCTAGGCATGCACGCATGGAGGACCAGGGGGTGGCACATATTACAACGAGCCCCGTGGAAATGGGCGGAATTTTTTGAGAAATCGTGGGGATGGGTGCAGGAGATATGGACACACACACAACCAATATGATCAAGCAATGACAATTTATTGAAGGTAAACAAGCTCTTTTGTAATGCTTTCTCCTGTGCACGCGAATGGTACGTGGTACAATCCTTACGACTGGATAGTTAACTTTGTCCACTCGCTTCAATCCTTCTTGTGATTGGATAATAAGCACCACGCTCAATGTCTTTCTCCACCCAACACATCTCCTGGATGTCCTAGTTCAGCTAGGATAGGGTTAAGTTTCCCCAGCAGAGAGGGGAAAGGGATCTCCAGCCGGGTTATTCTTACCATGCTGATTTCACTTCCGGCGGGGAAGCGCAGGAACTTTTTTTCCTTTGTGGCTTTGATAGCAGAAAGCATGGGAGCGAGCTGTCTGTATCCATTGCGGTATTTCTCTGTATATCTTTTACTGTTATTGCTGTTTACTGTTGTTATCATTGCCACTGTTGTTATTCAGATTGTTTATCACACTGTTGTATTAAATTTCTTCTTATTTTAACCCGGGGTTTGTGCCTCACTTCCAGCCTGACCGGCTGAGGGTGGGGGAGGGGCAACGGCAATATGGTCTCTGGTCCCAGCAGGGCCTAAACCAACACAGCCTTTTTGGTGCACCAACGTGAGGCACAAGAGGGCTCAAATAAGAATCAAAAAGGGACAGACCCTGACCACGGTGTGTTAGAGCAATCTGTTGGGTGTAATTTTTCTGTTTGTATTTGCATTTGTTTGATAAGAAAATGTTTGCAATGCTGGCCCACTTGCTTGCGTGGTGGGGCTGGATTAATCCTTATATGCAGTATATGATCCCAGTGCTGGCGTTTGTTATCGGTGGAAAATGTATAAAGGGTCTTATGTTGATGTACTGGCTACTGACTGATTATAATGTGTTTGTATTGCTGTTTGTGGGGGCAGGCCGGTACCTGTTTGCTGCCTGGGCTTTTGTTAGGGGTCTCACCCCCTCTATGGGTGAGCCAGGGGAAGAGAGCCTCTCCGGTTTTAGGAGTTTCAATTATCCTTGGAGCCTGCAGGCCAGTGTGATTGTGGCACAATGCTTTCTGAATGTTTGCTGATTTTGGGTTTGGCCATGCGGCACTTCTCTAACAATAGCAGTGCCCGGAAACCTGCCCCGAGGTCAGATAATAGTGAGTGGCAAGGGGTATGGGAAAAGATGGGCAAAGGCCTGAGTCGGTGGGCACCTCCAATACTTTGGAATTTCACCCCCAAACAAATGCAGAGCCCTGATAATCTGATGGAGTGCTTAGAAAGGGTGTGTTACCAAGCCGGCAAAATCCAGGAGACACAACTTGCTGCAATGTGTTGGGGACTTGCCCATGCCTACCGTGTCCTCTTTAATAGCACCCACTGCCCTCAAGGGGGAGAAGAGGCTACAGAACCTGAGAATGAAGTTCCTGGTACAGTATCTGTGCTGGAGGAACAGGCAGAAACAGTTTCAGTCTCGTCCATGAGCACAACGACTGAGCCAGAGTCAGCCAGGCCGGTATCAGTCGCCCCGATACAGAAAACAAAATATACCAGAAAGTCAGTTCACAAAGTGGGGGATGGGGATGAGCCAGGCCCAGCACAGGAACAGGAAGAAGGGCCAGTGGTGATCGTCCAATCTCTGTCCCCGACTGAGCTGCGAGATATGCGGAGAGATGTCGGCCGACATTTTGAACCTGGCTGCTCCGATGCTGGGACAATGGAGCCAGTGCTTTTGAAATGGAGGGGAGAGAGGCCAAGCAGCTGGGATCTTTGGCCAAGGATGCTGGCATTGACAGGGCAATAGGGAAACAGACTCAAGCCCTCAGCCTTTGGAAGCAACTCCTGCTCAGTGTAAGGGAGAGGCATCCCTACAAGGATGATATCCTATGTCAGCTCAACAAATGGACCAACATTGAGAAAGACATCCAGAATCTCTAGGGAACTGGCTGTGTTTGATACGGTTTATGGTGATCTGAAGGATGAGCAGTCACCCATGGATCCAGATCAGGCCCCTTGCACACACCTGATGTGGCGAAAGTTCCTGAAGAGTGCACCAGAAGCACCCTCGAAAACATTGGCAATAGTGTCCTGGTGGACAGACACCCACACTCTGACAGTGGATGGAGTGGTTGGCAAGCTCCGGCAATAGGAGGGGAATCTCCCTTCATCTCAGCATTCCTGGGTCTCAGCTGTGGAAGAACTGTCTCAGAGGGACCAGTAAATGGAAGAGGACATGTCCTACACTCTACCTGAACGAGTTGATGTCTCAGCCATTTGAAGTAAATGTTTCTCCACCCAAGAGAAAGGCAGCAGAAGGCACACACCACCAGGCACCCTGTGTTTTTTCCTCCGCGACCATGGAGAAAACATGAGGAGGTGGGATGGACAGCCCACTGCCGCCCTAGCTGCACGAGTAGAGCAGCTGAAAGGGAAGACCATCACAAAAGGGGAATCCTCCAAGAAAAGCGCAGCTCCAGTGTCCAGTCAGAAATCCCCCAGGCAGAATAGAATGGCCAACGTTATGTCTGACCCTCTTGAGGGGACCAGTAAATCATTCTTACAAGCAGTGAGTGATGATGAGCAGGATTAGAGGGGCCCTGCCTCCAGCCAGGTGGAGGAAAGGGATAATCGGATTTACTGGACAGTGTGGATCCAATGGCCTGACACATCAGACCCACAAGAGTATAAGGCTTTGGTGGACACTGGCGCACAGTGCACCCTGATGCCATTGAGCTACAGTGGGGTTGAATCCATCTGCATCTCCGGAGTGACAGGGGGATGCCAACAGCTGACCCTGTTGGAAGCTGAAGTGAGCCTGATGGGGAAGGACTGGCATAAGCACCCCATTGTGACTGGCCCAGATGCCCCGTGCATCCTGGGCATAGACTGTCTCAGGAGAGGGTACTTCAGAGACACAAAAGGGTACCAGTGGGCTTTTGGTGTAGCTGCCCTGGAGGAGGTTGAACAGTTGTCCACCTTACCTGGCCTCTCAGAGGATCCCTCAGTGGTGAGGCAACTTAAGGTTGAGGAGCAGCGCCGACTGCTACCAAGACAGTGCATCAGTGGCAGTACCGCACCAACTGAGATTCTCTGGTCCCCATCCATCGGCTGATCCATCAACTAGAAAGCCAGAAGGTGATCAGCAAAACTCACTCACCCTTCAACAGCCCTATATGGCCAGTGAGAAAGCCTAATGGCGAATGGAGGCTAACTGTGGACTACCGTGGCCTGAATGAAGTTACTCCAGCAAGGAGTGCTGCAGTGCCGGACATGGTAGAGCTCCAGTATGAACTGGAGTAAAAGGCAGCCAAGTGGCACGCCACAATTGACATTGCTAACACGTTCTTCTCCATTCCGATAGCGCAAAACCCATCAATATGTCCCTTCAATTTGCTATCTGATTATTGTTCCTTCAAATTAGATACAAACTCGGGGCAGTATTTATCTAAGTATGTATGTGTGGGTGGGTGGAACCGTGGTCAACCCATTGTTTCCTGAATAACAACACAGCACATTCCTTGGTGCAAGGCGTGTGTTGGTTTTGTGGAAAAGAGGCGGAATGAGAGATAAGGTCCACAGAGTTGCGCAAAACAGTACTTGAGAGAAGGGCAGGAGGTTAATCCACATAGTCATGTCAAATGTTCCTTGAGAAAAATGGAAGAATGGAACCGGGCAGCCTCCACCCCGCTTCACATGGCTCATTGTTGCCATGGCAACAGAAATCACCTGATCTTCACCCATCCTTTGTTTATTCTGGGCACCTTGTGTTAAGGAAATGTGTGTTTTACAGTTTTTCTGTTGTTTTGCTTTTCCCACTCTTCCAACCGGAAGTGTGGGAAATAACACAGTTGTAATAAACTATTGTAACTAATTTGCTAAGTTAAGCAAGGCAGGTACGTTATGCTTGAATGATTTGTATATGTTAAACCATAATATCCTGCTGTCTAAAATATTGTAAAAATAGAATATGGTACCCTGTGTGGATCTGAAATTATTTGTGATCACTATAAACTATATTATAATTATGATGAATGTTTGAATATACATGGATAAAATATAAAGTGTGCTATTCGCTTGAAGCAATGTAATCGCTTCTCACCTAGAGATAATATGTAACTGCTTCTCGGACCACCATCCCCCCACCTCGAGATAACATGTACCCGCTGCTTGAAGAAAAGCCCGCCAAAAGATGGGATCGTGAGACTTTTAAAAGATCCAACAGGAGAAAAGCGCACCAAGAGACCAAGGTTTCGAGACTTTTGAAAGACTCAATAGGAGGAGGACATGCACCCCAGCAACTCAAACGACTCAATGGAAGGAGAGCAGGACAACTATCTGACGAGAGGGGATTGGTTAAGACGGTGGTACAGGAGTATTAAAGACGCTGCTTTTTAGAACTCTGTGTGTGTCTTGGTGGAGCGGAGACTCCCGGCACACCCAGCGCTGTTTGCTTGTCTCTATTCAAACAATAAATTTGGAACTTGGTTTGAAATCTTGGTGAGTCTAAATTTATTTATTTATAACACAGTTCTTTTACATATAATTACTGTTATGCTAAAAACAAAAAATGGCAAGTTGTCTATAAGACATTAAACTCCAAAACCAAAAAATAGCTTAAGTCTTCAACATCGAAAGAGCTATTTATTACTTCTGTAGAGGAGAGTGGGATCTGAAAAGGACTTATTTTTCAGTTTTAAAAAAGTGAGAAATGAAAAGAAAATATTATAAGATTGCTTTATAATGGGCAGCATAAATCACTAACTTTTACCCAGACTTTCCTCTGGGAAAGAACTTATCAAAACCAATCTGAAGCAGATAAGCAGACACTTCTTTATTGACGGCCAGGTGCACAAGTGAGTGCACAACACACACCAAGCACCGAAATCATACATCTTATATAGAACTTACTCATACATATTCATTAAGTGTTCATGCATAAACATATTGTTTCCTGGAAATCATTAACATACTCTTCTCCTGTTTACGATTCTGTGCAGTAAAGGTTAGAAATATATATAAATGGATCTGGGGTGTAATACGAGTAGGTGGTCCATGAGTTGGTGGTCACGATCTCCCCCTGCTGGAATTACCCTTTACCTAGTTTCACTGTTTCTTGGCAGCTAATTACAAGTTGCTTCACTCGACTCTTCCCAGTTCCCATTAATTCTAGATTCTGATATCTTATGCAATCTTCTAGGTCATAAAATACTCCTATATGTAAACACTGTATGCAAATTATGTTGAATCAAAAGCCTGTTATCTAAAGTTCTAAATGTTCCTACTAGATGATTTTGACCAATTTCTTTGGCCTTGGTACGGGGCTGTACAGAGGGTTTCATAGTAGCAGTTGGTCATTGGTTAAATGTGCAAAATACAATAAATACGCAATTTCTACTAAAATACTTCTTATAATTCTATATTCCTATTAAAATCAAACACAATTAATTCTAACTAATGGCAAATCAGTAACAATAGGTCCTTTAGAATAATGTAAACCCTATAGAAGTGTTTAGGTTAAAACTTTCTGTTTTGGACTAAAACTCACCTTCACTCATTCTTGATGTTATGAATATATCTCTAAATTTTACCTGCTTTAAGCTTAAACCTCCATTTCTAAAGCAGGTACAATACAGATATGGAAGACTGACATTCCCCAAACTTCATATGATTGTAAATATGGGTCTTACTGTTATCCAAAAAGCAGCTTCATGCTTGGAGTTCCATAAATCAGTCTTAACAATCTGTGTTGGTTTAAGCCCTGCTGGGGCTGGAGACAATGTTGCCTTTCTCCCTCCCCCACCCTCAGACACAAGTAAGCTGCCGGAGCTATGGACATGCACACGAGCAGTTGATCAAGCAATGCCCCTTTATTGAAGGTAAGCAATCCCTTTTATAGGTTTCTCCTGTGCACGCGAACGGTACATGGTGCAGTCCTTATGACTGGACAGTTAGCTTTGTCCACACGCTTCAAGCCTTCTCACGATTAGATAATAAGTGCCACACTCAAATGTCTTTCTCCGCCCAACCCATCTCCTGGAGTTGGTTGCTGAGTTCCTTGTTCTATGTCCTTGCCGAGGCGTGCACACGTGTAGGATTGCTCACATGTCCATTATCTCCCAACATATCCCTCTTTTTGTTTTTGAGCAAACCACATTCCATGCGGGCTTTTTTGCAACGATTGTTAATACAACAAACGAAGCATGGCAAAATAATAACAAACATAACAATTACAACAATTACAACAATTCCCCCTTGTAACAACTTCTTCAGCTATCCTGTGGACATGGTTAACTTTCCTATGTAACTTGGGCCCCTACTGATTTGGAAGGGATTTCAATAAACACATTCAGAATGTATGAGCATTAATCATGGTCAGAACCATTGCAAGGCTTAGGATTGTGAGCTTGACCTTCTTTCCAAGGCCTCACCCAGCGAGATGGAACCCACCGTAAGCCATGATCTGTAAGCACACACATATAACCTCTGCCTGTTAATTGTACTTTAAGAGGTCCTTCCCATTGCCCAGTATTTAAGTTTCTGAACATAACTAACGGTAGCTGTGTGCCCATAGATTGTTCAGCATCACCCTTTATTGCTAAACTGTGAATCATCATTGGTGGTTCCTGACGTTCTCCTGTAAGCCTCAAAAAATTCAAAACATATAAAACTTTATTTAATCGTTCAGCTGGCATCATACCTGACATTCCCCCTTTTTGTTTTTGAAGCATTTGCTTCAGAGTTTGATGAGCTCGTTCAATGATTGCTTGTCCAGTGGGAGAGTGTGGAATTCCTGTGCAGTGTTTAATGCCCCATAAGATACAGAAGCGTTGGAAGCGTCCAGAAATATATGCTGGACCATTGTCTGTTTTGATCTTTCTTGGCACTCCAAGTACAGCAAAAGAACTATATAAGTGTTTTTTCAACATGTTTAGCTGTCTCTCCAGCTTGAGCTGTAGCCCAAATAGTCATGGAGAAGGTATCAACAACAACGTGTACATATTTTAACCTACCAAATTCTGCTATGTGAGTAACATCCATTTGCCATAATCGCAAAGGTGATAGGCCCCGTGGGTTAACTCCTGTTCCCAGGCCAAACCCTATTTTTTGACAGGATGGGCAAGAGGCAACAATGCCCTTCGCATCCGCAAGAGGAATTTTAAATTGTTTATGCAACATTTTTGCTGACTGATGCAAAAAATTGTGAGATTCTCTAGCTTGCACAAACAAATTTGGAGAGGGCCCAGACAAGGCTGGAGCAACCAACTGATCAGCTAGTTCATTTCCATACCCTAATCCTTCTTTGGATTGGTGACTTCTGATGTGAGCAATAAAGTAGACAACGCTTTTCTGATCAAGAGTATGAACTAGCTGTTGCAACAGTTTCCCTAAGTGTTTATTTTTTATTTCTTTTACTTGTCCTCGTTCAATCCTTTTTACTACTCCTACTACATAGAGTGAATCAGACACTACATTTAATACCAAATCTGGTCAGGACAAAAATGCTCACAAAACTGCTTGGAGTTCTAATGTTTGCAAGGAATCTTCTCTTTGGCCTTGAATGAGGTGATATTTCCATTCCTCTCCTTCTAACCAGGTACATGCAGCTTGCTTTGATTTTTTTCCCTGCATCTGTAAACACTGTTAACCCTTGAACTGGTACTTCTGATTGCATTGGGAAATTTTCGTTTACTTGGTTCATTAACAACGGTAGTAATCGATGTGCTGGATAAACATTAGACAGTTGGCGAGTATAATCTTCAAGAGCAACTTGTAATGCCTCGGAATGTCTAAGCAGCCTTTCTAAATATTCTTGTATTAGTGGGACAATAATAGTTTGAGGATCAGTGCCTGTAATTTCAATTATTCTGTGTCTGCCCTTCATAATTAACTGTGATACTAATTCTGCTCTTGTAGTTATGGTTTTCTTAGGGGTATGTGCATTAAAAACCCACTCTAGGATTCGCAATGGTTGTCTTTGTTCTGAGTTCCATTGCATAATGATGGCTAATGGATGTTGTCTATTTCCTCCACTATTGATAATCATCAGTTGCACTGGGAGTTCCAATTGTATTCGTTGTGCATGACACGACTCTATCTTATCTGTAATTTTCTGCAAAGCAATTTTATGTTCCTGTGTCAAGGCTCTTTTACTATCAGCTTGAACAGTAGTGTTCAATAATGGCATTAATGGCTTTAAATCATCCTTGGTAAAACCACATAAATTTCTGACCCAAATGATATCTCCAATCATTTTTTGGACATCATTTAATGTGTGAACCTCTGTGTTAATTTTTAATTTCTGTGGACGAATAGTGGCATTGGTTATTGTCTACCCTAAATATTTCCAAGGAGAGGTAGACTGTACCTTTTCAGGGGCTATTTTCAAACCTCTATTGGACAGTTCCTTTTGCAAGTGACCTAATATAACTTCTGATTGCATGTGTTCCCCGCCTGTTAATATATCATCCATGTAATGGTAAATAATTAGTTGGGGAAACCTTTTTCTGACTGGTTCCAGTGCCCACGCAACAAAGATTTGACACATAGTGGGAGAATTCTTCATCCTTTGAGGTAACGCTACCCAATGATACCGTTTTTCTGGCTCAGCCTTATTTATAGATGGTACAGAGAATGCAAACTTTTCCCTGTCATCCTCATGAAGTGGAATGGTGAAAAAAACAATCCTTCAGATCAATGTATAATATTGACCAAGACTCTGGTATCATGGAAGGAGAAGGTAATCCTGGCTGTAAAGATCCCATAGATTCCATTACTGCATTGACTGCTCTTAAAACATATAACAACCACCATTTGTTGTTCCTTTTAGGAATAACAAAAATTGGAGTATTCCAGGCACTTTGTGATGTAATGATATGTCCTTCTTGCAATTGTTCTTCAACTAACTGATGGATAATTTGCAGCCTTTCTTGTTTCAATGGCCACTGATCTATCCACACAGGTGTTTCTGTTTTACATTTAAATTTGGGGATAGGCTGCTCATCAATGACACTGAAAAGGCTGTGTAATCAATGTTGTTCTGACCTGGCTCAGGACATCTTGTCCAAGTAATGTGATAGGAACTTGCATCACATAAGGTTTTATGGTGACTTGAGCTCCATCAGGGAATTTAATTACAATGGGATTTTTACTAATTCTGGTGGCTTGGGACCCCCCCAATGCCAAACGCTCCTGTGGCCGCCGCAATGGTAGGCCATGAAGCAGGCCATTGTTGGGCGGATATAATTGTAATGTTGGCCCCTGTATCTACCAACGTCTTCAATTTTTTCCAAGTCCCATCAAGGGATTGGATAACCATTTCACATTCTGGTTTTCCTCAGTTTATATCAAGAGACAGATATACTTGTGGTTGTCCGGTTGATCCAAATCCACCAGTTCCTCGATTACCTTCCCCTATATTTGGAACACAGGCTTTAAACGGTACAAGCTGGGCAATTCTGCTGCCTTTGGGAATAAACACAGGTGGGGTTATTTGATGAACCATTATTTTTACAACACCAGTATAATCTGCATCAATTACTCCCAATAATACTTGAATGCCTTAGTGAGTTGTTGATGATATCCCTATTAAGAGAGCACTTAATCCAAATCCTAATGGTCCTTTCACATTACTATCCACTAAGTGGACCTTCTGATCTTGTATTGTGATGTCTACTGCTGTTTCCACGTCCACTCCGGCACTGCCTGCTGTGGCAGAGGTGAGATTGGACAGGAAACCACCTCCTGTCCCTGATTCTGGGCTTGCCATACGCCCCTTATTTGTGTCTGCGTGCGAGAGGGATCTGCGCTCCTTCTCAAGTTTCCTGAATGGTTTCTACACTCCTTAGTATGGTGATTATCTCTATGACAATTATTACACCTTTTTTGAACCTGTGTACTTTTGCATTGTGCTTGAAAGTGACCTTCCTTGTGACAATTATAGCACTTCTTCCCTCTTTTTACTCCCCCCTCTTTATTTTGGAAAAATGGTGCAACCACCTCACGCACAGCAGCTGCATAAGCTGTAACATTAGCTTGCTGCATCCCTCTATTGGTTAATTCAATCATGTCAGCTACAGATGCTCCTTGGGGGAGCGTAACTAACAATCACTTGGTGGATGAGTTGGCATCTCAAAGGCTATTAGTTTAAACATGTTCTCTTTCATTTCTAAGGTCATTTCAGGTTGCTGTTCAAGAGAGTCATAGAGGCGATCTACAAATTTAGAATAAGGCTCATTAAGATCTTGTTTTACTGTTACAAATTTACCTTGCCGTTTCCCTTCTGTATCAGGCACAGACATTAGGGCTTGACAAGCTAGTGACTGCGATAGTCGCAACACTTCATTAGAGAAATTGACTTGTAGATCTACTGTTGCAAAGAGTCCTGTACCTAACAACATTTGCGCTTGAACGAGATAAAGTGGATCGCCTTGTGGTCGTGGCTGAGCTTGCTCATTATTAGCTAATTTAGTCCATGCACTTTCAAACAACATTTTTTGAGATGGAGTTAATATAACTGCGGCTATTTGATCAATATCTTTTGGAATTAACAGTGATGATGAAAAAATATAATTAATAATTTGTTTTGTTAATTGATGATGAAGACCATTTTGCATTACTGAAGCTCTAGCCTTTTCAAGCAATTTCCAATCTAAAGGATCCCATTCATTAGTACCACTAACACTATTAATAGAAACAGGAAACGCTTGTACACTTTCAGGAATAAAAGACCCCTCCACTATAGCATCTCCAATAATGCCTTTCCATCAGCGTGTGGCCACAGAGGCACTCTGCACCTGTGAAGAAAAAAGATGTGAAGTTGTAGGGTGAGACGAAGGAAGCGCAGCCTCCACCTGTGATGACAGCAAGAATGGATTAGAAGCAGGTACTGGAACCGAATACTCAGGTGGCGGGACAGGAGCAGACGGTTGCAGTTGCTTGCCAGATGAAAAGGTGTACGATCTGTGCTCCATCTTCTCCTCCCGTGTTGCAGCCAGTTTTTCAAGCTTGTCCACTAGTTGCAAGAGTGGAGTTTCTTTGTTTGAAACGCCGACTTGTGAGGCGGGGGCTTTCTCTCCCTGTGCGGCAGGCGCGGGCGGCAATACGTCGGTTCCGCCCATGTTCCCATCCTCGCCCTGCCCCCCGCTGGGCTCTGGGGACTGTCCCGCTCTCCCCTCGCTCTCCTCTCTCACGGCGCCAGGCACGCTTCCGGCGTCTCCCGCTCCCGCCCACGCAGCTCCCGCTCTAACCCCTGCTGCTAGCCATGGCCCCGCCAGCGCGACCGATGAAACAAATGGGTTTTTCGGCTGACATAACACGATGGGATCTGCCAGCGCTGCAGGCACCGGAGGCGGCATATCAGAGCCAGAAGCCGCTTCTACCACTGCAAAGGTGGAAGTACCAGCCATGCACTCACCAGCCATGTGGTCGCCAGCCGCGTGGTCGCCAGCCATGTGGTCGCCAGCTGCACGGACAATGCTCAGCTCCTCTACTGTCTCACAAATCAGCTTCCAGAGCACAGGATAGTCGCTCACTTCTTCTGCTGACCTTCCCCCCTCACTGATCACGTCCCAGAGCTTTTTTCCTATGGATTCCCAGGTAGGTATCTCAAATATGAGACCTGCATTGGAGATGTCATCTTTCCCAGCTCCATTTCACCAAGCCTTTCAGGGTAGACTTATCGTATTTTATGCCTCTCATGGAGAGGATATCTTGGAGGACTTTCACTACTGCTTGCTCGTCCCTGCCGAGAACAGACCCCATTCCTCCCCGGCCGCAGCTTCTTTTTGCGGATCTTCAAGCCAAATTACAGCGCGCTGCTTCTCACCTTCAGACCCCGGGGCAGGGTCTGGATCAGTTTCGACCGGCTTTCCACCCTTGGTTGCACCTCCGTCGAGTCTTCAGTGAAGACTTGTGCCAGTCTTGAGGGTCCCTGTTCGGGCGCTAGCTGTGGGAGATATGGACATGAACACGACCAGTATGATCAAGCAATGCCCCTTTATTGAAGATAAGCAAGCCCTTTTATAGGTTTCTCCTGTGCACGCGAACGGTACATTGTGCAATCCTTATGACTGGACAGTTAGCTTTGTCCACGCGCTTCAAGCCTTCTCACGATTGGATAATAAGCGCCACACTCAATGTCTTTCTCCACCCAACCCATCTCCTGGAGTTGGTTGCTGAGTTCTTTGTTCTATGTCCTTGCCGAGCATGCACATATGTAGGATTGCTCACATGTCCATTATCTCCCAACAGTAGGACACAAACCCCGGGTTAAAATAAGAAATTTAATACAACAGGGTAATAAACAATCTGAACAACAACAATAGTGATAATAACAACAACAAACGGTAATAACAGTAAACAAGACAAAAGATATACAGAGATATACCGCAATGAACACAGCCAGCCCACTGCATGTGCTTCCCGCAACCAAAGACTCAAAGGAAAGCCTCGCCAGACGTGACGTCAGTATGGTATGAATAATCTGCCTGGAGATCCCTTCCCCCTGCTTGGGAGAAACTTATCCCTATCCTAGCTGAACCAGGACATAATCTCAGGAGAGATATTGTATTTATTCAGGCCTGGGTGCTTAGTGGACTTTTCCACAAATCAAGAACACCACCAGCAAGTTTTTGTTCTTCTTTTATACACAAAAATCAGAGGCTAGTACATTTCCATACACACCTGTTAGATACTGATTGGTTAGTGATTAACATACAGTTATAATACGACTTACAAAATGCTCTACTACTACGCATACTCAGGGGAAGGGTCTTTACCTGGGCAGGGGTCTTTTGGACATGTAGGTGTGTTTTTTAGTATTATAATGAAGGTAGTTCACTTTCAGGACACTCAAAAGTTAGTTTCATGGCCAAGTTATCCCAGACATTCACTTTTACAGTTCAGGATGTTCTGTTTATTGTTTAAGGTTTGTATGTCAAACCTTGTGTTTAATAAACTTATCAATTACCAAGTTTACCTCAACCAGAATTCAAAGTCTTGTTCACCAGGTTTCAAAACCTTATGATTGTCCCCATATGTGGGGTAGCTATGACTACTAGAACAATTCTTAACCATGGCTACAAGCAACTGCAAAGTATACTATATCATTACAATGGCAAGATACAATACTCAGTCTTCCTGCTGGAGGGAGAAAGTGTCTTCCAACAGTGAATCTATTTTCTTTTGGATCTGTTTTACAAGATCATTCATCATTACAGTGCCTAAATATCAACTCAGTATCAGAAATCTCTTTCTTCTGAGCCTTAAGTACAAAACTGTATACATTTATATAGATACATATGTATCTATACATGCACAAATATATACATTAAAAAAGGATATTTTTGCTTTTGCTTTTTTTTATTATTATTTTTATAGGATATTTTATCAGTTCTGTGTTATGGTGATCAATGACTTCTCTAATCATTCATTTAAAGTTGAACACACTTTCTACTTACAACTTCTTGAAGTGGACAGTAGAGGGGCTGCCACATTCTCAGATTCTCTCAGTATTCTGTTTAATTTATTCCTTCTCTCAACAAAGCTAGAACTCTTCATTCTAGGTATCTCAACCTTAGATAAACTTTTAAATACTATTTAAGTAATATTGAACTGCAGCTGACTTGTACTCTGGAAATAAACCAGTCTTGTAAGAAACTAAACAAAAATTCATCAGTCTTTATACAACAGGAAGATTTTCCCTAAAATTGCAGAGTTTGAATTGCAGCCTAACTCAGTTAGTTTTCTTTCTGTATTTTGTATTTTAGTGTGTTTTGTGGGGTTTACTGTTTGTTTGTTTGTTTGTTTTTTTTTGTTAGCCATTGCATTTTTCATTCTTCTGTACATATTTAGCAGTGGTCATTTAAGGATTATTTTCCTGGTAGCTCTAGGATCAGGGTGAGAGAACATACAGGCAAGAATAATTTAATTTTATGATGAGGCAGAAGTTAAAAAGAAAAAAAGAAAACAAACAAACAAAAAAAACCCAACAAACAAAAAAAATCAGAATAAGTAAAATATGCCATCTTTTATTAGGTGCTAATTTAAACAAACAAAAATGCCCAGGTCATGATGTTGGAAGTCATAGTATATATTTCCCATATGTATACATATATACATACAGGATCTTGACATCCTGTCACAGTTGGATGAGTACTATTCTGGAGCATTTCATCATCTTCTGATAGGCTATATAGTATCTCTGCTTGACAATTTTACAGTATTGGACACAAACAGCCCTCATAGATGTCTAAATTTTCCACCCTTTCGCTTTTGGGGATTATTACCTTCCATCCCTAATCCCCTGAGAATCATTTATCTGCCTCTACTGCATTTATTTTTCTGTTTCTCAGATGTTTGAATTTTGCTGTGATTTCTTACTGCTATATGGCTCATCCTTGTTTGAATGTCTTGCTGATTTGTCAAGTCATCATCTTCTGGTAATTACTCTTTAATTTTCATTAGTTGCTAACAGCCACCCACAGATACCTAAATACTACCTGCTTCAGCTTATGTGGTAGTGTGGCAGATGCATCCACCCAATGAAAATAGGGCTTCTTGGCTGCTGAAGTTTAGCAGCTATTGTCTTTTTTCTCAGGGCTTCACGGTAGTTGGTGTCTTCGGCCAATAGGAGCTGCTATTGACCACAGGTCAGATTCGGTCTGGGTATAAATGGAGTCCTCTGAGGGAGCCATTTTGAGCTAGTTCCTCTGGAGTACCATGCAGTGGTTGAGGAATCTCTCCTTGAGTCAGGATGCCACCAAATGAAACTCCTTGAGGTTACTTGGGTCTGGATGCTGCACTGAGAAGTTCCTTGAAGCTGAAAGCCCTCACTTGTTAGGTGAGTGATAGGGCATTTTGGATTGTTGTTAAACCATAGTGTTTTGGTTTGTCCTTAAAACCTAGAAAGTGGTGCTTTGTTCTGTGTTTTGGCTTGTTGTTAAATCCTAGGAAGTTGCTTTGTTGTCCTCCCATGGACATTCAAACCTGTAATTCAGTAGTTGTGGAGGGCTTGTTAATTGTGTTGATAATGAGTTTTTAATTTTTGATGGTTGTTTGTTTCATTGAGAGCCTCTGTGACAGGTAGTGTCCATTCGGGGATCTATATATATGTGTAACTGGTTATGAGTCCATACCAAGCCTGTGCACTGTTTCTCAGGAAGGTTTTACAATTATGGCAAACATACCAGACCTCATCAGCAAGACAGTTTCAGGCAATGGGCAACTACTCAAAACTGCTTGAAATTCTATGTTCAGGAACACTTGGTAAGTATTCCAGCAAGAACCAAGTGAACAAAAATATTTTACTTCCCCACAGACTTTACAATGTCAAAATTCCACTAAGAAATGTTTCTGAACATCAGCATTCCTATATTCAGTAGAAACCCTTAAAAATTTGTGGTGTTTCTGAACATATTTTAGAAACTTTACATGACCAAGCACACACAAAGAAATTGAGTAAAATTTCACTAATGTGACTAAATATCAAATTTTCATCTGAAATTAATGAGATCTAACTGAATTGTAAACATACAAGAACTGACCTTACCTATTTTATTTAGAAAATATTAAATACCGACAAACTGCATTTAATCATACAGAAATTAAAATTGACATAATTAAGATGTCTTTATTTTTCTTTCTAATACCACAATTTATTACTTATTAAGCAACTAAGTCAGTACAAAGATGGAGAAACTATGTCTTTTTGGCCTATTGTGAACCACGGTATTTGCATCTTAATGTAAAATTTACAGCCCTTCTCCTTATATCCTCTTTTTGACTCTAGAAAAACAACATTGCTAATTTTATTTTACAGTCAGACTGCTTCTGCAATCTGATTTCCAGGCATGTTGTTATTTTCAGTAGTTGATATAGTCTTGGGACCCAATTAGCAACACTGTAAAATTCTAAAGGTGGTGGCAACACAAGGAATGAGTGGGCTGTAAGATTCAGAAGTAATTGTATGTATGTGTATTTGCTTTTTAGAGAAGACAGAGAGAAAAAAAGAGAAAGACAAAGCAACTGAGCAAGAAAGAAATTTGGGAAAAAAAAAGTGAGAGGGCATGAGTGCGAAAATAGAGAGTCAGAGTGACAGCATGAAAGAGCAAGAGCAAAAAGGGAACAATAGAATGAAAGAATGAAAAAAAAAAACTTTTAGGTCTGCAGTTTTGCTTAGAGGCATCACAAAATAGAGACACAAATGACACATGTCCAGAGGATAGATGCAGTGTGGTGGGAAACATCACAGAACAATAGAGCAAGTCATAATTATCACATCTCAAGCATATGTATCCATATCCATTTTTAATTTGTTTTCTTTTTTTTTAATGATGGTTTTGCTGTCTTTAATATTGTGACTGGATTCCCAAAAGACCGGCAATAAATAAGCAGACCAGATTTCATAGAAGTACTTTCCAGTTGCTCTCCACACTGTCTGTGGTCTTTGTACACATGCATAATTCCTTGACAACATAATAAATGAGACTGCTACATAGATATTAATATACAAGCCATAATATATAGCTAGTATGCTCTGATGAGAGGTCATGTTCTAAAATAAGCTAGTCATTAGATTTTACAGAAAGTGGTTTGTACTTAAATGTAAGTTAGAAAATTGGAAAGTATTAGAATGTATGATTAATCTATTATTACATTATTTCTAATATATTAGAAAATACACTATTTTTTATTTTCCAGTACAATAGCTACATGCCAAGTGTATCCCTATATTTTTTTTATTATGCTTACTGGTTACTAATAGTCATATTTCACCCGTAGTAATTGTTTTGCCTAATCCATAAATGGTTTGGCACTGAAAGGAAAATACAAAAACACACCCTGATTTTAAGAGTCTAAGTCCTTATTTACTTACCATTTACTCTGAAACATGAGAAATAAGGGCTTTATGGGGACATCAGCTCAGGGTTAAAGAGGTAAAGCAACAAGACTTTTATTGACTTGGCTCCTGCAGTTCACCATTATCTGCTAAACATTGATTTTTCTTCGAATAGGAAAGGAAGAATTATAATTCATACAAACTTGGACATTTATATAGTCCACATTAACTCATCCTGGAAGGAAAATGAAAATTAAATGGAGAGTGATGCCATCTTGTCAATATACAAAAATATCGGTTTACTTTGTTGAACAGATAGTAAGATATCTCTATGGTCTTCCTGGATAAAAAGATGGGCAATAAAGTCCACAAAGCTCCTACTGAAATCAAAAGAAATGAGACTGCACTCCCATATAGCAAGACTGAATTTGCTCCTCAGTGTTGAGTGGCCTCACTGGCTAAAAGATAACTAGTTCAAAGAAGATCCTTTGAAAGCAACATCCATGACAATGTGTTCTTTCCTGTTAATTGTCCTTCCCTTTTATTCCAGCTAAGAAGCAGTAATAATGTAGGATATGGAAGTGAAAAGTAGAAAAAGATAAAATAATGTTTTACAAACAAAACTACTGGGATCACAGATAGTAATAACAGCTAAAAGTTTCAGCTGCTCCTTCATACAAATTTTCCTTATATTCCATCTATATACATGCTAAACAAATAAGAAATAGCTACAAAGTTAAAAGGAATGTCAACAGGAAATGTAAAAGCAACAATGGAGGAGAACTTGACTTTAATGTGCAATATGCTATGTTGGGAGATAACGGACATGTGAGCAATCCTACACATGTGCACGCCTCAGCAAGGACATAGAACAAAGAACTCAGCAACCAACTCCAGGAAATGGGTTGGGCGGAGAAAGACATTTGAGTGTGGCACTTATCCAATCGTGAGAAGGCTTGAAGCGCGTGGACAAAGTTAACTGTCCAGTCATAAGGATTGCACAATGTACCATTCGCGTACACAGGAGAAACCTATAAAAGGGCTTGCTTACCTTCAACAAAGGGGCACTGCTTGATCATACTGGTCGTGTTCATGTCCGTATCTCCCACAGCTAGCACCTGAACAGGGACCCTCAAGATTGGCACAAGTCTTCGCTGAGGACTTGACGGAGGTGCAACCAAGGGTGGAAAGCCGGTCTAAACTGATCCAGACCCTGCCCCGGGGTCTGAAGGTGAGAAGCAGCACGCTGTAATTTGGGTTGAAGATCCGCAAAAAGAAGCTGCGGCTGGGGAGGAATGGGGTCTGTTCTCGGCAGGGACGAGCAAGCAGTGAAAGTCCTCTAAGATATCCTCTCCATGAGAGGCATAAAATACGATAAGTCTACCCTGAAAGTCTTGGTGAAATGGAGCCAGGAAAGATGACTTATCTCCAATGCAGGTCTCATATTTGAGATATCTACCTGGGAATCCATAGGAAAAAAGCTTTGGGACGCGATCAGTGAGGGGGAAGGTTAGCAGAAGAAGTGAGCGACTATCCCGTGCTCTGGAAGCTGATCCGCGAGACAGTAGAGGAGCTGAGCGACGACTGCGCAGCTGGTGACTGCGCGGCTGGCGAGTGCATGGCTGGCACTTCCGCATTTGCAGTGGTAGAAGCGGCTTCTGGCTCTGATATGCCGCCTCCGGTGCCTGCGCCGCTGGCAGATCCCATCGCGTTATGTCAGCCGAAAAACCCATTTGCTTCATCGGTCGTGCTGGTGGGGCCGCGGCAAGCAGCGGGGGTTAGAGCCGGAGTTGCGTGGGCGGGAGCGGGCGATGCCGGAAGCGCGCCTGGTGCCGCGTGGGAGGAGAGCGAGGGGAGAGCGGGACAGTCCCCAGAGCCCAGCGGGGGGCAGGGCGAGGATGGGAACATGGGCGGAACCGACGTATCGCCGCCCGCGCCTGCCGCACAGGGAGAGAAAGCCCCCGCCTCACAAGTCGGCGTTTCAAACAAAGAAACTCCACTCCTGCAACTCATAGACAAGCTTGAAAAACTGGCTGCAACACGGGAGGAGAAGATGGAGCACAGATCGTACACCTTTTCATCTGGCAAGCAACTGCAACCGTCTGCTCCTGTCCCGCCACCTGAGTATTCGGTTCCAGTACCTGCTTCTAATCCATTCTTGCTGTCATCACAGGTGGAGGCTGCGCTTCCTTCGTCTCACCCTACAACTTCACATCTTTTTTCTTCACAGGTGCAGAGTGCCTCTGTGGCCACACGCTGATGGAAAGGCATTATTGGAGATGCTATAGTGGAGGGGTCTTTTATTCCTGAAAGTGTACAAGCGTTTCCTGTTTCTATTAACAGTGTTAGTGGTACTAATGAATGGGATCCTTTAGATTGGAAATTGCTTGAAAAGGCTAGAGCTTCAGTAATGCAAAATGGTCTTCATCATCAATTAACAAAACAAATTATTAATTATATTTTTTCATCATCACTGTTAATTCCAAAAGATATTGATCAAATAGCAGCAGTTATATTAACTCCATCTCAAAAAATGTTGTTTGAAAGTGCATGGACTAAATTAGCTAATAATGAGCAAGCTCAGCCACGACCACAAGGCGATCCACTTTATCTCGTTCAAGCGCAAATGTTGTTAGGTACAGGACTCTTTGCAACAGTAGATCTACAAGTCAATTTCTCTAATGAAGTGTTGCGACTATCGCAGTCACTAGCTTGTCAAGCCCTAATGTCTGTGCCTGATACAGAAGGGATACTGTTGAAACAACTAGTTCATACTCTTGATCAGAAAAGCGTTGTCTACTTTATTGCTCACACCAGAGGTCACCAATCCAAAGAAGGATTAGGGTATGGAAATGAACTAGCTGATTAATTGGTTGCTCCAGCCTGGTCTGGGCCCTCTCCAAGTTTGTTTGCGCAAGCTAGAGAATCTCACAATTTTTTGCACCAGTCAGCAAAAATGTTGCATAAACAATTTAAAATTCCTCTTGCGGATGCGAAGGGCATTGTTGCCTCTTGCCCATCCTGTCAAAAAATAGGGTTTGGCCTGGGAACAGGAGTTAACCCACGGGGCCTATCACCTTTGCGATTATGGCAAATGGATGTTACTCACATAGCAGAATTTGGTAGGTTAAAATATGTACACGTTGTTATTGATACCTTCTCCATGACTATTTGGGCTACAGCTCAAGCTGGAGAGACAGCTAAACATGTTGAAAAAAACACTTATATAGTTCTTTTGCTGTACTTGGAGTGCCAAGAAAGATCAAAACAGACAATGGTCCAGCATATATTTCTGGACGCTTCCAATGCTTCTGTATCTTATGGGGCATTAAATACTGCACAGGAATTCCACACTCTCCCACTGGACAAGCAATCATTGAACGAGCTCATCAAACTCTGAAGCAAATGCTTCAAAAACAAAAAGGGGGAATGTCAGGTATGATGCCAGCTGAACGATTAAATAAAGTTTTATATGTTTTGAATTTTTTGAGGCTTACAGGAGAACGTCAGGAACCACCAATGATGATTCACAGTTTAGCAATAAAGGGTGATGCTGAACAATCTATGGGCACACAGCTACCGTTATGTTCAGAAACTTAAATACTGGGCAATGGGAAGGACCTCTTAAAGTACAATTAACAGGCAGAGGTTATATGTGTGTGCTTACAGATCATGGCTTACGGTGGGTTCCATCTCGCTGGGTGAGGCCTTGGAAAGAAGGTCAAGCTCACAATCCTAAGCCTTGCAATGGTTCTGACCGTGATTAATGCTCATACATTCTGAATGTGTTTATTGAAATCCCTTCCAAATCAGTAGGGGCCCAAGTTACATAGGAAAGTTAACCATGTCCACAGGATAGCTGAAGAAGTTGTTACAAGGGGGAATTGTTGTAATTGTTGTAATTGTTATGTTTGTTATTATTTTGCCATGCTTCGTTTGTTGTATTAACAATCGTTGCAAAAAAGCCCGCATGGAATGTGGTTTGCTCAAAAACAAAAAGAGGGATATGTTGGGAGATAATGGACATGTGAGCAATCCTACACGTGTGCACGCCTCGGCAAGGACATAGAACAAGGAACTCAGCAACCAACTCCAGGAGATGGGTTGGGCGGAGAAAGACATTTGAGTGTGGCACTTATTATCCAATCGTGAGAAGGCTTGAAGCGTGTGGACAAAGCTAACTGTCCAGTCATAAGGACTGCACCATGTACCGTTCGCGTGCACAGGAGAAACCTATAAAAGGGATTGCTTACCTTCAATAAAGGGGCATTGCTTGTTCATACTGCTCGTGTGCGTGTCCATATCTCCCGCAGTGCTTATAGATCATCTAACTGCAAAGTCTACATACACTGTTTCTGCACTGACTGGAGAGGACACTGACAATACCCAAGTTTTGCCATAATCACCACTGATATGTTGATAAAAATTTATCTAATTCATGTGTATGCCAGTCCACCTCTTCAAAATTATTATATAAATAATAGGTTCATATGTTCGTATGTAGTCACATTTGGTCAGGTAGCATATCCTTTTAATGCTAATGGCAAAATATAACCAGTACACAGAGCTTCTGATATTTAGACTTCAAACATTTATGGTGCTTCAGTAAGCTTAGGATGAAAGCCTGTACTTTATGGAAGATCATGAGTTTTCAACAATGCATATCTAAGGCCATAGTCAAAGGAAGTTAGCAGCTGATATTGACCTTCATTGCTGCTTTCCATATTCTTTTCAATAGAGCCTTACCGCAGCTAAACGGAACTCTTGTACTGATGAATGATGTGATCTAATGCAAGCTAAAGCAGATATATGCATAACAACAGCAGTATTTGCCTCAGTTTTATTGTAATTTCTTGTCACTTGCTCTCTATTAAGTAAACTCTCAGCCTCTGAGCTTTTCCATGAACCTTCAACAATCAAATAATGCAGAAAGACATTGAACCATGAATCAAATATTGGGGAAAAAAAACCCAAACACTTCCTCTTCAGTTCCCAGAATTCCACAATCAACTTATGTTCCAGATGCATTTTATTATAACACAACATGGCAAAGGCAGTAATTGCTACAAAGAATATCTAGATATGAAATACTAAATATATTCTGAGCTGCTATTTGTGACATGCATGCAGATGAAACACTTAACAGAACTTTTCTTAACAGAACTTTTTTCTTTTTGGTGCAAAACATAGAGAACAACCTGAAAGACAAGTTACTTATGCATAATTTAAAAATACCTACTCACTAGCACACCCAAACAGAACTTCTAATCAAGAAGTTGTAAAAGAGTAGGAAATCTCATGACATCTGTAAGAGATCTTGAAATGCAATCTGATTTTCCTGTTTTTTCATGCTTTATATTCCATGTTGGCATATAAAAGAAGGAAGGAAAGGAAGATACAAACAAACAAATACAACAGGGGGAAAAAAAAAAAAAAAAAAAAAAAAAAACAGAGGAAAGGAAAAGGAAAGTGTTTACAGAATTTCAAGGACAGGTAAATTAACCAGAAATGCCTAAGTTTTTCAATTATCTGACTAGAAAAGCATAGTCGTGCTCAATGCCACCTCATAGGATATAGATATCAGCACTGTTCACTCAGCCACCTGAAAGATAGTTTGGGAAATTAGTAACAGATATTTCAAAATAGACTTATACCCTACTAATCCAGCATTCCTATTAGTTAGATGAAAAAGGGAAATTGAATTGATGAATATGAAACCAAGGAAAAAAATTTTTAAAAAATTACATCCTCCTGAAATCTGCCAGGTTAAAGTTATTTGGACCAGTAAGTGTTATTTGGAGCAGTAAGTTTTATTTGGACAAATGTCAGATCTGCTTTTAAAAATCTGAGTTTAGTGTTGTTGAATGTTTGGTTTGAACTGGTTCATAATTTGTTCCCCTTGGCTTTCATTTTCAGGTTTCAGATCACAGGACTTTTTCACAGGTCAGATTATGATTTGACAACATCATTGATTTCTGTCTCAGCTTTATAATTTATATTAAGGACAAGATCCCAAGCTGCAGCAAATAGGCATAGTTCACCTGAGTTTATTGAAGCTGAATAATCACAGTGGTGCCATAATTGTTTGGAGCTAGTATATCGTCTTTCTTCTTTTACTCATCTTCCTTTGTGTAAAGAGCATCTAAAAATGGTCTGATGATTGATACCAAGCTGTGTGGCTTTCTTACAATGCATTCAGTTTGGTTACTTGTGCCCTATCCAGGATAAATAATCCATACAGTTACCATGAACAGATGTATGGAACTAAATTAAAGTTTGTGAAACAGGATACCTCCTCTGCCATTCTGACTAGTGTTAATTATATAGTCATTTATCAGTTTTCCTCACTTTGCTGAAAATTATACAACAGCTCATTCTCCCATGATTGCCACATCTTTCTGTGTTAATTTAAGATTCTAGATGATTATCAATGTATTGTTTTCAAAATTATTCTTTGAGAACAAGCAGACTTATCACAGCCGCATCTATACACTCTGCACTTCAGAGGGAAAAGCGTAAGAACACACAACAGTGCATATTGGATTCATATCCTTCTGGATGTCCCAGCGATATAGTGAATCTGAATGTGGATATGGATGGATCAGTAACATGGTAACACTTCTGAAGGGTCAGGCCGGACTTAGGACCTCTAAATGCAAAAGGTTCTGGAGACATCAGCCCATCTGAAGTGCATCTATACCAATGCACACAGCATGGGTTAACAAACAGGAGGAGCTTGAAGCCATCATGGAACAGGAAAATTATGATGTAGTGGCTGTTACAGAAACATGGTGGGATGTCTCCCATGACTGGAGTGTGCCAATTGATGGCTACAAGCTCTTTAGGAGGGATAGACAAGGAAGGAGAGGTGGTGGGATGGTGATGTATGTTAGGGACAGTTATGATTGCTGCAAGCACAGGTGTAGTGAAGACAGGGTGGAGTGTCTGTGTGTTAGAATCAGGGGGAAGACCAACGGGGCAGTTGTCATAGTAAGTCTTAATGGCTCAGGAGCAGGCTGTCCCCAGGTGCTGTAAGAGAAGCCAGTGCCAGAGAAAACCACACCGGTTAACAGGGAGCTTTGGCCACAGCTCAGGGAGAAAAGGAAAGTTTACAGTCTGTGGAAGAAGGGGCTAGAGGCGTACAATCATTACAAAGATGCTGTGAGGCCATGCAGGGCAGAAATCAGGAGGTCTAAAGCCCAGCTGGAAATTAATCTGGCTTCAGCAATCAAGGACAACAAGAAATGTTTCTATAAGTATGTCAACAGCAAAAGTAAGACCAGAGAGAACCTCTCTGGTCTACATGCAGGAGGAAACATGGTAACAAGTCATGAAAAAAAGGCTGAGGTCCATAATGCCTTCTTTGCCTAAGTCTTTAATAGCAAGACTAGTTGTATTGAGGGAATCCAGCCTCCTCAGCCAGAAGACAGAGACTGGGAGAACAATGCTGTCCCTGCATTCCAGGACGAGATGGTGACCTACTGCATCACATAGACATACACAAGTCTATGGGATTGGATGGGATACACCCGAAGGTGCTGAAAAGCCAGCTAAGGTGCTCACCAAGCCGCTTTCCAGTATTTACCAGCAGTCATGGATCACCGGGGATGTCCTGACAGATTGGAAATTGGTCAGTGTGATGCCAATATACAAGAAGGGTCAAAAGAATGATCTGGGAAATTACAGGCCTGTCAGCTTGACTTCGGTGCCCAGGAAGCCAGTGGAGCAGCTCATCCTGAGTACCATCACACAACACATGCAGGACAACCAGATGGTCAGGCCCAGTCAGCATGAGTTTATGAAAGGCAGGTCCTGCTTGACAAACCTGATCTCCTTCTACGACAGGGCGACCTGCTTATTGGATGAGGGAAAGGCTGTGCGTATTGTCTACCCTGATTTTAGGAAGGCCTTTGACACCGTTTCCCACAGTGTTCTCCTGACAAAACTTGCTCTTTGTGGCTTTGAAGGCATACATTTTGCTGGGTAAAAAACTGGTTGGCTAGTCAGGCCCAAGGAGTTAAATCCAGTTGGCAGATGATCACAAGTGGTGTCCCCCAGGGCTCTGTTTTGGGGCCACTCCTGTTTAACATCTTTATTGATGATCTAGATGAGGGGATCGAGGGCACCCTCAGTCAGTTTGCAGATGACACCCAGTTGGGTGGGAGTGTTGATCTGCTCGAGGGTAGGGAGGCTCTGCAGAGAGACCTGGACAGGCTGGAGCCATGGGCTGCGGCCAACTGGAGGAGTTTCAATAAGGCCAAATGCCGGGGACTGTCCTTGGGCCACAACAACCCCCAGCAGCGCTACAGGCTTGGGGAGGAGTGGCTGGAGAGCTGCCAGTCAGAGAGGGACCTGGAGGTGTTGATTGACAGCTGGCTGAACAGGAGCCAGCAGTGTGCCCAGGTGGCCAAGAAGGCCAATGGCATCCTGGCTTTTGTGAGCAATAGCGTGGCCAGCAGGGACAGGGAGGGGATCTTACCCCTGTACTCAGCATTGTTGAGACCACACTTCGAATACCATGTTCAGTTTTGAGCCCCTCACTACAAAAAGGACATTGAATTACTCAAGCGTGTCCAGAGAAGGGCACCGGTGCTGGTGAAGGGTCTGGAGCACAGGTCGTATGAGGAGCAGCTGAGGGAGCTAGGGTTGTTTAGTCTAGAGAGGATGAGGCTGAGGATAGACCTCATGGTCCTCTACAAATACCTGAATGGATGTTGCACAAAGATGGGGATGAGTCTCTTTAACGATGTAACAAGCAATAGGACAAGAGGTAAATGGCCTCAATTTGTACAAGGGAAGGTTTAATCTGGATATCAAGATTTATTTCTTTAAATAACAGGTTTTTAGGCATTGGAATGTGCTGCCTGGGGCAGTGGTGGAGATCCCATCCCTGGAGGTGTTTAAGAACTGGGTTGACATAGCGCTGAGGGATATGGTGTAGTTGGGAACAGTCAGTGTTAGATGATCTTTGACTAGATGATCTTCCCAATCCAGGTGATTCTGTGATTGTGTGAATGTTTTACAGAATGTTTCTAGATCACCAAAAGTTAAGACAGACAGTCCACCTAGTTCTTGTGAAGACTAGCTGTATTCCCTTTACTTAAATAATGATTCACGGAAAACAGACTCTACAACTCAAATAGAGTTGTACAGCAGATATATTTCTCCAGAACCAGGGTGCAAGGAGATTTCTCCACAAAGCTTGCATACCCACTACACATTTTGCCAAAAACTTATAGAGTGTGGATATTCATATTCATTGGATTACATAGCACAAACATACAGATGCATGAGTAAGGCTGGGTTAGTTCAAAAGGCTGGTGTCAGCAGTTTATGTCGTCTTTGTGTCTGTGCATTGCCTCCTGGTGGTTGTCTTTGGGGGTCTTGGGAGGAAAGCTCAGAGTATTTCTCACCTTTTTTTTTTTCCCCGAAGTATGCACAGGTTTTCTTGGCCAATTTCTTGACTAAGAATGTTTTTCAGCGGGTTTACTCATTCTATCTTATCTAAGAGAACCAATAGAACTTCTACCATCGATATATGGCTATCTTTACTCATAACCGAGATCCAACTAATTAGAGCACACCTGTTCCACAAGGACAAAAACATAATATTTTTCTGAACAATGTAGTTCTTGGTAGATTTTTACAGTGAACTGCTTTGTTTTATGAACACAGTAGTCCTTGGTAAAATCCCACAGAATAGTCTGGGCAAGCAGGATAGCAGTAAAGATAGCCATATACAGATAATAGAAGTTCTATTGGTTCTCTTAGATAAGATAGAATGAGTAGACTGGCTGAAAAACACTCTAGTCAAGAAATTGGCCAAGAGAAATCTGTGCATACTTTGGGGAAAAAAAACAAGGTGACAAAGACTCTGAGCCTTCCTCCCAAAGCCCCCAAAAAACACCACCAGGAGGCAATGCCCAGGTGCAAAGATGACATAAACTGTTGACACCAGCCTTTTGAACTAACCCAGCCTTACTCATGCATCTGTATGTTTGTGTTATGTAATCCAATGAATATGAATATCCACACTCCATAAGTTTTTGCAAAATGTGTAGTGGGTATGCAACCTTTGTGGAGAAATCTCCTTGTACTCCAGCACCGGAGTAAATATACCTCCTTTATAACTCTATTTGAGTTGTAGTCTTTTTTCTGTGAATCAATTTGGCACCCCAGATGGGACTCTCTCTGTCCGGCTGCAGGTCCGGCTGAGAGGGGGATGCTCTAGGCATGCCCCAGTGTTTCTTTCTTGGAGAGCCTCCCTCGCTCTCCCGATCTCCACAGGGACATACAAAGACAATCCATTGGCTGAGGATCAGGTATGTTGGAGAAGGTGGAGACCTGTAAGTTGTAAGGACATGTCCTACGTAAGGCAAAGAGCCTTTCTGCTCATCCCTGGGTTTGGGGTGTGAGTCCCCAGGTAGTGTGGTTGTGTGGTAGTGGGCCCATGGGTGCCAGAGTGGTTTTGACACTCTGACCACATTGGTATCCTGGGTTGACTTGGGTACTTCTAGTATGGGGTTACGGGAGTGGTGTGGCATTGCCATGTTACCATCAAATGTAAAATCAGCTTCCATCAATAATAATTCAGTCAATATTGATCAGTTGCAGATGTACAGTGAATGGTAAACGGCAGACGGCTCAAGGTTTATGATTCATGGATATCACAATTTGGCCATTATTGTAATTGGGGTTTTGACGTTTGATGTGTTTCTCATTTTATGTTGCGTGAGTAATATGTGTGAGGGGCCCCTTTGTGTGGTTGTGTGATTGTCTGCATGTGTGTGTGGGCAGCCCAGCTGCAGAGTTCTTTGATCCACCATTCTGTTATCCTGTGAGGGAAGGAAGCGATCAGAGTGCATGGCAGATATTGGAACAGTGCTAATCGAACTGATTGTCAGCTCTTGGTGTCCTATACACGTGAGTGGGGATTTTTCATGGAATCCAATTTTTGTTGTTGAATGTTTCACTTATAAAAATCACATGTGGGTTGTGTGTGGAGGTGATTTTGACTGTGAAAACTGTGGAAGTTGGTCAGATTGGGATAGAATAGGACGCTCGGACGAGTTCATACAGGTACTCTGTGGAAAATTAAATAGTGTAAAAAAAATCAGTAAAATTCTTTAATTAGGCTAGGATCGTATGTGCTGAACAACTTAACAGCCGTTAGTAAAGAGCATGCCCTAGTGCTCACCCGCTGAGTCATCGGCACAGCCTCTTTGTTCATACTGTGTTCCAAGAGTTACAAGTAAATCTCCTCTAACAGGAGGCAGTAATTTTGTGTTTATTGTTGTCTTGAATTTAGGTGAATACTCTGCACTGTGGTGAGAGCACACCTTTGTACCATCTGCCTGAGTGAGATGTTGTCAGCTTAATCGGGTAGTGTGTTAAGGTCAAGTAGACGAGATGGGAAGCGGCCAGAGTGGGGGAACAGTTAAAAAGATCCCACTGGGCTGCATTGTAAAACACTGGAAGGAGATAGGGGGACCTCTAGGCGCAAGCGTGAATAAAAAGACCTTAATGAAATATTGCAATCAGTGGTGAACCCTATATAAATTGGATGAGGGGGGAAAATGGCCCCTTAATGGGACCTTGATTTATAACGCCCTGCTGCAATTGATGCTGTTTTTAAGGAGGGAAGGAAAGTGGGATGAAGTCTCCTATGCAGACATTTTTCACCCTCCAAGATGAATAACAAATAGACTGCAGTCTAACACCCCCACGAGATCCACTAGTGCTGGCACTGGAAAAAGAAAATAAAAAGGAAGAGAAAGTTGAAAAGATGTTGTTTATCATGCAGTATAGGACAGAGATGCACAAAACTGAGGAAAGAGAAGAAGAGAAGAAGAGAAAAGGGCCGCCGAGGTAAAGGGTTTACCAGAGTTCTATAAACCACCAGTAAGAAGCCAGCAGGAGGAGAGTGAAAGTTCAGAGGAGCCAGAGCCACAGCTGAGCTCCCTGACTTGTAGCCCGATATCCTTTCATACTTGGGGATGGGAAAATAAGTGCTGTTGCAAGCTCCTCTGAGAGAGGCTGTAGGACCGGATAGGGCCCCTGTTCACTTCCTTTGATCTCGAAACTTGGAGAAGCATAGTGAAGGTGTACCGAGACGACCCTGTTAGGGTGACTAGGCATTTTCAGTTTCTAAAAAAACATGATCCGGACTGGAGTGATATGCAATTATTATTGGATCACACAACAGAAACTGAAAAGAAATTAATATTAAAAACAGCCCAGGATCTGGCTACCGATAACCTTAGGGGTACAGACGAAGATATAAAAGATCACTTCCCCTTACCGGATCCATACTGGGACCCTAACAGAGCAGCCCATATGAGACTGCTAAATGCATATAGAGACTGGATTGTAAGGAGCATGGAGCAGGCTATACCGAAAGCAATTAACTTGTCAGCCCTATGTGCCGTTCAGCAGGGACCTAAAGATACTCCCTCAGAATTCCTGGATAAGCTGAAGGATACCATGAGGCAGCACACACCCTTAGATCCAAGATCAGAGGTGGAAATACAACAGCTACTGTCGTTATTTACAGGGCAATCAGCACGGGATATTTGAAAGAAGTTGCAGAAACTGGAACCACCAGAGAATAGGGATTGTTGAATGTAGCATGGAGAGTATTTAGCAATAGAGAGGAAGACCAGAGGAAGGAAAAGCGGGCATCAGCAGCATCACAACTGGAAAGCAAGGGACTCAAGAGCGTAAGATCTGAGAGGCCTTTAAGAAGGGACCAGTGTGCATGGTGTAAACAGAAAGGACAGTGGCAAAATGAGTGCCCGGAGAAGTGGAAAGGAGAAGACAGACTAGAAGCTCATGTCGAGGATGACAACTGATGGGGACCTGAGTCTACCCTAGCGGATGCACTGGTTGTAATAAAGCTAGGGAAACAACAGCACAGTATGGAATTTTTAGTTGATACTGGAGCAACATTTTTGGTTTCAAATGAAGCTTTAGGCAATGATTTTGTAAGAGTAAAGGGAGCTACTGGCCAAAGTGAAAAGGCATATTTTCTGAAACCTTTAAAATTCAAATTAGGAAAGCAATTAGGAGTACACAAGTTTTTATACATGCCAGTTTCACCAAAACCTTTACTGGGATGAGAATTGTTAGAACAATTAGAAGCAGAAATTAAATTTGAAAAAAAGGAAAACAGGAATTAGAGTCAGAGATAAACAGTTGGTTGAAATTCTGAGCTTAGCTCTCATAAATACTCCAGCTAAAAAGGAAGTTGCTGAGGAAGTGAAGAACCAAGTATACTGGATAGTATGGGCCTCAGAAGTATGTGGAAAGGCAAAGGATGCCTCCCCTATAATAATCAGACCCAGACAAGGAACAAGACCTGTAAGAATAAAGCAATTACCATTAAACTGGAAGACAGAAAATGAATTCAACTGATAATTGACCAATTTATTAAATTTGCATTACTGAAAGAATGTGAATCGGAGAATAACACTCCTATTTTACCAGTCAAAAAAACAGAACGTAATTATCAGGTATTACAAGAACTCAGACTTGTCAATAAAATTGTTAAGATCTGCATCCTGTTGTAGCAAACCCAGATATATTATTAATTAGATTAGTACCAGAATTGGCTTGGTTTACCATGCTGGACCTAAAAGACACCTTCCTTTGCTTGCCTTTGAGCCATGAAACTGAGTTATTGTTTGCATTTGAATGGGAAAACTCAAAGTCAGGAAGGAAGATGCAATTAACATGGATTGTACTACCCCAGGGATTAAAAAGCAGCACCACTCTTTTTGGAAACTAACTAGCCAAAAATCTGGAGAAATGGGAGCAACTACATGGAATCAAGGCAGTTCTGCAGTATAATGATGATTTATTAACAACCAGAGATTAATGAAATGTGCTTTACATGGACTATTAGTTTATTAAATTTTGGGGGACTTAATGGCTATCTCGAGTCTCTCCACAGAAAGCTGCAGTAGCTCAGCAGCGAGTAACCTACCTTGGATACAAGGTCACAGCTGGTCAACGGGCCCTAGGTCCTGTAAGGAAAGAGGCCTCTGTCAGATCCCTCGGCCACAGACAGCTAAAGAGCTCCGCACGTTCCTAGGAATGACCGGATGGTGTCGCCTGTAAATATATAACTAAGGTCTCATGGTAATCCCTTTATGAACTATTAAAATCAAATCTGAAACCCCTCATTTGGAACGGAGAGGCAGACAGAGCATTCCATCAGCTGAAAAGGAAGTTGATGGATGCCCCTGCTTTGCGTTAACCAGACATCACTAAGCCTTTCTGGTTATTCTCCCACAAGAAACAGGGGTCCTGGCCCAAAATTTGGGGCCAGATAGAAGGGCAGTGGCACACTTCTCTAAACAACTGGATGAAGTGTGGTGGTTTAGGCCCTGCCGGGACAGTACACCACTTTGCCGTTGTCCCTCACCCGCCCTCGAACCGAGTAGGGCACAAAAACCGGGTTAAAATAAGAGGAAATTTAATACAACAGTGTAATAAACAATATGAACAAAAACAATAGCAATAATAAAAACAATAAACAGTAATAACAATAAACAAGACAAAAGATATACAGAGATATACCACAGTGAACACAACCAGCCCAACGCGTGTGCTTCCCGCGACAAAAGCAACAACAGAAAGCTTCCTGCACTGCTGCGTAGGACCTAACATCAGCATGGTATGAATATGAGATCCCTTCCCCCTCTCTGCTGAGGAAACTTAACCCTATCCTAGCTGAACCAGGATATAATTCACCCCTTTATTCTATGCGTCATGTCCAGCTGCCACTTAGCAGTTAACAATAACAAAATAACAATTTATAAAGGCACAGCATAATTCACGGCATGTTCACACCCAGAATCAAGTCCCCCTGTGGTACACATCGGACCTCTCCATTGTCCTGCATCACCCACCAGGTACACCCAGGTCCTTGAGCAAAACCAATCCCTTGGATGGGTTTGCCTTTGCCTTTGCCTGGCGCAGGACTAAACCAGACCATTTTTCCCAATATATTCCTCATGTACACCACAGGGACTTCATCCCCAAATACGAGATGTGGAAGTCTTGAATGATCCGGGTCAGCTCAATTGTGTTGACTAGCCAGGTGGCCTTTGCTAGATGCATTTCCCAGTCTCTGAAGGTCCCACCCCCCAATGCTTTCAATGTGGTTTTTAACAGTCCATTGTAGCGCTCGATCTTCCCAGAGGCTGGTGCGTGGTAGGGGATATGGTAGACCCACTCGTTCATCTGCCCAGGCATTTATGAGGTTGTTTTGGAAGTGGATCCCATTGTTTAAATTAATTCTCTCTGGGGTTCCGTGTCGCCACAGGATTTGGGTTTCAAGGCCCAGGATGGTGTTCTGGGCAGTGGCGTGGAGCGCTGGGTAAGTTTCCAGCCATCCAGTGGTTACCTCCACCATTGTGAGCACGTTTTGCTTGCCTTGGCAGGTCTGTGGCTGTGTGATGTAGTCGATCTACCAGGCCTCTATATGTCTATTTATAAACCATCGCTCTCCATTCCACTTGGGCATCAGTCGCTTGGCATGTTTGATTGCAGCACACATCTCACATCCGTGGATGATCTCTGCAATGGTGTCAATAGTGAGGTCCACCCCTCGATCTCGAGCCCACCTGTATGTTGCATCTCTACCTTGGTGGCCTGAGGTCTCATGGATCCACCAGGTTATTAACAGTTCACCTTTGTGCTGCCAGTCCAAGTCCATCTGAGCCACTCTGATCTTAGCAGCTTGGTCTGCCTGATGGTTGTGTCGATGTTCATCAGTGGCCTGACTCCTGGGTACATGGGCATCCACGTGGTGCACCTTCACAACGAGGTTTTCCACATGGGCAGCAGTATCTTGCCACACTTCAGCGGCCCAGAAGGTTTTACCCTTACGTTGCCAGTTGCTATGTTTCCATTGCTGCAACCATTTCCACAGGGTATTTGCCACCACCCACAGGTCAGTGTAGAGGTAGAGCCTCGGCCACTTCTGCTCAGCAATATCCAAAGCAAGCTGGGTGGCTTTCATCTCTGCAAACTGGCTCGATTCACCCTGTCCCTCAGCAGCTTCAGTGACCTGTCGTGTGGGACTCCATACAGCAGTCTTCCATCGTCGATGTTTTCCCACAATGCGACAAGACCCATCAGTGAACAGGGCATCTCGCTTCTCCTTATCCGGCAGCTCATTATATGGTGGGACCTCCTTAACACGTGTCACCTCCTGTTCTGGTGACATCCCGGAATCTTTGCTCTCTGGCCAGTTCGTAATCACCTCTAGTATCCCTGGGCAGCTGGCTTTCCCTATTCGAGGCCGTTGTGTTATCAACACAACCCATTTACTCCACGTGGCATCTGTTGCATGATGTCTGGAGGAGGCCTTTCCTTTGAACATCCACCCCAGCACTGGCAGTCGGGGTGCCAGGAGGAGCTGTGTTTCAGTGCCGACCACTTCTGCAGCAGCCCGAACTCCTTTGTATGCTGCCAGTATCTCCTTCTCAGTTGGTGTATAATTAGCTTCAGAGCCTTTGTATCCCTGGCTCCAAAAGCCTAGAGGTCGGCCTCGGGTTTCCCCAGGTGCTCTCTGCCAGAGGCTCCAGGTAGGGCCATTCTCCCCAGCTGCGGTGTAGAGCATGTTCTTAACCTCCTGCCATTCCCGGACTGGACCAAGGGCTACTGCTTGGGTAATCTCCTGCTTAATTTGTTCAAAGGATTGTTGTTGCTCAGGGCCACATTCAAAATCATTCTTCTTACGGGTTACATGGTAGAGAGGGCTCACAATCAGGCTGTAGTTCGGGATGTGCATCCTCCAGAACCCCACAGCGCCCAGGAAAGACTGAGTCTCCTTTTTAGAGGTTGGTGAGGCCATAGTTGTTATCTTCTTTATCACCTCCATTGGGATGTGGCGACGCCCATCTTGCCACTTTATCCCTAGGAATTGAATTTCCCTTGCAGGCAACTTAACGTTCTTTTGCTTAATGGCAAAGCCGGCCTTCAGCAAGTCTCAGTGATTTTCTTCCCTTTCTCAAAGACTTCCTCGGCTGTGTCCCCCCATACAATGATGTCATCAATGTACTGCAGGTGTTCTGGAGTCCCACCTTTCTCCAGTGCAGTATGGACCAGTCCATGGCAAACGGTGGAGCTGTGGTTCCACCCCTGGGGCAATCGATTCCAGGTGTACTGGATGCCTCTCCAAGGGAACACAAACTGTGGCGTGCACTCTGGCGCTATCGGAATGGAGAAGAACGCGTTAGCAATGTCAGTTGTGGTGTACCACTTGGCTGCCTTCAACTCCAGTTCGTACTGGAACTCTAGCATGTCCGGCACTGCAGCACTCATTGCTGGCGTAACTTCATTCAGGCCACGGTAGTCCACAGTTAGCCTCCATTCGCAATTGGGCTTTCTCACTGGCCATATAGGGCTGTTGAAGGGTGAGTGAGTTTTGCTGATCACCTTCTGGCTTTCCGGTTGACGGATCAGCTGATGGATGGGGACTTGCAAGAATGATTCACTGGTCCCCTCAAGAGAGTCAGACATATCGTTGGCCATTCTATTCTGTCTGGGGGATTTCAGACTGGACACTGGAGCTGCGCTTTTCTTGGAGGACTCCCCTTTTGTGATGGTCTTCCCTTTCAGCTGCTCTACTGATGAAGCTAGGGCGGCAGTGGGCTGTCCATCACACCTCCTCATGTTTTCTCCATGGTTGCAGAGGAAATACCACAGGGTGCCTCATGGTGTGTGCCTTCTGCTGCCTTTCTCCTGGGTGGGGAAACATTTACTTCTAATGTCTGGGACTTCAGCCCGTGCATGTGTAATGTAGGACATGTCCTGTTCCACTTTCTGGACACGCTGAGACAGTTTCTCCACAGCTGAGACCCAGTAATGTTGAGATGAAGGGAGATTTCCCTCATATTGCTGGAGCTTGCCAACCACTCCATCCACTGTCAGAGTGTGGGTGTCTGTCCACCAGGACACTATTGCCAATGCTTTCGAGTGTGCTTCTGGTGCACTCTTCAGGAACTTTCGCCACATCACATGTGTTCCAAGGGCCGGATCTGGATCCATGGGTGACTGCTCATCATCACCATAAATCATATCAAACACAGCCAGTTCCCTGAGATTGTGAATTCCCGTCTCAGTTTTGGTCCATTTGCTGAGGTGACATAGAATATCATCCTTGTAGGGGTGCCTCTCCCTTACACTGAGCAGGAGCCACCTCCAAAGGCTGAGGGTTTGAGTCTGTTTCCCTATCGCCCTATCAATGCCAGCCTCCTTGGCCAAAGATCCCAGCTGCTTGCCTCTCTCCCTTCCATTTCAAAATCACTGGCTCCATTGTCCCAGCATCGGAGCAGCCAGGTGCAAATCTGCTCACCTCCCAGGCAGCTGAAATCTCTCCACATATCTCACAGCTCAGTCGGGGATGGAGATTAGACCATCACCAGAGTGGCCCTTCCTCCTGTTACCGTGCTGGGCCTGGCTCATCTGCTCCCCCACTTTGAGAGCTGTGTTTCTGGTATATTTTGTTTTCTGTATCGGGGCGACTGATACCGGCACTGGCTGTCTCTCTGTCTCAGCTGCTGTGCTGGTGGAGGCAACTGATACTGACTCTGCCTTTCCCCCCAGCTCAGATGCTGTACCATTAAGTTCACTTTCAGACCTGCAGCCCTTTCTCCCCCTTGAGGGCAGTGAGTGGTGTTTATGAGGACACAGTAGGCATGGGCAAGTCCCCAGCACATTGCAGCGAGATGTGTGAGGTCCCGGGGTTTGTCAGATTGGCAACACACCTTTTTCAAACACTCCACCCATTTATCAGGGCTCAGCATTTGTTAGGGAGTGAAAACTCCAAAACGTTGGGGGTGACCACTGACCCAGGCACTTGCCCATCTTTTCCCACACACCTTGCCACTCACTATTATCTGACCTCAGTGCAGGTTTCCAGTTGGTGCTATTGTTGGAGAAATACCACATGGCCAAGAAGAAGTTCTGGCAGGCATTCAGAAAGCATTGTGCCTCAAACACACGGTCCTGGATGCTCCAAGGACAGTTAAAACTCTCCAAAACCGAGAGGATGTCTTCCCCTGGCTCAGCCATAGGGGAGTGAGACCCCTAACAAAAGCCCAGGCAACAAATAGGTACCGGCCCACCCCCACAAACTGCGATACAAGTGCATTATAAGCAGTCAGGAGCCAGTGTACAAGCCCCTTTACATTTTCCACTGACAACAAACATCACCACTGGGAACACACAGTGGATATAAGGAATAATACAGCCCCATCAAGCAAGCAAGTGGGCCAGCATTGCAAATGTTCCTTATCAAACAATACAAATAAAAAGAGGAAGATTGCACCTAACAGATTGCTCTAACACACTGCGGTCAGGGTCTGTCCCTTTTTGATCTGTATCTCAACTCTCTTGTGCCCCACATTGGGCACCAAATAAAGACTGTGGTGGTTTAGGCCCTGCCGGGACCAGAGACCATGCTGCCGTTGTCCCTCCCTCACCCTCGAAACGATCAGGGCAGAGTGTGAGATACAAACCTCGGGGTTGAAATAAGGAAAAATTTAATACAACAATGTTATACATAATAAACTGAACAACAACAATAGCAATAACAACAACAATAAGCAGTAATAGCAGTAAACAGGACAAAAGATATACAGACAAATACCACAAGGGACACAGTAGCCCTGTCACACGTGCTCTCTGGGACAGAAGCAACAAAGAAACTGTTCCCACTCTTTGGTGCCAGACTTGACATCATGGTATTGAATAATCTGGCTGGAGCTGCCTTTCCACTGCTGGGGAAACTTAACCCTATATCCTAGCTGAACCAGCACAGCTGCGAAGCCCCAGGGAAAAAAAGTCTGCTATTCTTGTTCTAAATATGAACACATGCACTTGTTCAGAGGAGATCTTAGTAAGAGCTAGTCTTTTCCACTAGTAATGTGCCATATCTACTACCTATCTTCAAGTAGTAACTTTTTTTTAATGTTAAAGTAAAACAATACTTGTAAACACAGGCAGAGTTCTGCCAGCACTTTCTTGTCTTGGGTTGCTGCATGATTAAACAGTTTTAAAAAAAAGAAAAATCTTTTTTATATTTTGGGTTTGCTCACATCCTCAGATATTGCAGTACAATGGTGATAGTGTGATACTTAAACAGGAGTTGTTCAGTTAGAACACAATGGCAGGTCCATTACTGCAGCAATGACAGAGATTCATTTGTGCAACTACTCAGTGGTCTTAAATTTGTATTTGGGCTGGGAGCACAAATGAAAGCTCTGTTACTTTTGTTCTTTCAGTGCAGCTAGTCCTGGGCAGTCTTCAGATCAGGACCTAAATTAACCTCTGCAGATCCCAGGGTGGCAGCAGGACACATATGTGGCAGGGACTTGAATCATGTCTCTGGATATCAAAAGGAAATCTCAGCTTGGCTTTAAGACTCAAGGCAGGGAAAGTTAACTAAGGAATCTTGATGTGGATAACAGTTATCCATGGAAAAAAGGGTCTGTAAACTTTAAGGAAATGTACAAGGTATTACTCTATTGTGATCATTCTCAAAATTATAAAGGTCTAATATGCAAAGGATTAGTGAGTCACAAAAGGGTAAAGCAGTGTACTGCCAGGTCACACAATAGGTTTGCAAAACAGCCTGGAATAGAATCAAATTTCCTCATATTAATTTTTGAGCTTTCTTAAGATAAAATCATAAACTCCACTTTGCAAGCAACCTATCGGGCATTATCGATAACAGAGTTTGATAAACTAGTTTCCAAAGATCAGTAGTACATTTTCCTTTGAAAGTCTCCAGTGAAAAACATGGAATATTTACCTAATAACTTTCACACAAATACAGAAACACAGACACAAAAACACACACATCCTGTCTGCTACAGGGAGGAAAAAATGACAGCCAGAATCCCAGCCCTTTCCTGTCAAGCTCTGCTTATGTTATTTCTTATACAAATAAGAATAATCTTTTTTCCGGTTTTTTCTTAATACAAGTAATTTGAAATTACTGTCATTCAAAAATCAATATATTGGCACAACTTAATGACAAGGAAAAATAAAACCAGTTTTATACAATGGAGATTTTTCCCTTGTGTTACTTTAATAAGACACTGATTATTAAGTGATCGAAGAGAGCAAAGTAGCAAAATTGTAATCCCTGAAGTAATTTATGTGTAAATTACTCTAACTCTCTAAAGCTGGGTCTCTCTGGCATCCATTCTATACTGATCTAACTACTGTTTTTTGCTGTCCAGCCTGCATTTTCTTTCTTGTTGTGTGCTACCACCATCTCCCTGGTACTCCACATATACAAATTAGACCTTTATCTGAGAAGTTGTAGTACATTAATTCATCAGAAAATTAACACAACCAAAAAGAGAAGGATAATTAGTATTAAAAAACTTTCTTCAAAAAGGTTCTGACAGGCAGAAAAGCCCATACAAGAGAAGAGGAAGATAGAAGGTCAAGTGTAGATGCAAAACTGTATGCACAAAACACCACGGTTAGATCAACCATGAAAATACAGCCTAAGTGTAGAGAGATTATCAAACATACTTGGAATGTGACATCACTGTTCCCATTATTTGACGTGAAATCTTTATGAACCGCAGAGGGATCCTTGTGTAGTGACATCCATATTGTCATTAATTTTCATAAGTTAATGGCATGATTTTTAATTTGGGAACACATACTGGTCAAAGGGTGGCCATGTACCAAAAATGGGTTTTTGTAAACTAAGTCTGTTTTACCAGTATAGTAGGTGACAGTTTCCCACAAACATTTAAATGTGTTATTTTTTTCCTTAAGATAGAAAGATTGCAGAAAGATTATTTCAGAGAATTATGATGCTCAAACTTCATTTGATCTATGACGCTCTATTGAGCTACACTTCTACAGCCCAATCCTTCAATTTGCACTATCAATTACATATCATTTTTTCTCACAGAACTGCAGGAATAAATGTTACAGCATTATATAGTCCTTTTATTAAAGTACTCCTTTGTGTAGACTTTTGACCTTATTAAGAAAATCCAGCTACTTTAATAATCATATTACATGAGGCAATACTGTAGCACCCACTCATTTATGTAGCACCCACTATTTATAAGACCAATATATAATTATCTTCATCAAGGTATGGCTCAAAGCTGTAGCCTGACAAGTAGCAGTAACAAGAACAGCTGTTAAATACCTTCTAGGAGTCTTAGTCCACCTTCACAAAAGTGGAAGGCGGGAACGAACTGTAGCAGAACACAGTTTCTTGTATACATTCAGTAGTATGTAAGTGATAAAAGTAATACTTAGAAGACAAAATAGCCAGAATAAAACATTACATTTCACGAGTCCAAAAGGCAACAAATTCTAAACCAATGAACAACAGCAAGTAACTAGACTACAAAACTCTTTGCCACAGAGTCAGTGATACAAAAACCCTGACTGGTTACCAAGAGAAATGCATACAGATTAGAAGTTACCAACATTTAAAACAATCTCTTTTAGGCTAACTGTGATATATTTACTACAGCTGTTTTCTGGTGAGTCCTGCTTTAAAATACTCAGAAGGGATGCTAGATTTAAAAGCATTCCTAAACTGCTCATCCATTTGCCCTTTTTTATTGTAGATTTCTGTCAGCAGAACACTGAATACCACAAAGACATCTGAATATGTCCCATGGAAAGTTACTAGTTCAATTCCCGGAGTTTTATTACCTCAAAATCAGTTAAAAGGAAACTAAATGTTTTTGATAGAAATATCAAAACTTGGCTGAAAAAATGTGAGGTAACTGTAGCATCATGATATCTTTGCTACATGACTCACTCTACTTTTTGTTTACTCAGGAACCGTCTGTTGAGTTTGGGTTTCACATATTACATTAAAAAAAGCCAAAACCAAAACAAAACACAAAGTTCCTTGAGTTTGTCAGACTGGATGTTCTTCTTTATACTGCATTATATATAATTCTGATTCAGGTATTATTTGGCTTTCAGCAGCACTCAGAAATTTTTTTAACACTAAACCTTGAAATCAGCCACATAGTTTTCTGTCTGCTAACAGAACTGTTTGTGTAATATAATCGACTTATAAAATACAATTAAATTAAAGTTGCCCACAACTGGTCTCTGACCTTAGGCCAACTGACACACAAACTCCACTGTGCAACTCTCCAAGCTTTCAGTACAGGGTAACCATGTGCAAATGACCAAGAACGGTTCCTGGATTACAGTAACCCCTGAACAGCAGCCTGAATTGTGAGAATGCTGACTAGTAAAGCAAAGTGCATGGCATTCTAACAATGTAAAAGTATAGATGATTTTCAATAACTGCAAAGGTTCTCTGTCACTGTCCAGTTTGAGAGAATTGATGTCACTGCAGTGAAGAGACTGAAAAGCCATTCTACTCTACCATAGAATCTCTGAAATGTCAAAATACACTTAAGGGAGTGAGTGAGAATATCCACTGATGTTAAACTGAAATACGGGGATGGAAGAAGTGTTTAAATTCAAGGTGTTTCAGTTTTGACTATTCTTCAGCTTATGCATTAAAATCAAATCTCTCCATATCAAAACTGCTATGGATAGTTTTTTAATTATTTAGAGATAAGAGGAATCAAAACTGGTGATTTACTTGTTAAATGTTTCTATTTCAAAACATATGCATTTTGCAACAGAAACCAAATTGATAATAAAAAAAAATTCAACCAGCACACAAGGCCTTAAAGGAAAAGAAGAAAGTGGAATATGTCATCCACTAAACAGTTTAACAACCCACAGAAAAGTACCATCATTCAGAAATTACCATCTTAATAGGGTACAATGCATGACACTGTGTGATGTTTATGTGGAGAGTCAAAGCATTACCATTGTAATACACTAACATCTGATCTGGGTTTCTCAAAATCTCTGTTAAATAAGAAAACAGTCACTCTAGATCTAAAACATGAGCAAAAACAACCTTTCCAAGATGCCAGCAGATGTTAGTGGGCCCCAGAAACTCTCTTTAGTTAAAACAACAACCTGTGAAGCATCTGCTCATCCTCAAGCAAAAGAAAGTCACCAAGTAATAGAGGAAGGAACCTTTATAAAGAACAGCAAAGCTCAAAATCAGCATGTCACTGAACTGCCAGTCAACACAAGAAATTAGGGGAACAAGTTATGTAGATTTAATTTACTGTCCCTGCTGCAGTGTTTCGCTCTAACTGAAGCCTATGAAGTGATATGTTAGCCTCCCTCTAAAATACAAGAGAGAGTTATAGAGAGAAGCAGCTCAATAACCAATACTGGAAGTGTCAAAAGTCCCTTCAGCTTAGCAATATTTCGCAAACAACTAAAAAAAAAAAAAAAAAAAAAAATTACACTGGTGACAAGTCATAAATGGTAGTTCAGAAATAACTGACAGTGTAACCTCCTCCTCTCAGTATAACCTTCCTATCAGCATGTTTCAAAGCTTTTAGTGGAATTCTTTCATTCAATGATGTCTTTGCACTGCTGTGCTTTGCAAGATACTGCTACATATCAGCTGTTGTCAATCTCAACATGATGAAAATTAATTTAGACTAGGTTCAAGGAATGACCTACACACCTTCAGCATAAGTTCCATGACACCTAACTTTCAAGTCCTCTGGCCCAAAGTGAAATCCGTAACATTGTGTTACGGTTTCTGTACCCTCTTTATTGTGTATAGGGTGAGTCAGATGCCCCAAATTTAAATATAAAATGGCAAACACTTTGACCATGAACCCAAAACAATTGAGTCAATACATTGAACATAGATGTGTCTAAATGACTATCACATAGGAAAACATGAAAGGTCAAAGTTTCCTCAATCTTAATTTTTCTGTACTTTATGATTTCAGAGCTGTCTTCATCTACTGTAAAAGCAGGTGCCTATGTATTTGCATTCAAAGAACTTTAAAAATCCTGGAGACATTGACATGTTTTCTAATAATTTAGTGGTTAGGACGCTTACCCAGGACTTCAGATATCAAAGTACGATTTTCTCAGCAGAAGAGGGAAATAGACAAAAGCCATCTGCTTCTTATATGAATGACTAAACTATGGAGATTATAGAAAAGGAGGCACCAGCACCATTATCTACTCTTCTGGCCATCTCTTAGAAGGCAAGGGTGGTTATAAGCATAGTGTCTGAGAAGTCGAATTTTGACAGAATATACATACATGACTGGCAATCTTCACGTACTCAAGTGGAGAAATACTTGGTCTCTGAATATCAGTCAAGCCCCCCCCCAAAAAAAAAAAAAAAAAAAAAAAAAAAAAAAAAGATAGTTGATAGTTTCTTATCAGTCTAAATTGGGACATATACAAAATGCCATCAAAATGTAAAGTAGGCACAGACTTCAGTAACTTCTGGTCTGGGTGGCAACTAAACATGAATTTCATTTTGAACACAAGACCTAATACCTGCTTAAATCTCACATTAAAAGCTTCATTTGAACAAAAAAAACAAGAAGTTAGGTTAGACAACTTAAATAATTGAAATAATAGTTTATGGTTAATCTTGGAGGCACCTCAGCTAAGTTTGCATTTCTGTTCCTGACCTACTTGTGGTTGCAGCCTCTCACAGAACTCCTTGATCAAAGAGTACTCCGAGCATACTGTAAGATAATGCCTCCTTCAAGAATCAGTGGTACATGCTTCATATACATTTTATATGTAGTCAGAGGAGGAGATAATGAGTCCCCCTTTTTAATAAATCATTGTAAGAGTTGCAGTGCTTCTGAAGAAGCTATAGACCAAAATGTTTAATCCCACATTTGCCATCCACGAGGACAATGCCCTTGGCTAGATGGGGGCATCCTCCAATGAAATTAAAAGCCTAGAGCAACAAAGATTTCCCATAAGATTCTATTTTAAGGAATATGTGTGAATGTTATAGTTTTCTCCCATCTTCTCTTCAGTACTATAAAAATGTGGTACCTTTGTGGCACATATGAATATGTAAATACATAGTAGACTGTAACTTGAAATGATCAGACTCATGAGCATAAAAATAATTTTGCACTCAATATATTTATGCACTTAAGCAGTCACTTTCTGTCTTTATTTTTTTATTCATTTAAATGTAAAAGTATGTACTAATTCTTTACTTTGCATTCACGTTTGTCATCTGTAAATCTCAAACTTCTATACTTAGGTCCAATTACTTATTTGTAATTGAGGAAATAATTCTGTTGAAAAATTAGGATACAGTAGGACAGAGGAAGAAACATATTCAGAGACTACTTGCAGAACACACCACAGGCTTCATTGTGACAGCCAATAAGTGCAGAAGGTGAAATTACATTAACAGATTGCCATTATTAAAATCAAAGAATTAATCAACTGTTAAGAATATCTATTTAAAAGGAAGCCTTCAAGCTATGTAACAAATCAGAACTAAAAATGAAAATCAAGACATATATTATGTGAAATTGCTCTGCATCTAGTAGCCATGAAGTCAGCAAACACACAAGTCCCCCATCTTGGAATATGTGCAATGCAGACTGGAAACTATGGGAACTCTCCTCTGTTGTTTTTCCAAACAGTGCTATTGGCGGCTTGTCTAGAGGAGAATAAAGGTAGGTAATTAATTTTAATATAATCTCACTGGGCAAATCATTCCACTTTCCACAAACCTTTTTGTTAGATACAACAAATGGCACTGTGTCTGCATTATCCATGACATATGGATTTGGACTAGGCAAGCTAAAATATGAGAGTGAAAGCAAGAGCAATTCTGAAGTGTAAAATTTGAAAGAATCCATTAGAAAACACCCAGACAGACATAAACATACTTCACCAGTTACAAGAGCAATTTGATGTGTGGCAAAAAACCAACTGTATTACCAACAAGGCACAGGAGTGTAACACATGAGCAGGTGAAAATGTGATTGCAAGGAAACGGATGTTCACTCTCTAATCATCATACATTCATCCAATGTAACCATTGTGATGCTTGCACACACAGCTAGAAATATGTGTATGGGGAAATTCAGAAACATTTCCACTAAAACTGAGAAATATCCATTATTGCTTGACTTTGTTTCAAAACTGTTGTAGAAAACATTTTCAAAAGCCACAGGCTAATTTTACAGAATTGGTTGGCAGATCACAGAGAAAATCTTAATGCAAGTGTGGAACAGAACTTACTTGCATGAAAGATGTCTCATTTACAGAAAAGGACAATGTTCCCAGCATAAAATTTTTCCTTTCTTTCTTTCCACTCTCCTCAATCAAACCTCAACTTTAAATCTTAATGTGAAATTAAATCACTAGTTGAAACATTGATAAAATATGTATTTGCCAGAAAGATCATTATGGTGACTGCAGAAAGGTACATAGACCATCTTCAACACACTCTAGGTGAGAGATTTTTCTATAATTCTCTTTATCTCAACAATTAGAATGTTCTTCTGCTATACATAAGATCCAGTTTCTTTCTCAGCTCGGTTTGAAAGACAGTTTGAATCCAGGTACCATATTTCCCAGGTTTCATCACTGGTTTACTGGTAAAAGAGTAGTCTTTGCAAAAAACTTTAAGTTTCTGTCTTTAAAATATCTCAAAAACTAGGTGATTAATTTATTCTTGAAAAAATCAGAGATATTTTATTATTGTGTTAACTGGAAAACAGTAGGTGACAGCTTCCTGTTCTGTCACTCAAGCAAGAAATGTAAATTACTCATATAATTTTACCTGGCTGTGGTGGTTTAGACCCTGATGGGACCGGAGACCACGTTGCCGTTGCCCCTCCCCCACACTCAGCCGGTCAGGCTGGAAGTGACGCACAAACCCTGGGTTACTGTCCCGATCCGATATCGGGGGAGGGTTCTTAAAAAATCCCGAGAGCGAGATTAAGACACAAACGAGGTCAGATGCTGCATAACCTTATGAACTTTATTTCTATAACAACTAATAAGAGCGATAGGACAGAGAGGAAAAGAAAGGAAAAGGTCGGAATCCCTAAGCAAGAACACGGTAGAGGCGCAACTAATTACCACCACCACGACTGGGGATCCGGCGATGTTCTGTCAGTCCGATGATGCTCCACGTTCCTGGCTCTAAGTTGGTTCCCCTCTTCTTTGGAGTATGCAGTCCGCTTTTTTTATAGTCCCCGTCCCCACAGTTTGTCCGCCCATTTCCACGGGGCCCGTTGTTGCGCGCATGCCTGGGTGTCCATGGTGTCCATGGTGGTCGTGCTGGCAAGGGGCCAGTCTGTCTCGCCGCGGTTTCCCCTCCACCGGGCTCACGCGCTCGCGCGCGTAGGCACAGCTCGATAGATGACTGCTGATGTTCTTGTCTAGGGCGGATGTGGTTTTCGTCGGGGACTGTGTGTTTGCTCCTTTACGTTGAGTCAGGAGGTGGTCGTCGTGGAGACAGCGATGTTGAGACATACTAAAAGTCCAAAAAGTTCCTTACACCACCCCGTGGCTCAACATCGCTGTCTTCGTGGTGGTGTGAAAGATAACAGTACAGAAAGAGGAGAGAGAAAAGGCTAGAAAAGTGCGCAATACAACAATAAATTAATTTTTTTTCTTTGTGGTAAACATTTTTTAAACACTATTCTTAACAATAGACAAACATCTTTTAACACTATTTTTAACAACAATAAACATTTTTAGTCTAACAAGATAACAGTGAACATTTTTATCTAACAAACATATATTCTTAACAATATTTCAACATTCTTATCTAACAATTTTAACCGATATACTTAAACTAATTAACATTATAAAACTAGAACATCTTATAAACTAATTTTAAGGCTCTGAATCCGCAGAGGGATGCAGCGACAGTCTCCATGGAAAGCACTTACAGGGACAAAACAGAAGTATGACAATAATAAGCAAAATAATAGCCATCAGAACAGAAAGGGTAACATGAATTAAAAGTAATGCTAAAAAGCAATCCATTGTAAACAAAAGATACCAAAAAATGTTCAGGGCCCTGCAAGTGCACGTGGTCTGCTGCTCCGGTCTGCTAGAATCAGGATTACTATGTGCAGAGGGAAAAAGGGCTTCCCTTATCCCAAAGTGCATGCGTCATCCGAGCCTGGAAAATTCTATTTAAAGTTAAACCAAAACAAATAAACAATACTATTATCTCTAACAATATTAAAACTAATTAACTTTATAAAACAAAGACATCTTACAAATTAGACGCGAGTTTCAAGAAAATTATCAAAAGAACACGAGGGCAGTTGAGGGTCGGGTAGAGCGGCAGAAGAACATGATGGCTGGGGTTCGGGAACAACGGCAAAAGAACAGGATGGTTGAGGCTCAGGAACAGCGGCAGGAGAAGACGATTGAAGAGGAGACGCAGGGGAATCAGCAGAGGAATGCAGCGGTTGTTGCTCGGGTGAAGTGGTAGAGGAAGACGAAGATAATTTACAAAGATCACATTTGCAACGGCAAAAAAGAAACATAACAATAACAAACAAGGCAATAGCCGACAAAACAAGAATTAAAGCTAATGCGGAGATGCAATCCATATCCATGATTGCTATAGATTGCAAAAATTACAGAGCTGCAAAATGGTGGTCTCGTTCACCTGAGTTGGGGGTCTGTCTACGCAGCAAGAAAATGGATCTCCACGCCCCCAGCCCAAAGCGCATGTGTTTTTTAGGCCTTGAAGCACCTATCTTAAATATGAACAAGGATACATGTGTAGAGATATATATAAGGTTTAAATGATTGATACAGTGGTAGACTTTGATTGGCAAACAGCACGAATCTGTTTTACACCATCAGATGAGGCAGTAGATGTAAATTGCATGTTGGATGCAACATGTTGGATTAACTGAACAAAGCAAGGAATGATACAGGGCAAAAACATCAAGGCAGCAAATGCACATAACAGATAAAATAAAAGCTGTTTTACCCATGGTGCTCCGGGTAACCAAGACCATAAATCACCACTCCAGCCATTCCATGTTTGAACAGGGACATGGGCCAGTTTCCTAATGTCTGTAGTTAGTTGAAGGACTACTTCACCTACATCAGCTATTTCCAAACAACAATTAGAAACATTTAGTTTTCCACATACCCCTCCCTCTTCTGCTAGCAGATAGTCCAAGACCATGCGATGTTGAAGGATTGCAGTGTGCATCAGTTGAGATTGTTGGGTTAAAATGTCTATAGCATTAGCAGTTTTATTGGTAATAATTTCTAAAACTGCTTGTAGTCGAATTATGCGATTCAAATTATAAATCGGTTCTCTTGCCCCTGATATTGGTTCATTGGGATTCCAGGTTGCAGGCCCGTAATACTTAATTATTCTTCTGGGAGGCCACTCATTTTCTCCCCACTTTTGAGTTCCACCAATTTTGAACTCAACAGATAGCTTGCTGCGGACAATCCCTTTGTCTCCTAATTTGTCATATAGTCTTATTCCCAACTGAGGACCATCCACCTCTGGAAGAAGGAAAAACAGAGGGCGAATAATCCCTATATAACAAATCCCTGACCAGTTTGCTGGTAGTTGTTTGTAGGCAGTATGTCCACAAATCCAATAATGGCCTTTTTGGGCTTTGGCACCGTTTGCAAATGGTCCAGCTGCAGTTTTTGGAATTTGAAAGTAAGTTGTGTTTTTGTCCCCCAAGGGACTAAAAAACTCATTAAAGTAACTATTTGTTCGAGCAGTACAATACCAGGCACCAGTGTCATTTTTCCACTCACAATCTTGATGATAAAAATAATCTTTCTGTAATTTAGCATATACAGTTTCTTTTTTGTTTGACCAAACCCCCTGAAATCCTTTGTTACGCCCATTTTCATTAAGCCACATCCATATATAAACACCTCTATGTTTGTTAACCAATTTATGTGTGAGTGTCCATTGATACTTACTTTCTCCCACGTTGACCCCTCCCTTCTGGGTGCGATTTAAACAAAATTTTCCCATACTAGGAAATTGAATTGGCCATGTTCCACTGTCATCCCAGGTGGTGTTGCTAGTTTCGCTATAGTTACTTACAATTTGTGCTGGGGTAAGGGATGTAGAGACCCACGGCCAGCTTGACAATCCTAGAGGTCCTCCACAAACCCAACAGTGACTTAGATTAAAGGTTTGGCTTACAGTTTTTGCTAACAAAACAAACTCATTGTCCTCAAAGGGGTCATATGGGTTGAGGGGAAATGGGGGAATTGGTTTCCCTTCACTCCCATAGGTAAGTGCACAGAATACTATAATAAAAAAAAGCATATACATCCTAACAGAATTACACTAAGATCTGCATCTGATTCACTTCTTCTGTGGGTGCGTCTGTGTCGCCTGCTTCCTCCTGAAAGTGAAACAAGAGAACAAATTCGCTTCTCGGGTTAGAAGGAGGGAACAATCCACATAGTGTGAATCTTGTGAGTTTTCCCACAGGCATCTTTTGCTTTCCAGGTGTATTTATTAAGAGGGGTGTCCAACACCAGTGGCACTTTGCCCACTGTGGGGAATTCAACCAAGACAGGTTGTCCTGGGAAATGAGATGGATTGCTAGCATGGTCGGGACCGTGTGGGGTTGGCATGATTGCTGGAGGTTTAGGACAGAATGCTGTGATCTTTGGGCATCCATTTATTCCCCAGCAACTGTTGACGCTGGTCACTGCATCCCACACCCTCTCAGCCCATCCTGGCTTATGTGGTTTGAGGAAGCGTTTTAGTAGACCATTTGTTCTTTCCACAATTCCATTCGCTTGTGGGTAATACGGAGTATGAAACATCCACGAAATTCCTTCCTGAGCTGCCCATTCTTGGACCACTTTGGCTGTGAAATGTGAGCCATTATCTGATTGGATCGACTGTGGTTTGGGGAAAATTCCAAACCATTCTTTCAGAGCTTTTACTGTGTTTTCTCCTGTTGCTTTAGAACATGCTTTAGCTTGCACTAGCCCAGACACTATCTCTACACCTACCAGTATATAGTACTTGCATTCTGACTTTCGAAAGGGACCGATGTAATGGATCTGCCAGGCCTCCCATAGGCCTTTTCCCTCTCTTAAGTGCAGGGGGTCACTTCCCAGTGGATGTCTGTCCAGACGGACGCGGCATTGTTCACAAGAAGATACACAAGTTTTACACTCTTCCCTGGTAACTGGCCACCCTTGGGCTTGTGCCTCACAATACAGGTCTTCAATTCCTGAATGTTTTCTTTTTACATGTAACCATTCTAACAGGCGTTCCCAATTTTCTGCTATCTGGGTGCTTTGTAGGGGAGCCAGCCGAGCTAGTTCATCCACCTCGGCGTTCCGTCGGCTCACAGGGGTATTATCTTGCTGATGAGATGCAACCCAAGCTACTGCAAATTTCCCTTGTCTGGCAATGGTAAGGATTTCCTGTCATTTTTCCTTTTGCCATACAGGTATTCTGTTGACCTCCCATCCATTTTGTTCCCAGAACGGAAGCCATTCAGTGCAACCTTTAAACACAGCATAAGAGTCAGTATAGATATAGACAGAAGAAGCAGACTGAGCCTCGTGTTGGAAAACACTCCACACAGCAACTAATTCTCCTACTTGTGTGCTACCTTCTCCTTCAGTAATGATCTGTTCATTGGTGTCTATCCGAAGTGCCACAGCTCGGTACTTCCACATTTTTCCCTCTCGCTTTGATGAGGCATCAGTAAACCAGACATTTCGCAATTGTTCAGAAAACGGAGGAGCTACTTGTATTACAGGCGAAAGCTCGGGTGTTTCCCTACTCGGGTCTACCTCATCCTGTATATTTAACACTTTAGTGGTTCCTTCAGTTACAGAAAAGATTTCACAATAATGTTCTATTTGTGCATACCACTTTCGCACGGAGGCTCTCTGGGCTACTCTGTCAGGGGGTGGAGTTCCCGACAAAACTGCTTTGATCACTTTAAACGGGCCTCTGAGAATTATAGATTGTTGCCGAATGGTGTGTTCGGCTTCTCTTAAAGCTAGACTGACTACAAATAGATTTTTTTCTCAAGTGGTGTACCTTTTTTCAGCGTCTTTGAAGCTACGAGAATAAAAACCAATGGGCCTAACAGGACCCTCTGGACCCTTTTGCCATAAGTGAATGGACAGTCCACTCTTGGCGAATCCCCATTCAATTTGAACTGGATCTGTCGGATGAATTGGACCCAGGGCTTGATAGGCAGTCGCTTCAAACACCAGTAGTTGTAAAGCCTCGTCATGGACCGGAGTCCATTCCCACTGAGCTCTCTTTCTCAATAAGTCATACAAAGGCCTAGCAATAATCGAAAAGTCAGGAATGTGTTTCCTCCAAAACACAAGCAATCCTAGTGCGTGTTGCAAGTCTTTCTTTGACCCTGGCATCTTGATCTGATTAAGAGAGGAAAGCGTATCTGGGGGAATACACGTCATACCTCCTTTCCACCAGATCCCTAAAAATTTTACCTCACTTGAAGGTGTCTGTATTTTCTCAGGTGGGATTGTCAATCCTATGCTTTCTAGATGGGTGATGATGTCCTTCTGAGTTTCCCTAACTTCTTCTACCTGACTTCCTCCTATTAGTACATCATCTATATACTGATAAATCTTTACCTCTGGTTTTCTGGGAATTGTTTCCAGCTCTTGTGCTAGAGCATGGTGAGCTAGTGTGGGGGAATGTTTATATCCCTGAGGGAGTCGTGTAAAAGTGTACTGTTGCCCTTCCCAGGTGAAGGCAAAGCGATCCTGGTCCTTGGGTTGCAAAGGGACCATGAAAAACATATCTTTGACATCAATTGTAGCCATGACAGGGTGGGACCGTTCCAGAATGGTTGCTATTAATTCAGCAATGTTTGGTACAGCTGCTGTAAGGGGGCCTGTGTTGGCATTGAGTCTCCTGTAATCTATTGTCAATCTCCATTTGCTGTTAGGTTTTTGAACTGGCCATGCTGGAGAATTGAAGGGGGAGTGAGTGGGAATTACAACCCCTTGTTTTTTCAGATCTTCCAGGACTGCTGTAATTCCGTCCCTTGCTCCTAGAGGCAATGGATAAGGTTTAACATTTGTCACTTTAGAGGGAGGCAGAGCGGGTGCTGCTTGCAATAAGTGCACCTCTGTGTCTAATCTTTTGGTCAATTGCCTGATCTGGGAGACACCAAAGGACCACGAGTTTCCCTGAGTGTCCCTCCATTGTCTGCCCTTCAAAACGTCTATGCCTAAGAGGTTTGTTTGGAAAGACCCTATGGCTACCATAGTGTTGACTGGGTTTTCCTCTCCTGGTAACCATAATTTTACTGAAGTCATAGGTACTGACTGTGTTTTTCCCAGGGCATTTAGGACAATTAAATTTTTGGATGGACTTACGATTCCACATTGTTCCACTTCAGTCCTCGTTAGTGTGGTAATTTGTGCCCCAGTATCAATTAAAAATGTTACCAGTCTTTTCTTTGGTCCTACAGCAACAGTAATCAGTAAGTCTCCTTTTGTGTTGCAGGTGAGTTGTCTTAAAAACATCCATCCTCCGCATTCCCCCTCACCTTTGGAGAGTGGAGGGTCTAGTTCCCCGTCACCTTCTTTTCTCCAGTCGGCTCCTCCCCAAGGTCTGTTAAGGGTGGAGCACTAGGGGTTGGTTTGGAAGTGACCTTTTGCTCGGGCCATTCCTCCACAAGTTGCTCTAATTTTTGAGTCGTGAGTCCATCCATCAATTTCCGAGGAATGCCTTTCTGAAGCCCTAATTGCCACAATCCCAGTCGAGTTAGGGACCTATCTTTCCCAGGATTCTGAAATCGGGGTGATCCAAAGCCTTGTCCCTTCCTCATTGATGATTGTCGCCCACTAATTTGCTCTGCAGCCCACACAACCCTGGTTTCAGTTCTTTGAGACGGTCCACCAACAGGACCATAATTTCTCCCAAAATTAATTAATTCCTGAGCTACATCTCCCCATGTCCATACTTTCCTCCCTTGCCGTTGATGGTCAGGGGTCACTATCCCCTCCAGAGCGGCCGTTATTCTTTCTCCATTAGGAGTGTCTTGAATCTTCCCTTGCAATTGAATAGCAATGGGTTTCAGGGAGTCAGGGAGTCCTCGTATCAGAGGAGTCATCCTCTCTGGGTCCACAGGCATCATCATCGGAGAGCCTTGGTTGGGCTTGAGCTCCCGATCATACATCATCTGCAGACAGGCTGCCTTCTGTACACTTTCCACTAGTTGATCCACCATACCTGTTATGGCAAGGGGATCTCCCCTCTCCAAGGGGTTCAGCCCTCCGGCCCAGTATGCAACTCTCTGAGTCAGAGACCATGGGGCTCGGCAGTGCCAGTGGTCAGAAACACACCCGGACCCCAATATCCTTCTGCTTCTTTCTCAGACAATAGAATTCCATCCCCTCCTAACAGAGACGCTCTCCACACGTACTCTGTCTCTGATTCTTTTGCAGTCCTTGAAAAATCTTTTTTCAGTTTTGCCAATTCAGTTGAGGTAAATGGGACTTCTTTGGTGATAACCTGAGGACGGTTATCACTATCGTCCTCATATAGATACTCTGTTTTAACCAGTGGATACATGTGGGGGTGACTTCCTAAAGTTTCTTTTGCCTTCTGCAAATCTCCTTGGGGATAGATTTGATGTATCCCTTTCTCCAGAAGTTTCACTTGCCTCGGCATGGGTATCTGTCTCTGCCAAAATGTATTCTCTCAATTCATCTTTCAATATTCTATTTTGATCCCTTTCCTCCTCTAACAACCCTTTAGTATCTCTCAATTGGTTCTGCAGGGTCTGTATGACCGTCTGCAGCGAGTCTATCAAAGTGTCAGTTTGGCTATACTTCTCCTTTTTCTCTTCCATTGCAGCTGCCAGACTCGCTCCTAGCACTGCACAAATTGTAGCTTTTCCTTTCCCCTTTCTAACCTTAGCTTCCTTCTGCAATACCCTTATCCGATCCACCACACTTTGTGGTTGGAACCAGTGGTTTTTTGCCCAGTCTCGCCCCTGAATTGAGGGACGGGATCTGTGTGCCTCCAAAAGATCATATAATATATCTATTCCTTCAGCCTCTGATGGCACATCATCACAGACCATTCCTTTTCCCTTTCTCTGATACAAAGGGGACATCATCCTGAGAGGGTCAAACCTTAATGTCAAATTTCCCCTATTCTCTCCCAGAAGACCAAATATGAATCTCACACAAAAGCAATGCAAAGGGTTTTCGTCCTGAGAGGGCCACAACTTGATAAATAACTTTCACCCGTTCACTCTCAGGAGGTCACAACTTAACGCAAACACAAATGCAACATCACTGTCCACGCTCACCCTGTTTGCTCTCAGGAGGTCACAACTTAATATAAAACACAGAGAACTTTTTCACCCTGAGAGGTTTGCATTCAAGACAACAAGGTAACACAGCACTCTCATCTCAAGGGATCCTGTCCGTGACGCCAATTTAAAAATGTCCCGATCCGATGTCGGGGGAGGGTTCTTAAAAAATCCCGAGAGCGAGATTAAGACACAAACGAGGTCAGATGCTGCATAACCTTATGAACTTTATTTCTATAACAACTAATAAGAGCGATAGGACAGAGAGGAAAAGAAAGGAAAAGGTCGGAATCCCTAAGCAGGAACACGGTAGAGGCGCAACTAATTACCACCACCACGACTGGGGATCCGGCGATGTTCTGTCGGTCTGATGATGCTCCACATTCCTGGCTCCAAGTTGGTTCCCCTCTTCTTTGGAGTATGCAGTCCGCTTTTTTTATAGTCCCCGTCCCCACAGTTTGTCTGCCCATTTCCACGGGGCCCGTTGTTGTAGGTGCCACCCCATGGTCCTCCGTGCGCGCATGCCTGGGTGTCCATTGTGGTCGTGCTGGTGAGGGGCCAGTCTGTCTCGCCGCGGTTTCCCCTCCACCAGGCTCACGCGCTCGCGCGTGTAGACGCAGCTCGATAGATGACTGCTGATGTTCTTGTCTAGGGCGGATGTGGTTTTCGTCTGGGACTGTGTGTTTGCTCCTTTACGTTGAGTCAGGAGGTGGTCGTCATGGAGACAGCGAAGTTGAGACATACTAAAAGTCCAAAAAGTTCCTTACAGTTACAGTGTAATAAACAATCTGAACAACAACAGTAGCAATGATAACAAAAATAAACAGTAATAACAGTAAAAAAGCCAAAAGATATACAGAGAAATAGCACAATGGTTACAGACAGGCCTGTGCTTCCCTCAACCAAAGCCACAAAGGAAAATAATTTCCAGTGCTGCCACGCCGGACTTGACGTCAGCATGGTATGAATAACCCGGCTGGAGATCCCTTCCCCCTCTCTACTGGGGAAACTTAACCCTATCCTAGATGATCCAGGAGACTCACCCTTCAACAGCCCTATATGGCCAGTGAGAAAGCCTAATGGCTAATGGAAGCTAACTGTGCACTACTGTGGCCTGAATGAAGTTACGCCAGCAATGAGTGCTGCAGTGCCGGACATGCTAGAGCTCCAGTGTGAACTGGATTCGAAAGCAGCCAAGTGGTACGCCACGACTGACATTACTAACTCATTCTTCTCCATTCCGATAGCGCCAGAGTGCAGGCCACAGTTTGTGTTCCCTTGGAGAGGCATCCAGTACACCTGGAATCGATTGCCCCAGGGGTGGAACCACAGCTCCAGCATTTGCCATGGACTGGTCCATACTGCACTGGAGAAAGGTGGGGCTCCAGAACACCTGCAGTACATTGATGACATCATTGTATGGGTGGACACAGCCGAGGAAGTCTTTCAGAAAGGGAAGAAAATCACTGAGACTTCCTGAAGGTCGTCTTTGCCATTAAGCAAAAGAAAGTCAAGGGGCCTGCAAGGGAAATTCAGTTCCTAGGAATAAAGTGGCAAGATGGGCGTCGCCACATCCCAATGGAGGTGATAAAGAAGATAACAACTATGGCCTCACCAACCTCAGAAAAGGAGATTCAGTCTTTCCTGGGTGCTCTGGGGTTCTGGAGGATGCACATCCCGAACTACAGACAGATTGTGAGCCCTCTCTACCACGTAACCCGTAAGAGGAATGATTTTGAATGTGGCCCTGAGCAACAACAATCCTTTGAACAAATTAAGCAGGAGATTGCCCAAGCAGTAGCCCTCGGGCCAGTCCAGGAAGGGCAGGAGGTTAAGAACGTGCTCTACACCGCAGCCGGGGAGAATGGCCCTACCTGGAGCCTCTGGCAGAGAGCTCCTGGGGAAACCCGAGGCCGACCTCTAGGCTTTTGGAGCCGGGAATACAAAGGCTCTGAAGCTAATTATACACCAACTGAGAAGGTGATACTGGCAGCGTACGAAGAAGTTTGGGCTGCCTCAGAATGGTCGGCACTGAAACACAGCTCCTCCTGGCACCCCGACTGCCAGTGCTGGGGTGGATGTTCAAAGGAAAGGCCTCCTCCACACATCATGCAACAGATGCCACGTGGAGTAAATGGGTTGCGTTGATATCGCTATGGGCTCAAATAGGGAACCCCAGCCGCCCAGGAATACTAGAGGTGATCACAAATTGGATGGAGAGCAAAGATTCCGGGATGTCACCAGAACAGGAGGTGACACGTGCTAAGGAGGCCCCACCATATAATGAGCTGCCGGATGAGGAGAAGCGAGATGCCCTGTTCACTGATGGGTCTTGTCGCATTTTGGGAAAACATCGACGATGGAAGGCTGCTGTATGGAGTCCCACACGATGGGTCACTGAAGCTGCTGAGGGACAGGGTGAATCGAGCCAGTTTGAAGAGGTGAAAGCCATCCAGCTTGATTTGGGTATTGCTGAGCAGAAGTGGCCGAGGCTCTACCTCTACACTGACCCGTGAGTGGTGGCAAATACCCTGTGGAAATATTTGCAGCAATGGAAACAGAGCAACTGGCAACATAAGGGTAAAACCGTCTGGGCCACAGAAGTGTGGCAGTACATTGCAGCCCGTGTGGAAAACCTCGTTTTGAAGGTGCGCCACGTGGATGCCCATGTACCCAAGAGTCAGGCCACTGATGAACATCGACACAACCATCAGGCAGACCAAGCTGCTAAGATCAGAGTGGCTCAGGTGGACTTGGACTGGCAGCGCAAAGGTGAACTGTTCATAGCCCGGTGGATCCATGAGACCTCAGGCCACCTAGGTAGGGATGCACCATACAGGTGGGCTCGAGATTGAGGGGTGAACCTCACCATTGACACCATTGCAGAGATCATCCACGGATGTGAGACGTGTGCTGCAATCAAACATGCCAAGCGGGTGAAGTCCCAGTGAAATGTGCTCTGTTGTTTTAAGCCCTGCTGGGACCAGAGACCAGATTGTCATTGCCCCTCCGCCACCCTCAGCCGGTCAGGCTTAAAGTGAGGCACAAACCCCGGGTTAAAATAAGAAGGTATTTAATACAACAGTGTGATAAGCAATCTGAACAACAACAGTAGCAATGATAACAACAGTAAACAGTAAACAAGACAAAAGATATACAGAGAAATACCACAGTGGTTACAGACAGCTCACTCTCGTGCTTCCTGCCACCAAAGCCGCAAAGGAAAAAGTTCTGCACACCCGCGCCTGGACCTGGGACCTGACGTCAGCATGATATGAATAACCAGGCTGGAGATCCCTTCCCCCTCTCTGCTGGGGAAACTTAACGCTATCCTAGCTGAACCAGGACAGTTTCTTATTTTAATTTCTATTTGTGTTTATACAGCTTTAATTTATTTTCCTCCTAAACCTGTAATAATTACAAGTTGTCCTTTCAATTTCTTGAAATTCCAATATATTAAGGTGGCTTCCATTCCAGTGCCAATCAGGGTATTTAGAGTTTGCAGGGACTGCTTGTTCTAAAAAATAAATGAATAAATTTTTAGCTCCACATGGGGTCACTGGTCCTTCTGCACCCACTGCCCTGGAGCTTGGCTATTAATTCGTTTCTACTGATCATAATATTGATTCACTTCCCTTGCCTCATGCAAAGGGTGCAAGTCAGAAAATGGTGCCTGATCGTCTTTCAACCCCAGAAATGGTGATCCACTTATCGGGGGGGCGGGACCTCCATGGGCAGGTCCTGTTGAGGTTCAAGAAGGGGTGCAGTAGGCTGAGTTGTCCCTGGATTCCTAGTTTTACAACGCTGCACTCTCTTGCTAGGTTTATTCAGCCCTCTCTGTGTATATATTCACCACAGCTACTTAATTGGAACACTGTCAATTTTTTTCATGAGGCATGCTGTCCTTTAGCAAAGCCATAAACTTTTCATTACGAGAAATCCTATTTTCATTGTCTTTAGGGCTGCTTCAAGTATCTTGATTCCCTGCACTCCTTCGGGGGTCCCACTCCCCAAGGTTACCCAGCTACTTTATTTTGTTATCTCATCACAAAGGGCATTTCCTATCTCAGTAACCAAAAGAGTCATGATAATATTTTTACAGTAGTACCACATGTCACATACTCACACACACTCTTAGATTAAACAGATCAATCTTATATTACCACCCAAGGAGCTCCCTTACACCATTTACACAAACAATCCAGAATTACACTTATAACCACAAGTACCACTAGGACAATTATGACCAACAACAAATCCAAATTTAACACCATACGTACAATATACATGTTCCAAATCTCAGAGTCAGTATCGATGCCAATGGTTAAAGAACACAAAAAATCCAGCCCTCTCCTTTTCCCATACTTATATTGTGCTGCTCACACTGTGGCTTTCTCTGCCACTGTCTGACAAGTATCCAGCTTGTCAGCAAGCAACTGATATTCCATCATTACAACATCACTATTTGGCTCCATAAATCACTCTTCTGTTGCTCCATCTGGGAGCACTCTAACGACAGCCTCTCTTTCCTCTGGTGTTGTTTTCTATATGCAGTTAACAAAATCCATCCTCATTTACTTGAATTTTTAGTCTCTTTTCCTTTTCCAGTAGGTATCCTTTCCATATAATTTAGAACATCTAATGGTTCAGGTTAGGCTTTCAGCCAGTTCTCCCATTGTTTGCATGGTCCTCTGACATGAGCCCACTCCTGGGCCTGCAAACTACAGGGAGGATTCTTCCAACCAGGTTGACTTGAAAAATTACCTTCAAACTTAAATAATGGCATTTATTGTCAGATCCCACTTCTGACACCAATTTATGTTTTGCTGATTAAGGATACCAATTAAACTCAGACACCAGAGTGAAAAGAGTAGGCGTATTTTACGGTGATAACCAAATAATCTAACAGTGTAATACAGAAGACATGCATTAAGAAAAGGCAGAATAGTGCACCTAAAGCAACAAACAGGAGAATACAGGGTAATGCATCAAATCATTACTACATGAGAGAGAGAATAGTGATTAAGAAAGATCCATCACCACTTGCATACGTTACCATCACCCAGATCCACAGTCACTGGGCAGCCCCGGTTACAGCAAGGATTTGCAGAGCCTGTCCCGGCAAGGGGGAAATCCTACGCGGTGCGTCCACCCATAGGTGAGGCTTCCAAAGTCGCTGTGAGCGGGTCCAGCTTTATATACCAGAGATCGAGAAGCCAGAATAGCTGGTACCTTTGTTTTGAGCGGAAAATTTGTGGTTTCATTCTCCTGTTGGATTCCACCCAAAGCCTGGCCAGGGCTCAAGGGGGGAAACCAAGGGAGTTTCTAACAAGGCCAGGTACTTGGGTTCTCAGCCTTGAACAAGGCTAAACAAGGGAAGGTGGATACATTCTCTCCTCACTCCTGATTATATTTTGTCTAAGCTGCATCTTTCACTAGCGAGCTTACATACTTTGTTAATGACTACAGACTAAGTTAGCAGCTTCGGCTTGGGGCCTGTTGTTCAGGCTTCAGTATTTCAATGCTTTAGCACTTTTTACATCAGTATAGGTGGGTTGTTAGAACTTCATTGATTCATCTATAGGTCAACTCTAGCTTTGGGTCAGTTGTCCAAGCCTTAGCACTTCAAGGACTACATTGCATGATTCAAATTAATTATATATCATTCTACTATGGTTGGTATCCCTTTGGTCTGAGGGGGATATATCCTCTTTTGTCATGTCATGACGGTGGCTGAAGTAAATGTGTCAGTGATATAACTTTAAAAATAAAAATGGAAAGTGGGAATATAGGAAAAGGAAATTTTAAGTAGCTGTTTTTTCAGACAGGTGGTGGAGCAGCACACATCATTGGTACTGAACTAATTTTCGTGATCTGCTACTTTGGAAAGAAGTGCAGAGTCATATAAGGGAAAGCAACATTGCTTTATATCGGAACACTGGATTTACTATAAACAGACTATTCTAGCCTAGAGTTTTAGAAGACAGAATAATTAGTTTGCTATAAATCCTGCTTAATGTTAACTAAGGTACTGAAAATTCTACACTTTGGCACTTTATGCCTAAATTGGCTGATGTTAATTTCACATCCCGCTCAGACAAGGGAGACAAGTGACTTAGATTCATAAATCCCCAATGGAGTGGACAATGGTGAGACGAGTCTCAAAGTCCAGACATTAATTAACTTCCCACAGTGTATGAATTGGATACATGATAATTGGCTAAGTTTATAATGAGTTGTGGCAAGCATTACAGCATGCTTTGCATTACTTAATGGTAGTGAAGGAGAAGGAGAAAAAGGAAAGGAGAGAGAAGGAGAGAATAGAGAAATAGAGATCACTAGTCTGGGTTCCTGCATAGATCCTGACAGTGAGGGTCTTCTTCACTTCACTTCACTCTCCAGACCCACTCCCCCTCAATTTATACACACTTTCCTTCTGCTTGTCCCCTAGGTTGACCTACATACCTACGTATCCCATGTATGGGGAAGGGTAAGGTGTTTCATGGGATGATATAATTAGCATTATTTTGTTAATCTTCATTAGCATATTCAGGGGTGTTAACTTTAATATGCATTTCATGGATAATGAGGCAAAGATCATTCACCGGACAGATGGCCCTTGAAATTTGGCCAGGTGCACCAGAGCAGAGCTGTCCTGTGTCCACAGGGCTCCCCCCTCCAGCTGCATCCTTTATTATTCGGGCAGCCTTATCAGCTTTGATCTCCACACCATCGATTCTGTGACTATAGTTTCATTACTTGTGAGTGTTTGAGACATTCCTTAGATCATAGGGACTTCACTCCCCCCACTATCCTTTATCTCAGGCTGTTTTTCTCCGTCTTTGTTTCTCATAGGCCTGTTTCTTTTAGGACTTGTTTTCGCAAGTTGTCTCTCACAAACATACTGGCCTAAACATATTGTATAATGGTTATGTGAGACCTTAAAATATAGGGTTTGCTATGTTAATAAGGGTACAATAATTTGCTCACTAGTCTAGTTGCATCGCTGACTGTTAACATGATAAAATCTTCAAGAATATTTTTTTTAAAGTTTATATTTGTTCATGCCCTGTCGTTCTGCATGTAATTATTACAACTTATTTGAAGACCATGATATTACTGATGTCAAGAGCAACAGCTGTTTCCACATTCAAGACAAGTTAGAACGACTCAATTAAGTCAGGTGGGAAAACAGACATCTAGTGATTCTGCAGACATCCAGTGATTCTGCCTGACATGAATAAGAAGGGTAGTGGCTACTTCAGAACACCACATTAGAGATCTAGATGGTTTGTGTGTCTTAAGCAAAATATAGCCAAAGATAAAAATAGATTTCAATTGTATAGGGCTTTAGAACTATTTAATGTAAGTTTCATTCTTCTTTGAATAATTTCCTCATGCTGTGCCTATGTGCTCCTTTTATTTACTTAATAAAAAACACCAGCAAAAAATAGGAGCAGGTCAGAATCAATATACTTCAGACTTATGTGTACACCAAACACCCAAGCTTTCTATGTTTGAATCTAAAACGATATTATCCATTTTATCACAAATTTGCAATTTATCAAAATCACATGGGAGGTTATACAAAAGGCCATGTAAATATTTATTTGACCTATAAATAGTTGTGTCACCCCCATAGAGATGAAACTTTGCATTTCAGAAGAGTGGATCAGTATAAACACACAGTTATAAAGGTAAGAAGCCAAGAACTGGAACATAAAGGACTCCAATAGGTAAAAAAATGTTATTTGAACACAGTTTTCTGTAAGCATTTATAACACATGTTAAGAACAAACTTAAGAAAATTTTCTTCCTGGATTTCTTCCCACTGTCCTTCCACTCACCACTAAATAAATTTCTCATAGACTGTATGACTTCCATTCTCTTTGCATTATACACAAAGTACAGACACCCCACTTCCATGTTGTGTCTTTTGATGGAGTCAAAACTGGAAGTCCATAATACAGAAGTACTTCTACTCTCCGTTGGCTTCTCAGTCACTTAGAAGTCAAATTAAAGGTCTCTACATTTACGTTCAAAGTTCTGAAACAACTCTGCCTTAAAGAACTCCTAATATGCATTATTTCCTTTAGCGTTATGGGTATCTATTGTCATATCAAAAAACAAATGCCAGCCTACAGACTGAAGTGTATGTTTCTCCAAGGCATGCTTTTAACTTTTAGCAACAGAGCATTTTCAACAGGAACAGCTAGGTCCAGGAACTCATTCCTATACCTGAGCAGCTGAGACCTAACACTAATCTACTTATGCTTATACTTGCAGAAATATCATATTCTAAAACTGAAAGAAAAAATAACTTGATGGGAAAAAGAGAGAGGGAAAATAAATATTCAGAACTATTGGAAAGCATAAGTATACGTTGCAGCTGGGATTTTAAAACTACTTTACAAAAAAAAAAGGTAATTCTTACTTTCATGACTTTCAGAAACTAAGCAGTGCAGAAGATTTCATCACAATAAAAAAAAAAAAAAAACAAACAACGAACAAACCCCTTAATTAATTTCTATTACCTAGATATTAAAAAAAAATCAGCAGAATACTTGCACATTTTTTACAAGATAAGTAGCCATCAAGAGGTATATTGATCCTTTTGGTCCCTGTTTAAATCCTCTTCAGAGATAGCTGGTTGCCAGAGCTATAAAAGTTTTCTCTGTCTCAGTTTGGAATCTAAGTGCAGTGGTTTCTCTGTAAGTATTCCTTTGTTAAAAAATTTCCTCTCAAAACTTCCCTTCCAGCTGCCTGAGGACAGAGAACAACTTCTAAAATACTGAGCTTCTAATGTGTATTGCTAGTCCCCATATGTTTTATAATTTATTCCAGAGGATTTCAACTCTTTACAGCTATTTTACAATACTCAATTGTAAAGTGATGTCATAAAGGTAAGACTTTGACCAACACCTCCTTGTTTCCTCTTTTTGAATCTCCACCACTATTTCTGTTCATTCACCTTAAGCAAATATCGTTAGATGTATAAGTATTAACTATTACTGGAGGAAACAAACTGTGGCTCAAAAGGTATCAGAAATCCTTTTTCAGGGTAGTACTGTTACCAGCAGAGATATAGGTACTAGACTGCAAGACATTTTACGTTGCCAGATAAAATGTTCACCATGGGATGGTGAGATAGCAACTTCTAGGAGGAACCACTCCAGAATTTAAAAGCCCCAGAAATGTGCAAACCACTTGAGAACCTATCAGACATCCTGAGATACCTATGGAACTAGCAGTTCTTCAGGAACCTCAAAATTACAGGTAGTCTCAGAATCTACTGAACTCTTTAAATCATGATTATAGGAGTAAACCATTTTAAACCTCAGCTAGCTGAGCACCGATCTACACAAAACCACAAATGCTAAAATTGCTGAAGCATTAAAATGGCAGAAGTGCCAGAGTAATTCTCTACATAATCCAAGACTTTACTCATCTTAAAAGGATTCATAATACAGTATGACATTTTCTTGAGTTTCAGAAAAATCTACTTTGACTGCTGTTCTCATCTATGCTTGCTATTCCTCAGCTGTGCACAAGAAAGAATCAGAAAATAAACAGATTATGACCAGAGACACTTGCATGTTTCAAGAACTTTGCGGCACATGTCATACACTTGCAGGTATGACATGTATGGCCTCCTAACCATCAGTTAAAGCATCCAATGGTATTAATGCAAAACTGCTTACAGGTTGGCTCATTTATTCCTACACAGAGACTATGATTTCCATGCAGCTACATAAGATGGCATCATGAACCTCCAACAAACAAATTAAAATACACGTAAAAGTATGAAAGAGAACAAGATGGTTTTTGGGATGTTGCAAAGTATCCTTGGACATAAGTATATTGGTCTACATTAGCACAACGGAATATAATGCTGAAAAACCTTAAGTTAGTAATGACTTTCAGTTCCACATGTGGAAGCAGTATGATAGTGCAGGACACAAGCCTAAAAGCCTACAAAGAATGTAGCTTTGAGATCAAAAATTTCATTCCTGCCTAATGTTACACTGCATAATGTAGCATACTGATTTTTTCAGCCGTGATTTGAAAGTCTCTGTATCACATTGCACATATATCTACCTGTCCTGGTTCAGCTAGGATAGGGTTACGTTTTGTGGTGGTGCAATTCTTACCCCTCCCTGCCCTCCTTGTTGGGCTGCTTGGTGCCAGGTGTGATTCCATCCACATTCCCCCAAGCCATACACCAAACTGTGGAGACAAGGACTGATAGCCTTGATGAGCCTGGCTGGTGCCCACCCTCCCACCCCCAGTTGCTTGGAAAGGGTTATAATGGTCCATAATCTCCTGATGGCCTGACACAGCTATGCCTGGGATGTGATCAGATGGAACAATAACAGGGTTGCATGTTATTCAAATTCTTGTGCAACTGCCAGAAGGCACCAGATAGTATTTGACAAAAGTCAGTTATCTTGGATCCTATAAACTGCGACCACCAGAGAGGCCCTTTGAGCTCTCCTATATTGCAGCGGCCTGTGACCAGCATCTCCCCTGAGCTGGGACACCTCTCAGGTACCAAAACCCTTAAGGTGTCATCTGCTCCAGATGTAAGGCCAGGGCAAAGTCCACCCGCTTGAGTCTCAATTATCGTCTGTTGAGGAATGCCAAGGCATTGTGAGTATTTGCTCTAAACTCGAGAAGGAACTTTTCTTTGAGCTAGCTTCTATTTCACCTGTCTATTGGGGTGTGTGTGTGGATACATACCCTTGCCCTTGTTCCTGTGTGTTTTTGTCCCTTTTGTGTTCATTTTACTGAATCCAAACACCTTTGTTTCTGTATGTATATGTCTGGTTTGTGTATGCGCATGTACATATGTGTATAAATTAAGGTACCGTTAAGTAAGTTAGAGTGAATATTGTCATTTCAGAACCTGAATAAGTCGCTTTTCTTTCTTAGTTATTTTGCATTGACAAATAGTTATTACTTATTAATAAATCTAGATTATTTTTCTAAATCATTACCTTGTCAATACTTTCATCCACGACACGTTTCCCCAGCAACGGGGAGGGAGCTCCAGCTGGGTTATTCAATACGATGCTGACATCAGGTCTGGGCGCCCAAGTGCAGGAAGAGTGGCACTTGCTTTTGTTCATAGTTGTTCCCCTTCACTGCTCTATCCTTGTGGTGTATCTCTATATATTTCTTGTCCTATTCCTTGTTATTACTGTTTCTTGTTATTTTTATTATTGTTGTTCAACTTATGATATGTTACTCTGTTGTATTAAATTTTTCCTTATCTCAACCCCAGGGTTTGTATCTCACTCCCTGCCCCATCCAGTCTGAAGGATAAGAAGTATTTACAGTGCTATCCCTCTTGCTTGTGTGGTGGGGTGAATTAATCCTTATATTCACTGTGTGTTCCCAGTGCTGACATTTGTTGTCAGTGGAAAATGTATAAAGGGGTTTGTTTTGTTATACGGGCTCCTGACTTCTCAAAGTACACTTGTACTGCTGTTTGTGGGGGCGGGCCAGTACCTGTTTGCTGCCTGGGCTTTTGTTAGGGATCTCACCCCCTCTATGGGTGAGCCAGGGGAAGAGATGCTCTCGGTTTTGGAGAATAATAGCTGTCCTTGGAGCATACAGGTCAGAATGATTGTGGCACAATGCTTTCTGAATGCCTGCCAGAACTTCTTCTTGGCCATGTGGTATTTCTCCAACAATAGCACCAACTGGAAACCTGCACTGAGGTCAAATAATAGTGAGTGGCAAGGTGTGTGGGAAAAGATGGGCAAGTGCCTGGGTCAGTGGTCACCCCCAACATTTTGGAGTTTCACTCCTGAACAAATGCTGAGCCCTGATAAATGGGTGGAGTGTTTGAAAAAGGTGTGTTGCCAGTCTGACAAACCTGGGGACCTCACACATCTCGCTGCAATGTGCTGGGGACTTGCCCATACCTACTGTGTCCTCTTTAATACCACTCACTGCCCTCAAGGGGGAGAAAGGGCTGCAGGTCTGAAAGTGAACTTACTGGTAAAACAGCTGAGCCAGGGGAACAGGCAGAGCCAGTATCAGTTGCCTCCATGAGCACAGTAGCTGAGAAAGAGAGCCAGCCAGTGCCAGTGTCAGTCGCCCCAATACAGAAAACAAAATATACCAGAAAGACAGCTCACAGAGTGGGAGATGGGGATGAGCCAGGCCCAGCACGGGAACAGAAGGAAAGGCCAGAGTTGATCGCCCAATGTCTATCTCCGACTGAGTTGCGAGATATGTGGAGAGATTTCAGCCGCCTGGGAGGCGAGCAGATTTGCACCTGACTGCTCTGATGCTGGGACAATGGAGCCAGTGCTTCTGATATGGAAGGGAGAGAGGCCAAGCAGCTGGGATCTTTAGCCAAGGAGGCTGGCATTGATAGGGCAATAGGGAAACAGACTCAAACCCTCAGCTGTTGGAAGTGACTCCTGCTCAGTGTAAGGGAGAGGTACCCCTACAAGGATGATATCCTATGTCAGCTCAGCAAATGGACCAGCATTGAGAAAGGCATCCAGAATCTCAGGGAATTGTCTCTGTTTGAGATGATCTGTGGTGATCTGAATAATGAGCAGTCACCCATGGACTCAGATCAGGCCAGATGTGGCAAAAGTTCCTGAAGAGTGCACCAGAAGCGCACTCGAAAGCACTGGCAATAGTGTCCTGGTGGACAGACACCCACACTCTAACAGTGGATGGAGTGGCTGGCAAGCTCTGGCAATATGAGGGAGATCTCCCTTCCCCGCAACATGCCTTGGTTTCAGCTGTAAAGGACCTGTCTCAGAGGGTCCAGAAAATGGAAGAGGACATGTCCTACATTCCACCTGCACGGGCTCATGTCTCAGCCATTAGAAGTAAATGTATCCCCACCCAACAGAAAGAAAGCAGAAGGTACACACCATGGGGCACCCTGTGGTTTTTCCTTCGTGACCATGGAGAAAACATGAGGAGGTGGGACGGACAGCCCACTGCTACCATAGCTGCACGAGTAGAGCAGCTGAAAGGGAAGACCATCACAAAAGGGGAGTCCTCCAAGAAAAGCGCAGCTCCAGTGTCCAGTTGGAAATCCCCCAGACGGATTGGCCAACGTTATGTCTGACACTCTGGAGGGGACCAGTGAATTCTTCTTACAAAAAGTGAGTGATGATGAGCAGGATTAGAGGGGCCCTGCCTCCAGCTAGGTGGAGGAATGGGATAATCGGATTTAATGAACAGTGTGGATCCGATGGCCTGGCACGTCAGACCCACCAGAGTATAAGGCTTTGGTGAACACTGGCGCATAGTTCACCCTGATGCCATCGAGCTACAGTGGGGTTGAATCCATCTGCATCTCCGGAGTGACAGGGGGATCTCAACAGCTGACCCTATTGGAATCTGAAGTGAGCCTGACTGGGAAGGACTGGCATAAGCACCCCATTGTGACTGGCCCAGATGCCCCGTGCATCCTGGGCATAGACTACCTCAGGAGAGGGTACTTCAGAGACACAAAAGGGTACCAGTGAGCTTTTGGTGTAGCTGCCCTGGAGGAGGTTGAACAGTTGTCCACCTTACCCGGCCTCTCAGAGGATCCCTCAGTGGTGGGGCGGCTTAAGGTTGAGGAGCAGCGAGTGCCAATTGCTACCAGGACGGTGCACTGGCGGCAGTACCGCACCAACTGAGATTCCCTGGTCCCCATCTGTCAGCTGATCCATCAACCGGAAAGCCAGAAGGTGATCAGCAAAACTCACTCACCCTTCAACAGCACTATATGGCCAGTGAGAAAGCCCAATGGTGAATGGAGGCTAACTGTGGACTACCGTGGCATGAATGAAGTTACGCCAGCAAGGAGTGCTGCAGTGCCGGACATGCTAGAGCTCCAGTATGAACTGGAGTCGAAGGCAGCCAAGTGATACGCCACGATTGACATTGCTAACGCGTTCTTCTCCATTCCAATAGTGCCACAGTGCAGGCCACAGTTTGCGTTCCTTTGGAGAGGCATCCAGTTCACCTGGAATCGATTGCCCCAGGGGTGGAACCACAGCTCCACCATTTGCCATGGACTGGTCCATACTGCACTGGAGAAAGGTGGGACTCCAGAACACCTGCAGTACATTGATGACATCATTGTATGGGTGGACACAGCCGAGGAAGTCTTTGAGAAAGGGAAGAAGATAATTGAAATCCTCCTGAAGGCCAGCTTTCCCATTAAGCAAAAGAAAGTCAAGGGGCCTGCAAGGGAAATTCAATTCCTAGGAATAAAATGGCAAGATGGGCATCACCACATCCCAATGGAGGTGATAAACAAGATAATAGCCATGGCCCCACCAACCTCAGAAAAGGAGACTCAGTCTTTCCTGGGTGCTCTGGGGTTCTGGAGGATGCACATCCCGAACTACAGACAGATTGTGAGCCCTCTCTACCACGTAACCCGTAAGAGGAATGATTTTGAATGTGGCCCTGAGCAACAACAATCCTTTGAACAAATTAAGCAGGAGATTGCCCAAGCAGTAGCCCTCGGGCCAGTCCAGGAAGGGCAGGAGGTTAAGAACATGCTCTACACCACAGCCGGGGAGAATGGCCCTACCTGGCAGAGAGCACCTGGGGAAACCCGAGGCCGACCTCTAGGCTTTTGGAGCCGGGGATACAAAGGCTCTGAAGCTAATTATACACCAACTGAGAAGGAGATACTGGCAGCGTACGAAGGAGTTTGGGCTGCCTCAGAAGTGGTCGGCACTGAAACACAACTCCTCCTGGCACCCCGACTGCCGGTGCTAGGGTGGATGTTCAAAGGAAAGGCCTCCTCCACACATCATGCAACCGATGCCACGTGGAGTAAATGGGTTGCGTTGATAACACAACGGGCTCGAATAGGGAACCCCAGCCATCCAGGATTAATATAGGTGATCACAAATTGGATGGAGAGCAAAGATTCCGGGATGTCACCAGAACAGGAGGTGACACATGCTAAGGAGGCCCCACCATATAACGAACTGCCGGATGCAGAGAAGCGATATACCCTGTTCACTGATGGGTCTTGTCGCATTTTGGGAAAACATCGACGATGGAAGGCTGCTGTATGGAGTCCCACAAGACGGGTCACTGAAGCTGCTGAGGGACAGGGTGAATCGAGCCAGTTTGCAGAGGTGAAAGCCGTTCAGCTGGCTTTGGATATTGCTGAGCGGGAAAAGTGGCCAAGGCTCTACCTCTACACTGACTCATGAGTGGTGGCAAATACCCTGTGGAAATGGTTGCAGCAATGGAAACAGAGAAACTGGCAACGTAGAGGTAAAACCGTCTGGGCCGCTGAAGTGTGGCCGGATATTGCAGCCTGTGTGGAAAATCTTGTTGTGAAGGTGCGCCATTTGGATGCCCATGTACCAAGAGTCAGGCCACTGATGAACATCAACACAACCAGCAGGCAGACCAAGCTGATAAGATTAGAGTGGCTCAGGTGGACTTGGACTGGCAGCGCAAAGGTGAACTGTTCATAGCCCGGTGGGCCCATGAGACCTCAGGCCACCAAGGTAGAGATGCAACATACAGGTGGGCTCGAGATTGAGGGGTGGACCTCACCATTGACACCATTGCAGAGATCATCCACAGGTGTGAGACATGTGCTGCAATCAAACATGCCAAGTGGGTGAAGCTCCAGCGAAATGGAGAGCGATGGCTGAAATATAGATATGGAGAGGCCTGGCAGATCGACTACATCACACTGCCACAGACCCGCCACAGGAAGCGCCACGTGCTCACAATGGTGGAAGTAACCACTGGATGGCTGGAAACTTACACAGCGCCCCACACCACCACCTGGAACACCATCCTTGGCCTTGAAACCCAAATCCTGTGGCGACATGGAACCCCAGAGAGAATTAAGTCAGACACTAGAACCCAGTTCTGAAACAACCTCATAATTGCCTGGGCACAAGAGCACAGCATTGAGTGGGTCTACCCTATCCCCTACCACGCACCAGCCTCTGGGAAGACTGAGCGCTACAATGGACTGTTAAAAACCACACTGAAAGCACTGGGAGGTGGGACCTTCAAAGACTGGGACGTGCATCTGGCAAAGGCCACCTGGTTAGTAAACATGAGAGGTTCTGCCAGTCGAGCTGGCCCGGCTCAGTCAAAACCTCCACGTGCTGTAGATGGGGATAAAGTCCCTGTCTGCGCATGAGGAATATATTGGGAAAAATTGTCTGGTTTAGTCCAGCGCCAGGCAAAGGTAAAGGCAAACCCATCCACAGGACTGCTTTTGCCCAAGGACCTGGGTGTACCTGGTGGGTGATGCAGGAGGATGGAGAGGTCCAATGCGTACCACAGGGGGACTTGATTCTGGGTGAGAACATACTCTGAATTATGCTCTGATTTTGGTTTTGGTTTGGTTTGGTTTGGTTTTTTATTGTTAACTGCTAAATGGCAGCTGGGCATGATGCAGATAGTGTAGAATAAAGGGGTGGATTATGCCCTGGTTCAGCTAGGATAGGGTTAAGTTTCTCGAGCAATGGGGAGGGAGCTCCAGCTGGGTTATTCAATACCATGCTGACGTCAGGTACGGGCGCCCAAATGGGGGAAGAGCAGGGACGGCTTTTTTTCCTCTTCACTCCCCTTTGCTCTTCTATCATTGTGGTATATCTCTGTGTATCTCTTGTCCTTTTCATTGTTATTACTGTTTATTGTTGTTGTTATTGCTATTGTTGTTTTTTGGTTTATTATTTGTAACATGTTGCATTAAATTTTTTCTTTCTCTCAACCCCAGGGTTTGTATTTCACTCCCCACCCCATTCAGTCCAAGGGTGGGTGCGGGACAATGGCAACGTGGTCTCGGGTCCCCACAGGGTCTAAAACACTATCATTTTTTCCTGAATCTCTACAATTTACTACAGCATAGACATTCTCACTCAGGTAATATTTCTGTGCTAGTGTACATCAATGGATTAATTTACTGGGAATCTTATAATGCCTATATACCCTTTTTAGCATATCCTTGATTCTGCACAGGACTTAAAAAAAAATTAGACACCTTTGGTAGTGTATATGATGAACACACAAGCTTCACAGGTAAAATAAATGCATTGTAGTAACCCAGCACAGGACACAAACATAGAAGTGATCTGTCAAGCACAGAAAAGCAAATTCCATTGGGTGACATTGGAGGCAAAGTTTTCTTAAAAAACTTAGGAAAGAAGTTTACATTATTTGATGTAAATGGGAGGGATTGGCCTGCTCTTCAGGCACTTGTTATTTCTCTAGATTTGTGAAATGACTACTCAGTGACTGCTTCTATCCTCCTGTGCAAGAACAGTCTCAGTGTCAGACTGAAGGCCAAAACTCAGTATCACATTTCTTGCCTAAATTATGCTGCCAAGAACAGTCCTGGGCGGAAGTAGTCATGGATCAGAAGAATGCCTTCTCTGTGTCACAGCACTGATCTATGGACAATTTCCAGCATGCTCTCTAAGGCCAATTATTTCTACGTAATTCACTCTTGCAGTGAAAGCTAGCAACTACTGTGCTTTTCCACAGTGGATAGACTTTCTTCAGTGAGACAGTTATCCATGTTCTGTAAGATAATACATGTTCACAACACCATTACATTAGATATGCTCATCTGTGCTGTAGATCTTACTTTCATTCAATACACTAACATATCAAAAAGATTTTTAAAACGCATTCTCTCATTCTCCCAAATGCACCCCCCACACCCCAAAAGAGAAATAAAAATTAAGCCATTACAGAGCTCTTTTGATTCCACCTCAGGAAAAGAAAGGAAGGCTATACTTGATACTTCAAAAGGGACATTGGAAAGGCAGAATACAATTATTGCAATTGGAGTCTAGGAAAGGACAATAGAATTAATAAATACTTGCAAAATGCACCATGAAATATTCAATGCCCAAAAGTTATCACAAACACAGTTTTATTATTCAGCTAAAAGGCAGAAAAGCACCCTCCAGTCCTAAGATAGAGTACTTGACTCAGTATTAACTCATTGAGAAGTATGTAACCTGCATTCCCATTGCACCTTTCCTTTCATTGCAGGCATTCCTTACAATACCTGTATCTGACATTTCAAAGAACCTAAATCATTTTAAATGGCCTCAGCCACTTTTATGATTTCAATATAAAAGGGTTAGAGAAAGATATACCCTAAAACTACAGAATTATATGAATATAGACTGCATTTCATTTTAACCTTATAGTTCCCAACAAGCACTCCAAAATTTGTAGGTTTACACACAAATTTTCTGGGAGAAATAAATATCAAATCCATTGAGTTACAGGATTGTTTTTCTCTTCACTTTCTGATACACAGAAAGAGCATTATTTTAACAAATATTTTTAAATTTCTCTTTATTAATTGATATTTAACCATATTAGAAAATAACAATTATCTTTGATCCAGGTCTAATAATAGAGAGGCAAAATAATCATAAACTTGTAAACTGTTTCACTCCTCGATACTGAAGATAGATTATTGTATCTTCAAACAACTGCACAGAGTAAAGCAGATATATAAAATAATTTTGGTCAAGTAACTACAATGGATATTTTACTGCTTCTGATGAGTGACAGCACCACTACCATTAAAATAGAGACCATACATTGTCCCTATTAGATATTTACTACTTCCGTGAGTCACAGTTGCATAATAGGTAGAACAATTTATCATCAAAATCAAACAACAAGCCATCTCAGAAGATACTGTTCCTTATATTGGTTAACTGCAGTTATTCTAGGATTTTACTGAAAATTCAAATTCCTAAAAACAATCACAAAGGAGCCCACAATCAAAATACTAATTACCCAACATAAAAAATATCTGCATATAAATTTTATTGTCTGGTATATGATACTGACTACTTCTTTGGCTGCAAAATTTTCTGTCAGTCCCACATTATAACAAAACACATTAGAAATGGGTCAATAGTGATACAACATTAAACTGAAGATAAATGGGGTTGTATCTGGGCCCCATTTACTATATTTCTGAAGCTCTTACTTACACCTGCTGAATTTAGTACCATTAAGCAAGGTAGTAAAATTAAGTATTTCCTTATCACAGCAGAAGTAACCTTGAAACCATGAAATAAGAACCCAAATGATTAAGCAGTTCTTCTTCCCAGCTAGGGCTCAACTGCTCACTCACTTTATACTGTACCATATACATTTATTTAGCCTTACTGCATCAAATCCAGGACACACAGAAGGAAATGGTTTTACCTTGTCTTCTAGTGTTGTAGAGGTGGAATCTGATGGGGGACTGTTTTGCTGATTAAGGATACCAATTAAACTCAGACACCAGAGTGAAAAGAGTAGGCGTATTTTACGGTGATAACCAAATAATCTAACAGTGTAATACAGAAGACATGCATTAAGAAAAGGCAGAATAGTGCACCTAAAGCAACAAACAGGAGAATACAGGGTAATGCATCAAATCATTACTACATGAGAGAGAGAATAGTGATTAAGAAAGATCCATCACCACTTGCATACGTTACCATCACCCAGATCCGCGGTCACTGGGCAGCCCCGGTTACAGCAAGGATTTGCAGAGCCTGTCCCGGCAAGGGGGAAATCCTACGCGGTGCGTCCACCCATAGGTGAGGCTTCCAAAGTCGCTGTGAGCGGGTCCAGCCTTATATACCAGAGACCGACAAGCCAGAATAGCTGGCACCTTTGTTTTGAGCGGAAAATTTGTGGTTTCATTCTCCTGTTGGATTCCACCCAAAGCCTGGCCAGGGCTCAAGGGGGGAAACCAAGGGAGTTTCTAACAAGGCCAGATACTTGTGTTCTCAGCCTTGAACAAGGCTAGACAAGGGAAGGTGGATACATTCTCTCCTCACTCCTGATTATATTTTGTCTAAGCTGCATCTTTCACTAGCGAGCTTACATACTTTGTTAATGATTACAGTCTAAGTTAGCAGCTTCGGCTTGGGGCCTGTTGTTCAGGCCTCAGTATTTCAATGCTTTAGCGCTTTTTGCATCAGCATAGGTGGGTTGTTAGAACTTAGCACAATACCCACTATCACAATGGTTTTCAGTTATAAAATATAGAGGATTCATCTATAGGTCAACTCTGGCTTGGGCCACTTGTCCAGGCCTTAGCATTTCAATGTCACCTGGCCTTACACCAGAGGATCCTTTACAAAGAAGCATCAAGGAAGCCACAGTTATATGGTAGGAAATGCATTTTTCTGATCATTGCACAAGGAGTCATGGGATGACTGCTATGCATTTCTTTCACCTTCGTAATGCTAGACACAGAACTACATTTTCAGGGAAATAAGACAGAAACAAGAAGGCAATTTTATTTTTTTTTTAATTGCAGGGGAGCTGAGACCCACACATTATAAAACAGATATGAGCTAATTACACTAATGAAATCATGTATTGATAGCAGTCTTGGAGATGCCATACTAAGTTTCTTCTAGAAGTCCACAAAAATATCAGCTTTATTTTTTTATATTATTAAATTGGATTATCTTCTACTTCTCAAGATTTCCAAGGAAAACTAATACATATAAATGAGAAACATCACAAGAAAGAAGATACTATTTTTTAGGTTAATGATTTCTGAATCAATCCCATCATTTTGGACACACAACTCAACAAATTATTTTTGGTAATATCTGGAATGAGTATTTGTACATCACTTTAATAACATTGGAAGCTTTTGAACTGGTGTAAAGCAGTTATTCAACCAGGAGGCAAAAGAGAAGTTTTTAAAAATGAAATATATATACATTCTTACACAGATAGCTAGGACATGTCAGAATCTGTTTTAAGTTTCTTCAGAAATTGGCTCTCAATTACTGCCAGTGCCTAATTTAACCAGAAAAATTATTTTGTAAAGGGTAGTATCTGTGCCCAGCTAAGTGCTAACTAATTTATTTGTTAACTCATTTCTGCCTCCTTGCTATTTATGCCTCAATGCTATTAGGATGAAAAAAATTCACAGAACATTTTATGTTGAGTGATACCTGCATTCTTTAAGCAGAACATTCAAGAGCATCAGAAACACCCTACCTATTCAGATAAATGGTTCAGAGCCTAGGACTCTCCCTCCAAAAGCAGTAGGAGATACTGTTTAAGAAGAGAACAAACACCTGGTTATTATCAGTAGTCCATTTTCATCATGGTCCTCCAATATCTAAGGTGTACCGTGTTATGGATCTTAGAGGACTGTTCCTAGCTTGTTCCTCCAGTATCTCTTTAAAGACCTTGTCTATGAATTTTTGGCCTAGTGGACATTTCATCTTTCTAATCATTCTCTGCCCAGTTTGAGTGTATGCTCCTACTTACAGTAGTGTCATCTAGCAAACAGCAGTGTATGATCCACCATATGCAACACTTTGATGATTTTGTAAACCTTAATGATATACTTTCTCATCTTTCTCATATTTAAACTGAAGTTCTGACATTTTTAGTCACTGCCCATAGGGCAGCTTCTTTTATCTCTTTATTTCATCTGCCTTCACTTGCTCTTTTCTCTAGCTCTACTATTTCCTTCCTGAGATGAAGAAATCAGAACTGCTTAAAATACTCCAACACTGAGCTTATCAAGTCTCTATACAACATCCCTGCTCACCAAATTTTGCATGTTAAAAAGAAAATTTAACTGTAGTCTGGAGCTTACAGAATATACTGAAAACATGGTATAGGTAAAAAGTCAGATTTATTCGGTGTAAACTGTGATAGTTTTGTGTATTTCTACACAAAACTCTTTGTCCCTGAAGCACAGTGTAGCCAGGATTCAAACACACTCAAGAATGATTAAGACTTACAGAATGGAAGAGAAAAAAAAGCATTTTTCCATTTAAAAAATTAATAATTTTTATAATAATAAAAATTATTGTTTCTTTCAGTGAGCATAACATGCTAATGGTAATTGAACAATATGAGCTAAGCAGCTGTGTGGGTTAATGAATTATGTGAAAAGAAGCTGTATTTCACTTAACAGGAAGCATTCATTTCACCTTGACCAAATCAGGTCCTTTCCCCAACTTCAGCATTTGAGAACAAAACCTAGGAAAAAATTTACACTGACTGCTTCTGTCACTTTGAAAGGTGGTTTTGTTTACATATCCTCCCAGTCTGCATGATAACACCCTATGCAATAAACAGTGACAATGAAAAAAAAATTTTGAGTATTTGTTTTGCACTGAATTCCTTCACACTTCAGGAAATTCAGTACTCTGAAAATTATATTTGGCTCAGAGAACACCATATAAAAGGAAAAGTTTTCTGTATTTTAATTTTATGAATCATATTTCAGCTTCATGCTCTCTCTGACTTGTTTAAATTCTACCACAGAAGAACTGTGAGAATACTTATTGTCTCTAAATTCCCCTAGTATTTTTATATCAGCTCCATTCAGCTGACTTATTTTTTAATCTCTTCAAGAACAGGTTTCAAACTACTCTTTTTGCATCAAGACAATAGAAAGATGTAAAAAAATATATATGCTTTCATCCTCTGGTTTTCCATATTTTTGGAATAATAAAATAAATATTAATTATCTTCTGAGTTTTAACACTTACAGATTCACATTATAGTCTTCCTTAGGGATGGCTGCAAATGACTGCACCTTATAAAAGAAAGCAGTAATTACAGCTTTCCTACAGATTATTCAGTTGTGTAGGTCTCAATAAATATTGCACCAAGAAACATTTAAATGGGTTTAAGCTGTGTTCTTACTTCTATCAAGCAGTGATTTTCCAATAGGCTCTCCACCAGATTCTGATCTCTGATCTAGTGACAACTAAATCTAACATTTGTCTCCTTTCAGCAGTGAAAGCAAAGGAATACAATTAGTAAAAAATACATATCCTCATATATTTATCAAATGCTAAGTATTTAATATATTTGCAATTAAGTTTGTTTTCTCTATGGGAATTTGTGAAGAATAGTGTTGCGGAAGAGAGCGCTTTGTATTTTTCATGAGCAAAACTACACTATTCCAGATCTAGTGGAAGATCCCCCTGCCCATGACAGGGAGGTTGGAACTAGATGATCTTTAAGGTCCCTTCCAACCAAAACTATTCTGTGATTCTATGATTAAGAGCTGAATTCACTAGTCACCAGAATTAATTTTCCAGTCTGCATCAGTCCAACAGCACTGGAAATAATAATAAATAGCTGGCCTCCTGAAACAGTTTCTGTTCATGTCAGCTCTGCAGGCTACAGTGTTCAAAATCAGCAAAAAGGTGGTCTGGCTTCTCAGCAACCTCTGGACCTCTAAGTTTCCTGACACTAGAGATCCTCCTGTTTTTTCACCAACATAAATCTTTAAGGGGTCATTTCCAGCCCACAATGTGGCAAAACATCCCCATACTGCAGTAATACCTGTCAAAAAACCCTGTTTCTGTTAAAATATGTGAATTGTCTATATTGACTATATTCTGAAAGCTTTCTAGAAGGTATGATATTGAAGTTTAAAAGGCCTTATGAATTTTGTCTTCAAAAACTTCCTAGTGCTATTGTTTTCTGGTCAAATAATTTCTGGTCAAATAAATTTTAACAGATCTTTCCCAATTGTGAAGAGAGACAGAAAATATAAAAATATTAAAATCTGTCTATTTAAAAAAAAAAAAAAAATCTGATTGAAATTACCAGTTAAAATGTGAGGAGCTGCAATTCTCATTTCCCATATACATTGACCCATTGTAACTTAAAAAGATTCCTTACAAAAAAAAAAAAAAAGAAAACCTTAAAAAGAGTCTTGTAAGTTATACTCACCTAATTATACTTTGCATGTGGCTCTTTGTCACTAGGCTGCTGCTTACCCATTATAGACCTAATTTTCACGATGAATCACAATTGACCTAACCAGTCATATAAATGTAATATATGTTCTACCCTCCCTCTTTATGATTAATTCTATGAGTGGTACAAATTTGCATGAATGAATGTCAGTGTGTTTTCTGCCCTGAACATTTCCTGCTGCTTCAATCCAGCCCTGATGACATTTATTACAAATAATAGCTAAATATTCTTGATTTAAGGGCTGTGGTGGCCCCATGTCTGAAGGTGATGTCTGTAAAAAAAGCAGACAAGACAAGCTTCTAAAAAATACTAATCAGATTGTGTTTTCACACATAAAGGAGAAGCCTCACAGACATACCAGCAAAACGGAATGACAGTTTTTTAAATGCAGCTGCTGGAAGTCAAGAGTTCAAGAACATATCACCTGCACTAATTTTTGCCCCTCTCCGTTCTTTTATCCCCTCTTTCAAGCACCTGTGACAACAGTGAGAAGATCATAGCCAAAGGAGTAAAAGTTTCAGTTTTGATCCTCTTCAGACAAATAACAAAGAATACCATAAATCACAGTGTAGTTGCATCTACTGTCATTGTTGTAATAAACGTAACTAATATGCTAGGGTGGGCAGGGCGGGTACGATACACTTGAATGATCTGTAAATGTTAAACCATAAAAACGTAAAGTGTGCCATTCGGATTGGAACAATGTAACCGTGTCTCATAAACCCCACCTAGAGCTGATAAGTAACTGCTGTTTGAAGAAAAGACCGCCAAAAAGATGAGATCTTGAGGCTTTTAAAAGATCCAATAGGAGAAAAGCGCGCCAGGAGACCAAGGCTTCAAGACTTTTGAAAGACCCAATACGAGGAGGACATGCACCCCAGCAACCCAAATGACCCAATGGAAAAGAGCAGGACAACTATCTGATGGGAGGAGATTGGTTAAAGACGATGGCACAAGAGTATAAAAACCGCTGGATTTGGAACTCAGTGTGCGTGTGGCAGAGTTGCGGCTCTCCATGCACCCAGCGCTGCTTTGCCTATTGCTTCCCACCCTAAATCGATTGAACCCAAATAAAACTATATATTTTTATAAAAATTGGCTTTGTCTGATTATAACATTGTTAATTCCTCTAGCAGAAAAGCATGAGGAATTAGAAGGACTTGTCATGATAGACTTAGACACACATCTCTAGAGTTAAGTTTAGTTTAGGTTAATTTGACTCATGTTGAGTTTATGTTGACTCATAAAAAGGCCAATTCCTCCCCACAGTATCCCCCAAAAGCAAATATGTTCTAGTCTTTAGACAGGGAAAAAATACGTTGCCTGTCACAAGCACAGAGGAGATAAGAAAAACAATAGGTGAAGAAGAGAAGTTTTGCAAGATGGGCACGTGTACATAATGGAAAACATGGAAAGAAACATAAAAAGGATGATACTATACAGCTTTACTATTGAGGACATAGACAAAGAAATTTCCCCTTGAGCTGGGAATAAATGGCTGCAATGCTCCAGGGACAGCAAAGGTTAACAGGATGTTGATTCGTGGAAAAAAAGACTCTACAGCTTGAAAAGAGTTATAAAGCAGGTATGTTTACTCCGGCGCCAGGGTGCAAGGGGATTTCTCCACAAAGCTTGCACACCCACCACACATTTTACCAAAACTTATAGAGTGTGGATATCCTTATTCATTGGGTTACATAACACAAACATACAGATGCATTAGTAGGGCTGGGTTAGTTCGAAAGCATGGTGTCAGCAGTTTATGTTATCTTTGCACCTGTGCATTGCCTCCTGGTGGTCATCTTCGGGGGTCTTTGGAAGGAAGGCTCGTAGTCTTTCTCACCCTGTTTTTTCCATGGAGCATGCACTGATTCTCTTGGCCAATTTCTTGAATAACAAGAGTGTTTTCCATCTGATTTATTTTTCTATCTTATCTAAGAGAACCAATAGGATTTCTACCATTCGTATATGGCTATCTTTACTCATTAGCAAAATTCCAGCTAGTTAGAGCCACCTGTTACTCAAGGACAAAAGCATACTATTTTGCTGAACATTGTAATCCTTGGTAGATTTTCACAGTGGACTGCTTTGTTTTGATGAACACGGTAGTCCTTGGTAAAATTCCACAGAACAGTCTGGGCAAGCAGGATTCTTAGCAATATTTTAAAATTACTATAACGTGCTATAAATAAGTAAATAAGTTGCTAAGCAGTTTTCTATAAGTAAATAAGTAAATAAATCTCAAAACAAGTAATCATTTATCTCTATCAGTGTCCCAATCCAATGTTGGGGGAGGGTTCGATATGATCCCAAGAGCAAGATTAAGACTCAAACGAGGTCAAATACCATGTACGCAAAATAGGTTTTTATTATTAAAAAGGTGAAGAGGGGTAGCAATAGGACAGAATGGAAGGAAAAGGCAGAAACGAAGCAAGAATGCAGGACAGGTCTGCAAGAATAGTCACCACCATGGATCCAGCACTGTCCTGTTGGTCCTCAGACTTCAGTTTTTCAGTGGTGGGTGCACACGGATCTGGCTTCGATGGTAGATGCACACAGAGCAAAATTTTCTGCTGCCTTTTTAATTTCATCATACTCGCTGATTATCTGCTTGTCTTTTGTTTTGTTTTGTTTTGTTTTTTAATCTGGTTCAACAGGTTTTGTTGCATCCGGCTTCAGGGCAGGAACGTTTGCCTCTTGTCAGTTCATTAGCAATGCATGCATGGGATCTGGCCTGCACAATGGAGCCACAGATGGCTTCAGGATGGGGCCAGCTCAGCACATCTCTGCCCCTTTGAGGCTTATGTAAAGAGTCCGGACAATGCAAGGCAAGGAATTGGGGGAGTGCATCCTTCAGTACACTCCCCCTTCTCTGGGCAGCATCCCCCAGACCAATTCACTGGCTGCAGCAGCTTCTCTTGGAGATTTGCACAGACACAAGCAAGCTTTGAGACTGTCATGTGACATTTCAGTCTCACACAGGGTCACTTCAGATTTTAATCAGCAGCAATACCATCTTCTCCAGAATATTCTGTAAAGGATCCTACAACATCCGAATTAAAATGGGTAAGGCATTGCCTGTAAGGCCTTGAGAAAAAAAATAAATCATTCTAATCATGCTGTTTAGAGGTGTCTCACAGCACCGTATCCTTTGCCTTCCCTTAGTACCACCACCATGAAAATGATTTAAGGAGCATTTTCCTCCATCTCCCAAGGACTGGAGGTGAGGCAGACTGGCCTGTAGTTCTGAGATGAGGAGCTAGGAAATTAAAATAGGATATAGAAATTAGGTGCTCAAGAAGTGAAGGTATAACTTAGTTTAGAGATAAATATGGAAGACTTAAAGATCAGACTAGGGGCTACAGGCCCGTTAGTTAAAAGACAATTAAGACTAAATAGGATAATAGATCACAGTTGATGGGCCAGAGAGCAGAACAATATAGAAACCTTGATTAACAGAAGCTGTGAGGGAATGCTTCCTGATGGAATAGGAAAACAGCCCTAAAAACTGGTCAAAACCAACCCTATGGTCCGGCCTGAGTCCAGGTGACTACAGAGACTGTGCAAGAAACGGAGGTAAAAAGTTCAACAGTGAGGAAGAGGAGCTATTTCATCTCTGCGACCCCAGCCCACGACCACTGGGACACACTGCGCAGACGCAACTAGGAGGAGACTAGGGCAGAACATAGGAAAAATACTTTCAAGCTCATTATAATACGAAGCAGGGGGTAGGTTATGAATATGTTTAGGTGTGTTATGAATATTTGATGCTTTGTAGTATAAAGCCAAGACAAGATGTCACGAGAGGTGCGCACGTTTGTGATGGAGCGATCCCCCGTGCACCTCAGCACTGAATAGACATACCTACTTTATAACCTTAGAGGTTGTGGAGTCATGTTTCCACAAGTTAGTTCCTCAGATGCTCATTTTTGACCTTTTTGAAGACAGGAATGACATTTGCTCTCTTCTAGTCTTCAGAAACCTTTCCCTAATGCCATGACCTTTCAAAGATAATCAAGTCTGGCCTTGCAATGACATCAGACATCTCCCTCAGTACCTGTGGGTGCAAACCATCAGGCCCCATGGACTTATATATGTCTGGTTTCTTTATGTGCCCCCTCTGTCACCTGTTATGAGACACTGAAATGTCAAATGACTGTCTCAAAGCTTGCTTGTGTATGTGCAAACCTCAAGGACAAGCTGCCACGATCTTTGCATTAGTCTAAGGAAGCAGGAGTGTATCAAAGGATGCACCCCTACTCCCTTGCAGTTGCTTTGTCAAACTCCTTAGATAAGCTTCAAAGGGGGAGACAAGGACTGAACAGAAACCAAATGTTTATCAGTGGCTTAATCGTGCAGCCATTTGTGGCTCTAATGCATAGGCCAGACGCCATGCATGCATTGCTAATGAACTGATAAGAGCTGAGCATTTCTGCTCAGAAGCTGCATGCAGCAAAAACCTGTGGGACCAGAGGAAAAAAAAAAAATAAAGGTGGGCAGATATGCTAATCAGCAGATATAATAAACTTAAAAGGCAACAGAAAACTTTTCTCCATGTGCACCCACCACCAAAGAACTGAAGGCTAAGGACCAACAGTTCACCGCTGGGTCCATATTCTGGATGCTTGCTTGATTTCTTTTACTTCCATTCTGTCCTATCACTACATCTCCTCACTTTTAATAAAAGGTGTTTTGGGTATACGGCATTTGTGAGACGGGGAGTCTAAACAGTCTTAGATTGATGGTGCAAGACTTGTGCAAAAACAAAAGGAGGCGTATGGGGCTGTTCGCAAGGACATACCAGGTGCTGATAACGTTGCTAGGCTACTATCTCCTAGCCCAAAGAGTAGTCTCCTCTGGTCCTTGAAGTTGGGGGTATCAGCAACAGATTACCCCAAACACCGGCACAAACTGGCCTGGCAGTCTGGTCAGAAGCCAGAGAACAACTGAGGCTGCGCAAGGCGACAGGGTGAAAAGTTCATCAGCGAGGAAGAAGAGGTACTTCATCTTTACGACCCCTACCCAGGAATTTGCGACCCCTGCCCCGAACTTGAAGAGCTCATCGCACAGGCGCAAGAGGAGGAGACCTGATTACCATGAGAAGCGAGGGGAGGTGGGGGTAGACTCTGTATATGTATAGGCATTCTATGAATATGCACTATTTTGTAACATATAAGCCGGACTGGAGCTGCAAACGATGCGCATGCTTGTGGTGGAGCGATCCCCCATGCGCCCAGCACTGTATAAACATACCCACTTTATAACTCCAAAAGTTATAGAGTGATTTCTCCGCAAAACATCTTGGCACCCCAGATGGGACAATCTCTGCTCGGCTGCTGGGACACTGCTGGAGGGTGGACGTCCTAGGTGCACCCCGAGCAATTCTCGGAGGAACTCCGCTCCCAGCTGTCCACTGCGGGAGCAAACAAGGACCATCTGGTTCGCAGACAGAGGTATGTTTATGAGGGTAACGGGCTGCTGGTAAGACGCACAGAGACCTCTGGCGCACGGCTCAGTCCTGAAGAGGGGTCATACCCCTTTGGTTTTGGTATTGGGAATCCGCAAGAAAGGAGTAAGATCTTTTGGGGCAAACTACTGGTGACTGGTATATAAGAGGCAGTTTGCATTTTGGGCAGGGTACTGGTAATTATTGTCACCTGCAGGATCTTGCTTCAGGTCATTGTATAGTGCACTAATTGTGGATATACTGGCTTTGAACTAACTGCAAATTGTTAACGGTTTATGATATATGTTACAAACAGACTTGGTGATTGTTTAAACTCGGTATATTTTGTGGTATGAGTGGAAAGTGTGATGGGCCCTTTAAGTGTCTGTGTGCCTGTGTGGTGTGAGTGAGACCAGCCGCTGCTGTGTGTCTGTCTGCCTGCGTGCCTGCAGGGGCAGGGTATAAGTGAGACGCCGCTGCTGCTGTGTGAGTGAAAGGCAGCTGCTGCAAGTCAAATGAGAAGTTCATGTCTATTTAAATAATACACTGTCCTTGTATGTCTTGTGAAAACATTGTATGAATCGGAGACGGGAAAGTGAATCCCTTCTCTGTCGGTTTGGGTTAGATTTGGTCGGATTATTTGTGTAGAAGGAATAAAGGGTCAGCACGGGGAAATTATTTATACCTGCTAGAAGGATTGTACACACTCCTTCTGGGCAACTGGTAGTACCAGACTGGGTTCGTGGGAGAATCCCCTGCTCTCTCTGTGCTCCTATGCTCCTACCTTTGGTAATTTTCATCAAGCTTAGGTATTAGCAGACTGCGTAAATTGTTGATATAAGTGGTATTGTGCGTCCGATACAAGGAGATCAAGGTGTTGTAGAGTATCAGGAACAATTATGGGGAATAAGCAGGGAAGAATCATAAAGAAAAGTCCGTTGGATTGCATACTCATGCACTGGAAAGACATAGCGGGGAGAGGAAGCATGGAAAGCAAGAAAATCCTGATTAAATATTGTAATCAGTGGTGGCCACTTTACAAACTAGAAGCAGCTAAATGGCCACTGAATGGGACCTTAGACTATAACACGCTTTTGCAATTAATGTTATTTTTACAGAGGGAAGGGAAGTAGGATGAGGTGTCTTACACAGACATGTTCTTTACCCTCCGAAATCACCCAGGGTGGCAGAGGGACTGTGGACTAGTTACACCATAAGATCCTTTAGTACTTGCCCTGGAAAAGATTATAAGAGAGCTACTAGCCAAAGTGAAAAGGCTTATTTTTGCAAACCTTTGAAATATAAACTGGAAAAGCAGTTAGACATACACAAATTTCTGTATATGCCTTACTGAACAAAAGCGCTCCTAGGAAGACACTTACTAGAACAATTAGGAGAAACCATTACCTTTAACAATGGAGAGATTACTCTGGAGGTAAATAACCAAGAACATATACAAATCATGAGCTTGTCACTAACTAGTATCCCCACAGGAGGAGAAATCAGTGAGTAAATTATCAGTCAAGTGTATCCCGGAGTGTGGGCCACTGACACGCCTGGAAGGGCAAAGAATGCCTTACCCGTAGAGGTAAAACTTAAGGAAAGACAACAACCAGTAAGAATTAACCAATACCCTTTAAAAAGGAAGATTGGGAAGGGAACCAGCCAGTCATAGAATATTTTTACAAATAGGATTATCAAAGGAGTGTAAATCTAATTTTAATACTCCCATATTACCTGTCCAGAGACCTGATGGGTCATATAGGATAGTTCAGGATCTGAGAGTAATAAATAGATCTCCACCCAGTGGTGGCAAACCCATACACTTTGTTAACAAAATTAACTCCTTAGCTAATATGGTTTACTGTTTTAGACCTCAAGGATACTTTCTTTTGCCTCTCTCTCCTCGAAGACTGTCAGAACATATTTACATTTGAATGGGAAAATCCTAAGAGTGGACGTAAAACCCAGTTGACCTGGATGGTGCTGCCACAAGGATTCAAAAACAGCCCCACTATATTTGGTAACTAATTGGCCAAAGACCTTGAAATATGGGAAGTCCCAACTCCACCTGAAGAGGGACAGCTGCTGCAGTATGTAGACGACATCCTAATCGCCACCAAGACAAAAGAGGCCTGCGTGACCTAGACGGTAAGTCTTTTAAATTTTCTGGGACTTCAGGGCTACCGGGTATCTAAAAAGAAGGCCCAAGTCGTGCAGAATGAAGTGATCTATCTGGGCTACGAAATCAGTGCTGGAAAGAGAACCTTAGGACAAGCTCAGAAAGAAGCAATTTGTCAGACTCCGAGGCCACAGACAGTGAAAGAACTGCGAACATTCCTGGGAATGACTGGGAGGTACAGACTATGATAATTATGGATTGCTTGTTAAACCTTTTGTCCTGGTTTAGCTAAGATAGAGTCAAGTTTTTTTTTCCAGCAGAGAGAGAGGGGGAAGGGATCTTCAGCCGGGTTATTCATACCATGCTGACGTCAGGTCCAGGGGCGGAGCCTTTTTACTTTCGCTTCTGGTTTTGGGGGTTGCCATACACGCGGCAGGCTTGCTCCTTGACCATTTAGCGGTATTTATCTGTATATCTTTTGTCTTGTTCACTGTTATTGCTGTTCATTGTTATTATCATTGCTACTGTTGTTGTTCAGATTGTTCTATCACTCTGTTGTATTAAATTCCTTGTTACTTTAGCCCGGGTCTGTGCCTAACTTCCAGCCCGACTGGCTGCGGGTGGGGGAGGGGCAATGGCAACGTGCTCTCCGATCCCGGCAGGATCTAAACCTGCACACCTTTATATGCACTAACCGCCACTCAACAGAAAAATCTCCAATGGAATAAGGAGGCTATACAAGCCTTTGACCTGTTAAAAAAGGCTCTGATGTCAGCTCCGGCCTTGGGACTCCCAGATGTAAGACATTCTTTATCTTTTCACAAGAGAAACAAGGAATTGCATTGGGAATACTGGCATAAGATTTAGGCCCGTATCGTCAGGCAGTCGCCTATTTCTCCAGGCAACTAGATACAACCTCTAAAGGTTGGCCCGGATGCCTACGAGCAGTTGCAGCAGTGATCTTAAACATACAGGAGGCACGAAAATTCACCTTAGGCCAGAAAATGACTGTATTTGTATCTCACACAGTGTCTGCAGTATTGGAAATTAAAGGGGGACATTGGCTTTCGCCCCAAAGGTTCTTAAAATATGAGGCGGAATTAGTAGAACAAGATGATGTGGAGATTGTAGTAACTAACATTATTAACCCAGATTCTTTCCTGAATGGCAACACAGGAGAACCAGTGCAACATGACTGCCTGGAGACCATCGAGGCAACATACTCAAGCTGCACAGATCTGAAGGATGCCCCTCTGGAAGATGCTGAGAACTGGTTTACAGATGGGAGCAGCTATGTCCTGAGCAGCAAAAGGTATGCTGGGTATGTTGTCGCTATCACCCAAGAAATACTGGAATCAGGACCGCTGCCTGTGAATACATCTGCAATAATTGCTCTGACCCGTGCTTTAGAATTAGCCCAAGACAAAACTGTGAACATTTATACAGACTCAAAGTATGCCTTTGGAGTAGCTCATGCTCATGGAGCAATCTAGAAGGAAAGAAGACTGTTGAACTCACAAGGGAAACACATCAAACATGGGAAGGAAATTCTGAGGCTACTGGAAGCTGTCCAACTTCCAAGAAAAGTGGCAATCATGCATATTAAGGCACACCAAAAGGTGAACACGGATTTGGAAAAAGGAAATGAACTGGCAGACAGAGAGGCAAAACAAGCAGCCAAAAGAGAGGTAAAAATGGAGGGAGCTTTAGTTCTTGATGGGCAAGTCATCCCAGAATGTAAGCCTACTTATACTAAAGAGGATCAAAAGTTAATTACAGACCTGGAAGGATCATATAATGAAGAAGGTTGGGCCATCACTCCCCAAGGGAAGGTAGTAATTCCCTCTTATTTAGCAGACACCTGGTACGAGAAGAACACAGGAAAGGGCACTGGGGAGCGGAGGCCCTATACCGATATTTGGTCAAGAGTATTAGAGCTAGAAATTTGTATACTGTAGTAAGACAGGTGACTCAACAGTGTGACCTTTGCCTCCAGACTAATCCTAAGAATACCCTCACTCTAGAAGTAGGCCAAATTGGAAAAGGAAATGGACCGGGACAACAATAACAATGGCAAATTGATTTTTCAGAACTTCCAAGAAAAGAGGGCTATCGATATTTACTGGTATTAATGGATACCTTTTCAGGTTAGCCAGAGACATTCCCCACTAGGTCTGCCAAAGCCTGTGAAGTAATAGAAACATTAGTACAAGAAATAATTCCACGCTTTGGGGTCCCAGCGACTATATCCTCAGGTAGAGGACCACACTTTAGCTCGAAAGTAGTTCAGCAAATCAGTTGCCGTCTGGGTATAGATTGGCAACTTCACACTCCTTATCGTCCCCAATCTAGTGGCCAAGTAGAAAAAGATGAACCATTTGATTAAGCAGCAAATAGTGAAACTTGGGCAGGAATCAAACCTGACCTGGCCCCAGGCTCTCCCTCTGGCACTTTTGCATATATGAGCCAAACCGAGAGCCGGGGAAGGGTTAAGCCCTTTTGAGATGTTATATAGCAGACCTTACTCAGTACAGAAGGGAACGTCAATGCAAGTTGGGGAGGAAACTATAATTTCATATATGATAGCATTAAGTAAACAACTCGATAGAATTGGGAAACATATATTTGGAACTCGGGGTAGAGGGTTAGATGGGTCTGTACATAATATTCAGCCTGGAGACTATGTGTATGTTAAGTCTCTTACAGATAAGACATTGGAACCACAATGGGAAGGACCGTTTCAAGTGCTACTCACAAAGTTTACAGCCATCAAGATTAAGGAATACTTAGCCTGGATTCATCACACCCGAGTAAAGAGGGCCCACAAATCCCCATAGAAGGTTACACAAACTCAGCTGGGAAGATTACGCTTCTCACGATAAGTCTAATAATCTCCTTTCCCCAGATACCCAGTCAAAGGTTCACTGAATGGCCATGGTCCCAGGCTACATTAGGTATACTGAAAGCATGAGTATAACTGATACTAACTCAGCCTTAACTTTAACTACTGTAGTGGTGCAGGGAACAGAAGTGTATACAAAAGGAGAGGAGGGCACACTTCCCACTGAAATTCGAAAAATAGTTTGGGATAGTGCCACAGAGACAGAGAAAAAGTTACAATCATGGTGGAATATGGCTAACTTCACCTATAGGCCTGACACGTATACAGTAACGACTTTTGTATTGACAATACATGATGCAAAATTAATCACCATACACCCCATTGTAAGCCTTGGAATCAATTACAACGGGACTCTGCTGTACCCCTTTGAACATAAGACCTGGGCTATGAAAACTGGTAATAAATGGCAAGCAGTAGATCTCGAACCCTGTATCATGAAAGAACAATAGGGATTTATATGTGAAAGTAATACCTTAATAACCCAGGATACCTGCTTAGATACTGACCAAAAGATTTGCCACTTTGAAGCACGTCCCAACGTAGATTTGAGGACCATTGTTGTCTATACCGGAAAGGGATGTGCATGTTTAAGGACACTGTGTGACAAAATAACCATAGGTGGGCGAGAGAAGAAATTGATACAGCATCTAAACTATTGTATTTGTAATTTCACCATCATCCTGGGCTGTGATTTCACTTATCCTGCCCCAGTACTTACACATTCCCTCTTGAAAAGCAGCCTCATGGTAACGATACTTCCCGTCCCCATAGGATTAAATGTAAATTACATAGAATGCCAGACTTACACCGGATACTGGAAGAAGTCAAGGAGAAAGGGCAAGAAACTTTACTCACAACCTTTCATGATGGGGAGAGGATAAAAAAGGTCTTAAAGTTGGTTGAGCAGGAAAGGAAACATAATTGGTGGGATACGCTCCTTGGATGGTCGCCGACAACTACTGGAATCTTAAACACAGCCCTTCACCCAGTGGTTGTTTTATTAATATCTGTAGCAATTTTGTTGATCCTTACTGTAGCTATATATGTATGGATCTGGAGACTTACAAAACACTTGCAAGCTATGTATGACACTTTATATCACAATCCGAGCTTTAAGCAATAAACTAACTAATTTGTAGGCTAGTATTAGCATATTATAGGGCAAGGAAAATAGATTAAGAAGTAGATAGATAAGTAGTAAAAGAATTTACTAAGTAAGAAGAAAAGGGGGAATGAGATGGGGAGTCTAAACAGTCTTAGATTGATGGTGCAAGACTTGTGCAAAAACAAAAGGAGGCGTATGGGGCTGTTCGCAAGGACATACCAGGTGCTGATAACGTTGCTAGGCTACTATCTCCTAGCCCAAAGAGTAGTCTCCTCTGGTCCTTGAAGTTGGGGGTATCAGCAACAGATTACCCCAAACACCGGCACAAACTGGCCTGGCAGTCTGGTCAGAAGCCAGAGAACAACTGAGGCTGCGCAAGGCGACAGGGTGAAAAGTTCATCAGCGAGGAAGAAGAGGTACTTCATCTTTACGACCCCTACCCAGGAATTTGCGACCCCTGCCCCGAACTTGAAGAGCTCATCGCACAGGCGCAAGAGGAGGAGACCTGATTACCATGAGAAGCGAGGGGAGGTGGGGGTAGACTCTGTATATGTATAGGCATTCTATGAATATGCACTATTTTGTAACATATAAGCCGGACTGGAGCTGCAAACGATGAGCATGCTTGTGGTGGAGCGATCCCCCATGTGCCCAGCGCTGAATAAACATACCCACTTTATAACTCCAAAAGTTATAGAGTGATTTCTCCACAAGTCATTTGACCTCGTTTGTGTCTTAATCTCACTCTTGGGATCATATCAAAACCTCTCCTGACATTGGATCGGGACACTTGGTCCCCCTCCACTGAGAGGAAGTCTTCCATGCTTTGGATTTTCACTCTGGTCTCAGGGGCCTGAGATTCCAGAAGGCTGGCTTTACCAGTAAAGATTGAGACAAAGAAGGCATTCAGTACCTATTTCTCCATGTCATTTGTCATAAGTACCTCCTCCCTATTCAGAGTGGGCCTGCGCTTTTCCTACTGCTGCCTTTGCTTGATTGTCTACTTGTCAGGATGGACCTTTCTTGAGCATGGTGATCCTTGAAAATCAACCATCTCTCATCTCTCCTGGACTCCTTTCCAGGAACATATCCCATGGGATTCTTCCAAAAGGATGCCTGCAGAGGCCAGGCATCCTCTCCTGAAACCCAGCATTGTAGTCCTGATTTTTGCCCTGCTCCCTCCTCATAGGATCACGAACCCCACCATCTTATGGTCACTGCAGCCAAAGTTGTCCCTGACTTTCACATGCATGACCAGCTCTTCCTTGCTTGTAAGTAACAGGTCCAGCAGAGCAACCTTACTTTTTGGTTCCTCAATCACCCATGTCAGGAAGTTGTCATCAATGAACTCTAGAAAATCTCCAAGATTGCTTGAACACTCCAGCAGATATCAGTGTAGTTAAAGTCCCCCATACGGATCAGGGCCTGGGAATGTGACGTTCTTTCCAGTCATCTGAAGAAGGTCTCGGCTGCTACTTCCTGATCAGGAGGTCTTTAGGACATACCTGCTGCAACAGAAATCATGTAGGTCTGCCTCCCAGTCTTCATCCACAAGCTTTCAACTGCCTCCTTACCCATCTCCAGGCATAGCTCCATTCACTCCAGCTGCTCTCCCACACAAAGGGAAAACCCTCTTTCTTGTCTTTCTGTTCTGTTTTTCCTAAGGAGCCTGTATCCATCCATCACAGAACTCCAGCTGTGTGAGCTGTCTCACCACACTTTCTTGATTCCAGTGACTTTGTAGCTCTGTGATTTCATAGAGACTTCCAACTCATGCGGTCAAGTTCCAACTCAGGAAAACTGAGCTCCACTCAGCTGTTCACTCACCCTTTCCACCCTCAGGACTGGGTCAGGAATTAAGATAAAGACAGAAAGGAATGACTTACACATTATGGTCATGGCAAAAGACAGACTCATTAGAGAAAGAAAAAAGAACATCACTTTAATTCAAACACTGACAACAACACTTAACAGAAAGAGTGGGAGAGTGAGAAGCATTACCACATCTTAAAAACACCTTCCCCCATCCCTCCTTTCTTCCCAGGCTCAGCTTCACTCCCAATTTCTCTACCTTCTCCCCTCCAGAGGTAGTGGGGACAGGAATGGGGGGTTATGGTCAGTCTTCCACTGCTTCCTCCTCGGGAGTGGGACCTCTTCTCCTGCTCCACATGGTTTCCCTCTCATGGCAGACAGTCCTCCATGAACTCCTTCCAGTGTAAGTCCTTCCCACAGGGTACAGCCACTCCTGTGCTGCTCTGCACTGGGCCACCTCCACATGTTGCAGTCCTCCCAGTGCCAAAGTACAGCAGTGGGGGCTGCTTCTTCCACCAGAGCCCTGGCCTCCTTTCAGCACAGACATCTGCTCCAGTATGGGGTTCTCCACAGGCTGCAAGTAGTCATCTGCTCCATCAGTGACCTCTAGGGTGGCTGAGGGGGTGGCCTGCCATCTTACCACAGAATACGAAAGACGTGTCTGCTGCAGCACACCTCTCCCCCTTCCCCTTCCTTTTCTCCACTGACCATGGTGTTCACATACGTGTCTTTCTCATAACTCCTCTTCACAACTCCTAGTCCTTCTCCTAGGTACCCCTTCTTAAATATGATATCACAGAGGTGCAGCAACCATAGCTAGTTGGTCTAGCCTTGTGTGGTGGTTTAGGCCTTACCGGGACCCGAGACCATAGTGCCGTTGTCCCTCCCCCACCCTTGGACTGGACAGGGCAGGGAGTGAGAATCAAACCCCGGGGTTGAGATACGGAAAAATTTAATACAACAGTGTAACAAATAATAAACTGAACAACAACAACAGCAATAGCAATAACAATAAACAGTAATAACAATAATAACAATGAAAAGGACAAGAGATATACCACAAGGATAGAGCAGCGAAGAGGAGTGTGCAGGTTTAACTCCTGCCGGGATCGGAGAGCACGTTGCCATTGCCCCTCCCCCACCCGCGGCCGGTCGGGCTGGAAGTTAGGCACAGACCCGGGCTAAAGTAACAAGGAAATTAATACAACAGAGTGATAGAACAATCTGAACAACAACAGTAGCAATGATAATAACAATGAACAGCAATAACAGTGAACAAGACAAAAGATATACAGATAAATACCGCTAAATGGTCAAGGAGCAAGCCTGCCGCGTGTATGGCAACACCCAAAACCAGAAGCGAAAGTAAAAAGTCTCCGCCCCTTGACCTGACGTCAGCATGGTATGAATAACCCGGCTGAAGATCCCTTCCCCCTCTCTCTCTGCTGGGGAAAAACTTGACTCTATCCTAGCTGAACCAGGACAAGGAGCGATGATGAACAAAAGCTGTTGCCACTCTTCCCGCTCTTGGATGCCCAGATATGAGTCAGCATCATATTGAATAATCTGGCTGGAGCTCCCTCCTCACTGCTGGGGAAACTTAACCCTATCCTAGCTGAACCAGGTCACCATGGCACAGAGGTGGGTCTGATATGGGCCTGGGGGAGCTTTGAGAATCTTTACAAAGGGACCACCACTGTAGCCCTCTCCCCTGCTACCAGAAATCCCACCACACAAACACAGGTTATTTACTGTAGACCAGTTTCAAAGAGGCACCCAAGTGTGCCAGTTCCCCAGTACAGGCTTACATGTTCTTGCTGAAAAAGATTGTTCTTTAGATTTGCTTTATCTATTACTCTGTCCCTTCTGCTTCCATCACCACAGGCCCTTGGCTTGCTTACTCCATACACAATTTCCTTGAATATTTTTTGAGGAATCACTCCCTCCCCAGTGGTTTCTAGTTTAAAGCTCTCCCTGCCCAGTTAACTACAGTGTCAATAATCAAAGACAAAGCTATGCAACTGTATCATCTGAGCAAACATATGAGACCAGGGGTCTGACACACAGAAGCAATTAAATTAGACATGGATCTGGATATATTCTTTTCAGCTAGAATTATGCAAGAAAACACCATGTATCATTGCTTACTGTGAATAAATTGTATAATAATATTTTTAAATCTGCCCTCAGTCTAGCTTCAATAGTCTAATTTTTTTCCAAAAGTGATGTCTCAAGCAAGATTGACCTGAATCAAATAACTTGGGAAACTTAAAGATTTACATTTTGCCAATATTCCCATTCTTACAAGCCTAGTATGCAATTCCATAAAATATTCTTTCCATTTCTCTGGAAGAATTTAAAAGTGTTCTACTGTCTCCTTCTCTATGACATTTTCATGTATCTAATCAGGAAACAAAAGCAATTCAAAAATTACAAGAATGATGGATCACAGACCCCTAAGCCAACAACCTTTCTTGCTCTTCCTAGAGCCACATCATGACACTCCTTAACCTTCTTAACAAGGCTTCTGTCTCCCACTAATTAGAAAATATTTTTTCACAGGTTATTGTCCTGTCACGGTTTGGTTATGAATAGCAAAATATTTACGACCATTTATCAGTAATCAAGTGCCTACAAGAAAGTGTAATTTAACAACAAATTTGCAAAAGAACTAAGGGCTGTGTTCAAACGGTCTTTTTTTCTTCAATTTTACAATGAGGAGATTTAAGAAGAGAGGGACTATCTAATTCTACAAGCATAAAAAACAGGAATTGATGCATATTTTAGATATTTTTAAAACACCTAAAAAAATATGTTTATGTATCAAATGTACAACAGCTATTACATGTTATTTCTCATATGTTGTTCATGTGAAAATATCGTCATGTATCTTGATTTCTCTCTTCCTTTACCAACTTAAAAATGCTTAGAATGTTCTTAATTAATTTATAATCTGAAACAGGAAAGACTTGTGTACCAATAGTTCCTGTTGTAGGTAAGAACCCCTAGGAGTAAGGCTTGTTTTATGTCCATTTATGTCCTGTCCATGGCTACACAGTTTTGTTTGACAGGCACCAAATAAGGAATGCCCATATCAGAGATTTTTATTATTTGAAATCCTTTTTTTCTTGATTACAGACAGCAGAGCAGCTCTTCTGTAACATTTCAAAATGTCAATTTAAGTTATAAATACAGTGATTTATTTTTTTTTAATCTATTGCTACAGCTGATACATATTGTGTTATACTACTGTTATAAAAAGTGTGTTTTAATTATACACGAAAAAAGGGTTTGGAATTAAGAACTGCCATAATTCATGAGAGCAACTGCTTGACTGCCTATAGAATCACAGAACCATCTAGGTTGGAAAGGACCTTGAAGGTCATCTAGTCCAACCATTAACCTAACACTGACCATTCCCAACTACACCATGTCCCTAAGCACCATGTCGACCTTTCTCTTAAACACCTCCAGGGATGGGGACTCCACCACTGCCCTGGGCAGCACATTCCAATGCCTAACAACCCATTCTGGAAAGAAATGCTTCCTAATATCTAGTCTAAACCTTCCCTGGTGCAATTTGAGGCCATTACCTCTCATCCTATCACTTATTACTTGGTTAAAGAGACTCAATGCCAGTTCTCTGCAACTTCCTTTCAAGCAGTAGTAGAGGGCAATGAGGTCTCCCCTCAGCCTCCTCTTCTCCAGACTAAACAACCCCAGCTCCCTCAGCCATTCCTTGTACAACCCTTATTGGAACTCCTACAGTTGGCCTCAGCCCATGACTCCAGCCTGTCCTGGTCTCTCTGCAGAGCCTCCCTACCCTCAAGAAGATCAACACTCCCACCCAGCTTGGTGTCATCTGTAAACTTACTGAGGGTGCACTCAAATCCCTCCTCCACATCATCAATAAAGATGTTAAACAGGAGTGTCCCCAAAACGCAGCCCTGGGGGACACCACTCGTGACCGGCCACCAACTGGATTTAACTCTCTTCACCCAGCACAACTCTTTGGGCCCAGCCATACAGACAGTTTTTACCCAGCAAAGCGTGTGCCCATCCAAGCCACAAGCAGCCAGTTTTGTTACTGATTTTATTACCAACTGAAATTAAATTGTGTTTGATTTTAATATAAGTATAGAATTAAGGGATATTTTAGTAAAAATCATTAATTTTACATTTATTGTATTTTGAATCTAGCAACCGACTGCTACTCTAAAATCCCCTGTACCAAGGCAAAGGGATTGGTCATAATTGTTTAGTAGGAACGGTTAGAACCTAGGTAACAAAACATGAGGTGATTTGTAAACTGATTTATAATACATACATAGGACTAGAAGAATGCAAGTAGTTGTCAAGGTCCAGGATTAATGGGAACTGAGGGAAGTAACCGTAACAGCTTACAGGTACCTGCCAAGAAAACTGTGTCCTTAAGCAAAAGGTAATCCTGGCAGGGGGAGATCGCGACCACCGACTCATGGACCACCTTACTCACACTAAACCCCAGACCCATTTCTAGACATTTCTATCCTGTACTGCGCAGAATCGGAAGTAGGAGGAGAATATGTTAATGATTTCTTGGAAGTTGTATGCTTATGTATGAAGACTTAATTAATATGTATGAGTAAGTTCTATATAAGGTGTATGATTCTGGTGCCTGGCACGTGTTGTTGGTGAGAGCACTCCCCTACACGTCCAGCCATCAATAAAGGAGTGTCTGCTTATCTGCATCAAATTGGTGTCGATAAGTTATTTTTATCCCGGATTTCAGTGACAGTTTCTTGCAACCCAGATGGGACCTCGCTGAGAGAGACCGGAGGAGTCGGGGACCTGATCGATTCCAGCCAGCACCAAGGATTTCTCGGGGACACCCATCGATCCCCAATCCATAAGACTCTTCGCGACGTCCCCTGGATTTTGGTAAGACACTTCTCTTTGGTATTGGGAAAGTGGGTTAAAGTCCCACTGGTGTAAGTCTGCCTGTCAGACGTGGCGAAAGCTGCGCAGGGTTGGACCAAAGGATCCTAACGTAAAGTGTAAGCCTAGGTGTCTGCCCGTAAGACATAAGCAAAATATTGAGGCCACAATACAGTGGAAAAGTAGAAAGAATGAACCAGACTTTAAAAAGGCAAATAAGTAAGATCTGTCAAGAGACCAATTTAAACTGGCCTCAAGCATTTCCATTGGCATTATTACGAATCAGAGTACAACCAAAGATGGAACCTCAGTCAGTCCTTATGAATTACTGTATGGAAAACCTTATGAGTCCCCAGAACCAAATCCAAACATCCATGTAAAAGGAAAACAGGATGTGTATAACTATTTGCTTTCTTTAGGAAAAACATTGACTGCAATTCGGAGTGCAGTGGTGTGGAATAGACCATTATCCCTAGAAACACTAGCGTATGATTTTCAACCAGGAGATTATGTCTATGTGAAAACGTGGACTTCCGAACCTTTACAGGAGCGTTGGAAAGGACCATTTCAGATACTGTTAACAACCTTTACAGCTATTAAGATTGCAGAATCAGATGCTTGGATACACTATACCTGAGTGAAGAAAGCACCTACTCCATGGAAAATTATAAGCCGTAACCCAAAGACTTTAAAACTGACTTTAAAACATGTTTAATATTTCATGTCAGCTTGTGATTGTTCTCCTTATATTGGCTTGGAAGGTGACACTGGTGGAATCATGTGTTGATCTGGTGGCAAGGAACAGAAGGCAATCAGATACAGAACAATTAATCCAAATGCCCAAAGAAATGCCTGAGGAAAATTTGATGTTAGGATTGATCAAGGGATTTGCCAACTTACAAAATGTCACCCAGATCACAGCTTGTTAACCAATCCCAAGAGCAGCAGGTGAATCTATTCCTTGGGGAATCTTGACTATGAATTTGACCTATCTAGAACACAAAATGAGACCACTTATTGCAAACAAAAGCCAGTGATTCAATGGTATAAACAAGTGAAAGTTATTATGAAACAAAGGAAATCACAGGGAAAAAAAAATCAGACTGTGAAAAACTACTAAATTATTACTTTGTAACAGGGTTTCAACCTAGTGCTTTGTATCAACTTCCCCTCCCAGGAGGCCCAAACCCTTATCTAGGATGGTGTCTATATGATGAACAAGTTGAAAACAACGTGAGCAGGAGCATCATGGAATGGCAGTGTAACAAAACTGGGCAAAGTACCCAAAAACAGTCACAGTGGGACTCTGTATGGTCTATGTCCATATTCTCACTCTTTCAGTATATGGCCAAAACTCCTTGGTATTTTACGTGGGACAGTACCTGGATTAAAAGCGTGTTTGCAATCCTTCCCTCTATAGTAGATAAGGGCACTACTCGACTGGAAAAGTAACATGTAGTACCTTGGTGGAAATGTGAAAAGGCATATGATTGCAGCAATGCAGACTTAATAATTCAAAGAATTCCTCAATTAGCAGCTGCTTTGAAGTTTAGTTGTTATTGTCTAGGTTTTCATAATAACCTCACCATGACTAGCATCTTTACACCCAGAAAAGGATACTTTTTAGTTGTAAGAAATCTACCATTCAGAGTCCAGGGCATTTAGTTTGGGCATTAAGTGATGGCACCCGGACAACACACTTACCAGTAGATGGTAAGGTGAAACAAATTACTTTAGGCCTGCCAACATTGTGTCCAATTTGGAAGAAATCACCATTCAAGGCCTCCCTGGAAAATTTAAAATGAGAATGAATTAAAAGGTCTGAAACAGATGATGACACCTGGAATGAACCATCAACGGGAGTAAAAATTGGCTGGGCTTTAGAGTCTCTTTTGAACCCAATAGCATCCTATAGGAATAGAGAATGGCTTTATCACTTAACAGGACAAGTAGAAAAATTGGCCAATGTGACAAGAAAAGGATATAAAGAATTAAACATACAGTTACAGGCAACTTCCCAAATGACACTTCAAAATCGGATGGCTTTAGACATGCTTCTGTTAAAGGAGCATGGAGTATGTGGATATCTCAAAGATAGATTGGATCGTTGCTGCATTCATATCCCGAATGTTACACAGGATGTAGAACGCGATCTAGATCTGTTAGGCAAAATCGAAAAAGAAACAGAAACCATTCAAGAAGACATGTCAGAAGATTGGCTAGGAAAAATTTTTAGTGGATTAGGTTGGAACTTGAGCTCTTGGCTGAAATCCCTAATTAAGACTCTGGTTTTGTTACTGATTGTCTTTTTAATGATTATGCTGGTATATTCATGTCTTAAAGGACAGTTTACTAATAAACTTGCAATACATCATAGAATTATAAGAGAAGTACCCACTATGCCACCAGACTATAACCCACCACCACCATCATCTGGCAAGACAAACTTTGGCTTCAAAGATGACAATGAATAAAAGTGTGAAAGTATTGAAATAATTTTCAACACTTTCAAAGGGGGGAAATGTTACTGATTTTATTATCAATTGAAATTAAATTGTGTTTGATTTTAATATATGTATAGAATTAAGGGATATTTTAGTAAAAATCATTTATTTTACATTTATTGTAGTTTTGAATCTAGCAGCCGACTGCTACTCTAAAATCCCCTGTGCCAAGGCCAAAGGGATTGGTCATAATTGTTTAGTAGGAACAGTTAGAACCTAGGTAACAAAACATGAGGTGATCTGTAAACTGATTTATAATACATACATAGGACTAGAAGAATGCAAGTAGTTGTCAAGGTCCAGGATTAATGGGAACTGAGGGAAGTAACCGTAACAGCTTGCAAGTACCTGCCAAGAAAGCTGTGTCCTTAAGCAAAAGGTAATTCCGGCAGGGGGAGATCGCAACCACCGACTCATGGACCACCTACTCACATTACACCCCAGACCCATTTCTAGACATTTCTAACCTCTACTGCGCAGAATCAGAAATAGGAGAATATGTTAATGATTTCTTGGAAGTTGTATGCTTATGTATGAAGACTTAAAGAATATGTATGAGTAAGTTCTATATAAGGTGTATGATTCTGGTGCCTGGCACGTGTTGTTGGTGAGAGCACTCCCCTACATGTCCAGCCATCAATAAAAGAGTGTCCGCTTATCTGCATCAAATTGGTGTCGATAAGTTATTTTTATCCTGGATTTCGGTGACAGTTTCACCAGGAGAATGCTGTGGGAAACAGTGTCAAAGTCCTTGCTAAAGTCAAGGTAAACAACATCCACAGCCTTTCCCTCATGCAAGAAACAGGTCACCCTGTCATACAAAGAGATCAGGTTTGTCAAGCAGGACCTGCCTTTCCTAAACCCATGCTGACTGGGCCTGATCATCTGTTTGACCTGCATGTGTTGTATGATGGTACTCAGGATGAGCTGCTTCCCGGGAACTGAAGTCAAGCTGAGAGGCCTGTAATTTCCCAGATCATCCTTCCAACCCTTCTTACAGGTGGGCATCACATTGGCCAATTTCCAATCTGTCAGGACCTCCCCGGTCAGCCAGGACTGCTGGTAAATGATGGAAAGCGGCTTGGCGAGCACCCGAGCCAGATCCTTCAGCACCCTCAGGTGTATCCCATCCAGTCCCATGGACTTGTGTGTGTCTGTGTGATGCAGTAGGTCACTGACTATCTCCTCCTGGATTGCGGGGGGGCCATTCTCCCAGTCTCTGTCTTCTGGCAGAGGAGGCTGGATTCCCTCAGTACAACTAGTCTTGCTATTAAAGACTGAGGCAAAGAAGGCATTAAGCACCTCAACCTTTTCCTCATCACTTGTTGCCTTGTTTCCTTTTGTGTCTAGCAGGGGATGGAGGCTCTCCCTGGTCTTTCTTTTGCCACTCACATACTTATAGAAAAATTTCATGTTATCCTTGATTGCTGAAGCCAGATTAATTTCCAGCTGGGCTTTAGACCTCCTGATTCCTGCCCTCCATAGCCTCACATTCCAAGCAGATCAGGAAATAGGCTTATAGATTTTTGGAGGCAATGCATATTGTAATTGTCAAAATTTTGATGCCATCCCCCCTTAATAAGATCCTTCAAGGACCTACATTTTTATGAAGCAGAGGCCTGAACAAAGACCGTGGCTGCATATAGAAATGTTCCTGCTGACCTGAATGGCCTTAGATAGAATACAAGCACTTCACTTGGCTAACACAAAGTTTAACAAGGATTGAATAAAGCATTTTATCCTTGCTCTTCTTCAGCGGGGAAAAAACGCACCAAAGAAGGTACAGTAAGGAAGCCCTTTGGCCTAAACACACATGAGTTAAAAAAGTAGGACTGGCTTTGAGGAAGATGTGTGACTACATCTACAAAGGCTGCAGTATTGGCAAGTTCCTGACCTTCAGATCAGGAAGATACTAGCAGTGTTCTACCACCTCTGTGAATGGTTTCACATCATTCCCACTTCATCAGCAAAAAGGTGACCTGTTCCTCACTGGGCATGCATTTGTTTGCCATGGCATATCTCGTTTACATAGCATACCAAAACAGAGATAGAGGTTGTGAATTACTGTGTACCAGACCCAGGGATTTTCTATAGCTCAAACACAGTGACGACTAACAAGAATTTTCAGAACATACATTCCCTTGACACAAGGTGCGTCCAACATTTCTCTCAGGATATACAAAACCAGAATTCCAGTGGATTAATGATAACATTCTGAAATGCTTCTACAGAAAGGGGTGCCACTAATATGTTTTCTTAGGACAACACAAAATTGCTACCAGGGGTAAAAAAAATTATTGGCTGCCTGAAGTGTTGTTTTACCATTCAAACAACATGTGTTTTCCCGATTCTAAAACTGATCCAAATCAAAGGAGGAAAAAATTATCTTCTGGCTACTGGCCTAGTGACCTATCCTGAACACCATTTTTCCTCCTTTGAGTTTCACCAGGAAAAGCAAAATACATTGGTTTTATTCTCCATGGAATTTCCATGATAAACAATCAACCTGCAGTAATTCGGATGACCAGTGACATTATTCATGTTCTTAAGTCTTTGTGGGATTAGGTCTCAATTCCACAGTGCTTCAAGGTTATATGAGGTTCTTAACTAATTTCATTTGCACTTTAATGAAGGATTTCTTTTTTTTTTTCTTTTTCTGAGCAGAACATTTCTGTAACTGTGCAGTTGAGATATGAAAGAAATGCTTCAATAGAAGTCAGAAAATAACAGCAAAGTTAAATCAAAGTCAAAAAAAGAACTGTCATTGAATTCTTTAGTGAAATTCATAGGGGAAAAATAAATCAAAACCATAAAATGCCACCACTTTCTTTAAATAAATATATTGACATAGCTGTTTAAAATAAGCACAAGTGTACCTGAGGAACATTTTCTGTTTATTCTTGGATTGTAAATTAAATGTCTACATTCTTCCTCATAACATTGACAAAAGCAAATCAGTTCCTAACAAAATATTCTGACATGTTCTTAAGTAGCTTGCCAACACATCCATTGTTACATATGATATAACATAATGGTGTGTGTTCATTAAGTTCATGTTTTACAGTATGGCACATATGTTATTTCTCTCCAAATGCCTGCAAGCCAAGTGGAAAACATCAATAGCTCTGGTGACATTGAACACTTCTACCAAAATACAGAATTCCAGCTTTGTGTTTTCCACTGTCTGCCTATTATGCAAAAAAACAAATTGCCAGTATGTCCTTTTGCTTAAAGCTGCAAATACATAGATCACAGTAAACACTAGTTGTCACCACTGCTGTACATGTCTTCTTACGAATTTTATTTTGAAAGGCCCTTCGTATAAAAACAGTGATTCATATGAATTGGCTTCATCATTTTCCGAAGTCTGTAAATGTATGCAGCTCATGAGAGAGTAAGACTATTTCCCCTTGTGCTGACTGTGTCTAGAAGTCCACCTTTGATCGATTTCAGACCATTTTCCTAAAAAATTATTACAGCAGTGGGAAGGAGAACACTTTTTCCAGCTTATTTAGTCAATAAGTATCAGAGCAAGCTAAATTCACAATAGAGATTACAGTTCAAGATTTCTGCTAGTAACTCTTCCAGACCCAGCCCAGATGTCTGGACTAGGACTGGCACCACTAAGCTTACATGAAACAGTGGTCTACAACACATCTGAAGGTGGCAAACTTCAATATACAGGAAAGTCTTGGAAATAAGCTAACTGGTATAATAGAGAGTGTCAGCCTTTGATTACAAGGAAATATTTCCTAGTGGAATCCTGAAAACCCAAAGATATCATAAGCTCTCTAAGTTCTTCTAATTAAAGCTCACCACTCTATGTGATTGAAAGTAATATCAGGAAAAGGTTTTCTTGTAAAGAGTGACAAATCGAAAGGACAAAAATGTTATACCAAGAACTGACTCTCAATCACCACTTCTAGGTTTGAAATCCACTACAGAAGAAGTCACTGAAAGTTATTCTAAAACCAGTGGATGGAGGGAAGAGACAACATAGAGGAAGCTGGCATTTAAAATACATGCCTCAAAAGTAAAACCTGTGTTTTCATTGTCAGATGTGCAGTAAGGTGTGTTCAGATTTTACACAACATAAAACAATTTGAGAGAGCTAAAATGTATGAGCAGAGGAAAAAAAGTATGATTAATCTCCTTCAAATGCATTTCACACAAAAACCACAAATGCAGTACCACACATGCACACCACAGTTACAGGGTAAGTTCAGTGCACTATTGGCCCCTGTTTGATAGAATGAGAGACATTATTGCTAGGAAGGAATATCTTGAGCCTTAATCTGCATTGTTAACAACAGTAGCAATGAAATTCACTTAAGTGGAATTTCAACTTTTTATAGGATATAAATTGTCATTGAGCTTGTGTTTCAAGCTCCCTCTCCCAGCACTGACTTAAGTACAGATTAAAGCCTTCAGCAATGCATGCCCACAGCTCACGTGAAGTTTTTGACCTTTATGTGACTTCATAATGACTTCTGTGCCATTTTTTTAAGATTAAGTTCTTTGTAATATACCAATTTCCAGATATTCCTCATTCCCATTTAGATGAAGTTGCAGGTATTTGGGCTATAAATGAGTTCTGAGTAAAAGTTAAAAGTGTTGCTATCGTTTCTCTGCATTTTTTCATCAAAACCACATTTGCTATTAATGACACCAATAGTATTTTCTTAACACCACATACAGAAATATTTTTTAATGGATTTTTTTCCTCTTTTGGCAGCATTTTCCTTTTGTTCCTGTCAAACAGTAAAATAACATAGATATTTATGAATTGTCAAATTTCAGTGTTGCATCATACCTGACAATATTCTTGGTATTTTTAGCCTGAAATGAGTAATACATGGTCAACGTTACTCTCGGGTTGAATATGCTTGGTTATTTCCATAGGCTCTGGGGCCAAAACCAGGATGCTGATCATGAATATTAAACCTTCCCCTCTCACAACACATTTACAAAGATGGCCTTTATTTCTTTTTACATCATTTGCAGTAGAGATACCTTCCATAAGTTGTTACTCCTTAGAATTGTTTTGCAAAGACCTCAAGTACAGAACAAGCTAATACTCCAAAAGAAAACTCTATTCCTAGAGGCAGTCAACAATCAGTAGAACTACTGCATTTCAGTAAATAGGTCTGAATTTTGTCAGTCAGGAAGTTTTTATGGCCTTTTTCAAATTTGTACCAAAAAAACCCCACCTTGTTTTGATGCAATGTACGTTGCCATATATGCAGTGAGGAATTCTTTAATATCATAAGTGGAATTAAGGACATATAAATCACAGACTTTCTGTAACTTTCTATTAATAAAGAAATGGCCACTGCTCCACAATAAACCACACTGCAAATCATTCTAAATGTTCTTGGACAAATTATTCAGACACTGCCAGTGGCTGTTAAAAGCAACTCAAAATAACCACTCAAAATAACCACAAAATAAGAAAAAAGATTCCCAGAAATTCTGAATACAGTATACTTTAATGTCTCTTAGGTAAGACCCACTGCTGTCTTACAATACTTCAAAACATTTTGATGTAGAGCTCTGCTAACATAGAAATTTGTCTGCAAAACTAGAGGAGGTTCTCTGAGCTAAAACAACTCTGTTCAGTTTCTCTGGAGCTTCAATAGCCAAATAAGACATACATTCACAGAAGACACAGGCAAGACAAAATCCCCTGCTTTTTGGATAATAGACACAATCTACTGCTTGATGAATGCAAAGTTTCCAGTGCAATGTTACCATATAGCTGTATAGGGTAAGGTAGCAAAACACTTACTGACTTCTATACAAAAAACCTTGGTTTCAAGTATGTTTGCAAAGTAATTGAAGAGAACATGTGTAAACATCCAATAAGAAGTTTCTTTCCTCAAGGCCCAGAGAGGAATTTTTTATCTATTAAATTATTTCCCTAATGGCTCATATAGGCTTGAATTTCATAAATCTACGTGATATGATTCCCATTATATTCAAGAACATGCTAAAGCATTGATATTCTGTTTTTTTAAGTACTTTTCCTGACTGAGGACGCACTGTGCCCAGCTGAACTGCATATAGTATTTTACCATAAAAAGCATGTCATGTCTTTGGGTGATCAGGCTTCTACTTTAGAGCTCAGCAGCGGAGATAATGTGAAAGGTGATGAGGACTCAAAGGATGAGGACACCAGAAGAGCAGGAGAATAAGATTCAGTTCTGCTTTTTCCCCTCACTGTTTCAATGTCTTACCATTTTGAATCTTACTATTTTGCTGAATGAGCATGCAACCCAGATACAATGTTTTGGAAAAATGGAGTAAACTGAATAGCTATGGCTGCTTTCTTTCACTGCTGTGGCACAGTAACTTAACATTATTGCACTGAATTGCTGAATACATTCAGTGGTATTAGTGGCTCTGTAAAGATACTGTAATGACTAACATAAACATTATCCTTATTCAAGAGGATTAGAGTAGGTTTAGTACTTATCCAAAAGCTGGATGAATTTTCCTCATCATCAGTGGAAAAAGAGGGACAAGAATGTTGACATTCTACACATCAAAATGAGCTGGAAGGGACTACACACTAGGGCTGATGTCCTATACTTACTCTAACACAGTTATTTATTCACACACTAGTTTTTTAGAAGGTATTTTTTCATTTTAGCCCTTATTGTTGCTTTCTTACAGCATTTTTTAAGAAAAAAAAAATAGAAAATGTTCTGATTCTCTTTGTTTTTCTTCTTTACATTGTTGCTAGGGATTACTTTTGTTTTCACACTTTATGTGCCACTATTGTACAGTTCAGCCATTGTTTTAGGAAATAACATTTTTCAAAGACCACACATCGTATTTGTGTATTAATCTTTCCATCTCTCACGCTTTTGTGATTGCTTTATTTTACATCATTTAGCCGAATTAAAAAAACATTCAGCTACAGTTTGATCATATCTTTAAATCAGTCATAAGAACTTACCTGTTTTCCTTGCTAAGTGACATATCCAGTTACCATTATTAGTTTACTTACAGTCATTCTTCAACACATATAGATAATTTATTGGCCTTATCAGTACCATCGAATTAACATGGCAGGATACATTAGTACATTTTAAAATGAACCAATTATGACCAGTTAGACAAGTGGTAGAAAAATACTGTAGTATTTTGTGCTATGAAATAAGTATTGCTTACAGAGGGCTATGTACATAATAAATTAGCCATTATGTGGGTATTTGTGATGTAGCATATTATTAAGAATAATCACTCTTCTCCACAACATAGTTTCAACTCACTTCAGCTGACAAAATTAAATTTGAAGATGTCTAAGCTCCCTACTTAGTATGGATACAACTACTGAGCTTAACAACTGACTCCATTAGCTAATATTTACAGAAAACCAGCCATGATCCAGGTAATGGCGAGGTCATAGCAACACAGAGACAGCCTAAGTCCTTTAATTAAGAAGGTTTACCATCTTGTTCTCACTTTTACTCATTCTCCTTCCCATTCACCACATCTGTATAGCAAAGTGAAGATGCATCACCTGTATATGTAATTATTATAGATTGTTTTCAAACACTGAATAAGCAGTGGTGCAGAGCTGGGCTACCTGTTTTGAAAATGGCAGATAACCATATTCTGATAACAACAGAAAACAATCCACAAGCTGTGGTATGGCTGTCTTTCCATCCCTTGAGTATTACAAAAGAGCTGAATCCAGATTTTTCAGTCTGTCCTTACAAACCTGTTCCATCTTTTTGAAACTAAGTTTTTACGGGTGATTATCATATCAATCATATCATATCATATCTCATATCTTCTTTTTCAAGACCCTTCTAAGTTTAGTTTCTTTCCAAATAGTCATTCCTGAAAGAAATGAAATTCAAGTTTACCTCAACTGAGTATGACAACAGAGCTACACCAATTAACCATAGGTCAAAATCTGCACTATTTCTACACAGTTCATGTATATGTATTTTATTGTTGTCTATCGGGGGGCGGGGCAGGGGGGGAGGGGGGAAAGCATATCTTAAAAAGGATGTAAGCTATTAGAAACTACTCAGCTTTCTCCACTCAGGGCATACCAGGCACAAGCTCTCTGTAACAAAAATATTTCATATTCCTTCTTTGAAGATATATTGTCAGGGTGCTGTTACAGGAATATAGTTAACAGGACTACTACAACATATTAGTAGAAAAGAAGCCTTTTCTTTTCTTTTACAAGGAGAAAAACTGTATGGCATAATGTTCAGGAGTTCATATGGCTCTTGGCTTCTATATTCCACCATTTTTCAGCAAGAATGGAATCCATCAAAAAGAAAATCAAGTGTTAGAGGCTTTGACAGCTTTCATTTGAACTGATCAGAGAATGACCTGACATAGATTGATGCAGTGCACTATGTTTACAGTAAAAATGTAGATGACAATACAATTCTAAAGATGATACAGGTGTGTTTTAAGTCTACAAAATTGGTTCATCACTATATATTTGAGCATGCTTTAAAATATATCATGTATAATTGATTATATCAGCTAAAAGGAATGTTTCCATATACTTCATCTGCACAGCTTCCCACTGCAGTACACATCAGAATACCAAGTGAACCAACAATACTGCTGACAGATTAAGTCATAAGAGGTATGAAGAACACATAGTAGGACAGGATTTCACTACTCAGTGTTCACTCCTTCACATATCATGATAGAAGAAGACAAAACATCTCCATTTGCATCAGGGAACACTCCACACAGAATCACAACAACAAGACTACTCCAATACAGGATATCTTATACCTTCATCGTTATGACATTTTTCTTCAGACTGGACATTAGGAAAAAAAAATTCCCAGAAAGAGTGGTCAGACAGTGGAATGGGCTGCCCAGGGAGGTGGTGGAGTCACCATCCCTGGATGTATTTAAGGGTCATTTAGATGAGATGTTGGGGGATATGGTGTAGGGGAGAACTTTGTAGAGTAGGGCTGATGGTTTGACTCGATGATCCCAAGGGTCTTTTCCAACTTGAATGATTCTATGATTCCATGATTCTATGATTCTATCTGAATCATCCTGAAAGATTTTTTATTGTTAGAGAAAAGGAATCTCCTGTTTGATTCTTCTACTAAAGTATTCATTCCTGCTGTTCAATCCCAGAAAAAATGAAGAACACAGTATTATTTGTTGGCAGAAGCCTTTGCAGTATTTGAAGACTGTCATCATGTATCTCCCAGTCTACTTATCTCTAAATTAAACACCACCAAGTTGTTTAATCTTTCCTGATAGGTCAAGCCATTCCCCTAGTTTGTCAAAATAGTTTTGAATTCCATCCCATATCCCAATATGCTTGTAGCCTCTCCTAAATTAGTGACATTGGCAAATTCATTAAAATCACTCTTCATTTCACTATCTTTTAGAACAGTCCATAGATTTATCTTCTAACCTCTGTGTTGGAATTCATTTTGTTTGTATAAATCCGAAGTTAAATGAGACCCCTGTTCTTTGAACACAATTTGTGATACAAAGATGAAAAAAGGACAAATTTTTGTGAGAAACAGTTAAGTAGCAATGACTAGCCCCTTAGAAACTGCAATTTTACTTAAAATGATGACTGATGTTAGCTAAACAAGAAATAGGTGCCACCATAAACTCATTTTCTGGGTTTATAAGTATATATTAATATGTAAAACTCCCTGAATTATTTTCATGGGAAAAAAGGCAAATTAATAACACCATCTATGAAAGAGTTAAAGAAATCTGTCCAGGATATTAATGACTATTCCCTGACTTTTAACATATTAAAAGTGCCAACACCTAATCACCTTAGTCTCATTACTTCTATTCCATGTTATTAAACATTATTATGCCTCTGTTCTTTAAAGTAATTATCCATCTGTTTGCTAATCTAAGCACTGATTATTATTTACAGTTGTATTACCTGTGAAACTAGTCTAGTAACACACCTGTCTTAGTTCATCTATTGCTTTGCTTAAATACAGTCACAAGTTTAAACAATCACTGATTTATACATATATACAATTTGGGTTGTTGATGGGAAAGTTCACTTTTCTTAATCACTGGAGATCCAAAAGAAACAGATTACTTCAAATATGCATATGGGAAGTTTCACTAGTCACTAATCTTACTCAGATAAGTATTACCGTCCCAGTTTCAGCTTGGATAAAGGTTTTGTTTTGTTTTGTTTTGTTTAATTAGTAGCTAGACTAGTGCTGTATTTTGGATTCAGTGTGGGATTTGGTATGAGAAGAACACTGATAATAGACTAGAAGTTTACAGTCATTGATAAGAGATCAAGGACTCTGTAACTCCCCATGTCCTATCCAGGAACAGGTGTACAAGAAGCTCTGAGGGAGCACAGCCAGAGCACCAGGCCTAAATTAGCCAATGGCATATTCCATATCAAGTAATGTCATGTTCAGTATATAAAGGAGAGGCAGCTGGGAAGGAGAGGGCTCTCTCTCACTTCCGGGATTGAGATTGCAGGATCTTGGTATTTCAGGACTGCTAGATGCGAACAGGCTGACTATCAGTCAGCAGGTGGTGAGCAATTGCATTGTACGTTACCATTTTGTATTTTCTATTATTTTTATTGTTTTATTTTAATTATTAAGCTGGTTTTATCTCAACCTTCAAGTCTCCCTCCACCTCTCCAATTTCATCCCCTATTCCCTGGGCAGGGGAGGGTGAGTGAGCAGCTGCATGGTACTCAGTTATCCTTTGAGTTCAAACCACTTACTGAGAACAAAATTAACTTCACAGATAAATAGCTCTGTCTACTCTCAGCTGAAATATCATTTAAATGTTAATAATTCATTTTATACATCATATTTAATGATAAAAATTAGAAATTAGGGTCCTTATTCAGGAAAAATGAAAACAAATCATCAAACACATCGAACAATTTGAGTATCAAATTTTCAAAGTTTATGAAGAGAAAGATATCTAATGAGATTCTTTTAAATATACTCCATAGGTCAGCAGAAAGATTGTCCAGCTGACATTTGATGTTTTCAAAAATGTCTAAAGAGTGGAGACAGACCATATATGATCTGTAGAAACCTTTAAAAATTGCTAGACCTAGGTGTTTTCCTGATAAGGTGATTGAATTGAGCCCAAAATATGGATGGAAATGCAGGGAAACAACAGTATTAAGGATACACCCATGCATTACAGTGAAAGTACTGCACAGAAATGGCCAAACCAACTTTAAAAAAGTAATTTCAGAGATGAAAAGTAAAAGGACTGTGCCATTCCCAAGCTAATTAACTTGCTGAGAGGAATAAATAATTAGTATCATAATATTGCTGTACAGGAGCTAAATTAGTGTATCAGCATGGTATCTGACTGAACTGCCTGTTTGGTGCTGAGATAGGGATTTCTAGCATGATGCTGCATTGCAAGTTATGGGTGTGGTAACATTTCAAATCTATGGAAGAACCAGAATCAAAACTGGCTAATAAATTTTTTATATTTTTAAATGCTAATTCTTGCTTTATTTTTATTTTTTACTATTTAAAAGTAAACCAGCAACCTATCTATGTGACGTTCATTATATTCTATTTTTCACCCAAATACAAGGTCAGAGAAAGATATTTCACTGAAAACAGAATAACAAGTTCTATTTCACTGACTTACTCTATTTAGTTCCAAAAAAACTATTACCATAATGAAGAATAGACTACAGAATAAATGTGCATTATGCAGCTTTAATTTAGTATTAATGTTTTTACACAGAATTTGAGTATTCAACTCATGGAAAAAAAAAAAAAAAAAAAAAAAGATAAATACATGTTATCATTTAATCTTTAAACATTACCTTATAACATTTCTTTAGACTTATGGTTTGAGCTCAGCGGGCAACTGAGCACCATGCAGCTGTTCACTCACCCCTTCCCCCTCAGGAATGGGAAGGAGAAAATAAAGCAAAAGGCTCAGGAACTGAGAGAAGGATAAAGAGAGATGATTCACCCATTATGATCATGGATGAAAGACAGACTCGCTAGTGGAAGAAAAAAAAGAACCAATTTAATTCAAACACTAACAACAACAATTAACAAAACAGAACAGGACAGTAAGAAGTATTACCACATCTTAAAAACATGTTCCCTCCACTCCTCCCTTCTTCTTGGGCTCAGCTCTGCTCTCAGTTTCTCTTCTTCCTTGCCCCGAGTGGTGTAGGGGGCAGGGAATGGGGAGCATGGTCAGTCCTATTGTTCCTCCCTCCTCAGGGGGAAAGGTCATTGCATTCTTCCCCTGCTCCAGCATGGGGTCCCTCTTACGGGAGACAGTCCATGAAATTTCTTCAGCATGAGTCCTTCCCACAGACTGCAAACTCCTCACAAGTTGCTCCAGCATGGGTCCCTCCTGCATATTGCAATCCTCCCAGCACCAAAGTACAACAGTAGGGACTTCCCACAGAGTCTCAGCCTTCTTCAGGCACAGCCATCTGCTCCAGTGTGGGGTCTTCCACAGGCTACAGGTGGGCATCTGCTCCACCAATGACCTCCACGGTGGCAGCGGGCGTGGCCTGCCATCTCACCATGGAGTGGGGCTCTCTGCTACAGCACACCTTCCCCACTTCCTCCTCCTTTCTTCTACTGATCTTGGTGCTTGCATAGGTGCCCTCCTTGCAACACCTCACAACTTCCCAACAACTCATCTCAGGTTCCCCTTCTTAAATATGTTATCACAGAGGTATAGCCACCATCACTGCTTGGCCTGGCCTTGATGCAGAGGCAGGTCTGACTTGGAGCTGGGGAAGCTCTGAGAAGGTTTTCCAAGGGGCCACCTCTATAGCCCCCTCCCCCACCAAACGCCTGCCACACATACAAACCCAACACAAGTCTTCATGCCATTAGTATTAGCATTTTATTTCCATTTATGATATTCACTGTCATGTTTGTAAATATCTAGTGCTTAAAATCTCTGATCAGCAATGCCATTAAATTCTTTATATTCAGGCCTCATTACAATTAGGTACAAACAAGAAAAAAGGAAACACCATTGTCTCAATCTGATAAAAAGTTTCCTGAGTAATTTTTTTTTATTTGAAGAAATTACAGGGATAGAGTGTGTACTTCAAAAAAAAAAAAAAAAATTCTTGGTAATTCGTTTTGTTTTACTGTGGGAGACCACATGACTCTCTACAACTGTAGAAAGGTTGGTGCTGGTCTCTTCTCACAGGTAATTAGTGATAGAACAATTGTGAATGGCTTTAAACTCCAACAGGGGAGGCTTAGACTGGACATACGGAAAAAAATTTTCACAGAAAGAGTGGTCAGACAGTGGAATAGGCTGCCCAGGGAGGGGGTGGAGTCACCATGCCTGGGTGTGTTTAAGATGAGATGTTGGGGGATATGGTGTAGGGGAGAACTTTGTAGAGTAGGGCTGATGGTTGGACTTGATGATCCCAAGGGTCTTTTCCAACCTGAATGATTCTCTGATTCTGTGAATCAGAAAATACTGCAGGCTGTTTGATTGTCTCATTATCCAAGTCTACTCTGAAGACCACAAACAAGTACACAAGATGGAAGTCCTGTTTTTTATTTGTAGAAGCACTGAAATGGTATACCTCAGAGCTCTTTTGAGTTGTATCCATGCTTTGTTTCAGCAGAACTTTTCTAAAGTACAACAGTCAGCTATGATTCTGTGTATCTCACCATCACACATCCTTCAGCATACAATCCAATTCTGACCTGTCTGTCTCAAACAAACCACTGCAACCCCTTCCAATAAACTGTTTAAAGAAAATGTGTCAAAGTCCTTAGTCTCTGCTCTGAATTCTCAGTAGAACATTTATCCATAATGCATTAGTGGAAAACTTTGACCTCAGTTCCTACCTCCCTCTTACATGACAGGACAAAGTACAGCCAATTTAAACAAGACTCACAGAAGAATTTCAAGTGGTAGATACCAAGGGACAGGCTTGACACCAGCACCCCAGTGCCATAATGGGTCATCAGAGTCTGCTACATTTTCACAGCATACAGAGACCTTGGGTGAGCTCTTATACGAGAAACACACACAGCAGCACAGAGTCCTTTGCAGTGCTTACATATACCCCAATGCAGCCAAGCAGTGAGTCTGTCTTCTAACCTGAAAGAAGAATATAGTACCCATGCTTTAAAGTTGTAAATTAAAGGTAGCAAGGAATGGTGTCTGGTTGCTAAGACCTGGTCACTAAGATCTCGAACAGACCATACCTACACTAGTGAATTCTTATTCTTAAATTCTTCACATTCTTAAAACAACCTAGCTGGAAAAGGATTTATCATATAAACATCATGGTGAACATTTCACAGTTTCTTGCAGACTATAAAGAGTGCGGTCATCTCCTGGCCTCCCCAATACTAAGACTGTTTTTTGCTGTGCAACTATGAAAAATCAGCAGGTTCCCTCACAACACCTCTTAAAAATGGCATTTGTATAGCATGATGTTAGAAGTGCATCTGGCATGGCCTGGGTATAGCACAAAGCCTGCTGGGATGATATTAAACAGCTGTGCCAGAAGGAACATGCCAAAGTGGCACAGCCTTATGTATTCTAGTAATTGAGAGCATTTTAACAGCCAGATCATACCCAAGGAGGATTTTGGTGAGCACAGGCCAAATTCATGCCAAGAAGCATTCTGATTATTTATTTGCACAAATGTGTGCCAATGCCAGAAAACAGTAGTGGCACACTCAAAGTCACTTGCATAAACACAGCTAAGTTAGATAACTTAGGCCTACACCAATTAATCTCCCATTTCCTCATATAATCTTAAAGTCCTCATGTTCCAAACTTCCTCTGCAGGTTCATATTTCTTTGGTTCATGTCACACAAGGGTTCCAGAGGTTTTACAGTTAACATTTATCTAATTACACTACTTACCTAGTGTTTCCCATGGCTTTTATACATTGATTTCTGATAGAGGCTCTGAGTTTGCAAGTCTCATTCTGATCTAATGATGCATTGTGATTTAAGAGATAACATTTATATTTTTCTTCTCAATGTAGGAATAGATTTTTAAAAATTTAAGATGTAAATATATCTTTCTGTTCATTTTGGGGGAAAAAAAGAAGTCAAAGGTACAGATGGAAGGACTAGGTAATTAATTATCTTTGCAAAGAAAAGTAATGGCCTACAATTTGTCTCTCTAATGTAAATTTAATTATTTAGAAGTAGAAAAAAACCTATATCATCAAAAACAGTGCTTTGCAATTAGAAACAACTGTATGATACGTAATTCATAAGCTGATCAGGTTTCACCAGAAAGCTGACTAGAGGCTTGCTCCTGCTATATTCCCGAGAATCAGAAGCCTTGTCCATCCTAACTCAAGTGGTTAGAAACTGTTGTATAAGGTTAATTAATGGCCAGTTTATACTTTGCATTCATAGAGATGCGATTCCAAGATTCAAAATTGTGGAAAGTCAGTACTTATTAATAACTTTTGGTTTCTTCCTCCTGAAAAAACTCCAAAGGATAGAGTCTAATCTGTTTGCATGATGATTTACATACTACCCAGGGCAACAAAGTTGCAAAAACTTTTTTCAAGGAAAGGATTTCACCCCTATTCTCATGAATAGTACCTGAATACAGACCAATTCTGTTGAGTATCTATAACTAATTTAACTAAAGCATGGTTTAGTGATATTCTTGAACAGAACACACTGAAATTCTTAGTGCCTCTATGTTAAAGTAAATTAACTTTATAGATTCATACAGCAACACAGTGTAAGGGACTGTGTTGGACTCTATGTCTCAACATTGCTATCACACCACCACCATTTCCTCGTTTCGGAGTCCTGTGAACAGGGAGAAGTATGCTCAGGAGAAGAGGAACTGTCCCAGATGAAACCATGATATCCGCCCAAAGTTAAATCAGGACGAAGAAGACATGAAGCCCGGCACGACCACCATGAACGCCGGGGCATGCATGCTTGAAGGACCATGAGATAATAGTCCCGTGGAAACAGGCAGACTGTTTGGAGAAATCTGGGAGAATAAGAGGACTGTGTACTTCTCTCTCTGGATGGACATCTCTTCACATCTCTACACATCTCTCCACATCTCTCAACATATCTTCACATCCCTTCACATCTCTGCACTTCTGAAGCTCGGAGCACCATCATCTGCACCGGGATCAGGCCAACAGTACATCATGGGATTCGTGGTGGTGGTAACTAGCCTTGCTGCATCTCTGCTGTTTTTCTTGCTTAGGGATTCTGACTTTTCTTTCCTTTTCCTCTCTGTCCTATCGCTATTGCCAATTGTATGCTAAATAAAGTTCACAAGGTTGTACGGCATCTGACCTCATTTGTGTCTTAATCTCGCTCTTGGTATTGTTTAAGAACCCTCCCCAATATCGGATTGGGACAAATAGAAGTTACCAAAAAGTTCAAAGTGAATAGTGACATAGCTCGAAAACTGTAAATACAGCTGGACTTTTGAGTTTAGTGACTGAATAAATCAGTGGTAGATTACAATATGAAAGGTCTTATTGTAAGTGGCAGAAAATATTTTACTGCAGGTTGAATGCATTCCAATCTTTCCTTTTGTATGTACTCTTTAAAGACCTTTTTATTATTCAGAGCCATTTTAGTCACTTTTTTAAGTGCCTAACATGCATGTATAGCTTATAGATCATAATGAGGTTTTTTTCTCAAACCATTATAATCTACAGAGTAATATGTATTTTCAAAAAAGGACCTAAATCCTTATTTATCCAGTTGACCATAAATTCTACAAATAAGTGTCATATCAATTAATACTCCCCTAAAAGTTTTTCTCTGCTTTTTCAGGATGACCATTAATACAATTCTTTCCACAAGAAAGAAAACTCAGAAATAAGAAACCATGTCTGCGGTATGCAATGCAGAAAGAAAAAAAACAAACAAACAAACAAACAAACAAAAAAAAAAAAAAAACACAAAAAAAACCCAACACCAGCCTGCTATTTATAAGGCTTGGTTTGTTTTGTTTTTTTCATTTCTTAGGCTGAGGTGTAATGTGAGAATGACATTTCTATGTCATGTGTTTACTCTTTTTACTTTTTTGGACTCTTGCACACAAGTCTTCCTATAACAAGAAATGCAGATGCAGAAAGGTATGGCTTAGACCTTTGCAACTCAGAATAGTAGAAATACGCAAAATGTGGAACAAAATAACTACAGAATTGTTAGGTAATGTAAGAACTGGAGAGACATAGTTCCTCTAGGCCTTTAGAGCTATTCAGATCTGTCATTCTCATGCATCTAGAGAATAACTTTAAGTGAGAACTCAAGGCTAGCAATGGACAAATTGAAACCATAGTCCAACAAGTCTCCTGACTTAAAAACTGTAACTTGTTCTCAGCTGAGAAATTAGCCCTACTTTTCTGCATACTTCTTAACTATCTATCTAAACAGGCAGGAAACAGATAGCTTTTCTGATTGGTTTTTGTTAAAGATTAGCTTTATCTTCAGCATCAGCTGATTCAAAAAAATTAATCATTTTGCAGATTATCAGTGTGGACTACAAATTTCTGACAAGGTTAAGAAAGCTGTCTTATTTTACTTAAACAACTCACCATGTAATATCTGTAGCTTCTTAGTACTAGCTGTCTGTAATATTCCTCTTGGTAGTTTATTCTGTGTTATACAAAGACAGAACAAAGGAATTCAAACTTTTCAACTTTTAACTTTTAGTTGCATAACATCCTTCATTTAAACTTGTATGCCCTTGTTCCAAGGCCTGGGAAAAACAACTTACTGCAATTTCAGAACTTGCATCTTGCGACTTCTTGAGATGTCCTTGTAATCTTCTCCTCTCAGGCAACTGCATGCTTACTTTTGGAACATAATCATATACAGACACAGCGCCCCTAAAGTCCTTGTACTAATTTGCTTATGCTTTGTTATTTTTCCACTTCTATAATGCTTTCATTTTATTAAAGTACACACCAAACCATACCAAACTCCAAATGCAGCTTCATGAGACTAATGTTCCCACGTTATGTTTTATACAGCTATCTAAACTGTATAAATTTCGGTTGAAATTTTGTTTGCTTTTTACTGGTATTTGATTAAATTCTACTATCACCCTCAGATCTTCCTTGTGATAAGTGATCAAGAGTAATTTGCAGATCAAACGGGGTTTTTAATAAAAGGAATGATCTTGCTGCAACAGATCTGAGAACGTCCTGTCTGTCTGGCAAGGGAAAAAGGACTTAAGTGCGAGGTTGCAAGATGTACTGTCTCAAGGCAACTGTTAAACTGCAATCTTATATTAGCATGACAACTGTTGAACTTTTGTCTTTGTTTAGTTTAGACCTTAGTGTAAAAGAGATTAGTTTTGTATTTTACAACTTCACAGCTCCTTGTTAACAAATGCACAACCCCCATTGTTATGTGACTGAAAGCCTAATATTTGCTCAAACCAACAAACCAACAAACCGACCTTAAAGCTAGCGCCAGTCTTTAAGACTATATAATAACAAAAAGAAGCTGAGAGGCATGCCGAAGATGTCGAAACCGACCTCCGTGAGGATAAAAAGGCTGTGTTACTTGTCGGAATCTGCGAGCCTTGGGTAGAGCTGCGACTCCCCGGTGGCCCAGTGCGCTGTTTTTGCTTTCCTACCTTAATAAATGTTTAGTAATTTATTTCGGACTCTAGTAATTTTAATTCATCTATAACACTACTCTTGTTTACTCTTTGCACCACAATCATAGAGTCCATATTTTCTCTTTCTTCTTGTCTTTATCCAAAGTTCTAACTGTTCTTTCATTTAAATTGCATAAACTTCTCAACTCTTCTACATTCATAAAGACAGGGACCTATAGTGCCATCTTGAACTATAATGAGCTATTGCAAATAGCTTTCATTATCTACTACCATGCTTTGCTCCTATTTGTTTGCTGACGCAAACAGTACTGGAAGAAAGGCAAACATTTAAAAACATGACGTACGATCAGTGGAAAAACGTCCTCAGAGAAAAAGCTTCCAGTTTCAAGTTACATTTGAGACCCAGACTGACTAGTCTTCTCCTAAGATAGTAACGATGTAGCAAAAAGCTTAGTAACTAGTGTTTTTGCAGTAACAGCAGTCTTTCACTACATTATTTGCTCTTTCTTTTTTAACACAAACCAACTCGAAATGTCCCAGTCATTCACAATAACATAATGAAAAACACATTGATTAGCAAAAACATAGAGGGATCTGCAACATGGCCCTGTCCATAAATTTCAGAACTACTGGCAACAATACAAAGCAGTCTCAAGACGCAGGTATCTTTGCCCTTGATCTTGTGACTCTCTATATTTTCCCTGGTTTTGGTCCACTGTCTTCAGGGCCAGCAGTCCATTTTCTTTAAAGGGACATTGAAGTAGACCTACCCTCTCCACTGGTATTCCCACACATGAATCCTATGTTAACCAGCAGACCATCTTTATCTTAATATTTAATCTGCACTGCCTTCTTAATGCCCTGCTTAATAAACACCCTTTCCACACCAGTTTTTCCATAGCCTATACAACTGCAGCCTCAGTTTTCACTCCCTATCTTGCCTGGGTTGCAATTATTCTTAACATATGCTGAGCAAAAGATTTGTTACACTGAGAAGCTCACAAGGCCCATCATAGCTGGTTTCATAAACACACAAGCCTGTCACAGGGCCTACATTTATAACTGATACTCTTATACATGCTACCATACAGTATTGATATGATGATGCACCTGAAAGTTTAATTTACTGTCTCAGATGTCTGGAATGAATATTAAGCCTCTTCACCCTCACCAAGAGTAAAAAACCTGATCATTCTAATTAAAACAAGTCTATAAATAATGAGCACAAACACTAGTACAAATGTATCCATTAATTTCTCTTGTAGTCCTCTAGGGAAAGTGCAAGTTAACAAGAATTGTTAACAAGAACTCTTCTTTTTCATCATCAGGTTTGGTTATTCTATAGGCCTGGAATACTTCACAAGCAATTTCAGTCAGCTGTACTTTCCTTGCATCAGGTGGTAACAGCATTTCAAAATTCATTAGTTATTGTACTAGTTTACATGTGTGAATGCAGAAGGCTTTTACTAATGGTTCTCAGAATAATTTTACTAGTGAGTCTCTCAGAGTAATTCTAACTAGACAAGTACTACTCCTAGTTCTCAATTCTGCACTTCTTAGCATGTCTGTTACTTCTGTCTCCACTTAGCTTAAAAGAAAATAAATCCTCTAAGATGCAATATTGTTTTTAACTCAGATGAAAGATAAATGTGTGTCCCCATTCATATGAATGTGAGAAATCATAACCCTTCATAAAGAAGATACCTGAAGTGCACTTCAGTTTTCAATGACTGACACAAATATATAAAAGCACATTGCATAAACCCGTGAAAGTCATGTAAAAATTAGTCACCATTACTCTACTGCAATCTTCAATTTCTTTTTATATTTTAATATTGGCCACTGTTCAAAAACAGAATAGACCTAATAATGCTCCTGGTGCAGTTTACAAGGAGAGGTGGAAGAAAGATAGAGATACTTGTATGTTTATCTCTTTCATTTCCAAAATAGTATTTAGCAACTAAGATGCATGTTATGCTGTAATGGTACTGTAGTTTTTCTCATCTATGACTACAATCCCTTTTCTAAACTTCTTACTCCTGTACATAGTACTGTGCAATCCTTTCATATTTCATCTTTCAATTAATTTTAAAATAAGGACTACATTTGAAAAAAAAAAAAAAAAAAAGAGCCCAAGGTACACACAGTGTATTAGGCAAACTCTAAAAATCCATTTGCAAGTGTTATTCCTGTAAACACCAATGAAGATGCAAAACATCTACATTTTTTACACCTACATTCCTAATCTCACTCTTTAAATTAAACCCCATACTTTACAGAGAGGAAAAACTGCAACTGCACCAGCTATGGACAGTATGTTCAATCCACAGATTTTTTTTCTGCCTCACCATAAGCATCTCTGCTTGTGTAACTGAAATCTAAGTCTTAAAATAAGTCTTAAAATTTGCTGTTGGATTTAAGTTTCTCTTATTTTAGATGGATTGTTAGAGAAGGTTTTCTGAGGTTTAAGGCAAATTTCTAGTGTATTTTTTCAAGTAAGGAACTGATAGCAGTAGTTAAAAATGCCAGACATAGTACTAGCAGATGCCACACAAGCTTCCTTGCAGAGCTCTGCAAATGCTTTTCAGTCCTGACCTATAACAGCTCTGCTATTCTTGATCTGGACATCTCCTGTTCAGGGACTGACAGAAGTTATCTGATATTGTGGCTCTGTGATCTAGATAGACAGCCACTAAGGACTAAACAGATAACTCAAAAATCATCTCCACTTGTTTGCTAAGCCAGTTTTATGATCAGATCTAGATCACTGTGATGGTTTTAAGCCCTGCTGGGACCAGAGACCATGTTGCCGTTGCCCCTCCCACACCCTTAGATGGTCAGGCTGGAAGTGAGGCACAAACTCCAGGTTAAAATAAGAAGAAATTTAATACAACAGAGTGATAAACAATCTGAACAACAGTAGCAATGATATCAACAATAAACTGTAATAACAGTAAACAAAGACAAAAGATATACAGAGAAATACCGCAATGGTTACAGACAGCCCCGTGCTCCCCGCAACCAAAAACCACAAAGGAAAAAAAGTTCCTATGCTCCCACACCCGGACCTGACTTCAGCATGGTATGAATAACCCGGCTGGAGATCCCTTCCCCCTTCTCTGCTGGGGAAACTTAACCCTATCCTAGCTGAACCAGGACAATCATGCAAAATTTAACAGGTATTGTCATGAGTGAGTATGAAATTGTTTTTCAGCATCTGGACAGAGTGTTTAAATGGTTAAAACAATTGACTTTAAAGGTTATTCACAAACACACTGGGAAAAAAAAAAAAAAAAAAAAAAAAAGAAACCCATAGCCCTCCCCCAAAAAGGAAAGGTATTTGCAATTAAGGCATACAAAAGCAATATTTTTTTCCTACAGCTATATGGTATCTTCACATTCTGAATACAAAATCCCCTTGGAGTGTTTCAGATTGTGCTTACAACTGACCCATCCCAAGAAGTCACTGGTGTGCCAGTGATGTTTACTCAATGTGCAAATTATAAAATCTTTCAAATTTCCCAGTGACAGTAAAAAAAAGTTTGAAGTGCTAGAAGCAATACATAAATTATGTTTAATGAGAAAGTATTACTAAAAAATAAATTGTCAGGACAGCTAGTTTGAAGTGAGCTGGATGGCCAAGCAGTTCCTGAGCACTGTCTGTAATACTGTGGAACACAACAGGGAGAGCACAGAAAATATGTAGAAACAAACCAGCAGCATAACTTCAGTACTATAAACTGCCATAGATCGCTTGATGTCAGAACTATGACATTTTACACCTGCTGAGGATTTGTCCCTAGTGCAGTAAGCAAACTACAGTGAAAGTCAGGGGAGAAAAGATGGATCCCAAAATGCTTATTATGTAAGTGCATGTTTACCTTATTTCTTCAAATGCAAGTTAAACACATCTAACATTTTGTTTCTGTTATCTTAGTAATATGGCACAGTTTTGCATCTTAAGATATGATATTTTAATAATGATTTATCAGGCTTCAAAATCCTTAATGAACACGTTGCCCTTTTTCTTGGGAATAATATTCCACTACCACATTCAAGATATAAATATTAAATTTCTTTAATTATTGTTATTATGTTATCATTATTAATGACTAACTTAGAAACCTTTGAAAATAAAGTATTTGTCAGGAAAATAACAACATAAATTTATATTTGTGTGAACAGTGTCACTGCAACATAAATTATTTTAAGTATACTTGTTCTAGAACAAAGTAGAAGATATTAAATAGGTATTTATACCAAATACTTGTATGATGAAATACATAGTAATAGAAGAGATACTAAATCTGAATTATCAATTATGCTAAAGTACAACAGCAAAGTCAATCAGTAACTCGTGTCCTTGGTTAATCAATACAAATAGAATAACTGTACTGAAACCTTACACTGAAGACATATTTCCACCTCTGTATCAAGATCCAGCTAAATGCATTATAATTCCTAACAAATGTATTCAACACATTTTAATTTTTTTTTCTTAATCTTGTAATCTTTAAATACCCAAAACTCTCACTAAGATGGCAAGAAATGTATAAAAAGGAGTTTTGTACCTGTAACACCTCAGGAGAATCAATGTCAAATATGAAAAGTTTTCAAAACTATTTGAACTTTATCTATGTCCTATCAATCACATGCTAATATGAAAGCATTTTCTCTGGTTTTTTTTTGATAGTATAGTTACAATCCAATATTTCAGGAGATTACATAGAAAATACATATCATGGATTAAGTCTCTTCTGAATTACAAATAAACATGTTCACATAAAACATGGTAATATTAAATAAAGAGAATAAATAAATTTCTGCACTTAGAAGATTATCTCATTACCCCTAATTTGGGACCTAGACAAATTCAGACAGTCTGGTAGCATTCTTACTCCAGTCTGATTACAAATCTTGCCATAAAAAGCACAACAATATTGAAATACTTTTAAAAAAACCTATGAAATCTAGATATGTAGCCCTTCATAATAGATTCTGCTTAACTGCCCATGTGTAGAAAGACAATAAAGTACAGACAGTCACTTAAAACTGATAATACTTTAAAATCCCATAAAGGAAGTTGTGGTGGGCTGACCTTGGACAGCCAGATACCCACCCAGCTGTTCAACAGGGTGATGGGAGAAACTGAGATGGAAAAGATAAAGACAGGGAGGGTCAAGATAAAGATAAGGAGATAACTCATCAATTACCATCATGGACAAAGCAGACTCAACTTATGGAAAATTATTTTACTGCCACTTAAAACAGAGTTGGATTGTGAGAAACAAAACCAGAAAGCTAAAACACCTTCTCCCCAACTCCTTTTTCTCAGGATAATGGTCCTGTCAATAACATGCTAATACAAGAACTCCTTCACTCCTTCATTCCCAGCTTCTCTAGGAACAGGAATTGCAGTCAACTCAGAACAGATCCTCTCTGCTGCTTCTTCCTCCTCACACTTCTTGCCTCCTCCAGCATGGGTACTTCAGGATAAATCTGCTCCTATATGGGGTCCTCTCCACAGGCCACAGTTCCTGTCAGGAGAATCTGCTCCAGCATGGCCTTCCATGGGCTGCAGGGGAACATCTGCTCCAGGACCCAGAGCACTTCCTACCCTTTTCCTTCTCTCACCTTGGTGTCTGTAGGGCTGTTTCTATCATTTCTTCTCACCCCTCTCTCATACTCTGTTGCATGGCATTTTTTACCCTTTCTTAAAATATGTTTCCACAGAGATGCCACCATCTTGGCTGAGGAGTTCAGCTGTCCCATGTGGTGGGTCCACTGGAGGCAGCTGAAACTGTCTGCATCTAGCACCAGGCAGTCCCCACCTCTTCTCACAGAGGATGCTTCTGCAGCCTCCCACTGTCACTACTGAAACCTACAAACATACAGCCTATATTTACACCCATACATACACCCTATACAGAAGTGAAAAAGGTAACATTTCCTCTTATCTCACTCTAAACAACAAAAAAAACCCTCAAGAAATAAAAGAGTATTTGACAACCCCTCCATCAACAAGAACACTTAAACAAAGCTTGTCCACATATTTCTACCTGTAATAAGGATTCAAAACAAAAAAGGACTTTAAGACATTTAACATTCAGGACTAGCTCTCAGCTTAACCTTGAAAGTTTTTTGCATTTTTTCCCTGCTTGCTTTGTCATTTGAACTTTAGTCCTTTCATATCTTCCACTTCATCTCTGCAATCTATAAAGCATGAGCAGCAATGCATTTCTAGATCGATAACACAGATGCTAGAAGCTGTGAAGAGAAAGAATTACAGTTAGCCAAGTGTCTCATCCACTAAGCTGCAAAAATGAATGCTACTACTGCTCAAGAAACACTTGTTGCATAGGAGATAGCTACTTCCCATACAATACCTAACCACACCTACTGTAGCAATTTCCTTAGTCTCCAGGTGATAGTCCTGAGAAGCACATTCATTTCAGTTTGAACTTTATGAATAGCAAAGTGGATTGGAATTGTAAAACCACCAGTTTCTCCCAATCCTTTGTCTGGAGGTTGGTCACACACAGTAAGAGCAATAAAGAGCATTGTTTCCATCAAACCCTTTAAAGAGGCAAGAATTAGGAACTATAAAGCATGACACAAACTGAAATCAATAACAGGAATACATAGCCTGCCACCTACATATAAACAAATTTTATTCCTGACCGCCACTAACCCAAAGAAAACATTGAAGTATAAATTTACCATACAGATTAATTTACCCTATTTTTGGCTCAGTTTGTTACACAAATTTATGACAAACTTACTGAATTGATTATACAGTTTACATCACTCTTCAAGATGATACAGGACCTTTATTATTGCTACGTGGGATTTCCATTCTAAAAATTTTAAAGGTAGAAATAGTGATTATAATCCGTGATCATAACTTTTAGACGAATGTCCTGTAAGGCATATGTTTTGCTATTATTATTAATTTAGGATGTTCTGAACCATAAATTCAGTCATTCAAATGATACGAAGAATTAGAAAATCATTGATTAGATAACTGGCAAAAGAATATATTTCCCTGTCTAGCAGGAGCACTTATGCATGTTTAAATGTACGGCTTATTTCTAAATTACTTCTTAAACTTACACTTATCTTCCACTAATTTTCTTTATCTAGAACTAAGTGTGCTACATTATCTGTGTACATATTAATTCAATACTGATACTGTCTCTTACTTCACTAAAAAGTAGGTTCAGGTGAACTCTGTTTTTAAATTACCTGACCACAAAGATAGAAACTGTTGTTTCACAGCCACGTTTCTCCAGCTGAGAAAAGATTTAACAGCTTTGTGATACATCATTCCTGAAACTGCTTTGCTTCTTCTTTTGTAACTTCTTTTCAAATGTACAATACTGATACAGAATGCTGAAATCTCACTTGTATTTTGGCTGAAAAAGAAAGCAAAACTCATGAGAGCAAGAAGCACCTAGTTTATTAAAGTCAAAGCATTAGGAGAAGTTACCTGCTAGCATGGCTGAGAAGTAAATAAATGTTTGTTTTCAAAGTTGAATTTTAGCCTTTGTAAAATATGCTGTGGGAAATCCTGGAAATAAATCATCCACACAAACTGTACTGATTATGTACAACTTGAGAAGCAGCAGTGAAAAATTTCATGTGTGTCCAAATTCTGTTCAAGACAGAGTGAGATCTTGTTATTTTGAGACTGTAGGTGTATCAACATAAAGAAAACAACATGTTAAACAACTTCATAGAATAGAGGTGATTAGGACCTTCAGATGCAGGCTGGTTACTGAACAATATATTGCTAATAGTTATATACATTTAGAGAAACGAGGGGGATCAATCTATAAAAGCCTAATCTAAAACAATAATTTAATAAACCAAAACAACAAAAAAAAATAGCATACCAAATCTTAGATTATAGATCAGTAGCACTGCTGTTTACTTGGTATCTGACAGCTTACTTCAAATGAACATGTGACCCAACCTGTCACATAACACAACTCAAATATTTAAATGAAAAAGAAAAAAAAACAAATACCTTCACTTTTGATAAAGCCACTACACATCTCAGAATTCTGAGATGAAAGAACTAAAAGGCCAAATGAAGTGATTACACTACTTAAAGATGCTCACCTTAAAATAAATGGCAAATCAAGGAAACTGTCTGAAGACTCCATCTTGGAGAGTAAACCAGAAAACTCACATACTGCAGTATCCACATAAGAAAAGCCATAGATAGGATACTGCAAGCAGTAGTTGCAGCCAAGCAGAATGGCAAATGTTTAAACATCACTTCAGCTCCTCCTGACAAGCCTTTCCTGGACTTCAATCCTGTGTGGGTGATTTGCGGAAGTTCTTTAACCAGTCTAATGTGCAGTTGTAAGAAAATGTCAATTTAATAATACTGATAAAAGACAGCATCTAGAGGCATTATCAGGAATAGTCTGAATATAAGCTTATGCATTTTATCTGCTTAAACACTCATCTGAAACACAGATTATTTGATTACCTTTATTACCTCATAATGAAACAACTGCTTATAAGTTTATCAGACACTGCCAACTCCTTATGAATTACCTTTGTCCCAAAACTGTTTCAAAATTAGAAATTTCCTACAGCAGAAATATCAGTCTTGGCATAAATTTCTAGGAAATACTAGAAAAATGTGCTTTAAAGATCTGTGCCTTTATTTCCAGTCAAATTTTGTAGAGCTGGTAGCTTAAACAAACAGAGATAACAAAGTAACAGATGAAGGTAACAGGTTAAAGTAACTTATCGCAAAAGACAAATGGCAAACACTGCATTGCTTATCCTATTTCAGAGAGCATTCATCTTGAAAACCACCTTCTTTTTTCCTTACTCAGGTTGCTGGTTTGTCTGGAAACTCAGAAGAAAAACTAGCTAACAAACAGTCCCTGAGACACATTTGTTCAAAACCTGCTTTGTCTTCAATGGACACCTGAGGAGAAACTAGTTAAAAGCTTGACTGATTCAACACATAGCAAAAAATCTTTTCTTTGGCAGTGCTTTAAATTGCTATGAGGGAAGGTGTATCAGTGAATCAGAGGTCAGCAGAGGAAAAATAAAAAAGCCACTATTACCTCTATATTAGAAAAAGTGTTAGAATTTCAAGGTAGAAAAAAGATACAGAATCTCAAAAGCTCAGAAAACCACCAAATTTTCCAAACTAATTAAAAAAATCTTATGTAAATCTTAGGTATCTGTGGAAACATACATATTCTGAGTGATTTTATGTGTAGTTATAGTTTCACATCAGATAAAAGGACAGATTCTCCAATTTATAGTCTCTGACCTTCAGAAGAGTGAAACTTGGAACAGCTTTCCAGAACAGTCATCCAAAAGATGCAGAAGAATAAGTAAGACTATTTTTAAAATACAGTTTGATAAGATGATGAACAGGATTATATGTATTATGTGCTCAAATGTAATAGCAGAGGTCTGTACTTGACCCAAAAAGTTCTTTTCAGTCCTGTTTACTACATTCCATCAATGCAAGAAATATCCAGGACTATTCAAATACAAGTGGATCAGATTTCATAGAAACATAAAGTGGTTTGGGTTGGAAGGGACCTTAAAGATCATCTAGTTCCAACACTCTTGACACAGGCAGGGACACCTTCCACCAGATCAGGTTGTACAAGCCCCATCAAAACTGGCCTTGAACAATTCCAGGGAGGGGACATCCACAACCTTTCTGGGCAACCTCTTGTGTCTCACCACCATCACAGTAGAGAATTCCTTCCTCTAAATCTACCCTCTTTCAGTTTAAAAGCATAATGCCTCATGCTATCCCTACATTCCCTGATAAAGAGTCCCTCTCCATCTTTCCTGTAGGCCCCTGTAAGTACTGGAATGCCGCTATAAGGTCTCCCCAGAGCCTTCTCTTCTCTAGACTGAACAACCCCGACACTTTAGCCTGTCCTCATAAGGGAGATGCTCCAGCCCCCCAGACATCTTCATGGCCTCCTCTGAACTCACCTGAGTACGTCCATGTCTTTCTTTTGTTAAGGGCCCCAGAGTTGGACACAGTACTCCAGCTGGGGTCTCACGAGAGTGGAGTAGAGGGGTAGAATCACCTCCTTGGACCTGCTAGACACAATCCTCTTGATGCAACTCAGGATACAGTTGTCTTTCTGGACTGTAAATGGCTGGCTCAGTCAGTTTTCCATCCACTAATACCCACAAGTCCTTCTCCACAGGGCTGCTCTCAATCTACTCACTGTCCATCCTGTATTTGTGAATGGGATTGCCCTGACCCAGGTGTAGGACTTTGCACTTGGCCTTGTTGAACTTCATGAGGTTTGCACAGGCCCACTTCTCAAGCCTGTCAAGGTCCTTCTGGATGACATCCCTTTCCTCCAGTGTGTGAACTACACCACACAGCTTGGTGTCATCAGCAGACTTGCTGAGGGTGCACTCAATCCCACTGTCCATGTCCCCACCAAAGATGTTAAACAGCACTGGTCGCAAAATAGACCTTGAGGAACACAACTTGTCACTGCTCTCCAATTGGACATCAAGTCATTGACCACAACATTTTGAGTGTGACCATACAATCAATTCCTTATCCACCAAGTGTTCCATCCACCAAATCCATGTCTCTCCATTTTAGAGACAAAGATGTCATGCAGGACAGTGTCAAATGCTTTGCACAAGTCCCTTCTGATGATGTCAGTTGCTCTTCCCTTATCCACCATCACTGTAACCCCAATGTAGAAGGCCACTAAATCCACCAAGTACAATTTTCCCATAGTGAAGCCATGTTGGCTATCACCAATCACCTCCTTACTTTCCATGTGTCCTAGCATAGTTTCCAGGAGAATCTGCTCCATGATCCTCCCAGTCACAGAAGTGAGACTGACTGGACTGCAGTTCTCTGCATTTTCTTTTTTTCCATTTATAAAAATAGGGGTTATGTTTCTCCCTTTCCAGTCAGCAGGAACTTCACTGGACTGCCATGACTTTCCAAATTTGATGGATAGTGGCTTAACTACTTCATCCACCAGTTCCCTCAGGACCCATCCATGCATCTCATCAGGTCCCATGCACTTGCACACCTTCAGGTTCCTTAGATGGTCTTGAACCCAACCTTCTCTTACAGTTGCCATTCGCATCCCTGGCTTTGGCCTTTGACCTTCCTGACCTGATCCCTGGCTACCTGGACAGTTTTTCTGTATTCCTCCCAGGCTACCCTTCCTTACTTCCACCTTCTGTAGGCTTCCTTTTATGTTTGAGCTTGACTAGGAGTTCCTTGTTGATCCATGCAAGACTCCTGGTGGTCTTACCTGACTTCCTTTGTCAGGCTGCATCACTTGTGAGCTTGGAGGAGATGATCCTTGAATATTGACCAGCTTTTTTGGGCCCCTCTTCCCTGCAGGTCCTTATCCCATTTTACCCCATGTTCATTATTTAATGATGTATGGATTAAAGACTCCAAACAAAAAGGACGGTATGTTTGCAAGATATCTGCAAGTATAACAGAAAACAAAAAAAATAAATAGGACTGTCTGAGTGACTCTATAATAATAGTAATAGACTCTCACCTCTCCAATATTTGTTGTTTCTTCTTGATCATAGTTCAGGCCATAAGCAAGCTTTTTCAAGATTAAGTTAGGTGTTTCTCCTGCTACCAGGATCTTCACTGTATTTAAAACCACCAGTCACAATCTGGCTCTTACTATAAATCAGAGGTTACTGGCTTTGGGGTGGCCTTATACAAACAACCTTAGAATTGGCTAGGATGGAAGATATGTTTAAATACTTGACCAATATATAACAATAATAAATTATAAAAAGTAGGAATTATGAAAGGGTCTGTGAATATGGGGCACGTAAATTACTTTTCACTTACCAGACTTTCTTCCATACCCCTCTTCAGAAAGGGAATACACAAAGATTATAGGCATAAAATACTCAGTATATTGAAGAATTAAACATGCAGTATCAGGTCAAACTCATTCTAGAATGTATATAAATGTATATACACTTCTAGGTAAATGTATATATACATTCTAGAATGTATATAAAAACATTCTTGTACAGAGGTTCTGAAACCTGCCTTTCCTCCCATGGGATACTGCAATGTCACCCACCCTACAAGATGGAATGAGTATGCATATAGAAGCAAACACCTATTTACCTCCTTCTCTGGGACATGAAAAAGGCCTCTATAGACAAAAACATGCACAGAGAAAACTGATAATCTAAGGACAAAAAGAAATGTCCTATTCTGTTCAGAGACTATAAGCCTCCACAAGGCCATCAGAACTGAGAAGAAACAAGGTGTGTTTGGGCCACCTCAATTCTGTTATTCTGACAGGAAATTCAGACTGTTCCATGTGAAGAACCCACCTTTACATTACAGTTTTAAAATGTTCTTTTCATGGCTAGAGATGCTCAGTAAGTTCATTATCAGTCAGTTTCCTTTCTTTATATGTATGAAGCAATGAAAAAATCTGTATCGGTAGGTAAAAAGGAATGCAAAATAAAGGAATTATTTATCTCTTTTGACTAATCAGACCATGAATTTGCCAGGGGATGAAGACATTTAATTTTCATTACAATTTACCTAAAATTATTATTTGTCTCACTACTGCAATGACTCAACAAACTTGCTCACACCTCTTTGTACTCACAGATTATAACCATTTATGCCTGAGAACAATCCAGCACATTTAGCTCCCAAAAGTAGAAAAGTTCAACGTGCATTTTAAAGCTCTTTTCAAGAGACAGTTTGACTTACTCTCTTTTTGAGTTCTACTCCCTGCTTGCCAAGACTTTTCAACCTACCTGAATGCTGATGCACAAGAATCCAAGCATTTGACCATGTAAAAAAGCTGTAATGCAAGTTCTACAGCCACAGGGCAGATATGCATACATGCACAGTTATACAATGGGTATGCTTTCAGACTAGACAGGTTAATTGATGGACAGCAACCATACTGTCAGTCTGATGCCTTGGAAACCTACCCTCAGTCAACTTTCTTTGAGTTTGGATTTCTCTCTAAGAGATACAGGCCTGGCTGTAGTGCAATAACCTGGCACCTTTCTCTTCAGACATAGTTGAAAGCCAAAGACATATTGTAGAGCTGTACTGGGAATGCATTACAGTCAATCTCTGTGTCAGAGAATTAGGCAGTGAGGTCTAAAGAGTGAGCCTCACATTCACAGCATGGGAACTTCACAAGTTTTTCTTCTGGAAAAAGAAACCATGAATGGTTATGAGCACTTTTCCTTTCTGGATGCAAGTCTGAAAAATAAAGCCTGTTCTCACACATCTAACTCCAATCTCACATTAGAAAGAGGACTGTAACTACTATTTTCAGTGAGGCTATGAAGACTCTGTGTCTGAAAAAGGCAGGCTCCATCTAAAAAACATGACCACATAGACATGATGAAAGATTGGCTCCACTGCAGGTTCCACTTCTAACACAGAGCTCATTTCACTAATTTATAACAGTATTACATTGTCCTGTAACAAGGTAACAATGGGTATTTTAATGCAAAAGCAGGTTTAGTGAAGGGAGCTACAAGTCAAAAATATTCATCTGCTTCTTCTCATTAATCATAATGCAGTTTAGATACTCTGACTATATGCACTCTTACAGAAAACAATATTAGCAATCATGTGAATTGATCCAGTTTTAATAAATTTTGCAATATGTATGTACGTTTTCAAATAAAATAGATAGGTGTGTTCAGCAAAAAAGGATTTTTTTCCTATGTAAACCTTTAAACTGTGTAGTCATCTCAAGGACCTACAATATTCTATCTTGATAGCAGTTGTCACAATCTTAAATTATTAATTGTATTAAAGGAAACATATTTTTTAATTCCTCTATGTTAATAGTGATTTTATAGAATTGCTATGCAATGGTCTGCCATAATCTTCTATTCATTTACTATGATCAAAATTTCTTACAAGCACAAAGTAATTATTTCACTTCTATGGCATCTTACCTAAGGATCTTGAAAAGTTAAAATTTGTCAGCTAATTAATTCTAACAACACTCCCATAATTTGGCAAAGGTTATACAAGTATCACTTCAGCAAAATACCTTTTCCTCTGATGTCAAATGCAATATCTGACTGAAAGGTCTCAGTAGAATAAGATTTCAGGTCTTTTTCTACCACATGCTCAGCAGTCTCTATTATCCAGTTGTAGATTGTTCAGGATCTTACAAAGTCAGACATTAAATTACTTCAGAGAACACATATATTTATGTAGAAGGGGTCAAGAAACACACGTGGTTCTCTACAGAAGGTATAGACGTAAAAAGTAAAAATCTGGAATTAATATAGACTATGCATGTTTGGGCAAATGTCTTTTTTATGTTAGCAAAATGACTTAGCCATAGTGTTTGTTACATATGCATTCTGGGACACCTTAGTGCAATTATTACACTAGTAATTTAACTGTTACACCGTCCACTTACAAATGCTAGTTTAAATTGCTAATATATGGCAATATCTGTAGGTTTATAAGACGCAATAAGTCACAGGCTTCTGGCAAGCACTTAAAAAAGACATGTTCACTAAGCATACATTTGGCATGGCTAATTACAGAATCAGTTATACAAAATACAGGAGAGCAGCAGAATACATTCTTGAACCATCCTGATTTGCACTAGGTAAAAACCCCAACATAGTGTCAACAAGCCATCCTGTTTCTGTAAAAACACATTAAGGCACTAGGGAAAGAATTGTCTTCAAAACTATTCCCAATGTATAAAAAATATGAGGTTTCTTATAAATCTAGAGCACAGGCTATCACTCTCAGTGATCCTGCAGACACTTTGCAGCACCACTGTAATCACAAAGCAGCCACTAGCCTTTCTAAATAACAGGTTATGCTTCAGGCCTCAGGCCTAGCTTAAAACTACCTTCAGTTTTGTTGCATGCCTAGATTTGGCACAAATGAAACATCTGGGGGTTTTTTTCTTACAAAGAGAAAAAAAGCACAGGTTCTTAACTTAGGACTAGCTGAATCCTTTATGCTAAATTATATGCTATGCTTTCTGAAGGGCATAGTATGTTTTTTGAGAGGCAAAGCACAGGAAAAAGTTTATGAGGCCTTTGCTCATGCTCCATTTTGAATCACTCTAATATAAAAGAGCCCCTGAATGGCATTGATGGATTGCACATTATGAAGACACACAGACCCCTCTTTTCATTCTGTCTTCAGTCCCTTCCTTTTCTCAACTCTCTAATTTGGAAGCGCATTGAGAAATTGCATGAAAAATAAAATATATTCACAGGATACTAAGTTTAATTCAGATATTGCAGTTACTTTCCAGATTTTGAGAACTGTATGTTGTTTATACCTCATACTATTTAGGAATGCCAGATCATAGATCCCTAAAAAGACAGTCAAGAATTCACTAAAGCTTAATCAGTTCCATAATCAGTGCAGTTCATTCCCTGAACAAAGAACTCTCCTTTGTACCCTTTCAGCTGCAACAGCCACACAACACAAAGATCAGAATGATCTTTCTAGTTCACAGGTCCGGTCTGACTCAGCTCCTGTGCCAGTTTTTAAAAGGAGTGTCAGTGTGTAAGCCACTTACTAAGATCCTGAAAAACTGCACAGGATGATCATGAAACGTCATGGTAGAACTAAGCAAAAGACAAACAGTGTGAAGCAGATGTGAGCAGAAGAAAAATGGAAGGAAAAAAAATAGTACAAGTATATAGGTAAAAAGGCTATTACTGTATATTTTTCCCTCCGTCTTTTTTCCTAAATTTTTTGGGGGGCAGCTATTTTCTGGCTTGCTCTTACTTTGTGCCTCTAAAACACTTTAATGCAAATGTCAACATTAAAAAAATGCAGAAAATCCGCAAAAGGATAACCTCTGCCTCTTTCCAGAGGGGACCAAGAAATACTTTTCCTCTCCACCCTCCAAACCAGAAGGGAAGCATGGCAGTGAAGAATTTTCTTGAATCTTCTTCAATCATTTTTCTAACATGCTGAAAACATGCCTCCTGCTTTCACATTCCCTGTCTCTACTCCTTCCCAATGTTTGCTTTCTTCTCATGATGATATGGTGCATATCATTAACAGTCTTTAATGAAATTACTATTGTTTGGGGTTGTTTTGGGTTTTTTTTTTTTTGAGTGCCATAGGTTGTACCTGCAACTGCTTACAAAGTATTTCCAACAACCTAAAACATGAATGATTCAAGATTATTGGTAAGGGCACAAAAAGCCTTTCAACTCTGTAGGACAAATCAAAATGCACCATAAGATGATGGTGATGAATGCCATAAGCAATTATGTCCTAAAGTTTCATATAAAATAAATGTGGTGTGCTCAGTGATCTATTCCATGTCGAGAAACCCAATACATGTGGCACTAGTTAACAAGAGTTGGCAGTCTCCAAAGAATGGTTGCAGAAACAGTGCTTTATGAAATGGATTGCTCTTTTTGCCCTCTAAGAGGTGTTTTAGCTCAGACACTTCATAAAGATGTGCTAGGTATGGCAAGACTTCATGAAGAGTGGTGAGGATATGGATGAACGCCATGTCCGCTTAACTCTGCTGCTCAGAGATCTCTGTGAAATTTAACGTTAAAAATATTCATAGTACCAGAAGGTCTGGAATTTAACTCCATGGAGGATGGAGTAGGAGGGAAAGGAATAACCTTTGCCTTCACTGAAATAATCAAACTATATAATACAGTTTAGTCAGAGTATTCTTTTCTGGCTTTTCAACTGTGCTTCCTTCTTTTTACAAAAGGCACTGCCAGAAGGCAGGCCTGATAGCTGGCTCCAGGAAAACAGAGGTGCCAAGACACGGGGAAAAAGGGGACCTGCGCTTGGACTAAGCCAGCAAAGAGGAAGATAAAACACAATTTATGTGTGCTAAACCACTGTGGTCACAGGACCCTCACAATTATCCTTTCTGACAATGTTATTCAAGAGACTACAGAGATTATCTCAGTCCCTGGCTGGTTGTTGCTACCAGCCCTCACACTAGTGTTGTGATATATGAGATTCTTTACTGCTGATGTCCCCAAACCAGGGATATTGACCTCTAAAGAATACCCTAAGAAAATGAGCACTCCATGTAGCCATATATTTCATATATCCTTCAAATGGTTCTGGGCATATGTCTTGCTTCCATCAGAGACCATTAATTAGTTGAAAATGAAGTATTAAATGTGCCTGGCCTCCATTTCTCACATCAACCAGTGCAAAGACCCAAAAAATCTGTTAATATTGTGTAAAGACCAAAAAAATGTGTTAATATTTTAGACAACTTCACTCCTAATATCTTATTTCATATGTTTCTGGAACCCAAAACTAAAAGCAACACCATTCAGAGGACAACACCACATAACATGTACTTGGACAGAAAGCAGGAATGAGTATCAAACCAAACAGCTCAGAATGACCACACAGAGTAATTCAAATTACTCAGTAATTTTAAAAAGGTAGAGCATGCATCCTATGCATCACCTATTATTACACTTCAATTTTTCATTCTACCAAATGATCCCTGAAGATATGCAACACCTGCACTCCAATATCTAGTAAAAGTGAGATTCTTATGGAAGCTTTATAGCTTCCATAATCATTCAGTGATTAGTCATATTTCATGCAATGTGCCTATAAAGTTTAGATCACAAAAGGCAATAATACCTAAAACTATCACAGAAAAATTGAATTGTTCTTTGCTTCCAGTATTAAAAAGTTTTAAGCATATTTTAGGTTTGCAAGAATAAATAATGATGATTTGTTTTTCAGAGGATTTGGGTGAAGAAACCTATTATTAAATCCATCCTGAGTACGGTCAGCTGCAGATGCAGACAGAGAAATGCTCTGGAACCTCTGAATGCTCCTTGAAGTGTTAAACATATAAGGTTCCTCAGACATGTTTTTCGGGGCCCTTGAGGAGAATGCATGTAGAGGATTTTGTTCCCCTTTTTGCTATTTCTGTGCATTGTGCACCATCTAGTGGCAAAATATCATATTTTTAAGTATTCAAACTTTCTTTACTATCAGTGCAAGACCTTATATTAAATGTATTTTTACTTATTTTCTCAGATCTTTCTTACTTCGTGCCACACAACAGCTGAACACATTTATCTGAATTTTAAATTAAGTTATCAACAAAATTAGTTGTAAGCAAACTCAAGATTTGGAATGCGATAGAAGCAATGAAAGCACAATTCAAATTACTGCTTCAATTTGACAAAGATATTCAGTGCAAATACATCCTTACCCTAAGCCAGAGGGATTGGTAGATGTCTTATAGAGGGCTAAGGGATACCTACATTGGATATACACAGAAAAGTTTGCAGCTGGTCTGCAGCATGCCTATGTCAGACAGATGCATTCTGAGATGGTAGAATTTTTGTAAATTTTATAAACCGTCATATCAAAACAAAGAGAAGATTATATTCTATTAACTTCTACTAAAGATTGTAAATAGTCATGTTATGCTGTTAATTTGTACTAACAGGACATAAAGGCCTAGTTTTAGAGGTGTATGTATTCAAAATGAGTTGACACAGCTGTACACTTGGCACCTCCCCACTAAAAATGATGTTGCTGACTTTGACAAAACAAGGGTATCTTTTTCATGCTATTACCAGTTTTTCAGACAATGTGTACCAACAATTGCATGCAACTGTTTTCATAAATGTATTTCATTCAGCAGTGTGCAGCTTTTGAACTGTTTCCAAAAAATAGATTTAGCTCCATTCTTTGTTTTGTTCCATAAAAACTGATTACAACACTGTCTTTATAATAGCTAAAATGGATTACCATTAAAACCAATGTACACCGATTTAATCATTTACATAGAATTTACAGGAAGGGGCCTGATTCTAGGCTTCTATAAGTAACGTTTTTCCCCACAAGTCCATATTAATTTACAGATAGGTCACTGTTAAACAGGCATGCTACACCAAATAGTGTTAAACAAAAGTAAGGAATATTTTGGTAATGAGGATAGAAATAATTGGCTTTGTAGCATATGGTTGAGAAAACATTTTAGCAAATATTACATGTATAGATACTGTTAAAGCTACTGTTTTGGTATTACAGCAAAATGACTTAATAACCTGAAAATATGAGCTTTACTTGTACATAATAAGGGCCTGAAAATAAGCTACAATCTCTCCACTCTTATGTGGATTACAAAGTCTCTAAACTTGTACACATGAAAAAAATTTAGCATATAAGGTCTCAGGTTCATGAGCAAAATTCTTATACTTTCACACCTAGCTTTCTAGTTCCAATGTCTGTCAACTATCTGAAGAGAGTTCTTTGCTGTAAAATAAACAATTGTTTGTAAACATTTAGTAATTATCGCTTGTGCCTTTTTTTTTACCAAACACTTCACCTGCTTTGCAACTTGTTCCACAATCTTCTTGTAATCAATGCAAATACCTAACTTCAATTTCTTCATGCCTTTTAAGCATAACTGAGATTATGTGAATATTCACAGGGTACATTAGGTTCTTTTTATCCTAATAGTATTCCTCTCTATCTTTTGCAAGTGGTTCTCCACAGTAATGAGAATGAAAAGCTTCCCCAGGCAAGTACTCTTTTGTGTCATATAGGTACTATACAGATTCTGTACATGTTTAAAAGAGCGACTTTAAACTACAGACAACAAATTTAGAACTAATATAGGTACCCAGAGCAAATGCATATCATACATATGTATGTATATGTATATCTGTGTGTATATGTATATATGTATGTATAGAGATAAAAACATACACACATACCTTTGTTGTCTTTCAGCTTTGTAGGATGAGAAAAGAAACAACTCCTCTATATTGTGCATATACAAGTGTTCTTGGTGTCACTACCTTAGACACACAAAACCAGATAAATACACACGCCCTAGCTTCTGTATTGCAAAGCATGTATTTTGTTATAAAATTCAACCAGCACATACAATGTCAAAAAAATGTATTGGTTTACACATTAAATCATTTTATCTGGGATGATAATTTTATTTGGTTTAAGATCTTCAGAAATCGGACTGATCCACTGGTTTATACTAGCTCAAGTCTCATGAACACCCTCCATTGACTGAGATTCTCAGACCATGCTGCTAATTTGCAATGGTTAAAAACCATTCCTGTCTGTAACATCCGCCATAACTTGTCTACACTCAGACAAAACTGCATGATTAAATGTTATTTTTTTTCCACTGATTTACATACGTTATTTGTTGCTGTGATTCCTTTGACACAAACAGGTACTGATATCCAAATCTTTCATGAATCCCAAACATCAATTCATATTGCAGCATACCTATAGTAAGTACTACCACATGTGCTCTGTACTACCACCCATGCTCTATCATTAGGTTACTCTCCATGAGCTACTTCCGGTACTAGAGGTCTAACTGGAGCCATGCTCATAGTCAGGTAGTTTAATCTAGCTCTCAGCTGGGTTTTGGTGCTGCAATTAATACAGCAAAAGCTATTTTAAAAGCTCAGGAATACCTAGAATGCAGTATAGACACATTCTTTGCCTGGTCATAAAGAAATGGTAAAAAACAAGAGGTGCTGGTTGAAAGCAAATTAGTATTCCTGTGAAAACCTTGAAATTACTTAAATACAACATCAATTTTTTCAAATATTTAGTTAAAACAACTGAAATAGATTAAAACACAGCATACCCTGCCTTCTCACTTGCTATATTTCATACGAGTATCTCAGTATCCCTTTTTTAAAAAGTAATAAGTTTGTATATTTTTGCTTTAACTTACATTTCTGTCTTTTAACTTGTGAAGAAGTCAACAAGTGTAGATTTAACTATAAACAAAAGATGTTTTAACTGCAGTGAAAATTCTATACCAAAACTTCAAAGAACGCAGGCCTGTTTGAAATGTGTACAAATCAATTAATTATATTGATTTGAAAAGAGTTGTGCTTTAATTTAATACATAGATGATCAAAGGCCAGAGTTGATAAAGTCTTATATTTCAGTGAGCAAGTTTTACCGAAAACCTGATCATCTGTAAGACACTTAACATCTCTTTTTTTTTTTTTTCTCTCTAAATGACACAACCATTAGGACCTCCTTAAACTCTTATTGTTATTAATCTGTCATCTACTGAAAACCTGTAAGACAATTTGAATTCAAAGCAGAATATAAACAATGAGCTAACACTTTAGGAAAACCTTGAAAGATTGCAATTTAGACACAATATTTTTATACTACATCTTTTCTCTGGGTTTCTTCAGTCTTATTCCTCTTACTAGATAAGGTAGAATCAAGGCAGACTTGGTGGTCCATACAGTTGATGACATTGGGAAATCATATGATTAGACCAGAAACAACAGGACCTAATTCACTTCTTACAGTGAAACTACACTCAAAAAAAAAAAAAAAAAAAATCATTAACATACACTGAGTCTGCACCTGTGCCATAAGAGGGACTGCAACTCCTGAACAGAACATTCTAAATTCTATTTGTCTTACCTTTCAATTTTTTAACCATTTAATTAATGTTCTCTTTTAAGAAGCACAGTGGGAACACTTCACCATCATACATCAGGCTTGTTTTGTGTGTTGTTGTACTATTTCATTTTGTGTGTTATTTTTGTGATGGGTTCTGTCCAATTACAGAATGGAAGAATTTTAAAAGCTGGTCCTTTAGGCTGCTTATTGAAACTCTGGAAAGATCTGGGGGGAGAATCATTGATGTGAAAGAAACTGATGGAATATTGTAATCACTGGTAGCCCTTATATACTTCAGATTATCAGGAAAAATGGCCTAAGAATGGAAGTTTAAAATATAATATCGTGTTGAAACCGATACTGTTTTGTAGAAGTGAAGGAAAATGGAATGAGATGACATATGTGAATTTGTTCTTTGCATTACAGGATAATGATGATGTACATAAGGAATGTGGTTTGATTGTAAGTGAAAATTATATATTGGAGAAGTGAAAAGGGGGTGAATGGAAGGCAAAGGGAACAAAAGGATAGTGACACAGATAGTTGCGACAAGCAGGAAGATTTCAGTCCAATGGAGGGTAGGACTAGGTGTGGAAATGTTCAGAACATACAAGCCCCTCGCAGGCAAGCAGTAGGAAAGGAGAGACCAGTTGAATAAAAGTGCCATTTTTAGTATCATATTTAATGAATTGGAAGAAGTCTGTTGTTCCTGCCTGAGGAAAAGAGAGTGGTACTGGAAAACGCTCAGGAGGAAGAAGAGAGACTAAATACAAGGGATGGTCCAGATCATTTTATGCCAGCACAAGACCCAGGCTGCAACCTAAACGCAGGGCCAGGCAGACTGATGAATAAACAGTATCAACAGTTGACTACTTTGTTCATAAGTCAGTCAGCACCAGCTATAGCTTATAAGAAGAAAGTTACAAAAGTAGAAGGCATGTCTGGAATGTCAGCATCTCCGTTAACAGAAAATACTGCAATTTTCTTAAGCACAAACCTCCTCTGGGGAAGAGGTTTCCCCAAGAGGATAAAGAAGAGGAGAAAATCTGAGAAATAGAATCCCTCTGGGAAGGGATCAGTGTGTGATCTGCAAGGGAAAGGAACACTGGAAAAATGAACGCCCAAAGAGATAGTCAGTTAATTTGACACCCCTGTCTGCACCCGTTCTGGAGGCAGACTTATTTATGATTGGTATGGAAGATTCGGATTGACGGGGACCAGGGGTTGAGAAATTAAATCTCCTCAGCCCAAAACCCTGGTTTCAGTTAAATTTGGGAATGAGACAGTTAAATTCCTAGTTGATACAGGGGCAACATATTCTGTACCAGGATTTGAGAGCAATAGGTCAGATAACCCAGGATATTCATCCTGTAGTGGCAAATCCACATACATCATTAACAACCCTCACTGAAGAACAGGGTTGGTTTAAACTCTTAGACATGAAAGATGCCTTTTTCTGCATTCCCCTTGATAAAAGTAAGGAGTTCTTTGCTTTCAAGTGGAAAATCCAGAAACAGGGAGAAAAACACAATATACCTGGACGTCTTACCTTAAGGCTTTAAGAATAGCCCAACAATCTTTGGAAATCAATTGACAAAAGAGTTAGAAATTTGGAGAAAAGAAAATTATCAGAGAACTGTATTACAGTATCTGGATGACGATTGCAGCAGAGACTGAGGAACAATATCGTGCCCTGATCATAAGCCTTTCAAATTTCTTGGGCATCAGCGGATAGCAGGTGTCAAAGGACAAGATCCAAACTGCCCAAGAATTGATTACATATTTGGGATTCGAAATCTTGAAATGCTGGAGACATATAGGATCCAGCACAATGAGGCCATCTGCCACCTCCCTGAGCCCAAAACTTTGAGAGAATTATGGACAGTCTTGGGAATGGTGGGATGGTGCTGCCCATGGATCATTAACTATGTATTACTGGTGAAACCTCTAGATGAGATGCTAAAAGATTACCACAATGAGTATCTTGATTAAACTGATAATGGCAGAACTACATTTAAGCAATTAAAGTGGTATCAGTGACAGCACTGCTAATCCAGGAAGCCTACAAATTTACTCTGGGACAAAAGATTACTGCATATGTTCCACACATGGTGGTTACTGTGTTGGAACAAAAAGGGGGGCATTGGCTGGCTCCCAGCCGCATGTTAAAATACCAAGTGGTGTTGCTAGAACAGGAAAATGTTCATCTTAAAATCACCTCACTTGTTAACTCAGCTGTGTTTCTCTTGACTGAGAAAGTAGGAGTGCCAGAGCACGACCATTTGCAGACCAGCAACTCTAGTCAACTAGGCCTCCAGGACATCCCATTAGAGAATCTGGACTGGGAGCTGTACACCAATGGAAGCAGCTTTGTTCAAGATGGAAAACAAATGTCTGGGTATGCCATAACCACTGTTGACAAGGTAATAGAATCACAAGCTTTGTCTTCAAAGGTGTCCACCCAGAAAGCTGAATTAACGGCACCCAAGAGAGCACTAGACCTGAGTGAAGGAAAAGGACCCAACATATGGACAGATTCCAAGTATGCCTTAGGGGTAGTCCATGCCCACAGGGCTATTTGGAAAGAAAAAAGGTTGTTATCAGCACAAGGAACTGTGATTAAACATGCTCAAGAACTACTGGAAAGCATTCAAAAATTCATTGTAAAGCTCAACACACAGGTAAAACAACACCAGAATTGGGTAATCAGTTTGCAGATAAAGCTGCAAAGGAGGCTGTAGAAAAAGGCATCCTAGCCCTGGTACCTGGAAAAGATATAATTTTACCAGACACACCACCCAAGTATGATAAAAAGGATGGAAAATTGGTAACTAAACTACAGAACAAGGAGCAGGTGAATGGGTGAGCCATTATGCCCACTGGACAGGTAGTTATTTCACTCTCATTGATGAGGGAAATTGCTAGAAAAGAACATAATAAGGTACATTAGGGAACAGAGAATTTGGTGAAACACCTTCAGAAAACGATTATGAGCAGAGCTATGACAGAAATTGTTCAGTCCATTACAGAGAAGTGTGAAATTTGTCTTAAAATAACCCAAACACTAGCAATAAACTAGTATTTGAGGTTACCAAAGGTAAGTAGACAGGGGTTACCAAAGGTAAATAGATTTTTCTGAACTAGCCAGAATAAGGGGCTGGGGGAGGGAGGGGGGGTCTTACAGATATATTTTGGTTTTAGTTGATAACTTTACTGGGTGGTCCGAGGCTTTCCCCTGTCACATCAACAAAGCAAAAGAGGTAATTAAAGCTATGTTAAAAGAAATTATCCTGTGACTTGGTACACCTCTGGGGATGTCATCACGTAATATGCCTCATTTTATTGCTGAAATTGTGAAACAGTTGTTACCCATAAACAACCAGTCTAAAATAACTCCCTAAGACTCAATTTAGAGTTTTAGAAAGTAAGTATTCTTTATTGCAGCACCAGACACACAGGGGATAACTCCACCTAATGTGCATGCTGGGGTATCTAACAGCACTAAATATATACAGTTAACATAAACATATTCATCAGTTTTCTGCAAAATGATTAACATTCATACTATTTCTTGCAATTCATTAACATATGAAAATGTCTTTGAAGCATGTGTCCTCATATTCTTTGGTGGTCTTTGGTGGTTCCTCACTGTGACCATTAGTTGAACTCGATTTCTGCACATGCTCAGTCCTACTCCTTATTAAGTTTACATACCTTGCTACATACAGAACCAGTTTACCCTAATATTAATCCTTTATCTTATTCTATTCAAGGATAGCATCTCAGAACAAGCTGCTTTATCTATAAGTAATTTGGCCTAGCTGTGCAATTTCAGTGGGAAAGGAATGCAGTTTTAGCAAGATGAGTTAATTTAAGCCCTGCCAGGACCGGAGACCACGCTGCCGTTGCCCCTCCCACACCCTCAGACACAAGTAGGGCACAAACCTCAGGTTGAAATAAGAAGAAATTTAATACAACAGTGTAATAAACAATCTGAACAACAACAGCAGCAATGATAACAACAGTAAGCAATAATAACAGTGAACAAGACAAAAGATATACAGAGAAATACTGCAATGGATACAGACAGCCCTGTGCTCCCCGCGACCAAAGCCACAAAGGAAAAAGTTCCCATGTTCCCGCGCCTAGACCTGATATCAGCATGGTATGAATAACCCAGCTGGAGATCTCTTCCCCCTCTCTCTCTGCTGGGGAAACGTAACCCTATCCTAGCTGAACCAGGACATAATCCACTCCTTCATTCTATACCATCTGTGTCATGTCCAGCTGACATTTAGCAGTTAACAATAACAAAATAACAATTTACAAAGGCACAGCATAATTCACAGCATGTTGTCACCCAGAATCAAGTCCCTCTGTGGTACGCATCGGACCTCTCCATTGTCCTGCATCACCCACCAGGTACACCCAGGTCCTTGAGCAAAAGCAATCCCGTGGATGGGTTTGCCTTTACCTTTGCCTGGTGCAGGACTAAACCAGACCATTTTTCCTAATATATTTTTCATGCGCACCACAGGGACTTTATCCCCATCTAGAGCACATGAAGGTTTTGACTGAGCCAGGCCAGCTCGACTGGCAGATCCTCTTGTGTTGACTAGCCAGGTGGCCTTTGCTAGATGCATGTCCCAGTCTTTGAAGGTCCCACCTCCCAATGATTTCAATGTGATTTTTAACATTCCATTGTAGCGCTCGATCTTCCCAGAGGCTGGTGCATGGTAGGGGATAGGGTAGACCCACTCAATGCCATGCTCTTCTGCCCAGGCATTTAAGGGGTTTTTTTGGAAGTGGGTCCCATTGTCTGACTCAATTCTCTCTGGGGTGCCGTGTCACCACAGGACTTGGGTCTCAAGGCCCGGGATGGTATTCCGGGCGGTGGCGTGGGGCGCTGGGTAAGTTTCCAGCCATCCAGTGGTTACTTCCACCATTGTGAGCACATGGCGCTTCCTGTGGCAGGTCTGTGGCAGTGTGATGTAGTCGATCTGCCAGGCCTCTCCATATCTATATTTCAGCCATCACGCTCCATTTTGCTGGGGCTTCACCCGCTTGGCATGTTTGATTGCAGCACGTCTCACATGCGTGGATGATCTCTGCAATGGTGTCAATAGTAAGGTCCATCCCTCGATATCAAGCCCACCTGTATGTTGCATCTCTACCTTGGTGGCCCGAGGTCTCATGGGCCCACCGGGCTATGAACAGTTCACCTTTACGCTGCCAGTCCAAGTCCACCTGAGCCACTCTAATCTTAGCAGCTTGGTCTGCCTGCTGGTTGTGTCGATGTTCATCAGTGGCCCGACTCTTGGGTACATGGGCATCCACATGGCGCACCTTCACGAGGTTTTCCACACGGGCTGCAATGTCCTGCTATACTTCGGCACCATAGACGGTTTTACCCTTACGTTGCCAGTTGCTATGTTTCCATTGCTGCAACAATTTCCACAGGGTATTTACCACTGCCCACGAGTCAGTGCAGAGGTAGAGCCTCGGCCACTTTTCCCGCTCTGCAATATCCAAAGCAAGCTGGATGGCTTCCACCTCTGCGAACTGGCTCGATTCACCTTGACCCTCAGCAGCTTCAGTGACCCGTCGTGTGGGACTCCATACAGCAGCCTTCCATCGTTGATGTTTTCCCACAATGCGACAAGACCCATCAGTGAACAGGGCATATCGCTTCTCCTCATCCGGCAGCTCGTTATATGGTGGGGCCTCCTTAGCATGTGTCACCTCCTGTTCTGGTGACATCCAGGAATCTTTGCTCTCTGGCCAGTTTGTGATCACCTCTAGTATCCCTGGGCAGCTGTGGTTCCCTATTCGAGCCCATAGCGATATCAATGCAACCCATTTACTCCACGTGGCATCTGTTGCATGATGTGTGGAGGAGGCCTTTCCTTTGAACATCCACCCCAGCACCGGCAGTCGAGGTGCCAGGAGGAGCTGTGTTTCAGTGCCGACCTCTTCTGAAGCAGCCCGAACTCCTTCGTACACTGCCAGTATCTCCTTCTTGGTGTATAATTAGCTTCAGAACCTTTGTATCCCCGGCTCCAAAAGCCTAGATGTCGGCCTCGGGTTTCCCCAGGTGCTCTCTGCCAGAGGCTCCAGGTAGGGCCATTCTCCCCAGCTGCGGTGTAGAGCATGTTCTTAACCTCCTGCCCTCCCCAGACTGGCCCGAGGGCTACTGCTTGGGCAATCTCCTGCTTAATTTGTTCAAAGGATTGTTGTTGCTCAGGGCCCCATTCAAAATCGTTCTTCTTACGGGTTACGTGGTAGAGAGGGCTCACAATCAGGCTGTAGTTCGGGATGTGCATCCTCCAGAACCCCACAGCGCCCCGGAAAGACTGAGTCTCCTTTTTAGGGTTGGTGGGGCCATGGCTGTTATCTTGTTTATCACATCCATTGGGTGATAGAGGCCATCTTGCCATTTTATTCCTAGGAATTGAATTTCCCATGCAGGCCCCTTAACTTTCATTTGCTTAATGGCAAAGCCGGCCTTCAGGGATGATTTCAATTATCTTCTTTCCTTTCTCAAAGACTTCCTCGGCTGTGTTCCCCCATACAATGATGTCATCAATATACTGCAGGTGTTCTGGAGCCCCACCTTTCTCCAGTGCAGTGTGGACCAGTCCATGGCAAATGGTGGAGCTGTGGTTCCACCCCTGGGGCAATCGATTCCAGGTGTACTGGATGCCTCTCCAAGGGAACGCAAACTGTGGCCTGCACTCTGGCGCTATCGGAATGGAGAAGAACGCGTTAGCAATGTCAGTCGTGGCGTACCACTTGGCTGCCTTCGACTCCACTTAATACTGGAGCTCTAGGATGTCCGGCACTGCAGCACTCCTTGCTGGCGTAACTTCATTCAGGCCACGGTAGTCCACAGTTAGCCTCCATTCGCCATTAGGCTTTCTCACTGGCCATATAGGGCTGATGAAGGGTGAGTGAGTTTTGCTGATCACCTTCTGGCTTTCTAGTTGACGGATCAGCTGATGGATGGGGACCAGGGACTCTCGGTTGGTGTGGTACTGCCACCGGTGCACCATCCTGGTAGCAACTGGCACTCGCTGCCCCTCAACCTTAAGCCGCCCCATCACTGAGGGATCCTCTGAGAGGCCAGGTAGGGTGGACAACTGTTCAACCTCCTCCAGGGCGGCTACACCAAAAGCCCACCGGTACCCTTTTGTTTCTTTGAAGTACCCTCTCCTGAGATATTCTATGCCCAGGATGCAAGGGGCATCTGGGCCAGTCACAGGGGGGTGCTTATGCCAGTCCTTCCCAGTCAGGTTCAATTCAGCTTCCAATAGGGTCAGCTGTTGGGACCACTGGATGGCTGGAAACTTACCCAGAGCCCCACGCCACCACCCAGAACACCATCCTGGGCCTTGAAACCCAAGTCTTGTGGCGACATGGCACCCCAGAGAGAATTGAGTCAGACAATGGGACCCCCTTCCGAAAACAACCTCATAAATGCCTGGGCACAAGAACACTACATTGAGTGGGTCTACCATATCCCCTACCATGCACCAGCCTCTGGGAAGATCGAGTGCGACAATGGACTGTTAAAAACCACATTGAAAGCATTGGGAGGTGGGACCTTCAAAGACTGGGACATGCATCTAGCAAAGGCCACCTGGCTAGTCAACACAAGAGGATCTGCTAGTCGAGCTGGCCCGTCTCAGTCAAAACCTCCACATGCTGTAGATGGGGATAAAGTCCCTGTGGTGCGCATGAGGAATATATTGGGAAAAATGGTCTGGGTTAGTCCTGCACCAGGCAAAGGTAAAGGCAAACCCATCCACGGGATTGCTTTTGCTCAAGGACCTGGGTGTACCTGGTGGGTGATGCAGGACAATGGAGAGGTCCAATGCGTACCACAGAGGGACTTGATTCTGGGTGACAACATGCCGTGAATTATGCTGTGCCTTTGTAAATTGTTATTTTGTTATTGTTAACTGCTAAATGTCAGCTGGACATGACGCAGATGGTATAGAATGAAGGAGTGGATTATGTCCTGGTTCAGCTAGGATAGGGTTAAGTTTCCCCAGCAGAGAAGAGGGAGGGATCTCCAGCCGAGTGTCAGTCAGGTCCGGGCACCAGAGCATGGGAGATTTTTCCTTTGTGGCTTTGGTTAAGGGAAGCACGCAACCAAGCTGTCTATAACCATTGCGGTATTTCTCTGTATATCTATTGTCTTGTTTACTGTTATTACTCTTTACTGTTTTTATCATTGCTACTGTTGTTCAGATTGCTTATCACACTGTTGTATTAAATTTCTTCTTATTTCAACCTGAGGTTTGTGCCTCACTTCCAGCCTGACCGGCTGAGGGTGTGGGAGGGGCAACGGCAACGTGGTCTCCGGTCCCGGCAGGGCCTAAACCAACACTTACGCCAAGCTTTGGAATTATTTATTTTAGTAACACTTTTACTATTTCTCTGGCAGTACCGGTGCAACAGGAAAAGCCTTAGAACATCCAGTATAGGTATCCACTAAAACTAACACATATTTCAACCTTCCATGCCTAGGTAGTTCAGCAAAATCTATTATTTGCCATTATTCTCCTGGTGCCTATTGTTCTGCTGTCTTTCCAAACTGAATTTTTTTTGCGTGTCTTTGAATTATTCCTGCAACATATTTCACAACTCTCAGTGACTGACTTAACCATCTTTGTCATATTTTGACTGATAATTGCTTTTTGAAGATGTGTTATCAAATTCTCTGTTCCCCAATGAACAGCATCATGTTCTCTTTTTACTACATTATTCATAAGGGAATATGGTACCACTACTTGACCAGAAGGGGTGACTGCCCATCCATCTTCCCATTTCTCTGATTTTAATACTGTTTTTTGATTTAAATCATTTTTTATCATACACTGGTTTCTTTGGCAATAATAGTTTCTTTTCTAGTATTATAGTCAGCACTTTGGGTTCGATGCCTTTTTCTGCTGCCGTTTTTGCAGCCAAATCGGCTAACTTATTCCCTTGCCAAAACAACAGTGTTTTGTCCTGACTGATATGCTTTACAATGCATAATGGCCACCGCAACAGGTACATTTACACTTTCTAAAAGTTTCAGAATTTCTTCTTTATGTTTGAGTTCAGTTCCTTACACCAATAAGAGTCCTTGTTCCTTCTGTATAGCTCCATGTGCATGCACTATTCTGAATGCATCTTTTGAGTCAGTTCGTATAATTTACACGCTTTCCTTTACTCAATTGCAAGGCTCAAGTCAGGGCAATCAGCTCAGCCTTCTGAGCAGAAGTGCTGGATGGTGAGTCTGAACTTCAACTGTTGATTTTATAGTTGTCACAGAATATCCTGACAGTCGTTTCCCTTCTTTGATGAAGCTACTGCCATCTGTATAAAATCAAATGAGTGTCCTTTAAATCAGGCCTACTTGAATAAACTTCTTCAATGGTTTGCAATCATATTCAAGGTTTCCTTCAGACTGCTGTGCTGAAAGAAACATTACAGGATTTACAGTAGAGGTGGTCTTCAGGGTCACATCATCTTGTTCCAAAAGTACTGCTTCAGCATTCTACTTGGAAACACTCAATGTCCACCCTTTTGATTTAATACTGTAAGTACCATATAGGGAACATATACAGTCATCTTTTGTCCCATGATCAACTTCCAAGCTTCATATATCATCAGTACAGTCACTGAGACAGCTCTTAAACATCCAGGCCATCCTTGGCTCACTGTGTCCAGTTGTTTGGAAAAATAGGCCATGGTCCATCTGGATTCTCCTAAGTGCTGCATCAGGACTCCCAGAGCCATGGCCTGTCTTTCATGAGTGAGTAATTCAAACGGTTTATCCATGTTAGGGAGTCCTAGGGCAGGGGCCTTCATTAATGCTCTTTTAAACTGAGCACAAGCATTTTGACTTTTGTTAGTCCACAGCAAAAGCCCTTTTGATAATGTCAGCAATTCATATAATGGCTTCACCATTAGTCCATACTTAACAATCCACAGGTGACACCATCCAATCATTCCTAAAAATGTTAACTCACAGACATTTTGAAGTTCAGGAAGTTGACAAATTGCTTCTTTCCTGTCAGTACTCAACTGTCTTTGTCCCCTGAGAATTTCAAAGCCTAGATAAGTTACAGCTTCTTGTATGATTTGAGCCTTTTCTTTTGATACCTTATAGCCACTTAAACCAAGAAAGTTCAGTAGGCTAGTAGTTAATTTAATACATTCTTCCCAAGAACTTCCAGCACGAAGTATATCATCCACATATTAGAACATTATTCCTTCCCTGTTTTCTTGTCACCACAGTTCTAATTCTTCTGCAAGTTGATTTGCAAAAATAGTTGGGCTGTTCTACCCAGTGGCAACACTGTCCAGGTATACTGCGTTTTTCTTCCTGTAGCAGGATCTTTCCACTCAAAAGCAAATACCTCCCAATTCTGAAGTTCAAGTGGGATACAGAAAAAGGCATCTTTTAACTAGTACAGCGAACCATTCCTTTTCTTCAGTCAGACCTGTCAACAGCATATATGGATTTGCCACTACAGGGTGAATGTCTGGAACAATCTGATTAACAGATCTTAAATCCTGAACTAATCTATATTACTTTCCATCTCCCTTCTTAACAGGCAGAATTGGAGTATTATATTTGGACTACTTTCTCTTAGCAAACCATATTTAGAAACTTTTGTATAAGGGGCACTAGCCAAATTTTGGCCTCGAGTTTTGAGGGATATTGTTTTAATCTTACCGGTACTGATCCTGATTTCAGTTCAATCCTTACTGGTTCAGCTCTCTTTGATTTCCCAGGGACTTCTCCTGTCCAGACCACAAGTATCACCACATCTTCGAATTCAGGTGGGATTTTCTCCACTATTTTCTCAAACTCCTGTAATAACAACACTGTGGCCTGGACAAATTTAGATTCTGGTATAAATACTTCTACATTTCCATCTCTAAATTTTATTTCAGCGTCCAAATTTTCTAGCAAGTCCTGACCAAATAGGGACTTTGATGCCCCAGGCAGATACAAAAATTGATGTGTCACCCACTGTTTTCCAATTTTAAATTTCAAAAGTTTAAAGAAGGGTCTAGTCTCTGGCTTCTCTGTTGCACCAATAATTCTTAAAGTGTCATATGTTAATTCATGTTCTTTGGTATTTAAAACAGAATATTGAAGTGCTAAGGCTTGGACAATAGGCCCAAGCCAGAGTTGACCTATAGATAAATCCCGTATATTTTATAACTGATAACCATTGTGCTAATATGTATTATACTAAGTTATAATAAACCACCTGTTCTGATGTAAAAAGTGGAAGCGTTGAAGCCTGAGCAACAGGTCCTGAATCACAACTGTTAACCCGGAATGTAATCCTTAATGAAATATGCATGGAGGCAGGTGTCTGTCTACATGACCTGATGTGATGTAGCTACCTGGAATGTATCTTTCCCTTCCTTTGTATGTGAATAGAACAACAGAGTCATGGAGGCAGGTGTCTGTCCCCGAGACCTGAAGTGAGACCTTGCACATAGTCCCATCAGATAAGCAGAGAAACTCCCTTGAGTTTCTTCTTCCTTGAGCCCTGGGCAGGTTCTGGGGGGAACCTAATGTGAGACTGAAACCAGGTATTTCCGCTCAAAACAAAGTTGCCAGCTATTCTGGCTTGCTGATTTTTGAGTATATAAGGCTGGACGCTTTCACAGCGACTTTGGAAGCCTCACCTATGGGTGGACACACCACGTAGGATTTCCCACTTGCTGGGGCAGGCTCTCCAAATCCTCCCTGTAACAGGGGCTGCCCAGTGACTGCGGATCTGGATGATGGTAACGTATGCAAGTGGTGATGGATCTTTCTTAATCACTGTTTTCTTTCTCTGTTTCAGGTAATAATGATCTGATACATTACCCTGTATTTTCCTATTTGTTTACATGCACTATACTGTCTTCTCTTACTGTATGTTTTCTGTATTATTCTGATATATTATTTAGTTATTTCTAGAAAAACACACCTGCTTTTTTCACTCTGGTGTATGAGTTTAATTGGTATCCCTGATCAGTGAAACAAATATGTTGCCGATGTATCCACAAAACATTCTCCCTCATTTTCATCTTCCCCCATCTTCATTTTAACCAGAAGCTCTCCTCGGGAAAATTCCTCCAGTCCCCCTCAGTCCTTAACTTCAATAGATAGCAAGGGGTTGTTCTCCTCCCCTAATTTCTGTAACAAGGGGCACTCTCGTTTCCAGTGGCTTTCCATTTTACAATATGCACACTGATTCTCTCCTGTTGAAGGTCTTGGAAATCCTCTCCCACATCCTCTTCCTTGATAGCCACCCGGGGTGTTGTCTTACTGTAAAGAACATATCAGCATACAATACGTCATCCCATTTTCTTTCCCCTCTCAAAAACATTTATTGTAGCAAAGTACTGTAATTCAGTTCCATTCACAGACCATTTTTCTCCATTATCTAATTCATACAGTGGCCACCACTGATCACAATATTTTATTCACAGAATCAACTAGGTTGGAAAGGACCTTGAAGATCATCTAGTCCAACCATTAAAACCTAACACTAAGTTCCCAGCTACACCATATCCCTCAGCATTAAGTCAACCCTACTTTTAAACTCCTCCAGGAATGGGGACTCCACCACCTCCTTAGGCAGCCCATTCCAACTCCTAACAACGCCTTCTGTAAAGAAATACTTCCTAATATACAGTCTAAACTTTCCCTGGCACAACTTGAGGGCATTCCCTCTTGTCCTGTTGCTTTCTACTAGGCTAAAGAGGCTCAAACCCAGCTCTCTGCAGCTTCCTTTCAGGTAGCTGTAGAAGGTGATAAGGTCTACCCTCAGCCTCCTCTTCTCCAGACTAAACAACCCCAGTTCCCTCAGCTGCTCCTTGTAGGACCTGTGCTCCAGACCCTTCACCAGCTTCGTTGCCCTTCTCTGGACACACTCGAGTAATTCAGTGTCCTTTTTGTAGTGAGGGGCCCAAAACTGAAAACAGTTTGAAACAACAGGAATGGAGGTGCGGCCTAACCAGTGCCGAGTAGAGGGGTAAGATCCATTCCCTGTCCCTGTTGGCCACGCTATTGCTGACACAAGCCAGGATGCCATTGGTCTTCTTGGCCACTTGGGCACACTGCTGGCTCCTGTTCAGCTGGCTGTCAATCAACACCCCCAAGTGAATCAAATCATCTTGCTTTGCAACTCCACCAGTGGATCCAGCAATCTGTTTCCGATGTATCAAGACACAACCCAAAGTTGATTTCTTTAAAATTCCCCCATTTGTAGATGATCCAGCACTCATTTTAAACACAAGGGATCATGATTAAACACAAGAGATTACACACACAAGCATATCTTTTACACAATAATGCAAATGATTATTACAATAAACAGACAGGATGACAATTATCACAGTTACATTCAGCATTTACTTCAAACAGGGACCCTAACGCTCTGTTATTTCAAATGGGGACTCTAACCCCTCACCCAGGATTTTAGCCCAACCTTGTGTAGGCAGACAACCCAACAAGATTTTCAAAAAAATGCTCTAATACTCACAAACCAGTGGTCCTTTTCTCGAGGGCTCTTCGGTACAGGGATCAGGGTCCTTTCCAGGAATTCTTGGTGCCAGCTGAAGTTCCACAATCCCAGGATCCGTCAAGGCTCAAGAGCTAGGTCCCATCTGGGTCATCAAATTGTTAGCATAAACAACCCTTCTAAATATGTCATTCAGTTATTCTATCAGTTCAGTAAAGTTTTGTATGTAATTTGGGATTACCACATTACTTATAGACCACAATCCAGTTGTAAAGTGGAGCAAATGAATTGTACTCTCAAACAGCATCTTGGGAAAATTTATCAGGAAACACCTATGACTTGAGTTACAGGCTCTAACCTTTAGCATTATTAAGAGTTAGAATCTCTCCCCATGGAAAGGGTAGTTGAAGTCCATATGAGCTATTATATGGATGACTGCATCAGGGTCCACATGTGCCACTCATATTATGTGAGACCTAAATTTTAAAACTCATTTGACATCTTTAGGGAATACCTTACAGAAGCTCCAGAAATAGGTTGTGACAAATAGCCCTTTGTAACCTGACACACAAGCACATCATTTACATCATTCTGTAGATGATGTCTACATCAAATCACAGAACACTGTACCTCTGAGAGAAAACTGGAATGGACCGTTTCACGTTTTGTTAACTACCTATACAGCAGTAAAGGTTTGGGGCAAAGGCCCTTAGATTCATTATTCAAGACTCAAGAAAGCTCCCACTCCATGGATAGTGGGGCAGCAGTCTCCTCTTAAATTGAAATTAAGGAGATCATGACAGTTTGATCTGTGACAATTACGATAGCCATAGTTTGTCTGGCCAGACCCAAAATGGAATCAGAACCTCCATTTAATTTTAACACAAAAAATTACTCAGATAATACACAGAAATAATCCTTGGGTCTGTAGACATTTACTAGAACACTCTTTAGGAACACCAAAGTACATAGGGATTCTAATGTCTGATGATACCCCCTTACATGATAGTATCACCATTACTCAAGGCCAGAGCTATGTATTACATTGAGTACAACGAGCACAAACTTTCAGCGGGGCAGAGCTAAGAAGACTACTCAATATGAAATCTAAATAGAAGAACAGCAAGTATCCTATAACTATACTTGCATACAGCAATGTCATCTAAATTCAACTCCATGATGTAAAAACAATACTGTAGACATAGGACTAGCCAAGGGCTGTAAGAGTTATATGAAATATGTAGATGGCCAATTTGATCTAGCCCTCTTACACAGATTTAAACAAAACAAAACCAAACCCTCAACTGGGTGGCCTGTATCCCAAACAGGAGGAATAGGATGGCATTGCTTTGTGGTGGCAGAAATTGGGGAACAGACAAGAGTCCTGCATCAGACCACCAGAGACAATATGTCCTGGAGCTTTGAAGAATTGTGGTACAAACTTACCTCATGGCTACTGAATTGGGTATGGCGAAGAGATCTGTTTGTAAGAATAGTAGTCTGCATCTGTATCTTAGCTTGCATTATGATTCAGTGTCGTAGCAAGTGTAGCCAAATATGTATGAAAAGAAGGTAGGGATATTGAATATTGAGACCTTGAATTTGTGACTCCAAAGTCTCAAGAAAAGGGGGGCAGTTGATGCCTGCTAACTGATGCGTGCAAGCAGCTGGTGCTCATTGCTGTAAGGATTGCCAGACAAGAATGCACCCAAGGACATAATTTTTGCAACTGATGGGTACGTCCCAGACAGGGCAGATAAATCAGCAGACACCTGTGGAAGCACCTCAGAGACCCTTCATCGAATTTTAGTACGCTTGCGCAATGTATTAATATATGCATTACATTCTCTGGAAATAGGTGTGTATTTCTCAGAAATTACATGAATATTCATTTCTTTCGTATATAGTAAGTGTACCCTTGTCTTTCAGCATGCACATTAGGTAGAATGATTCCCCATGCATCCAGTGCTGCAATAAAGAATGCCTGCCTTCTAAAACTTTAAATTAAGTCTTAGAGAGTTCTTTTGAGACCAAATTTACAGTAACAATGGATGTTGCATTTAAGGTAATGAATTAATTTGGTAAGAGATTAATCCCCTTGCGTTCTATCCAGTCTTCAGAGATTAGAGGGGCTAGGAGCAGCTGGACTTATCTCTTAATAGGTATGCCAATTATGACTGTAACTATAGGCCTGACACCAGATGCACAAACAGCCCATATGCTGTAGGTCCAGTTGCATTCAAGACAAGCAGTCACATTGACAAATAGTACAGTTTATTCTTACACAACATCTACAGATTCTTCGAGATTGTCTACGATGAATACACAAACTGCAAGTTGGATATACAGCACTACACATAAAAACAATTGCAATCACACACAATTTCCGGGTTATCACTCTGCGTAGCCAAGGGCTCAAATCTTACCAAAAGGCGTCCCCGGGGCGGGGGGAGGCAAGGTGCACAAACCTGTTGATCTGTCCCTCTGATTTGGATTATCGTCCCTCCACGTTAGACACAAACTTGAGGTAGTATTTATCTAAGGATGTATGTGTGGGTGGTTGGGACTGCAGTCAAGTCATTGCTTCTTGAGTAACAACACAGCACATTTCTTGGTGCAAGGTGTGTGCTGGTTTTGTGGGAAAAGAGGAAGAATGAGAGATAAGGTCTGCAGAGTACTGCAGTCCTTGAGAGGAGGGGAAGAGCAGATTAATCTGCACAGTCATGTCACATGTTCCTTGAGAAAAGTGGAAGAATGGGACCGGGCAGCCTCGACTGGCAGCCTCCACCCCGCTTCACATGCCTCCTTGGTGCCACAGCAACACAAATCACCTGATCTTCACCCAATCCTTTGTTTGTTCTGGGCACCATGTGTTAAGAAATGTGTGTTTTGCAATTTTTCTGTTCTTTTGCTTTTCCCACTCTTCCAACACTTGGCTATGAAGAAACTACAGCCACCACTTTGGGAAACATCCACCTGAACTTTGCAACTGGCAAGTCTGCAAACACAGGGGCCCCAGGCTGTGAGGTGTGCAGGAATCAATGGAGCTATATACAGACCCATGGAGAGATGTGCAGGGGAAGGCAGACCAGGGAGTACCAAAGAGAAGGCACACAGAAAGGAATACGTAACATGTAAGGGCTGGTTAGTACACTTGTCTGGCTGAGCCCTGTGCCTGACACCTGCAGACTGTCTTATCTTCTTACATATGCTTATCAAAACTTTTCTTAACTACCTGTCTAATCTCTCTGTCGGGTGTGTGCGCATGCTGCAATTACTGTGTGCCAGATACTCGGGAGACCTGTTTGTGTGTGTGAGTGGAATTTGGTGCCAGCCACTGGAGTCAGAATTGGGGTATGGATGCCCCTGGCCTCTTGTGTCAGAGACTGAAGCGAGTGGGAGGATCCCAGTGTGAGTTACTGAGCAAGTGGGGGTCTTTACCTTCCAGCCACGGTGCAAGAACTGTGTGTGTGTCCAGAAACGAGCTATTGGGAGGCACTCACGTGAGTGAGAGGCTGAGTGCCAGTAGGTGGAATAGAAACGCCCATGTACCTGGTGCTGACTGCTGGGGGGCGGGTCTGCGGTACCCTCCCCAAACAGGGTGTGTTCAGGTGTGTGATTGTACTTCAAGCTGGACCAGCCGACGAGTCAGAGAGCCTGGGTCGGGGCAGTGGTCTCACGCGGGCAGAGTCGCTCTGTACTAGTGTGCCCAGGAAGACCCGTGTGCCGTGCTTTGGGGCAACCATGCAAGTGCTGCATGTTTGCAGCGAGCACTGAGTTGGACCCACCAGAGAGTCGGGGACCTATGGGACTGACAAGGGTGAAACAAAGAGCTTCACTCAACAGTCAGGATTGAGTATAACTGTTAATCAGGTATTCTTTACTCACAGTGCTGGGCAGCACCGGGGATCGCTCCCATCACAAGTGCCACACTTACTAACAAAACACTCGACTAATATATACAAAGAGCATACACATGTATTAGATTTCTTAGAAAAGGCAGTCTTATGTTAATGGTTCTCAGAATTCATTTATATAGTCTGAGCATGCATAGTAAAAGTGAGAGTCTTCTCCCCTCCTTAGGGGTCCACATAGCCTTTCTCACACTGTCCCTTAGTGAACTTTAGGATTCTTGTGTACATAGATGGTCATAGTTACCTCATCCGACCTTCAGCTCCTGTTTGTTCCAAGGGGGTAAGTTTAGATCAGTTTTCAGTCACTTACCTTGACACTGGTGTATTCTTTATTCCTGCTATTCCTGCTATTAGGGATGTACTCAGGGAGTTTTTCAGACTGTCCAAGGTCTGTCTTATCTTTACTAGGCAAGGAGTTAAAGGTTTCAACACATCTTACAAGTGGATAATGACTACAGAGGGTAGTTAGTAAAAAGTATAAATGAAAATATATACATTAAAATACAGGAAAAAACAGAAAAATAAAAGCTTGGAAAATACAAGTGAAGTCCAACATTAAAACTAAATGTCTTATTTTACAGGTCCCTGTACATTAGCAATTTCAAGTATACTTGTAGCATCTTTCCCTTCAAGGGGACCCGAGATCGAGGCAGGGATGCTGGGCAGGCAGAGGGGCCATGCCGGTACTCAGGGGATTCATGAATGTGTATGTGCTTGTGAACCTGGAGAGTGTCCAGTGCATTCTGCACTGGTGACCTGCTGTCTCTGCCAGCCCAGGAGAGAAGGGGACTGGGCTGTCTTGTGGTTGTACAAGTCCTCTAAGGGGGTGCTGTCGGAGGCAGAGGCTCCTCTGGGGCAGTGCGAGTGACTGGCTGTCAGTGTCCTCGGTGTGTGTGTCCGTGTGTCTGCGTCTGTCACAGGGACACATCCTCAGCTTCACTCTGGTTAAGCCTGCAGATGGGAAAACACCCTCACCCCTTAGCCTGGGCAAAGACCTCAGATCCCCAGCCTGGACTCCAGCAGCTGGACAGAAGAGGGCCTTGCCTGGAAGAGGCAGCCACAGCCCCTACATAACTTATCAGCTGTATCAGACAGCTCTCCCAAAGTGGCATTAAATTTATCTGTTTACAGGGAGTACTCGGTAACAAAACCCTGTTTCTTTTCTGACACCAGTCCCTTCAGTGATCACCCCCACCTACATCATTCGTTGAGTCAGCAAAAATCTTTCTGGTGGATCTTAAGGTGCCAACTTGTAAATGTGCAGGTTTAACCCCCACCGGAATCGGAGAGCACGTTGCTGTTGCCTTTCCCCCACCCTCTGCCGCTCAGGCTGGAAAGTTAAACACAGACCCCAGCTAAAATAAGAAGAAAACTTAATACAACAGTGTGATAAAACAATCTGAATAGTAGCAGTGGCAATGATAACAACAATAAACAGCAATAACAGTGAATAAGACAAAAGATATACAGAGAAATACCGCTAAATGGTCAAGGAGCAAGCCCGCCGCGTGTATGGTAACCACCAAAACCAGAAGCGAAAGTAAAAAGGCTCCATCCCTGGACCTGACGTCAGCATGGTATGAATAACCCAGCTGAAGATCCCTTCCCCCTCTCTCTCTGCTGGGGAAAAACTTGACTCTATCCTAGCTGAACCAGGACACAACTCTAATGCTGAAAATAGAAACAGTACTCCTTTTCCACTCCTCCATCAAAAGAGTAAACTGAACTTCATGAGTTTCACATACAGATACAAAACCCAAATGAAAAGAAAGCAAAACTGTGCCATACCATTTTCAATATTGCAAAGTAAAACACTAAAATTAGGAAGTGTCATAATTAATGCCACTTTTAATTCATCATATAGATGATAACAGGACTCCCACAACATGACCACATACTGTTTTTTCATGGTAGTATCTACATGTGTTACTGATTTTATTATCGATTGATGAAATTGTGTTTTATTGTGTTTTGATTTTAATATAAGTATAGAGCTAAGAGATATTTTAGTAAAAATCATTTTACATTTATTTATTTTGAACCTAACAACCAGCTGCTACTTTAAGCGTTCCCTGTACAGCCCCATACCAAGGCCAAAGGGATTGGCCGTAATTATCTAGTAGAAACAGTTAGAACACAAGTTACCAAAAAACAAGATAATTTGTAAACTGATCTATAATACATACATAGGACTAGAAGAATGCAAGTAGTTGTCAAGGCCCAGGATTAATGGGAACTGAGGGAAGTAACTGTAACAGCTTGCAAGTACCTGCCAAGAAAACTGTGTCCTTAAGCAAAAGGTAATTCCGGCAGGGGGAGATCGCGACCACCGACTCATGGACCACCTACTCACATTACACCCCAGACCCATTTCTAGACATTTCTAACCTCTACTGCGCAGAATCAGAAGTAGGAGGAGAATATGTTAATGATTTCTTGGAAGTTGTATGCTTATGTATGAAGACTTAATGAATATGTATGAGTAAGTTCTATATAAGGTGTATGATTCTGGTGCCTGGCATGTGTTGTTGGTGAGAGCACTCCCCTACACGTCCGGCCGTCAATAAAGGAGTGTCTGCTTATCTGCATCAAATTGGTGTCGATAAGTTATTTTATCCCGGATTTCGGTGACACATGTACAATGCAGAATGTACATTCTCTGAGTCCTGGGAACAAAACTAGGATTTCTTTTGAAAAACAAAATAATTTGCACGTTTCCTGCTTCATTTTTTTTGGAAATAGATGGTGAAAATGATCAAGGCAAAGAATTAAAGCAGAGAAGTAACTGCTTTAGAGAGCTCAAGCTCTATCTTTATCCCTGTATTGGCTCCACCATCTCCCATGGATACCTAGAAAGTCTATTTTTTTCCCCAAACAAGTAAAACTAGTTCCCTAGTTTTAAAGTTACCTTGAATTTAAGGGGAGTCATCCTTTGAATTCAAACTAAGCCGCATGAACGTAATTATCAGGAAAAAAAAAAAAATCCATTTACAGGTATCAGTTAATTTCAGCTAGAAACCCCCCAAAACATTATTAGATGTTTCTAATACTAACTCTGAGCCTCACCCAGTAGTCTACAGAATGGGGAGAGTTAACAGTTCTTTCAACTCAAAATTGCTTCAAATATGATTTCACTAATCATGAGGCAGCATGTGTAAGCCAGACACTGACAACCCCTCATTAACCAACCCGTATTAAACAATTCAAACACAAACTTAGCCACCACCTGAGAAACTTGAGAAACTTCTAGCACTCAGGGAGCCATGTTGCCACATTCATAAGCAATTAAATACAAGTTCTTAACAAACAAAACTAAATGTAACACTTCCTACTGTCCCATTCTGTCTGTTAACCGTTGATTTTGTTAGCGTTTGAATTAAAGTGATGTTCTTGTTTTCTTCCCCTAACATGCCTGTCTTTTGCCTGTGACCATAATGGGTGAGTTAACTAACCCTCCCTGACCTTAGATACAGTTCCTGAACCTTTTGTTTCATTTGTTCCTCCCCAGCGCTGCAATAGAGGGATAAATGAATGGGAAACTGGGAAACACACTAAAAGAAGTAATGTTGTCTCACTGCTTGCAGGCAATCCAACTCTGGTTTTGCCTGCACACTGCAATGCTGCCAATGGTATTTTTGTACATTCTTTATGGCACATTCAATTTTCTTCTAGAGGCTGCAGCACAAAATGAAAGGGCATCAGGGCATTCAAGTATTACTTCCTGTTTGCTGTCTGCAGTAATCAGAAAGCATTTTGAAAAGACTATCATTAGTCATTATCAATACAGAGCCAACAGAGTCTCCTCCAGGATCAGAGTAAATTAGTGGCACAGCATCCATTTCTACTCTCACACTGACAACCCCACTCACGACTCCGGAAGCCTTACAAATACAACTTTACAACAACAAATACAACCTCCCCACTACTGAAGAGCCAACAGAATCAGTCAAGTCAAATCTTATACTGGACAGTATTTATTTATTTATTACAAAACTAAAGAACCATGGCACACCCAAATCTGGCACCACTTTTGACCTCAGTGAGCTTTACTCAGTTGTTAAATACATCAAAGAAAGACAAAGCTTTTGAAGCAAGTTTCCACCTCATATTTTAATTCTAATGAACTATTAAATTGCTCTTAGAAAATCCAGCACAGTGATTTAATAGAGTTCTACATATTCATAAGAATTTGTAACATTTTATCCAGCACAGTAACTAAAGCTGTTAGCAGAACTAAAACATTTTCAAACTCACAAGTTGATATGTTATGATCACTTTAAATTCCCATGCAATTTTTTATTATAGTTAAAGCAAAGGGTACCATGTTATTTTTGCAATCATGCACTGGGAGATGACATAAATTCCATTTGAAGTAATGAATCAAAAAATGTAATACAGGTGGAATAACTGGATTTAGCTTGACCAGCGTGTCCCACCTGGAGTAACTGCAGCTAGTTTTGCAAGATCTTACTGTAGTAGTATCACTTTCGTATTTTGACATCTCAAATACTACTTTCTCTTTTTATATTTTTTAACATGTAAGAAAGCATGTGGGGAAGAATGAAAAAAAACCCCAAGCTATACAACTTTTAGCATAACAATTAAATTTTAACTCATTACATAAATTGCATTTTCTAAAAAATGTTAACTTTGCTCTATTTCAAGGAGTTTTTCCATCCAAAATGGAATAGAAAAGAAGCCTTAAAAAAATAAGCATTAGTCACCTTATACTGCACTTCTGGAACATGTACAGAACCCTGGGAAAATTAAGAACAAGAACTCTTCTGTCCAAATAGCATTATCATTCAAGAAGAAAATAATTCAGATTTTGCAAACTGAGAAAGCCTTTAGTGATACTAATGCTGAAACAATTCCTTTATGTTTGGAAAACAGGGAGGAAAAAAAAGAAACTTTGAAGAAAGTTCACAAGTACAGAAATTTCTGTAGGATCCAATATAGACATGACTTACATTGTCAAAACTTCCTAAAAGCAGATTGGGGGAAAAGGAAAAAGGGGAGGCAGGAGCATTCTGATAGTAGTAATACCCTAATTGCACAAGTTAAGATTTCACATGCCTTATGGATGTAATTACAAAGTATACGTATTTTTCAAGAGTTTAAAGGAAAGAATCTTCCACATATTTAGCTGATACTGAAGTCAGTGTCATGCTAGAAGAGATAACTTGACACCCATATACACAGAAAAATTCTAAGGCAAAAAATAAAAGTTCTAGCAATACTGAAAAGTACCGCTGGTTTTTTTAGCCTTTAAAAACCAAATTTATTACAAGAAAAAAAGCCTAATAATTAAATACTGGGTATGAAACAGTTTAGTTAGATGCTCATTTGAAACTCCATTTCCATTTTACATGCCATAGATGATAAAGGTACTGCCAGAAGCACCACCAAAGATAGTAAAAGCCTCCCCAAACCAAACCTGATTTTTTAGTCTATAGCATTTCTTTCACCATGTAGCAGAATACTTGTTGTTCAGTGCTACAGTACTGTTATTTTGTGTGTGTATATAGATTATACACAAGCAACTTACATGCTTCATTATCTTGTAAAGGAATATTAATTAAAGAGATGGCACATACTTTGTATCACAGAATTTTCAAGTGATACTCTTCTTTCTGAATTCCAAACCATCCATCTTTCAGCTTAGTCTCCCTCCTAGTATGTTGTTTAGGATTTAGAATGCTTACTTTTTTCTTGAGTTTTACACACAAAGTTTCACAGCCGTTGACAGAGTACCATGAGTTAAGTAAAGAACACAAAGACTGCGTTAGCCCACGCAAGAAACCAGGGAAATCATTACACAGAGCAGAAGGTAAAGGTTGAGTTGTACTAACTTCATAAATGGTAGATTTAAGACATTACTAAGAAATAGAATTGTGGCGTTGTCTATTACAATAATAAAGCTATTTTCTTCTTCAGCCATTAATCATTACAGGAAGAAAAAATTACTTTGGGCATTAGCTACTGAAGGGCTGATGGCACCCCTTCACCAGGCAGAAAAAAATGCTTACAGGTACATAACCCACATCACAGAGGATATGGCTAGTTTCCAGGTGAGTGAATAAAATTAAAATCACATCCCTTACCTTTTTCATTTGTTATTATCTTATCAATTCTTTATGCACATTCACTGGTTTGCATCTGCATTGTTTCTAAGGGGAGATTTCTCTCACATGGCTGACCCTCTGCTGAGGAAGTTTTAGGAACAGTACAGAACTTAAGACCAATCATGAACTTTAAAGTTTGCTTATCAAGGAGTTACAAAGACCACACAATACACGCCTAAACTTTGTACTGTCTATTATGTTCAACAAACCACTTACTACGTATGAAAGCTGATTTTTAACAGTGACCATCTAAAAACAATATAGAACTGCATAAGCTGCAAAGAACAGTAACTTACATAAACTTTATAACATAATAAAAAAAATAAAAATAATGAGTTTTAAAAATAAAGGTCAAGTTTTTCTATCCATGACTACATGAGATATAGCAGTTATATCTGCCATTACTGGGACTGACAGGACCCAGTCACAATTTCTCTCCTCCTCTTCACTCAACACCAAAAATGCATGACACTACGGTAATATATGGATTTTGGTATATATTGTGTTCTCTTAAAAGCACCAGGGACAAAAGCTGTCCAGTTCTTCTGGTTTAGAAGGTATGTCGTGTTGAATAAATTTGCAGATGTGAATCCTCCCAACTCAAAAATTCCAAAGCAAAAAGAAACCCCAGTATTTTTGTTTTCAAGTAAAGTGATTTTAAAAGAATAGTGTTCTTATTCTCTGAAACTTCATGGCCAACATCAGGACTTGAGACTACGTTTGCCACTTGGTTAACAACTTTTGTAAACCATGCACACAGCTCGTAAGTAATCAACAGAAGCAAACAAGACTGAAACACTCCCATGTTAATTTCTCTAGGACTAGTACAGCCTTAACTTCCCCAAGCTTTTCTTAGCTTAACAGCACACACTTTTACTTAAACTATCTTCTGGCTTCTAAGATCATTCCATTTTCCCTGCTAACGCTTCTCACACCCCACCCCCCGTGATATCTCACTTACTCCATTTTTTTTAAACGTACTTGCATATTCTATTGCTACATGGTTTTGCCTTCCGCTAGCATGGCGAAGCAAAGCTAAAAAGGTCTGATTGCTTTCTATAACCGTAAGCTTCCTCCCTGAAAGACAAAATGGCAGTTTCTTCTTTAACCCGTCCGGCAAGTTGGCCCAATTGGCAGCAGCACCCAGGTAATGGCGGCTGATTTCCACCAGCGGTAGCTCGCTGCTCCCTCGCCCCCGAGAAGACGGCGGCACCGAAGGCCGATGCCCACTGCAAAGACCGGCTGCTGTAGTACGGCGCACGGCCGGTACCGCACCGGAGTGGGCTTTCCGTCCGGCCGTGCCTCACTGTATGCACCCCAACGCCACCCGCGTCTGGCTCGCCTCTGCGGCACCACGGCCGCCGCCGGGCGGAGCGGACCCAGGACGTGTCCCCGCCACGGCGGAAGAGCGCCCAGAACCCCGCTCCCCGCGGCCGCTGCACCGCCCCAGCCAGCATGGTAACAGGCCAAACCCAGAGCTTATGCGTGGTCCAGCCCTGCCCTGGAGCGCCCCCCGTTACCGCCGCTCCCCGCGCACTCGAGACACTCGGCCCGCCCTGACTCTAGCGCGCCCCGGGGACAAGTGGCTGCGGCCCCGCGCTGCCGCAGCGGCCGGAAACGGCGGGGGCGGCTGGAGCTGTTTGCGCCTGCGCGGTATCCGCCCCGGCGCACCGCGTTCAGGGGCAGGGATAAACCGCACGGCGGTCGGAGGGTCGTTACGAGATTACCCAGGCTGCGGGTCCGTGGAGAAAGCGGTGTGTGTTTGTGTGTGGCTTTGAGAGGTGATCGTAGAACGAATACTACGGAAAATAAACTTCCGTTGTTTTGCGTAGATGCCGGGTGCCAGCTGCGGTCCCAGCGGCCCTGCCTCGGACGGAGAGGTGGACGGCCGCCGGAGGCATAGCAAAAGTTAAAGTTATCTGTCACTGTTCGGAGGATTCCCACAGCCTGCGAAGGGACTTGCCTTTTTGCGATTCGTTTTCATTATTTCCAAGGCGTCGCTCATTTCTTGGAGTGGGGCTTTGTACTGTTCTGTTTTGTGGCTGTGTTTGATTGGAAAACGAGAACATGTTTTTCACATTCAAAGAAGTTTCACTTTCATAGCAAAATCTTTCTCTCCCGAAGCCTCTTAAAAACTAGTCTTGATTTTTAGGATAAAATTTCACTGTATTTGGAGATGTGTGTGACTTAAGATTTGATTGGAAATAGCAATGTTATACTATTAGAAGAATTTGACTGTTGTGTCCATACTTTTGGTGATAACATTCGTTTATCTGTGTAGCGTTAAACTTAATTGCTTTACTTAAATGCTTTTACTAATGGTGGACATGTTTTCAGGCATTTTTGTTTTCTTTTTTTAACTTAGTTGCCAAAATGACAGACTCTGGAAAGAACCTCCATCAGGACATCATTTCTCAGCTGCATGATTTTGCTGCTGTTGGAGATGCAGCCAAACTGAAAGCATTGCTCAGTCGTTATCCATCGCTTATCAATGCGGCTTCAGATAATGGCTGGACAGCCCTGATGTATGGTGCCAGAAATGGTCACCTTGAGGTTGTCCAGATTCTTCTTGAAGAAAGGTAAGCTGTTTAGTACATCCCATTGAAGACCTCTAACCTGAGTCCCCTTTTGCCCATTTCTTGATCTCAGAAAAGTAAACATCTGATAGATAGATAGATAGATAGATAGATAGATAGATAGATAGATAGATAGATGCAGAATTTTCAGGGTTAAAACTCAACAAAGTGGAGACCAGGGACTAGTGGCATTCCTCAGGTGTTAGTATGGGGACCAGTGCTGTTTAACATCTTTGTCGGTGATATGGACAGTGGGATTGAGTGCACCCTCAGCAAGGTTGCTGATGACACCAAGCTGTGTGGTGCAGTCAATACAGTGGAGGGACAGCAAGCCATTCAGAGTGTCCTTGACAGGCTTGAGAGGTGGGCCTGTGCAAATCTCATGAAATTCAACAAGGCCAGTGCAAGGTCTTGTACATGTGTCAGGGCAGTCCCATTCACAAATACAGGCTGGGCAATGTGTGAATTGAGAGCAGCCCTGTAGAGAAGAACTTGTGGATATTAGTGGTTATAGGACTCGCTGTGTCCCAGCAGTGTGCCCTCACAGCCCAGAAGGCCAACTGTATCCTGGGCTGCATCAAGAGAAGCATGACCAGCAGGCTGATGGAGGTGATTCTCCCCACCTGAAGTACTGTGTCAAGCTCTGGGGCCCCCAACATAAGAAGGACATGGACCTACTCAGGTGGGTTCAGAGGAGGGTTATGAAGATGATTATGGGGCTCAAGCACCTCCCTTATGAGGACAGGCTGAGAGAGTTGGCATTGTTCAGCCTGGAGAAGAGAAGGGTTGGGGAGACCTTATAGCGGCCTTCCAGTGCTTGAAGTACAAGAAAGATGGGGAGCAACTCTTTATCAGCAAGTGTAGGGGTAACATAAGGGGTAATGGTTTTAAACTGAAAGAGGGTAGATTTAGATCAGGTAAGGAAGAAATTCTTTACTGTGAGGATGGTGAGACACTGGAACAAGTTCAAGGCCAGGTTGGATGGGGCTTTGAGCCACCTGATGTAGTAGAAGGTGTCCCTGCCCATGGCAGGGAGGGTTGGAACTAGATGATCTTTAAAGTCCCTTCCAACCCAAACCTTTCTATGATTCTATGAAAATATGTGTCTGTTTATAACTGGATTCTAATATTGCAGCATGCTTTCCATATTTGCTAAGAAACTCATTCAAAGTTGTGAGCATCTCTGAAATTGCTCCTTTGATCTTCAGTGATATATTGTCACTCCTACTAGAGCAGAGAGCAAGAGAATAGAACAGAATTTGTAGTATCCCATTACAACCACTGTACTGAGTATAAATTTGGTGTATTTGATTATTCCGCTTAGACTTTTTCTCTAAACTGCTTGCGTCTATGTTATACTGCACAATGTTTGCTGACGTAGTGGCTGCTAAGTGGGACATGATAGACACACCTTTCCCAAACCTACTGATTGATGAATTTCTCATTGTCATAGAGCACATACCAGCATCTAGAGGAATATCTCACTGACAGATTTTATGGATTGAAATCATCTGTGTCATGATGAATCTTTTGAGACTTTGGGGAATTTACCAGTTTGATAAATAGGATAGCAGTTTTTTAAGTTATGCTTACTGTAAAAAAAAAAAAAAAAAAAAAAAAGAATATCTGCTTGTAAATGTCCCTTTCAGGCCCGTTCTTTTAGGCAGTCGAACTCAGTTCCTGATGCTGTGGCCTCATTGATCTCATTTAGTTCATGCTTAGACATATTAATCATTTGGAAAAATACAATTGCTAGATACATAAACATGAATGTCTGTGAAGGTAATATTACATAACATTCCAGAGATTCATCCTGGAAAGTTTGTCAGTTTTTTTAAATATTCATCCATGTTTGAAAAAAGCTGCAGGACATGTTTGTAGACTGGAAAAAAAATCTTACTGATCTAAAGAGTTCATGCCACTGCTGTGGACACCAAGTAGCAGCCTGATCACAGTCTGCACATACCTGAGCATATAGAAGGGGTAAGACAAAATCAGAACAAAATTCAGTTGCTGAGAAATAAGACATTAAGAAGGAAGTTAGGCAAGATTTTGCCTAAAGGAAACTTAATCCTTAAAGGTAAATCGACAACGGTAGTTTCTTCAGCACCAAAATCTTCTAAATTAAGTTTTGAATGCTTTTCTACTGAGGTTAATATAAAATCCCAAGTCAAAACAGTCTTGCCCGTGGTACAGTTACCACTGTATCAGCAACATGATCTGATATTGGCATCTTCTGGTTTTAAAAACTCAGGAGTGGCCCCACATCTGCTGTATAATTTGTAGTTTACAGTGACATTTCTGGTTTACTCATCCACTTGAGTTTAAATTGATAAAAAATAAGTACATTATTTTTGACCTCCCAACCAACTCCAAACTTTCAGGGTTGGTTTTTTTTTTGTTGTTAATATCACAAGGCAATGTTTCCTCATCTGTGTCATTCTGCAGACATTTTGGTAACAAAGAGGTCCCTACAGGACCAGCACTACAGTTGTAAGGGTGCTATTTCTATCATTAAGCAGAGTCTGTATTCTTGGCTCATATTTAATGGTAAATATTTTACTGTAAATGTTTTGATGCTGTTTTCAGCATCTTCTAGAAAGTAATGCTAGTAAAACTGCTTTTTTAAAATTATTATTAATGGTTATTCAGAAGAGATCTGTAGTCAAAGTTCTATCTCTTAATGATCTTGAGCCTTTTTTTTTTTTGGCATGATACAATGTGTGGGATATTAATTCATTGCTGTTGTTGTACTGCATGAACCTTGGTAAGTGATAATCTGGAGCAGAACTACAAAAATGTAGAATCTGGCTTTAGCAAAAGAAAATGAAGTATGATTACTTTTCATTACCATGATGCTAAGTATTTAGCCTAAAGAGTGCCCCAATATAGACAGTGTGTTTAAAAGTCATTGCACCTTAAGAGTATCAAATGTATATGCTGTGAGAATAATACAGCATCAGGACTCTTCCTAAACATATTTACCCTGTTAACCACTGTTCTTTTCTGTTTCTTTAGGTGTGATAGGTCCATCTTTAATAAATCAAGGCAAACAGCTCTGGACATTGCTAAACTTTGGGGGTACAAGCACATAGCTAATTTGTTGGCTAATGTGAAGGATGGGCAGATGCCTAATTTTTTGTCAAATGAAGTGAAAGAATATGGAAATTATTTTGGTTTGACACTTCTGGACAGAAGGAGTGATAAAAGAACAGATTCTAAGTGGCTAAGCAAAAAACAAAGCCATCCAACTACAGTATACATCCTCTTCTCAAATCTAAGTCCTTTGGTTACTTTGGGTGGGGGAATAGAGAGCCCCCAGCAGCCAGAAGTAAAGCTTTGCAGGCTGTACCACAAAGATGTGAAGCAGTACATGAACCAAACTGAAGAAGGCACCTTGATTTTTCTTGGAGTTGAACTCCAGTTCCACATGAACCTGCTGGCTGCTTGCAATGGAAGAGTTCTGCAAGAAGATGATCAGTTAGTTGCTTGGTTTGCTCTTAGCATAGATTCTGCTTCTGCTGAGAAATTTAAACAGGAGCATGAGGACTGTTACTTTCTCCACCCACCAATGCCAGCACTACTGCAGCTACCTGAAAAAGAAGCTGGTAAGATGCATAAAATGCAGCAGTTATCAAATGTGTAATCAGAAAGATACAGTTTGGGATTCATTGAGGTGTAATGCAAGGAGAAACCACTGCAAAGGAATCAGGTATTTTCAGTGGCTTTAGAAATATTTTAGTTTTAAAAGCCTGGTAGCAGTTTTGTGAAGAATTTTGTATGTAAGAAAATGTGTGCTTGCAAAGAGCTAAAATGCAATGGCATTTTAGTCATATATATGTATTATAATACAATACAAGTATTAGACTGTAAAATCTATGGATCATCATGGTACTATTTAAATATTAACGCGTGAGCATTATGGTTCTAAAGAGAAAAAACGTATCTGTCATTACTGAGTTTTCATTACAGGAAATTAAACAAAGTCCCTAGTAAGTGTGTTGGATGCCTGTCTGAGCAGTAAACTGTGAGCAAGTGTTAGAAAGTCAGGATCCCAAAGTGAATGAATGTCATTGCAGACATGTTAACAACTGCTGTTGTAACAATTTTGCTTTTACGGAAGGATAAAGGGCAAACTTGACTTGAACCTGAAGTTTAAATGGAACAATGGATTATTATATCAGTACCTGTAGTAGCCCTAAAATGCTCAACTGGAAAATGTGTGATATATAATTATGGCACTTTGCCCAGACAAAGTAACTTTTGTGAGAAATGGGGTATATTGATCTGGATAAATTTGTTTCTGAACTCACAAATTGGTCTGTAGCCACATAGTACTGTGCTCTGTTGTGTATGCTGTGCTACAAAGACCTGAATTACTCATCTTTCTCAACTTCTTCTATAGTAGATTGCAATTCAAGCCATAGTCTTACCTTTATTTTTACGTTAAACTTTACTACTTGCTTTTTCTATACCATTAAAATCTTACATGAACTAGTATTTAATTTTTTGTGTTTTCAATGTATTGCTTTAAAGGAGTAGTAGCCCAGGCTAGATCTATTCTGGCATGGCACAACCGCTACCGATTCTGCCCAACATGTGGGAGTGCAACCAAGACTGAAGAAGGGGGTTACAAGAAAAGTTGCTTAAAAGAAGATTGTCCCAGTCTCCAAGGTGTTCACAACACGTCATACCCAAGAGTTGGTGAGAATATTGTAGGATAAACTTGGTCAAAAGGTGGCTTGTTTGTACTACTATATACCTGTAAATCAATTAATTTTGTTATTTCAACTGCTTGCTTCTGTTCCAGGTCTTACATACTTGTTTCTCCCCAGAGAACATGTATCTCAGCTCTATTTAGGATTAAGTAGCTCAGGCTTCTTTCAGTAGTCTGTGACAAAATCAATCTATTACAATGGAGTAATATCATTTAGAAGTTCCAACAATGTAAATGAGATATCAATACAAAGGGTCACATTTTACTTTTTTTTTTTTCCTTCCCTCCATATTGTTTTCTCACTTTGCAAGCCATCTGAGCTTGAAATAGCTCTGTGTCAAATTTGGTCCCATATCAAATTTCTGATGCAGTGCTCATTTTCCTTAGTGCTGTTTTGACTGTGTTAGTCACCCTCACTGGCTTTCACTAGTCATTGTCAGTTGCAAACTGGCAGGCCTATTTCTACTCAGAGTATAAGCTTCTATAGAAAGTCTTTTATACTCCTTTTTTTCATCTGTTGCAAAGAAAGTATACTATGTTATTGATGGGGAACCAAGGAAGGAAAAAAAACTTACCCTTTTTTTCCTGGATAATTTGGTGACTCTTTGACCACCTTTCCCTCACCTACCCTGTCCTCTCTTCTGCAGTTGTAGTTCTGGACATTGTATGTGTGTTGCATTTTTGAATTTCATGTTCTCTGACATGTTCTGCATACACCTTTGTAGCAATCAAAGCAATCCTACCATATTATTTTGTTTTATGGACTATAGTGAAGCTTGCTAAAATGCTAGTGGCTGTTTCTGTACAGTCTCTAGGACAACAAGCTTAGAGAAGGAATGGGATTATATAGGAAAGCCTGATGTACTAGCATTTTCTACTGATGCCTCTCTCTGAAGAAAGCTGACAAAAAACAACACTGCATATTCTATGCTGTGCCATGTGGCAGATATCTTTGAGCAGGACAGCCATCTTTGAAATTATTGCTTATTGTTGGTTGCTGAATCAAGCCTTTTCATACAGAGAAAATACTGGTGTTTTGGACCAAAATAAGGTCCCAGAAGAATGATAGCAAGAGAGCAAATATATACAGGCAAACGTACATAGAAAAAAATTAAAAACAAAACATTGAGATACTTTAGATAACAATAAAAAGGGGAAAAAGATCATAAATGAACACTGTGCAGAAAGGCATGACAAAAAGAATGATACCAGTAGGAGAAAAGAAAGAAAAAGATACATAAAATGACCAGAAGTGAGAAAGTAAATAAAAGTGCAACATTAGTTGAGAGATTGATAGCAAACAGTCAACGAAGTCGAAAGTGGAAAGTTTAATCAATATTTACATTGTAACTAGACTATCTAGCTGGTCTTTGGTATTTCAGTCAAAAGTACATTCTTCAGGCCTGTGTGTGTAAAGGAAGTGATAGTAAATTGGTTTTGCTGTAGAAATTATTGCTATCTGCTGGATGCACGGCTAGGTTAGTGTTGCTGATACTCTCAACAGAATTGGTGCTTTGGTTGCAGGTAATTTATGTGCTGCATTTTAAGCCTTGGCTAGCAAACTGCTTCTACTAAGCATGTATGTTGTGAAACAAAATAAACAGATACTTTGCATAGAAAAAAAACCCAAAGTGAAATAAAATAACAACTTTCTCTGGACATCTATAAAATTCTGATTTCAATCTCTTAAAGGTATCTTACTTGCATTTACATGCATTAGTATTGAATAGGCTGAAATTTATCACTGCTTCTAGGTCTCTCAAATGTTGAAATATATTCCTTTCATGTCCCTTACAGATCCTGTTGTGATAATGCAAGTCATCCATCCAGATGGGAATCACTGTCTTTTAGGCAGGCAGAAGAAGTTCCCCCCAGGAATGTTTACCTGTCTTGCTGGATTTGTAGAACCCGGTGAGTAATTTAATTTTTCCTTACCAAACAGTTTTTCTCATGTATTAGTATCGTGCATTAAAAACAATATAGAAATACATTCAGTGTTATGTCAAATAAATGGTTTTGCTTCCCGTTAGATAAGTTGTTACAATAAATATGCCTGATCTGTACTTTCCAGCAGCTGATTTATAAAAAAGCAAACAGTAACCAGTAAATATGATTTAAAAATCCTTTTCACATCATGCACTCTTAAATCACATATTTAAGTGAAAAAATATTTTGAGACACATACAGGGTCCTTTCTTTGGCGATACTTAGCAAAGGATTTTAGCATAGGAAAAATGAGAGTTAAAGCATAACTTGAAGTTAACATAAAGTTAAGCATATGCTTACATGTTTAGGGCCTGATTGTTTATATGGAAGATAAACAGAAATTATATCATTTCAGAAGGAAAGCGATATTTTGCTCGCTGTGTTCAGCAATAATAGTTGGAATTAGGTGCAATTTTTAGTAGCTGGAGAACAATTTGTAAAACATAGTTATATTGGGAATGCATCAATCACCAGTGAAATTATAGTGGAACTATATTCAATAGATGTGTGCAGGTGAAATACAGTGACAGCACGCGTAAGTTTATTCAGGTATCATTTGAAAAAAGTCAAGATGTTTATTTCTTCACTCCTTTTTTATTCTGCTGGCCTTACTACCTTCTGATATTGAATTCAAGTATATAAACTGAAATTTAAGAGTAGCTGATCTTCCCATCAGCTTCTAAGCTGAACATAGCTGAATTAAAACTTCTATCTCTGATACATGGACTGTATCAGATAAAGATTCACTTTAATGAACCTGTAATCAGTGGTTACAACACAGTACATGTATGCATATGTAAGCCTATGACTATCAACATTCCACATACAGATCTAAGCAGTTTTCTGTGATTGTGGAAGTAAAGCTTTTCATTGCAGTTTAAGTTTGGAGAATTGTCTGTATGTGTTAAGACAATGGAGAATGGTTCAGGCAAAGTGAATAATACAATGCAGAAATGTGTGTAAGTCTTCTTAGGTCTCTATTTTCTTACTATTGTCACTTTAAATACTGATTTTCAAGTTCTATTACATGCTGTTACAATCATACTGATAATTAAAAAAAATAACACAATGCTATTTATAAATTAACAGATCAGCATTTCATGTAATTAAAAGAACAATGTATTTCCTACCCAATTTTTGACATTTTAGGTGTGGTACTAATAGTTTGCCTGTATGATAAATTATCAATTCAGTAAATAAGTGTTATGATGGAGAAATCATACTCTTATCTTCAAAGTTCCTTTTTGCTTTTGTGGCTAGTTTTGCCTTATTAGACTTCTGTATCTTGTGCTTAGGATCGGCACCCTGATCTGTGAGCTAGATCTCTATAGAAAATTGTCTTGGGCGGTTTCAAATTTTTAACGTCTTCATCAGCTGCTTGCTCTTTGCCCTCTTTAATTAGGCGAAACAATAGAAGATGCTGTTCGAAGAGAAGTAGAAGAGGAGGCTGGCATCAAAGTTGGCCCTGTTCAGTATGTCTCTTGTCAGCCATGGCCAATGCCCTCCTCCCTAATGATTGGCTGCTTAGCTGTTGCAGTGTCTACAGTAATTAAAGTTGACAAGAATGAAATAGAGGATGCCCGTTGGTTCACTAGAGAACAGGTAAAGTTCAATTTAATTTTCTTCTTGTATTTATTAGTCTGTGACAGTGTCAGTTCTGGCATACAATCGATACTTGCTTTTTTCAACAAGTTCAATGAGCATGTATACCCTCTATTTTATCATACTACAGTTGCATTGTATTGGAATTACAGATTACACTCAACCAGAGAAAGGCAGATATTCACAGTAATTTCTGAGTGAATGCACGTGCATTTTATATCATTTTTGCCACATAGCTCTTAACCTTTTCCTTTTGGGAGACACCCAAATTACTGCTATTTTAACCCACTTCCTTAGCAAGCCTGTGCTTTTCATTTTGGCAGAAGTAGTATTCAGTAACTTTTAACATCTGAGTTTCTCCAGACAAGCATGCTACCAGATTTGGTCTGAGGGAGGAGATTTAGGTAAAAACTTTGGGACTACATTAGTCTGAACGTATTTTTCCATGCAGTACTATTTTGATACTCTGGTATTGAATGCAGTTTACTCTGCATTAATAGGATATTCTACACTTAGCTTTCCTGAGTATTTAAAATGTAGTCAAATAGAGGAAAAAAGTTCATGAGTGGAAAAAGGAAAAATTGCTTACACAACGTAGTCTTCACAGGTTTTTCCACAGGCTAAACTTTTAATAACCGTGTATTTCTGTCTAGCAGTTGCAAGTGTTTTGAATCTGTAAGTCAACTTGAAGGCAATATTGATCACCTATAGTGTCAGTGTATTCCTGACAATGCTGAGAGCATTATTTTAAATTAATATCAGTTCTGAATACAGCTAGTCACTTGCAGGTTGGTCTAGAATTGGAAATAAGTGTACTTCAGAAATGTAGTAAACTAAAAGTGTATTCCTGTGTTGCTTGCAACTGCTTCAGAAAACCAGCAAAACACATTTCCTACTGCACTCCATATGGAGGAAAAAACCCAGAGTAATTTATGGAACAGTGTAGAGCACCATTTGGTAGTCCCTACAGTAAATAGGCTTCACAAAAACCTTAAATGTTATATTAACAGTCAATGTCCACAGTTGTGTTAGAAAGACGTCTCCTTCGAGGCACATTTGAGCTCAAAAAATGTCAGAGTTCACACAGAATCCTGTGCGGTTTTTTTTTTCTCTGCATCTGTCTTGGAGAATCTGGTAGTGGCTCTAGTAATGATAGACTAATTGATCATCATAGTAAGATAAATCCTGCATTAATACAATGTTATTTTCCATATAGTTTATTATACTACCTTCTCACAAAAAAAAAATCTCTTTATTGCAGGTCATGGAAGTTCTCATTAAAGGAAACCAGCATTCTTTCTTTGTACCACCAAGGCAAGCTATTGCACACCAGTTGATAAAACATTGGATTGGAATGAATGCTAATCTTTAGTTCAAATAATTGATTTCTTCTAGAAAATGCTAAACTAGGAATAAATTAGAAAGAGCTTTTCATTTAGTAAATATTCAATCACATGAATTTTTGAGCTTTTCACTTGGTTTCTGAGCTAAATGTTTGTAGGTTTTTCAGATCTAAGTTAGAACTGAACAACAACCCAGTGATTATCCCAAGCAAGCAAGGAACAAATGGGTAGAATTGGTACCTTGTTGTGCACAGGCTGTTTTCCTGTCCTTCACTGGAAGGAGTCACAGCATTACAAAGAGACCTGAACTGGCCTGTTGTTAGAACTCTGTAATTACATCCTCATATTTTGTCTTTCTCATTTTTTCCTATCGCCATTCTTTAAATTCTGCCTGGCACAGTGCTGAAAGTCTTATCAACAATGGTTATTTTTAAGCTAATAGCATATGTAAATTGTGAATATGTAGTACTTTGTATCTTTTACATTAATACTCTAAGCAGAGTATTTACTCCTCCAGTCTGATTTGGCTGCACTTACCCAATTGTACATCAGCCTGAATTTAAAGGTATAACACAATACTCTGTTTATGAAAAAGGTATTGGAGATCCATCCCCAAAAGACTAAATTTTAGGTTGTCCCTTGGCAGTGAGTTACTTCATTCCCTGATAAGTAGAAATAGAACTACAGAGTAATTGAGGAGAAAGGTAGATAAATTAAACAAGACATAATATCTCAAAATTTGTACAAAATTCTTTTATGGAAATGGAAACACGAAGATTGTTACTGCTATTAAGAATTTTTATTAAGAATTTTATTAAGAATACAGTGGAAATAAATATTAACCCCAGCTGTAAGACTGGAAAAGCAATATAAGAATTGAAATATTTATATTAAAATTATATTATTAAAATTATATGTTAATATAATGCTGCAGTTCAGATTTGTGCCTTAATTTGTTGTGTTACTGAAAAAAAATTTCTTCTTTCAAAATGGAAGGTTACAAAAGTATACTGATTGTATTATTAATGTCATTATGTAATGGTTAAGTAGTATGTGATTATGCATTCATTGCAGTAATACAAAAAGAAATGCAAATGACCCTAAGAAAATACAATTATAGTTGTAATTATTAACTTATCATATGGTGATTTGTTTATTCAGAGTAATTTGAATATTTTTGAATCAGTGAATGATGTCAGATGTGTTTCAAAATTATCTGCAGATTGGAATCACTAAAAATGTTTTACAAATCCTAATAGTTTTGCGGGTTTTTTTCCATCCAGTGTTACACTGTGCACAGCTTTTTTTTTTTAAGGCATTGCATATCAAAATTTAAACGAAGAAGCATTTCTGACAGCCTTAGAATAGTTGACAGATCATTACATTGCTTCATTCTCTTGTTTCAGCTATACCTACAAATGAGGAAAAACAGGTTATCTGGGCTAGCTGGAAATGAGAAGGAAGCAGTACACTGCTTCCCTTAAAAATTGCTTTTACAGAGAAGGGGAAATAGAAAAGCTGTCACGAACTACAGCTACCGTCAGGACCACGTGTTATCGGTGAAATTAATCTTTAAAATGTGGGACAGAAGTAAGCCTAGTTGCAGGTTGTTCATACAAGTAAAGGAGAACATCGGACAGTATGCAGACAGTGGTGGAAGCTAAGCAATGGAATGAATTTTTAACTAGCACTATGATGATTACACATGAAGAAGGATGAACAAGGAATGAATGGGGAGCAGAGGGAAGACGGGGATAAAGAAAGGGCAAATATAGGTAGTGTAAAGATAAAAAATTTATCACATTAAAATAACTAAAAATACATGTATAAGACCCATCCTTGTTTTTTATCTAGGAAGTTATGGTGGGTTGCTATAGAGATGGGTTTGTAACTGAAACACAGAAGTATCCCTAACTGTGGTGGTTTGATGCCAGGTAGCCACCAAGTTACTCTATCACTTCCCTCCTGGGCAAAGAGGGGAAAGAAAATAAGATACACCAACCCTTGTGGGTAAAACAAAAGCAGTTTGAATATAAGCAAAGCAAAGCAAAGGTCCGTGCGTGGAAGCAAAAAAAAAAAATAAACCACCAGATTTATTCTCTAGTTCCCATGGACAGGCGATGTCGGGCCTTCTCAGGAAGCAGGGCTCCAATACGCGTAGTGGTTGCCTGGGAGGACCAAGGGTGACCCCACCCCCTTCCTCCTTTCTCCCAGCTTTATACTGAGCAGACGTCACATGGTCTGGAATATCCCTTTGGTCAGTTTGGGTCAGCTGTCCTGGTTGTGTCCCCTCCCAGGATCTTGCCCCCCCGTCCCACTGGGGGAAATGATATCGGAAAGAGCCTTGGTGCTGTGTGAGCACTGCTCAGCAGCAGCCACAACACCAGGGTGCTATCAACACCCTGCCAGATCCCAGCATAAAACACAGCACTGTGAGGGCTGCTGTAGGGGAAAACCAATTCTGGCTCAGCCAGACCCAGTACAATAGCCAATACGGATATTAAGAATCAGGCTGTTTTTTAAATTCAGAATCTGTATAAACAATGTATATCTGTAATTAATTACAATGGTAATAATTTGAAAAATTTCACTTTACTGCATGAAGAAAGCAGAAAAAGAATAGTTTGAAAGAGAGAACAACACTTCAATAATCTCTCAGTTTGAGAGTAATTTTTCAATGATCTTTCAGTTCTAATAAATTCTGGTGTTGCAACAATTTTTAATATGTATACATTTTCAAAAGCTAAAACAGTCCTTTTTAAGCTTTTTCTTTTTTCCCTCCCCAACACATGAATCATTCACAGAGAAAATTACAAACACCCCTTGTTTAAGAAAACTAATTTGATAATTTAAATCTCTTACTTCAAGTGAAACTTCTTTTTAGTGCTTAATTTGATGTATTTGTAGGTTGTAGAATTCAGTTTTAGTTTGAAAATACCTATGCATAGATTTTTTCTGAAGGGTAGTTATTGTTTGCAGATTACATATGGAATACCTAACTAAAAAGCCAAATGCTGTAGTTATTTAGCAACTAGAGGAATTTAGAAATGGGCCAAATTAAATTCAGGAACAATTAAGCAGAGAGTGGTTCTGACTGTAATATGGTCAGTGCAAGACCTCCATAAGATTTGGGTTGTTTGCCTTCCAAAAGACTGCAGTTTTGCAAGTAGGCTATTTCTTGCCACTAAGTTAATGCAGTACATTAAGAAAATTGTATTCCTTAAAGCACTAAAAATGGAGAAGTTTTGTTCATGCTGTGTAATAACGATCTCACTCTCTTCTCCCTTGCTTCTACAATGGTACCAGAGCAAAAAGAATACTCCTTACATGCAGATATACAAGATGTCCCAATTTACCTGTGCACGAGTGAGAATTAATTTCACTGTATAATTTTTAAATATTCTGTATTTTATCTGTTTTTGAAAATATAATAATTTACAAATAGTAGGAATAGTAATTTGATAAAGTAGAAAAAAATAGATGGTGTTGAAACACAAACCAAAATTGATACTACTAACTTAGCTGTTATTAAGCTGTAAACTCATGTGATGTGTTGCCATCTCATGTAAACTCATATAATATGGATTGTGAGATTTTTAGAGACTTTGGATTGGTCCCTATAAGCATATTTATCTCATTTTTCATATTGAATATGTGTAAACACATGAAAAATGAAATCATTCCAGTGTTAATACCATATATATATATATATATACATTAACATATTATGTGTTTTGTATAGGAATATTATCAAGCTGATAAACAATTATATTGAATTCTGCAACAGGTGAAGGAAGAGGGTGGATGTCAATGGGCTGATTAAAGGTAGACCAGTCATGATGCTTCATGGAATTAAATATACTAAGCAGATTCTGAGCTTAGGAGACAGAAATAGAAAAAGAAGTGGAGCAAGACTGTGAACAATGTTGCTTCCTCTTTTATCTTTAATTTTAATTAGATAATCTGATTCATTAAGACTTTTCAGACAAAGCTGACATTTTATAAAGCCCTGGTAAGTTTAGTTGTTACTTTTCTTATCTGTTTTAGCTGTTAAGAGTTAAATAACTAGTAGTCTTTTATTGGTTCAGTGTTTGGAAGGATATGTGTATACAGCATATCATTGCTGACTGGAGTTGACAGTACAGAAGTGGTTAAGTCCAAAGGAAAAAAAAAAAAATTTGAACTTGTTATCCTATTAAGCCTTAGCAATACAGTCAGCCCATCTTTCATGAGCGTAGAAAAGCAAATTATTCAGAGAGTCCGTAATAGCAAGCAAATATCTGAGGAAAATGAATACTGGCTCAGTGTAACAGTAAGTATAACCTTTTTTTTTTTTAATTAAAATTACACCCTGTCAGGTAGTATTCTGTAGTTATTAATTGTTGTAACTCATCATAGCTTTTATAAAATATGGGATTTCTTCAGGGTTTTTTTCACAGTACATAGAGTTTAAAGAATTTCAATTATAATTCAGTATATAGTTTAGTTTTCTGAAAAAATAAGAATTATAGTTTCCCAAACAGAAGGGATTTTTCAGGTGGATTTTTGACTGTGAGTAAAGAAAGTTTTATTAAATGATAGGGATTTCTAAGATGGATTTTTGGTTCCTAAGATTGTATCTGTCATTTTAGCATATAGGGACTTAATGTGTCTTAGTATATAATTTTAGAAGTAAAAGCCTACCTGAATGAACTTGTTACAGTGTACAGCTATCGTGCAGGTTTCTTTTGGTGAGCTGATTTTCAAGTATAATCAAAGATTTTGGATTTACATTATTACAATAGATGAGACGTTCTGAAGACCAAAAGGTTGAATAATTCAGCTTGACAAAGAATTGTAGTACTTCATTGACAGGAACGTCTCTGAGTATAGAAATTATATTTTATTATTGGAAATGGTCATGTGTTACAGTGAGATTTCTACTAATTTCATGACCATTTGCCACATCACTTCTGAAGGGTATTTCACTTACCTGCTGTCATGTTCGATACTGACAAAGCATGAATTGCATGCAAAAACAGAAACAAAAGTGACTAAAATGCAAGATAGCATACTAAATAAACTCACTGACAAAAAAAGGGTTAATCCATCTGACATTCAAGTTAGCAGTTTTTCCTTTGGTCTGTAAAATAGGAATAGCAGAGGTCGAACAATGTCAACAGAAATGACAATTCATGGGATTTTTTTTTTTATATATATCTTTTCAGAACTTTTGTTGAAGATAAAATTATTTTACCAGGTATAACAGAGATACAATGCACAATAAAATATGTTCTCTATGCCAGTTTTTAAAAATATGTTTTTACATACATTATGAGAAATACATCCATTGCATTAAACTGACACTGCTGGAAAAATCTGCTCAGTAAGTTGAAATACTCATTATGCTAAAAATATTCATTGTGCTAAAATCATCACATGGTCGCTGTATAGACCATTTACAGCACAGAGACTACCTATTTCTCCATTTTGTTGCAGTGCTGTGTATCTTTAAATGAGGTTAAAAATGAACAATCTTGTTGCAGAAATGAAACATCTCCAAAACATAAAATGCATACTTACCTTTATTAGTACATTATTTCTTCTTGTTGGGGTAAAAGCTCAAAATAATTGAACAGAAAGCAAAATTAGTAAGTAGAAGCTTTATAAGAAAATTACTTTTATATATGGTTTTGCAGAATTTAAGAATTGAAAGATGAACCTATGACTTGTCCCTGAAAAGACAAAAATGCTTGTGCATATACAGCCCATGATGGCTGAACTTTTTTTTTACCATGAATTTGCTGGCATTTACATTCTCAATTCTTAATTAATCTTGAAAACATTTGACTGGCTGCTACTTTATTAGCTTTTTTTAAAACTAAAATTGAGAGCTTCCTGTCTGCAGAAATCTTTTACATAATGGCAATAACAGTATAACCACTATTCCTTAAAAAAATACTGGTCAAAACATATTTAACACTTCGTGTGGTGTCACTTGTTGCTTACAGAAGAGTCCAAAATAATGCAAAGTCTAATTACATGGGATTTGGATTTCCTGAATATGCTCATTCATGGCAAAAGTGATGTTCTTAGTTGCTTAGACAATAACCTTCCTTGAGAATCAGAACTGCAGAAATATTGACTGATGTTTGCTGTCTTTTCATGATCTGAAAAAGCAAAATCCTGATTTGGTGTGCTCATTAAAAATTCCACAACACATTTCACAAATAAAATACTTGATCACTGGGTCCCAATATAATACCTGTTGTAGATTAATTTCACTTATCCATGCTTTTCTAAGCGTTTCATTTGGATGCACTATTCTCATAGCTAATTGGATACTGCCAGATAACTACTGAGTTCCATTTGAATGGAAGCCAATTCTTTGCAGCCATATAATTCATGTTTTAATTAATTTTGTAAAAGGCTTTAGGGTCCTGTTACAGTCCCTGTAAATGGCTGCCTGATTCCCTTGTTCTAGACATTTTGCAAAGGCATTTTTTAAAGACCAGTCTTTTCAGGAGAATATGTAGACAAAACTATAAACAGGTGAAAATGAGATACATACAAGCTAAGGCAGGGAGTAAGAAACACAGCTAAGACAGACAGTTTTTATAGCATCACTTTTCTTGCATGTGTTTGGCATAAAATACATTTTTTGGCAACAGTCTTGCAGAAATGACTGTTCAGAAATTATTCAAATAAGGTAATAGTGGGAGCTTGATAAAGAGATTTGGAGCATTTTTGTAGGGAAAAAAAAAAAAAAAAAGCAAAACCAAAAGGTACTTCAATAGGACATACTTGAAGGAGACAAGTAAGAGGTAAATCAATGATGAGCCCTTTTTGCATACTCTATATGGCATCATTAGGCTCTCATATACAACTCATCCTAATGACATTGTTAAGAGTAAATGATCTGTGGGCCATCCGCCTTGGTGCATAAAATCTAACAGGTAATATGCCACAAAACACAGGAGAGTGAAAGGAAAAATTCACAAGGAAAAATCAGGCTTTAAGAATCATTTGAGAAGGAGGAGACGAAATAAGCAGTGAGAGCCTGGGCCAAACATAGTTGGTAAGTTGAGTAGCAAAGTCAAAGCAAAGATCAGTATTGAATAGAATATTGAGAAACACAAGAAGAGCCAGTGGAAGTCAATGAGAACAAAATTCAGTGTAGTTAAGGTTATCTAAGGGCAATGGAGACAAAAAGTAGGATTCTGTATCCAAAGAGAGGAAATTAATCAAAAGGGTTTGACATGGTTGAAATACAGAAGAAAAGAGCAGTAGAAGGTTCTTGTTTAAGAAAGGCTTGTTCAGGTATTCTGTAAAAGTATTCTACAGTCTGTGAACAGTATAGGATTCAGTGGGGAAGTATTCAGTGAGCTGCCACTGAATGTATTTATAGCCATGCATTCTACAACATAAGATACTGAACTTATAAGAAACTTACCATCTGAAACAGCAATTAGTATTTTCCTGACAGAACATTAAATGTTTTGCAAATACATTGTGTCACCACTCTGTTCTGATTCAACATTATTAAATACCTGGACTTGTGCTGTCCCACACAATATCCTTGTCTCTAAACTGAAGAGACATGGATTTGATGGATGGATCAGTCGGTAAATAAGAAATTGGCTGGATGGTCGCACTCAAAGAGTTGCAGTCAACAGCTTGATGTCCAAGTGGACAGTGACAAGTGGTGTTCCTCAGGTGTCAGTATGGGGACCAGTGCTATTTAACATCTTTGGTGGGGACATGGACAGTGGGATTGAGTGCACCCTCAGCAGGTTTGCTGATGATACCAAGCTGTCAGCACGCTGGAGAGAAGGGATGCCACCCAGAGGGAACTTGACAGGCTTGAGAGGTGGGCCTGTGCAAACCTCATGAAGTTCAACAAGGCCAAGTGCAAGGTCCTACACCTGTGTCAGGGCAATCCCATGTGCAAATAAAGGCTGAGCAATGAGTGGATTGAGAGCAGCCCTGCAGAGAAGGACTTGTGGGTATTAATGGATGGAAAACTGAATGAGCCAGCAATGTCCATTTGCAGTCCAGAAAGCCAACTGTATCCCAAGTTGCATCAAGGGGATTGTGGCTAGCAGGTCCAAGGAGGTGATTCTATTTCTCTGCTCCATTCTTGTGAGACCCCAGCTGGTGTTCAGCTCTGGCGCCCCAAACATAAAGACATGGATCTGCTTGAGCAAGTCCAGAGAAGGGCCACAAAAATGATCAGGGGGTGGAGCACTCTCTTACAAGAACAGGTTGAGAGAGTTGGGATTGTTCAGCCGAGAGAAAAAAAGGCTGTGGGGAGACCTTATAGTGGCCGTCCAGTACTTGAAGGGGCCTACAGGAAAGATGGGGAGAGACTCTTTCTCAGGGAGTATAGGGATAGGATGAGGGGTAACAGTTTTATACTGAAGGAGGGTAGATTTGGATTAGATGTTAGGAAGAAATTCTTTACTGTAAGGGTGATGAGACACTGGCACAGGTTGCCCAGAGAAGTTGTGCATGCCCCCGCCCTGGCAGTGTCCAAGGCCAGGTTGGACGGGGCTTTGAGCAACCTGGTCTAGTGGAATGTGTCCCTGCCTGTGGCAAGGGGGTTGGAACTAGATGATTTTAAAGGTCCCTTCCAACCCAAACCTTTCTGATTCTTTGAAATATTTTCTCCATATTTTCCTTACTTTGTATTAGTTTTCCTCTTCTGCCAGTGTCTCATCATTACTGTAGAGGTTCACTGAACATGCTTGCTCAGAAAGCTTAAGAACACACATGTTTTCACATAAAATCTCTGTTTTGTAAGTATTCAAAAGTGAAGCAAAATAACTCCTGTATTCTCAATTTCACTTCCAACCAGCATTTTTCAAGAGAACTTTTCTTGCCTGACAAGATTATCTCAGTGGCATATATTAGAAAAATATTTTGTTATTTTGTTACCATTATTATCACAAAGCTTTTCATCACCTGCATTATCCTGAAAGAAATACTATTATGGATGTTATTCACAGTGAAAATGAACCCATCCTAGATAGAGCTTTTACCATATTTATGGTGGAGAGTGATCTTTCATTCAAAATTAAGAAGTTATTATTCTGAGCTAACCCAAATAGTGCTGTTTAGAACAACCTGTCATATAGAGCACTATGTCAGTGGATGTTGACTTCCATCCAATGAACTGCTGTGTCTCTGTTCTCATCTAAGCTAATTAGACTAGTGTTCATCTAGTGTTCATCTAGTGTCCAGCAGTGGACAGAATAGTCCCTAATGCAGGGTCTTACTCTGTAGTCCTGATGCATCTATCTAAGTCAAGTCAATGGGTCACTCATGTGACTAGGATTGAAGGTGATGAGATTCCTGATTCTGTTAGCACATCTCAGCTGTACTACCAACAAAGCAAGAATAGACAGAGACAATGCAAGGAAAACAAAAAAAGATGAGTAAAAATAAAGAACTGGTGCTTCTTCTGATGTGGTAAACCTTAGAGGAGAAAGCATAAATTAACATACGGAAATGTAGTAGAGACAACAAAACTATTGGCTTCATAAAGGTTCTTTCCAGAATTTACTTTAAAATTGCTTTAAGATATCAACAATTTAACACACTGCATGTATGTTTAAAATCATTAATATATAAATACAAAAATTAACACTGAGAGATGTCTTAATCACAAATGAACAGTGCAAACAATCATTCTAAATTGTAATTTTGTTCTAGTTACAACCAATTACAGAAATAACTAAAAAAACACCAAAATCCAAAATAATACAGATTAATCATCCTGTTCACCTAAGTGCCTCATCTTTGACCAGACAGCAAAATCTATAATATCCTACCACTCTGAGCAACTTCAATCTGTGGCTACCTCTACTGATGGTTTCACAGCTGCATGCTCAGATTATTAAATTTTAGAAGGTACTAGATTCTTTCTGACAATCCTGGCATGCAGAGAACCAACATTATCTACCTTCAGTACTTTCAGATTGTCCTGTGCCACTAAAAGCTATTTGAATAGCAATAGAACTAGTGACCATCTCAGACCTAGAATTTATTCTGCAAAGTTTTATGATGTTTTGCCATGACAAAATCTGGCAAAAACATATAGCTATGAGGAGAAACTTAAATGAATATGATTTTCATTTTAATTGATCCACAGTACTTTCTGCCTCCTCAATATTCCAGCATTCTTCTTGCAGCATTTCCTCTTTTCTTTTTGGTATTGTTCAGTGGTCTTTTCACTTTTCTACTCCTTCATCCGTCTTGAACCATGATAACCTTATCCCCAAATCCTTCATAATTCAGAACCACTCCTAACTGATTACAGTCATGCCTATTATTCTTTCCTACAAAAAGGCCTTAAACAATTTATGTACTGAATATATTCCTGGCCTGTAAGGTGCACTCAGCATTCAGTAAAATGCAGATTTTCTTTAGAGTAATCTGTAGTGCATACAGCTGTACACTTAACTATCAAATGCAAAGAGTAAACCAGGCAAATAATTTTTAACAGCATTTTATCAAGGAAATTTAGCAATTGCACTTCCTAAATTGAGATTAACCATTTCATTACTGACCATAGGATAGGGGGAAAAAATTAAAGTGGAATTCCTGGGGAACAACAAAAAACAGTGTAACAAAAGGTAAGTATTTTGGAAAGACAACCATGAAAGTCAAGAAGGAAAAAAGGAAGAGGAAGGAACTGGGTGTGTAGCATCTTCCTTAGGTTGAATTGAGAGAATTCCTAGAAGTAAAAATATTTTCTCAATTACAACTTCATGAAATATAACTGAAACCTCAAGTATCACAATCAGATTTGGAGCTCTGTTTATCTGTTGTTCCTATTGTCATAAATATATGCACCAATCTGCAGATCTTACATAACATAAGACACCTCTAAATAGGAGTTTGATAGTCTTAACATGCTTGCATATATAACCCTGTAAGAGAATACTGATTTTTATCTGGAACTAATAGACACTGTCTCATATCCAAAACTACAGATAAATATCAGTCCCAGGTTTTGCCTCTGTGTCCTTTAAAGCCTTCTATTTGGCTTTAAGATCATTCTTCCCATGACAATAGAGCTCAGCTGGCAGGTTTGACTGTCTGTCAAGCTTTGAAATTTTACACAATAAACTTTACAAAGTGTCTGCTGTGAAATAAATATAAAATTTTCTCAGTCTTTCTAGTGTAATCCAAGATGGGGGAGAATGCCTGCACTTCTGCAGCCGACTAATAGATGTGTTAGTGCACTAGCATATTCAGTCATTTAGCCTTACACAAAATTTGTTTTAAGAAGTCAATAACTGTGTCTTGAAAGAAGAATTTTTTCCCAGTTTTTTGACTAGCTATGTGTAACTGCACACAGTGGCATGTAAAATGTGTCTTGTAATGTCAGTGCAATGATTTAAAAACCTTTATCCTAATCCTCATTTTTATAACAAAATCCATACATCTCCGTTACACCAAGTAAATTCACAGCCTGAAAAATTCACTCATGTTCTTTCTGCAATGACTCATTTGATATACTGATGATCATCTAAAGATGGTTATGGCTATTAACATTTGCAGTCAGCTGAATTTTCCTAACACAACTCTGCTGATTTTCAAGACTATCCTGATGATGTATGAGCAGTTCAAACACTTCTAATTTCAGATAATGCGAATTAACTATTCCAAGGTCGTGTAGAATACAATAGAAAATCTTTGGATTAAATAAACAGAAACACATCCTAACACATTGACTTATTTTGGAAAGTTGATTATTTTCATTATCAAATGAAATATCAATCCCAAAAAATGCTACCAATTCTAATTGGTTAAATAGCGTCTACATCACAATCCTGCTGCATGGGATACAGACCTCTTCCATCAATACCATGCCTTCAGTCATCATTCAGCCCCATTGCATGATAGGATTGGTAGATGACTTCTAGATTTTAGCTATTCTGTTAAATTCAATATAAATTTAAGGTCTCACTTCAGTGATCAACTGCAAGAAACTGACTGATTAGCTAAATAAACATGGATGCAAAGCTCAGTTCCTAGTTGAGGGTTTAGGGATTCTTAATTTGTCTCAGATTATTGAAATACACAAATAGTAGCATCCATAATATTTCCCGTGGGCTAAACCTTCTTTCATATCACGTTTCTTAAGGCCTGTTAAATTCAGACAGTGAAATTTCCCACAGGTCCATGAAGAAACAAAATTAAGCTTTAAAATTTTTATTTTCTTGATTTTGTGAAAATAATACTATTGAAGAATTAATTATTAGAAGTATTCCACTTACCAATTAATTTGAGTGGAATAGGTCTTCAATACTAAGATAGCATTAACAATTAATCTTACATTTAACAAGTTCCCCTATGAGGTGAAAAAATCATCTAAGACAGTTTTCTTCTTTCAACAAGCAAACACAAGGGACAACCCAAACTGTGGAATGTAGACTGGTTTTGGTTTGCTCTGCATGAGACTCAGTTATGCACTTAATCCTAGGTAAGGCCTTTTATTCTCCTGTATTAAGTCTGAATTTTTCTCAAGAGAAAAACTAATGATTACTAAGGATTTCATTATGTATATAAATAAAATTGAATTTAAAATGAATACTTAAAAACAAAATCTTTAAAAAGCGGAATTGAATAAAAACATAGGCTGGGAAAAGTCAGCCACTGACAAAATCTCACACAATCATCAAATATTGGTTCAGTCCCCACAGCTGAGATCATCAGACCTTGATTTTAAGCTATTATTTAGAAACCTTTGAAAATTTGGTCCCAAACAATCAACAGAATAGAATAGATGCACTATTACCTGCTCTAGCACTTTTCTGGGTTTCATTATAACCAGTCAGTTTTTGCATAGGAGAAAACCCAAATTAAAGAGCCTGAGAGAGCTAGAGAGCAAAATTATTCTAGAGAAACTTTCTCATTATCCAATGTTTTCCCTCCCACACAGAAGAGTGGAATCCAGATGTCCTCAGTTCTTAGAAATGAGTAGAAAAAGAAGAAAAATCTACAAGGGCAGAAAGAGCTCTGATTCCAGAGAATGTAAGTTTACATAAATGTTTAACTTGAAAAACATCAGAATCATAGGTGGTTATTCTCCATTTACTCATCAAGATAGAAATCCATCTTTGTGCCCCAGTCTGTTTGTCAAATTTGAAATAGTTACACTCAAGTGTGGGTACATACAGATAATGTCTTGGTGAAGCTAGTTGTTTTATTTTAGTTGAGTTGCTATCCTATTTCTGGCAGTCTTTCTTAAGATGTTGATGTTTAATTGCCTCAAATTTTCAGCATTCTTGCTGTAAATTTCTCAGTGTTGTCTAAGTTTAACAGCTTGTTCTAATCCTACTTAGGTAGATGTCACTGTAAACTGTTATCCTCTAATGCACATGGCCTATTCTAAAAAAAGCCCAAGCAAAGCAGAATTTTATGTAATTGTATGAATGCCATGAAATCTTGCCTAGTACAGCTTCAGCCAGAAAACAGTATTTTCTTCTGCTTCAAACAGGGAACTGTGGCTCATATCCTCCTGGCAACGTGCCACTGATCTGCTGTGTGATTGTGACAGTATTCATTATCCCTTTGTTTGCTCATCTGTAAAAGGATTATAAAAGTCAACTTCCATGTAATTTACCCCAAAATGCAAACATGCAATGGGATATTGATTGTCCCAGTGTGTTCACAGGAATGAAGTAAATACTGAGAGAAGTAATGAAATTTAAAAGGTAGATCTTTCTATATGCAAATAGAATACCTTATCCTCTAACAACTGTAAAACTTTCTGAGAAAAAAATGCATTAATTTCTTCCAGTCAGATTGAATTAACATGGCCTACCCTGTTTATCTGACTTCACATTACTTATCAGATACTTAAGACAGAAGAAGTTAATACTGAAATGAAAAAATAATGTTGTAGAAAATACATTACACGTTGAGGATAGAATAGGCATTTTCTATGAAAAGTGTCTCAAAGCTTATCAGACATTTGTGACATTTCTTACCAAATCATGGGAAAAACATTTTTTTCTTTTTTTACCTTAAATTAGATGAACAGTTGTCACCCATTTGTAAATGCCAGCAAAATGTAGGAAACCTTGGAAATAAAGCAGATGAGGCTCTGGCTCACTTCACCGAGCCAGTGGATGTAAAAGGTACTGAAGAAGATGGAAAAGATCATAAAAACAAGAATCAGAGTAGCTCAGATGCCTCTGAAGATAGAGACCTTGATACCGTATCAGACAGCGAAAAAGAAGGAAAGAAGGAAAAGAACCACCCTCCCCAAATGTTCTCTCCTCATCAAGATGAAATCCTAGCTACAGTAACTTTTGGTGAATCAGAGGGCTCATCCACAGGAAAAATTACATTGTGGGGCAAGCCAGACTCTGCAGAGTCCATTAGCTTGGCTACTGGCAAAATTACTGCTGAAGTAAAATATGGTTCTTTTAATGTGAAAGTAGAAATTAAGAATGTTTCTTTGTTTGATTCTGAAACAAAACTCATAGCTGAAAAAAGGAAAAGTTCAAAGAACAATAAATGTTGCCGAGAAAGACACCAGAGAAGCCAGTGTTCAAAGTGTTCCAAGTACCAGTGTTCTTCAACTGACCATTCAGCAGAACACCATGGAAATTACAAGGAGTCTTCTAAACATAAAATTCAACGTGCCATCAATAAAAATTCCTCCCTGAAAATGAACATTGAATCAAATGAAATTAAAGTGGAATATACCAATAGAAAGAAAAATCTAAAGGTTAACATCAAACCTGGTGAACAGGCACAGAGTAAAACCTGCAACAGGAAACATGAAGATACATACTGGATTGAAACAGATTACTCTGTAACAGAGGCACCTTGCAATAGAGACTGTGACTCATCTTTTAACTTTTATGAAAAAGTAGACTATACATTCCCAGATGGATGTACACTTCTCCCTCCACCTAAAGAATTTGCTGACTGTGACAACATGCATTTGGATACAATTGCAGAGGGGATATCTTCGTACCCTGTTAATGACAGAAAGGAATCTGACAGCCTCTCTACAGCCTTGAGAATCAGGGGGGAAGAAAATTATTTACATAAACATAGCAAAAAGGACTATGAAGACCACACCAGTGAAAACTTTTCAAATTTTTCAAAAGATAAAATACTTTTCTCAAAAATAAATACCGCAAATTATCTTGTAGCTAGTAATACCTTGAATAACCCAAAAACTGGGAAGGAGTATATCAGTAAGAACAATGAACTAGGTCAAGAAAGAAAGAAGTATGACAAATGGAAAGACACAGGGCAAAAACCAGCAAGAAGAAAGTCTTTCCCAGATACTACCCTTGATGCACCATCACTGGTTCACCCTAGAAGGGATTCTGGGTTTTATTCATTGCCATCCTTAAAAGTACTGCCTAAGGAGACCAAAGCAGGAGATGCCTATAACAGGAACTCGCATGTTCATATCAGCTATACAGAACTTTCTAAATGTCCTGACTTGACCTCCTCACTGAGAAGTTTGAGGGGTCTTAAGTCTTCATATCAGTATGCTTTCACGTCATTTGATCATAATATTACCATTTATCCATCTGAGCCTGAAGAAAGTCTAGATGGCACTTGTTTACTGAATGACCGTGCAGACTATGTGGGGCAAGGTGAAGAAACAGAAGAAACATTAGGGGAGAGTCTTCATTCCAGTGGTGCTATAAATGAGAAAAAAGAAAATGGGCATGAGGAGCCTCTGAGAAACTTAGCCATATGGGAAGAAGACTCTGAGTCTACTGAAAATGCTTTAGATGAAGGGACACCAGAGTACAGCCATCTAGAAAAGCACATTGAATTACAAAGCAAAGCTCAGCTAGTAGAGGTCTCTTCACATTCTAGAAGCTCTTTGGGTGAAACACATAAGGATAAGGAAAGTGCTAATAATACATCTATAGAAAGCAACCCAAATCAACTTGCAGCTTTACAACAAAATGTTCACCTACCCCCTGCAGAGCCTGAGGTAGCAAAAAGAAGGAGAGGGTCAGTAATCACTGTGATAACTGGAGAATTAGAACGAAGACTTATCCAAGGTGACACTAAATTAATACCTGATTTTTTTGACTCTGCATTAAGAAAAGAGTCTAAACTTCCCTGTAGTATACAAGAAAAATCCTTGCTGTCATCCTTGCTATTAGATCCTGAGGAGCATAACATGAATAATGAATCAGAAAGCTTTTCAGAGATACAAGACATATTTGGGGATATTCTTGTTGAATCTGATTGCCATAGTAATTCCGCACAGGTTGCCATATTATCTACCTCTTTGGCATATACAGAAAAGAAAGAGAATTTCCCAGAACAGTCAAGTGTCGAGGAAAGACCAAAGAATTTTTGCAGTAAAGAGGCAACTGATGATAGCTTAAAGAGAGAGCCTGAAGCACATCAACTACCTCAGTTAGCCAAATCCAGCTCTGATGAAGTTAAGAAAAAAAAGATTGAAATGAAAGAAGATTTTCATCAGAATGCAGATATTCCCCCATCATCAGTAAAACAGATTAGTCAGAAAGGTAGGTGTTATAAGACTTCGGGAGTTAATGTCATTTACACACCTTTTGCATAGGTGGTTTATTGCTTTGGTGACTTTTTTTTTTAAATGAAAGTATATCATAACTTTACAAAAAGATTATATTGGCTTGCTAGACCATTTGATTATAATATACAGTTATTGTGCTGAGGATCCTAGGAGCCATCTTATAGAGCCAAGTAACTTAAATTAAAAAATAAAGAAAATTTTAATTCAGCTTTGCTCAAGAAGTGGGTTTCCTACATTAAACAGCCCATCCTATGCATCTAGTAAGCAAAGCAAACACCAAAACAAGAAGGGTTTTTTTGCAGTTGACATGTGGCATGAACTCAGAGGTCTAGTCAGTGTTTAAAACCATATAAATCTGTTTTTTGAATCCACGCAATCTAAGCAAATACTGAATTCTAGGTACATCTCAGTCCTAATTCTGGCTGAGTCTTTACATGTCATGGAATGACCATACTAGATCATTTAACCTTCTTTCTCCTCTCTTTATGTCATCAAGAAAACTGCATATGAAAAATAATTGGTTGTAATCGTTAATCTTTTACAAAATTTCTTGTATTCCCTTCTGTAATCCATCTACTTATATCCATAACTGGTCATTTAAAAGGAGTGGTGTAAATTATAAAAATGTAAAGCCATAATGGGACACTGCACACTACAAAGTAAGCTTCTTACATTGTGAATATGTACACACACATATGTGAGTGTGTGTTTTTGAAATATCACTCCAAACACTTTAATTTTATTTTTTTAATATTAATCAAGTTATATGCAAATTTAACTCAGATTGTCCTCTCCAGAAGAGAATGTTTCCAGCAGGTTTGGAGGCTAGGAGTTCTATAATGTTGAAAAATAAATGGGAAAATTTCTTAAAAAATCTTAGTAAAAAGCATCAGAAAGTTTTTAATAATCTTACTGGTATGTCCTCCAAGGTTGTCCTGTTTGGCACTGGTAATGGAAATTTCAAAAATTCCTGAAGTTTATATAGACTATATAAATATAACTAGATATTGCTATATAGATCAATATCTAAAATAAATAGAGAATTAATGCAATAGAAATCTCTTTAGAACAAGATATAGAAAGAAGACACTGAAGGAAGCTTACATGCTCAAAAACTTTGACTTCTCATACATTAGATCTCCACAGTTAAACTCACAGGACAGAAGTGAGGTGTAGTTATTTCTTGCACTTTGATTTTATTCTTTCCTCTCCCTTCCACCTCTTGCTAAGAATTATCTGTGTGTGTTCTTTCTCTAACCTATCACCTCACATGGTCTGTAACTTTTGTCCTCTTTTGGTCTGTGGCAGTGTTTTGATTTTCCATCTGTGTTATTCTTAGCAATGCTGTGGAGGTCCCACCTTAAAGGAGTAAATGTGTACATCCGGAAAGAAGTATAAGCATTTAAAGTTTTAAAACTTGTTAATATGAAATGAAGTCCACTTGTAATGTGGGAATACTAGCCTACCTAGTCAAGACATTGAGCAATGTGGGACTTGCTGTGCTTGGTAATTCAGTGCCACTGGAAAGGATATGTGTCATTTTTTAACAAAGAGTGAGAGCATCTAGAACAGAGGAGAAAAATAGATGCAGATGTTGTAAAGAGGATGGGGGAGAGGAGTCCAAGCAATCTAGAAGTCTGCTGGTGCTGTGGGAACTTACTTATTATCAGAGGGCCAAGGACTCATGCAAAGGGCCGTAGAAGGGCACTACAAGAAATTGGTTTCCTAACTCTCAGCAACAGTCAGCTGCCCTGGAGAAGGGGCTCAGTGGCACATGTCTGTGATGGAGATCTGACTGAAGTCAGAAAGAGGCTATTGAGCCAAGAGAGCACTTACACAACACTGTTGAGGCTGGGCTCACTTATTCCCTATCTATCCTTGCCGGTGGATTCAGTTGCATTTTCAGAATGGAATCCAGCACAGTCTGCTTTCCAATTGTTGTTTTAGCTTAAATAGTAATACAACAAATAGATTTTTATTGCCCTACCTAGAAAGAAACTGAAAGTAGATAGATAGATAGATATAGATAGATATAGATATATATTCTCCTTTACTTCATACATCTACATACTGGCCACTTCAAAAATGTATGAGTACTTGTAAATAAAATCTATGAGCAATTTACATGTTTCTGCATAAAAATGGTGCGATACAAATGGCTATCTAGGTATTTAACTACAGATACAACTACCACAAGGTAATCACATGCACTTTTCTCTGCATGAAAACCTCAATTAATCTAAAATATATAATTTCAGTATTATTATATATTATATTATATTATATTATATTATATTATATTATATTATATTATATTATATTATATTATATTATATTACATTACATTATATTATATTATATTATATTATATTATATTATATTATATTATATTATATTATATTTCCAGTATTATTTGCTGTTTTCACTTCTATGTTTGGTTAGGTTATTCTCGTATTTAGAATGTGAAAATTTTAAACAGTGTAATTGCTTAAGTTGTCTTGCGTATTCCTTACAATGTCTGGTTATAATTTAGACTTGAAATCAGAAATGAATAAAACCAGAAAGCTGCCTTTGATGAAAGACACCAGAGCTAGTGATAGTTCCCAGGAAGAAGCAATAGACCAGTGGGCCAGGAGACGGAAACAGTTCAAAGACAGCAAAAAATGCAGTTCGACTGGAGGAAGCTCCATAAACAGCACAATTACTGAGGGATCAAGTGAGTACTTTAGTCTTACAATTCTATTCTTTCTCCTTCATGTGACTGACACTCTGTTTTCAGCTAAGAAAATCCATAACTTCAGTCTATGTCTTAGTCATTATCATGAGCAAGCATATTTTATCCAACTGAACTATCCCTCACTTATGGGAGTTAGTATCCTCTCTCCTTCATATAACCAAGTGAACAATCTTACTGAAAAACAGTTGTTTGTACCATTCTTGTACATATGCAGCTAATGTTAAGACAAGTTCTAAGCACAGACAAACAGGTAATTACATACAGCAGCAATTTTGAGAGTGTAATGAAAGCCATACTTCTGATGCCCACTTTGCTTATGTCCAGGCCACGGTGAGCTGGGAGTCCTCTCCTAAGATTACCACCTGATTCACCTTTGTCTTCAGGCTGTTGTCTAGATTGTCCTTCACTGCCCCTCTAGTTACTGAAACAGTTAGTCCTATAACTGTCTCATTAAGAAATCTGTCACCTTGCTATATGCTCATCAGCTTAAATCACATGGGAAATTAAAGAGTAACTGTTTAATGAATTTGCAATACATGGAAATGGAGTTCTCGAGGAAGGGCTGCACAGTCTAAGAGAGAACATATGTGTTACTACTTACTTCACACCACCTTTGACTCCTGTTTTGCTATTTTAGTAGTGTAAGAAGTACTTTGATGAAGAAATGTGCACTTCTCTGTGGAAATATTTTGTGCTGTGATGGTTACTTCTGATGAGGGAAGTTTTATCTGTAAATGTATAACCTCCTTTCTGAAGAAGGTTAAATGTAAACGTATGGAAGACTGAGAGCTGTAAGGCTTCAGCACAGGTCCAATAGAAGATAAACTGTAAATATGTTCTGTCTCTGTGCTGAAAAGCTAAGTACTACATCAGCAGGGCATCAATTCACTACCTAAACATAGGTGTCAGTTGCCAGATGGGATGCCAATAGGTTTCTGAATGTGTGACCTACAGGCAACCCATGCCTTTTTAAAGCAGTTACTGAATGTCAAGTGAGATACCTTAAGGCATCTAATATGGTACTAGCCACCTGTGATCAGATAACTGAGTCAATCCTTAAGTTTTTAATGCCTGTTATTAAAGGGATGAATGATGTGTCACATGAAAATTAAAAAGCTGTTTATTGGTAGCAGTTTCCATGCTTTGCCCCTAAGACTAATTCAAGTCCATGGCAAGGAGGTTAGAAAGTTACCATGTCAAACCACCAAAGCTCAAAAACCTACCAGGAGATAGATACACCAAGATAAACTGTTCATTGATTTCAAAAGTAATATCTGTTGAATATAAGACTGGACCATTCATTTTACTAGATCAGGCACATGCTGATAACAGAGAAAATAAAATAATTTTTAAAAAAAATTAATAAACAACAAACAAAAAGACTAAGTTGCAAGAGCTAGAAGATTTTGATAGCACATGGCATGAACCTGAAGTGGTCTCCAGAACAGGTGAGTGAGCAGACAATTCTGTCATATATCTTAGTATATAAACATTTTGGATAATATGCTACAGGCCTAAGCCTTCTGTCCATTTTGGTTTGGTAGCTAAACTGTTCACTGGTGTTTGCAGACTTGAGATAACTCAAATCAGTATCTGGAAGCAGCAGCTCCTAATGTGCTTACTTCCAGCAGCTGAGAAGTACCTAAGCGCAGCTTGTTCCTGATGCTCATAAACTGCTCAGTTTGACATCAGTGCCGAAAGCTCAAGGTGGGGAGATGTAAAAAGACATTCAAGAAGTGTCTTGGCATAATTCCATAAGACCAGCATGGCAGCATTTATTTCTCTGGTTTTGACTATTTGTCACATTTTAAGTTCTAGTACAATTACAACAATTCTGTATCAAACTGGCAAAAAAAACCTGTGCTGTACTGAATTGCTTGTTGCTAGTATAGGTTTTCTTAATTTATAAATTCCTGATAGCAAGCTAAGATGTGCCTTAAACATATCATCCTAGTAGTATATATTTGCTAATTTTTATTTATTTGCTAGCAGATTTTTATACAGTTAATCATGTCAGCTTTTTATATAGTTATTCATGTCAGCTTTTTATATAGTTATTCATGCCACCTCAGACTTTCTGTATAAGGGAGGTCAGTGGATGTGGAGTATTTGTCTACATAGACACAGTTAAGCAAACTGTCAAAGTGAAAAAAGACTACCATTTAGATGTATTCAGGAAGTAACTTGCTGAACAAAACTAAACAGAGGTTAATTTTTACTTTTCTGTTTTGAAACAGAAAATCATTGCCACATCAAACACAGGATAAACAAAGCAAACAGATCCTTTCTCCAGCTGCATTAAATCCAGCTGCATTATACTAGCTGTGTTTTGTACTGAAAGGAATATTATTTTTTTTCCCACCAGATAATTTATAATAAAGCATTTTTTCAGTCTATCTGTTAGTGCAGTCTCTGATGGTCTATACATTTATATACTTTTCACCACCCAGTTTTACATTGGAAGTTCCAGCTCCCAGACTGCTTGAAGAATTGTCATACTATTGCATAGCCTTTTTCTTCACAGTCAAACTGCTGTTTATAGCCTGCTGTATATATTCAGCTGCCTGAGGTCCTATATCCTTGTGAGCCTGAACATTATTGCTTTTTCAGTTTTTAAAGCTAGAGCTTTCCTCCCTCTCCATGTTTATCTAGGTGACATGGTTTGACCCAGTGAACTCATTGCAAGACTGTGAATGCAAATTAAAACAAAATATGAACCTGAAAATCCTCATTACAACACATGTAACATCATATAAATATTAAACAGCCTAGGACAAGCCAGAAGTTTTATGTTAAACAAAAACAAAATCCAAACTATTATTTCCTCACCTCCTTTTTAATAAAACCAAATACATAGATCTGAAAGAGCTAAGATTAAGCAAACTTCAAATATGGTCATAATTACCTGAGTCATCCCAGTTACTTTCCAGTTTGTCTTTTTTCTTCCCATATGCGCTAATCTCATACTAAATTTCTAGAAAATTTGTTTGGTTTCCTAATCAAATGGGCTGCGTAAGAAAGTTTAACAATTGGCTAAAGCCTGACTTCTCTTAAAGAGGTGCAAGCTCCTCTTTCAATCATTTGCATTAAGACTTCACTTGGCATTTGTGAAGTCTTAATTCACCTGGCATTGAGTTCAATATGCAATAACATCCAATATTGTGATCTTATATTTGGACATCTTTGCAGACTGCCCCTTTAACTGCAGCAAAATTGCAGAACTAAGTACAGATGTTACAAACAGTTCATTAAGAAGTTTGAGGCAATAATTCCATGCTGACTGGACGAGGTCTGTTATTCTTAATGCATTTTCCCTACTGACTTTCCTTTTAACTGTTTTATCCTTATGACAGTAAATTCAGAGGATGCTCGGTCAGTAGATCTGAGACTACATTCTGAAAATGAGGACAGAGGCTTTTATTCAGAAAACTTTCATTCTGCTTCCTGGGTTTTCAGAGGAGATGATGTCTCTCCGGATAATAGTCCTAGATGTCTCAGCAAAAGGCCTAGACCAGTGGCAAGTAAGTTGTCTAAAGCAGCAGGTAATAAATGTCATAAAACTGTATTTATTGGGAGGATTCCATGGCATCAACTTTTTGGAGTAGATTCTGAAGACAGGAAAAAGAGCAATCCAAGGAGCTAAAAGGTTATAAGAAAAAGTAAGTAACTCTTATTTAGCTACTCTCTTTCAAAATATCATAATTACTTGACAAAACTGATACTGGTAATAGGTCATAATTAAACCTCATCTCTTGCTCCATGATAAGGGCAGAAGCAATGCAATTTCATAACTTCTCCAAGCATGGCAAAATCATAAGAGAGCTATTTCTGGACATAAAATATTACAATGTCATAAAACCTGTTCTACATCAAAATTTCAAATATAGTAGATCAAGAAAGAAAATAATTGAGTTTGCTATGGCCATGAAGGTTTGTTTTACGTGTAATTTAAACCCTGTCATGCAAATAGGTATAGTGAAAAACTCTTTCAGGGGTATGCGAGGTTTCCCTTCACTTTTCAAATTTTAAGTTACTGAAAGTTAACAGAGTTCAAAGAACTAACACAAACTGAAACACCCTGTAGCTTTCCAGGAGATAGTTCTTTGATGAAGCTCATAAATCATTCACAATGTGAGAGAAAACCGATGTCCTCTATAAATGTCCAGATATGAAAAATCTCCCTTGAAATATACGAGAATATTCTGGGGAGCCATTTTTATTGCCTCTTCCCCATGGGAGAGCTCAGAAGTTCAGTGAGATCATTAAAGTAGGGATTGAAGTATACATGCTCTTTTAAACAGGTAACATAAATTGGCCTGCTAGTAAAGTAACCTTTAAAGTAATTCCTATCTTCCAAATCATCCACAATTTGAAGACAAAACAGCTGTCATAAATTATAAAGTTGCCCTACATTAAACAAATACAGTAAGACAGTCAAATGATCAAAAGCAGACACCCTGAGAATTCATATTTATTCTGAAGTCCTTCATGAGTATAAGATATGCTAATGAGCCAGACCATTTGAGACACAATAATAATACTAGACCCCAAGAAAACATTGGAAGTAGGCAATTAGACCCTGGTCTTCCTTTTTACTCCTTTTCCCGTTATGTGTTAAATTCTACTGACTTGAAAGACATTTCACATGGGTATAGCCATGGTGTCAGGAGATGCCAGTGTGGTTGGGGTGTTGGACTAGAAGACTGGAAGGCAGTGGAAGCAGGGCGCAGACAGGAATGGGTAAACAAAAGGAAAAATTGGTATCCAAAAGACCTTCTAAAATATAACAATAAAATTACAAGAAACATATTTAAACTCATTTAAGAATTTAGAGCTTATTTTGTATTTGCAGTTTAGAAGTCTGACACTGAAAACAGGAACAATTTTCTCTCTCACAACACCATTGGTAGAGTAGAATATGTGAATGATTCTCCACCTCTTCATTACAAATTCCAGGCACTTAAACTGCAGATGAAAGCACACTTCATTGATGCTGTCTATCTTTGTCCTGACATGAATGACATTTAATCAGTCATGGCATGAGGGAGGTACACACTGGCAGAGGAGCAGCACCAAACAGCTAGGAGTAATACTGAAAGCATCCCATCCATTTGCAAAAATCAATAACTGTCAGTGCCTATAGATAAAAAGTTTTAAAACCAGACTGCTGCTTGTTAAATTGAACTTGGCTTGTAGAGAAAAAGATAATGTATTTTTTCCTATTTTGCAGTTCGCGAAAGAACGGTGAAGATTGCTAAAGGAACTGGAAATTACCCTTGGGGTTTCAGGATCCAGTTCTCAAAGCCTATTCTTGTGACTGAAGTAGACACAAGTAAGTTGTATTGGTACTGGTTAAATTCTTCTATTAAAATGTATTAAAATAAATATATAATATTTTGTAATATATATTATCTACATCATATAGAACATCAGTTTTATAATAATATGTAATATAGACATACATAAATAATTTCCATAATTAGTGGTTGTAAGGTGTTTAGTGACAGGTCCTTGAGCTGCTCATGACAAAGTAACTTAGGGCCCCCGTATGCCTGTGAGTAAACCAGTCTCCACTGTTCTGTGTTCTTCCCTGCCAATTGGTACCTTATGCAAGTGTCTGCATCCAGCCTCTCTCCAGATGTAAAGTCCAGAACTTTTGGGGACTGACATCTGTTAATGACAACAGATTTAAGAATGGAGGATGCAGTGACCCTCAATATTTCCAAAACTCTTATTAGCTGGGGAGACTTCTGCTTGGATGGGTTTCCACTGAGCCATCTATAATTCTTAACAGACATTCTATTAAATTCTGCGGAGTAGTCTGATGATTGTGAGGAACTCCAGAAGAAAATGACAAAACTGAATGAGTGAGGAAAAAAAAAAAATTGGCAGATGAGTTTCAACAAAGATTAAATGTGAGATAATGCTTCTAGACAGAAATTATCTATACCATGTCTACATGATGGAGAACATAGTATTGGCAGTGACACTCAGGAATGAGATCTTGGGAGTCACCACTGAAAGGTCTCTGAAATCATTGGCTCTGTGTGCAATGGCAGCCTAGAAATATGTCTAAAAGCTGGCTCTGTCTGCACTAGCAGTAAGAATGAGACACAGAGAGTCACATTCATTTTGTTGCTGCCTAAAACCTTGGTTCGTCCAAATCTAGAGTATTGCTTGCTGTGCTGCTTTCTGTATCCTCAGGATTGACAGAGTAGAACTAGAGAAGGAGCAGAAGGTACAGGAGACCCTGCCAGATTTCTAATATCAAAGGCAGATATAAAGAAAAATGTCATCCTAGACCAAGAATGCCAGTACACACCCTCTAGCAAGACATCTAAATATAGCTCTGTCACTTTACCAGCATTATGTTTTATATTGTTCAGCTTCTTGACACCGCTGGGAAAGCCTGTGAATTCAGAAACCCGTGAATCCATTAGTTGAACCCATCGTTTTAAAAACTGCCTGCTGAGCTACTAATTAGGATCATCATTAAACTCCACTAGGGAAGATCACAAAAGTCAGAAATCTGAGCCAGGGAGCAATATGCACAGAAAAAAAAAAAAAAAAAAAAAAATCTGAAAAGGTCAACACTTTACTAATACTTTACAAGTCTGACTTGTATTAGAAACCCATACACTAAAGTGGCTATGTAATGTTCTTCATCCTGAAACAGCTACTTAATTTTAGTCCATCATACATATTTTTATAATTCTTGAGACTAGTAATCTTCACAGTATAACTTATGTGAAAAAATATTTACTGTGAACAAGAGAAAGTAATTTTGAATTAAAAACCTTCTTCTGCTCTTCTTATCAGAATATTATTTTTGACTGCATTGTTAAGGATCAGTATTATTCATTGATGATTATTTTAAGAAAACCAAATTACTCAACTCAGCCATCATTTGTCTTAATAGCACAACTGTGACAATGTGTGTGTGCCTGGACAACTAGCTGTTATTATCAGATTGCTTGGAATTTCAGTATCTATCCATACAAAGTTATCTCTGTTGCAAAGAAATGTTTCTTCTCTCAAGAATTAAAAGTTTTACATGATTTCCCAATTGTAAACATACAGATTCCCTTAGGGTTGTTTTGTCAAAGAGTATAACTTCAGAAGAGGTCTTTCAAATTAGAATGTGGGAAAATGTTTTACCTAAATATAAATCGTAGGTCATGCACACATTAGCCCTAATACCTACTAATAAAAGTTAAGTATGGCTACTCACATTGTATATCACTCTTCTTAAATTTACTTGTATGTTTGTATGGGTTTTTTTCAAATGCACTTGCTTTAAAATAGGAACAACAAAAAGTATTTTTTTTTAAAGATAAAATTTATAATTTATAATAGAATTCTGATTTCTCAAAATATGACTAATTTTATTAAAATAGACAAAAATTGCATTTGTATCTTTTTGATTACACACTGAGACGTTATTTTAATAATATTTTGAAGACTGCTTATGATCATAAAGTCTTGTATGAGATCCTCAAGGCCAGCACAAGTCAAAATGTGCTGCCATTGGCAAATTTGCACATAATTTGTAATACACATGGGGGTGAACCATGGCTTTTTTGTGCCTGTTTATTATTAAGCTTTTACTATTCTCTTCCCTACAACTTCTAAGAAGCCTCAGAAATGCACTGAACAATCACATTTACTGCATAATAAGGTACAAAATCTTTAAAAATATACATTATATATATGGACATGGAACAATATTTTCCAAAACCATTTTTTTCCTGGTACATTAGGATTGCTTCATTATAAAAGAGAAGGAAAAAACAGACTGAGAAATTTGTAACTGGGATTTAAGTAACTGTGTACTGGTGCCCATGAATGAAGGGTATTTATGACTTCTCTAAATTGCCACCATTCCTGGCTGGCATGTATCTGAGCACTATTTTATAAGAAATGTATGTACTTTGCAACAATTAATGAAAAAACAAAAGGTTGATATATCAACAAATCTGATTCCGTCCCTCCTTCACTGACTCTTTGTTAACTCACTATGTTTTTTCCTCCTAAAGACAAAAACCCACAAAAACCCACAAAATACTATAGCCAAATTAACCAGTAAGAGAAACATCAGCACACAAAGTAGTCTTTTGGTCTTAAAGCCAAAGTTCACCAGAATAATAGATTTTTTTTCTACTAACTTTACTGAACATTGCACCAGGCGTTTGTTTGCACTTTAGGACAAAATCCTCAGATACTGAAATGCCTGTTTTCATCTTAAAGCATGTAAGTCCTAATGGCATTTTTAATGAAATTTCTCCACTGTCAGTGATTATCTAGTGTTGAACCAGTACCTAAATTCTGAAGCTTCATTTACAGATGACTAACCCATTTCTCAGAAAAACTTGCTCCGCCTCCAAGTTGACATCACAAAGGCCCCAGAGCTTGACTGGTTGGACAAATACCTGTTTTGCTAGAAAAACTTGATCACATAGACATGCTTGATATCCTAACTCTAAATAAAATGTTGGGGGTTTTTTTTGTTCCAGACAGTGCAGCTGAAGAAGCAGGGCTTCAGGTCGGGGATATTCTGATAGCGGTGAATGGAACTGATGTCACCAGCATGCCACATTCAGAAGCTGCCAATCTGGCAAGAAAAGGTAAACTTGAGATCACAATAAATTACACAGAGGGGTCAGGATTGCTGTACAATGCTCCAAATACATCCAGACAAGTTGGTTGATGGATGCAACAGAAATTTTAATTAACAGTTTAATGCATTATTACTTAATACAGTACTACTACTTAAGTCACTTTTATATCTAAACCTTGCCATGAAAACAGAACAAAAATGGATATACAGAATATTCCCCAAAGAGTACATGTGACAGTAATGCTTTTGTCTCTCCTGTCTTAAAGAAAGTAACTGAGAAAGTCCTGAAAGTGACTGCAGAGACACCAATACCTTATTTAAGCCTTATGCTTCCTCAGGAAAGGACTTCACAGCTTGGTTCAGTGCACCCAGTAGTTATTTCTGTGTCATAAAGATCTGAAGTCTAGTCAGGAGAGCAGAGAGGTTATTTCATGAAGCATCCTTTTGCAGCACGACAGAAACAAGGAGTTAGTGATATTAACCATACATACTCTTCCCAGACTTGTGATGACTAAAATCAAGTCTAAATGACCAAAGATACCCATGTTTGCATGCTGAAAGTTAATCTACTGTCATTCTTTTATTCACCCCAGATATCATTTCACAAGGAAATTCAATCAATTAAAATGCTTTTACAAGACAGTGAGAAATTTAACTTGACACATACCAAGTTCTTTAATTATAGAGGTGCCATTCACACTGTTATATTTAAGAGTATGTTGAATGCTTTAGTAGACAAATCTCTGATTAGTGGGTATTTTTAACTCCTCAGAGAACATCCCTGGCCTAAATCTTGGCACACAGACAACATTCCCAAAGTCAAATGTCCTCAAAAGATAAATCCAGCAAATATTTTGCAAATGAAAATGTGTCATAGTCACATTTTTTAATCCTCTTTAAGGCTTTGCCACCTGCTCTGTAGTAATATCCAATATAATCAGAATTTTAGGCCTTAAGGGTCAAAGCCATAGATGTATTGATAGCATCAGCAAATTTTATGAAATTGTACCTCACTGTTGACAATAACACATTTTTAGACAATCATGTAAACTAACATCTCCTTTGAGCACTTATCTTTTGCAAATTACAAGTAAACACTTTAGTACAGATTAGACTCCAACAGCAAGTCCCTTCGGTGAGAGGCACAGACAACACAAAAGGTTAGTAGACTCCAAGACATGGAAAAGAAAGAATTCTCAAGAGCATGTGTAAAATAACAGAGACTGAAAGTGCCCCTAAGAACATTCTCAGAAATTTTTTTATATACCCCAATTTATATATACCCATTTGAGTAATGAAATCCAACCACTTCTCTAAACTGATAAAGTATGTAAGCACTTAAGATGCTGCTTGCAAAAATAGGTCACAAAAATTGTTTTGAGGTGTCTTCAGATAGCTGGCTGCATTACTAGTCCTCAACACAAAAGTAGTTTCATTCTTGAATTTCTGTTAAAAGAAGGCCAAATATTGCTTGATTTAATTCATCATTTCCTAGGTTGGTCCTTGCTGTTTCTAGAAGCTACACTGGGAAGTTAAGGGAATGGAACAGAATATTCCTGCTCCATACTCTATAGGGTTATTCAAAAATATTAACAGATTATAGTTTTAAGATATGTTTTCACATTCTTCATGTAATATTTTAGGTCCTGATATCCTGACTATGGTGGTGGGATCAGATATCAGCCGTTACCCTAACACCCCTCGACCTACCTGCAGAGGATATTTGCATAAACGAACACAGTCAGCAATACTGAAGGGCTGGAGAAAGAGGTGGTTTGTTCTGAAACATAATGGCTACCTACACTATTACAAACACAAGAAGGTAAGGAGAGAGGCTGGTGAGGAAGTAAACCGTGTCCTGAACTACAAAGTGAAGCAGCATTTTACTCAGATTTACAGATAATTATCTTGATTTAGATTATTTACAAAATAGCACCAGCACTGAAGATGGTTTTGTATGTGGTATATAGAGGAGGCTTGTTGAGTAGTTCTGCCTTCCCATATCCTAGTCACAGATAGTAGACACCATTGAGTTTTTATGGATTCACATTTAATCTTATTTCTGATCATCAATAAGTCTATGAATCTAATTGTCGCTAGGAGGCTTTGGATTAAATTGTTTTGGATGTGTAGGGGCTCTGTATTCTGTCTATCATATGTATTTTCTTAAACAGGCATGATCATGAGTCTTCTCTGTGTGTACAAATGAGAAAGTGCCATGGAAAGTACAGAGAGGTATCGGGAAGGCTCAGTTTCTTCAGATTAGCATTACTCAGCAGTTCATTCTCTGTCATGCGAGCAGGGGCCTGTATAGTAATTCATACTTCTAAGTAATATATAAGACTTTAAATTCATCTAACAGTAGACATCGAAAAAAAAGGAGTAAAACAGGAGCTTCATAAAAAGAAATATTTTCTTGGCTTTACCCTGAGGCTCCATTTTTGATATAGCATAATTTAAAACCCTCTACTTATATAATGACTCTTAATGGCCCTAAATCAGTGGTTTCACAGTTAACTCAGCTAAAAACTTTTGAGCATTCTACACAGTTATTTGCCACTAAATAAATGAATAAAGACATTGCACTTTAAAAAAGGAGAAGGAAAAATAAAAAAGTGTGTTTTCCCTTGAAGCGGTTAGCTCCAAGAGTGGGCAACACAGGCAACCAGGTAGGAGGCACAGCTCATGGCCCTGGCCACAGTGAAACCAGTCAACTCACCTGCCTTATAGTAGCATTTTACTGCAGTTTGTGAGGCAGTTCAGTGGGTGATGCATGTAATTACAAGTTACTAATCCCTTCCCCTGTGTAATTTCATGACAAAGTTATTCACTGAGAAAGTTATGCTATAAAATCAAACTAAAATATTTCAAAGACTGTTCAGGGCTTTTTGTGGTAAAACAGCTTGTAAAAACAGATTCAAGCTCATCCACTTAGCATTCATTTTAGCCTGATTTCAAGAAAACTTAGTGAAGCTGAAAAAATTTGCCTTGGTGAGGGATCTGTCAGTGGAAGAAGCCTACGCAACTTTCAGGAGATCTCCTAGCTAAGTTAGGAACGGCATCAATGGAAATATAAGCTGGTTAGAAGCAGGTGGAAACATGTTTGTCTCCAATACACAGTTTCAACACATACCGGTGAAATACACCCATGTCCACCCTTAATCAAAAACTACATGAGAACCTGAGCATGGTATCAAGAACTTGAACTCTAAATAGTTTTTATCTTTCCTAACATGGTCAACACACCTTTTGGTCAACTCGGCATATGAAGGACATAGACATACATGTTACACATATACATATGTATACATAACAGCACAATTTTGCAAAAAACATTAATATAATCTAAACAAGATGGTGTTAAGGAAGTTCAGCCAACAGTAGATCACAGGGAAGTTAATACTTCACTACTGATCCTGAATCTACCTTTATATATTTTTTTCCACTATGTCATTTCTCTCTATTTCATACATCAATCTCCCATTTTTTTAATTTCGTTTTTTGCTCATATGTATTATCGTACTTGTTCACTTTTACATGAATCCTAGAGCTGTTCCAGTAAAATGCGCCCTTGAATTTTTTCCTTTATAGTTAAAACTAGAAATCGAATTATTTTTACCTGAAAGATTCTGTTGCAATGCTTCCCAAGGACTGTACTTGGAGGACTGCATGGGTTAATATTTATAGTTCAAGATCTGGTACCCTCAACAATGCATTCCTCCAGATGATCCAAAGCATAGTTTTTCACGGACAATACTGTTAAGACAAAGAAAAGAATTCACATGAGGCACTGCAGTTTGATGTCCAAACTGATATTAATCAGAATGTCACCATTTAAGCTTCTTGATCAAAACCAAACACTCTATGGGAAAAAAGACATAGTCTGAAAAGTAATTAAAAATTGTAGAAAGAACTTTATCTTCTACAATTGTCTATCTACCTGACCTTTTCATCAGAAAAATCTGCGTTTTTTCCATGCATACGTCATGATACTCACACTAGTCGTCTAATCAGGGTTATGCTGCAGAACCACCAGCTATACAACAAAGCAGTCTGGCTTTCCATGGTCTTTATTTCAGTACTGCCTATTCTGGTCTCAAGATAAACACAAACAAACCAATCACACACTAAAAAGGTTACAAAAATGTGAGAGTATTTGTTTGGAGAGAAGCTTTTATTTTATCCTAGTCAGGTCCTTCATCAAAGTTCTTAAATGTAAAAAAAAATCTCTAGTCATGTCTTTTAAACACTTTCAACTTTCCAATCAATTAAATATCTCTGAATATAAAGAGTGTTAAATTAGACTGAGGATTAGAAGGTGCCCCATAATCCTTCATTCATTAATATTGAATTAAATTTTCTTTTATTTAGCTACCAAGTTTCTTTTTAAACCTACCTTTCTTCCCCAGCTAGCTTTGTCTTATTTACTGCATTGAAAAATTAGCTATTTCAATCATACAAACATATGTTTTCATAGTAGGCTCTTTAGCCATGGAAAACATGCATTTGCTTTTGCTTAAAAAGAGTAAATAAAATTAAAGCACCGCATAAAGATTTTATAGTAATAATTACTGCTTGTTTTCTTGCATTATCCAGGGCTAGTGCTATTCAACTGCTTTTTAAATTATTTCACACCATTTTTTTGACAGCTACCTGTCTCTCTGTCTCTGGACTCAAAGAATACAATGAAATACTGCAACGGTTCTAGAAACTGAAAGCACAAGGACTTTCTTCACCGCCTTGTGTGCTTACAGAGTACTCCAAAAAGTCATTTAGTAAGACAGGAAGAAAGATACTTAAACACAAATACGCTTCTTCCCTACCGAGAGATTCAATGCCCAAATGAGGAGGGAGCTCAACTGGACCTGCTGGCACTTCTTTCTTTTGATATGATATCTATCAGGGCATAAGAAGAACAATACATATAGATGCTGCTCATCCCACTTTGTTTTCTAAGGGAATTACAAACAATGTTCTTAATTTAATACAGAATTTATGTAACGTTAGCTGCATAATTAAGTTGGAAACATTATGTTCCAGGACTTGACTCACTCAGGAGGAAAAATTTTTCCTCTTAATGGATATAAGATGTTTTTTGTAACAGTTAATTGAAGGCAAGAATAATTCAGGGAGACCAAAATAGTTCAGGATAATCTGCATGTCAGTATCCCACAAATTAACCAATCATCAATTTTCAGATCTTGATTCTGATGTTAAGAACAACTTACACTCGTGTAATTCCAGTGACTCCAGCAAGGTCATGCCTGATTTCTACCTATGTGAGAAGACAACCAGGCCTTTTATCTATGTCTGAAGGGATGCATATAATGTCAATTTTGTCATGGAGAAAGGAAATAGTGTTTCATCTTCTGCTTTAGTCCATATTAACAAACACAGAGAGCTACATTTCCTAATAATTGCTACCTACAGGAAGAAATTACACATGTGAACTTTCCTTTTTCTGCCTACATTAAAAGAGATTTATGTTTTTAGAACATTTTACATATTGACTCACCCATGTAATTGCTGCTATTTTAGACTCATCTCTATACAATCACATATTGGTGAAGTGACACCCGTTGCAACAGAGTCACTTAACATACAAGGTCGTTTTGTTTTCCCTCAGACAGATGCTGCCACTGACCTTGACTCTACAATCCATATAAGTAACTAAAACACATTTTCCACCTCGGTGAACATAGTTATATTTGCTACCTCACAGCAGAAATACTGGGCACATTGGGTTAGAACCTTGGTTTGTGTAAATTACTGAGATCATTGGAGATATAATGATTTATAATATTTTTGCTTTCCTTAGCAACAGTGGAGTTCTGTTATACAATCTACAGTTATGATCCCTCATTGCCCAGACCACTGGATCTTCTCAAACATGCTTTTGTGCCAATGATATGCCTAGTTTTCCTCCTGAAAGAAATATGTTTTGACATTGTGAGAAGACAGATAGACAGTGATGTACACTTAAGTTCTAACCGCAGAAGGCAAACATCAAGCACAAGAAACTCGATTGCTTAACTTAAACATTTTTTCAGGGAAAGCTGAAAGCACATCAGCATAGTTAAACATTGGTACTTTCTTTACAGATAGCAGTGTCTGCTCCTCTAAAACTATCTTTTGTTGTTTAGTACAGTAAAGTGACTGCAAAGTCACCACAAAGTGTTTATGGTGAATTCTTCAGTGTAGGACCAGTAAGACAGCAAAACTAACCACAGCAGTAGAACATCACCTCAACATCTTAAGTAAGTTCACACGGATCTCTGAGCTGCCATCACCAAGTCACCTTTAGAACCTGACAGCTAGCTTAGAAACTTTACAATATGCAGCAGCCTTCAGGATAAAAAAATACTACTCTGGCAAATCTGTTAAAAAGAAGGAATATCATTCCTGTGACCCAGGAACAAATAAGGAGTTTAAAAGCTGTGGAGCATGCATTCCACTGTCATGAGGACATACCTGTGAGAGCTAACAGTGTTCTAGGCTCATTAGAAATATTAAATGGTAATTAAATGCTGGGATTTCCAAACCCACTAGAAATGACAGTCAAAGCCAGAATTTCCTAGTTTCAGTTATTTGTTGCTTTCTTGCTATGTAAGACAGGTCAAAACCACATGTATAGCAAGCAATTTTTATGAGTCATGGAAGAAAAGAAAAAAAGGTAGAGTTGGTAAAATTAAAGAATACACAAAAGATCATGTTTGTAACAATGCCTTAGGTCCTCTATGGTTTGTGTATTGCTGTGTTCTTGGGAATTATTCCTGTCCCTTTGCCATAAATAGACCATGGGAAGGAGGACAGTGAGACAGATAACCAATCTAGTGCCTGAAAAGCAACATAGGAAGTGAATATCATTGAGATTGTGGCCTATGAGAAGCAATAAAAATGACTGGCTTCAAACAGGGAAGTGTTATCAATGTATCTCCCTTGCAAATCTCCTTCCGTGAAATCAGAGACTGATGTATTTTAGTCAAATCAGCTCTGTCTGTCAGGTCCTTATGTTATCTTTGTCATTTATTCCATTTCTCTCTCAGCTAAAGATGATGTGAAACAACAGTAATTAGGCATAAATGTCTAAGGAGTGTGAGTGTGTCACCAGCATTTTGTATGGAATCAAAGTAGGAAAGTCAAAAGAAGAAACTGTAATAGAAAGGAAATAGGAGCAGTTAAATTGGAAGGAGTAGCTAAATTGGAAATCACTGTTCTGACAGTAGAAAAGAGCATGTTTTAGAGATTCAGACATAGCAAGAGACTGAACTGTGAATAAAGAGCAAAGTCACCTTGGCGTGTAGCCCAAGTCTCAGAGAAATGGCCTTCATGATAGTTCATGGTTGTAATGCTCTGAAACATGGTGGAAAACTGCAACATATACTTGAGAAGTACTCTCACTGAATACAGTGGCAGCAATGAATGAAAGGACTGTACTTTTTGTCAGTCTTTTTTGTAATTATATATAATAATGTCAGTTTAAAAAAGAATTGCAATTTTCATTTCTTAGGCTTAAAAGTTTAATGCCTCTAGTAAACTCAGGCATAGTGTGAGTTACTTGGGCAAACTTTCTCAAAGCTGAGACAAAGACAATGAGAACAAATATGTACATTTCTTAACATCTAAAAGATGGATTCAATCAGATCCCAGCCTGGTAAACAGCTATTACATCATCTAAATGACCAGATGTTAGGTCATATTCCTGTTTCCATTATGAAGCCAGTCCATTTCAATAGCTCGACAGAATCTTGTCTTCTTTGTCTATTGTACTTTAACACAGCCAGCACACTGACAATTAAGTATTGCTCACATAATTATACAGTGCTATTTACATTCAAAGGGGTCCATAACCTTCACTTTTTCTCAACAGCAGAATGCTTTCTTCACTGAATATTCTTTAATTAGTAGTGTCTCTATAAAGGAAATTGTTGTTCCTTAGTTGTCTCTATTAGACAATGTTTGTGTTTGTAAATCATTCCACTCTCACCCTCTGCTTTATTGAGAAATCCTGGAAACTATTACAATTTGCTGTTTCTTTTTATTCCAAATAAGATTCAACAGCAATATTTACACAGCCTGTATAACCAGCTGGTTACCAGTCTTCTGTTTACCTTTTATTCACATCAAGACACATCACTTTCTACCCAGGCCTCACAGAACAAGTGAAAGCACTCCCTAAATGCAGAGAGGAAATTTAAATGCAGACTTATATGTTCCCGTTTCTTTCTACAATTGTCTTCTCTGTACATGGAAACAGGGCATTTTACAAAGTGTATTTACAAAAATTTTGTCATTCAGACACAACAGTACATGCTAATGGTTTCTCACATTCACCCTTATAGACTGTTCCCAGTGAAATAAAATAGAGAGGAAAAAAAGCTTTTATTTTAATTTCTGTGGTATATACATAGTCTAATTATTAGACCAAGAAAGAAATCCCATGCCTGCCATGCATTGACCCTTCACATCATTTCAATCTATGACAAACATTCAGTCCTTTGTGCTCTTGAGCAAGCCTATGTGTTCATCACTAAGCCTAAGCACTTTATACAAAAGGCTTAGCTATAAATAGATTTAGGTCTAAACCATTGATCATAAAGATACCACTTCTATTTGTTCTTAATTCTTGCTTGGAGCTTTAACATCATAGTCTGTGAGCTGCCACATTATTTAGAACTGGTATACAATTTGATTTGTTCTCTATGTTTTCCACTACACCAGTGGCTCCAGGATATATTTTTCAATTTACATTTATGGAACTGCTGAATCAAAGGTTTCCAATACTTCCATTGTATAGTTTCTATTAATAAATAAGAAATAATACTGGCTGATATGATACTCAAGTTAATTTTGGCCTACTAACAGATTGCATAACCTGACCCAGAGAAAGTGTAATAATCAGTTATATAATTTGACCTGATTCAGGCTGTTCAAAATTTTGACCCAATCAATAGTTCTTCCTGGGAAGCTTGGTCCTATAAAGTTCATTACCTTTTGTGCAATAAATTGCAGAAAATTACTCAACATCAACAAAAGAATCAACTGGAATGTGAGGATTAATCCTATCACGAGACCACTTGATTGTACTTAGTCTGATAGCCAATAAAGTTAGGTGCAGGATAATTAAGTTATTCAAATCAGAGGAGCTTTTACATCTTTTTCCCCTATTGTCTTGCACTTCAGCATGTTTCCTCTCTCTCTAGTTTAGATGTAAATTGCTTAAAACAAAAAAAAATAAACTAACTCAGCTCTCCTGAAGAAAAATGCCATACAAATAGTTGTGGAGTCTAGAGGTCTCTGTTCACTGTCATATGCAAGTCCTTTCCTCAAGAGGAAAGGAAAAAGATGTAGATGTAAAAGACTTCCTCTCTCCTCTACACCAGTGTGTCCAGCTCGAAGAAGAAATGCAAACAGGCTCTAGCTATAATTTCCTAAATATCCAAACAATGATCCTACCACAAAGCCTGGTAATTAAAAAGAAGACATAGGGAGGGGAAGAATTTAGAGATACTACTAAGTAAGCAGGACCAGTAGTTGTCAGCAAGAAGCTGTTCAGAGAAAATCAGAAAATAACAGATGGTGAAAATGCTGCAAGCCTGAGCCAGGGAGAGTTATAGCCATGTCAGCTGTCAAAGTCAGACAAATGAGAAATAAGAAGCAAAAAGAAAAGAGAGTTCATTTTCCTGTCTAGTTTCAGAACACAAGGGCACATCCAACAAGACATTTTTGAAAGACAGTAAAAAATTTAATCATGCTGCTACTGACCTGAAACCAGTCTGAACCAGTTACCTGGGGCAACTGCTTTAACACTTTTTTCACTGCCAGTCTTTGTGCTTTCTAGAACTACTCGGTTTTCACATTGTGGTTTACATTTTTTTCTATTTCTTCTAGGATTTGATCTTCTTTTCTGTAAAGATACTTTTACTTCATCTTCCTAGTACTTGCAGTCTCTCATGTAGCTTAATTTTAGTCTCTTTTCATAGTTATTCCTGTTGTTGATTTTGATTTATTTCACTGCAAATAGTATGAAATGTTCATATATCTTTTCAGCTTCTCCTTTCTAATAGACAAAGAATCTTAACAAGAATAACAAATATAACTCTGCTCAAAATCTTTGAACACAGTGAATCATTCAGGAAATGCTGTGAATTCATTTCTTTTCTGGAAGTATTTACACCAAATTAAATAGGGCTCATTTGTGAACCTTCCTAGGATACATACACTACCATAATGACCATTTCATACAATAAAGCAAGGAGATGTCTAGTTTCTATTCTTATTTCTCCTTTATTTCTCTCTCATAGTTATGCATTGTTTAATTTTTTTTTTTTTTTTTCAGAAAAATTTCCCCTAAAACTCAGGCCATCTTAAGATAACTAGCAGCAAGGGAAGGGTTACTTCAGATGTTTCTATTATTCTTAGAAGAGCATTTACCAAAGTAGCATAAGCTTTCTGCCTTCTACCCAAGCAACTCCATTCATGTTAGATACTGCAGACTGCCAAGAATCCATGAAATAGCTGACATCAACCTTGAGAGAACAAAAAAATTTTTCTTAAGTGCAGAATGGGACAGTAGTAGCTAAAATCTGAGTTAGTTCATTTAAAATCTGTATTACATGTATCATCAACTCAAGCAGCATCACACAGTTATACTAGGTTCCACAGTGGCAGTATCATCAGTATGTTACTCACCAGTCACAGGCAAAAGATGTTACTTTTATAATTATTTTTTTTTTCAGCAATATACCTTTAGCACTTTTTATAACAGAGTTATTTGTCAAAAGAATTCTCTCAAAACATATTCATGAAAGCCATATGAGTGAGAAGAAATGCCCCTTACTGGTTTATCAGAATTAGGGGAGCATGACTGCCTGTTAGTGAATGAAAGACATTTGGTCTCACTTCGAATGCCTTGTATCCATCTTATTCCTTTCCTAACTGTATTCCTTTGAAATGGAGTAGACATAAATCATTCTTGATGCCACAGAGCTCTATCTGCATTTATTCTAGACAGCACAGAAAGTGTTAGGAGTTTATAGGGATGTGCAATCATAGTGGTCACACAGCCACTTCAGTATTTGCCTTGGACAGGATCTTGCTGAGTAACCCTTCATCAACCTAGCACTTATTGTTCTTATTACACTAGAAATGAGATTTGGAACCTGCATACATATTTTGGTTATGCTGTCTTTGCAAAGTAGTTTTGTGTCTGAAGACATTATAAGTAAAGCACATCACACAGCACTGTCAACTTTCAGGATTGCCTTCATCTTCTGTACTGACTTTAGTTTGGCATTTAAAAAAAAAAAAAAAAAAAAAAAAGAAGGAAAAAATAAGAAAGCAAAAGAACCTAGGAAATGAATTCATAAAGGTTTTTTTACTCTGGTTTTCTGTATTAGGGGTTATTTTGTTCCTACAGAAGATTCATATATAACAAAGGTATAATTACATGTGCAAATGAGCATACAAACAAGTATTTAACTATCTAATAGTCACAGGTGCATATTTTGTTTGGTGAAAAAATATATATTTATTTTTAGGATAATATAGAAATTACACAGAGCCCTTACAATTCAGCTCCTACTCACAACATCTAATTAACTCCCAGTAATCAACTATATTTATTCTAAGAGACTCCACCATTTTACCAGTGGCACTAATGCTCTTCCTGTGTCTATTTTCTATTTTATTGCTGCCAAACCTGATGCAACTGTTAGAGCTCCAGTCATAGGTCTTCAAGCTCTCTAGCAATCTTCAAGCAAGAGAGCTAACTATTGTTTAAAACACAGCTAGAGTTCACTGTCCAGATGCGTGCACCTTAGTTTTAAGACATATACCTGAGGGAAGCCAGACCGGGGAAAGTGGGGGGAGGAACAGCTTCAACTGCCTTCTTACGTTAAGGAGCTTAATGGCTTCTTATAACTAACCACACAGACATTTACAATGCCCTTCACTCTGAAAGAACTTTTACTAAATCAGGAATAATATGATACAAAAGGTTTCGAAATGCTTTCCACTGAAAGTTGTCTGAAATGAAGGGGAAGAGTTATGAGCATAAATGATATTTAGGTCAACTCTGCAAAGGAACTGAAATCCAGCCTTTTAAGTTATGCTCGCTGTTTTCTTAATGTAAGCCTTTGTTCCCTCTATCAGCACACACAAAGTGAAGTTTTCAGCATAAACCCAGACTGCAAGCAGCACTGCTTAGTAGGGCCTCATGCTCCTAGATTCTTCAACTCACTTCGAAAATCCCACTCTCATTTACACTCTCAAAAGTTGGAATATTTATTTTGCTATAGCTAGGAATTAAATACCTAGCAATGTTTCCACATGCAGATATAACTTCTGATGAACCAAAACCAATTAAGAGATTAAAAATAGAGATACAAATTTAGAGGGTGCTTGACTAGTTTATCTTTTGTGACGACACTCTATTTTCTGGGGCTACTGATCATGATGGTTCAAAAACGTAAGAGCTTATCACCAGCTTCTATATCTTTGAATATTCCCTGAGTTTATCCCCATCTTACAGGGACTGGTTTCATGTTAGTTCTGAACTTTGGCACTCCTTCCCTCTAATTGCAGGATGAAGGGAAGTGCAGACCCCTGGAAGTTACAAAGCTGGAAGGAGCGGAAATTGGTGTTGACACCAGTCTGGGTAAACCATTTGTTTTTAAATGCGTACCTCAAACTGGAAACAGGATTTTCTACTTCTGTGCAACTTCCAACCAAGAAATGAAGAGGTAAGTGATCTTTCATTTTACAAGGTCAGTAGTATTATTCCAGTTTAGAGAGAGGGAGTCTGAATTTTTGGAGGATGTTCACAATACCTGCCTTGATCAGTAGGAAGAAAAAAAAAAGTCAGCTACTTATGGGAAGATGGTGTTCCTTATTTTCATTTACAGAAGTTTCAAAAATTATTTTTCAGCTTTTTTTTTGATGAGAGTCTTTTTTTCAGAAAGTCTTCAATGTTCATTCTTTGCTCAAGATCCCCCTGAATTCTTGATCTAACTCCAGAAAAAAATCTTCACCCATATTCTCATGCCTTGTCCCACATGGTTATATCAACTGGAAGTGTAAATCTTCCTGTGGATGTAAGCTTGCTTATTGGTCATTTCACATAAATGATCTCTTCTGCCCAGCAAGGACAGTGCTAGTAATAATAAATACAATCCCATCTTCCATTTCCTTTACGGTCATTCTGTCATATTATCATTTTAGTATTTTAAAATGCAAGTATGCCACAAAAGCATACTGGTTGTGACAAGAGGCAATGAGTTTGCGTTCGACTCAAATTTTTAAAATATTATTCTTGCATTTCCCAAAGACTATAGCTGACAAAACAGACTAAAATCACCCAAAATGCAAGTAACAACTTCTCAGACTTTAATTTCAAAATGTACTAAAATATAATCTTATTTTCTTTTTTGTTTTATTGTGAATTATCAGAATAGAAAGCTGTGAAGTGGGGTGACATTGGGTTTTCATCCACCCATCTTTGTATGACATCTTATTACATAGCATAGCAGCAACCATTGTAGTATCAGAGCATTTTCCACTTCTAAATTCTATATCATACATAGTGCAAAAAACACTGCCAACTAATAACTTGCTTTATTCTGTAGTCTCCAATTTCAGGACTCTTTATGTTTCCCACAAATTCCTTATCTATATTATAACAAAGACACAAGAAGAGTGATCATTTAACCTGACATGTTGAACCATATTCAAAATATATAGATTCCCTTGTTTGCAATATTATCTGAACTTGTTACAGTGTGTTACAAAGCAAGCTTTGAGACATTTTTCTGAGAGTTAGCAATGTTTATTTAGATTTAATCCACTACTTTACTATTTTGAGGCCTTGAATGGGTCCTGAAAATTGCTTATACTTTAGATACTGTCTTTGTCAGCAAGAGTTAAAAGAGGCAGTGAAGCACATTTATTCTACTTACCACACTAAGGTATTCTCATTTTTTGTCATATCATAGATGGCTGGAGGCTATGGATAAAGCAGTGCATCCTGTCCATCAGGTAATGCTTTATTTATGTAAGAAGCATATGTATACCAGATTGTGCAGAAGACTGAGAGACAGTAGATATATTTGTATATGGTCAGATGCAGACAGCAATGTGGAAGCTTCATACTTTTTTGTTCTGGGCTGCTGGGTCGTGAGTCAGCTTCAATTTTAAAGCCATATACGGACATTATTGTGACTCAGTAAATATGCTTTGCTGCCATATGGTGAAATGAATCAAAATGTTCCCTTTTCAGGTATCAGCTGCTTTAAGCTGGTTCAGAAATGTAACCTAAAATGAAGGTATCGGTAAGGGAGGAAGGGGAGAGATGATACAACCCCATGTTCTGCCCTAGGTAATACTATTTGGAGTAGAGGGAGAGAAGGGCTGTGTATTCTTAAATATGCCCTGCAATTCTGCCTTGGTTGCAAGCTACCTTTTTGTGATAAAAATGTTAGAAAGAGGAGGAGGGGGTGGGGACTGCTCAGTTCTTCTTTTCCATATTTTCAGAGATGAAGAAAGAGAAGTTAGGTGATCAACTTTGACTTATCTCCCTATCTCTTTATACAGCTAGAGTCTCTGTTGGCCCCTATAGCTGGGAGAAACATAGCCATAACTGATCTTAAGCTGCTACAGAGAGACCTTGCTCAGCCCAACATAATTTACTACGAATAGTCCCTGGTTAACCCCTGAACTGGGAACTGTAAAGCTCATTTTAGTACTTCCAGGGTTGTAACCATATGGGTCAAATCCACTTTAGCCTGCTCTTTCCTGGCTCCATGATTGTTATTCTTTCCTCCTATAGGCAGACCGCATTTATATGCTGGTGATCTGTAAAATCTTTTTTTAAAAATACTTAACTATTGAACGAGCTTGGTTTTTAGCAGAAAGAATGTGAGGCTCAAATGCAAAGTAAGTATCAAAGTCTACCTTTTTTGCAGAAGAAATAAAATCATCAATTAAAAATAAGAAAATTGCAAGGTACAGATTATAACCTGCATTAATGCAGTTTAAAAAAAAAAAAAAAGAAAAAAGAAGATTAATTTCCTTCTCCTCTCAACTCAGGGCACATGAGTTACTCCTTCAGCAGAGTGCTTTAGTAATAGGTTTCCAAACAGTGAGAGGAGGTGGTGTCAGTTTAATTTCTTTTCCACTGAAATAAAATTAATCAAACATATATTTATTTTGTTTTCAGCTTTCAGATAAGATTGTAAGTGCAAAGCCAAATTTGTTTCTATGTATATTCTACCTGGCAGTGTAGAACACAAAGGAATCCACATACTTGGAAACAGTAAAAATAAATCAAACCATTTAAACTGTGTACTGTAGTCAAAAGAAACAACAAATAGCCTGAGCCAAAAAGGAGGATGAAGGCACAAAAGAAAATATGTCAAATGAGTCATTCTTTAGTGTAACATGCAAAAATAACAAGGCTAAAATGTTCCATTATTATATTTCAACATTATATACACAGAAAGATCTCTCATGCATTCAGCCATTAACCACACAGTAAGCTGGCTTCTTTCTGTGCTACTGCATCTTATTTTTGACTGCTTTATGTTTTTTAGTTTTGTCTTTGAGCAAACTATTCTTTTCTGAAAGCAATATTTCATTTACTATGTCATTTTCATTGCCTAACTCCTGCCTTCTAACTGGACTTTCCATTCAATTGAATAGAAAAGGTTCATACTTTCCTTCTTTTCTGTTTGTTTTACTGTTTGTTATTTTTTACAGGAGCTAGTGTGTTACAGTACGGTTCACAACACAATGATTTAACAGACCAATATATTGAGACTATGTCATGTTAATGAATCTACAAATAAAACTATTTTATGAATACAGTTACTATTCTTGAAGTCCTCTTCTGCACTTTCCTGCAATAAGTCTCAGCAGGTTTCCCATTCATAACAAAGAATACAACTAGCTATATTGTGCCAGGTCTTTTTTCCATCATTGCCTTCTCAAGGATACTAAAGAAATATAAATAAATGCAAAAGAAAACCCCCATGGAAACAAACATTTTGCTACTGATGCTGCCCACATTCTCTCCATGGATTTCAAATGACAAGGCACTGGTTGATGTAGAATCTGAAACATGTATTGCAGATAAGTAAAACACACTAGGAGAGTCTGAGTTCCTAACACCTGTCAGATTTAAAGAAAAAGAAATGCTTTAATCTCACGTTATGACAACTTGGTCTTATTAAACAACAGTTTATTTTTTCCTTATTCTTTTATCATACAAACAGCCCATACAAGGGCAGTGTTTCATGGGTTGAGCTTTTTCTTCACCTTTAAATGACAATAGGCTAATTTGAGTGATGAAAAAGACTCTGCTTTCCAGAAAGGGATGGGAAGGCATCTGTAAACATTTTGTGTGTGGTGGTGCTTCCATCCAAGTCTGAGTGCTGTATTCTGGCCTCAGACACCACCACATGTTCTCTGAAACCCAGAGGGTCGATGATGAACCTTGTCTTGCCAGATTACACACAGTAAAGACTGCTGAAGTTAATCAGCAAGACAATCTTTTTTAAAAAAGATTCTTCATACAGCTTTGAAATAATACTGTCTATACCAGCAAAATTGTACTGAAAAACAAAATAGATTGCAGAAAAGACAAGTTAGTATTGTAAGAAGAAAGTTGAAATTTGTCACTATTCGCCATGAAATATAGGTTTTTCTAATTGTATTTTCAGTGTTGACTTTTCAAATTCATGATGAAAGATAATTTCCTACAAGGGACTAGAGCTTGTGTCTTTTCGTACTAGTAGGTCTTCCTTAATTTCTTATGAGAACTTTTCATTTATACACTTACTTTACAGAACCACGTGTGGGTAGATGTCACACTGCATAACACTACACTTCCACCCTTGGCTATCAAAAACCCAGAGTGCCTGGGGCTTCTCCACCAGCTGGACAGAAGCAAGGACATCTGGATTCAGCACTACTGCATTCTGAAGGATGGCTGTTTGTACTTTTATGCCACTCTCCGGTCTACACCTGCCCAGGGTAGGGATGGCTGCTGGATTTTAACTGATTATTAAAGCAGAAATGTTTCACTGCAGTTCACAAATAGAACTTTTACCATTAATGAGTTTCTTATCAGCAAACTCACCCTGTTCTGTGAAGGTGAGTGAAGCAACAGCAGAATCAGTCTGTTTTCATAAAATAGCCACTTTGTTCCCCTCCTTTCCTTTTCCTTCCATGGTCTGAATTTTTCTCTCTGGAATGGACCTAGTCAGTGTCTGTACACATTACCTCAGGAACAAGTATCAGCTACAACATCCACCCTTCCAAAGGACTTTACAGTGGCTTAAGTCAATGACACATATGGTAGTCTGCTGAAAGCTGTTGTCTCCTGCGTGTTAGCTAGCATCCTCAGAGGGAAGGACATCATAAACTCAGACTGAGTTCTCTGTCACTAGCAGGTTTTTACATGACCTTGACAAATCTAGTCTACCCAACAGGCAGAACGTCCCTACTCCAGCAGAGACTGATGCTCCAGGGTGTGGCCATGGTCATTTGCAGCAAAAGCTGCCATCTAGCAGCTCTTCCCATACCAGAAGAGTGTGGCAGCAAACGTGAGGTTACCAGGGTCAACTGCAAGCAGAGAAGCTGAGTTTCAAGCACTGAGGAGAGCATTCAAGCACAACTCTATGAAAGTCGGTATTAAAAAAAAAAAAAAAGTGCCCCAGGGAGAGGGGATTAGATTAGTCAGGACCTGCAAATGCTCTCTCCCTGTGCTAAGAAGTTGACAGAAGAATCAGAAAGAAAATGCTAAGAAAATACCTATGCTTACTTGCCAGCTTCCAGGTCAAAAGAAAAAACTGTTTTCTTAAGGTTTATGGTATTTGCCACATGGTCAGACAAGAGGTATTCCACTTTATAGTCTACACCTTCTACATAGCACTTTTCATCTGTCAAAGATCATACATATGATATTCTCTGCATGAAACTGAAGCTAAGATTTGCCTAGAGCTAAGCAATGAATTAGTGGAAAGGCAAAAATAAGTCTTATGCGTTGATGACACCCAGGCCTATGCTCCTACTGCTAAATGTTACCCTGGTATTTAAATATCCTACTATGTACTATGTACATATTCTTGTATAGAATACGTTTTTTGTCCTTGTTATTGCAACTGTTTTTCCAACTTCCCTACAGATTCTCACACCCCCATATCATTCTCAATGTTATAGCATTAATTTGATGCTCTTGTCACTAAATGTGAGACACCCCCCCAAAAAATACAGACCCTGAAGACAATAATGGGAACATTCAACTGCAGTTAATAGCTCCACAGGTATTTTTGGCTATTCACCATGTATGTATAAAGTGAACACATTGTTGCAGTGAAGTGAGGTCTGGGAAAAAAAAATATCTAAACAACTAAAATCAAAATGTCTTGAAGAAGAAATTCCATCTAATACCTTTCCTTCATAGCTGGCTAATGTGGCCTGCAATGATGTTCCAGTTACTAATGGCAGCAAGAGAACCAGTGATGGCTCTAGGATTTTTTTAATGTTGAAATTCATATCCCTTAAGATTTAAAGGAAAGGAAAATAATATCAAAAGAAAATTTTTTTGTCACATCTTAATGAAAAGCTAAATATATACTGTCTATATTTATAATATATATTTTATATATATATACTGCTGACCATTTGCTGGACTGGAAGCATGTTTTACACTTTTTTCAAAACAATTTTTAGAAAAAAAACACTGAATTTTTACATTTTTAAATATTCTACATGTAAATTCTGTACAACCCTGTTGAAATACCCAACAGAAGACACCTGAAAATCCAACTTGCAAGAATTGTTTGTATGCTTGTAATTGGCAATAATCTCATAAATGGTATCTGCAATATAAATGATGCATGCTATTTTATTCTGTCCAGGTGGCCTTTACCTACAGGGGTATGTTGTGAGTGAGCAGCCTCTGGGGTCCAAGAGATCTGTAATTGAACTCAAACCTCCATCTGAAGAATTTAAAACTTTCTACTTAAGTGCAGAAAATGTAAATGAAAACAAAAGGTAAATCAATCTTTTTTAAAGTTTTATTTGCCACACTTCGGGAGAGCAGGAACACTGTAGCTTGGGAAGATTTAGTGACAACTTTTCATTCTGGTTTCATTTGTTCCCCCAGATTTCCTTTTAATTGTAACTTTAGTCAACTTTTTGCAGTACGAAATGTTGGCACAAGTGAGTCACCAGTTCTGCTATTGTCAGTGCTGGAACTACAGCAAGGCTGGCTTGCAGAGATTCATGAAGAAACCTGGATAAAGTTCCTTTCATAATGATGTGTGGGTGACTACACTAAACAGAAATTCTATGATACCTCTCATTAGAGACAATGGAAAGTATATTCTCATTACCAAGAATGACTGACTTCCAACAACAACCATTAGAATTAAAAAAGAAAATTGGCCTATGAAATCCAGTTTGGGGTGAATTCCCTCATCATAAACAGCCAAATTCCACTGCTGTGAGTTGGAGTTCTTATCTAAAGCCTACTAATTACATGATATGGCTTTTGATTTAATGAACAAAGGACAAAGCTTTTCTGTATGTTGGAAAATGGTGTTAAGATTTGTTTTTATAGTCAACTCCTATATCTCCTGCCTTTCTCCAATCCATTTACTATAAGCATAGATAGTAACACAGCTATACAAAAACTGTTTATAAAAGGCATGTTTCAAGTAAGATAAAAACACATGCGTAAAACTTAATCAGGGACAGTTGTTGGTCTTTCATTTCTTCTAGGTGGATTACAGCTTTGAAAGCTTCAATTAATAAATGGTTACCCCTACACCAGGCAATCCAAGATTTCATGAACAGACCACAGGAGGAGACAAGGATGTGAGAAGAAAGCTAATTTTTTCCCCTCAATTTCTGTTTTCCTTTAAAAATTCCATGCTATGTCTTATGATTCATCTCAAAAGATGCTCTAGCAGCAGGTAATCTTGAGCATTGCTATACATTCACAACTTTTCTAAATGTTAGTAAATAAACATAATGTTTCCTTCTTTGTGGCACTCTATTTTGTGTTTCTGCTTCAACTCAGACCATACATAAAAGCCTGCTTTACAGCAGTGAACTGAGATCAACATTTATCTGACACAGACACAAGAGAAAGCACTGTATTTCAATATATATTTTGTACTTCCCGGAGTTTTATATCTGCACTTTTTTTGCAAATGCACCCTTTGCAAAGACTTCTGCTTTACCATCAAGAAGTTTCATATATGGGTTTGCCTTTAAGTTTCTAGGTGATGTGGGGCTGTTTTACTAATTATTAGACCTAGCATAAAGGACACAGACAGCATAAAGATGAACCAATAACCAAATTGTATTTGATACAAAAGGGTCAGTACACAGGTTAGCACTGGGGTTATACAAACAAGTCAGTCAGATCATACATAATTGACATCAATCCCAATGACCCCAACAACAACACCACACAACCAACAGTGGGTGGAATAAATTGTGCAATGCAGATTCCCATAGAAGGAACGGGAGACAACTGAGTCAACAAACCAAACACATAAGACCAAGGAAGCCACATACTGAATCTCTACACAGCCCGCATTTACAAAAGCCAGACCTGACTGGAGCCCAGTCCCAGGGAATCGGGAGGTCTTTCCCCAACAGTGAACTCTGCAAAGTGCCTCCATCCCACAGACAGACACTGCCCCTTCCCGCAAGTGGTCCCAGCTTTTATCCCTAAGTGGGACACCTGACCTTTGTTTACTTAATGTGGGACACCTGGGGCTCCTTTACCTCATGGCTCTCCCTGCCAGGCCACACCCTGGGGGGAAGCCTAAAGGTAAACTCACCCCCCCCTTTGTGAAGGGCTGTAGGAATCACCCATATGTCAACCTTAATTTGGGGCTTGGGGTTGAAACCCCAGCATTTCAGGGGCTTAAAGCTGTGACAGGCTGGGCTGAGTGAAAGATTAGCAGCTACATAACTATTACAGCACGCCTGGGGGAATGGAATAAATTTATATGATTTGGATTAATACTTCTTGTATATTCTATCAACATAAATTTTAATTTTACAGTGGTTCTGGTTTAGCTATCTGCTATCACAGTACAGCACATTTGTGGGTAGAAATCAATTAAGGAATCAAAAACACTGTTTGCTCCAAAGTTAGCAGTAAGGGACAGCATCGTAAATCTTCATCAGGGATATCAGGGTTAGACATCTGTGGTTATTACAGCTGGTCATATACATAGAGTGTGACATTATTAATATTAAAATAATTCCTCCTGTGAATAAATCTGGGTATTCAGTTTCCAGGCTTCCCAAAATACTAATTCAAGTGAAGTAACAAAAATTAGTTCCATTTATTTATTGAAGACACATACTAACTAAATATCTCATCCTAAGAAATTTACAATTTAATGCTGCAGCAAAGTACAAAAAGGAAAACTATGCATCCAATACAGACAAAAAAATTACCAGCTTGTGAGATTTTATTACAAAGCCTGTGACACTTGGTCTCATCATGGTCCTTAGATCTTGAGATCATTTGAACACACCAGAACCTCAGATACATGCTTGCTCTTATTAGACTGAAAATACCGATTGAAATGCCATAAAAAGCTAAAAAGCAAGTGGTGCTACCCCAGCCACCACAAATGTAACTTTTTAGGAGACCTGTTCATTAACTTCAGATGCTTGAAGTAATTGTACTTCAAAGAAAGCTGTTAAACAGTTCAAATGGTTTATTACAGTGATTGAGTGATATAATTCAAAAGTAAGAATGGTTAGTTGAACAGTTGTAAACAATTTTTGGAAAACAGGCACCCAACCCCAAATATGTTAACACTCTTGTTTTGTATAAATCGGTGCTCTGAGTTAAAATGTGTAACATTTAACAAATATAAAATGTATTTGAAAACAAGCAGTCATCTTAGTCATGTGCTACATTTACTACTAGTATTTTGAAATTTTCATGTTCAGGAATGAAATTCATATTTCTGCTACAACCCTCAGAACAAGTAATGAAGTAGGTGTAAATTAATTACTTCTCTTTCTCACTCTTTTCCACATTGGAGAAAATAACACATATGAGTGAAATACAAGTGCTGTTGAGACTAATAACATTTCCTAAAGAACAGTTATCCAATTCAGATGACAGTTCAAAGCTAGGAAGCAGAAAAATAAACAATTTAGAATGGCAGTTCAGAGCTAGAAAGCAGAAAAACAAGCAATAGTAAAAAAGATGCAAACAGAAAGAAAGACAACAAATGTTCTTCTCATTAAAAAATCCCAGCCAACCAAACAAAAACAACCAACACCAAAATCCAAACCCCAAATATTAAATGAGTCACCCCATGGGATCCAGTTGCTTCTTCAATTGTTACTGGCTTACTCAGCACATTTTTCCCTTTAACAAGTGCCACTTGCAGCCATCCTCAGAGAGAATCACATGATTACCAAAGATCTTGTTTACATAAACCTTTGAAGACACATATGATAATGACATATGTAGCACAAAGAACTGACACCAAAGAAAGATTCAATAACCTCAATAGCAGGGTTCAAAAAGAATTGAACTGTTCAATGGGAGTAAAGGTTATAGTATATGGTCTTTTATTGTCTCACTCAACTGTCATCATTATAATGTGATTAATATAGTTATTTTCCCTGTAATTACAATAACTTCCAAAGTATATTAGTGTTACAGTAGCAATTTGTGCTTTATTCAGTGTTATAAACAACAAACATGAAAACTTAAAATGTATGTATTTTCTCCCATTTGATGCAAGTCAAAATTGAATCAAAAATGCCACAAGTGTACACCTGTAAAAAATAGAATAAACTCTTGTTTCTGTTGTAAAACTGTATTTACACTGTAGACTCGTTATATCAGCAGAATTTATTGAAAGCTTTTTGTTTAATGGACTTGATTTGTCTTTCTTGTCTATGATTTTATACTGCCAAACTCAAATAAAATACTAAGGTGTAGTAAACGTAAACATTTCTGAAATGACCATAAACTTTTAAAAATTACAAAATAGGTAAATTCTTTAGGAAAAAAAAAAAAAAAAAAAAAAAAAGCTATGAGGCTTTGGAATTATCTAGTTTCTAACCCAAGAAAATTGAGGAGGAGCCAAGCTTGCTACATTTCTCTGAAACAAGGCTGGTTCCTTTTTGTACATCTGAGAAGAGATCAGAGTAGCTTATGGGCTGTTCTCATTTTCCTGTGAAGTAGCTATGATCCCCATAGAGGTAGGCTGCCATCCAGTCATTTTTGTAACACACTTCATCTCTTCCTGTTATTATCAGGACCAAAAGCACTTCGAAAAATATACTGAGGTTTTTCCTCTGTATGTATCAATAGCATGAAAATTGTCAGAAGAGGAATTAGGAAGTTCTCAATCCTCACTACCATAGCTGCTTTTACTGTTATTTTTAATGGGTATTCACACCACTTCTTGGACAATACTTCTAGTATGAGATAAAGTTCACTCAGCTCGGCATACATATGACTACAGGAAAAATGTTAGTCATGGTCATAAAGTCAGCTATGCCTTTTAAAAAAAGTCGAAGTGAGATTGTTAACTCTAATCCCTTCTGTAAAACAGCCAGATAGTATTTGCTGTAGTGAAACACTAATGTGTCTCTTGTCTCTAGTGAATGGTCATCTTTCCAGTCATGCAATAATGTCTCCTGAAGGTAGGAGAGAGCCTAACAAAGGATACCCAGATTGCTCACTTACCCTTAACTATCCTGAGCAGCTAATCCAAATAACTTTTATACTAGAGGAAATATTATTACACCAAGTGCAGAGAGAAGTGATGAAGATGTTTTGGGTAAGGCTTTTGTGGAAGAAAGTAAAGAAACCTAGATCTATTGGGCTGTGAAAGGGTAATGCACCAGATAAGGTGATTATTTGATGGAGAAATTGCAGTTGTTAAAAAGCAAAAAAATATCCCTTTCATTTATTGCAGGGCAAATTTAGTACCTATAATGTACTAAAGTTACTAGATGGTAGACCTTGTTAAATGTGGAAGCCATTTCTAATTCTTTTAACAAGCTTGTGTTGCAATTCCTTCAAAACAAAACATGGAAAGCAAAACTGGGGTAAGCTACTTCACTGCTGTCTCAAGTCAGCAAGGGATCAGTACAGCTGTGCAATCTCTGTATGCCAGTATCCCATCATGGCTCATTTGTTTGCATAGAAGACTTTATATTTGTTATACCCACATTCAAGGTTTTCCTTTCACTGACAGGAAAAATATAACTGTATTGAAACCAGAACACTTCCATTAGCGGAGGATGGTATTCCACTGAGAAGAAACTGGGACATGTACTTGAAGCATGATTTATTCAGATGGTTTGCTGCACCCCAACGGAACCGATTTTCTGTCCTGTTCAGCAGAAAATCTGTACAAAGTTCTGTAGAGGGAAAGCCACAGAAGGTCACAAAGGCGTTTTCCACAAAGGGCTATGTTATTTATCAGGAATCACTTTGAGGCCACAAAAACATTTTTGTGAAGTGCGTAACTCCCTTTTGTAGCATGTTTCTAAAGGATAAAAGTGTTGAGGTTAGTTTTTCACTTTCTTTCTCCCAGACCCTGGAATCTCATTTACCAGTAGCTGAAAGTCATTTTAGCGGAAAATACTGAATTTTGCTGAGTTAATCCACCTTTCAAATACAGCAATATGAGATACACATTAGCCAAAGCCAAAACATTGCAGCACTCTAGGACAGAAATCTGACTTTGCTGACACACGAACACATGCCAATTCCCTCCCTTGGCATTGTGCTCATTCACAAGATGACTTGCTAATTTTATCTAAGCAGAGGGGAAAGATTTCAGCAGTATGTAGAATTTCACATCTCTTATTCAAGATGATCTTCTCAAGGGCAATTTATGTCAGCCAAGACAGATGCTTCATAACAAAAAACCCCCCTGTGCTGATAGAGCCAGGAAATACTTTTATTTTTCTGTGAAAAAAAATGTTGCTTTCATCTAAAGGTTTCATCATTTAGGACAAGGTCTTCTGTTAATGAAGATACAGGAAAAATGTCCCAAAGTAATTTCTTAGTACTCTAGGATAGCTAGAGGCTTTGAAAATCATATTTGGTGTATCGTATTTGATATGTGATTACTAATAATATATTTATTAATTTTGAGTAAATACTAAGGGATATACAACCAGCTACTGATTTTTTTTTTTTTTCAGTCTTCTGTTGGATGTAGGCTGGAACTTTTCTTTAAATAGTGTCATTGCTCCAAATTCTGAAATAGGAAGACACGCAACCTTTTTTAGCAACACTATGAAGTTTTTAGATAAATATTCTTACTTTAAAAGCTAGCCTCAAATAATAAATTGAAAACCCTGATAAATCCCTGTAATTCCACATGTACAGTATAGCTGCTGAACTTGTAGCTGCCCTCAGGACTTTAGCAGGTGTACTATGCAGATTCAACAGTTTCAGTTCACTACTTTGATCTTCATTTTCACAAATAAAAATACATTTTTCTGACACAGGACAAGCACAACCAGTTGCCATTGCAATGGGTATCCTAAAATAATATGATGACAGATAATTGTACTCAGACCCAATGTTAACCAGTTATTTTACTACCTGTCAACTACCATGGGACCATTCTTACAATTAAGATGGGTTTTGCTACACAGGAAGAAATAAGAAAATTAGCTTTTGGGAAGGACGATTTCTCAGGGCAGCCCTTAAAGACTCCACAGGCAATTACTTCCCCCAGGTTGCACGTCACTGTCAATGAAGTGTGATTCCCCTTTCTGCACACCTGGAGGCCTTTTGCAGAAAGACTAGTGGATGCACTGCTCCGGCATCTTCTTCCTCGGACTCCTCACCGAACTAGAAGGCCAGATGTGTCAATATGCCATACAGGGAAAACAGCATGCTTGTCCTGTTATGGACTCTCCATTGACATGAAACAAATTTATTCTTTTCAGTGGGAACAAATTATAACCAGTGAAACTCTGGGCATTTTGGTCTAGAATCCATACCAAGCCAGAGACCAGGTCTTTGATGCTTCTGTACAACTGCATTTTACATTAAAAGTGCTAGTGTTTAACAGTGATCAGCAAGCATAGCCAATGATTTTCCAAGGATTTAAGGAAATTTGGTGTTATGCATGTGTTAGTCAAATCACACAGAGCAAAAAGACCACTTGCTGGTAGCCCGGTGAACTAAGTACTGAAAAAATGGTCATAAAATAGGTAAACTTTATTTAAGCAAATATCCTGAAATTTCTTCTCCAAATAAGCAGTTGGCATTGCTGCAAAGATGGTTTTGAAACACAAAAGGAACCACTAATTGAAGATGAGGTAGTACATTCATGAAGCTAAAAGCATGTATCTGGAAATGTCTCTAAATTCATATCTATAGCATACAAGGGAGCGGGCATCAGAGTTAGTAATAACTCACTACTGGAACTAGCAGTACAGACAGTGCAAGGCTGTAGGACTGCTGGAAGTAAGGTCCAGTGGGACTCTATAGAGCACTACATGAAAGAGCCAGCACACCAGCTTGAACTTAGTGTTTCTATGTAGGCTAGAGATACCACAAGTTGTGGTTCACAAATGAGTTTAAAAAACAGTCTAGATTTTGCCAACAAAACAAACCTCACTCTACAGAAATAGCAAAGCAGTCTGATGAGGGAAAGGGTTGAAGCAACAAGTTTTCAAGCTCGGTCTGTAACAACCCAAAAAACAGCCCTGGCCAAAACTACATTCATTATAATCCACTGTCAAGGAGACAGAATGAAAGCTGAAATGAAGAACATCCTGACTAAAACCACAGTAAAAAGGTAGAAGAAAAAAAAAGGTAGTCACCATTAACTAAATAAAGAGCAGCAGTGCACACAGTGACTGGATACACAAACATCCAATAAGAGAAGAGTGTGGTTATAGAAGGGATAGGAAAATCTGCCCTAGTTTGTCTTTAGATACTGCCAAACGCAAGACAAGCTGGCATCCACCTGCACAGGTTGGAAATCATAACAAATATCTATAATGTCTGTAAAACTGAATTCCAGCCTCCTATGCCTTCGTGATTGTAAATACCTGTGCTAGCAAAACAAAAGTATACATATTTATCATAAAACCATAGAAAGGTTTCGGTTGGAAGAGACCTTAGAGACCACCTAGTTTCAACCCCCTGCCATAAACAGGGACACCTTCCACTAGACCAGGTTGTTCAAAGTCCCGTCCTGGCCTTAAACACTTCCAGGGAGGGGGCAGCCACAGCTTCTCTGGGCAACCTGTTCCAGTGTCTCACCACCCTCAGAGTAAAGAATTTCTTCCTTACATCTAATCTAAATCTGGCCTCTTTCTGTTTAAAACTGTTATCCCTCATCCTAACACTACACTCCCTGAGAAGGAGTCCCTCCCCATCTTTCTGGAAGTACTGGAAGGCCACTATAAGGTGTCCCCAGAGCCTTGTCTTCTCCAGACTGAACAACCCCAACTCTCTCTGCCTGTCCTCCTAAGAGAGCTGCTCCAGTCCCACAGTCATCTTCATGGCCCTTCTATAAACCCGCTCGAGCAAGTCTATGTCCTTCTTATGTCAGGCCAGACCAGAGCTTCACATAGTACTCCAGGTGGGGTCTCTCAGGAGTCAAGTAAAGGGGTATAAACACCTCCCTCGACCTGCTGGCCACACTTCTCTTGATGCAGCCCATGATACAGTTACGCAATAGTTACTATGTCCCGTGCAGAGTACGCTCACTGCTGCAAAGGCTGCTTATTTGCAGTTACTCTGTTAGATCATTAGGTCACTAAAAATTTTATCTGGATTGCAAGCCAAGTACACCATAATCCAAACAATATCAATAAGTAGTGACAGCAGAGTGGAGGAATATGGCCAGATGCTTTTAAAAGTCATTTTAGGGTCAATCTGGGAAACACTGTATTTTTGAGCTGATAGCAATGGGTGGATATGTAGGAGTTTCACCTACAACAGGGAAGTGAAAGTAAGGTAATCCCACAGAATACATTCAGTGTGAAAGAAGAAAAATGTCATGCAGAAAAACAATTCAGATCAAGGATCTTGATTTGAATCAAGGATCCTCACCGAGTGGACAAAGTCAGCAAAAGACTCTTCTCTCTTTGTCACAAAAGCACAAGTAATATGTTTTTTTTGGGGGAGAGTTTACAAGGATAGGGTGTCATGGACTCTGTCTGGGGTGGAAGAGCAGCCTGATCATGGTGAGAATTCAGTGAAGCGCAGCTGCATGCTGACCCAGCATCCCAGAGCAGAGGACCCATTATCCACTGCATATGATGGAGAATACACACCTTTTTTACCAGAGGGAAAGTAACTCACTGTTTCTGCTATTAAGAAAGGTCCAGTAATCTGGGGCTGACAAGGATATATAAAGTTATTTAAACACATTCATCATGACAACATTATGGAGCACCTACATACAAGGAAAGAACAGCTGAAAAGAGTAAATGGTATAAAATCTTGGAAAGACTGAGAAAGACGTACTCTGACACATTAGTAACAAAATTTATTTTTATATGGAAATAAAAGTAAATATCAAAAATGTTCTTTATTTCACACTGTCTAGTAAGTTGTTTTGCATGAAGTTTGTGCTGGGATTGTGTGACAGGGTTTTTGGTAGCAGCAGAGGGGGCTACAGGGGCAGCCACCTGTGAGAAGCTTCTCGAAAAGCTTCACCAGCTCCAAGTCAGAGATGCCTCTGGCCAAGGCCAAACCAATTAATGATGGTGGCCACGCCTCTGCAATAATGTATTAAGAAGGGAAATGGGAGAGGGCATTGGGGACTTTGAGGATGAGTTATGAGAAGGGCACTATGCAAACACCGAGGTCCATGGAAGGAAGGTGGAGGAAGCAGGGGAGGCTCTCCAGAGCAGAGAGGCCCCAGTATCCCATGGTGAGACAGCAGGGCTGCTCTCCCTGCCACCCATAGAGGTCACTGGAGGAGCAGAGACCTGACTGAAGCCTGTGGAGGACCCCCAGGATTCTACGGGAAGAAGGCCCCGCTGTTGTAGTTTGGCACGGGGAGGACTGCAACACGTGGAGATGACTGACGCCAGAGCATCTCAAGAAGAATGTGTCCCATGGGCAGGACTCATTGTCACCGAAATCGGCGATAAAAATAACTTATCGACACCAATTTGATGCAGATAAGCAGACACTTCTTTATTGACGGCCGGACGTGTAGGGGAGTGCTCTCACCAACAACACGTGCCAGGCACCAGAATCATACTCCTTATATAGAACTTACTCATACATATTCATTAAGTCTTCATACATAAGCATACAACTTCCAAGAAATCATTAACATTTCCGATTCTGTGCAGTAGAGGTTAGAAATGTCTAGAAATGGGTCTGGGGTGTAATGTGAGTAGGGGGTCCATGAGTGGTGGTCGCGATCTCCCCCTGCCGGAATTACCTTCTGCTTAAGGACACAGCTTTCTTGGAAGGTACCTGCAAGCTGTTACGGTTACTTCCCTCAGTTCCCATTAATCTTGGACCTTGACAACTACTTGCATTCTTCTAGTCCTATGTATGTATTATAAATCAGTTTACAAATCACCTTGTGTTTTGTTACCTAGGTTCTAACCGTTCCTACTAAACAATTATGACCAATCCCTTTGGCCTTGGTACAGGGGATTTTAGAGTAGCAGTCGGTTGCTAGATTCAGAATACAATAAATCTAAAATGATTTTTACTAAAATATCACTGAATTCTATACTGATATTAAAATGAAACACAATTTAATTTCAATTGATAATAAAATCAGTAACATCATGACAGAGAAAGTTTGTGGAGGACTGTCTCCCATGAGAGGGACACCACGTGGAGCACAAGAATGCAGAAGAGTGCTTCCACCTCCCTTTTGCAGAAAAAAGCAGTGGACTGACTGCACCCCCTCATCCCCTGCCCCTTACACTTCCTCTTGCCCTTCCCTAACAAAGCTGAGCCAGGGAAGAAGGGAGGGGTGGGTGGAAGTGTTTTTAAGATATGGTAATGTTTCTCACTTCCCATTCTGTCTTTTGTTAGTGGTTTGAATTAAAGTGATGTTGGTTTTTCTTCCCCTATGAACCTGTCTTTTCTCAGTGCCTGTAATGGGTGAGCTCTGTCCTTATCTTGATTCCTGAGACTTTTTCTTCTTTTGCTCCTTCCCAGCACTCTGAATGGCTGTGTGGCACCCAATTGCCCTCTGTGCTCAAAACACCACAAGGTCTGACCGAGGTTATTTAAAATATTCACCATCAACATTATACACATGTGAACAGACACTCTGGAATGATTGTACTGCTGTCATTACTTTAGTTTTAACCTTATTCAGTTCACCCTAGACTCTGTGGGACTGTGCTATCGTTTACTGTCTAGTAGCTCAGACATTTTCACTCGAGATAGCTGTCCAGACAAAGCCTTTCTACGGAGTGGAAACTCTCTACCAAAAAACCCCCAAGGGAACATCTTGAAGATTTCCATACTAGCTGCTGAGAGGATAAAATGTGTACTAGAACACCAGACCTCTCCTACTTGAAACTGTGTATTTGCTTGGTTTCGGTTTATTTGTTCAGTTGTTTGCTTAGAGAGCCGAACTGGCATTTTGACAAAAACAATGAACCCAGAAATTTCAGTTCAGATATGTGCAGCTTGATAGAGGGAATTGCGCATGAAAAGCTCTTCTTCTCCTGCTCCTTTGCAGCTTCAGTCTAACTGTTGTATCAGTGGAAGAACACTCAGCAGAAATATCTATACATATCCACAGCATGCAGCTGCTTACCCTTAACGTCTTGTAAATTACACTGCAATGAAAAATAAAGCTCTCACATTGTAGGAAGTAAGATTACAATATAAAATGAAGAGGGTATTGGTGTTGGACACTGAAGTAGTATTCAGGGGTGGCAAGAAATGCAGTGTAATTAGTGAAGATCAGAGGAAAAAAACTTGTGAAGTATTTCACACCAGGAAGGACCTGCTGGAGATGCTGCAACTTTTTATACATGCCAGTGCTCATCTTACCATATCGTACAAGGTGTCCTAAAACACTAAAGGGGCTTTCAAACTGCACTTACGGTCTGATGGGAGGAATAATTTCTTTCTTAAAATTATTTATTGCTGCTATTCATAACCAATTGAATTTATAATAATTTAAGCATCTATTTAAAATTTGAAAGTTTTCAAAAATCTTTCATACTAAGCATATTTAGAGGGGGAAAACACAGTGTAATTTTTCTTATCAGCTGTGAAACAATCCTAGTAAAAGTCCATGCCTTTAGGGGTCTTTATCTCAGGGTTACTATTCACAATAGTGGTTATACAGTATCTGTTCACATGATATTCACCAAAATCACACTTTTTCTCTGCACTAGCATCTGAAATGATTTTTTGTTTTAACTGTGCAAAGACACCAACTACTTCTGCTTGTTCTCCTCCCTCCGCGTGATTTTTTTTCCTATTAGTTACTCTTTCTCCTGCAAGGGAAAATTAGAAAGCATGAAGCACTAAAACACACCTTAAAATAATTTATTTCTATACAAATAAAAGCATTCATAAGTATATCCATAGGCTTTTTTCCCAGAGGTTCCAACCAGCAGCAATTTAACATTTTTCTCTTAAGCATGCAGGAAAAGGATTCACCTCAGAGGTGAAGAACCTTTCAAGTCAAATGTGGGGCATGTACGCTGAATGCCAGAGAGCAAATAGTTCATGAAAATGCTCATGATTTAGTAAGGTAAATGCATTCAGACTGTAGAACAGGAACAAATAACTTCATACAGCAAAACCAGCTGAACTCAGCTGCATGTTAAAAACAAAAAGTATGACGGGTTCCAAAAAATTGAACAGTTCTAGGGTGCCCGTCTCAAAAGGATTACATGCTGTCTGAACACATATTGTGTACATAGAACCACATACACAGCTCTGAGAGTGAAATCTAAAGCTAGGCTTTATCAACATTTCATCAAACAATGGTATCTCAGTTTCAAAGAGTACAAAGTATTTTCTAAGGGGTATGCAAAGAAAAAAGGTATCTTACAGATGCAGTAGGAAGTCTTTCAACAAGTCAGCTTCAAGTTTTCAGCCTTCTAGCCCCAGCAGCATATCCACCACCCTTGGTGTCCCAGGATGGGAACAACAAACTGCTCTGGCCCATGTGCTGAAAGAGCAAGGAAGAAAGTGTGAGGAGGAAACAATCATTAGTGAACTTATGTAACAACTTCATTAGAGCCAGGCTTAGACCAACCATCCTGATCTCTTTTTGATAAATAGCCACTGGTGATGTTACTGATTTTATTATCAACTGATCAAATTGTGTTTGATTGTGTTTTGATTTTAGTATAAGTATAGAGCTAAGAGATATTTTAGTAAAAATCATTTTACATTTATTGTATTTTGAACCTAAAAACCAGCTGCTACTTTAAGCGTTCCCTGTACAGCCCCATACCAAGGCCAAAGGGATTGGCCGTAATTATCCAGTAGAAACAGTTAGAACACAGGTAACCAAAACACAAGTTGATTTGTAAGCTGATTTATAATACATACATAGGACTAGAAGAATGCAAGTAGTTGTCAAGGTCCAGGATTAGTGGGAACTGAGGGCAGTAACCGTAACAGCTTGCAAGTACCTGCCAAGAAAGCTGTGTCCTTAAGCAAAAGGTAATTCCGGCAGGGGGAGATCGCGACCACCGACTCATGGACCACCTACTCACATTACACCCCAGACCCATTTCTAGACATTTCTAACCTTTACTGCTCAGAATCGGAAATAGGAGGAGAATATGTTAATGATTTCTCGGAAGTTGTATGCTTATGTATGAAGACTTAAAGAATATGTATGAGTAAGTTCTATATAAGGTGTATGATTCTGGTGCCTGGCACGCATTGTTGGTGAGAGCACTCCCCTACACGTCCGGCCGTCAATAAAGAAGTGTCTGCTTACCTGCATCAAATTGGTGTCGATAAGTTATTTTATCCGGGATTTCAGTGACAGTGACAATGAAAGAAATTTTGTAAATATTTGTGTGGCAGTTATTGCATTGGCCAACCAACTGAACTGTCAAAATTTAAAGCATAAAATATTGACTGGAGCTATATACTTTTGTATCTTTTGTGGATCAAGGGAAGAAAAGGTACTGTGACACTGCCACAGCCTTGAGTAACATGCAGTTGATTCTCAAACCCAGATTAATGTGTTTTCTGTGCCACATATTATGGCAGCATACAACAAAGGTCAAATAGAAAAGAGAGGGGACAGACACCCAAACAAACCAAGGAAGTGAGACAACAGGTCAGTCAAATAAACTAGAACAGCTTATTGGAGGAAATTAATTTTAAGACTTTCGGTGATGATTAGAATACATGGCAGGTACAGGGACTTAACCAGAGCAAAGGGACTGAATAAAAGAAAGTACCAGCCAGAGACTATAGGAAGACAATGATGGGCAGAAAAATAGAAAGATAGAAACAGATGAGGGAAGAGAAGCAAAACAAAAAAAATGGAGAATTTGTGGAGTACATGGAAACATGGTACAAGTACAACACCAGTGATGACAGACAGCCATAAAGTTGGTGGGGTGGGCCAAGCTGCAGAATATAAGTCCTTTAGCAAAGCTGCTGCTTCATGTGGACTGAAGGAGCAAGGCTAACAGGAATACAAAGTGAGCAAATAACTATTTCATGCACAGCGAAGACATCTTTAAATGTTTCAGGCAGTGGTGGGGGAGGGGAACATTCTGTTTTGACAGATTGTCCTTGTTTGAGACACACTGTCATCTTAGTGTAATAATGGATACCACTAAAACCTGAAGAAACTGCTAACCTGGTCTGTTGGTTAACTGGTAACCGGTCTGTCGACACCTTCTTCTGTACAGCAACTCTGGAAAGACAGTCATTAACCTATTTAATTCAAGTAGGTTAGCTCACTTAAATAGTGCTTCACAGAATAAATGTTTGAATTCTTATTTCAGCTTCTAGATGACTTTGGAGTGTCAGTGTGAACACATAAAGATGACAGCAGGCTTCATGCTGCAGAATGAACTGTTTGTTGCTGCAAGTTATTGTCAACAAACCTGGTAAAAACATATGACCTGCTCTACAGTGCAGCATTATTTCCAGTCATTCATATTTTCAAATCATGTGTGTGTACACTCTTCATTTGCCTTCATTGCCAATAGTGATCATCAGGAAACACTTAACTATGGTACTTCACAATATCTGGTGCTACCTCATTCCACTGAGGTCTCTCACCACAAAGGGTTTGTGTTGTGTGTTTGTGTTTTGTCTCTCTCTCCTTGAGGGTTTGTCGTGGTAGAGACGGACATGACAAAGGAATGTTGCAGTCAAAATGTCTAAAATCTTTATTTTCCAAACCCTTCTTTTATATCTGCTTTACAAAACCGTGTGCTCATTTGATTGGTCACATAGTTGTCTTTTAATATTAGCATTGCTATTGGTTGATCTGTACTCTTCTAATCTGCTTCTCAATAGGTGTGAGACTGCAGCTCTTACATCCTGCTTCCTTGCTCATTGTTCCTCTTAAATCGTTTATTCATCAGACATTCCTCCTTTTCAAGGGTACACTGGAATCTTATCAAGGTGAAACTCTTCTTCAGTCCGGCTGGTGGCAGACCCGCTGCCTCCCCCAACAAGGGTTAAACACAAGATTAATCCCTTTTAAACAAGTAAACAGAAATGGGTGTGAAACATTAAAGGGTTTCTACACCTATCATGTCACCAGAAAGCTCTTCTTGCACCCTTTAGAATTTTATACTAAATGCATTTCACCAAAGAGCTAGTGCAGTTTCTGTACCTATTCCTATACCTATGTGGTTATATAGTTATCTACCTATGCAGATACCTATTCTTAAAGGCAGCAGAAAGCAGTGCATCATTTCTGAACCAAAACCAAGTTAGTGAAATTCAACAAGAAAGCTATGCTATGTGCTTTAGAGATAGGCAACATTTCACTTTCCATCTTGTAACCAGAAAAATAGGCTGCAATCAGGAAACACTCCTTAAACAGCCTTCTTCAAAAGAAACCAGCACTAAAATCCCAAATGTCAAAGCACAGACACTTTGATTACGTCCTGCAGGGGTAATGTCAGAGGCCAGAAACTAGGCCAAAACCACCTGTCATTCAGATATGAAACAGACAGCATTCCCTAGCTACTGAAAATGTCTTGAGCTTCATGATCCATGCATCTGACATCATACTACAGGGCTACAGTGGAAGGTTTGAGTGCAGATTTTAGTTACCAGTCTGGCAGCCACAGAAGAGAATGATATGAAAAAAATCTCTGTAATTACAGCCCAAAATGCAATGAGGCTCTTCCACAGTGTGTTGAAATCATCCTTGTTTTCCATATGCTTTTCAAAGGTCATCCTCCTTCCCTGCAAATTTAAAGAGTTATAACGAGTTTAGCTGAAGTGTCTCACCTTAAATTCCTATTTGTAGCCATTAGTAGAGATATGAGAGACTAGAGGATTTCCCCTATCAATATTCTTATAACAGGAAATCCAAAATTTCCTTTCCACTAAAGCAATGAGTAACATAATCTAGTTCAAGGTGGTATACATTGTATACGTGACCCAGAAATATGTGATAGATTTTAATGGTCGTGGAATCATATAAAATATATATTTAAAATGACATCATTTTAATACATTCTGATTAAAAGTTTCAGACAGTATTTTCTTTCCAACTTTTTCTTCTTTCATTTTAATGAAGTTTATCTTAATTATTTTTATGTTGCTTTTTTTTTTTTTTTTTTTTTTTTTAGATGGGTGAAGAAAGCAGCACAGAAAGAAATAAAATTGGGACTGGGAGAAACTAAAAACACCTCTTGTTTTGAAAAAGATCTTCAATTTATATAGCTCCTTATCACACCAAAACACATTTGTGCAACAGCATCATCAGTAATAACAGCAGAGTTCTGGGAGGGGTAGTGTTTGTTCATTAACAGTTCCTGAAGAATCATAGGAGGACAGACTTTTTTCCTGGAAACTGTTGAGCTGATGGCCAATACTCAAAATACTACAAAATAAGTTACCATTTCTCTGCATCATATTCAACAGATTCAATAGATTCAGTAGATTCGATAGTGTCCTGGTTCAGTTAGGATAGGGTTAGGTTTCCCCAGCAGAGAGAGAGGGGGAAGGGATCTCCAGCTGAGTTATTCATACCATGCTGGCGTCAGGTCCAGGGGTGGAACTTTCTACCTTGCTTTTTGGCGGGCTCGGTGGCGGGAATCCTCTGTCCGTGACCATTTGCGGTATTTCTCTGTATATCGTTTGTCTTGTTCACTGTTATTGCTGTTTATTGTTGTTATCATTGCTACTGGTGTTGTTCAGATTGTTTTATCACTCTCTTGTATTAAATTTCTCCTTGTTTTAGCCCGGAGTCTGTGCTTAACTTCCAGCCTGACCGGATGCGGGTGGGGGAGGGGCACCGGCAACGTGCTCTCCGGTCCCGGCAGGGCTTAAACCACCACAGTCTTAATTGGTGCACCAACGTGGGGCACAAAATAAGAATAAAAACGACAGACCCTGACCAGAGTGTGATAGAGCAATCTGTTGGGTGTAATTTTTCTGTTTGTATTTGCATTTGTTTGATAAGAAAAAGTTTGCAATGCTGGTCCACTTGTTTGCATTGTGGGTCTGGATTATTCCTTATATCCAGTGTATGATCCCTGTGGTGGCGTTTGTTATCGGTGGAAAATGTATAAAGGGTCTTATGTTGTTATACAGGCTATTGATTACTTATACTACCTTTGTATCACTGTGTGTGGGGGCGGGCCAGTACCTGTTTGCTGTTTGGGCTTTTGTTAGGGGTCTCACCCCCTCTGTGGGTGAGCCAGGGGAAGAGATCCTCTCGGCTTAGGGGAGTTTCAATTATCCTTGGAGCCTGCAGGCCAGTGTGTTTGCAGCACAATGCCTTCTGAATGTCTGCCTGATTTTGGTGTTGGCCATGCGGCACTTCTCTAACAATAGCAGTGCCCGGAAACCTGCCCTGAGGTCAGATAATAGTGAGTGGCAAGGGGTGTGGGAAAAGATGGGCAAAGGCCTGAGTCGGTGGGCACCCCCAATGCTTTGGAATTTCACTCCTGAGCAAGTGCAGAGCCCTGATAAGCTGATGGAGTGCTTAGAAAGGGTGTGTTGCCAAGCTGGTAAAACCCAGGAGACACAACTTGCTGCAATGTGTTGGGGACTTGCCCATGCCTACCGTGTCCTCTTTAATACCACCCACTGCCCTCAAGGGGAAGAAAAGGCCACAGAAGCTGAAAGAATATCTGAACTGGGGGCACAGGCAAAGCCAGTCTCAGTCGCCTCCACCAGCACAGCGACTGAGCCAGAGAGCCAGGCAGTGCCAGTGTCAGTCGCCCTGATACAGAAAATATATACCAGAAAGTCAGTTTGCAGAGTAAGGGATGAGGATGAGCCAGGACCAGCACAAGAACAGGAGGAAGGGCCAGAGGTGATAGTCAGATCTCTCTCCCCGACTGAGCTGCGAGATATGCGGAGAGATTTCAGCCACCTGGGAGGCGAGCAGATTTGCACCTGGCTGCTCCGATGCTGGGACAATGGAGCCAGTGCTTTTGAAATGGAGGGGAGAGAGAGCAGGCAGCTGGGATCCTTGGCCAAGGATGCTGGCATTGACAGGGAAATAGGGAAACAGACTCAAACCCTCAGCCTTTGGAAGCGACTCCTGCTCAGTGTAAGGGAGAGGCACCCCTACAAGGATGATATCCTATGTCAGCTAAGCAAATGGACCAGCATTGAGAAAGGCATCCAGAACCTCAGGGAACTGGCTGTGTTTGGGATGATCTATGGTGATCTGAATGATGAGCAGTCACCCATGGACCCAGATCAGGCCCCTTGCACACACCTGATGTGGCGAAAGTTCCTGAAGAGTGCACTATAAGCACACTCGAAAGCACTGGCAATAGTGTCCTGGTGGACAGACACCCACACTCTAACAGTGGATGGAGTGGTTGGCAAGCTCCGGCAATAGGAGGGAAATCTCCCTTCATCTCAACATTCCTGGGTCTCAGCTGTGGAGGAACTGTCTCAGAGGGTCCAGAAAATGGAAGAGGACATGTCCTGTATTCCATCGACACGGGCTGATGTCTCAGCCATTAGAAGTAAACGTTTCCCCACCCAAGAGAAAGGCAGCAGAAGGTACACACCACGAGGCACCCGGTGTTTTTTCCTCCGCGACCATGGAGAAAAAATGAGGAGGTGGGATGGACAGCCCACTGCCGCCCTAGCTGCACAAGTAGAGCAGCTGAAAGGGAAGACCATCACAAAAGGGGAGTCCTCCAAGAAGAGCGCAGCTCCAGTGTCCAGTCAGAAATCCCCCAGACAGAATAGAATGGCCAACGTTATGTCTGACCCTCTTGAGGGGACCAGTAAATCATTCTTGAAAGAAGTGAGTGATGGTGAGCAGGATTAGAGGGGCCCTGCCTCCAGCCAGGTGGAGGAAAGGGATAATCGGATTTACTGGACAGTGTGGATTCGATGGCCTGGCACATCAGACCCACAAGAGTATAAGGCTTTGGTGGACACTGGCGCACAGTGCACCCTGATGCCATCGAGCTACAGTGGGGTTGAATCCATCTGCATCTCCGGAGTGACAGGGGGATCCCAACAGCTGACCCTACTGGAAGCTGAAGTGAGCCTGACTGGGAAGGACTGGCATAAGCACCCCATTGTGACTGGCCCAGATGCCCCGTGCATCCTGGGCATAGACTGTCTCAGGAGAGGGTACTTCAGAGACCCAAAAGGGTACCGGTGGGCTTTTGGTGTAGCTGCCCTGGAGGAGGTTGAACAGTTGTCCACCTTACCCGGCTTCTCAGAGGATCCCTCAGTGGTGGGGCGGCTTAAGGTTGAGGAGCAGCGAGTGCCGATTGCTACCAGGACGGTGCACCGGCGGCAGTACTGCACCAAGGGAGATTCCCTGGTCCCCATCCATCAGCTGATCCGTCAACTAGAAAGCCAGAAGGTGATCAGCAAAACTCACTCACCCTTCAGCAGCCCTATATGGCCAGTGAGAAAGCCCAATGGCGAATGGAGGCTAACTGTGGACTACCGTGGCCTGAATGAAGTTACGCCAGCAATGAGTGCTGCAGTGCCGGACATGCTAGAGCTCCAGTATGAACTGGAGTCGAAGGCAGCCAAGTGGTACGCCACGATTGACATTGCTAACGCGTTCTTCTCCATTCTGATAGCGCCAGAGTGCAGGCCACAGTTTGCGTTCCCTTGGAGAGGCATCCAGTACACCTGGAATCGATTGCCCCAGGGGTGGAACCACAGCTCCACCATTTGCCATGGACTGGTCCATACCGCACTGGAGAAAGGTGGGGCTCCAGAACACCTACAGTATATTGATGACATCATTGTATGGGGGAACACAGCCGAGGAAGTCTTTGAGAAAGGGAAGAAGATAATTGAAATCCTCCTGAAGGCTGGCTTTGCCATTAAGAAAAAGAAAGTTAAGGGGCCTGCAAGGGAAATTCAATTCCTAGGAAAAAAAGTGGCAAGATGGGCGTCGCCACATCCCAATGGAGGTGATAAAGAAGATAACAGCCATGGCCCCACCAACCACAGAAAAGGAGATTCAGTCTTTCCTGGGTGCTGTGGGGTTCTGGAGGATGCACATCCCGAACTACAGCCTGATTGTGAGCCCTCTCTACCACGTAACCCGCAAGAAGAACGATTTTGAATGGGGCCCTGAGCAACAACAATCCTTTGAACAAATTAAGCAGGAGATTGCCCAAGCAGTAGCCCTCGGGCCAGTCCGGGAAGGGCAGGAGGTTAAGAACATGCTCTACACCGCAGCCGGGGAGAATGGCCCTACCTGGAGCCTCTGGCAGAGAGCACCTGAGGAAACCCGAGGCCGACCTCTAGGCTTTTGGAGCCGGGGATACAAAGGCTCTGAAGCTAATTATACACCAACTGAGAAGGAGATACTGGCAGCGTACGAAGGAGTTTGGGCTGCCTCAGAAGTGGTCGGCACTGAAACACAGCTCCTCCTGGCACCCCGACTGCCGGTGCTGGGGTGGATGTTCAAAGGAAAGGCCTCCTCCACACATCATGCAACTGATGCCACGTGGAGTAAATGGGTTGTGTTGATTACACAACGGGCTCGAATAGGAAACCCCAGACGCCCAGGGATACGAACTGGCCGGAGAGCAAAGATTCCGGGATGTCACCAGAACAGGAGGTGACACGTGCTAAGGAGGCCCCACCATATAACGAGCTGCCAGAAGAGGAGAAGCGATATGCCCTGTTCACTGATGGGTCTTGTCGTATTGTGGGAAAGCATCGACGATGGAAGGCTGCTGTGTGGAGTCCCACACGACGGGTCACTGAAGCTGTTGAGGGACAGGGTGAATCGAGCCAGTTTGCAGAGATGAAAGCCATCCAGCTTCCTTTGGATATTGCTGAGCGGGAAAAGTGGCCGAGGCTCTACCTCTACAACGACTCGTGGGCAGTGGCGAATACCCTGTGGAAATGGTTGCAGTAATGGAAGCAGAACAACTGGCAACGTAAGGGTAAAACCGTCTGGGCTGCTGAAGTATGGCAGGACATTGCAGCCCGTGTGGAAAACCTCGTTGTGAAGGTGCGCCATGTGGATGCCCACGTACCCAAGAGTCGGGCCACTGATGAACATTGACACAACCAGCAGGCAGACCAAGCTGCTAAGATTAGAGTGGCTCAGGTGGACTTGGACTGGCAGCGCAAAGGTGAACTGTTCATAGCCCGGTGGGCCCACAAGACCTCGGGCCACCAAGGTAGAGATGCAACATACAGGTGGGCTCGAGATCGAGGGGTGGACCTCACTATTGGCACCATTGCAGAGATCATCCACGGGTGTGAGACGTGTGCTGCAATCAAACATGCCAAGCGGGTGAAGCCCCAGCGGAATGGAGAGCGATGGCTGAAATATAGATATGGAGAGGCCTGGCAGATCGACTACATCACACTGCCACAGACCACCACAGGAAGCGCCACGTGCTCACAATGGTAGAAGTAACCACTAGATGGCTGGAAGCTTACCCAGCACCCCACGCCACTGCCAGTAACACCATCCTGGGCCTTGAAACCCAAGGCCTGTGGCGACACGGCACCCCAGAGAGAATTGAGTCAGCCAGTGGGACCCCTTCCGAAACAACCTCATAAATGCCTGGGCAGAAGAACACGGCATCGAGTGGGTCTACCATATCCCCTACCACACACCAGCCTCTTGGAAGATCTAGCGCTACAATGGACTGTCTAAACCACATTGAAAGCACTGGGAGGTGGGACCTTCAAAGACTGGGACATGCATCTAGCAAAGGCCACCTGGCTAGTCAACACAAGAAGATTTGCCAGTCGAGCTGGCCCGGCTCAGTCGAAACCTCCACATGCTGTAGATGGGGATAAAGTCCCTGTGGTGCGCATGAGGAATATATTGGGAAAAATGGTCTGGGTTAGTCCTGCACCAGGCAAAGGTAAAGGCAAACCCATCCACGGGATTGCTTTTGCCCAAGGACCTAGGTGAACCTTGTGGGTGATGCAGGACAATGGAGAAGTCCGATGTGTACCACAGGGGGACTTGATTCTGGATGAGAACATGCCGTGAATTATGCTGTGCCTTTGTAAATTGTTATTTTGTTATTGTTAACTGCTAAATGTCAGCTGGACATGACGCAGATGGTATAGAATGAAGGGGTGGATTATGTCCTGGTTCAGCTAGGATAGGGTTAGTTTTCCCCAGCAGAGAGAGAGGGGGAAGCGATCTCCAGCCAGGTTATTCATACCATGCTGGCGTCAGGTCCAGGGGTGGAACCTTTTTACCTTGCTTTTTGGCGGGCTCAGTGGCGGGAACCTGTTTCCATGACCATTTAGTGGTATTTCTCTGTATATCGTTTGTCTTGTTCATTGTTATTGCTGTTTATTGTTGTTATCATTGCTACTGTTGTTGTTCAGGCTGTTTTATCATTCTGTTTTATTAAATTTCTTCTTATTTTAGCCCGGGGTCTGTGCTTAACTTCCAGCCCAACCGGCTGCGGGTGAGGGAGGGGCAACGGCAACGTGCTCTCTGGTCCCAGCTGGGCTTAAACCTGCACAGGTAGATTCAATATGATACAAAGAAATTATTCAATATATTCAATAGACTCAATATGATACAAAGATAATTGAAACTATAAGAATCCTGCTTGCCCAGACTGTTCTGTGGAAGCTTACCAAGGACTACTGTGTTCATCAAAACAAAGCAGTTCACTCTGAAAATCTACCAAGGATTACAATGTTCAGCAAAATATTATACTTTTGCCCTTGAGTAACAGGTGGCTCTAAGTAGTTGGACTTTTGCTAATGAGTCAAGATAGCCATATACGAATGGTAGAAGTTCTACTGCTTTTCTTAGATAAGACAGAAAGTAAATCATCTGAAAACCACAGTTGTTATTCAAGAAATTGGCCAAGGGAATCTGCGCATGCTCTGGGGAAAAAACAAAGTGAGAAGACTACGAGCCTTCCTCCCAAAGACCCCCGAAGACACCACCAGGAGGAAATGCACAGGTGCAAAGATGACATAAACTGTTGACATCAGCCTTTTGAACTAATCCAGCCTTACTCATGCATCTGTATGTTTGTGTTGTGTAATCCAATGAATATGGATATCCACACTCTATAAGTTTTTGGTAAAATGTGGGGTGGGTGTGCAAGCTTTGTGGAGAAATCCCCTTGCATCCTGGTGCCGGAGTAAACATACCTGCTGTATAACTCGAGTATAATTCGAGTTGTAGAGTCTTTTTTCCGCGAATCAGTTTGGCACCCCAGATGGGACCCTCTCTGTCCGGCTGCATGACCAGCTGAGAGGGGGATGCTCTAGGTGCGCCCCAAGGCTTCTTTTTTGGAGACTCTCCCTCGCTCTCCCGATCTTCGCAGGGACAGACAAGGACCATCCATTGGCTGCAGATCGGGTATGTTGGAAAAAGGGGAGACCTGTAAGTCGTAAGGAGACGTCCTACGCAAGGTAAAGAGCCATTGTGCTGCCCCTGATGTTAGGGTGCAAATCCCCAAGTAGTGTGGTTTTGTGGTTGTGGCCCCGTGGTGACAGAGTGGTTGCGACACTCTGACCACATTGGTATCCTGGGTCGGTCTCGGTACTCCTAGTATGGTGTTACGGGAGTGGTGTGGCATTGCCATGTTACCATAAAATGTAAAATCTGGTACCGTTTATAATAATTTAGTCGATATCAATCAGGTGTGGATTTGTGGTAAATGATAAATGGCAAACAGCTCATGGTATATGATTTATGCTTTTGGCTTTGATTTATGACTTTTATGATTTAGCAATTGTTGTAATTGTTGTAATTGTTGTTTTGTTGTTTGTAGTATTTGTCATTTTATATTGTGTGAGTAATAAGTGTAAGGGGCCTCTTTGTGTGGTTGTGTGATTGTTTTGCATGTGAGAAAAGAGGCGCAGCCCAGCTGCAGCTACACAGTGCGGAGTTCTCTGACCCGCGGTTCCGTTATCCCACCAGGGAAGCGGCCGCAGAGGAACGAAGCGCAGGGCTCACTCCGTACGGGGAGGGTAGTGCAGGATGAGTGAACATTCCTTAGTGCAGAGCCCTAGGGCCTGCCCGCTGGGTCATCAGTGCTGCTGTTTGTTCGGGCTCAGTGTTTTAAGTGTCACAAGTGAAATATCTCCTCTAGTGGGAGGCAGTAATTCTGTGTTCATTGTTGTCTTGAATTTAGGTGCATACTCTGTGGGGAGAGTGCTCCTCTGTACCATCTGCCTGAGGGGGATATTGTCAGCTTAATCGGGTAGTGTGTTAAGGTCAAGTAGACGAGATGGGAAGCGGCCAGAGTGGGGCAATAGTTAAAAAGATCCCCCTGGGCTGCATTGTAAAACACTGGAAGGAGATAGCGGGACCTCCAGGCACAAGTGCAAATAAGAAGACCTTAATGAAGTATTGCAATCAGTGGTGGTCCCTGTATAAATTGGATGAGGAGGAGAGATGGGCCCTTAATCGGACCTGGAATTACAACACCCTGCTGCAACTGATGCTGTTTTTAAGGTGGGAAGGAAAGTGGGATGAAATCTCCTATGCAGACATGTTTTTCACCCTCTGAGACCATCTTGAATATCAGATAGACCGTGGCCTGTCACCCCCACGAGATCCACTAGTGCTGGCACCGGAAAGAGAAAATAAGAAGGAAGGGAAAAAGAAAGGGGCCGAAATAAAGGATTTACCAGAGTACTATAACCCACCATAGGAAGCCGGGAGGAGGAGGGTGAAATTTTAGAGGAGCCAGAGCCAGGCTCCCCCCACACCTCACAGCCCCATATCGGAGACAGAGATGGGAGAAGCAGCGGTGGTGCCGGCTCCTCTGAGAGGCCGTGGGGCTGGATGGGGCCCTGTCAGAATAAAAGTCTTGTTCGCTTCCTTTGATCTTGCAACTTGGAAAAGTCTAGCGAAGGGGTACAGAAACGACCCTGTTAGGGTGACTAGGCATTTTCAGTTTCTAAAAAAACATGATCCGGACTGGAGTGATATACAATTATTATTGGATCACACAACAGAAACTGAAAAACAATTAATATTAAAAACAGCCCAGGATCTGGCTACCAATAACCTTAGGGGTACAGACGAAGATATAAAAGATCACTTCCCCTTACAGGATCCATACTGGGACCCTAATAGAGCAGCCCATATGAGACTGCTAAATGCATATAGAGATTGGATTGTAAGGAGCATGGAGCAGCCTATACTGAAAGTAATTAACTGGTCAGCCCTATGTGCCCTTCAGCAGGGACCTAAACTAGCAAAAGATCTGGAGCAATGGGAGTGACCACATGAAATCGGGGAAGTCCTGCAGTATGTAGATAATCTATTAATAGCCACAGAGACTGAAGAAATGTGCATTACATGGACTATTAGTTTATTAAATTTTTGGGGACTTAATGGCTTCTGAGTCTCTCCACAGAAAGCTCCAGTAGCTCAGCAGCGAGTAACCTACCTTGGATACGAGGTCACAGCTGGTCAACGGACCCTAGGAACTGCAAGGAAAGAGGCCTCTGTCAGACCCCTCGGCCACAGACAGCTAAAGAGCTCCGCACGTTCCTAGGAATGACCGGATGGTGTCACCTGTAAATATATAACTATGGACTCATGATAAAATCCCTTTATGAACTGTTAAAATAAAATCTGAAACCCCTCATTTGGAACAGAAAGGCAGACAGAGCATTCCATCAGCTGAAAAGGAAGTTGATGGATGCCTCTGCTTTGGGTTAACCAGACATCACTAAGCCTTTCTGGTTATTCTCCCATGAGAAACAGGGAATAGCCCTAGGGGTCCTGGCCCAAAATTTAGGGCCAGATAGAAGGGCAGTGGCATACTTCTCTAAACAACTTGATGAAGTAAGCAAGCAACAGCCTAGCTTCCTGAGGGCAGTAGCAGCAGTAGTCTTAAATATCCAGAAAGCACAAAAATTCACATTGGGTCAGGACACTGGCTTTCACCTCAAAGGTACCTGAAATACCAGGCCCCTCGTAGTGGAACAGGATGATATAGAAATAGAGGTTACTAATATTGTCAACCCAGCTTCTTTTCTCTGTAGAACTACAGGAGAACTAGTGACACACAACTGCCTGGAAACAATCAAAGCAGTTTATTCCAGCCGGCCAGACCTCTAGGAGGAGCCATTAGAGGACCTTAGTCAATCCTGGTATACAGATGGGAGCAGTTTTACTTGACAAGGTATCTGCAAGGCAGGATACATGGTAACCACCGAAGATCAGGTAATAGAATCTAAAGCTCTTCCTCCAAATACCTCAGCACAAAAGGCAGAAAGAATAGCTCTAACACAGGCACTGGAAATGGCCAAGGGTATGAAAATTAATATATGGATGGACTCTAAATAGGCTTTCACAGTGGTCCATGCTCATGGGGCAGTGTGGAGAGAAGGAGGACTCTTGTCTGCACGGGGAAAACATATAAAGCATGCCAAAGAAATCCTCAAACTGCTGGAAGCAGTGCAACTACCTGAAAAGGTGACTATAATGCATTGCAAAGCTCACCAAAGAAGAAATTCCACCCATGAACTGGCAACACTATGACAGATCATGAGGCCAAAAGAGTGTCTGAGAAAGGTGAAATAGAAGTTCAGTCTTTGATCCCAGATGGTAAAATACAAATTGATGGTGAGCCTCAATATTCTAGGGAGGATCAAAAACTTATTGGAGATCTAAAAGGAAACAGAGAAGAGAGCAAGTGGACAAAGACCCCTGAAAGTAAAATAATAGTACCATCTGCACTATTACGGGCTATAGTGATCGCAAAACATAGAAAATCGCACTGGGAAGCAGAGGCCTTATATAAATATCTGCATCAGCAAATGGTTGCCCAAAATCTGTATACTACCATCAAACAGGTGACACAGCAGTGTGAAATCTATTTACAAAATAATCCTACAACAGGACTAAAGACCTAACCTGGGTGAAAAGGGAAAGGAAATTACCCAGGGCAACAACAGCAAATTGAATTTTTCTGAACTCTCAAGAAAAGGGGGGTTTAACAGACACCTTTTCCAGGTGGCCAGAAGCATTCCCTTGTTGAACTAATAAAGCCCAAGAAGTAACTAAGGTATTGTTACAAGAAATAATACCAAGGTTTGGGATTCCAGCAGTAATATCCTCAGATCAGGGATCACATTTTGTAGCAAAAATTGTCCAGCAGCTTAGTAAACTTTTAGGAATAGACTGGCAACTACATACCCTGTATAATTTACAAGCCAATGGTCAAGTAGAAAAAATGAATCATTTAATTAAACAACAAATAGTAACATTAGGCCAAAAAGCTAAATTGTCCTGGCCCCAAGCATTGCCCTTAGGCCTTCTAAGAATCAGAACCAAACCCAGACAAGCAGAAACATCAACCCAGGTAAGTCTACAAGAGCAGCTGTGAGAAATAAAGAAATTGGTCCTCAGAATTGTCTGGACGGGCCTGTACACAACATTAAACCTGGTGATTATGTATATATCAGATCTTTTTCAGATTCACCTCTGGAACCAAAATGGGAGGGTCTGTTTCAGGTGTTAGTAACTTCCCATACAGCAATCAAGATTAAGGAACAGACATCCTGGATACACCACACTAAAAGTGAAGAAGGCCCCTAAGCCGAAATAGAAATCGGCACCTGTGGGACTGCTAAAGATTTGCATCCAAAAATGGTGACATGGGTATAAGTGCTTAAAATTTTGCTGAACTGTAATTTAAAAAGTACTTGGGAAGGGCCTTGTTCAGATGCTTATTTTGGACATACAGGCATTATGGGAAAGAATCTACTGGGGATGAATTTAGCAACCGTTCTAATATATGACAACATGCCAATTCGAGATTTACCCTAATGAAACCACAGAGACTATTATAATTTACATGGGTATGTAATGTGTTTAAGAACCCGATGTAATTTTATACAGGTAGATAACCTTATAATAGATACAAGTAATCATTTGAACTTCTGTATCTGCAATTTTGTTAGTCTTACAGGATGTGATTTCAATTATACTGCTCCTGTCACAACTTATCAGTTGTTAAGATCTAATTATAAATTAGTCCAAGATTGGCAACCCACACCTATTGGAACGGAAGAAAACTTTTGCATCATAAAAATTTAATTACTGTCCAGCATGATGCAAAAAGAATAAACGAGTGAAGTCAGATGGAAAACATTACTGATGGGATATATTTACAGGCTATTCCCCATTATCTACCAAAATCTTAAATATACTGACAAACCAAATACGGACCTTACAGACAGTAATAAAATATAATAAACCCCTTTTGACTGCAGAAGAATTTGTTTAGGGAAAAGAAAAGGGGGAAATTGATACAGAGAAATTATAACTTTTTTTGAGATTTATTTACTTATTTACCTATAGAAAACTGCTTAGCAACTTATTTACTTATAGCAAGTTATAGTATTTTTTTTAATATTGCTAAGAATCCTGCTTGCCCAGACTGTTCTGTGGAAGCTTACCAAGGACTACCGTGTTCATCAAAACAAAGCAGTTCACTCTGAAAATCTACCAAGAATTACAATGTTCAGCAAAATATTATACTTTTGCCCTTGAGTAAGAGGTGGCTCTAACAAGTTGGAATTTTGCTAATGAGTCACGATAGCCATATCCGAAGGGTAGAAGTTCTACTGGTTCTCTTAGATAAGATAGAATGAGTAAACCGTCTGAAAAACACTCTTGTTATTCAATAATTTGGCCAAGGGAATCTGCTCATACCCTGGGGGAAAAAACAAAGTGAGAAAGACTACGAGCCTTCCTCCCAAAGACCCCCAGAGACACCACCAGGAGGCAATGCGCAGGTGAAAAAATAACATAAACTGCTGACACCAGCCTTTTGAACTAACCAAGCCTTACTCATGCATCTGTATGTTTGTGTATGTGTATGTGTTTGTGTTATGAATATGGACATCCACACTCTAAGTTTTTGGTAAAATGTGGGGTGGGTGTGCAAGCTTTGTGGAGAAATCCCCTTGCACCCCGGAACTGGAGTAAACATACCTGCTTTATAACTCTATTCGAGTTGTAGAGTCTTTTTTCTGCAAATCAAATATATACAGAAAATTTTGAAAAAAACCCACGAATGTTAGCAGCCCTTGGTGGAGTATAAATATTCCTCATGAAAAGCTGAATTTTCATATACCCAAAGCTTTCTTTGTTTTCAGGGAATATAAGAAACTGATAATGAACTAAACATAGACCCTGATCAAAGCCAAACTGGCTGTTTTGAAATACAGTACTTGTCCCTGTAGGTTCAAATTCTGAATAGTGACTGAGGTATACTACTCTTAGGCAGTACAGCCTGTTTATCAGAGCACTTGCAACTGTAAAATGTGGCTCTGTATGGAGGCATAACAGTAAAAATTTCATAAACAAATTAATTCAAATGCTGCCTCACTCATGACTGAGAGATCAAAGATATTAAAATGCAATGCCAGTTTCTCACAAACATTGCGAAGCCATGGTGCACTAGATTGAGTATCAGCTGCAAGTTCAGACAATAAGGACCAGAACTGAAGCCAAGACTTTGAAGGTGAAACAAGTTATTAAATTCAATGAAATCTTCCTTCCATTCTTGACCAACAGAGAAAAAAATACTTCAGTTATGGAGACCATAATTCTACACCTAGCAGAACCTGACATCTACCTGTCATATACTTTGAGATCAGAGTTATATAGTCCAGGTCAGATAAAGTCTTCCATTTCTCTCCGTAGAACTTCTATTTTGTCCCTCTTTTTCTGTTTATTGTTATGATTAAAGGAGAAAAAAATCTGGTATGTGCAAGAGTATATGTTTGTGTGAAATCTGTCTAATTAATTGCTTTAGTAGCTGTAGGCAGAGTTGATGAGCACTAGCAGAACAGAGAGGAATTAAATCCAGGCGTGAAGGGACTATGTTCTGAGGAAATCTATATTTCAGATAGATATATCTTTAGTCTTTATAACTATTATTTGCAGAATGCATTTAAAATAGATCATTCACAATGTGTTCACATTTAATTCTCAAATACTTCATTAAAACATTCAACTCAAGAGACTGGAGAGGTTGTAAGTGTCCTTTTTATGCAGGCTACTGTGGTGTATTAGAGCCTGATAGAGAATGATCCTTCGCTATTGCTAACTCTTCTGAGATCAAAGTGAAATGAAATCAGTTTTTCACTAATGTTTGTTTTTTCCTTCATGGCTGCTGTTGATGGTGCTCATAGAATGATGCATGAAGACAGGCTGAACAATTCTGAATCCGAAGAACTAGTGTCTACAGAATAAGGAGTTTCAAAATGCAACATCACCTTTCTTGAAAAGATTATTGTAGCATGTTGGTGGCCCATCCTAGTAACAAGCTAAACTAGTTTCTGCTCAGCTGTACTGGTCAGCAAGTGAGGAATGAAGCCCAGAGTATGTTGACAAAGCACTGACTGCAGAGATCACAGTATGCCTGGCAATTCACAAAAGGAAATGAAGACAATTCCTCTACCCATTTACTTTGGCAACATTGAGTACTAGAGCATACTTAGGAAAAGACCGTGTTCCAGAGTGAGTTGTACAGAGAATGTGACTTTTTGCTGATGAAAGGTTTTTTTCTTCTAAGTTACTTATCTGACTGATAGGCAGTGTTATAGGCAAATTAAGAAAAATATTTTGCTATTTTAATAACAATTTTTAAAAACACACTTTTCAGCAGACAAAATGTCATGTCCCAATTCTTGTGTCTTATATCTTTCTCTGATGATTTATTAATTTCCTCTTAAAATTGGCAACCAAGCTGTGTTCTGAAATAGAGGGAGAATATTACAAATATTTTAGTATTATGGAGAATATTTTTAAATAAAAACCACAACTGCTGTGGTTAGGAGAGTCCATATTTGCAAATAAGTACTCATCTACAGAAGTGAAAAAATCTTTACAAATGTCAGTAATTAGCTCTATGTTTGTTACAGTTAGATTTAGGATAAATTCTGCAGTGAAACAATGTATAAAACTGTTAAACAGACAATAATTTAATTTTTAATGGCAAGTCTCTCCACACTAACAGAAAAAGTGTTCCAAAATTCCAAGGAACATAGTAGAAAATAAAAGCATCCAGAGAAAGAGAAGAAATCAACTCCCAGTGAAGAGATATCAATTCCTCCATTTGCATTTTAATTCTAAAGGTTTAACAGGGAAGAATGCTAGTTCAATCCAGAATCCTCATTATTTTTAAAAAACAAACAAACAAACCAAACAATAAGGTGGATAGACATGTAAAAAGAAGAAAAGAAAAAAAGAATTATGTTACAAAAGAACTCCCTGGACTTTTGAGAGATAAACTGAGAGCCCTGCAGACTAGTTAAATCAACTGATCAACCAAGAATGATTTTTTGTCTTAAATTATAACCTCATTTGGGTTCTGTGAATTAAGAATTTAACCTTTCTTGCTTTTTGTCAGAAAAAACTTCTTGACCTCTTAAGATAGTATTTAGAGTAGATTTAGGAGAATGCAAGGGGCACAAACACGGTTTTTAAAAGAGAACAGATGTTACAGAAAAACATTGTGAAGAAGAGGGGACAGTTCACATTGGTAGCACCCTACTGAAGTTTAAATTGAATTTCTTGTCATCATATATTTGGGGGCTCTTAGACACATTTTCAAAACTATGAAAAAGGGAAGTTATCCAAATGGAAAGAATTAATCACTTCATTTCTTCAAAAGCATCAGAGATCAGTTTTCTTTTGATATCATTGTTTATAATCTTAATAGAGAATTAAACATTTCCTGATCATATACTTTTTTTAAAGATTAAATTTTAGCTCTAAGTCTCCAAACATAAACATATAAACCATAAAGATTCTTCAGAGAGTATCTCTGAATTTTGCACCACAGAAATCTCAAATTGCATCTATGTTCTAGAAGTTAGGAGAGAAAACAAGATACCTCTGTGCTTATTTTATTTATGTTTTTTTCAGAAATAGTATAATTTGACCATCCAACATCAAACCCCAACATTTTAATACACATTAAGAATTCAGTGAGTGACAAACCTCCAGAAGTAGTTGCCTGTACAGAATCAGTATTTCCGACATTGTCACTATGGGACCAGAAGCTGTTCAGCAGTTGTATCAACTACCTGGAATAAAAAAAAATATACAAGGTGTATAGATAATACAAAGACTGGTAGAGTGATACATACAGGTGTACGCAAACAACTAAACTTCAGTAGAGCCAAATCTAGGACAAGAAATTGTACATACACTCTCAGGTGCAGAATTCAGACCGAAAGAAAGAAGTATAAAGAAGAAGTTGGGTAGTACACAGTTTGGCAGTATACACAAATAAACACAACATTTTATCCCTTTTTATTCTGCTTTGTTGAGATCAACAGCCAAATAATGCATTCAATCCCTGCTCCACTTCTTAAGATGAAATATTATAAATTGAAGGGGTGAAAAATTTGAAGCAGTACTTGGAAAAGTGAGCTAATTGTAACAGAGTTCACTTAATAAAAAAAAATAATTATGAAAAATTATTGCAGAATTATTTGCTTTTAAATAGCCATCCTGGAGCGTGGGGTGACTAGCAGGACGTTGTCAGTCTAGGAGGATCCTGTCTGTGGGAGATACTATATCCAATTCATGTTAAATGCAATGCTGATGACAACATAGTCTAGAAGAACTTTACAAAGGTAGGTGATAAAAAAGGTGACAGAAGACCTTCAGCAAAGATAAATTTAAGATTATGTCTATAGGGAAAAATAATCTAGATCTTGCCTGAAAGATGCTGAACTCAGATTTGGCAATTATAACTCAAGAACAAAATCTTGGAGTCATCACTAAAAAGTCTGTGAAAGCTTTGCTCTGTGTCCCACGGCAGTTAAGGAACCCAAGAAAATGGTGGCCATGATCACAAAGGGCACCGAGCGTTGAGATACATTGTTCTATCCATCTTGCTGCTATAGAAAACCTTGGCACAATCATGGCTTGTGTAATACAGGCTGTTCTGGCCTCTGCAACTTAATAAGGTAGTAGAGGAGTCAGAGGGAAGGTGGTGAGAATGGTGACTAAAGAAATGAAGCAGCTACCCACCAAGGAGTAATTGCTTTTCCAGGCAAGGAGGTGGGGGAGGGATATGATCAAGATTTACAAAATCATAAAGGCAACAGATAAGGTGAATGCAAAACTGTTACCAAATCTTAGAAACCCCAAATAGGAAACACTCAGTGAAACATGGAGATCAGTTTAAAACATATAAGAAAGCAGTCTTTTCTTTATACAGGGCATAGTGAGTATCTGGAACTTGCAGATGGGCAGGAAAGTAGATAGTGTCAGCAAAGAGGGGCAAGGCAAATTGGTGGACCACAGGTTGCTTAAGGAGATTCTGATGGAAGAGGCAGCAATGTATCTTCTAATAGCCTTAATATAGTGACTATGGATGTTGGGAGAGTACAAAGAACTGCAGATTTTAACCAGGCTTCCACTCACTCACCCTTACACATGTCTTACCATGCATGTCCAGACTGATCATTTGTGTGACACACCAAGACTTTCTTATTTGGCCTTTGATAAGCTTGTTCAGCAGGGTTTATTCTAACTTCTTATATTTTATAGTGTGTAGTACTAGTACTAGTATTAGTATACTACTCCCAACTACCAAAAAAAATGGAATTGCCAAAAAACACTCTGCTGCACGTTATGTCACACACTGACATATTTTCTCAGAATGAAAAAAATGCAACAGCCATAAAGTCAGCTGTTCTATAGTGGAAACGTGTGCATTATACCGTAGCTCTAGGAAAAGAAATCAAAGATTTCTACCTGCAAATGAAGTTCAAATTTTTATTCTTTACCAAAGGTAAAACAACAATCCTGACATCTAAAATGTTTACTTATTATAATTATCAGGGATACTGGCTATAAAAATTATTGTTTTAGTATCACAAATGATATACAGAATAGATATATGGTGATTTGTGGAAAAAAGACTCTACAACTCAAATAGAGTTGTTAGCAGGTATGTTTACTCCAGCACCAGGGTGCAAGGGGATTTCTCCACAAAGCTTGCACACCCACCACATATTTTACTAAAAACTTATAGAGTGTGGATATCCATATTAATTGGATTACACAACACAAACATACAGATGCGTGAGTAAGGCTGGGTTAGTTCTAGAGGCTGGTGTCAGCAGTTCATGTCATCTTTGTGTCTGTGCATTGCCTCCTGGTGGTCGTCTTTGGGGGTCTTTGGGAGGAAGGCTCACAGTCTTTCTCACCTTGTACTTTTCCCCGGAGCATGCGCAGATTCTCTGGGCCCATTTCTTGAATAACAAGAGTGTTTTTCAGCTGGTTTATTCGTTCTATCTTATCCAAGAGAACCAATGGAACTTCTACCATCCAGATATGGCTGTCTCTACTCGTTACCAAGATCCAGCAAGTTAGAGCATATCTGTTTCCTAAGGACAAAACCATGATATTTTGTTGAACACTGCAGTTCTTGGTAGATTTTTACAGTAAACTGCTTTGTTTTATGAACACAGTAGTCCTTGGTAAAATCCCACAGAACAGTCTGGGCAAGCAGGATTCTTAGCAGTATTTTTAAAATACTATAAGTAATACTATAAATTGCTGTAAGTAAGTAAATAAGTTGCTAAGAAGTTTTCTATAAGTAAGTAAGTAAATAAGTTGCTAAGCAGTTTTCTATAAGTAAATAAGTAAATAAGTCTCAAAACAAGTAATCATTTCTCTGTATCACTTCCCAGGTAGGATACTTGGAATTATTTTGTTCAATAACTTTATTCCTTTACATTTACTCTCTTAATCTGAAATACATTATTTTTATGTTGACTATGTTTACACACAAGGTAGACAGTAGCCAGACATTTCTCCATATTTTCCCAAAACAGATACAGTCCCCACTAGTGCAGGACTCCTACATATTCATCAATAGATAAGTTTAAGAATTGCCTTAACAATGTGCAGGAGAACTTCATTCTCCCAGCCCCATTCAAACCTCTATATCTATCTTGGGTCTTTCCATAGCACATTTTATATTAATGGTTCAGATCATTTCCTGGTAAGATTACCTGGTCAGAGGAAACAGATCCTAAATATATGCACTCCAATATATGTGCCTTAATTCTTGTCTCTCAGCAGTTGAGACAGGTCTGGTTTTATGCCAAATCTATCTCCGCTGGTGTTAATGTTGTGCTCCAGAACTCAGGCCCTAGAGTGAATACATGGGTGTTAATAAATCACCTCAGGGATGACACAGATCATCAGGCCAGGAAAACATCACATCTCCATTTGGCAATAGCGCAACAATAAATTTCACGTCCATTCAGGATGAAACAAATGAAACTACCTGAAAGGAAGTTGTAGCTGTAAGGGACTGTGTTGGACTGTATGTCTCAAGCATTACTGTTGCACCACCACCACGTCCTGGCCAAAATGTCCCATGGACATGGAGGAGTACGCTCTGGAGAAGAGGAACTGTCCTAGACAAAACCATGACATCCACCTGAAGTTAAAATGGGGCAAAGAAGACGTGCAGGTCAGTACAACAACCATGAATGCCTGGGTATGCATGCACGGAGGACCACGAGACAACGAGCCCCGTGGAAATGGGCAGATTTTTTTGAGAAATCTGGGACAATAAAAGGACTGTATATTCCTCTCTCGGGATATCTCTCTCTCTCTCTCTCTCTCTCTCTCTCAGCCTTGTCATCACTTTTGGAGCATCATCACCTGCACAAGGACTGAGCCAAGGGTACATCACTGGATTCGTGGTGGTGGTAACTAGCCTCGCTGCATCTCTGCTGTTTTTCTTGCTTAGGGATTCTGACTTTTCCTTCCTTTTACTCTCTGTCCTATCGCTATTACCAGTTGTATGCCAAATAAAGTTCACAAGGTTGTACAGCATTTGACCTTGTTTGTGTCTTAATCTCGCTCTTGGGATCATTTAAGAACCCTCCCCGATATCGGATCAGGACAGTAGCAAGGTAGTTGTTAGTCTCTTTTCCTATGTACAAAGTGATAGGAAAAGACCACAAGATGCAGCAGGGGAGGTTTAAATTGGATATTAGAAATTTCTTCACTGAAAAGGTGACAGTGGTTGAGTCACCATCCTTGGAGATACTTGAAAGACATATACATGTGGCTGTGAGAGACTGAACTGTCATATGACAGTCTCAAAGCTTGCTCATGTCTGTACAAACCTCAAAGACAAGCTGCTGCTGCTGCCTGTGGATTGGTCTGGGGAATGTTGCCCAAGGAAGTGGGAGTGTATTGAAGGATGCACCCCACACTTCTTTGCAGTTGTGTTGTTGGACTCTTTAGATAAGTCTCAAAGGGGCAGAGTGTACTGAGCTGGCCCCATCCTGTTGCCGTTTGTGGCTCTATTGTGTACGCCAGACCCCATGCATGCATTGCTAATGAACTGACAAGAGGCAAAGTTTTCTGCCCAAAAGCCTGATGCAACAAAACCTGTGGGATCAGAGAAGAAAAAGCTAAAGGTTGGCAGATATGTTAATCAGTGGATATGATGAACTTAAAAAGAGAACAGAAATCTTTGCTCGGTGTGCATCCACCATCGAGGCCAGATCCGTGTGCACCCACCACCAAAGAACTGAAGACTGAGAACCAACAGGACGCCGCTGGATCCATGGTGGTGACTATTCTTGCAGCCCTATCCTGCATCTTGCTTTATTTCTGTCTTTTCCTCCCATTTTGACCTGTCGCTACCCCTCTTCACTTTTTTAATAATAAAAAACCGTTTTGGGTGTATGCCATTTGACCTCATTTGTGTCTTAATCTTGCTCTTGGGATCATATCAAAACCTCCCCCAACAGTGGATCGGGACAGTGACACTTAGGGACATGGTTTAAGGATGAGCTTGGAAGTGTTAGGTTTATGGTTGGTGACACACAGAAATAAACTCTACAACTCAGAGAGAGTTATAAAGCAGGTATGTTTATTCCAGCTGGGGTGCAAGAGGATTTCTTCACAAAGCTTGCACACTGTCTCTGGCAAGTAGCCAAATATATATTACACCAAAGCATACATATTCATTAGGAAGGGCCAGATTATTACAATTAGTTTGGGGAATAGGTGTGATTATTATAGTTTTTCAAGGGGAGAAGTATGTGGTCTTCTTCACAGTGTCCACTCTTACCAGGGCATGCGTGCTGTTAAGCAAAGTCCATGTGTCTTCTTCCTAAATCGGCAAGATCATCCTCTCTAGATAGCATCTCTGAGTCCTTTTGTTCAAGTTTAAATTTGCCTAAGTGCCCATTCAGGGCTTTGCTTCTGTTATTGGTGAGTTACCCTTTTAATTCATACCCCTGGGCTACCTGCTACTTTCTTATCATAGCCAATCCCCAAGCTATCTGCTAAGCTACACTGAATTCACAAAACAAGTCTGGACAAGCAGGATTCTTAGACAACATTCATAAACCATCTTATGTTGCTATAAGTAAATAATTTGCAAGGAAAGTGGTCATTTCTCTGTATCATTGGGCTTGAAGATCTTAAGGGTCTTTTCCAACCTAAATGATTCTATGATTCCAAATGCTGGGCACAAGACAATAGCCCTAATCCTCAGTCATTCTCTGTGTGTTTGGTGATGCAATTCCTCCCTGCCTCTCCTTACTAGACTGCTCAGTGCTTGGTGTGAGTCCAACCCCCCTCCTGGGCCACATACAAACATAGGACAGTATGGATTGCAAATGGTGGTGGACCAGAGCATTAAGGCAACCCCTTGACATGCCTGGCTCCTGCTACGCCTATCACTTAGGAGTGGTAATAACAGTCCATTGCCTCCTCACAGCTGGTACGTCTGTACCTGGGATGTGGCCATATGAGGGCAATAACAGAACTGCACATCTAGAAAGTCTGAGCCTTCACAACTGGTGGAAAACACCAGAATATTTCATCAGCTGAGTTGGGCTGGAGTGGAAAAGTACCTGATGAAAGTCAATTATCTTGGACTCTATAAATAGCAACCCCAAGTGAGACCCTCTGAGCTCTCCTGGATCGCAGCGGGCCTGTGACCAGCATCTTCCCTGAGCTGGGATGCCTCTCAGGTACCAAAAAAACCTGAAGGTACTGTCTGCCGTTAGAGCTGATGGGAAGCCAGGGTGAAGTCGACCCTCTGTGAAGAATATGTTGGTGATTCATGTTAAAAATATAATGACTTTAATATGAGGAGCATGGTGCTGCTGATGTTTTGCTATGATCAGACAAAGCCAATTTTTATAAAATATATAGTTTTATTTGGGTTCAATAGTTATAATACTTAGTTACAATAGTTGATTACAGTCCCCCCTTTTTATACCTTGATTTGCTGGTTAAGCTTAAAAATAGCTTCTCTATGTTAAAATCAGACAAAGCCAATTTTTATAAAAATATATATTTTTATTTGGGTTCAATCAGTTTAGGGTGGGAATCAATAGGCAAAGCAGCGTTGGGTGCATGGAGAGCCGCAACTCTGCCACACGCACCCCGGGTTCCAAAAAAGCAGCGTTTTTTATACTCTTGTGCCATCATCTTTAACCAATCTCCTCACGTCAGATAGTTGTCCTGCTCTTTTCCATTGGATCATTTGGGTTGCTGGGGTGCATGTCCTCCTCCTGTTGGGTCTTTCGAAAGTCTCGAAGCCTTGGTCTCTTGGTGCGCTTTTCTCCTATTGGATCTTTTAAAAGCCTCATGATCTCATCCTTTTGGCGGGCTTTTCTTCAAACAGCAGTTACATGTCAGCTCTAGGTGGGGTTTCTGAGACACGGTTACATTGTTCCAATCTGAATGGCACACTTTACACTTGATTGTTTAACATTTACAGATCATTCAAGTGTACCTACCCGCCCTGCCCAACCTAGCAAATTAGTTACAATAGTTTATTACATCTAGCAGCCCCTAAAAAGGTGGTCTTTTCTAAATCAGTCTCTAATCCATGTTCTCCTTGTTGGGTTAAATCTGTATATTGTTGCTTTAACATCCCGAGTTGGACAGCTTCAATCCTGTTCTTAACAAGGTTAATTAATTTGTTCAAGATACAAGGTCCGAAAGTGAGAATTAATAACAAAATAATCAGGGATCCAATTAAGGTTTTGGTTTTATCTCCTAAAGAACTGAAAACTTCAATTAAATTATCATTTATCTGTATATTGCAATACCAGGATCCTGTATCATTTCTCCATACACAGGTTCGATTATAAAAGCTATTTCCATCTAATTTAGCATATTCAGTTTCATTTTTATCTGACCAAAATCCCTTGAATCCTTTGCTATGTCCCTGTTCATTAAGTCATAACCATATATAAATACCTCTCTCTTTGTTGATCAATTTATGTGTAAGTGTCCACTGGCATTTACTCTCCCCTACATCAATTCCTCCTTTCTGAGTTCGGTTCACACAAAATCTGCCCTGATTTGGAAACTGGATTGGCCATGTTCCGTTTTCTTCCCAGGCAGTATTGTTAATATCACTGTAATTACTCACAATCTGCAATGGAGTAAGGCGTACAGAGACCCACAGCCAGCTGGACAGTCCTACAGGTCCTCCACAGACCCAGCAGTGGCTTAGATTGAAAGTTCTGCTTATTGTCTTGGCTAATAAACCAAACTTATTATCTTCAAGTGGATCATATGGAACATTTCAACTATCTGTATTCATTACAGGGCTGATACATATAATTAGGAGAAAAAGGAAACTATAGTGAGGTCCGGTATGGCACATTTTTCTGTTTGTCCCTAGACCCATTGGGTTGCTGCCAACGGTCACGTGTTTATCTTCTTAACAGCAAAAATGGAGGCCAACCCGGTCTTGCCCTCACCTTGAATTTATTTTTAGTCATCTTCTCCTTTTTGTTACTCTTATTCAACTTCTTATTCAACTATATACAACGGCTTATACACTTATTTATAAAGCAGACACCACAACTTATTATAACAAACATTCAGGATTTTACAAAACTTCATAACAAATACCTTAAATTTTTCTTGTTACCAATAAAGAGTCCTTCTAATTATTCAGTTAGTCTTAATGAGTCCATCCCTTTGTTGATTCTGCTGCATTTGAAGCTTGAGGTCTCCCGGCGTTGATTCAATCTTCCACTGAGGCTTTTCTGTAACAGGTCCTTTTACCCTGGAAACTTGGGTCCACCCTCTCTCAGCAGTTCTTATAGCAGTTTTTGTGGTTAATAGTACTAGGAATGGTCCTTCTTATCTATGAGATAAGCTTTCCTCCTTCCAGGTTTTAATCATAACTTCACCTCCAGGTTGTATTTTGTGTACTGCAAATCCTAAAGGAGTTGTCTGGGCTAATATGATCCGAATTAAATGCTCTTATAATTCCAAATCGTGGTATAATTTGTTCCAGTACTATTTTAGTTACTGATTGAGCAGTCGCTCTGGTGGTAGGAAAGGCTTCTACTCAGTGAGTTAATTGATCTACCATTACCAGCAAATATTTATATCTCCCAACTTTTGGTGGTTCTGTGAAATCTATCTGGACCCTCTCAAAAGGTTGATAAGCTGTTTTCCTTCCACCAGCTGCGGTCTGTCTCATAGTTCTTTTATTAATCCTTTGACATGTTAAAAACCATATGTAGTTTGTTTTGCAATTTCATATATTCCAATGCAGCCAAAATATCTCAAGAAATGATCACTCAAAGCCTTAGTGCCCCAAGGACTTAATTTTCTACAATTTGTAATTTAGATTTTGAAACCTTCAATCCTTTTTTTTTTTTTTTTTTTTACAAAGTTCAGCAGTTCTATAGTCCCCATCCTGACATCATTTTCAGTTTGTCCAGCTATTAATAAATCACCTACATATTGTAAAAGCTTTATTTTTGAGGATGGCTTGAATGTCTGCAGTAACTTTTTTAATGCCTGTAATTCTGTAAACCCTTGGGGAAGCACTGTCCATCTGAGTTGTTGTTTTCTATTATTAGATGGATCTTCCCATTTAAATGCAAAATGGTCTCTGTTCCCCTTGTCCAGGGGGGGCAGGACCAAAATGCATCCTTTAAGTCAATTACACTGTACCAAATAGAGTTAGGGTGGGTGGTTAAGCAGCATGTAGGGGTTTGCTACCACAAACGAGCCACAGTTTGCCGATTTACAGCTCTTAAATCTTGCACCAATCTGTAAGATCTGTCTGATTTTAAAACCAGTAAAATAGGTGTATAATGTGGAGACATACAAGGTTCCAATGTGCCTTTACTTAATAATTCATCTATAATTGGTTTCAGCCCCTCTCGACCCTTTAGGGGAATGGGGTATTGTTTTATCTGAATTGGTGTTTCTGGGTCAATTATATCAATTTTAATAGGCTTTATTTTAAGCTTTCCAATCTCTCCTTTTGTATATCAGACTTTAGGATTTATCTGTTGCTCTTCTTTTTCCATTACTGCATTTTTTTAATTATTATTGTTCTCGTACTATTTTTTTTTTTTTTTTTTTTTTTTTTTTTAAATTTCAGCTTCTGGTAGCAATAATAAATCCCCTCGGAACATTTTTTACAGTTGATTTTTTCCCGCACCCCTATTTGCTAAAAATCCAAACTCTTCTCTCTGGGGCTTCATTTTATTTTTATCAAGCACTCCTTTGAGGTTTTTGTCCCCAGAAAACGAGCTCCCGACTCCCTTATTCTTCTTTAAACATCCTTTTATCCTGCTCCTGCTTTCTACAATTCTGCTGTAAATGTCCCTTCTTTCCACAATAATAGCATGCTAATTCGTTTTCTCTAATTACTGCTCCTTTCTTTTCACCACCCAAAGCTGCAGGTAAATCCATTAGAATGAGATCTCGGAGGTTTCTCTGACTGCTGCAACAAATATTTTCACCTTTGCTTCCTGTTTTTCTTCGTCTCTCCTAACATACACTTCCTGTGCTTCTTTTAATATCTCCTGCAGACTCCGGTCTTGCCAATTGTGTACTTTTTCTAACTTTTTCCTGATGGCACCTTACGAATTGGTTACGAATTGAGTTTTGTTTTGTTTTGTTTTGTTTTGTTTTGTTTTTTAATAAAGCCTCTCCCACGGGGCGTGTCGTGTCTACCCCCGAATACATTTGTAAATTCTTTCTTAATCTTTCCAGCCAATCAGTGGGTGATTCATCTCTCCCTTGATGTTCGCTAAAGACTTTATTAATGTTTTGCCCCTGAGGAACTGCTTCTCTGATGCCGGCCACTGTTAAATTTCTAAGGTCCCTCATATTCTGTCAACCCTGTTCTTGATGACCCCAATTAGGGCTGACACTGGGCCATTTCTGATCTGCCGGCGGCCCTGCTTGATTTTGCAGTTCCCACAAACTCATTCTGACTTGTCCAATCATTTGCCTTCCTCGGTCGTAAATAAGATGCTTAAAATGGACTGTACTTCTTCACAAGTGTAAGTATTTGGACCTAAAAATTGATCTAACCTCTCAGCTACTCCGAGAGGATCATCTAATAGAGTCCCCATCTCTTTCTTAAAATTTCATACATCGGAGGTGTTTTACTGGACTGCCACAAATCCGATGCCTCCTTGATTGCCTCCGAGGGGTACCTCCCGTAAGGGATACAAGGAAGCTCCGTCAGTTAAGGCAGTTTTACTTCTTGTACATGCAGCCGGAGATAGAAGGGGAACCGCTAGGATCATTAAAGCCGCTGGGGCTATTAAAAGTTCTGGGGCCTTCAAAGCCGCCGGGGCCGGATAATTAAAGTATGGAGGAGGCCAGTTATCTAGTGGTTCCCATTCATCATCTTTCTCTATCCCTTCCTTGTTCTTATTCCCTTTTTCTTCAAATTTTTCATCCTTTTTTAGTGTAAGTATTGAAGCTGGATAAGGACGTGAAGTCCTGATCCACAATTTCACGTAATCACTTTCTTCTTGACTAAAAGGTTTTTTGGGGTTTTTTGAGTAACATACGTACTGAAAGCCTGGCAAATCCAGTCTTTAAAAGATCCAAAAGTAGGCCAGAAGACATGTGGTTTTAAAGGTTTCTTTGGCCATTCAACCATACCATATTGGACTAATTTCAATTTACTTTTTCCTTTTCTAGGACAGCTTTCATTCCAGTTTCTAATCATTATGCCTAATGGACTATCTGGTGATATATCCGGTAATTTACTCTTTTTTTTTTTTTTTTTTTCTCATCCTGGGTTTTTGATTCCTTTTGACCCATCTAGGGGTTTTACTGTGGCAACTCCTACAGCCCTTGTAGGGGGTCAGATCCAGGGAGTTGGATCTTTTACCCACCCATGTATCCCTTGGGAATTTTGTACAGCAATTCCTCTCACCCTTGTAGGGGGTTAGATCCACTAAGTTGAATCTCTTACCCACCCACGTATCCCTTAGGAATTTTCCAAGGCAATTCCTCTCACCTTGGGAATTTTCTACAGCAATTCTTCTCGCCTGGGAATTTTCTACGGCAATTCTTCTCGCCCTTGGTTACTGGTAAGAGTGTTTTGCAGGGGGGCTGAACCCTCTACCCACCTAGAACCCCTAGAACCTGTGCTCCCACCCATGAGTCCTATAGGATCCACTTCAGTCCTTCACCGGCCAAATCCCTCGCGGGAGTTTGGAACTACAGTTAGAAGACCTCCACACTCGATTCAGAACTCAAATCCTGGCTCTGAAACTACTTTCGTTTCCAGAATGAGGTTCCGTCTCAATCACACAAGCAACCGAATCCCACCCAACCGAACGGTATGCCTTATACTCATGACTCCATCATCTTCGTTCGGATCTTCGTGCACCAGAATTACGGGTATTTTATACTGCAGTCTTTCCTTTGGAGCTCCAATTCCTTTGACTATTGCTTCTCTTTTATCCTTTTGTCACCGAAATCCGGGATAAAATAACTTATCGACACCAATTTGATGCAGATAAGCAGACACTCCTTTATTGACGGCTGGACTTGTAGGGGAGTGCTCTCACCAACAACACGTGCCAGGCACCAGAATCATACTCCTTATATAGAACTTACTCATACATATTCATTAAGTACACATACATAATCATACAATTTCCAAGTAATCATTAACATATTCTCCTCCCACTTCCGATTCTGCGCAGTAAAGGTTAGAAATGTCCAGAAATGGGTCTGGGGTGTAATGTGAGTGGGTGGCTCATGAGTCGGTGGTCGCAATCTCCCCCTGCCGGAATTACCTTTTGCTTAAGGACACAGCTTTCTTGGCAGGTACCTGCAAGCTGTTATGGTTACTGCCCTCAGTTCCCATTAATCCTGGACCTTGACAACTACTTGCATTCTTCTAGTCCTATACATGTATTATAAATCAGATTACAAATCATCTTGTGTTTTCGTTACCTATGTTTTAACTGTTTCTACTAGATAATTGTGGCCAATCCCTTCGGCCTTGGTACGGGGCTGTACAGGGAACGCTCAGAGTAGTAGCTGGTTGATAGGTTCAAAATACAATATATGTAAAATGGTTTTTACTAAAATATCTTTTAGTTCCACACTTATACTAAAATCAAAACACAATCAAACACAATTTGATCAGTTGATAACAAAATCAGTAACATTTCCCCCCTTTGAAAGTGTTGAAAATCATTTCAATACTTTTATCCTTTTATTCGTTTTTATCTTCAAAGGCAAAGTTTATCTTGCCAGATGATGGTGGTGGCGGGTTATACTCTGGTGGCATAGTGGGTACTTCTCTTATAATTCTATGATGTATTGCAAGTTTATTAGTATATTGTCTTTTAAGCCACACATACACTAGCATAATCATTAAAAAGACGATCAGTAACAAAACCAGAGTCTTAATTAGGGATTTCAGCCAAGAGCTCAAGTTCCACCTAATCCACTAAAAATTTTTCCTAGCCAATCTTCTGATATGTCTTCTTGAATGGTTTCTGTTTCTTTTTTGATTTTGCCTAACAGATCTAGATCGCGTTCTACATCCTGTGTAACATTCGGGATATGAATGCAGCAATGATCCAATCTATCTTTGAGATGTCCACATACTCCATGCTCCTTTAACAGAAGCATGTCTAAAGCCATCCGGTTTTGAAGTGTCATTTGGGAAGTTGCCTGTAACTGTATGTTTAATTCTTTAAATCCTTTTCTTGTCACATTGGCCAATTTTTCTACTTGTCCTGTTAAGTGATAAAGCCATTCTCTATTCCTATAGGATGCTATTGGGTTCAAAAGAGACTCTAAAGCCCAGCCAATTTTTACTCCCGTTGATGGTTCATTCCAGGTGTCGTCATCGGTTTCAGACATTTTAATTCGTTGTAATTTTAAATTTTCCAGGGATCTCTTTAATGGTGATTTCTTCCAAATCAAACACAATGTTGGCAGGCCTAAAGTAATTTGTTTCACCTTACCATCTACTGGTAAGTGTGTTGTCCGGGTGCCATCACTTAATGCCCAAACTAAATGCCCTGGACTCTGAATGGTAGATTTTTTACAACCAAAAATGTATCCTCTTCTTGGTGTAAAGATGCTAGTCATGGTGAGGTTATTATGAAAACCTCGACAATAACAACCAAACTTCAAAGCAGCTGCTAATGAGGAATTCTTTGAATTATTAAGTCTGCATTGCTGCAATCATATACTTTTTCACATTTCCACCATGGCACTACATGCTCCTTTTCCAGTCGGGTAGTGCCCTTATCTACTATTGAGGGAAGGATTGTAAACACACCTTTAATCCAAGTACCATCCCAAGTAAAACACCAAGGGGTTCTGGCCATGTACTGAAATCGTGAGAATATGGACATAGACCATACAGAGTCCCACTGCGCTTGGTTTTGGGTACCTTGCCCAGTTTTGTCACACTGCCATTCCATGATGCTCCTGCTCACATTGTTTTTAATTTGTTCATCATATGAACACCATCCTAGATAAGGGTTTGGGCCTCCTGGAAGGAGAACTCGAGCCAAAGCACTAGGTTGAAACCCTGTTACAAAGTCATAATTTAGTAGTTTTTCGCAGTCTGATTTTTTTCCCGGTGATTTCCATTGTTTTCTAATAACTTTCACTTGTTTATACCATTGAATCACTGGCTTTTGTTTGCAATAAGTGGTCTCGTTTTTGTGTTCTAGATAGGTCAAATTCATAGTCAAGATTCCCCAAGGAATAGATTCACCTGCTGCTCTTGGAATTGGTAAACAAGCTGTGATCTGGGTGACATTTTGTAAGTTGGCAAATCCCTTAATCAATCCTAACATCAAATTTTCTTCAGGCATTTCTTTGGGAATTTGGATTAATTGTTCTGTATCTGATTGCCTTCTGTTCCTTGCCACCAGATCAACACATGATTCCACTAGCGTCACCTTCCAAGCCAATATAAGGAGAACAATCACAAGCTGACATGATATATTAAACATGTTTTAAAGTCAGTTTTAAAGTCTCTGGGTTACGGCTTATAATCTTCCATGGAGTAGGTGCTTTCTTCACTCGGGTATAGTGTATCCAAGCATCTGATTCTGCAATCTTGATAGCCGTAGAGGTTGTTAACAGTATCTGAAAAGGTCCTTTCCAATGCTCCTATAAAGGTTCAGAAGTCCATGTTTTCACATAGACATAATCTCCTGGTTGAAAGTCATGCACTGGAGTTTCCAGGGATAATGGTCTATTCCACAGCACTGCACTCCGAATTTCAGTCAATGTTTTTCCTAAAGAAAGCAAGTAGTTATACACATCCTGTTTTCCTTTTACAGGCATGCTTGGATTTGGTTCTGGGGACTCATAAGGTTTTCCATACAGTAATTCATAAGGACTGACTGAGGTTCCACTCTTTGGTTGTACTCTGATTCGTAATAATGCCAATGGAAGTGCTTGAGGCCATTTTAAATTGGTCTCTTGACAAATCTTACTTATTTGCCTTTTTAAAGATTGGTTCATTCTTTCTACTTTTCCACTGGATTGTGGCCTCCATGGAGTATGCAAATCCCAATCGATGCCAAAAGTTTTACTAACATTTTGGACTATTTCTGCAACAAAGTGTGGACCTCTGTCAGATGAAATTCCAATAGGAACTCCAAATCTCGGAATTATTTCTCTCAGTAACCACTCTACTATTTCATTGGCTTGTGTGGTGCAAAAGGGAAAAGCTTCTGGCCATCCTGTAAAAGTGTCAACCCCCACCAGAATGTATCGGTACCCATTTTGTCTAGGTAATTCTGAAAAATCTACTTGTCAATAATGTCCAGGCTCTGTACCAGATTTTAATCTACCCATTTGAACTCTTTTCTTGGTTACTGGATTGTTTTTCAAACATACTTCACATTTTGCAGTTATTAATTTAGCCATGTCTATCATCTTGACAGGTATAACTTGTTTTTGTAATGAAGTTACTAAAGCTTCTGCTCCTCAATGACATCCTTGATGTTTGGTCTGCATTATTTCTCTCATTAATAAAGGTGGAACTACTACTTGTCCATGAGGAGTTATCCACCATCCCGCTAAATTTTTCTTAGCATTCAAAAATTGACCTAATTTTTCATCTTCTATTGAATATTTTGGCCTTTCCCTCAGAAGAGTTACTGTTTTGGAGGGAATTAATGCCATTTGGAATGCTTGTTCCTTTGCTATTTTCCTTGCTGTTCGGTCAGCCAAATTGTTTCCAATAATTTCTTTTGTATTTCCAATTTGGTGTGATTTATAGTGCATGATTGCTACCTGATCTGGTTTTTGAACTGCCTGTAATAATTGTAAAATTTCCTTTTGATGTTTAATATTTGATCCCTGAGAGGATAATAATCCCCTTTCTTTCCACAAAGCTCCATGGACACGTACCACCCCAAAAGCATACTTTGAGTCTGTCCAAATATTTACTTTTTTCTTTTCACTTAATTCTAAGGCTCGAATCAAGGCAATGAGTTCTGCCTTTTGAGCTGATGCGGTACTCGTCAGTGCCTTTGCTTCTATAACTGTCGTGTCCGTTGTTACCGCATATCTAGTGTATCGAATTCCTTGCTCCATAAAGCTGCTGCCATCTGTATACAATTCCCAGTCTGGTTGCTCCAATGGTACATCCTTCAGATCTTCTCGACTGGAATAAACATACTCAATAGTAGCCAAACAGTCATGTTCCAGTTGTCCTTCTTCCTGTGTATGTGAGAGACGAGAAACCAGGCCTGTGAGAAACTAAGACAAACAACCTGGGAAAGCAAAAGTTGAGGCTGATTGAAGAAATGCCTCAAACACTCGCAAGACAAAACTCTGAGTCACAGGGTGCATGCTGTGGAGGCCAAAGCTGATAACGCTGCCCGATGTAGCTGGGGGAGAGAGCCCTGTGGAGACAGGACGGCTCTCCTCTGGGGCACCAGGGCAAATTTCAAGGGCCATGTGTCCGGTGAATGAACTTTGCTTCATTATCCACAAAATGCATATTAAAGTTGACACCCCTCAATATGCTAACGAGGGCTGTCATGATCATGCTAATGACATCATCCCATGAAACACCTTACCCCTCCCTGTACATGGGATACGTAGCTATGTGGGTCGACCTAGGGGACGGACCCAAGGAAAATGGGTATAAATCAAAGGGGGGAAGAAAGGGCTCTCTCTCTCTCTGCCCCCCCCCCCCCCCCGACCGTCTGGAGAAAGCAGTGAAGGGAAGAAGACGAATGCCAGCGAAGAAGACAGCCGCCTCCTGGAACCCTCGCCGGCGGGATCAGCGCAGGAACCCAGACCGGTGATCTGTATCCCCCCATTCCCTCTATCTCCCTCTTTTCCTTTTTCTATTAAGAAATGCAAAGCATATTATATTGCTCACCACAGCTTGCTCTGTACTTGGCCAATTATCATGTGTTCAATTAGTACATTGTAGGTAGTTAATAAATGCTTGAACTTGGAGACTTGTTGTCCGCTCCAATTGGGGATTTGCGAATCTGAGTCACTTGTCCCCCTTGTCGGAGCGGGACGTGACAGTGTAGAGCTTAGAAAGACTGCAGAGTTTACCAGGTTAGTTGTTTTTAAAATCACATCATCCTGTTCTGTTAGTATTACTTGGTACTTCATCATTCGGCTCGGAGACAGCCAATGTCCCCCCTTTTGTTCTAAAACAGTTATCACCATGTGTGGGACACAGACTGTTATTGTTCTTCCCAAAGTTAATTTCCGAGCTTCCTGTATGAGCATCACTGTTGCAGCCACAGCTCGGAGGCAGTTTGGCCACCCTTTACTCACTGTGTCCAGTTGTTTAGAGAAGTATCCGACAGGTCGTTACCAGCTTCCCATCTTCTGAGTCAGCACACCTAGTGCCAGGCATTGTCTTTCATGAACAAACAGCTGAAAATCTTTAGTTAAATCAGGAAGTCCTAAAGCAGGTGCAGACATTAAGGCGCGTTTTAACTCTATAAAAGCCTTCTGTTGTTGGGGGCCCCATACAAAAGGAGAATTCTTTTGGGCCTCATACAATGGTTTAGCTATTAGACCATAATTCATAATCCAAAGACAACACCACCCTGTCATTCCCAAGAATGCTCTGAGCTCATGAATGTTTTTTGGCTCAGGTGTATTGCAAATAGTTTCTTTACAATCTTTTCCTAATTGTCGCTGTCCTTTTGAAATCTCAAAGCCCAGGTAAATCACAGTCTGGCAGGCTATTTGGGCTTTCTTCCGAGACACTTCATACCCATTCAGTCCCAGAAAATTCAAAAGGTTTATTGTTACCTGTATGCAGGTAAATCTTTCTTCTGTAGCAATTAGTATGTCATCCACATACTGCAAAAGTAAATGTCCAGGCCTTGGTTGGTTCTGCTTCCAAATTTCAAGTTCTTTTGCTAACTGGTTTCCGAAAATTGTCGGGCTATTTTTAAACCCTTGGGGTAGTCTTGTCCACGTCAGCTGCATCTTTCGTCATGTCTGTGGATTTTCCCACTCGAAAGCAAACAATTTTCTGCTTTCCTTCTCCAAAGGTATACAAAAGAAGCATCTTTTAAATCAAGCACTGTAAACCACTGATAAGTCTCCTTTAAAGCTGTCAACAATATATAAGGATTCGCCACCACAGGATATATGTCCTTGACTATTTGATTCACCGCTCTCAAGTCTTGCACTAACCTGTATTCACCCGAGGGTTTTCTGACTGGTAAAATAGGAGTATTATATTCAGATTCATATTCTTCTAAAATTTTGTGTTTTAGAAATTTATCGATTAGTTTCTTCAATTCTTGTCTTACTTCTGGTTTAATTGGATATTGTTTAATTTTTACTGTCCCTGCACCTTCCTTCAAATCTATTTTTACAGGCTCTGCTAATTTTGGTTTGCCAGCAATGTCTGTTTCCCATACTGTAGGGATCACTGCAGAATCCACTTCTGGTGGAATTTATTGCTCCTTTACTTTTTCTTGTATCATCAGGATTTCTCCTGTTTTTGACTCAGGTATTTTCAAGAAGAGTTCCCCTTCTTCAAAAACAATTTGTGCGTTTAGTTTAGATAACAAATCTCTTCCTAACAAGGGTATCGGACATTCTGGTACATACAAAACTTCATGTGTAATTATTTTGTTTCCAAATTTTAAATCCAGAGGTTGCAGGAATGGCCTATTCTCCTCCTTCCCTGTTGCTCCTGTTGTGTTTGCTGGTTTTGTTCCAATTCTTCCTTTACAAGTATTCAATACTGAAAATGTCGCTCCTGTATCTACTAAAAATTTAACTTCTTTTTCTCCCAGCTTAATTACAACCAGAGGCTCAGCTGGGTTCCTCTCCGGTCCCCTTCAGTCATCTAAAACCATCGATTTGGTTATTTCCTGCTGAGCATTTCTATTTCTAGGACAATCCTTTTTCCAATGTCCTTCCTCCCTGCACAAGGCACACTGATTTATTCCTAAGGGGCTGCTAAAATTCTGATTGCCACAGTTCATAAATCCTTCCCTTCTGCGGATTCCTCGTCCTCTTCCTCTGCTTATTCCTCTGCTTGCTGTCCCTGTCATTACAGCCAACAATCTACTTTCTCTGGTCTTCCTTTCCTCTTTTTCCCTATTATTATATACTTTCCATGCTGCTTCTAGCATTTTATTCAGACTCCTTGAGTCCTCTCCTTCAAGTTTCTGGAGTTTCTTTCTTATATCTGGTGCTGATTGTCCCATAAAAATCAAAGCCAATTGTATCTGAGCCGCCTCTGTTTCTACTCTTAAATCAGTGTATTTTCTGGCAGCTTCTTTCAACCTCTCCAGAAACGCTGAGGGAGATTCATTCTTATCTTGTCTCACCTCATATAACTTAGACCAATTCAACGATTTAGGCATGGCATGTCTAACTCCATATAAAATCCATTTTTGTTACCGACTCAATCTTTCTCTGTGTTCCACATTATTTGGATCCCACTGCAGATCCCCAGATGGAAAATTCTGCTCTATTGTTCTACCTGTCGTCCCATTCAATACAGCCACCTCTGCCTGTGCTTTGCTAGTTTTTAATACCATCTGCTTTTCTGTATCCTCCAACCAATCATCTAGAATTATCTGTAAATCACTCCAATCTGGATTCTGTGTTCTAATTATGGTATCTACCACCCTGCTTACTCTCTCAGGATCCTCTCCATACACTCCTGCTACCTGCTTCCAAGACATCAAATCCGTCACTGAAAAAGGCACTTTCACATACACTGGCCCATCATTGCCAGCTCCCTGCTGCAGGGGAGCTATTGTTTGTACCTGCTGCCGAGTTCTTCGAGAAACAGGGGTATGAATTACAACCTCAGATGGCCCTTCCTCCACATCCTCTATTCCACTAATCTCAGGTTCCTCTACCTGCTCTCTATGTTCCCGCCTCCAATGCCGTTTTCTCTGTGGAGGGGATATATCTAATTCAGGCCCTTCATCCTTTTCAGCAGAAAAAATTCTTTTCTTTAAACAATCTTTTCCAAGCTCACATGTTGAACAACACTTTTTCACCGTTCTACCGTCCGTAGTCATAGTCATCACTAAATTATCTCTACTGAGTAACTTACATTCCTTCTGCCAATACTTCCTTTGCCTTAAATAAAAGAATAAATCAACATATGGCACCTCACTCCATTTTCCTTCCCTTCTGCAAAACAGCATTAACTGAAAAATGGTATTATAATTTAATGTCCCGTTCATGGGCCATTTTTCCTGATCATCCAAAGTACACAGAGGCCACCAATTACAGTATTCAATCATCTGACTCTTCCGCAAATCATCCTGCAAATCTCCCCAATGTGCTAACAAACATCCTAACGGAGAGGTTTTCGGAAATTTATCATTTGCAGCAAGATTACCCATACTTTTGTTTTTAAACAAATGAGTCAGCTTAGATGCCATGGTTCAGTTATTTTGTTAACACAATATACAATCAATCACTCGCTCAAGTCTATCGCTTCGTCCTTCTCCGGCTGCACCCCTCGCGGGATAACAGAACCGCGGATCCGAACTCCGCACTCGTTTTGTGCTCAATTGCATGTCCCACGCTTACAAACACACTCACACTCACACCTTTCCACAATTATTACCATAAATAAAGGTATGTCACACAGTATAACACAGTTCTTAATCACCACCCGATACTCAATCAAGGAAATAAACAATACCACAATAAAGTGCATAAAAACTTCTAAATTTTCATTAGAGGCACTACCTTTGAGAACACTGTATCATATAGGTTCCCTCGTCTACGCTGTTGTCCAACCCTGCAATAGCTTTCGCTTATGTCTTACGGGCAGACACCTAGGCTTACACTTTACGTTAGGATCCTTTGGTCCAACCCTGCGCAGCTTTCGCCACGTCTGACAGGCAGACTTACACCAGTGGGACTTTAACCCACTTTCCCAATACCAAAGAGAAGTGTCTTACCAAAATCCAGGGGAAGTTGCGAAGAGCCTTATGGATCGGGGATCGATGGGTGTCCCTGAGAAATCCTCGGTGCCGGCTGGAACTGATCAGGTCCCCGACTCCTCCGGTCTCTCTCAGCGAGGTCCCATCTGGGTCGCCAAAAACTGTCACCGAAATCCGGGATAAAATAACTTATCGACACCAATTTGGTGCAGATAAGCAGACACTCCTTTATTGATGGCTGGACTTGTAGGGGAGTATCCCCAAAAACAACACGTACCAGGCACCAAGATCATACATCTTATATAGAACTTATGCATATTCATTAAGTACACATACATAATCATACAATTTCCAAGTAATCATTAACATATTCTCCTCCCACTTCCGATTCTGCGCAGTAGAGGTTAGAAATGTCCAGAAATGGGTCTGGGGTGTAATGTGAGTAGGTGGTCCATGAGTCGGTGGTCGCGATCTCTCCCTGCCAGAATTACCTTTTGCTTAAGGACACAGTTTTCTTGGCAGGTACTTGCAAGCTGTTACGGTCACTTCCCTCAGTTCCCATTAATCCTGGACCTTGACAACTACTTGCATTCTTCTAGTCCTATACATGTATTATAAATCAGATTACAAATCATCTTGTGTTTTCGTTACGTATGTTTTAACTGTTTCTACTAGATAATTGTGGCCAATCCCTTCGGCCTTGGTACGGGGCTGTACAGGGAACATTTAGAGTAGCAGCTGGTTGTTAGGTTCAAAATACAATATATGTAAAATGGTTTTTACTAAAATTTCTTTTAGTTCCACACTTATACTAAAATCAAAACACAATCAAACACAATTTGATCAGTTGATAATAAAATCAGTAACACGTTGATCTCTGGAGACTGACCCAGACTGCTACTTTCGAGCCACAATCTGTGGGGTCCCCTCGAGAAGCCACAGTCCAGGAAAGCACACTGAGATCATTTCGGGGTCACCAAATTGTTAAAATCAGACAAAGCCAATTTTTATAAAAATATATATTTTTATTTGGGTTCAATCAGTTTAGGGTGGGAATCAATAGGCAAAGCAGCGTTGGGTGCATGGAGAGCCGCAACTCTGCCACACGCACCCCGAGTTCCAAAAAGCAGCGTTTTTTATACTCTTGTGCCATCGTCTTTAACCAATCTCCTCCCGTCAGATAGTTGTCCTGCTCTTTTCCATTGGGTCATTTGGGTTGCTGGGGTGCATGTCCTGCTCCTATTGGGTCTTTTGAAAGTCTCGAAGCCTTGGTCTCCTGGCGCGCTTTTCTCCTATTGGATCTTTTAAAAGCCTCATGATCTCATCCTTTTGGCGGGCTTTTCTTCAAACAGCAGTTACATGTCAGCTCTAGGTGGGGTTTCTGAGACACGGTTACATTGTTCCAATCCGTATGGCACACTTTACTTTTTTATGGTTTAACATTTACAGATCATTCAAGTGTATCTTACCCACCCTGCCCAACCTAGCAAATTAGTTATAATAGTTTATTACAGTACCTGCCTTGCTTAACTTAGCAAATTAGTTACAATAATTTATTATAGTTGAAAGAGATTTAGTGTAGTTTTATTGTTAAAGTGGTTTGGAGGTTTTTTATCAAGTAAATACAGACTCAAATGGACAATTATTGCAAATGTGGAAAAGCACTGAAAAAAACCCTGTCACAAGGACTCTCATTTTGGCAAAAAAAGGAGTGGAAAAACAACATAAAGGCCCCCCCAACAACACCAGAAAAGCTGAGAAGATTCGAGAAACTCCACTGCACTTGTGCGAACTAAAACACATCCATTTTATGAATACGTATTAGAAAGACTATAAAGAGTGGTGGATTTGTTTACTCATTGTCGTCGTGCATCCATCCATGTGGTGTGTTTGGTCCGTTGGTGCAGAGCAGAAACCCCCCCCTGCTCCCTGGCATACCAAACTGTCCTGGTTCAGCTAGGATAGGGTTAAGTGTCCCCAGCAGGGGGAAGGGATCTCCAGCTGGGTTATTCATACCATGCTGTTAGGTCCAGGTGGCAGCACGGGAATCTTTCCTTTGTGGCTTTTGTCTTGGGAAGTACGCGCAGAGGGCTGGCTGTGTTCACTGCGGTATTTCTCTGTATATCTTTTGTCTTGTTTACTGTTATTACTGTTTATTGTTGTTATTATTGCTATTGTTGTTGTTCAGATTGTTTATTACACTGTTGTATTAAATTTCTCCTTATTTCAACCCCGGGGTTCGTGCCATACTTGGTCCGATGGTGGGGGAGGGACAACAGCAACATGGTCTCTGGTCCTGGAAGGGCCTAAACCAGTACATGAACCTTTTCTTGTTTTGCTTGTTCTCATTCCAGTAAATTCATAAAAGTTATTTTCTGGTTTTACCTCTGCATTTATAACACCTCCTGAGTCTCAGTTATCACCCACTGGGGAATGTTGATGCTCTGTATCTACTCTAAACTCAGGAAGAGGGAAATTTTAACTTTGAGCTAGCTTCTATTTCATCTACTCTCTCTACCTACCAGTGTGCTGAGGTATACACAGTTATTTTCATGACTGTGGGTACATAATTCACTGGATCCAAATACTTTTGTTTGTCTGTCTGTTTGTCCATCTTGTGTTTGTGAATGCACATGTATATATGTATTGATTTAAGGTACCATATAGTAAGTTAGTGTGAATCTTGTAATCTTCAAATCTGTAGTTAAGTCACTATTTTAATTTTAACATATTTTACTGAATTGTTTTGTAAATCATTAAACTGGTTAATGATTAAGTTCTACTAGTCATTAATAAATCCTGATTTACTGCTAAATCATTATCGTGTTAATACTTTCATCTGCAACAGTGTGCATAAGAGTCATAAAAGAAAGCATACAACATTCTGTGGGCTCCACACTCTTCTAGGCTCCTCATATAGACATATCCCAGTCATTTCAACCTGTCCAAAGGGTTTTGAGTACATACCTGCATGAACAGGAAAACCAAACTTATTTAAGTCCAAAGCAAACACATTTAGTTGTCTATTTTGGCTTTCTGTTTTGGGGGTGGGGGGTGGGGGGGTGGGGTGGTTTTTTTAATTCTTAATATATGTAACAGAAAAAAACACAGGAAACAATGATAATCTGAACACAGAAAGGTATATGGCATGATCACAGATCAGCTTATTAACAGATTAGTGAAGAGAGTCTTATCGTTTATGATTTTCTTCAGTTGACTTGGAAAAAGATTTTTCAGCCAAACTTCTGATCTCTAAAATATGTGGATTTAACTGGAAAAATTACTTTTAAAATTAATTTGGATTTCCATTGTTTTAATACAAAAATAACATTAAAAAGAAGAAAAAAATCTTTAAATTTTCTTTTTTCAGTTTGAATGCTCAGTATTTAATTCATAAAACATTTAAATGCTATTTTAAAATTTTAATCAAAATTATCTGAGGTTAACATTTAATTCAGTCAACACTTTTTTTGTCTAGTCTGTGAGTGGTTGTGGTGGTTTAACCTTGGCTAAAAGCCAAGTACCCACCAAGTCACTCTATCACTTCCTCCCAATTTCCCCTTTTTTTCTCAACAGGGCAAAGAGCGGAAAGAAAGTAAGATAGGAAAAAACAACCCTTGTGGGTAAAACAAAAGCAGTTTGAATATAAGTAAAACGAAGCAAAGGTCCATGCGTGGAAGCAAAAAGAAAACAGTTCCCATGGACAGGCGATGTCGGGCCTTCTCAGGAAGCAGCGGGCTCCAATATGCGTAGTAGTTGCCTCGGAGGACCAAGGGTGACCCCACCCCCTTCCTCATTTTTCCCAGCTTTATACTGAGCAGACGTTATATGGTCTGGAATATCCCTTTGGTCAGTTCGGGTCAGCTGTCCTGGTTGTGCCCCCTCCAAGATCTTGCCCCCCCTGTCCCACTGGGGGAAATGTCGGAAAGAGCCTTGGTGCTGTGTGAGCACTGCTCAGCAGCAGCCACAACACCAGGGTGCTGTCAACACCCTGCCAGATCCCAGCATAAAACACAGCACCGTGAGGGCTGCTGCAGGGGAAAACCAATTCTAGGTCAGCCAGACCCAGTACAATGGTAAAGAAAGTAGAAGAAAGTCCTCTACTTGAATGCTACATTTATTGATTTAGATCCAGAGCATTCAGCACTCTATGAATCTCACACTCAGCTTTCTGTTCATTAAAATCTGTGAATAAGTCCTTAAGATTGTATTTCAACTCTTCACTTGATTAACTGCTCCACTGGACTTTGATTTAAATCCGATAGAAAAACCTCTGTTTTGGGAATCCTAATGGAAACATCTACAGGCATAAAAGAGTACCTAGCAAAAAGCTTCACATTAGTTTAACAGCTTACCACAGATCATAATAAATGTTCAGAACCACAGAAACTTTCTGAAAATATGATTTTAAGCAGCTCCTGGCTTTCTGCCTAGAGCCACTGCATGTCTCACCCTAGCTATACACATGGAATTTGTTACTATTTATGTTGACATGGTTCTGCTTGCAGACCCACACTTCGGAAATCCCCTGCAATTCCCTTAGGATGAGCCTGCCAGGGTTCAGAGTTGGGGCTCAAAGTGCTCTGTTGGCCCACTTTCTTCAAAACCACTGTCCCCTACTTGTTGCTCACTCCCATGTCATGGGCTCTATTTGCTTCCTCTTTCCTTTAATCTTTACTTACTCTTACCCTGCTCACTTTTTTTCTGTTGCCAGGACTGTATTTGCCCTTCTCTTTCTAACTTTTCTATGTTTTGTTCACATATAAGTTCTCTATGAGCTTGCTTTACATATTTGGTCCCATGCCAGAGGTACCATTTTCTCCCACATCTCTCCTTTCCACCAGCTCAGGAAGGAGCCACTAGTTTGGTTCCTGCTTGAGCAAGGATACTCTGGGCACAGGACAACATGCTTCCTTCCCTGTGACAGATTTCACTCTTCCTATTTTATACCTTTCTACTAGGGCGAGATCAACAAAAGCCTTCATGGTAACAACATTACATGGTGTCAAAGCTCTTCTGGGCTACAGAGGACAACTGGGATTGGGAGAAGGTGGGTCGATCAGGCACAGTGCATCACCCCATTCCTGTTTTATGATTCCTGCCAAAATCAACAGGATCATCCAGGCCGCTACCACATTACACACATATAAACAGCCAAAACACATCAGACTGACCACACATTGTAGGTCCTCAGCCCTTGACCACAAAGTAGAATGTGGCAACTGATATCTTATGCATTAGGAGATATACTCAGCTGGTAGGGGAACTAATTCAAAGATTGTAATTGAATAATAATAAGGTGCTTTCTTGTTATGTCAGTGGCCTGAAGTAAACCAATTTTTCAATGTGACCTTTTTCCTGATTATCAGGACAACTATATCCTGACCAAAAAAATCCCAACTTTCAGGCTCAACCCTGAGGTTTTTATTATCCAGGGAAGATGCAATTATTAATAATTTAACAGGAAACTCAGGTTATAATATATATATACAGAGAAGTTTAGTAATTACAACTTGGGAGACATAATTGGCCTAAAAATAATGGTGATATTTTAGCTGGAAAAAATACTAAACTGAAGTAGCCAATTTAGTTGTGGTCTTACAGATGATTAGTTGTGAGAGAAGGAGTAAACTTGAGTATAGCATTTTATGCAATGTAAAGGCACTGTAACACTGTGAATGAATAATTACACAGCAGTCTTAAGCAATAATTGATCAAGGAAATAATCTAAAAAGTCAGTGTGCAGTGGGAATAAGAGTGGCATCTATGACAAAACAAAATAATTCTTTTTGGCTTTTTTTATTCTAACTGACTTAATTTTTACCACACTGAGGATTTTAGTTCTGTTCATGCATGTATTTTCTGTTCATTAAAAATGAGATCAAAACAGATGTGTCACAACTGAAATGAGAAAATTATTAGGAAGCTGTTGAAAACAAAAATTCTCATTTCTAATATCCAGGCCAAAATACTTTAGGCCCTTCCAGGGTGACAACTTTTCTTCAATCTAAATAAAATTGATCTTACTTGTATGTTTCCTTTATGCTCCTGATTTCTAGATTGAACAGGTGGAAGAGAAAGTTGAGCATCCACCTCTGATCCTGAATCAGAGAGTCAATTTCCTACTGCCCAGCCAGGCCACAACATTCAGGCTCCCCATCCTTCATATTTTTGAGAACAGAAAAAAATCTGTTGCAGGAATTCTGCAGCCTTCACTGCATATGTCATATTTAACCCTAGTTCCCAGGAAAAACATTTCAGCTCATGACCAACAGTCAGTCTAACAGTACCTCCACTTTTTTTTTGTCACAAGTTCTATCTGAATTTTCCCTGTATTTTAGATATTCTTGAGTCACAAGTGATGCGATTTTAAACTGCCTCATACTTAACTGATAGAAATGTTTAAAGAAGAGAGAGGAATAACTGCATTGTGTCATGAGTTTCATGCTGGGGTAACACGGGCACAAAACACTGCTGTAACATATACTCAATTTAACTGCTTTCATCTGCGTTACCATGCAGCTACAGATGCTATGGATCACCAAGCTGTTCAGCTGTGTGCACACACACAGAAATCATGCAACTAAATCAACACCACTATTGTTTCATGCTGTGCAACACTTGGAGAGTGTATGTTTAGAATCTGGAAGTGAAGACGGAAAGTGTTGGACTGGAGTACTTGAACTCATTTCACCTGAGAGAGTCTGAAAACTTCTCTGTAAAAATACATTTCAACTTCTGCTCCCAAATACAGACAAAAATAAACATCTAAGGGCAGAAATGTTGACCTTTTGCCATCTTTTTTTTCCAGTTATTTTTAAAAATGTTTCTTAGTAATCTTAAAATTAATTAGCTACATATGTGAAAATGCAGGCCAGTCACAGAAAATTCATTTTTGGTTATTAAAAATTAATACCTGTCACTGTATCACCTCCTTTCCCCTTGTCTTATCTCTGATTTCTCCTCTTACTAATCAACTCACAATAATACTTAGCATATACTTCATGCTATCACACAGATCACATTAAATAATGTGATTAAATAAATAAATTTTCTATCTTACAGAGTCATTTCCAGTTAACATCCTTCTAAAATCATGGTGCTTATTTTCATGAGACAAATGACAACTTGTATCAGTTTATTTCATTATATTAAAGTGCCAAAAGAAAAACTTAATACTCGTTGCTATTATATTGGGTTTAGTTGGCATTATAATCCCTGATGTCCTAAGTCACAAGCTCTTGTACCATTACATGCTGTTCTTTAGCATTTGTGGCAGCTTGGCACCAGATATCCAGATATTTGTTATACAGTATTGTTTATATTACCATATGACTTTGGAGCAGTAGTAATGCAAGAGGAATATACTGTTCCAGTCGTGTTTAAGATAAGTGAAACATATCTTGCCTCTATAATCTTCCTTCATAAGTTAACAGTTCAACAATTCAACATTTTTTTTTTTTCTGAGAACTCTCATAGTTCTTCATTGCCTTATATATGAAGTTTAGATGCATGCTACATCCAAGACAGACATTGGTTTAGTTTCATGATTATACTACATTGTTTTAATTATATTTGATTCAGTTGAGAAATAACTAGATTTCTCTGTTAATAGTCATACATTTGAATATATGATTTTGATATATAGCTCTGTTTTCTTTTGAAGCATGTGTCCTATGTGGGTCATTCCACAAAGAGAGCTGGCATGGTATTGTGGTTGAATCCCAGCTGACAACTGAGCACTACACAGCTGCTTGTTTACTCCACCCCACAGCGGGCTGGGGGAGAGTATCAGAAGAGTAAAAGTGAGAAAGCCCATTGGTTAAGTTAAAGACAGTTTAATAGGTAAAGCAAAAGCCACGCAGGCAAGCAATTCAAACCATGGAATGAATTCATCACTTCCCATTGGCAGGCAGGTGCTCAGGCATCCCCAGGAAATCAGGGTTCCATCGGGCCTAATGGTTACTTCGGAAGAACAACACCATCACTCCAAATGTCCCCCACTTCCTTCTTCTTCTCCCACCTTTATATGCTGGCATGATGTCATGTGGTATGGAATAACCCTTTGGTCACTTGAGGTCAGCTGTCTTGCCTGTGGCCCCTCCAAATTTCTTGTGCACTTCCAGCCTACTCACTGGTGGGGTGGTGTGAGAAACAGAAAAGGCCTTGACTCTGTGTGAGCACTGCTCAGCAAGAACTAAAATATCCCTGTATTACCAAAACTGTTTCCAGCACAAATCCAAAACATAGCCCCACACTAGCTACTATGAAGAAAATTAACTCTATCTCAGTCAAAATCAGCATGCATGGATTGTTAATAAAACTGAATATAACTACAAGAGACATTTCTGACTGGGTTGTTTTTAAAAATAGATTCCTACCATTGCATTTTATTCTGCCATTTAGACACTGGCTTTTTAGAGACAAATGCAGAAATATCAAATTACTTTACAAATTCACCGGAATAAATGAACGCAAATTTTAAAATAGGAAATGTTATCATAACTGTGTCTTCTCATAAGGTCTCTTATACAAAAATGCTAAGGTGCTTTTTTACATTAGTTAAGCTTTAGTTCTACTACATGAAGTACAACACTAGTTCTTCAATTTATCTATTTTATAGAATTAGTAATGTCTCTTAAATATAGCGCTGAGAATCAAGATCCATCATGAAGAGTTTAAAATTCAGGCTCTGATCCTGCAAGGTGACCTATGCATGCAAACTCTGTCTCTCTTAAAGAACTTGTTAGTGGGTGAAAATGGAGCACTTGTTCATTTTTGCAAAATATCACTTTCAGCAGTGTTTTTATATAAAACTGACTGGTAAATTTAGACGGAACTTGTAAATAGTTTGGATAATGTCTAAAGGCAATTATCACTTTGATTCAGATCTTTCAAATAATTTTTTCCTGTCTTTAATTTCTTTTCAGAAATATGTTCTTTATTTTAAAAACATCAGCTACCATGCCTAAAAACAAAAGAAATAATATCTCTGGTGAGTGGGATTAGGGTCATCTGTATGTTCCAAAACATAAGGACGCAGGACTCCAACTCTGCTCTGAAAGAAGCAGAGATTTTCAGCTTAAGTAAATTACAGTTTTCAGACATGAAGACCTAAAATCACCTAATTTGCACACATGCTTTATATTTGAACCTGCTGTGTCCAGCAAAAGCAGCAGATATTCATATCTAATGAAAGATCATTCATGTTCAGGAGTAATGGCTAAATTCACACACATTTAAAATGCTGGTGCTTAGATTCAAAGAGCATTGTTTTTCATAGGATATGAGAAAGATGAGTGAAAGCAAGGCAATTATTTTACTAATTATTTAAAGAAACTGTTGTGACATTTAATTTTAACATAAGTGGAACAAATTGCAATATCCTCTGAAACCAGGAAGGTTGGTTGCTAAGGCTGCACTGAAAATAATGGACTCTTTTCAAGTTCCCTCCAAATTTATTTTCATCAAAGAAAAAAAAAAAAAAAAAGCTGGTTTGGCTATAAAATCATATCAAAGAGCACATTTCTACCAGTTTCACAGTAAAAAATATTTTGTCGGTTTTTGTGAAAAATTGTCCTCAGTGAGCACAATTTTTATGAACAGGATCAGAAATAGATATACTACTTTTAAGGAGAAGTCTCTTGCAAATGTGTTTTAAAATGAATAGTAACCAGATGTCAAAGAGAAGGAAGAAATTAAAAGCAAACTCATTGCATTGATCATAGTTCTCTCTCTTTTTTTTTGCTATGAATAGGTGAAATACTGTATTATTTCCATAGCTGCTAAATCTATGTGTAAAAATCTATGAAACTGTTACATTTTATTCTCTTTTTGCAAATGCTGTTTTTTGCTTTGGATTTGTGTGAAATCAGACTGTGAATTATAGTAAGAAGCAAGATGACAGAGCTCAACATTTTACAGCTGATTTTATTCTACTTAAAGCATTTCTGCTGTCAGCATGAGTAAAATTTACTGACACAGAAAAGCATGGAAAAGTCATATAATGCTCTTCTAAAATTCAGCATAATTTGCATATAAATGGAGCGACACCTGTGAAGGCCTTTCTCTTTCTGTTTGTTAAAGAAAGGATCAAACACCTGTCACCACATACAATGGGGTGGAAATGGACTGCTGCTTATCATTCCTTTGTTTAGCAAGAAAAAAAGAGAAGGAAGGAAGAAAGAAAAAAACCCCAAACCTCTAATTTAATAAAAATTCTTATGTTCAGCATCCACAAATAATGCTAGTTACCCTAACAACTGCCACATCACATGGGACTCAGTTTGCCTCCAGGCTCCACAGCATATTACAGAAATGTATTGGCTTTTGATCTTGAGAAATAGCTTACATTCACAGACACACATACACACCAGAAGATTAATACCCATGCAAGGTGTGCATTTATATTTATAAGTAATACTTTATGTACTTTCTAATTTTACCACTTAGTTCTGAAATCCTATTTGAGAGTTGATTGCATAATTTGTTAACTCTGAATTTGAGATTAAGCTAGCGCTGTGTTGATTCAGAGAAAAACAGAACTGATTGAGACCATTAGGGTAATGGGAAAGCAAGAATTCCAAATAAACTATGGGCATAATATGTACAGGGCTGTTCCAGGGCACAAGTATATGAGTGTGCCACTTGGTCCAAAAGAATTTATCCATAAATCCATTTTCCCCCTGATAGTTACATTTAATTACTGTGGGCAATAAAGATTTTATAGTATAAAATCAGCAACAGTTTTCCCACTAACTTCTAAAAAGCACTCCATTTTATTTACAATGTTGCTGTTATTAAACCTACTATATAGGATTCTTGACTTAAACAGCAACACCTAAGACCATACAGACATAACTTTATGTCTGTCCTTCACTGCTGCCCAATAAAGCAAAATTTTTAAGATATTTAACTACATTAAACAAGACAACTTTGAAAAAACTGCTTTTATTTATCTCCTTTCATCCATTTCTGCAGTTGTCTTAGCTTTCATTTGATAAATGTATTGAAAGTACTTTGACATCATTGATTTATATTAGATCATATTCCATAGATACACTCACCAACTTTTTACAGCATATATATTGCTGATGAATATGAGTTATCAGTCTCTTCCCTCATCTAGATATAACCTAATTGCAAAAGCTAGTGAAACGAAAAGCAGAGCAAGTGATGAACCTGTAAAATTAATTTACAGTTGGCACTAAACTTGCAACATTTATAAAATCTGCTAACAGTTTAATATGGTATACTGCATGTCCAGAATCTACACTGAAATTAAAGGAAAGGGTGACAATGGTGACATGCCCTATAATAATCTCACAAAACAATGAATACTTAATCTAAATATAGATTTGAATAAATACAAAATATATTGCAACTTAATTTTTATTCAGTGCAATCACATGCTTTGGTATTAATGCATTTTTTTCTCCTCTGCATGTTAAGGATAACATAATTCATTTCATGATACTGGAAAAAGTGTAAAGTACATTTACTTGCAGTCCAACACTAACCAAAATCCACTAGTATCTTTGCTACATGGATAACAAGATTTTCTGGCTTTTCTGGCTTTGTCTCATAAACTGTTTCCAAAATCTTTCTTCAGTGATTAAATATCAAAATGAAAATAGCACTAAAGCAGAAGAAAGACCACCTGGCAAAACGTTACTACATTCTGTCATGATCTCTCACTCTAAAAATATATAGATGCCTTCAAAGAAAGACCTTTTAACAAAATAATTTCCTTTTTCACATAATAAATAAACAGATCATTCCGGTGTTTCAATAATGGAGAAAAATATCTGAATGTGTAAACCAAGTAGTGGAGTCACAGCAGCCCTTGGAGGGGGATGTGTGCCAGAAAAAGAGACCCTTACTCCTGCAGTTTTGCTAGCTGCTGTAGGAGCCTGCAGTGCGCTTGCTGACACTCTAAGAGGTGTTTGGACAACACAATGAGACACTCATGGAGTAAGCAGTATAGCATGACATGGCAAAATAAACCAATTTTTGACACTAGGCCAGCTGGATTGCATTCCTGTTTCTCTCTGATAGTCTCATATAGCAAGTAGTAATAAAATCATGATGTATTAAAGACAAAGTTTTTAAGGACATTAAAGCTAAAAGTCAAATGATGAATGAGGCATCAGGACTACAGCTTGACAATGCTGCAGTCAAATGTCTGGCCATGTTTTTCAGAATTTGGGGTTCCTGACAGTAACTACTGTTGCCGTGTTGTGGACAGCTGGGCTGACCTGAGAACTTGCTGCTGCTGAAAGCCCCTGCTTCCCCTTCCAAGCTCTCAGTAACCTTTGTCTTTTTGCTCTAACTGTGCCTCTAGTTGGACTCTACTGTCAGCTGACTTAGGCCACTGCAAGATAACATAGCCTGGCACCACCTCAGCTATGATGGCCAGACATCCACATCCTTTCTGTGTCCCTTTGTCCTCTTGATTTGAAATGTATTTAAGTATGCAGATCAAGCAGCACCTGTTAAAGCACAACTAGATGGTGCAGAAATACCTATCTGCAGCCAGCGCATTTGAAGGGTAGGTCTATATTACACACTGGCTTCTGACTGTTGCCTGACTGAGGCATCTCCAGCATTCTCTTGCTTTTGGACTGCCTCATTTTTACATAATTTATGTGGAGTAATTCTGCACGTGTGATTTATTTGACCTCCTTTCTTCTATTAGAGTTATAAACCTAACTGTATTGTAATTTTTAACTACAGAGGTATCCCAGTAATATGTCTTGGTGTCACCTGGGACCAAGTGCAGAAGAGCATCTTTCCATAAATTGTCCAAGAACAGTTATTTGAGAAGGCAATTATCTATTAAGTCCAAAAAAATCTCACTATATTTAGCCCACACTCTAATACAGATTTTTTTTCTTCAGCTATAGCCTTTCATTATGGTTCATGTTAACTAGTGGTGATTATGGAACTGAAAAAGGCAGCCTTTTGGTTTTCCAATTTCAGGATTAGGTTTGCACTTCAGAGTGGACATCTAATCTTTCAGACAATTTATAGCATCCTGGTGATGTCATCTTATTTGCATGATTAAGGACAGATTTAGTCTTCCAATCAGAGAAAACATTCTGTCTCAAGGGGAGCTTTAATAGGAAGGATTACTTGCTGTGCTGAAATTGCCTCAGGGAACAGCATTGCAGATCTTGTCACTACAGGAAATTTAAGCTTCTGTCAATTGATCAGTCAGGATTTTACTATAATTTCACCCCGGATAAAAGATAAGAGAAAATTTTCATTTATGCAAGTAGAATACTGCAGATACCTATGCTTTTTGTTTTGTTTTCCTAAGTTGTCTTTAAAAAATACCTTGGGCATTTCCTGTGGTTCCAATTACTGTCTGAAGTCATTGCCATCTCTCCTCTAGTTAATCACGTATATAATTATTGCTTTTTTTTCCTGGCAAGATTTTTATAAGTTAGTATTAAGCATTAACTTCTGTCAGACTAAGGTTTCTGCCACCTTCCCACAGCTCATTATCAAATAAAAATAAAAAGGCACCAGCCCCCCCCAAATGATTTCCCCTGAGATAGACAAGACTCAACTGAGAACATTTCTCAAACACATAAGTCAAGTAAGATTTTTCCTCTTGAAAATTGCCTACTTAAGACAACCTCCTTCCGGCTAAAGTCCTCCTAAATTAATCGATAAAAGCTCCACAAAATAGGAGATAGGAAGCAGGCAGCTGACTGAAGGTTTGATGTCAAAATAGAGCGTTAAAAATTTGTGCTTCTGAAGTCCAGATCCTCTACCATTAAAACCAATGGCCATTTTCCCATTGACTTGAAGGCTAAATCATACAAGTAAGGAACATGATACCATTTAAATGAATTTTTAAAAAATTATCTTTTTGAGGCCAGTTAGTAAAATTACCAATGACTGCAGCAGCGATTTCAATACTGATTAACATTTGGATTAGTCTGCAACTGGTGATACAAAGCATATACTGTATTTCAGGAACATGTTAGGCTAAGAAAGATTTTTTTTTCTCATTAAGTTTTTTAAATCTTGATCTAAGAAGACAGAAAAAGAGTCACATCAAGTGCATCACTGATCTTCCGAAACTGGAAGACAGATAAAAACATTCAAATATTGTAAAAATGAGACTAATCTTTTAATGCTTTGATTTGGATATGCAGGTTTTCTCAGACAGTATCTAACAGCTACATCATCAAGTACAACATTCATCACCTTGAAAAATACCTCAGCAAACCTCAGTGAAATTTTTCTTTCATTTGCTAGTGGCAGTTTAGGTGCCAATATCACCATTCAAGGGCATAACTAATCTCAGTGGGAACAGCTGTTTGCTTCACCACTGACAATACTCCCTACAAGACTTGGGCCTTCTCTGGAAGCCCAGACTGAAAATTGTAAAATCAGTTTAAGAAAGAATACATTCAGGCCTTTGGCTTTAGTTATTTTAATTCCATTAAAATTTTGAATATTCATTCTGCAAAGTTATATTCCAAGATAAAGCATCCTAAAATACATACATCTGAGCTGTTGTTACAAATCTCGTAACTGACCACAAAGATTCCTTACTTTTTATGCTCCTTTCGTTTCACAGCTGGCCATTTAGCCTTTGAAGATGTTTTAAAGAGGGCTGTTTTTACGTCACACTTATGGCTGCTGAAACACCCCAGGTACCATCAGACTACCTTGAGATGAAAGCATGTGGAAAATGATCTTGTTGAAAATTCCTTTCTCTAAGAAGGAAACTTTGAAGGTGCACAAGCTGGCCATCCCTATGTGTCAAAAGATGAGATGGTGAGGAGGAAGACTGGCCTGGCTGAAGACAGAGCTTTGGTTGGAACTCAGGAAAAAAAAAAGAGGTTTATGATCTTGGAAAAAGGGGCAGGCAACTCAGGAGGACTACAAGAATGTTGTGAGGTTATACGAGGAGAAAATTAGAAGTGCCAATGCCCAGCTAGAACTTAATCTGGCTACTGCCATAAAAAGACAATGACAAATATTTCTATAGATACATTCACAACAAAAAGAGGGCTAAAGAGAATCTCCATCTTTTATTGAATGCATGGGGAAATATAGTGAGAAAGACTGAGGAAAAGTCTGAGTTACTTAGTGCATTCTTTGCCTTTTCTTTAATAGTAAGACCAGTTGTTCTTGGGGTGTCCAGCCCCCTAAGCTGAAAGACAGGGATGGGGAGATGAATGAAGCCCCCACAATCCAGGGGGAAATGGTTAGTGATATGCTACACCACTTTAACATATACAGTACACCCAAGTGTACTGAGGGAGCTGATGGAAATGCTCACCAAGACACTTTCCATCATTTATCAGCATTCCTGGCAAACTAGCAAGGTCCCAGTTGACTGGGAGTTAGAAAATGTGACGACCATTTACATGAAGGGCCAGAAGGAGGATCCAGGGACCTACAGGTCTGCAGCCTGACCTCAGTGCTAGGGAAGTTTATGGATCAGATCATCCTGAGTGCTATCACATGGCAGGTGATCAGGCCCAGTCAGCATGGGTTTATAAAAGGGCAGGTCCTGCTTGACAAACCTGATCTTCTATGACAAGGTGACCGACTTAGTGGATGAGGGAAAGGTTATGGATGTTGTCTACCTGGACTTTAGTAAAGCCTTTGGCATCCTGTCTCACAGCATTCTCCTGCAGAAACTGTCTGCTCATTGCTTAGACAGGTGTACTCTTTGCTGGGTAGAAAAATGGCTGGCTGACTGGGTCCAAAGAGTTGTGGTAAATGGATTTAAATCCAGTTGGCTGCCAGTCACAAGTGGTGTTCCCCAGGGCTCAGTACTGGGGCCAGTTCTATTTAATATCTTTATCAATAATTTGGATGAGGGGATCAGGTGCACCCATAGTAAGTCTGCAGACGAGACCAAGTTGTGTGGGAGTGTTGGCTTGCTTGAGGGTAGAAAGTCTCTACAGAGATATCTGAACAGGCCAGACTGATGGATGTATGAGGTTCAACAAGGCTAAGTGTTGGGTCTTGCACTTGGGTCAGTAGAACCTCACACAACACCATAGGCTTGGGGAAGAGTGGCTGGAAAGCTGCCTGACAGAAAAAGACCTGGGTGTGTTGGTTGACAACCACCTGATTATGAGCCAGCAGTGTGGCCACATGGTCAAGAAAACCAACAGCATTCTGGCTCATATCAGAAATAGTGTGGCCAGCAGGACTAGGGAAGTGATCATCCCCCTGTACTCAGCACTGGTGAGGCCGCACCTCAAATGCTATGTTAAAGTTTTGGGCCTTTCACTACAAGAAAGATATAAAGATGCTGAATTGTGTCCAAAGAAGAGCAACAAAGCTGGTGAATGGTCTAGAGAAAGTCTTCTGAAGAGAGGCTGAGGGAACTGGGGTTGTTTATCCTGGAGAAAAGGCAGTTTAAACAGACTTTATCGCTCTCTACAAGTAGCTGAAAGGAGATTGTAGGCAGGTGGGTGTTTCTCTCTTTTCCCAAGTAACAAGTGATAGGAAAGAGAGGAAATGACCTCAGGTTTCACCAGGGAGGTTTAGGTTAGATAATAAGAAAAATTTTTTCATGAAAAGGGTTATCAAACATTGCAACAGGCTGCCCAGGAAAGTGGTTGAGTCACCATCCCTGGAGGTATTTAAAAGATATGTTTTCGGACATGGTTTAGAGTGTTAGGTTTACAGTTGGACTCAATGATCCCTCTGTAGTTTTATCCATGTGCAGACTAAAGTTCTCACTGTGAAGCTCTATACTGCAATATTACTGGCCTATTTCTAAAAGCATCTCAGCACCTAACACTTTTTTCAACACTGAGTTTCTGAAAAATAGGTTAATGTAAAGCACTACATCAAATTATGACTTGCTCCATTTTTCAAAGGGTTCAAGTTGTTATTGCTGTTCTCAAAGTTCTTGCATATTTTAGTACCTGTCTCTCCTTCATTTTCACAGAAAGCACAGGTCACCAGGAGTTTCAGCAGGCAAAAGTCTAGCAAAATGGCAAAATGAAATGGAGCAATAATACCACCAGACATCATAGTTGGTATTTATATCAGCATTTTATTTTTTACTGAAAATAATAATAAAGGAACATAACAGACAAAAGCTTTCTTTTTGCTTCCATAGCTTCTTACACTTTGCTTTGTCAAAGAACTATGAAATTGTACCATCTACCTATTGTCACTGAGTAAAAAGCTGCAGAGTATCACAGGAACACCACAGGATTTTAATTCAGACCATACTCAAATGGCATCAAGATTTTTATTTTATTCCCTCAGAACTCTCTTCTAAATTTCATGTAAGCTTAGGAGTATGAAAGCATACACAGACAGCCTCAAGCTCCTACTTTCCACCTTCACTACAGCCCAGCTCTGATCACAGCATTTTGCTAAAATGTCCCATCACCCTCAATCTTCCATACAGACAATTGCTTTCTAGAGAGAATTGACACCAGCATACCACCTCCTTCCATGTCTTTGCTTGTTTTGATTCTGAAACCATACACTATTTCACTCTTGCAGCACTACCCCCTGAGGTTTTTTATTTTTCTCCAGCCTTGCCCCTGATATATTCTGGTGAATTCTTTCTGCTCTCCCACACTTCACAAAAATAAAAGCACTGTGCAAAGTTCTCCTTTTTTCTCCCCCTATTTTCACTCCAGCTCAGACTTTGATAGGTAAGTTTAAACAACTGTCTCCTCAAAATGGATGGAATATAGTCAGTTAATATCCTTACCTTCCCTTTTGTTTTCAGTGCAAGTCAGCTGATTCTGGATTTTCCCCCCCAGACTGAGAGTCTTCTTTCCTCAGGTCTCCCAATATGGCCTAGATGGCTCCTCTTTAGGTTTGCCTTGATATCATTCTCTAGCACCACACTACTAAGGGTAAGAGTAAGTTGAGGATGTAAGACAGACTGGCTATTTAAACGTTAGGGTAATGTTCCCTCCCTTGAGCCATACCACTAAAATGCACAAGACTAGGTTTAGTGCTTACACCACTAGAGCCGCAGCACTTAACTACTTAACTACTACCACTCAGAAGCAGCCAAATGCAGCAACAAAAGACAACTTCTGAGGGAGTAGCATCATTAAGAATGATCCTTACATTATAGAGGAGGTAAGTAAAGAGGTTGTTGATAGACAGAAGTCATCACTTTGATGCAAGGAAAAAAGGCTGAAGAACTGTCTGATAATGATTCCTGAGATGCAAGAGACTTTTTTTTTTTTTTTTTTTTTACGAATCTGTGATGCTTTGCAGGTCAATTATTGGCATCTCCTAACAGCCTATACTCTTCCAAGCTGCGCACACTGTTAAGAGTCATAAGGAAACACCTACAGAAGCAGATCCCAGAAAGATTTCTGTGCTTAAGTATCAAATATTTAACAATGTTACCTAGCTTTTACAAGATCAGAAGCAAGCACTGTAGACAACTAGGGAGACATATTGCTCCTTCCAAAAAAGGAAGATTTCCATATTCTGTAGGCCTGAAGATACAGCTTGATCTTCCAAGTGCTTTTCTGCTGGAATGAAGAGCAAAGATGAAAAATTATTTCACTATTATGGGGCAAAAACCCCCATAATCTGTCTGAAGGACTTGGAAAGTCTCTGGCTAAAAAGTGTGGTATGATACAGACAAATAAAAATCAATAATCCAAACATTATTGTGTTCTTCTGAGGATCCGTCTATCAGACACATTTTTGCCAGTCTTACAGTGTTCACTGTAATCACCCATTCTGAAACTTATGTCCTAATTAAAAGATCAAATCACTGTTTATATTCCCGCTGAAGATAATTTTTTTCTATTTTTTTTTTTTTTAGCACACATTCCTCTTTAAAATTAAGTTTAACATGAATAACTGACTTTAGCCAGACCACCCTCCCAAACACATGAGTTTTATTATGTTGGATAATTTCTGTTTCAGATTCTTTGTTACCATTGAAAGAGTTAGAAACAACAATTACACAGTGTTAGAAACAAAAGTTATCCATTAACAGTTCCTTGCTTATAGTCTACATTACAGGTAGTATTTCCCTTCCTACTATGACAAACTTTCATTTGAAAACTTGACATTAGCTTAGTATTCACCTTAAGACTTTTTTTTTTTTTTTTTTAACTGAATCCCATGTTTTCCCAAATTAAAACATACTTTGAAACCCACTTGGACTTTTTCAGACCACAGTTTTGTGTTCTGGATAGCTTTTTCATTTCTTCAAAAGGAAATTATACGGCCTGACACCACCCAGGTTTACAGAAACTAATCAGTTAATATTTCTGCAGATACTGTAGATTTTGGAAGTTTTTTAGGCAGCTTATAGCCTTTCTGATCTTCTCTTGTATTTCTTAAAAATTACACTTGTCCTCTTCTCTTATATTAGCTCACAAAATAATGGAACTACTTATGCTCCAAGCCTTGAACTACCGAGAACCTTTCTGCATGTCTAGATAGCAAAATCTGCATTTTCAGCAGTTTAAAAATAAACTTTCTGCATCCTTCTATTCTTCCCAGCAGGGAAAAAACCAAACCAAACAACAAAACCCATATTCAGGGGAAAAGTTTTAGAAAATTCAAAAAGCTTGTCTGTTACTTATTTTACAGTATTGTCTTGTAGCCCTAGTCTGCAATTAACAATTCCCACCAAAGTAATGCTCAACAAGAGAGATCATCACATAGAGAACCGAGGGTAAATCAGAACACAATGGATGGACAAAGAGAAAGTAAAGGAAACCATAAGGTCAGTTAGGTTCCATGTGCAGCTATAAATACAAACCATAACAAAGCAGGACAGGAGTAGTAGTTACAAGTTTATACCTGAAATGAAAAAAAAAAACCCCACACTGAAACAAAGAATGGATTTCATACCAATCCTTTTTTTTTTTTTTTAAATGCCAGCAGCATGCCTGAATTTAAGATCTGCTTCAACATCCAAGCTTACACATTTGCACTTGATTCCAGATCTGCTTTGATATTAATGGTCTGTTAAATGGAATATTTGTGTTACTACTCTGTATCATATCTACCTTCACTCTTTTAATCCTCTGAAAGATACCTAAAACTGAGAAGGAAACCTTATTTTTTGAGTTTTTTTCCTTTTAACTTATTACAGAAACAGCAAGAACTCACTTTGAAAGGTCAGTATTGTTCACATTCAATTTCATTTTAGTAGTCGAACTATCTATCTTTGATTTTAATAGACTAGTTTAATGGAAGACATTATAAGCAGCAAAAATAAGACAAGATCAAAAGCTTTCATTTGATTGAGATTTTGCTTAATGTAGAGGTAAAAACAGGAACTTCTTGTGGATGTAGAAGTTCTGATAAAGAACATTACAAACCAAACTGGCAAACATTGGGCTCCTGAATGAGGATATGCCATGAGATCTGCAATTGTGTACATTAAACAAACAATATTACCATATGTATTACCACATTTTTACGCTTTAACTTGTCCAGACAGCCATCAAACTCTCTACTGTAGCTATACAATTAGGGCACTGGATGACACTAGAAACATGCACAAAATATTAGTAATTACATGGCCTGTTTCCTGAAACAGAGTAACAAACGTAAGCGTCTATTTCACATAAGTTCAAGATTCCTGCTTTCAAGTTGTTTTTAAATGATCTCTGGTCTAAAGTTGTATTTTTCAAGTGTCATCTTTTTCCTACACAGCAAAAGACTCCACAACAACAGTTGTTTCTATGACCCTTTTTATTTTTCAGCCAGAAACACACAGTTTCATAGGGTATCTCAATAAACAGTGGTGTTTATTCCTTAAACAAAACCCCCATCTCTTTGGCATCTGACCATATTCTGTTTTTCAAACTACAGACTATATAGGAAGATTTTACTTTCAGGATCATTGTTCAATACATTAAATTTACACAGGTGTAGTTAACTTTCAAAATTACGTATCAGTTTGTTGCAAAGACTCTAATAAACCTAAAAAAAGATAACCAAACCAGCAAAATGTAGACTATGGGTTGCCTTCATTTACAACTGTGGAGTAAAAGATAAAATGAGAAGAATCCTTCATTTTCCAGAGCACACACACTAACTAGTGCTTCCTGTTCATTCTGCATGATGAACAAACAAACAAAAAATATTAATTCTACCAGGAACAACTGATAAAATAATTTATGTTTCAAAACAATGTGATCTTATTTTTAACTTCTTCTGCAGAGATCATAATTAAAAAAACAGCTGCACACTGCTTCAATAAAAGATTGCACCTAAAAAAAGTCTAAAAATTAGTTTTCATTTTTAAACATAACTTACTAAAATGTTTAAAATATATCTAGGAACACAGCTGTCAAAACTGTATTTGATGCAATGTTCGGATAAAAAATTCTTAAGTAACAAAAGTAAACCAGTGTATTCAATCTACTCTGTTAAATAATCCAGGATCATGTCTTCAATGCTGATACAGAAATACTTCACTCACACTCCACGAGAAAAAAAATCAGCCTTACAGATCTCAAGAGTTCATTGCTTCATATCAACTGAATTTCTAAAGCAATGCTGAAATTATTTGACATCTTCTGTTACTATACATGATATAAATAATGAATTAAAATAAAAACCAGTACTGACATACCATTGCAGATGTTCCAATGTACTTACTGGAATCTGCAGTGAATCCTTGTTTGTATGTCAAGACAATGTAAAAAATAAATCCCACTAACAAAAAAAATTCACTCCCCAAAGGATTTGTTTTTATAACACAAATACTCATCTTGAACAGATTTTATAGAACAGAGGAGGCAAAGCAATTAATTCCATGCCAAAACTAAAAAATAATTTGATTCAAGTAGCAAAGGTTTGTTTTATGAGTGACTCACCCTCATCACCACTGCAAGCATAGTTTGAAAATGTTTGAACTGTTTAAATAGCAAGTGATCCACATTAGCCACGATCACTTTCCTCCCCATGATGTAGAAAAAAGGTAATACATACATTTTACTGTAGAATACAGGAACAAAAAATGAAACCAGAGAAACCTCCCAAACTTGGGTGCTTATTCAAGAGCAGTTTCTAACATCAAGCCAAAATTATCAACAACAGAGTAGACATTACCAATTTTTCAGTTACTGTAAGTATTAGATCTGACTGTACAAAAAAAAGTTATCAAAAAAATCAAATGCTTTTGATTTTTGTTAAAAGGTATCCAAATAAATATTCACCAGTTGCAGTCAAATTTGCATCAGAAGCTGCTTGCTCAGGAAAGATTTCTCCCTCCAAGTACTTGTAACATATTGTATTGCCAAGATTCTATTCAAATAAATTGCTTTCTGATAACATTTAGCTGATACAACCACCTACAATGTAGACAGTCATGTACACATTACAATAGTGGATTTTTGCAGCAACAGAGAATTAATCAGAAACTGGTTCAAAATAATAGCTCATGTGTTATTTCTTGCAAACATACGGTCCCCTCTAAGGGTAAGGTGCTGGAGCTGGTATTGTAGCACTTCTGTGTCAGCAGGTTCCTTAATGCTCATTTTGTCTAAATTGAGGTAGTCCAGTGATTTTGAATGAGCCCTTTTGCCTTTTAAAAGGCAAAGAGGCAGGGGACCATGAAGTGCCTTGTAAGGTTCATATGGTAAAGCCTTAGTGCATTTATCCCCTGAGCTGGGCATCCGTCTCCTCCTCCTTCCATTTACTGCTGGGATCTCATATGGCTGATAGTACCTACTTCTAGTTTTGTACAAACGGGAGGAACGTGCAAGTCCTGAATCAAGCTGCTTGGAGCACAAGTTCGACCCAGATTCTCCTTTATTCTCTTCAATTTCAATTTCTGTACACTTGTGGGCTAATTTTAGCAGCTCCTCTCCAGTCGTGAAGCCAACCAGGTAGTTAGAATCCATGTGGAGGATCTGATATCCTGCAACCATCCGTCGCATCGGCGAGCAGGGAGTACTGGAACAGCGGGGCTTCTCTGCTTCCATCCTGCCCACAGGACTCACCTCTGCAAGAGGCACAGGGAGAGTGGATAGGGTAGTTCTAGACTCTCCGTTTATGTCAACTTCCATTTTAAACACAATGTTATCCTCCTAAAAATAAAACAGAGCTTGATCAGAAATAGAGCCTTTATGCAACATGAAGAGTTGAGAGAGGATAGCAGAAATGAGATTTTATATCACCCAGAACACATGATCATTACTTCTCTAGTCAGCCTTGTCGCATGCTCTGCAGGGTGTTGCATAACAAAATTATCACCAACATCTGCCTTTTAAAATTAACTTAGATGGTTTTTTAGTAAAAGATACCATAAATAGACTCCTGATATTCTTAAACATTAAAACCATTATTGCATAGTACTGTACACAAAAAAGAAGTATTTTTCCAGTCCATTTTTTCGGGTTTTTTTTTAGTCCATTTGATTCCTTATAACCCCTTGCCTCTGAGGCCATCTACATCCATTGGCATATCCACAACAACTTCTCCCATATTCAGCTATGAAATTTTTTTATTGACAATCTCTGTAAACAAAGCTTTTTTAAAAAATACTGAAGCAAACCAAACACCAAAATTTCTTGCTGAAAAAACATGCACATAAAGAATGTTGCCCATTATATTTAACTGACTTTGAAATATATTTATGGGGTCAATTAAAACATTCAGAATAGCAGAAGCAGTTGTTGTTTCCTACTTTAGCACCGCACCATATCTAGCAGTGAGACAATAAATATGGTGAGGTTTCAGCCACTGAGTTAAAGATATTCATAACAACTCCTTAAGTAGGAATTACAGTTCCTGCACCATCAGGAACCATGGTTACTCAAGGCATAGCACACAAAAATTTTGCATTAAAACTTCTGGCTACCCTGTGGTTTTAGCCAAGAAACCTAAATATTTACATTCCTGTTAATTTAATTCACAATTTTTACACTGCAGTTCAGAAATCTTTCCAGCAATCTTCTAGAAAGACTCAACCCATTCTGTTAAAAAGGTAAAATGATGCTAGAAAAAGTATAAATAAAATAGTCAGACAGCAAGGTTAGAAACGAATCATATTGCCTAGTCACATACAAACAGCAACAACAACAACAAAAAACCCCAAACTCAACAATCACTTGCCACAGCAATACATGCCCTAAGGAAATGGAGGGAGGAAGAGATGTCCTCATGCACTTTTTGAGTTTAAAAAGCCTTGAGAACTTGAAAGTAATGTGAAAGCTCTTCTCAGAACACAGCTTTTAAAAATTAATTTACTTCTGTTTGAAACATGGGTGTGTGTCCTGGTAACAAAAAGTAATTAACTTTGAAGAATAACCACAAACAGGAGGGAAGGAGACAGGATTCATTGCCAAACAAATACCCCTCACGAGTCAAAAACAGTATAAAGAAAAATCAGAGCAGAAAAGCCTTCAAGTCAGCAAGCTCCAGGCTAGTAGTTCAGTCTGAAACTGCAGAACTTCTTGTCTGTGCTCCAGTGTGAAGAATAGTCCACCCCTAAAACCAATAAATCCAACAGACACTTGAAAGCAACAGTAATGTCAGAAGCTAGTGCCATAAATGTCAGAAGCTCAAGGGAACAAGGGAACAGCACTGTTAGCTGGTGAGATGAATAACAGGCCAGCTCCACAGGCAGAGGTCCAAAACTCAGTATGTATGTATGTGCTCAGCTGTTCTTTCCCAAGACTTTTAATATGAGTTACTCAAACTGCCTTATGTCTTCAACATGCTTTGCCCCCTTATCTGGTGAAAAAAGATAAACATTACTTAGAAAACTTCTTTGAGAGAAAAGAATTTGAGATTCACCATTCCTGTGAATGTAGGTATCATTATGTACAAATATTTATTCAAAACTTTCAGACTGCATTTTTAGGCCATTTCCATGGTTATAAGGCATTAGATGACTGCTATTGTATTCTTTGCTATATAGTGATGTAAGCTTATCAGTAATTCTCAGAATCAATAATAGGCTGTTTGGAAATTAATTTCTATTTTGTAATGTGATTTTCATTGTATATGTTTCAGGAATAGTACCTTCTCGACTGGCATACTGTTATTTATTTTTGAAAAGCTCACGTTATGAACTTTCATGCTGTATAATTAAATTATAATATAAACTGCGTTTTTGACAAATTTTGGAGGTTTGAAGTTCCGATGTCAAAACAGCAATTTCAACAGATCTACGAGTTCAAACTTGGACGTAATGCAGCGCAAGCTGCTTGAAACATCAATGAGGTATATGGCCAGGGAAGTGTTAACGAACGGACAGCGCGACTTTGGTTCCAAAAATTTTGACGTGGCGATTTTGACCTTGAAGATCAAGAAGGTCACGGATGTCCTTCTGCTATTGAATGATGAATTGAAGGCTCCGGTGGAAGCAGATACACGCACAACTGTTTGAGAACTTGCAGAAGAACTCGGGGTAAGCATATCAACTGTTTCTGAACATCTGAAGAAGATTGGAAAGTTGAAGAAGCTCAACAAACGGGTACCGCAAGAATTGAATGAGAATCACAGAAATCACGGTTTTGAAGTGTTGTCAGCGCTTCTTTTTCACAACCAGAACAACCCGTTTCTTGACCGTATTGTGACGTGCAATGAGAAATGGATGCTCTACGATAACCGGCGACTATCGGTTCAGTGGTTGGACTGCGATGAAGCTCCGCAGGACTTCCCAAAGCCGAATCTGCACCAAAAGAAGGTCATGCTGACTGTCTGGTGGTCTGCTGCTGGTTTAATCCATCACAGCTTCCTGAATCCGGGTGAAATGATCATGGCGTAAAAGTACGCCCAGAAAATCAATGAAATGCACCAGAAACTTCAACGGCTGCACCCAGCACTGGTCAACAGAAAGGGTCCAATCCTTCTGCACAATAACGCATGGCCACACGTTGCACTTGCGACGCTGCAACGGTTGAGCGAGCTGGGCTACGAAACTCTGCCTCATCCACTGTACTCATCACACCTCTCGCCCAGCGACTATCACTTTTTCAAGCATCTCGACAGCTTCCTGTGCGGGAGACACTTCAGAAACAAAGGGGAGGCTGAAACTACCTTCGATGACTTGATTGCCTCCAGAAGTCCAGAATTTTACGCAACCAGAATAAACATGCTTGTTTCTCATTGGCGAAAATGTGTTGATTCTAATGGGTTTTATTTTGATTAATAAATTTTATTCTGAGCTGAGATATGCCACTGCAAACATACAGGTTGAAAACGGCAATTAATTTATAATACTGAAAAAAACAGTACTTCAATTTTAAAATATTATTTCTTCAGATCACAACTGCTTCTTGCTTCTTAAAAAAGAATGACACAGAGTGATAGCAATTCAAGACAATTTATAATTAAAGATTTAATACAAAATCAAAACAAGGCAAAAAGGAAGAACATGGCATATCCTTTGCTGCTGCTTCACATATTTTAAGTAGTATGGAAAATAACTGAAAATCCACAAGGATTCACTCAACCAACACACACCAGAAGTGCTTTCAGAATACAATTCACTTCATTAAGATTTTATTGATTCTCTTTACTATTTAAAGCAGGCTCTGCATATAAATTAATCTGACCCAATCCATTAAATATTGAGAAAATTGTCTAAAACACAGAGAAGAGAAATAGTGAATAGAAAATCTAGGTTAACTACTATAAATCACTGTATTTTCTCAAACAATACATTAATGTGCTTGGGATAGCTCAAGGGTAAGAACATCAAAACTTCCATATTTTGCAAATATAAAGGTTTTCAAATTATAGAATCTTTCACAAAGGTGTCAGATACCACTCAGATTAGCACGGAACAAATGAAAAATATACATGTATGACACACTAATGTGTCATACTATCAGACCATGCTAATATATGCACTGTAAATCATTTGTTGTTGGAATGATCTCTCACCATGTACTCTCACTGCACCCAATGACATCTTTTGCTTGTTTATTTTTCCCTGGTTATTTGTTATTTTTTCTGTTACACGTATTACTTATTGTCTTTCTAAGGAAAGAAATGTGACTTAAAAAAATATCAACTTTAAATACTCAATATTTAAAATACTTCGATTTAAAATATTTTAAAAAGAAAGCTGAGGAGGGTTTTCCCTTGACACTCTTATGCTTTGTAGAAAGTGCAATATTTTGAAAGCACCACAATAAGTTGCTCTCAGCAAAAGAACTGCTTCTCTGTAAATTGGTATTTCCATTGTTACTTATCTTGTCAAGTAGAATAAGATGCCTTTTTTAAGGATAAGCATTAAATTTCTGTCCATCCAACCACTGATTTTATTTTTTATTTTTAACAGATTTTTTTTTCCTAGATGACAAGCCTGCAGGTAGTACCATTTGCTAAGTAAGAACCATAAAGATCTATCTCATGAATAAAATGGTCACAACTGCAGTAAGCAGAAGGCAGAATGGAAATATGGCAATAGACTCAGTGATACCAACTCTTAAGTGTTAAACATACTGGATAGAGAGATCAACCAAGTTCTGACACTTCCCCTTCTCTGTGCTGCTATTACTTAATATTTACAATGAACTTAAAAGATATGTTTGTCTATCAAATATCAGGAGTAAGTAAAGTCACCCAGCACATGCGAAGCACATGTGAAGCCAGCACACATTTTTAATTCTTTCATTTGTCTCTGTGAAGGGGAAGAATGAAGTCTACATCTTTCCCCTTGCAATCTGAAAAGAAATACGTGGTCTTCGAAATCCCATCACATTTCTCTGTCACTGAAATAACCTAATGGAATTTTTGTAATTGTAGAGCAAAGTTTTCTGGAAATAATTATTTCCAATCTGCAAATAAACCAAGTTAAATACTTAGTTAAAAGGGAAAAAAACAAGCTAAAATTCCACTATGAAAGAGTATCCAAAGGTGCCACATTTTTTTTCTAGAGCTAGGGCAGCCAGGTCATAGACTTTGAGATGTATGCAGCTTGCAGATTCTTCTAGTGCAAGCTGGTGATTCTGCTGCATGTACTGCCAGAGACAGTTTTTAGCCATGCTCTTCACATTCAGCTGAAGGAACTTAGATTAATGTTGCTTCACCAGGCTCCTGAAGGTCCCCTCTAATAGTCGTGTTATGTTTTACAGACTGATACCGTGTTTGCAGAGACAGGAAAAGGCGGGCGTGTGGGGGGAGAATCACAGAGAACACGCTCATGAAAGGTCCCAATAAACTACACATGTTCTTCACCAACTCTTGCTGTTCTTTAGGAGAAATTCCAAAGTTACTATAAGCTAAAGAAAAACAGAATGGGGTAATATTAAACTGTTGCACTGCATGAGACAAAATTCAGATGGAATACGAAAAAAAATTAGCATGGATTTTTTCTCAAAATTACATGCAAGAAAATTAAATTATGCATAAAGCATACGTTATGATCTTTCAAACCTTAAGAAAACAAATTAATAGATATTACTAAATTAATAAGGCCAGTGACATAACTTCAGGATGTGACGCAAAACACCAGTCCACCAGTAAAAATTATAACTGCAGAATAGTTGGGGGGGGGTGTGTGTGTGTGTGTGTGTTCTTGTCAACAGGTGAAATATTAAGCCTTTCAGCAATCCAGTATACTGGACAATAAATACCATATATTTTATAAAGAATACGGAATTATTAAACACATTGCAAAAGAAAATTAAATTGGTTTCTAATAATATGTTCCTACTGCAAGAAGCAAGAACTGTTTAACCAGTTAATCTTGTTATTAATGCAGCTTTAAACAGAAAACAATTATGATCCACGAAACTGCCTTTTAAAAATGAAGAGGATCACAAACTAATTACTGAGTAACTACAACTGGCAATTCCAGTGACTAGCTCAGACCAGATCAGCATGACAGAGCATACAATTTACACATAAAAGAGACAGATGGAATTTCAAAAGTTGGTCCAGACTAATGAATTTTGCATGAGCAGACTTAGCAAGCAGGAAAAGTAAAAGAAAATGGTGGGAAAGAAGGCCATTTAACTTCTAACTTTTCTTTGCTAAGCAACATTAGATAGAAGTGTTTAACAGAGGGTAACCTTTGTAAAACATTTAGAGTCTTTGAAATAAACACTGCAAATTCCTTGCTGGATGGAATCACAGATTAACACTTCCCTCCTCCACTCCATCAGTAAAGTGATGGTCCTGGCCAGCATAAATGTAGCTGTTTACTAACGTTACTCATCAGAAGATGAAAAAGTGAGACACACATGAAGAAGCTGATGAATATTGTAAAACAATTTTTATTCCTTGGTTCATTGGTAAGTTAAAGGAATATTTTCTTCATAAGTAAATTTTGGATTTCTGTATTTTTGATTTTCATCTTACCATCATCAAAAGATCTAAGTTTAATTTTCAAAGTTCTCTCCAGTTTCAGGTTACCCCACTTGGAAAAAAAACAACAAAAAAACATACCACAATCTGACCTGTCAACAAAAATTAAATTCCCTTTTGAAAATAATACAGATAGAAAAAAAAAAAGCGCAGATATTTAAAGTATTACAGATTTCACAGAATAAATACTGATTTTTGTCTTTAAAAAACAAAACACTAATGGGAATAAAGGTCTCCATTGCTTTTGTGTCCAACAAGAAATGCATGTTCGGTAGTATCATATATTGTCACATCTGAAAATACAGCTCTGCAGATATTATCTTGAAACTATCAACCTAAACAACAACAATATTATATTCAGCCTTTGCCTAGGAACAGCTATTCAAAGAAATATAGTAGTTAAAAATACAACCTACCCAAAGATCTCAGGAAAAATATGTTTAATTAATGTAATTGAGTTTATTTGGTTTTGGTTTTGTTTTTTAACTGAAGCACTTTAAATAACTAGTTCTCTGCCTTGATGTGATCTGCTGCAGATATTTAGGTTGGACAGATGTCTCATTCACTTAATACTATCCACATTGCTAAAGGTCACTTCCTCAAGCTTTCTAGTTACATTTATAATGGCTTTAAAGTTTTGTTCTCTGCCTCCTCAAATGCTCCTTTACGTACTTAAATGCTACCTAAAACCAAGTGTTTAAGTGTAACGTAAGTATGAAATAAAAATTAATAAAAAGCTCAGCAGCACATGCAGGTACTTGTATTAACTTGTATTAAACTTACAAGTAGCGCACACAGAAAATTTTGTCCTGGAATACTCAGTTCACCTGACTTTACTGCATTTGCATATGATGGCCAAGCTAGCAGTGTAAGTACAAAGTTGGTACTGTTATGCAAGAACTTAATTTCAGTGATCACACTGCCATTGCCTCACTTCCCTCTGCTTCAAAGTCACCGTAAGAACCACCCTCCTCCATCTTCATTATACTAACAAGCACTCTCCCCCAAGGGGAAAAAAAAAAAAAAAAAAAAAGAAGGCAAGCACACCACATAAGACAGAATATGGTTCAAAATACACCAATAGCAGCAGGGTGGTGGGAGGAGAAGGGAGATGATTGGAAAAAAGTAGGAAAAAGAATCAGTGCTACACAACTTCTACTCCCCATGACAAAACAAAGCATCAGTTCTGCATTCCTCACTATACCCTTCCTGGAAATACTCCAAGGTCTCTTAATGTATTCAGAATGAGCCATGTCAAAAGCTGGCCAACTACTGGTAGAAGCAGCAAGTCCTCCCCATCACAGATCCTCTCCATCACTCCCACTGAGCTCTGTGTAACTGCAGGCTTCTGCCATTAATTCATTTCGACATACATCAGTGCAAGTGTGTATGTATGTACAGTGGCTCAGTCACTATATGTACAGTACTGCCTCACTCTACAGAGCACACAAACAAGCAATGATATGCTCATAGAAAACATAATTTGCCATTTTCTTTATAGTAGTTACATACACACACGTCAGCTAAAACCCTTATGTAAAATACCATATAAATAACTTAAGAAATCAAGACCTGAGACTGTTTTCCTACAGATCTGTAGACCACTCAAAACAGCACCTCAACTCTTCAGCAGTTCCCCAATGCAGAGACAGAACTGGCAAAACACGCCTGTCAATAAAGCTTAAGAAGCTTCATACTCTGTAACAAAGTAGAAACACTTTAACGCACAGTGGAGTGCACAAATGCGCTGTCAATGAGTATCATGGTACAATTATTGTTTAAACAGAGCTTTGAATCTCTCTTTACCCTTCACTAATCAATCTCTATTACAGAGAAATACAAAGTTACCCACATAAAGCTGGGCACTAGTGCACTATGTTACTATCAGACTGAATATTAAGTTCATATTCAGGTTTAGCACTGGCCGAAGAGTATTAAAAATGGTATGGCGACTGCCGGTGGTTGCCAAGTTGTACCTGGAGGGAGCTAAACTTGGTTATGAAAAGATACAGGCACTAAGAGGTGAACTCTTGGCTTTTTCACCGTTTACACAGTTACCAGCGGCTGGCACAGAAAGCGCACTTAAGCAACCTCACTGCGGGCTTCAGGCCCTACATGACGATTCCGCACGCGGGCAGCGGGACCAACACCCTCGTTTCCTCCTAGATGTGCCCGGACAGCTCCATGAACACTCTGCGGTAGTTCTTCCTGCTTGCTTACCTCCACCGCATTCATCAGCTACTACTGAGTAAAGCGAAGCAGCCGTGGGCTGGGAGCGCAGGATGCGCGGACCTGCGGAGAGCGCGGGGCCCGCCGCTCGGCTCACGGAAGAGGCAGGCGGTGGATACGCGCCAGAACGTCCGTGCTGCGCGGATAAAGCCCGTCTTACGCGCCCGCGACCCCAGGGACTACGCGGCTCCCAAGCCGGGAGCGGCCCCACCGCGGCGCCCAGCACCGCTGGGAGGGGGCAGAGGAGCCGCAGCTGCCGCCCGCGGGAGGGCTGGGCCGCGCCCCGCCGAGCGGCTCCCCGTGACTCCCGCCCCGGTCCGGGGGGGGCCGCAGGCGGCATCACTGCGGATCCCAGGCGAGTGCCGCTGCGGCCCTCGCCCGCTTCCCCTCCGACAATGCCGGTCGCCCCACACCGCCTCTCGACCCCACCGCACGGCACCTCTCCCGCCGAGGCGCCAGGGTCGGCCCCACTTCCCCCGCCCCACGGCCCCTTCCGGGGCCCACCTGTCGACCCCGGCTCTGGTATCCGCTCCGCGAGGCGCGGACAGGGCCCGAGGCCGCGGAGGCCCAGGCACCGCCCCGACGGCTACGCGGAGCGGCGCCATCCCCGCCTCCTACCTGCGGCCCAGGGCGGCGGGACCCGGCGCGGAAGGAGCAGCGAGGTACCCAGCGCGGCGCGCTCCGCACGGCAGGGCTAAGGGCGGGGCGCAGGGGTGGCGGGCGGGCCGCCAGCTAGTGGCGGCGGTGGGCGGTGCCGGGCGGCGCCGCGCGCTCCGGTCTGAGCCAGCCGCGGGATGGCGCGGCCCAAAGGCGGACGGTGGCTCCGCGCACCCCGCAGTGGGATGGACACAACCGGGGTCTGGTTGGCGCCGTGCCCCCCCCCGGTCTCGCCTCCTTCTCTCCCGTGCTCCCTTCTCTCTGTATAACCGCCCCTCGCGTGCTTGTGTCAGTGAGGAGAAGGCCGAGGCTACGCTAGAGGCTGCAACGGGACAGGCTGCGCTGGGCCCCGAGGTGAGCAGCACCTCGGAGGGCCGCCCTGGGCTGGCCCACGGCACCCGGAGTGGGGCAGGGGCTTGCTGGCTCCATGCAGCTCTGCGGCTTCCTGTGGTTGAGGCCAGGGCTGCGCTGGAGGAGGCAGGGGACATCATCAGCTGGGCCGTGAGTTCAAGTGTCAGGATCCTCCTGCAGAGGCGACTCTGGAGTGATGGGCGCTAAGTCTTCTTGCACAAGCCTTGCCCTCAACCCCTTCCACCTGTTCTGATACTCTCTAACAATAAACTTCAGTCTCACATATCTTTTTGCTTTGTACAAAACTACAAGAAAGGATCAAGTAATCATCTCTTGGTGACTTTCTCTTCACTAAAATACCGCCAATCTCTGTCTATAGCCTCTGTGGTATTTTCACATCTATGATGTCTGAACACTGAATAGATAGAAACGTTTGGTAATGGCTTTGCCAACAGCCAGTCTGATTATTTCCCTATTTTAATTTGCTACGCAAGGATTCAGCAAAGATGCTATTACTGCACTGAACCTTGCAAACAATTGCCTAACTTCCCTCCTGTAAGTAAAAATAAAAGGGAAGGGAAATAAAGTATGACATCATAGAGCTTTCCCTCTGCCCCCCTTCTCAGTAATAGTTTGTTGGAAACTGAACCACACAGCTGTATTTCTAATACCCCTGGGGCAGAACTGAGACAGATTTTGTTCCTAAAACTGGATCTTTAAAGGCACATGCTTAAATACATAGTGTCCTGGTTTAAGGCCAGAAGGCAACTGAATACCACTCCTTCCCACTCAGGGATGGGAAGGAGAAATAAAAGCTCAAGAGTCAAGATAAGGACAGGGAGGGATAACTCACTAATCACAGCCATGAACAAAAGACAGACTCGATTATGGAACAAAAAAGAACATAAATTTTATTTGAACATTGCCACCACCAACACTAATTTACTAATCAGAGTAGGACAGTGAGAAATACAACCGCATCTTAAAAACACCTTCCTACCGCCCCTCCCTTCTTCTGAGGCTTAACTTCACATCTGATTCCTCTCCTCCTCACCCCAGCAGCACAGGCAGCAGGGGATGGGGGTTGTGGTCAGTTCATCACCTGTTGTTTCTGACGCTCCTTCCTCCTCTGGGGGAGGACTCCTCACACTCCATTGTGGGGTCCCTGTCATGGGACTCAGTCCTCCATGAACTCTTTCAATGTGAGTCCTTCCCACATGGCTGCAGTTCTTCACAAACTGCTCCCAGCAATGGACTACTCCAGCGCAGGCTTCCCCCAGAGTCATGGCTTTCTTCTGGTGCAGTCACCTGCTCTGGTGTGGGTCCTCCACAGGCTACAAGTGGGCATCTGCTCCACTGTGAACCTCCATGGGCTGCCAGGGAACAGCCTGCTGTCTCACCACAGACTGCAGGGGAATCTGCTCTGGTGCATCACCCCACTCTCCAACAGACCTTGGTGTTTCCTCCTCCTCTCAAGTTTCCCTTCTTAAATATGTTGTCACAAAGATGCAGCTACCATCACTAATTGGCTCAGCGGTGGTCAGAGGTGGGTCTGACTTGAAGCCAGGGAGCTTTGAGGAGCTTGTCACAGGAGACACCTCTGTACCCCCTCCCCTGCTACCAAAATCCTGCCACACACATAGCTCAAATTTATTACCCTCCTTGGGAATGCCTAGATGGCTTCTGTACAAAGCCCATGCTCTGGCCCCAATGATCAAGAAAGCTGCAGGTCATCTGGTTTTGTATTGCAAAGAAGACACGCATCCTGACTAGCCAGACTAGGTTCTCATTGTGCACCCAGATACACCTGGAATTTGCATTTCTTGCAAATTCTCAGCTAGAACAAACAACAGAAACACAAAGAACAATGGTTTTGAAGCTCTGCAAGTCCTTAAGAGTCAATGGTTTTGCAAACTCCCAAAAGTGTTCTAAGAACTAAATTAGTAGATTTAGTACAGAACACAGAGAATACATCTGGTCAACCAGCAGTGTATGAAAAGGAATCTGGAGTGTAATTCAGAGTCATTATGATGCTCTGTGTTGCTTACAGTACATGAACTCCTTTCGTTCACGATGACATTTGCAATACTAGTTTTAGCCTGAGTGAAATCTCATCTTCCTATGTTGTCCTGCAGTATAAATGAGGCTATAGAACCATGTGAGTCAGTATATCAGAACTTTGCTCCAACAAACTTCCCCCGTTTGCTGTCAGCTGAGTTGTCAGTCAGTCTATGAGATGGACTTCCAAGGTTGATGGTCAGGGGGAGGGTGTCGATGGGCAGTAGTGGTGATAGGAGATAACAGATGCTTGGGGGTGATCCTAGAGTGTTCTAGATTAGTAACTATTTAAAATAAAACATGCTTTACTGATTAGCTGTTTTCCCCAGCAAATCAGGTTATTTTAGCATTTAATTAACTGCATTATGTAAATAACATTATCACACTGACAGAATTACTGTGGTGCAAAATTGTCTTTTAAATTTCTAGATATCAAAAGGCAGGTCCTGAAAACTTCTCCTAAATATAGGATCCGAACTCCACACCAAATATTTGAAAATAAACCTAGATCTTCCTAGAACTGCATAATTTTAAAAGTTCTGCATTTTCCATGCATCAGGCAAGTCATTAAATTTTTTCTAAGACTGACTACTGTATTCCAAGATGACTACTATTTCACAATTTTTTTTTCAGTGCTTTTAAAGTCATCTAAGATTTTACATGCAGAACAAGGATACTTTGAAGTGCTTGGGCTTTGTTTTCCTCACTTAAGATCTGGTTAACACTTTTTAGTGTTGCTGCTTCAACACAGAGAAAAACACAGACAATTACAGACTATTTGCATCATCACCCTGACTGGAACATGAAGTACCTACATCATATGGTGGCTGTGCTCACCAGTAGGTTTCTGCATCAATGACAGTCAATTACAATGACAATATAACTCAATTTTTAAAAGTAAACATAATATTAAAGGTAAAACACACAGAAAAAGGGCTTTATTTACTTTCCTCTCTGTAAATTCCTATTTATTCTCCTTAGAGAGCTTTTATCAAAAGACTTTCTATCCTTGCTTTTGTATATTCCAGGCTTGTACATTGGAAACTGCTATGGTGATTTGAGCATTAATGAAGCTATTAAATCACAAGGGCTGAAAGCTGAGCAATTGAAACACAGTGTGTTTAATTCTTTATTTTTTTGTGCATGGATGTAATTCCCAAACCTAATAAGACAGACCTTTTTTATTAAATATTCAGTTTCTTTCCCCTTATTAAAGATTGTAGCCATTCTGAAAATTGATTTTACTGGAAATCCATAACCACATTCTGGATAAAATACAAAGTACTTATTTGGGGGAAGGAGGAAAGAGAAAAACAGTTCCAACAGGGTATGACTGTAGTAGCAGCATGACTTTTACACTGAAAAAAAAAAATAATCAACTGGAATATTATTATATTAGACGACAAACAAGAAATATCTATTGCCCTACAACTTAACCACTTTTGCCATCCAAACCCAAAAGCTTGGTCATTTTTTAACATCTCTTAAAAGGCTATTTGGCTAACTTAAAAGAAACTATAGTGAAATTTACTTAAAACCTAAACAAAAGGTCTTAAGTACACCATTTAATAAAATCCCACCTTTATTTTTTATATACCAAACTAAAAAAATTTAGTAAGTGCAAAAAGTATCCCCTGGTTTACTTTTTGGGACAAATTCACTTTCTGCCTAATCAAGCTGATTTCAGGAGGAATTACAGCTACTTAAGCAAGGGTGAATTTGTGTCCAGATGGAGATAGTAGACACAAGAAAGAATGTGAAAAAGGTGGTAGTTTTAGAGCTTTGTGTGTTTTGCAGATGTTCAGTTAGTACCAACTCTGATTCAGACCGTGCTGAAGCAACAAACAGAACCAACCAACACGAAAAGATGCACTCTGTCCTAAACTGTAAAAGTTACTGGGAAAGGGAAGTGAAGTTTTGGATCAGTCTTGGACAAATGTTGCATTTAATGTACAGATGTAAAGGAGAAGGCGAAGGCAACAGAAAGAACTTGCTAACATTGCTCTAAAGCTGTTAAATGATCCTAAGTAAGTTTATCAATATCAATATGTAAATCTATTAAATAAGCAAGAGAAGCCATGAAGACATGTTCATGACCAGCCCAGATTGCTCACAGAGGTTGTACAGTTTCCATCCTTCAAGGTTCTCAAGACCAAACTGGATGAAGTCCTAGGTGACCTGGTCTGACCTCACAGATAACCTTGATTTGAGCAAGAGGTTGGACTAGAGACCTGAGGCCCTTTCCAGCCTGAATTATTGTGTGTGGGAATTAATAATGATTTAGAACAGAATGGAATAGGATAGGACAGAATGAAATATTTCTGTTGGAAAGGACCTACAATGACCATCTCATGCAACTGCCTGACCAATTCAGGGCTGACCAAAATTTAAAGTATGTTAACGGCGTTGTCCAAATGCCCCTTAAACACTGACTGGCTTGGGGCATTGACCACCTCTTTAGGAAGCCTGTTCCAGTGTCTGACCACCCTCTTGGTAAAGAAATGCTTCCTAATGTCAAGTCTGAACCTCCTCTAGCACAGCTTTGAACCATTCCCATGTGTCCTGTCACTGTATCCCAGGGAGAAGAGATCAACACCTCCCTCTCCACTTCTCCCCTGTGGAGGTTTGAACAGAACCGTCAGCCAGACCCGACATGGCCAGGCGTTCACCTGCCCCTCTCCGCTCTGGTCAGATAGGGGAGGGACAAAAGAAGAGAATTCGTGGGTTGAATAAAAAAGAATTTACTTAATATAACAAGAGAACAACAGTAGCAATAGTGAGTTCGAAAAGAAAACGGGTAAAATGCAACAGTGGCTTACCGAGTGCGGCGACCGCTCCCCACAGCAACACACGACCTGACCAACAGTCAGCGTGCTGCAAACCCCCAACTAAACACCGAGAGAGGCCAAGAGCTCCCTGCCCCTGGGCATGGCATCACATGGTATGAAATACTCCAATGAAAATTAACTCCATCCTGGTCGAAACCAGGACACGCCCCCCCCGGAAGCTGTAGAGAGTAATGAGGTCATCCCTCAGCCTCCTTTTCTCCAGACTAGACAAGTGCAGTCCTTTGCTGCTCTTCACAGGACATACAAGCCTTCCAGTCTTTCCGCCAGCTTTGTTGGCCTCCCCCGGAAGCATTCAACCACCTGAATATCCTTAAATTTTGGGGCCTAGAATTGCACAGTTTGAGTCAATGTTCACATGTTCATATCTAATACGATAACATAGAAAACGCAGGAATTTCCAAGCTTTTACTTTTTTTTTTTTTTTTTTTTTTTCTCCATTCTACTTCAAATACAATGTCAATTCAGTCTTTTGAATTCTTTTGGTTTCATTTTCTCCTTTGCAAACCTCAGTAGCTTGTAATTCTACATTTACTGTGCAAGTACTATTTAAAAACTACTACAGACTCTTAGTTAAGTTTCACAAATGGTTCAAAATATTTCCCAGAATAGTCTTTTGTAATAAGTTATGGAGACTTCAGATACAATATTTTAAGTCTAAATATATTCTCAGCCCTCACCCGAGAGTAATAAAAAAGTTATCAAGAATAGGAAGACAAATAAGACAGGAGGTCCAAATGGACTTGTACTCAGATTTTAAAAGATTCACAAGAGTTTTAGTACTTATATTAGTATACAATAAATAACTTTATGAAAGGAGTAGTTATTCCTACTCAAAAGATGTATTAAAACAGGGCATTTAGTGAGATGTGAACTCTGACCAAATAGGCTTTGTTGGAAGCAAAGATAATTGCTATTACGTTAGGAGAATTCTTGGTCTGGTACAAAATGTGCATCACACAATTACCTTGTTATTCCCTGTTGGTGACTTCTGTCCCTTTTACTGAACAGAACAGAGATATGTAAGTGTGGTGAATCAGCAAATGGGTTTGATGGTACTTGGACATCAGGTTATATAGATGAAGAATGTTAAACAAGAAGTGTATTTCTCAACAAACACATTGAATAAAAGATGTATCCAGGCAAAAATAGTTTAATATACCTCCCTTTTAAGCTAATCCTGAGATACCCATGTAAAAGATGAGAATTTCCTTTCCTGTACTTCTCATTTTTCACTTGATTAAAACCAAGTAATTTCTCACTAGAACCTCTCAACCACATAATCCTGTTTAGATCAGAGCAATTATCACTAAATTAGGCTCTTTCTGAAAGAGCATGCACCACTAGACATTGTAATTTCCACATAAAAGTTTGTCTTTTCCAGCAGCTTTATGACAGAAAAATATACATTGATTTCAGTATAGCTTGGAAGACAAAAAAAGATTTCTAGTCATGTTCAAAAAGCTGATTCTTCCCTTAGTAGCAGATCACATGACAATTTATAATTCTTAGAAGTCTGGACTAGAAGTCTATTTCTGCATACTACATTCATACATTACGTCATGTGGCAACAAACTGTTTTCCATCCATCTGATGTCTTTGTTCTTTTTTTAGCAAGTACACATTAAAACTGTTTTTGTATCAGTGCAAAGATTTTAAGCTTCTTCTAAGGTCTTTCCAACACTAGCTTCTACCTCTTTTATATATGGAAGTTCTCTGTATTTAGAGCATCCTCCTCCTCCTCAAAGAATGGTATTTGATGCCACTCACACACACTCAGATCTTTCTAAGATTTTTCTACAGTGTGAATGGCAAATAGAACTTGTCTCCAAAGTACAGATGATTTGCAGGGTTGTCATACTGTATCAAAATTCAGCTTGTTCATTGAAGGAAAAAAGAGGGATCAGAAACAAATGCACATGCTTTGAAGACCCAGCCAAACCTCCAGATAGCTACTATGCAGGGGACTTCAGAGACGGAATACTGAGTCTTTGCTATTCTTAATGGAACTGTATTTGATTAGACCACAGGACTGTAACTTTTAGAAAAGAATAGTTAGAAAGGTGATGGAGATAATACAGCATGTGGTCTAGAGTATGCTGGGGTTTATTGATTTATTTATAGATGTTTGATTTTTTTTATTCCGCATCTGTTTTCTACAATAATACACTCTGGACTGCTTTGTTATCATACTGTTTTTTATATTTCAGAGCAGAAGATGGTTGTTTTTAAGGGCTAAGTGAGGCAGAAAATAAATCAGTATTTAAAAATATTCAATCAAATTTGTCCTCTCCACAAAACCAAGCAAAATTAAAATGCTTGTTTAAAAAGAAAAATAAAAGAATATAAACAATGACTAGAAAGTACCCTTCTTTTCTTCCACCAGTTCTTCCAGAACTTTTTGGAAAAGCTTTTGCAGTTTTTATCTTTAACAAGTCACTTATGGGTCTATCAACAATATAATTGCTATAAACTGATAAAGAAAAAATGCAGGAAAATTGAAGTAATAGTATGCTTCCACCTGTGTTAGATGACAGAAAAAGGTGTTAAATCCCTACATTATGCCAACTGAATAGTCCATTGCATTGAAATGGCTACTAAAAGTCTTTGATAGATCTCTTCTGCCATCTTCCTTTGAACTGTTTTTTGTTATTAATCAGTGTATGATAATTATTTCTTTTGTATGCCCAAGCTTGTTTATATGGCTTCCTACAATATTGGATCAAAGCACATGTGCTTTCTCTTAACAAATATTACTTGCTAATATATTTATATAGAGAACTGTGAAGGTTTGAACTCAGCCGGCAGCCAGATGCCACATAGCTGGCCATTCACCTCTCCCTTACCCCTCTGGTAAAATTGGGGAGGGACAAAAGGAAGAGAATTTGTAGGTTGAATGAAAAGAAAGAATTTACTGAATGTTAACAAGAGAACAACAGTAACAATAGTGAGTTCAAAAAGAAACAGGTAAAATACAGCAGTGGCTTACCAACCGTGGCGACCACCCCCCCCCCCAGCAACATGACCCGACAAGCAAATGGCGCAAGCCCAACCCCGAGCGAAAAGCCCCCATAGTGCACATTAGGAATATGTTGGGGAAGACCATCTGGGTTACTCCTACATTGGGTAAATGTAAACCCATGCGTGGGATTAGTTTTGCCCAAGGACCTGGGTGCACTTGGTGGGTGATGCAGGAGGATGGAGAAGTCCGGTGTGTGCCCCAAGGAGATTTGATTTTAGGCAAGAACAGCCAATCAACCAGACTGTCAAATAACCTGTTATTTCAATTTGTGCCCTGCAACATCCTCCTGCCACATCCAAAGCCTCCTGCTGCACCGACTGAGCCAACTCCACCTCATTCCTCAGCCTTAAAGACTGTCATGACAGATGGAACCCAAAGTTATGGACTAAATGAACACAGCAGACATTATGGAATATAATCCATAGATTAAGGGAATTATATCTGTGAGACCTGAAAAAAAGAGGGGGTGGTGATTCCTTCAGACGTATTTGGAAACCTGGGCATGACATCACATGATTTGAAATACTTCAATGAAAATTAACTCCATCCTGGTCAAAACCAGGACAAGAACTCAAGTTTATGTGTCTATTATAATAAACAAAACAGATAAAACAGGATTAAAAATAATTTTAGGAGTTTTTACAAACATTTTTGTGTTTTGGTCCATTTGGTAATGATGCTTAATATTTGAAGGAAATGTTAAATGTTTATTTAAACTACATTTCAGGGTGGTAGTATTTTGGGAGTTACAGTCATACTCAGCCACTGATTTTCTGTGAACTTTTTCTCTGACCTCTGTCAAATCTGTTTGGAACAGGAAGTGCAGTTCAAAATGTTTAATGTGAGAGAGAGTCCAACTGCATAATGAAACTGGACTAAACCAGGTTCAAATCAGCTCAGTACAGTCTATGTTCTTATCATCTTATTGCCAGAGTAGTAATAGGAAACAGAAAAGCAGTCACAGTGGTTCTGTTTGTAATGTTACTATCTGGAGCATGAGGAAGCACTGCAGAATGTGTGACTATGGTTCACACCTTTTTCGAGGAGTGATTTCAGTATAAAATGATAAACACTCATAAGTCATGTCCTCCGCTGACAAGAGAAATTTTTGCTTATTTGTATATTAATGGCTTATTTGTAAATTCTTTTCCACTGAGCCTACTGAGTCAACTACTCACTGTACTTCACATATACTCTTAGAAGAAAACCAAATGGAGAGAAGTTGCCAGCTACCTTGTTTTTATTTAGGAGCACGTAAAAAAAGTTATGCCACAGCTTTGGTTGACTGGAAGATACACATAATTAAATTTTAACAGTTTTTTTTTTAAAAATGGTAAACAAGTGTACATTCAGTTGTGTGCAACACCAACACTGTCAATAACACAATTACACTACAAAAAATGAAATGTTTTAAGTATAGAGCTGTGAAACCCTTCATATTTTTGGTATCTAATGAGTATTTAACCTGCATTTTTAGAATCAGTCTGCTGAAGCCATTTCATCTGTGGTAAACACTGAAAACAGACCTTGTGTCAAAGTGAATGTAATTATATTTACACTGGCTCTGGAGAGCCCTACTCAAAAATACTACTTGGAAGCTCTCCCTTCTGCAACTAAAATGTGAAAGGTATTAACTAACTTTATGAAGTCCGTTATTAACAACCAGCCCACTGAACTTACAAAAGTGGACAATATTTTCATACATTTGGGATAATTATAATAATTCCAGATTTTTTCATGCCACAGATAAAATCACAAGAACTTCTGAGACTGGATGATTACATAACCCATTAACACAAAGTTTCACTGACTTACTAATGCTTCTCACAGCTCCTATAAAATCTGTAATTATTTTATTTTTATGAGAGCTGTTGTTAACCACCTAGATTGGAAGGAGAGAGGTATGAAAATTCCCAGGCCATGATGAATCCTGAGTATTTTGCAACAGTAAGCACTGAGTTCTGGTAGCCCATAGCCTCTTTCTACTGTGGGATGGTAATAAAACACAGATGGATTATTTACAATTTTTAGAAGACACTTACTAGCAGACCAGCTGTAACCATTTCTATTTTTACAAAATCTGCTTTTTAATATCACTATCACCTTTTTGTAGAAACATACAGCAAAGCAAATAAAACTGTCTTTTTAGTAAACAAAAAAAGGTTTTGATAAAAACACATAAAAGACAGTTTTATCCACTGAATGATATACAGGTACTCATATACAAGCATGTATACTAAACAACAAAAGAGAAAGTGTATTTGAATGTTACAGGTCTGACGTAAACACAAGAGTAAAAATAAGGAGAGTCAAAAGTGACAATACATTAACTCATTCCATCATGCCTAAATATTGCAGCATATATGATAAAAAATAATTCAAATGCAGAAAACATCTGCTTATCTTCAAAACCAGGCAAAAGAGATCTCTTTGGAAATGTAGCTAAATTTAAAAAATGCTTGTAGCCACGTTGTGTGTTACATTTCAGCCCACAAAAGAGATTCACAGGGAGATTATAAACTCCTGAAAATAGAAGTTTATAACATACAATGCCTACAGTGAAATCAAGAGCCACTGCAACACTGAAAATACCACTGCACTGGTATTTTCTTTTTGTACGAGTTTATGGTAGATATTTGAAGACACTGAAAAGGGACACGTGCAGATTTTCCATTAAAGGTGTGCAGTTCAGTATTTTCTGAAATGTTTCAGAAAATGAGGAAAGACATTTGACCTAAGTATGTAGCGTGCACACTACTTAACCATATATAAAGATTCTTAGGTGCACTATGAACTGCACACCTCAATGGCTTTTGAAAGGTCAGTAATTTAGTTGAATGCACACTAAAGAATTGTTTTAAGTTGCTTCCAGTTTTGCCTGATCAACTTCATTTCTTCTCAGAAAGAGGTTCACCAGTAAGTTCTACATCTAGCGAGGCCTCTTCAATAGATAGCTTAACATTAGATACACAAACAGAAGATCCAGGGGTAGCTGTAAAGAAACAAAAAGTATTAGGTTTTACACTTAAGAATATCCATGCTAAAAAGCATCAAAAGCAAGAAAAATGAGTTACCTAGCGGAGAAAAAAAGTGCTACACTGTATCTAATGAAACCAGAAATGCAATGGGATGATGTTATAGAGGCCCTTTAAACAGCAGAGCCATACAAAAGCAGACTGTAGCTGGCCGACAGTTCAGACTGAATATACTAATGACTGAATGCATCATCAAATATTGGCAGCTTTAGTCAGAACCTGGTCACAGAGCTCTATGTTCAGAAAACATCTTAGAAATTCTGCTATTTACATAAATAAATTTCCTTTGCTTGTCTTACTTGGAGGTAGCTCTAAGTACTGTCATACTTAGAACAAAACAAGACCCCATGAATTTTCAGGCTACAGAAATTCTTTCACACACCTCAGAGGATAAGAGAAAGTAAGTATTAATGCAGTTTTACTGTTAAAACTATTTATGCAATGCTAAAACTATTTATGCAATTGAGTTTTCACTGACCCGTAAAGTGATCCCACTTACACAGACAGGGAATGTTAAGAAATAACTACCCTACGAAATTATGTAATATATAAGAAAGAATCCTACTGCTGGAAATAATGTAATCAAGTTAGCCATTCTGCCTCTGACAGAACTTACATAAGGTTGGTTTCTCTATTGCTAGCCTTTCAGGCAAAGTTTCAAGTGATGTTGGTTGAATTTTTGCAGGGGTATATGTATTTAAAGAAATTTTTCTTCCTGACAGTGGAATCATGTAAGTTGGAGAAGCTGAAAGGGGGGGAGGGGGGGGGAAGAAAAGATACACATCATTAATAGTAAAATACTCTCATCTGAACAAAATGTCAAAAATTGTAGCCACAGAACTGTGTATCTATCCAGCAATATAGATGCCACAGTTACATAACATGCAGCTCAGCTACCTATTTTTGACTCTAGTGTCAAAACTTCAAAGCATGAAAGCCCAATTTAAAGATGTCCTTTTAACCTCAGAAAGCACATGATAACTTTATGCTGCTAAAGCAGCCAAGCCAAATTTCAGTAACAGCTGCCTTGCCAGAAGACTTCCAAAAGTATTAGTGCTACTTCTCATAGGTTATAAAGATTGCACTGGAATAGGCATTTAGTCCAAAACACCTATGAAAAGTACATACAATATGTGATTCTCTAGACAACTTCCAAACGTTAAAGGAAAGCAGAATGAAAGCAAAGCACCTATGGTCTCAATTCACAGAATCACAGAATCATCTAGGTTGGAAAAGACCGTGACGATCATCCAGTCCAACCATTAACCTAGCACTGACAGTTCCCAACTACACCACATCCCTCAGCGCTATGTCGACTCTACTCTTAAATACCTCCAATTCTGTCAGGTATAATTTCCGATCACTCCTTTGTAGAAAGGTGACAACCAGACTACCACAGGGTATGACAGGTTTTTTAAAAATATTTTTTCATCTTCTGTACTCTAAATTCTGAACTAATTTTCAAGAGTCACAAACTTCCTAACCAGTGTAACAAAGAATTTCAAATAGCTAAGAACTTTAAAACACTTGTAAGCCTCCCTGGGTTCTTTTTCAGTTATGTTTTCTTAAATTGCTTATTTTCCTTCTCAGATGTAGAAGGCCTACCCTATCAAATTAGCTGCTAATTAAAATCTAAATGGTATAAAACTAAAATAACAGGGAAAAAAAAAAGGGAAAATCCTGTAATAGAAAAAAAAATTTAAAATCCTGTAACAGAAAAAAGAAAAAAATTCTAACAGCTAGGTAACCTTTGTATCAGTAGTAGTAAGTACAAATTTTCTGATCAAACATGAGTCTTTAGACATTTCCTCAGGAAGAATAATTTTCAATCACCTGACATGACACATGAATTATAAGCATCCTAATATGTGGTAAATCTGACCTAACTGAAACTGTTTCCAAAGACACAGCAGTAGAATCACAATGGGAAGTCATCTTCCCAGAGACATGCATGTGGATAGAACTCAGTTTGCATTTCATTTCACGATCACTTAAACATTAAACATGCAACACAAACTACTAAAAAACTAAGTAACTGCAGGGCACTCCACAGGTGAAACCCCAAGTATCACTGAAAGAAACAGGAAATTCACAGTTGTAAGATGTAAAAGGTTTGTAAAAGACAACACTACTCTGCTGAGGTTACTGCCGGTACAACAGCAGAGTATAAAGCTGAAAATACTGTGTGCTCACTAAAAAGCTTTCCTTGTAATTCAGCTATCACTCATGACAGTACAGGCAAGTTCTTAACATGAGGAAATAAACCCTTAGTTTACTATCCCAGTCAACACAGACATTACTTCAAAGAATTATGAGTGTCCATACTGCAAAAATTAAAATTATGCTCTACGTACACATTTCATTTTTTTAAATGCAGTATTGTTAGTTTACCTGTTAGCTGTAAAATACTGGAAAGATTGACTAGACAATATTTAACAATTTCAAATTAACATAATTACAAACTAAAATTAGTACATGTCTCCTGTAGATTTTCCCTTGACGGAGCAGCAACAGAGGCAAGAAATTCATCCACTTGCTTCAGAGACAAGGAGTTGTGGAGAGTTTCCAAAGGGCAAATAGAAGGAACCATGGAATATAGTTCAAAACCTGAAAGAAAAATAATAAAAAAAAAGAGATTTCCAAACATAAGACAGGATTTAATCTACTGCATGGGCAAGTATTAATGCATGATAAAAAGTATTACTTTAAATCAGCACATGCAGACATAGTCTTCAAATCATGGACACTAAATATTATAGGAGTTGGAACAAGATGTGCCAACTTCCAGGGTAACTAAAGATAGCATGTAACATACCATGGGATACAAATCCCATGTACACAAAAAGTGGTCTTCAAATATTTGCAAGTAGAGCACAGTTGTAATCAGTTCATGAAAGATAACTTTCTTCTAAGACAAACTTAGTAAACCACTAAAAAAATGTCAGGAAATGGTAGTATTTCTCCTACTCATTCTCATACCTGGCATGACACTGAATAGGTAACTCATTCATGCAAGTAAACTAGGATAGCTATGCTGTTATCTGTTAGCAGATGAGCTAAAAAGCTACAACTTCCAAGAAATAAATTTGCTGAATTCACGTTCTAACATCTTCAGTATTCTGTGAAAACAAACTGTTGTCTTCAATATCAAAAGAAAACCACTGTTAGCACTTCTGTACCTTGAGGTTACATTTTTTAACTCTGTAAGACAGGTTTACACCTACCTTTATGCATTTAAACACAGTACTTACAAGAGTAGAAGTTTCATGTATTAGAACAGGTTAAGTACAGAAACCCAAAATCTAAAAATGTATTGGACTTTGCTTTTCTACATTAGTATTGATTATACATCAACCATGCATATCCATATTACTAACATAGTAAAAAGCATTTAAACATTTTAGCAAAAAAACCCAACCACCAGTTCTCTAAAGTGATGCAGGTTTGATAACTCAATGAACAGCTCTTCACACAACTGCATTTCAGAAGAGGAAAATATTTCCATTAGTGTTTCCAACATACAGCTGTAATATTACAACTCTGCAATTCAATATTGTAAATTTACAGTTGGTACATTTCTTTTAAGATATTTAAATGAAGAAACAATAGTGAATGAAATAATGTTTAGAATTTCAGTTCAAGGTACATTTATGAGAGCATTATGACTGTAAACTGTTCCCTACCCTAAAATAATAAACATCAATATTTCTGTAATATCCAGTGTTCCCCATTCACTCCCCATAGAGAAGGAACTCAACAAAATTTCAACTTCCAAATGTCTGTATTCATATTTGGATCCACCTTGGTCATGTTCAAATTTGAGGGACAGTCGCTTCAAATATACAATCAACTTAAGTGTACATATGTCAGCTTCATTTATATTACAAATAAAATGTTGCACTTCATGGAAACTTGGTTTTCACATACAAAAGTTATGCTAACATACAAAAGATATGCTACCACATACTTAATTTCTATTTTCCTATAAAGGCAGTAGCTAAGCTTCACTGTAAGCACTAAGATGGCCGGCATACATATTAATATCCTAAATAACTATGCATGCATGCAAAGCATAAACCCTTTCTTTGCATTACAGTAAAATATAAGATTTATCCTTTACCCTGACAGAAAAGTCACTATCACTTGAACGAGAATTTATTTTTTAAATTTTGCAAAGAATGTAGTGGGACAATGTCAGGTTAACTTCATAATAACTATTATTGTTATAGTTCAAAGGAATTTCAAAATACACCAATGCCCTTTTTAATGATAAATATTTTATGATGTTACGAGAAATAAATTTGAATTTTAATGATGAAGAAGCCTGACAGTATCCTGTTAAAAAAAATCAATTTTCGGTAAACTAACTGCTTTTGAGTTTCGGCTGTATTTATTCTTAAAGCACTGTCCCCATCAAAAGGCAAGACAATGAAAGGGTAAGTAAACGCAGCATCTCAAAAAGCCACCCTGCTGTCTTACATTTAAAAGCTATAGAGACATACCACTGGAGCCTAGAAATTCCACAGAGGAAATGGACCAGCACCTAAAGAGGTGTGAGTGTTCTGCACAGGGGCCCAGAAAATAAGGTAAAGCACTGTCAGAAGATACTTGTTTCACCATGTTCCTTGAACTAAAGATGGGGGGTAGTCTGAAATGAGTTAAGAGGGTGTGATAACAACATAAAAGTAAGAAAAAACAGAGTGAAAGGGACAAGGAGAATCAAAATGATAGTCCAAAGGACAGACAAAACAACATCAATATGTTCTTATGTTAGTAGAGAACCCTTGGAAACCTGTAATACACTTCATAGGAGCTCATACAGCATGCATTAATCTTGCAAGAGATGGGTGGTAAAACTGCTGTATTAAATGAATCAGAACAGTCAGTGCATTCATTAAAAGCAATTTAGCTCATTTTTAAAAGAATGAGTCACAAAAATTGCTAAATAGAACAGAAAGTAATCAAATTATTAGACACTGACACTCAAATGCAGTTCTTTCTGACCTTGTATTTTTTTGAAGCATTATCTGATTTGAGTCTTAAGATAACAAACAGACTCCTAACCTTCCTATTTGAAATAGGATACTAGAATTGGCCTTTTAGGTCAAACACTGTCTTAATGGTATTAATTCAGCCTTACTATAGTAGTCTCCCTTCAAGAAGCACTGCAGTGCAAAAAGTCACTATGGATTCCAACTGAGTGTAATAAAGGACACTTTGCTTCTCAGCAAAGCCAAACAAAAACTCAGTCTTTTTTTTTTTTAAACCTTGTTTCTAAAGCAAATATATTTCGAATCTAACATAAAAATGCTGATGATTTCCACTGTTGTTTCAATGCTATCACCATCACTGTACTCAGCCAACAGTCATCACATTTAAAAAGTTCCAGTTAAGAAATCTGGAAAAGCTTCACTAAGATCCGGTCAGTGCTGAAGACCGAGTCTAGTTTCCATATACAGGATACATTTTGGGCCTATATAATCACACAGAAAGGTAGGCATGAAATATTTTGCTGAGGAAGAGAAAGACATACCTCTGTCCTGTGTGTTAAACAAGAATTTTTGTAACTATAGTAGACTGAAGACAAGTTAACTCTCACTCTTGAAGCTCAAGAGGTCAATGTAAGCAACAGGCAGCTCTCTTGCTGTGATTTTTAGTGCAATATTTAAGTAATTCGGACATCTGATGAACAGAGAAGTATGATAAAGTGAAATAAATTTTTGTCCGATGATAAATATACCAATTTAGCAGGAATGGAACCAAAATTGTGCTTTAGTTTTTTAATTTAGCATCACTTCAAGAAGACAGTCAAACTCCAGTTGTCAGTTCAGTGATTTCTTTTAGCATCAGGAGGCTCAGGGACACAGCTCAGCAGGAGAAAGACCGAGAAGAAACAGCAGCTATCAAGAAGTGTATGCCCAATAAAGATCAGGTTTAATTCTGTTTTTAGCTTGTACCATAAAGTCTGATCACAAAAGAAATTGGGAAGAATAATTTATTATAGAGATCATGATTAACAGTAGCACTTCAATTTTTTCAAGGATTTTTCTAACAAATGAATTTTGATATTTATACTAATGAATGGTAAAGAAAGGTTTTAGGATATCTGATGATTGTAAATATATTTGGAGTTGTGCTTGAGGTTAGAAACAACAGATGGCTGGATGATACTGTACACCCCATATTTGAAATAAAAATAAAAGGGTTGAAGCAAGGAACCTTTTGTTTTTTTGTTTTTAAAATAAAAGCAAAACGTACCATTGGTTGGGTGTCGAGCAAATGAGATAGAAAACCTTTTAACAGCAGAACCGCGTGTGGTGTCTGAGAAAGAGAAAAACAGGTACCTGAAATTTGTAACAGCTACCAAAAGAGGGACATTTTAAAAAAGGAAAGGAAGAAGAAAGAAAAAAAAAAGAAAAGATAAGAAGGTATTAAACCGAGTGGCATGCAGAAAGGACCAAGGAAAGGGCTAAAATCTAAATAGAGGTTAAAAAGAAGAAAATCTGGATTGTTGGCAACTACAAGATATGTAATGAAGTGTATGAAAACAAGCAGAATGAGCTGGTGGTTCTTGCATACAAGTTTATATCACGTTAGAGTTGAACAGAGAGTAGTGAATTGGGAGAAAACCAGCATGGATACTGTTTCACCTCAGTTATAAAGGTGTGTTTTGGCATCTTTACATTCTGAAATCTAGTGAGTTTCTTCTCTACCCAAGATTATCCAAAACTGAAAATCTCCTGCTCCTTTGTAATCTAACCCCACTGAAAAAGGGTCAGGAATCCTAAAATTTTCACCATCAGTATTTCATTTATTAGTTTAGAATTTTTTTCATTCCTTGTATATGTTCCAAGTAATTTATTTTATTCCGAGATCAGTAAGTAATAATAAAATCTGAAGTTTAAAATGAGAAAAGAATTTCAAACCCAAAATTTTAGTTTAGTTTGCTGAAATCTCCTAGCACGCATTACAAGTATATGAGCTAGTGTTCAAGACACAAACAAGAATTAACTATGCTATTAAGTTAAACATAAAGCAAGCTATGGGCAATAAAGAAGCAATAGAAACTCATACAATTAATACTAAGGCAAAGGATTCTAGGATTCCATTAAAATCAGTAACCTAGGATTTAACTTTAGAAGTTTAATGTGGCACATGGTTTGTGCGTGCATGTGCGAGAGTGTGCACATACCATCTATGAAGCCAGAAGAAGTCAGCTTTTTACGATGAGTACGAGCATAATCCTGTAGGTTAGGTGCACTTGAAGAACCCCCGAGCACTGAGGTGCTAAACAGGCCCGCGCAGTGAGACCCTGATGGGAGTTAGAGAAAATACACACAACAACCAGGTGTTCGTCCATTCACATTGGGGATGCATGCAGCATGCAAGCACATGGCTCTTACCACACAAAAGGCAGCTTTTGGCAGTGCCTTGGACAGGTTCACAATATGCTTGTAATGTCAGAGTGGTACTTGTAGGCTGAAACTATCATAATATATTGTGCTTCCACTCATGACACAGCACCCTCTGCTATATGTGCAAAGAGAGGACTGGCTTTAACAAAGTGAATTCTTGTCCTGTTATCACTTTTGGTAAAGAAAAGTTACCAGTTAGCATCAATGTAAACATAACTAAAACAACAAAACAAAACCAAGATGATAATGATGATGATGATGTGAAAGTTGTGTGGTTTAAAACCTGCAGTTCTGGAACAAATATAAACTGGAAAAATAATGCTCATTGCTTTCATGCAAATCAACCTTTGAGATGACAGGCTGCAGTGTCATGCGCTTTCACAGACTTCATATGGAAATATTTATTTTCTAACCTCAACAAATTGTAAATGTTCTATTCATATTTCAGCTACCATCACTGACAATGTTACAAACTGAAAAATGCCTAAAAGTTCCATCAAGTTTAGCTTGATTTCCTTTCCTGAGAAGACTTTTGTACATTTCCATGCAAGTGAGAATACTTTTCCTACGACTCATACATTCCTGACACTAGGATGGGAGTTTTAACAAATCACTGAAAGCCACAGGCAGAAAAGAACTTTTATAATCATCAACCATAAATGAAATTTACATACAACAATGAACAAAATGGAAAAAAATGCAAAATTTTTTTCCTTTAGTTTTTACTACTAGGTGGAAGGAGAAGTGTTTTTTCATTCAGAACTTATCTAGAACGTAGAAGATAAGTAACAGCAGATTTTTTTTTTTTAAGTATCCAGTGATACTTCCTTTCATTACTTTTAATGACCCACTGAGGGGAAACACTACTAGCACATGTGACCAATCACAACCAAAATAAATTGGTGCCTGGTCTGTGGCAAAAGCCTTTCACAAATGTAATACCTTAACCTATGCCCAGAAATACATAAACTTCCACAAACCATACTGTGTCTCACATTGGCAAAAGAAAAGTTGTTTAATTTTAGCAAGCACACAGTAAAAAACATGACTTTAATAAAAAGAGCACGTGATATATGCATTTTACTAAGGGAAAAATATAATAGGGAGAAAAGTAGAGATTAGATGTATAGATCTTTACAAGGAAATGAAAATCTACTTCTGCATTTATGCATATGGCTTATGCATTTTCTGCCCTTCATTTGTCCCATGAAAAGACACACAGAAAAAAAATGCAATATTGATTTACAGTAGTGCAAGATTTCATATTTTTGCATATGAGTCATATGTATGCCTGGTTCAAAGAAGCAACAGAAAAGCACCACTTGAACTAGAAGAATTTAAGACAACTCATTGAATTACAGTATGATTCATTCTAATGCTGAAAGGAGAAAATTGATTTTAGGGGAGAGAATGTGTGTGAACCCCCTGATATTATCAAGAAACTTGAGGTTTGTTCCCCATCCCTCGCCCCTCAATAAAACACGTTCAATTCCATCAATTGCTCACAGTAGGAAACGTTAATTTTCAAGAAAAGTGTTTTTATCAGTTTCCAGTACAGGCCATTTCAATCCAAAAGATTCTTGCAAACCCCAAAAACTCAGTCATGAACTACATTATATCTTAAAAATCTACTCTATGTTAAAAGTAATCCTGTGTACATGTTGTGAGCAGTACAGAGTCAGTAGTGTGGATAGTCTCAAATAATTTTCTCTTTTTGGTTATAATTTATTTTAAAACTTACTGCTGCAGAAATATTGTCCAGTTCATAGGCAGACACTCAGTAAATACTATTGATAACAAGTACTATTGGATCCTGTTAACATAAAAGCTATTCGAAGAATGTACAACTGTACACAACAACAGGCAGATGAAAAGCTGCTAACATCGAACAAAATTTCAATTGTAGACACATACCTAGACCACTCTGCTTTTGTTCCAGAATAGTTCTCGGTGTACGTAAGTTACTATTGCTTTCTGATAGAACCTGGATATAAAAAACAGAAAAATAAGGGGAAGTAGAATAGCAGCACGAAACATCCATTTAACTTGATATAGCAGCCTGTTTCAGACAGACAAGTGTTAATAAGCTGTATGATACGTGTTAGTAAAAATATGTAAAAGAAACATGAAAGATCATGCAACATCCCCTTCTGAAGGGAGTCCATTTCACATATGAGTTTCCTTGCAATGAAGTGGTGCAAAGCAAGCATTCAGAATGAGAAAGGACACAAACAAAGACCAATATGAGAACAGACATTTGAGACATTTTATTTCATTTTACCAAATTCACTCTCTTAAACTGCGCCTGTATTGAAAAAAGGAGGGGAGGGAAGGAAAGACAGACAAGCTATTGAGGACACCATACAATCACTGATCCATGCACGGGCTCAGTCAGTGTAAACAATCTTCAGATGTTCACAGCCTTTACTGATACAAACTTTTCCTATGTAAATAGTTTTAGAATTTTCCACAATAAAAAGAAATTATGAACATTTTCAAAGAAAAAGGATACAATTAACAGAACACCATCCATTGTCACACCTGTAAACATTATCTTGACATACTAAACAATCTTTAAATCTTCACTGGCACTTCAAAAAGATTTACTGTTTCTTTTTTCCCTGCTTTTCCCCCCTGATATTTAGAAAAACAGTCAAAATATTGTACAAGTCAATGGATGATGTACTGTACTGGGAGTTTCAGACACCTCCGGATACAGAAAGCAAGAATTATTAGCGCTAGGATTTTTTCCTTGCAATAGTTAATACCAGGCCACTGAAAATATGATATATGCAAAACAAGTTTTGAATAGCAATATAAAATTATTTTAAATGGTATTGGTTGCAATTATTAAACAAAAAGTTTTTCAATTTACCTACCACCAAATTAAGCAATGCTGTCTTTAAAGTCTTAAAGGACAACTAAACCAAAGCACAAATCTGTTTCATTACACAGTAGACTAAATCTTTTTTACAGTTGTAACATTTACATTTCCTATAGAGAAACCAAATTTTTAGGAAAACATATAACACATTCAGTGGAAAAACATGCACTTGCTCTTTTTCCCCCAAACATTCTCGGGAAGTAATTTTAAGAAGTGGAAGAATTTGCATCAAACATAATCCATAACAAGGGATTAGATGTCCTTAAAGACAGTTGGTTGTTGCTTGGAATGCATAATAATGTTTAATGAAGTAAAGTTTAAAAACCTGTTGCCATGAGCCAAAAATACTGGATGTGAAAGCCAATGATTTAGGGGAGACAGGGGAAGAAGTGATTTGTTCCCCTGATCTGCGTCTTCGACGCCCAGTACCCACACCACTGGTGTAATGCAGCCAGGTACCAATACACTCTGGGCTAGACACACTCAGGGGGCTCTCTTCCTGGAAGTGAGAAAGGGGGCAAAAAACAGCAAAGCATGCAAAGTTAGATTCAACAGAGCCAAATGAACAGAAAAGAAAAAAACCAATCTGCTTGCACCCTTTTATATACTGCTTTTAAAACTATTAAACAGTGATTAGGGAAGAGTAATATTACAATATTAGAAGTTATCAGTTCCACTTTTATCTCTTCATCCAATTATATCTTTTAATACAACACTTTATTCAAATTTATAATAGACTAATTACCAGATATAAAAGTAATTGTTATCAATAATTCACTCACAATTTTAAAAATTTTCCACATGTTGGAAACAGAGTATCTGCTATCCCTGACATACTGTTCAATAGTTTTGCCCCTTTAAGTACATTAAACTTTCCTATTTATTACTTACTAATTTTCATTTCTAGGCCATAACCTTATCTAAAAATTTCTCATTTTTAGAATTGCCTTTGAGACTTTACAGCTGATTCACTGGTAGTAGCACCAACCTAAGCAGTAGTAGTTTTCCAAAATTAAAAAAGCCCTAATAATTATCTGATGCTGGTTGGACATCTATTAAGACTTCAAGGGAGGACAGTCTCAGGCTGAGTCCCCCATGCCCTACATCATTACCTATCATTAGCAATCAACATTTCCAGCAATACAGAATCTGATTTTCAATGCAGATGAGACTTACTTCCTTGTTTTACTCTTAGGATGCTGCTTTTAAAATTTTTTATTTTCATGACTCAGTCAGTTGCAATCCTTCTATAAATACTCCTGACTGTATCCCAGATCAAAACTTTCATATAATCTCACACTTACACCTGAAAGTGTACTTTCATATGAAATGGACATAGGTGAAGAGAGAATTGCCTTATAGGGTTAAAAAAAAAAAATGTTCAAGGCAGTTGCAGTTTAAGTTGCAATGACTTTTTTTTTAACACCTCAAAATATCAACTGGTTTAAACATTACAAATACTGGTTTTGCAAATTTCAGTAGGCCAGATGAAACTTCCAATTTTACTTTAAAAGTTTTGTAGTGTATAGTTTCTTTAAATTAGTTATCTTCTTCCAGCAAATAAACAAGTACTGAATGCTGAAACACATTCCATCTGAACACACATTACCTGCACAGTCAAAATTTAGCAATTTATGTTATTAATACCTTTTGAAAGTAATATCTACATAATTTATGAAAATGAAACTGGTTCAAAGTCTGAAGTGTATGTGAACTCATAACTAGGAGGGGAGTTTGCATGATCATAGTGAAAACAGCGTTTCAAAATCCCAAATATTGATGTTGTGAGCATTTGTTATGATAAAACTTGGAAATAGAAAATGTAAGACATTCATATTTATTATCTCTGTTAATTTATGAAAGCACTGTGAAATTATACAGATTTCCTTATAGAAGGGAACCATGCATCTTTTTCTCTTCACACTACCAATAACCAAGTTACTTGCAAATCTGTAATGCTTTCACTAAATACAAGCAGTCCATTCCCAACACAAACATGAAAGGAAAAGCTCTTGGTGTGACTCTTCATTTTGGATGGTTTTAAGCAACTGAAAATGAGGCAGTAAGAAGCTGTTAGTCTGCTTCTAGCATTAATATCACAGAAGTGCCACTGTGTGCTATCTGAAGCTTTGCCACTCAAAGGTAAGCATGGTATCGGTGATAACAGCCGCGCAACCCCCTACATGTGTGACACTAAAGCTGTATCTGTGAAGCACATCTAGATATGGACTTCAAGACAGGAGACTAGACTGTTCAGGATGTTATCTAAAGAATTAATGAAACACAAATCCCACCCACTTAAAAAAAAAGCTTCCAGTTCATTCTCTTACCTTGCATGACAAGTGGAGTGACTTTCACACCACGTAAAAGCAAATACAGCAGAAGACATGTATCTCACCTTCTGTACTTCCCCTACTGCCCCCAATCCCTCCATCCCCTCTCAGCATGATCACCCTGAAGGTTTGCTTAATTCCCAGTAACAGCTGTTATTATATATTATAAGGATGAATACAAAAGAAATGTATGTTAGTTCGAAGATGTAGGTTTAGACTGAAAAAGTCTTCATTTTCAAATATTGGCTTTTCTAAAATGGCTTAAAAAGAAAAAAAGGAGAGAAGTCTTATCATAAATTAATATTCCATTTGAAAATATCCCAAACCTCCTTCAGACAATTTACTGCCATGGAGGATTTCTCATAGAATAAGAGCAATCCTTTTGTGAGACATAACATCATACTGGTTTTGTGTAAGCAAAAGCAGAATTACATTTGGTTTTGTTTTGGTAAAAGTAAGCAAAAGTTAATTTCTGTGAAAGACATTATCTGGAACATAAACACTTACTTCAACAGAACCAATCTTCCTGGATCTTGGAAGGGGTGACTTTCTGTGTATGTGAATAGGGTCCGATACCATTGGCTTGAACATCACTACCGACCGATCTGCTTCATCTCTTTTAGGAGCATGTGCCTCCTCATCACTATCATTTCTATGAGAGGTTTTCTTCGAGCCTTCATTCTGCAGACAATACATAATTCATTTTCAGTTTAGCTGCCCACCTTGCAACATGTAGACAGAAGTGGCTGTTAAATACATCTTCTGTATAAACATAAAGCAAGCTGATTTTAAAAATACAAGAAGTAAACCACATATTATTTAGACTTCAATAATCTGTATTTGCTTTAACCAGCCACTGCATATGATAGTGTGGTCCTAATCAACCACACTGTTCAGCCAACCTATCTTACTCCAATTTTCTGTTGACACAGTAATAAAATTCTGACCCTGAAGTCAACAGAATAATTCTGGCCAAGCTTTGCTTTCACTCATTTCTCAAAAAGCAAGTGGTAACTCTACAGACCTGCCCATAAATCTTTGAAAACATTAATCCTTCCTCAATAATCTGTATTCATAAACATGCCAAACTACCTTACTTAAATATTTCTTTCAGTTGCCAGACTAACATTGATATGACACTGATGTTGAGATCACTTTTCTTACAATTAATATTTTGTATTTCTAGCAAAAATCTGGCAAAGCCACAAAAGGTCCAAATCACCCGTGTCCATTACCTCAGTGTCCATTCAAAATGGAGTAATACACTGGGACTGATTGTATTTTACTAGATATTTTTCTAACAAAATAAAAACCACTTTTGTATTTTTTACCTAACAATTTCCTATGTTTATTTTAGGTATGTCCGCATCCAGAAAAACTAACTTCTGCTTTAAAGAAAGGCATAATTATTACCTCTCTGGAGGCAGGTCTGTATCCATATCCAGCTGGTAAATTTTTGTCTTCCTCACAGCCTTTGGCTCCTGGACTAAAGTGCAGCTCTACATGAAAACGTTCTTCTGAAGAAAGTTCCTGAAGGAAAATGATTAAATAGGATTACACTTTAATACATAGCTTAACACCACTAATTTCTGAAGATATTTATCCAATTTAAATACCTTGTTTGGATCCTCATAAAGCATGATAACAATCTGTGTCATGTAATTGAGTTCATTGACAATATTTAAATAATCCATAGCTCGTTTCCATTGTTCATCTTTTGATTCCTTATAAAGAGAGGGGGAAAAAAAAATAATCAATACATAAACCCCAGCTATCTTCTTGAAAGAGACTGACGATTTCCCTTTTTCCCCATTTACATGGATTTTACATTCACAGCAGAAGTAGGAACCTTTTCACAACTAAGGAAAAAGCAGAGATACAACCCAAAAAAAGAAGTGACTTGTAATTGCTCATCAAATGAATGAACAGTGAAATTCGGAACTTCTTTTATTTTATTTCAGTGTATCTTTCATGTTCTTTCACCAAACATGATATATGGCTTGTAGACAGAGGCACTGTTTTAAACTCTCCTGATGGGAATTGTTAATTTTGCAATAAACTAATTTCAACTAGTACATTGTGGAAAATTTTTCGAGATACCACTCTACCAATCAGACAGAGTAAATGCAGGCTTCTAGTATTTAGAAGAAGTTTAACCATCACATCCCAAACTACTTAATATGAATATTCACCTTTTTTCATGCTCTAATAAAAATACATTTAGCAATCCACCTTAAAGGAAATTTAAACTAGGAGTGTATCTGCCCTGGCATATGTCACACAGGTACAGGATTAAAAATGCTTTTGCCATCCGTGAGTTTAGTCATCCATTACCTGAAGCAAGCATGTCAATACAACTATTTCAAAAGTTAGTATCTTAATCAAGCTCTGTCTTAGAAGCAGATGTGTAGGCTTTGTAGTGCTGCATTTGTCCTCTCCAAGAGCTCAGTTAGATCATTTCTGAATCTGAAGACCCTGTCTTTTTCAGTCCTTGGTTTCAAAGCCAATCAGATGGATAATAATGCACCGCCTTCAAGGTATTCTACATCAGTATAGGAAAGTAAGACAATCAATTTAACAGGAGAAACTGGAGAAAACTAAGAAGGGTTGGAAGGATGATCCGGGAAATTATTGACTTCGGTGCCCGGGAAGCTGATGGAGCAGCTCATCCTGAGTACTATCATACATCATATGCGGGACAACCAGATGATCAGGCCCAGTCAGCATGGGTTTATGAAAGGCAGGTCCTGCCTGACAAACCCGATCTCCTTCTGTGACAGGGCGAACTGCTTATTGGATGAGGGAAAGACTGTGGATGTAATTTACCTTGACTTTAGCAAGGTCTTTGACACTGTTTCCCACAGCATTTTACTGGCAAAACTGGCTGCTTGAGGCTTGGACAATCACATGCTTTGTTGGGTAACAAACTGTCTGGATGTCCGGGCCCAAAGAGTTGTGGTGAACGGAGTTAAATCCAGTTGGCGGCCGGTCACGAGTGGTGTCCCCCAGGGCTCAGTTTTGAGGCCACTCCTGTTTAACATCTTTATTGATGATCTGGACGAGGGGATCGAGTGCACCTCCAGTAAGTTTGCAGATGACACCAAGTTGGGTGGGAGTGTTGATCTGCTCGAGGGTAGGGAGGCTCTGCAGAGAGACCTGGACAGGCTGGAGCCATGGGCTGAGGCCAACTGGAGGAGTTTCAATAAGGCCAAATGCCGGGGGCTGCCCTTGGGCCACAACAACCCCCAGCAGCGCTACAGGCTTGGGGAGGAGTGGCTGGAGAGCTGCCAGTCAGAGAGGGACCTGGGGGTGCTGATTGGCAGGCGGCTGAACAGGAGCCAGCAGTGTGCCCAGGTGGGCAAGAAGGCCAATGGCATCCTGACTTGCATCAGCAATAGCGTGGCCAGCAGGGACAGGGAAGGGATCTGACCCCTGTACTCGGCACTGCTGAGGCTGCACCTCGATGACTGTGTTCAATTTTGGGCCACTCACTACAAAAAGGACACCGAATTACTCGAGCATGTCCAGAGAAAGGCAATGAAGCTGGTGCAGGGTCCGGAGCACAGGTCATACGAGGAGCGGCTGAGGGAACTGGGGATATTTAGTCTGGAGAAGAGGAGGCTGAGGGGAGACCTCACTGCCCTCTACAGCTACCTGAAAGGAGGTTGCAGAGATCTGGGGATGAGCCTCTTTAACCAAGTAACAAGTGACAGGACAAGAGGTAATGGCCTCAAATTGCTCCAGGGAACGTTTAGACTCGATATTAGGAAGTATTTCTTTACAGAATGGGTCGTTAGGCATTGGAATGGGCTGCCCAGGGCAGTGGTGGAGTCCCCATCCCTGGAGGTGTTCAAGAGTTGGGGTGACGTAGCACTGAGTGGTATGGTGTAGTTGGGAACTGTCAGTGCTACATGAATGATTGGACTAGATGATCTTCTAGGTCCTTTCCAACCTAGATGATTCTGTGAACTTTGCACTACATGAGTGTTCTTGAAGTCAGGAGGGGGGTCTTGACAATATGCCAAAAGTAAAAAATATTAAGTTGGTCCAGAAGTGAATTCAAGACAACCCTGAATGGTAACTTGGAGGTAAAAACAGTTGGAAGAATTATAGGTGACAACATAAGACAAAAAAATGGATCATCTGATCTTTTCAAATCTCTTTGAGACCGTAACATATACAGCTGAACACACTAAGAGAACTTAGCATTACTTTAAAGGGCATGATGTCTTCCACCAATATGCATACAAAGTAATCTGAAATATGTCTCTGCATATGTAATAGGAAATCAAATGTTTGAAGAAGTGTGATAAATTTCAAAGCCACGTAAGAAATTTAAGCTTTTAATTGATTTAGGTTTAGTAAGATTGTTTCAGTAAATTTTACTGAGTCCTTCTGGTTCCTCTCAAAATTTCAGAGCTTTAACAGAAAAAGTGTTCAACTTACATCACATAAGGCACCATAACGAAGGGTAGATAGCAGGGAGTGGACATGACTCTCGCTGGTGAAATACAACCGTGTACGAACATGGCGTTCAGGGGACATAACACCCCTGGAGTAACTTGAAAGAAAAAAAATGTTATTAGATCATAATGAGATGTGTCTCTATTTTAGAAATAGCTGTAACAAATAAATAAATCATACTGAGCTAGTAAGACATTTTAAATATGAAAGTTATGGAGTATCTCTATTAAGTCTTATGGAAATTAATATAACCATGTAAAAAAGTAAAACACTTACAGAGGGTGAAGCTTATTTACAGTATCATCATCTTGAGTTCTCTGAAGGTCAGAACGGATTTTTCTAACTAAAGGAGTACAGTAACCTTTGGCAATCTCTAGTTTCTCAGCCTTAGAAATACCATATTCCTGTGTAAGAAGAAACTGACTTTTAAAATTCAGTTAAAAATTAAAGTGCCTTCTAATTCAAAGCCTGTATATTAAAGCCAATTAATCCTCTGTTTATTTGCTCTGGCTGCAAACAGTTTTGTTTAACATTTTCATTATATTTGATTACTGACATCCCTTCAAGGAACAAGCTGTTTGCCTTTTTGTTGTTTGATCTGATACCAAGAAACAGTTTTTATTTCACTAGTTAAACCACAAAGTGGTTTTACCTTCTGGTATGATGAAGCTTTTTTCTTAAGCAAAACATCTAGGGAGTTATTCTTCTTCCCTGCTCTCCTGGATTTAGACATCTATGATGCATTTTACCTCACCTGATTTCAAGTAACTTTTTTTTTTTTAGTCAATAAAGAGACATACGCATATTACCTATTTAATATGTCTAGCTTAGTCTGGGGTAAACCACCCCATAGAAGATCTCCTATTCACCTCAAATAACACTAAAAATGGTAGTTAAATAAAACTGTAAAATACTGTATCTGCTGCAGTATCTACAGTATTTTAAAATCTCTTCTTCCAGAAGCTTCATGCTCTGTGCTGCACATGATCAGAAAGTTCTCTCATCATTATGATGGACCTTCATGTTACTCTAGAAAGCAACATTATCACTTCTCCTTTGCATTATTTAGGCTTATGAAGTTTTGTTTTTCTTGCTTCAGTATGTGTCCTCACTCTCTAACACTCTATTCAAAATTTAAGATTAACAGGCCCACATAACAAAATACATACATAGTACCATTGCTCTTTTGTCCTCCTTGCTGCAGGGAGTTTGAGAGATGGGGAGAGGAAGAAGTTCCCTCACTTGTGGCATACAATATGGATAATACCTGTCTTACAACAGTACTCTCTAACTGCAGGGACACTTGGGGAAAGCTGCAGTCTGTTCTGTCCTGTTATCACAAAACAATTTCAAGTCCCGCAGCCTACAACATTTTAGAGCTAACTTGAGTTTAACAGCCTGTAGTATAAGTTTAACTTGTCTGCTTCTCATCTGAAATTCTATGCGTACATTTTTACCAGTGAGTGTTACCATTCTGAAGCAGCAGAAAAGTCTTTTTAAATTTAAATTGCTTAAAACAAGTCAAATTAGATTAGGATTAAGTGTTACTTGCAAAGAGCCTAAAAATTAAATTTCTAAAAGCAGGAAGAATGAAATTAAATATAATTTTAGAACACACAGCTGTTCACAGGGGCTCCATTTAAATCTATGATGAATGGCTGAGATAAGCCACTTTAAGACACTAAAGTAAATGAAGCAGACAAGTTCACATCTTAAATTGCTAGAAAAATTCACTTTGAACACAGCTTAATGAATTATGAATCAAATTTTCTTCAAAAAAATAATCAGCTTGCCACCAGAAAACAAGAGGTAATGTTAAAGGCTTCTATTACCGCAAAACAGACAGAGTAAACATTTTCACAAAATTTGAAAAAACATCTATTCTACAATTTATTCTGTTTAATAACTGAAAATGCTTACCTGAGGGATCACAATGTCAGCTAAAGCCTTTGAAAGTCTGTATAATTCCATTGTGTTTTCTAATTTTAAGGAGCCATTGTGCTGCACATCATATTTTATACAGTCGTAAATATCAGGAATTTTGCTAATGTCGTATCTTCCATTTTTTGTTTTAAAGTCTTTTTCTAACTTGGCCCACCTGCGCAGCATCAGTTCTAGTGTTTCACTGTGGTACAGCTGAATATCTAGATAGACACATATCTCATGTAAGCAATCAAGTTCATCCAAATAATAAAAGGGAGATTTTAATTAACTGGTATTAATAGTTGAATACAGAGGGATAAAAGAGATCAAATAAGTTAACTGCATTACTTCTAAGAAGAAGTATCACAGATACAGAGCTACATCAACATAATAGAAAGCTTTGCTGCAGAAGTTCACCACTGGACTTTTAATCAAAGCTACAGCACCAAGAATAAAGTATCCTACAGCACAGATGATATATATATTAAAAAATTCAATTAAAAAAAGGCTGTAAGAAAATTCTAGGAGGGACAAAGTGGAACAGGATAACATCTCTGTTTTAGACCAGACCACATATTTCATTTGTCTCTCTCTCCTGCATGTGTCAACAGCAAGATTCAAGCAACTAGTAGAAGGGATAGATCATTCCCATCCCAGGGGAGGAGATTAGACCAAATAGACAAAAACCACTGATACTATGTACAGGTGACACTTGTACTGCTCAATCTCAGAACAGAAGCTGTTTGTATACTATACACTGCAGAGAACATTGATAAAAAGTATTCCAGTATTTAGCTAGTATCAAAAAAGCATTCTGGTCACTTCCAGCATCACTGGTTCACCACCATTAATACTGAGCATCATTCTATGCAATACTACTACATGTTATATAGTAAACAACAGTTCATCAGCAAAGATACTTAAATATAAAAATGTACCTATGTAAGTTAGCTTTAGTACCATCTGCTTTTCCTGCTACTTCTGTAGAATGCTGAGTTTAAGATAATTAAGACAAGAATTTCTGTAAACATTTGAGGAACTTCGGAACACCACACAGAGCCCTTACCTGCAATATAACCATGTGTTCCTCCTGCTTTTTACTTTAAAATTATGCATATGGAATCAGACTGTGAAAATCCCTAACACATTGTTGATGAAAGTTCCGCTAAAAGCAAATTTAATGAAGAAAAGTTATGTTACAATTCTTTCTCAGATATAAACAAGAGAAACTACATATAACTACAAAAATGTTTAAGTACCTGCAGACTTTGGATCTTCCATTCTTTGCCTGATCTGAGAAGTCAAGCTCTGGATCAAGGAATAAACCTTATCACACGTCTTTACAGGATTTTTGATAACCTGCATTGATTTTATCAATGAGATGCTTCCAGATGGAGTAAGCTGCAATTTGACATGAACACAAAATTATGTAAACAAGCTGACTAGACTTAAGAACTGGGGAGATAAGATGGAACATAAGAAAAATTCCAAGTACTGAGGAAAAAGAGTTCAAGTAGGTTGCAAGTAATTTTTGAAAGCATTTCTCAATTATCTACTCCCTTTGAGGCTTTAAGAAAAGATAACATATCAAAAGGGAGTAAGATTTACTAGATTCAAAGGTGAGAAGAAATTCTCAGGGCAACTAATTCTATGAAGTAAACATATGCAATGTCAGGAGTTCCTAAACCTCTTTTTTTGTTCCAAGACAGGAAAATCGAAAAGATTTAAAAAACCGCATGTACTCAGCAACTTTCCGTAACTTCCCTTCAAATAACTACTGTATTCAAAAGCCTACAAAAAAGAAATGTTATCATTAGGTTCCATGTCCCATAAAATAATTTTTGTTCTGTGAAGTACCCTCCTCAGTACAACTGGAAGGAAGAACTGGATTTACAGTAGAAACTGATACCTGCAAAAAGTTTGTCTGTTCCTGTTTCAGGTTTTTGTTTTTATAGGACTGCAGCACAAAAACAGAAACTGAAAGAAACCCCTTAGATGCACATACATCGAGAACATAGAAGACATCCTTCAGAGATGACTTAATTACAGAAATTGCAGATGCTGCAAATTATCAACATCGAGTGTCACTAAAATGATACAGTCATTATCCATGTAAAGTGAGGCTTCATCTAATTCTTTCAGACAAGTCTGCGTAATCTAAAGTAAGCAAACAATGACATTAAACAAAAAAGGCCTTGTAGATTAAATATTGAAACAACTACAGGAGGCAGACAATACATTTTGTAATACTACACACCGTCAAAGTAAAGATTACAGAAAGTGTAAACAATATAGTTTTATTTCTTGAATAATTAAAATATTTTTAATGGAAAAGTGAAACAGATTTATGAGGTCCCTATCTACTCCTATTTCAAAGTTTCTAGCTATTCTGATTACTCAAATAGCAATATAGCTCAAAATATCTAATAACACAATTGGCACAGCTTCCTTTGTAGTTCAAACTATTTGCAAGCACACAATATTTCAAAACAGATACATAAAATCACTGCTCATTACTTTTACAGAAGAAATTTATGTGGCTATTTATTTCATTTCATAGAAAATTAATCATATGCTAACCTTATCGTAGTCATCAGCAGTAAATTCTCTGTCTCTCTGGAGAATTTCATGGAGTCTTGCTTTAACACGATGCTGACAGCTGCTTAAAGAATCACTGTCGCTGTCCAACAGACCATTCATATTAGCACTTTTTACCATCTGGACAAGAATAGGAGTCAGCTCTCCCTCTAAAGCCAGTAGTCCCTAAAGCAAATAATACAATTAATCAAGCAAACAGCAAAAGATGAGAATATAAGAGTATCTGAAAAATACACCCAAATCACTAACTTGAATTCAAGACTATATCACTTGTCTATGTGTTAGATAAACAGGGAGTTGGCAGACAATGCAGAGATTTGCATAGGAATGGTCCTAAAACACTGCCTTTGGTGTGCAGGATTTCCTCAGTTGGTGCAACAGTGATGGTGACATGTCATAGAGTATGCTCCCCAGCACCAGCTGAAGTGACCCTAGCATCTCAGTGATGCCAGCATTGCTCCTGGGAGGCCACAGCTGTTCAGGTCTTGGGCTGCAGAGAGTGCACAGTGCCTCCCTGAGGCTGAGAACATCAGCAGCCTAACTTGTGTGGGACATGCTCTGCTCAAGGCATTGAGTCACCAGATAGTAGCTATGGAAAGAGTTAGCAATCCAAATAGCATCTGGGAGGACAAATGGGAGATACACAGGGTCTTTGCAGAGACTCTACAGAGGCAAAAGCCCAAACTCTGTGTTGCACAGGGGGACAATCAAAGGCTATAGTTGAACAAGAGGTGAATGGAGCCTTCCAAAATGGAGAAAGATGGAGAATTTGTGACTTCTGGAAACAGAAAGGCTCTGAAATAAGGAAGGAAATGGGGTGGTATCTCCTCAAGCCTGCTGACCAAGCAGAAAGCAGGACAGATGTCTGAAATACTTCTGCATCAATACATGCAGCATGGAAACAAAGAGAATAATTAAGAAGACTCAATGCTTGCAGAGCTTTAAGTCTATTCAGATTACAGAGATGTGCTGGAATAGTTAACATGAATGGAGTTTTGCTATAGCTAGATACAGGACGTTTTGAAAGCCAGGAAGGCAAGAAGGCAGCAGAGTTGGCTCTATACAGAGGAGCAGCTTGAACACTGGGACCTTTGCTTTCAAACCAGTGACAAGCAAGCTGCAATCTTATTTGTAAGGATCAGAGAACAAATAAGCACAGGTCAACATCATGGTGGGCCTCTGCTACAAACCACCAGTTACAAAAAGGGAAACAGATGAAGCCTTCTTAACAGAACTGGAGGAAAGCTGACTGCAGGCCCTGTTTTCCAATGGGTGCCCTTAGCCCTGGGTACCTCATGCGTGGGCAATATTGCAGGGGATAAGCAATCCAGATTTCTGGAAAACCTAAACCCCTCTCTGTCTGTTATTATTGAAGGTCATTCACCTAAGAAGTATTTATGTGACACCAGCACTGTCAGCGTCCTCTCACACAGTATCACTGATATGCAGAAATAAGTGAATATATTATTAACAAGTGGAAGTATCATGCATGCAAAGGGCTATTCAGGAGGAGGAGCAGAAGAGGAATTTGCCTAGCATGAAGACAGGTAAAAGAATACTTTGGTAAGTATTATAGATGTAGGAAGTTCTGGATTCTGTGTTTTGTATTATATTTCCTATAAATTCATGTTTGTAATAAAAAAAAGTCATGCTTTTTAAACATCACCACAAAATTAATAATTTCACATAGAAAAATACGTGTAAAAAGTATTTCTATTAAGTGCCAAGACATAGTACTGCTACCATGTGTTACTTATTAGGTATCTTTTTTGACTGGCCCAAAGTAAAAACTTTAAGAAACTACTTCTGTTAATTTAAAAAAAAGCGTCAATTTATGGTCTGTACAATTTCCCATTAAAATACATGCAAAGTAGTTTATTTATTGCACATTTCTAATAGCTTCAAACCCACTAATTTCCTCTATAAAGTTACAAATCAATAAAAGAAAGATGGTTGGAATGAAAAGTGTTGACTTCTGAACTCCAAACCTTCTGGTCCAAATCACTGAAGTGACTGAAAATCGCGATTGTGCTCATGTAAAAAGAATACATTATCTCAAATCAGTTCTAATGTCTGTGCTTTAACCAACACCAACGTACAGTCTGTCACAGAGATCTGACAAAAATTTGAGGAACATAAGCCCTAAACAAATAAGCAAACTAAAAATGTTGCCAGTCACATCCTGGGCTGCATCAAGAGAAGTGTGATCAGTGGGCCGAGAGAGGTGATTCTTCCCCTCTGCTCTGCTCTTGTGAGACCCTACCTGGAGTACTGTGTCCAGCTCTAGGGCACTCAGCATAAAAAAGACAAGGACCTGCTTGAGCAGGTCCAGAGGAGGGCCACAAAAATGATCACAGGGATGAAACACCTCACTTAGGAGGACAGGCTGAGAGAGCTGGGGTTGTTCAGCCTGGAGAAGAGAAGGCTCTGGGGAGACCTTATAGCTGCCTTCCAGTACTCAAGAAGGGCCTACTGAAAAGATGGGAAGGGATTCTTTCTTAGCGTGTGAAGTGATAGGATGAGGGGTAAAGGTTTTAAACTGAAAGAGGGCAGATTTAGATTAGATATAAGTAAGAAATTCCTTACTGTGAGGGTGGCAAGACACTAGAATAGGTTGCTCAGAGAAGTGTTCAAGGTGATGGTGGACGGAGCTTTTGAGCAACCTGATCTAGTGGAAGGTGTCTCTGTCCATGGCCAGGGGGGTTGGAACTAGATGATTTGTGAGGTGGCTTCCAACCCAACCCATTCTATGATTCTGGAGACTGTTATTGGAAAGGACTAAGGTATATTGGTAGGACTGTATAATTAAAACCTGTCTGCATCTGATAAAAGAGCTTCAAATGCTTAGCCCATTAATTGGATACCTTTTCACACTGAACTAAATGTTCTTTGAAAATACATTTCTTTTAAAACACAGACTCACTATACATTGTGGACTCAAATACACCAAAGATCTCCCTCAGTCTTCAAAAGAAAAAATAAACTTGAGAACATCAGAATTTTAAAAATTGAAAATACAATTTAACATTTTACCTTTGCAAAAGCTGCTGCAGTCATCTGAACTCGTCCCTCATCAGAAGCGTAGATTTTGAGATCATGTCGGTAAGTGCTATGTAATCTAAGTAAACCACATCCAGGAAATCCAGCATAATCTCCTACCAAACAAACATTTTGCTCAAACTCTCATTTTGCACTTGATTTATGAAGGGATTTATGCTGTTCAAATTTCTTTTTATTTATTATAGATTTTTTTTTACCTTGTCCACCTGGATACATACACCTGAAAGCCCTTCCAAGCTCCTCTGCTTGCACCCTGCCTGCAGGAGTCAATTCTCCTCCCCATTTTAGAACCAGAAGCAGAGACGGCTCATTTCTTCTATTATCTAATTGTACACAGAGAGAGGGGTTTAGTAGTGAAATATGTTCAAAATATTTTGGGGTTTTTTTCAAATGAACAAAAATATTGGGACGATGCAGGGCTCCAGTAAAGGATCTCTTCAACATTATGAATCTTTAATAGCGTTCTAACAATAAAAAAATATTGAACTGGAGAACTAAAAGGGCACTTAAGCAGAGAAACCTGTAGTAGTTAAATAATGGAGAAAACATAAGTGTAAAATATTTAGCATGCAGTCTGAAGCAAAAAGTAAATTGAGACAGAAAAATTAAAACAAATTGAATGGTAAATACAGTTATTTCAGTCAATAATCATGGGTCAAGGATGAGAAAAGCTTTCAAGTTTTTAAAATAGCAGTAAATGTTGAGTGGGATTTTCTCATCTCAGTCCGAAAACACTGAAGCTTCTTTTCACCATACTTTTCTGTTACAAAACAGCAGTGTTAGAATACAAATTTACTTCATACTTTTAGGTGTACGATTCAGCAGACTAAGAGACTCTGAATATCTGCCAACAACACAAACATTCATACAAAACAACATATTCCCTTTAACATCAAGACCACTTGGTATAGCACTAGTCCTTGACTATTTAAACACACATGATATTAAGTGATTAGATGCAAAAGTAATACAATACCTTCCTCTTCACTGGAAGTCTTTGGGCAACCATGAGGAAGATATGTTAACTGAACTTTGCGATTTATGCCTGAAAAATGCCCGTACCTGAAGTAGGAACAGGGGACAGTGAGAGGGGAAGAGGGACAGAAACATTTTGAGTATTTTCCTCCAAACCTGCTATGCTCCTGCAACAGGATATAATAAATCTATGCTGGTCATTGATTTGAGCATTTGACCATCATTTAATGAAGCTTAGAAAAAACCTGACTCAACAAACACAGAATGACTATAGAAATATCAACCATTCTATAATGAAACGTTTAAAAATACAACCTACTACTTTTTTTCACAACGCTAAACATAAAGGTATTAGAAAAAAAAAAAGAAGGATTTGCAGATTGCACAAGTACTTTATCGTTTCAGAGCTGCAACTGCTGTGGCTATGAGCATCCAGAATCTGATCTGGCAATGTAGATGGCTACTATTTTGTTAGGCAATTAAGTTCTCAAGCAGAACTCAGTATATCAAACCACCACTGTAAATTTAAATAATAACTGTCTTTGCCTTGATTTTTAAAAAATTAATTATCTACTACTATTTAGAGTTCTGAGAGCCTAGATCTTTAACAAACCTTGAGGCCTTAGGTTTTTGTTGTTTTGTTTTTGGGGTTGGTTTTTGGGTTGGTTTTTTTTAATTATTAAATATTTCAGGCTTAATATATACAAAGCCTTATTTATCTGGAATCCTCCAAGTTTGCAGTAAGTAGACAGTATACATGGTGAAAGTTCTTACTGGCTCCATCAGACTTCATTATGTCACACACTGCAAGAAGCAGATCCTACACTATAGTATATTCATTTTAAAAACATTCAAGAATATAAAATTTGAGATCAAAGAAAGTAACTTTTTCATGTAGAAAATATACTCAGACACCATATAAAGCAGTAAGTTCAATTAAAAAGGAGAAAAACCAGAGATGGCTCAGTTCTCCTTCATAATGTCAAACACAACATCCTTTTTCTTGATAACCCTTGTACTTGAATTAATATATCATTACATATTTGATAACCATTGCAATCCAAGCAGTAACTGGTCAAACAGGTCAAAATAGCAGATACTTTGTTGCTATGAAGCCTGAAAATTAGACACTTACATTTCTAACACAGTCTTTAGCTGTTCAAGTTTTGCTTTACTTTCTTCAATTTCAGAATCATTGTTTTGCCCAAGTTCTACAAGGAGCTGCCTTGCTATATCAAGCACTTCCTAAAGAAAGAAAACATAGGATTTACTTAAATAGTGTTCTACCTGTAGAATATACAGTAAGAAAATAAAGACAAACTTGCCTGCAGCTGTTTTGGTTTTTTCAGTTTTAGTTTTCCAGATTTATATCCATCACATTTTTCAAAGAGATCAAAAAACCTTTAAGAGAAAGAATATTGATTTAAAAATGCAGTTATTAATTAAATTACTTGAACAAGTGGCTCTTAAATTTAAAGCAGTCTGAAATTAGCACCTTTACACTATTTGAAAAGCAGGTTAAAACCTGCACTAGAGAGGTCAAAGGAACCTTTATTCAAATTCCATTTCCCAAGAAAGTCTTCAACACATTAGAGAAATAAGGGCATTAAAAATGTTCTCTTACTGACTTCCTAAGTGTTAAAAAAAGAGGGAAGATATTCTATATACCAAATGACATAATACTCAAATACACAGGTATGTCAATTCTTACTCTTCAAGAATGATCCTGTAGGGATCCTGTAGGAAGTAGAGACCAAAAATATCAAATGAGCAGTCCTACAGTTTTACAACATCTCTGTATTTGGTATCTCTAAATGCAAGAATTTAGTCCCAAAACAAGTAATTGCTTGTTACTGAAATTGCACCTAATTCTAGGCCACTTATATAACATATATATATATATAACTGAATGCTAACATAAAGATGGTATCTACCAGATGTCAAACTCTGACAAAAGTAAAAGACAAAAAGGTGGTGCAATAAGATGACATCTCACACAAGAATAGTTAGGATAAAAAGAGAAAGGCAGAAGTCACAGTCAAGCAGTGAACCCGAAAAATTCTTTGCTGCATTATTCTGAATTAAGACACCTATAGAGACAAATACATTTTCATTAAGATCAAGTAGGACTGTTCACAAGGCACAGCATGTGATGAAGGAAGTCTGCACAAGTAATTTGACAGTCCTGTTAGAAAAGAGGTGCATACTTGTGAAACACCTGCAACACCAGTTAGATTTAAAACAAAACAACTTGTATGATGCAATTCCTGCTCAACTCCTTGACTGCAAATCCCCACAAAGTGAGTCCTGCTCATGCAAACTAATTTTTACCAATATTCTACTTACTTCTGATGTTTCACTTCCATTTTCATTTTTTGTTTTGGTGTTCGGTCCCCATGGCGTATTACAGCTATAACACACCTAAGTTCCATCCTGAAATTTCAAGAGAGTTATATTTCACAATTCTATATATGAGGGTCTTTAATATTAAAACCACCATGAATCAAGACGACTGACAAAGTTGTAGTTATCTGATGTAACTACAGGAGTGATGGAAGGATAGGTAAGAATATAAGGTTAACTGAAAATGATGTAACATTTAAATATAAGCATTGATTTTATAACTTAGGTAACTACAGACTATCTATTTTAAGTAGATTTTTTAAAACAACGATATTGATGTTCATTAAATGAGAGAGCATGTTTATTAGAAACTATGCATATTAAGTTGGTGCTGGAACAATGATGAGCAGTGAAGGAAGCTATGCATAAAAGATGCTACACTTGAAAATCTGCCATTCTATACTCAGCTTCACTAACGGTCAGAAACTCTGGTTGCTGACATAGTAATTGTGACTCCTTCCTTGTTTTCATCACACAAAACAAGCGCTCATAGGCCAAAGTGGGCACACCTTGTGAAGAGAAAAAAAAAATTCACCCAAAAGTTTTATTAGGAGCTTGCACAATTCAGGTGTAGCTACTATTTTCTTACATTGTTCCAGAGGTGGTTGGCACAATAGGGATGTCTTCAGCTTCCAAAGGAATTGACCATGGTATCTGAAACTGGGGAGCAAGTTCTCTCATGATGATATTTCTAAAAAAGGGATTAAAGAGAGAAAGAAGAAAAAACATTAAGTATAATGCATAGCTTATACAACACATACAAACTCCAAACCAAAGAGATAATACATACATGCGTTTTTATCAATGTAGTTTTAGACTACTAGAAATCCTGAGTCTCTAGATGCATATTTTTGTGCAATTGTGTAATAAAAACCTACTTAAACAACATTTTAAAGCTACTACAACTGCTAGAGACATTAGCCTAATGGGCCTGGATTTGTAAGAAACCTCAGTTTTTGAATTACAGTTCCTAAGAGTTTCTTGGATATGATTTAGTCTTGTTAATTTATATTCAGACAGCTGACTGGACTGCCAGACTCTAAGTCCCTGATAATCAGCTAGCCATTCTCATCAAAGAATAACCAGTACCTTTGGTGGTAATTTCTCAAAAGTTTCTATGATAGAACTGGAAAAACAGGTATAGTCTCTGGTCATAACTACAAAATGACAACACTGCCTTCACCTACAGAATGTTGTTAAATCTTGGTAATGTTCTAATTCAGGTTAATATCTACATAAGAAGTAGTAACATGGATAAAAAAAAGTCCATCTTAGAGTAGCATAAGACAAAATTTAATTTCTAAAAAGGTCAAAAGAATCTGCTGTTACTTAACATTGTAATGTATTGCTTTAAGGAATAAAGCATAAGGAAAACATGATAACTTTTTTCAAATAATTCAACAGCTACAACAATTTCAATAAGAAGAAATCAAAATGGGTCTAAGAACTGTAACTCTAACTCAAAAAGTGGCCTAAAGCAACAGGACTACAGTTGTTATACAGGATTTCAGCTTAGCTCTTCCTCCATTTACCAAGATCCCAGACCATTTGATAATGCAGAAAGTCACACTGTATCTAATCAGTGCAATCTTACTGTAAAGCCAGTTCAGCTGGCCAAAATGGGATCAGCCTACTTTGTTGGCAGAGTTCACTACCCATTCTGTACGATCCCTTGTTAGACCTTTTTTACTCCCACTAGTAGAAAGAAGACTATATTACAGAAGATACCTTGATGCTACATTAGTCTGGATTTACCACTATGAAATCTAGAAATGTACAAGTATACACCAGCTACAGGTCAAGAACAGTGTACATTAATTTGGGCATATATTAAACAGCAGCAAGCATAACCATACAGTGGTGCTTCTCTACTTGAAAAAAAACCTCAACTACCTTTATGAACTTAATCCGGCTTTCAAAATACATATTCAGTTAGCTTTAGGTATTCACAAAACACTCAGATTCACATGTTTTGGATGATTTTAGGAATATGGAATTCAGGATTTATTTATTGATTCAGAATTCTTTAAAATATTTTAATTTATTATTTAACTTAATTACTTATTTTATATGTAATATGAAATAATTAATTTAGGAATAAGGAATAAATAGCATATAAACTAGTCACATACAACAGAGTGAATAGGCAAAACTCCTGAAATAGATCAGTAAGCTCTTACCCCAGTATCTTAGCACAATCATCATAGTATTTCATGGAGTTTTTCACAAAACTGAAGCCATTCACATCACAGACATAGGACTGTCCATTAGCACGCAGCAAATCAAAGCCACAAACTGTTTGCTGTTTTTAAGAATAAAAGTTCAAAAACATCAAAATATCACCTTCCTTAGGATTGCTTATTCTAAATAAACTTGATATTTTGTCATCTTTTCAGATGAATACCATGTTAAAATATGACAGATAATACCTTTTGCCAGTGCCATGTTAGGCTCACTCATGTCATGCAAACATCTTGCTATTTTAAACTTTATATCCACAACTTGATTCTACCCTTCCTACATATGCCTAGCAGTATCAGTACTGAAGGTCAAGTTCACATGTGCACAAACTTAATCTTCATGATTTACAGCACAAGCAATGATGATCCTACAGACACCCAATTCTGACGGTGGTTTCCCCTACACATATTTTTTAAGGATGGCAGGCAAGAAATGACAAAATATTGATAAAAACATTTTTGTCAAATTTTAAATTTGACAGGATAGTTTTGACACTGACATAATACTGATGTTGTTAGTACAGGATACTAGATGCTATTTCCACAGATTACTTTTTAAGATCTTAAAGCCCACTTTGCTAGGTGATAGAAGTTCACATCGTACAGGCTCCAGAATGCCACCACAGTTATGCACAGGTAATGAGACAGACTGAAAGACAGCCTTTTAATAAGACAGGTGAAAGGAGGGTAAGAGATTGAATGAAGTTCTGAACAAAGGAATCTTAAAACTATACAAAAATTGAAACTATCAAACACTTCAAGTAAGGACCTAATCATGTCAGTACCAAAGTAACATTTAATCGGGCCCCATGTAAATACTAGGTAACGAAGTTCTAAAAACTTAACTACTGAAATTGTGTTTTGCTAACTTAGAAAGCACTCACAAAATGTGTGAACTGATACACTGTGGGCTAGCAAAGCACAGCAGCAACATATGAATTCAGGAAACTTACATAACATAAGCAATCTATCTAGAACTTTTCAATCCACTAAAGGAAGAATTCTTCTAGATAAAAAAAAATACACGACTGTGGAAATTTAACTATTCAACTTCCTAGGAGTTCTGCAGCAATTATCACTTCTGGTTCTGTGCACTAAAACTCCATGGAAGTTTCACTTAATAAAAAATTAACACTAAACGTTTCATCAGATAGGAATGTAATCTGCTTACTTTAAAAGCAAGGCATACTTTCCAAGCAATTAACTTCTCTCTTGCATTCAGGATGACTGGATACCTCACTTCTTTTCCTTCACTATCTCGTTCTACCTTGCCATCCAGAGCTGGAGATTTCCGGGCTTCAGCATGAGCATAGTCTGGACCTACTGTGTACACCTTTATTGAAAAACAGGAACTCTTGTTTCAGTATAATTAAATTAAATTACATATATGTATACATTTTGCTAAATTTATCTCAGATGTGAGACTTCAAAAGATACTAGCTGCTTTCATCAACTGAAAAGTTCACTCTAAAGTACCTGTCCTTACTGGCATTCTCTGCCTTCAGAGAACACCCACCATTTACTGACAACATAGGATAAAGCAAGAGGAGAAAACAGTTGGAGCACAGGTAAAGAAAAATAATAATTATAAAAGTTAATGAATAAAAATGGATTTCTTAATTATGGTGGTACAAAGGTAAAGAATAATGCTTTTCTCTCCACAACATCTGCAGATCTTGGGAGAGCACATTAATTTGAGAACTATTTCAGTTTACTTGATTATGGAAATCTGGCTGCAGGACTAAGTGATTCTCTAAATTAAAAAATACGTTCATATTTTAGGCAGGACTAAGCAAAGCGAAGATCTGTTCAGTTTTTACATGACAAGGGAGGGGCTTGAAAGAACGTACTATCTATTCTGCTGCAGTTTTGATGCTCACTGAATGGGTTGGGGCATATGCTAGAAGAGACTTGACAGCATCTCTCAAAAATGGGCTACTGTCACTTTAATTAAAAACCAAACTCTAAGCTGTGATAAATAAAGTATACAACTAAACCAGACGATTGCAAATACTGCCCATTTGGTCAATTCAGGCAAGAGGGCAAGCCGAGTGAAACTGTCTAACATAAAGCTAACAGTCTTGTTACTTGAAGAAAATCACTATTTATTTCAGGTGTTAAAAGTTCACAGCTGCTGCTTGATGACTACACTACAAGCAGCCAAAATAGTCTCCATTCCCCAAGTCATTTGCATCTCTTCAGGTTGCTAGAACCTCTTCTTTTTTGAAACAGTTTGTAAAGATCTTACACAGATGTCTGTAAACTCGGATTAACATATTGCAAAGTGTTGCATGATATAATCATCTGAAGAGTATAGCTCATGGAAACGCAGCAACTTAAAGAACAGGGAATTTGTTTGAGAACATAAAATGAGCATTCTTCTCATGTAACACCAAGTGGAAGTAGATTGCAATTGATAAAAGGGCTCTTTGGCCTAAAATTGGATTGTACTCACAAACTCTAAACCTCCACTTTCTGTCTAAATGAGGTGATCTCTCATGCATATTGTAAAACATTTGTTTTCACATATTTTGTGATGGGCTTAAAATAGCCAGAACTATCACAAAGAGAAATAAAGCATCTCCATATGTGGCTATACCTATTCTGCTATTGTGCTGTTTTATCATTCTTTTACAATACTTAATCTTTACATCTGTTAAGAAAATAAATGAACAAAAGAGTGAAAGTAATTACAGATAAGGTCAATGCATTATTTTCTGCAACTTCATATAGTTTTAGTAAGTAACTTTTATTTATTAATTATAATACAATGATAGTTGGCAAAATCTATTTCAATTACAGACTACATAACCTTCAGACAAAATATCTAGGCAGCATCTGCTTACACAGAAAACTATGTGCTGTTCTGACACTAACACAATACAAAAAAGAAAGACAATGTGTTGGGTAATAAGCCTCCAGCACTTGATTCTAACAACATAAGCAGAGTTGCTCTACGTTACAGGTACTGTGTTTAGCTAGAATAAGAATCATGTTCTTTATTTATGAACTGTATCAAAACTTCATTAAAATTAATCCTTGACACAAAGATATAAGCTCTTGGAGCACTTGATTTAAATATAAATAAGAAGGTGCAGTTGTCATACCTTCACATCAGTGCCATCTGTAGGCATGAATTCCTCATAAATATAGGAGCCTGTTTTTCTCACACTGCTTTCAGGGGAATAAACACTGCTTCTGCTGCCAATCTGAAATGAATATTTTTCTATTAATAAACTCACAGGCTACTGCCTGAGAAACTGTAAAACTCCTTAAAATAACACACTTGTACTGAGAAAACACTTCCTGTACTAAATGAAGCAAGTAGGTTTTAATCACTCCCCAAAGATTTTTATAAGATTCTAAAAGTGCACTGATTGTGTATGCTTCTTTAACCTCTAAGAATTTGCAGTGGATGACAATCTATTGCAAGGAATAAGGGTCTTCATTCAATCTACATGTTCTCCTGAAAAGAATTTCTCTGATTTGCCACTACTCCTACACAAGCAGGACATGATAAAACAGGTCCCAGCTAACATATGGATAGGGCAATTCTCTTAGGTATCTACAAATTTTCAATAGCTTTAGTGCAATACCCTCACCTTTCGAAAGAGCCTCTGGCTTCCACCTCCAGCAGATGTTGGATAATAAATGTAAACATTGTGGTCCTCAGCACTAACTGGTTTTTCTACAAAAGGCTTTTGGAAAATTTCTCCATTTACTTCCACATGATCTTCTCCTTCAATCAAGCTGCATTCTGAAGAAAAAGTGCAAACAACAGAGATGTAATAACATATTCATGGAATGAAATGATTAGACATTTAGGGTAACTTTGTAGGTTGACATTGAAAGATTATATTACATTTTGATTAACTGATTTGTTACTGACTGCACAAAGATTTGATGATGATGTGCTGAACACGTCTGCATTATGTTACTTGAATACTGTTCCAGGATTTCTGTTGATTCACTCAGTGTCAGACAGGAAATTGTCTCCTACAGATGCATAAGCTTACTTGGGCGCTATTTTTTTTTTAATGTTTTGAAGACAGAAGGTAAGGCTGTGTGCCTCTTTCTTCAGTGCCCTTCTCTGAAATATCATGGGGATGGCAGATGGACAGTGAACATGGCATAGTGCAAAATACAATAATACTTTTAATAGGCTGAGAACTGTCTCATACTGTGAGACTGATGCACCTCGCACAGAGTCCTCTGCAATCAGGGATCAGGAATCTCTTCACTGCTGGTTGGATGCATGTAGCAGCTTTTATTTGACATTTGTAGCATAAATGAGTCCTTTTCCCCCTAGATTACACAGACATTTTAACTCAAAATTCCCTACCTCTTAAGAGTTACACCACAGTAATACTTAAATTTTCTTTATTTTTCTTACTTCTTACTCCTGTGTCTTGCCCTGTCATTGCAATCTCCTATTGCTGTTGTAATTTTTCATTTTAGCAAAAAAACCTGTTAAGTTTGTTTTCAGGTACAGAAAAAAATGACTCTAATTTATATTCAGAGTATATAATCTGCAGATCTATCTGGACTAGATTTCCCTTATATGGTTGCTTCCATTTGGAAGGGAAGGTATTCAAGAGCCTGACTTGTTTCTGTCAGTATTACTTTCCTACATAAAATTACTAATTACTGTGGGTAATGAAGCATCATGAATGCTGCTCTCTTCGGCGACATATCAGAACTCAGTTTGAGTTTGGAGGCCATTGGAGTAAGAGGACTGTAACACCAGGCTTCAGCATCATGCTTTTTAGGTGCATACCTGTACTGTCTTTGGTTGGGATGGAGTTAAGGTTCTTCACAGCAGCTGGTATGGTGCTATGTTTTGAATCTGTGACCAGAACAGTCTTGATATTTTAGTTTTTGTTAAACAGTGCTTACACAGTCTCAATTCCTCTCCTGTTTCACATAATGTCCCCCACAGCCAGTAGGGGTTAATCCACAATACTTTATAAACACTGGAGGAGAAATCAACCTCTGCACAGATGAATTAGTTGTCTAGTAAGTGAAATGTAGCTTTCTGCTATATGTACTGTTCTCCAGTGAAAACAAAAACATGTCAGTGGTTGATATTTTATTCATCATTTTTTACCTTGGGGATTGTTTGGATCACGGTTCAGAATTGCATAGCGAGGAAGTAAAATGCCTTCAGCTTTAAGAATACCATATACTTCTCTTCTAGAAGAAAAGAACAAAAGTAGCACAATAAGAAAGCAAATGCTGTCAAAATTTTGTTTTTACAGTCCATGAGTAAGGAAAAAGAAAAAAGCATATTTTTTTTTAAATTACACAGCATAAGATTACATACTCAATAATATAATGCTTTAAGGGCAGTGACACAGCTGTATCTCTGCAGTGATCTCATCACTATCAATAAAAATGTAATTTGCTGTGACAGTCCTGTCATCTCCACTCTGACAGTGCAAGAGCAATTTACATAGAAGAATTCTTTTGTTAAAGGATATCATTAACATGAAGGGTTGAAAAAGTTTATACAACTTAACAGGAAAAAAGACCTTTAGTAAGTCACATGAATTCTACAATTACAGGAGTTTGTACGGTTGCTATACATACCTATGCTATACGTATTTTCAGAGTTTAAATTTTTTTATTTGCTAAGTTTACAAACAAATCACCAAATTTCTACCTTGTTAAATCTTCAGATGTGTCAATATAAAAGCAGTAAAAGAAAAAACACACCTAAAGATATACCTCAGAAAACTATGCATATATTAATAAAGTTTAACATTCACTGTTAACTGTTGCTATGCAATAATAACAGATTCTCACAGTCTCTGACATGAAAGTAGTTTGCTGTTCTCAGGTAATTAGTGTTGCTTACCTGTCTTGTATGTGATACTGCATATTCAAGTCATTGATTATGAATGGATTCCTGAGCTTTGCATAGGCAACTGCTTTGTCCAGTGGAAATCCTAAAATATTTATTAAGGCAAATAAATTAAAACTACAAGACACAATACCAGTAAATAGTTTAGAATCTTTTTATTCAAGATTTAGAGTACAACCAGAGACATATTTCAAATGGGAAGATGCTCCCTAAACTATAGACACACATAATGTCAGCTTAAGACAATCACAAAACTACATTCTAATGTTAGTATAGGCTGTCAAAAGCAGTGGTCCTGTCCCCAATTCGCTCCTCCCCACTCCAAACACTTCCATAGGGCCTGAACTAAGGCTTTTATTGACTCTGCCTGAAAATATCATTTTTAACCTCAGTCTATGCATCTGTGGCTCACTGCCCACAAAACCCCGTTGATATTAGTAGGGATACGTGAACAAGTGGTCAGAGACCCAAAACTCCCACTGAGAGAGCAGCATGAATTCACAGGTATTGGACCAAGTAAGCTTTAGATCGCCATTTCCAGTGGCTCCACAAATACCTACACATGGAATAGCTACTTTAAATACCATGTTAGATGGGACTTTCTCAAGCAATTAAACCAGCATAATTAGAAAAGCTCTAAAAAGTCAGTCATACTATAATAAGACGAATCACTTCCTAAGAAAAATCTAATAAAACTACAAGACAAAAAAATTAAAAAGACCCTCAAAATGGTTAAAGTATTTAGATGTCACAAATTTTTATGGTATTATTAGATTTACCTTTAGAATGAAAAGAAATGAGACAGTCACATAAAGGCCAGTTTTCTACTGGCTCATTCAAAATAACATCTTCTTCAAATATTACCACAGTTATGTACTTAAACATCGAGAGGCGTTCAAGAATTTCTTTCATTGGTTTGGACTTAGATTTCTTAGCCATTGAACAAATCCCAACTGCAATTTGTCTTTCTGGTGGCTGAAGAGAGGATGGGGAAAAAGCAATTATTAAGATTTCTCAGAACACAACAGCGTTTTAGTAGCACAATACTAGAGCAGATATTTCCTGTTAAAATTCACATACTACCTTTAACTTAGTGTTTAATCAGGTAAACTGCTAGCAGGTAACAAAACACAGGATGACAGCATGCTGCACTGAATCCTTATGAAAAATGCCTCAAAAAATGAAACTATTCAACAGCTCTACACTACTTTTTTGGAGTACCGTATCAGGAACAAATACACAGGATCAAAATCTAAGTCAGAAATGTCAAATCTGAATGAAATCATACTTACGGCTTACTCTGAAATTAAGTATCAATTCTTTTTTAAACTATTAAATTTTTCTACATCTACTTAGTAGTCACAAGCCTTCTCATCTTATTACCTAATACTACAAGTGAATAATGAAAAGGGAAACTAGTAAACCAAAAAACAGTAGTATAGATTTTCTTTTGTGCATAGACAGTTTCACTTTTCCTCTGTATACTCTATATTTTCCATCATGTTATAAGACTTTAAAAATGTCTTTCCCCCCAGTGGTATTCCTAAGTGCAACAACATCCAACCTACTCCTCCTTTGTTTAAAAAGAAACAAAAATTTCCTAGAATAATAGTTTATTTCAACTTAATGTGTTTGAGCTGTTAATTTTGCTCTACACAGTAAAGTGGTTTATTAATACTTCCTTGTATTTAAATTTTTGAGACATGATTGCATTCAATGAAAATTTAATCTATTACCTAAGGTGAAATGTAACAGAGTATAAGAACAGCAAAATACAGCTAAAAATATTACATAACATGATGACTCAAGCATGATAAATTGTTTGTTTTAAACAAACTAAAAATTGGTGAGCAGTGCTAAAATACAATTCAGAACACCCTGCAAGGATAATAAACTAAGGTATCATTAAGTTTAGCATGCACCTTCTATATGCCAAGACAAGGAAGAAGAATGAAAACATGTCAGATCTTAATGAAAACAACAGTAAGATGAAAAAAGAAATGTTGAGTCTGTTCAAACTGAAAAATCAAAAGTTAACTCTGCACGAGTTGACAAAACACACAAAAAGAAAAAATCTTGATGATTTTTTGCTATTAATTATCCAAATAAATAAAATGAAGGCTTATGCCATCAAGTTAATTCCCAGAATCCAAATAAAGTCTGCAAAGCTGGCACATCAACCTCAGCTGCCCTAAAACTCTGCATTAAAGTCAAGCACATCTACTTCAAAGTATACTTACTTTTCAAGTGCGCTGCATTTCCAAACATGACAGATCACTATCTGAATATGTACAATTTCCCAATTCAGACCACCATTTCAGTATTGACTTCTGTAATTTAACGTCATTTCAAAGTGAAATTATGCTAGAGAACATACATAATAGTATACGCATGCACCTACAGTACATACAGAGTCATATTCTTCTTCCTCTTCTTCCCCATGGTCATAGAAGTGTTCATAATCTGTAGATCTGGCTGAATCCAATAATTCTTCTCCATCTTCTCCACCCACAAAGAATCTAGGAGGATCATTCTCTGTTGCACTAACAGACATGGTTACAAGATTTATAGAGATCTATGTAGAAACTCTAGTCACTTCGGCAGCTGAGATACTGGGCATGTTTCCCGCTGACTCGCAAACACATAAGTCCTCTGCTCTCTGATGTTGCTTCTGCAGTGTTGACAGTGTGATGACGTTGCCTGCCAGACACTGTTTAACTGGTATCATCTACTCATTATTGGCTTGAGTTGCTGCTTCAAGAAACGCACAATAGGCTACAGTTTCCCTCTGAGATGATACAACTTTTTAACCTAAAAGAAATATCTAAACAAACAAACAACAAGAAGAAAAAACACACTTGATAAAGGCACATAAAAATAAACCCTTCTCATTTAGAAAGCATGTTTGAGCATTTACGTACTTCTGAGCAAAGCATCAGTAATAAAATGTTGCATGCTACACACAGTCTATACTTTTACATGTATGTTTAGAGCTGGGGTGAATAATTTCAAGATATTTTCACAGCAGTTGCAGACATTTTAAAAGTAGACAATATAACTCATGAAAGTAAAAACTGCCAAATGAATTTTCTTCCTAATTTAAGAAGGGTAAAGTGCAGTGTACATATTTTATACAAAAAATAAAAACCAAAAAATCTTCACCAATATTTTTGACATTTAACTCACCACCCTTGTCACCAGCTGCTTTTTCCCCAAAAGTTTCCTAATCAAATGGCAGACAAAAATGCTAATGAAAACTATAAAGCCTCCATTAGGACTATTCTTAAATAGAAACCTATTCTTTCAAAAACTGAGTAAATCTTCAGTGTGAAAGCAGAATGTATGTGTCAGCTTGATGCATATTTATTTCCAGCAAAGCACTGCTTTCACACTGAAAAATTAATATTTACAAAGATGTAGATTAGCACTGCCTTCTGTCAAAAGTACTTCTAAGCACTAATATACCAGTAAAGTGAACATGTATTGTATACTTTTAACCAGTCATGTGAAAATAAGATCTTGGCCAAATAATTTGTATATAGAAACAGAGACTCAGAGCTCAGCCTTCTGTTGTTTTAACTAGGTAACTGTACTTGCTGTAAGCTGTGCATGGCTTTATACCATTAATTATAATTCATTATTACTACTTAGAAAATTAATAAGCAGTTACTTGTTTAGAAGCTCATCTGATAAAATGCTTTAGATTAAGTTGTTTATTAGATCATTACGTAAGTGCCATTCAACAATGATGTCTCAGCAGAACTGAATTTGTCTTTAAATACCTTTCAAAAAAGACTGGCTGTTCTATGAACAAAGTGAAGCAATAGTAAATTCCCAATGGTGATCAACCATTCAGCTTCCTGTGAGAGGATGGTAAACAGAGCAAAAGTTACCCAGGAATAATCTGTCCTAAATCAGAGCAATAGGTTACACATGGGTAAACAATACAGCTGTTTCAGATCCAGAAGCTCAAGCTGAGGTCCTAACAACAGACACATAAGGATCCTGGGGTGACAGCAGAGGGTTAAAAAGATTAATTTCTGAAATGTATTTGTCACTTATCTGCTCTCCTTCAATTCTGTTAATGAAAAATTACTTTCCCTTAGAATGTGAAACTGCAGCCATTCAAACTTCAAGCAACAAGAACAAAATGAAATTTCAAACACCTAAATCATCTTGCTCCCACAAGGGTTAGAGATTAGGTATTGAGATAAATCAATGCTGCTTACGACAGGGTGAAGAAAACAAGCTTTCCAAATCCTATTTCTATCAAGCTTCAGAAAGGTAGAGGTTATTGCCAACATACACTGGCAACTAATAAAAAATTTTGAAAAGGTATTAAAAGCAAAAAGGACTTGAAAAAAATGGTAAAGCCTGAAAATGAAGTTTAACAGTTCCTCTTGCATCAGCTTCCTCTCCCACTACCGAAATTCTGTAAATTGGAAACAAGTGTCTTAACAGCTTTTTAGAATGTAAGGTTTTTCTCATAATAAAGCAAAAGCAACGACTTGAAGCAGATAAGCAGGAGGTAATCAGAAGAGGTTTTTTAAGCTTTCTTTCACCCTATCTATTCCTACAGTGCACTTTGTGAGAGCAGAAGTTGTTGTGAAGTTTGTGTACAATGAGTGACTAGTATATTTTATGAGGACCTCTGGCACTATGCGCGTCTCTCTAACCCAAAGTTGTTGCTTCTCAAAGCAAGTAGAAACCAAATAAAGATCTAAGTGGAAGCACAACATGTTTGTCTACAAATGACACAAAGATATAACCTGACAGATTTAATTCCCTAACAACCTGATCTGAAACAGTGGTTTTCTACCTTCCTAACTGAAGAATCTGGAGTGTTGTGTTATTGGTGGCAAGTAGACCTGTCAAGTGGAACTTCATTTTCAGAAAACAGACTTTCAACAGTTCCATAGCCTTCTTGGAATTAACAGATTATTTTCAAGATTTATTCCGTTGTTGACCCATCTGAAGATGGATGAATTACTAGCTACTCTGTGCTACTGTCACTGGAACCCTGAGTTTTCAGACAGTTTGTAAAAGACACAGAATCAAGAAAAGACACAGAAAATTTTCAGGCTTGTAGACTACCACATGGACTCATTGAATTGCATATAAATTGGCATTCTGACTGCTGATGGTTACCAGTTTATCTCCCAGATGCTGTCATTAGCATAAATTTGAGTCAGCATACAATGAATAAATTATTTAATTTTTAGAATAAATGCTTTCAGAGATGGGAGTTAAAATTCTTTCTCTCTAAATGCTTTGGCTATTATAAAAACTGAGGAATCCCTTCTTTTGTTGGACTCTTATTTCACACACCACAAGAGACATGGAAAGAGAAATATGAGAGTAAGTGACTGCAACTTCACTAAACAATTTATACAAGTCTCCTAAAAACATCTACAGTTATCTGACATCAAAACCACAGTAAGACCATGCTTGGATAAAAACATGGTTCAAGTTGTACGTACACCAAGGAGAAATAAATGGCAGACAAAGACGATGAAGCTGTCATCCAGCTGCAGAAGTACTGTCAATGCTGATGGGAGAAACTTCTAACACAGAGTACCCTATGAAGCATTCCACCTTGCTGCCCCTGGAGCAGGAAAGACACTTCCTAGTACCATTTTTCTGTATTAAAAAGTGAGCAGCTGCAGCAATATAGGGGCAGAGAAGCTTTATGTTAGATCCTCTCGTACTTGATGCATGAGCATAAACCTCATCACACAGTGAAGATCAGATTACATGCATGCCTCAAGCATGGAAGATTACTATGTAAGCAAAAAAAAAACCAAAACCCAAAGCTTCATGTTGCAATATACACTGACCCATTTCCAAAGAGCATCAAGAATATCCAGGCAACAATGTCCTACCATGCAATGACCTTTCCAGGTAAAATTAATTAGACTGTTCCCTTCAAACCTCAGCTGTTACACAAGGCTTCTGTTTTACAGCTCACAGATAAAAAAAAAAATTCTGCTAATTTTGAAAAATACAATTTAACTAACAGTGTTGTTTCTGAAAAGGATTTCCAACCAAACGTATGGCCTATTCATTCCACGTGTCCTAAAACTTACTATTCATGACCACCACACGATACATGATACATATACCACATGATCTTGGCCAAAAAAAAAAAAAAAAAAAAAAATATTTAAAGAAAACTGTAAATCTGCCAATTTTACATTTTTATCTTAAAATAAACTCATCTCAGTTTTTCCCTAGTAAGTTAGATGATGCATTGTAAAGGGGAAGTAAAAATCCGTTAAGTTTAACTGATACTACTACCACTTACTAGTCAAAGGTATACAAAATAACATTCTAAATATATAAAAGTACACATAGACAAGCTTAATATTAACATACAAATAGAGCTGTATTTGAATCACAGATTTGGGTAGCCTGTTTAGCACTCCAAATGAGGTGTTCATTCCAGGGGCAAACTACAGCCTTTTTTTAAAAAGAGTATTTCTCCACTTCCACAAGTATATTCTAAAAGAATAAACCAAAACGTAATACTCACTAAGTGTTAACAGATACTCCCACAGTTTTCCTGTCCCCATTACACGTTTTAGCAGTTCAAGAATCCAGCCCTGGTGTTTGCCGTAGGTACTTAGACCATAAAGGTTAGCATTCCACTAACTGTCAGCATGTACTTGCCATATGTACTTAGACCATAAAGGTTAGCATTCCACTAACTCTCAACATAGCAGCAATGTAAAAGGGGCTCAAAGTTTTAACAGCCATGTTCCACGGCTAATAAAAACATACACAACTCCTGTATAAAATACAGCATTTCACCAGGTTTTCTTTTGTGTTGCTACAGCTACCAGAAGAACAAATATGCATGGCCTCTACTGTACTGTAATGGAAACCAATGGGAAAAAAAAAAAAAAAAAAAAGAGTAAAAATGCTTATCATCTATTATCTCAAGAAAAAACCCAAACATATCATACATTAAATAGCTATTAAAAACATTTCTAAATCACGAACCACTCAGGAAAACAACTTTAGGAAATGTTATTATAACAAAACAACTACAAAACACTGTGACATTTGTATTGTGGAATTTAACAAACAGGTAACTGTACAAGAAGTGTAAGTCGTGCTCATCTGTTACATGATTCTGTACATATATATACATAACAAAACAAGCCACTCCCCTGAACCCTCCCCATATTGCTCTTTTAAAGTTTCAGTTCTTACCTCTGTAGGCATATTCAAACTGTGTCCATTACCAGCTTCCTCCAATTCAAATTAAGTAGTTAAAACCCATATGATTTTTAATATCAATTCTTCAGGTAGTCTCAGTGAGATGACAAAAAGCTTTCAACATCTTCCTGCTAGAACCGCTATACCTAACATTTTTATTAACAGTACATTTAACAGCAAAAATGCCTCACTCCTACTAAGTTTTATCCTTAAAATTCCAATCCTGCAACATGATTTATGATGTAACAAACTACCAAAAGACAGCCACTTTGATGGGTGGCTGGTAGAGGAGAAAGTATGGGGAGGCAGCAAGGGAGAAGCAATGGGAGACTGGAAGAAGAACCAGCAGAGTCTGAACTCTGAGAGAGCTGACAGCAGTGACTGTGATCCTGAGCGCTGTGTGGATGTGTAACACCTTTCTACAGATGATTCAAAAAAACTTTGCAATACTTCAGATTTAAATGTGACACTCTAGAACTACTAACAAGGCCCATGCTCAAGCTCAGGTCTGACAGATAACCAGAAAGAGAAAGGAGACAGAACAGGCAAAAAGCAGGAAAAGTGAAAGGATGTCAAGACACAGAAGCGCTGAAGACAATATGGTGAGCAAATCATACATAACTTGCTTATTGCTGTACCTTACAAATAGGTAAGAGCAAATATCCTCTCCAATTTACTTAAATATTCAATGTCTACTGTGTCATACAGTCAGTAATACGAAACATTAATATTTACACAGACGTTGTTCTGTTCTACTACACATCCTGTGTGGTGAGTAGCAGCTGTTAGTTCATTACTGAGATGGACTAAATCTAGAAAAAGATGTAGAGCAGCTCTATCCCAATATCCCTCAATCACAAAGAATATTACAGTTTTAGCTTGATAATATCTTTGTAAAACAACAAAAAAACCCAAAACCCAAATCAAACCAAATGAAACAATAATTACAGAAAATACAAAGGAATATAAAGGTTTCCAATAATTACTTGAATTTACAAGATCTGGTGGTGTAACAAGTTGATTAAGAAACATGAAACGGAGAAAAGCCTTTAGCTCTCCTCATCAAATAAAAATTTCAACAACAGCCTTAAGAAGTTTATCACCATCTTCTGTAACCCAGCTCCGCTCATAACACAAGGCAAGGAATTGTGCTGATGTACAAAAGAAAACTAAATAAACAGGCTAAAAAAGGTGGCAAAGGAAAAAGATGTAATTACAGATACTAAGTCACCTGCTATGATCTTGCATTAAACTAACATCAATCTTTAGATTTCACAATATGCTAATATCTTCTCCTATCATAAGTAACCTACTCATCAATACAAGCTTTTCCAAAGTTTCCTTTTCATTCTGTAAGTATTTTCACAGGAAATCAGATGAAGATTTAGTCTGCTCTTCTCCCACCATCCCCTAAATCAAGATAAGTAATGTGCAAAGTACCATAAGGCAGCAGGGCATAGCAGCCAGTGTGGCATGGGCAAAAAGGGTTAGGCATCGACACAGGGATTCAGTAATATAAAACTAATCCTTCTCTCTTCTTCTACTCCATTTAAAAGCAGTTGACTTTACCTGCTGCAACCAGGAGGCTGCAACCCACTCACTCTCTTCCCAGACTCTCCCAGGATTCCACCACAACTTGTTCCACTGAACTCCAGCACAGGGATAGACACGCCTTTACTACCTTCCTCTCCCCACACCAAGAACCCTGAACCTTTCTGTCCTGTGGTTCCCAGCCTGATGTGTTACCACTACAACCTCTACCTGCTAATCCCAACCTCCTCCATTAAAGGCAATGGGGTAGGGCAGTCTCCAAAATCTGTCAGGAAGTGATGACATGACAAGAATCTCACAAAAGAGAAGATGAAGAGTGGCCTATATTTGATTTTAGCCAGTCACTTGGTTATGCCTATAAGCAAAGCACAGCTCTCAGACTGTCAGATGAAAAGCCATAATCTATGCTAAATGACAACTGTGAACATGCTAAATTCTGTTTGCAGAACCACTGCAAATATTTTGTGGTCTAGAAGAATTATTATGTACTACTTTATGCATTACTCTACTAGAAAAATTATAGCAGTTCCCATTCCAAGCAGACTATTCACCTTTCAGTTTCACCCTACTGAGACCTGAAGAAGCATTCTGAAGTGGAGGGGGGTCTTTCTTGCCACATTAAATGCTTAGTATTGGGTTTATGTGGCAAGGCTTTGGTACTGGGGAGGGCTGCAGGGATGGCTTCTATGATAAGACACCAGAAGCTGCCCCCATGTTGTGCAGAGTCAGTTCCAACCAGCTCTAAGATGGACCTTCTGCTGTCCAAAGCTGAGCACACCAGTGATGCTTGTGGTGCCTCCTTAATAACATATTTAAGAAAGGGTAGAAAATACTGCATAGCAGCTGAGAGACAGGAGTGAGAAAAAGTTAGAGAAACAGTCCTGCAGACACCAAGGTCAGCAAAGAAGGATGGGGAGGAAGTGCTCCAGGCACCAGAGATTCCTCTGCAGCCTGTGGAGATCATGGTAAAGCAGATTGTCCCCCTGCAGCCCTTGGAGGTCCACAGCAGAACAGACAGCCACCCTGCAACCCATGGAGGACCCCACGCCAGAGCAGGTAGATGTGTCTTGAGGGACGCTGGAGCCCAAAGAGAGGCCATGCTGGAGCTTCTGGCAGAAGCTGCAGCCTGTGGGGAGGACCCCATCCAGCAGCAGGTTTTCTGGCAGGACTTGTAACCCAGCAGGGGACCCATGCCAGAGCATCTGTTCCTGAAGGACTGCACCCCACGGAAAGGACCCACGCTGGAACAGTTCACGAATAACTGCTTGTAGTGGTATCATGCAAGATTCCCATTCTAGTAACCCAGGTAGTGGAGAGGGAGGTGCTGATCTCTTCTTCCTGGGATACAGTGATAGATTATGTGAGAATGGTTCAAAGCTGTGCCAGGGTAGCTTGACCTGACATTAGGAAACATTTCTTTACCAAGAGGGCAGTCAAACACTGCAACAGGCTTCCTAGAGAGGTGGTCAATGCCTCAATGCCCTTAACATGCTTTAACTTTTGGTCAGCCCTGAATTGGTCAGGCAGTTGGATGAGATGGTCATTGTATGTCCCTTCCAATTCTATTCCAAGAACTACTGCCCATGGGAAGGACCCACACTGGAGCAGTTCATGAAGGACTCTTTTCCTGTGGGAGGGACCCCATGCTGGAGCAACAGAAGAACATGAGGAAGAAGGAGCAGAAGAGATAAAAGCATGATGAACTAACCATAGTCCCCATTCTCCTGTGCTGCTTGGGGGGATGAAGTAGAAGAGTTGGGAGTGAAGTTGAGTCTGAGAAGAAAGGAGGGGTGGGGGAAGACTGTTTGTAAATATTTTCTTATTTCTTATTATCCCACTCTGTTTAATTGGCAATAATTTACCCAAATCGACTTTGTTTTGCTCATGATGGTAGTTGGTGGGTAATCTCCCTGTCCTTATCTGGAAGATGAGCTTTCTCTCATAGATTGTGCTCCTGCCCTGCTGATGGGAGTGATAAGAGTGGCTTGGTGGGCACCTGGTGGACAGCCAAGGTCAACCCACCACAGCGCTTCAAATATGTTTCCTGGACAAAAAAATTATCACACTGTTACCTGCACTACATCTTCAGCAGTAAAGTATATGGCACAGGTGCTTTTATCCACACTTTTTTCAGCTTGGTGGTTAGGACATTTTTCTGACAAACTTGAAACCACTGAGCCAGGAGGGAACAAAAACATTATTTGCCCTATACCATTCAACTGTTCTAACCACTATGCTACCATAATCCAATTTCACTTTCCCCATACACCACTAGCTTTCTCTAAAGGTGGCAACTGAGTTTCTTTTTATGGGAGAGAGCTCGCTGCTCCAGATTCCAAGCAAAAGGCAAGTATCTAATGTACAACCTCTTATCAGTGAAACATCTGCACTCTCAATCAGCAGGAATCCAGAAATACCCACCTTACTGGCATTTCCTACTGGAAACAACTCTCATCAGTGTTACTTACTGGGGCACTTTTATTTCTTGAAATACTATATAGCTAGGCTAGCCAGCAAACTGCAGCTGCCTAAATCTTCTCTCAGGGACCTGACCTCTTTTCCAAGAACCATGCCACCTAAATGTTTGTGCCTAAAGTAAGATTTCAATCTGACCATCCATATTACAGTAGCTTAGCCCAGGGGACTAAAAATTTAAGAGCTCTACCATGCCATGAGAACCAGGATTCTAGTAAGAAGCCAGCTTTGCAGCAAAGAAAAACATGTTTTTCAGGTTGTTGATGAATGAGATTTCTAGTTTTAAAACACAACTGTTATGCTTTTATTTTCTAGTAATTATACAGTTAGGTAAGCAAAATATTTCCAGTCATTTAGAATTACCAAACTTAAAGTAATTTTCAGTGCCTCTTTTCCTTATCAAATTATTTGCTTGCAGAACTTATTTCCCCCCAATATCTCACCAGCAGAAATGTGACTTTTCCGCACATGTAATGACATCTGCTAAAACTCTTGAGTTTTAGCCCCAAACACTGCACCATCACAGGGCATCTTTCAACTCTTTAGCAGTCATAGAGTATAAACTGCAAAATGAACCATTAACATCCTTCAAGATAAGTGTCAGAAGAGCCATAAAATTCTAGAAAAATCTATCTGGTAAATATCACTGTCTTCCCTTCAAGATAGAAAGGCAGTACTTTTTTAAACTAGTAAACCAACTACTACAAACTGACATCTGGTATGTGTTAAAAGTGTCTCCTACACAGCCACAGAACAGATAACCTTCACATTCATTAACCTCCAGGTTCCATTCTAAATTAAACCTTGTCGAACACATCACATGAAGACATTTATGTTTGTGGCAAGCTTGAATGTTTCAAGAAAGGCTGGCTTACAAATGTTTAGAGATCCCAAAGATGTCAAAACAGCTTCACTATATTCTCACAAAGAACTTGTTACTTCAACTTTGTAGAAGTGAAAAAGGTTTTGCAAAGATGAGAAAGTTTTTACAAAAAAATTCTGTACCAAAGTTCATTAGGCTCAGCCTATGGAGGCCTTATGTGTTTTAACCACAAATGCCAGAAGGATGAAACTATCTTCCACAGAAAGAATCAGCCAATCAACCAGTACAAAAATTTGTATTTCTCACATATCGAACCACAGAAGAGGTAGTATATTACATCAGTCAAATCCTTATGCCAAAACCAGTTCTAAATAGCAAGAATAGTTTCGTTATTGTTTGAATCAAATCTTGTTCACCAAAACAAAGGAAGAGTCTATGGGAATTCTGATACCCCGGGCAAAGAAAAAAAAAAAGATTGGCTTGCTATTAGAGAAAAAAAAGATGCAGAAAAGATGGAAACAGAGCAGCATAAATAGTTGATGGGAAACAATACTTAGAAAGAAAGAAAGAAGCAACATAATGCAGAACTACCTTAACAACTCAGAGAGTAGCTTTTCAGCTTAGGGCACTAGATAGAATTGGTTTGGATATGAAAGGAAACCACTTCTTTCACCGAGGCTGTGATATTGATCTCCCTGTCTTCCTGCTTGTGTGAGGAGAGTGGCTAACTACAAAATCAACTACTACAGGAGAACAATAAAAGAGTCAAAATCCCAGCATATTCAAAGCTTACCAATACTCGGTAAAGTCCCCAGGTTCAAGAAAACATCACTAGAACAAAGAGAAATTTACACAGGCTACTCTATCTATACATCTCTCCCATCTCACCTCCCAGAAGGTTGTTTTCTGGTGACTAGGTGTAACTGATTCTCAGCTCTAGGACTGCTAGCTACTTTTCTTTCCTAGCTTGATTACAATGCAGATAGCAATCTCCCTTGCCGCAGCTAATTTTACACTGAATCTATCTTCAGTTTTAGGGATGTTAACAGAGTGCCGCAAATCCAGTCCTTTAATAGATGTTATGTCCTACCATTTAGGAACACTGCCTTTCACCCATATACTTCTTTGTACCAGAAAGCAACACCTGCCTTTCTGACATCACGCCACACTGCAAACTCACATTACTGCTATTTCAGTAAAACTGCTTCCGATAACAGAATAAACCACAAAATGATGCAAAAAGCTAGATGTGCTTATTGGCCATGCTCACCATGTTTTACGCATGACTGCATCTTACTGAACAGCACGTTTTAGGTCCGCGTGAAAGACAAAGAGGACTAAAAGGGTTTTGCCCATCCTGACATCGGGTAGCGGGGCAAGATCCGGCGAAGCGATTCCCACCACAGGAGTACGCTGGCCGCTGCCTCGACTCCGCTTGTCACGGGATCTATCTCTCGCTGCGGAGCCAGCCAGCCCGCGGCAGCCACCCTTCCGCCGTGGCCAAGCCCGCCACGCCGAGCCGCCAACACTGCCTGGGAAAGCCCAGGCTACAGTCCGCGGCGCGGCTGGCCCCGGGCGCCGCCCCTCCACCCACTACCAGGGGAGCTGCCGTACCGGGGCAGGAATGGACGCCAGCTCCTCGTGCGGAGGCAGGGTACGGAAGCGCCGCATGCGCGGGATAGCGGCAAACGCCGCCGGTCCCCAGGTCGCGGCCCGAGGAGGCGAGGCGAGGCGAGGCGAGGCGACCCGCCCCGCCCCGCCCCGCCCCGCCGCAATCCACCGCTCCCCGCCAAAAATGGGGGCGCAGCCGGCGGGGTCGATCCAGCCCGCACCCTCCACATCCCCCGGGCCACCCAGGGGACGACTGAGGGGAAGGAAGGGGGTTCGAGCGGCACCGGGAAACACCTGCCTCACCTGCGCGTGGCGCCACCGCACGTGGCGCCGCCTGCGCCCCCGCGTCCCATTGAGGAGGCGCCACCGCCGTCTGCCACCGCGCGGCCCGCCCCGCCCGCTCCGCGGCGGCCGGCCCGCCCCCGCCCCCCGCCACTTCCGGGGGCGCCATATAAGTCTCGGGGCGCCAGGGCCGTCGCCGTGTTTAACCGGCCGGGAAAAGGCCAGTTCGGTGGTTAGCGGCCCCTGGGACAGGTCGCGACGATACCTCTGCTGGAGCAGGTGCGTGCCCAGGCCCGGCGACTCTCCGCAGCGCCCTGCGTGCCAACAATCCCGCCGGGGAGCCGAGGGGAGGGGGCGGGGATCGCCGGCGGAGAAGGGGGGGAAGGAAAAAGATCGCGTTCACGTCGCTTGGCGCATGCGCGAGGCTTGCCGCGCTGACCGGCGCGCCGGAGAGCGGCGACTCGGGACTACCGCTCCCAGCGTGCGCTGCGCGCGCGGGGCTGCCGGGGGCGGCCGCTCAGTTGGGTCTTGGCGGCGGGCGGGAACAGGGCTGGGGCGCGGCCTTGGCGGTGTGGCGTTTCCGTACCGGAGGATGCTGAGGGCGGGCGAGACTCGTTCCCTGGAGGAGGCGCGTCTGGGAGGTACGGCTGACGCTTACGCGGGCGCTGAGCCTACTCTTACAGCTGTACTGGCCTCTGCCCTGGCCCTCTGCCTGTCCTGCAGGAGCAATACCTGCTTTTCTCTTCTGTCCTTGTACAGTGGTCGCAGTAAACAATAAAGGGATATTTGTGAGGCGGTAGCCAGGGGTTACGGCAGTGGCTTAATTTACTTGCCTGTGCTTCCAAGGCGCCACTGTGGTCATCTGCAGCGCAGCTTTCATCGTAACAAAGGCCTCTGTGTGGTCTAATGGTGCTAACAGCACGTTGGGCGGTGTCCAGCTTGAAGGGAGAGATACCTAAGACATGAGGGAGTTCTGAAATAGCAGTAGTCTGACAAAAATGGCTCAGGTTTGCAAAAGCCAGGGAGGGATAGGTGAGTGTGTCCATCTTGTTTACAGGCACTTCAGTTAGAAAAAATGTATTCAGTGCACCATGTGGAGTTCCTCTTTCTGTTGGGAAGTGCAGATATAGATAGGGGAAGTATTTGAAAGCTGGACTAGAAAAAGTTTTTCAGTTAGAATTGTGATTTTGTGGGGGAAAAATAGGCATTAAAAAGTGAAATAATTTTAGGTATTAGTAAGTATAATTCTTGGCTAACACGAAAGCAAGAAGAGCCCTGGTTATATGGGAGTTCCTTTCTCTTTGCCAAAATACTTTCCTTGACTGTAAGGCAATATATTCTTTCCAGCTTCCAAGGTATTAAGAATTGGTTACTGATTGTAAGAGTCTTTGATTTTTTACAGACTACTAGATTATCAGTATTGATAGAGAAAGCATGTGAATTATCTGAAGTAATACGGTTTATTCCAAATAACAAAACCAGAGGATTTTATAATTTTTTATTTTCAGGGTTTTTTAAGATTAGGCCAAATAAAGTGAATCACGTGTTGTGGGAAAAAACAAGTAGGAATATTGGGAACTAAATATCCAGGAAGGAAGCTCATTTAATTTTGTACTCAAGCAGCAATCCAGCAGACTATTGATTTACCTAACAGATGAGGATCCTACTAAATATATTAAATGCATTCTTTCTTCATTGGTTTGTGTACACACTTACAAACTTCTATAGTAGAAACTGCCATTGTAGGGATGAGGATAGAATTTCTGTTTAGCTGAAGTATGAGCTGTGGTCCTACACAGGTGTCTTATTGCTGTGCAACTTCATTTTGATAGAACAGATAACAGTGTACTGTATGGAGAATGATCAGTGTTTCAGACAAGAGTTTAACATGCAAAGAGTACTGGAAGAATAAAGATTGTTCTGGAACATCTTTTTTTGCCATGTGTGAAAGTGTGTCAAGCCAGAATGGTCCATCATCTCAGTGGTTAAGGGATAAATCATAGCTGTCTAGTTTTGACTTCCAGTCATGCTTGGGTAACTGCAGGACTGCCCTTCAAGAGAACCCTGAGTGAAGCTTGAATGCATGCTTCTGGCAGATAGGATATTTTAATAGCTTTTCACCAGTACACTTTTACTGTCAGAAATGCTAGTTAATCAACTTGTTTAAAACAGAAACATGCATCATGGTAGCCTCACCTTCCTTTCTGCTGTTAGTTATCCAATGTACCAACTCAGTGGGTTGCTTTGGCTTTGGCTTGTGCTATCAGATGAAAATTTACCAGAAATTGCTGTGCCAGCCAAGATCTCTAGAAATGACTCTGTTCTTGCTCCACTCCTTATTAAACACCCTCTTTCCTCACAGACAGGTTTGTAGTGGTAAAAAGTTTATCTGTGCTACTGTTCTCAGGTATGCAAACTTTAATTTGTAACCGTAATGTTGTATGACAAGAGACTTGGCTGTTTTTGAAAGCCAGCTCTAGGTTGTGCAAAATGAAGTATTCAGTGGTGCAAAGGTCTTGTTACTGTTTGAATGTGAAGTTCCTGGCATGCGTTGACATTGATAACACAACAATGTTTAGCCCAGCTGTATATGTAGAATATGATGTTCTGTAAGTAACACACAATATTTTATTTTCTGTGAGGAATGGAGTAAATAAAAGCAGGCATAATTCTTACCATAAAAGCTGGCAGAGGCACACTCTAAGACTCGTTCTGGAGTTATAGAAAGTGGGCATTACTTACTGCAGCACTGGACACACAGGTGAATAGCTTTGCAAAAAGTGAGCATGCCCTAGATCTGTAAGTGGCAGCTAATATACAGTGAGATTATACATATTGATAACTTTACCAGTAAATGACTTAAATATGCATTAGACTTCCTGGAACTAATTACAGTACCTGCATCCTAATTACACATGTGCTTTCTCTCTGGCTGGTGGTCTCGAGATGTCCCTGGTGGTCATTGGTAATTGTCCTGGTTCAGCTAGGATAGGGTTAAGTTTCCCAGGCAGAGCGGGGGAAGGGATCTCCAGCCGTGTTATAAAAATGCTGACTTTAGGTCCAGGCTTGGGAGGGCGGGAACTTTTTCCTTTGTGGCTTTGGTTGAGGGGAGCACGGGGCTGTCTGTATCCATTGCAGTATTTCTCTGTATATCTTCTGTCTTGTTCACTGTTACTACTGTTTATTGTTATCATTGCTACTGTTGTTGTTCAGATTGCTTAATACACTGTTGTATTAAATTTCTTCTTATTTTAACCCGAGGTTTGTGCCCTACTTGTGTCCGAGGGTGGGGGAGGGGCAACAGCAACATGGTCTCCGATCTCGGCAGGGCCTAAACCAACACGTCCTTTTTTGGTGCACCAACGTGGGGCACAAGAGGGTTGAAATAAGAATCAAAAAGGTACACACCCTGACCAGAGTGTGTTAGAGCAATCTGTTAGGTGTAATTTTTCTGTTTGTATTTGTATTTCTTTGATAAGAAAATGTTTGCAATGCTGGCCCACTTGCTTGCGTGGTAGGGCTGGATTAATCCTTATATCCAGTGTGTGATCCCAGTGCTGGTGTTTGTTATCGGTGGAAAATATATAAAGGGTCTTATTGTGTTCTACTGGCTCCTGACTGCTTATAATGTATCGCTGTTTGTGGGGGCGGGCCTGTACCTGTTTGTTGCCTGGGCTTTTGTTAGGGGTCTCACCCCCTCTATGGGTGAGCCAGGGGAAGAGATCCTCTCGGTTTTGTAGAGTTTGAATTATCCTTGGAACCTGCAGGCCAGTGGGATTGTGGCACCATGCTTTCTGAATGTCTGCCTGATCTCAGTTTTGGCCATGTGGCATTTCTCTAACAGTAGCAGTGCCCGGAAACCTGCCCCGAGGTCAGGTAATAGTGAGTGGCAAGGGGTGTGGGAAAAGATGGGCAAAGGCCTGAGCCAGTGGGCACCTCCAATGCTTTGGAATTTCACTCCCAAACAAATGCAGGCCCATCACAGGAACAGGAGGAAGGGCCAGAGGTGATAGTCAGATCTCTATCCCTGACTGAGCTGCGAGATATGCGGAGAGATTTCATCTGCCTGGGAGGCGAGCAGATTTGCACCTGGCTGCTCTGATGCTGGGACAATGGAGCCAGTGCTTTTGAAATGAAGGGGAGAGAGGCCAAGCAGCTGGGCTCTTTGGCCAAGGATGCTGGCATTGACAGGGAAATAGGGAAACAGACTCAAACCCTCAGCCTTTGGAAGCGACTCCTGCTCAGTGTAAGTGAGAGGCACCCCTACAAGGATGATATCCTATGTCAGCTAAGCCAATGGACCAGCATTGAGAAAGGCATTCTGAATCTCAGGGAACTGGCTGCATTTGGTATGATCTGTGGTGATCTGAATGATGAGCAGTCACCTACAGACCCAGATCAGGCCCCTTGCACACATGATGTGGCAAAAGTTCCTGGAGAGTGCACCAGAAGCACACTCGAAAGCATTGGCAATAGTGTCCTGGTGGACAGACACCCACACTCTAACAGTGGATGGAAGTGGAGACGAAGCTGCTAAGATTAGAGTGGCTCAGGTGGAATTGAACTGGTAGCGCAAAGGTGAACTGTTCATAGCCCGGTGGGCCCATGAGACCTCGGGCCACCAAGGTAGAGATGCAACATCCAGGTGGGCTCGAGATCGAGGGGTGAAACTCACCATTGACACCATTGCAGAGATCATCCACGAGTGTGAGACGTGTGCTGCAATCAAACATACCAAGTGGGTAAAGTCCCAGTGAAATGGAGAGTGATGGCTGAAATATAGATATGGAGAGGCCTGGCAGGTTGACTACATCACACTGCCACAGGCCAGCCAAAGGAAGCACCACGTGCTCACAATGGTAGAAGTAACCACTGGATGGCTGGAAACTTATTATCACCTAACTTACTGAAACTTAACGCCCGGAACACCATCCAGGGCCTTGAAATCCAAGGCCTGTGGCGACACGGTACCCCAGAGAGAATGGTCTCAGACAAGGGAACTCGCTTCCGAAAAAACGTCATAAATGCCTGGGCAGAAGAACACAACATCAAGTGGGTCTACCATATCCCCTACCACGCTCCAGCCTCCGGGAAGATCGAGCGCTACAATGGACTGTTAAAAGCCACATTGAGAGCACTGGGAGGTGGGACCTTCCAAGACTGGGACATGCATCTAGCAAAGGCCACCTGGCTAGTCAACACAAGAGGATCTGCCAGTCAGGCTGGCCCGGCTCATTCAAAACCTCCACGTGCTGTAGATGGGAATAAATTCCCTGTGGTGCGCATGAGGAATATATTGGGAAAAATGGTCTGGTTTAGTCCTGCGCTAGGCAAAGGTAAAGGGCAACCCATCCATGGGATTGCTTTTGCCCAGGGACCTGGGTGTACCTTGTGGGTGTTGCAGGACAATGGAGAGGTCCGATGCGTACCACAGGGGGACTTGATTCTGGGTGAGAACATGCCGTGAATTATGCTGTGCCTTTGTAAATTGTTGTTTTGTTATTGTTAACTGCTAAATGTCAGCTGGACATGATGCAGATGGTATAGAATGAAGGGGTGGATTATGTCCTGGTTCAGCTAGGATAGGGTTAATTTTCCCCAGCAGAGAGAGAGGGGGAAGGGATCTCCAGACGGGTTATTCATACCATACTGACTTTAGGTCTGGGCGCGGGAGCGTGGGACATCTTTCTCCTTTGTGGCTTCAGTCACGGGGAGCACAGGGCTAAGTAACCATTGCAGTATTTCTCTGTATATATTTTGTCTTGTTCACTGTTATTACTGTTTATTGTTGTTATCATTGCTACTGTTGTTTATTCAGATTGTTTAATACACTGTTGTATTAAATTTCTTCTTATTTTAACCCGAGGTTTGTGCCCTACTTGTGTCCGAGGGTGGGGGAGGGGCAACAGCAACATGGTCTCTGGTTCCGGCAGGTCTTAAACCAATACATTAGTCTTTCTCACCATGTCTGCTGGTTAACCTCAGTGCTCATGCATGCTCACAAATGTCTGTTTAGGAAGTGTTGTACAGCTGTGTTGTATCTTCAGCTTGTTTGTTTTAATTTGCCCCATCCTTGTTCCTGTTATCTTCCAGAATAGGTCCTGACTGTCTTATCTTCAAACCCCTTTGTTCTTCACAAAAACACCAACCTTAAGCTGTGTCTGCACATACCAGAAACTACATTGACTCTGACCTGCTTTATTCTCAGTAAAAAAATGTTTAGCAAGATAAAAAAATCAAGACAAAAGTGATAGTGAAATGTTTTGACTTGCATTTCCTCCCCTTTGAGACTTCCCCCACTTTGAGACAGGATAATGTAATATTCTGTAAATCTCATTCCATATCAGTTTTCATGTTTGATCCTAACAAGAGTTAAATCATGGTACACACTAAAACACAGCAATGGATCATCACAAACAGGTTTTTCAACCATGTCCAATATGGTATCTGAGGTGAATTAATGCTATAATTCCTCAAAACCCCATGATGTGTCTGGTAATCTGATGTGGGATTTTCATTTGTTGCCAAATTTTGGTCAGATCAGTCTTTATTCTGCCAGATCGGTCAATGTACATGCAACAGATAGTATTTACAATGGTGCACACTCTGCCTTGGGAGGCTAATAGTATATCTAAAGCTGTTCTGTTTTGCAAGAGTATTTGAAACAGACTAGAGACTTGTGTTTTCAAAGCTTGTATTGCATCTGAGGTTTTGTTTGTAGTAATTTCTAATGTTGCCGACATACTCACTATTGTCTTTAACTCACTCTCAGATATTCTACCACCTTTTCAACCACTTCTGCAACAAAATGCAGACCAGTATCTGAAGACATATCTGCTGGTACACTGAACCACAGTAATATTAGGTTTAGCATTTATTTTACTAATGTGCCATATTAGTGCAATAGGGGTAGGCCTCTGGCCATCCACTAAATGTGTCCACCAAGACTAGGAGATATTTATAACCTCCTGTTCCTGGTATTCACTGAAGTCTATTTGTCAGTATTCCCCTGCGCTTATTCCTGGTTTTATCTCTAAAATTACTCTTACCTGTGTTAGGATTATTTGCTTGACAGATCTTACATTTTTCAACTACTGATTTTATGGTCTCTGCCATGTATCTGTTGAGGAACGTCTTCCTTAAATGTTTAATGAGTGTTGTGGTTTGAACTCAGCCAGTAGCAAATCACCATGTGGCCTATTGTTTACACCCCCACCCTCCAACCCCAGTGAAATAGGGGAGGGACAAAAAAATTAAGACATTTGTAGGTTAAATAACAAAAACTTAATAGCAAAGCTAACAGTAATGACAGTAGTCTAAAATGGGTAAAAAGCAGTAGTGGCTCACCAAGTGGTGACTAGTATAGAGCCTGTCCCCAGCAGTGATGTCCACCCACCAGAGAATCCTGCCCAGCTTACTGGGAAGTAGAAAACAACTGCCTGAGAGAGCACCTGCCCACCTATATGCTGAGCTTTGATACCACATGACATGGAATGCTCCAATGATTGATCAGGATCCAGCCCTTCAGCTGTGCTTCCTCTGAGCCCCTGGAACGTTAACTCTATCCTGGCCAAAATCAGGACAATCAGTCTTTCTGTTCCCAGTGAGTGGCTTCATGGTCTTCTGCAGCTACCTCTCTCAGTAGAGAGTAGTATCTGCCGTTGAGGGGTTACTGCCCAGCTGTCTTTCTGTTCCTTTGCCTCCAAATCACTAATAAATTTTCTGTCATGTTCTTCATAACACAGGGTTTGGTCCAATATCCTTGGTGTTTTTTCAGAAATATAGGTTATCATTTTTGCTTTGGCTGCTTTTTTTGCTGCCTTGTCACCCAATTGATTTCCTCGCGTGGCAGCATTATCTTCTCCTTTCTGATGAGCTTTACAGTGCATAACTACCACTTGCGCAGGTAGTTGGATGGATTCTAGTAGTTTCAGAATTTGATTTGCATATTTGCAGGTTTTATTTCCCTTTCTTGGGAGCTCAAAAGTCCTCTTTCTTTCCAAATAGCCCCATGAACTTGTATCATGCTAAAAGCCTACTGCTGAGTCTGTCCACACATTTACTTTATTTCCTTGACTTAATTCCAATGCTCTGGTCAAGGCTATAAGCTCAGCCTTCTGTTGCAGAGGCATTTGAGTGCAGCACCTGTGCCTCTGTAATAGTGTCTGTTGTAACCATGGTGTATCCGTTGTTCCTTATGCCATTCTCTATGAAAGTGCTTTGATTAGTATGTAAGTCCTAATTTGCATCCAAAAGTGGTTGTTCTTTTAAATCTTTCCTGCTGTACTTCATGTATGGTTTGCAGTCATGTTCAGGAACGCCTTCTGGAGTTGAAGAGGATAAAAACATAGCTGGATTAACAATGACAGTTGTTTTCAAGTTCACATCATCCTGTTCTAATAAGGCAATCTGATATTTCAGTATACAGGTCAGAGATAGACAATATTCCCCTCTTTTGTTCTAGTACTGCCAGTACTGAATGAGGAGCTGTTACAGTTTGAACTCAACCAGTAGCCCATCACCATGTGGCCTTGCTTTTGTTTCCCTCCCCCCAGCCCCCCATGGGTGAAACAGGGTAGGGACAAAAAAAAATAAATTGTAGGTTGATTTAAAAAAAAAATAATTTAGTGGTAGTAAGAAAACAACAGTAACAGTAGTAAGTTCAAACAGTGTAAAATACAGCAGTGGTTCACCAATTGGCAACTAGTATGTAGCCTGCCCTAAGCAGTGAACTGCACCAGAAATCCCACTGCTGACTGGAAAACTGAAACTGAGAACACACGTGTCCCCTTATATACTGAGCATGATGTCACATGATATGGAATATTCCAATGATCAATCCGGACCTGACTCTCTAGCTGTGCTCCCTCTCTGCCCAAGGGAAGTTAATTCCATGCTGGCCGAAACCAGGACAGTATCCATCTGTTATTCCATACCATTTGTGTTATGCTCAGGTTCCAGATATATTCTAAGGAATAACCACCCCTTTTCCTGGATCTCACAGATATCATTCCCTTAGTCTATGGATTATACTTCCATAATGTCTACTGAGTTCATTTAGGCCATAACTTTGGGTTCCATCTGTCATGACAGTCTTTAAGCCTGGAGGAATGAGGTGGAGTTGGCTCAGCTGGTGCAGCAGGAGGCTTTGGATGTGGCAGGAGGATGTTGCAGGGCACAAATTGAAATAACAGCGTTATTTGACAGTCTCATTCATTGGCGGTTCTCACCTAAAATCAAATCTCCCTGAGGCACACACTGGACCTCTCCATCCTTCTGCATCACCCACCAAGTGCACCCAGGTCCTTGGGCAAAACTAATCCCACACATGGGTTTACATTTACCCAGTGTAGGAGTAACACAGATAACCTTCCTCAAGACATTCCTAATGCGCACTACGGGGGCTTTATCCCCATCCACAATATGTAGGAGGTTTGACTGAGCAGGGCTGGCTGGCTTGTCAGATCCTCTGGTATTGGCTAACCAGGTGGCTTTTGCTAAATGGATGTCCCAGACTTTGAAAGTTCCGCTACCACTCTCAGTGTAGTTTTTAGCGACCCATTGTATCGCTCATTTTTCCCAGAGGCTGGTGCATGGTAGGGAATGTGATATATCCACTCAATGCCATGTTCTTTGGCCCAGGCATCTATGAGGTTGTTTTGGAAGTGTGTCCCATTATCTGACTCAGTCCTTTCTGGCGTGCCATGCTGCCATAAGAGTTCATTCTCAAGGCCTAAAATAGTGTTCTGGGCAGTGGCATGGGGCACGGCATGAGTTTCCAACCGATCAGTGGCTGCTTCCACCCTTGTAAGCCCATGGTGTTTGCCTTGCCGAGTTTGTGGGAGCATGATATAATCAATCTGCCAGGCCTCCCATATTTATATTTTGACCATCGTCCTCCATACCAAATGGGCTTTACCTATTTGGCTTCCTTGATTGTGGCACACGTCTCACATTCATGGATTACCTGTGCAATAACATCCATGGTCAAGTCCACTCCTCTGTCACAAGCCCATCTTTGTGTTGCATCTCTTCCCTGATGGCCTGAGGAGTCATGGGCCCAGCGAGCCAGAAACTGTTCACCCTTATGTTGCCAGTCCAGATCTACTTGAGACACCTTGATCTTGGCAGCCTGATCCACCTGTTGGTTGTTCTGATGCTATTCAGTGTCCCGGCTTGTGGGTACATGAGGGCCTACCTGGCGTACTTTCACAACCAGATTCTCTACCCGAGCAGCAATATCTTGACATAATTCAGCAGCCCAGATGGGTTTGCCTCTGCTGCCAGGTGCTCCATTTCCACTGCTGTAACCACCTCCACAGCATATTTGCCACCATCCATGAGTCAGTACAGAGGTAGAGCACTCGCCACTTTTCTCGCTCAGCGATATCCAAGGCCAACTGGATGGCTTTCACCTTTGCGAACTGACTCGATCTCCTTCAGCAGTTTTAGAAACCTGTTGTGTGTGGCTCCATACAGCTGCCTTCCACCTTCGATGTTTTCCCACAATGCGACAGGACCCGTCAGTAAACAGGGCATGTTGGTTCTCATTATCTGGTAGCTCAGTATATGGCGGGGCCTCTTCAGCACGTGCTACCTCCTCCTCTGGCACCAATCTTTGCCTTCTGGCCAGTTTGTAATCACTTCCAGTATTCCTGGACAGCTGGTGCTCCCTATTAGAGCCCGTTGTGTGATTAATGCGACCCATTTGCTCCATGTGGCATCAGTTGCATGGTGTGTAGAGGGGACACTCCCTCTGAACATCCACCCCAGCACCGGCAGTCGGGGAGCCAGGAGGAGCTGTGTTTCAGTACCAATCACCTCTGAAGCAGCTCGGACCCCTTCATATGCTGCCAGGAATCTCCTTTTCAGTTGGAGCGTAGCGGTCTTCTGATCCTCCGTATCCCCAACTCCAAAACCCCAGGGGTCAATCCCGAGTCTCCCCTGGTGCTCTCTGCCAGAGACTCCAGGTAGGGCCATTCTTCCCAGCTGCAGTGTAGAGCACATTTTTAACATTTTGTCCTGTCCAAACCGGCCTGAGGGCCACTGCGTGAATGATTTCTTGTTTAATTTTTTCAAAAGTTTGTTGTTGCTCTGGGCCTCCTATAAAATCATTCTTTTTCTGGGTCACCTAATAGAGAGGTCTGACAATCTGACTGTATTTGGAATTGAATGCATCCGGGCCTTTTGTCAGCTGCAGGGCCCGGCTGCGCTGGGTGCGGCCAGGGCTGGGACGGGCTGTGTGTGGTGCTTTTGTCAGAAGCAGAGGGGGATTTGCTCCCACGTGGGACAGCGGGAAATTTACATTTGTATGTCTCTCGCCGACAACTGCTTGTTATGCAGTGGCTCAAAAGTTCACTAAACCATGCCCCGAGAAGGGGTTAAGATCCCTGGAAACACCAACACCACCACCCCCCTCCAGTAAGAAACTTCGAGGAAGTGCTATGTGCTGTGAGATCATTATTGCCACACGCGGCAGACAGGAAAGGAAACACCCAAATCAATTTAATCAGGTAACAGGAGCCACATTACTGCCGGGGTGGACCAGGAGTAGGCACACAAGGCATCAAGTGGGTGTTTCATACACCATATTACCTTCAAGCTAATGGCATGGATGAGCAAATTAGTGGCTTGTTCAAGAGACATGCCAGTGTTTCATGACCTAACTAGGATATAAGGTTGGCACAAGCGGTTTTTATTATTAATAACCGCTGGAGACATTATGTGAACCCCAAAATATGAGCATTCTGTCCTATGGGATTATCAGGTGATGATGCTACTATATTTGACAATCATAAGGGCCAGTTCCCCCTGAAAATATACGCAGGCCAACCTGCCATAGTGAAGTTGCCCTCAGTTGAAGTGGAAAAACTCACGGAATCAGCGCCTGATGGATAATCCTTGATGTCTAACTTGATGCCCGGGTTCTTACCAAGGCCTAGTTCTGTTTTTTGCTAGGGTCTTGAAGGAACAGATGACTTTGGCATCCTGCTTGGCCATGGGGATCCATATGGACAAGCAAGACTCGGATGACAATGTGTTGGTGAATGGATCTTGTGAAATTGGCAGCATTCAGAGGAATGTGATTGAACTTGATACTATTGTGTTAATGTCACTTCAGGTCAAAAAAAATGAAGAAAGTAGCAAGAGACTTGAGGCAATTGTTGCCATATTAAGCATGAATTGATTAATTGGATATGTTTAAATCTTCTTTGTTAGAATGATTAATCAGCTTCCTTCAGTGTTGATTGTAATACATTGTATGGTTGGAGGGTTGGTTTCTTTTAAGATTTGATTGTATAATCATCTAGGGATGACAATCCACAACGAGTATAGAGACTCACCAGGACCGCACTCCCTTTTAGCCTTGGAGGCAAGAGGTGACTGCAGCACCACTTCCAGGAAACCAGAGGAATCATGACTGTAGTCACGGGGTGGATTGTGGCAGGTGCATCCGCCCAGTGAAAGCAGAGCTTCTTGGCTGCTGAAGCGTAGCAGCTCCGGGCTGCCTTTGTTCTCAGGGCCTTGTGGCAACTGGGGCTTTTGGCCAGTGGGAGCCGCTATTGACTACAGGTCAGATTCGGCCTGGGTATCGATGGAGTCCCCTGGGGGGGCTACTTGGAGCTCGTCCCCTGGAGCAGCAGCTGTGGTTGAGGGCTCTTCCCTTGGGTCAGGACACTGCCCAGGGAAACTCCTCGAGGTGCCTTGGGTTGGATGCTGCCCTGAGCAGGTCCTCGAGGTTGAGAGCCCTCACTTGTCAGGTGAGTGATAGAGCGTTTTGGGTTGTCGTTAAACCCTAGGTAGCAGGGCTTTGTAAAGCTTTTGGGTTGCCATTAAACCCCATAGAGTTCTTTGTTATGCGTTTTGGGTTGCTTTTGGTTAAGCCCTAGAAAGCTGTTCTATTCTCCTCTCACAGACATTCGAACCTGTAACTTACAGAGAGCTAGTTACCTGTGTTAATAATAACTTTTTATTATTTTTGGTGGTCGGTTGTTTATTTGAGAACATCTGTAACATCCCCTTTCTCAAAAACTTCTCTTGCTGTTTTACCCTGTATGATGATGTCATCAATGTACTGTAAATGTTCTGGGGCTTCACCCTGTTCCAGGGCAGTATGGACCAGTCCATGGCAAATGCTGGGGCTGTGTTTCCACCCCTGGGGCAGTTGATTCCAGGTGTATTGGGCACCCCTCCAGGTAAAAGCAAACTGTGGCCTGCATTCTGCTGCCAGAGAGAAGGATGGAGAAAAATGCATTGGCAGTATCAATCACGGCATATCACCTGGCTGCCTTCGCCTCTAGTTCATATTGCAGTTCCAACATGTCTGGCATGGCAGCACTCAGCAGTGGCGTGACTTCAGTCAGGCCATGACAGTCCACTGTCAATCTCCACTCTCCATCAGACTTTCGCACTGGCCATATGGGGCTGTTAAAGGGGGAGCGCGTCTTGCTGATGACTCCTTGGCTCTCTAGCTGACAAATCAGTTTATGGATAGGGATTACAGAGTCTCGATTGGTTGATATTGCCATCAGTGCATGGTTATAGAGGCAATTAGCACCCGTTGTTCTTCAACCCTCAGCAATCCCACAACAGAAGGATCCTCTGAGAGACCAGGCAACACAGACAGCTGTTTAATTCCTTTTCTTTCCAAGGCAGCTATACCAAAAGCCCACCGATACACTTTTGGGTCCTTAGAATACCCTCTCCTGAGACAATCTATACCAAGAATACATGGAGTGTCTGGGTCAGTCACAGTGGGGTGTTTTTACCACTCTTTTCGACTTAGGCTCACCTCTGCCTCCGATACAGTCAGCTGTTGAGACACCCCTGTCACTCCTGAGATACAAACGGGTTCTGCTCCTTTAAAATTTGATGGCATTAGGGTTCATTGAGCACCAGTGTCCACTAGAGCCTTATACTGCTGGGGGTCAGATGTGCCAGGACATCGAATCCACGCAGTCCAGTAAACTCGGCTGTCCCTCTCCTCCGCCTGGCTGGAGGCAGGGCCCCTCTAATGTTGGTCATAATACTCGCTAACAACAAATGGGTTAGTGTGGTGTGCATGGGTTTCAGCCTCATCTTGATCATTCACTTCTTGTGAATACAAGTCAGAAGTTCTTCTCCTAGGATCGTGAGCAAAGTTGACATTTCTGCTCTTTTGGGGCACTTGATCACTGGAAACCGGAGCAGCATTTCTCCTGAAAGAAACCGCGTTCTGTACTTGTTCTTCCTTCCAGCTCAAACACCCACTCTTCTAGGAGGGAGGTAGGTTTTCCATCCCATTTCTTCCTGTCTTCTCCATGGTCACGTAGGCAATGCCACAGCTTCCCCCGTGGTGTGTACCAGTTCTCTTGTAGAGAAACGACTGCTCCTAATAGCTGAGATTCTGGTCCATGCAGGTGGGGAGTAGGACATAGCCTCTTCAAACTGCTGGAAAACTTGAGGTAATTTCTCCACAGCTGTGAGGAGGGGGGGAAGAGAGACTTTCTTCATATTGTCATAGTTGGTGAGCCAATTCTTCTACTGTTGGTCCCCCTTTGTCTCCCCAGTCCATTACTGTTAATGCACTGGCATATGATGAGGGAGTGCTCTGTACAAACCCTCCACATGGGCTGGATGCACTGGACTCCATCTGGATTTGTGGGCAGCCATGTGTTATCTGGGTCATAGTAAACTGTCTCCTTCACAGCTAGCTCCCTCAAGTATCGAATGCCTCTCTCCATAGTGGTCCACTTACTTGGATGACATACAAAAATCTTCCTTGAAGGATAACTCTCCCTCACACCTGACAGAAATCACCTCCAGAGACTGAGATTTTGTGTCTCCTTTCCAGTGGTGTTGTCAATGCCCCCTTCCCTAGACAGGGATCCCAGCTGCCTTGCCTCCCTGCCTCTAGTTCCATGCTACTGACCCTGCTATCCCAGCACCGCAGCAGCCAGGTAACAAGTTGCTCACCTGGATGGCGGCTGAAATCTTTTTGCATGTCTCGTAACTCACTCGGGGATAAGGATTGGGTGACTATCACTGGCTCTGCCTTCTGCTCCTGTTCTTGTGATGGGCCTGGTTCATCATCACCCTGTACACTGCAAGGAGATCTTCTTGTGTATTTCTTCTTCTGTATGGGAGCAACTGACATGGTCATGGGTTGGTTCTCTGGTTCAGCTGCAGCGTCTGTCCTTGGGCTTGTGGTGGCTGCAGTTTCTGTTGCTTTGTTACCAGACTCAGAGCCCTTCTCTTCCTCTTGAGGGTGCTGAACAGTGTTTAATAGCACTCGGTAAGTGTGGGCTAGGCCCCAGCATGTTGCAGTGATCCGTACCTCTGGAAAGCACACCTCTGGGTGACAACATACTTTTTCCAACTATTTCACTAGTTCTTCAGGATTCTGCACCTGTGCAGGAGTGAAGTTCCAAGACACCAGAGGTGCTCACTGCTCTAGGTACTTGCCCATGCTACTCCACACCCCCAGACACTCATAATTCCTCAACCTTGGGGTAGGTTTCCAAGTGATATTCTTAAATAGTTGCTTAATGCTGAACAAAACCTGAACCACATGCAGGAACACGCTATCTCCTAGCAGTAAGATGTAATCATGTTATTGTCAACGTTCCAAGGATATTTGAAATTCCTGAATTTTTCAAACACAGCTGTAAATAGCCCCAGGACCGATGACTGCATAGATGAGCCTCACATAGTACAACAGAAACAAAACCTTAAACCAACTCTCAGGGAAGGTGAGCAACAGCATGGGGAATACATTTGGCAAGTGATAAAATTTTACGGAGCCAAGCAGTCAACATTATGACCCAATCTGTTTTCTCAAACTGCTGGCCCCATATTGGGTGCCAAAAGACTGTCCTGGTTTGAACTCAGTTGGTAGCCAATCACTATGTGGCCTGTCCTTTACTCTCCACCCCCCTTCCTCCTGGGTGAAATAGGGGAGGGACACACACACAAAAAAAAGGAATTTGTAGGTTGAATTAGAAAGAAAGTAGTGGTAGTAAGAAAACAACAGTAATGATAGTAAGTCCAAACCGAGTGAAATACAATAGTGGCTCACTGACCAGTGACTGGTATGCAGTCTGACCCCAGCATCAATCCTGACTGCACCAGAAATCCTGCAAGTGACCGGGAAACTGAAACCAATAACAAAAATGAGAGAGCACACATCCCCTTATATACCAAGCATGATGTCACATTATATGAAATATTCCAATGATAGATCCACCTGGCCCTCTAGCTGTTTCTTCTCAGCCCAAGGAAAGGTAGAGCTATCCTAGCCAAAACCAGGGCAGGAGCATACACAGTCATTTTCTAAGCCAAAATCAATTTATGGGCCGCAGTAATCAGTATCACAGTTGCAGCTACTGCTCTTAGACATCCTGGCTGTCTATGGCTAGTGGTGTCTAGTTGTTTGGAAAAATAGGCAACAGCCCTCTGTTCAGGCCCTAAAAATTGGGTCAGAAGTTCAAGGGCTACTCCTTGCCCTTGAAGGGCGTGTGTGCACAGTTCAGAAGCCTTAGCTGGGTCAAGTAAACTCAAAGCTGGGACTCTCATTAAAGATGCCTTGAGTGTCTTAAATGTGGCCTTATTCACATTATTCTATTGTAGAACATTCTTTTCAGCAGTTGATAGAGTGATTTTACTAATAGTTCATAATCAGTAATCCAAAGGTTTCACCATCTGACCATTCCCAGAAAGGCATGCAGCTCGTCTGGAGCTCCAGGTTCAGGGATTTTACAGGTAGCTTGCTTGCTTTCTTGGTTCAAACTTCGGTGTCCTTGGAAAATTTCAAATCCTAGGTATAAAATGGTCTCTTTAGTTATCTGTGCCTTTTCCTTTGAGACTCAATGGCTGCTCAGTTAAAGAAAATTCAGCATAATTACTCTTTAGAGATCTACCTCCTTCCCCCCCCCTCCCAGTATAGTAAAGGTAGGTGAGAGTCTATAAATTCAAAAATGAACATCCTGACTTACACATTTTACTTTAAAAGAGCATCACCTTATTAAGCAGCTAACGTAGATTCCCCAGCGACTACATGCTGTCACTTCCCTGTAACTATACACTGTTTAGCAGATAGGGCATGCACACCCCCCCCAATGACTCTTTTTAGCAAGCTGTTTATTTTCATATTGTCAAGTCTTGGGACACTGGCAGGATAAGGAAGAAATTTGCTTAATGCTTTGTATAACCAGCATTCATTAAGAAATTATGATATGGCAGACCCCAAGCCTGATTCTTCTCTTGTAGACATCAATTAGAGCAGGATCAAACTGTCATTCCATCTACATCTTAATTGTTGCCAGAGCAGGTTTGGAAAAAAAACCCAGAACAACTGAAATCACATAGAGCCTGCATGACTTCTTTTGCCTGTGAATATTTCTGCTTGTCATTAATTGTTAATTATTTTAATGCTATTTTTGCTAGACCCAAACTTTTCCTGTACCAATGCTGCGTTTTGTTAATGACACTTTAGTTTATTAATGTGATCAGGGGATTCAGCCCTTGTCAAAGAATGACTTGTTACCATGCATGCAGAGTCTGGTTTGGGACTTCAGAATCTGATTGTCGGATGAATTAATGAACAAAATAAATTTCTGTCAGTTTCTGTCTGGGGAGTTGTTTTTTCCTATTTGTCTTATGTGATTTTTTCCAATTAGAGTTGTTTTTTGGACAAATCTGATCTCTAACATGCCTGCATTTGAAAGCTATGCAAATGTTTAAGAATGAGCAGAACAATTTCTTTCTCTGTGGTCTCATTTTCAGGCACCCTGGCCAATGAATATAATGGAAGTGCCCATTGTTTGGTTGTTTTAAAATACATGTTGACAAAACCAACTTTGCCTAGAACAGAAATCGGTGTGTCAAGTGGTGTTCCTTATTGCTCAAGTTGCAATTGGGTGGTGTAACATCTTAGATGCTACATTATCAGGATACCTCTGAACTACAAAAAAACCACCAAAAACCTGAAGATCTGTGTATTTGACAGTTGCTCCATCTAACAAATACTGTGCATTTTGTCAGGTTAGCAATGGTCCGTAGTGGAAAAAACGGTGGACTCCACCTGAAACAGATTGCATACTACAAGCGAACAGGGGAGTATCATCCCACAACGTTATCAGGTGAAAGAAGTGGAATCAGGAGAGCAGCCAAAAAATTTGTTTTCAAAGGTAAAGATATTATCTCAGACTGGTCTAAAAATAGGTTTTTAGGTGAAGATTTGCTGATACAAAGAAAAAGTGGGATTTTGTACTGTAGTATCATGTGACTTTAATAAACATTCTCTATTAAACAAACACTCTCCTTAACCCTTGTTAATATGTAACAGGATATTTACAGAAATGGGACTCAGTCTGCTTTAGTACTTTCCAGGAGGGATTTATATATCAATGTAAAGGCCAACCCTCATTCTAGATACTGTGGAAATATGTAGCTATTGCAATCCATAATTCAAAGGACTACAGAAAGAAGTCCAGTTCTGCAGCTGTAGACAATGAGTGTTTGGTCTGGTCTGGAGGACGCTGTATGTGGCTGGGCAAGATGCAAGAATGGCTTTGCCATCTGCCACCTTAGAGCTTACCAGCCTTTCCCAGCTTTATTTTATCCCTGCAAGGAGGTATATGAGCCTTTGTAGTCTGCTGTACTCTCTCAATCTCATCAAACGTGCTGAGCCTGTGTAGACACAAGGCAGGAAGGAGTTAAAGCTGCAAATAGCAATGTCAGGTTGCTGGCAAGCAAGCAGTAAGTCTTATAACATGTTCTACCTCCCTTTCTAATCCCCAGCATTAGTTTGTGTTTCAGTCAGGCTTCCTGTGGGAATGTTATTTGCATTCTGACTTGCCCTTGTAATGCTGCATGTCCAGATTAAGTGAACAATTGGTTCTTTGAAGGAAATAATTGAAGTGTTTATAAACAAGAAGCTACATTTACACAGAAGTGAATTGAAGTTGATTTAATAAATTCTGTACTGAATCATGCCCAGATAGTTTAATAAACTAAGCAAAAGACAAAACATTGCATATAAATTGCTGGTACTTTTCTTCTTTCAGAAAATAAATTGTTCTATGTTGGAAAAGACAGAAAACAAATGCGCCTGGTAATTGTTTCAGATGAAGAGAAGAAAAATGTGCTTGAGAAATGCCACAAAAATGCTGCTGGTACTCATCATGGCATATCAAGGACACTGACTTTAGTGGAATCTAATTACTACTGGACTTCTATAACAAATGATGTCAAGCAGTGGGTATGGTCTCATAGCTACAGTGTATTTTTTTTAATGTAGCCTGTTGTAAACATTTTGTAATCATATGACTTTGATACAGCAAGTACCCATACTGTTTCATGATGAGGAAACTTAATCAAATTGAAAATGGTCTTCACAAAACATAGTGTTTCCTTTTTCTTATTACTGACCAGGTGACTTGCATATTGCTGTATGTTACTGAGTGGTGGGGATCCAGCTGTATTGTTTTTAAGTATGCAGGGCATATCTGGTCTTTGAGAGATATTTCTCTTGCAAGGACTCTTAACATCTTTGTTAGGGTGCAGTGTACCATTCCAAGGATATGTGGCCAGAGGGGCTTCTGGCAGATAACAATATGAACATGGTGCCTCTGCCTTTCAATTAGATGTGTTCTGGATATAGTTAAACAAATCACTGCTTGGGAAAGTTCCCCAGGCAGAATGGGATCCCTAAGGAAACTGTATATGAATGTCATTTAAGGCCAAATGCCTGTTGCTGTCAACTTACTGCATCACCTGAATAGTCTGGTTTTATGTGCAACTGTAACATGAGTCTTTGCTTTCAGTTCAGACTTGAACAAAGGGGCTTTGTTTTGTAGATAAAGCTGATCCATGTTATGCATGGAAGAGTATGTACACTGCCAGTGTTTTTCCACCACAGCATACACAGTAGATAAAAGGGGAAGGACTGGGACTTTATTTGCATCCCAGCTGCTTTGTACTTCTTTTAGTATTTACAGATGGTAATGAATATTAAAATTTATACTGTGGACTTGAAAGACCCTAGTGCTTTCAGAAAAGGGAGAGTTTAGCTATGAGTTCTTGCACATGTACTTCTCCTGGGTTTCACTGTTTGGTTTTGTTTTTATGCTGCGGTCTGAAAAATCTAAGGGTAGATAATTATGCAAAAGATGATAAAATGCATTTGTTTTGCATTGCCTGGTCTGACCTAACTTACAGGGCAATAGTGGAGACCTATGATCCTGCTGATTGTCTTAAACCTTCACCATAACTTTTTATTGAGAGCATTTCCCCTGATTTTTTGCAGTGATGGCATTTTCCCTGATTTTTAGGTGTATGCTTGCCAGCGTTGCCAAGTGGCAAAGAATACAACCACCACAGAACCCAAAACACACCCTATCAAAGCAGAGTACCCCTGGACAGCAGTCACTATAGACCTAATGGGACCTTTTAATATTACCAACAGAAGCCATAAGTACATCATAATGATGACAGATTTGTTTACAAGATGGACCGTTATCCTGCCACTGCATGACACTTCAGCAGCTGAAATTTCTAAGGCAATCATAAATGTATTTTTCTTATATGGGCCACCTCAAAAAATGCCTATTGATCAAGGGAAGGAACTTGTTTACCAGGCAAGTATTTACCTGGCTGGTTTACTTTTTTCTTTTTCAAGAAAAAATACATTTTTCTCCTGTATTAAATATGAATTTTAGACCATTCTTGAAAAAGACTGTAAATACTTTTTAATTAAAAAAAAAAGGCACATATAGAAAATGACAAACCACTTGTTTGTAATTGTGACATTATGCAATGTTTCCCAGGGTTTTATTCTTTGGATATGGAAAAATGTTTTCCTGACAGTCATAGTGCAAGTTTTGTCAACTCAGTTGAACTGGCACAAGCTTTCACATTCCAACATGCTGTATTGCATTCATCCGTATTGTCCAGTGTAGCACACAGCTGAAGGTATTTTTGTCATTGTCTTACATGATTTTTCAGACTTTGACCCTCTCAGAGATGATGAAATTGTGAGACTACGATACAGAGGAAATGACAAGTTGAGTTAGTGGCAAAATGTGTTAGAAACTTTTGATTACTGTCTCCTAAGCCATACTGATTCCTTTAGCTCTCACTCTCAGTCCTGGACTGTTTGGTGGGAATATATATGTACTTAAGATTTTTGCTCAGTCACCATCATATCAACAAAGGGGATGGAAAACTGAGTTTGCTTACTTGAACTGTGATACAGAAGAGGGAAACCTTCAGTAATTGTTTTCTTTTTCTTTTGAAGATAAATGAAGAACTGTTTGCACTGTTTGGAATGAAACAAATTGTATTGTCTTATCCTCAGACAGATGATATGAATGAAAGAACATGCAAAACAATCAAAGCTTTCCTTAAGAAATACTGCACCGACCATCCAAATAATTGGGATGAACATTTGTCTGCTATTGCCTATGCTTTCAATTTGACAAATTTGGTATGTGAAGGTTTCTCCTCTTTTGGCTGAAGTCCAGCAACATATCTGCAAAGCTGGATGCTAAATTTACCTGCTTTTTGCTCTCCATTTAAATAGGAGCCAGATCAAAACATCCCATATTTCCAAATGTTTAATCGTAACCCACATGCTGTTGAGCCAATGAATATATGTGTGGAAGGAGAGTACAGTATGTTTGCAAAAATATTTGAAGCAACTAAACAAGCCAGTCAAGCACTAGAAGAAGAGAAGACCTCAGATTGCCAGGTAAATGTTATATATTCAAGTTTTACTAGTAAAAGACTGAAGATAGAAAAGATGGAAAGGGTTGAAGTGTGAAGTTTAACCTTTTAAAGCCATGTGGAGCTTTGGTTTTTTGGTGGGTTTGTTTGTTTGTTTTGGTTTTGTTTTTTTTCCCCTTTGCCTGTGTTCCCCAGTGTAACAATTCTCATCTGTATTTGGAGGGTGTACCTTAAGAGACCTGATGCCAAGAGATTCATATCTGACTTACAGGGCTACATATCTATGCAGGCTGAAAACCACTGCATAAGGACTGTTAATTTTATGAAGATACAATCAGTTTCCTCAGAACTCTCCAGCCCTACATACTACCAGTTACACACATCTGAAACCACTTAATGTTATGCTTCTGCTTTATCAACCAATGTTATGAAAATACATGATTACTTTTGGAAAAAGAAAATGTAATTCATATTTATCTCTCTGCAGGTGGAGGAAAACACTTCAGATGAACAGAATATCAGAAACAAAATCACTGTCAAAAGGAAGCCAAAGCAACTAAATACCCTTCGACTTAAAGTTGGTCATGAAGTCCTCAGGCAAAGAAAAAACTGGTGGAAAGATGGTCGTTTCCAGTCGGAATGGGTTGGTCCTTGTATTATAGATTATATCACGGATAATGGCTGTGCAATATTAAGGGATGCCACAGGATCCAGGCTGAAAAGACCCATCAAGATGTCTCACCTCAAGCCATACATAAGAGGGTCCAGTGAAAAAGGTGTGTGTGTATTTCATATATATATGTATAAAACTTTAGGGTTTACATACTTTCCTGCTGTGTCTTGGTGTTAGATGAGGTTATCAGAGTAAATAAGTATCATTCACTCTGTGTGAGTTAGTTTAAACATGTAGTTTAAACTAACTAAGTAATAACGTAATAATGGCAGTTTTCAGTAAGGAGTACAGTGTGTGGTTTCAAACCTATGCAGAGCATTGAACAAAGCTAATGAGTCACATAAAAAGTCTGTTTAAAAATAGCTTCCATTAAAGTTGTTTCTGATACGTAGTTTGGCCCTATTCATGCTGACTGGTGAAAACATGGTAGAAATATAATCAGACTGAACTGTATTCAAAGAGCATTTTCTGACTCTGTTTCTGTTTTGAAGTAGATAGTTTTCACATTTATTTTGCCTGTGCAAGGGAAACCTGATTTTTTTCTTCTTTTTTTTTCTTTGACTGGTTCCAAGGACACGTTTTGACTCTTTTTTTTTTTTTTTTTTTTTAACAACAAAAGAGTATCTTCTAAAGCCTTAAAATAGAAAGACTACAACAGAGAACTAATTTTTGGAGAGTTTATTTTCAATTGTGCTACTGAAGAATTAAATGTGTCATGCTCTACAGTTAGGACCGTTAGAAATTCCCAGACTTAAGTAATCAACGGCCACTCTTGCTCTTACACATTCACTGTGTCCTTTTGAAATTCTGTGGTGTTAATTGAACAGTGGTAGCTGGTTTTTTTTTCTGTTGATGCTGTCTTTGAGTCACTGCAGGCATGCTGAGGAAAACGAATACTGCGTTTAGAAGATCTGTCACCAAGCTGCTTTTTGGTTCAGGATTCTTGAAAAGTAGATCAGTTTCCACCCTGTTGTCATGTGTGGTTATGCTTTGGTTCTTGAAAACACATAAACTACTTTGAGACGATAATTTTTTCCATCACTTCTTAAAGCTGAAACTAATGCTCAAATTCCATGTGAAAAGCTGATATTAATGCCAGTTGTCAATTACAGATTTGATAACCAAGACGCAGATTTCATATGTCTTCAGGACGCTACTTTTATTGTTGGGTGATCACTCTGTGGCTTCCAGTTCCTCATTAATTTGCTCATCCATAAGGACAAAGTCACATGCATTTCAAGCACACAGAAAATCTCCAACTATTACAACTGCAGAAGCAGTACATAGTTTCTTTCCTTTCCCAGGAAGTGACTAAAGATTAGTTGTCTGATACAGTCAAAAAAATCAATCTATTATGAATAGTTACAAATCTTAAAATTTATATTGTGCAGAGAGGTAAACCAGACTTTGCCAAAATAATTGCCAGCCTTTATCAAACAGCCTAACAGCAATCAATCGAGTATTATTTCAGTTGGATAAGAGCAGTGAAACTGAGCAGTGAATTACATAGAAATGACAGACATCTTTTTCGTCCATGAAGGAACATGTATATTTTAGTAACTAGGGACTTCTTTTTATTAGCAGGGGTAGACTCTTTTTATCTGCAATTTATTATTCCCTGCTGTGGTGTAAGTCTGGTGGCTGTCCCACCAGACTGGTGGCATCGCCTTGGATGGGAACAAAGCATTTGCAGTGTTCTCTGAAATAAATGTGGAAAAAGTACATCTCAGATGAGGGTATTTGTGGCCTTTGTCTACCAGCTTTGTAAGTGTTATTAGGTGTTTTACTTACCTTACTCCAAAAATCTGAAGTGTATCTATCACACTTTAGATGTGTGAGTTTGGAAGTTTTAAGGAAGAAAGGCAAAGCCTGAATATGGAGTGTTTATTTTTCATGTCAGGAAAAAAATCTTTTGCATGTAAGGATGGGCAATCAGAAGCAAGGTAGTTTTTCATAACCTTTTGTAATACTCTTAGTCTAAAGATAAAACCTGAGTCAATGCATTGATAGAGCTGTTGGTAAAGGCATCACAGATTTGCAGTCTGAGTGTACTTGGGTTGCTTGGTACCTGGGTGTTCAACGTGGTTTGAACTTGACCAGCAGCCAAACACCATACAACTGCTTGCTCACCCTTCCCTCACCCAGGAAATGGGGTAGTGAATTGGATGGATAAAGAGTGACTCATGGGTTGAGATAAAAACCAGTGTAGTAATTGTGATAAAATAATAACAATAATAGAAAGTACAAATGAGTAATGCATAGTGTGATTGCTCACCACCTGCCAACTGATACCTAGCCCATTCCCAGCTAGTGAGTCTAAGAAAACAACATCCATCAATCACAGTCCTGGAAGTGAGAGAGAGCCCTCTCCTTCACAGCGGCTCCTCTTTTGTATACTGAGCATGACATTACAAGATCTCGAGTATTCCATTGGCTAGTTTGGGTCCGGTGCTCTGGCTGTGCCCCCTCCCAGCTTGTACACCTGTGGATGGAAAGGACATGTGGAGTTAGAGTCCTTGATCTCTTAGCAATGACTGTAAGCATCAGCATATGATCAGCATTCTTCTCATACCAAATCCCATACTGAATCCAAAGCATAGCACTATTCTAGCTACTAAGAAGAAAAAATTAACTCCATCCCAGCTGAAACCAGGACAGTCTTTACAGCGAGGCAGAGTTTCCAGGACACCTCATGTATACATAAATTTATGAGTCTGAAGCAATGTTTTGTTTTCCTTGTTTGAGTGTAGTTTGGTTTAAATATTAAACTCAAGAGAAGGCCTCCAGGTCCAGTGCTCAAATGTTTCAAGGAATGCAAATAGGCAGATTTAGGACACATCTATTGAGAAATAATGGCCAGAATAGTGTAGTTTGAGTAGATCTCCACAGTAGATCCCATAAATGTCCCTCTTTGGACCTACATCTCATAAAGGAACTTGAAGTTCCCTGTATAGAGATACTTACCTGTTTAATGGCTCTTCTGATTTAACAGAATACTTAATTTCATACTAGGGTTCTTGTGTGAGCAAGAAGATAGGCCTAACCTCATCTTCCAAAACAGAAGGATTAACACTGTGTTGACAGTTACACTTTTAATTTGTCTGATCAGACTGTTATTATTTGAACTCATTTGGAAAAGTTAAACACTGTAACCGTATATTGAATAGAAGAAAAGCTCAGTAGTACTATACAGTAGTAATCAATATTGTTGTCTATTTCTTTTTTTAATTCTTAAAAAAGCCTGTTGTGTTTCATTAAGACTTCCTGTCAAAAGCTTGGAGTAGCCACATTTCTCTCTGTGTGCACAAAATGGAAGAATCCGCACGTCCATTCATTTAAGGTATCATTATTTTGTGGATGTAGTGAGATGCAGCCAAACATTGATGTTCAGTGCAATAGGAAATGCACATTATCAGACTGCTGCCACTCAAATATTCTTTTCATCTTACAAAATTGTTTTGAAAAGTAAGTTAGCACCTTACTAATATATTAAGTATGGCTTGAAGGATCTAATTTAACGGCTGTTTTTCTTTTACAGACAACCACTACTTTTTACAAGGTGCAGTAGTTATTGACCATGACTATATTGGCTTCTCTGAAAGATCCTATAATCCAAGCCAACAAGACTCTGTTGTTGAAGGGGAAATGAAAGCCTACACCAGAAGCGTCACGTCTGCTGTACAAATGCCACCTCCAGCCTTCGAAGACCAAGTATCAACAGCTGATGAACATACGCCTGAGGTGACAGAAGATCATTGCATTGAATCAAACACTGCAAAACTGGAGCAATGGCCTTCACCTTGTTGGACACTTCAGACTAAAACAGGGGATACTTAAGAATAGTCTTTTGTCACATTTCATTGCCAAACAGTTTAGAACTTCTGTGGCAGACTCAAAAAAATGTAATAGCTCCAAATTCCTTAGGCAAATCCACTTTACTACTTTAGGAGTATCACAGATGTCCACTGGTTAATTCATATGGACATTAAGAAGGCATTGCTCTGTTATCAAAACCACAACCCAGTAAAAGCACATATTCTACTACTGTATGACTTTAAGAACATTATAGGTGTCCAGTGGTTAAATTAGGTGGGTGTTGAGAAGTAGTCACTTGGTACAGGCATGACCTACTAAAAGCATGTGTTCTTATCATGCATTTGAATTTCAGATTTTGTTGGTAGAATGGCAGTGTGGCTGTACCTTATTGTTATCCTCTCAGGACCCAATGCATCATGTCACTGTAATGACCTTTTCATTAACCCTTAAATGACTCATTGCTAATGTGTAAAGATACTGTGGGATAAATATAATCTAAGCAACTTGATGTCATTTTTGCCTTCACTATAGAGAAGCTCATGTCCTCCTTTTTCCTGTTACACAGTAGTTTCCTATTCGTTTGGTAAGCTGCAAACTCTGACTTTCACAGCTATTAATTTCTGGTCTAACGCACAGCTCTGTGATCTCACAAAACGGCAAAGCTGCCAAAATCAAGTCCATGTTCTGCACACAAAACAATAAGGACTTCAGCTGCTCCCCACTCATCAAAACTCTGCTAGGATGAGCAATTTTAATTTCTCAGGCATGTCAAAATCTTAAGAGCAGTCAGCATTCATTTGTGTGTTCTTCACAAACATCCCTTATGTTTACATCTTCCTAGACCCAGTACAGGTTTGGAGATTTAGATGGACAGTAGTCTAGGAAAGGTGAAACACCGATATTACTTATTCTCTGAATTCCTTGAGTAAGTTGTCACTTTCTGGATTTTCTGCTTGGAAGACTACCTTTCAAAGTCATCTGAACAGGAACTATTTCATGTGAAAAACTGATGACTGCAAGTCAATTCTTTTTATAGGGTACTGACGCAAAGAAGAAGAAAACTGAATTTAGAAATTCAGCATCTTCTATCTCATTGTGGAAGATCTGCTTATCTCACTCTCTGAACTATGTGTGTTCCCTCTCATCTCTGCTGATGGAAGTTGTGTGACTTGTAGCACAGGTGAAAGAAAGTACTATTTATTAAGAGTTTACAGTTAATCTTGGGTAACAAGACATGGTCCTCAAGGCTGACTAGGTACATAACATATAGATAACCATACCTAATGTGCAATGTCTCTGATACCATAGGCAATTACTGTGTAAGAAGAGAGCTCAGCATTATGATGAGATCCTATCTTAAAATTCAAATGAGAAGTACTTTATAGTCAAAAGTATTTTGTGTCTTCTGAAAATCCAGTTCTACATATGTACTTTTTCTCCATCAAGACTGTTTCAGAAAGAGGGTGTTGGAAGGTGGTTGGGGATGCCAGGTTCACAGGCTCCTCTTCTATGCTAGATCCAAGGAGCACTTGGAGAGGAACTAGCTTTGTGTTGCCATTGACAAACATACACAAGCTGAGAAGCCCATCTTTGTTAGCCTGCTGTTACACCCAAGCTGCGCTGTCCCCTGAGAACAGCTGACCTTTGTAGTCATCAGTCTAGTACAGTCAAGAAAGTAAAAGTAGGTGAAATACCTTTGTTTCGTTTAAAAACAAAATGCTAGGAAATCCTGTTGGAACTAGTTACAGCAGAAAAAAACTCCATGTGTAAGTATGACCTAACAAGTAATTGTAAACAGTGGCCTTACTTTGATTTTTTTTTTTCCGCAGCTATAAGCACTATGGTCGTACAGTATTTTTTCCCTGAAGTAGTAGTTTAAAGACAATAATTTGTGTGCTGTGTCCTATTGGCACTGGAGGTTCATGTCATGATAATGACGGGGCAGCCTAAATTGTTCCTATACTAATCCTTAACAGAGGCCCAGACTTCCTAAGTCAACCCCTGCTCCTCTGTATGTACCTTTGTTTCTTCTGCTGTGATGACTAAAAGTGACATCTTCTGCTAGGATGGATGTGTTACATTGTTAGGTAAGTTGTTTATGTGTGCATGATATATATATATACACACATATAATGCATGCAAAAGAAAAAAAAGAGTGTCAGGGATAAAATGAGAGAATAAGAGAACTCTCTTTAAAATTTCTTTCTGCTTTGTTAGGTGAAAAGAAAATCCCTCTTGATTTTTACTTCCAACTGATCACTTCCTTATTTGTGCACAGTACAGCAGAGCTGCTTTCTGGGGAAGCTCTGGGTCAATGCTAGTATTGTGTAATTGTTATAGCTGTATTGGAGTGAAAATGCTACAGTGACAGGAGAATGGGAAAACCAGGAAACATTTAATGTACTGTGTAATGCTGATCACTCAGGCTACCTGGTAGTTTTGATTCTGTGTTAACAAGCAGGCATTAGTGCTTCTTGAGTGCACCTAAATGGGACCTTCTCTGCATGTGGGAGGCTCACTGAAATAAAATACAGGGGTTTCAAACTAATGATGTGAAAAACAATCAGTGGAAACTGAAAAAGCCCACCAGGAAACCTGAGACATTACTAGCAGCATACTGTGCTTGGGGAAGCACAGAGGAACTTGTTGTACCTTGCCATAGCAAAGCATTCACTGCTCATGACTGCAGTGAGTTGTGACCTGCCAGCTTTTGGTTTGTTCTAACCAACTTGGATGAATGTCCATCTGTACTCTTTTTCACTGGCACTCAGGTTTGATTTGATAGGACAACAGCATAAGACTTTTCTAACAGAATTCTTAGAAATTGTTTTCTAGTAAGAGCTTATGCCCCTTCATGGCAAGCTGTTTAGAGAGGAGGAATATGTGGGAATACAGCATGAAACAAAAAGTGCAAATTTCTTCGTACTTCCCAGCACAGAACTACGAACATTTAACTTTTGGGTTTGCTAGTAGTGCTACCTACCAGCTCAATTTGAAGAACACCATAAAAAATATTTGCTATTAAAAAGACTGTACAAAGACTCAAGTGTTTTACCATGGAAAGAAAACCTTTTATCTCCTGTTTGAATACTTCCTGAACTTTTATATAGCATTTGCCCATTCTGTGTTAAGGTTTTCTTCTTTCCAGTTTTAATTTTTTTTCCTTCTCACTAGAACTGAATGTTTCCTGCTGGAGTCATGATTTGCTTTTCGTGGCAAGCAGTTAACAAATCTGGAAATACCACTTTTAAGAATCAGATAAGTTTCCTTACTCATTTGCTCGGGTGCAGCATCTATATCAATGACCTTTTGCAGCAGACCATCATTACTTTAATGACCTAGTGTCAAAATGGTGACCTTGGTATTTTCAAAATAACTAATGGAATATTTTGGAGGATTGGGGTGGATTGGGTGCTTTCAGTTAATTTACTGGACTAGCTAAAAATAAAGCGTGAGCTCTAGATCCTTACCAAGTCACGGAAACCCAGCAAGGCATATCAGCAGCTGTCATTGTCTGTTGGCCTGAGAACCGTACACAAAAAGCTTCCCTTTGAAAAGGAAGGTTCTTCCAGATAGCAGTAACCAGACAGTAACTTAATTTTAAAACATTTGATTCAGGAACTATTAATCTTGAGAGATACATATGTTTACCTCTGCAGACATTAGGGATTTATTTTGGAGGGTACACTCGAGCCTGGACTTTCTCTGCCTTTCTGGTCACATGGTGGCAGCCTGTCCCTGCAGGACCATGTCCTGCACACTGCAGCACAGTGAATATGAAAATGTGATCCTTTTAGAACATGCTGTGCAAAGGTTTGTTTCTTCGAGTCTTTCTTTCCCAAATCACATTCTCAGCAAAATTATCATCCGGTGACAGCAAGAACTGTCACCAGTTGATAATTATGGAAGCATAAATTTCTGAGAGCAATGTGACCTGCATTGTGTGATGGTTGCATGATTGCCCTTTCACATAAATTACAGCACAAAAATAGTTTGCTTGTGCACTAGGTGGTTTATAACTACCAACTGTGGCAAACATTCAACATAGCTTTTAAGCTTCCTAAGAACTGAGCACCTTTAGGTGCTCATTAAACCTTGGCTGCAATTTGCAGGATCTCTTGTACAAATGCCTGGAAAAAGGCCATATCTTCAGTTCCTTATGTGTAACCTGAAACCCAAGTCAAGGAAACAGCAGAACTGTGGGATTCAGTCCTTTTTAATGCAAGTAATTTTCTCTTGAGCTGCAGTTTTAGGCTGTGCTATGGCTGAAGAAAGCAGTAACAAACTTGGGGGGGGAGGTTTTGATACTTTAAGGGCTTTAATGCATGAAGGAAAGCAGTGGGCAGGTATGTGGGCTGTCTTATCCCCATTCTGACAAAATAATTTTAAAAAAGTAATTTATATTTCTTATGTTTCAATTTGAAAAATAAAAGTAGTTGGTAATTATTAATTTCCTTAGTTTGCCTAACTGTTACTACTGAATATTTGCTAGGAACAAATTGCTCCACTGCATCTTTAAAGTGGTACTTTTGGCACACTTCCCTAGAAAAAAATTTCCTCTACATCATCTGTGTATTTTTTTAAAAGTTGTACAGTGAAATTAGACAGAGGTTTACTTGCAGAATGTCATGCTTCACATGTGGCTAATAATTAGCAGAAACGGGCTGAAGAAAGTAGTTCAGCAAACATGCCATAACGTTCATATAGTATTAAGAAAATTCTGGCGCACCTTCCAAGCTGACTCCTATGCAGCTCTCCCTTGTACTTCTCCAAATATGTGTGTAACAAAGCCCGCTGGATGCTCCTTGAGGATTTCCAGCCACCATGTCCAAAAACAGAAAGAAGTTTGTAGGTTTTAATTGAATGAGTAGCTGCCACTGGATATTTAAAATTCTCCTCTACACTGTTAGCTCCCCTCTTTTTTTTTTTTTTTTCTGCCAGTAATATTTAGCTATGCACATGAATCTAAGTTTTTCACAAGTATTGGAGAGGAGTTTGAAGAACAGTGTGAATTTTGCTAACAAATTTTAATAATTCACAATAGGAAAAAATATTTTCACATTTAAGAATTGAAAAAAAAAAATGTAAAGGCATATCAGAGTGCTTAAAACTCTAGGCTTTACTAGCATCTATTTTACATAGAAAACAGAGTGGCCCTGTTTCAGCTCTTAATTTTAATTGACCTGGACATTTGGTTGTTGGGTTTTTTATTAGTATGTTACATGAATCCACACAAACTGTGCACTGTATCATAATGCAGTTTTTCAAATCTAAAAGTATGCCCTAATGTGCAATTAAATAATACATTTTCTTTTGAATTGCTCAGCAGTGATCTGTTCCCCCCAACCTGTATTGCTAACACATACGTAGGCTTTCAAACAGGCTCCCACATGTGTTTGCATGGCAAGAACTATATGCTCCTCTTGGTAACTCTTTCCATCCTACATCTGAAGAAAAATTTAATGGCATGACCAAAATGTCTTTTCTTACACACTACTCAGTTTCCATAAATTTGTGCAAGAAGTTTACTTTTACCAATGTAACTGTATCATTACACAGTAAATTAAAGCACTGCTTGAATACAAACATGTTATTATAGATCATGTCCATTAACAGAGTACTGCAGTAGAGTGTTAGCACACTTGACGTGCTAAACTTCTATGAGCAGAGAGAGACAGGAAGCTGCAAATCTTCAAATAAAATACATCCAATTCAGTTGCACAGCAATATTAGAACAGCAAGAACAGTCCCTTATGTGTACCATGACCCACACTTAATCCTAATCCTTTATAACATGACAGACCTAAAAGTTCTGAGAAAACATAAATCTAGCTTTAGCAAGCAAGGAGCTGGTGCGATTTACTGCATTGATCTAGAAATACTCATTAACTACTACAGTGCACTTGCTCAGTGAGAAAACTACTTAGGCTTAAAATGCTTCTTAAGGAATCAATTTACACCTAATGATATTTGTGGCAAGGACAGCTCCTTAATTGGGATAGTAATTTCAATCTTATCTCTTGTTCCCCTATCGTTACCCATATTACCTCAAAAAAACACCTTGCAAAATGTGCTGTTATAAGAAATCTAAAACCTATTTATTTTTCAAGCTCAACACTAGCAATAGCTTATTTCAACACCTGCAATGACGATAATAAAAGCTGTTTCATAAAACCCTGTGGCAATTACAGCTGTGTACACTCTGTTCATAATGCAGGTTTTAAAAGGAGATTAATCATGCTCTGATCTTCAAACTAGACTGATAAATCATGATGTCACACAATGATTCACACTTCAGATAACTCATACAGCCAGGATAATTAGCAGGTCTTCAAGTATCCTGTTCAGTGGGTGAGCACATTAGGGAAGTGAGGACTCCTGTTGTATGAATGAAAAAGGACGTGTGGAGAAACAAGAAAATTCATACTGCAAATCAAGTAGTATTAGATGCCTACCCTGACTAATTTGCATATTTAATTTGAGACAAAGGTTTCCTCTTAGCCTTGACCAAGTTTTATTAAATACCCTGCAGTTTTATGATACAAGTAAAAATCCTCTTTAAATGTTTTAAGTTTGCCTTTGTACATGTACGTAAATTAGTCTTGAAAAAAAACCCTTATGATATAGCGAAATATTTTTCTAGCTTCCATACAAAATAGCACTTTTTTCTGCTGATAGAAGACATTAAAATTTTTACTGTATTAAGTGGTCTGTGTAACTTTTACAAAGTTGTATACAAAAAACTTAAAAGTATGCAAAAATTCCAAAGTACACCGACAGCTAATGCTCTGCAAATACTTTATTACACAAATTACATTCAGCTTCTGAAAATATTGTTCTAACAGTGATACCATCTAAAAATAAGACATCCCAGAAACACATGAAGTTAGGAGGAAGAAAAAGAATTAAATAGAGACTTTTTTCTTTCCTTCAATGCAATATAATGATAGTGATTTTAAAAAAATAGAAGAAGACTTAGCAGCTTCATTTTCTTGTGGCACTGTATTTTCTCTGTACTGCAACAAGTTAAGGACATTGAAGAGGAAAGGCACAAAACAGAAATTGGCAACTGAATAGTTATGGGAAAAATATTTTGATGAAGCAGATAGTAAGACTTATTTACAAGATCCCCAAATCGAGATGAGAAAATACTACTGCTTTAAATCAGTGCTGCAATTAGAAGACTCTTTGCTTTATTAAGACATTCACATAAAAAACAGCGTCACTGATATGGAACTTCCATACACTCCTCCACTTAAAAACAGAACTAAAACCAAACAAAAATTAAAGGAACCAGTGTACAGCCCCACATAGACTAGTACAGTTTACAATTAAATACACAAAATCTTAAACGTGCTTAAGGAAAAAGGAATCTGACATCCTGTGTTGAATCATATTAACGGAGAACTCAAAGGCTGGTCTCAGGATGAAGGTGCTGGTGGGGGTGCTGAACACTCTTCCTCTGAATCTGTGCCATCATCATCTTTTTCTTGATCACTTCCTTCAGTGCTCAGTCGGTCAAATCCTTTTCGGCTATAGCCTTTGTGACTAGCAAAGAAGTTCCCAAGGTTAAGGCCACCACCGCCTTTCCCTGTGGAAAGGAAAGGCTTGTCATAAGGTTTGCTTTACTGTACAGGGGGAATAAAAATCTATCTACTCATTCAACAGTAACAGTGGAGATTATTTTAAGTGTCCTTCCAGAAACTGTTTTTAAAGATCAGCACATGAGTCACAAAAGCTAAGTATGGAGATTATGAAAGAGGAAGGAAATTAATCTTTGAAGTAGACGTTTCAAAATCTTTTCAGCACCCATAGTTCCATTAAGCCCTTACACAGGCTATTTGTGTTTCCACCAGTTTGCCCTTAGTCTCGAAGTGCTTCACTTCATTCACCAGATCCACAAATAACTATTATTATAGCTAGTGCTTTCCCACTGGTAGTGACACATTCTTTTCAGCGGGCAGATAATGACATATGAAAGGTGTCATAAAAGACATTTCCACAAAACACCTGAGGTTTGTCCCCAATCCTTCCTCTGAGAAAGTTCCATCAAATCTGTTCTTCAAGTGAATACAGAAAAAAAATTCCAGTTACTGAGTTCTTAGAAGTTCTCCAATGACTCAGACTTACCTCTAAGTCTGCCTAAAATTCTGCCTGAACTTGAATCAAGTTTATGTTCTCCATCAGCTGAAAAATAAGGTAGATTTCAAAAATAAGAGAAAAAAAATTATATGATTAAATAATTATCTGCATTTTCTCATACAAAGCACAGACATTCAACAAATTGATCAGCAACTCTAAGAAGCCAAACTGATACTTTCCAGCTACTTGATTCAGGTGAAATTTTCATTCCTAACAAAAGTATCATAGTACGGATGTTCAGTTTATGCCAATTCAGCCATTACGAAGATTCACATATAAGTTATTTCTGAGAATTTAATTCCCTCAACTGTTCACTTATGTATTGTTAAGAGTTTACAGGAAGAACAAGAACCTTGTCATTTATAATATACACAACTACATTCCAGCACACTGCAAAATACAGCTTAACACTGAAGTGGTATAGTTTCCATCCCAAGAAACTGGGTTTCTAGAAGACAGTGGTTGTGAATTTCTTCAGGTATTTTGGAGGAACTTTCTTGCCCCCCTCACAACCTATATGCTCCTCCTGGTAACTCCATCCTACATCTGAAGAAAAATTTAATGGCATGACCAAAATGTCTTTTCTTACACACTACTCAGTTTCCATAAATTTGTGCAAGAAGTTTACTTTTACCAATGTAACTGTATCATTACACAGTAAATTAAAGCACTGCTTGAATACAAACATGTTATTATAGATCATGTCCATTAACAGAGTACTGCAGTAGAGTGTTAGCACACTTGACGTGCTAAACTTCTATGAGCAGAGAGAGACAGGAAGCTGCAAATCTTCAAATAAAATACATCCAATTCAGTTGCATAGCAATATTAGATTGCTGAATTACGTCCTATATTGTAATATGTCCTAGTCAGTGGCCGAACTGTGTTATTTGTCTATTTCCACATACATTTTTCTTCTCTTCATGAGAATAACTTGATAAAACTATCTATATGATACAACATAACAAGTGTAATAATCAAAGTTCTACTACAGTCTACCGGTTTCTCAAAAATAATGTTATGATATCAAGTAAGAGCAAATCTATGTAGCATTCTAAGTACCAATTAAAGCTCTTAACAGCAATGGCTAGAGGTGCATTATGGAAATGCCTGACTCACAAAATGCAGCAGGTAGTAGTGAACACTAAGATATCATCTCTTTTAAATGTTATCTGATTGCATTGTGCTTGTATCTTTATAATATCCATACAATCTTTCGTTCTCAACAATTTAAAGATCCCAAACTGAAAATCAAACTATGCTCAGGGTATTAAAATTTATGTATCTAGGCAATAGCATGAATATAGTCTAGTTATTTCTGAGATACCAATTTTTGGCTTGACACCAATTGAAGTTTTATATACATGTTCTGAATAGGTGGTGGCTTGAGATGTGATATTAAAGACATAGGTGGATGCATTTGCTGTGTGCACACTGATTCTTAGTTTGTATGCAGTGTCACAGTAACTGTTGAGAAGGGAAGGGACACAGTAAGCTTCTCTCTTTACACTCTCATCCCTCAGTGTTCTTTGATGTTCTGAACTGGAATAATAAAAGCCTGTTCTCTAGAGTTACTCATAGTTACCTCCATAGCCAGTTGTCTTCCTCCACCAAACAAATACTAAAATTGCCAGTAGGACAACAGCAGGGATAATTAGAAGAGTTGTAATAAGAACAAAGGAAACTCCAGTGCTGGCCTGTTGGACCAAATGTTGTTTTTCCTGCTTCTTTAGAGGGTCTGTTGATTCTGGGTTGTTTTTCAATCTGGCTTCTACAATTGTTTCTGATTCTTTGAAAAGAAGACAATTTCAGTATGTAATCCATATGCATCAAGCAACACAGAACAAGGCATTAAAGAACAAGCTAGAATACCTGAAATGTTGAGTAACAAGGAAACAAAAGACTTATGGAGACATTTTTAGCTCTTGCTAATGTGATCCCAAACATAAGGCAGAGAGAGTCTGAATGATATCACTCACTAGCAAAGATGCCCTCTCCTTTTCTTGAATGAGGATAGGAGAGGTGTCAGGGAGAGTTTTGTCCTAAGAAGTATAAATAATTTATAATAAAGGAAAATCCCCAAAGATCTATTTTTGAAAATAGGTTGTGATGTAATATCAATTAAATATCTCCTTTTGATAATAGCACTTCCACAAGAAATACAGAAATTCAGTATATGCTGTATTACCATAAACAAAAAGAAAAGCATTTGAATTTCATAAACTTGTGACAATGGATTAAATTTCCAGAACTGCTACAACCCCTGAAAGAACTTTGGCTCTGTAAATCTGGAGAGCTTTTGAAAACTGCATCCAGTCATTCCTGACTAATCTGTTGCTTCTCCACCTACAAGGAGAAAAACCATTTCAATAAAATCCTCCATGCTGTTTTGTGTGTGTATAAAGGATTACATGCTTTGTACTAACTTTTAGTGACTAAAACCGCCCAGCTGTATATTTTGAAGTCTGACTTAGCATGTCGTAAGAAGTAGCTGCACTAGAAACACACTCTGAATCAATGGTTTTGATTCTGTATCAAACTTAAAATGACGTTCTATCTGAAAGTATAGCAAATGCTTGTTTACACTTAACACTAATACAATGATAACAATGATATCATTGTTATCACTAATACAATGATAACATCCCTTCTTTTCAAGTAGTAGTTATAGCCAAGAATAATTTTCCTCCACCATCCTGCACAACTCTGGACATCTACAGTTCTCCACATATTTTCCCCCACTTCAGCACTGCAAGCAATAGTAACAGTCTGTCACCAGGAAGCTGTGAAAGTGCAGGCCACTCCTGTCCATTTATTAAGCAGAGGATGACACAACGTCCATTGGCTATCTGTTTTTTTCAAGTGGAGTTGAAATATGTTCATTTCATTCTACATACCCTAAACAGTTTTAGAGATTGTTACTTAAAAACTGGTGATATTACTGCAGTTTTTCTCTGTAACATTAGAAGTGTCAGCTAGCATGCTGTCTTCTTAAAGAAGCACAAAACACATGAATATATCCCTAGATTTGTGGTACTGTGGATGCTGTAATGTCAACACTTTCCTTCTGAGTGCTTCAGGAGGGCTGATGTACCAACAGAGATACAACAGAAGGAAAACAGTTTTGTCAATAAAGATTTCATTGTTTTATAATGTCAGCCTCCTCTATTCTACATGCTTGCAATTAGCAGTTGGGATCTTTTGGTGTTTTCCTCCATCTGCATATACATGGCTAAAGCAAACCACACAAGTTCTGAATTCAACCAAATTAAAACAGTTAAGAATGTTTGAACATTTTATGAAGGCCTCTCCATAGCCTGGTACTGTTTTTCTGAAAGGGACATCAACTTTTCAAGACCTATGTAACAGAATACAAATGGTTAAAATTACTTTTAATGTTCCTAAATCGCTATTTTACCCCTTTCAATCTCCTCTACATCTCCTTACATTAAGTTTCTACATGATTTTATTTTCTTTTCTTTTTTTTTTCATTTTCATGCAGACAAATTGAAAAAAAAAGCAGTAAATCTAGGAAAATAAATCTAAATACAAAAAATGTTTGGGTTTTTTTTTTGCCATATGGTGTGACAGGCAAGGCTATGTACTGAAAGACTATGTAGAAAGATAAACCAATTGCCATTTCAAATAACACTTTTTTGGTGGTATAGGGTAGTAGAGCAGGGGGAAGGGTGATGGGGAGTAACTATGACAGTTAAATTTCAGAGCTATTTCTGCATCTAAGGAAACTGACACAGATACCAATCTGGACTGTACCAGATGGTGGTACAGAATTAATCCAGTAATTAAATTTTTACCTTAGTGTCTGTAAAACACTTGCCATCACTGAAAATCAAGTGTTTAGACTGGCTGTAAAATACCATCTACTAGGTAACACTGTTACAAGCTGCTTTCTAGTGCTTCCTACGCCAGCTCATTCATCTGTATGAAATGATGGTGAAAATGAAACAGACGAAATAGTTAGCATTTTTCCCTCCAACATGGCAGAAGCAGTCCTAGTCTATGTGAAAATACTGATTCTTCATTTCCATTATTATTTCGACTAACCTTTTATTTCCTGTACCTCAATACCAGCCTTTTTAACTGACCGATGTTCCATTTCTGTAAAACAAAATTATTCTTCAGGACAACTGACATTTCAGAAAGACACTCAGTGACATTTTCCTACTAGCTTTCTCAAATGGACAGTACGATCCTACAGTAAACAATCCCATCAGTATCTAAACTTCACTAAGGAGAATCAATACCTCACAAGGCCATGGAAAAAAAAGCGAGATTGATTCACAGAAAGTGTTTGCAGTAATTAATTCTGATGCCACAGCAAAATTTTATCAGCACATGTAAAGGTTCAGGAAAATAAAACTGTTAATTATAATAAAAAAAAATGATGGATTAAAGGCTGGCTGAATCTGGGCTCCTTAGCTACTGCAGTTTTATACTGCAGCAAAAGCTAAAAAAGAAAATTATATACAAGGACTTTCCTCATCTAACTTGTAAGTGATGAATAATTGCGTACTTTATTTTTGTTCTCATGTTTCTCCGAATAAAAGCCTAGAAGTGTTCTTGTTCAGGTTTTTTTTGCTGGTTGACTAACACCCTGAAGCCCGAGGCTTTCTTCCTGTCATACATCTTTTTATCCAATATAATGCAACAGCGGATTATATTTTTATTCCTGTAAAATATCTCTCAGAATCCTACTAAATTGATGTCTGACTAATCAGGTCCCTCTCCTTGAAGTGAGGCTGCTTCTCTTGTGGGTTACTAGATTAAAACTGGGAAGTGTTTCCCATTCATGAAAATAGGACTTCAAATTACACTAGATTCATTTTCTAAAGATAAATACTCCTAAAGAAATGAATATTAATTTCAAGTTGACTTGTGTTTTTACTTCAACCCGGGAATTTCCTGTATGAAAACCTCTCAGCTGCAGTTGACTTCTCAGCTAATGATACATTAAAATTACTAAAATGCTAGAGTCATACTTCTGTTTAAGCAGGTATTGACATGGCAAGGGATAGATCAACCACAAGACAAATGCATTTTGATTCCTCCTGCAACAGACTCATGCACTCAGGACTCTTCTTTGGCAAGAGCATTCAGCAGTGCTGAAAAATGGTCTTTTAATGAAAACTGAGCAGTAACGTGTAACTTCTGCAGGCAGAGCTTGTAGCATACTTGTCATTAAGGTACCAGGTTCTTGGCCAGTGGTAACCGATAAGTGGTACTGATCTGAAGATACAATGCATGAAGTTGTGGCATCAAGAACAAAAAGAACATACTTTCCATGGATGCAAACTTCCACACTGTTCTGGCTTGAACATCTCCAATGAATACTGTTTTGTCTTCTGAAGCAACAACATCATGTGGCATCTCAAAGCTCTGCGAAGATAAACAGTCACAGATTACTCTTAAGTGTCTACACACTAATGAGGCCTCCTTAACACTGAACTTGATACTGGTCATATTCAGTCCTTAGGCTGGAAAACACAGCAGGTGCTAGTGTGAAGAGGAATTCCATTTTTATTGTATGTTTGCCTTCTCCAGGGATAACATAGCGATTATTTGATGTATTGACACTAAACAATTTTTATATTTATAATACTGTTGAGGTTTAAACTCAGCCGACAGATAGACACCATGTGGCCAGCCGTTCACTTCCCCCCTCACGGGTGAAATAGAGGAGGGACAATTCATAGGTTGAATGAAAAGAAAGAATTTACTAAATATAACAAGAGAACAACAGTAACAATAGTGAGTCCAAAAAGAAACAAGTAAAATGCAGCAGTGGCTTACCGAGCGCAGTGACCACCCCCCACAGCAACACGCAATCGGACTGGAAACCTGAAAACTGCATATGCCAGAGAGGGCCCGTGCCCGCCTGTATCCCTGGGCATGACATCACATGGTATGAAATACTCCAATGACTGATTGGGACCTGGCCCTCTAGCTGCGCTGCCTCTCAACCCAGGGAAAGCCAACGCTATCCTGGTAGAAACGACGACAGTCTCCACCCCTTATTCCATACCATTGACATTGTGGTCAGGTTTCCAAATGCATCTTAAGAAATCACCACTCCTTTTTCCCAGGTCTCACAGATATCATTCCCTTAGCTGATGGGCCATCCTTCCACAATGTTTGCTGAGTCCATTTGGTCCATAACTTTGGGTTCCATCTGTCATGACAGTCTTTAAGCCTGGAGGAATGAGGTGGAGTTGGCTCAGCTGGTGCAGCAGGAGGCTTTGGATGTGGCAGGAGGATGTTGCAGGGCACAAATTGAAATAACAGCGTTATTTGACAGTCTCATTCATTGGCGGTTCTCACCTAAAATCAAATCTCCCTGAGGCACACACTGGACCTCTCCATCCTTCTGCATCACCCACCAAGTGCACCCAGGTCCTTGGGCAAAACTAATCCCACACATGGGTTTACATTTACCCAGTGTAGGAGTAACACAGATTAACCTTCCTCAAGACATTTCTAATGCGCACTACGGGGGCTTTATCCCCATCCACAATATGTAGGAGGTTTGACTGAGCAGGGCTGGCTGGCTTGGCAGATCCTCTGGTATTGGCTAACCAGGTGGCTTTTGCTAAATGGATGTCCCAGACTTTGAAAGTTCCGCTACCACTCTCAGTGTAGTTTTTAGCGACCCATTGTATCGCTCATTTTTCCCAGAGGCTGGTGCATGGTAGGGAATGTGATATATCCACTCAATGCCATGTTCTTTGGCCCAGGCATCTATGAGGTTGTTTTGGAAGTGTGTCCCATTATCTGACTCAGTCCTTTCTGGCGTGCCATGCTGCCATAAGAGTTCATTCTCAAGGCCTAAAATAGTGTTCTGGGCAGTGGCATGGGGCACGGCATGAGTTTCCAACCGATCAGTGGCTGCTTCCACCCTTGTAAGCCCATGGTGTTTGCCTTGCCGAGTTTGTGGGAGCATGATATAATCAATCTGCCAGGCCTCCCATATTTATATTTTGACCATCGTCCTCCATACCAAATGGGCTTTACCTATTTGGCTTCCTTGATTGTGGCACACGTCTCACATTCATGGATTACCTGTGCAATAACATCCATGGTCAAGTCCACTCCTCTGTCACAAGCCCATCTTTGTGTTGCATCTCTTCCCTGATGGCCTGAGGAGTCATGGGCCCAGCGAGCCAGAAACTGTTCACCCTTATGTTGCCAGTCCAGATCTACTTGAGACACCTTGATCTTGGCAGCCTGATCCACCTGTTGGTTGTTCTGATGCTATTCAGTGTCCCGGCTTGTGGGTACATGAGGGCCTACCTGGCGTACTTTCACAACCAGATTCTCTACCCGAGCAGCAATATCTTGACATAATTCAGCAGCCCAGATGGGTTTGCCTCTGCTGCCAGGTGCTCCATTTCCACTGCTGTAACCACCTCCACAGCATATTTGCCACCATCCATGAGTCAGTACAGAGGTAGAGCACTCGCCACTTTTCTCGCTCAGCGATATCCAAGGCCAACTGGATGGCTTTCACCTTTGCGAACTGACTCGATCTCCTTCAGCAGTTTTAGAAACCTGTTGTGTGTGGCTCCATACAGCTGCCTTCCACCTTCGATGTTTTCCCACAATGCGACAGGACCCGTCAGTAAACAGGGCATGTTGGTTCTCATTATCTGGTAGCTCAGTATATGGCGGGGCCTCTTCAGCACGTGCTACCTCCTCCTCTGGCACCAATCTTTGCCTTCTGGCCAGTTTGTAATCACTTCCAGTATTCCTGGACAGCTGGTGCTCCCTATTAGAGCCCGTTGTGTGATTAATGCGACCCATTTGCTCCATGTGGCATCAGTTGCATGGTGTGTAGAGGGGACACTCCCTCTGAACATCCACCCCAGCACCGGCAGTCGGGGAGCCAGGAGGAGCTGTGTTTCAGTACCAATCACCTCTGAAGCAGCTCGGACCCCTTCATATGCTGCCAGGAATCTCCTTTTCAGTTGGAGCGTAGCGGTCTTCTGATCCTCCGTATCCCCAACTCCAAAACCCCAGGGGTCAATCCCGAGTCTCCCCTGGTGCTCTCTGCCAGAGACTCCAGGTAGGGCCATTCTTCCCAGCTGCAGTGTAGAGCACATTTTTAACATTTTGTCCTGTCCAAACCGGCCTGAGGGCCACTGCGTGAATGATTTCTTGTTTAATTTTTTCAAAAGTTTGTTGTTGCTCTGGGCCTCCTATAAAATCATTCTTTTTCTGGGTCACCTAATAGAGAGGTCTGACAATCTGACTGTATTTGGAATTGAATGCATCCGGGCCTTTTGTCAGCTGCAGGGCCCGGCTGCGCTGGGTGCGGCCAGGGCTGGGACGGGCTGTGTGTGGTGCTTTTGTCAGAAGCAGAGGGGGATTTGCTCCCACGTGGGACAGCGGGAAATTTACATTTGTATGTCTCTCGCCGACAACTGCTTGTTATGCAGTGGCTCAAAAGTTCACTAAACCATGCCCCGAGAAGGGGTTAAGATCCCTGGAAACACCAACACCACCACCCCCCTCCAGTAAGAAACTTCGAGGAAGTGCTATGTGCTGTGAGATCATTATTGCCACACGCGGCAGACAGGAAAGGAAACACCCAAATCAATTTAATCAGGTAACAGGAGCCACATTACTGCCGGGGTGGACCAGGAGTAGGCACACAAGGCATCAAGTGGGTGTTTCATACACCATATTACCTTCAAGCTAATGGCATGGATGAGCAAGTTAGTGGCTTGTTCAAGAGACATGCCAGTGTTTCATGACCTAACTAGGATATAAGGTTGGCACAAGCGGTTTTTATTATTAATAACCGCTGGAGACATTATGTGAACCCCAAAATATGAGCATTCTGTCCTATGGGATTATCAGGTGATGATGCTACTATATTTGACAATCATAAGGGCCAGTTCCCCCTGAAAATATACGCAGGCCAACCTGCCATAGTGAAGTTGCCCTCAGTTGAAGTGGAAAAACTCACGGAATCAGCGCCTGATGGATAATCCTTGATGTCTAACTTGATGCCCGGGTTCTTACCAAGGCCTAGTTCTGTTTTTTGCTAGGGTCTTGAAGGAACAGATGACTTTGGCATCCTGCTTGGCCATGGGGATCCATATGGACAAGCAAGACTCGGATGACAATGTGTTGGTGAATGGATCTTGTGAAATTGGCAGCATTCAGAGGAATGTGATTGAACTTGATACTATTGTGTTAATGTCACTTCAGGTCAAAAAAAATGAAGAAAGTAGCAAGAGACTTGAGGCAATTGTTGCCATATTAAGCATGAATTGATTAATTGGATATGTTTAAATCTTCTTTGTTAGAATGATTAATCAGCTTCCTTCAGTGTTGATTGTAATACATTGTATGGTTGGAGGGTTGGTTTCTTTTAAGATTTGATTGTATAATCATCTAGGGATGACAATCCACAACGAGTATAGAGACTCACCAGGACCGCACTCCCTTTTAGCCTTGGAGGCAAGAGGTGACTGCAGCACCACTTCCAGGAAACCAGAGGAATCATGACTGTAGTCACGGGGTGGATTGTGGCAGGTGCATCCGCCCAGTGAAAGCAGAGCTTCTTGGCTGCTGAAGCGTAGCAGCTCCGGGCTGCCTTTGTTCTCAGGGCCTTGTGGCAACTGGGGCTTTTGGCCAGTGGGAGCCGCTATTGACTACAGGTCAGATTCGGCCTGGGTATCGATGGAGTCCCCTGGGGGGGCTACTTGGAGCTCGTCCCCTGGAGCAGCAGCTGTGGTTGAGGGCTCTTCCCTTGGGTCAGGACACTGCCCAGGGAAACTCCTCGAGGTGCCTTGGGTTGGATGCTGCCCTGAGCAGGTCCTCGAGGTTGAGAGCCCTCACTTGTCAGGTGAGTGATAGAGCGTTTTGGGTTGTCGTTAAACCCTAGGTAGCAGGGCTTTGTAAAGCTTTTGGGTTGCCATTAAACCCCATAGAGTTCTTTGTTATGCGTTTTGGGTTGCTTTTGGTTAAGCCCTAGAAAGCTGTTCTATTCTCCTCTCACAGACATTCGAACCTGTAACTTACGGAGAGCTAGTTACCTGTGTTAATAATAACTTTTTATTATTTTTGGTGGTCGGTTGTTTATTTGAGAACATCTGTAACATCCCCTTTCTCAAAAACTTCTCTTGCTGTTTTACCCTGTATGATGATGTCATCAATGTACTGTAAATGTTCTGGGGCTTCACCCTGTTCCAGGGCAGTATGGACCAGTCCATGGCAAATGCTGGGGCTGTGTTTCCACCCCTGGGGCAGTCGATTCCAGGTGTATTGGGCACCCCTCCAGGTAAAAGCAAACTGTGGCCTGCATTCTGCTGCCAGAGAGAAGGATGGAGAAAAATGCATTGGCAGTATCAATCACGGCATATCACCTGGCTGCCTTCGCCTCTAGTTCATATTGCAGTTCCAACATGTCTGGCATGGCAGCACTCAGCAGTGGCGTGACTTCAGTCAGGCCATGACAGTCCACTGTCAATCTCCACTCTCCATCAGACTTTCGCACTGGCCATATGGGGCTGTTAAAGGGGGAGCGCGTCTTGCTGATGACTCCTTGGCTCTCTAGCTGACAAATCAGTTTATGGATAGGGATTACAGAGTCTCGATTGGTTGATATTGCCATCAGTGCATGGTTATAGAGGCAATTAGCACCCGTTGTTCTTCAACCCTCAGCAATCCCACAACAGAAGGATCCTCTGAGAGACCAGGCAACACAGACAGCTGTTTAATTCCTTTTCTTTCCAAGGCAGCTATACCAAAAGCCCACCGATACACTTTTGGGTCCTTAGAATACCCTCTCCTGAGACAATCTATACCAAGAATACATGGAGTGTCTGGGTCAGTCACAGTGGGGTGTTTTTACCACTCTTTTCGACTTAGGCTCACCTCTGCCTCCGATACAGTCAGCTGTTGAGACACCCCTGTCACTCCTGAGATACAAACGGGTTCTGCTCCTTTAAAATTTGATGGCATTAGGGTTCATTGAGCACCAGTGTCCACTAGAGCCTTATACTGCTGGGGGTCAGATGTGCCAGGCCATCGAATCCACGCAGTCCAGTAAACTCGGCTGTCCCTCTCCTCCGCCTGGCTGGAGGCAGGGCCCCTCTAATGTTGGTCATAATACTCGCTAACAACAAATGGGTTAGTGTGGTGTGCACGGGTTTCAGCCTCATCTTGATCATTCACTTCTTGTGAATACAAGTCAGAAGTTCTTCTCCTAGGATCGTGAGCAAAGTTGACATTTCTGCTCTTTTGGGGCACTTGATCACTGGAAACCGGAGCAGCATTTCTCCTGAAAGAAACCGCGTTCTGTACTTGTTCTTCCTTCCAGCTCAAACACCCACTCTTCTAGGAGGGAGGTAGGTTTTCCATCCCATTTCTTCCTGTCTTCTCCATGGTCACGTAGGCAATGCCACAGCTTCCCCCGTGGTGTGTACCAGTTCTCTTGTAGAGAAACGACTGCTCCTAATAGCTGAGATTCTGGTCCATGCAGGTGGGGAGTAGGACATAGCCTCTTCAAACTGCTGGAAAACTTGAGGTAATTTCTCCACAGCTGTGAGGAGGGGGGGAAGAGAGACTTTCTTCATATTGTCATAGTTGGTGAGCCAATTCTTCTACTGTTGGTCCCCCTTTGTCTCCCCAGTCCATTACTGTTAATGCACTGGCATATGATGAGGGAGTGCTCTGTACAAACCCTCCACATGGGCTGGATGCACTGGACTCCATCTGGATTTGTGGGCAGCCATGTGTTATCTGGGTCATAGTAAACTGTCTCCTTCACAGCTAGCTCCCTCAAGTATCGAATGCCTCTCTCCATAGTGGTCCACTTACTTGGATGACATACAAAAATCTTCCTTGAAGGATAACTCTCCCTCACACCTGACAGAAATCACCTCCAGAGACTGAGATTTTGTGTCTCCTTTCCAGTGGTGTTGTCAATGCCCCCTTCCCTAGACAGGGATCCCAGCTGCCTTGCCTCCCTGCCTCTAGTTCCATGCTACTGACCCTGCTATCCCAGCACCGCAGCAGCCAGGTAACAAGTTGCTCACCTGGATGGCGGCTGAAATCTTTTTGCATGTCTCGTAACTCACTCGGGGATAAGGATTGGGTGACTATCACTGGCTCTGCCTTCTGCTCCTGTTCTTGTGATGGGCCTGGTTCATCATCACCCTGTACACTGCAAGGAGATCTTCTTGTGTATTTCTTCTTCTGTATGGGAGCAACTGACATGGTCATGGGTTGGTTCTCTGGTTCAGCTGCAGTGTCTGTCCTTGGGCTTGTGGTGGCTGCAGTTTCTGTTGCTTTGTTACCAGACTCAGAGCCCTTCTCTTCCTCTTGAGGGTGCTGAACAGTGTTTAATAGCACTCGGTAAGTGTGGGCTAGGCCCCAGCATGTTGCAGTGATCCGTGCCTCTGGAAAGCACACCTCTGGGTGACAACATACTTTTTCCAACTATTTCACTAGTTCTTCAGGATTCTGCACCTGTGCAGGAGTGAAGTTCCAAGACACCAGAGGTGCTCACTGCTCTAGGTACTTGCCCATGCTACTCCACACCCCCAGACACTCATAATTCCCCAACCTTGGGGTAGGTTTCCAAGTGATATTCTTAAATAGTTGCTTAATGCTGAACAAAACCTGAACCACATGCAGGAACACGCTATCTCCTAGCAGTAAGATGTAATCATGTTATTGTCAACGTTCCAAGGATATTTGAAATTCCTGAATTTTTCAAACACAGCTGTAAATAGCCCCAGGACCGATGACTGCATAGATGAGTCTCACATAGTACAACAGAAACAAAACCTTAAACCAACTCTCAGGGAAGGTGAGCCACAGCATTGGAACAGACATTGCAAATTAGGTGATAAGATATTCAGGAGCCAAGCATTTTATCCCTTTTGTTATTTAAAAAAAAAAACCCACATTGCCCCAGTTTGGGTGCCAGAAACTGTTGAGGTTTGACCTCAGCTGCCAGAGAGACACCAGGTGGCCCGCTGTTCACCTCCCCCCTCCTCCTGGGTGAAATAGGGGAGGGACAAAACGCAGAAAATTTGTAGGTTAAATAAAAAGAAAGAATTTACTAAATATAACAAGAGAACAGCAGTAACAATAGTGAGTCCAAAAGGAAACTGGTAAAATGCAGCAGTGACTTACAGAGCACAGCAACTACCCCCACAGCAATATGTGACCAGACACCTTTCAAAAGCCGGCGTACTACACAGAGAGCCTGCGCCTGCCTGTATACCCTGGGCATGACATCACATGTTACAACATACGCCAATGATCGATTGATCAGAACCAGCCCTCTAGCTGTGCTTCCTCTCAACCCAGGGAAAGGTAACTCTATCGTGGTCAAAACCAGGAAAAATATTTACATTCATATTCTTGCATTTTAATTTACCTTGTGAAACATATATTTAAAAAATCATGGATCTTTGTATAAAGCCCACATATTTAGTTCTTGTCAGAGTTTGTACGAAACACAGCTATTTGCAATATTCAGAAAAAATTAACTCTAATATAATTTAAAACTGGAATGCAAATAACAGACTATAAGTGTTAACAGAAATGGGAATTTAAACATTAATTTTTTAGTCTAAGACAATCTGTGGAAACTTTTTTAAAAAATGAACATTATTTTTATGTACAACACTGTACGAACCACATTTAGATTTAAGATCTACAGTAATCTCTGTAAAGAAGGAATGTAACCATACAGTTGAATATTATTTCTGCTTAGGAATATACTCTATTTTTTACAAAATATTAGCATCTAAATATATGATTATTTCAAGGCATTCATACTTCTCTTAAATTAGCTTTTAGAGAACTGTCTGACAGCAATAAAATAGGCTTATCATGACTGAAGGTATTATCTGTAGGAATCATCTTGAGGGTAGTATAATTTTTAAATGTCTACCACATGTAGAAGCTAAGACCTCAAGTTCTAATGTCTTTATTAAGTTAATAGTATAAAGAACTCCTTTTTAATAACCTTACATTATAAAGCATCTTATTTTCTGCAGTAGTCTGATGAAAGTTGGACAAGCAGGATGTCACCAGCATTTTCATATATAGAAATATATGCACCAGGAACTCTGTGCAATACGCTACCTTTCTAAGTGGAATGAAAGTATCAATTATTTCTCCAGTAGAGAAGTTCATCACAAATCCTTGAATGGGTTCTGCTTCTCCAGGATAAGGCATTCCATTAACTGCAAAGAGGAGACCACCTGCAACAACATTAGATTTAGAATCCATAATGAAGAATAAGGCATGGGTAAGTGTGGCCTGTTGGAAACAAGTTGGTATGGATTCTCTAAGGGGAAGTTATGCCTCACCTCTGAATGTGGAGAAAAAGCACATAGGTAAAGGAGCTTCTATAGATATACTTGGATTTTCAGAAAACCTTTGACAAGGTTGTGCATCAGAGGTTATTAAAGAATGTGAGTTGCCACAGGTCTGAATGAAAGATCCATTAATGAACAGGAAGCAAAGAGCAGAGCTTAAGGGCAGAGCTTATAATTTTTCAGGATAGAGAAGTCTGAGTAGTGTGATCCTGCAGGGATCAGAGCCAGTAATAACTCCATTCAATAGTCTTCATCAGTGACCTGAAAAATGGGGTGACCAATGACATCTCCCAGTTTGAGGAAGATACTGAGTTCTGCACAGTAGTCCAAAGCTTGGTGATATTGAAAAAGTCTCAAAAGACTTTTTATAAGATGAGTTGTCACACTGATGGCAGAAGAGCTTCAGCAAATACTAATGTAGAGTGGTGTTTCTACAAAAAAAAAAAATAATCTAGGTCTTGCCTACATGATGAGTGATAAAACATGATTTGGCTTGGAACTGACAGCTACAGCTCAAGAAAGACATCTCCAAGCCAACACTGAAACGTTTCTGAAATCTTTAGTTCCATGTACAGTGACAGCCAAAATTTCAACAGAATATTGGGCATTATCAAGAAAAGAATTAGGAATGGAGGGAACAGTTCTGCCCCTATGCAAAAACTTAGCAAGACCACATCTTGAGTACTGAGTGATGTTTTACTCTCTTCATCTCAAGAAGGTCCTAATGAAATTAAAGATGCTAGAAGAGAAAGGCAACTACAGTAGGCTGAAGCAATTAAATGGCTTACTAGGAGACACTAAGGTGGCTGGGGTTCTTAAGTTTGGAGAGGAGAAGGCTAAGAGGCAGCAGGTATGGGGAGTGTGGAGCTGTTATCCACCAACTCCCATAATACTGGGACTGAGAAGCACTCAATGAAACTTTTTTAAATTAAAAAAATAAAGTGGGTATTGACCTTCTGAAGCCTGTAGCTGCAGGAAGTCAAGGAGGCAGACAGTACAAGCCAGTTCAAAATGGGATTAGGAAAACTCATGGGCAATAAATCTACAGAAAGATACTTCAAAGAAGAGGTCAGGAACCACCTCCTAACACCCTTAAATAAAGTGCTTGTGAATGCGTGAGGAGTAGAAGAGGAATGGACCACAGAATGCATCCAGGCTTACATATTCTCCTTAGAATGCCTCTGTTGCTGACGTTGTTAGAGACAGAGCTATAGTTGTCAATTATCTCATCCTGTTCAGCATTTATTGGCAGATGCAAGAGAAAGAACCTTGCTGTTAAATTTGATATCAACTGCAGAGTCAAGAGCCTGAGATGACAAAATTCCTTATCCAGTTCTTGACATTTACATTACCTTCAGGATCAGTATTAAAAATGTGACCCAAATTAATACAGTTATTGTTAACCAGATTGTGATATTAAAAACCACAACTTTTTCAAACTTTTTGCTTTCTGATTTTTTGTTTTATGAAACCCAAAACTCTTCTTGATCATTTGGAACCACTTTATTTTTCTATCTTCAATGGAGCTTGAAATGATTATTTTAAAATGTTATTATTAACTAATTATTGACTGTGCAGTCACTAGGAAGCACACAAGATCATATACTTGTTGACATCACATTTAGGGAGTCTAATCAATCATTCTCAGAAGCAGAGATTTTATGCAAGCTTCCCTCATCCTGCAACTAGGAAAACAGGATAGTTCCAAAATTTTCCATTACATCAGCTCTACTTTGAAAGAGAATAAATATCTGGCCTAAGCAAATGTGACAGCACTCTTCATGAAATAACACCATGTACTGTGACATACTGGCATAAAGCAACTACTTGAAATCCGAAAAACAGGAAAAAATTATTACCTGGCACATATGAAACCGCAAACAACTCTCTTCCAAATGATTTGTGTTTGATTTCTCTTATGAACTCCCCAGTCTCTAACATGAAGCACTGAATTCGACCATTTTCCCTGTCTGCAACACATAGCTGACTGAAGTCAGGGATCAGGGCTAAGCTGTGAGGGATACGAAACTGTCCAGGTCTGGCTCTGCCTAAAGAAGTCTCTGCAATACAAAATATCCAGGTTTGTGTTAAAGTACACACTAAAACTATCAGTTTTGCTTTTAAACAGTAGTATGTCACTTAACACAATATGATACTGGGAAAATAATAAAGTCAGCTTGCTTTCTTCTACTAGCAGTTTTACTCGTTTACGTAGCTAAACTGTGGTTTACCTACCGTGGTCTTTTGTGTTGTCTTTGTAAACCCTGAATTTATGAATTCACAATTTCCCCATAATATCTGGCAAAGTTTTAATGCCTGATACATAAATCTGAGTCAGGCAAACATGTAATTATTCATAAAACTTGGAAGGTATTTCAGTAATAGAAATTTATAAATAGAAGTAATGGCAACATCAGCAATCTCATGGTTCATGATGAGTTCATGATAACAGCAGTATGGGTAAAGTACCAAGAGCTCTGACCTGTACCTTCTCCCCACTGCATCACGTACAATCCATTTGAAGAGAACTGGATGATTCGACTGTTACAGTAGCCATCAGAGACATAAATGCTGCCAGTGACTGGATCCACGACCACATCAGTTGGTTGACAAAAATGATTTTTGTCACTGCCCGGTTGCAAAGCGACTCCTAACGTAAGTAACGGTTCTTTGTCATATGTTCCCAGTTTGAAAACCTTTTTTTAACCAATGGGAAAAAAGAGGTTTCAGTTATGGAAGGTGAAATATAAGAGGGATAACTGCCTATGGAAGACTACCTATTACTGTGTATGAAATAAATTTATATGCCAAACACAATCTTAATACATTGACAATTACATCTATTACCAGTTTTTCAGTAGTGTTAATTCTAGGAAATTTGTGCCTAAAATAAAATTTCCTGTTATTACAGCAAACAAATTCGTTTCACATTATAGATTTAAGTTCATAGGAGAATCTATAAGCAAAGATGTAGCAGAAAAATCTGTTCTTTTTCAAAATAATCACTGTTTAAAACCAGGTAGCTTTATTTCTGAATACTATGTCCATGTAGGAAATTATTCAACACAACTATATTCCATGAAGGCCACAGGAGTCAATTTCTGTAGGCATATTCTTAATGTTTATCTTAACAGGACCAGACAAATAATTTCTATCAAATCTCTAGGTAAAAAAACCCAACATTTTTTGGCAAATATTAAGGTCCTGGTATTAAAGCTTCAAAAACATACCTGATGGAGAGCTACATCAGTGACCCAGTAGTTACTATTTTTATCTATACTCAAACCATGTGGTAAATAAAATCTGCAAGCACAAACGTAGAAGAATCAAGTTAAAAACATCTTTCAAGAAGAGTGATGTAAATATGAAGATTTCACTTTTTACCTACAGATCACAAATGCTGTACATACTAACTACCCATAGTATTTCATGAAAGAGATAACTTTACAGACTAGAATTTTCTTAACAGGAGTGTTTCAGCTCTGAAATTCAATTGATGTCTGGTATCTCAGTCAGGCTAATATTTAGTATCCTTAAGGACAATGCACAATACTTACGAGCTCTGCATTTCTGTTAATCTGGCTGATGAAACTATATGAATTGCTAGAAAGCATAGGTGGTAAAGACGGTAAATTACTTTTATTAGTTGTTGATTTTGCAATTATTAATTATATATTAATTTAAATAAAGAGGCTAAAATCACACAATGTAATATAAAACACCTGTGAAAATGGGTTTGAGGAATATCTGGAGTAAAATATACAGAAATGTTAGTCTATTAATAAGAGCAAAAATAACTTACAGACTTTTGCCCATGGAATGAAGCAGTTTTGCATTACTTGGATTCAGGACAAGAATTGTGTTCTGTTCAATTGGTCCAAGTCCTCTTTGCTGATAAACAAATTTGCTGTCAAAAGAACTACACAAAAATAGTATAATAGAAAGCCAGCATTAGAAAATTCCACTGAGGAACAACACACATGCAATTAAAGCCAAGTTTTGTAGTTTATTTCCCATGTGGGGTTATTGGCTTCTTTATTTCTTTAAATAAACCTTATTACGCTACTGTACGATTGTAAGATTTATAGTATTGGATGTCTGAATTTCCTATTGAGGTTATGACTCCCAAACTCAGGGAGCACCAAATCAACGCTGCAACAGTTAAGATAATCCTAAAGCAAGCAAGTAAAAAACCCTCTTTAAAAAAAAATTTTCTTTGTTGTGGCAAATCAGAAAGGGAAATCAAACAATGCATTCTAAGTGCATAATACAGCTAATCACCAGGGCATAATTGCCAGTAAAACCAGGTATACTTCATACTGTCTAAAGCAGTGTGTATGTGTTTGTATATCTTTTGCATCTTCTGTTTTAAAACACAATTCAATATTTTGCTAGAGCTTACTATGATAAGATTCAGGTCTTAAGACCTGAGACTCTTAAGACTTTTAGAGTGTGCTTGCAGAAGGCTATAGGATATTGATGAGTATTTCTCCTACACCCACAACTCTGTTCTCAATTCTCAGGGTACATGGAATATATTAATAAACAACATTTAAACATGTCACTAATTCAGACATTAAGAACTAGGATTAACTTTCCAGAAGAGATTTATTAGGCATAAAATTATCACATGATTAGCAAAGAATAAAAAATATAGTTGTCTGTACCCCTATGGAGAAGTTGGCTATTACTCTAACCTGTTGAAATATACATTCGGTATTCAATTAAGGTAAATAGAAAGTAAATATTTTAAACAATATTTAAGTCTAAATGTTAGAAGGTAGTATTTGACTGTGGATGAAAAATGTGTGAATACAAGACATACTCCTGCGTTGCACCTTGTTTAAATCCATTTATTAATCCCAAGAAAAATCCAGCTATGATTGATGCAACTTGATAAACAAGAATATACTTTGTAGTCACAGCGAAGGCTATGAATAAAGGTATTAAAACTTCATATTGTACAGTCATAGTAGCCTCACCTCCCATAACATTAAATATTTATATGTATGGAATTTTCAATGTGAAAAGCAATACTGTCTTCATAAATAACCAGAAAAATCTATGACGAATGTGTTTAAGTTTCTGCATAGGCGTCGATTAAAAAACAGTATTTAGATATTGCCATTACATATGGTAATTATCTGTGACTATTTATTTTGTTTCTGACAGAAATCAGTAAATCCTCCTCAGTACAAACGGTTAAACACAAGGTGATAGTTACTAAAACACTCTACTGAGCCTTCCTAAACACTGCCATGATGCTACAGGGAGACATAGGGTAAATAGCACCTGTGGCACACAGGTATGTACCTATGTATCTAGACATAGGGTAAACGTGTACCTATGGCACACAATGGCCTACTGATGTGTATCTGCTTGTTTGCCCATGGTTCAGTAAATGTTGTTTTATTCTTTACCATTACTGACAGTAATCTTCCATAACAAGTTCTCTTGGTTTTAAACAGTTTTATTTAAAGGGAAGTCTAATACTCACAGGGACTTGCTCTAGGTATAGATGACCACAACTGGAAAACTAGCACTGGACAGACTGAACTAGTATTATTAATGTTCTTAATAATCAGCACAGCTAACCACAGAAAAGAATCTTAGTGACAGTAGGTATTGTGCAAAAAAACCCCTCAGAAAACAAGACTATTTCTGGAGAACTGACTATCTAGACAACTTAAAAAAATTATTTGCTTTCCTTACTATGATTTTCATTCTTAGACGACTTCTAAGTATTCTCTGCTAACAACTACCCAGCTCTTCTCAGAACTGAGTGCTTTCAGTGTAAATAAGAGATTGTATTGTATTTTATGCAAAGGAAGCCTAGTAAACTTTGAAATTAGTTTATGGGAGTGATCTTCCATGCATCTTCTCCCTGTCAAATTTCCTTTTCTAGGAGGAAGACTGGCATGCTACAGAAGCACAGTCACTCTTCTTCTCAGTGTTTGAGACCAATTTCCCAGGTAGTCAATGTTCCTTTGTTTCAACTGATAAATGAGGACAAAAATAATGCTGCCTATTGCTAGCTTAAAAGAAGCAAGACCAAAACCAACCAACCAAAATAACTGAACACCTTACAATTAAATGTCACATTGCTCTGCAGCTTGGTTTTCCAATAGGTTCTGCAGTTTGATATCAAAGGACCAATAAAATATGCTCCATATGTCACTACTTCTAAAACTCCAATGTAATTCCATAGCTATTTCTCTTCTTTATAGCTGGCCACTTCATACTAATACAAACAATTTATTGCTAAATCTAATGTCCTTCTGCTGGGCTACACATTAAATTTAGACAAACCACCTGATTTCATAACCCCCGAAGGCACAACTCTGAGCCTTGACCATTGTGGTATGTGCTCAGCTTAAATTAACCTGCCTAGCCTCTTAAGAATGCAGTAACAAGAATGCAGTTTATAATCTTTATAATGAATTTTATAAATTGTAAGAATAGTATATATTTTTCATCACAAAATGTAAAATAACTTCCAACTGATTCATTGCTTAGCCAGCCAAATAGTTCTAATTATTTTCTTCTCAACAGCACATGCTGCAAAGAGCAGACTGTTCGGAAACTGAGAAGATGATGTGGTAGAAGAGCCTGATTTATTTAAAAGGATTTTTTTAAAAAAAAAATCATGAATAGAAAGAATGCTACAGACACTGAAAAGCTGCTACTGTATTATAGAGCTGTCATTGCATAACTGCTTTTCTGTTCTAAAGCAAACTGAAGATGCCTTATAAAACAGCACAGACCATTCACCCAGCTCTAGTCAACTGAATGAGAATCCAGCTTTTATGGCACATATTAATGTATTTGAAACAATTGTGCGTTGCCTAACAGCACAGATAATTCTTGTTTATTTTGTTTCTATACTACACTGGTGAAGTATTGAAACAGAAAATAAATTCTAGGATTTCAGGCTTCATCACGTATATGAATTGGTAATGACTAAATTAACTGTGTATTTACAGCTAATGATAAACATCAACTTAAAAATCTGGTTACTTCTTATTCCTCCCGATACAACAGTCATGATAAACCCCTTTCAAATACTTTTTTTTTTTTTTTTTTTTTTTATTCCTTTTTATTGACAAATGAGAACAAATATGCTCCTTTATTTTCAGCATAACCCCTGAAAGGGAGCCCAGACTATTTTATGTGCCCATGATTTACCCAAAGATAAAAAGGGAAGGCTGAGCACGTCTGTGCGCCTCTTCTTGAAGCGCTAAGGCTTGGACAATAGGCCCACTGACCTATAGATGAATCCTGTATATTTTATGACTGATCACCATTGTGCTAACAGATAATATACTAAGTTATAACAAACCACCTATCCTGATGTAAAAGGTGGGAGGCGTTTAAGCCTGAGCAACAGGCTCTGAACCAAAACTGTTAACTCAGTATGTAATCCTTAATGAAATACGCATGGAGGATGTAGCTATCTTGAAAGTATCTTTCCCTTCCTTTGTATGTGAATAGAACAACAGAGTCATGGAGGCAGGTGTCTGTCCCCGAGACCTGATGTGAGACCTTGCACATAATCCCATCAGATAAGCAGAGAAACTCCTTTGGCTTCTTCCTTGAGCCCTGGGCAGGTTCTGGGGGGAACCTAATGTGAGACCGAAACCAGATATTTCTGCTCAAAACAAAGTTGCCAGCTATTCTGGCTTGCTGATTTTTAGTATATAAGGCTGGACCCGCTCACAGCTACTTTGGCAGCCTCACCTATGGGTGGACGCACCACGCAGAATTTCCCCCTTGCCGGGACAGGCTCTCCAAATCCTCGCTGTAACTGGGGCTGCCCAGCGACCGCGGATCTGGATGATGGTAACGTATGCAAGTGGTGATGGATCTTTTCTTAATCACTATTCTCTCTCTCTCAGGTAGTAATGATCTGATTCATTACCCTGTATTTTCCTATTTGTTTAAGTGCCCTGTTCTGTCTTTTCTAACTGTATGTTTTCTGTATTATTCTGTAATATTTAGTTATTTCTAGTAAAATACACCTGCTCTTTTCACTCTGGTGTCTGAGTTTAATTGGTATCCCTAATCAGCAAAAAACTTCTCTGTGCCACATTATATGAAATAACTGCTTAACCACAGGCATGTTTTCCAAATATAGTGTTTTAAAGTCACAATACTATATATTGGATGCATATTATATGCATATATACTGTATATAAATAGGTCTACAGAAATTTTAGTTTATCTGGTTTAAGGGTTCCTTACCTTCCTAAATATTGATTAACAGGGCTCCACAAGAAGAAGAAAAAAAACAAACTTGTGAACAAAACCCCTCTGAAATTAATTAGGATTTCATGCGTACTTATCTTTACAGAAAACCTATAACCAGCTTCAGTTAACAGCAGCTCATCTTACATCTTGGTTACATATCTGGGACTGAATGCTTTTGATCATATTTACAAGGCCAGGCAGTTTCACTTTGTTCCAACTTCAGTCTCCACATGATGGCAAATATGGAAAGCTTCAACACAAGACTGATGTACAGATTAACACAACTAATACTAAAAATAACACAAAGTATTTTTCTGGGAAGTCTGATAATCACAGGCTAGAAATACTCAGAATATGAACAACAGCTGCTGTCAAAGACGGGGCTGAATTAAGTGAACCTATAGTATTACCCAGCAGAGTTGGTAGGTATATGAATTTCCACACTCCAGACCACTGCTCTGATATTCTGGACCACACCGTAAGAAAATTGAAGTTCAATCTGTCTCAACATGATTGATTCATTATGCTCACTTGCTATTTTAGGGAATATTTTGTTTATTTGTTTGTTTGTTTAAAATCTGTACTGCTTGGTCTCAAACTCCAGTTTTGTGTTGTGGGTATCAGTTCCCAGGCACTAGAAAATACTACATTTTAGAAGTAAGAAATGAAAATAACTGCTAGCCTATTTTCAAATATGTTTTCAATTCTTTCTTCAGTGACACAAAGAACTGCACTTACGTTCATGCGTAGGAGTATGAGAAAACAAAACCCAGTATCAGCTTTTACTTGAAGCTTGAGTAATACAAGTTGCAGCAAGCATTACTCTTTCAAATTTTATAGTCCATATTTATATGCACTTCAGCTGGAGATCACTGATATAATGCATGAGACATAAATGATTGCCTGATCTCTGCATTATGAAGATCCCAAAGAACCTACTTTCCTTCATAAAGCAGTATTCTAAGCATAATTTCTCACTGTAAGGTTGAGAAAGCTGCCCCTCTAATTTTCAGAAACTACGTTATCTGAAAATGAATTAATTGGGAGTTGAAAAAAATCCTCCTGTTTAACCTTATATATATGGAGAACAGACACTTAGAAAGAAGATTTTAAAAGTGCACTTAAAAAGGGTACTACATACTATTCTATTATAGCCTAACACTATTTCCTCCTTGTATTGTGCTACAACTTCATGGAATTTTTTCCAAATTGTCCATCTAAACAGTCAGACATACAATTTTAAAGCTCAAAGACATAAGAATGTTGTACAAAAGGAAACATGGTACTTTATTTGGAATGTTCTGTTCTTAAAATAACGTATCCTTGAGCATATTACTTTACAAACCCTAGAAAGATGGCCATTATAAAGTTTGGACTTTTTTGTTGTTTCGAGTGACACTAAATGTAGTAAATTTTATTTAAAAAGTAGAAGAAAGCATGTTTTGAGAGTGTCTTGTAACAATCCAATTTTGTTCAGTGGACATAAACACAAGAAAGAATGAAGACACACTGAAGCTAGCTTTGCATGTCTTAAACCCAGGTGCTAACAGTAGTATACCATACTAAAATGTCATTCTCCCAGGCTAATTAGTCCTGCTAAAAGACATGAAGAAATGCGGATAATTAATCTGAGTAAATATACTAACATGGTCATACAGTTTAAGGACCTGATGTACTACGTTCTTTTTCTCTAGAGACACATTCTTACCATCTAATGACCCAGCAACCCCATCATCTTGAACTGTCAGTCACCACTCCCATTCTAAGTCTCCCAAAGGCACTTTCAGCTGAAGAACTGAATTTTAAATAGAAAAGGAACTTCAATCTGTCTTTTTGTTTCTTGAGAAGGTATACAAACAGCACGCACCAGTTTGACCTTCTAACATGCCATTCAGCAGAGTATCTACTTACTTTTCATCCCAGACATGATCACCTCTGTGGAAGATAACTAGGTTATTTTCAGCATCCAGAGCCAACCCAGAAACTTGGCCTAGATTGAGGTCTAACCCAGGCCACTCCACAGCCTCTTCTACATGGAAATCTGACCAAAGAAACAAATAAACAAAAGATAGACATTCATGTAGTGTATTTGTAAAAAAAACGCATGGTTAACTGGCATTTGGTACAGACTGTTGGACTTTACATGGACATTTTTTTACATGCAGTATTTTCATTAATACATTACAATTTAATTGCAAACATAGTTTTATTATAGTAAAGCATGCACAAGCACTGGCATCCTGTTACATATAGGATGACTGAACTTCAAAACTGCTTTTGACTCCATTATTTTCTTCATCTCATAAGGATACAGATACGCAGACTCTAGAAGTTTTAGAATTGTGTGAATACTTTCTACATCAAAAGATTACAGAAATATACAATACTATACAAAATCAGCAGGCAAATTTAAATATTAGCCTATCAGTGTTTTACTAAAAAATGCATAACAAAGCCTATGAATCACACTATCAAAAGTGGGTGATTCATTACTTTTTTTCCAAAAAGCTTTTAACACTAAGAAAAAAAAATACAGGAAAGGAAGAAAAGCAGCAAGAAAAAACAAATAAAACAGTAATTCTGTTAATTTTGCCTATGGCATTTCTTACAGCCAACATATGCATTAGTTCTGGATAGTGTTTGTATCCTAATCCAAGTATTATGGGCATGAATAGGAAATAGATGTCTCAATCTGATGACAGAGACGAAGAAAGGTACAATATCTGTCACTGTTTATGCTGTGACACACTTTTTAAGTACTGGATAGTTTTTGAATAACATAAAATCAGATTTTCACACTAAATCAACAGCACAGGATTAGCACGTGAACCCCTACTAAAAAGTCAGATACTTCTTGTGTTTGTCTTAAATCCTAAAACTCCTCACTCAAGCGAGATATATTTAAAGATTAAAATTAAAAATATAAAAAGATGTTTAATTTTTTGTTTTATGTAAAAACAAACGTATACTTATTAAAGGTATGAACAGTCCAAAATCTGAAAAAGTTGCAAAGCATTAGCTACAAGGATTAATTTCTCACAAATAGACTATTTAAATGCTATTTGGAAGAGGTTGGTCTGGGGTGCTCTGGCAGTATTAAGAGATAGTTGAACAGTATTTCCCAAAATAAAAAATGTAACGGCAAGACAAATGTCACTAATTCTGATAAAAGAAACAAAAACCCAATAATCCTAAAATGCCTTCTACATGTTAGGAAACTTATCATTTCTTTCTTCCAGAAATTAATTTTTTCAGCACAATTCAGATATTTCTAATGTGCAGAATTTTTATGTAGGTATGTATAGCTAAACTATCGGTGAATAGAAAGCAATTTCTTTGCAGTTAGACGAAACCAGGGCTGTTTCACTAGTATTCAATGTGTTTGACACCATCATGCTGTACTTTCATCTCACCCAAAGTTTGTGTGTTTTGCTGTGATCCTAAACACTGGTCACTGGGGTACCATCTAGACAGGTGAAATGTATCCTCATTCACAAAGTGCCAGGGCATCTGTGCTTTGGAACAAGGGAGATCACAAACCTTAATACAGAGCACCCAAAGAATTTGAGAAGGTTCAGCTGGAGGTAAATCTTCTAATGAAAGGAAAAGTGAAAAGGGAAACAATATACAAAATCTTGAGGTCATTTTTGTAACCCAGATGTTCTGATAAGAATCACCCTCCTTCCATTTCACTTGGAAGAGATGTAGTCTGAGCAGTAGCAGCAAGAACGGGGTGGAGAGAAAACTATTTTTTACAATCTACACAGGGAAAAGATAAAACCAGTGCTGAAAACCTACCACAGACTAAGAGATGATTTTATCTTTGTAGTTTTAGGTACCATAGCTAGAGTAGGTGAGGGAGAAACTCTTTAGGCTAACACAGACCTAACGCAAACCAGCAACTGTAGTGAATCCAAGACAGTAACGAGAAACTTCCAAAACAAGAAATTCTACTCTGGAGCAATTTTAGATGAAGAAAAGTTCCAAGCTAAACGAAAAGCTGTTAAGACAAAAATTATACATATTCATACTTCCGTACAGTTCAGTTGGTCACAGCAGGTGCAGTACCAAGTGCATTCATAGACATTAGGATTTTGAAAAGAATAGAAGGATGAAAATGCAGCATCTGCTTCCTCACTTGCATATCCCGTATCAGTCTGAATTAACTTGCAGAAAAAGGCCTCTGAGACTTTTGCAAAAAAGCTAGAAAAACTAAAAGGCTAAATATAGAAAGCCTAAATTCTGGCTTCTGTAAAATTCAGTCTCTTAAAAGGCAGGCACTATAAAATACTACTTACTCTTAAAGACTAAAAGATTTCTGACAGATCAAAAATAATAAAATGAATATACAGTAAAATACAATCTAATCACAAGAACTCCAGCCTCTACACAACCTTTAGGTTTTCTCACACTTTTCTAAAAATTGGTTTATTATTGTTATCTTTTCTTTTCGTTTGGCAAGTCTTATACTGAAGGTCCTTTGATATGGTTTTATCTTAAGGCAAATAGCTTTTCACAAAAAATTACTAAATTTAGACTTCATTCTTCTAAGACATTATTAATTCCCTACAAAACTAAGTGGTCAATGGAAAAGTTACACATGAAATCAATGAAAATTACTCTTCCCCATTAAAATAATTTACAATTACTTAAAAAATATATAAAAAACAGTCTTCTTGTAAATGAGATTTCTAAACTAAGTACCAGATCTTTTACCTTGTAATTTATGGTAATTCCTTTCACCAATAAAACTATAAAGAATTACACAGATTTAGAACATGCAAATCAACCTCTAAGTGAAAGAATAGAGCCTTATTTATTGGCAAAATTGCAATTTACTGTCCAGAAATCCCTGGAAACTTTTGCTAGCTTTACAAATTTTAGCCATGTTGCATTTACTCTTCCATATCTACACTTGCATTTACTCTACACTGCCATCAGAGTAGTCATCCTGATGACTTGAATCTTGACAAATATAAGTAAGCAATGAAGAAAGGAGTTTTAAAAATTGGAAAAATCACACTGTTTGCCTTAATTAGGAGGTATAATTGTACTTGTTGCAGTGATGTTGAACAACCTGACTGATTAGTGACTATGCTTGGGATAAGAAGATAACAACAGTGCAGGAAGAGCAGTAGTATGAAGTTATAAAACATAACATTTATAATCTTACTTAACATATTGGTTACTTGCTGTTTCAGGCCAGTCACATGTTTACATGGGGAATATTTGCAAGACTAAAAATATTAAACTATTTTAATTCTGGTAATTTTTAAACAGTTAAATGAAATTAATTTAACAGCAACCAGACTCTTGTCCAAAGAAATATTGAGAATTTTTAAATTCAATATAGAAAAGAATTTTATGAAGGGGGCAAATTTTGTTTAATAAATCAAGGCAAGCTAAAACAATTTATGTTCCACTTCTTCCTCTGAAACGTTCTGTTATGGAAGATTTTGTTCTTCTACTATGTAAATACTTCCCAAAACAGAAACTAAACATGTGCTTGAAGATTTTATTGCTATAAAAAGTTCTTTTGTCAGAAGATGATGCCGATGGCTTCTGCAGTTCAGAACTTCAGTAGTTAGTCACAAACATTAAAAAAAAATCAATGCCAATTAAGATCATTTCAGTTTTTCTTTTTGCTGTAACTCAAAACTGCATCATTTGAAAGTCCATTTATTAATTAGTACTCCACCAACAAATTCCCCCAAAATATGTATCTACAAAGTAGTCAAGAGAACGCTTTCTGTTGTTAGAACTTACGCTATATGGTGTGCCAACCAAGACATTTATTCAGTTCATTGACACTTCCTCCTCTGGATCATTTAAAACAGAACAGAAATTTCTTTCCCCCCTGCCTCTACACACCACATGATATTAGTCTGAATTGAACAACTCGTTTTGCAAAAATGCAACACAAATTACTCTTTGGAGCATTCAGTGTTGCAAATGTGTTTAATTTCATAAAATTATTTATTATTTACACTTATGTCAGACACATGCTAACATCCCACCTGTTTTTGCCCTTGTGCCAATAACCTGACAAGCTCTCATTTAGCTGACTAGAATAACGTAACATTGGAAAGTCCTCATCTTTGCTTTACGGTTAAATACAAACCCAGAATTCTGGTGATTTGAATATTCTAGCAGAATCTCACATAAGCGGAGACAATACACGTTAATATTTTGAACTGAAATAAAAATTAAATAGATGATGAAAGATGTATATTTGTGTACAAGAGTACTTGAAAACATCATGCTGGCTGGTTGCAATGTAACAGCAAGCATGTGATGCTACAGCTTATGCATATAGATGACTTCCATGCATACATACCAGTTTCTTTTATGAGATACTCATCACATGCTGCATTATCTGGCTTTCCACATTAGCAAGTAAGACTAAGCACAATCAATATCACAAAGAACAAAATGTAAGTAAAACACACACAGTGCTTCTGTGGTTTATGCTGTCATAGAAACCTGAAGGGAATGAATTATACTCCTAGTATAATGAAATAGCCTGTCCAAGAATATTTGGATAGCTAAGTCTAATTTGAAATAAACATGCAGAAAATTTTACTTCAGAAGAATTTTTTGAGGATTAGCTACCACTCCTTCTGAAGGAGAGAAAAGACATCCAATAGAATTACAGCAATAAATTTTATAAAATTCTGTACCTGACAAATGAAGTTAATCAGTAAACTCATAAAATGCATTGATTATCCCAGTGACCATCTTGTAGTGGTTACCTCTACTAAGAAAATTCTTCACTTCCCATGACTGTGTTTACCATGTTTTAGCAAAATTGATATAAAAACATTAAGTAAAAGTTTTGAGACTAGAAAAAATACTTTACGTTCCAAAAAAGTACTGCTATTGTGCCACTGGTATGCATTCTTTCTTGACACATGGAGGGGGAAACAACCCCACTGAAATACTTCTAAAATAGGAAAACATTTCCATAATTAGGAAAATTGTCACATAAAGTACTTCCAAGCATCAACTGATATTCCCTTCAGATTTTGCTAATGCGGATCACAGATCTTACACTGCATAAAATTAACCCCTAACCCACCTCCTGTATGTTCTTTTTCACAGCTTCCCTCACCATGTATAGGCCGTTGTAAAGAGAAATGTCTGTTCTCTGGTGGCCTCAGGGTAGACTCTAGTCTGTGAAATTTGTGAATTCTGTCTCTGACAAGAATAGTATTGTCCCTTTCATCACGATTTGTGATCTCTCTGGCAAGATCCTTCTTTTGGACTACATTAGCAATCTCAGCTACAAGATAGGATTCTGACTTTTCTGTAGGGTTATGCTTATGCACATGCACAACATCTTCCCTTTCTGCTAGCAGCTTGGAAAGGAGCGAATAGAAATCACCTGCACAGAAAAGAGAAAAGATAAGAGGAAAGGAGGGAAAAACCAATTATAACAGATTGTGTAGTTTTAGAAACTTCAGCAAAGTATAACATAACAAAGTTATTCAAATGGTCATTGTCAAAAGTAGTATAAGAGGGAACTGTTTCAGCCCTGGGAATTGAATGAGCCAAGACTTTGGTATGAAGAGAAAACAGTAAATCTTTATCAACTTTAATTTACATATAAATGTCCACTTTTACCTGACACTCTGGCATCAAAAAATTATCACCTCTACACAGAGGTTCTTGGGAAGAAAAAAAGAAAAAGGGGGGAAGGGGGGGGGGGGGGGGGAGGGAAGAAAAAGGGAAAAAAAGGGAGGAAGGGGGGGAGGGGGGGAAAGGGGGGGCAAGGGAAAGGGGGGGGGGAAGGGAAAGGGGGGAAAAACGGGGGGAAAGGGACACCAACAAGCATTTCAGTCAATTCCAGAACAATAGCTCAAAGCAAACAACTGAAAATTGAGCATGTAAATTCCAGAACCACAACTTTCTTCACAAAATATTCAAACCAGTAAAAGAAGTTTTGAAGAACTCAATGTTCACATCTTTTTGAAGGATTGAATAAAGCTTTAACATGATGACAAGTATATCCCTCTCCTGGGATTCTCTGCTAACCAGAAGGTACCCAGCTTGTTAGAATTTATTAACCAAATAGCTTGGCTGCCTGAAACTTTTATCAGTTCTGTTAAATACAACTGAACCACGTGAATGGAAAGAGACATCCGATATTCTCTAAGATTTAATGCAACTAGGTATACCTCTATTCAAATCACTCATAGTTAAGAATTTGTATTATTTTATGACAGGCTACATGAGACATCTTTTAGAATAGCAAAACTGTAAACAATAAAGCTTTCACCAAAACCCCCTATTCAGAAGTGGAAACCATCACTTGCAGCCAGGAACAGAGGAAATGAAGCCTTTTGGAAATGACCCTAAGAGGATTTCTCATGTTTATAAACAGTCCTAGGTTCAATGATTTTTGAGTAAGATTCCATTCCTTGTCCTTGTAAATGAAATATCCCAGATGAAATAATCTGCAAAAGTAACTACTGAAGTAATAGGTCGAATTTCAATGAATTTAACAAAGTAAATTAGGTAAGAGAAAAAGCTATTAAGCTATATTATGAAAATGAATTATTTGTTCCAAATACAGTTGTGAAGCAACTAGTCCAACTACTGATTCAGAACAATTCCAAATACTCAAAAATATGATAGAAGCTTTGGATACAAGCCATATTTATATAAATAGTATATTTATATAAATTTATATAAAAATATTTATCATTACATCAATCAGGTGTAAAACAAACATGCTTTAGAAAACTGTGTGCTATTAGGGTATTATTAATAGCAGGACTAAATAATAAACATATTGTTTTACAGGTTTAATTAATAGAGCACAGGTGCTCTAGGAACAATACTGAAGATAAGTAACCATGATGACTGAAGACTGCATCAGTGAGCAGTGGTGTCCAAAGAGGAATTAGAATGGCACGATAAGAACTAGCCAAAACTATGGAATACCATGGACTTTTGAAACTGATGATGAACTGAGAGCTGAAAGTTCCTGGAAAATCACAAAAGACTCTTTGTATTGTATGTTATATCATATATAATGGAGAGGGTGCTTTTTGTCAGCTGTTGCCACTCACTGAGGTGATGGCCCAACTCTGAGTTGTTAATAAAGCAAGAACAGAGATACCCAGTCTGGTAAAATCCTTTAACATCAGGTTCAGTAGTCTCTACTTAAAGCACCCAAGAATTGGTGCTGATGTAGAAACACATCTGGAATTTCCTCTACTTAGGAAACATTCAGTATTAAAATACTCTCCAATAGCCTTAACTATATTTTTGCATCATTTAAAAAATTAAACAAAGTTCATATATACAAATGTTTTGGTTTTATCCATGGCTGGAGACCCAGAGATGAGCAAAATCCACTGACTCCTCTATATGCAATCATTTCTAAAAGAGAGGTTTGAATGGTAAAAGCAGTGTTCTGCCTAATGCAACTGTGAAAAGTGTCCCTAAAACAGCCAGCCTGGTTTTAAACCGCAGACATTTTTAAAGTAATGTTAGTGATTTTTGCCCAGTTCAGTCTTTCCTAGTTCTGTATCAACATTCTGATTAATTTACTTGTAGTTCTTGTTCACAAAAAAAGAACAACATTCTACAGTTTGTATAAAGGTTTCAAATCCCTAACTTAAAACTCATATGCTCATTCTACTTGAACAAAGAAGTTTGCTAGTTTCCTGCTTTAGCCAAAAATACTGCATTCTGTCTCTGTTGTGCAGTGGCTGGCAGAGAATAATTAACTCACCCTCTAAAATAGAAATTACTTGTTGATTTAAAACAAACAAAAAAGTGCTTCAGTTTATCTGTCTGAAATTAGTTTCTCTTGCTAAAAACAAGTGGCAAGAGATAGGACTCAGTGAACAACAAGAAAAAAAGAGAGCAGGGCAATTCAACGTAAAAACAACAAGAGGCAAGGGCACAGTTTTTAGGACAAGATACTTTCATAGAAAATTCCAGTAGTCTTTATGGGAGCTGAATATTAATCATGGACTCAACTCCAAGTAGGCTGATCAGTTTTAGTCTTCTCCTAGCACTGAGCCTATGATCATAAGATATATGAGGAACTTTCAAACAGTGGAGTACATAATAAAGTGATTTGTGTATGTCACTATCAGTTGGCTATAGATGAAATATTTTCCAAGTTGAGCTTGTCCTATTGGTGCTTTCATTAAGCAGGGGTGTTGTAAACACAACAGTTAAAAATATTTAGGAACTGTCTAAATGTATGAAAAAGTGTGTGCCTCAAAGTGAAAGTGGTTTGAAGTGTAGCTGCTCTGAAACTGTGATCTTTACCTTAAGTAGATGTGCTTTAGAAAATGAAATCTCTACACTTCAAGTTCAAAAGACATCCATGAAGTCCACATACCTGCCCCAGCATCTTCGCTTGTCACAAACAGTAGCTGAAGTCTTCTGTAAATTTCTTGTCATCCCGACACAAGAGTATTTACAAAGCAGAAAAGTTGAGGGCAGATGTGAAAAGGAAGAACTGAAGTTTCCAGATTACTCAATGGATGCAGCTGTTCCCTAAACTCCACACATTCAATGGAGGTCCTATATTATTTGAGAACAACATTCTTCAGCTTGTTTGTGATCCCCAGGAAGATTCCAATAAATTTGTAAGCAGGTTTTTTTTTAAGAAATAGCTCAGAATTCACTACAGATAACTAGCAAAGAGTAGACTCCTGTTGTTTCTGATTAACAGTTCGTTTCTGCAAAGCAGTATCCAGCAAACAGCAAATAAAAATCTTATGTTGCTGATTTATAGCTGCCTTCTACTAGCTGGAACAGTTGAAGGATTCAGCTTGCCTGAAGATATTCTGTGGGAAAGGAACACCAACAAGATGCCCATGTTATTTGTCTTGTTTGAGAGGAGACAGCCTGGTCAGAATGTCTGGGTATGACTAGGAAGAAGACATGGCTGAATGAACAACTTGCTCTTGATGATATTACTGAGTCTAGCAGTGCAGTCTCAGGGAAGACCTGATTAGGTTAGTTTCAGAGAGGATACTTACATGAACTTAAATGTAAGCTACCAGGACAGTTCCCTCTATGTCAGGGGTTCTCAACCCTTCCTTCACCATGGACCTCTCTTAAGTACCTTTTGTAGCCGTGGACCACCAAGACTTAATTCAAGATTTAAAGCACTAAACTGCCTCAAGGGGCAGTGCTGGGGCTGGGAAAGCACCTTCATGCTTGTTACCAGAGGCCAGCCCTGAAGAGCTGAGCAGTAGAGGGACCTGCTGGTGAATCTGACAGCCGATGGGAGTCGCCTGGAAAAAGTGAGGGTGTGCTCCCTCTCATGTGCATCAGCGCAGGGGGGTGTGTGTGTGTGTGTGTTTGGTTGGACTTGAGTATGAGAGGAGATGAGAGGAGTATCGAGGGGAGAGGGCTGTGGGAAAAGGAGCTGTAGTGCTTGCCAGAGGCCAGACCAAGTGTTTCTGGGTTGGATGTTCCCTACCCCTACTTTAAGGAGACCACAGGTTGAAAACCACTATTCTATGTAATACACTAAAAGATGATTTGCTACAAATATGTACAGTTTATTCTATTCTGGAGGAAGTGATCAATGTCTCCAGAATGAAACAATGCATAAGCATATTCCAGTAAGTTTAAACGTAATTAATATGGCAGTTCTACAGAACAGTGATTTGGAAAACAGTGATACAAAACAAAGGAAATCATAACATTGGTGATTTCATCGCAAACCATGAGCTGAATCCCACCATATCTAAATAAAAGACTAGATTTAGTTTAAGGTTAATAAAACTGTTTAGTATGTTGACCACCAAGGTCCGGGTAGAATCCTAAAGGTGTTGAACCGTTTGAAAACAGTCTTTTTTCGGCGGTAGTGTGAGTTCTCAAACTTGCAGTGAGCAGTCACTGTCCATGGTCCTTATGTAGCACACCATTAAGCTGTTGGAAGTACCGATTTTCAGTCTGGATGAAGTACTTAGCCATGGTGCTGCAGGACGAAGCTATGGGATAGATGGGAAATTCAGCCATAAGTCTGTCCAGAGAGCTCCAACGTGTAACTGTTAAGATACATATTTGAAAAATCACTGCATTTTAGAAAAAATGGAAAGACACTCTGGTGGCGTGAGAGAATTCTCATCTCCACGATATGTATTTGTGTCATAATGCCTGTACACTGTTTCACTGAGACAGTTCAGAGAGGCTCTCCAATCTGTCACTGACATTTTAAATTTTTGTTACGAGTCAGACTGAACAGGATTTCAAACATAAAACCACTACTGCAGTCTTCTGACAAAATAATGTCTTATCAGGAAATAGCCAGCACTGAGAAATCAAGAGCAAAAATCTAGCATGCAGTCTTCTGTGTTGACAGGGGACTGGTACTGCAAAGTTCATGTGTGTGTTGCTGCGGCTCAGTTCATGTGAATACTTGTATTGAAAGTCTCCTCTTCTTGAGCATGCCTGATCTGACATCGAGCCAGTATGTGTCGTTCCACACTCATGTCTCAGTCCTATTATAATTGTAGTAAAAGACAAATTTTTATAGTTGACTTTGGTTTTCCTAATTATCTCTGAATAAAATGGAGACTACATGTTTCTGTCTTATCGGGATGTGCTTCTGTTTATCTGGCAAAAACAGTCAGTGCTTTGCCTTTTCAGAAGTGCTGAAATCAGGTTCCAAATGATACGGACTTCAACTATGACTTCAACTCATCTTAAATCTCAGGTAATATCTATATAATATGTTAAGAGTCACATCAGAGAATGTGTACTTAAGCTGAAGAACTATCTTCCTGATGAAGATATGGAAATATGGCTACAAGTATCACCTTCAAGACTGAGAAGAAATAAATGCCTTCTAAATAAACTAAAAATCAAAAGTTTTAATAAATACCTTTACCTTCTTTGGCTCCTAGATGAAGCTACTAAGATCATTCTAACAGCTATACATAAGATAACACTGCTGGTAGAAAAGAAGGAAAGGCATTGAAAAGAATTGTAGAAGTGAACGTCTATTTATGTGAAGTGATATTGGACACAGTTTGACATAATTGGCCAAAACAAATTTCCAAATGACTTATAGCCTGCTATTATTTTTCATGTGAGTCCTATCATACTGATTTAATCTGTTGCTTTGATGAAAGCATCAGAAAGACTCCTGAGCACTAAAAAATATTAAGTGACGCTGTTTTTCAAAAAATCATAGAAACATCTAGTTGGAAAAAACCTTGAAGATCATCTAGTCTGACCATTGACCTAAAATTGACAGTTCCCAACTACACCATATCCCTCAGTGCTATGTCAAACCGACTCTTAAGCACCTCCAGGGATGGGGACTCCACCACCTCCCTGGGCAGCCCATTCCAACACCTAACAACTCGCTCTGTAAACAAATGCTTCCTAATACCTAGTCTAAACCTTCCCTGACACAACTTGAGGCCATTTTACCTCTTGTCCTATCACTTGTTACTTGGTTAAAGAGACTCATCCCCAGCTCTCTGCAACCTCCTTTCAGGGAGCTGTAGAGGGTGAGGAGGTCTCCCCTCAGTCTCCTCTTCTCCAGACTAAACAACCCCAGTTCCTTCAGCTGCTCCTCATAAAATATGCCCTCCAGACCCTGCACCAGCTTTGTTGCCGTTCTCTGGACACGCTCGCATCATTCAATGTACTTCGTGTATTGAGAGGCCCAAAACTGAACACAGGAATCGAGGTGCAGCCTCACCAGTGCCGAGTACAGGGGTCAGATCCCTTCTCTGTCCCTGCTGGCCACGCTATTGCTGACACAAGCCAGGATGCCATTGGCCTTCTTGGCCATCTGAGAACACTGCTGGCTCCTGTTCAGCCGGCTGTCAATCAACACCCCCAGGTCCCTCTCTGACTGGCAGCTCTCCAGCCACTCCTCCCCAAGCCTGTAGCGCTGCTGGGGGTTGTTGTGGCCCAAGGGCAGCCCCCGGCATTTGGCCTTATGGAAACTCCTCCAGTTGGCCTCAGCCCACGGCCCCAGCCTGTCCAGGTCTCTCTGCAGAGCCTCCCTACCCTCGAGCAGATCAACACTCCCACCCAACTTGGTGTCATCTGCAAACTTACTGGGGGCGCACTCAATCTCATCTATATCATCAATAAAGATGTTAAACAGGAGTGGCCCCAAAACTGAGCCCTGGGGGTCACCACTTGTGACCGGCCGCCAACTGGATTTAACTCCGTTCACCACAACTCTTTGGGCCCAGCCATCCAGCCAGTTTTTTTACACAGCAGAGCATGTGCCCATCCAACACACGAGCAGCCAGTTTCACCAGGAGAATGCTGTCGGAAACGGTGTCAAAATCATAAGGTACAGGCAGACAACATCCACAGCTTTTCCCTCATCCAATAAGCAGGTCACGCTCTTGTAGGAGGAGATCAGGGGTTTTTTGAGGGGATTTGAGGGGCTGGGAGAAGCAGTCATAGATAGGAGGAAATGAAAAGGCCTAAGCTGCTCTAGAGATTCTTGGTTACCATCACTGTGCCCTAAGTGATGCACACTTATAGCATAGTTAAACAGACATGTTTAAACAACAGGAACTGTATCTGCTCTCAAGGCATTTCTAAGCAGTGTACAGAGCTAAAAAAAAAGGAAGAAAAGGTTAAAAAATAAACCATTAGCTGTTTTCTTCTATATCTGCATGTCTGTAAGAAGGGCTTTTACTGCTATTGCAATGTAAATTTCTTTTTAATGAATTTTTTTTTTCTTCAACTGTCAGAAGTATTTACTGTACAAATGCTTTGAGAGTCCAAGCATAGTTTATAAGATCACTAGGTTAAAGGATTTTGCAACTGGGAAAGAGAGTGGTAAGAGAAAGTATGAAACAATATTAAAGACACTTCACTGAGGATTAAATTTTATCAGACATGTGTTTTTCATCAACAAATCAGAAGCTGAAAGTCCATACTCAAGCTGGTAGCAGTTTCCTAATTACCAGATCCCCTCCCCTCCCCTCCCCTCCCCTCCCCTTCCCTTCCCTTCCCCCTGACAAGCATCAATCATTTTGTTACAATAAAATATGTTTATCAGCTACCTATAAATAACTAGCAATGAACACAATGCTTTTATTACATAGGACTTTGCTGTGCTTATTCGGATATATTACACACATTAGCAATTCAGGAACACAGTATGTCAGTTCCACCTCAAATTGCTACTTCATGCAATACATACCTGTAAATACATTTCTGCTCATAAAACATATATAAGACTAATATTTATTAAAGAGTAGTTCTGCTATCTTAAATTTATTTATTTTAAGTATCATCATGCTTGATTAAAAAAAAGGACAAAAACCCCTAAAAAACTAATACATTTTGATAATAATAATGATGTAATAATAATTGCACTTAGTTAACAAAGAAAAATAATTTTCAGTAAAATTTTATTCGGATATCTTATTAATATGCACTTAATATTAATAATTAAAAATTATTATTACTATTTGTTTTAGATTTGTGCTATGACTTCACTTCTCTGAACTCTTCCTGTACTAATATAATGTCCATTTTAAATTTCTTCAAATATCTTAATAATGTTATAAGCAGTTTTTGCAGTTGTTCATTGATAAGTAGGCTTTTACATTACAGAAAATACCTAGAGAAAGTCCCTCTATAATTTTAAGAACCAGAGAACATAAACCAGGTGTCAAACAGTGAAGACTAAAGCATTCAGTTTAAAATGGCTTCTTTCCATGCTTGTTATATTCTTTTGCTGGGTAGGTATGCAACCTATACCGATTGCAATTGGTTTGCTTAGACCTGATGCTCCTTTCTTTACTGTGCTGAAGATGCTTTTGTAAAGATTATGAATAACGTTATTTTAACCAAATCAACTTTGAGCAGGATCTTTCAGGGTTGAAACAACAAACAAATCCTTTGCAATTGTGAATCTTCATAATTACTAACAATTACTAGTTACTTCTATAACTGTAAATATTGCTCCATAACTTTCAGTAGCATTTTCTTGAAGGTTTAATTCAGCCACTTTTCCCTTACTTTTGCACTCTAGTTAAGGGATCTCATACAATCTCTGAGCACCAAACATCTCAAGCCTGAAAACATCTGAAGATTTTTGCGTATGTCTGGCCTTAATCTAAAAATGTCTCTGACACTTTGGCATCCCACATCACTACTGGAAAGTGAATGTTTCAAGCCTCGTGCTTTCTCCATCAACTTAAGAAATTTTAGCCACTTGCCAAACTGAACTACTCTCTTTTCTTACAACTCCACAGAAATTAGCAAAGGTAAATTATGGCAAATTTATTTAAGGAAGGAATGTAACTCATGACTACATCTGCTAGCACAAAAATACATCAAGTCTTATTGGTTGACTCAGCATTACATGGCAAACCTATAGTAGCAGTCACAGAAACACACTACTTCACTGGCTGAAAAATCAAGGACCTGCCTTCATGCTGATTCTCCTTTTCTCTTCCTTTCAACAGGTATCCCACAACAAACTGTAGGACTCCCACACAATTCCTCCTCCCTTATTTCTTTTTTATTTTAGAAAGGAAACAAAGAGAGATGAGGCAGGAAGGAGCTACACCTCCTCCTTTCACTTAAATAAATTAGAAATTTCTATTCCAGATATAAAAAGGCTTGTTCAGTATGCTTTTATTATAATAAACTTTTTACAGAAACACAGAACAGCAAAATATACTACATGGAACAGATATTTCTTGACTCAGAGACTCAGCTAAAAGCTAGCAAAATACTTTCACCTGTGTAACAAATACCACAGAATCACAGAATCATCTAGGTTGGAAAAAGCCTTGAAGATCATCTAGTCTGATCATTAACCTAACATGGACTCTTCTCAACTACACCATATCCCTCAGCGCTATGTCAGCCCAACTCTTAAACACCTCCAGGGATGGGGACTTCACCACTGCCCTGGGCAGCCCCTTACAACACCTAACAACTCGCTCTGTAAACAAATGCTTCCTAATAACTAGTCTAAACTTTGCCTGGTGCAACTTGAGGCCATTTTACCTCTTGTCCTATCACTTGTTACTTGGTTAAAGAGACTCATCCCCAGCTCTTTGCAACCTCCTTTCAGGGAGCTGTAGAGGGCGATGAGGTCTCCCCTCAGCCTCCTCTTCTCCAGACTAAACACCCCCAGTTCCCTCAGCCGCTCCTCGTACGACCTGTGCTCCAGACCCTGCACCAGCTCCGTTGCCCTTCTCTGGACACGCTCGAGCCATTCAATGTCCTTTTTGTAGTGCAGGGCCCAAAACAGAATCCAGTAATCAAGGTGGGGCCTCACCAGTGCCAAGCACAGGGGTAAGATCCCTTCCCTGTCCCTGCTGGCCACGCTATTGCTGACACAAGCCAGGATGCCATTGGCCTTCTTGGCCACCTGGGCACACTGCTGGCTCCTGTTCAGCCGCCTGCCAATCAGCACCCCCAGGTCCCTCTCTGACTGGCAGCTCTCCAGCCACTCCTCCCCAAGCCTGTAGCACTGCTGGGGGTTGTTGTGGCCCAAGGGCAGCCCCCGGCATTTGGCCTTATGGAAACTCCTCCAGTTGGCCTCAGCCCATGGCTCCAGCCTGTCCAGGTCTCTCTGCAGAGCCTCCCTACCCTCGAGCAGATCAACACTCCCACCCAACTTGGTGTATTCTGCAAACTGACTGAGGGTGCACTCGATCCCCTCGTCCAGATCCTCAATAAAGATGTTAAACAGGAGTGGCCCCAAAACTGAGCCCTGGGGGTCACCACTTGTGACCGGCCACCAACTGGATTTAACTCCGTTCACCACAACTCTTTGGGCCCGGCCATCCAGCCAGTTTTTTACCCAGCCAAGCGTGTGTCCATCCAAGTTGCGAGCAGCCAGTTTCAGCAGGAGAATGCTGTGGGAAAAGGTGTCAAAGGCCTTGCTAAAGTCAAGGTAGACAACGTCCACAGCCTGTCCCTCATCCAATAAGCAGGTCGCTCTGTCACAGAAGGAGATCAGGGTTGTCAAGCAGGACCTGCCTTTCATAAACCCATGCTGGCTGGGCCTGAGCATGTGTTGTGTGATGGTACCACATTTTGGTGGATCTGTGCTTTGTAGATAAGCTTTTCATAGAGTATGTCATGCCAGACCATTAAAAGAAAAATTTGTTATAACCTTTATCTAGTGAAATATGTATTTGCTCCTAGCAGCTTAGAGATCAATTGCCCTCTCTCTCCAAACTGTAGAATTTTCCTGTTGCTAAAACCTTGTTCAGGCTTGGTTGATACTGGCTAACTCACTGAATTTACTTGAGGAGATGGACAAATTTGCAATGCAATTACATAAAACTGCTTAGCCCCACAAAAGAGGACTCCCAATGTGTATGTAATTTTTATATGCACATTTCAGCAGACCAGTTTCAGCTCCTGGTTTTCCCAGGATATCTTACCAGGTGCTCAAGTGCTTGTAGGACCAGAAACCACTTTCTAAAACGGCCACCCAACTTTCCCTCTTTGGAGACAAAAATAAAACCAAACCTGACATTGATATATCTTTCTTTTTGCTTTTTTTTTGCTTACATACACGTAATTCATCTAAGGTTAGAGTTGCATCAATGTAAAATTGAAGCCAGGCTTCTGTAAATGATGGGAAAATTTATCTTAAACTAAGAACATGGAACAAAATTCTCTTACAGCAACTATTTGGTTTGATATTTCACATCATAATCCCAACCAATTTGAAATGGACAAAACAATGAATGCAGTGTGTTTCCAAAGAAACATGTTAGATGAGGATATATAATAAATAGTAGCTTCAGTAAGTGAGTCTGCATTGCAGAAATGTGGCTTTGAAATACATTTCAAAGACAAATTACGAAGATTCTAAAACCAGGACCTTGTTTCAATGCTGTATTTCAACTATTAATGAACATAATAAAGCACACACATAATAAGATCCTCAACCAAATGCTAATGCACTTATTAGTAACACAAGGGTGAAACAGCTTGTCAGCATAAATCTTGATATAAATTTGTAAGCAGCTTGCTCATTCTGCTTTGGAATAGGATTTAAATAAAAAAATAGAATCGTGTCTTTCTAAAAAAATCCACCTTGAATTGACTAAGATATGGAATTGTAATTATTGTCTCTAGTAGTTCAAGGTACTTTCAGTCAACACTCTTACACTGTAAAAGTTAGGTTTTATGTAACAGTAATTTAATTATTTGAGCTAACTCTGTAAAATGGCAGAGTATATAGAAAATCTAGCCTCTTTGGGAGACACTATCAAAAAATCTAAACACTGGACAAAAGGTTTGCCTTTAATTTATGTAGTCCTTGAGCCTTAATATTGTTCAAAAAACTATAGCTGATGAGGTCTTCTGCTTAGTGTCAGGAAAAATCTTGATACTAAACCAATACTGATCTAATAGCATATGATCTACAAGAACTTAAAAGCACAGTCTTATTTTAATATACCTCTGAAACATAAATAACATTCAGCATATTTCTAGAGGCCTTATAAGCCATGGATTTTTTCCTGCAACTAAGCAGTGCACACATCTGTGCATAAGTTGTTATGCGTATATGAACATATACACAAATGTAGTGAAAAAGAATTATTAAACATTAGCTGCCCTTAACCCACTGCATGTACAACCAATATTGAAGCATAATAACATATTATTCCCTAATACATGCATAGTAATAAAACCCAATAAAAAGGCGAAGAGCTAATAGCAGATAGTTACATATAGAATAGTTACATACTATAGGACTACTTCTTTGTGTCCATTCTTTAGGATTGCACTTACAGATAAATTACAGTCCTCTTTAGCAAATTAAACTAAGAACGGGAAAATCTAATGATATTAAAATGTGCTAATAAATTTTAACTACGAGGCAAGGAATCAGTGATAGACTAATTTTTTTTTGTTACTTCTTATATAGTATTCAATCCCATTATCAGTACAAAACACTGCAAATTGCATCAATTAAAAATAAACAGATAAAAAATTTCATAACTCATTAACAATCAGGATTCAATTTATCATTATTTTACATTAGTGAGTCCCTTATTTGACATAGAAGTAAACAAGTACATACCCTGTTCCAAAAGCTTGTCCTTTTCTTTTTTGTCATGCTGCAGCAAAGAACTTTTACCAGTATCCTTTGTTTCTGAAAAATGGATTTAGGATATATGTTAACCTCTCCCTGTGAATGGCATTGATTGACTTCCTACTGGAGAAAAAAAGGCCTTCTGAAATGAGTATTTGGTAGTTTTATCTATAGTAGTTGTACCAAACGGTGCTGCAGTAAAACAACTGGAATAAATAAGATTTGTACTTTGCTATACAGACATACCACTAATATTATTTCTGGATAATACTGCTGTTGCAACCTACATGCCTACCAGTGTTCAATATAAACATTTGATTGCCTTCCACAAGGCAGTGGGATACAGAAAACTATGGACATGTTATGATTCAACTCTGTAGGAAACAGATCAAAGATAAAGCGAATATTAAGAAACTGTTAATGTAAGGTACTAACATTTGGCATAGAAAAGAGTTCAATCTTTTGGGTACACAGCTCATGTAGCTATAAAAATATGTTGGAAACTGAAAAACAATAGGAAGAAACAGACAAAAGATTATGGCATACATTTCTACCAAAAACAAAAGCAGAATCTCATGATGATCTATAATTAATGATTTGAATTTTATTCAGAATTGCATTTTCTTTTAATGAAAATTTAGCATATCAAAGCAACACAAACAAACACATCAGTGAGAATAAAAAGTCTTGAATAAAATGGATTAAAATTTTTTTCACCTTCATGATGTCCATGTGCCATCTTCAGCATATCAGACTTGACTGGAATAGGAATATTTGCCTCCTGTGGTATATTTCTGAATATTTCAGGGTTTGCATTCTGTGTGCAAGTCATATATGACACAGCATGCTTGGCTTCCATATAGTACATAATGTAAAAGTTACACATTTCATCATTGGCTGTTCCCCTAAACAACACAGAAAAGATGCAACAGTTAGGAAAAAAATGAGCTGAATATATCTGTTATTCTATTAATCTAACTTGTTTAAAAGAATATTAGAAAGTTGCAATGAACTGTTTAGAAGTCCCACACGAAAACATTTAATAGCTTAATTGCAGCAAATATCACAAGTTTCTTTCAGTTTATACTAAAGAACACCAGTTTGCACAAAATCCCCCGGTATCTTAGAAATTCTTAACAATTTGGTTTAGATTCTACAGGAAATTGTAAACTATTTAAACTGTTCTTCCTTCTTTTTTTCCCCAGCATACTCCTCATAACCCCCAGTGTGTCACCAAATATACACCTGTTCTGATTATATACGACAGAACTGTATCATTCATTACGTACTTCTCTATCAATCTGGGGCAAACCTAATATAAAATCATGGTAAATAAAGTCTACATTTCATTTCAGCAGCTATCTTTTATGACAGTTTTTTTATCCCCATGTTCAAGTTCATCCATTTATTGGCGAATCACACCGCTTCTAATGCAACAAAACTTAATTTCATTATACATTAAGACACTGTAAATATCTCCTGAAGAGAAGATGGCAGTGCCATCCTGAGAATAATTTGATCACAAGCTTCTCTAAGGAAAACACGAGTGCAAGAGGAATGATGAAACACTAGCAAAAATCAGTTCTTTGATAAATATTGTGCATGTACTTGAAACAGAAGAGGCTCTTCTGTACTGCTACATAATCCTGTCTTCAATAAAAAAAACCAGCTGTCACGAGAAAGATTTTTTTCTGAAAAGTATTGCTTCCTGAAGCAGACAATACAGGGTCTCTTCACAGCTGTAATGTTTATTTTCTTCCTCTGCCATATAGGTTGGTATCTTTTATTTATAGCTACAATCCTGACAATGGAATAAGCTAGGACTGATAAAGAAAGGTTCACAAAATAAAGGGGTTTAGACTAAGATTTTTTAATAGGTTTTCAAAATTATTCAATGAGCGTACACATAAAAAGATATGGGGGTGGCCTATTAGCTGCTTGCAAAAGATGTCAGCATTGACTTTTCCAGCAGCATTCTACAGCATTCATTTATTCACCATAGCAACAATAATGACACCAGATAGAGGGGAGATGGGGAACATAGGAGAAGGGACTGCTTCAAATGGGGAATTGGTATTTTTCCATGCATTGACAATTTAGCATCCCTTGGACACCACAAAAATCAAACTCTGACTTGGCAAGCTCTGCTTGAGCTTTAGAAAGCATTAACTTTGTTGTTGGACTATCAGTATCTGTCACCGTAATTGCCTCCTCTTTAAAAATTCAGTAGGAAAGGGGATGTGGAACCCACACAAACTCTGGTTCACCTGACACATTACTATGTCTAAACATTTCAAAGTCGATAATGTTTACCATTTACAGCTAAATAAACCCAAACCAACTCTGTCAACAACAGTTTTAGTAAATTCACAGAAAACCCAGAATCCTTCCATTAGATTTTGAACTCCTGAGAAACCCTGTTTTGTGGACAGGTTTAATGAGTAGAAATTCCGATGTGCAAGTTGAAAAGAAATAAAATATTAAAAAATTCCTATTATCACCACTGCCTCAGATATTTAGAACTGTACCCAGATCTTCATATCTTAATAATATACAATGAAACACAATGACACAGAGGATTTACCATTGAAAAGCAAGACTATTAAGTTAAAGAATCTTAAATACTGAGGGGGAATGTTTTGCTACAGGCACATGAACCTTCTCTTGTATGGTACAATACCTGTTAAACATATTTTGAAAGTGAAAAATACAGGCGGCACAATTTTCTGTCTGTTAAGAGTTTTAAACAATACATTACATTGCAACTGGAAAAACAAGCAGCCACTGCGGCCAATGGATCTTTCCTTTACAAAGGTATGATCTTCACACTGAATGGGCTACAATTCTTACTGAAGTACTTCCTGGTCTTTAGGAAGAATGAGAAGAAACATTGCTTTATAAATTAGTAATAGTTGATGTCCTTCTTATTTGAGAAAGGATAATTCAGCCCTTTAATTCGCAAAAGTTTGAGCTTGAGGAGAAATGCAGCTAACTGAAATGGATGATTTATGAAACTTTTGAAGAGGTGACTTGTGTCTCGCCTTTTTACACCAGATGCATTAAGTCTGTGCTTGTGTAATTACCCTGAACTTGTATGCAGTCAATTGCACAAGCAAAATCAGGTCTTTTTTTTCAGCTAGTTTAAGAAAAAACAAAACCAGACAGATAATTACAGGGAAAGTGAACATGCAGACTTGATCTGATCCTTTTCAGGTACGGATTATTTTCCCTTTCTGTTTGCATTTCCCATTTTTCATTTTTTACATTTGGAACTCAAAGGTTCTTTTAGTATTTCTTTTGGACTGATAAGTCACTCTAGGAGCAAGACAACTGCAACATCAAGACGACACTTTCCAAGATTCAAACAACTTTCATTTTAATTATTTTAGCTGTATATCTTTCCATATACCCAAGCATTGTTGTGGATGCATTCCTTTTCATCCATTCATTTCATATTATGGTGATAATTATTTTCCAACCATATATACTTCTATATTATGCATGAGGTTTTGTGTAATGTTTACATATTTGCTTAAAATGCTTAGGTGTTTTTTCTCAAAATTCATATGTAGAAATTATGGAATAAAAGTATAAATGTGTGCCTCTTTCTTTAATTTCTGTTACTATTACTTGCCCTTTGAAAGCACATTAGTACATTGAAACAGAAGACCATAAATTTTCGTGGGGCTGTTTTTTAAACTGCAAGGATTATTCAGCAAGCAGGAACTACTTGAATGTTACAGAAACATGACAGAAACTTTTAGAACTTCAAAAAAAAAGGTCTAAAGTTAAATTAAGATTTTGGATTTATTTTTGTTAGTGTTACAGCCTTTGTAAAAACCTCTTCTTAAAACAATTCATTTTGCTTCATCTGCTACTCATCAGCATTTTAACCAACCACCGAAAGGTGAAAAATTTGTGTTGAATCCTTAACCCTCTACTGAGATGCATCTTAGGGTAGTCAAGTGCACTAAAACCTTGTCCTTTGGGGTGCTGCAGCACATACTACCAGAATGGGGAGATTCCTGCTGGTAATCTTCATATCTCTACATATACAGTAAATTACGTTCAGAGAACTAGAGCCAGGTAAGAGAATTAATATTACATATATTTTTACAGCTGTATTTGTCAACTTGGTCTAATAAAGTTCTGTCTATCACCTTCAGTTAAACAGCACCACTGACAAACACAGTTCAGATTTTCCTATTTATCATTATTAGTAATTTATTTTTTACTGTTTTTCAGAGAAGCTTGTATATTTTTATATTGCAAAAAAGGTAACTGGTATATTATTCTGAATTTTTAAGGTTAGATTTTACAATGAGTCAAAACTTACAAGAATTTTATAAGTTTTCATAAATTTTCTTTCTGAAGAGAAATTGTGAAGGTTCACTATTTTGTTTTAAATGGTCAATAGTTTCAACTTGTTAAAAAACACATTTTTTATAATTGATATTCTGAATCCTTCTCTAAGTGCAGAACAGCCCAACATCTGAGTAAGGTCTTTGGCAGTGTAGCTTCACCTGAGAAATGTTCTAAACACTTCAGCAAAGTGATTATTCACATAAGTAAAGGTAATGAATATTGGGTAGAGTTAAATCTTTAGCAGGCTAGACAGCAGACTGCAAAACAAACCATTCTAGCAGAATATGACAGTTTGTGGTAATTATCTTGGAACAAGACATGAAACAAATACATTTCTATAGATAACCAATACTTTGTGAAAAAACGGTTAGAGAAAGAAGCAAATGGAGAAAAATTACCCTATATGTGTCTCTGTAGTTCTGCCTTCACCACTGAACACACATCTAGCTGCTAGGATGTCATCATAGCTAACATCTACAGGATGTTCTACTGGATAGAATGCCTGAAAGACAGGATGAATCATCATAATCAGTGAAAGAGTCTCATATTATTTATGTCAATATACACACACACATACAAGAATGACAGTCCTACACACCTGAAAAGTAATTTCAGAATGGTTTCTGAATCATAATGTAATCACGATAATGCCTGGCAGTATTCACGTCCAATGGCACAACAAGTACCAGTGGAAATACCATGACACAAATCTGTGGGTACATGACTACAAATTCAGCTTCTCAGTTTTAAAAAAAGATAATTAAAATTTACACTTAGAATTAAAAAAAACAACCAACCTGTGGTAGTTGTGGACTCTGTCTACCAATCAATGTCCATTGATCATTTCTCACTCTGTATCCACTCACTACTTTACCTATAACATACCAATACGTATGTGAACATGAGATATACTTCTAGAAATTGAAGGTGTGGTGTCAGCATTTTTCTGTTAAGTATTTGATATTCCCATGTTGCAAAAAATTCTTACCTAGTCTGTGTGTATGAACTCTGTAGGCAAAAAGGTGCATTGGAAACCTTTTGTAATGGCAGGCAATGTCTGCATCAACCACTGTTAAAATATGATGGCAATAAAGAAAAACACATCATTAAACAGGAAAGTTACTCTGCTGTGCTTCATTAATTCAGTGTGATTTACAAAAGATACACTGTACAAGAGAATTTCAAAAGATACTGGACAACATCTTATATTTCTGCAGTGTCTATCTCAAGACATCTGTGAAGAAAAAATAAGTATAGTCCAAGTCACTTGAATTACTTTCTGTGATGATGTATATATAAAATGGGGCTAAAACTCAGCAGTATTTTTTCCAGCATACACTACTTCTATTTAATGAAGCAAAGTAATAGATTTGCTTACAGACTATGTTGAGGGACTACGGTAAACAGTCTGTTCAAGAGAAAATGAAAATAAACTGATACAATTCTAAACTCATGTAATTTATAATGAAGGATTGATTTTAAGATCTTACAGTTCTAGGCCTAAAGATGAAGGGTTAGATGCAGACTTCAGTTGTACAGACAACATCTGTAGGCTAGTACTTGAGTTAGGTGCAGTAACAGTAGCTAAGGAAGAGCCTACAGATGCCTCTTAGAGGTATATGGGGACTGGCTGCATTTTTCCTGTTATAACAAATTTCATGCTTTACTTAAGAACTGCAAATTAGATTGAAGATGATAAGGCAGATATCAACAGGAACAGAACTGTTTCTATTCCCCTTTCCCTCACTCCTCCAGCTGAAAAAGTAAATTTCTGCATTGATCAAATATTGGGGGGGGGGGGATTTGTTTAATATGTTTTCCTATTAAAAAGTAGAATATGTTAAGTTTCAATTCACATTAAAAATATTTCAAGTGCTGAATTCACTGAACAGCTGGAGTCAGCTGAGCATTTGACCACCTAATCCTATTGAGGCAGCTGACTATAAATGGGACAAATAGTGTTCTCGGCTAATTTAAAATTCCGATATAGCATAGGAAAATGTAAAGTCAGTGTTCAACTTCCTTAAAACAACATTCCACGTCAGCTTGAAGAAATTATATTGGGACTATCCAAGCTGAGTTTCAGGTAAAATCCACTGAGTAGGATTCTGAATAGAAACTGTTTGGAAATTTTGTTTTACAGTGTTTTTTTAGCATTTTGATCTTTTAGCCAACTAGGGACACAGGAAAGTTTTTAAAGAGCAACTCCTTAGTAGTAGAAATTCATTTATTAAAACTCAACTCTTAGTAAATCCCAATTAGCATCAATGACAAATGCACATGAATTAAAAAAAAAAACCACTATGTTTTTTTGCAGGGGGAAGGGAGGAATAAAAAAAAAAGGTAGGGCTTTTTTGGTAAAATATTAAGACAAAAAAAAAATCAAAGAAACACTCTTAAGAATCCTAGAAGCTTCAGTATTCACAAAACATTATTGTTTTGTACAACATTTTGTTCTACGACACTGATTGTCTTTGCTGACATAGTCATTGGGAAATAAACAATTTTAAAATAACTATTTTTTTCATCATTTAATTAAGCAATTAATTTGTCCATCTACAGTTCAGCAAGTCTCTGCTGAATTTTCTTCCACAATAAACAGCAAAAAAAGAAATCAGTTGTTGAAAATATATAATCACTTTGTAGAATTACAACTCACCTTTCTCACCTGGTGGTATTACAGTGTTCACGGACATCATAAGATACATTCCAGCAATCAAAGGCTGCCTGCAATTCAAAACCCGAGCTTTGCTAAACAAGTTCTTTGTAAAACCCGACCACAAGTGACATGATATGCAATACCATCTAACTCCAGTAACTTCTATTATAAGTGTTGGATTACATTTGAAACTGGTCTACTGAAAAAGAAGATGTTACACAGCACTTCTGTTTCCCTCTTTTTTTTTTTTTTTTCCCATACTGAGCTACAATTTTTAAAGCACCTTCTACAAAGAATGTGAAATAGGACAAAATGATCATCTAATTGCTGTCCCAGATTTCCAAATATGAAGTGCACAAGCTGGATTAACTCAGTACTGATAGCACCATTTCATCAAGTTTCTTAACAGAAACACAAATTTTACCTTCTGTTCTGATGAAAATAATCATAACAGCTATTTGTAAAGATACTTACTTTTGATGTGTCAGATGTAAAGTTACACCAGAGCAGTCCTTGTGTTTATCTGTAAAAACCACAAACCAGTTTAATCATCAGCAAGTGTGAATCCATGCATAATTATTCCACATTAATAACATTCTTCTGCTGTATAAAGACAAAATAAGTTTTAGTTGTACTGTCTGCAGTAAAACTTGCATACTGTGGAAACATAACTCAAATCTGCACAAAGCAGAGTATCACAGTGTATCTGTAGCAAAATTCTAATACAGAGCAAAACTCGTGGATAAAAAAATGCTTTTTTGGCACTAAAAATTGCAGATCTTTATGAACTAGTGTATGGGAGATGAAACAGTGTCGTTTTTACAATAGCAGAAAAAGTTGGTTTCCTTCAAACAAATCTGTATTTTGACAGGAGATAGAAAAATGAAAGATTTATGGAAAAGCAATGATTTTAGCCATTAACAGTGAAGCAGCCAGAAATGCTGGTAATAAAGTCAACAGGTGAACTCGTGAAATCCTGACATTGGTTCTGCTTAACACTGGATATTTTAGAAGGATATTAAAAACAGTTAATACATTTGTTAACGTACTGTATCAGTGTTATTTACTAAGGTTGACATTTTGATTTAAAGATATTATTACCTTGATAGTTACTCAATTTTAACTGTTCATGTGGGAGTTAAATCTTCATTCTTTTCCTTACCTTGTGTTTATACCAAAACCAGCTGTAGTTAGAAGATGCATATAACTCCACAGTCAGTAAACAGAAAATGCTGAAAAAATTCCCTCTAACTGTATATGCTTCAATTAAGAAAGACAAGAGTACCTATGGGTCTGCTGACAAGTGGTAACTTGGGAGAGACTTTCCTCCCATTGGTAGCTAGATTCCAAACTGAAAAAAGCAGCACATTTGAAGAGAAGGATAATGACTAGAGTGGGACAAAACAGGGAGACTAGAGATTTATAAGTATCAATTTAGTTTTTCAAACGTTAGATGTTTTCATTACACCACATTTCATTATTAAAGGATAATATTCAGTTTGATTTTTACCATCATTGATACTATAACTTTTTCAGTATGTTCAAAAAGTAGACAGTCACTATTTTTACAAAATGTATAAATTAGTACATATGTTATGCAAGTGAAAAAGTTGCTAACCCTATTTCACTAAGTTCTCACAATACTTATCATCATGGCGTCTGAGAATTCTTAGTTTCTCCAGCTCTGTGTGTCCCAACAACTGCTTCTGTATCTAAAAATCTGAACTGATAAATCACAGCTGTACCTTTACAACTAACAATTTTTATTTGGAAAAGTCTTCACTGTATACTCAAAGTAATAAAATTTAAAATGTAAAAAGTAATTGGTAGTTATGAGTCTCTCAGTTTTGCAATTTGCAGTTGAAAACATCATTATCCTGTCTTTTGAACACTGCTGAAAAACTATCCCAAAACAATAAAACCAAACCTGTCATATGCCAAACATGAGTCATGTTTGAAAAAAATCTAACCCTTATTACATCATAGTGTCTCTTTCAAAAACAGCACTGCAGGAGGAGGGAAACAACTCCAATGTACTACAGTTTGCCAGTATTAAAGTGTTTTCACACTATTTCATTTTCAGAGTATTGAAAAAATGTTCATTCAGTATTTTCACCTAAATCGAGCAATTTCAAAATGAACTGAACACAGTGGAAAAGTTGTTGCTACTATACAAGACAATCATATTAATCAGCAACAGGAGAAACACAAATCAACTTCTGGCACAAGATTGTGATCTGTAGTGCTGTGTCAAGAGTAAAATATTGGTCTAGACTTTTAAGAAATTCCTACAGCTCATTATAACTTTGTCTGTGGTTATATTTAGCCATGACCGAGCTAAACATTTTTCTAACGGCTATAGAAGTATGCTGGAAAAACTTTTTCCTTGCTTCTCCTTCCCCACAGCTCACCTCCTTGAAACATGCAAAGCCGCAGAACCCTCCACCCAAGAACACTGACTGCAGTGAGGCCATGCCCATTCCGGATTCAAACTCTTCTCAAGCTTAGCTGTGTGACCTGAACAAAAATATCCTTAAACAATGCACAAACCAAACAAAATTCTTAAAGTCTCCTTTCCAGTCTGTCAGTCCATCTTTATCTACATTGATTCCTGTGTTTCAGCTGCTCAGCAAATACACACTGCTATGGGAACAAAGAAGTTACTAGTTACTATTCACCATGCAGCAAAGACCAAAAATGCATTTTATGTACCTCAGAAACAGGTTCAAATGAAAGCCATGCAATGTTTGAGTTGGAAAGTCCACACAGAGTTTCCAAGTCAAATGAAACTGGAAGCTGTGCTTATGACTGCCTTTTGTGTGATATGCAAATATAACACAGATTAAATATTCCCTGTTTTTATTTAGACATGTCAAATCAAATCAATGCTGCATGTTAAAGCCTAACACTGGCTTCAGACTTTAAACACATAATTTTTAAAAATTGTACCTGATAAATTTGTAGTGGTTTACACGTTTAACTGCCAATAAATGCTTGAATTAGTTAAAAGGAATCGTCTGTGCTACTCCTGTTAATCATGCTTGCTAGGAGAAGTATCTCAAATACTAGAAACAGTGTTTCATTTGATTCACTCATAACTGAGAAGCCAAACTACCCTAAACAGAAATGCTCTCTTTCTGTAGGCTGATTTTGACAAAACTTCCAATACCAGTCTGACAGGCTTCCTCTCAGTCTATTCAGATCTACAATCCTGATCTGTTACATGTATAATAATCTGCCATAGAACTTGAGACTTCCAGGGTTTCCTAGATACTTAAAATCCTGTGGTTTTTTTATTCAGAATTAGAAAAATAAACACTCTTCAAAACCTACTCTCTTTTCACTCTGGGTATGTGGATTATAAATTATAGAGCACACCATTTAAACTATTTATTCAGCTTCTTCATTGCTCTATTTCTAATACTTAATAGGAACAGTGTAGCACACATAGATGACTACTAGAATACTTAAAAGCTTTCACTGTGACACAGTGGTGCTTTTTGTCAAGCTCCAAACCCCAGTCAGCCTAAGTCAGCCCTTAGATTTGTACCAGAATCTCCACATATGGTCTCAGAATTGGTTTTGCATTGTTAAAGATAAGAAGTAAGCTCAAAGTTGGAGCACAATCTCCGAGCAAGGCAATTCCAAAACTAATGCCCACTGCGAAGTAACTTTGTGCAAGTTATATTTAAAAAGACAAATACACGCAGTACAAAAATGAAGTCTTGGTAGAGATAAATTCAGTATGTTGCATTCAATATTGATCCCTAATATTTGGTACACAGAAGAACACTAGCTGAATCAGGGGGTTTTTTTGAGAGTCAAAGTGCTTGTTCTTGCTCATCTGTTCACCATCTGAAATCAATTCAGCAAAATTATTTTAAAAAGTCTAGTAACATGTAGAATGAAATTCTACCTTTATTCAGACTGTGAAAAACAAAATGCAAGCACAGACTCCCCAGTACCATTTTCACAACTTCTTTTCCAAACAGAAAAGAGACAAACAATTGTTGATCCTGGTTCAGTATAACCTTTTACAAAATGAATACCTTGTAAAGGTCACAGATGACTGACTTGCTCAAAGGATAAAATAATATATCATAGATATGACTACCTGGGAATACGTAAAATATATTTTATTCAAGACACAAATGTTAAACGTTAGGTTATCAAAAAGAAGCCCACTGAACCCAGTGTTCAAATAAGACTAGAAATCAAATGACAACCTACAATTCACACATTTACGAAGAAAATTTTTAAGGTATCTACCAGCTTTGTGGCCAAAATTAATTACTCCCCCCAACAAAAAATCCCCCAAACAAATCCAACACTAAAAACCCTACAACCCCCTCACAAAAGCAGGTACATCTGTGATATTACATGTAATGTGGTAACATAATTCTTGTAGGGAATGATAGTGGAAAGAAATATATCTATTCTCCATGAAGAAGTGGAGGTTAGAAGGAGCTGAGAACACATGTTATGCATGCCTTGTGCAAGAAAAGAGAGGGAACAAGCAAGGAAATGAGGAAGGAACCAAAGCTGAACAAAAATTAAAGAATTTCCCAAAAGGAGCTTACTTTTGTCAGTACTTACATACTGACAAAATTATTAATTGCTTCAAACAATGCAAACAATTAAAAAAATGCAACAGTTACACATATAGAAAATGATGGAATGTGATTAACTTTCATACAGAACAAGTTAAAAGATTATTATTGATAATTTTTAATTACTTTGATCCTTGGGGATAACATCTACGTTCTCAGATGTGCTGGAAAGGACAAAGATAATAGTATGGTGGGTTACAAACAACAGTAGTCTTTGTTTATAGGGAGAGTAGGAAAAAAAAATTCGAGAGATTGGAAAAAACCCCACATTTTTAAAAATCATATTTTGATGGTACTTAATATGGTAGAATAAATCAAGAACAGTATGACAACTGCACTGCATACTCCTACAGTCCAAACTGAAAGTTGACTGGGTGCCTTATGGTTCTCATGATGGCTAGATTTACTTTTAATTGAATCTGAATCCTAAACACTCATGAATATATAAAAAAGACAGACAAATTTCTGACAACTTTTTACTTGTTACATAACTCAATCTAATATCAGCTTTAACTCCAAGGCAAAATATTTTTTGATTCTGCAATATAAAAGGTGAAGAAAGTCAAATAGAACAACTACTATTTTTCTAAGATGGCTCTTTGCCTATATCTCCATTTTTTTGTAAATTTATTTTTGGTTTTCCAGCTTATTTTTTAATTATGTGTATTTTACACAAGATACAATAAGGTTTATTTTGATATCTGAACATGAAATGCATATCTAAATATTAATATTTAGCTCTGGATTACATCTAGGGAGGCAGAGAAAGCATAATTAGTTTAATAACTGGTCAACATATTCAAGCCAAATATTTAGACTTGCAACGAACTGTAAGTCAGAAAATTAAACTCTGAATAGTGCTTTTGAATCTCTGATGTGCTACTGAAAGCATAACAAGTTAACTGAGTATACTTCATCATTTGTCCTCTGTTCTGAATTACAACAACTGTACGTGCTTACAGATAAACTATAATGAGTATATTCTTGCAATTTGACAAGCCACAGTTATTAACAGACACCTCACTCATACAAAAAGCTCCCTTTAGGTCATTCTCGAAGTTTAAAAATACCTGTAAAACTAGTTGAAGGTTATGCTTCAAATATCTGTGAACATCACATCAAGGTTTAGGACATTTAATTTATTAGAGGATTTAAATTATATTCTGTTCTGGAATCTTGACAGGCAGACTACATTAACCACATTTTTTTCTCACAAAAATGGCTCAAAAGGTAGAACATTTTTCACTCTAAAAATGAGATGACTACCCAGTAAAAGGCGCTGAAATAAAACAGACAGCATTCTGTCATACCCTAACTGTTGAAACAGTACATGACACTAGTATCATCTCCTAAATTAGTCCCATCAAGTTCATACTTCTTAAACTTTTTTTTTGCAGGCTTATATCTATGACATTGATCTTCACGCAGAGATTCTAGGCAAAAAAATAAGGAAATCTGCTGCAGGGGGGGTGTTGGTGTAAAATCAAGTTTTAACTCCAGGTGTTAACTTACTTCACTATAGTTTATCTAAGCGGGCAAGTGGATTTTTTGAGAAGAAGCTCTGACTACAAAATTAATTTTCTAATAAAAACTTCAAAACACATCCTCAACTAATGTGCAGTGGAGATTACTGATCTCATTCGTTTCCTTTTTTTTTTTTAATAACCACATACATATACTTATGAGTGCAAATAAACAGTGAGAATTCTCAGTGTCCCCAAACAATAATGAAGAGCAGGCTCTCAACTAACATGCTCTCTTCAGAGGCTTAACTATTTGTGACTTTAGCAGGCAAAGAATCTGATGGGCTGTATGGGTCTGTCTGAACTGTCTCATGAAAAACAGCTCTTTCAACTTCAGTTGTGTATATTTGCACATACACTCCAGTCAAATAGTGCTAGCACGCTAAATTTTATTCCCTCCTCCTCCTTCTCAGTTACCATTATGCTACATTGTATCTTCATGTCATGGTAAAAATCATACATTCAACTTCAGACAGTAGTACTGAAAATCCTCAATGAGTATTGGCTAGACCTTGCCAAAGGGGTATAGAAGAGGCAGCACGGCACTGGGACACTGCCAGCTACAGGGTAACTTCTCTGTTCAAAACCAAACACACCTATGGATCATTTACCATGGTACCACAGAAGGATTCAAAAGCCACGAGTAGCTCAAACTATTGGTGTAATGCATATTCTTCCCTTAATTTTTAGCTAGTATTCAGCTTACTTCCCCTTTCTTCTTTCAAGACCAGCATTTTGATTATCATTAGCCAATGAGGATCTTCACATTCTCATTTGAATCTTACGTAGTAGTGTATCACAGCTGAGTTCCAAGAGAATGACCACCCACTGTTTTTTTTGTTTCTGAAGACTAGAGAGACCCTAACCAAAAAACTCCATACAGGATGTAGTTCACAGAGTAAAAATAAGAATTCTCAAAGGTGTCAGAACAAGGTATTTCAGGTTTAAAGAACAAAGTACAACATGAAATCTAAATAAATAAAAAAAATAAATTAACCTTGTCCCAAAAAATCTTAGATCATCAATATCTCAACATGTGTTAATGAAATTCAAATTTCATTAATCCAAGCTTATAATGTATGGGCTGGATGACCAGAGAGTGAGGTGCATTGAAAACTGTTTGAATGGTCAGGCCCAGAGAGTGGTGATCAGTGGTATAAAGTCAAGCTGAAGGATGGTATCTAGCAGTGTAACCCAGCCAATACTGGGTCCAGTCCTGTTCAACATCTTCATTAATGAGCTGGATGATGGGACAGAGTGTAGCTTCAGCAAGTCTGCCAATGGCACCAGACTGGGAGGAGTGGCTGATATGCCAGAGAATTACTCTGCCATTCAGAGGGACCTTGACAGACTCGCGAGGTGGGCTGACAGCAACCTCATGAAGTTCAACAAGGAGAAGTGCAAAGTCCTGCACCTGGAGAGGAACAACCCCAGTCACCAGTACATGCTGGGGGCCACCCAGCTGGAAAGCTCCTTGGCAGAAAAGGCTTTGGAGATCCTCCTGAACACAGGGCTGAACGTGAGACAGCTATGTGCCCTTGCTGCAAAGGAGGCTAATGGCACCCTCAGCTGCATTAGCCAAAGTGCTGCCAGCAGGCCAGGGACGTGATCCTTCCCCTCTACTCAGCACTGGTGAGGCCACACCTGGAGTACTGTGCCTAGTGCTGGGCCTTCCAGTACAAGAGAGACATGGACATACTGGAGAGAGTCCAAGGAAGGGCCACAAAGATGATGAAAGGACCGGAGCACCTCTCTTCTGATTAAATGCTGGGAGAGCTGGAAATGTTCAGCCCGAGAAGGCTCAGGGGGGATCTTACCCATGTATATAAATACCTGAAGGGAAAGTGCAAAGATGACATAGCTAGGTTCTTTTCAGTGGCGCCCAGTGACAGGATGAGAGACAACGGGCACAAACTGAAACACAGGAGGTTCCCTCTGAACATCAGAAAAGACTTTTTCACTGAGAAGGTGACTGAGCACTTGCCCAGACTGGTTGTGGAACCTCCATCTTTGGAGATATCAAATAGCCACCTGGACATGCTCCTGGAAGATCAGCTGTAGGTGGCCCTGTTTGAGCAGGGGTAGATGGACCAGATGACCCCCAGAGGTCCCTTCCAACCTCAACCATTGTGATTCTGTGAAACACTCACTGACAACTATAATCATATGGCCATGCTTGAAATGACAGTTTAATATTTCTTTTAGAAAAGTATGAAAAGACACTGTCTTCACTAGTTACAACTTTTTCCAAACACAGATACTGTGATTGACTGGTCAGTGTATGTCATCTTTCTCACCAGCTATTCAATCAAGCAAGGTTACAGATTAAGGGTGTTCACAGGTACTTGTTTCAACTTTCTTAAAGAAAACACTGAGCAGGGAAAAACAAGTTTCTTCCTACACTTAAAATTATTAATCTGTTTCTTCATTACTTTAAATCATTTGCTCTATATTTTTTGAAGAAAAAACATCTGTTCACTTTTCAAACATTTATAAAGATAAATCAAGTTTATAAAGAAATAAACATACAAACTTTATTACAAATATGCCCACTGATTTCTACATTTGTGAATAGCACTAACAAGCAAAATTGTTTTCTACAGGTAATATAAGTATTTTTAATGCTCTAACTGATATAACTTACAGAACAAATTTCCAAAATACATACCTCTAAAAGCACTAATATCCCCATAGTGTACCTGAAGCACAAAAAATCTGCCACCTGTTTGCCCTCCAACTCTGAATCCAACACCTAAGAGAAGGAAAATGCATTGTTTTCAGAAACAGCAAAATGTAAGATTGTTCACCACTGCTGACCGTATCTAAAACCACAAATCACTGTAACGGCTTAGTGACGGGGTAGAAAATTTCACTGAGACACCAGTGACGAAAACATCCTGAAAACACCACTATCACAACACATGTTCCCAGACTAAGAAGCTAGGACCATAACTTAGATATTAATGAACAGATACCTGCTTTAAGCAAACAGTTCTCTTAATCCAAGAATATCAATACAAATCACATATATATATATATATATATATATAACACTATATACAAAAAAAGTAAAAATCAGGTTTTGCCATCCTCGTAGGATTTGGTAGAATTTTAATTTCTCATACAATCTGCGAATGACACAAACTGATTAACGTTGACTTCCTAAGAACACACTCAGAATGAAAAGCTAAAAAGATCTGCAATATATTTTGAGGTATAAATTAATATTGTATGTAAAAAAAATCTTGTGGAAATTATGAAGTTATGTTCCTTTTTGACAGAAGTAAGCACAGGAACAGAAGAAAATGGAGGAATTTAAAACAGAAACAGCAAAATATCACTATCACCAAAGGGGATTCTCTCAACTAATTCTACAGTGAACACTGTTTGAAAGAAGAAGCGAAAGCAATTTATTCCTGTTCGGTCAGTGAGTCCCACTAGATTAAACACTACTGATAACAAAGCTTACTTACAAACAGGACCACAAATGAGTATCATTATGAACCCTCTCCAAAAACCCAGTGCTTATGGACAGCTTAGAGACAAGAAAATTATTGCTAGCTGGGGTTTAACAGCAGAGCAAACACCAGGCTTCCTTAGAATCCTCCAAGCAACATTTTTTTTAACTTGACATTCTGATAACCAAATCAAATAACATTTGTGCTGGTGTGTAAGTGGATTATTAAAAATAAACCTCTTCATGATACTGTGCACTGCTCATGGTTATGAAAAGAGGCAGTAAAAGATAAAAGAAAAAATTTCTGTAATTCAAGGTATTTTCAGACTGAGGCTACATAGATGGTAGATATATCTAGGACCTTTAGCGGTTATTAGAAAGAACTACTCCCTGTCTTCCAGACACACCCACTCCAAGTAGCTTTAAAAATTTTGATTGAATTCAGCAAAGTCATCTATCATACAAGAAAAGTGGGTATATAAAGATCCTACTCAACCACATCAAAGCATTAAGAAATAAGAATCACATAAAATTCTCAAGTATACTCATGACACAAAAAAGTTTCAGTATTCAGGCTGAACTTGTTTGTGTTTTCCCAAACAAACAAAACTATTTTAATGCAGTCTGTGCGCTACTGAAAGATATATAAATAGTATCCTTCCAGTAACATGTAGGAGAAAATGCAAGATTAATACTATATAAAAACAAAGCATTATATTATGACCATTATCTATCCCTTAGCCTTTTTTTCCCCTGCTGAAACCCATGTTACAGCAAACAGCATGACAGAAAACCCCAAGCATAGCAGAATATATTCATAGTTTGTAAGACTGACGTCTATATAGTATCCATCAACTAGACATAAAAACATTACAGGAGGTTCCTAGATAAGCCAGGTGCTTACTTCCACATCTTCTCTCCCTTGACCCTGCACACAAGAGCTTCACATTAAAGGCACAATACCTTTGGGTAGCTGGGTGGGTGGAGCATTTCTTGCCCAAGCATACAAAATGTTAGATTTGTCTTTGCATGTTCCTTCATCACAGTCCCTAAAAATATGAGGAAAGAAAACAAAAGGCATATAATTTTTAAGTTATGAAATCAGAAAAGGACAGGTGAATTACATCCACTAATTTTAAGATCCTAATGTAGACTGCTTTCCTAGATCCTCCTTTTTTCTTTTTTTTTTTTTTTTCCTCCCTCTGCCTTAAGATCATGTTAAACATACAGGGTCAAAACCAGAGACAGTTCTGATGGTCCCTGCCAACCTAGTAATGAAAAAGGAACCTTGTGTGAGAATGCACTATATGGTAATTTCTAGCACTATTAGCTGAAGTGCCACAAAATTACAGTGGTTGCCACATTTACACAGAGGGACAGGACTCATGTGCAGAACAGAAAAAAACCACACGCCATCAAAGCTTTAAGTCAAAATTGATATTTTAAATTAATTTTAAAAAGGTGGCAAGAAGCTGCATATGAATCAAAAGGTGTGAATCAACAGGTAAGGAGGCACTCACGTTCTTCTGTGTACTTAAGTACGTGGAAGAGTGTGATTAATGCAAGCTTACTGCTTGAAGTTATTTTTTTTTTCCACTGCACAATTTTTTGGTTTTCATAAACAAAAAAACCCACACACTTGAAAAAAAAAAAAAAAAAAAAGCTGGGGGGGTGGGGGTGAGGGGGTAGAAAAAAGAAGCTTTTGCCAGGTTAGAGACCCCAAACAGGTCACAAATACTTAAAAAACCCAAGAGCTCTATCATTATCCATAGTCTCTGCAGCTACACCTTGCAGGCAACACTGAGGGTGAAGTGTGAAAGACTCCCAAAGCTCTAGACACCTTGAATCTTAAAGAACTGATAAACTCAGGGCACAGACACTACCGAATCTGTAAAAGACCAGTCAGACACAGTAGTACAGATAGCACATGTACCTGGACCACATCCAAGAGGGCACTAACTGTTGTACATGGGTATAGGTTACAGGATGAAATACATGGATAAACAGGGGGCGCTAGGGGACTTTCTAAACACTCACCTAGAAGTCACTTCTCTCTCTCAATACTCTATTAGGGAAAAGGGTTATTTAGAGTGCAACTGTACCTTCTTCAGAATGACAAAGCATCGGGGGCACTAAACACGGAGTTCAGAAGTCATTTCACAGGCACAGCATACATAGGTATGCCTTTTAGAAAGCCTCAGCCTGAAACTATTCAGACTACATCAACTGATGCAAGCCAGGTGCAACGAAGGTTGCCAACGTTTCAGTCCAAAACAAAATGGTACTGCCCCTTTTCTGTTTATTACTGCTGATAAAATCAGACCTGGGAAATCTTTTGTACACATAAAGCACAGTATCAGTCACCTTAAATACTTGGAAAAATAGTCTCACACAGTATGAAGATGAGTGAAAAAAACATAAAAGACCAGGACTTTTAGTGGATGCAGGCTCAGTAATGTTTCTGTTGAGGATGCCTGAGCCATATGTGCCACTTTTCAGAACAAATGACAATGCTTTCCAGGCTGCACTCCCAGGGATAACCAAATCTTCTAGTGCGTAGGTAAAATCTCTTCAGTGGGACCTTTTATGTTTTTGTGATCCCAGAGAGCCTTACTACAATATAGGTGCCGTGTTTCTTTCTGACAGAAGGCATTGCCATAATCATCCAAGACAAAAGGGAACAATGCCGCTTCTTCCTTCTCATTAATTTTGCTCATAACACATATTTCTAGACCTTTACAACTACTAATTTGGTCATCTCCCTCTTCAAACATGCCCCAATGGACAAGTAAAAGTTATTTCAGCATAGGTGAAATGTTTCATGACTACCAATTCATACAGATGCAGGTAAAAGCTGTGCAGCTTCCAACCCCTATAACCCAAAAAACCCAAAAAAAGACTTCAGGAATCTAACCCAGTATTCAGCTGCACAGTTTGGAAATGTGTTGAAGAGACGGGTTAGGAGGAACAACAGCAGGAACCACAAGCAGTCACAGCTTTATCACCACACTGTGGGACAGCTAGCCTTGGTTTACACCACCATATATTTTAGTACCACATTAGACAGGTAAAAAAACCTGCATAAACTGTTACAAACTTTCCTCCTAAGACACTGGCTGATGGAGGAGGAAGGCTGTATGGGAGAAAGATGAAATACATGCACTGCTCTTTCATTATGCTTAAAAAATGGCCAACCCTCTCATTTAACCATCAATGCTGATCTTGAAACTTTGATTTTTCAGAAAAATACAAACCTAGAAGAGATTACAAAGAAGAGTTAAGATAACTGATGAACAAATTTAAAAGCAGGAAGCTAGTAAAAAGGACAGATTAAAAAAAAAAATTAAGCAATCACTGAAATTCATAGTTTCTTGGCATGTAAAAAAATCATGAGATTCTGAATGGGTGGCACAAGATGCCTTAAAAAACAGACTATAACTGCATCCTATACTGTATTGTATTTACAGGGGGGCAGGGAAGGGTATGCAAATAAATAGAGCTTACTGCCTGCTTCTCAGATCTTTGTTTTTTGCAAACTGTCCTGGACATTTCAAAGGCATTTTCCTCAATCTTGGGTAAGCTCAGGAGCTGGGTTTTTTAATGGCACTGGGGTTTTGACTGATTACCTAGACTGAAAGCAAAACATTTCACTATGTCAGCAATACCAGTTTTTGGCTATCCTTGTAGGATATTTTCACTGTTTGGGAAAACAAAGACTTTATTTATTTATTTATCTATGTATTTATTTATTTATAACCCACTCCTTGATTCTAACAGAGTCTTGTAAAAAGAGGTAATTGAGGTGACTGGGTAAGAAAAATGATCATTTTTAGTTCTTAGGTGCAGAACATTCTGGAGCAGTGACAAGGGTAAGAAACTACACTCAGAAATATAAATCTTTATATTGCTCCCACTCTCCCCTAAGCAATGAATTACAAGTATTTCACTGAACCACTCGACATATTTTGCCACCTTTACTGAACTACTGATATTAAAAGCTTCCAAACCCATGCTCTCCTGCCAACAGAAGCAGCTAGTCTGATGGAGGAATTACCGAATGCTGACTTACAACCTGTACTTTATACATTTGATTAGATTAGCTATCTTATTTAAAATTGCCCCGCCTGATCTCAAAAGAAAGGCTACATCTATGGATCATCTCATTCATGGGAGTTCATTTCAGTGTTAGGTTTGACACAGACACAGCAAGAGACCTGTCTTGCCAGGAGACTCCGAAGTTCTGAATAAATCAACATTTTTTTTAAAAATCATTCACATGTATAATCTATGGACAATCTGCACTTTTGATGAATCAGTTCAGGCATGCTACTTTGATTTCAGCACAGTTTATCAGCTCGGGTAAAACTTCTTGTCATAGTGGTTGAACTCTTTTTAGGGCCAATTATGATCAAGAAAAAGAAGCATTTACACCTTTTTTTGGTGCAATGAACAACACTGAGCAAATGAGCCCTGGGAGCCTACTTTATTTCTGTGGAAAGGCCTGGGTACTTCAAGAAGAGAGAAACACCCATTCACTCCTTTAGCATTTGTTCAGATAAAGATTCTGCCACATTGCAATGAACATGACTCTGCAAAGCAGTAAAGGTCCCACACCATTAGACAGCCTTTCAGAAGGGCTGGGGTATTTGCATGAACATCATTAAGTCACCAGAAACACCAGCAGGCCAGAGAGGCACCACATTTTGGCTCAGCACTGCTATTGCCACAGGGCAGTAATCCCAAGAAAGTTAGCTGGATGCTTTCCCATCCCTCCACACTCAAAACTGGCCTGAATAAAACTTCATGCTCCAGGGAAATGAATTTTGTCCTTGCATTCTGAATGCTTCTGAAGGGCGGTTTTTCTGTAATACCCCTAGTACACATCATGATTGTATGAAAAACAGACCCTGACTTGTTATGTTTTAATGTTCTTACAACGATTACAAACCATCTGACTGATGTTGCCCAGAATTGTGATGAAGAAACTACAATGAAGCAAAAAAATCAATGTGGTATGCCTTAGGTGAATAAAAATTGACTATGTAAAAATGTTGACCATGAACACTTGCTAAACAAGTCTTACACTGGTGACTTCAAATGTCAGCTCTCAAACCACCATTCTTTTCCCTCGTAAACAGAAGAGCAAGTGAGGTCATCACTTACTAGTCTGCAGGTAACAAAAAGAATAATAAATAACAAAACAAGATAGAAAATCTCATCCTTAATATACAATCATCAGAACTACTTAAACAAAATTAGCTCTAGTGGTTGGAAGCTTCTAGCAAATTTAATCTAGTAGGAAAATGTTTGCTTTTAAATTATACATACTCTGTAAAGACTTACAAGATGTGCAACACTTTTTACATGTCTGAACATTTAAATGAACATATTTACATATTTACAACACAGATATTTATAGATATAAAAATATATGCACACACACATATATGTCTCTACACACACATACATTTATTATATACACACATGGACACACAGCGAACAGGCATTTATCAAGCTTGTTTATGTAATTATGTATAACACATGTGATTGTCGTCTAGCCTTCCAGACAGCCATGTGCAAAGAAAGATGAAACCTTCCAAACTGTTACAACAACAGGAATGTTAAATAATGAGACACTAAATGAAGAATTTTTATTTTGAGAATGGAAAGAAAACACTACATATCAGAAACTACATTAAAAAATTACCAAGATTCAATGAAAAACTGCATATAAAAAATCGGAAATATCAGATTTAAATACAACACTAATGTACTGGGTTTGGCTGAGTTGGAGTTAATTTTTCCCACAGCAGCCCTCATAGTTCTGTGCAATAGTGATAGCTAGAAAGGTAATAACACACCTGTGCTTTAGTTACTGCTGAACAGTGCTCGCACAGCATCATGGCTGTCTCTCCAGCATTCCCCCCTCACCAGTGGGCTGGAGGTGGGCAATACCGTGGGAGGGGACATATCCAGGACAGATGACCCAAACTGACCAAAGGGATATTCCATACCATAAGATGTTTGTTCAGCAACAAAAGCTAAGAGAAAGAAGGAGGACAGGGGGCATTCACTATTACAATGTGTGTCTTCCATAAAAAAGGCTGAATATACTGATGCCCTACCTCCTGCCCTTGGGCCACAACAACCCCCAGCAGCGCTACAGGCTTGGGGAGGAGTGGCTGGAGAGCTGCCAGTCAGAGAGGGACCTGGGGGTGTTGATTGACAGCCGGTTGAACAGGAGCCAGCAGTGTGCCCAGGTGGCCAAGAAGGCCAATGGCATCCTGGCTTGTGTCAGCAATAGTGTGGCCAGCAGGGACAGGGAAGGGATCTGACCCCTGTACTGTGCACTGGTGAGGCTGCACCTCGATTCCTGTGTTCAGTTTTGGGCCCCTCACTACAAAAAGGACATTGAATGACTCGAGCGTGTCCAGAGAAGGGCAACGAAGCTGGTGCAGGGTCTGGAGCACAGGTCATATGAGGAGCGGCTGAGGGAACTGGGGGTGTTTAGTCTGGAGAAGAGGAGGCTGAGGGGAGACCTCACCGCCCTCTACAACTACCTGAAAGGAGGTTGCAGAAAGCTGGGGATGAGTCTCTTCAACCAAGTAACAAGTGATAGGACAAGAGGTAAAATGGCCTCAAGTTGCACAAGGGAAGGTTTAGACTGGATATTAGGAAGCATTTTTTTACAGAAGGGGTTGTTGGGCATTGGAATGGGCTGCCCAGGGCCGTAGTGGAGTCCCCATCCCTGGAGGTGTTTAAGAGTCAAGCTGACATAGTGCTGAGGGATATGGTGTAGTTGAGAAGAGTCAGTGTTAGGTTAATGGTCAGACTAGATGATCTTCAAGGTCCTTTCCAACCTAGATAATTCTGTGATTCTGTGATTGCTGGGAAGTGACTGCTGATGGGAAGTAGAGAATAAATCTTTTGTTTTCCTTTGCATCCATGTGGCCTTTGCTTTTGCTTTACTAAATTATCTTTATCTTGACTCACAAGGTTTTTTTCCATCTTATTTTCTCCCCACTCTAACCTGCTAAGGAAGGGAGTGATACAGCAGGTTTGTGAGCATCTGGCATCCAGCCAAGGTCAACCCACCACAACTAATTACATATTTTATCATTTGACAAGTAGGTATTAAGTACAGACATCAAGAACAAACATTACCTGCCACACTGCACAGACTGCCACTGAGTTTCCTGCTGACAGTTTTTCTTCTGGAAGAGTGATCATACAGCCGAGAAGCTCAAACTACCTGAAGCCTAGGCTCAAACCTAGGATTTGAGTCTGATTCAGCTCTAAAGATCTTTAAGACTTTCCAGCTTTTGATCTAGAAAGCTTACTAACTAAATATTTTACCTCCGTCTTCAGAACATCAGCTAGACGTGATTAGGCATCATCTCATTATTTTATCTCAACGTAAGCAACTGATCAATCCTTAGCAATATAATTCTATCACGTATGGATTATTCCAAGGCTCTACTGAAACTACATCCAGACATAGGAAAACAAACTACAAGTACAATCTACTCAGCTTTAAGTAGGATACTCAAGATGTAAACTGGATTTAAAAGGCCACAATGGGAACAGTTTCACGTTCATGTATATTTCACATTAAACCATTCAAGAAGTATATTCTAACATATAGGATACAATAAGAAGAACACAGAAAAGCTGCTTGCTGGGAAAAGGAATCAGTAGAAATTCTGTGCTTTCATCATTCTTCACTTTTAAAGCATCTGCTTTTCTTGCAAGACAAAATTACACTTTCAATATTAGAACTGTTGGTTGAGAAGATCAAACTTTTAATGAAAGTTCGTTGCATGTTCAAAATATTAATCAAATCATGTCGCAAAACATGCAGAGATTATTCAATTCATTTATATTTTCTGTGGAAAAATAAAATACTATAATAATAATATATATACAATATATATAATATGTATTTAATATATAAAATATAAAATATATTATACTGTACTATTTTACACTAAATTCCAGCTCTACTTACCATTTTGGTTAATACTTCTAAGACAAACTGTGATTATAAAACTCTACCAGAAAATTTACATTAAAATTGTTTCACAGATCAGAATAAGACATATAAACTTTGCAGTGTCAGCAAAACGATCTCATCTGCTCTACCTTGAAAACCTGGAGAAAACTTGCAAAATTACTGTAGAGATTATTAACTTCTACCTACCTTTCACATTCTCTTCACTTTGCTTCCCCACACCTGTTTTAACGGCATTGAGAGCTTCCCTCTGTCCTCACTGCTTTGACATTTTGAAGGGCAAGTCAACTACCAGACACTTGACAGAGAGAATCTTCCTCAGCTTACCTCTCACTCAGTTTCTTTCTGGACACCTGATACACCACCTTCATACACAGAAAAACAGCCAGCTGTAGAGGAAGCCTTGACTTCTTGGCATCCAATGGCACCCTGTTAACTATAGCTCCTGTCTCCTTGTCTCCTCAGTCAATTAGTCATGGAGAATCAGAAAAAAGACCTTTTTCTCCACCTTACAGAGGAGTTAGTTAAAAAAAAACCAAAACATTTTATGTGTGGAAAGACTGGAATATTATACATTTCTTCTTCCTTCCAAATTTTTCTGCTTTTCCAATAAATTACAACACTGGAAAAGGTTTATGTGGAAGCAATTAACACAGAAGTAGTTAGGTACTATAATAAAAGCAAGTTGCAACTCTTACCAGTAATTTTTGGTAGAAGAGGGTTCATTACATCCGAAGAGTAACATGTGATGGACAGTGTCCATGCTGGCATGAGGCTTAAAGTCAACTGAAAAACAAATGACAAAACAATTAAGCTATCCTTACTCTCACCATGTTACATAAGCAAGAGCTTTCTGTGCCATTTTTTCTCTATACTACTAGAAACAAGGTATGTGTCCCCACTCATTTATTTACCTTCTGCATTTCACTTACAAGCTTTCCTTAAATTCCCATTCAACAGCCTGTCTCCCAAGCTATAACACTGCACATCATTAAGAAAAAGAAGTTCCAAGGTCCCACTCAAAACTGCTGTTTTTCTCCAAAAGTTAAAAATGACACTTAGTAAACTTATCAGTGTATCCCAAACCACAAAAATTTACAGTCTGGTTTCAATCTAGCTTCACAATTCACTTGTGATTTAATAATACTTTTCTACTTCTTCTGTACTTTGTCATCAAAAATACAAACAGTAAGTTATAGATAATAGCAATTAACAACCTATGCATTAGTGATATCTTCTTCCAGCATTCCACCTGGTTAACATTTTTGCTGCATATTTCTTGGGACAACAGTTCCAAGAAGGGATTACGATTTATTCTCACTAATATGTCAAACTCTTCAGAATGGAAAACAAGATCTGTTTAAAGTCAACAGAATTTCATTGCTCAAATAGTTCTCTGTATTAGAAATTTAGATGAAGATGAATGCTCAGCACTCAAATGTCTGTTCATATCCCATGCCACAAACTAAACACTGTTTTGTTTTCTCAAATGATCAGTAACATGGTTAGTATAGGAAAAAGTTTATCCATATCACACTGTAGTAACATTGACCATGAATGTACAATGATGGCATTTCTAGAAGTAAAGCAAGCTACATTGTGTAATCTCCTTTATTACTACTGAAATGATGTGTCAGATGCAGGGAATGCATTCTTGATATAAGACAGAGAAAGACCTTGCAGAGTTTTTAACCTTATCCTACAGCAGAAATTCCAAAGCCAAGTCACTCCTGCCCTTACATGTACATAGACACTGAGTAGACTTCAAGTATCTTTTAGCTGTTGTAAGAATGGGCAGGTGGTGAAGCTGCAAACCACACTATTCTGCTCCCAAACTCTGCAGATTTATCTGCACTCTGAACTCAGAAGTTAAACATGCGGCTGAGGCAAGGTTCCTGGAATAAATGATTATGTGTATTTAAGAAACATCAAACAAAAGCCTTATATTCTTTATGTAAGCACAACCTCCACATTTTACATTAATGAACAGAACATTACTCAATACTTAAATACTTATTTTTTATGCATGAAGAAGCGCTACAAAATTATTACTAAAATAGTAGTAACAATTTTGGTATATACACCTAACCTGAACAAAGTCTTATTTACTTTCCTCTACTTTGAATTATGAACTCCAGGAAAAAAAAGAATGAAGAGAACATGACATCAGTTTAATCTTAATAGAGTCTAGTTAAGCTATGTATTAAAAAAATTAATTTCTAAGAAGTTAATCTTTGCAAATAACAATTCAATGATATAAAGTTGATATCCTTTAAAAAAAAACCAAAACCGACTGCTGTCTTCTCTATAATGGAATTAACTTTAAAAAAATTTATCAATATACCAGTGTCCACAATTTGGCAGATTAGGGAGACATTAGAGACCTTCAATACAGTGAAGTCACCATTTCTTGGCAATAGGAAAGTTTATATACGTCATAGTAGAGTAACAAACCCACAGCATTTCAGAGTCCAAGTATTGAAAAAAAACCCAAAACATTTCTACAGCACAATCTGAGAGACAGGGACTTACCATGAGTCAGTAAGAAAAAGACACATTTAATTACTGGTCACCCACATGAATGAATGTAAAGAGGTGAAGATGACAGTTAAAATTCTTGTCTGAGTGGCTTGCTTTCCTACTCAACTCTTACAAGTGTCTATAGAGCACCCTTTAGCTATCGCTATAGCTCAGTAGTCAAAAAATTATTCTTATCAATGCCTGCACCATTAAAGATGCCATCTAGTTTCTGGTTTGGCTATTTATTCATAAACATTCATCAAACATGAGGTGGAAGAAGAAAGCTGAAATATGTTTTTAAAATATAACTGGAATGATATTTTCTTGAAAAAGTTACATATTAATCTTACTCATTAATATCTTTTAGATATTAATCTCACAGCCATTTCATTTCACAGAAGCAAAAGGTATGTTCCCAACACTAACCTAAATATAAACCAACCCATCCCACAAACACACTACACCCACCCCCCCACCCCACCCCCAATTTATTGGCATTTATAGCCTTTTGGGATAGAAAAACAACTGGTTCAAACAGAAATCTCAGCCTTGACACTCTGACCCTCCACTAAAGAATATCATACAGAAAATTAACAGCATCTGCAAAAAATACACAGATGCATCCATGAAAGAGATATTTAGGGCAAAACTTGGTCTACTCCTCCTTCTAGTTGCTAACATTTCATAAATATGTTTGATGAGTTCCTTCTTTTGATAATGTCTGAGAACTGACTCCGAACAAGTTGGTAAATTCTGGTATAGTATCCTTCCAGCTTTGCAGTATGAAGTTGTCCCTGTGTGAGCACAGTTTTCTACTGGCTTCAAATCTCTAGGGGAACAGCAAATCTGAAGTCTGGATTCAAAGTCCTCAAATAAAAATTTACTGAAAAACACTGAAACAAGTTACAAAAAATATGTTCTACTTACTAACAAATGTAGTACTGCCTGCATACGATGCTAAAAAAGAAGCTCTCTCTCCCAAGGTCCTTATATTTCACCAATATGCAACAAAATTATCCTGCTGCAGGTTCTATACTGTCTTGAGGAGGAAAAAAAGGGGGTAAAAATAGGAAAACAAAAAAGGAATAAACAACTGATTCTTGCTCAAAGTTTAAGGACATTTGGTCATGAAAGTGTCCTTTTAAAGCATAAAAAAACCACAGAAAAGACAAGGCATTTACTTGGCAGTACTATGTGCAAATAAATCAAACTGCAGGCAGAAGATGTAGGTTCTGGTCTCAGCTTTACCACCGCACTGTCTCAGAAACCCAGGTTATCGTTTTAATTCTTTGTATTCACACCTCCTCATGTTGAAGCTCTTCAGAACACACACTGTCTTCTCAATACATCACTAAACAACAACCCGGAGTGACAGTGCAAACATTAAAGTTTTTAGATGGTCCTATCACAAAGTAAAACAGTAATTAATTGAAGTTAATCATACCATTTATTGGCAGTGCAACGAAGGCAGATTCTGCTTAAACTATATAAATGTAGAAACTATCCTTTTAAAAAGAAGTATTTAATTCTCTGTGTGTCAATCTTCAATGCTTATTTACACCACACAAAATACATGCATGCAAGTAAGCTAATAGTTAGCTTTACAACACTTAACAGTATTAAGTATTTAAGCAAAAACTCCACTAAGCATCTCATTTCTTAGATGATACCTACTGTAAAAATCACTTTCCTTAGAAGAAGATTTAATTTGTTATCCAGGTATTTTATAAGATAGGTCAGTTTGCATTCTTTACATTGTCTATAATTGGACATGTTTGCGTATACTCTTTCCAATGATTAGGTAACTTCTGTTGATTTTGAAGAATCCAACCTGACAAATTCTTCCCACTGAAAACACTTTCCAGTGACTTTACTGAAGCAGGATGGAACTGATCACATGCTTGCAACTGACCACATGTCTGTCCATTTTGGTGGAAGGGATGGAAGACAAAAAAACCCAAACAAACAGTTTTGTTTTACTTTCAAGGTATCCAAATATAAGAGGTTGTAAGCAATGTTATCATAGCAAAACTTTATGTTCACAGAACAAGTTGGGTTTTTTTTAATTTTGCTCAAGTTCCTCTTGATATTCAAAGCTGAAAACTAGAATGGTTTCTTTGTCCAGGCCTCATTCTGTTTTGTAATGACATGTACTTAAGCATAGTGATCAGTGGAAAGGCGATCAAATCCTACAAAGATCTGGTGAAAAACATGAAAACACCTGAAGCATAAAAGTTTCTCAGACTTCAGAAAAAAAAAATGGGTTGCCTTGCATGATTCACAGAGACTTTGCATAACTACCACTTCTAAGAAAATTCTTTTAGTAGGTCCTTTTAAACATATACACTGCTGAAAGGCGTTTATGTGGCTTTAACACATGTAAACACTAAACGACAGAACTAAAGCACTAAATAAAACTTGCTTAAGCAGTAGGTTAGTATGCCTTTCTATGAATCACTTGAAAGCAGAAAGTCTATTTCACACACTGCACAGCAAGTATAGTTTGTAAGAGAATGAGAACACACTCCCTTTTATGCTCATTTTTCTTTCTGGGGTAAAAGTCACAGCCAAAATGTGAGGTCAGGTTTTGACTTCTTTAAAATACAGATATACAGAGAAAGCACTGGAAAATCTTCTTAATTTCTTTAGTTACTACAATACAACATGAAAATCTAAACACAGTATTCTATTTCTGAAAGATTTTCACAAGGAAATCCACATGTACAACAGTCCCATAATACACTACAATAAAAACTGTGTAGGATTCCCACCATATTTATTGTAAGTGCAGATATCCTAAAATGTAACAAAAGAGTAAAGGAAGAAAAATGGAGACATTTTAACTTCTCATTGTTTTCTTTTTTTTCAGTTTATAGTGTGTTCTGATAGTGAAAGTATCTTCAGCCAAACCAACAAGCCTTCCTTCTACCTGAACAACTGTATGTTCACAAGCAAGGCAAAATAAAAGTACCTCAAAGACTTTCTGAACAGATGGTGGTATTTTGTTGATTTATATGATCTCAGCATTTGTACACTACTACAGTATTTCCTTCTGTCTGCCATCTTATTCATGCCATGACATTTTAAAAAAGGGGGAAAAAAAGAAGGGGAGAGGGCTTGATTGGTTTTGTTTTTTTTTCCCCCCACAGAAGTAGTATCTTACTGCAGCCAACACTGACTGTAAATGCAAACGATGTACAGCCTGTACTAGCACATAAATAGTCAGCTCAGTGGAGCAGAATTAAGTATCTGGCCACAGACAGAAAGCCAATACTTTACAAATGGAACTGTCAGTTACTGACTGCCAGAGGCATCTGCATGCAGCTCCTTAACTACTATTACTCATTAATCTCTCCGGATACAATTTGTTATATTGACTCTAAGTAGCGCTTTCTAGTTTGTTTCTGCATTAGCCATGATGAATGCATTCTGGAAAGTCTGATGATCAAATATTAAGTCAGTAAGAGTGAAATAAAAAAAAGAAAATGCTCAGGTTCTTCAAAATGGGTTGCTTAGGTTCTTTCAGTCAATCAATACTCACCTACATAGGCTTCATCATCCACTGGAAGGGGTACTGACATGCAGAGGTAGGTATCGGACTATTAAAAGACAAAAGAACAGAAATTACCTTTAAAATGGGAATATTTAGAAAGAAAAGAATAGAAACAAAGCACCAAAATTCTCCACACTTTCTGAAGATGAAATGGGAATGCTGAACAAGCTCATATATAAAAATTATATACTTATAAGCCTTAGTGATTAATTTATTTGTGGTGGTTAATAACCCCCACCCACTAAAAATTTGAAGGGGTAAGAGTACCCTCCCAATGTTCAAATAAACAGCATGAATCAATTAATATGTTACCTAAAGTGAAAAGGATTACTGACCTTATGTTTCATTGTTTTCTTGGTATGCACTACTTTCTCAGTATTTATAAACTTACTATACCCCAAGAATCAATGGCACCTGAGTTGGAGAGGGAGCTGTTGATCTCCTCTCTCTGGTGACCAGCAATAGGACACGAGGAAACACACTGAAGCTGCATCAGGCAAAGTTAATGTTGGACATAAGGAAAAGGTTCTTCATTGAGAGGGCGGTCAATCACTGGAACAGGCTCCCCAGGGAAGGGGTCATGGCACCAAGCCTCTCAGAGTTCAAGGAGCTTCTGCACAATGCTCTTAGTCATATGGTTTAGTTTTAGGTAGTCCTGCAAGGAGCAGGGAGTTGGACTTGATGATCCTTAAGGGTCCCTTCCAACTCGAGATATTGTGATTCTATAATTTCATAGCTAAATAGATTTCTAACTATAAGAGTATTTCACCCTATTCCAAGATTCATATAACTGGACCACAAAGTATAAAAATTCTGTGCCACTGTAGCAGCCATAATAGAAATACATTTATTTTTGATTCATGCATCTAATTCTATTATGATCAATGAAAATACTCTTTCCTGGGCACTCTAATAAGTATCACATGTCCTTTAAAACAAAGAACAGAATCAATTAAAAAAACCACCCACAATTCGATACATGATTTTCTTGCCTAAGCACTGTAAAGGACTAACATATTCCTGAAGCAATCAGACAAACAATCTGCACAAGACATAGTGTAAGGGGTATTTCTAGGCAGAAAACTTTCAAGAATGCCCTCTTCATGATGTTACAGTTGTCTTTGTTGCCTAAAAGACTTTTGGTTTGAGTTTGAAATGCTTAGCATGTAAGCCTTGGAAGTATTCCTGGATTAAAATATGAACAATTGAAATGCAAGCACAGCAAACTCCGAGCAATGGCGACAAACAAAATCCAGGGTTTCCATCTACAAGCACCTTGGATAACTATGAAAGTCCTAGAAAACAGTAAAACCTAAACTTGGCAATCATATTGAAAGGAAGGCTCTCACTTTGTACATCAAAAACCCCTCAGTCATTAAATCATTGGAACAGCACAAAACTACATTTTTTAAATGCAGTATGAACTATACAAACAAAAAATTAAGTCAGTTTCATCTTTATCTGCTGAACGAAGAGTAAGTCCTACAAAAGTGCCATCTAGAAAAAACAACAGCTGCTTTACTGAGATATTTGGCTAAATATAATGTAGGATATCTAGATTACTATTGTAAGAAATAAATTCATTGCCATGGTTTATTGACATGTAACAGAATATGCTATAAAGTAAGCAATGTGGCCATTATACTGATAACTACACCAGTAACTATTTTAAACCTTTCTTTTTTACTTTTAAGGCTGTTAAGAAAGGAAAGATGTCAGCTAATGGAATTTCACTATACTCATTAACTCAAATTCTGACAGGACTTTCACTAAACAGATGAAAATAAAATTCCTGTATGAAAAACTTCAAATCTTGTTTAAAATAGGTGTAAACAGCTAAATGCAACTGAGAAGGAAGGACAGGTACAATGGTGATAATATCTGTGTGCATGACTACTTTGTGTAATCACATAAGAAACTATTTTTGGTGGTTTTGCTAGAAGATGGTAAGGATGAACAGAGGTCAGCTGATACAACTGATGTGAATGCCTTTGTGTACTCTAGTTATATGCATTTACAGAATAAACAGACTAAAGAAATAACCCTTCTAGAAATAGAAAAGGAAATACTCTACCTGTTCTATCTAACCTGGGTTCAGAAGTAATTTTTTTTTTAAACCCCTTCATTTAGAACCTTACACCCAAAGTTTGAAAGTCAATGGCAGCAATGCTTCACACTGCAGTAGAAATAAACAGTAGATTATTTGTCTTTAAACACAATTTGAATTTAGAAACAGTGTGGACTAAGAATGACAACATGTATCTCTTAAAAGTATAATTTACCCAATTAAGAGTTAAATTAGTTAAGAACAGAGCATTAGGATTTATCACAGATACAATGGCTGAGAATTTGTAAAGTGTATTGTGACATCTACAAAGTCTAGATGTGCTAATGCTTTGGCTGTTTCTTTTTTTTTAAATTGAAGACTGTTAAATGGAAATTATATATCCATTAAAATGGTATTGTGCTACTCAGAGGTGTTGCAGAACTCAGTCACACCTCTCTGACTCAGTGTTACAATACATCTACAAGTAGCAACTGTCCCAGTTAAACATCTTTCTTTCACGTTTTGTCAGCTCTCTTCAATATACTCTCCATGGTACAGTTTAGAAACACGCTCTCAGGTAACCTGATGTGCCTTTAGGATTTTAATTCTAAAAAAGAGCAAAGGTATTTTTAAGAGAAAAAAAACAAAACCAAAATTAATTATTGTTGTTTCTATTGCACTACATTCGTCATCTTCAGATTGTACTCCAAGGTAATCTGAAGAGACTCCACTTCATTAACGAGAGATCCTGGCCAGCAGCTACATGACAAGCCCACAGATGATCAGTAGAGGCAAAGTATTGAATTGTTATAATTCCATACTACTCACAGTGTAATTTCATATCCCTTACCTTCCTACTGTTCTATCCTACTAACTGCATTGTTTTTTTAAAAAAATTATCTCCTCTTCTTCCCTATCAAAATGTATTTTTCAGAAGTGGAGAAAACAGGAAACAAACCCCCAAAATTACCCTAAAAACAACCCTTTTAAAAATGCTCTCAATACCTTCTTAAATGTAAAGAAGCATATTTAATAAAAAATAAAAAAAAATAAAGTTCCACAATTATCTGTGGGTTAAAATTTATTTGACAAATTCATGACACAAAGAACTATCACGGTATTAAATATGATAGTCTGGACTTACAAGCTAGCGACATCTCATTATTATTGTAAAGAGAGAGGTTATATTCTAGTTTCTGCACTACTACCCTCCTGTCCTACTTTTTATGGTCTTTCCATAAATAACTCCTATTAGGTATAGTAAGAGATCACCTGGCCAAATGGTTAATACAAGTCAATCAATGTGGTCATTCTGAAGTCTATCATTACTGGCATGAAAACTCACCCTGGCATAGTCACATGGCTTTTCAATTTTATTTCTGACATACAAGCCAGGTTGTACTTAACTAATAAGATAAAATGAGTACAAATGGAAAAACAGCTATTGGATCCAACAAATTGGATACTGGTCACTTATCTCCAATCATTAGCATTCCGGACTTAAAACACAAGAAGAGCAGGACCATCCTGACACTAAAGCATTACAAAAAGGCATATTGCCGAATTCACAATAATTCTGTCCTGGTTTCTCTAGCTCACCATCAGTATGTCTGTGAGCATGAGGGTGCGCATTTGATGCATCTTCAGAAGAAATTTATTATGTAGACTTGCGTAAGAAACAGCGGGCAGGGAGAGGGGAGAGATTGCTCCATCAATTCGGATGTTTCAAAAAAATAAAAAAAGTGAAAAGACAAGATGAATAGAATATTTGAAGTGCAACATGCAGCCCTTTGAAAGCATACTGGGGAGGGGGGGAAAGAAAAGCCTCACAATTTTATCTCCCATCTCCTGCACAGCCCTCCTCTTTAAAAGAATCTTTGTTGTTATTAAGGGTCATTTCTGACTAATGTATCACTTTTCATAAATCTCTGATGTTGATATTCACTGTGCCAGAGTCCAAATGCATTCATATAAATAACTAAATTTTACTTTTTACAGAATTTCACCTTAAGTAATAGTCAAGTCATTCACAGAACTTTCTCCAGAGTCAGAGCAAGTCTTGGGGGATCTTAGGTCAAGATCTCAACTTGGTTATCATAGCAATAGTAAAGAAAGAGATGCCAGCGATTTATGGGTATTCACATGATCAGATTTCCTTCTCCTTTTATGTTTTTTTCTCTGGTATGATATACCCAACCAAACTGGAGATGAGAAAAAAAAAATTAACCGAAGACTTCAAACTGAGAAACTAAAGTTATGAAATCAAATATGCAGGTATTATGAGTCACTGCTGACCTATCAGAAGAAGCTCAAGATGAGCAGTTTCAAAAAAAAACCACCCAAACACATACAAAATCCATTAGACAAGAACCCCTCCACACACATTTCCACAGTAAAAATATCCTAAACAACAACATCTTTTACCACTCTTTTGTGCCTCTAGCAATATTTATGGTTTCAAGTGTACATTTAAGATCTCAGCCAATGATGTACCAAAATTAATTTACCAGTGGAAAGTTTGTTCAGCCTCAAATATAACAGTAATTAAGAAATCTAAACTATTATTTAAGAACAAAATTACTTGACACAGTTTTAATTGCACTATCATTTTTTATCATTATTTCTTATTTGATTTGTAGTAAACACAGATATTCACAGCAGCAAAACTGTGCTACCAGGAAAGTAATCATGTTCACCCTACATTCTTAATAATGCTTTCACAAAATAATCTAGGTACAACCTTATTGGTAATACCAAAAATTCACCTCTGTCTCAGGGAATACATGCAGATGCTTACACTTCTTGCAATCATGGACCTTGGAAAATAAATACAATTGCCTACAGTCATGCTATCACTGCTAACTTCAGTAGTACTATTTCAGAAGTTCCCTTTTTTCCAGCTTAAAGATATTTTTGACTAAACAATCAATGACTCCACCCCTTGGAGAACAATTCTTATATTACATGAACCTTCTGATTGTACAACTATTGCAGGTCACACTGGTCATAAATTGTAAATAAAGAACGGGTTAGTTCCATTAGACATCTGTCGTCTCTAGAAAAGAAATGTGACTGTCATGTGTGCATACCACCAAGTGAGAAAGAGGCCAGAAGAATTCAGCTTGTGAAGTCTCCTGAAAGTACTAACATGTGGCCAAACAGTGAATTCAAAATTCAAAACAATCCAGTTGAAACAAGATTTTCATAAAAACTGTATGACAAAGAAGAGAAAGCACAGAACATACTCTTGTTGCTCTAAAGATATTCTATTGTTCTCTAGAATTTAACTCATTCCCATTTTCTCCACTAATTTCTGCTCCTCTTCCTTTTCTTTTTTTTTTTTGTTGTTTTTTTTTTGTTTGTTTGTTTGTTTTTTTGTTTTGTTTGTTTGTTTTTTAACCTTTCCCACATAAATTGTTATACTTGAGAACTCAGGAAATGGATTAGGCATTACCAAAATAGTGATATACTTCCAGAAAGTCCTGCATAAAGCATTCTAGCAATTGCACTTGTCCTCTTGCTCTCTTGAATCTTCCATGAATAGAGACAAACCTGCAGTTAGACCTTGGAAGCAGAAACTGATAAATCCCAGAATCCTAGAATATCTTGAGTTGAAAGTGACCCATAAGGATCAGAGTCCAACTCCCAACTTACCATTTCATATAAACATCAGTATGGACAACTTGAAATCACAGCAAATCCACGGTCACTAAATACACCTGACCACAACTAAGGCCAAGAGGTACATGAAGAAGATAGCAAGCTAAAAGGAAGCCACTACAAAAGAACTTCCTCTCTAAAGACAATTCTTCCCTTTTGTGTTCTTTCTGCCACAAAAATGAACTAACAGCATTAGAATTATGAAGCTGTTGGTTATCTCCTGTGAACTGCAAGAAAACAAATATTGTCTTTTCTGTCATTGCTTCTTTTTGAGAATATCAGTGTTCAACTTGTCTAAACAGGAACCAAGTTTCCTGTACAATTAGTACAGGACACCATAAGAAGGAAGGGAAATGAGAAGAATGGTGGGTGAGCCAGGGGAAAATAAAAACTTTACTTAGAAGTATGTGAGGCTAGTTATTGATTATTTTCACTTACCTCTTTAGGAATTAACTTGGCAAGTTGCTTCCTGTTGCTGTTTTCCCGTGTTCTTCCCCTAAATCTACACTAGACCATAGCATTTCAGATTACTGTGTACATAAAGACTATCAGCTATAGGTACACATGAATGTGAAAAGTATTATGCCCTCTTTATTAATTACCACAGGCTCTTCTTGTTGGCACTGCATTTTGGTTTTCACTTTTTTTGAATAGTAATCTGAACTGACTGATCTCTTCATATGGGTTTCTTTCCTAGCTCTTCAACTAACGACTCCTCAGGTAAAATCAACAAAATGTAATTACAAATGTGCAACTATATGAACTGAAAGAACTTTTCCCTCTTTCTGAAAGAGAATTTTAATATTTTCCTACAGACAAATAAGATCTAGTAGAAACTATATTTCTGTTTTGCACTTGCTGGAATGACACCACTTGCTTTCTAAATTACGTTCCTCTTCAAAACCTGAAAACCTCATTTTTCCTTCAGTATTTTCTTATAGTGCTATCTGCAATGAGTTATCATCTACTGCTCTTCCCAAGCATCTGCAGCCCTCTAAAAGAGACGTAGGGTCTTTTAATGACATATATAATTTCCTGTATTACCTCACTGAAAAAACCCTTCAGTAAAAATTATTTATCTTGCTTAATGAAACTCAATGTGGAGATGACAGTAAAAACTCAGACTTTGATGTGAATCTTAAAAATGCCAATGCTAATGTTTAAAATCTTAATTATTGTCTTATTTTTTATTCACTTGGCACAGTAGAAGATAAGCAACTTCGAACCTGAAACAGTATACCATTCTAATTTGTTTGTAGTATTCTTTCTGGAGTATTTTAGGGGTTTAAAATACTGGGTCAAAAATGCTTTTTAGTTGTTTTCTCTCAGCTGATCAAAATTACAGCAATGTTCAATTTAATGTAACTAAATTCACTGAGACATCATCTGAGATTTGCTATAAACTGCAACTCTAAATAAACATATGTCTTACTACCACAGCTGGAAATATTTCACTTTAACAAAACTGATATTCCTTGTTTTAATAAGCTTCAGCACTTCAGTTTATGAAACCAACATTCTACAAATAAAATTATTCAGATAAAAAGATTTTTCTCTCATTTGTGATTACTTTTTTGGTTTTTACTTTTCTCCGGACATACATCTATCCAAAAAAGTTTCCCTGTTTTTTGTTTATGTGAGTGATACTGCAGGCAAGGCTGTATTTTCCTAGCTTATAAAAAAAAAAAGAGTAAGTGGCAAAAAGGAAACCTGCATTTCTCTCACCTGCTTAGGCGTCACCCCAGGCATAAGAATGTCCAGTGCAAAATCTGACAGACCAAGTGAAATCACCGGCCGGTCACTTCCAATGCATTCACTGGGAAGAGATCTGGTAGTATCTCTATACCTTAAAAAGAAGGAGGAAAGATTTTTTAAAATACTGATTTTTGTTATGTCTTTCTAAAAAGAAGGGTCTTCAGAACTAGTAAAGAAGTTAGACAATGCTGAGTAGCTCCAGGAGTGACCAGGAATTTCACTCCTTCATGAGCTGAGGAAAATGTAGTTATCAAGCAGTTACTGAAATAGTTTCTCTGAGCAGACAAACTAGTTTGGAAAACATTAGCTGAAAATGTAACCTGTCATCTCATCTAAATAACTGTTTGAGGTACATGGATGTACAGATAGAGTATTAACTCACTATAAAATGTCAAGTACTGTAATCATTCATGACAGTTTGGGGTCTTTTTTAAGACTATGTGCCTGATGTGTAATTCAATACAGATTAAATTTAAATAATATGTAAAGGGGAAATTTTTATTTCCAACACCATGACATCTATAGAAAGTCCTATTGTAAACAGCAAAGTAAACCAGTAAGTTTTACAACTTCACATGAATATCAAAGTTTCTATCAAATGCAATCCATAAACAAATTGTAAAAAAACGTAGATCACTCAGGAACTTAATGGTAAGACATCTGAAACATGATGCAACACTGATAAATTTTGAATATATATAGTCTTATTTATATATAAATATAGAAGTGACATGGTAACTACAGTGCCCAATATACCTCTCAAACAGTAAAACACTGTTTTGGAGACTTAAGAGGCTACTTCTATTGTCCACATGACATTAAGTTTTATCTGTGCAATTTTGCATTCAAACTCGCCCGAAATTTCCCAGCATTGCCCAGTTTTAAGCTAGTTGATGCTTTCTCATTAAAACATATATACTGCAAGATAACTTGAGCAGCTAAAATAGATTTACTCCCTGTGTAGTTTCAAATACACTTGTGGTGTAATCTAAAAAGTTTCACTAATTGTTGTTTTACCATCCTAAACTCACATTATATAGATCAGCCTATGCATAAAACAAGTTTCTGTGTTCAATATGACAAGAGTGCCATTTCAAAACTGCAGAAAGAAAATTCAGAGCAAGTGAGAAAAACTGAACAAATACTAAATGAATTTTTATCTAGGACATGCATTTTCATAATTCCATATCTTAAGTGACTGCATGCATTCAACACAGAAGGTCTTCCTGCATAACCCACCTCTTGAAAACAGAAAGCGGGCTTCTGAAACCCGAACAGATGTTTTGAAAAACAAGAAACAGTATTAGAAGGTTGTTAATGAGGCCAGCCATGTCCACCCTGCTGTTTCTGGCCTGATTAAGAGAGCAGAAAAAGGGCAGTACAGTTCTATCAGCTGTGATCCTGACAATTAGCTGGCAGCAGCAGCAGTATCAATTCATTACTTCATTATTATGTGCTCTGTGGGCATCCTCTATCTTCTGACAGACCATCTGTCTTGGAAAGTGATGCGCTGTACATCAGGGACGTGGATAATGCTATTTTGTCCTTATTATTAGCTGTAAAAATCCGTTGAAGAATCTTCTTGAAGATAGATGACACTGTACTTGTATCCACTTAAGGACCTGAAAAGAAGTAGGCACTCCTGACGCTTTGTCTCCAGGTTGTGCAGTTACATCTTCATGTTACTTCTCAATCCACAGTGCTGGAGACTCCAAGTGGCATCACAGAAACCAGCATCAGTCATCCTTCAGAACATGTAAAAATAGAAGCAGATAAAGGATGACTAACACATTACAACATTAGTTCTCAGAAAATCCCTGCTGAGACATTTTAATACATGGACTTTTACCAGCTTTAGTTCAATTCAGTAAAGATTGCACCAAGTCTGTTGATTCCTTATTTTCCACCCCTCCCACCCATACAGGGTCAGAAACTGACATATTTCATATTGATATAAAAAACGCTCTCAAACACATTTTTCATGATAGGAAAAAATATTTTAAAATCCCTCAATATGCAAAAGGCAAAACATGGAGTATTTCACCATACAAGCACAAGTATGATGTGTTCTACAAGCAGCAAAAAACAGCCAAACACTGACATCACAAGAATCAAGGTTTGTAAATTTTATCAGCTATCACTAAATGTTTCTGCTCATATTGCAGGCTGGGATAATATTTTACTACAACCTATAATACATCATTATGGCATTAAGGTGTCTGTTTGATGTCCTTTAACTTACTTTTTATATCCATTTCAGAAAATTGATACAAATTATTTTTGGAAATACTGCAACATGAACTACTGAGATCAGACTGCTTTATATTAGTTTAATATTCCTATATTAAGGTTATATCAACATAAACCATTACACTCCTCATCACTTTAACTGTTCTTTCTTTCCTATTTTATTTGACACAACATTTCAATTTCAAAACTTTTAAATTTTTTTATAAGTATGTTAGAAAATCACATTGTGTGTTACTGAAGACATATACTGGAATTTTTACTGAGCATTGCAGTTCTGGCATAAGAAGAATTTCAAGTCATAATAAAAATTAAAATCTTTGAAATGTATTATGTAGTAAGTCTTTTAAGACGAGTAATAATAGGAAAAAACACCCAAAAGCAACCATCTCCCACCCCCTGGAAGACATAGTCAAAATAATGCTGTAAGGACGAAATAGAAAAGGATTCTGACATGAAACAAAATGTGTTTTATAAAAAAGTCACTTCCATCACAGGGAACATGTACTGAAAAGGCTGCTTATGAAACAAAAGTGCTTATGCATAGACTAAGAAGCCATGCTGGCCACTTGCCTGTTGTTTGGCAGCTACACTAGATCTGCACAGAACTATTTGTAAAAACCTGATTACATTAATCATCATTAAAATTGCTTATTTTATTCACTGAAGGATGACACAAAAGATTCAGTCACAAACAACTAAAAATAGACTTCTTCTCAGTTGTCAGCCCACCAAAACCATGCTAAAGCTGTCCAAAATAATTCATGCAAGCAATGATACAAGCCTAATTCTTTTTTTTAATGTAAATTTTCATGTCTTCACTTCTGTGATATAAAATTGTTTTCGTAAGTGAACTGTGGAAAGCTGCAACACATATAAAGGACTGTACTATGATGGAAACCAAAAATCATTTAAAAAGAAGACAGGTGTGATATGCTTCACAAAAAGTTAAGACAAGGCTTCATTACTTGTACTCTTTAAGGTATAATTATGCAACAGCTACTGTTCAGGATCTTTGTAAGCCATCTGGCTGAAGTTCTAGGACTTTTAAAATTTGTGTTACCCAAGGAATTATACCTTTATTTTCAGACCATACTGTAAAAACACCTGACAAGCAAGAACTCTGAAGAACAGAGGCAGGAAGAATACACTGGATTTTAACACATACAGAATTACAACATTCCGACTTAATTTTTTTGGATCTGAAAAGATATTTCCCAGTGACTAGAAACAAAACCAAACATTTTTTCTTTGCCAGCTTCAAGACATTTGACACTGATTACAACAAATCTGTTACAAACATCTACCTGATTTACAAATTAAAAGGCAACTACTGAGAAACCTGATCATTAATAGTCCCTCCTCATCTGAAATATGAGAATAAAGATTCTCACTGCAGAGTTAAACATGGCAATAGCAAAAATCACCAGAACACACCTTAATGTTACAGAATATCTGATGATTCATTGGTTTTAGAATGCTGACCACGAGAGGGGAAAAAAAAACATAATCTGGAATTACACAAAAAAAGAAAAGACATTAAATCCATAGTGAGATCAATACATGTATGCCTAACATCTGTACATTCTACATAAAAAATGGCCCAATTTCATCAGCTGTGTTTCATCAGCTTCATGGATATGAAATGGATAAAAATTAAATGCACGTGGCACTGAAGATTAGACCCCCGCACAACCAAATTTTACATTTGGGAGACAAGAAGAAGAAAAAAAAAGGCAGCACTATCATGAACAGAATTCGATGTCATTTCAGACATGACGCAATACACAAGAATACCAGACAAGAAAGGAAAGTGAGGATGAGAGAATCATTAACAAGATTACACAGTCACTTAGGTTCATTATGTGGACATCTTGATACCACTGTTTTGCTTTCAGTTTGGGATGAGAGATCCCAAGGGAACATAAGCAGTGAAGTATGTAACAGATAATTAAAGACAAAGACTGGAGTAAAATGAGAGAAACGGAGAAGAAAACTAGATTAGGAAATGTAAGCATGTTACTTTATCCCACACGACCCACCTAGACATAGAAGACAATGATATAAAACAAGGGAGTGAAGAAAAAAAATAAACCTGCTATCAACAACTAGCACAAGGAGAACTTACTGAACAAGCTAAGGGAAAAAAGAATGAAAGAAGTGGCCAAAAAGATGGAATTCAAAATACAATTCAAAATAGCATGCAAAACAAAGTAAGAATAATCCAGTGTGATGTTATAGAAATTAAACAGCGAGTCTTTCACAAGAATAGCAATTAAACAATCAATTTCCAAAAATCAACTACAGAAAAAGAAAGCTCTGTATTAACCACAAAATCATAAAGCACATTATAATAATTTCTTGCTTCCAGTTTAGTAACTATAACATTTTATGTACAGTACCGAGTGAAGAAGCCAGAAGAAGAAACCTCACCTTCAATCACCCCTATCTTCAAATTTAAAAAAAAAGATTGTTAAAGCTTATGGGCATTAATTTGAAAGCTGATCACAGGTGGTAATTTCTCATAGTTGCATCTATTTTCTTATTTCTTACACATTGAAATAATGGAATTGATCAAGGACTACCTGAGTTCTGTCTTCAGCTAGAGCACAAAGTTCACATATCATCTTAAGACAAAACTTTTAGCTTAAGCAACAACTGGGTATGCAAACAATAGTAAGTTCGACAAATGAACTAGAGCTAGACCTCCAAGTTGAAGCACATTGGTTGTAATAACACAGGAAAATCAGTATGTTGTGGGATCATCTTAGGAATTCATTAATGCACTTTGGTTAAAGAGGTACACAAGAAGTGTCTAGCAAGAACTGTAAAATCAGACAGTCTCTTGAGCCTCAACGTCAATAAAAAACCATTTCACAACCAGCCAGGTATCCAGGGTTGTGAGTGCAATTATCAGAAACACAGATGCATAATGGTGATGGCACCAGACTGGGAGGAGTGGCTGATATGCCAGAGAATCACTCTGCCATTCAGAGGGACCTTGACAGACTCGAGAGGTAGGCTGACAGCAACCTCATGAAGTTCAACAAGGAGAAGTGCAAAGTCCTGCACCTGGAGAGGAACAACCCCAGTCACCAGTACATGCTGGGGGCCACCCAGCTGGAAAGCTCCTTGGCAGAAAAGGCTTTGGAGAGCCTCCTGAACACGGGGCTGAACGTGAGACAGCTATGTGCCCTTGCTGCAAAGGAGGCTAATGGCACCCTCAGCTGCATTAGCCAAAGTGCTGCCAGCAGGCCAGGGACGTGATCCTTCCCCTCTACTCAGCACTGGTGAGGCCACACCTGGAGCACCACACAATGAAGTTGGTGAAGGGTCTAGAAGACAAGTCTTATGACGAGCAGCTGAGGGAACTGGGGTTGTTTAGCCTGGAGAAAAAGAGGCTCAAGGGAGACCTTATTGCTTTCTACAACTACCTGAAAGGAGATTGTCAGTCTCTTCTCCCAACTAACAAGTGATAGAACAAGAGGAAATGGCTTCAATTTGCATCAGAGGAGGTTTAGATTGAATATTAGGAAAAATTTCTTCGCTAAAGGGCTACCAAGAATTGGAACATAGGCTGCTCAGGGAAGTAGTTGAGTCACCATCCCTGGAGGTATTTAAAAGACACATGCAGATGTGGCATTTAGGGACATGGTTTAGTGGTGGACTTGGAAGTGTTATCGGTTATATTATGTTAACGGTTGGACTCAATGATCTTAAGGGTCTTTTCCAACCTAAACACGATTCTATTCTATGACAAGACCAGAGCCAATGGGCACAAACTGAAACATAGGAGGTTCTCTCTGGGCATTAGGAAACACTTCTTCACTGTGAGGGTGACTGGGCACCCAGACACAGATTTAAGCCCCTGGCTGTAGGTGGATATGCCCGAGCAGGGATGCTGGACAGGATAACCTCCAGATGTCCCTTCCAACCTCTACCATTCTCTAAGTCTGTGAAAATAAGCTGTTTCAACCTTTAAAAATAATATATAAAGCCATTTCAGTATGTTAATTAACAGTGGCAAAACAATTTTAGAGAAATAGATGGCAGGTGATGTGGGGTTGTAACCATGTGAATTCTAGCATTCCCCATGACAGGAAGAAGGTAAAAGGTACCAAGGATAGATGATACCAAGGATTTTCCCTTTGCATTGTGGTGGTAGAGGATGAAAAATTTCTATTTTCCAAACTGATGTCTGTCAGTTACTTTTACAACTCCTCTGCCCATACAGGGCAATGAATAAGAAAATGTCAGGAAATCCAAGAAAATTCTCCTCAGATAAGCTGCTTTTACAGATTAACATTCTTTGGACAACAATGAAAACATGATTTCAGAAAACACAGGGCCTACATAGTTTTTAATGCAATGTATGGTCAAACAAATGTAGGCCTATATTTAGAATGTTGGGGTTTTTTTAAAAAAATAAGTATCCTAAACTTTTTGAATCTTACGAAATTCTTCCTTAAAAGTTTGGTTATGTTATTTGTGGAAAATTGTTTACTTTCCTTGAAGCATTTTTTTTTTTTTTTTAACAGGAAAACATTTAGAACAAGTTCTTCAGGACTGGGTAGAATCAGATCTCATGTTAGCTTGATTCAGTTTTGGTATTTATAACATAAAGCCACATACAAAACATGTATCTTGTATGTGGTTGCTAGGTCAGGTCAGAAGGATCTGTAACATCACCTCTGCTCATTCCTGGCACAGAAATACATTTCACCCACTCACCTTTGTATTGAACTTAGCAATAGCATTTACCGAGACTACCTTTTTCATCATGTTTTGAATATAAATTTGAATAGGTGCCTGAAATACTCTGTAACAGCTGCACTGGATCACAAAGCCATCTTTTCAGGCAAATCTCCTACAACTTAGTTGGGATAACGTATATATATTTTCAGTTTATTTGCAAACTTTTTTACTTTATATCTGCTACTTCCACAGAATGTGTGACAACCGTAACACAAGAAGCAACGGCAATAGCTTTGCTTGATACTGGATAATTGCTGTTTTCCACAACTCGACAGATGTGGGTATAAACCTGATCATCACACTTTCCTATACCACACTACAAAATTCTCAAGCTTCATGTTTTCTGATTCCTGCACAATGGCCATGATTTAAGAATGATGAAGAATTTTAATCTATGCTAATAAAAGGAAAACTAAGGACAGGACTTAGCTTGTCCTTAGGTTAACTAATTTCAACAAATTAGTTGAAAAGCATTTCTGGAATATAGTTTGGACAGAACCTAGTAATTCTGGCTTAATCTCTTCTGACCCTGTGTATCAGAAGGCAAAAAAATATAAGCTTTGCATTTTACTAGAGAAGTTCCGGAACCTTGCTAAGATCTGCAGACACCTCATAAGAGAAACTGGAATGTAATGGTACACGATCAGGTTTTCTTAGCTGCCAAAGTACATCCACTACTTACTGAAAATTAAAATAAATTAAGATGTACCAGAAATCTCCCTTAGGAAACAGCAAAAATTGGTTATTTTTTCCAGCCTGAGTACATGTGAATCCCACTGTCCTCTGGACTCTCACATTCTACTACAGGGATGAAAATGGAAGATAATTCAAAAGCTGCAATGAAATCTCTTCAGTTTCAAAGAAAGGACTCAGGTTTTTGGCTCATATTTATCTCATTGCTTATGACCACTCTTCCAGACCCTATATTGGTGTTACAAGTGTTGCAACCTCCACACTCTCAGTGGTAAATGTATAGGTAGGTATTTAAATGCAAAGTTTAATAATTTTTTTTAAAAAACTCCAACCTGCTAATTATTTTATGTATTTTGCATTGTTTGCCTTTTTCTTCAGAATGCAATCTCTATCCTGTCCTATTCCATCTGTCAGGTGATTATTTTGATTCTCTGAAAAGGCAGAAATTAAAAAGGCTGTTTTTTGCAGTGACCTTAAGCATGATATAACTGATTCATGCCAATACACTGCTCTGAATGGTGTTTGTTAAGTAACAGCTCCTATGGAAGAAGGAAGGGAGCCAGAGAGGGTTCGGAAACACAGAATTTATCAGGAATCAATCCACTATTGGAGCAGGGGATGGGATGGCTTGATAGACAACAGCAACAAATTATACATCACACCTTTCAAAGATCATGTTAACTGTAGGCCAGATCTTGAACTAAAAAACCCCTTCTGCCCTAATGTCATTCTACTTAGAGATCTCATTTTACATAAGAGTTAAGAATAGCCTAGAAAATACAGTTTGAAGGTTACAACAAACTTTTATGATGAACCTTCATTTGTCCATTTTACCTTTCTCTGGAATAGTCCACTCTAACTGGACATATTTCAGTTGTCCTTTGTCGGTAATAAAATACAGAAGTAGCAAGACTTTCAGGATCATTTACCAGTCCTTCCACTAGTTTAATTAACAATATTCTACTGTTTACTTAACAACAATAACTTAATCTAAACAGATAAACCATAAACTAACCTCTTAGGGAAAAAGAGGTGTATCTTCAGAGAAGATTAGCCTCTTTCACAAAGAGAAATTCCACAATCTCTCAAGAATAGCAATAACCTAAAAAAACCCCTTGAGCTCCAGATTTTCAGATTATTATTGTACCCAGTATTTTGCTACTCTAAATCCTAGAAGTAGTAACAAAAAGTTTATTGAACTTTTTGAGTTGAATACCATGCTTGAAGTAGTGCAGGGACAGACCCAAGAAACCTTCGATTCTCTCTCCAAAGCAGATTCAACAGAATTCAACAAGAGCAATGGCAAACCATCAAACACTTAAGAATAAAATTTCCCTGTTTGCATATAATTTAGAAAGGTCACAATGTAAGAAAGCTTACTTTTTCAGCAGGTATTGGTGTTGAGTTAGACTTTTAAAGAAATATTGAGATTACAGGGCTACAAGGTCAAATACTTCAAAAAAGCAGGGTGTGAGGGGAAGAACATTTGCTTGCAGACTCCATGTAATTCCTTTTTCCACACAGGCCTTAAAAACAGAGCCTTGTGTCCAGCTCATTGAAAGACAGGGAATTAAATCAAAACCATGGAAGAGTAGCGCGGAGCAGACTTCAGGCAGTGCAAACCCCAGCAGAAAATACACTTCTGGAAAACTGCTTGGTACTTTCAAGCAATAAACCTACCCTTTGTCCCTAATCCATTCTTCATCAATACCTTCAAACACCTCGGAAGATTTCCGAAGGTACTCTCTCCAAAACCCACACTTATTGCTGTTCCATGTGTTAGGGCATTATTTTCCTAACGATCCAAATAACCTGGTAAACAATAACAACTAGAATGAAACTTCAAATGTAGTAACAGAGTAAAAGTCTAGAAATGAGCAAATTATTTTAATAAAAGGTCTTTAGTATTTACTCTGGTAATTGAACAAAACAGGTGTCATTCTGGAAATCTCTAAAAAATAATATATATGCATATATATCTCATAACATTTAAGTGACAGTCTTTACATTTAGTAATTACAAATTGTATGAGTCTATCTTGCAGCAACGTACTTAGGCTGAAATTGTTCAGCACACAAGGAATTGCCAGTGCACACAGCAACAGTCCAAAACAGTAACCTTTAATATACCAACTCAACTATAAGATTTATGTTGGAGCTGTAATAATACCACTCTACTAATTTGAACTAAATAATTCTACAGGATGAAAAGGCAGCAGATAAAATCTGTGCCAAACCTCTTCCCAAATAAAATTAATTATGAATATTCACCACCTGTCAATCAGGAACACCATGCTTTATTTTAAAAATAGAGGCAGAAATAAAGGAGAACTGCCAATTTCCACCTGCACCCCCCTACTTTTAGAATATGACATAAATTCAAAGCACAATTACCTACAACTAAAACTGCCTTTCACTACTTCCAAATATCAGCCCATGTTTGAAGTTAGGAACAATTCATTACAGACAACTAAAGAATGTTTAATTAGGTAATTGTCCAGCATTACAAAAGAACTGCATAGTAGAAGTTCATCTCAGGCTCAGCCACAGAGCAGTAGTAAAACTGTGGCAAGCACAGCAGATAATTCAGAATTAAAGGGGATTCAAGCTGTCTGCCAAGTATCAACAAGCCAGGTTTCAGAAAGGCTCATAGTTCCTTTATGCTAGACTCTCCAAGGCAATCATCATATTAAATACTGAATGCTCTTAAAAATACAGCCTATACATGATTTGTCCACATAAGCACAAATCTAATCCCATGAACTCAGCTGGATTAGTCACAAGAAGGTTGACTCATGTACATATGCACTGGAAACCTGGCCAAGATCCAGGCTGCATAACTGTCACGAAATGGTAAGCACATAGGTAGGTCTGTAGGAATCATTTTTATTTGTAGTATAATAGACTGATTTTTCTGATTTGTGATTTTCATAATCAAGTTTCCAGAAGAAAAACAGTTTTAGCACTAGTTCAATTAAAACCTAATAAAACTAATTTGGTACTGAAAATTTGTATGAAATGGTTGTTCTTAATTAATTTAAGAATATATATTAATGCTTCATTTTAATGCAGTGGCATGGAAGAGCTACAAACTAGAAATGAGACAGTCCTTCCAGAATCAGATTTGTGAAGAAACTCATTTACATATTTGTATTTTGTCTAGCTCAGCTACAGCACCTTCACATTAGTTTAGTGAACTTCATGAACCTAGAATAAAAATACAGTTTGAAAGGGAAACACTTTTAAATTAACATATTAATGACAATTAAGGGCGTACTACTGAACTTTTTAATAATGGAAAAACAGTTGATTGAAAGGTTTCATATGTACTGCAGTGCTTATTAGAAATTTTACCAATGCAACACAGGCTTACCTACCCCCACATAAATATTTTTCATAGTATTTTAGCTCCTCCTAGCAAATATCGTCTGTTTCTTTAGCTAGAAGTCCAAAATCCCCCACTCCCAGTTCCCCACTGCACAGGACTGATTTTTCTGACACGGTGAAAGCTATGGAGCAATAGGGGGTGTTGGTCAAGGAGAAGAAATAAAAGTCACTCATCTGCTATACAGAAATAGCAGCAGGAAAGCTAAAAAAAAAAAAAACAAAACAAAAACAAAGCCCCCCAAAACCCAGGATCCCTGAACAGAACATTTCTTAATTTGTAGCGGTTTTTTTACATGTGTAATACTCTGTAAATGATAAACAGAGTTGTTCTCCTACATTTAGTTCCTGCCAGGACAAGGACATACATTTTTGCAGGAAAATAAAAAAATAAAAGTCAGTATAGAATTTTCCAAAATGCTAAATTACAAAATAATAAAGACTACTATGTACTGAGCTAGTTACAGCTTACTTTTTCTTTCACCTGTTTCTCAAGGGCTAAACAAAACATTATAGAGATTTTTAGCACGTTACTTGTAGTTTCAGACACACATTTTTATTTAAGCTAAGTCCCAAAATCTGAATCCCAGGACTTTAGATATGCAGCAGTTGAAAGTAATTAGACAGAAAAAGAGAACTGAGAGCAAAGTAAAAAAATTTCAAATATTAATTTTTTTAGGTCAGCACTAAAAATTGTTCACACAAATATTTTATTGTCACATTGTAAGTCTTTCTAACCACTGATAAAATAGAAAGAAACCAGACTTTTTAATGTGGTTTGGTGTGAAATATGAAAAGAGTTTTGTACTACAAAATAAATTTGCTCAGTTTATGGTAACGGAGAAACAAGTCAGCTATAAGCAGACTTAAGCACACTACCAGAAAGGTCAGTACCTACATCGGTTGTTGAAAGCTGTTAAAGTTTTTAACACTTACTTCTTACTATCTCAAGTGATGAAACTTGTTTTTCTAATGGATTACATTAAGTAACAGTTAAACATAAGGCAAGTTATTTCACTATTAAAATAAATTGGTGTAAAATAAAAATAAGTAATTACAATAAAGTGCATTAAAAAAATCCAACTGCACCAGCTAGCCTACAGAAACTGGATAGCGTAAAAAACCATCACGGAAAGGGGAGAAAGACTTTAGGATTACACATTAATTCTGCTTCTGATACTCTTAATGCTGGTATGGAGGTATACAGTTGTCAGGAAACGTACAACAAACTCCAAAATCACCACAGAGTACAGTGCTTAACTGCCACTATCCTTTCAAATTAATTTCGTAAGTCCCACAGTTACAAACATACCATAAATATGTTGGTTTTGCCTTCTGGCAATACAGGCTTAAAATCAAGATACTAAAGAACATAGTGTAATGAAATGAAGATCAAGCTGCAAAGCAAAGATGCCTCTTCATTCCCACATTCAGTCCAAGCCTGGAAACTGCCAACAGAATCTCATGGTCAGGCACCAGAGAGGCACAGACAATAGGGGATGGCAAAGAGAACAAAATTGTTTAGGTTGGAAAAGACCCTTAATATCATCAAGACCAACCGTTAACCTAACACTACAAGTCTGTCACTAAATCATGTCCCTAAGTGTCTTTTAAACACTTCCAGGGACCGCGATTCAACCACTTCCCTGAGCAGCGTGTTGCAATGCTTGATAACCCTTTTCATGAAGAAATTCTCCTTAATATCTTATCTAAACCTCCCCTGGTGAAACTTGAGGTCATTTCCTCTTTCCTATCACGTTACTTGGGAAGAGATCAACATCCACCTGGCTACAACCTCCTTTCAGGTAGCTGAAGAGGGCGATGAGGTCTCCCCTCATCCTCCTCTTCTCCAGACTAAACCCTAGTTCCCTCAGCCGCTCCTCCTACGACCTACGCTCCAGACCCTGCACCAGCTTCATTACCCTTCTCTGGACACGCTCGAGTCATTCAATGTCCTTTTTGTAGTGAGGGGCCCAAAACTGAACACAGGAATCGAGGTGCGGCCTCACCAGTGCCGAGTACAGGTGTAAGATCCCTTCTCTGTCCCTGCTGGCCACGCTATTGCTGACACAAGCCAGGATGCCATTGGCCTTCTTGGCCACCTGGGCACACTGCTGGCTCCTGTTCAGCCAGCTGTCAATCAACACCCCCAGGTCCCTCTCTGACTGGCAGCTCTCCAGCCACTCCTCCTCAAGCCTGTAGCGCTGCTGGGGGTTGTTGTGGCCCAAGGGCAGCCCCCGGCATTTGGCCTCATTGAAACTCCTCCAGTTGGCCTCAGCCCATGGCTCCAGCCCGTCCAGGTCTCTCTGCAGAGCCTCCCTACCCTCCAGCAGATGAACACTCCCACCCAATTTGGTGTCATCTGCAAACTTACTGGAGGTGCATACTATCTCCTTATCCAGATTATTGATAAATAGATTAAATAGAACTGGCCCCAGTACTGAGCCCTGGGGAACACCACTTGTGACTGGCAGCCAACTGGATTTAAACCCATTTACCACAATTCTTTGGACCGAGTCAGCCAGCAAGTTTTTTACCTAGAAAAGAGTACATCTGTCTAAGCCATGAGCAGACAGTTTTTGCAGGAGAATGCTGTGGGAAACAGTGTCAAAGGCCTTATTAAAGTCAAGGTAAACATCCAGAGCCTTTTCCTCATCCAGTAAGTGGGTGACCTTGTCATAGGAGGAGATCAGGTTTGTCAAGCAGGACCTGCCTTTCATAAACCCATGTTGACTGGGCCTGATTGCCTGTTTGTCCCATGTGATAGCACTCAAGATAACCTGATCCTTCCCTGGCACCAAGGTCGGGCTGGCAGGCCTGTAGTTCCCTGGATCCTCCTTCTGGTCCTTCTTGTAGATGGGCATCACATTTGCTCACTCCCCTAGTTTGCCAGGAATGCTGATAAATGATGGAAAGTGTCTCGGTGAGCATTTCCACAAGCTCCTTCAATACAGTTTGGAGGATCCCATCTAGACCCACAGACTCGTATAAGTGGTGTAGCGGGTCGCTAACCATTTCCCCCTAGATTATGGGGGTTTTATTCAACTCCCCATTCCTGTCTTCCAGCTCAGGGGGCTGTGCACCCCAAGAAAAACTGATCTTACCATTAAAGAAAGAAGCAAAAAATGCACTAAGTACCTCAGACCTTTCCTCAGCCTTTGTCACTTCTTCCTCCCCGCGCTGAATAAAGGATGGAGATTCTCTTTAGCCCTCCTTTTGTTGCTTATGTATTTATAGAAAAACTTATTGTCTTGTATGGCAGTAGCCAGACTGAATTCTAGTTGGGCTTTGACCCTTCTAATCTTCTCTTTGCAAAATCTCATGACATCCTTGTAGTTCTCCTGAGTTGCAAGTCCTTTCTACCAAAGGTCATTAACTTTCCCCCCCCCCCCGACCCCCGAGTTCCAGCTAAAGTTCTCTGTTCACCCAGTCAGGTCTTCCTCCCCACCAGCTTGCCTTTTGGCACATGGGGACACCCTGCTCCTGTACTTTCAAGATTTCCTTCTTAAAGAATGTCCACCCTTCCTGGACTCCTTTGCCCTTGAAGACTGCCTCCCAGATGACTCTGTCAACCAGGCCCCTAAACACGCCAAAGTCTGCCCTCTGGAAGTCCAAGATAAAAGTTCTGATAACCCCCCTTCTTTACATCTTCAACAATCAAAAACTCTCACCATTTCATGATTGCTATGCCTGACAGCCTCAAACCATCACACCACCCAAAAGTCTTTGGAAACTTGTTATATATTGTATCAAATGCTTACCTGGTGCAATCTGTTGAGATTTTTCAGGTTTTCAGCATGTAGGAAACAAACATTCTTATCTTGTCAGTACTCTTGCTAATGAATGACCTAAGCTCTTCATTTGGTATGGTACTATCCTTAAAACTTCACTGCATTCTGCAACCACTACTTGTCTCCATTAAACAAAGACTAAGAAAGTTTTTAGTTAGGTTTATAAAGTTTTTTGTAGATGGATTTTGTTATTGTGAAGGTAAGAGCCACCTTAAAAAATAGAGCTGAAACTGGTTTAAAAATATGAAATAAAAGCAACCAAGCAACCACACCACCACTCCCCCAAAACCAAAACAAACTACCACAGATATGTTTTGGTATCCTGACCTACTAACTAACAAACAGGACTGAAGATCATTAAAACTGGACCTACAATTTAAGAAACTAAGTAACCATTAACTGTGCCATTGCTTTACAAAACGTGACCTAATACAATGCATACTACTTTTTCTTTCAGGTGGAGAGTACACTATGAAGGTACACTATGCAGCGACGTATCAGTTCCGAAACCTTCTTCCTCCTCAGTGAAACAGAAGCGATTGCTTTAACAAAAACCGTGACATTACTCTTTTGCTGAAGACTGCTACGTGAAAGAAAAAAAGCTCCTGCTGGAAAGTTAACTGCCTTAAAATTTGCATACCTTATTTATTCCTTGAGGAAGTCTGCAGAAATAGAAATTAAATTAATACTCACTCATGGAGAAACACAACTATCCTTACCCTTCAATTCCATAGTACCGCACCCTTAGCAGTCCCATCTCTGAAGTTTAACTCACAATTTGGGCCTGTATGCAATGCTTCCCTCCTTCCTTACCTGAAGGAAGATACACCTGAAGAAGTTATAACATTTTTTTTTGTAACTGCGCAGCAGTGCACATGCACGTTTCACAGGCACCCAGAGACAAACTGTAGCAGCCTGACAGAAGTCTGAGATGCACAGCTGCACGATATTTGCATGGAATTTCAATCATAGACAAAAGCTGTATTTGTTAGTGCTGTAACTGTACTACATACATCAACATCTCTCAATGTGTCACATAGCTATACTTTCTACAGGCAACCTGCTGAAGTGTAACTAACTATCTGGTGCAAGTAGAAAAAAGCAATTTTGAAGGAGCAGGCACCAGTGTCACTATTGCACCTGCAAGCAGACACCTCCAGTAGGCCAGATTGCTTTACTTGTGTTCCCTACTCCTTTTAACGGCCATTAAATAAGGAGACAGCTGCAAACAGTGCTTAACTTCTACAGAAGTGAATGAGATGGGCAGTGAAGAGGAAAAGAACATAGGCAGAATGAAAGTGACATAGCAAAAGAAAACCTAATGCTGTTTAGTTGCATGTACAATTATTTTTAATTCAACTGCTATATGGAAGCAGACCTTAATTTCCTTTCCACATGGAAGAACTTTCAAGAAACACATGACTACCAGCTGAAGCATCTCAAATTTGTTTTCAAGCAGTTTTAACAGATTTTAATACTTCCAAATAAATTGCCATTTAGGTTTCGAAAGGGAAGACAGAAACACAGGATGCTGCAAGCTTTCTCTAGTAAGAACAGATAGAAGTAGTTCTAATATTGTTTCCTGCTTTCCCCATATTTGAATTTTCCTATTCATCCCTGTGTTAGGTGGTAAACCATCTATTCATCAAATTCAGCAAGACAATAGAAAAGCGAACTGTCATATGAACTATTGCATATTGTGTAATACTAACAGCAAATGCTTAATTGAACTAACATGACAGTGTAAAAAAAAAAAAAAAAAAGTGACAGGAAGGGGGTGGGGGGGAACAAAAGAGAGGAAGCATCTGTACCTCAGAAGATGTGGAGAACTGCAGGCCCATAATTGAATAAAACAGGAGGATGTTCACGACCATGAATCTCATTATGCAAAGAGATTACGGGGCCTAGACTGATAAGAACTCTGCAAACTCAGAGGATCATCACATTCCAAGCCAAAAGTGAAACGTACACTGTGAGGAGGACCTACGGCCTTCCTCCCAGAAGACCACCCCCCACGATTTGAAGACCCCTGACCGTAGTTTTAACAACTTCTGCGCAAGCGTAAAGGACTGATAAGCTAATTACCATACGAAGCGGGAGTAGGCGGGTTCAAGTAATGAATATGTATATGTGTATAATGACTACGTAATACTTTGTAGTATAAGATTGAAACAGAGTGCCCTGGAGGGTGCGGTCCGTTATTGGAGCAGGAGACTCCCCGGCCGCCCAGCGCTGTTCTGCTTGTTGCCACTTGCTAAATAAAGAAATTGGGAACTCTGACTCAGCCAATTTTAAGAAGACAGTTTATAACAATCCATTCCTAAAACCAGACAATTCTATTTAAACTCTAATTACTCATCCAGTACTTTCACAGGTGTTTTGCATCAGATGACAAAACAGCTGCATCATTTATCACTCCTTGCACTGTACTTTGGCTGAAGCTGCAAAGAAAAACGTTTTCTATATTCTTACATTATTTCGCAGTCAGAGCAGCCTGATATAATTTGATGCTCATTGTGATGTTTTTGGGGAGGTAAAAGAAAAATCAACAAACTGTGTTAATACAAGCTATTTTTAGAATGGCATGAATGAAAGCCAGTATTGCTCTTTCACCACAATACTGTCAGTAGCGAACACAAAGTCTGACAGCTTTGCAGGGGGCTTCAGCAGCTCCAGCTGATGTGCCGCAGACAACAGATTTACACTGAAGTATACTCGCACCATGCGCTTTCCTACTACCCAGTTTCAGAAAGTTAATCAAAAAGACATCAACTACAACTGCCTATCCAAGATACTGCTCTGAAAATAGATGCAGTGTATATCTGAAGTCTGCTTTCCTGCTGAGCATTTGTTAAAGATGGAAAACAAAGCAGTCATAAAAATACATTATCAAATATAGTGGGAAACCAGTAGCAGCCCTAACTCCAGTTTTGTCAGTCATAATATTGTACAAACTAAGAGTCACAAAATAAATAATAATGTCCATAATATAAATTGACAAATTAAAATCTGACAAATTTCTTTTGAAGTAGATTTATAAAGCAAATCTGCCAGTTATTCATAAAAATTTATTTAGACAAGTGATGCAAAGACCCCTTTTTAAAGTATAATCAAAAAAGATCAAGTTTTCAAAACAATCTTATCAGAACATTTTCAAAATTGTATTTTACTAATAGCTATAACTATTCCCATTAAAAATCAGAAACCACAGACTTTTTTTCCATACCCTGCTGTACTTTCCCCATAACAAATGAACCATAGGCAACTGTTTGCATATGGTGTCCCCAAGATAACAGAAACATCTTCATCCTTGTAAAAGCTACCTGAATTCACTGAAGAGACTTCTTTGTTTTTAAGTAGCAGTTTGTTCACACTTAGGGCAAGTTGCTTCCCAAATCTATACAGAGCTCTTGGCCCACCGCAGCACAAAAGGAAAGAGGAAAGTTCCAGCAGGGCAGTAAAATTAAGCAGCTTTGCGCTGACTGAAATGGGAAAACATAGATCACATTTAAATATTGCTGTCTGTCAGCAAGCTCAGAAATCCCAAATTAAAATTGCTGCCTGCATTGTTTTAACAAGTCACCTAACCTTTATAGCACAGAGTGGAGAATTCTCCCTGTTAAATAAGTCATTATTTTAAGTTCAGCCCCTTTTGAAAACTGCATTCCACTGTAAGAAAGAACAACAGTAATAGCAAAAACTGCTTTTATTCCCACAGCTTGTGATGGACATGAACTTGACTTGAGAAAAAAAATAAGCTGCCTGAGCAAACAGGTCTGGCTTCTCAGCCCAGATAGAAGACTACTCTTACTTACAATCTAAAATCCATAAAACCAACTGCAATTCAACTGGGGAAATTGCAGCCCAACTGTATGAAACTTTGCCTATAGCAACTATTTGGTGTCTGCTTTGATCAGCAAGTAAATGGTTACTTTTGAAGTTTAAAACATTGTACTTCAGAGTTAATTCAGTATTTGCTTGAAATGAAAAGCATGAATACTTTAACCATTCCCTTTGATCTTTTGTCTCAAGCTGTCAGCTCTAATAGATATGAGTGAATTTTTTCTACTTAACACTCCTTTTTAAGGATGTCCAGAAAAACACAAAAGGACAGAAAGGTTTTCTATTACATAATACAACAAAACTTGAGATCTGACTACATAAGACATTAGGAAAAAAACCTAACAAGGGTTAAGTTTGAAGACAACAAAGGCAGTTCCCTACCAGGGGGGGAAAAAAGCCCCAAAAAATCCCGCGTAAATGTTTATACAGATTTTTCATCAGTCTAAACCTGCTCTTAAATTATCTCAAAAACCCAGGAAAGTTCTATTCTCTAGATATGTTCTGAATTTTACAATATATTATCTGCAAACCATTTTTTTTTTAAATAAAATCTACAAAAAGTAGTCCATGGTATTGCCTAAAATTAGAAACATTCTCTTTGCCACTTTATTGTATCTTCAGGCAGGAGACAGATATTCTACGAAGCAGAGAAGTTAAAATTACCTCATGATATTCACAAAATATTCTGAGAACACTCTTTCAAACGGGATGAAGGCAGATGGTACTTATGTTCAGCACCATGTAACACTGTCACTCAAATACACTTCAGCTATGAGCTCTACCGCTGTTTTAATTACTATAGCAAATCCATCCATTATACCTTTAATAGCTCCACAATTTTGTAACATTAAAACATAAACTCTTTTAACTAAAGGTTACCCATGAGTAGGCGCTGTGCCCTGTTTGCAGAGGAAAAAGTTAAAATATTGAAATATAAATAAAGCTTAAGAGCTTCCTGAAAAAAAAAAAATCAATCTGTTAAAGTATATGTTGAAAAGCCTATTTAAATTCTCATCCACTCATTATTATTTATTAAATTCAGAGGCATGGAGGGGGGAAGCATAGAAAAGCACCCCACCCTGCTCTTAATCTCATCCAAAAGGTCTATAGCTGCAATTATAGTGAGGCCAATCTCACTTGTCAGCCAAGGAACCTCTGAGGCATTCCTGGTTCCAGGTAGGGTCCTTACAAGTTGGAAAGAGAGGAATGGCATACTACTAAATGGAGTAGTTCACAACTCTTCAGATCTAGGTTAGGGTACTCTAGGGGAACCTTAAGGAAACTCTACTGTCATGTTCCTTCTGACTGACTGTAAAGCTCACTTTAAACACTAAGTCACTGCAGCACATAAGTTCCACACTACTTTTCTGAATAACTTGATCCTTTCCTGCCCTTCAAATACATGTGTCACTTCCCTAAGGGAATTTCTGAAAGCAAGCACTATAGAACAAACTACAACTCCCTTTTCAGGGATGTCTTTACTAATAAACCAAAAGCCTTCAAAGACTTCAAGTTATGATAAATTTTTAATTAATGAAAAACCAAAAAGTTAAAAATAGGACAACAATTGTAACAGTACTGTATTCATTGTAGCAATCTGATCCTTCTTCACTAGCCCACAGCAGTATTTCTCTGCAGCTGAAGCATTTAAGAACAACATTGACTGTTCCACTGTGCTCCTCATGCACTACAGCTTCTTTCAGGAGTGTTGTAAGGACACAAAAACAACTAGGAAGAGGCTCCTTACATACCATCAAGTAAAAAGATTAATCAGCCTAATTCTACTGCTCCACTCTAAAAAAAGAAATAAGCTACTGGACTTGCTCAGTAAGTAATGGAATTCAGACACAGAAACTTTGCAGAGAGGTCCAAGACTGTTTCATTCCTGTAGAAACCCAGATGGTCTGGTTTAGTTCCGGACTTAAAGCTCCCTTCTAACTCCAATCTTTTCAATCGTAAATCACTTACAGATTTATATTAAAAAAACTGAAAATCAAGTTCAGGCCCAGTATAAACTGTGCAGCTTTAACTGAAGTCAACATAATTTATTTTCAGCCAAGAGTCTTGCAGCACTTCGAACTGAAATCCTTTTACCTTGGTATTAATTCTAGTGCATGGAAAATAACAGCACTGGTTTAAAGAAAAAAAAACAAAACAAAAAAAACTACAAAAGACAAAACCCTGGCATACATCTCTGAGGTAATACATAATGGAACTGCAGGAACAGTGGTACTTTACTGACTCATTGCTAGATGCAAAGTACTGCTTCTATTCTGAGGTTTAACAGTCAAAAGATTGAGATCAAGAAGGCAAAATAATTGTGTGGCTTCATAATTCTGACTTTTATACTGCAACGGGGGGGGGGGGGGGGGGGGGGGGGGGGGGCTTGAAAACCAAAACACAAACAAAAAACTATACAAGCCCAAAATGAAATCCTTAAAAAAAAAAACAAAATCAGTGAAGCCCGACTCCCCTCTCATGCAGAACAAGCTCAATATTGTCAAGGGATTCTTTTGTTTTTTAAAAAATTCTCCAGAATTAGGTGTTGTAGATAAACAAGGCAGACACAAAACAGCCAGTTCAGGATAACAGAAGCTCTATAGAACATTAAAATGTTTTTCTTGGTACACTATTATTTTTGTTGTATATTTGTCTCTATAGTCTTTTCCTCCTAAGGAACAAACACCTAAGTCACCTGCCATTGCAAAATAATCATATTGACAGGATATCACAATATTCCAAAGACCAAAAAGCAGTATTTTTAGGACAATAAAATAGAATTTTGGGAATCAATCACTAGTGGAATGAAAAAAGGTTACCAGTCAATATGGACTGGAACTATTTATGAAAAACATCAGAATTTTAGTAATTAGTGCAGGAGAATACCACTTCTAACTACCAGTTCTGACTGTTTTACTACCATTTTGTTACAAACATTTAGACAAAAATATACACATGGTTCCAGACAAAAGGAAGACATTTAAAAGAAAGCCAGTTAAAAGAACTTTATGCAGATTGTTCTTCATTTTCATACAGCTACAGAGGGGTAGTTCTACATCTCGGGTGCACAGCAGAAAGAAGATTTTTGGAACAATAGAAAAAAAAGACAGACAAAACTGTTGCATATGGATTATTTTTTTTAACATTTGAAGACCTCTTGATTAAATAATACAATCTTATAGAATTATGTGACTGCTTATCTCTAAGTAATTTTATTTATTTTTCTGTTGGGTTTGTGTGTGTGAACCCTGTTACGGGAACCCTGTTATTTACCAGAATAATCAGGAGAATTTCTGTTGTAATTGTGGTGGAGGGACAAGGGGTGGATTGTATTTCAGTACTGTGATTATGTTATTTTTATTTTTACATGGGGAAGGTGGGGTTTTTTCTTTGTTGTTTTTGTGTTGATGTGTGAAATGTGTGAATACTGTCTTGTATAATGAATGTGAATTTTAATTATAATTCTTAAATATGTGATTCACAGATATGAGGGGGAGAATGTGTTAGGTTTGTGTGTAGAGAGGGTTTTGGCAGTGGGGAAAGGGGCCACAGTGGTGGCTCCCTGTGAGAAGCTTCTCAGAGCTCCCCCAGCTCCAAGTCAGACCCATCTCTGGCCAAGGCCTGAGCCAATTAGCAATGGTGGCTGCACCTCTGTGATAACGTATTTAAGAAGGGGAATCTGGGAGAAGGAGTTGGGGAGTTTCGAAGAGAAGTTACAAGGAGGACACCTCTGCAAACACTGAGGCCATGCTGGAGCAGTTTGGGAAGAGTTGCAGTCCTGTGGGACAAAGCCTGTGGAGGACTGTCTCCCATGAGAGAGACTTTACACTGGAGCAGGGGAAGAGTGTGAGCAGTCCTCCCCCTGAGGAGAAAGGAGAGGTAGAAACAACATGTGACAAACTGACTGCACCTCCATCCCCTGCTCCTCTGTCCTGCTGCAGGGAGAGGAGGTAGAGAAATCAGGATGGGGGAAGGTGTTTTTAAAATGTGGTTATACTTCTCACTGTCCTACTCTGTTCATTAACTGGTGGTGGTGTTTGAATTAAACTGACGTTCTTCCCCTAACAAGTATGTCTTTTGCCCATGACCATAATGAGTGAGTGATGTCTCTGTCCTTATCTCGATCCCTAAGCCTTTTGCTTTATTTCCTCCTTCCCATTCCTGAGGCAGAAGGGGTGAGTGAGTGGCTGCATCATACCCAGTTGTCCTCTGGGCTCAAACCATAACAATTTTTATCAGACTAAAAATATTACATTCATCCTGTCTGCAAATCAACAGTTTTTCTCCTACTGACTAAAATGCAAGCTGCATGGCTTTCATCTCCCCATTCCACATACAGATGTACAAATAATGTCGTAAGAGGCAGAAGACAACTGAGTAAACATCACTGATTGATTCTGAAAGACTACACATTTTCTCCATAATTAACTTAAGCGGAAAAAAGGCAACAGCTCCATGCTTTAAAGATATAACGATATAAAAATAGCTTAAAACTCTGCATTGGGGGAAAATCTGGACAGATTGAGCAGACTGAGAAAGGCAGTATTACAGGCCAGTATTACAGACTTGAAAAAAGCCTATTTCTTTTTTTAAAGCAGTCTTTATCCTTTCCCTCAGTCCTCCTATAATCCCTTCTTCTTTTCTGCTCAAAATGGAGAAAACATGACACCACTGCAACAGAACAACTCAAGTATCTCTACCAGTATTACAATGTGGACTACACCCTAACATGCACCCCTATAAATGACCTAATAGGATTATAGTGGATGAACAAACAAAAGTAGTCTTTCTGCAACAAATTGTTTCAACTTGAAATCTGAACATAGAAGCAAAAGCCCTGGTGGGGAAAAAAAATCTATAAATAAAGAAGAAAAAATAAGTCCCCAACCCCAAACTACTACTATATCATTAAACAGAAACGTCATTAGAGTTGTGCCTTAGAAAATCACTTTTCCTTTGCTTACTGTTACTTACTGGATGTATCTAATGTGCTAAAGTAAAAAAATTTCTTAAAACTGCTCCCCAAAAACTGGGTACAGAATATCACTCATCTTCTTATGCCAGGATACAAAGCAGGAAGAACTCCTGAAGAAAAAAAAAAAAAAAAAAAAAAAAAAATCAGTTTCTCTCCCATACAGGAGCTGTTAGCCGTCTGCCATCAGCTAAACAGCTTACATCTCCTTGCTCTTTTAAGTCACTTAAAGAACTTCTCAGGATATAATAATGCAAAACTAAAGTGAACTAGAACCGAAACTTCAATCTCTATGTATGCAAATCATCAGCAAACTGTCAATGTGATCTGCAGTCACATCATTAGCCATTACAATAGCATTCTTCAACAAAATCTCTCCAATGGCCAACATGACTTTTTTTAAAATAAAAAACTACCTTTGTTTCCCTTCAGTGATAGTTGTGTAATATTGTTTACATCCACAAAATAACACAATCAAAGCAGTTTACAAGCAAATTTAGGAACTAACAATCAACAGCCATCATTCTAACAACTTCAAGATGATTTGCAGTATGCTGGTTTTAATTGGGACAGTAGTTAACATAAAATTCACATGCTTAAGAGAAAAAACAAACATGAAAAAGGTAATTAATACAACGGTGTCTTTTGGGCCAAGAAACGCAATCCTAAATATAAAGATGTCATTGCTGCTAGCATAAACTATGAAAAAATAAGACTTGAAACTGCTAACTGCATTTCAGGTGTTAAAATATGCTACAACAGTAATTATTAACACCTAGACTTGGCAGAATTATAGTTATACCTAGATTTGATAGAATTAGTGTTATATTCAACTGACTTGTGGTTGGAACTGGGTCCATTACATTTAAATATAGCTGGTATTTAATGTTACTGAGTAATTGTACTGGCAAAGATGAAGTATTTATGTTTGTATGTAAAGTCTTTATTTCCTTTTGTACACTTAAAGTGCTCATTCAAGAAAGAGAAATAGCTTATATTTTCTATAATAATACATTATTTTTTACATTGAAAGTGACAATTACACTGATTTATGATAAATTTAGAATATTATTTTATTTTGAAGAATAAGACTTTCCTTTTTTCAAAACATTTGGTTTGGTTTTTCATATATATGGTAACTTGCTAATCACTTCTACATGTATAGATTCACTTTGATCATTGAAAAAACATGCCAAAAGTACACAGAAAATTAATAAAAACAATTCACAAATACATGAGAACTGTACATCTGTATACACAATCTGCTCCACTTACATGTACTTCACATATGCATATTTTTCCTGACTGAAATACTTGTCTTCTAAAACCGTTTCTGGCCTAAAAATAGCATTCCTAATATTTGGGACGATAATCTTGTTTGTATTTAGGACCACCATCAATCTTCTCAACTTTATGAGAGGCTACATAAGACAACCAACATATATACGCAGCTTGAAATATGTTTCCTTAGTCACATAATATGGAAATGCTCAAATGAAATTCAATAGAAAACTGGCAAAATCCTCAGAATCAGCTCTTTTTCCACAGATTTCAGGAGGGGAAATTATGGGTGGATTTTTAGTCTTAATTTCTTCTGCACAATTATATAAAAATTTCGACAGTTAACCAAAGCAGTTTCAAAGCTTTAACTACAGAACCCTGAGGGTTGCTGTTTTTTACCCCAAAATCTACAAAAGCAGCTTTAAAATAATTCAAATTGTAATAGTTAAATATAGTTAATATTAAATATCCTTTTCCTTAATGTTTTATGCATCTTGTTGGCGTTACTTGCTAGGTAACATTCCAGATTAAAACAGAAAAGATGCACAACACCTAAAGCCATAAAATAAAGGAGTACACTGTGACCAATACAAGACTGTGTTTAGTACACAAGCAGATTTTTTTTTAAAATGTCAAGTATGATAGTTAATAGATGTAAGTACTAGAAGGGGAGCTGGCTTCTTCAGTTCACCTAAAATATTCTTCTCCTCTTCTATATTAATATCCAAACTAATGGCTAGACAGTCAAGTAGAGGGGGGAAAAAAAAAAAAAAAAAAAGAAAAAAAGCGCACGTATATCTTTGTACGAGAAAGTAAAAAATCCTCAGTCTACGTGGACTTAAAAATATTCAAAAACCCAAAAATATTACCACTAGACTGTCTCCCTCATTCTTCTAATGCACCATATCTATTGTGATTAATAGTAATTTTACATCTCAACTTGTGTGTAGCATTAGACTAGATGTCTTATTAGTCAGTGCATACTAAACATATCACTTAAGAAATGTCAATAGACCGCACAATTCCCAAAAAGACTTAGTGTATAAATAAAACAATGGACATCATAATCAGAAAACATAAAACAAAGCAGGTAGATGGAAAGAAATATTTGCATACTGTAAATTTAATGGGGGGGACAGGGAAGAGGGATAAATTGGTGGGCTTGTACAAAACATACTTAGTGTACAATGTCCTGCAACACCAAACTCCTTTGTTATAAATTTCACAGCATCATCTAGGTTAGAAAAGACCTTGAAGATCATCTAGTCCAACCATTAACCTAACACTGACTGTTCCCAACTACACCATATCCCTCAGCGCTATGTCAACCCGACTCTTAAACACCTCCAGGGATGGGGATTCCACCACCTCCCTGGGCAGCCCATTCCAACGCCTAATAAACCCTTCTGGAAAGAAATGCTTCCTAATATCCAGTCTAAACCTTCCCTGGTGCAATTTCAGGCCATTACCTCTTGTCCTATCGCTTATTACTTGGTTAAAGAGGCTCATCCCCAGCTCTCTGCAACCTCCTTTCAGGTAGCTGTAGAGGGTGATGAGGTCTCCCCTCAGCCTCCTCTTCTCCAGACTAAACACCCCCAGTTCCCTCAGCCGCTCCTCGTATGACCTGTGCTCCAGACCCTGCACCAGCTCCGTTGCCCTTCTCTGGACACGCTCGAGTCATTCAATGTCCTTTTTGTAGTGAGGGGCCCAAAACTGAACACAGCCATCGAGGTGCGGCCTCACCAGTGCTGAGTACAGGGGTGAGATCCCTTCCCTGTCCCTGCTGGCCACGCTATTGCTGACACAAGCCAGGATGCCATTGGCCTTCTTGGCCACCTGGGCACACTGCTGGCTCCTGTTCAGCCGGCTGTCAATCAACACTCCCAGTCCCTCTCTGACTGGCAGCTCTCCAGCCACTCCTCCCCAAGCCTGTAGCGCTGCTGGGGGTTGTTGTGGCCAAAGTGCAAGAAATGTGTTTCCATTTACACTAATATTTCTTCTCCATTCCCCCACTTGCACCCCAAAATTTTTCTATATGTAATAATTAAATACATAGATTGTTCTGTAAGTAAAACCATGCAGTTTTCAGAGCAGAGAAATTGAAACATAGTAAACCCAAAATGAAGTCACAAGGCATTTAAAGACAATTTAAGAGGACATTTTTTATAGTTCTGCAGCTTAGCTCCTGCAGCACTGGGGTTTTTTGTTTTGTTTTGCGGTGGTTTCTGGCTTTTTTGTTAAAAGACATGATCAGACACTTTACATACTGGGCATGGCCATCTACAATTACAGTAATCTAAAGCAATGCAGAAAGTGGACTGGGAAAAGGGAAAAAATTCCAACTGTGAAACCAAACAGTTATCAGCTCAGCATCTCACGCTTACAATTAAACTTGGCTTGCAAGGGCATAACATGCAGGAGTCCTCCAACTTTCTCATAAAACCAGTTCCTTCAGTGTTTCACTATGTTTTTCCACCATTCCAGGTAAAGAACAGAACCTCTGCTTTCCTAAAGAGTAACAGTAGATTTCAGTAAGAATTCACATTCCCCTATACAAACAAAAGTGCATGCAGAATAGTTGCATGAGAGAGTATGTTCATCCACTGTTCTACTCTCCACATAAACAAGACAAGAAAAAAGAAAAGGCAAGTTGGAGGGTTGCTTTTGTTGTTTTAATAAAAAAGCTTGAACATTTTTCTCTTCGATAACGCTCCCATTACATAATTTGTGTTGTCGTCATATGACTAAAAAAGCCCTGGGAATTTTAATTGGTAAAAAAAAATACCAATTACTTAATAAACCAGTTTTTAACTTCAGAAATTTTTAGTTGGCCTTTTTTTCATATTATTAATGATTAGCTAGACTTTGCCAAATTTAATTTACACAAGCTATGCAACTGCTTCAGCTAAAGCACACTTCATGCGTTTAGTGAACAATGCCGCAGAGGATTAAAAAAGCAACCCTGACACATCACAGTGTAAGGACACATAAAGAGTATTAAATATGAAGCAAAAGCCACTTACCTTCCAGCCTCGTCAATTCCTAAAACGACACTAGACAATAGAATGTATGGAGAGATGCTTATGATCTTTAGTAAGGGCTGAATCATCTTCATGTAGATGCTGTGAATAGCCCCTGTATGCATACTGACATCATCAGTAAAGACTTGGAGGCAGAGGATACTATGGTAACCATGCAATGTGCTGAGAGAGAGAAGCCTTTAATTGCTTTAACGACTTCCTGAGGCTCATGCTACTGGGCTTCCATTTGCTCACAAGAAAATGAAGGTTGTCAGAGAGGCAATGAGTGTGACACTGTGCAGAAAAAAGACATTGAATCCTGAATCTATTAATTGTGATGTGACTTTCTAAATGACAAGTGCCACAGCCTGAATCCATTATTGAAATCTTCTGACATCTGCAAAATCTGTCAGGAGTCACAGGTCAAGAAGATACTGTTAGGTAGCATTTTATAAGCATCTGTATTTCGTTTTCTCTATTTGCACATGTTGATACCACCACACTGAGATGTTCTCCAAGTCACAGCACGGTTTTAAGTATAGTGTTATTCTGTACCAGAGAGTCAAAGGCTGATCACAACAGAACCTAAAGTCCTAATACTAAGGCTCAGGTACAATATAAACTGATGTATAGTATCAACATGCTGTAAAATGAGGTGTTTATCCTAGTATCATGTCTGTCTCAACTTCAATGACTATCTGACAACTTACAAAGGACAAAGTTCAAGTAAGTATTACCAGCGGTAACATGGAAAGGTCAACGGGTAGCTGAATAAGATGTTTTGGCTAAGCTTACCAGAAAAACTGCAGTATTCTCTCCACTTTGCATACAAATAGCTCATTTGGGTTTTATTTGTTTTTTTCCAAACTAAAGAATAACTACACGACTAATGATCCGGTCAGAATTACACAAAATCAAAATGGAAGTGTAGGGGATGAAAGGAGAAAAGGACAAAAGAAATCTCCAAGTCACATTGGCTTTAGTTTTTAGTTCCAGAAAGTTTGGGAGCCTAATTCTTAAAGCCATGTGGGGAGGAAACTGCTGTCTACAGGTCTGGTTTTACTGAGAGGTTTATTGTGAAATCAATTTCACTACTTTAACGCAAATATGATACAAAATAAAGAACAATGATGCAGATACTCCAGTTTTGAATTCTCTAGGCACTCATGTTCCCCCTTAGTGGTCATTTCCCCAGGTAATGTTCTGTCTGAGCAGTATGATCAGTTAACAGTTCTTCTTTCAGAAGTGTACTATTTCCCCAGAGAAGACAGAATCAATCATTTTATCTATTGAGTTTGGCTCAAACCAGCAAGCTAGAATCTTGTAAGAATTGTGGGTTTTTTCCCCTTAAAGATAGGATTACTGGGTAATCTTTGACAGTTTCTATTCCAATCTAATCCTGACCTTATCCTCCCCACAACTGATAGAGATCTAAAAAAAAACCAAACCCACCACCAAACCAAACAAAAAAAAAACCAAACCACAAACCAATAAAACGTCCAAATCAACCAAAAACCAAAGGTGGTTGTCAACATATCAAATTTTGCAAGAGTAATGCTACAGTGCTTTCATTAACTTCTATGATACTTAGAAGTCTAAAAACTTAATCAGAAAAGCCATTCCAAAGGAAAAAAAAAACAACAGTTCATAGGATGATTCATTAACATCTAGTTCTTTAACATCATAGGTGAGACAGTCAGTTCATACTCTGTGTGAAAAGAACGTAACATAGCATGCTTAACTGTATAGCCAGCAAACTGACCACCTTGTGAAGCACTGTCACTCAGTATGGAGCACAAAGGACTGCTTAAAATATGAACAGTTCTGTTTCAACAGCAGCCTGCCAATGCAAAAATACCTGTTCTTTCTAAGGAAAATCAACGTTGCCTCCTACGTAGGAGGCTGATGTTGGCTTCCTACCAACACACAGAGATTCTCCACACACAGGGAGTGAGGACTTCCCTGCTTTGGAATATCTAGCAGTGTGTTGTAATCAGCTTGTTTAATGAATGTGATTGTTTCAATTCTAACTTCAATCAAACCCTTGCAACAAAGCTGTTCTTTGCAGTTTGGCTGAAAACTCTGATCATGAGATGGTAGATTAAGAACCCTACTGAGACAACCACTTCCACAGTTAGTTGTCACTGAACGTGACGACTCTTGCAGACTAAATTTTGCAACTTGGTTGGGTTTTTATAATAATGCTGTTCACACTTCAGGGAGAAGTTAGACAACATAAGTAGAGAACAGTTGGGAGAAATTTTTTTATCATGAAGTTATATGCACAAATCAAATAAGTTCCCTCTAACTGCAGCAATGTAGAAAGCCGTAACTAGCGTTTTCTTGTTGATTCTCTGCTGAGACAGGTATTAGGTCCTGAAGGACACTAACAGCACTCATCTATGTGGATACATACAGAGACAAATAGCAGCTCCAAATAGTAGCTCAACAAAAGCAGAAAACTGTACCTACCCTATTCCTTTCAACACCACCTTTAGCGATTGATATAACAAGCTAGTTAGCTCTTGTTAGGAAGCCCAAAAGTCAAAAGGGCTAAAACAATATGAACAGTGAAACTTCTAAAGCCAGTGTGTGAAAGATGCAAAGGTATTTACCATCTCAAATTCATTCTCAAGTGAATAATTGAAAAAATAAACCCAAAACCAACCTAAACAAATCCCCCACCTAAACAGATCAGCCTGAAGCCAAATGTAAAAGCTTGTTCTAGAATTGAAGCACTAACCCCTTGCTAAAAAGATAGTTACAAAGGATGAAAATTAGAATTTATACAATCTTAAATTGCTAGATGACAAATAGAGCTTTTAAAGTCGCATGTATCCAAAACACCTTTCCCACAATGTCCTTTCTGTTTTGGAAAGAGGAGGAACAGACAGTATGTGGCACGTCTAATAAATTACATCTATCTCCTCAGAGAATGTAATAATAAATAAATCCAATAAATCCATCATCTCAGAGGTTTTGATTTAGTAGGTAAGTGACTGTCTCAGGTTTTTTTCAACTAGAATTTCATGTGAAAGTATTTCTCTGGGCAAATTCTACAGCTTTCTTTTCCATCTCAAGCTAACTCACTTGACCACTTTACTTTAAAAAAAAAAGTAAAAATATAGGCTAACTTGTTTATTCCTGGAACAGTAACTTAATTTGGTATGAAAGTTGATACTGTCTGTCAAGAAGGTTTGTATATACTACATCCCTTTTGGAATCCTCACAAAAACCCAACCGATTTAAGTCAGATACAAGTACCAATAAAAAAGGAAAAAAGAAGAAAAAATGCCAAATGACAGTTTTGAGTGTTTCTTAATAGTCTTCATCTGAGCTAAATAAAGTGTGGGTTCCAAGAGGAAAAAAAAAAAAAAAAAAAAAACCAACCAGAGAAAAATCCAAGCAAGGAGTCATGCTATTTTTACGTGACTGTAGACAGGCATGAGGTTAGGATATCAGCTTAGGTTAGAATTTGATTGAAAATAATGATGCAAGCCCAGGACAAAAATTCTTTCTTAAGGTCAAAAAGTGAAGTACTAAAAAACATAAGATTGGTATGTAGAAAAATCTTGACTTCATTTTTGCAGACACATATAATGGTTTCCTTGCATGCATAAGCTTCAAAGGCTATTAGACCAAAACTCCATAATCATCCAAGAACCTCATTTCTACGGCAGTAGAAAGAACGAGAGCAGATCAAGCAATGACAGCATATTCTGAAGTCCTGTTCTTATTAAGAGACATTGTAAACTACCTACTCCCATCTCTTTCGCAGATCTCTTCCCCCACCCACAATTTCTGCAAGAGATCAAGAATACACATCACAAAATTTGTCAGTGTTTCCCAGAACATTTTCAACAACTTTTTTTCCCCATTCTGGTGGTTTGACCTTGGCTAAATGCCAGGTATCCACCAAGTCACTCTATCACTTCCCCCCTCTTCCCCCTTTTTTCTCAACAGGGCAAAGAGGGGGAAAGAAAATAAGGTAGGTAAAAAACCCCCAAGCCTTGTGGGTAAAACAAAAGCAGTTTGAATATAAGCAAAGTGAAGCGAAGGTCTGCACGTGGAAGCAAAAAAAAGAAAACAGATTTATTCTTTACTTGCCATGAACAGGCAATGTTGGGTCTTCCCAAGAAGCATGGCTCCAATACACGTAGTAGTTGCCTCAGAGGACCAAGGGTAACCCCACCCCCTTCCTCCTTTCTCCCAGCTTTATACTGAGCAGACGTCACATGGTCTGGAATATCCCTTTGGTCAATTCGGGTCAGCTGTCCTGGTTGTGTCCCCTCCCAAGATCTCGCCCACTCCATCCCACTGCAGCGGGGGGAAATGTCAGAAAGAGCCTTGGTGCTGTGTAAGCACTGCTCAGCAGCAGCCACAACACCAGGGTGCTATCAACACCCTGCCAGATCCCAAAATAAAACGCAGCACCATGAGGGTTGCTACAGGGGAAAACCCATTCTGGCTCAGCCAGACCCAGTACATCCATCCATACTGAAATCTGGGCGTAAGCCATTTCAGTCAGTAACTGTTAAACAGGTAGGTACAGGACAAGCTCTAAGAGGTACCAGCTTATAAATTGATGAACATTTACCATGTTAGAATATTGCTGAAAATAATCTGATTAACATTTGTCAAAGCAGGAAATGATTAATTAGTATGACACAGAAAAAATACACTAGTAGTATGATGGAATGTAAATGCTTATGAAAAACAAATTCAATTAGAAAACATTTTGAATTAGCAGATCATTGTGTTTATTTAATATATGTACATCTCCAGTGGAAGGGTTTCTATAATTTTCTACAGTGTTATGTTACGCTGACAAAACAAAGCTACAATTATTATCACCATGAGCACCAGCGGTAAAAAAAGAGGGAAAGTAGCCCCAAGCAACAACTCTTCACAGCATCAATTCCTGAACTCAGTCATATCATGGAGCATACACACATAAACGATATACAGATATTAAAGGCCAAGAAAAGTATTTTAATTACTTCATGTGGTTCTACTAACAAACCTATGCAAATCTTGCTCTTATCTGGCACCAATCCCATTGTGTGTGTTATATATTATGGACTGGGTAGCCCTAGAAGGCTTTCACAGAAGCAGCATTAATAGCAGAATGCTAACACAATTTTATTTTTCTCAGATGTTGCTTTTTCCTGCACATAACTTCATGACAAACACATTTTCCAATGTTGTAATGATGGGGGAGGGATCCAACATGTGCACACACTTCTGGAATGACCACCACCACCAATCTCTTCAAGAACACTCTTTAAGGAAGTGTGGAGGGCGGAAGTAGAAGCACAACTCTGTTCTCAACAGGTGATTCTGTCCATCTCCAGCTAACACAAGTCTTTTCCCCATAAGCACCTGAAACACAATCCCATTTTTCTAAGTCTATGCATCCCTTTAATTAGAGTTCTGAACAGAACACCTCCTGCCTGGGCAAATTTGCTTTACATAGTAATACAAAGGGATTAACTTCAAAAATCCAAACGGAAGTCTAAAATGGTTATGGTGTAATGTATTTACAAACAGCATGTACCTAGCACTTGCATTGATATGTTCACATTTGAAAAAATGTAAGAAGATGCCCTGTACATCTTTCCCACAGTTCAAGTATAGCTCTGAAGATTAAAGTCTACATATAACACTCACATGCAATTAATGCTTGCAAACATGGATCCTTGAAACATACAAGTACGTTTTCTGTAGAAAACAAAACTTCCTATAACTCTGATACATTCCTTTAAAAGGAACACCAGTGCACACAATAACACCTACTTATATTTGTAATGGTGGAGCAGTTCACATCACTCTGAGCACAAAAAATGAGGCACTTGCCAAGACTGCTCTCTCCATTTCATTTTACGTTTATGCATTTCAGACAATAAATCCAAAGTAAATCCCAACTTTCCCTCACCTAAAAATGTTAGTCTTGCTCTGTCCAACTGGTCCTCACAAAGACACTGAAAAAGAAATACACATTAACTTCCTTTCAACCCCTTAGCTTTATATAGTATATTCAACTATCAGATACCTTCAGCAGCTCTGCCAAAAGAATGACAACAGAGCTTTTCATTCAATACTTACAGCAAAATATCTTTCTTTGCCCTAAAGTAGGGTTATCCCTCAGTCACTGACTGTCACTGCCTTGCTGGCATGAGACCTGGCTGAAGTCCACCAAAGGTCAGATAAATGCTCAAAAGAACCAAATACTATTTCTTTTGAATTTCTCATTCCACTCCACTGCCTTGCAGTAATTTTAACAACACTTCCACTTTAAGGAGCATCCTGAGTTTACACTGCTTCCAAATCTCAGAAAGGTCTCAGGGACATATAAATACCTTGCATTACTGAGTCAGAAATTAATCTCTAGAAGGACTTTTGCACAATCACCACACTTTAGGATGTCTCTAGCTTTTATTATAGCAAGATGACTTATGAAAAGACCTCAGCCTGCTTATGGCACAAGTGTAAACTACTTGCCATAGATGCTCCCAGCCTCAAACTCTACCACTATTAGACAAGTAAGAGAGCCACTGTCCCAAATTAAGTGGGTTACTTTTCCAGATAAGCAACTCCCAATTGAACAAAAAAATCGCAAAATTTAACACTGTGGCTAAAAATCTCTCTCCTGTAACCACAAAAAGTCTGAGAGGGGCATATGAGAAGGATTAGAATATCTGACTTTGTGTTCATGCTGAAATGATTCACAGTTTCACAGTGCTTTACAACTGGCCAAATCTCCACAACGGATATTTTACAGATGGCAGTGTGTTATTTCTGTGTCTTTCAGTAGCTCCTGTCTAGCTTTTACACAAATTTTTATATTTTACAAATATAAACAGTAAATTTTGATTAAGGAACCTTTAATATTTAATTATTACAAGAAAATGCCTTGAAGAACATCTGGTAAGCAAGCTGAGCAAGGCAAGCTACAGTGCCTAAATTAACTCAGCTGAGACAGACTTTGCAGTGAAATGAGCATTTTACACTACCAGTTGTTTTTCCACCTTAGCCGTACAGGTGAGAAAATATATATTATGACAGAAGGTTTATTTTTATTTAAAGATGACTCAAAGTGGCCAAATTTATTACAAGAAGACAGACATGCTTAATTTAGTTGATTAAAATAAAGTATTTGTACCATGGACAGGGAGAGTTATAACAATGATCTTCACAAAACAATCACAAGAGCAGTATCTAGGGCTGTAATGTTTCTCCAAGAAGGTTTCAAATAAAACAAGAAAAGCAAAGATATAAAAAGAAAACAAAATCCACTGCCACTGCATAATGTTTTATTACTGATTTATTTCTTTGTCCTATGCATAATACACCTATGTAGGTATACATATGTATACATATGTACCTACATAGGTGTATTATGCATAAATATATTAATTATAATATATATATATAATATAATACCTATGTATGTATAAAGCGTACAAAACATGTAGAAAATTGCTTTTGAGGAGGATTTGTTGTTTAAGTGGAACTTGCTTTAGCAGTGTGCAGAAATGAAAAAAACAGAATCAGTGAAAATACATTCTTTAAAGTAAATTGGAAAGACAGAGCATGCTAAGAGAAGCAGGACTTCAACAGGCTTTCAAACAAAGCACCTTTTTACTTATCTGCATGTAAATTTATTAAAACATCCCTCAACTGTATTAGCTCTTCTTTAAACACAACAACAAAACCCACACGCAGTTATAATACTAAACCTGTATCTACTGGCAGCGTATGTAACTCTTGGCCTTAACACCAATTCATTAAATAAAACCCAAATATTCCCTGTAACAATCAGTTTGAGTTTCACCAAAGAACACACAGCTCTAACAAAAGTATAAACAATGGATATGATAATACCTCTCCTAAAGATTATCAGGAATGACAGGCTGCTAGGAAAGCAAAACAATGACCTAACTAAAAATAGAACATGAGCTAACAGATCTAATTGAATAAATCATATTTTGGTTTTGTTTTAGAGAAGAGTAGTACCATCAGGTTGCACTATACAACTCCACCCCTACTGCCTGAGCAGAGACAGAACATGCTCTCATTAGCTGGCAATGATGAAAAGGAGGAGGAAACTTGAGGCATTCTTTGAAGCAGCATGTACTACGCCAACACCCAAATATCTCATCCCCAGAAAGTTTCAGCATTTATGTTTGAGAGCTGATGCTGCCACATCAACACAGCACTTAAGGGAGGCCCAAAACCAGTGTACCTCCTATGCAGCTGCTGTACCTGGTCTACAACATGGACCTCAAGAAAAACTAGAGAGATGCATTAAATTTTAGCAAAATCAGAGAAAGGACAGTTTCACACAACTCACAAGAACTTACAGAAGACAAACCGACTTTGATACAAATGAAAAATTAACGTCAAAGTATCATCACAGTATGCTTCTACTAGGTGTACCATTTTTCATGTCCACAGTGCAGCATGATTGCTTTACATTTTACATAATTGTTGATGTTTCATTATACTACCAATCAGTAAGTTATTTTTCTAAATGTGGATACATAACAGGCTTCACTTCTAAAAGAAAGTTGTGGCTTGCAAATGAGTTAATGAGAGCCACAAAATTGGACATGTTAAGCCTAATCCTATCAGACATTGTGTGATTAAGATGAAACAATCTAATTTTCCCTAATGCTACCTTTAAAGAAAGAAGTAACTAAAGTATAGTTCATTGAAAGCTGCAACTCTGTATATTTAAGATCTGATACAGACACATCAAAGATTAACAGCAAGGAAAAAAAACCCGCATCTGACAGCTCATGCATAGCAAGTGAAATGGCCTTAGACAGTTCAGATATGGAAGATATTTGAATTGCTTTAGGGGAGAACTAGGTTACTCCTTTACAAAAGTCTGTGTTACCATCCCTTTTCAGGAAGCTATGTTAAAGACAAAAATCCCGACTGTAATAATATTTGTTTTAATTGGGCTCAGAGAACATTCTTTGAGTATGCACAAAGCTCTTATTTGAAACTGAAGAGGAGGCAAAGAGCAACTTGGTTTTAATCTGTGTAAAAATGCAGCTGACAAAGAGAAGCAGGAGTTGAAGCAACTGCTGATTCACCTGTCTGGTAAATATGCCTTGGCCTAAATAACACATTTTCATTAAAAACGTATTTTTCAGTTTAGATCAAGACTAGATTGACACACAGAAGAGACTGCTCCAAGGTAGACAGCTGTACTCTCTCACACACTACACAAAAGCTAACCCAGAGCAGGAGCTGATACCGCTAACAGCAACAACCACCACCAATGAAATAAATAAAACCCATTGAATTACCACAAAAAATGCTTTATCTCAATGTAGAGGCAAACCATATTTGAACCAATCTCTAAGTCTCTTTTTATGTTAGAAAATGAGAGCAAACGTCATACTAACATTATCACATCCCAGGCAAGGACACCAGAAGTAACGTCTAAAGCAAGGAAGATACACCCTTGCTCATGTCAGGGAATACCTAAGTCAACTGGACATACATAAACCTATGAGCCCTGATGGGATATACCCATGAGTGCTGAGAGAGCTGACTGATGTCACTGCAAGGCTACTCTTGTTAATCTTTGATCTATTATGGCAACTGGGAGAGGTGTTCAAGGACTGAAGGAATCACCTGTGAGGGTGACCAGGCCCTTACACAAGTCACCCAGTGAGTCTGTGGAGCCACCATCCTTGGGAAATTTTCAAAAGCCATCTGGACAGAGCCCTGGGTAACCTGCTCTAGGTGGTCCTGCTTGAGTAGGGTGGTTAGACAAGATGATCTCCAGAGGTCTGTGCTAACCTTGACTATTCTGTGACTCTGTAAAGAAAACTAATAGTTACTTTACCCTTCACAAGGCATTTTCAACTGCAAGAGAAGTATGTGCAAACACAATCAGAAAACACTGAACCATTTAACTAGTTCTGTGTAACTCGCTCTATAGGCATATATAGATCAACATGCACAATGAGTCTCCCCAAAATGGATTACTATTTTTAACATCAAGTTTTGAATTTTCATTGATACTGGGTTTACATGTGCAGCAGCTGGCAGTGGGATGGCTGCAGACACAGACAGTTACAAAGGACCCAGCAGAAGGCATAGCTGAGCCCTGCAGTCAAGATGGTGATGATTCTGGGAAACAGTATTTAAGAAAGGTGAAAACACTGCACAGCACAGTGTGAGAGAGAGGAGTGAGGAAGAAGTGTGAGGAACAGCTCTGCAGACACCAAGGCCAGTGAAGAAGAGGAAGAGGTGCTTCAAGCAGTGGAGCAAAGATTCCCCTTCAGTCCCTGGAGAGTCCCACATCAGAGCAGATATCCACCTTCTAGCCTGTAGAGGACCCCATGCCTGATCAGGTGGAGAGGCCCTGAAGGAAGGTGCAGCCCATGGAGAGCCCATCCTACTCTATTTTAATTGGCAATAAACTAATCTTCCTCAAGTCAAGTCTGTTTGCCCATGATGGTAACTAGTGATCTCCCAGTCTTCATCTTGACCCATGAGTTGTTCCATGCCCCTGTCCTGTTGAGAAAGGAGAGTGAGAGAGCAGCTGGGTAGGGGTCTGGCAGCCAACCAAGGTCTACTTACATCATACTACATCAATATTTTAAAAGAAACAGGCCATACTCACAGTGAATGATTGACAGGACTGTTCAGACTTTTTTTTCACTGAGGTAGTAATGCAGCTGTGAAACAGAGCAAGTCACTTCTAGGTGTGACTATGACATTCTAGCCCCAAGTGAAATTTCAATTTGAAATGCAGAATAAGGTCAGAGAGTGATAGTTTCTGTTCTTGACAACTACTATCCATTCATCAAAACACAATAAAATAACCGTCCCAAGTCAAATAAAACTAATAAACAGGTAATACAACACTTGACAAAGACCTTACCTCAAAGATCAATTTCAAGGACACAGTCTGTTTCAATTTGTAAATAATAACTGAATATATGCTCTTATAATTGAAAAGAAATTATATATTCAATTAATATATACACATATACACTATAACTCAAAAATCTTCCCTAAACAAATTACTGTGGTTGTATTTAGGTCAAACTGTCTTGACAAGAATGAAAGAAAATGAAGTAAGACACAGATGGAGATCTTCATGATTCGAACATCATCCAGAGAAAAGCTTTAGTGCTTACTGAAAACCACAACAACTATAGGGAGACAAAACCCAGTGGTGAACATACAGCTTCTTAGCACTGAGCAACAGAATAAATCTTAATATACTACTAGAAAACAAACTCCACTCTTTGGAAACAGTTGCTCCTGAAAGCATCTAACAATAACACAAGTTCAAAAGTTCAGGTCAGTCTGAATAAAGAGGTTGTCAAGGCTGGCCTTCTAGATTTCAATAAAGCTGTAACTCCGTATTGATTTCCCTAATTCCATCGCTCAAGGAAAAAAGTACTCAGTATCAAATGAAAATAATGCATGACAGAGTAAATCTAATTCAAAAGAGGGCACAAAACTTATAAATTATAAATAAAACATTAACACAAAAAACAAAAAACCAACACAACTTAGAGAAGCCAATTATAGGTAACTGTTTTGAATGAATACTTTGAAGATACAACTACAAAGCTGACAGTTATTTTTAAAAGTCTCCAAAAATGGGGGGGGGGGGGGGGGGGGGAGAAAAATATCTCAGAAATGTGGTGAACAGATGAGATAATTCTCAGTAACAGTATTTGTTGATAAGCAATTATTCTAAATGGGACTGGTGGAATAAAATAAACCACTAAGACTATAAGTACCAACTGTACGACTCTAACATATACTTGCATGTAGTATTGTCAAAATAGCACCACTCTCCCACCAGACATAGAAGGTTTTGACAAGACAAAGTCAGGTTACTGTCCTGGTTCAGCTAAGATAGGGTTAAGTTTCACCCAAGCAGGCGAAAAGGATCTCCAGCACCGCAGTGCAGGAAAGCTTTGGAAGCTTTCCTTTGTGGCTTTTGTCGCTGGAAGTACGCGCAGCGGGCTGGCTGTGTACACTGCGGTATATCTCTGTATATCTTTTGTCTTGTTTAACGTTATTACTGTTTATTGTTGTTATCATTGCTACTGCTGTTGTTCGGATTGTTTACTACACTCTTGTATTAAATTTCTCCTTATTTTAACCAGGGGTTTGTGTCCTACTTGTGTCTGAGGGTGGAGGAGGGACAACGGCAATGTGGTCTCCGGTCCCGGCAGGGCCTAAACCATCACAGCCTTTTTTGGCGCACCAACGTGGGGCACAAGACGGTTGAAATAAGAATCAAAAAAGTGACAGAACCTGACCAGAACGTATTGGAGTAATCTGTTGGGTGCAGTTTTCTCTGTATGTACTTGTATTGTTTGATAAGAAAATATTTGCAATGCTGGCCCACTGGCTTGCGTGGTGGGGCTGGATTATTCCTTATATCCAGTGTACGATCCCAGTGCTGGCATTTGTTATCGGTGGAAAACACGTAAAGGGTCTCTTTTTGCTGTACTAGCTACTGACTGCTTATAATGTGTTTGTATCACTGTTGGGGGCGGACCAGTACCTGTTTGCTGCCTGGGCTTTTGTTAGGGGTCTCACCCCCTCTAAGGCTGAGTTGGGAAAGAGATACTCTCAACTTTAGAGTTTCAAATAACCTTGGAGCTTTCAGGTCAGTGTATTTGCAGCACAATGCTTTCTGGGTTTCTGCCAGATCTTGTTTTGGGCCATGCGGCACTTCTCTAACAATAGCAGTGCCTGGAAACCTGTCCTAAGGTCAGATAATAGTGAGTGGCAACGTGTGTGTGGGAAAAGATGGGCAAATGCCTGGGTCAGTGGTCACCTCCAATGCTTTGGAATTTCACTCCTGAAAAAATGCAGAGCTCCGATAAACTGATGGAGTACTTAGGGAGGGTGTGTTACCAATCTAGCAAAACCCAGGAAACACAACTCACTGCGATGTGTTGGGGACTTACCCATGCCTACCATGTTCTTTTTATCCCCCTTGAGGGCAGTGGTTGGTATTAAAGGGCTGCAGGATCTGAGAATGAACATACTGGTACAGCAGCTAGGCCACGGAAACAGGCAGAGCCAGTATCAGTCGCTTCCACCAGCACAGCAGCTGAGCCAGAGAGACAGCCAGTGCCAGTATCAGTCACCCCAATACAGAAAACAAAATACACCAGAAAGTCAGTTTGCAAAGTGGGAGATAGAGATGAGCCAGGCCCATCACAGGAACAGGAGGAAGGGCCAGAGGTGATAGTCAGATCTCTATCCCCGACTGAGTTGTGAGATATGCGGAGAGATTTCAGCCACCTGGGAAGCGAGCAGATTTGCACCTGGCTGCTCCGATGCTGGGACAATGGAGCCAGTGCTTTTGAAATGAAGGGGAGAGAGGCCAAGCAGCTGGGATCTTTGGCCAAGGAGGCTGGCATTGATAGGGAAACAGACTCAAACCCTCGGCCTTTGGAAGCGACTCCTGCTCAGTGTAAGGGAGAGGCACCCCTACAAGGATGATATATTATGTCAGCTAAGCAAATGGACCAACATTGAGAAAGGCATCCAGAACCTCAGGGAACTGGCTGTGTTTGAGATGGGTTATGGTGATCTGAATGATGAGCAGTCACCCATGGACCCAGATCAGGCCCCTTGCACACACCTGATGTGGTGAAAGTTCCTGAAGAGCGCACCAGAAGCACACTCGAAAGCATTGGCAAGAGTGTCCTGGTGGACAGACACCCAGACTCTAACAGTGGATGGAGTGGTTGGCAAGCTCCGGCAATATGGGGGAAATTTCCCTTCATCTCAACATTCCTGGGCTTCAGCTGTAAAGGAGCTGTCTCAGAGGGTCCTGAAAGTAGAAGAGGACATGTCCTGAACTCCACCTGCATGGGCTGATGTCTCAGCCATTAGAAGGAAACGTTTCCCCACTGTCCTGGTTCAGCTAGGATGGAACCAAGTTTTTCCCCCAGCAGAGAGAGAGGGGGAAGGGATCTCCAGCCGGGTTATTCATACCATGCTGACGTCAGGTCCAGGGGCAGAGCCTTTTTACTTTCGCTTCTGGTTTTGGGGGTTGCCATACACGCAGCAGGCTTGCTCCTTGACCATTTAGCGGTATTTATCTGTATATCTTTTGTCTTGTTCACTGTTATTGCTGTTTATTGTTATTATCACTGTTACTGTTGTTGTTCAGATTGTTCTATCACTCTGTTGTATTAAACTCCTTGTTACTTTAGCCCGGGGTCTGTGCCTAACTTCCAGCCAGACCGGCCGCGGGTGGGGGAGGGGCAACGGCAACGTGCTCTCCGATCCTGGCAGGAGTTAAACCTGCACACCGACTGAAGAGAAAGGCAACAGAAGGCACACACCACGAGGCACCCTGTGGTTTTTCATCCATGACCATGGAGAAAACATGAGGAGGTGGGATGGACAGCCCACTGCTGCCCTAGCTGCACAAGCAGAGCAGCTGAAAGGGAAGACCATCATGAAAGGGGAGTCCTCCAAGAAGAGCGCAGCTCCAGTGTCCAGTCAGAAATCCCCCAGGCAGAACAGAATGGCCAACGTTATGCCTGACCCTCTTGAGGGGACCAGTAAATCATTCTTGCAAGAAGTGAGTGATGACGAGCAGGAGAGGCCCTGCCTCCAGCCAGGTGGAGGAAAGGGATAATCGGATTTACTGGACAGTGTGGATCCGATGGCCTGGCACGTCAGACCCACAAGAGTATAAGGCTTTGGTGGACACTGGCGCACAGTGCACCCTGATGCCATCGAGCTACAGTGGGGTTGACTCCATCTGCATCTCCGGAGTGAAAGGGGGATCCCAGCAGCTGACCATATTGGAAGCTGAAGTGAGCCTGACTGGGAAGGACTGGCATAAGCACCCCATTGTGACTGGCCCAGATGCCCCGTGCATCCTGGGCATAGACTATCTCAGGAGAGGGTATTTCAAACACCCAAAAGGGTACCGGTGGGCTTTTGGTGTAGCTGCCCTGGAGGAGGTTGAACAGTTGTCCACCTTACCCGGCCTCTCAGAGGATCCCTCAGTGGTGGGGCGGCTTAAGGTTGAGGAGCAGCGAGTGCCGATGGCTACCAGGATGGTGCATCAGCGGCAGTACCGCACCAACCCAGATTCCCTGGTCCCCATCCATCAGCTGATCCGTCAACTAGAAAGCCAGAAGGTGATCAGCAAAACTCACTCACCCTTCAACAGCCCTATATGGCCAGTGAGAAAGCCTAATGGTGAATGGAGGCTAACTGTGGACTACTGTGGCCTGAATGAAGTTACCCCAGCGATGAGTGCTGCAGTGCCGGACATGCTAGAGCTCCAGTATGAACGGGATTGTTTTTGCTCAAGGACCTGGGTGTACCTTGTGGGCTATGGAGGACAATGGAGAGGTCAGATGTGTACCACAGGGGGACTTGATTCTGGGTGAGAACATGCCGTGAAGTATGCTGTGCCTTTGTAAATTGTTGTTTTGTTATTGCTAACTGCTAAATGGCAGCTTAGGCATGACGCACATGGTATAAAGGGGTGGATTATGTCCTGGTTCAGCTAGGACAGGGTTAAGTTTCCCCAGCAGAGAGAGAGGGGGATGGGATCTCCAGCTGGGTTATTCATACCATGCTGATGTCAGGTCAGGCATGGCAGCATGGGAAGCTTTCCTTTGTGGCTTTGGTCCGGGGAAGCATGCGTGTCGGGCTGGCTGTGTTCACTGCAGTATTTCTCTGTATATCTTTTGTCTTGTTTACTGTTATTACTCTTTATTGTTATTATTGCTATTGTTGTTGTTGATTGTTTATTACACTGTTGTATTAAATTTCTCCTTATATTAACCCGGGGTTTGTGCCCTAGTTGTGTCTGAGGGTGGGGAAGGGACCACGGCAATGTGGTCTATGGTCCCGGCAGGGCCTAAACTATCACAGTTACAGATCCAGTTATTTGTGCTAAAATCAGGAAAATTACCTTTCCCCTAATTTCCCTCTTCCCACAACCTCCTTGACATTGTGAGAGAAGATAAATGCTCGCATTTCAAATCAGAGACTGCCTAACTAGAGCAAGGGAGAAAGAAAGTGGGAACAACTTTGAGGAAAATACAGTCTATGCTGAAAGTCAATTTGTTGAAGAAATGAAAAACTGAGACCAACCAAACAGAGAGACAGAATAAGACAAATCATCCTGGATAAGAGCCACAAAACCAGGAAGTAACAGCACAAGAGTGGCAGGCAGCTCTGCCCAAAGCCAGAAGAGTCCATTAACTTGTGTCCAGTAAAACCCTGGGAGCATCAACAATGCCAGTGACAATAGTGGCTTTAGTCCATGGTTACCCTTTTTTCTGGCACATGTATTTGTCAATCAAGATTACCAATAAACCTTAGTAACTACAGATAATATCTTATAGTTGAAACTGCCAACATCCCAAGAAACATGAACCTTGAAAAAATTTCATATTTTATTTCACAATGAATAAAAGTTCTTCAAAAAGTACTTTGAATATAGTAATTTATAGTCTATTTCGCCAATCTCTTTAGTACAAACATGTGCACTAAATGGATAGTCAGAACAGATTCTGAATAAAAAGAGGTCAAATAGAGTAGCTAAATAATGAGAACAGTATTTATAGCAGCAAAAAACAGTGAATTGCCTGAAGATGTCAGGAAGCTTCACTTAAGCAAATAAAGAGAGTTGGGTTTGAGATTAATTAAATCACTAATCCTTTTTGTTCATAAGTCATCTTCAGAAAACACTTCAGTTTGACATTAGGCAAGTACTGTATGTGCAATATTTTATACAAGCCACCTTCAACACTTTGACATTGCTTCTGTATTCATGAGAAAAATAGTTAAGTTTGCAGTTTCTGAAGCTTCTTTTTTTGGTCAATTTTTTTTGTGTTTTAAATCTTACTTTTCAGTGTGAACTCATTTTAAAACCTTCCTGACACCATCTTATTCTCTTATTCCTTATTGTCATACAGGATCCTGAGAAAAGCAAAGGTGTTAAGCTATAAAGCACTAAGAAGAAGGTCTTCCAAAACTAATAAAATCAATGTAATATGCTTGCCTAAGGCCAGTTGTTTTTGACTCATGCTGCTAGGCTCTAACACTAGATGCTACAGAACATTTCTAACCTTACCTAGAGGTTCTCTTTTCATTACTTTCAGCTCTCTGTGGGGAGTGGGATGTGACAACAGTAAAAGCCCCAGTGCAGATTTTCTAAACACCAGTGTTGACTTGAGAGCACTTGCTTGATATTGCTACACTATCCTGAAGCTTTATTTCACTTACCTTTGACATCAGTGTCACTGTTCTTACATTAGTAATGTCTCTTTCTAATTTTAATTTTACAAAATTCAAGTATCAGAGATGACAATAAAGGAAGTACTTGTAATGAAAACTGACTTCCCTAAAGAGACAGAGTTATAATAGGTCTAGAGATTCGTTTTCTACCTAATCACAGTTTCTGGATCTAGAACAAGGACATTTCAAAAATAAACTGAACTGGTGGATGTGGGGGGAATGCAACAACGAGGTGATGACAACAACAAACTAGCTAGTGACGGCAACTACCCTGAAATAAGAAAAAGGTAGTAAAAAAAAAAAATCCATAATCTGCACAAAAATGTTAACTATTGTATTATATTTTAAACAGAACTTACAAACTGACACAGTTCTCATGGGACATGCTTCTTTTAAAGCCCTGATAAAAATCCCATGTTAGCTTAGAAAAGTTCATACAAACTCAGTGACATACCTGCTCAAAATACGCCAACAAACCTCCCAGCTACAGTGCACACTCACCCTACAGTTTTGGACTCATCTCAAAGTGTTGCACAGCTAACAAGTTTTATATAGGCAGCAGTGCAAAGAAATCCTCTTGTAAAGTAGGAAGATATTTCCAGTAAAGCCTAAGATTAGTTACATAGGAATGTTTACTTATATTTAGTTTTTTTATTATAACAATTAAGTTTCTCTTTTAAACATCTTCCTGAAGCTCAAGGCTGCAAAACACAATATGGTAAGAATAAAACATTCACATAATGAATCCACTGGGTATGCCAGAAGTTTTCTACCCCCCTTTATTATCTAAAAAGTGAAAAAATTGGTGCTAGAAGCTATTTACTCACAAGCAGCAAGAACAGGATAAAGACAGACCTGAGTAGAAGCCAGAGTATAGCCATGGGAACAACAAAGAACCAGATGTTTCCACACATCAAAGATCTTCTCCCATGATCAAGCAGTGGTCTGAGACTAAGTAAAGACACCTGAGAAAAGCTATGCCACTTCAAAGCAAGTTTTCCAAAATAGATTGCTTCTTATCAAAATAATGCTTGCAAGTTGTTTCTGAACCAGCATCTACTAAAAGAAATAGTCACAAGTAGCCAAATGAACAGACAACTCCTTACTACATTAGCTAATTATGGAATATCATTACCAGCAGGAAAAAGGACATTAAGGAAACAACACAGTGTCAAGAAGAATCATTACTACAATGCACGAAGACAACCCACAAGCTTATCACAATGGTAGTATAATCCAACAAGCTGATCTGACTTTTGCAAGTGGCCAGAAATCATTCCCTATTCCTTAACACATTGCTAGCTCTGATGCCTATTAAAAAAAGAGATACTAAGTATGTATTTTTGCTTCCAGTCTGAATAGATTCAAAAGCCAGCTAAAGCAAAAGGAAGAACTGAATTGATTACCAAGTCACTACACATGCCCACAATTTCCACTGCTATGTAGCGTGACTGCAACAACAGTATAGGAATCGATTTAATGATATAGATAATGTAGTATTGCACTATCTGTATTATCCTCAGACATCCTTAGGAATAAAAGGCCAAGTATCACATGACCCCAAGACTACCATTAGAAGACCAATCTCCAAATCAAGAGATGCCTTTTGAAGACCACATAAAAATAGTAATGGGTCTCTAAATGCAGCTCTAAATATTTTTTCTCCTTTCACACAAGCAAAACAGAAGATTTGGTTGCTATTCACTTCCTTCAATTCAGTTTCTTCTGAAGATGAAACAGATCACATTAGACAAAAAACAGTTAAAAAGAAGCAGTGAGTACTCTATATGGAGAAAAAAGCAGATACCAAACTTTTCAGGATAGAAGCAGACCAATACAGTGTCCTTTTGCTTGATCAACTCTTTTCAGAAAGGAAGATGAGAATGTTTCACTGCAACATGCTCTTTTTTATCATACTGGTCAATAGTGGGTTTGTTTCACGTCAGATATAGTCGCAGATTTTTATCACCATGTATCATCAATATACTAGTACCCATTATGAGAACTTCTGCTTTCAAGTGATATGACTACAAGCTTGAAAAAGACCTTTTTTTTCTATCAAAAAAGAAGCCTGCTTTGAAATACTCTGTTCACCATCAACTCTTTAAACTCTGATCCAACCATTTCCAATTCAACAAACCATGAGGTGCATTGGTAGCCCTGTGGAATTCATTGCATTTGAGGAGTTAGCGATCTTGGGCAAGCCACATCTGGTTTATCAGGCCTTGTACTTAAAGCTTGGGAAGGCCATGTGTCAGTATGGGCAGCTGCTGCAAGGAAATCTGCTGGAGTGCCCCGTGCCAGAAAGTATCATAAAAGAGATAATCCTCCTGCTTGTCAGAGGAAGGTGTACTGCGTACACTCTGTGGATATATCCTCTGCAACAGAAAAGTTATCCAAAAGGAGACCTTTTTAGTTTTAGTCCAGTCTGGAGTCTCCAAAGACAAAACTGACAGGAAACCACTGTCTATTTATGGAAAAAATATAAACAAGTGAAAGGAAAAAACAGACCACAAAAAGAAGTCAGGACAGTGGATAGACTGATTACACCCTCTGCTCCCCCATTCAGCAGGGAAAGGGAGAGTACACCAAGACCAATTAAAAACCCTAACCTGGTAGCTCACACACAAAACCCCTATCAACTGTCTAGATCTGGATCTTCCTCCATGAGGTATAACAGGTGGCTGGAGTCCCATAGGAAAGTAACCAACCTTTTATTTTGCTGACAGTATACTGGAGCAGTCATAACTGTCAGCAGGTGATGGCTCTAACAGTTACAGGCCTGAGGTCACTGAAATACACAGGGACCCATCCCTATATCTGAAAAATAAACCAACTAAAATTAATCCCTTGGGGGGGGGGTCAGGGAAGGGAGAGGGATGTAGAAGAACAATTACAATTTGGATCCTACCTGCCTTTTATGGCAAAAGTGTGGGTAGCTAAAGTGCATGATTATGTTACTGGGCATGACGTTGGCAGGCAAAACTTTCATGACAACAAGGGATAAATATTCTTTCAGGTTATGCTATGTTTGTGTGTGTGGCAGGGGGTTTTGGCAGTGGGAGAGGGAGCACCCCGTGTGAAGCTTCTTGAAGCTCCCCCAGCTCCAAGTCAGACCCACATCTGGCCAAGGTCTGGGCCAGTTATCACAGAGGGGGCACAGCCATGACTGCTAACATATTTAAGAAGGGCAATCTGGGAGGAAGAGCTGGGAAGTTTTGAGGAGTTAATGAGGAGGACACCTCTGCAAACACTGAGGTCAGTGGAAAAAAGAAGGAAGAAGAATGGGGGAGGTGTGCTGAAGCAGACACTTCCCTGCAGCCTGTGATGGATGAGAGGGCAAGCTGTCCCCCTCTAGCCCATGGAGGTCACCAGTGGAACAGATGGCTACCTGCAGCCCATGGAAGACCTCACATCAGAGCAGGTGGCTGCCAGGAGTCTGTGGGAAGGCCCTGCTGTTTGACACTGGGAAGGCTGCAACATGCAGGAGGCATCCACACAGGAGCAACCTGCGAAGGGCTGCAGCTCATGGGAAAGACTCACGTTGAACAAAGTTTGTGGAGGACTGTCTTCCATGAGAGGAACTTCACAGTGGGGCAGGGAAAGAGTGTAGGGAGTCTTCCCCCTGAAGAAGTACAAGTGGCAGGAATAATCACACTCCTCCATTCCCTGCCTCCTGAGTACCTGGGAGAAGAAGGTAGAGATATCAGCAGCAAAACTGAGCCCAGGAAGAAGGGAGGAGTGGAGGGAGGGTGCTTTTAATGGTTATACTTCCCACTGTACTACTCTGTTTGTTAACTGGTGGTGGTGTTTGAATTAAACAGATAGGTTTTTTTCTTCCCCCAATGAGTCTGTCTTTTTCCCACGACCATAACAGATGGATCATCTCTCCCTGAACTTATCTGGATTCCTGAGCCTTTTTTTAATTTTCTCCTTCCAATTCATGATGAGGAAGGGGTCAGCAAGCAGCTGCATGGTGCTCAGTTGACCTCTGGGCTCAAACCATAACAGAGGTTCATACCATGACCGTGGGAAAAGTGGTTACAGTTCCTGCTAATTTGGAGTCTCCCTCAGAATGGGTTGCATCCAAACAGTCCAGGCTGCCCAGAGGCTATGTAGAGATCACCCAGATGATTAAAGCTATTAGAGACTGAAGTTATTCAGACAGCCCCCTCTCCCCTTCCACAGCCCCATCTGGGCTGTGAAAAATGCCTGGTTAATGATCACTGAGCAAGGCTGCCTCACACTGAGCCAGAGTGCTCGATGTTACCACTTTACTCCAGCAAGATGTAGATGAAGCTGCATGGGATCCAGCAAGGGGTTTCTTTGGCATTCCAGCTGATTATGAACCACAGGAGCAATCTGCATGCTTGTGCTGGGTTCAGCAGTGCACCTTCATCTTACTGCCCCGGAGGTATTCACACAGCTCCCCAATTTGCCCATGGGTTGATAGCCCAGTGTTTGGAAGATTTCAATACTTCCCCACTCAGCTACACAGATTATGTTATCCACACCACCAGGGCAACCACTGGTCCCATTGAACAAGTGCAAAATGCACTGAGTAATGTTACTGAACCAATGCAAATCATGGTTGATTAACCCCATTAATTAACCCTAAGGAAAAACAGAGAGGCTGCCACAGAGTAAAATCTGGAAGGATAATTTGGCAGGAACTTTGAGGAATGATACCCACACCAGCTAAATAAATCACACTTTAAAAGGAAAAAAGGCTGATCAAAATAGATTATTGGTCTTTGTAGGTTTCAGATGCAATTCATACAGTATTTGGCTGAGATATTAAGATCATTATATAATACAGTAAGAAAAAAAAAAGTCAGTTCTTTCCAGAAGAAAAAGTAAGAATCATCTTTGAACAAGTAAAGGATGTAGTTTCCCATGCAGTAGTTTTAGGCTAAGAACTAGCCAATGAGCCTTTTGAGCTTGAAGCCCTAGCATTGGATGAGAATATGGGTTATTGGAGCCTCTGGCAGCAAGGGGACAGGTGGCACATACTGTTGGGCTTTTAGTCTCAAAGGCTGTACCCACCAGTGTAGAATTACAACAGCTTTGGGCTGTTTATTCAGTACTAGCTGAAACAGAAGGAATCACCCAAGAGGTCAAAGTTACTGACAGTAACCTTGCTCCCAGTTTTACAGTGTGTACTGTCAAATGACTCATCAGTAAATCAAGAAGGTGCAGAAGACTAGCACTGTGAAATAGAAATGATGCATTTCTACACTTACATGTCCCAGCCAAAACAAAGTACCTTACAGGAGAAAACAGCGCAAGTTGGCCTGGGTAATGACAATGTGCCTCCACCACCTGCTCTGTCTCCATCTTGGGCACAGAAGGCCTCTCCATATGAGCCATTAACCCAAGAGCAGAATGCATGGTTCACTAACAGGTCAGCAAGATATGTGAAAGAAAAATTGCAACAGAAAGCAGCAACCTTTGAAATGGCTGGGCAAACCTTCCTAACCTATTAAGGGAAGGGGGGAGCAGCCGGTATGTCAAATTGATGGCTGCAGCTATAGTGCTGGAAGAACCATAAACTTTAGAAATCCTTATACTGACTCTTGGGTGGTATCTAAAGGTCTTACACTGTGGGCTAGTAAACAACAAATGATGGACAATATACACAGTAAACTTTTTTGGTGGAAGGATCTGACAAACACTAGAGATCAAGTGCAAAACCACTGCTCTCTGGGTAAAATATGTAGATGCCTACACATCATGATGAGCTGGCACAGGAATACAATGCTATTGCTGATCAGTTAGCTAAGGTACCTACTTCTGCGGTATCCCCCAATCAGGAAGTGTTAGATGAGTGGGCTCATAAGTTAGGTCATTCAGGGATAGCTGCTACCTATAAATGGGGACAAAATAGAAGTATTCATTGCTCAAAAGGCCATTCAAAATGCCTCTCAAGAACACCTAATCTGCAAATTAACAGAACTAAGAAATCTGTCACAACTGAGCTACATAAAGCCCTACAGAAAGATAGAGCACTGGGTGGCCCCAAGCCACACATGACAGACATTACATCGGGCCACTTTCAAGAGGCCAGGGTTTGCAATGAATACTGGTGATGGCAGATATATGTACAACTATCTGGCTACATTGCCTACTTCCCAAGCTGACCAGAAAGGGACTATAAAAGGCCTTCAACTTCTAAGCAAATGGTTAGGTATTCCCACTTGTATTAAATCAAATAATGGATGTTATTTCCACAACAAACATTCCAGCAGTGGGCTGGTGAAAATCAGGGAGCAGGTTTATCACATATTCCAACCTTGAGGAGACAGTTTAGTAAAGCATACTAACGCCTTACTAAAAACAACTGTGAATTGTTCCACCCACCCATCCACACTTTGGTGGAACTGGTCAACACTGCTGGCACGAACATTAATCAATCTGAATAGCAGGGCAGGAGTCATGGGTTACACCTCTTACAAACTATTGTTAGGCCATCGTCATACAGCAATGTGCACCAGGTTCCTGTCTGAAACTGAAGACAGGTATATCTTGACAGTGGATGAACAATCTGTTTATAGTGATCGCCACCAAGATACTGGCCCAGGTGCTGGGGACTACATTTTTGATTTCAGAACACTCAGCTAATACTCCTTAATATGTTCTGCAACATATGTTTCAGAAAAAATTGTGCTTTTCATCTGTTTTGCAGAAAGTGGATAGGGCCCCCTCCCCAGGAAGTCTCAGCATTGCACCAGTCCACAGCGACATCTGTTGGCAACCTGTGGGTTACAGCAATGCTCAAAGTCCCACCCGCTCAGCGTATTTTTGGGGACAGCAGACAATCTGGGGGGGAACTAAAAGGCCCATTTTCGGAAGATGTTCTGGTCAACATCTGAGGAGGACGGGAAAGGGAGCCTTGGAAGTGTGTGTGTGGGAAGCTTCCCATGGCTTGATAACCCTTGCAGAGATTGCTTTATAAGCATTGCTATATAATACTGACCTCCTAGAGAAATACAATTTATTCTCATCTGTGAGAGTTACCATCTTTCTTTCATACAAACTATAACGTTAAAACATCTTTTTCATCCAGTCACATCCTGAAGAAACACATTTTCATGCCTGCAAAGCTACTGTCAGCAAAAACAACCTCAAGCCATTACTAGAGTTGGACTCTTACTGTGTAGCAGCAAGTGGACTCAGAATCCTCAGATAAGCTTTCTCCTTCTCTGTGAACCTCCAGAATAGCCATTTAACACACCGTTTAGGAGAACTGTTATTTTAACTACACAGACTTCATCACCCACATATGTGTATTTTACAGTCTCTCGTAACATCCTTACGGAGAAACTGGTGAAATATGGTCTAGAAAAACAGACAGTGGGATGAACTGGCTACAGCACCACACTCAAAGGACCATGGCAATCATTGGCACAAAGTCCACCTAGAGGCCAGTGACGACCACTGTATCCCAGGAGTGAATACTGGCTCCACTCCTGTTCTACATCATTAATGATCTGGATAGTGGGGCAGAGTTCACCCTCTGCAAGTTTGAAGATGACACCAAACTTGGAGGAGTGGCCAATACACCAAAGGGTCATGCGGTCATCCAGAAGGACCTTGACAGGCTGGAGAAAGGAGTGGACATGAACCCCATGAAGTTCAACCAAGGGAAATGCAAAGTTTTGCATCTGGAAGGGACAACACAGTCTGTGCACTAGTACACGCTGAGGGGCTGACCAGCTAGGAAGTAGTTTTTCAGTACAGGTCCTGGTAGACAAGGTGAACAGAAGCCAGCAATATGCACTCCTGGCAAAGGCAGATGGGGCATCCTGGATTGCTTAAGGAACAGCATCACTAGCAGCTTTCAGAAGCTATCCTTCAGCTTCCAGTCAGTACTGGTAAGGCTACACCTGGAGTGCTGTGTCCAGTTCTGGGCAACCCAGAACAAGAGAGATATGGACATAATGGCACAACTCCAGAAAAAGGCTACAAAGGTGGCTGACTGAGAGACTAGAGCATCTGCAATATGAGGACAGTGGAACTGTTTCTAGCCTTAAGAGGAGACTTGTTGGGGAAGGGGAGGAAGAACCTTATCAATATATATAAATACCATTGATTGGTATGGGATAAAAGCAAAGAAGAGACTGACTGACTTTTCTCAGTGGTGCCCACTAACAAGAGAAGAGGTGATGGGCATAAACTGAATCACAAGAAGAAAGCACTTGCTTATTATGAGGGTGGTCAAACATGGGAAAAGGCTGTCCAGAGAAGCTGTGGAGTTTCCATCCACAGAGGTACTCAAAACCTGACTGAACACAGTCCTGGGCAACCTGATCTAGCTGACCCTGCTTAACTAGGAGAGTAGTGTTACATTACATGATCTCCAAAGACTCCTTCCCACCTCAACCATCCTGTGGCTCTATATTAATCTCACAGGGAGAAAGCTGGGTGAGACCATCGAAGAAAACAAGAAAAATAAAAAAAAAGGATTAGGCACATTTTTGCTGTCAAAAAAACCCCCCAAAACTAGAAATCACTGTTTAATTAACATTCTCATAACTGCCACATGTAATAAAAGCTATGTTATATAGGAATAGCTTTTATAGGAATAGCTGAATTCTCTAAAATTAGGTATCACAAAAAGTTCTTCTAAAAGGACTACTCTAACATAGCTAAAAAGTTAGTAATACTGTGATCAAAATACATTAACACTGTTTCAATACAAACATCAGTAAACAAGCAGAAAGGAAAAGCTGTTTTAAAATAGGATAAAAAAGATACATTAAAACCTACCAGAAATCCTTAATCTCTTCCATAATCAGATTAGGATTCTTAGTAACACACAATCCAGCTCTTTAAGTTTGAGTTCAGAATACAACATGCTTCCAAAAGAAATTAGAACCAACCGAATTTCTGAAAAAGGGAAACAAAGATGACTCAAGGAACTACAGACCAGTCAGTCCCACCTCTGTGTCTGGCAACATCATGGAGCAGATCCTCCTAGAAACTATGTTAGGGCACACAATCAATAAAGAGGTGATTGATGACAGCCAACATGGCTTCACTAAGGGAAAACTGTGCTTGATGAATTTGGTGGCCTTCTACCAAAGGGTTATAGTACTGGTGGATAAGGGAAGAGCAACTGATGTAATCTACCTCGACTTGTGCAAAGTATTTGACTCTGTCCTGCATGACATCTTTGTCTCTAAATTGGAAAGACATGGATTTGGTGGATGGAACACTTGGTGGATAAAGAACTGGCTGGATGGTCACACTCAACTTTTCCAACCTGGACAATTATGTGATTCAAAATGTTACAGTCAATGACTTGATGTCCAGTTGGAGAGCAGTGACAAGTGACATTCCTCAAAGGCCAGTGTTGGGACAGTGCTGTCTAACATCTTTGTTGGTTGACATAGACAGTGGGATTGAGTGCACCCTCAGCAAGTCAGCAAATGACACCAAGCAGTTGATATACTGGAGGGGTGGGATGCTATTCAGAAGGACCTTGACAGGCTTGAGAGGTGGGCCCATGCAAACCTCATGAAATTCAATAAAGCCAAGTACAAGGTTCTGCACACGGGCTGAGGCAATCTCAAGCACAAATACAGGCTGGGCAACAAGTGGATTGAGTGCAGCCCTGCAGAGAAGGACCTGGGGGTATCTGTGGGTGCAAAACTGACTATGAGACAACAATGTGCATTCACAGCCCAGAAAGGCAACCATATCCTGAGCTGCATCAAAAGAAGTATGGCCACCAGGTCAAGGGAGGAGATTCTCCCCCTCTACTTGCTCTCTCAAGACACCATCTGGAGTACTTTGTTCAGCTCTGGGGCCCCCACTATAAGGACATGGATCTATTCAAGCAGGTCCAAAAGAGGGCCACAGAGATGATCAGGGGGCTGGAGCACATCCCTTATGAGGACAGGCTGAGAGTTGAGGTTGTTCAGTCCAGGGAAGAGAAGGCTCCAGGGCAACTTTATAGCGGCCTTGCAGTACTTAAAGAGGGCCTGCAGGAAAGATCATGAGGGACTCTTCTCAGGGAATCTAGTACATGAGGGGGGATGGTTTTAAGATGAATGAGGGCAGATTTAGCTTAGATATAAAGAAGTTCTTTATTGTGAGGGTGGTGAGACACTGGAACAGGTTGCCCGGAGAAGCTGTGGATGCCCACCCCTGAAGTGTTCAAGGCCAGGTTGGATGGGGCTTTGAGCCACCTGATCTAGTGGAATGTGTCCCTGTCCATGACAGGGAGGTTGCAACTAAATGATAAAGCTTTGAGTTCCCTTTCAACCCAAAACATGCTATTATTCTATGAATTTAACCAGCTTGAATATAAATAAACAACAGGAAATTAAAGAATATAGCACAGAAGTCTGCAACACAGCACTGCTGATTTCAAATGAATGCTAGCTTTCATAATATTTTTTTCTCATCTTTACACGGACTGCTGTAAGCATGAAAGGCTGACTTGATCAGTTTTTGAGTTCCTTTTCTTCACTCCTGAAAAGATTATCCAGTTTTAGGGCCCATGAATGAGATTCAAGGAGAAGAGAACTCTATTAAAGGAAGACGACTTGTAGAGCAAAACAATCACTGACACTCCAGAACCAAAAATGGTCCCAAAGCAATAAGCACTGTTGTGGATAAAACACTGGACTACAATCAATTTCAGTACCTGAACAGATGTAAAGGTGTAGTTTGACATAGAGTTGACTCAGCCGGGAACGGGTACAGGGAAGAATCAGAGGTGACAGATGGGTATCTGCTTCTAAAAGACTATGGCTTCCTGGAAAGATGCGGATGAACAAGTTAAGTATAACTGTATCACCACTGCTGGATTATTAATGCACATTAATGAATCTCACAGAAAAAGTATCCAACTATACTCAGTAATTACAGATGTAATATTTTAAATACCTGTTAACAAGACATAAGTAGTAACACATTCACTGCAACGCTGTTCAGATATACAACCCATTGCAGTCTGTCTTTCCTGTCTCCTCCTCTCTTCTATCTCACTTCATTTTATCCAATCTTCAATCTTCCAGTCTTTCTCTTAAGTTTTTTGGTCAATAGTTCATAAAAGCCCATCTTCTATTCCAATTTTCCAGTTCCTCAGCTGATCCACACCCTCCTCAGCCCATCCCCTAACCTCATAGGATTTCTCCCTCTCCTGGTTGTACATACCCATTGGGTCATGGTCCTAAGAGTAGCTAGAGATGCCACATTTCTCTGCACACAGGCTTGCTTCAGCAGACTTACATTCATCTCAACTCTTCTCCTCAGTTCATCTACTTCCCCTCAAGTTCTCCTCTAACGTCAGCTTCTAGGTCTCCCTATTCACTTCACAGCAAAGCAACACTTCAAACCTGACACGAAAGACTTCACCACCAGTACCTACTTATTTGTCAATGTTATAAGCTACAGATCTCAGAAACTTACTGTGGGGAAGTATCAGACAGCCTTTTTCACACAGAATCACACAGAATCATCTAGGTTGGAAAGGACCCTGGAGATCATCTAGTCCAACCGTTCGCCTAGCACAGTTCCCACCTACAGCATATCCTTAAACTCTAAATCGATCCTACTCTTAAACACCTCCAGAGATGGGGACTCCACCACCTCCCTGGGCAGCTCATTCCAACGCCTAGCAACCTGTTCTGTATTTAGTCTGAATTTTCCCTGGAGCAACTTAAGGCCATTCCCTCTTGTCCTGTCACTTCCTACTAGGCTAAAGAGGCTCAAACCCAGCTCTCTGGAGCTTCCTTTCAGGTAGCTATAGAGGGCAATGAGGTCTCCCCTCAGCCTCCTCTTCTCCACACTAAACAACCCCAGTTCCCTCAGCCGCTCCTCATACGACATGTATTCCAGACCCCTGACCAGCTTCATTGCCCTTCTCTGGACACTCTCGAGTCATTCACTGTCCTTTTTGTAGTGAGGGGCCCAAAACTGAACACAGTTATCAAGGTGCGGCCTCGCCAGTGCACAGTACAGGGGTAAGATCCCTTCCCTGTCCCTGCTGGCCACACTATTGCTGACACAAGCCAGGATGCCATTGGCCTTCTTGGCCACCTGGGCACACTGCTGGCTCCTGTTCAGCCGGCTGTCAATCAGCACCCCCAGGTCCCTCTCTGACTGGCAGCTCTCCAGCCACTCCTCCCCAAGCCTGTAGCGCTGCTGGGGGTTGTTGTGGCCCAAGGGCAGCTCCCGGAATTTGGACTTATTGAAACTCCTCCAGTTGGCCTCAGCCCATGGCTCCAGCCTGTCCAGGTCTCTCTGCAGAGCCTCCCTACCCTCGAGCAGATCAACACTCCCACCCAACTTGGTGTATTCTGCAAACTGACTGAGGGTGCACTCGATCCCCTTGTCAAGATCATCAATAAAGACGTTAAACAGGAGTGACCCCAACACCAAGCCCTGAGGGACACCACTCGTGACCGGCCGCCAGCTGGATTTAACTCTGTTCACCACAACTCTCTGGGCCTGGTCGTCCAGCCAGTTTTTTACCCAACAAAGTGTGTGACTGTCCAAACCTTGAGCAGCCATTTTTGCCAGGAGAATGTTGTGGGAAACGGTGTCAAAAGCCTTGCTAAAGTCAAGGTAAATGACTTGGTAAATGACAAGGTAAACATCCACAGCCTTTCCCTCATCCAATAAGCAGGTCGCTCTGTCATAGAAGGAGATCAGGTTTGTCAAGCAGGACCTGCCTTTCATAAACCCATGCTGGCTGGGCCTGAGCATCGGGTTATCCCTCATGTGATGCATGATGGTGTTTAGGATGAGCTGCTCCATCAGCTTCCCGGGCACCGGCATCAAGCTGACAGGCCTGTAATTTCCCGGGTCATCCTTCCGACCCTTCTTACAGATGGGTGTCACATTGGCCAATTTCCAATCAGTCGGGACCTCCCTGGTCAGCCAGGACTGCTGGTAAATGATGGAAAGTGGCCTGATGAGCACCCCAGCCAGCTCCTTCAGCACTCTCGGGTGTATCCCATCTGGTCCCATAGACTTGTGTATGTCTATGTGATGCAGTAGATCACTGACTGTCTCCTGGATTGCAGGGGGGTTGTTCTCCCAGTCTCTGTATTCTGGCTGTGGAGGCTGGATTTCATCAATACAACTAACCTTGCTACTAAAGACTGAGGCAAAGAAGGCATTAAGCACCTCAGCCTTTTCCTCATCACTTGTTACCAGATTTTCTCCTGCATCTAGCAGGGGATGGAGACGCTCCCTGGACTTTCTCTTGCTACTGACATACTTATAGAAACTTTCCTTGTTATCCTTGATTGCAGAGGCCAAATTAATTTCCAGTTGGGCTTTAGCCCTTCTGATTTCCACCCTGCATAGCCTCACAGCCTCTCTGTAATCACTGTGTGTGGCTAGCCCCTTCTTCCAAAGGCTGTAAACTCTCCTTTTCTCCCTGAGTTGCAGCCAAAGCTCCCTGTTCAGCCAGGGTGGTCTTCTCTGGCGTCTGCTTCTCTTAGAGCACCTGGGGACCACCTGTTCCTGAGCCATTAACACTTCCTTCTTAAAGAGCGCCCAGCCTTCCTGGGCCCCTATACCCTTCAGGAGAGTCTCCCAGGGGATCCTTTCAAGTAGGCGCCCGAACAAGACAAAGTCAGCCCTTCTGAAGTCCAGGATGTCAGTCCTGCTTAGCTCTCTCCTGACCTCTCTAAGAATAGAGAACTCTGTTATTTCATGATCGCTGTGCCCTAGTCGGCCTCCAGCTGCCACATCCTCCACCAGTCCTTCTCTGTTCACAAAGAGGAGATCCAGCAGGGCACCTTCTCTGGTCGGTTCACTCAACAGTTGCGTCAGGAAGTTGTCTCCCACACATTCTAGGAATCTCCGGGACTGGTCTCATTCTGCCGTATTGTATTTCCAGCAGATGTCTGGGAGTTAAAGTCACCCACAAGAACAAGGGCAAGCAATCGTGAGATTTCTCCTAAGTGCCTATAAAATATCTCATCCATCTCTCTGTTCCGGTTGGCTGGCCTGTAGTAGACTCCTACTACAACATCTGCCCTGTTGGCCTTTTCTCCCTGACTCTAATGCAAAGACACTCAACCCTGTCTTCACTACACCTGTGCTCGAAGCAATCATAACAGTCCTTAACATACAGAGCCATCCCACCACCTCTCCTTCCCTGTCTGTCCCTCCTAAAGAGTTTGTACCCAACAACTGGCACACTCCAGTCATGGGAGACATCCCACCATGTTTCTGTAATAGCAACAACATCGTAATTTTCCTGTTTCATCACGGCTACAAGCTCCTCCTGTTTGTTACCCATGCTGTGTACATTGGTATACATGCACTTCAGATGGGCCAATGTTTTGCCCCCTTCCCCCTTCAAATCTTGTTTAGAGCTCTGTCAATGAGCCCAGATAACTCCTGCCCCAAAATCCCCTTCCCTCTCTGGGACAGGTGCATCCCGTCTAATGTCAAAAGATCAGGTGCCCTGTATGCCAAACCATGACTGAAGAATCCAAAGCCCTGATGGTAACACCAGACTTGGAGCCACCAATTCATCTGCTGAATTCTCCTGTAATCTTCTTCATCCATCCCCCCAACCAAAGGGATGGAGGAGAACACAATTTGTGCCCCCGACCCCTTAAACATTTTTCTCAAGAACCAGAAATCTCTCTTCACTGCTTTAGGCCTTCTCCTGGTGACATCATCACTACCTACCCGAAAAACCAGGAGAGGGTAGTAATCCTTGGGTCTCACCAGGGTAGTGAGTGTTGCTGTGAGGTCCTTGATGCGGGCCCCAGGGAGGCCGCAGACTTCCCTGTGAAGCGGGTCAACACCCCTTAGAGTACAGTCACCCACTACAATGACTGTTCTGGGGTTCTTTTCAGAGCTGGTTTTAATACCTTGTCGGAAGTGACCTGGCCTTGGTGGACCTTGGTCTTCTTCATTTGTCTCATTTTCTTCCTCCTTCTCTTCTTTGTTCAAAAGTTCCAGGGCCCCGAATCTATTGGGAAGGGGCACCATGGAGGGTGAGGGAGGTTGGGAGAGGATTTTCCTGCCTCCCCAAGCAGGGACCTGTGTAAAGTGTTAAGTGTACAAGGCTGTCCTTCATTCTATAGTTTAGAAATGTACCTTGGAGCTACTTAACATCTACATACCTGTACATGAATTAATTTTAATTTCACTGAAGGTGCTTTCAATAAAACAGTATCAAAGAGTAGGGGAAATGGAACAGATTCTGAAGTAAAGAATAGTTAGAGACAAAGGGAAATTAAAAATTGAGTGGCAGAAGAAATTAAATATGAATTTACTTACATTGTCATTGAAGATTATATTTCTTTGATGAAATAGAAGATCCTTCCCCCAGGCAAAAGAAAATCCAGTAGGGCTGACTGGGGGCAGAGGGGTACAGGAGCTGGAATTCCTTATATTTTCATCCATTTTACCACAGGGAAAACTACTGAACGTTAAGAAACTGGATTAGATTATGTTAAAAAAAAAATCAGAAACAAAGAAATGCAGCTAGCACTGAAACAAGAGTGAAGTGATAAGAGTTTCATTAACTGAGACTGTTTAAAAAATGTAGCCTTAGTATTTGCATGCAGGAAACTGGCACATAATACAGTAAAGACCATACAGATGCTGAAGCAGCGCTGAAAAGGTACTACTCATTCACAAGAAGATCAGAGTGCCATGAAAAAGAAGTGGGTAATTTTGAGAATCAAAACCACAAAAGTATCTGGTTTTTTTAAATTTATACTTTTACATCAAACATGTGGGACTGTTTGCTCTTGGCTACCAGTTTATCAGCTGGAAATAACAGATATATCAGGTGATAACGATTATCAACAATAAAAAGCCATTTTAAGGGATACTTCATAATTTCAACTTCTCTCTATCACAGATCTGCTTGTATTAGTGTCACTGTCTTCATGTGCAGTATCAACTACAATCCCAGTCACCATGCTCAAGAAAGATGTGTTCAAACTCTAAGCAGTAGGAGAAAGGGTTACTGGAATCATAAAATATCTCAAGTTGGAAGGACCCATAATGATCAGAGTCCAACTCCCTGCTCCTTGCAGGACTACCTAAAACTAAACCATATGACTAAGAGCATTGTCCAGAAGCTCCTTGAACTCTGACAGTCTTGGTGCCATGACCCCTTCCCTGGGGAGCCTGTTCCAGTGACTGACCACCCTCTCAGTGAAGAACCTTTTCCTCATGTCCAATCTGAATTTCTGACACAGCTTCAAACCACTTCCTCGGCCCTGTCACTGGTCATCAGAGAGGAGAGATGAGCTCCTCCCCAGCTACTGCCCCCCTGAGGAAAGTGTAAACTGCAATGAAGTCACTCCTCAGCCTTCTCTAAACTGAACTCAACAAGCTCATAATTTTCCCAGTAATGAGACAAAGATAGCATAGACTTTTCAGCCTAGCAACATAAAGTCTAAAGGTAAATATAATTGCTCTCTATAGATAAATCAGAGGGAAAGAACTAAGCTACCAAACGATACCAAACAAGAATAAGTGAGTATAAGAAAGCCATGAATCACTCAGGCTGGAAATTAGATGGGCATTTTTGAAACAAGCCAGAAAAAAAATTTTAAAAAACCCCAGCATACCCTAAAATGAATATTATATCATACCTTTTATCATACAGACTAAAACACATTATTTGTAGGCCTGCAATAGAAAGCAAACATACAGCTAATAAAAAACTCATTTGTATACTCAAGTGGAAGGAATAATAAAAGCAAAACAAATCTTCCATAGTTTTATAGCCATCCTCCAGGGTTAATCTACTCCTGTGTGTAATTAAAAAAAAAAGGTGAAAGGTTTCACAAATCTTAAATTCAATGTAAACGTTTCTTCATAATCCCTTTTTGCTCCCAAGTATGAAAAACCCAAGACTAATAATCCCTTCTTGTTCCTAAGTATGAAAAACCTGAGGCATACATGAACACAGAAGACTGAAAATGAGTTGGCCACTTGCAACATTCAATGGGAGTGTCAGAAGGAAATTTTTTTCTTAGTTAAATCTCGATTAATCCTACACACTAGGGACCATAACAAAATGATAGATGATTTTAAAACAGACTATAATCTTTTGACATACCCTTCTTTTGTAGAGATTAGTACAGTAAATATTTTATTAGTACACCAGGACCATGAATATACACCAGCACAGATTAAAACAGGAGAGCAGGATTAAGAAGAATGGCACACCTGATGCAAATAGAGAGACCAAGTGAAGTCATAAAATCCAAGAAAGAATACTGATAACGGAAAGGAACTGGCAGGCACTGGTGGAGTGTGAGACCATACCACATACATGGAACCACAAGTATGCGGTATGACTCAATACCACCCTCAGCATTCTTTGTCTAAAGGCAACATAAATGCAGCAAAGACCATGCAACATCATTAGTAGTCAGGAATAACCCAAAAGGATAAGGACTTGATAGCCAGCATCCCTTTCTCCTCCCCTTGTCACTACAAGTAATCCTGGCCAGACCCATCTGTCCTGGTCTTCATAAATGTAGGACTGCAAAAGCATGAGTCTGAAAGTATTAAAGAAATCTATGAGAAAATAAGTACGTGTTACTGAAATTTGTTTTGTTCAAAATAAAAATCATGTTCCCTTCTATTCAGTGATCTATTGTGAACTGCTGCACTTAAATTCTTTCACTTCCTGTGGTTACACATCCTGTTTGGCTATTGCAGAACCATGTTATCTTAAAACAGATGATTTGCCAAGTGACATCTGTTGCACAAAATGTAGGCAGTTCATCACTGCACCATTTATTGTCTTTTGGTTCAGCAAAAGATACTTTTTTACTTTGTGAAAAATAGATTATTCTGATTGAATACTTTGATTAACAGTAATATAATAAGTGATGGGTGGAGGGAGAGTGAGAAAACCCCTTAACTGTAAAAAGTATGGTAACTGATCACAGTGCATGGAGTGCTGTTTACAACAGAGCTCTTCCAGCTAATGACTGCTAAGCATCTTACTTAGACAAGAGGTCAGGCAGCTTGTTTCTATTAACTAAACAGAAAAGTTTCCTTTCTTTTGGCATCTCTTCACATATAATCTGCACATATCCTTTCAAAGTCTACTTTTACATTTCATTCACATTATCACAGAGATGAAAAAGAGAGTCTCTATGCAACTCGTGTGTCTCAAAAATAATAGTAATAAAAATGTTAGATGTATAGCTGAAGAACAGCAAGTTTCAAAAGCCAGCACTAACCATGAATTTTGCTTCCCATTTATACCTACACTACTTTTCTTTGTCAGTACTTGTTTTTCGCTCACATGGTCACAAGTTACATCACATATCTTACTTGATTTCACCTTACGCTTCTGGAATTTTATCATAATCTTGAAAGCGCTCCACACTTTCATTCCCACATGCTTCTAATAGCAGATTTACAAAATGGCACTGAAAGATTTGTTTCAACACAAATTATAAGATAACCCATAAAAGTGAAGTTAGAGTGAATCAAAATATTTTTCAACTAAAACTTTTAGATATTTCTGTAGGAACATGTTGAATCATTATTTCAAAAATACTTCTAGTTTGATTCAACACCCCTGGGTAGTGTAGAAATAACACCCTCTCCTCCTTACCTTGGCTAGTTGGAAGAAACTGAATCTGAGTACAGGTAAGATTGACAGGATATTAGAAAAGAATATTCCACTTACCACAAAGAAATTAAGGGGATTACTCATTAAGGAGTATGTTGTAAATGCTCACTGTCTTTCAGCAACCCAAAACATTTCAATTTTATACATGCCCACTGCCTTGCAAAAAACAAAAGTCACTAAAAAGGGAAAAGGAAAAAAACACAGAAAAGGAAAGCTATCATGCACTATCCTACAAATATTAAATGTCTTAATGTTCTAATGGTCCTATCTCCTTTCAAACTACAATTTTATGTAGTCAGAAAATACTTAGTTGTGCCTTGGGAAAACACCTTATATTTATTTGAGTTCTGTAGCATGAAAAACCAAAACTTCAACTAGACTCATTAGTTACAGAATGTCCAATACTTCTTTCTGTCATTTCAGCATTAGACTGAACCACAATGCCTCAAGTAGAGATTTTTTTTTAATAGTTATTTGGAATACTTTAACTACTCAAACTGTCATTCTAGACCAGACTGCTAAACCATTCTTGCAACAATTTGTTCTGATCAGCCAGCACCAGGTATCATTCTCAAGACAGAAGATAACTAATACTGTATAACCTACCACACAGAATATGGCAGATATGGTATAACCTACTCCATAGAGAGTTTAATCTTAATTGTTATAAATGGTTTTCAGGTATAAACCAGAAGTAATTTTTGCAGCTTGTCTGGGTTGATTTGTGATACTTTTTAAGTATTTGTACTGATAGCTGTTATTTTGGATACGACTATTATACATGTAAACATCCCAGGAGATTTACTCATCTGAAATATCACCAGTAATGGCCTGATCCAATTAAATGTTAAATGAAAAACTGGCAAGTTATAAAGTGACTTTTAAGTACAGTCTTCATTTCATTGTACATGCCATTGTTCTTGAGTATGCAATGTGGATACCTCAGTCAATCTGTAAAATGAGGATGGCAGAACAAATCCCAACCTCTCTGAGCCATGACTACATGTAAAAATGGAAGCAATATGCTGAGAATAAGTTTGTCTTCAATATGTATGCCTTTACACCACAGTTCCTTAGAATTCATATGTAAGGAATCAAGAACAAAACTCTCAAACTGAGCATTTTGTGGTTCAGCCACATGTAGGGAAATAACTTCCAGAAGGAGCAGATTCAATTTTATCTTGTTTTACTTGACACTCACCAGCCTGGAGGTTCTCTCACTTGACAAGGAAGCAGATAAAGCAACAAAACAGTGGGTTGGTGTTTCAGATCATATCTCAGAGTATTCTGAGCCTGCCTGTACACATGCTTGTGCAGACCTCTGCCTCCATTTGTCAAAGGAAGGGCTGTATGTCTGCATTTGCTTTTGGCTACTTGTAGCTCTTACTGCCTAGATTTCCCATTTTCACCCGCAGCACTGATGGGATCACCTCATTAAAGAAACCAGCTGAGTACTGAGGATTAAATTCAACCTGCTTTCCATTATTTCTGCAGGCACTGGTCAGCAAACATATCAATCTTCCCATAAAGTTATTTTTAAAAACTATCTCCTGATTTCAGGCTACAGTACAAGACAAAAATATAAATAATCTAAAAAATTAAGTTTGGTTAAGATTTTGGGATTGAACTATAATTTTCTGACAGTCAGATTTATTACTGATGCTTTTAATGCCAGAACACCCATAAAGACAGACAGAATACCCCAAATCAAAAAGGAAACAAAAAGGCCTTATTCATATCAAGCGACGTATCATGAAGAGATATGATATTAAAATGTCTGTCTTCTTTTAAGATTTCCATGCCAAACAAACACTTAATCTTTAATAGGTAACTTAAAAATAAAGCCAGTGGTTTCTCTTTTTTGTTGGAACCTGTAAGAATGCTCATCTGCAAGCCTACAGTAGACAATCTCAAAACAGTCTATGGTAAAACACACCAACTTCTCAATGCTGCACCTCTGTGTTAGTGGTCCACAAGACAGACTGCGAACTTGCAGTGGCTTTACCATTCCAAAAGGGCTTGGGATCCACCCGTTCATACATCAGTTCTCACAGCATGGCCACACACTTGCAAGAGAATAGTTACCTGGTATATTCAAAACCACATGCAAATCAAAATTGTGTGAGACTGACACACGAAGTATACATCTTCAAAATTAATGTATAAGACCTAATAAAGGAGTTTTTAAAAGAATTAACAGAATGAGAAGTAGAGACTAAAAAAAAAAGAAGACAAAAAAGCACCACTCCCAGTGTCTAATAGGAACCATAACACCACAGCTTAAAATATCTGGAAGTTAAGACTAACAAAATGTCAACACTTGAATGCTTTCCATAGCTGGACATCTAGAGGTGAAAAAATGACGGCCTCAACAAAACAGCGCCAAAGTCCGAAGGGACTCTGGCTCTGCCGCGTTCAGCCATCTTCCCCATCATCGCAGAAGGCGGCCGGGATCGCGCCCAGACACACCGCTCCCGAACGCCGCTGTCCCTTTAAGACAGACCCCATGACAAGCGGGACGAACCGGCCCCCGGGACTGCTACCCCGCTCCCCTCCGCCCGGCCCGGAGCCGGCCGCACTCTCCCCCCGCCGCGCCGGCGGTGCAAGGGCTGACGGTGCCGAGTGCCGCAGGAAACTTTGGCGGGAGGGGAGCGTGCCCTCCGGCGCCCCGGGGCAGCTCGTCTCTCCCGTCTCCCTTACACAGGACACGAGGCCTCGGCGCGCGCAGGGTGGGGGGGGGGATCCGAGACAGACCCCGATGCGCTAACCTCGTCAGACGGCGGCAGACCTCTGCCGCCGCCGGGGCCAGGGCAGGCAGGACGGGCCTTCCCTCGCCCCGCGCCGCAGCCCAGAAACCGCCGCAGCCCGCTGGGGCCGAGCCGGACAGCAGGCGGGCAGTCGCGGCCCCCAGCGGCCTTCCAGCGGTCCCCGAGCAGTTTCTCCAGCGCTGCGGCCGGCAGCTCTCTCAGGCACTCGCAGGGAGGCGCCGCGCCTCGGGTAGCGCGGCCCGCCTGGCGGAAAGCGGCGTCGCGGCACGTGTGCCTGGGCAGGGACAGCGCAGCCCGGGGAGGCGAGCGTCCAGCCGCCGACGGGGGCACGCGGACCCTGCACCCGAAGGGACCGGCACCGGGACCGGCCCTCGCCCCAGGGCTTGGGACAAAGCAACACAACTCCAACTCCCTCCGCCATCTCCTCGCCCCGCAAACCCTGCGCTCGGGCCAACACGAATCACGTGAAACTCACGGGCGAAAGCTGCACCGCCGACTCCCAGCCGAGCCGCCTCAACCGCTACTGGCGGCGACAACACCGGGAACTGCCGCGCCGCCGCCGCGACCCCCGCCTTCCTGCCGCCGGCCCCGCCCCCGCGGGACCGGCCGCCCCCCCGGCCTTCCTCTCGGCCGCGGCCCCGCCCCGCGCGGCTCGGGGGACGCGGCGCCTCTCACGTCTGCCTGCGCAGTTCTCCGGGGAGGGGTGGAGGGCTGCACTGCCGGTCCCCGCGGCGGGGCGGGGCGGGGCGGGGCGGAAGGCAGCGCTCCCGGCCTGGCGGCGCGGCTGGGGGACGCAGGGGAGGGTCTCGGGGTCCGAGCGGTGCAGGCCCGGGGGGAGGGAACAAACCGCCCCGTCCCCGCGCTGTTCGGGTGGGCTCGTTGGTCTGCCTGCGCTCCGAGCGGCGCCGACCCAGCCTGGCCGCCTGTCCTGGCTCAGACGCCTGGGTGAGAGTTGCAGCTCCTCCGGAAAGCCACTGCTTTCCTCGCGAGTGGGTCGGTGAGGTGAGCGGGGTTCCTCCCTTGTGGGTCGGGGTACGCTGGTGCGTTCAGGGCTGGCTGCGGTCGCTGTCGCCGCGCCTTTCGGGCAGGAGCCCGCGGGTCCACGGGGTGTGAGTCCCAGAGGGTTGCAGTCCCTTCGTGCCGGGCGCAAGCAGGCTGCGGTCGCAGGGTCGCAAGCAGTGGCAAGCGAAGCGAGGGAAACACTCTGCAAAAGCCTCTCCCTCAGACGGGAGGGGATTTTCAAGCCCATCCGCGCGGCCTCGGGACGCGGGGCTTCGTACACCCTTTAACTTGGTGAACAGTAATAGAGCCAGTCGGGCACTTGCAGCTCAAACGAGGACAAACACAGGTTTTTGCCAGGATGAGGAAGTTTGCTCTGTCTTGAGCCGAGAGTGTCGGTGGTGGAGCTGTGACAGCTCCCGGGTAACCCCCAGGAGTTAGTCTCAACCCCTGGGAGCCAGAGTAAGGTAACCTCCGAGGGGCGGATGCCCAGGATAGCAGTCAATTACTGGTAATGAAGAATGTAAGGCAGACATGCTCATTGTTGTTGGAAGCTTGTTGAACTCCACTGTACTTGAGTAAGATAATTATTTCAGTGAAATACATAACATAAAAGAGCAAGCTGAAGCTTGGGCATGTCTTAAAATGAGGTGTATCTTACAGTACATACCCACTGTGTGTGAACATTGCCCAGCGTCACTGGATGAACAGGATTATACAGAAGACCTTCAAGAGATCCATCTGTATAGGTCAGCTGGAAGAATCAGGACCCAGATCTGTACTATATTTGAGGGGCATTGTAGTGAAACATTCGTGTGTTAAATGGGATTGTCTTAACACTACTTTAAAATATAAAAATACATATGGTGAGACATGATTCTGGTGCCTTCAGGTTAAAGTAAATACCTTGTTCTATAAGTAGATCTACTGACTTCTTTATGAAACAAATTTGGGTAATTGGGCCTGTGATGGATGTTTCAGTATTTCTTCAAAGGCTAGATGTATTATCATGATGAGGGGTTTTCCTTATACAAAATGCAAGATATGCAGACTTCATGAATTAGTTCTTTGAAAGCCTGTTCACATTTCCCAAATTGAAGCATATAAATGGATTTTTTGGTTTGGTTTTAAATGCCTCATCCTTCTTCAAAGGTGAAAACTTACTTTTGTGGGGGTATAGGACATAGCAAGCAATTAGTGGTTAATGTGTGTCAAAGATGTTTTCATTCTTTGATGACAGGAAATTCTAGGCTCTTCGAACGGAAATCATGGTTTACTGGTTCTAGCTGATTTGCAGAGTCACGCCAGCATTTCTTTGTAGAGCTCTTTGTCATACTAAGTGCTCATGTAAGTTTGTGCCAGACTTCCCTTATATTATTGATCTGGCTCATGAAACTGAACGTTGTAGTTGCAAAGGACCAGTCTAAGGATTTCAGACCTTACCCTGAGCAAAGTGATTCAATGGTGCTTTTGTGAAATGACAAGCAGATATACACATCTGTTGCCTAGGCAGAAGCAACCCAAAGGCCTGGACCCAAACCCTCCACATTTTGTTCTGGCTGGTGTGGTGTGGCATACAGAAGGGTGCAGCTTCACACTTTTTCACTCATAGGGGGGCTACATCCTCTTCTAGCAATGTTTCCCATGCTAGCTGCTCTAATGCAAATTCCTTAATCGGTGTAGATTAATTTATATTCTCAAAGTAGATTAATTTATATTCTCAAAGCAATCTTTGTACAGGAAAGTACTATAAAGAGTACTTTAAAAGTATTGGAGAAGACGGTCAAAATAGTCCTTAGCATGTGTGTGTTCCTTGAATTATTATAGAAGGTCCTATTTTGTGAGAATATTACGGCCCTACAAAGCAAGTCCTTTTTGTATGTGTAGTACACCTGGTTTACAGGTATTAATAAAAAGAATCAAAGTATGTAAAAAAAAAAGGAAAAGCATTAAAGAATTATCAACGCTTTGAAAAGTAATTGTAAAACTGCAAACTTGAAACCTACTAGGAGTATATTTTTTAAAATTTCATTTCTGATTTTTGAAAGTTTTTCCTTGAAAATTAGAGAAAAGCTATTAAAATCTCAGATTTTTGTGACTACCTTTGTCTTGATGTAATTAATTTGGGTAGAATCTGCCAATTTTTATTTCTTATTACAGTAAACATAAGACAATCTACCTTAATGGCTCTCTAAATACTGTATTTACCTCCATTTGTTCATATTGCTTTTATTACTTTGAGTATTGTTTGAATGCTTTTTAACTCTAATTTAATTTATATTATCTACCTGGTGATCTCTGTGCCAAGTGATTTCCTATTGCTTCACAAAGGCAATAAAAATGAATACATTAAAATGTAGTGTTTAACTTTTGCCTCCTCCTCTTCTGAAATCTGAGACTAGATTTATAGTGTCCTTTTCTTTGAATATGAGATTTCCTAGCATAGAAAAATAAATTACCTTTTAAACTATTTTGTGACTTATGCTGTGACCTCCTAGTGTGAAGTGCAGAAAAATAAATACACCACACACTAGAACCTGTGAAGTACTATGCTTCCTGTAAGATTGACTTCACTGAATTGTAAAAGTATTTCTCATCTTGCATGATTGGATATCTACTTTTACTTGAATGAGTTCCTGATTAAGAAAATATTATGAATGTTCTCTTTTCATAAAAGATCACGTATTATAAAGTTTTTGTTGGAAATAAAACTGTGGGGTTTTCTTTAGTTTGCAAATCCTTTCTCTAAATCTATGGATTTCTGCATTATGTCCCAGTTCATCATGGACCTTAAGCATTTGGAAATTAGGGACATGCTAAAGCAACTAAATTCAGACTTTTGACATGAAAGTTCTATGAAAAGATGTATTTGGTCTGTGGTTGTAATCTCAGGATCACATGTTTGGGCTTTACTGGATACAGGAATAAAATTAATTTAATGTCCTGAGCCCTCGCGTTGTGGCAAACATATCTTAAAGATTTTCATTATCCATGTCTGAACCATGCAGGCAATTGCCACCAGCCATTTACAGATAATGTGAGAAAGTATTCTTTGAATGTGTCCAAAAAGCTTTTGAGTCATGCAGTCCTCTTGCTTATACTTCCATAACACAATAATATTGTTACTGGCAAACAGCTATAATAAAAATAAAATCATAAAGGTCAGTAGCATGTATCTTGGTGAAGTATTTTAGATAGTTTGATTCCAGGCTTTGAGCTCTTTGCTTTGAATACCATTTACTCTATTTTTGCCACAGATACTTATTTCCTTTTCCCCTCTTTTTTATGCAAAACAAAATACCACCCTTCCCTTTATTCTCCAGCCTGTATAAAAGCTCAGACTGCATCAGACACTCAGAGCTGTGAGGAGATTTTATTTTGCAAATGGAGCAGCATGCTGGCAACATAAAGGATGAAAGTATTTGAAGAGCTCTTTTGAGGATAGAAGTTAGCCCATGATCTCCTTCAGGGTGCAGTCTTATTCATCATTATTTCCAAGATCTTTTTCATATACTCACCAAGATAAATTCCAATTTTAAAAAGACTCCCAGTGAGCTGGATATATATTATATAAATACATAACACAGTTACAGTTAACAAACTTTTTGTAATTTGATATAATGCAAAAATACTACAAAACAAATACCTTTACATTGGAGGCTTAATTTTATCCAGGAGAATGAAAATATGCCACAAATCCAGTTACCTAAGCTAGCACCCTTAGCAAAACTTTAACTCCTGTGTGCAATAAATAGTCTCTGGAGACTTCAGATGAGTTAAGCTTTTTGGGGCACTGCTGCTTATATAATGCCTTTCCTGGGAATGAAAGATGTTCATCTCTAGCTCTGCTAGGCCAATATTTAAAGAATAAAACAATAAATCATGTCAGTGTTTAGAAGACAAATTATTCATAATGCTGTATTACTTAGAGTGATGTCATATGTTACATACCATTAAGAATGGTTTCTAATAAGACATAGTTTCAGAACAGAAAATATTTATTGTTATATCTATCTCATCTATTTGTATGTCGCTGTCCTACATATACACTAGCATTTGGTTCTTAAAGCATAAGAGAAATCTGTCATGGCTGAATATATGTACTAGTGATTACTGCTGCCCCTGTGCAAGTAATTCAGTTAGTTTCATTAATCTGAATGTGCCAACTCAAGTAATCATCCCTGGAAAATTTTTCCTGTCTTCCTGAGGCTTTTTGTGTGTCTTTAAATGACCTTACTCTGGTCCCTTTGCTTCTGGGATCTCTACAAAGGTCTCACTGAAAGTTTGGGGTTTTTTTCACTTACCTACCATTTTTTTCTTTGAGAAAAAAATTGTCATTATGGTAATAACAAAAGGAGACTTGCAAAAAATGTTAAGTAGATTTGAACTAGACCTTAGACTTCATCTTTAAATTGTCTCCTAAGAATCTGCTGTAAGAAAACAGTGGTTTCACATTCATTGTTTGTATTTAATTGCATTAAAGCAGTGACTGATGGTACATCCCAGCTCACCACTAAATTCTGCTGTATTTCCTGAGTGACCTGATGACTAAGCTGCAGATAATGGTCCCTAGTGAGATACATCACTCTAAAATGTTAATTTTTCCTAGTGCAAGAATACTTGTTTACAGAAAGAGAAGTAACAATAAACTTTAAAATGTTTTCAGAAAGTCTAGCCATAGTCCCTTCTGTTTGTTGGAGGGTTGTGCTGCTTCTACATTATAAACATTTAAGAAGTAATTCCATTACTCAATTTCAAGATAAAACTACAAAATAATCGCAGATTTCAGAAAACTAACCACAGGCACAGTGAAAAGAAGTAGGATCAGGTGTTGTTTTTTTTTTTTACAAACATTAAAAGAAGAAAAACTATAGATAGAGGAGATTAAAAGATAATGGAAGAAGAGTAGTGATTCCAAATTGCCTTTGCATATACATCCCTAATTGACTATACATATAAGAGATTGTTTGCCTACAATGACTTGCGGAAAACAGACTCTACAACTCGAATAGAGTTATAAAGCAAGTATATTTACTCCGGCGCTGGGGTGCAAGGGGATTTCTCCACAAAGCTTGCACACTTACTGCACATTTTACGGAAATCTTATAGAATGTGGATATCCATATTCATTGGGTTACATAACACAAACATACAGATGCATGAGTAAGGCTGGGTTAGTTCTAGAGGCTGGTGTCAGCAGCTTATATTGTCTTTTTGCCTGGGCATTGCTTCCTGGTGGTTGTCTTTGGGAGGAAGGCTGAGAGTCTTTCTCACCTTGTACTTTTCCCCAGAGCATGCGCAGATTCTCTTGGCCAATTTCTTGAATAACAAGAGTGATTTTCAGCCGGTTTACTCATTCTATCTCATCTAAGAGAACCAACGGAACTTCTACTGTCCATATGTGGCTATCTTTACTCATTACCAAGACCCAACTAGTTAGAGCACATCTGTTTTCCATGGACAAAACCATGACATTTTGCTGAACACTGTAGTTCTTGGTAGATTTTCATAGTAAACTGCTTTGTTTTGATGAACACAGTAGTCCTTGGTAAAATTCCACAGAATGGTCTGGGCAAGCAGGATTCTTAGCAATATTAAAAAATACTGTAAGTTGCTATAAGTAAGTTGCTAAGCAGTCTGCAGTAAGTAAATAAATCTCAAAACAAGTAATCATTTCTCTGTATCAACAACAAGACAAATCTGCAGTAAAGTCTACTGAACAGACAACAATTGTTTAACTTTTATAGGCTGTTTATTCTATGCTAACATCTGTTTTTAAAGGTAGCTGCATCCAGGAACATGTGCACAGAGGGGTAATTCCTGAAGCCAGATTAAATCATGCTGTGACAGCTGTGTATAAATGAGCAAATTTATGTTTTAAAGTGTGGGAAACACTAAAAAATAAGCAATTAAAAAAGTGGCAACATTTAGTCATGAATTATCTAGGAGAAAATTGGTCACTGTTCTGTCAGGCTTAAAGCAATTTTTTATGTGTTGAGTCATGCATCCACACCCTTTGAAAATCCAGATAGCTGGATTTGTCATGGGCTAACTCATGGTAAATTCCTTACAAGCTAATTATTACACACAGGCAATGTAAATTATCACAAAGTTTAATATTCTGGACAAGGATGTAGCCTCAGAATGAACACTGGGGGAGATTATTCAGCCACAAATACATAACATGGTCATGAGAGTGTGTGTCACAACAAGCAGTGGTGGAATGGAGGTCAGATGCCAACTCTTTCTTTGCTTCACTCAGTAAAATCAATCATCTGATCAAAATTAATGGAAAAGAATTCAGTTGTGACTGATAAGAGAGACAGCAAAAGAAATGAAATGGTTCTATTTAATATTTACTTAGTACTTAGGTTTATTCCTGAGTATTTAAATACTAACTTAAAGTAGTAAGTTACTAACTTAAATACTATACTGCAATAGCAGTGTAGAGAAGATAAGGTATTTTTTCCCCATTTCTGCCATGTTCCACAGAAGCTGGTAAACTCTTAATTTCCCTAAGACCAAAAATAAAGATATGCAATTGTGGATATAGAACTAATTAGGTAATCTTCTAAACTCACTGTAGTATTGCACCTTTATTGAACAGTCAGTGAGATTCTGAATTTTAGGAGAGCAAAATTCCAGTTGTTCAAAGAATTAGGGTATGATACCCTCTGGGAAATTGCCTTCAGGGATACAGGAGCACAACAGAGCTGGTACCTGATGTTTTCCTTAGAGCACAAGAGCTTTTGATTCCCATGTGTAAGAAATCAGGCAAGGAAAGCAGGAATCCAGCATGGCTGAGTGAGGACCTCCTGGTCAGTAAAATGTAAGAAGAAAATGCATGAGCAAGGGATCCAGAGACATGTATCCTGGGAAGAATACAGGGACACTGCATAGATGTGTATGGGTGGCATCAGGAAAGCTATTGGGCAAGGACAATAAGAAAGGCTTCTACAGGTGCTTTGGTCAGAAAGGAAGATTAAAGAAAATACACCCCCCAAAAATAAGACAGGACAACAAGTGACGACTGACAGGGAGAAGGATGAGGTACTAAATTTTTTGGCCTTGTTTTTCACTGACCATCATTCTTCCTACATCTTTCAAGTCTCTGAACCTCAAGGCAGGAACTAGACAGGATCCCTTCCATATTTAAGATCAGGTTCAAGACCACCTGAGGAACCTGAACATATACAAGTCTATGGGACTCTTATGAGATGCATCCCAGGGTCCTCAGGAAATTAGCAGACAGTTGCTAAGCTACTGTCCATCATATTTGAAAAGTCATGGCAGCCAGGTGAAGTCCACAGTGAACAGAGAAAAGGGAATATGATACCCATTTTTACAAGGGTAGAAAGGAGAACCCTGGGAACTATTTAATAGTCAGCCTCACCTCAGTGCCCAGTAAGATAAGAAACAGATCCTCCTGAAACTTATGCAGAAGGATGTGGAAGACAGGAATGTGCTTAGAGACAGTCAGCATGGCTTCACCAATGGCAAATGATGCCAGACTAATCCAGTGGCCTTCTACAATGGAGTGGCTGCATCAGTGGACAAAGGAAGACTGTCCTGGTTCAGCTAGAATAGGGTTAAGTTTCCCCAGCAGAGAGGGGGAAGGGATCTCCAGCCGGGTTACTCATACCATGCTGACGTCAGGTCCAGGCGCAGGAGTGCAGGAACTTTTTCCTTTGTGGCTTTGGTTGTGGGGAGCACGCAGCGGGCTGTCCGTAACCATTGCGGTATTTCTCTGTATATCTTTTGTCTTGTTTACTGTTATTACTGTTTATTGTTGTTATCATTGCTACTGTTGTTGTTCAGATTGTTTATTACACTGTGTTATTAAATTTCTTCTTATTTTAACCTGAGGTTTGTGCCCTACTTGTGTCTGAGGGTGGGGGAGGGACAATGGCAACGTGGTCTCAGGTCCCAGCAGGGCTTAAACCAACACAGCCTTTTTGGCTCACCATTGTGGGGCACAAGAGGGTTGAAATAAGAATCAAAAAGGGACAGACCCTGACCAGAGTGTGTTAGAGCAATCTGTTGGGTGTAATTTTTCTGTTTGTATTTGTACTGTTTGATAAGAAAATGCTTGCAATGCTGGCCCATTTGCTTGCATGGTGAGGCTGGATTAACCATTATATCCAGTATATGATCCCAGTGGTGGCATTTGTTATCGGTGGAAAATGTATAAAGGGTCTCATCTCTAGATCCCCTTGTCTAGATCAACAATAAAGATGTTAAACAGGAGTGGCCTCAAAACCGAGCCCTGGAGGACACCACTCGTGACCAGCCGCCAGCTGGATTTAACTCCATTCACCACAATTCTTTGGGCCCAGCCATCCAGCTGGTTTTTCACCCAGAAAAGTGTGTGACTGTCCAAACCTCGAGCAGCCATTTTTGCCAGGAGAATGCTGTGGGAAACAGTGTCAAAGGCCTTACTGAAGTCAAGGTAAACAACATCCACAGCCTTTCCCTCATCCAATAAGCAGGTTGCCCTGTCATAGGAGGAGATAAGGTTTTTCAGGCAGGACCTGTATCCTGGTTCAGCTAGGATAGGGTTAAATTTCCCCAGAAGTGGGGAGGGAGCTCCAGCCGGGTTATTCAATACAATGCTGACATCAGGTCCGGGCACCCAAGCGGGGGAAGTTCAGGGACGGCTTTTCTTCATAGTCGCTCCCCTTCGCTGCTGTATCCTTGTAGTATATCTCTTGTCCTTTTCATTGTTATTACTGTTTCTTGTTATTGCTATTGTTGTTGTTAGGTTTATCATTTGTTACACTATTGTATTAAATTTTTCCTTACCTCAACCCCGGGGTTTGTATCTCACTCCATGCCCTGTTTGGTCTGAGGGTGGGGGAGGGACAACAGTGGCATGATCTCAGGTCTTGGCAGGGCCTAAAACACCACAGCCTTTTTGGCACCCAATGTGGGGCATGAGAGGGTTGAAATAAGGATCAAAAAGGGACAGACCCTGACCAGAGTGTGTTGGAGCAGGCGCAGGAGTGCACCTGTTAGGTGCAATTTTTCTGGTTTTATTTGCATTGTTTTCTAAGGATCATTTGTAATGGTGGCCCACTTGCTTGCATGGTGGTGCTGAATTAATCCTTCTATCCAGTGTATGATCCCAGTGCTAGTGTCTGTTGGCGATGGAAAACGTGTAAAGGGCCTTGTTTTGCTGTACTGGCAACTGACTGCTTATAATGCATTTGTATCATTGTTTGTGGGGGTGGGCCGGTACCTGTTTGCTGCCTGGGCTTTTGTTAGGGGTCTCACCCCCTCTATGGGTGAGCCAGGGGAAGAGATCCTCTGAGTTTCTGAGAGTTTTAGCTGTCCTTGGAACATCCAGGCCAGTGTGTTTGCGGCACAATGCTTTCTGAATGCCTCCAAGGTCTTGTTTTGGGCCATGCGATATTTCTCCAAAAATAGCACCACCCAGAAACCTGCCCCGAGGTCAGATAATTGAGTGGCAAGGTGTGTGGGAAAAGATGGGCAAGTGCCTGAGTCAGCGGTCACCCCCAACATTTTGGAGTTTCACGGGGTCTTGTTGCATTGTGGGAAAATATCAACAAGGGAAGGCTGCTGTATGGAGTCCCACACGATGGGTCACTGAAGCTGCTGAGGGACAGGGTGAATCAAGCCAGTTCGCAGAGGTGAAAGCCAACCAGCTTGCTTTGGATATTGCTGAGTGAGAAAAGTGTCAAGGCTCTATCTCTACACTGACTCGTGAGCGGTGGCAAATACCCTATGGAAATGGTTGCAGCAATGGAAACAGAGCAACTGGGCTGCTGAAGTATGGCAGGACATTGCAGCCCATGTGGAAAACCTCATTGTGAAGGTGTGCCATGTGGATGCCCATGTACCCAAGAGTCGGGCCACTGATGAACATCAACACAACCAGCAGGCAGACCAAGCTGCTAAGATTAGAGTGGCTCAGGTGGACTTGGACTGGCAGCGCAAAGGTGAACTGTTCATAGCCCGGTGGGCCCATGAGACCTCGGGCCACCAAGGTAGGGATGCAACATACAGGTGGGCTCGAGATCAAGGGGTGGACCTCACTATTGACACCATCGCAGAGATCATCCACGGATGTGAGACGTGTGCTGCAATCAAACATGCCAAGGAGGTGAAGCCCCAGCGAAATGGAGAGCGATGGCTGAAAGATAGATATGGAGAGGCCTGGCAGATCGACTACATCACACTGCCACAGACCCGCCACAGGAAGTGCCACGTGCTCACAATGGTGAAAGTAACCACTGGATGGCTGGAAGCTTACCCAGCGCCCCACGCCACCACCCGGAACACCATCCTGGGCCTTGAAACCCAAGTCCTGTGGCGACACGGCACCCCAGAGAGAATTGAGTCAGACAACGGGACCCACTTCCGAAACAACCTCATAAATGCCTGGGCAGAAGAACACGGCATTGAGTGGGTCTACCATATCCCCTACCATGCACCAGCCTCTGGGAAGATCCAGCGCTACAATGGACTGTTAAAAACCACATTGAAAGCAATGAGGGGTGGAACCTTCAAACACTGGGACACATTTCTGGCAAAGGCCACCTGGCTAGTCAACACAAGAGGATCTGCCAGTCGAGCTGGCCTGGCTCAGTCAAAACTTCCACGTGCTGTAGATGGGGATAAAGTCCCTGTGGTGTGCATGAGGAATGTGTTGGGAAAAATGATCTGGTTTAGTCCTGCACCAGGTAAAGGTAAAGGCAAACCCATCCACGGGATTGCTTTTGCTCAAGGACCTGGGTGTACCTGGTGGGTGATGCAGGACAATGGAGAGGTCCGATGTGTACCACAGGGGGACTTGATTCTGGGTGAGAACATGCCATGAATTATGCTGTGCCTTTGTAAATTGTTGTTTTGTTGTTGTTAACTGCTAAATGGCAGCTGGACATGATGCAGATGGTATAGAATAAAGGGGTGGATTATGTCCTCGTTCAGCTAGGATAGGGTTAAGTTTCCCCAGCAGAGAGGGGGAAGGGATCTCCAGCCAGGTTATTCAATACAATGCTGACATCAGGTCCGGGGGCGCCCAAGTGGGAGAAGAGCAGGGACGTTTTTTTTCATTGTCGCTCCCCTTCTCTGTTCTATCCTTGTGGTATATTTCTGTATATCTCTTGTCTTGTTCATTGTTATTACTGTTTATTGTTGTTGTTATTGTTGTTGTTCGGTTTATTATTTGTTACACTGTTGTATTAAATTTTTCCTTATCTCAGCCCCTGGCTTTGTATCTGACTCCATGCCCCGTCCGGTCCAAGGGTGGGGGAGGGACAACGGCTGCGTGGTCTCGGGTCCTGGCAGGTCCTAAACCACCACAACGTGCCTTTCATAAACCCATGCTGACTGGGCCTGGTCCCCTCATTGCCCATTATATGACTTGTAATGGCACCCAAGATGACCTGCTCCATGACCTTCCCTGGCACCGAGGTCAGACTGACAGGTCTATAGTTCCCTGGATTGTCCTTGCTTCCTCTCTTGTAGATGGGTGTCACATTTGCCACCCTCCAGTCCAATGGGACCTCCCCAGTCAGCCATGACTTCAGGTAAATCATGGACAGAGGCTTGGTGAACACATCTGCCAACTCCTTAAGCACCCTTGGGTGTAACCCATCCAGCCCCACAGACCTGTGTGCATCCAAGAGGTGTAGCAGGTCTCTGACCACTTCCTCTGTAATTGGGATGACCTCAATCTGCTTCCCCTCCCCATCTCCCAGCTCATGAGGCTGGGTGTCCAGGGAACACCCAGTTCCACTGCTAACGACTGAGGAAAAGTAGGCGTTGAGCACCTCAGCCTTTTCCTCATCCTTAGTTACCATGTTTCCCTCTGCATCCAGAAAAGGAGGGAGATTTTCCCTAATCCTCCTTTTGCTGTTAACAAATTTATAGAAACATTTTTTGTTATCCTTAACAGCTGTATCCAAGTTGAGCTCTAGCTGCGCTTTGGCTCTCCTAATGTTCTCCCTGCACAGCTTCACCACATCTTTATAGTCTTCATGAGAGACTTGCCCCCTCTTCCAAAGGTCATAGATTCTCCTTTTGTTCTTGAGATCCAGCCAAAGGTCCCTGTTTAGCCAGGCTGGTCTCCTTCCCCACCTGCTTTTTTTTTGGCACACAGGAACTGCCTGCTCCTGTGCCTTTAAGACTTCTCTCTTGAAGTATGTCCAGCCTTCCTGGACTGCCATATACTTCAGGGCAGCCTCCCAAGGGATTTTGTCAATCAGTCTTTTGAACAGGTCAAAGTTTGCCCTCTGGAAGTCTAAGGTGACAGTTTTACTAACCCCTCTCTTTGTCTCTCCAAGGATCAAAAACTCAATCATCCCATGATCACTGCACCCTAGACTGCCTCCAACCTTTACTTCCCCCACAAGCTCTTCCCTGTTCACAAGAAGCAGGTCCAGGAGGGCTCCTTCCCTGGTCGGCTCACTCATCAGATGTGTGAGGCAGTTATCCTCCACACATTCCAGGAACCTCCTGGATTGTTCCCTCTCTGATGTGTTGTGTTCCCAGCAGATACCCGGGAGGTTGAAGTCCCCCATGTCCCGATCCGACATTGGGGGAGGGTTCTTAAAAAATCCCGAGAGCGAGATTAAGACACAAACGAGGTCAGATGCTGAATAACCTTATGAACTTTATTTCTATAACAACTAATAAGAGCGATAGGACAGAGAGGAAAAGAAAGGAAAAGGTTGGAATCCCTAAGCAAGAACACGGTAGAGGCGCAACTAATTACCACCACCACGACTGGGGATCCGGCGATGTTCTGTCGGTCCGAGATGCTCCACGTTCCTGGCTCCGAGTTGGTTCCCCTCTTCTTGTTGGTTCCCATATTCTAGCTGATTTCCCTCTTACAAAGGAGTACTCAGTCTGTCTTTTTTATAGTCCCTGTCCCCACAGTTTGTCCGCCCATTTCCACGGGGCTCGTTGCTGTAGGTGCCACCCCGTGGCCCTCCATGCGCGCATGCCTGGGTGTCCATGGTGGTCGTGCTGGCGAGGGGCCAATCTGTCTCGCCGCGGTTTCCCCTCCACCCGGCTCACGCGCTCGCAGCTCGATAGATGACTGCTGATGTTCTCGTCTAGGGCGGATGTGGTTTTCGTCGGGGACTGTGTGTTTGCTCCTTTACGTTGAGTCAGGAGGTGGTCGTCGTGGAGACAGCGATGTTGAGACATACTAAAAGTCCAAAAACTTCCTTACACCCCACAAAACATGGTAAGTGACCGTGAGATTTCTCCCAACTGTTTACAGAAAGCTTCATCCACCTCACCGCTTTGTTTGGGAGGTCTATAGCAAACTCCCACAGCAAGATCTGCTTTATTGGCTCTTAATCTAATCCATACACTCTCAACCCCATCATCACTGTACTTGATTTCTGATCTCTCGTAGCATTCTCTAACACACAGGGCCACTCCACCGCCTCTCCTTCCCTGTCTGTCCCTCCTGAAGAGCTTGTAGCCATCGACTGCAGCACTCCAGTCATGTGAGGCATCCCACCACATTTCTGTGATAGCTACTTGTGGTGGTTTAAGGCCTGCCGGGACCGGAGACCACGTTCCTGTTGCCACTCCCCCACCCTCAGCCAGCCAGGCTGGAAGTGAGGCACAAACCCCGGATTAAAATAAGAAGAAATTTAATACAACAGTGTGATAAACAATCTGAACAACAACGGTAGCAAAGATAACAACAATAAACAGCAATAACAGTAAGCAAGAAAAAAGATAGACAGAGAAATACCACAAATGGTTATGGAACAAGCCCACTGTGTGCTCCCCGCCACCAAAGCCACCAAGGAAAAAGTTCCTGCGCTCCCCTGCCCGACCTGAAGTCAGCATGGTATGAATAACCCAGCTGGAGATCCCTTCCCCCTCTGTCTCTGCTGGGGAAACTTAACCCTATCCTAGCTGAACCAGGACACTACTGTGTCATAGTTCTCGTGCTGCATCATGGCTTCAAGCTCCCCCTGTTTCTTGATCATTCTGCGTGCATTGGTATAGATGCAGTGAGATAAGCTAATGAATCCAACACCTTTTTGTGAGTGTGGGCCCATTCCCTACCAGACCCTTCTCAGGTGCTTCCATGGTTTCTAAACACCTATCCCTTCTCTCAAATGAAGTGGCAGAGGGAGAGCCCTCACCAGTCCACCATTCTTCAAGCTCTGGCACTCTTCCCTTGAGCTTGTTCTTAACATGCCCAGTTATCTCCCCGTTCCCCCTCATATCTAGTTTAAGACATCCATTTTCACTCTGACATCTAACAAAGGAACCCATCCACTCCTTTTGATCTCTAAAGAAAGATATCTAACCATTTTTTTTTTCAGACAGATTTACTTCATCGTCTCTAAACAGAGCCTTAGAAATGCATTTAATCCTTAAAACAGGAACACATCTTTCTCTTTCCTGTAATTTATTTACTCATTTTCTTGTTTGCTTCATTTATATCTAATTGATATTTTCTTGCCAGAAGATTCTTCCTGGAAGCAGCTTCAAACAGATTAAGTAAACAGCAGGAGAAAGTGCTGAGAACTGGCAGATGGCCTTTAGGTTAATATTTAGATATTTCTTTGCAGAGGTCATTGTTTCAAATGAACAATGGTCACCTATGGAGATTGATAGCAAGCCACTGGGTGAATTTGGAATACGTCAGGGATGTGACTCCAACAGTGTGCTACCAAAACCATTTTTTTCCTGGCTCACATGCAGAAAGCTAAGCAAAGTATGTGAGCCTACTTGAGATTCCTTCAGGCATGATGTGCTTATTTCTGTGTCCAGTTCAAGTGCTAAGGCTTCAACAAGTGGCCGAAGCCAGAGTTGACCTACAGATGAATCCTGTGTATTTCATAACTGAAAACCATTGTGCTAATAGGTATTATACTAAGTTATAACAAACCACCTATTCTGATGTAAAAGTGGAAGTATTGAAGCATGAACAACAGGCCCTGAACCAAAACTGCTAACTCGGTATGTAATCATTAGTGAAACAGGTATGGAAGATGTAGCTATCTTGAACGTGTCTTTATCTTTCTTTGTGTGTGTATAAAATAACAGGGTCATGGAGACCGTTGTCTGGCACTGCGGCCTGATGTGAGACCTTGCACATAATCCAATTAGATAAGCGGAGAAACTCCCTTAGTTTCTCCCTTGAGCCCTGGCCAGGCTCTGGGAGAATCTAATGTGAGATTGAAACCAGATGTTTCCCCTCAAAACAAAGGTGCCAGCTATTCTGGCTTGCTGATTTTCGTGTATGTAAGGCTGAACCCGCTCACAGTGACTTTGGAAGCCTCACCTATGGGTGTACACACCACGTAGAATTTCCCACTTGCCAAGACAGGCTCTGCAAATCCTCGCTGTAACCAGGGCTGCCCAGTGACTGCGGATCTGGATGATGGTAACATATGCAAATGGTGATGGATCTTTCTTAATCACTATTCTCTCTCTCTCAGGTAGTAATGATTTGATGCATTACGCTTTACTTTCCTATTTGTTTGAGTGCACTATTCTGTCTTTTCTTACTGTATGTTTTCTTTATTATTCGTTATATTATTCAGTTATTTCCAGTAAAATATGCCTGCTCTTGTCACTCTGGTGCCTGAGTTTAATTGGTATCTCTAATCAGCAAAACACCAGTGAACCCAGGTTTCCCAAATCCTTTCTCTTGATCCTGCAAAAGAGCAGATAACAATACACAAACTTTTTTACCTTGATATATGATTCTTCTGAAATTGAACATAGGATTGCTAGAGCCAACTAAGTTGTTTTTCGTCCATTTTAATTTCTAACATTGCAGCAGATGTAGCCATTTGTATTATGTATTCTGGAGTCCTCTAAATTTAAACATAAATGTTTAAGTCTGTTCTGCAATCCATTTTAACTCTAAAGTAAACTTAAGCCTGATTATAAATTTCCTGTTTCCATGAGGAAATGATGGATTAAATATTAACAGAAATGCAGTTAGTGCTTTTAATGCCTGTGATGGTCAAAGATGCAGGATGGTTTTTCAGACAGGATCAAACTGAGGTTTTGGGGTTTTTTATGATATGAAACCGAGTTACCTATCCCTCATGAGATCCCTATCCTTGTCTTGCAGATTTTGGAAATAGTAATGTTTCTTTTTTGTAAGATTTGCTATTAATCTGCCTTTCTTAGAGTTTATAAATCAAGAAATTATATCCAATTAGTTAATTGACTGATGAAAGATCTGCTGTACTGTACAAAAATATTCACATGGCAATGAAGACCTGAAATATATATTCAAACATAACTGTCATTTGAAGTACCACATTACTTCAATTACTTGAATTTTCTTTGGCATTTGGTGCAAATTCCTGTAAGCGAATGAACAGTGCAAATGTGGGAATGTTTCAGCATGCTTTTATATGCATAGATGTTTGTATAAATGTTTGTACTATATTCCTCAGTCTCTGTGTCAATATGGTATTTGCTTGCTTTTGAAGAGTGTCGAACATCTTCAGCCAACGTAATGCAGCAGAAATTTAAAGACTTCCAGCATGGCAGCTACTTATGGATGTAAAGTTCAAGCAGGAGCCACAGATGTGCCAGACTGCTGATGACAGGCTGTAATTGCCTGAGCCATCAGAACAACTAACAACAACTCTTGTCTTTTTTTCCAAAGGTTGGTGAGAAATACTTGTCAGTCTTATTAAATCTCTTCCATGTCGTGAACTGTTTTAGGAGGAACCTGGATACTTCCTCCACAGCTAGCCAAGTCAGTCCTCTTTTTCTGATTGTGTAGTGTTTCTACTGAAGTACTGGGAAGTGTGCTGAGGGATGGGTGTGCCACGGTTCTGGACAGCTCTGGATGTAGAAGGCACAGTGATACTTGCTCAGACCACCCCAGGAAAACAGTAGAGAAGACAGCAAGACTAATAGGCTTGAGTGCAAAGTTAGTGAAACATCCAAGTTAATCAGTAGAAGAGTCATGTCCTTAAGCAGATCTTTTGGATCTTATGTAAGTAAGTGAGGGGGAGAAAGAAAGATGAAAACTGCTGTTATACTACTTTGCTTGCATTCAGGAGCTGATAGTTAAGTACAGGCTCAGTGAAACAATTAAGTAGCATCAGTTTTTGTCTTCTGATCAAAGTATGGTATGGCTGAAGCTTCTCTGTGTTCAAGTGATGCTGTAGTAACCAACTTCAGGTAGGAGGTCTCTTGGGAAGTTGTCTGAATATGGCAACAGCACCCCAGCATGTGTGTTCAATAGAAAGTTGTGTCATGATCCATTAAGTAAAGAAAAAAAAAATAAAGATACACTGTCCTTTTGAAAAGATTCCCATCTCTGTATCCATAAGTGCAAAGATGGGACTTCAGCCCTGATTCTGGCATATAAACCTAGCAGAACTTAAAGGTTCAAGATGTCTGCCTTTCTTTTCTTCTTTCCTTGTATTTTGTATAGGTTAAATTTAGACAACTTCCTGTTCAGCATGTAGATCAGGTCACCGTTTCACTATAGATTTTTTTAGGTCACCTAACTCTTTCCCCACATCATACATGCAGCCCAGGAGGCTAACCTTAATCCTGAGTTTTTAATTCTATTAAGTGAAGTGCTGCACTTAACTACTAGGTTTTTTCTAAACTTGTAAAATACTGCATTTGTACAAGTTATTTTCAGTCAGCCTTCCCTAACTTGAACTTTCCCTCATACCATAGATACAGTCAGTTTTGTGAAAGAAAATATTAGTTCCATTAAACCACAACTTCTAATTGTGGACCTCTTGTTTGAAATGGCAGAGTGACAGAACACTAACACAGTCAGTCTCATTGTGAACTTTATACTGTAAATAATAAAATGAAGTAGCTACATTTCCATTAAACTCTGTTAACAGTAGGAGTGGGGGTTGCACAATTCTGACAACCTACGATTAAACTCTGCATTTTAACCATAGGGAAGAGGGCAACGTGAAATAAGTGTTATTCTGTTCATGACTCTGAATTACTGTGGCTGTTAGTATAGCCTTTATGTAAGAAATAGGAGAAGTGTTGCAAGAGAGGTGTTGCCCATAGTATACAATGCAGAGGCTTCATTGAACAGGAAAGCAAGTACTCATTTTCTGAAGCAGCATTACAATTGACAAAATTGCTAATTGATTCATCAAATAAAACCCAAACCAAGCAAGCCAAAACTAGATGAAACACTTTAAGAAATGAGAAATGCTTTAGCATTTTGTCAAAAACTCTTAGCAGGAATGGTAATTCCTTAATAAAATGTTAATGTCTTGGTAGTGAAACCTTTATTCATGTAGAATCATGGAGTCAAGGAAATGCCAGAAAGTCACCTGTTCCATTACACTGCCTCAGAATGGGGTCAATATGCCTCAAATGAATACTCTTTAAATGCTTCTCAATATTATAACCAGTATAGTTTCAGAAGTAAATAGAGTTCAAACATCATGCTTTAATACTCTTAAGTGTCACAAAAATTTACAACTGATAAAGGGAACTGTAGTGATTTAGAATAATCCTCACCAGATATGAACTGGCATAAGTCCCCTGATATTAACAGAGATACATCACAATCTACCAGAGGATGCTTTGACCTGCCACAGACAAAGAAAAAAAACAAATATGAAACTTGAATACTTACAAGCCGCTGCTGGTGGAGGCCCAGACAAATAAAAATATAATTTTCAGTTCATTATATTGGCATCTTTTCACTGAAGGGAAAAAAAAAGAACCAACTAACTATTCCTTGAATAAATATGCAGAACAGTGACATCTAGATTACCTGCTGGGTAGCCTTGTGGTGCACCTCAGGGTTTCCATGTGATCACCTAGACTGAATACCTGTCTCCAGTGCCACGTTTCCCAGTGGTAGATCTTCTTACATCAACACAAGGATAGTGTATGGGAAGTTGTGCACAAAGCTAAGCTTCTAGATCAAAAATCAGGGAGTAATTCCAGGTTGCTTAATGTGCAGATTGCTGTAGAAACATACAGCAATGAAAAGTTAGGATTACTGTAAAAGTTTAATTATGTGACGAAATCCCTAGCAAAATGTCATAAAAAGTGATAAAGTCTCAAAATCACTTTTTTTCAAGAGAAAAAAAGTTCTGCCAGAATCTTTGTCAGCAGAAAAAAAATTGATCTTTTGGAGATATTTTTCATCTTCTTATTTTCCAAGGTGTTTTCTTTTTAAATATAATTTTGCTGTCTGTTCTTTCTATTATCCTCAGTCTCAGATTGAAGTCCCACTCTGAGACAATGTAGGAGACATATAGGAGAATTTCAGTCAGCTTTATCTGCTAGTTAAACTTTATTTATTTTAATTTATAACAGGAAAGACTGAATGAAACAGGTTTTTTCATCCTTGTCATACTGACAGGCTGCAACACTAATACAATTTGTAAGTGCAGAAAGTTAGAGTCTTGACTGCCTGAAGAGAGGAAAAGCAAAAATTGTCAGGTTGCAGTAGCTGACAGGGACAGAAATGAACAGTAGCTTTTCCTACCAGAAAGAAACAAGCTACAGAAAACCTGCATCTCCCTTCTACCTTGACTGAATCTTGTTCCAAAAGCCTGGCCCTATTAGCTGAAGTATGAAAGCAACATTACCAATGAAGACCACTGCACAAAAGGCCACCATTTCCAATTCTGTTTGCATGGCTAGAAATTATTATCTATTAACTACTGTCCAATATGCACATATTTGTGAGGCAGAATTTTCTAGAAAAGCATAGAATCCAAAAAAAGACCAAATTATTTAAATGAACATGGCTGAAAATTTCTTTGGCTGGTTAGATTCACTGCAGCATTTAAGAAATTGAATGTGCCTTGATTAATGCAATATATTCAAGGTACAAGACCAAAAATCAAACTAGTTAGGAATATGAAATATGCGACTTAAAAACTGAAAATGCTTCTGCTTTTGGGGTCTGCCAGTTTCACACAAACAAGAAGTTAGCCAAGAAGTAACTCCTACTATACAGGACCTTACTAGGTGAATATCTGTACAAAAACTTTTGTAGTTGTTTAGAGATTTTCAACTCACAGCAGTTGTGTTTGAGAGTGTATATCTACTGAGGTTCTTGCGCATTTATTTTTGAAAAGTGTATATTTATCTTCCATATACCTAGCAACTATCAGAATATCAAAATAGCCATTATAAATCTCTCTTCAGAATAAGTGATTTTGTAAGAAAGCCCTTTTGGTAAATGACTATGACTGTAGTACAAACTTACTAATCTTTCCATTAACATTTTTGGTTGTCAGTATACCAACAGGTGATATTAAAATACGTTCTGTTTATTTCATTTATTTTGATTTTTTTGGTTTTTTACATCTCAGGGCTGGAAGTATACTGTTGTGTTCTATATTGGTGTAGAACTGCAGCACTGGAGCCTGAACATTATATATACTACTACATATATATATATAACTTTTTTACTCATAGAAGATGGCAAATGAGGCACTAAGACCGCTCTTTGCACATTTTGACCTCAGCTAGGACATACTGAAAATCACATACCATGTTTCTAAAAGTAGGTTATCTGAATTTGTTTACTTATGATCCAGAGGACAAGGATCCTCTGTTTATCTCTAATGCCTGATACAGTGGGTACCTGCTCCTGATCCAGGTGTAAGGGTGACAGTTACAACATGTGGCTTCCCCTTCAGCGAAGGGCATATAGCTGAAATTAGAGCATCCTATTTGTGCAACAACCAGTAGTGATTTTTCCTTAATGAAAAATCTTTGTTGGAAACATGGTTCTGCTGGAAATCTAGTACTCAGTCATACTTACCCACATGGACAAAATACAGAATGGTGTTCTTACTTCACAGCCTGTTGCACAATAGTGAGGCACATCTGAAGATCTATAAAATAACTGAATGTCACATGTGTCTATCCACTGTACTTGAAATAAATCACATCTCTGTAAACTTCATAAACTGAATCATAACCAGTGGTTTGTACTGCTCTGATGTGTGTCTGCAGGCTAAGAAATAGAAAATGCAACCTTACAAAATATTTTCACTCATAACTGACTCTTCATCACATTTTATGATAAAATGCATCACTAATTTTGGATAATATTTAGAAATATTTGAAAAAATCAGATATTTTAATATCTCCATAAATGTTCTATGTTCTACTAGTATAGTTACTTTTACAAATCCTGGTTCTTCTTCCACAGTTAAAACTGAAGGAAGTGTGTTACCTGATTTACAAAGTGTGCCAGGATTTCCAGAGAAAGCTGGTAGGAAGGCTACCTCTCTTGAGTGCTCATAGCTTGTTTCAGGGTGTGGTTAGGCATCCTGCCTCAAGTCAACAGCATTTCACTATAGTTGTTTGTACCAGTGTTGTCTTTTATAGCTTAGATATTATGATAGTACACAATTACCAGCTCAGGAGAAGGTAGCAGGTCAGGAACAACACTGCTGTTGTTGGTTTGTCTTGCAGATGTGCATGCCATGGGTTTCCTATTGATGTAAGGCAGAACATGATGACACATTTAAAATTGACTCTGGCATAGCAATGTGATTCTTGATGCTTGGAAATTTGTAGCACAATTTAACAATCATTCTGTTAACATAAATTTAAAGGGCAATGCATTCTCAACGTTCATGACAGAATCACAAGGTTATTTGCGTTATTTGCCTTGGAATATATAAATACCCAGCAGATTTACTCATTTAGGATTTTGATTCTTTTAACAGGGTTGTGCATCTGGGCCTGTTTTGTGTTTCTCCACTCCATGCACATAAAAATATAGTGTAGTGCTTCTGGTGTGACTAGACTGCAGTGCAGAGCTGTGTCATCCCAAGGTGAGGCTGAGGAAAAGATTGTATCACTGATGCCTGATGGTTGCCCATACCCTGGGGAGATGTGGCCAGGCTGGTGAGCCTGCCCGGTCACCGGGGACAGGGATATGGTCCCCTCTGACTTCTGTAGGGAACTGCATACTTCGATCATATCCTGGAGATTCTGACTTGCAGCACCCGATTCAGGAAAGGAGTGCATATTTTTATCTCTTTCTTTCCCTCTTTCTCCTCACCTCAACCTATTACAAAATAAATGACCTAAGAGAATAAAACATTCTAAATGCCATTCTTTTAAGTGCATGAGATTTGTGCAAGCTGTTTTGTTCATATTTTAGATCCTGGATGGTGTGATGTTGGGATATTGAGGATATTGCAGGATAAAAGTTATTTCCTGTGATGGACATAGAAAATCAGGTGGATAAGGTTTTTCCATGGAAAGACTTCTCATACTCTGCATCTCATTGTATATATCTCCGTGTTTGTGTATGAATAAATTCTACCTAAAGGAAAAACATTTTAAAAAATTCTTTGGTTGTGTCCATCATTCCAAGGTCAAAGGCTTCTCCTAACAACTTGCAATTGTGTATGTAGCAAGGTATAGCAAGCAAAATATACGTTCAGAGAATAAATTATATTCCTGTGTGTAGATGGAGCATTAATTCTGAAACTATTGGCTGGCCAACAAAGTATGGCAATAGTGGATTTCACTGTCTCAAAATGGAGTTACTTTGTTAAATCATTTCATAAAAGTCTACCTGCAGGCTTCATAAACTGGCTTGAAAAATCTCCCTTTTAGTCAAACAGCATATGTAGCTGTCCTCCCTAGTAATGTACTTTTGCCCAGCCAATATGCAGTCATGTACTGCTGAGCATTTTTGTTTTGCATGACCCATTTTAGCTGTTTGGGGCAGAGGAAGCTTTTGCTGTTAGAACAGAGCAGAGGAAGAGAACTTACTTTCAATGTGGGCAGACTTGTGCTAAGAAGATTGACAGCTTTACTCTTTTGTAGCCCATGGAAGCTGGTGGCATCTTTAAGGCTTTTTTTTTTTCTTTCAGTTGCAGCTCATGATATGCTAAGCACTAACTGATTAGCACTCAATGAATAGCAGGAATCTGTTACTTTAAATAGAGGAGGTAAAACAAAATCTTACGCAGAAAGAGACTAAAAACTAAGGAAGTGATGGGTCAAATGGCTTTCCTAAGGTGATGCAATTCCTAGTACTACTGGTAGCATCCACACTTCCTGTATCTTTTAAATCTCGCAATAGTATCTTAGTCCCAGGGCCAATCCTGCTTGCTGTTGCTGTCATGACTTACTGCTAGCTTGTAGAGTTTCATGACAGGCAATTCTAGCATCTGCATTTTCTAGCCTTGTAGTCAGTCCTGTCCTGTCCTAACTGATTCAGTTATCCCTTGAAATTACAGCTGTGGATGAAGCTGATAAATTAACCTTACTGTTACTCCATCCATTTTAATAATGACAGGAAAATCTTGCTTTATTTGCAAAATTGAAGTCAATGGAAAATTCCACAGCTAGAAATAAATTAGACTATCAAGTACCATTGCAATAAAGATGTAAGGAGGATACAGCTGGACATAATGCTACACATCCAGTGTGTATGATGTTTCATCAAAATTAAAGTGCTGTAAGGTCAGAGATAAGACTGATTTTTTTTTTTTTTTTTATCACAGAATCATCTAGGTTGGAAAGGACCCTGGAGATCATCTAGTCCAACTGTTCACCTAGCACAGTTCCCACCTACAGCATATCCTTAAGCTCTAAATCGACCCTACTCTTGAACACCTCCAGGGGTGGGGACTCCACCACTGCCCTGGGCAGCCCATTCCAACGCCTAACAACTCGTTCTGTAAAGAAATACTTCCTAATAACTAGTCTAAACTTTGCCTGGCGCAACTTGAGGCCATTACCTCTTGTCCTGTCACTTTCTATTAGGCTAAAGAGGCTCATCACCAGCTCTCTGCAGCTTCCTTTCAGGTAGCTGTAGAGGGCGATGAGGTCTCCCCTCAGCCTCCTCCAGACTAAACAACCCCCAGTTCCCTCAGCTGCTCCTCCTACGACCTGTGCTCCAGACCCTGCACCAGCTTCGTTGCCCTTCTCTGGACACGCTTGAGTCATTCAATGTCCTTTTTGTAGTGAGGGGCCCAAAACTGAACACAGTCATCGAGGTGCGGCCTCACCAGTGCCAAGTACAGGGGCAAGATCCTTTCCCTGTCCCTGCTGGCCACGCTATTGCTGACACAAGCCAGGATGCCATTGGCCTTCTTGGCCATCTGAGAACACTGCTGGCTCCTGTTCAGCCGGCTGTCAATCAACACCCCCAGGTCCCTCTCTGACTGGCAGCTCTCCAGCCACTCCTCCCCAAGCCTGTAGCGCTGCTGGGGGTTGTTGTGGCCCAAGGGCAGCCCCCGGCATTTGGCCTCATTGAAACTCCTCCAGTTGGCCTCAGCCCATGGCTCCAGCCTGTCCAGGTCTCTCTGCAGAGCCTCCCTACCCTCGAGCAGATCAACACTCCCACCCAACTTGGTGTATTCTGCAAACTGACTGAGGGTGCACTCGATCCCCTTGTCAAGATCATCAATAAAGACGTTAAACAGGAGTGACCCCAACACCAAGCCCTGAGGGACACCACTCGTGACCGACCGCCAGCTGGATTTAACTCTGTTCACCACAACTCTCTGGGCCCGGTCGTCCAGCCAGTTTTTTATCCAGCAAAGTGTGTGACTGTCCAGACCTTGAGCAGCCATTTTTGCCAGGAGAATGTTGTGGGAAACGGTGTCAAAAGCCTTGCTAAAGTCAAGGTAAATGACTTGGTAAATGACAAGGTAAACATCCACAGCCTTTCCCTCATCCAATAAGCAGGTCGCTCTGTCATAGAAGGAGATCAGGTTTGTCAAGCAGGACCTGCCTTTCATAAACCCATGCTGGCTGGGCCTGAGCATCGGGTTATCCCTCATGTGATGCATGATGGTGTTTAGGATGAGCTGCTCCATCAGCTTCCCGGGCACCGGCATCAAGCTGACAGGCCTGTAATTTCCCGGGTCATCCTTCCGACCCTTCTTACAGATGGGTGTCACATTGGCCAATTTCCAATCAGTCGGGACCTCCCTGGTCAGCCAGGACTGCTGGTAAATGATGGAAAGTGGCCTGATGAGCACCCCAGCCAGCTCCTTCAGCACTCTCGGGTGTATCCCATCTGGTCCCATAGACTTGTGTATGTCTATGTGATGCAGTAGATCACTGACTGTCTCCTGGATTGCAGGGGGGTTGTTCTCCCAGTCTCTGTATTCTGGCTGTGGAGGCTGGATTTCATCAATACAACTAACCTTGCTACTAAAGACTGAGGCAAAGAAGGCATTAAGCACCTCAGCCTTTTCCTCATCACTTGTTACCAGATTTTCTCCTGCATCTAGCAGGGGATGGAGACGCTCCCTGGACTTTCTCTTGCTACTGACATACTTATAGAAACTTTCCTTGTTATCCTTGATTGCAGAGGCCAAATTAATTTCCAGTTGGGCTTTAGCCCTTCTGATTTCCACCCTGCATAGCCTCACAGCCTCTCTGTAATCACTGTGTGTGGCTAGCCCCTTCTTCCAAAGGCTGTAAACTCTCCTTTTCTCCCTGAGTTGCAGCCAAAGCTCCCTGTTCAGCCAGGGTGGTCTTCTCTGGCGTCTGCTTCTCTTAGAGCACCTGGGGACCACCTGTTCCTGAGCCATTAACACTTCCTTCTTAAAGAGCGCCCAGCCTTCCTGGGCCCCTATACCCTTCAGGAGAGTCTCCCAGGGGATCCTTTCAAGTAGGCGCCCGAACAAGACAAAGTCAGCCCTTCTGAAGTCCAGGATGTCAGTCCTGCTTAGCTCTCTCCTGACCTCTCTAAGAATAGAGAACTCTGTTATTTCATGATCGCTGTGCCCTAGTCGGCCTCCAGCTGCCACATCCTCCACCAGTCCTTCTCTGTTCACAAAGAGGAGATCCAGCAGGGCACCTTCTCTGGTCGGTTCACTCAACAGTTGCGTCAGGAAGTTGTCTCCCACACATTCTAGGAATCTCCGGGACTGGTCTCATTCTGCCGTATTGTATTTCCAGCAGATGTCTGGGAGTTAAAGTCACCCACAAGAACAAGGGCAAGCAATCGTGAGATTTCTCCTAAGTGCCTATAAAATATCTCATCCATCTCTCTGTTCCGGTTGGCTGGCCTGTAGTAGACTCCTACTACAACATCTGCCCTGTTGGCCTTTTCTCCCTGACTCTAATGCAAAGACACTCAACCCTGTCTTCACTACACCTGTGCTCGAAGCAATCATAACAGTCCTTAACATACAGAGCCATCCCACCACCTCTCCTTCCCTGTCTGTCCCTCCTAAAGAGTTTGTACCCAACAACTGGCACACTCCAGTCATGGGAGACATCCCACCATGTTTCTGTAATAGCAACAACATCGTAATTTTCCTGTTTCATCACGGCTACAAGCTCCTCCTGTTTGTTACCCATGCTGTGTACATTGGTATACATGCACTTCAGATGGGCCAATGTTTTGCCCCCTTCCCCCTTCAAATCTTGTTTAGAGCTCTGTCAATGAGCCCAGATAACTCCTGCCCCAAAATCCCCTTCCCTCTCTGGGACAGGTGCATCCCGTCTAATGTCAAAAGATCAGGTGCCCTGTATGCCAAACCATGACTGAAGAATCCAAAGCTCTGATGGTAACACCAGTCTTGGAGCCACCCATTCATCTGCTGAATTCTCCTGTAATCTTCCTCATACATCCCCCCAACCAAAGGGATGGAGGAGAACACATTTTTTTATGACCTAGAATATTCTTAAATGGTCACTTACAGGACTGTATTTTGCTCAGTCTTCAGCTACTTTCTTTTCTTTTCCTGGGAAGAAAAGAACCATGTCCATTCCCATATCCATAATTAAAATAAATTATTTTCTGAGAGATTAAGTGGAACTAATACAGAGGGCTGTAGAAAGCCCATGCTGTCACAGCTGAACAAAAAATTTTTATCAGGAAGCCAGGTCTACAACAAAAAGTCTCCCCAGGGGTTCTTCCTTTGCTCACAACTTGAGAGACCTAACAATAACATCTTACTGCATAGAACCACAGCTATATTATTCTCCATGCAGTTTTACCAACGTTTAAAATTAAACAAACAATTGTAAGTTTAGTTTTCTGTTTTTCAGCTATTCTTTCCAACTTCTCTGACATGCTTTATAATCTACCCTCATTTTTTCTGTTGAATTGAGGAAATACTGCTTCCCCACATCTCGGTCTTGATAATGATTATCAGCATTTTGCCCTACCTCTAAATCAGAAAGACACTCTTCCATGCACCCCCTCTCCTGTAGTTCTGTTTCCAGGAATCTACAAGGTTTTTCTAGGATCCAGATAAGAGTTCAGTATTTTCCTCATCTCTGAGCAGTAACTGAAGAGAGTAGCTTGAGACATATTAAGCACATTTCAAAGGTTCATTTGAGTTTATCATAGCATAAACTAGATTTTTCTGACCAAATATATTTCCCTCTATTTTGATTCTTAGGATTGTTTAACTTCCAAAAAAGAACACAATAAGATGACATGGTGCATCCCCTTGTAAAAGGCCAATGTTATTTTACAGTAAATTAATCTTATGTAGATCTTTTTGCTAGTCAGTTCTTTCTGTTTTATTTACTGCTACAATGCTAACTGTAGGTAGAAAGAAGCATGTGCACGTGACTTATGTTCACAGGATTCTTTTTGACAACGTAGCTTCTTGTTTCCAATTTGCATTGTATAATGTTTATCAGTCAGTGTCAGGAACTATAGGTGTGGTAGCAGCATCTTCTGGAACATCAGTTGCCATACTTTGTTGCTGTACAGTGTATGAAGGCTAGTCATCCTCTATTAGGAAAAGGCAAGGCTGCATCATCAGGTTGCAGTAACATCCTCACTTGTATTAAGGTGTTGGCTGTAAAGGGTTCTTATCAACATATGTAACCAATAGAAATTTTTTTTTTTTTTTGAGAAATCCTGACTTCAGAAACGAGTGAGAGCTTGTACAGTTTCTGCAGTGCTCACAGCTTTTCTGTCAATGCTCTTTGTGCATGTGTGTTTACGTCCACTAAAAAGAACTTGTAAGAGCTTAAAGAAGACCCCTGCAGAGGAAAGGTATAGACTTTTCCCCAAGATAGGAAAAAACTCATCAGTTTCTGTCAAAATCCAGACCGCACTTCTGCAGAAGAAACAGACAGAAGTTTGGGCAAGACTGGTGTGGAAAATGTCAGAATTTTTCAGGTTCTGCATAGTAATTTCTGTCTGACTGAGTTGCCAAAAATAAGAAAATGCTCAAACTTGGGGGACATAATGCAGCTGTAGCTGTTTTTGTAGAAGCTAGAAATTAATCTGGCTTCAGCAACCAAGGACAACTAGAAATGTTTCTGTAACTATGTCAGTAGCAAAAGAAAGAGCAGAGAGAGTCTCCATTCCCTCCTAGATGCAGGAGGAAACATGGCAATGAGTGATGAGGAAAAGGCTGAGGTGCTTAATGCCTTCTTCGCCTCAGTTTTTAATAGCAAGGTTAGTTGTACTGAGGGAATCGAGCCTCCTCAGCCAGAAGACAGAGACTGGCAGAATGACCCTCCCGCAATCCATAAGGAGACAGTCAGTGACCTACTGCATCACACAGACACACACAAGTCCATGGGACCGGATGGGATACACCCGAGGGTGCTGAAGGAGCTGGCTGGGGTGCTCGCTGAGCCTCTTTCCATCATTTACCAGCAGTCCTGGCTGACCGGGGAGGTCCCGACTGATTGGAAATTGGCCAGTGTGACGCCCATCTATAAGAAGGGTCAGAAGGATGATCCGGGAAATTACAGGCCTGTCAGCTTGACGTCGGTGCTTGGAAAGCTGGTGGAGCAGCTCATCCTAAGCACCATCATGCAACACATGTGGGACAACCAGATGGTCAGGCCCAGCCAGCATGGGTTTATGAAAGGCAGGTCCTGCTTGACAGACCTGATCTCTTTCTACAACAGGGAGACCTGCTTATTGGATGAGGGACAGGCTGCGGATGTAATTTACCTTGACTTTAGCAAGGCCTTTGACACCTATTCCCACAGCATTCTCCTGGTGAAACTGTCTGCTCATGGCTTGGACAATCACACACTTTTCTGGGTGAAAAAACAGCTGGATGGCCGAGCCCAAAGAGTTGTTGTGAATGGAGTTAAATCCAGCTGGTGGCCAGTCATGAGTGGTGTCCCCCAGGGCTCGGTTTTGGGGCCACTCCTGTTTAACATCTTTACGGATGATCTGGACAAGGGGATTGAGTGCACCTCCAGTAAGTTTGCAGATGACACCAAGTTGGGTGGGAGTGTTGATCTGCTCGAGGGTAGGGAGGCTCTGCAGAGAGACCTGGACAGGCTGGAGCCATGGGCTGAGGCCAACTGGAGGAGTTTCAGTAAGGCCAAATGCCGGGGGCTGCCCTTGGGCCACAACAACCCCCAGCAGCGCTACAGGCTTGGGAAGGAGTGGCTGGAAACAGAGATGATTCTGTGCTTCTGTGAGTTTGTATACCATATCAACTTAGCTTTCCTTCAGGTTACTTCTGTTCCTATCTCCCTGCATGGCTGAGATGCCGTCAAGCCCCGCATTTCTAGCACTGCCTGGAGTCAGGATTATTTTTTGTCTTGACACTCTGATTGCATTGTTGTGGGTTAAAGGAGAGGAAGAGCAGTTAAAAAAAAAGGAAGGTGGGGTTTGCAGGCAGTTATGCACATCAAACTGGTCAGCTTTTTTTTCAGGTGCCAAGTATGCAGAAATTTGCTAGAACCTACTCATTTCACTGGTGTATGTGGCAGTGAGGGAGATATTACATGACTCTTCAGAGGCAGACTCTCAGTCTTGTGAAATTCTTTCTACCAACCCCTCTCCAATTTACATTACTTAGTTACTCTGTGTTATGTCTCCAGAAGACAGAGCAGTAGTTTTTCCTCATAGAAACAAGAATTCACAAACACTTTCATCATATCCCTTTTGTTTATTTAACTTACTGCACTTACAGTGTTCCCATTGCTGGTTGTTTTCTGTGGCAGAAATGCATCTCTTACTTCTGTCTCAGACGTTTATAAGAGTTTCTGCAAGCTATTAAAGAAACTGAGCTCATCTGTTCTAGCTTCTTTCCCCATAATCACGGTCAGTTTCTATTAGTCTGCTTTTTTTTCCTGAGCAGATTAGTAGTTTATTCCACAGGTTGTCTTTAAACAGTTTTTCTTCATTTAAAAATGCCTTAAAACCAAGGGCTGTCAAAAGCAACCACATCACCTTATCCTTTCATAAACTTCTCTAAGTAAGCTGAATCATGTCTCTTCATAATTCACTTCCAGGATACTCCATGCAGGTTCATGATTCACTCGGCCTGAGTATTATGTTAGATGTAGGTCTTCATTTGTGGGCAGATACAAACTTTTTTTCTTCTCCTGTTGTCTAACATTTAAACATCCTTCCTAAACACGTGCCTTTTGGATTGCTTTACAAGGGTAAATGTTTGATTTGAAGAAGGCTGGTGACTAGATAAAGAGAATCTGAATTCTTGAAATCTAGTTTTGTTACACTACTCTCACTGTTGCTGTATTTTACATAGGATGTTATAACCAGTCACAGAACCTGGAGGAGATGAGATGTTAAAAAACCTCATGCAAACTGGAGAAACATAGGAATCTTATTTGTAGGTGCGGGTAAGAGTTGTTTCAGTGAAGTCACACAGTGGGTTATAAGAGTATTAAATAGTGCCCACTCTACTAAACAATCAATGCAATCAAATATTTCTGTATTTTGACACACAGTTTACAAGGGAATATGCTATGTGATATAGAAACAAATATTAGATCTCAGCTTTTTTTTTTTTTTTTCCCCCAGCAGAAAGCAGATCCGGCATATACTATAAATAATATACCAAAATATAGCAAGAACAGCAGAAATGTAGGATATACACATTGAATTACTTGTTTGCAATATAAGAAGATAACATATTACTAAATTACTCCTACAAAGCCAATTTCAAGACATAAAGCTGGTGACCAGTAAGGAATTTAACAGGATGTCTTCAACAATATCAATTTTCTTTAGAAAAAAATACGGTAACAGAAATATTCCAGTCTTTCCTTCTCAGTGGCAGAGCAATCCCAGAAACTTGTAAGATACCAAGCTCCCAATAGGCACTAAATGGCTAATGAAGGAAAGAAAGCATGTCCTTTTCAAGACCATAAGCAAAAGACTAAAAATCCAAAAAGCATATTAAATACCAACTGGAATTAAAAGCAAGTTCTGGAGTTTAATCATAGCTGTGGTCAGTGAGAAAACCTAGGTATTCGGAGACTTTCCAAGAGACAGTTTTCTACTGAAAACACATACATGCTCATTTTAATTAAAAGAAGCTTCTAAATAGAGAAGATAAATATTTGATCCAGTTCACTCCATTTTGAAGGTAGTGAATGAAGAAAATGAGCCTCTTTTAGTGGTGAGCCTCTTTACACTCAGTCAGTGAAAAATGCAACATCTAAAGCAGCTTGATCCTCTTGTTCTCTCAGGGTGTGTCTTCCTGTGCATGCTGTCTATATATTACCTTTTCCAGATCTTGGTGTTTGTGTCATTTAGGCATTGGAATGGGCTGCCCAAGGAGGTGGTGGAGTCACCATCCCTGGAGGTGTTTAAGAGTCGGGTCGACATAGAGCTGAGGGATATGGTGTAGTTGGGAACTGTCAGTACTAGATTAATGGTTGGACTGGATGATCTTCAAGGGCCTTTTCAACCTAGCTGATACTGTGATTCTGTGATTTAACCTCAGAGAAAATAGCTGTCATTTACCTACTAAAAACATTTAAAAATTAGGTACTCTGATTTTTATGATTACCTCTTAAGATGTATCAATTCTTATCTAGAAATAAATTGTAAGTTCTGCTATTTCTTTCTTGTATTCTTTCAAAGCTCTGGTTACAATTACTGTGGTTTTCTTTGCAGGACAATCAAGATGTCTGCAGGTCAAACATAGCAACACAAATTCCTCTTAAAAACACAAACATCAGTCAGATTCACTTCTCTATCCCCTATGGATAGAGATTGTGGGAGACATTGACCTGTCAGCCTTGCACAGCCTCTGAGAAGCAGCTAGGCTTTGATAGAAAACAGGCCTTGGGAGAAAGATAAGAAACTGTTGAGTTGTGCCAAGGTAGCAGGGAATAACAACGGACAGCTGCAACACTGAACTGTGGAATAGTACTGAACTGTGAGAAGTTATCACCATGTGAACAGTGCGTAAATGAGAAGGTGATTGGTCTGGACAGTGTGTTTTAGAGTGGTCTTGTGCTGGTAGGAGAAAAGGCTGATAGCTGTCTAATTGCTGATTTGCTAACTATGAAGTAAGAGCTTTAACCATAGCGTAAGTATGTACTATGGTAATAAATAAAGGGTCTTTCCTTCTGCACTTCAATGGAGAGAGTCTGTGCATCAATTGCCACAAATGGCTCCTCCGTGTGAGGCAGGTGATAAGTGTGACCAGCTTGGATCACTTCGGTGGCAAACTCCTCAGAACTTCAGAGCTGCTGTGAGGAAGCAGGAGCCGGCATCAATCACTGTTGCAGGGTGAGCAAGGTGAGCTGTGGGGAAGCGATGGGTAGGTCAATACCCTGAGAAGAAAAGTCAGTGCTTGCACTGATGGAAAGACTGTTAGCTAAATATAAGGTCCATATTAACTCACATGCCTTGAAGATAATTTTAAAGTGTGTAGCAGCCATGGTTCTGATCACTGTTCTGATATGGGATAAAGCAGGAGTAAGATTATGGGACTGTGCAATGCGAGGAAATCAGGTTGCGGCAGAATTCTTGCATGCATGAAGAACTCTTTCTGAAATAATAAAGAGACAAAATAATGAATGCGGCCAGGCTATTAACACAAGGATGAGGACACAGAGGGCAAGGATGCATATTTTGAACCCTGGCAGCAAGATTTATATGCTAGGTCTCTAGACTGTCATAATCTTTTACACTCTGACACTGTAAATCCTAAAAGAGAATCTGGCCTGTGTCCTCTCTTAGCTGGGGATGATCCTTGGGTAAAAGTGAGGCGAGAAACCTTGGTGCAAGGGGATATGGACATGGTGAGAAAGATTCTTGCTCCTGTAATGAGCTGGGACGTCACCCTCGTTGGGAAGGGCTGCAATTTTCTGTTATTAAAGAACTACAGAAGAGCATTAATGCGGGCTGCAAAACTCATTTACAACAGTTGTACTGGAGGCGATCGCTCACGGCTGTACTCAGCATTTGCGTCCCCCACCTGCAAGCGCGGAGTTGGCGGCAGCAACCCCGGGCTTCCCCGAGCCCCCCTGCCCCCCGCCGCGGGGCAACCGCCTGCGGCCTCTGGCACTGCGCTCCTGGCCCGCGGCCCACGCCCCGCCCCGCCATCCCCCCCCCCCCCCAACACCAAAACCGACGGTTTTTTACAACAGGTGCTGACACTGTGATGCACCGTCCCTTGTCTGTCAACAATAAACTGACAATAGCTTTATATATTTTTAATGGTGTTTTGATGTTTGTAGTATTTGTCATTTTATGTTGTGTGAGTAATAAGCGTGAGAGGCCCCTTTGTGTGGTTGTGTGATTGTTTCGCATGTGAGAAAAGAGGCGCAGCCCAGCTGCAGCTGCGCAGTGCGGAGTTCTCTGCCCCGCGGTTCCATTATCCCACCAGGGAAGCGGCCGCAGAGGAACGAAGCGCAGGGCTCACTCTGTACGGGGAGGGTAGTGCAGGACGAGTGAACATTCCTTAGTGCAGAGCCCTAGGGCCTGCCCGCTGGGTCATCGGTGCTGCTGTTTGTTCGGGCTCAGTGTTTTAAGTGTCACAAGTGAAATATCTCCTCTAGTGGGAGGCAGTAATTCTGTGTTCATTGTTGTCTTGAATTTAGGTGCGTACTCTGTGGGGAGAGTCTCCTCTGTACCATCTGCCTGAGGGGGATATTGTCAGATGTTGCTGATCTTGTACAGTGTATGCAGAATTCATGTTTGAAGTACATTGATAATCCACTGTTACATTCATTAATTAACACCCTTTCATGATTATTAAATAATCTCAAGACTTCTTATTTTATTATACATATTCAATTCAAGTGCATACTGCACTACATGGACCTTTGGTTGAAGGCAATCGATGAGCAGATGCATTGACTCTGGCAGCTCAGGTGGTACCTAATGTCTTTGAGCAAGCACAGCTTTCACGTGCATTTTTTCTTCAAAATGCCAGGGCAATACAAAAACAGTTTATCAGGCGTCAGGCTAAAGACATCACTGCGACTTGCCCTGAGTGCCAGAAGGACTCCCTCTCCTCAACAGCTAGTGGTGTCAGCCCTCAGGGACTCATGTCCTCAGAAATATGGCAATCTGACGTCACTTACTTCGCTGCATTTGGAATGTTAAAATATGTACATGTGTCTGTTGATGCCTTTTCTGGAGCAGTGTTTGCGTCCTGCCATGTAGGTGAAAAAGCATGTGATGTGCGAAGACACTTTTTATCTGCATTTTCTTCCTTGGGCATGCCATGACAGATTAAGACAATGGACCTGCTTATGTTTCGGTTTCTCCTTTTTCTTTCTTTCAACAGTGGGGAGTCAAGCATCTGACTGGCATTCCCCACTCACCAACCGGACAGGCCATTGTGGAGAGTACGCATGGCACACTGAAGTGTCTATTACAACAGTAAAAAGAGGGAGATGGAGGGTATCTACACCTCACAAAAGGCTAAATAAGGCATTATATGTCATGAACTTTTAAAACATTCCCCTGTCTCACAGGTGCCACCAATATTGCATCACTTCTCATCACAGATACCAGATCAACAAGAAGTCCAGGGCAAGGCTCAAGTGTTAACAAAAAACCTGGGAAGTGGTAACTGGGAAGGATCCTTTAATAACCTGGGGAAGAGGTTATGCTTGTGTCTCCACAGGTCGCGTTCCCCAGTGGTTACTGCAAAGGTGTGTGCGACCATATCTGAGGCATGAGAGGCAGCCAGCACTCAGGATACAGCTGTGGGTGCTGTGGATGCCCCTGTGCTGACAGTTTGTGACCTCTTCGACTGATCATTTAAGCAGAATGTATGGGTAATACTTGCTACTGCAATAGGACAAAATATTCTATCTCTGTCCTTAATCACATACAGTTGCCAGCTCTTTCAAGAGAAAATGCTGACAGTAATTGCAATTCATTAACAAAATATGTAAAGTTATTAGTCAATAGTGAAAGATTTAGTTTAGATGAAATGTAGTTATTAATAAGGATGAAATGCTATAAGAATGGGTGTATTCAACTTTTTTGTTTAGCAATATTAAGAACTCAAGTGTTTTACCTTATTAGAAACTGCCTTGGTTTTCCCCCTTGAGTGGTGGCCAGGCTCTGGGTGGAACCCAACAGGTGGATGAAACCAGGTGTTTCTGCTCAAAGAAAATCGCCAGTTATTTTGGCTTGCTGATTTACATATATGAGGCTGGACCTGCTTTCAGTGACTTTGGATGCTTCACCTATGGATGGACTCATCGCGTAGGATTTATGGTTTGCGAGGAAGGGCACTCTAAATTCTCACTGCAACCAGGGTTCCCCAGCAATTGCAGATCTGAACGTTAGTACCCCATTAAGTAAGTGTGCTACTCTGTATTTTCCTTACTGTTTATTTTGTACTATTTGGTCTTATCCTTTAATTATGGGTAGTGAAATTAGCCTACTTTTTTAAACTAGTAACTGTAACTGCTGTATTATTTTTAGCCTTCTGTGGAACTAATTTAAGTATGCTGAGTTTTTTGAAGTTTGCTTAAACCTTAATTGATAAAGCTTTGAAACAAGTCTTGCAGGTGCAGCTGCAAAACAAAGAAAAGGGAGATGTGGGAGACATCAGCCTGTCAGGTCTGTGCAGCCCCTGGGAAGCAGCTAGGCTTTGATGAGAAACAGGCCTTGGAAGATAGATAGAAAACTGCTGTGTTGTGCCAATGTGGCAGGGAAAAACAACGGACAGCTGCAACCCTGAGCTGTGAGAAGTTACCGCTGCGTGAACAGTGCGTGAACGAGAAGATGATTGGTCTGGACAGCGTGTGTTAGAGTGGTCTTGTGCTGGTAGGAGAAAAGGATGATAGCTGTCTAATTGCTGATTTGCTAATTATGAGGTAGGAGCTTTAATCATAGTATAAGTAGTATTGTAATAATAGTCTTTCCTTCTGCACTTTAATGAAGAGTCTGTGCCTCAGTTGCCACAAGAGATGTCTAGATCACCTAGACATGAAGAACAAGCAGGACTAGATTTATCCAAGTTATTAATGATGCTATTGTTTGCTCTGCCTCCTGGTGCATTACATGTACCTGATTATGTGTCAACAGAGTAAGTGTGCAGCCTCTCCCATCCATGTGAGACAACCCTGTGTAACAAGTACCTAATGTGTTGTGATACAGTTTTTTAATTTTACTTTGAATCTCATACTTTTTTTTTAAATATTCCTTGATTTATACATACAACTAACAATTTTTTTTAAGAAGAAAGGTTTTAGTGTGTTGTCTGATGCAACTCTCAGATACTCTCAAAATATTTCAGAATGGATGTCTGAGGTTTACACAGCAGTAAAATCAATCTGCAGAAGAGCAATCAACTCCTTCTGTGGAACAAGGTATTTTGCATGCTTCCATTTGTACATGAGGCTGCCTGCTTTTTGTGTTGGGCTGGAGTGAGAACAAACACTGCACAGCACAAGTACCTTTGTATTAATGACATGACCTTCTTTAGCTTTTGAAATGTTATCCTGGAAAGATTTAATCATGGTATTAAATAAACCACTGGGCCACTTTAAATTGATACTGGACAGTTTACAAGCAGGAGATACTGTAACTGTGGCAGGATTGTTAAACACTTACTTTGCATCTTTCTTTACAGAGAAACACGGAGGAGACCAGTTCAAGCCAGAGATCAGTTTACAAGTAATGACTGGGAATGAACTAGATCATGTACAGATTAGAGAACTGTTTCTTGAAAACTTAAATCCACTTAATTCAAAGCACACTGCCCTGATGGCATGGATCTGTAAGTCTTAGAGGTTATAAATGAAAAAAAAAAACAAAACAGTAGCTGACTTTTTCTCTTGTTTTGGGATTTGTTTTAGGGTATTGGAAAGTAGAGAAACAGACCTTGTTATTTTAATTGTTTGAAAAGAAAGTAAAACGTAACAATAAATATTAAGAGTGATTTGTTTCATTTTGGGGGAGTCCTGGGACTTAAGGACCTTAAGAATCCAAAGAAAGGGCAGGAGGTAGGAAGGAGAAACAACTATCAAAAATCATGGAGAGGAATTTGACTTAAAAACCTGCTACACTACTTTGAATGTGATAAAATACCTGCCAAGTATTTGAACATCAATAAGCATGATAGACTGTAGACAAATAAAAGCAAATCTGACTATTCAGATTTCCTACTTACTTTGTGTAAGTAGATGTATACCCTTTGTAATGGGCCTTGTGTGGGCCCTTACCTGACATGCTAGCTGCTGGTGCTTTTTTAGGGGGTCGTCCTGGTATATAAACATAACGGTTATGACATTATGCTGGCAGTGATGAGGAGTAAGTCTTTGGCAGACAGGATAATCAGCTTTTAACATTTTCAAAAATTGATTGCAATACAAAATTAAGAATCTTAGTGCTGACCTCCTTTGCATCAGAAAGGAGCAGGTATTTGGATCTGTGGGTGAAGAGAGATAGTGCAGGCATAGACATCATCTCCCTGCAATCACAACAGATTTGAAGCTGGTCTGACAGTGCTACTGGAGGTGTGGTACAAAGCAGAAGAGCTAACCAGCCCATCTATTTTAAAGGTATTTGAAGACATGGGTGAACGAGTCATGAGGGAAAGCACATTTCTCACTAAATGACCAGAGTTTACACATATGAATTCATACCTGCTGTCATGTTCTCATTTTAATTTTATTGTCATGATTACATTCTCAATGTTTTGTTGTGATGCCTTGATACTTTTCTGAAATTGAGATGGAAATGACTTCAGAGTGCTATGAAAATATGAGTTGGTCTGTTTCTATCCATTACTTCATTCACTTCCAGGTTGTTCTATTGAGTTTCAGAATGGCAGGGGTAAAAGCAATGCTCCAATTAAAAAGTTTTCAAAATTTGCAATTTATACAATGCAGGTAGCTTTTTCTGAAGCTGTGACAATACCAGGAGAAATTATAAGAAAGCTGGTAAACTGTTCTGCATAAACCAGAAGCAAATTTATTTAAGATGACCTAAATATACAAGAATATGAAGAACTCAGTAATAGGTATGAGCATAATATAGTTAATGGAAGTGGAGCATTTCACCCACCTCCAGAATTTCTTTGTTTTAGGCAATCCAGGGAAATATCTAAAGGCCGTACCTCTGGGTCGATGAAAGATGACGTATTTGACTGGATCTTTAGGTCATCCACTTACTCTAGTTACAGAGGCTAATGCCAAAAATCACTCATGATGCATGCTGAAGAAGGAACCTTCTTTAAATTTCCATCAGTTTTAGATTTGTTCTGCATGGAGGCACCTCACCTAGACACATATGGATAAACGTACACACTGGGCACAAACTAGCAAGACTACTTTTTCAGGTTAGCTTTCAGCCTTGCTTGCTTCCCTTGCACCTTTTCTCCTCATCCTTCAATAGTCATGTCTACTCCTACTCCCAGGTACAGTGTGGGTCACAAGCAGAATGACTTCACATTTCCCCACACATTCACATGGCTCTTGCTAGTGTCTGCCAGTATGGCTGTCTTGAATGGTATCATCTGATAACTCATGAGATACATTCTGGTCTCTCATAGACCTGTAACTCTGTCCTACCACTTTGTCTACAGCAGCAGAACCATCAGGTTACCAAAACTGTTGCATAACTGTATATCAATTACATGATTCAAGATGCTGAATAAGTCTCCCAAGATGGACATGCAGTAAATCAGCAATATATTCTACTATGTCCTGTTTCACTTCTTATTTTCTTCCTTTCCTTGCATTGCTTTCCTCCTCTTCCTTCTGCAGTCTCATCACAGAGCTCACTGAAGGGTGATGGATTGAAACAAGCATGTATGTTCACAGCTGTTTAAGCTTTCCTCTTCAACGGGAGTTCTTAAGATGCCATGCAAATGCAAAAAATAACTCCTGTGAATCCAGTTTCGTTCACCAGAAAATATTTATTGAATACAAGAAAACTTTTTGAATAATATACTGGTACTGAATGCAGCATCTTAATCCCTGTTCTTGCGAAAAATTCTGTCTACACAACCATGTCTTATTAAAGATAAGCTATGCCACTATATAAAGGGTGAAAATAAGGGATAAAACTGTTTATTTGTGGGGGGTAATTATTTATTGTGTGGTAGATTTTTAAAAATGTCTGAAATGTGTTATTTTAAACATGAAATCTAGCTCTTTTTAAATCCTTATGTCTCAAGTAGAAAACACTAAAGAGAAAATAATATAATTCCAAATTGTTCAACAGTTTCTAAAGCAGTAGAAATAACTAGACTAAATTTAGTTACCACTAAGAATAATAAGATTTTGAATTAATTACCTACCTTCCTATAGTTATTTTGTACATACTGGACAAAAAATAGGGTGGTGTTGAACCTGTAGTGCATAATTAATACAGTAGTATTCTGAAAAACAAAAAAATCATATGTACTGTCATACAATTCACTCAGCTGCATTTTCCATCTGGGCAAGTAATATGACAGCTGGATAAAGCAGTTTGTGCCTCAGTAGAATAAATGAAAACTTAAAATTGCATTCAAAAGAAAAAAGGCATGGGGGTAGGCTCACATATGCCTACATACACATATAGACACATATCAGATGTATGACATTATTACCAAAGGAATGAGACGAAATTGCCAAGCTGTCTTGAAGCATCAAACTGGGTTAGGATATTTGATCCGGCTTTGCCATGAGGTAACAGAGACAAAGACCTGTTAAGCCACCAACTCCTGGCTTAATGAGATCTGTGTCCTAAGAGTAAGCCCAAAAAACCATCTGAATAGCTCTCAGCAGTGTAGAAAAAGTCAGCCATGGTACCAGAGGAAACCAAGGATTTAACTGAAAGAATTGAGACAGAGGAGAAAGGATGAGAGACGAGTGTTGCAGATGAACGTATCAGTAGGGCACTGGAAATTGAAGTATTCTGCCAAGCACTTTCAAAGAAATAATGAAAAATTAAATAATAGTATTGCAGCAGACAGGCACTGTAGTCACGTTCCTCTTAGAAAGAAATAAATATTTTAAACCAAATCATTGGAAACAACCCTCAGTAGCTCAACTAGTAGGGACTGTTATGATCGAGCACAAGTACAGTGAAAACAGTGTGGAGTGTTTTTGTGTTAGAATCAGGGGGAAGGCCAACAGGACAGATGTTGTAGTAGGAGTCTACTATAGGCGTACCAGGACAGAGAGATAGATGAAATTTTCTATAGGCGCTTAGGAGAAATCTCACAATCAATTGCCCTTATTCTTGTGGGAGAATTTAACTTCCTAGACATCTGCTGGAAATACAACACAGCAGAGTGGGACCAGTCCTGGAGATTCCTGGAATGTGTGGGAGACAACTTCCTGATGCAGCTGGTGGGTGAATCAACCAGAGAAGGTGCCCTGCTGGATCTCCTCTTTGTGAACAGAGAAGGACTGGTGGAGGATGTGGCGGTTGGAGGACGACAAGGCCACAGGTCAGCATGGGTTTATGAAAGGCAGGTCCTGCCTGACAAACCTGATCTCTTTCTATGACAGGGAGACCTGTTTATTGGATGAGGGACAGGCTGTAGATGTTGTTTACCTTGACTTTAGCAAGGCCTTTGACACCTGTTCCCACAGCATTCTCCTGGTGAAACTGGCTGCTTGTGGCTTGGACAATCACTCACTTTTCTGGGTGAAAAACCAGCTGGATGGCGAGGCCCAAAGAGTTGTGGTGAACGGAGTTAAATCTAGCTGGCAGCCAGTCACGAGTGGTGTCCCCCAGGGCTCGGTTTTGAGGCCACTCCTGTTTAACATCTTTACTGATGATCTGGACGAGGGGATTGAGTGCACCTCCAGTAAGTTTGCAGATGACACCAAGTTGGGTGGGAGTGTTGATCTGCTCGAGGGTAGGGAGGCTCTGCAGAGAGACCTGGACAGGCTGGAGCCATGGGCTGAGGCCAACTGGAGGAGTTTCAATAAGGCCAAATGCCAGGGGCTGCCCTTGGGCCACAACAACCCCCAGCAGTGCTACAGGCTTGGGGAGGAGTGGCTGGAGAGCTGCCAGTCAGAGAGGGACCTGGGGGTGTTGGTTGACAGCCAGCTGAACAGGAGCCAGCAGTGTTCTCAGATGGCCAAGAAGGCCAATGGCATCCTGGCTTGTGTCAGCAATAGCGTGGCCAGCAGGGACAGGGAAGTGACCTTACCCCTGTACTTGGCACTGGTGAGGCTGCACCTCGATGACTGTGTTCAGTTTTGGGCCCCTCACTACAAGAAGGACATTGAATGACTCGAGTGTGTCCAGAGAAGGGCAATGGAGCTGGTGCAGGGTCTGGAGCACAGGTCGTACGGGGAGCGGCTGAGGGAACTGGGGTTGTTTAGTCTGGAGAAGAGGAGGATGAGGGGAGACTCTACACATCGCCCTCTACAGCTATGTGAAAGGAGGTTGCAGAGATCTGGGGATGAGCCTCTTTAACCAAGTAACAAGTGACAGGACAAGAGGTAATGGCCTCAAATTGCTCCAGGGAACGTTTAGACTCGATATTAGGAAGTATTTCTTTACAGAACGGGTCGTTAGGCATTGGAATGGGCTGCCCAGGGCAGTGGTGGAGTCCCCATCCCTGGAGGTGTTCAAGAGTTGGGGTGACGTAGCACTGAGTGGTATGGTGTGGTTGGGAACTGTCAGTGCTAGGTTAATGGTTGGACTAGATGATGTTCAAGGTCGCTTCCAACCTAGATGATTCTGTGAAGTGCTCTGGATGGAAACAACTCTTTTTTTGTTTGCTATTCCTGGCAGCCTCTGGCAGGTCAGTGCAGAAAATGTTTAGTTTTGGCTGCCCTGCACAGAACCTTGCTTTCCAGTACACATTCCATTGATACAGCCTTCTGTGTTGAAGTGAAATTCATTAGATGGAAGTTAAGACCTCATCAGTGCCTTATCTCCATAGTTTTTCTTCTGCTCAGGCAAAGGGATTAGAAGTTGTCAATATTTATGAAATACAAAATTGAACTTCTGTTATTAAAAATAGACAAAGTAGAGTAAGAAAATACTGCTATATGCTGAGGTGGAGATAAAGGAGAAGGGTGGGCATATGTATGACAACCATATGTTTTTCCAGTTTTCTGGGTTTTGGAATAGGTGTTGCTGCAAGGCTGTGCTGGGCTTCACTGGTCACCATACTAGCCACAGCAGCTAAGTGTTCTCAGGAGATGGTAGAGCCTCAGACTCACAAGTAGTCACATCCCTACACCAGAATGTCCTAGCAAACACAAACAGGCCCTGGCTTTCTCAGACACTGGTGCATGTGGATTTGTGCCTTTTTTGGGGAGAAGCCACAGAAATGAGCCACACTGGAGTGCAGAATTAATGAGAACGTGTGAAATCTGATGATGTTTCCAGTTTTGTAGAAATGAAAATTTGACAATTCCTGACATACTTTTATCTTTGTGATAAACGCAGCAATTTGTAATGTGGTGCACTTAGCCAATATGTTTAAGGAAAGAAGTATTGTTTTGTAGTAAAGGCACTGGACTAACTTTCCACTTCTAGCTCTACTAAAGACTTCTGTGTGACCCTGACAAGGAATTTACTCCTCTGGTAAGACTTGTCCCACGTCTTCCAGGGGTACACATTTAATTTGCAATATAAGAAGCAGAGTTTAGTGAAAGGCAATATAAATGCAGTGGTCAGCAATCCAGAATATTAGGTGGGTGATTTTGTACAAAAAAGGGGATGAACAATCACTATTTTTCTTTTTTGAAATTTGGAAAATTTTGACAGGAACTGTTTTTCAAATTCATGGAATTGCTCCTTTCTCTTGAATTGGCTTTTTTATGGGCTTTTTTCTTTTTTTCTTTTTTCTTTTTTTTTTTTTTTTCCTCCAGGGGAAGAGAAGCTTCTTTCTCACAGTCTGCACTCAACAAACCGGCCTCGTATAGTTCCTACAATGAGCTTACTTAGTAGTAGTAGTAAGTGGAGAAAAAGAGCTCGTTTTATTTTCAGTTCAATGTGAAAATATCAGAGAAAACTGCTGATGTATGTAATCCATATACTGGAGTTGTTACCCAAGCTACTGCTTCACATAGAATGCACTTGAACTCATTGAGCCATAAGAAGAAAATTTTTAAAATGTCAAATCTGTACTACAGGATTGTCCCTGGAGACAGGGGGGGGGGGGGGGGTGACATTTGTGCTGCCATGCTAGTGTTATTTGCCTACGAAGACAAATACATCCAGCATCACGTTTAGACCAATAAATGTGACAATAACAGGAAAAAAAAAAATTCCTTAAGCATTGACAGCATGTATTTACTGCTCCAGACCCATCATGGCTGTCATGTCACATAAAGGAAACAGAAACAGAAGAGTTTCAGTGAATAGACTATGTAAGATTAGACAAATGAAAGTCTAGCATCCAACTACGTCCTTCGGGAGTACAAATTGTCTCCTTAACCATAGGATTCTTTTATTCCCCCTTTAAATACATAGTATGTCACCTACAGCTACTGTATGCAAGGATAAATCATAGCAGTCTCAGGCTCCCCAGCACAAATCACAGTAGATTTCTTGAGATAAATTTGCAGATAAGAGGACTGTGCTTATGTTTCTCCTTCTGAGCATTTACAAAAAACACTAGGACAAATATGAACATCTAATGTTAAAACAGAAAATCACTCAGCTGATGGAGGGATTGGGAACTAATGAAGCAGGAAAAGCAGTAAGTGCTAACAAGTAGAGCTTCAGTGATACTAGTTTGATAATTTTGCCCAACAGAGGCTTTTATAGAGAGGCCTAGTAGGAGATCTCTTCTTAGGGGCATAATCTAAGATTATCCACCACATATTTTCAGGGGTTAGGAGTTTAAGGCAGAGATTTGCTTTTGATGCTTTCGGTTCAGGAGAGTATTTTTGCTAGTCTGAAGTTAGAAAATACAAAGAAGCAGCAACCTTTTACCAACGTCTGTTTCAAAAAACTGAAAAACTTGGTTCAAATCCTATGCAGGTATTAATAGCAGTAAGCACTTTGACATTAATTTTTTTCTGTCCAAAATATGGAATTAATCACAAAGATTAAGGGCAACATTTTCAAAAGCTTATCTAAAGGTAACTAATCAGTAGCCAGCCAGCTAGGGACACAAACAGGGATTTTCAAAGCAGGTGAATAAGTACAGTTTCATTGCACACGTGCTTGTGCCTAGGTATTCAATCTCAAGAAAGGGTGAGAGAGAATGGGGCATATAGGCATCTTAATTTATATCTCTGTTCTCCTAACTGTGGTCAAAGGTTTGGGGTGTAAGACTTGTTAAAACTTTTTTTTTTTTTTTTCCCCTGTATGGCACAGAATCTTGGGTAAGGGAAGGTTGAGTGGTTTGGGGTTTTTTCCTCCCCTCATAACTGGTAATTTGTCTGCATGATGATTTGTAGTGGCGGGTTTACAGCCTTCTCATTCAGCTCCATTGAACACTTTGGAGTCCTCATGCTGTGGCTGGACAGCTTATTTCTCTTGTCTTAAACTTAAATGTGTGGTCTAGCAACAGACAGCTCTCTGCCTCACCACAAGAAATGCAATGCTTATCTCACCTGTTGTCCTCTCTTCTTCTATCTTCCAAAAAGAAGAAAATTGCCTATGTGTAGGAAAGTTTAGTGGAGAGTGCTTTATGTTCTGAATCACAGACTCTGATGAAAGAATTTTAGCTGCGTTGAGACTGTACAGTCATGATGAAGTAACAGTGTAGGACAGTCTGAATGAAATGCTTGTTTACCAGAAGACAAAACCTTAGTAGGGAGTAGACTGTGTCATAACTTAAATAAAACCCTTTTCCTCTTATAATTAGTTTGTTGCTTTTTTTTTCAGGAGTGATAGAAGTTTTGGTAGTAGTTATCCAGGGTGAGAACATACAGACCATGCAGCTGTCCAAGAAAAAACTCCTGATGGCAGCTAGACAGGCAGCAGACACTGTCTCCATACAGAGTGAATACACACCCCCCACTGCCCTCCCCTACACCTCCACACCCACGCCCTTTCAGACTTTAAAGCACAATCAAAATATTAGAGATGTTTCTATGTTCTGAGAAACTCCAGTTTACAAACTATGGTTAAGAAGGTATCTTTTAAAATATGATTGTAAATTATTATATTTTGCAACAGGTTTTTGTGGTTGACAAAATAATGTTACTTCAGAACCACACCTGATAAAAAAGGTACATTACTGAGTGTGGCATAAGGAGAATTGTGGTGAGAAGTCTGCTCTCTGACATAGTGGAGACAGTAACCACAATTCAATACTTTTTCAGGTCAGCAAGTGAAATAAGTATCATTTAAATGTATACCTAATGGAGACTTGTCAGCAAAAGAAAACCACTATGCAGGCTATCATAACAGGTAACCCTTTTTAAAGCCTACAGCAGCAGTCAGGATAAATCATCTCTAAGACACTTTGGCATACATTTGGAAGATAAGTGGAAGATACATGTAATATCAGCTTCATCTAACCTTATTGCTTCCTCCCTTTAATGAGCAACAAAAGAAAAAGTCCAAGATAAAATTTAGAATATAAATACTTCTTAAAATTTAAATTAGAAATGAAAAAAATCCCTGGTTTAGGATGTTTTTTACAAATTACAAATTAAAAATAAATCCTTCATATCTTTAGAAGTCAATGCAGATATTTTTAGGTCCCTAACCAGCAAATTGGTTGTTACGTGAAATTTAAAGACAAATTCAATGCCTAAGTGTTTTGCAGAACTGCGTACTTTTAATTTATCATTTTAGTTAAATTTGTAAGCTCATTATTTCAAACACACTTGAATTTGAGTGCTATGCATATATAGTACACAATACATATCTTCGACATCCATATCATTTTTATCATCACAGTGGCTCTACTTCATATACTGCATATGTTGCAATAGATGCCTAATCTGATAAGAGTTTAAGTATTACTTAGATAAGGACAAATCTGTCTTTGCTTACAGCTGTATAACTCTAAAGTTTTGTTTACTCCGATAGTCTCTAAATGCTAATTTCAAAATAGTTTTCTAAACACAGCTGCTGTCTCAACAAATACAGTAGCATGGCTAGTCTATGTATAAATACTCCCATAGCAATAGTGAAAGAGCAAAAAATTAACAATGTAAAAAAGAGCTGAGCAGGATTTTCAAACATCAGTTCTGGACTTGATTTAATGAATTTCAGTGAAATAGATGGGTTCAGAAGCCTAGTGTATTCATTGGAAACATCCCTGGAGTGTAATACTAGGCAGAATACATAAATGGGTCTTTTCTACATTCTCCTACCTTCCATTATAAACACATGCCAGCAATACATTAAGCTATTATAAAAGCATATATTTGTGTAAGTACTTTTCCAGCTCTGGCTGCTTTGAATCTTGCTCTGGATAGCATTTTCTTTTGGTAGTCTAAATTAAACTTAAAATAAGTCAGACATATGCATAAGCCCAATATTTGAAATATCTTTGTCCCTGTGCCCTGCTCAAGAGAGAGAGATCAGCCTGGGAAACTTACTTATTTCCTTAATATATCATATTTCTGAAGCTTGATCAAAGGTATTATAGATAAAAGCACATGCTACTTTATACAGAACTAGAAACTAAAATGTTGACCACAAATTTCTTTGAAATTCTATATCGATGTTTATGCTTTAATGCAATAGTGTCATAAAGAGAAAGCAACATCCATACTAAATGAGAAGACAAATATGTAGCACCCATCCATGCTGAGTGGCAAAGTGTCCACTGACATAACATTCAGTTTGCACAGCTAACTGTATCACAGACAGCAAATAAGGAACATGCATTTTCATGAAGCTTCTGACTGTAACTTCACCCAGAAGAAACAGCCTTAAAGTAAATAAGCAAAGATAAATTAAAAGGAAAAAAAATTGTCTCAAAACAAAACTAATGCAAAAGCTAAGAACATCTTGAAAACCAACTTTATGATAATACACAAATGCTGTTAAAGTATGATGTTTTATAAAGGATTTTCAATAGACATACTTCTATATACCTCAATGGCTTTGTAAGATAGGCATTATTTATCCCCATTTCAGAGACAATGAAAATGGAGGTCATTAAACTGCTTGTTCCAGGACATGTGTGTTTAAAATAGTGTTGTTCTAATCCTTTCTCTCCAAGACTGAAATAGTAGCTGTCTGTATGCTCTAGCTTACAAAGTTCTGGTCAGAACTAAGATATTTTGTATCCTGAACATTACTGAAAATTAGGTAAGTTTCTGTGTTGAATTATATATATATTTTTTTTTTTTTTTTTGCTAAAGGCACCTCATGTCAGGAGTTGTAAACTCCTTCAGTTGTGAACTTCATGCAGGCAGCTGTAAACCACCCATCTGGCATATGAGAATAATGATCCTGATACATATTTAGTGCATTTCACTGAGTCCTCTAGAAGTCAGATGCACTTCAAGAGTAAATTAGGGGGCAAGAGTGATCTGGGAACAACACAGCTATCTGGGGAAGTATCTTGCTGTAAGTCTTTGAGGGAGCAGTGAAGTATAAAGAGATGATAAGCCAATCACTAATACCATCTGTGTATCCCTTCCCTCCTTTGCAATCACCCTGCAGTAGTTTAGAGAAAGGAACAGAAGGGGAGTATGTATATCCCTCATGAAGGACAGACCAGGTCCACTCTTGAAAAAACATGCAACTTGACTTCTGTTTTAACCAAGATGGGTGTATTTGAAAGTCTGGTTACTACATGAAGGAACAGTTAGGCAGTTGCATCAGTTAAGCTGAAACTCCTGCTCTTTTTCAATCAATTCTAGTGAAAAAGAGGAAGTGCCTTCTAATGTGCTCAGTGAAGACATAACTGCTAAATACCTACTTTGCAAAGCAAACAGAAAAGATGTTACTCAACTAGAAGCTCTCTGAAAGAGGGAAGGCATGATACTCTGAAGACACGAAATGGATTGCACAACAAAAACTTGTAAACAGTAATTAATTTATTCTCATGCAATTCTTGATTAATGCCTGTAATTGTTCATTAGACTACTGTTTCACTTGTGTCTTCCTCAAGGGCTCTTGAGTTAGAAATATAGGAGATGGCAAGAAGATGTCCAGGTGCTCTGTAGAATCAGTTAAAAACATAGTATGTTGCTTCTGTAAGGACTCCCTTTCAAACGGATATAAATAATTTACAGTCATTTGTCAATCATTTTTGACTGCCTGCTCTACAGGTTTTAGTGGCTAGAAATTGTTGCCACACAATTTATTTCCATCCCTTTCTATATTGAGATTGCAATAAAGAAGGTGGTTAGAGAACAGGAATACTTCTGGGTTAATGTCATAGCTTCAGAATGGGTGTTTGATTCATAAACATAATTTTATGTGTTAAGCAAAGGCATTCATCATAACTTCTACTGTTGTTTGCTGGGAAAGCATTTTGAAGTTCTGAATAAACTTCCTTGCAGAGAATCCAAAGTTGACCTAATAGATAATTAATCATATTTTTTTTTCTCAAATATATGACTATTTAAAATGTTAATGTCTATTGTACTAAATAATTATTTTTAAAAAAGATATAGAAAAAGGTGATTCATTTAACAGGAATGAGTTTTCCCTTGAATTGCTGAAAATGTAGGAAATAGCAGACTTAGATTCTTTTTGGTATATTCACAGTGATACTGTCTTTATAGACATGACCAAATTTACTTATGCACATGGAAAAATGGTGGAAAGCAACAGAATTACTCTGATTTAGAGTGGTGGGAACACTGATATTTGGCACTTACATGGATCTTTCTTTTCTGTGAACAATGGGAGAGCTCTTAAAATCATCAGATCACAGCATATCCTGAGTTGGAAGAGACCCAGGAGAATCGAGTCCAACTCCTGGCTCCTCCAGACAGTGCAACCTAGAAGTGAAACTATGTGTTGTCCCAATGCCTCTTGAACACCACCAAGCTTGGGACCATGAGAACTTCCCTGGGGTGCTTGTTTGAGTGCTTGACCACCCTCTCAATAAAGAACTTTTTCCTAATATCCAATCTGAACCTCCCCTGACACAGTTTAAGTCATTCCCTTGTGAACTGTCACCAGTCAGGAGGGAAGAGATCAACACTTTCTGCTTCCCTGCATGTGGAGGGTACAGATAGCAGTGAGTTCACCCCTCAGTTTCTTCTTCTCTAATCTGAACAAACGTAGTATACTCAGATGCTCCTCATAAGTCATGCCCTCCAGACCTTTTGCCATCTTTGTTGCCCTCCTTTGGACACATTTTAATGTTTTTATATCCTTACATTGTGGAGAAAAAAGCTGCACAGTACTTGAGGTGAGGCCACACCAACAGTGGGTATAGTGGGATAATCACTTTTGACTGGTTGTCTGTACTGTGCTTAATGCACCCCAGGGTATGGTTGGCCCTTTTGTAGAAATATGTTTTTTACCACTTATCTCTACTTGCCTCAGGAATTGCTATTTCTCTTTCAGGAATAAATCAAAATTATGAAAAGATACCACACCAAAAGGTGCCACAATGGTTGTTCTCAACTTCTCAACTTTTATTCCTGCAGGCATGTCCATCACATAAATTCAGGTGTTAGTCTGAAAATATCATTCATTTACAAATCATATATAAAGGACTTCAGGCCCAATTTTTTGTAGTATCCAGTGGAAAAGAAGTGTAAATATGCCAGGAACCTGCTTCAGTGATTCACTGATCAGTGCTATCCTACAGAAAAAATCCAACCTTTGCAGGACCCAGAGACTGCTGTGAATGAATGTGCATGAGCAAAGGGTTGCTTCCAATGGACCATTTGTTCACCTGAGAGGTAGTAAAATACAGGCTTTAACAAAGTCACTCTGTTACATCCTAGCCCAAGTGACTTAGCTGAACATCGTGTTAAATTTACAGCTAGCTCCCAGACTATTAGATAAATCTACCCTAGAAACTCCCTGCTGGTTTCCCTCTCTATTGGGAAGAATTAGAAGGAGGGATTTTGAGAGATAGAAATTAGAAGGAGGGATTTTGAGAGATAGAAATCAGACTGTGTTCCTTATGCAATTTTCCTTGTTGCTCATGAATGTAGTTTCCCCTCTACCTACACCCATTAACGGCATCTCCCACCCCCAGAATCTTGATGCCAGATTGGAAGGGAAAGAAATAGATGCTTGTATCTGGTCATTTTCCATTACTGGTGAGTGTTGTTGAGAAAGGTGAATGTAGCAAGTAATTTCCTTTTCTTCAGAGGTCAGCACAATACTCTTCTGTGACATTACTGATGGCAGGACCAACTGAGATCTACTTTAAGTATTCATACAGTCACAATTCATTCAGAGTCTAATTTAAAAATATGTGAGGATAACCATAATTTTACATCTATTAGTCTGGCAAAAGGCAACTAAGGTCTCCTGGCAATGATAGGACTCTGTATAAAAAATAATCATCCCATTGGGAAGAGAAACCTGACCCATTTGAAGACCAGTCTTTCCATAGTTTGGACTGTGTAGAGCTATTCAGTAACAGAAAAGGGGATTTTACAGTAACAGAAAAGGGGATTTTAAAATTGTATTTCAGTAATATAGAGCCAAAATCTGCATATATATGGCTCATTTTCTTCTAAAATTTCAGGAACATAATTAATTCTGTGGTACTTTGTGGGCTGATATGTAAACTGCTGTCATTGTAACAGCTTTTAAAGGAAATTCTAGTTTCGCTTCATGAGGGAGACAAGTGACTCAGATTCGCAAATCCCCAATGGAGCAGACAATAAGTCTCCAAGTCCAAGCATTTATTAACTACCCACAATGTACTAACTGAACACATAATAATTGGCTAAGTATATAGAAAGTTGTGGCAAGCAATACAATATGCTTTGCATTTCTTAATGGAAAACGGAAAAGGGAGATAGAGGGAATGGGGAAATACAGATCACTAGTCTGGGTTCCTGCACTGATCCCACTGGTGAGGGTTCCAGGAGGAGGCCGTCTTTTTTGCTTGCATCTGACTTCTTCGCTTCACTGCACACTCCAGCCCCCCCCTCCTTTCTTCCCCTCCCCTTGATTTATACCTGCTTTCCTTGGGTCTGTTTCCTAGGTTGACCCACATACCTATGTATCCCATATACGGGGAGGGGTAAGGTGTTTCATGGGATGATATAATTAGCATGATCATGACAGCCCTGGTTAGCATATTGAGGGGTGTTAACTTTAATATGCATTTTGTGGATAATGAAGCAAAGTTCATTCACCAGACACATGGCCCTTGAAATTTGTCCAGGTGCACCGGAGCAGAACTGTCCTGTCTCCACAGAGCTCCCCCATCCAGCTGCACCCTGTGTTATTGGGGCAGCCTTATCAGCTTCGACCTCCACACCATCCACCCTGTCTTGAGAGTGTTTGAGGCATTCCTTCAATCAGCCTCAACTTTTTGCTTAGTTTCTCATAGGCCTGGTTTCTCATCTCTTACAATGATATCTAGTTCAATAATTAGTATAATAATCTTACTAATTAGTTTTATTTCTGAATACACAACCCAAAACTTTCAAACCTCTGGGTGCCTATAATTTAAAAGCTGATCACTTTTCCCCAGTAATTTGTATTCTCCAAACATTTCTAAAGCCTTTCTAAAGTCTTCTAGTGCTCTCTCTGTTGTTCTGTCATATAAACAAGATCTGGTCCTATTGGATTTCTTCAGACACATCCTAAAACTAGCCCTACTAGCTTAGCGGAGGTTAATCTTACTGAAGTGAGCTCCTCTGCCTGCTTTTCTTTGGAAGTTTATTTATTCATTGGAAATCCAGAACACCCTGAAGAAGATGTGAGTTGTTGCAAGAGGAACGTTAGATAATGGCTTGGATACCTTATTAAAATTCAGTGAAATGATTTGCTGAAAGCAAAATATTGGAACAATACTGTTTCAAACTTGCAATAGCTTCAGTGGTCCTGTGACCCAAAGTAATGTGTTTATGTACTACATGCAGAGTAACGCTTAGCTCTACTAATAGTGCCATGAAATGAAAATCCTACTAAAATTAAACAATCAGAGAAGGTAGGTGAGGTGTGACTTTATGCAGTAAACAGTGATTGAGGAAAGAAGAGAAAACAGCAGGACTCTGCATGAACCAAATTGATTCATGTTGGAGTTTCATGCTCCTAAAGAAATTGAATTGCCTACTTCCTAACCAGCACAGCTCCCTGTCATTTCAGTTCTTTGTTTCATATTTCCTCTCCCATATTTACCATAATTCATTCTGTATGAAAGTCTCCTAATTTATGCTTTTACTACATTTTAAATATTTTTATTTTTCAATTATTCTACAAGAGTGTCTTTCTTTGTATGTGTTTGAAGAAATCACCATACAACTATGACAATTTCTTTTTCTTGCTGTTGAAAATATAACTTACTCTTGGCCCCTGCTTTTCTTATTTCTTCTTTCTTTACTTTCTATAAAACCTGAGGTATAAGACTATACTGCTACTATGGAACATTATAATACTTCTTATCTTTTGTGGGATAAACATATTGAATATACTGTACACTACCTGAAGAGCAAATCAAGACCACTAACTTTTAAACTAGATATAGAACTAAAATTCAATCAAGGACAAACCTTCAAGAGTAAAGACACAAATAGATTTAAAATACTAATTCTAAACACTCTTTGTTTTTAAATGTTTGGAATTGAAAGATGAGTTCCAGATCTTAAATTAGCAATTCATTAATACAGAAATATTGTGACAAGCCACGTAGTATTATTTTCCCTCATCCAGCAGAGTCTTTAAATCATGCAGCATGAGTGTCATCCATTCCTCTGAAATGGTAGCAACAACTTCCGAGAAAATGTAAATACCCATTATATGCTGTAAAGGGAGTCTAGGATAAATCAGAGCATTTTGGAAACGGCATCAGTATTAGACTACAAGCTACAATACAAGCTTTATACCGTACACAGTTCTTTCAATTTGCTTTGTTATTAGGAATTCTTAAACCTGTTACACATGCACCCAATTTCTTTGCATAAATTGTGATGATAACTGTTTGTTATTTATAATCTAAGACCTCTGTTAAACAAGGCAATATTTTGGCTGACTGGAATATGGAAAGCAAATTAGGTGGCTTTGCCAAAACCTCATTTCCCAGAATCAGGGTCTGATTCAGGAAAGCAAATAGCTTTCACCTTAGCAACTTACTAAGTATAAACATGTGCTTTGGTTTGGGCTTTTTGGATTAAGGATCAATTCAAGCATGTACTTAATGTGTTTTCCTGAGCTGAGGCCAAAGTTCCGTCCATGAGCTTTATCCTCTGTGCTCTTTTGAGGGTAGGAATACAACCCACATGCATAAGAACTGGCAGTTATTGTGAGGTTTTCATTATTTCAAATGGATGTCGTTTTTAGTTGACACCTTGTAAGAAGAGATTGTCAGATTTATATCTCTGAATATGAACCTGAACATGTTCTGGCCTTGAGCCCAGACACTAAGCTTCAGTTTAAAATCTGATTCAGATTTGACTCTGAACACCTCATCAGCTTCTTGCTGATAATACAGTATGGAAAGTGAATTATCTTGTAGCCTGGAGAGGTGGTTCATCAATACAAGGATGACATGTTTTGGAGTATCACTGGTATGTCTGATATGGAAAAAAGAGGAATTGGTCCTTGAGATTTCCATGCCTACATCTATCCCTACCACTACATTTATTTTTTCATTTTATATATATTTTTTAAGGCTTAACATTGTAATTGTGACATGTATCTGAAAAGATTTAAAAAACACCAGTAAAATTCTGATTTTAGTGTTTAGCTGTAGCTGGTTTCTAGAGATCTATTCAAATTAGTGCTAATATATATATAAACTGTTAAAGGCTACCACAGTGTTTGCAGGTTTTTTTCAAACTAATGACCTCAAATCTTATTTTCAGGTAAGCTATTTTAAAAATTTTTCCTTAGCTAGGAGAACTGACTTCACCATTTTTTTTCTCTTTCTGCAGAAGAAAAAGTGAAAAATTTGCATTGCAGGCTCTGCTTTCTACTTTATTTTTCTTTTGACAAGTTAACATGTGGAAAGCTCTGAATTGCTGAATTCCAATTACTTCTGACAAGTAAGAATGCAAAAAGCCCAGATGATAAAATGGTATTTAATGCAGTCACAAGGAATTGACGATGATTGTGGAAGCCTTCTAGTCTCAGTTCCATTTCCAAAGTAATGGATCTTTCATTCACTCACTGTTGCACATTCAAAATATGTATATAGTATTTTCTAGCTCATAGACAAAATTGTTGTCTGTCTTTAAAACACAAATCCTGCCCATTCTATAAGAAGGACCTTAAGTCTTTTATGCTGCTTTTTCATATTACCCAAGTGGTAGGACCCTTTATTCATGTTAAATGTGCTTGTGATGGCCCCTGTGTCAAAAGATGCTTTTGGCTATATTAAGTATCTTCTTCTCTGGTGTGTCAGCCCAAATGCCCTGGAACACAGTGCCTCTATATAAACTAATTAAAATTTCCAAACTTGCTATGCCAGTGAAATTTATAATGCTAAGACACTGTAGTAGAGAACTTCAAGATCCGCACATGAAATGCTGTCTCTCTGCCATAAAGTAATAGATATTGTTTTAGCTTACTTTGTCATTGTTTTTCTGTCTGCTAAGTTGTACATTCATGCATGTCTAAGGACAGGAACACAGTCGATGAACATAGAGTGTGAGATGCATTTTGGATAAACCAGAAATTTTATGATGCTGGCTAGCACTACTTACTCATTTAATTTAAGTCTGGTGGCCTGTTCATACCATTTATTTCAGGTTTAGCACCCTATCATAATTTATCTGTACAAGAAGATACATACATTAAAAAAGAAAATCAGAGTGCTCCCAAATGTTTCACAATGAACCAAGTTTACAAAATGACAAGAAACATATTTAGTTTCTACATTATTAACAAAGGTTTAGATCAAGAGTATGAGTATTAAATTCTGCATGGTTCCCCATAATAAATGTTCATTTTATCAAGTATAAAGAAATGCATGTTCCATCTCAGTGATCCAAAAATGCAGTTGAACATTGTCATATCATCGGTTTCTGCAGCTTAGACAGTAGCACCTTGACTTGACTTCCAACAAATATTGCTCAGAAATACTTTGAATTATCCTGTGGCAACTGTCTATGCCACTAGCTGTTTTTAACAATACGTTAGAAAAATAAGTGCGCAAGCTGCAGAGAATGGAAGTGCATCAGGTGAAGCACATACAGCCTTAGAAAAAGGAGGGAAGGGAGTACTGCTCTTGGGCAAATTGCAGACTTTTTGCCTGATTAAGAAACATTACTGTCTGAGGCATTAGCTCTCAGTCATGGGTCAAAGTGCAATGCTGCACATAGAAAGGCATGATTAAAAAGGAAGTCTCTGTTGGTAAGATATTTCAAAATTTGACATTGGATTTTTGATGCTATCTTTAATATCTTAATAAGAGAATTTATGCAAGTAACCTGTCTCAGATATGTCAATAGCTGTCTGCAGTGTTGGCAGGGTGGCATCAGGAAAAAGTGTAAAATAGAGAAAATGAACAACATCTGATTTTATATAAAAATTCAGTTGTTTTACTCAAAATCTATAGAACTGTAGATTACATTTACTTTTGAGAAAATACCTCACTTTCAGTAGAACAACCTGTTAAAAAAACAATTAAAAAGTAATGTTCACTGTAATATTTTTCAATATTCATTCATTTAATTCAAATCACTTTTACTTTTGAAAACTTGCTGTTTTAACAAGGGACATTGCAATAGCATGTTATGTCCCTGAAGTGGATGCTTTACAGTACAGAGTAAGCAAATGTTGAATAATGCACTTAGTTTCAGTCATAGGAAAGATAAAAACCAGGCAATGCTATTATTACTTGTACTTTGATGCAAGCTTATCCTGAGTGATATGCTCTTGTTGCTATAAAGTAGATCTCTAGATATCTGTACTAAGAAAATGCTTTCTTTTGTTTTGTTTTGTACATGCTTGTTTTTGAGCTAGAATGAATCAACAAGTCTGATGTTTCATCTCTTAGTCATCCAATGGATTCATTTCTTTGTTACACAGAAGAAAATATGGAACTCTTCCAGGAAATAATGAAGAAATCAAGAAAAAAAAAAAATCAATTTTAAAATGATTGGGTTAATTTTGCAATTACTTGACTATGAATTTGGGCTGGTTTATGTTGAAGAATTTTAAAAGTCTAATGCAAATAAAGAGAGCATTTTATCAATGTATACTTTGCTGGTTTACTCAGCAGTTCTGGAAAATTGCACTAGCTTTGGAACAGGAAATAGTCTAAAAGGTGCTTAAATTAGTCAGAAGGGACCCAAAATCTCTTGAAGTCTATAAGGTTAATGTACTTATTGTAAGAGAGGATTTATGGGACTCAGTGTTCCTACAATAACCTTGAAAACTTGCAGCAAAAGTGGCTAATAGATACTTAGTTTCCAAGATGCAACTTTTATTACTACATTACACAACCCATTCCTTTAATTTAACTAAAAGTCATTTCTTCTGTTCTTTGTGTGCTATAAGTTATTATAAGATACCGCATGCTAGAAGTGACTGTCATGGCAAAGGGCAGTCTTGTTCATAAGTAGAAAGTAAAGGAAGAATATATATGTTAATATATTGGCTTATTAATAATCTTTTTAAGACATAAGAACACGTGAGCTTGCTAGGGAAAACTGAATACACTACACTATTAAGATATATAGCAATGTTTGTAGAGCAATTAAAAGATTAAAAGCTTTGCCAGACTGGATTTTTGGCCCAGTAAACCCTGAAGGAAATTTCAGGCATGGCCCATATGAAAACAAGGCTTCATTTTTGTTGTGGTCTAGAAATGGAGCAGAAGGACTGAAGTTTTTGCTGAGGACACTATAACCACAAGATTTTTTGAGTGGCACAAATTTTCTTCAAGAAAATTTGAAATGTTAATGAGAAAAAATATGTTATTGAAATATAAGTAGAAAATTGATGTAAAATTCATTGAAGAACCTTGCTTTTCCTTGGCAGGAATGTAACAGTGACGTTTAGTAGCTGTACATTTTGCCCAGGAATGGCTGGTTATGCTAGTGACTACTGTCATGGCCCTGAGGGCACCAACAGCCCTGACTGTCCCTACCCAGCCCCCTTGGGTCTCTCCTCACTTTCCCACAGTCCAGCACGATTTGGGTCTCTCCTCACTTTCCCACAGCCCCAGCAATGACACATCAGTGATCATCTCCAGCTCACCGCATGCCTGCCCTGATGGTCCATGGGCCCCACCAAGATGGGCCCACCCATCGGCTCATGTTCTGGCCCTGTTTCAGTCTGTCCCCAGAGAGGTGCCCAATGGCCAGGGTCAGGGCTGCCCTTGTGCTCCTGTTTGCTCTGCTCCTGGCTAGGGCAGTGGGATGGGCACTGGCTTCCAGAGTAGCCCCTGGCTCTCCTGGACCCTCAGCCTCCAGGGAGCCACCTGTCCATGCTGTGCCTGGACAGGTCAAAACAGATATATTGATGGGGTAATACTTTAATGTATCTTTCATTCTGGTGAAAAAAAATGACAGTCATTTGATAAGATTAAGATGAAACATTCCATGTTGTCAATTTCCTCTCTGCATCAGATCAGAGGTGGTGAAGATGGGTCTTTATCTTCTGTAGTCTGCCTACTGAAAGGTTCTTAACAGTACAAGCAGACAGCATTTTTGTCCTGGAGATGGGGCAGAACTTGTCTACAGTTGCCATGGAAGGAAGACAGTAGTCAAAAAAGAAAGAAATGGCGAGCAGAATGGTGGAAAATGGAAGTTATTTTTGCTGCTGTTCTTGAAGTTGTTTCTGGAGCACAATCAGAGCTTCTGTTTCTGAGGAGGGATGCTCTGCTTCCCCTCTCATCCCCAGGGGTACCCTAACAGTCTTGACCTCTCCTTCAGCAGGAGCACTGAAGGACAGTAGATGTTTTCCTATTCAAGGCAATCTGCTGCCTTACTTTGCTTCTGCCCAGAGCTGCCCTGTTTTGCTGGCAAAATGTTTCATTTTTTTCATTTTTTCAATACATTCCCAAAAGATTACCACAAACAAATTATGTTTCTCTGTGTGTGCAGCTCTCTTGAAGTTCTGTTTGCTGAAAGCCCTGAAAAGAGGTAGTTGGCTATGGGGTTGTCCTTGCTTAGTAACTAGGGATCAATTATTGAAACCCCCTCCACCATATTGTACCAGCAGTAGCATGACAAGACAACAAAGGTGGCCTTTCCTCAAAGACCTTTCTAACACTGTTCAGGGAAAGTCCAGAAGGCTAACAAAAGTTTGACTGACCTGTGAAAGAAGCTGTGAGCCCAAGATCTCCATTACAACTGGGAAAGAGCATTATTCTGAGTTTGTCATCATACCAATATGGTATTACTATGCTGTTACTGGGCACAGCACCTGGAGTCTGTCATGGGCATTAGGAAGACACCTGAGCTAAGCATGTGCATGATTCAGCTGGATAACTGAACCTTGTAACTGTGCAAAGTTTTTGTTCATGCTTCACTTCTTCCTTGTGCTGCTACTGAATGCCACGCAAAAAAAAAAATAGCATTTTCTTCTTTAAGTAACCTAATAAAATTAACCAGTTAAAGCTCTGATCAGCAGTTCAGTAAGGAGGGTATGAGGGAGCAGTGGGAGGGGGATACTGTGCAAGGGCTGGGAAGCTGGGCACTGGGGGTGGCAGCGAAGCATGCAGGGGAACTGGGCACAAACCAACAGTGCCCAGGGAAGGGGAAGAGCGTGGAGCAGTGACAGTAGCCAGGGACATCCAACAGGACCGGCATGCATGTTGAATGCAAGGACATGCAAGGCTAGCCACAGGAGCCTAGGGATATCTGCAGCATAGCTCAAGTCAGGACCAAGGGCAGGCCCCAGAGGAAGTGGAAACAGTCCCCCATGAGGCTTGTCCTAGCTCCTGCTCGTGTAGCTCTCCTCCCAGTGACTTGGGAGCACATCTGCATGATGTCAGAGCTGGCATGAGCACAGGCAGGCAAATCCAGAAGAGAGGAGATGGATGGGTGAAAGGATGTTGTAGAGCGTGTTGGTGTACTGGAGGCCAACAGTGACTGCTAGTGTTTCTCCAGATGTGCTTCAGAAATGACTAAGGCAGTATGCAAGCAGTCCATTTATGAATGTCTTAACAAGCTGATACTGAGAAGGATTATGTCATTATTTTTGTGAAATCTTGGAATTCTCCAAGATGGATTTATCAAAGGTCTGAACTTCCTGTCCAGTCTCACAGACAGAGGAGTGGGAGTGTCAGGAACTGAAAAGGACTATTTGAGGAATATTAAGAAGGAAATTAAAAATTGGACAGAAATCATGGTAACATATTCATAACATTAATGTATGAACTAAATGCACCACCAAGTAGGAAGAGTTAATTAAATCCTCTTAGGTGACAACTATTTCCAATTTGTTCTTTTATGAAAACAGGCACAGCTTTGCCAGTGACCTGCACTGATGTGATTCTTTTAAAGGACAGCCGCTTAAAGGAAGGTGTCATATTGTGGGAGGGATTCTGCCCACCAGCTCAAAAGCAGCCTCTTCTGCTCCATATACTGTCAAATGGTGATTTTTCAGAGTAAAAATTGTGGTAGTGGTTTAATTTTGTGCCTCACTTTCCTGTAATCTTTTATTGGAAAGTTTGACTGAAAGTTACTAAACTGCTTTCCCCTCCTTTTAGTTTATACATATGACTGGAAATTCTGCTCAGGGATAAAAAATTATTCTGCATTTAGAATACATGAGCCTGGTTAATATAAAAACTCTACTGAGAAAAACCAGAGTGTATTCGTTCTCAAATCCAGCAATTTTATAACTTGTTAAGGAACCTTCTGAAAAAGTCATGCATTATCAAGATTCCATATGCTCTGCATATAATAAATACAGATACACAGCCTGCTGTCTATGTGTGTTGGTTTAAGCCCTGCCGGGACCGGAGAGCACGTTGCTGTGGCCCCTCCCCCACCCGCAGCCGGTCAGGCTGGAAGTGAGGCACAAACTCCGGGTTAAAATAAGAAGAAATTTAATACCACAGCGTGATAAACAATCTGAACAACAACAGTGGCAATAATAACAGCAATAAACAGCAATAACAGTGAACAAGACTGAAGATATACAGAGAAATACCGCAATTGGTCAGGGAACAAAGCTGAAGCGTGGGTCCCACCACCAAAAAGCCAAAGGGAAAGTAAAAATGTTTTCCGCCCCTTGAACCTGACGTCAGCATGATATGAATAACCCGGCTGGAGATCCCTTCCCCCTCTCTCTCTGCTGGGGAAAATTAACCCTGTCCTAGCTGAACCAGGACATAATCCACCCCTTTATTCTATACCATCTGCATCATGTCCAGCTGCCATTTAGAAGTTAACAACAACAAAACAACAATTTACAAAGGCACAGCATAATTCATGGCATGTTCTCACCCAGAATCAAGTCCCTCTGTGGTACATATCAGACATCTCCATTGTCCTGCATCACCCACCAGGTACACCCAGGTCCTTGAGCAAAAGCAATCCCCAGGATGGGTTTGCCTTTACCTTTGCACCTTTGCCTGGCGCAGGACTAAACCAGACCATTTTCCCCAATATATTCCTCATGCGCACCACAGGGACTTTATCCCCATCTACAGCACGTGGAGGTTTTGACTGAGGCGGCCCAGCTCGACTGGCAGATCCTCTTGTGTTGATTAGCCAGGTGGCCTTTCCTAGATGCATGTCCCAGTCTCTGAAGGTCCCACCTCCCAATGCTTTCAATGTGGTCTTTAACTGTCCATTGTCGCACTCGATCTTCCCAGAGGCTGGTGCGTGGTAGGGGATATGGTAGACCCACTTGATGACATGTTCTTCTGCCCAGGCATTTATGAGGTTGTTTCGGAAGTGGGTCCCGTTGTCTGTCTCAATTCTCTCTGGGATGTTGTGTCACCACAGGATTTGGGTTTCAAGGCCCAGGATGGTGTTGGGGTGCTGGTTAAGCTTCCAGCCATCCAGTGGTTACTTCTACCGTTGTGAGCACGTGGCGCTTCCTGTGGCGGGTCTGTGGCAGTGTGATGTAGTCGATCTGCCAGGCCTCTCCATATCTATCTTTCAGCCATCGCTCTCCATTTCGCTGGGGCTTCACCCCCTTGGCATGTTTGATTGCAGCACACGTCTCACATCCGTGGATGATCTCTGCGATGGTGTCAATAGTGAGGTCCACCCCTTGATCTCGAGCCCACCTGTATGTTGCATCCCTACCTTGGTGGCCCGAGGTCTCATGGGCCCACCGGGCTATGAACAGTTCACCTTTGCACTGCTAGTCCAAGTCCACCTGAGCCACTCTAATCTTAGCAGCTTGGTCTGCCTGCTGGTTGTGCCGATGTTCATCAGTGGCCTGACTCTTGGGTACATGGGCATCCACATGGCACACCTTCACAATGAGGTTTTCCACATGGGCTGCAATGTCCTGCCATACTTCAGCAACCCAGACGGTTTTACCCTTGTGTTGCCAGTTGCTCTGTTTCCATTGCTGCAGCCATTTCCACAGGGTACTCGCCACTGCTCACGAGTCGGTGTAGAGGTAGAGCCTCGGCCACTTTTCCCGCTCAGCAATATCCAAAGCAAGCGGGATGGCTTTCACCTCTGCGAACTGGCGTGATTCATCCTGTCCCTCAGCAGCTTCAGTGACCTGTTGTGTGGGACTCCACACAGCAGCCTTCCATCATCGATGTTTTCCCACAATACGACAAGACCCACCAGTGAACAGGGCATATCGCTTCTCCTCATCCGGCAGCTCGTTATATGGTGGGGCCTCCTTAGCACGTGTCACCTCCTGTTCTGGTGACATCCCGGAATCTTTGCTCTCTGGCCAGATCGTAATCACCTCTAGCATCCCTGGGCGGCTGGGGTTCCCTATTTGAGCCCATTGTTTTATCAACACAAACCGTTTACTCCATGTGGCATCTGTTGCATGATGTGTGGAGGAGGCCTTTCCTTTGAACATCCACCCCAGCACCGGCAGCTGGGGTGCCAGGAGGAGCTGTGTTTCAGTGCCGACCACTTCTGAGGAAGCCCGAACTCCTTCATATGCTGCCAGTATCTCCTTCTCAGTTGGTGTATAATTAGCTTCAGAGCCTTTGTATCCCTGGCTCCAAAAGCCTAGAGGTCAGCCTCGGGTTTCCCCAGGTGCTCTCTGCCAGAGGCTCCAGGTAGGGCCATTCTCCCCGGCTGCGGTGTAGAGCATGTTCTTAACCTCCTGCCCTCCCCGGACTGGCCCGAGGGCTACTGCTTGGGCAATCTCCCGTTTAATTTGTTCAAAGGATTGTTGTTGCTCAGGGCCCCATTCAAAATCGTTCTTCTTATGTGTTACATGGTGGAGAGGGCTCACAATCAAGCTGTAGCTCGGGATGTGCATCCTCCAGAACGCCACAGCACCCAGGAAAGACTGAGTGTCCTTTTTAGGGTTGGTGGGGCCATGGCTGTTATCTTGTTTATCACATCCATTGGGTGATAGCGGCCATTTTGCCATTTTATTCCTAGGAATTGAATTTCCCTTGCAGGCCCCTTAACTTTCTTTTGCTTAATGGCAAAGCCAGCCTTCAGGAGGATTTCAATTATCTTCTTCCCTTTATCAAAGACTTCCTTGGCTGTGTCCCCCCATACAATGATGTCATCAATGTACTTCAGGTGTTCTGGAGCCCCACCTTTCTCCAGTGCAGTATGGACCAGTCCATGGCAAATGGTGGAGCTGTGGTTCCACCCCTGGGGCAATCGATTCCAGGTGTACTGGATGCCTCTCCAAGGGAATGCAAACTGTGGCCTGCACTCTGGCGCTATCGGAATGGAGAAGAACGCTTTAGCAATGTCAATCGTGGCGTACCACTTGGCTGTCTTCGATTCCAGTTCATACTGGAGCTCTAGCATGTCCGGCACTGCAGCACTCATTGCTGGTGTAACTTCATTCAGGCCACGGTAGTCCACAGTTAGCCTCCATTCACCATTAGGCTTTCTCACTGGGCATATAGGGCTGTTGAAGGGTGAGTTTTGCTGATCACCTTCTGGCTTTCTAGTTGACGGATCAGCTGATGGATGGGGACCAGGGAATCTCGGTTGGTGCGGTACTGCTGCCGGTGCACCGTCCTGGTAGCAATCGGCACTCTCTGATCCTCAACCTTAAGCTGCCCCACCACTGAGGGATCCTCTGAGAGGCCGGGTAAGGTGGACAACTGTTCAACCTCCTCCAGGGCAGCTACACCAAAAGCCCACCGGTACCCTTTTGTGTCTCTGAAGTACCCTCTCCTGAGGTAGTCTATGCCCAGTATTCACGGGGCATCTGGGCCAGTCACAATGGGGTGCTTATGCCAGTCCTTCCCAGTCAGGCTCACTTCAGATTCCAATAGGGTCAGCTGTTGAGATCCCCCTGTCACTCCGGAGATGCAGATGGAGTCAACCCCACTGTAGCTCGATGGCATCAGGGTGCACTGTGCGCCAGTGTCCACCAAAGCCTTATACTCTTGTGGGTCTGACGTGCCAGGCCATCGGATCCACACTGTCCAGTAAATCCGATTATCCCTTTCCTCCACCTGGCTGGAGGCAGGGCCTCTCTAATCCTGCTCATCATCACTCACTTCTTGTAAGAATGATTTACTGGTCCCCTCAAGAGGGTCAGACATAACGTTGGCCATTCTATTCTGTCTGGGGGATTTCTGACTGGACACTGGAGCTGCGCTCTTCTTGGAGGACTCCCCTTTTGTGATGGTCTTCCCTTTCAGCTGCTCTACTCGTGCAGCTAGGGCAGCAGTGGGCTGTCCATCCCACCTCCTCATGTTTTCTCCATGGTCGTGGAGGAAAAACCACAGGGCGCCTTGCGGTGTGTGCCTTCTGCTGCCTTTCTCTTGGGTGGCGAAACGTTTACTTCTAATGGCTGAGACATTATCCCATGCAGGTGGAGTGTAGGATGTGTCCTCTTCCACTTTCTGGACCCTCTGAGACCGTTCCTCCACAGCTGAGACCCAGGAATTTTGAGATGAAGGGAGATTTCCCTCCTATTGCCGGAGCTTGCCAAACACTCCATCCACTGTTAGGGTCTGGGTGTCTGTCCACCAGGACACTATTGCCAATGCTTTTGAGTGTGCTTCTGGTGCGCTCTTCAGGAACTTTCACCACATCAGGTGTGTGCAAGGGGCCTGATCTGGGTCCATGGGTGACTGCTCATCATTCAGATCACCATAAACCATATCGAACGCAGCCAGTTCCCTGAGTTTCTGGATGCCTTTCTCAATGCTGGTCCATTTGCCTAGCTGACATAAGATATCATACTTGTAGGGGTGCCTCTCCCTTACACTGAGCAGGAGTCACTTCCGAAGGCTGAGGGTTTGAGTCTGTTTCCCTATTTCCCTATCAATGCCAGCTTCCTTGGCCAAAGATCCCAGCTGCTTGGCCTCTCTCCCCTCCATTTCAAAAACACTGGCTCCATTGTCCCAGCATCAGAGCAGCCAGGTGCAAATCTGCTCGCCTCCCTGGCGGCTGAAATCTCTCCGCATATCTCACAACTCAGTCAGAGATAGAGATTGGACGATCACCTCTGGCCCTTCCTCCTGTTCCTGTGCTGGGCCTGGCTCTTCCCCATCCCTCACTCTGCGAACTGACTTTCTGGTATATTTTGTTTTCTGTATCGGGGCGACTGATACCGGCACTGGCTGTCTCTGTGGCTCAGTATCTGGACCGGCGGGGCAGGCAGTTTCAGTGAGTTCACTCTCAGGTTCTGTAGCCTTTTCTCCCCCTTGAGGGCAGTGGGTGGTATTAAAGAGGACACGGTAGGCATGGGCAAGTCCCCAACACATTGCAGCGATTTGTGTCTCCTGGGTTTTGCCCGCTTGGTAACACACCCTTTGTAAGCACTCCATCAGCTTTTCAGGGCTCTGCATTTGTTCAGGAGTGAAATTCCAAAGCATTGGGGATGCCCACCGACTCAGGCCTTTACCCATCTTTTCCCACACCCCTTGCCACTCACTATTATCTGACCTCGGGGCAGGTTTCCAGACACTGCTATTGTTAGAGAAGTGCCGCATGGCCAAAACTGAAATCAGGCAGACATTCAGAAGGCATTGTGCTGCAATCACAGTGGCCTGCAGGCTCCAAGGATAACTGAAATTCTCAAAACCCGAGATGATCTCTTCCCCTGGCTCACCCACAGAGGGGGTGGTACCCCTAACAAAAGCCCAAACGGCAAATAGGTACGAGCCCACCCCCTCTCACAGCGATACAAAGGCATTATATGCATTCAATAGCCTGTAAAACAACATAAGACCTTCTATACATTTTCCACCAATAACAAATGCCACCACAGCGATCATACACTGGATATAAGGAATAATCCAGCCCCACCATGCAAGCAAGTGGGCCAGCATTGCAAACATTTTCTGATCAAACAAATACAAATACAAATACAAACAGAAAAATTACACCCAACAGATTGCTCTATCACACTCTGGTCAGGGTTTGTCCCTTTTTATTCTTATTGTAGCTCCACGATGGGCGCCAAAGAAGGCTGTGGTGGTTTAAGCCTTGTCGGGACTGGAGAGCACGTTGCTGTTGCTCCTCCCCCACCTGCAGCTGGTCAGGCTGGAGGTTAGGCACAAACCCAGGTTAAAATAAGAAGAAATTTAATACAACAGTGTGATGAACAATCTGAACAACAACAGTGGCAATGATAACAACAATAAACAGCAATAGCAGTGAACAAGACAGAAGATATACAGAGAAATACCGCAATTGGTCAGGGAGCAAAGCCGACGTGTGGGTCCCACCACCAAAAAGCCAAAGAGAAAGTAAAAAAGTTTCCCACCCCTGAACCTGATTTCAGCATGGTATGAATAACCCGGCTGGAGATCCCTTCCCCCTCTCTCTCTGCTGAGGAAACTTAACCCTATCCTAGCTGAACCAGGACAGTATGGAATGATATATATTGTAAAGATGATTTAACCAAATGTATATGACAGACAGGTACAGTAATTGTACTCTCAAAAAAATATATCTTCCTTCAAGAGTCTTTGATAATTAGCTACTTGATCTTTCTACTTACTGATCTCCAGTTTACTATTTAAATCTTAGAGAAATTTAAACTAATAAACAGTGTCTGTATAATGATATTCTTTATAAACTCTAATCAAGCTATCTGCTTAAAACAAATAGTTTGCATGTAGATCTGTTTAATGTTTCACTAATATATCATTTTAATGCAGAATAGCTTCTTTGCAGGGAAATCAGCCTGTCACTGGAAGCTTAAATTTTCAGTGTCCGTTGTCATGGCAACGGGAATTGACTGTGGCACCCACTGTGTTCAACATAAATTAATTTAAAGTCATAGCATCTTGAAACATTTTGTTCTCTGAAAAAGTCTTGATTTTCCTTAGATTTATTGTGGCAAAAATAGCTGTACTTGAAATAGCATTAACATGGCATTGATTCTCAGCTAATTATTAGTTTTACTTGCAGAATTCAATGAATTGAACTTAGTAAATAATTTATGTATGGAAGATTGTTCCTCCATTTCTTGTGGAACTATACTTTTCAAATAATGTCACTGATATATTTTAACCATTCTTTACTTCAAATTCTTCTGCTTTCAGGTTGCAGTTTAAGTGCTTTCAAATCTTCACATTAGATTGACCAACTGAAATGTTAGTATTCATGACTCCCTCAAATTTCCCATTTCTTTTGCAGTTTTGTCACACTCCCATGAAAACTTCTAACATGTCTAAAGTTATCCCATTACCCTCTATGAAAAAATCCTTAAAATACATCTATGTATATATTTAAAAGAAACAGAGTATGTCATGTGATGAGATCCCTTGGGATTCTCACAGTTCTAGAGTGTTAAGAAGAGATACTAAATGCATATAGCAAGAGACGGAATATTGTTCCAGCAGGCATAACAAAATTATTTTTTCTCTTGAAATTTGTAAAGGCAGCCACTCACAGCCTAATCTATATGTCTAACTAAAAAAGAATACCTTATGATGTACAGCATTATGTAGTGTTCCTCAGGGCAGGAGATTATCAGTGACTCTGTTTTGCATAAGATTTTTGACATTTAAAAAAAAATAATTCCTAGTTTAACCTTCCTTGTGCAGGTGGGTCTTATTTAATTCCTTATGATTTCTAACATACAGTACACTTTTCACAGGACTAATGCTGAAACAGTTCTTTGAAAGAGCTACATTCCACTTTTATTTTATGTTAAAAAGATTATTTAATGATTTTATGTATGTGAACAAAATATGGTCCTTTCTGAAAATGCAGGCATCTTATAAAATAATATTTTGAAACATGTGAGTGCTTTTATTTATATTATAAGCCTTATTTTTTACTTGCTCTAGAAATCTTACAAAAAATCCCAGTTCAATTTGAACAATTGTCTTCTAGATACTAAGTCTTACATAATGAAACTGCAGTAAACCATGTTGTTCAGATTCTATTTAATTTCTGTGTAGGAAACACGGATTAATATTCAGGGATTTTAAAATTACTTCTGAAATTCAGATTATAATGTCTGTTGGTGTCTATGTGCCTAGCAGTTGTAACTCGCCATATTGACATGCACTGTAAGAAGACATCTAAGAAAACAGAAATCTGTCGTGTCTCTGCATGACTTGTTTGCACCAGCCACACATATTCATTAATGACCTAGCAGAGACAATAAATCTGAATCTAAGATTCCTGTGGGAATTTGTGTTGCAACATTTTCTATGAACATATTAATGGCTGCAAACTTTCCTCATTTGGATTAAATCTTCTAAACACCTCTATCTCTTAATGAGTATGCTGTCACTCATTATGTTAAATCTTCTGTAACAAGCTTCAGAAGAGAAAGGCTTACATAGCTATTCTCATCTGTTACTGATGGAACAATTAGTCTTATAAATGACTTCATTTTGTACTGCTTGATTCAAACTAGAGGTGAAATGGAATCTTCTGGCTATTGAGGGTTTTTCTTCTCAGTTCAGTAAACATTGTAGAGTTCACAGCAAAGTTGTAGAGTTATAAGGGTGTGTTCTTACACAAATGTGGATTTAAGTATGACATTAATAAATTACTTCGATAACACAGAACTTTATTTTCAGGTTCACTGTGGACAGCTCATTGGTCAGTTTATGAGCTCTAATTGTTGGGTCCCTCCTTTTCTTGATGAGAGAACCAGTGCCTTAATATTTACCAGGACTTGCAGTAGATATCGACGGACTCCTCAACATGCCATGTAATCTGGTATCTTGTACTATATTACTTTTTAAAACATCTGTTAGATCAGGGATCTTTCAGCTGATTATTGTGAGATTTTTCTTTAAACTGTTACATAATTTTAAATTATTTTCCCCTGTTAAAATTAAATATATAGGTGGTGCCTCTTCAAAAAAGACATTGTAATACTGAAACAGGCCTTTCAGCTCTGATTTTACTAAATACTATTTTCATACCACCCAAGTTCCCTTTTGAGAGCATGAATGATTTATTTAAATCCTGACAATAAGTGAATAGCTTAGCTTCACCAAGGAGACGATAACAACAAATTAGTTATAAAATCTGTTGCCTGTTTGAGAATGCATACCATATGCCTCCAAAAGGACTGTTGCTGTGATTTCTTTTCATAAGTGGGGAGCAGAGTCCAAGACTTTTCCAGAAATACAGAATGATACCACTAGGAATATATAGTAGGCTTACTTTTTGAAATAGTTTGCAAAATTTCCTTAAATAAATCATTCTGAATGTCTTTGCTATTGCTCTAGGTAAAACTTTCCCCAACCACACTTACATATGAATGTTTGCAGCTAATTCATATAGCAGAAATCAAGCTTCCAATTATAATGCTCTAATTTTCACCTATTTGGAAAGCTAAGTTTTTCCGAAGTGTAGCTAAGTGAGGGGGTTTTTTTCTGTTTCCAGGGGGTTTATAGAGGTTTATGTTATATTTTTATTGTCTTAGAAAGGAAAAAAAAAAAAAGAAAGATGCTAATGAAGTTTTGCTTTAGATCAAGATCACTGAGTTTTTTAATATTCCTAGTTTCTCCCACAGTCACTGATAATGTTTTAGTTTTATTTACTATCTAATATTGCTTCCTTGTGATATTTAAAGCATACAAGCTTAAGTGAAAAAGACAGTCCAAATTCAGAGGTAAGAGAACCAATTTATTTGCAACAAATAAAGTAGTTTGTCTGCCAGCCTCTGTAACATTTCCTTAAGAAATGCTTGAAAAGTGTCCATTTTTGCACTGACTTTTCTTGGACACTTGCCAATCATATTTGGTTTAATGGCGAAGTTCATAATAAATTCTCCTTAATCCTGAACTGTCTATTTTTCCCAAAATCAGTGAACACTTAGAGAATTAATAACACTTGCCACTTCAAATGTGTTCTGAAAGAAAAAATAAGTGTAATCTTGAATGTGTTTCCTCTATTAGATTGCCTGTATGGTTACAAATTTAGGAACAGTGATGCCAGGAATGCATCTAATGTTTCAAGTGAGTTGAATGCTCTTAGGATAGTAGCCCAAGTTCTTTCAGATGTGATTCAGAACAAGATTTTGACCATACAAAATATGGAACAAAAAAATTAAACTGTAGCAGTAAAATAAATAGATGTAGGTAGGGGACTTGGGACTAATTGTATGTTTTAGAGTAATCCATGTGTTGCAGTAATGCCTGACTGTGCTTATGTTTGTCTTCCTATACACTGAGATTCAGGGTCTCATCTGAAATTTCTCTCTCGTGTAACTAACATTTATTTCCAGAGAATTCATTTAGCTTTTTTCATTCCAGTGTTAATTTTCCTCATCATTCTTTGAACTTAGTAAACCTGATTTTCATTTACATAAATAATCTTTTGAGCCACTCTGTTAACTCATTTCCATAAATAAGTTAAATTTCCATTTAACTTTCAATGTAATAACATTCCATTCAACTTTTCCATTTAACATTTCAGTAAGTTTCCATAAAATTCCAAAACACCTCCATAAAGGGCTTGTGCATTGTCAGTAGGATGGAAAAGGTCAGAGTGCAAGTGAAAAATCAAGGCCAGTAGGGTTTCTAGTCATCTTGTTCATATCTTGCAAAGCAATCATAAATAGGAAGGGAAAAATGTTCTCACCAGTTTTTTATTTTTTATTTTTTGTTTCCAAATATTTATCTTGTTTTATAAGACATTTATTCTTGTTTTATAAGACTTCTAGAAGAAGACTATAAAAATATCTTTTGAAAGTTATTAAAATAACTTATAAAAATAACTTATAAAAATAACCTCTTACCCTTACAACTGTGATTGCTAAGTCTATGTTAAAGATGTGAACCTGGACTCACTGAAGACTGTGCAGAGCTCCCACTGAATTCATAACCAGATTATAAGCACTTTTTCCAAACAGATCTTGTTTCACGTATTTAGCAGAGATCTCTTCAGTTTAACAGGAAGCATACAAAGTAAAATAATGCTACATCACTTTAATATGGAGATTGTTCCACAGTCTTGTAAGTCTTCTGTCTGGGAAATTTCTCCCAGCGAGGCAGACTATGTTTTCCTTACAGACACGTTAAAATATTTATCTTTCAATACTTCTAAGGGATTATTTAATGCCAGGCTTTGTCACTGACATTTTACAGAAAATAAGAAGTCTCAGAGATTTTTGAAGAAAGCCTGAAAGATTGGATACCCACTTCTTAATCATATGCTTTGAAACAAACATTTTGTTGGTAGGATCTGATCAGCAGGCCAAACTACTTCAGGCTTCTTTGTTTCAGGTCTTCATATGCCTATGAAGAGGTCTTCCATTCTACTGTTTGCTTTCAGGGTAGTTTTCAAAATTTATTATTCAAGTAAGAAGATATAATTAATAACTAATGCCAGATTCTTGAATACCGCTTATCTATGAATAAAACTTAGATCTGTGTTTCAGTAGATATGTAGCAATGCAAACAGCTGTAAATCATATGAAAACATACAGACATCTAGCAAATAGATAAATTACATAGAGAACAAATTTAGGAAACTTACTGGATTGTATTTGTAACACATTCAGGTCTCTGTTTATGGTGGAGACTCTTAAGTGTCAGACATACATAAATAATAAAGAAAACCCATGTGGTGTCATTTTAAAAAGTTAAAGCAGATGGGGAGATGCTGTATGCAGCTATGTCGTGAGACTGTAGATCAGAGCTGCAAAGAACCTAGAAAAATGGCAAATAATTTGGTCAAATTAAGGCAGCCTTCAGGACATCTAGAGGTCCAGGGTCAGAACCTATTACTTATATTTGAAGAAGAAAAACCTCTCTCTTCCACAAATAATATTGAGGAATTTCTTTCCCAAGGGCATAGTCTGGTTAGCAGTAAACAATTGTCACTATGATGTATCCATGTTCACAGATCTATTCCATTTTTTAATCACCTGCTGTAACAGAAACAGTTGAAATGGAATCGTATCCCGAGGATTAGGAAACATTTGCATCTCAGTGTTTATGTTCAGTAACTGTCTTGGTTTCTTGGTTTCCATCCAGCAACAGAGACTGTTATCCTGGGACAGTATTGTGTGTAAATTACATTATCCCTTAATTAAAATATTGCATGGACTATAACTGTAAATGTTGTGTCTGTCCTATTTTCAAGCTGAACTGCATGAATGACACTGTAATTCAAACTGGCAGCCCCTGCTCAGCAAAACTGCTATCTGCTCCTCCCTTGACATGTTCACTATCACAGTGGACTCAGCCCTGGTTTTACCAAAAGTAACGAAAATACTTCTACAACTAAGAACCAAATATAGGAACTGAATTCTCTGTTCAAATAGAGTGATTATGTTTTGCAGTTATTTTTCATTTTATGTTGCTTTAGATAACACAGAGCATTTTGCTAGAAGAATAGCAATCTATTGATCTCACTCATCTGTGAGAACAAAAGCACTGCATTCTGCCAACTATTTGATTAAAAGGATTACAGTTAGCTTTTCTGTTTTCATTGGGACTTCAATTGACAGTTATGTTTTTGCCATGTTAAACAAACCAGGTAACAAAATATTTATTACAGATTCAGTGATATAGGAGACTTCATGATCTAAGTAACTACATCATTTGCTTTGACCCACTAGTCAAATATGGTCTTTATTTGTAATATAAATTTTCCCACTTGTTCTAAATATAATTCTAGTTATACAAGGTGTTACCATGCAAGATCAACTGAAAATATTTTCAAACAAAAAAACCCCAAACATTTGCAGAATCTTTAACACTGATTAACTTCTGAATAGACTCACAGCTGAAGAGGCGTTTTTCCATTCAAATATTAGGTATAAATGGCAGACATTAATTTCCCTCTCTTGTTCTGTCTGTTTCCCACTTAGAATCCTTTGTTACTTGCTGAAAAAAAATGTAAATTCCAGTGGTGAAATGCTGTAGTTACATCTCTCCAAAGATACAAGCAATTTGGAGAAATACTTTTGCTTACTCATGCAGAGATACTTGTAAGTGCACTAACAGTCAATAAGTAAATGTAATTCTGTGTTGTTGCTTAGTATATATGTCTGTCTAAATATAGAAGATCGGTACATTAGTTCAACTGAAAGTGACATATTTAGGTTACTCATAGGCATCAGAAGCATCCTGAATCTTCTGCCAATCTTTTATTCTTCTCCTACTCCTCATGCTGAGCCTTTTGTTTTTTGGTAGATAGACAAATAATCAGCCACAAATATCCTCTTTTTGCACCATGAGCCATAACATCCTCTTATCCAGGATACCAATTTTGAGGACTGCGTCTGAGATACTGTGCAGCAGATAGACCTATTATTTGAAGGATCTTTTGTGCTTAATTTGTAATGTCAATACTCAACACCACTCAAAGGGATGGTGGTGGATTTCAGAACTACAGATTTCTCAAACTGAAGCCAGCTTGCAGCAACCAGTACTGTCCAAAGGTTTAACCTGAGATTAAACAAAACTCTCATATTCCAATAATAATAATAATAATAATAACAACAACAACAATAATAACAATAACAGAATAGTCATGAAAACTATAACCATAAACAATAGAAGCATCTAAAAGGGGCACAAAGCAATTATTGTTAATTCCTGGTTTTGTCTAAGAAGATGTAAGTCACTGAAGAGGTCTCAGATACTGGCTGTTAACAGCCCAAGTCTCCTTTCAGTTCTGTATCACTACAATAGTACTGACTTCAAGTGAGATATTCTCATATCTCATTAATGCAGTTGACAGGACAAAGAGACCAGAATAACTGTTCCACAGAGATAAGGAGAAGAGATGCAGAGTGCCCCAATATTGTACAATTATAACAGCTCTAGCAGTTGTGCAGGATATTAAAGGAGATGATGTAGATTGGTCTGAAAACAGCTAATGCAGAGTATAATGTCCAAACATCTGCTTTCAGATGCCTGATTTATTAACAACAGCAACTCTTCCCCTCCCAAAAAACTCTATTATTCAAAGTTTGTGGAGATATTTCTAGGGGACTTCCTTTATTATTCCCTTTTATAATGGAAATAATGATTCCACATATTACTTCTGTGTTACAGATTAGAGGTTCTCTATGTCTGTTATATCTATAGTCTGAATACAGGCCAATCCTGTCATGGATGCTCAGTCCTTACTAACATTTTGCAACAGTTTGGACAATGCAATTTGAATGTTATATAGGGGCTATCCCACGTCTTCACGTTTGGATAAAGTCTGAAATATCAATACTGTTATTTAAACCAAGTGAAGTAGTTTCTGTTGCTCAAAGACTCCTTTCACTTCTTTGTTTGTTGGCATTCCGTTCTTTCTCCTTGACTTCTAACAGAATCCTTGCTATTTCTTTCTTTCATGCCTACACCAAGATTCCTGTTTTCCTAATACAAAGAAATGACCTTTGTGACAAATGTTATTCTCAAAAGCCCTCCTCTGTATCTATTGTTCCAATAAACATTCATTGAAAGAAATTCAAACTTTTAAAGGAAAACAGTGAAACAATATATATATATTTTTAAATATAAAATTCCATTTTCTTCAGGAAATCTGGAGCTGAATTCAAACTCCTTAGCTGAAACCTCTTTATAAAAATTTTGCTGAACCTGCTGTGGAGCAGTATGACATGATATAACAATACCTTCTGCCCATGAGTTTCATATGAATGCTTAGTCATATCCCATAGTAACGTATCCCTTAGGGCAGTACTGATAACTGAAGCAGTAACACCATGATAATTTTAATATCAGGATTCTTATGCTCACATTTTTGGAACAAGTTTACATACAGAGCTCTCCAAGTAGTTTGTTTAACTAATAATTTTTTCATATCACATTGTTAAATATAGAATTTATTTTGAGAGCTTTTGCATTTTATTAGACAAATAAACACAACTTCCCCTTTTTAATGCATTCCACAAACCTGTGAACCACAAAAATAATTTAGTTGAGTCTCTAGTCAGTAAAAACTAATTGATGCCATCTTGTGGTAATTAAAGAAAATACAAAAATAATCCACATTCTTTGTTACAGCCTGTATAATTGTGCACCAATTTTTACTTTTTTTTCTTTCTCTTGCCTTTTCTCTATCTCTCCATGCATGCCATTTTGTTACTATTCAAAGTCTACATCAGCTCTGAAAAGATACAGGTGAAAAAAGTTACATTAAAACAATAATTTAAGTAATATCCAGAAAAAGAACAATCTGTAATATCTATTATGATCAAATTAAAATAGGAAATATAGAGCAAATAGTTAAGCTCATGAAACTAGTTTGAGCTAAAGCTTGCTTCCTTGGCACATGTAAGCTAAAATCAAAATTATGGAAAGGTTCTGTTTGGTGTAGGCTTAACTGTGGGAGCACAAAGCTTGACAAAAAGACACATGCTAGATTTTCAGTGGAAGTACTTGCCTTTGATACTAACTGGAATTTCTTGTGCTCTTTGACATGCTTCCATCTTCATATTAGAATAAGGTTGAGAATTTTTTTCCTTGGATTGTTTCTTGTTAGTTTGGCTATCTCAGCTATGACAGTTTCATCACTGCAATTTGCAGTGCTCCCTAACTACCACCAGGAACTGATTTGAAACATTTCCAGAATAAAATGAAATTAGCCTTCCATCTGTGATTTACCGGCATCCCAAAGAGGAGTTAGAGTCCCACTGTGTCAAAACATTGTCAAAATTCCACCCTCATGCTTTTCATTGTCCATCATTTTAGTGGTGTTCTTATAATGACTCAACTAATTAAATAATAGATAGTAAAAGAAAGTATATTTCCTGTAAGGAGTGTCTGGGAGCTTAACGAGACTCAAAAATGCCATGAAGACTATTATCCTAGGCTAGACTATTTCTTTCCATAGTAAATCTATGGAATAATATCATATTGAGTATTACCTATGGAATAGCTGCAAGAAAAATCCTCACACCCAAATATCCATATGGAATACAGAAAGCCTGGGCCTTTTGGGGGCAGGCTTGTGACACTCCTCGATTATGCATTCCCATCTTTTTAATCTTGCCTGTTCCCCTTTAATCCAGTTTCAGTATCAAAACATGCCCTAGCTGTTTCCAGGAACACCCTTTAAAAATGCAACCTGCTATCCCAGAGTAGTAGTAGTAGAAAAAACAAGCTCTGCATTACGCTCTTTCCTTTATAAGCTCTTGCAGGGGTGTTGTGAGATAGTCCGCTGGCTCCCATCAACATTCTTCCAATACCAGCATCTCCTCAAGGAAAATCAGCATAAAATTCTTTCTTCAGTCAAGGGTACCCAGCAGGGTCAAGGTGAACATCATTTTCCCTCCAGGCAGAGTCCTCCCCACTGCCAAGCTGAGCAAACTCTATGTCTCTTTCATGAGATGCAGAGTCCCCTATAAGGCACAACAACTCTCCTTTCTGTAATTCTGTGGACCATTCTGTCTCTGTGAGAATCTCAGCTCCTCTCACTTTACATTCTCTGCAAAGACAGATAAGCATCACAGCATGAATATATGATCTGAAATTGCATGCAATACACAACAACTAATTGGAAGAATATTTCAGGCCTTTGTGTGCATTGAACTGCATATTGTGAATGCCTCCTAAATATCTGATTATATATACACCTAAGAATGTCAATAAGCAATTTTCTAACTAGATCCCTGAACCTGAAAACATACTGTACTATCCCATCCTTCTCTCAAGAATTTTAAAGCAGATTTTGACAGAGCCTTAGGTTGCTGAATCAGGTCTAGACACCCTGGATTTCTTTTGTTCCAAGCATATAAAATTCCTACTCCAAATTTACTTCTCAGTCTCAGTATTTTAATCATGCAGATGGAAACTGAGTTACAAAAACTCAATGGCTTGAGTATCTGCTTAATGGTACTACAGACATCATGGAGAAGGAAAGACAATATATTTGTGAACTGTTTTTTCAAACTCAAGATCAAAGGTGCAGACATACTGAATAGTTTTGCAGTTCCTCTGTCTGTGCTGAAAAGAAAAAGCCTGTGGCTGAAGTGGCTAAAATGGGAGTCAGTGCAGCAAGTAGCTGGATGAAAAAAAATAGGGATGACTATGAAAATGTGAGGATTATTTGTTCTGAAAGTTTCTTGGTAAAACCCTTCAATTTTTCATTTCAAACAGCATTTTAACTTAATCAATCAACATTTATCATAAGCATAAAGGCCTGGACTCACAGTACTTTGAGATGTCACCTGTTCTAACTCTGTGCCCTAAATCACATTAAACTGTACCTTCAGCACGTATATCTAAGGTTTAACTTGGTCCTAAGGACCTCCAGTGATGTAACCACTACAGCAACACCAGGAAATCTGTTCCAGTTCATTACAGTCCTTATTGTTGACCAATTTATTCCACTGTTTAACCAAAATCCTCCCTGCAGAAAATGTGCTATTCAGCTCAGTCATGGAGAAGTGTTACCCTTTCCTTTCAGCAAAAGCCTTTACAAATTTAGGGATTTATAGTTGTCTTTTTTTTTTTTTTTTCCTGCAGCTGTTCAAGATTTCCCTGTAGATCATGCCATCCAGGGCTTTGAACATCTCTGTAGCTTTCATCCTTATTGATCCACATGTCCCCTGAAGCATGGTGCCAAAATGCCCTATCAATGCCCAAATACCTTATTACTGCACTATAGCAGGAAAAGAGAGTTTTACGTTCCCAAAGCTTCTGCTTCTTTCTGTTGAACCTGTATTCTTTCATTTTTTCAACCATATGGCGCTACTCACATGGTCAGCTTTGCAAAAAACACTATGAACTTATTTTCTGTTCTAGGAAACTGTTGCCCAAGCAGCTGGCTCACGTTCTATATTTGTGAAGCTGCCAACTTCAGCCTACAGACAGGCTTGTAAATTTGAAGTTACAAGTTTTGTAGCTGGCTTTGGAATTTCACCCATGATTTCAAAACCAGTTCTCTAATATATCAATATTATTTTCCATTCTCACACATTTCTCCTGTATACTAGAAGATCTTGATTCTAGCTCTGTTATATGTAATTATAATGATCATATTCTCTGCAAATAGAAGAGAACACAGAGTATTTTCAGAAAGTTTACAAACCCTCAAATACTACATTGTCTTTAAAAATGACTGTTTTTTCGGGTGCTGAAAAAGGAACCCTCAATTTAGAGGAGTCTCCATATGCAAATTCACAGAACTTTCTTCCTGACGGTTATTTCTACTCATAACTAAACCTTCTTGTTAGCAAGAGAGAGCAAGCAGGGACTCTCTCAGATCTCTTTAGCTTCCACAAACGGAGCCTTCTTTGCACTGCAATGTTTTACTCTAATGATTATGAGAATCTGAATTTGTTCCCCATGAACTGAAAATGGGATACTATACTGTTAAAGGGGTAGATTGTGCAGGAAGTTTCTGGTGTACTACAAGCATGTTTGCAAGAAACCTGTTTGATTATTTCCTCATATTTGCTATGACAGGGTTCAGGGTTACAAAATTGAACACTCATCTCACACATCATGACTCAGTATGTTGTCACTTTCAGCTGTATTTTGTAAGGCTGAAATTTTTTTTCAATAAAAATGTGACATACCCAGCTTTAGCTACAGCAAGGGTTCTTGAATTTGGCTTTTCATTCAAAAACATGGACTGTTAAACCCTTTTGGTATTTTTACTGTGAGAGATTTCATTTGTACTTTGTTTTCTCTTTTTGGCCTTGTTATCTGTCTATATCTAGAGTATAAAACTACTCTAACACACTCTGTGCAGACCAACAACCTTCTTGTTCACACGCTGTTCACAGAATCACAGAATCAGCTAGGTTGGAAAAGACCTTGAAGATCATCCAGTCCAACCATTAATCTAAAACTGACAGTTCCCAACTACACCATATCCCTCAGTGCTATGTCAACCTGACTCTTAAACCTCCAGGGATGGGGACTCCACCACTGCCCTGGGCAGCCCATTCCAACACCTACAAACGTGTTCTGCAAAGAAATGCTTCCTGACATCTAGTCTAAACCTTCCCTGGAGCAACTTGAGGCCATTACCTCTTGTTCTGTTGCTTACTACTTGGTTAAAGAGGCTCACCCCCAGTTCTCTGCAACCTCCTTTCAGGTAGCTGTAGAGGGCGATGAGGTCTCCCCTCAGCCTCCTCCAGACTAAACACCCCCAGTTCCCTCAGCCGCTCCTCATATGACCTGTGTTCCAGACCCTGCACCAGCTCCGTTGCCCTTCTCTGGACACGCTCGGGTCATTCAATGTCCTTTTTGTAGTGAGGGGCCCAAAACTGAACACAGTCATTGAGGTGCGGCCTCCCCAGTGCCAAGTACAGGGGTAAGATCCCTTCCCTGTCCCTGCTGGCCACGCTATTGCTGACACAAGCCAGGATGCCATTGGCCTTCTTGGCCACCTGGGCACACTGCTGGCTCCTGTTCAGCCAGCTGTCAATCAACACCCCCAGGTCCCTCTCTGACTGGCAGCTCTCCAGCCACTCCTCCCCAAGCCTGTAGCACTGCTGGGGGTTGTTGTGGCCCAAGGGCAGCCCCCGGCATTTGGCCTTATTGAAACTCCTCCAGTTGGCCTCAGCCCATGGCTCCAGCCTGTCCAGGTCTCTCTGCAGAGCCTCCCTACCCTCGAGCAGATCAACACTCCCACCCAACTTGGTGTCATCTGCAAACTGACTGGGGGTGCACTCGATCCCCTCGTCCAGATCATCAGTAAAGATGTTAAACAGGAGTGGCCTCAAAACCAAGCCCTGGGGGACACCACTCGTGACCGGCCGCCAACTGGATTTAACTCCGTTCACCACAACTCTTTGGGCCTCACCATCCAGCTGGTTTTTCACCCAGAAAAGCATGTGATTGTCCAAGCCACAAGCAGCTATTTTTGCCAGGAGAATGCTGTGGGAAACGGTGTCAAAGGCCTTGCTAAAGTCAAGGTAAACAACATCCACAGTCTTTCCCTCATCCAATAAGCAGGTCTCCCTGTCATAGAAGGAGATCAGGTTTGTCAGGCAGGACCTGCCTTTCATAAACCCATGCTGGCTGGGCCTGACCATCTGGTTGTCCCGCATATGATGTATGATGGTATTTAGGATGAGCTGCTCCATCAGCTTCCCGGGCACCGGCATCAAGCTGACAGGCCTGTAATTTCCCGGATCATCCTTCCGACCCTTCTTATATATGGGCGTCACATTGGCCAATTTCCAATCAGTCGGGACCTCCCTGGTCAGCCAGGACTGCTGGTAAATGATGGAAAGCGGCTCAGCGAGCACCCCAGCCAGCTCCTTCAGCACCCTCGGGTGTATCCCATCTGGTCCCATAGACTTGTGTGTGTCTGTGTGATGCAGCAGGTCACCGGCTGTCTCCTCAATTGCAGGCGGGTTGTTGTCCCGGTGTCTCTGTCTTCTGGCTGAGGAGGCTGGATTCCCTCAGTACAACTAGTCTTCTTATTAAAGACTGAGGCAAAGAAGGCATTAAGCACCTCAGCCTTCTCCTTATCACTTGTTACCATGTTTCCTCCTGCGTTTAGCAGAGGATGGAGACTCTCCCTGGTCTTTCTTTTGCCACTGACATACTTACAGAAACATTTCTTGTTGTCCTTGATTGCTGAGGTCAAATTAATTTCCAGCTGGGCTCCTGATTTCCACCCTGCATAGTCTCACAGCCTCTCTGTAATCACTGTGAGTAGCAAGCCCCTTCTTCCAAAAGCAGTAAACTCTCCCTTTCTCCCTGAGTTGCAGACAAATCTCCCTGTTCAGCCAGGGTTGTCTTCTCTGTTGGCGGCTTCTCTTAGAGCACCTGGGGACAGACTGCTCTTGTGACATTAAGACTTCCTTTCTGAAGAATTCCCAGCCTTTCTGGACCCCTATACATTTCAGGATCATCTCCCAGAGGATCCTCTCAAGCAGGTGCCCAAGCAAAACAAAGTCAGCCCTTTTGAAGTCCAGGGATTTCAGTTCTGCTTCCCCTGTCTCCTGGCCTCTCTAAGAATGAAGAACACTATTATTTCATGATCGCTGTGCCCTAGTTGGCCTCCAACCGGCACATCCTCCATCAGTCCTTCACTGTTCACAAAGAGGAGATCCAGAAGTTACCATGTGGTGGTAACTTCTCACAGTTCAGTACTTTCCCACAGCTCAGGGTTGCAGCTGTCCCTTGTTTTTCCCTGTCACCTTGGCACAACTCAGCAGCTTCTTATCTTTCTCCCAAGGCCTGTTTCTCACCAAAGCCTAGCTGCTTCTCAGGGGCTGCATGAGGCTGACAGGCCAATGTCTCCCACAAGTAAGATTCAAAACAACTAGGTGCTATCCGGATCAATACATTCATCATAAATTTCATCCAAGATCCAATTGCAGTCATGAAGCCTATGGAAAACTTTTATATCTTTTCTTGATGTGGTGACTTAACCTCATCCAGAAGAAGGCACCCACACAGCTACTTGCTCACTCCTCCTCTTGCCCTGTGGGACATGAGAGGTAATAGGGAGACCTCATGGATCAAGATAAAGACAATATAATAGGTGAAGAAAAGAGAAAGAAAAAGAGAAGAAGAGATGGAAAGGCAATCATTCACCACCTCTCACAAGCAGACCAATGCCTAGCCAGCCTCTGAGTGATGGACACCTTGGAAGCCAAACCCCACCCCTTCCTTTTTCTACCTCCAGCTTTCATTGCTAAGCCTGACATAACAGGGTATGGAATATCTCTTTGGCCAGCTGGCATCAGCTGTCCTGGCTGTGTCCCCTCAAAATCTCTTGCTTACCTCCAGCCTTCTCACTGGGTAGGGGGTGTGCAGAGTGGGAAAAAGAGAAATAAATCCTTGACAGTGTAAAAACACTGTTCAGAAACAGACAAAACTCTAGTGTATTACTAACTCTGCTTTAACCACAAATCCAAAACACTTGATATGATTAATCATATAGTAAAAGGATGAGCAGATTCTTCATAATAACATATTTCAAAATGTTCCATGTATAGTACGGGTTTGTAATTTATACCTTAGATAAAGATGACACTGACAGTCACAGCAATCTTTGTTTTTAAAGGAAAGAGAAAGGCATCTTTTTCACCAGGTATTCCTGTCTGTAGCAGCTACCTGCAAATAAGTTTATATGCACAAGACCCATATACAAATGTGAAAAACAACTTGTGTGTATTCTTTCTCAGTAAAGAGGGTGTTGTTTCTACTGATGATTCAACTACTTGCTGCTTACCACTGGACTGAAGTCTCCAAGCAGTAGTCTTTGCTAGAAAATGCTGAGGAAAAATAACTGATACATAGAGTTGTAGAGCTGAACAACATTATCACCCAAGAGTATCAAAATATCTGTCCAAGTGCCCTTATCAGACCTTTAACAAATTAATGTATGAATTTAATAAGAATGACAAGAAGGACCCCTGTAAAATTCTGAAGGTGTAACTGCCTACTAATACTCTGTTGGTTTTCTCAGAAAAGGAGTATATTCTTACAGGATTAGCTAAGGAACTAAAATCTCATGATCACTACTAATTAGTAAATAAATAGATATACATGAGTGTGATATGAGACCAATTCCCTACCCAGATCACAGTACCCAGGCAGGAAACCAGTCAACTAGAGTAAACATGAGACTTTGAGATCTCTATCTTGATTTCATCACATTTTCCTCATACGAATAAAGAGGAAGGATTGAAATAGATAGGCAGCTAGAAAAGGTATCTAGAACAAGAAGTAGTTTCTCTGCTTGTGATAGTACTGCTGCCACACACTGACCTTTACAAGGCAGAATGTCAGTTCCCTAGCTTTGCAGAAGGCCAAACTGCAACATACACAGACTTTGCCAACATTAGAATATTTGCATTGTCTAAACACAGAATTTATTTCAAGCATTAATGGCTATCTCTTTACAAAACAATCAAGTTCTGAATGAATGAGTGCTTGCAGTTATTGAGTTACTCTCTCTAAGAACTGATTTTCTACAGCATTCTCATCAGCCTGTTCAGCAGCATGCTCATAATTTTGTACTTGATGATTCACTGCTCTAACAGTATCTTAAAGTTTGAAAAATTGTTATTTAAACGTAAAAGAAAAAAATCCTTATTTCTTTGGGAGTCATCAAGATTAGGCTAGCTTTCTTTACAACATTGAAAGGCATGTATTCTGAAATGTTCACCTTAGTATTCTTTTAAACATGACCCTGTTTTAGGGTCAGACTATCAGATAACAAACAGTAAGCCAGTGTGTGTTGATTTGACTCTGGCTAAATGCCAGATATCCACCAAGTCACTCTATCACTTCCCTCCCTTTTCCTTTGTTTTCTCAACAGGGTAAAGAGGGGAAAGAAGATAAACTAACCCTTGTGGGTAAAACAAAAGCCGTTTTAATATAAGCAAAATGAAGCAAAGGTCCGCATGCGGAAGCAAAAGCAAACAGATTTATTCTCTACTTCCCATGGACAGGCGATGTCGGGCCTTCTGAGGAAGCAGGGTTCCGATACACGTATTTGTTGCCTTGGAGGACCAAGGGTGACCCCACCCCCTTCCTCCTTTCTCCCAGCTTTATACTGAGCAGACGTCACATGGTCCGGAATATCCTTTTGGTCAGTTCGGGTCAGCTGTCCTGGCTGTGTCCCCTCCCAAGATCTTGCCCACCCCGTCCCACTGGGGGAAATGCCAGAAAGAGCCTTGGTGCTGTGTGAGCACTGCTCAGCAGCAGCCACAACACCAGGGTGCTATCAACACCCTGCCAGCTCCCAGCATAAACCACAGCACCGTGAGGGCTGCTATAGGGGAAAACCAATTCCAGTTCAGCCAGACCCAGTACACATTATTACATGTTGAACAGTAGTTCTCTGCAGTTTTTAAAACCCAACCTTATTAGAAACTGCCAGTTAATTAATCACTTTTTGAGTACCCTCACAAAATATACAATAGTAGCAAAGTAGAACCTGTCAATTGATACAATGACAATAATAAATGAAAAATGTGAAATGAAAGAAAATGTCAAATAAAACAATGGCAAAAATTAATGTAAAAGATTTGTTATGGCTGTACAGTTTATATCAAATTCCTAAACAAAACCTTCTAGGACTTTCCTTTGCATGCAGTGGCAAAAGGCATGTATTTCAATAAATGTGTTGCCTAGGAACTGAGGAGAAAATCATTGCTGGTCTCATTGTAACACCTGTCCTGGGAACTTCCAAATGGAACAGGAATCTTCCCAAAAGATGGCATTTCTGTTAGATTTTATTAAATAGACATAATGCCTAAAGCACACTGGGAAACCAGCACATGAACTCTAATTGCTGTGTTTTAGGATATGATGAGAAATTATTTCAAAAACTTAGCTAAACTCAGAATTCCATGTGTGTTTCTTTAGAACCTTATCTTTGCTAATGATGAATTCTTGGTAATACAAAAAAAAGTTTGCCTGTGTTTTTTGAACTCAGAGTATTAGTAACATAAACTCACTAAGGAATAACTAGCATCCAGTCCAGGAACACCATTTCATTCAAAAGTAATATATTCCATAAGTAAATTATACACTGTTGTGGTTTGAACTTGGCCAGCAGCCAATCACCATGTGGACAGTGGTTTACAACCACATCCCCCCCCCCCCCCCCCCCCCTTCTTTGCTGAAATAGGGGAGGGACAAAGAAAAAGAAATTAATAGGTTGAATAATAAAAAAAATTAGTCATAGTAACAAAACAACAGTAACAACAGTAAGTCCTAATGGGTAATATATAGTAGTTGGTCACCGACCAGTGACAGGTATGCAGCCTGACCCCAGCAGCGATCCTGACCACAACAGAAACTCTGCTGTACCAACCAACCTGGAAACCGAAACTGAGAGAGCATGCTCCCTTGTATACTGGGCATGATGTCACATGATATGGAATACTCCAATGATCTGGGCCCAGCCAGCCCTCTAGCTGTGCTCCCTCTCAGCTCAAGGAAAGTTAACTTTATCCTGGCTGAACAAAGATATACACCTATACTAAGTTTCCTCTGTCTTGAATTTGAGTCAGTTTATTGTCTGTCTTGACAATGCCGTTGGCCACAGTGTCAGAGGACACAAATGAAGATAGTGCTATTGAGATACTTTTATTTACCCTAGTTTTGCTATGGTTTACTGCCTTTACATCTTCAGGTAATTGTTTTAACTGGACACTAACATATTAACTTACTTCTAAACCAGTGTTCTAAGCAGTGGTATTGAACTTTTTGTATTTACATTCTCCACTTCTGGCTGCTACCTAAGTAGCTCTTGTGAAATCGCACTGGGTAAGTTGGAACAAAACTACACAGCCTTACCTCCAGTTTGAAGCCAAGTGAAACCCAAAGAAATTTCTGAGAACAGGCACAGAGTGTTGAAACAGGAGAAAATTACTTCCTTGTGGCTAAAAAATTTGGCTGAGCCAATTCTGGTATAAGGAAAGATAGTTAAATGCAGCACTATTTGTAATCTGAGAAGTTCAAAGATACTGACATGAATAGCATTTTAAAAGTACTGTTAAAGATTTCATAGAATGTGTAATGACTTGGTTTTAATATTGGTGTAAAAAAGTGATTTTTATTCAAGTAACAACAGCATGGTCATTGTCTACAATGTATTACTAACTTTATTGCTTGCACACACTTAAAAAGAGAATTCAGTAGAAACAATACAATCAATGTTTCTGTTAGTGTTAGCAAACATTAACAAGATCCAGCTCAAAACTTTCCTGCAGAAAAAGAAACTGGAAAGCCTTGAAGAGTCAGTCCACTAGGAAGTCAGGGGACATGATGGCATGTCTGCTAATGGTGGGAAGATTTATTGCTCCTGCAGTAGTTGCTGTCCCTGATACCTCAGCTGCAAACTTGGCAGAAAGAACTGCAGCCACCCTGCCTTTTGAGGGCTCTGCATTGATAAAATAGCCATGGTTAACTCTTCTTTTCCTGCAACTATAATTGTATCAGTTGATATAGAAAGCTTTGTATGTTTATTGTATTTTCAGAGATAAAAATTCTGACAAACTCTGGAAATGGGAGGTAGGAATGGCTAGAGAGAAAAGGATGAAGTATAAGTAACTTTCCCAACAGCCTACCCCCCCAGCTGTCTCTGGCTAATTTATCACTGGTCTAAGCTTCTCTTAGAGTGGCATGAAATAACAGCTAAAGAACTGGTCTCTGCTTTTCCATACCTGCTAGCGCAACCACAGCCTTTGAAAAATTCATGCGAATTTGAGGTGTATTTTGTTATGCAAGAGGTTTCAGTCATACTATCAATTTTCCAGTGCAACATAATTCCAGAAATAATATCTTTAAAAGTGACGTTCTTACAGTCAGCTGAAATTAAACCTTCTCCCTGTCCCTACCCCCTCATCCGCCAAACCCTTAACTTTTAGCATTAAGGGTTAAGCCCTTTTAGCATTAAGATACCATTAGGACAGCAAAACATATTACTGATTTTATTGTAGGCACCAAGTGTGAGACATAGTAATACAGCAATTAGCATAATACAGACTGTCACAGTATCCAGCAGACTCTCATGTTGCAAAGGAGAGCTCCAATATGTGCTGAATCTGAAGCCACGAACATTGCTGGAAATTGTAGACATAGTGCAGATTGCTTTGAATTTTCATCATTTTGGCAGTTCACCCATTTCTCAAAAATATTTACTTATTCTAAAAACATAAAAGTCAAAGATGAGAAAGAATAAATTTCATACCTTTAGGTCCAAACAAAATTAATTTGTTATGTGAACACAAAATGCAGTTCTCTCTTTACTTATCTGGCCATAGATACATAAATTTACTCACATGTGTTTTTATATTTCTTTATCAAGGACTAAACAGATCTTCTAATACTATTAACTGCAATTTTAAAAGTATATTTAACCTAAGTTCCAACCAAACTCTTTGTCCTCCCCCAGTGATTTGATACAATGATAATCTCAAGCTTCTCTTTGGCCTGCACCTTAGAACTGAATCTCCAAACTGCACTGTCACTGGCAGGTGCTAGACAACCTCCACTTGCTTGCTATCCCTTCTCATTCTGCAAGTTTTATTAAGTTGTGGTGAAGTTATCTTCTCTACAGATATGCACTGAAAAGGCCAGTTTCTTCTGCTGATCACATCACTTGGATTTCTGGCTCACAAGGCAAATTCTTAACACATTGCTTCAAGCTTAACAGGGCAATAGCTTTGCAGCTGGCTGAAACAGACACTGTCTAAGCCCTGCTGACTCATAGCAAAGACTAGACCTGATGCCTGTGCTTTCAATTTATGTTGAAATCACAGGGTAATGACCACTGCTACAACTGAGTGAATTATTTATCTTTAGCCATAAGCTGGTTTTAGGCCTTTAAAAGCTAGAAATTAAATTCAAATAATAGATAACTGAAGATATTTTATGCATTGAACTCCTTTCTCTTTGTAAGACAAGGCTGCACTTTCAATTTTGTTATTCAAAACAGATACTGTCAAATAAACAAGATGGAAAAAACATAGATCCTAGTATTTGTTTTATGAAATAAGTAAACATTTTCCTAAATATATTATTAAGAAAAATTTTGTGGTCTAAATCAACTAAACTGGCTAATCAAGTGCTAGGTTGCAAGCAGATGAAGACCAAAGCAGTAGCAGCAAGTTAGGTATTTCCAGAGTATAACAATGTCTGTGAATACAAAGCTAAACAAAACAGCAGTGAAATAAACTAATTATTTCAAAATCTGGATTCATCCTATCATATCCCTGAGGACATCCTGTAACCCCTAGTAAAGTTTCTGGTTTTTTCCTTTTTCTCCTTTTAGCAGCCCAGTTTAGAGCCCTCTCCTTGAACTTCCAAGCACCAGGAATGCCAAGTGAAATTCCAGTTCATTTTGTACACTTGAGACCTCATGTGGCCACTGTTGTCTCTTAGAATTAGTGTGTCTCTTTATTCCTTTTACTTCATGGGAGTCACGCTTTTATACCAGCTGTTACATCTCAAATAGCCAGACATACAACAGTTGTATTACATGAAAAAAGAATTTAGAAAATTATCCAGCTATTACCTATCTCAGAAGGATAGAAAATCGGCTGCTTGAGACATACTATTAATTTATGTTTCTAAAATGCTATACTCTTAACATGAATCTACTTGTAATTTTATTTTTTGAACAAAAATGGGATTATGGAAAAATAGTACACTGCTTTCTCATACTTCCAAATGATTTTTAAATATCAGAATTGTGAAGTGGTAGTCCTGTGTTTAACTAATTAAATATAAAAGTTTATTGCTTCAACATTTGAATTGAATTTAATATAACATGTAGTCCAAATTTACAGAATTTTTTTTAAAAGTTGTCATTCAGATGTGTAGATTTAAAATAAAGCTGCTGTTACAATTTTTCCTTTCTTAAAGGAGAAATAAAAGTGAATTAAAGTGTGTTTGAAATATTACACAGGAAAATGTTATATGAATTAAGCCAATAACATATATTTATTTAAAAAAAAATAATTTAACAGGTAAAGGTGACTGGACCTGTCTTCACAAGCATCTTTACTTAAAGAATGAATTGAGAATGTTAACAGTAGTCCAAGTACAGTATGGGATATGAATAACCCCTTCCTTTAAAACTGTTTTTTTTTTCTCTTCCCTTCTTCTTCCTCATCATTTCCACATATTTGTAGCTGGCAGGCATCCGACAGATTTGAGTGGTCAGACTATTTCTGAAGGTCAGACCCAGAATTCTGGAATGCTTAATCTGGTTCTGAAAGAGAACCTGAGTCTCTGTGAGATAATATTGGTTTACAGGGTGATGCATAGGTGAACACTACCTTAAAATTTCATTCAGACTACATATTAGTTGTGAACCCATGGGGTGACTGATTGGATACAATTTTATTTTTCATAGCTACTATTGTATTTAGTTCTTACTTTCTTATGAACATTTTAAACATTAACTGCATTTCTGGGTTTAGTGCTGCAGATTTAGCTTAATGTTTATGGCTAAATCAGTTAATTACAATTTACATATTGCCACATAATTTATAAACTGGGCAGACTGTATTTATGAATTAATTTAAAAATATTTCATATGTAACACAGCTTACAGTAATGCTGCCTCTGAAAAATAAAATCCATGATGAGTTCTATAAAAATACCCAGCATTTTTTTGATTCATCCATAAAAACAACCTGTTAAAAAACTGTTTAAAGGAAAGATAAAAGTTTTAATATTAATTTTTAATATTTGTATATTTTGTAATATGTTATACTGATATTTTATTTATTATATTACATTTTAATGTATTTTACCTGGCTTAAACTAACAAATCCTGAGAATTACCATATTTTTAGGACTACTTTACTTTCCTGTTTCCACATAATGAATTTATTCTTCATTTACATCATTTCCTACTAGAGGCACACAGATATTTTATTAACATCAATGGATATTGTTCCTTTACAACATCTGAAAAGTATTTTCTAAGCAGTTTCACCTACATATATGGAAGAATATTGCAGTCATTGAGAGTTCATACATTCCTGATGGTGAATACACATCGTAGTGTTCATACAGGTCTCACATAGATGTCTCATTGACACCAAGGTGATTATTAGAGTGGATAGAGGGTATGAAATGGTTATAGTCAAAGGAAAAAAACCCTTGCTAATGATGTAAATGTCAGGATAATCTTCAGCTTTAACAGTGTCAGGTTTTCATTCTGCTATTCTTACATCAGGCTTTTAAAATAACTCCAGTCAATGGGATACCTACTTCTGGAATACTTCAATTGAGAATCAGCATTTGTAACTCTATCCTAAAAACCTTCTTTGAAAATTTCCTTTTCCCTTCTGGAAAAATTAAACTTCTCTTTTGAGATTTTCACATTTAAACATTATTTCAAATGCACAGTTATATCACAGTTATACTCTCGTTTTCATATGCTTTTAAATGCTCTTCCCAGAAACTGGTGCATTAAGCTATATGCACAGTTCCCCAAGGGAACACATCTCTTAGCAGGATTTGATTTAAAATTCTTTGCTTGTGAAGAGTTAGATAATTATTTAGTGAAATATATTTGGTGTCATACCAGTTCCAAATGTCAGCTGGGGCATGTGTTAGCATAACTTGTGACAGCTAACATGAGTAGCAAAAATAATGGAATCACATCAAGGACAAATTAAGATGGCTCCAGATTTATCAGAAAATTCCTGATGTGTTGTCTCTATAAAGTAGTTTGAACTGCTATATTTAAACAAGCTCAGTTTGTGTTCTTTTTCTTCCACCCAGGTTGTGACAGCTATCTCTTACATTACTTGCCAATCTTATTTTATTTAGAACCCTTTGCACCATTTAATTCCTCTCCTCAGATGACTAACACTCTTTCAAAGAGAATAAACTCTAAGTGGAGTCAGTTTATAATTTTCTCCTTGGTAGTAATCTAGTACTCTGAAATATTTTTACAGTCAGAATGAATTTTAACATCTACTTAAACCTTCTGCATCTATGTGGGTGTGAAATGTGTGCTTGGAACAACTGAAAAACCATCTAAGGTTCAGTTAAGATTACTAATATTTTACAGTTGGAGGCATAATAGGACCTTGAAACAGACTGAGTTAAAAAACTGGGTCCCCCCTATCTGTTTGTCATTTCCATGTAAACAGTGGTGGGAAACAAAAGAAAAGTGCACATAATATTAACTAAAGAAATAACAGGTGGGAGAGATGCACATCTGGTGATATTTAATATGACATAGTTCAAAAAAATGTGAACAAATACTTATGAGTTTTTTCTTAATCAGATCAAGCAGGGTCTCCAGTGCATCTTCTTTCCTCCCATCCATCTCTCCTCTGGGTTTGCCTACCTGTGCTTACGACAGTTCTGACATGGTGCAGACGTGCTGCCCTGGATCAGGCCTCTGGAAGCAGAGCTGTGTGAGCAGGAGCTAGGATAAACCTCGTAGTGGGGCTGCCCCTGCTTCCCTTGGAAGCTGCATCAAGCTCAGGTCCACCTGACTGCTTTGCTGCTGCCCTCACTGCCCAGCTCCCCAGCCCTTCTACAGCAGTAAGTGCTGCTGCTCCCTGACAAAACAAGTCACAAATGCACTTCCATCATGTTCACTAGTCTAACAGTGATGTATTGTCTCCAAGCCTCAGCCACTGCTCACTTACTTGCTATTAACAGCTTCTGTTACCTTCCCTCTTCTTTTTCTTACGAATAGTCCCTCAGCCAGGTTACAAAACTCTATCCTGTGTTTCTGATACCAAACAGAAAGTGCTATGTATGTTCTCTCCGTTTTAAGACATCCACAGTTAATTCTGAGAGTTTGACTTTCTTCTGCTGATGCATCTTAAGGCATCTCATGTCTGAGGGCCAGTAGAGCACTAAGAGGCCTTGACCTGCCTCATATGGGGTCCCCACCCACATACCCTGCTCATGGGCCTGGGGCTCCAGAAGAGGATGCAGACAAAGGCTGCCAGATTTGATGAAGCCCCTGCCCTGCTGGCCATGTTGTTGACATTTCTCCTGGCTCCCTGTCACTTATGCTGCCCTGTCACTTGATGCTTCCTGATCTAAGGTTAAGAGTTAATGCTACCTGGCATCTCAAACAATTGTTACCCCTTAGCAGTTGTATCTAGTTCCATTGATTCCTTCAAGACATTCTGCTGGTCTGGACATGACTTTTTGTCCCTCGGGCCTTCTGAGTGTGTCAGTGCTGATGTCTCCACATGGAGAATTCAGACTTTCTATGGGGAAGTCTGAGTTTGCCAGAAACAGACTGTTGGATCATTCCTCAGCTGATCCTCACCTGTTGAGAGGTGCCAACTAGCAGTAGATAGGTTCATAGGCTGTCTTGCTCTCCTGGGCCTCCCTTTACAATAACATTTTCTGAGGTGCATAAGTGAAAGAGCATAGCAACCTTCTAGCCCAGTAAATATGTCTGTCACTACTTTATAACAAGACACAGGCTTTGTGTCTAGCTGATGAGACAGGCCTTGGGACTTTAGTATAGACTTCACTTGGCCTGCCTGAAGACTCAGCATGATAATGGCTTGCTACACTCTTCCCCACAGTCCGAACTGAAGCCCATCAGCCTTGAGATCCAGAGGGTCTGTGGAAGTGTGAATATAACACCAAAGAAATAACACCAAAGAAAAGGGTAGACACTAGAAGTTTGTGCATGTAAACTTAGTTGTATACAACTTGAACAATAAATGTTAAAACCAGGGTGATTGGACTAACAATAATTCCTTGATTAGACTGCTAAAACAGTGTGTTTATGTTGCCCAGAACAAGACTGAATTTAGCAGACTATTGGAAATTCAAGCAAGCTACTCTAATTTGGATCCCACAAACTGGTGACAGCATGAAGTACCCTTAGATCTGTCAAGATCTTCCCAGGAATTGCTGTTGGTGATATGTCTCCTGCCACTTCTGATGAATATCCTATAACTCTCTTGTTGTATTTAGTGATTTAATAATGGCTGGAAATCCTCTCATCCTTTTTCACCCTATTGTGCTTCTGTCACTCTGGATTGGCTCTTGTAGTATAAGGCATGGGGGTTCAGTCTTATGCTGAATGCAGCCCTTTCTTTTTGCAAGGCTTCTTTAACACCACCTACTTTAGTAACCTAGTTTATAATTTTAAAATATGAGCTTGATTTAGTTGATGGAAGGACTTGGTTAGGACTTGGTTAGTTGCTGGAAGGTCTTTGGCTTAGTTATGTTTTCTCAGAGCTTCAGCTTCCCTACAAGTCTCCTTTAGTAAAACAGGTAATGATGACCAGGGTATTTTAGTTACATGCCCCAAAACAGAAATCTTCTTGTTCCATTACATTATGCATTACAAGTGTCCAAACAAAAATCTAGTACAAAACTAAACTGTATATGAAGTAACTTTGAAAACTGGTAAATACAATCCCTCAATCAGAAATTAAGAAATGTATTATTAAGGTTTTTCCTGAACTACTATTTTATGATTCTGTGTATAAATGAAAATATAATTTAAATTACTGTGCTATGGACCTCTAAAATGATAATTTTCTCTATAACTTCTCCTTAAAAATAAACAGTTTAATGAAGGTCAACATTTCCAGTCAAATAAATCACTTAATCACTAGAGAATCTTTGCAAAAAAAAATCCTGGTATGGCTTAACTTCATAATTTGGGTAGTGCATTTGGTAAGAGCTAACATACAAAGGGTTTGGGATTTTTTTTCTTATGTTTATTTTTATGTATCCTGTGAAATAAATCTACTTGATCAACCTTATATTCAGTGAACAGCTGAACAGGAAAATTGCATAATTTGCAGCTAAAAGTCTCCAAACTCCAGTACAACTGACTTTGACTTTTTTTTTTTTTTTTCCCAATTACAGTTTTAAATGTTTATATTTGCTTTTTAAAGTTACTATCAGTATTTTGTTGTTTTTGTAGTTTAAAAGAAATATAAAAGGCAATCATCAACTGAAACCTTCATTTTTAGAGTTTTGTCTGTGCAAGGCAATTTTTTATAGCTTAATCTGTTAGTAGATTATTTTTTTGATAGAGGTATTCCAGGGACTTCATCAATTAACAATTTTCATGCACAAATTGTCTATTTTGTAATACTTTACAGATTTTATAGTCCACATATATCATCATCATGACTAAGCACATCAGCTGAAAAGAACCTGCCCAAGAATCATTCACAGAAACAGTTTTTTTGGCCAGGAAGATAATAGTTAGTGAATGAAATCAGATTTAAGTCTCTTAAACAAACAGAAGCTTTATATATTTAGAAAGAGGGAAAATCCTTGAAAAACCCTGGGCAAGTTTATGCTGCATCAATAAAAACATTGAACAGAATTGTGTAATTTCAGTTTTATTACACTTAATGGTGAAAATTTCCTGTAAAAGGCTAGAACAGTTTGAAATATTTGACATTAAGACACTTCTGAAAATCAAAGCAACAAATGCAGGATTTACATATTTATCTGAATATATGCCCAACATCCAGACAGAAGTATCTAGCTGATAAGAAGCCTTGTTCATGCACTGCGTGGCTATAATTTGCAAAAATGCTACAGAACCCATATAATACTGATCCCTTGAATTTCAAAGAATGTCATATCAATTGATCCATCCTTTAAAACACAATGGATTTTCTGAAATCGAAAACATCTTTTTCTCAGAAAAATCTGAGATTCCTGAGAAAATTCAGGTATCTCTTCTGTCAGTTTTTAAGACAGGAGGTATCAAGTATTGCAATAACACTTCCCAAATCTAACAATCATATGATTTTGTCACCTATTTCTGAAACTTTAACCATACAGACTGTACAGTTTTAATACTGATTTGACTTCTTTTGTAGTGGTGTCTCTAACATACTAGCAAGTTTATGTCTGTACACATTTCTGTCAGGGATTTTTTTAAAAGCCCAAATAGAGACACTTAATATATTCTCTTTCTAGATGCTGATTCACAGCAGTGTTCTCTGTCAGTAAAGAGGCAAAGTCAGTAGTAACTAAAACTGTGGCACAAGAGAATTATACTATTTCACCTCAAAAAAGGCACTTCTTTAATGCTTCTGAAATAGTTTTTTTTGGTGACAGATCATAAAATCACAATAGTTGAGGTTGACAGGGACCTCTGGAAGACATCTGGTCTTACTGTGTGCTTAAGTACCACCTATAGCCAGGTGTCCCAAATCATATCCATATAGCTTTTGAATATGTCCAAGGATGGAGACTTCACTGTGGGAGAGCTGAGCACGCACACGACCAATGTGATCAAGCAATGCCCGTTTATTACAGCTAAGAAAGCCCTTTTATAATGTTCTCCCACACACGTAAGTAACATGCAGTACAAGTCTTCAAGATTGGACAGTTAACTTAGCCTGCATTTTAAACCTTCTTATGATTGGATAAAAAGTGCCACATCAGCCTTGCCAGGCTTCCTGCCTTGTGTAACTTCCTCTTCCGTCCCAACCCCTTCCAGGGGTTGTTTGTCTCGTCGAGTTTCTCCCCTTCATTCAGGGTCACATCCTTATCGCATTCTTGCTCGGCTGAGGCTCTTATCAGTCTTGTTCTCACACAGGATTGTTCACATGTCCATTCTCTCACAGAGAGCCCTCTAGAATCCCAACACTTCACAACCTCTCTGGGTAACCTGGTCCAGTGCTTGGTCACCCTCACAGTGAAAAAGTATTTCCTGATGTTCTGACAGTACCTCTTGTGTTTCAGTTTGTGTTTATTAACTGTGGTCCTGTTGCTAGGTACCACTGAAAAGAGCCTGGCTCTGTCTTCTCTGCATCCTTCCTTCAGGTGTGTATAAACATTGATGAGATCCCACCTCAGCCTGCTCTTCTCCAAGAGTAACAAGTCCCAGCTCTCCTAGTTTGTCCTCAGAGGAGAGATACTCAGTCCCTTCACCACTGTAGAGGCCATTTGCTGGATGCTCCATTAGCTTTGTTTCTCTCTTGTTCTGGGGAGACCTGGACACACTACTCCAGGTGTGGCTTGACCAGTGCTGAGTAGAAGTGATCTGAGGATGAAGCCAAGTGATGCAGTATGAACACAGAGGGGGTGTGCATTTTTGCCTGCCATATGAATGGTATATATAGATTAAATTTACTGATAAAAAAAATGGAGTTGCCATTACGGTAAGACTAGCATTTAAGAGAGAAATGTTGCAGATTTACCCATTCCTGTTCAGTATATGCAGAATTTTCTTTACATCATAAATCGTTACTAACTGCCTGCTGCTAGAGGCCATGTATTTGCTGATGAAAAAAACTGTGAGGCAGATCAAATTTCATTTGTTTTTGTTCAAACTTCGAACTAGGCAGAAAGAAAACAGAACAGACTCTCTAGGTCCAGAAAATACTGAAACTAGTATTTCAGAAAAGAAATGAAGTAATTAGTTCTTCTCTATTCATCTGTTTATTAGATCCAAGGGTAGAAAACAATCCATGGAATTTACTATGTGAATAATCAATGATAGTTGTAAGGGATTTCTCACATTAGCTCTCAATATGTTTACAGGTCAAAAAGCATGAAGTTTACAGAAAACTGGCAAGGTTTGGTTAGAATTAAAAGTTTATGGCATTGAGATAAAAACAGGAGATGACCTGAGTTTTTACACTGAGGCATGTTCATCAATCAGTTTAACAAATTATGAGAATAACTATAAGAATTAATTGTAGGATACCAGTTTAACCCCTTTACTATCACCAACCAAGTAAACAAACCTTCATACACTTAAATGTATTTCACAGCAGTGTAAATTGGTTGGATTTCCCAAGGGTGAAAATGGCACCAAAGTAAGAAGTGAAGATCCACTACTAATGTCTTAATAAAGTTAGTCATTCAGGAAAATGTTTTCTTTGCCATATATTCAAAACAGGGTAAAGTTGATGTTGCTTCTTTGGACTTATATTGGTGGCAGAATTAGACACAGGGCAGATTAAGAGCTACATTACCTTAATTATCATAGATACAAGACTCTAAACAGGCAGATATGTTAATGCTGTATTGGCAAAAGCACATGGCTGCCCTGAGGCACAATGTAATTTAGAGATATCTTGAGCTAGTTCAGATTCTACAGCAGAAGAGTACATACCTATAAGTTTGCTTTGTTCACTTAAAAAAAAAAAAAGTGTTCAAAAAGAAACAAGACCAGATTTTTTTTGCATAAATAGCTAGAAAACTACACATGGACAATCAAAATGCTGATTTTACATTGTTTCCAAAACAAATGCTTCATCACAGAATCACAGAAACATCTAGGTTGGAAAAGACCTTGATGATCACCTAGCCGAACCATTAACCTAACACTGACCGTTCTCAGCTACACCATATCCCCAAGCGCTATGTCAACCCTGTTAGGACTTAAATGGAACTAAGATTTTACTAGAAGTATGAAACAATGAGAATAGTAAAGAGAAAAGTTAACAAATTAAATTCCTGGTCCTGCAAGCCAAGCAGGCAGGCTAATTTCTACTCTGTTGTGACTCTGGTTGCTAACATATCCTAATCTACAGGCCTCTTCAAAACAGGGAAATATATTTGGTAGAAGTATTAATTACATCTTCAAATACCATAAAGTAGGTAAAAATTCAAGACACAAGGCTATTCTTCACCAGGAAAAAAAGCAGACACAAAGGAAAATTCTTCATTAAAAAGGTAGTACTATTTTTTCCCAACTTTCTTTGAGTGAATTCTGATCTAGGCCAACCAAGAGAAAATTATGTGGAGTGAGATACCACAGCAGAGATAATCCACAGAGGAAAAGGATTTTATTCAGAGTGCCAAGTATCAGAAATAAAGTTGTGGAAGAATTTAACATCTGAAACATTCAGTAAACACTGAAAAGCTGCCTGGAAAATGTGTTGTAAGGATTCCAGGTAATCTACTTTGCATCTTATTTTATAGCTGGTAGAGTCAAGAGAGTATTGTACTGACAAAATGTTGTGCCATGTTTCTGGGAGATAATTTTACAAGGTGAGAGTGGGTCTGTGCACCACTTAGCGTTTAAATAAGAGGGGATGGCTTTGAGATGCTTGAAAAAAACACGTTTTAAATATGCATTTTTTGCCTTATCTGCCTTATCTGATGTCAAAAACTTACTCGTTTTTGCAATTCAGAAAATGGCAGTTCTCAGACATTTAAAAATGCAACTCTATTTCTTAAACAAATTCATAGGTCTTATCTAGCATTCCTATGGTGGGTTTATGTCTGATCAAAAATGCGACACACCATGATACCACACAACAGGAGAACTATGACTTGTGAGACTACGGAAGCTGTAGCTGATCAAAGACAATATCATGAAGCTAGAAGAAGGCTACATTTAATAATCGTTCCTAATAATCCACAAATTTAGCAATTTTTTCTTTAAATATCTGTTTGTATTTCTGCAAGGTATTCCAGTATGAATTTTAATATTCTTCTGAGTCAACCATCAATTTTTTCCTATGGTTCCTGCTCCCACTTCACAGCAACTTTCATGTCCTTATCCTTGTCATAATTTGATCAAGCTTCATCTAAAGTTTTAGAATTCACTAAATCCATTAGAAGTTTGTTCCAAGACAAAATTCTTCTAAATTAGTAATTTTGCTCCTTTGTTTTAAAATTTTCTGTTGCTTTTTGTCCTTCTCCTTATGTTTGCTTATTATTTCATGGAGCACTTCACATTTCTAGACTGAACAACCTTGTTCCTTTCAATTATGTGTTGGAAGAGAAACTTCTCTAGTAATCTTTCTGCACATTTTCTCCTCTAAAAGTGATTTCCTTAGAAGTTGAATGTCCAAGTGGTATACAGTATGCTGGATAGCAGTTTGCAGAACAACTTTAGCAGTTCTCCGTTAGCTCTTATATCAATACACACATAAACTGTAGGTCATATTTGCCTTTTCCATGAGCAACCTTCATCTAGTCCAACAGATTATTCACCTCACATTCTGTTACCATTTTTGTCTGAGTACCCTAGATACCTTTCTGGAAATCAGTTGCATTTTCTCATTTTCAGGTAGGTTGTGTATCCAGTCTTGAATGTCAGGAATTTAAACATCTTTAATAGCTTTAATTGTCTCATATTAGAGCAGTTTATAAAAGCTAGTTGAATCTATTGCATTTCTCTGTAGATTGATTGTTGAGAAACAACAGTATCACTCAGGCAATGTAATCTGTGCAAAAATACATAATATTTTATTTCCTCTCTTTCTCCCTTTCCCTGTGGATTTCTCCTAAAATCTGTATTCTACTAACATGGTATAAACTCTTGAGAGTTCACACCTATTTAATTTCCTGGACTATTCAACTCCCTATTTAATTCCCAGACTGTGTCTAGACTGGACACCACAATGCTATGCTGTCCAGTTTTCTTAAGAAAGTTGTTTTCAGCTGAACACATTGTTTTTCATAGCAAACTCCACTTGCCTCTCTTTTCCCTTCCCTTCTGTCACCTTCCTGTGATAATAAAACCAAAACCATTAGTTGAGAGGGTGACTACTGGATGTACATAAAAACAAACCTAGCTGACCTAGCAGACCAAGGGAGGTTTTTATGTCTTATTAGCAGTATAATAATTTAGCAGTTCCATGGATTATTCTTACTAGTCTAGCATGTAGGCACTCAAGTGAAGATAGCAAAATTGTTTCAAATGACATGTCCTACTGGTATTTTAATTAGGGAGAACAAAATCACTAAAATGCAAAGAAATACAGACAAAAGAATACTAATAAAGGGGCTCTTGGGCTGAACCACAAACTGAAATGATGATAAGAAAATTTCAAGTTTTGGGGGCTGTCAGTGATCAGCAGAGGAACACTACACTGGTGAGCATCTATCTGAGCTCCTGGAGGCTTGGGAAGGTCACTGCTGGCTGTGGTACTGGGGCAGCACCTGGAAGGGACCCCGAGGTGGAGGGTAGGGAAGGCTCAACTGCCAGGGAAGTCCATAGCCCTCCAGCTCCAGCCATCACCCACTGCCTCTGCAAGCTGCAGCAGCAGCAGAAGCAGTAGTCAATTTCTCATTTGCAATTTATCTATACAAATACATAGACACATATTCTCTACTCTGCACTGGTTTTCTCTCTGCAGGAGGTCATCTCCATGTAGTTTCTATGCTGCTAATGAATACCTGAAAATGTGTGCTTCTCTCTGAAGAGCTGTGACACCAGGGAAAGAGAGGATAGCTAGGAATTCGGGAGGGTGCCCTGGCTTTCACTGTGAAACCAAAGTCACTGATAGTATATCCTGTTTCAGTCTTACTTCACTTGTCTCTGAAATGTTTGCTCTCTTGAAAGGGGAAGGACTCTTCAGGACAAACCTGTACTGCCCACAGACTAGCACCAGTGGTGACAGCTAACAGATCCCTGGACCCCTTCCCAGTTGTTCTTGCACAGATCAGTAAAATAATTCCCACTATATGCAAACAAACTTGGTACTTCCTTGTGCACTTCAAAAATTCTGATGGTTGATGTCTGCAAGCAAATTAACTTATTCAATGACTGGAAGCTCCTGCAGATGGAAAATTTCTGCGGTACAGTAGGGGAATAATATTTCCAAAGGATGACATTTGCAAATGTCCAGGGGTTTTTTTTTGTTTTGTTTTGGTTTTTTTGTTGGAGATGGGTTTCCACACTCAAGCCAACTCACTTGGCTAAAGCGGGAAAGTACCGTATGTGGAAAAACATCCCCTTCACTTTTTCCAACACTTATAAAGAACATGTTGAATTTTTTGGTTTCTCGGGAGAAACATTCATGAGGACTTTTTTCGGGTCCTTGATTATTTGCAGAGCGAATGTTGCTAGAAAAAAAATCGATGTGCCGCTTTTGCTGCCGCTGCTAGGTACGCGCCACTCGCATCCACTGACCTCCACTGTGTTACTTCCCCAACACCTGCCGTGGGTGCTTCTGCCTCGCGGGCGGTGGGCGCCACAAGCACGCTTCCACCAGTTGTTAACTGGAAGTTTAAAGCAGAACTTGATCTGGATTTATGAACGTGAAACGAAACACAACGCTGCCCTCACCTCACCCCGGGCTGATCCGCCAGACGTTAAGGTTAATCGCTGCTATTAACGTTACGTTGTTCCCGGTGCGGGGGTCTTTCGCTCAGGGAGACTGCGGCACCGATGTGGACAGTCCCGGCCGGTACACAGACCACGGCCACGGCCTGGCGGGGCTGGAAGCCGTTTCACTGAGAGGCTGAGGGGCCAGTGCGGGGGGGCAGGCAGAGAGGCACCGGCAGCGGCCACTGCAGGCCCCACCCCAGCGCGGGGTCGAAGGCGACACCGCCAAGGCAGGGGTCTCGCCGGGCAGCGGGAACCACGAGACACCGCCCACAGCGGCCCGGGCGGGGCCGGGCTGGGCTGACTTCCTCGGAGGGAGGGGAAAAGTGCCACCACCTGCTCCCGCGGGTCCGGCCCTCCCTTGTGGTATTTAGAGGAGCGTTGCGGCCGGGTATCGTTTGTAGCCGGTGCCGGACAGCGGCCTCTTAGCGCCATGAATGGTGGCGGTATCGAGAACCCAGTGTTCGAGCCACCCAGCCCCGACCTCGGTCGTCAGCGCCAGGCGACCCCTGCCGGGACAGATGCTGGCGTCCCTGCGGCGGTGGCTGAGGAGGGGCCCTGCGGGTGGGGGCGCTGCGCCCCTAAGGCTTTGCAGCTCTGCAACAATCCTGAGGGCTACCTGGCTGCCTACAGCCTCCTGGCTATCTTCCAAGGTAACCCGTCCCTGACATTTTGTCCAGAGCTGCAGGCCTGCTACCCTCGTCTCTGCTTTCCCTGTGGGACCTGGACCCTGCCAACCTTCTGCTGCCCTGGGTGCATTTTACTTTCTGCCCTGAAGCTGTGGGGAAAGGCAGTCGGGAGCCTGGGCTGGGGAAGACAGGGAAAGAGTGGTGGTGGTTTGAATGGGGGGGTATGGGGAAGTAGGGTTCTTCCAGGTACCAGTCTGGTGCTGTTGCTGAAAAGTGACAGTAATGGCTTCACTAGGGGAAGAAAGTACTCAAGTGCCCTGGGTAGGGAAGTTGCTTATACAGTATTACTCTGTACTTCATGCTGTTTCTCCTTTTCTTTTTTCCCACCTATCTTTTTGACTATTGCTGAGTCCGTTGTCCTGTCAGCTCTGTGGGTCACACTCTCATCTGTACTGTGTCCCCATTGCTCACAGGGAAATAGGGCTCTGTATGTGCTTCACAGGTTGAGAAGTGAGTCAGGGAATAAAATGCACAATATAAATCAATAGGCAAAATTGTAGTCCCCTAGCATGTATTTTGTTACCTGCCTGTCAATCAAAAAGGTACCTTGGCATGATTGGATAGGATTTAGGTAATTAAGATGGCTTAAAAAAAGATCTGGTTTTGTTCTGTTGATCCCAGTGCAGCCATCTTTCTAACAACTAGTGGCTTAACTTAGCCTTGGGGGTCCTGACCTTTAGCTTGCTCTTAATTTCTGTTGTTCATCTTCAAATATTCTCGTCCGTATTTTTGGGCTTCTGTAACAAGATATGTTAGGACCTTGGCATGCCTTAGTAATAATGGCTGAGGGGGAGGGGAATACTAAATGCACAAGCCTGAGGTTTGTAAACCTTAGATATATGCCCTTCAAATGGCGCTATTGGATTTATGTCTAGAACCCTTCAACTTTTTTTGGCCTATCTAGAAAACTGTGTTTCATGAAAAACTATGAGGCTTTAAAGCTCATCCATGTTGCTCATGAAAATAATATCTCTGTAGAGTGATAGGGGGAGATGTAGAAGCAAAGGTGCAGTGCTAGAAGAGCAGGCAGCCTATGCCAAAGACATGTGGGATATGGATGCCAGGGTTTCTGCATGGAACTACACTGAGGTAACTGGGATGGTCTGAGCAGAACTGAGCAGGACGTTCTGCTTAAAACCTAGAAGGATCTGACTGCTACTTGTGTTGCCTGGAAAATCTTTAGAAGAACTAGTGTCTCTCAATATGTGTTTCTGTGAACTCTGTTTTCCACCTGTTTAGAATCTGATATTTTCTTAGCATACACATGTTGCATTAGAAAAGAGGTATCTAGAGATTTTTGGGCAGAGCCTGTTGATCCTTGCTTGTATTTGAAAGGCCATGCTACAGCTGATAGGACCAGGAGGTGATTACTGTTGCAGTTGTCTTGCTGTTAGCTCAAACTTATTTTCTCTAATACAATAAAAAGAAAGGGAGAGATGGAAGAACTTCTTACATGGCAGATTTCAGTGGCAGCTGAGTAGTAGAAGACTTTCAGGTGATGCGTGTATGTTTTTGTGGATTAAGAATACAGGTAGACAACCACAAATGCTCCGAATGTGACACTGAAAGATTTCAGATTATATTACACTAGACAAAGGGTCTTGAATATTCCCGGCACTTCTAAATTTGCTGTAGCAATATTTCTTAAAATCCAGTTTGCTGTGCTGATCTGATTGTCTACTCAGCTGAATAATTAACTCAGTATCACTTAATTTTATCTCTTATTAGTAATGTGGATAGATTCCTGGTCATAAAAGGGTTCTTCTATTGTAAGAATCTTTGTCCCCTTATGATGCTATGGGTGTTGGTTATGCCTCTTATCCAGGTCTTGGTTCTGTTATCTAACTGTAGATATATGCCAGACCTCAGAGGTACCTATCTAATCTAGTTCAGATTTAGGGGTTTAATAAAAGGAAACTTGTGATGCTTGTTTTGAAAGCTGATGTGAGCATGGCTGTTATAGACCTTGTGGCATTCTTAATGATGTATTACCTAGATTTTCTGAACAAGTACCTTTCCTTTGGCTAGATCATAAAAAGGAAATCAGGCACTGGAGAATCAGGTTGCAACTCTTTGAGAAGCAGATAAACCAAGAAAAATTTTCAGACAAAAAATTCAGTGTTGCATGTGAAAATATATGGAGAATATTCAGGTCTTGCAACTACAGAGTTTAGATAAAAGCACACAAAACACAACTGGAATTTTGAAGTTATGTGAACTACTATTGTCCTCTCTTTGGGTCTAATTATTTGATTTACCCTCCAAATTACAGAAATCATCAGTGATGAAAATAAAATATATCTGTAAAAGTTATACCTCTAGGAAAGTGTATTTCCTAATATGTTGAAGTATAACAAAGTAATCCTTAACGCATTTTTGATGTGTATAAGTTGTTACACTAGACCTTTTATACAGGAATTGAACACAGCAGGTAGTTATCTGCAGTGACCTGATACATGTGGGTAGATTTTTGTACATGTGTGTCTAACTGAAGGCATGTGTTTATTAGGTTATTGTCTAGCTGTCCTAGAAAAGAGGTTATTATTAGCACCTGATATCCTTTATTTCAGCTTCTCAGAAGATTCTAGGTGAAACTTAACTCTTCATTTCCAGCTGTTTCTGTTTCAAATACATGTTAAACCTGTATTTCCAGAATAAAAAAACACATCTTTGCATATAATGTGGTTACATGACTAATACCTGCTTTTTGTATGGCACCGGGAGTTGCATAAATGTATGATTGTACCTTGTAGTACAATAACCAGATATGCTGCAGTTCGTAGCTGTAGTAGAAAACAAGGTAGAAGTTATTTCACTATTTTGAGTACAAGAAGGACTGTTTATTTCTTCATTCAGTAATTATTCCGTATTTAGTAATAATTTCCTTATTCAGTAATAATTTTATTAAACAAAACAACAGAACCACTGTTTGAGACTGGTGAATATTTTATACCCTGATTGGATTTGTTACTGGAATGACTTTTAAAATATTTTTGTTTTTTTCTTTGTTAATTGAGTGTCTGCAAAATAGTGCTGATAACTTTATTGTGTGTCTGCAAACTGCCATACTTATACAACTGTAAAGCACCTTCTTTTGTTAAATGGATGAAGAAATACTTTTGTTGTTAGAGCAAATGAAGTTGGTTTATGATTAATCTGGATTTTGTGGGTCAGTACACACTGTTCCTAAACTTCTACCAGATGTGGCAGAACAACAAAGTTTTAGATGAGAATAGTTAAAAAAATAATTTCTATACTGCTATTTAAGTGTTGAGATGTCCTTGTAGGATTAGTTTTTCAGATCAAGTTAGTATCAGCCGTGTTTTGTCTTCTCTGAAGACTTCAGTGACTGATCATCAGATGATGGCATTAGAGAAGTTATGCTGCCATTCATTGCATCTATTTTTTTTTTAGAGGTGAAATCTAACTTTCCAATAAAATTAACTGCAAGATTTTAGGTCTTCTAGAATGCAAATTAAAGGGGGCAACTTAAGCTACAGGTAAAAGACAATGTTTTCTAGTTCTGTAATCAACTTGCTATGTAGCACACCTACTTCATGTGAAAATGTAAGGCCTTAGTAAATGTTTGAAGTGCTGGCAAATGGTAAAAACTTGTTTGTTCATTCCTTCATGCTAGTATTGTTCTTTGGTCAATGCTCCTTAAGAAGAAAAGAAGGCAGCTGCCAAATGTAGAAATAATGGCAGTGGAGGAACACCTGAATACTTCTGTTAATCCCTTATGAATTTAAGTGTGGTAAGACTGACAGGTGAAGTTGACATCCTTTATAAAGAGGCTGTAGTAGGATATTAGAAAATTAAGACTGTGCCAAGAGCTGCCTCCTTATAGAAAGCTGAAGTGTTTAGTTATGGTGGGGGTTGCACTGATAAGAAAACAGCTGGTTGGTCACAGATTTGGAGTAATTTTTTTCTAATATGTAGAGCACTTTAGGCAGATCTATTGAAGCTCAGCCTGTGGAGTTGCACTTCTAGATGGTGCAATGCTTACTCAAAACTCACTCAAATCTATTGCTGTCCCCAGTCATCTATCCTTCTGGTCTTGAAATGACAGCAGAGTATTGTGTTTGAATTTTAGAAAGAAGAGTAACTGTAGAGCCTGTGTCATAAGAGCTGCTCATGAGTAATCTGTGAGGTTACAGAAATCATAATCTTATTTGCAACTGTGACTCCAAGTCTACCTAACTTTTTTCCAGTATATATTTTATTACAGGAACAATTTAACTACCATTGTTATCTGACACTGTTACGAAGCACAGCTATTCATCTCACTGATAACAGAATCCTGTTGTGGGACTGTTAAAAGTAAATTTTATAAGTTTAATCATTTTTTCATATATAGACAGGATGTGAGGCAGGATGGGAGTTTGAAGTTAGTAACTAAAAACAACACTTTGTAAAAATGGCCAGTGTGTATAAGCATGCACTGGCAATTGCAGCTTAGTACTACTTTAGGGACATTTTTTCTGAGTTTGCCTGTGCCTAAATAGGGCAACTTGTGCAAGGTCTTTTCTCCAGGTTGTCTGGTACTTTAGCTTCAGAGAACCTCAAGATTCAGAGGGGAAAGAGGGGAAACTTTTTTTTCTCAGTTAACGTAAAGCACCTTCAGTTGCTCTCAAACAGTTGCAAAATATTTTGAAATGGCTTTACACTCTTATATTATAGGAAAGGATGTCTGTTCAAAAGACTTCTTGTATCTTGCCTTTATGGTGGCAGGGAGGAAGGGATATCTGTTTGGCAATCATTTTTTGAAAGCTATGTCCTGAGCTTGCTTCAGTCATAACTTGTATTCTAATGCAAGTCATAACCTTGACTGATTTCCATTTAACTTGTACAGTATTTTATGACACTCTAATGCATTCTGATTTAAATCCATCTGTGCTTCAAACTGAATTTGGAACCTTAATACATGAACAGAGTTTGAGGCATAGTATTTCACTGGCTTAATACTTGAGTGTTGAATCCTTAATGCCCACAGGAAAGACCAAAATTGAATAGGTCTTGTACATTCATCTGGCTTAAATTCGTAATGTATCAATCCATATACCTGGATTTTAAAGCTAATAAATACCTTAAAATGTATGTTTGTAAATATATTCATTTTAACCCTTCCATTACAATGGTTTACCCTTGCAACTTTATCAAAGTATCTTTGACTAATTATATCTTCTTTTTTTTTTTAGGTATTGTGGTAAATGGCCTGATTAATATTAGTATCTCAACAATTGAGAAGCGTTATCTGTTGAACAGTTCCCTCACTGGCTTAATCTCTGCAAGCTATGACATTGCTTTTTGTATATTGTCACTGTTTGTATCTTTCTTTGGAGAAAGAGGGCATAAACCACGATGGCTTGCTTTCTCAGCATTTATGCTAGGATTGGGCTCACTTGTATTTTCCTTACCACACTTCAGTAGTGGAAAATACCACTATGGAGCTAAATTTGAAGGTAAGCTTGTCCTTATGTTCTGAAAATTATTAAAAAAGAAAAATCTCTGTAGCAATTTGGTGCAACTGTTAATTGGTACAACATAGTTAATCTTTCTCAAAGTCCTAAAAATAGGATAGTGTTTCTAAAACTGAAAATGATTATGTGAAGTCTGTAAATTCAAGAGCTTTCTCTCTGCACAGTGAACTTTCTTTTTCAGAAGAGATCTGAGTGTCAATATCAGTTCTTGCTCATAATCAACATTTGAATAAAATGCCTTTTTGACTTGCCTTGATGAATGGAATTAAAATTCACTTTGAGTAAAAAAATGATCTGACATTTCTTTGTGAATAGGAATGCAAGTTAGGTCAGTGATGTAGAATATGTTAAAGAAGAGCTGTTATACTGTTGAAAGGTGACTACATGTTGCAGGTTTTTGGGGTTTTGATCTATCAAAAGCATCTTGAGTAATTCATTAACAAGTTTCACTATTCTTAATTGTTGATTAAAACTTGCGGGTTTCTTTGAAATAAAGAGGGAACAAGCAGTACTGAACTATACTGAAAAAAACAGTACTGAGTTGTGGAAACATGACTCCACAATCTATAAAGTAGGTATGTCTGTTCAGCGCTGAGCTGCACAGGGGATTGCTCCACCACAAATGTGCACACCTCTTGTGGTACCTTGTCTTGGCTTTATGCTACAAAGCATCAAATATTCATAACACACCTATACATATTCATAACCTACCCCCTGCTTCATATTATAATGAGCTTGAAAGTCTTTTTCATATGTTTCACCCTGGTGGTCTCCTAGTTGCATCTGCGCAGTGTGTCCCAGTGGTCATGGGCTGGGGTCGCAGAGAAGAAGTAGCTCTTCTTCCTCACTGTTGAACTTTTTACCTCCATTTCTTGCACAGTCTCTGTAGCCTCCTGGACTCAGGCCAGACCATAGGGTTGGTTTTGACCAGTTTTTAGATCTGTCTTCCTATTCCATCAGGAAGCATTCCCTCACAGCTTCTGTTAATCAAGGCTTCTATATTGTTCTGCTCTCTGGCCCATCAACTGTGATCAATTATCCTATTTAGTCTTAGTTGTCTCTTAACTAACAGGCTTCTAGTCCCTAGCCTGATCTTTAAGTCTTCCATATTTAACCTAAGTTATACCTTCATTTCTTGAGTGCCTAATTCCTACATCCTTTCCTAGCTCCTCATCTCAGTACCAAAATAATGAGAATAGCCAGCTCTCAGATCTTACACATCCTTTCTCCTAGAACAAGACTTTTAAGTGCAGTGTCAATGCCAACTATTTGATCTCAATGACACACCTGTAACTAATGAAGATATCAAGATATGTTCAAGGCAGGATGACATAATCTTTTAGGATTGACTTAATTGTTACTGCTGTGTTTAATGAGATTTATGTCTTCAATGACTGAGCATGTTAGAGTGCTCACTAAAAATAATAGTAGCTATTAATCTGATGGAAGGTTCTAAGTCTTCTGGTTGTTGATTCTCAAATTAATTTTAAGTGTTAATCATGTCGCACACTTCCATGAGCTGTCCAGATATTGACCATTACTTAAATAACTTTGATAAGCAATTGTTCCCCATCTAATAAATGAGGATCTGAGGCAGAAGTTAGTTAAATTGAACAAGGCCAAAAGAAAAAACTCTTCAGTGTTTGGGGGTTATAAGCAGATGGCTACTTGTTACCCCTTAGTAGAGGGGCAAAGGCTTATTGGCCCCATTACAGTTCCATTTCAATACAATTTCACTTTCAGTATTACCCTCCCTACTTCACTAGTATGGAAGGGAAGCTGAATTTAATACCAAAGTCCAGTTGCAACCTGATTCTAGTTTTTTAATTGAAACAAGATACTGACGGGGTGGGAGTGTGAAGGGAGGTGGCCAACTATTGGAATTGATCTCTTCCCCTCCTACCAATTTTGGTTGAAATCTCAAAGCATCTGTTACCGTTTCATCAAACGTCTGCCCCTTCATCTGCCACTAAAGATGTTGTAGGTGTTGATACCTTATTAGGGATCATGTTTTACATGGATTTTTGAAATTTAAAAGTTGTAAGGACAATTTTAAATGGAACATGTACTTTATTCCCCCTGGCACTGTAAAATGACTGTGTTCATGCTGTTTTGACTGCTGTAATGCAGGTACCTATGCTATGACTGTGTTGAGCAGATTTAAGGACTTAAGCTGATTTAAACAAAACACTATCAAAGATAAATGACTACAGAGAGCAGGGAATATCTCCATGACAGACTAGTTGTAAATCTGCAGTTGCTTTGCAACAGCATCCTTTGACGGTTAAGTAAACCACAGTACTTATGATGTTGATGAAGCATCTTAACTACATTTAGTTGCAGAATTTTATAGCACCACACCCCAGAAACCTTCCTTGTTGCTTATTTGTTTGAGTAGTTTCTGGAGATTGTAACATATTTGGAGTACTGGAAGTAAAATCTTTTATTTGATGTTTTGTATTAACATCTACCACCTAATTTATTTTTTAACAGTTCCTAGTTGGTTACTTGATTATTTCCATCACACATAAGTACAGTGAGTTTTACCTGCAGGACAACTTCAAATTATAGTTCAGTGCAATATTTAATATGGCTGCCAGGTTAATTAATAGATCTAGTCTGGAATACAAAATACATTTAGCCTCCAGTATAAATCTTACAGACTTTCTGGAACTTACTCTTGTACGTATCCTACTCTACAAACCTATTCAGTTGGAAATACTTAGCATAGTAATACTCTTCAGAAATAGTTCAATCCATTTCATATTGAAAGAGTAGATAACCAATGGTCTACCTATTTGCAAAAACTTTTAGGCACAGCAAACGTGTCTTGTCTAATCTCCATAAAGACTTCAGACTCAGATATGTAACCTGGAGGTAATTAGCTATTTGTTCCGGTAACTTTTTAAGGGTCTGGTAATCTTTTTTGGTAATTTTGTAAGAGTCGTCAGTCTCTCAGCTGGCTCTGATATTTGTAGTCAGAAGCTCCATCTAGTGGTTTGTAATGAATCGATTCTCTGATTACCTGTAGACAGTACAGAGGACTGTAAAATATGCAGATGCTATAAGCAATGTAGTTTTACACTTCTGTTTCAGATCTTATTGAAACATGAATTTGTAAAAGATGTCTGTCACAGCAAGTGTGAAATGTAGATCCTCACTTGACAAGAGGAAGATTATTGTGAAGATAGTTGAGCACTGGGAGAGATTACCCAGAAAGACTGTGCAGTTTATACCTCTGAGGGGTTTCAAGATTCTGCTGAGTAAAGTCCTGAGCATCATGGTCTGAATTTTGGCACTCAGTTTTGACACTGTTTGGATTAGGAGATTGGACTACATGACTCCCTGATGGCCTCTACCAACCTGGATTACTCCATGAGTCTCTTCAGTAACTGGATGCGACTGTCTTTGGAAAAAAGAAATATCTTTGTTAATAAGTCTTATCATTTGAGTTGAAATGTGTGTGTTGTGTGATTTGAGAAGAGAGAAAATTACTTGAGCACCTTTCTTCAGTTCTCTGTTCTACTGGAAACTCATATGGTGGATAAGTCATTTAGGGTCTGAGAGTTAGTGAGTCTTTTCAGAAGGGCATTAAATGATCTTCCTTCACAGAACATGCCAAGGACAATTCAAGAGAGAACAAGACTGGCATCTGGGTACTAATGGTGACGGAATATGTGTGATGCCAGCCTCTAATCTGACTGTTTTGTCTTGCACCATCAGTATTTCTGTGGTTTATCTGTTAGTTTTGCTCTCTGAAGAGACTATCTGATTAGTCGGTAGTGCTGCTGTTCTCTACACTGCTTAGTCTGTTTATCTACACCTCTTACATATTCTGTAATATGGTAAATCTGCCTTTAGAATCTAAGAATTTAGTCTTCATTGAGCATGTTAACTGAAGCTTTGGGTGACTTTCCAATACAGTACTTAAAGGGAGACAGATTTATAAGTTTAAAAAGAAATAGAAACCAAGCCATTCTTTATTTTTCATGCCTCACAACTCTCTTTAAACTATTTTCTGCCCCACAAAGGACAAAAAAAGCCCCACACCTACTGGCTGTAGTTTAAGATGTGAGTAGAACTAGTTTTGGCCTGTCTTACTTCTAATTATTGTAATTGCTAAAGTATCTCACACTTGGTTCTTCCTTCTTGGCTAGTACGTTGCATTAGATATTTGGGGATATTTTGTCCTTTCCATAACTTGGGTTCAGATAGATATATTAGATTAAAGCATGCAAAAAAACTTACACTGACTCATTGTGTTGGATGGTGTTTAATGGAGTCTGCTCTTCAAAATGCAGGTATAATCCCCTGATTTATAGAAGGGAAAACAAGTTTAAAGAGAAAAGGTAGCTAAAAATGGTCAGCCAGTGATCTTAAACTTCTCACAGAGCTTGGCTTACCTCAGGTTAGACTTTCTTGATCATGTAAAAGCTGGTCTCTTTCCCCTCTACCATTCTTATGACAGCAGCAAACAGGTTTGTGAATCTAATCTGGGTTAGATTTAACCTGTGTCACTTTACCAATATGTTTAAACCTTGGAGTGGTAAAAGATGGGAGTGACAGGAATGGCTGAGATAGAGTAAACTGGTGTTATTCTGGTTTAAACTAATCTCATAGTTTTGTGGTAAAATCATCTTTGCTTTTAAAATGTTTATTGGTAACATGGAATACGGTCTATGACTTCACTCCGCAAATTCACATGTACTTGCTGACTTTAAAGAAAAAAAGAAAAGGTCCAATGGGTGATGCAAAGAAAACCATTATAACTGTATTAAAGTGTATATTGATGGTTCTCTTAATTTTGTAGTTAGACATGATTATGTGGTTCTGAAAACAAACTAGTGTGATAAACTTTCATCTCAATGTCAGGATAAATTTCCTAGGGCATATTAATTGACGAGCTAGAAAACTGAAGAAAAGCTAAAATCAATCAGTTACACAATGACACAGGCTTTTAGATTGACTGAGACATTGGGTATGGGGATTCATGAAGAACAACAGTCTGTCAGAGTTTGACTGCCATTACCCTATGTAATCTGATTATTTCATGAAGCTATTTCTAGATCTCAAATTAGGATACACTCTTGTCATTCAACATTGTTCATGGAATTTTCTTGTTCTTCATTACTTGTTCGTTGATATGTATATTTTAACAGGATACTGTTATTTGTGTACTACAGTAGAATAGCTAAATGCTGTTTTAGACTTGTCTAACGGGTATTAGAGGCTAACTTAAAACTGCAGATATACTCACATATACGGCACATATATAGAATATATGTATATTAACAAAATACTGTAGGACATGGTGTCCTTTTATAGTCAGTTTTAGATGCTGTGCATGCAAATAGTACAAAGTTAACCTGATTTTTTTTTTCAGAAAAGAGGATATTGCTAAAGAAAGCAGCTTGACAATAAATGGAAAATATACTCTAAAACTATGTAATTTTCAGAGTGATTCTTAACAAAATGTTCCCCATGTGGCTGCAGTATAACATTAAAATGAGGATTGTTCCTTAGTGAAAAGGAAGGAAAATTTTAATGATGAGTCCTCTTGAAATGAGGTTTTCTCATCACTCTACAGTGACCAATATCTGTGCAATCACCTGTTGTGTGCTATATGATTCCACCACCACTGTGGTACTGTTCCTTCTGGAGGAAGGCATGTTAAAGCCCATGGATGCATTTATAACATCAGTGTAGACAGTTCTCTTTAAATATCTGCTGTGTGGCAGGCACTTCCTTGTGTTTTATGTCCTGTAAACCCAAAGCATGGACAAGCTTGTCCTTTGTTTCCTTAAGTAAAAAGGGGTCTCAAATGTAAAAGGACCTGAGAAAAATTATGTAATAATTTTGTAGCAAAGTACTGAGAATTAATCAGCCTACTCATCTGATCTGTTTTCATGTATTTACCCAGTATGGTTTATTTCCATCAAACTGATGGGTTTATTCTCTTCCTTAGAGTTCTGTGCTCTTCTGTGGAAAAACCTGGGAAGAACCATGCTCCTCTTTTTGATCTTATTGCTTGGGACTGTCTGCTACTAAAAGCAAAATGATAGCAAGAGGAAGGAGAAGAAAAAACATACTCCCTGGCTTCACTTCCTCTTTTCCCTCCTCACAGTACCAAACATTAAGCTGTTCTGCCTCTGCTTCCCTCTGTGTGTGTGTGTGCGTGTGCATGGACAAGTACTGAGACTTTACATTAACTTCTCATTCTGGAGATATAGCAGTGTGTGCCTATGAGAGATAGTGATGTGGATTTTTTGAGATTTTTTTTTTCTTTTATGGAAACACTTCTCCAAACAGTGTATGAGAAGGGAGGATTGGCTTTGTTTGTGACAGGTGACTGCATTTTCCTCTCCAGCAGTTCAGCTTCCCTTGGGTTGTTTAGGCTCCTCTGTCACTTAAGAGTGGAAGTTGTTCTTAATGCTCCTCAGAATCATAAGGTACAAGAACAAAATGAAGTGTCTATTATCTAGGAGTATTTGTTAACCTGTTGAATGACCATTTGACAGTTGGGTTTTTTGCCTACATCTGGTCAATAATGCTTTCAAAAAGCCAAAATGTTTAATAAGGCTCTTTCATCCATCTTTCGTTCCTGTCAAGGAAACAAAAACCAAGCCATTTGTTTTGGGGGATGTGATATCATAGAAGGTAAGGGCCTTGTCATATAGGAATATATTAATAGGTCTGAAAATTAAAATGGGAACCTGGCACTAAGAGTACTTACGTAGTTTAGCTTTCAGTGCAGGTTTTTCTTCAGCTGAGCTGTGATGAGCTCGGTAACAGAACTGTAAAGTCTTGCTGTCTCTGTCTTTCAGACACATGTCAAATTCCAGGAACAAGCTCTGCTAACTTCACTTGCAGTGCCAGCACAAAGTCTTCACTTCCTGACTATCTGTATGTCTTTATCCTGGGACAGCTGCTGCTGGGAGTTGGAGGAACTCCACTGTATACTTTGGGGACAGCTTTTATTGATGATAGCGTCCCAAAACACAAGTCTTCCCTTTATATAGGTAACTTTAAAAATTGTTTATAACACATTGGGTATATTAGACTGCAATGTCTTCCAAATGCTTTTATGAGTTCCTTTAATTAAATCAATCTTGTAATTGTTTACTTACATGCATAAAGTGTTTCTATATCAGTTACTAGTGCAAGTTAGGTATTAGTCTGGTATAAATTATCAAGTCTTTTAAATAGTTATTTTGCAGAACATGGTAGAGCTACATTGTGCACCTCTCCTGCTGGTTTTTCATTTCAGTCAATGAAGGTTATTAAGTGGTTAATGTAGCCTGCTTGCTAACAACAGAATAAGTTGTAGCAAAAATTTGCTTTTTAGTGTCACAGGTGTTAAAAACTACTGTATATCCAGTCAGTAGACAGACCTTACTGTATCCTGTAACAGTTTTATTTGTTTACCTTCTATTCGTAGGCTTTCCCCTCAGTGCAGGGACACTCCTGTGCATCATGTGATCAATGCAGTTCTCTAGCCACATACAAATTTGGCACTTGAGGAGGAAATATTGGAAGTATCTTTCCTTAATTGAAAGTAAAGGGAAACATGAAGAATGTGTTTGTCTTACTGTAGGGCTGTTTGCGAGCTAAGGAATACTAATTCTTAGCAGTGGGTTTTAATCTTTCCAGTCAGCATTCTCTGGGTTGTGTGCATTTTAACTGAGAAGTTCATTGTAGTCTAAGTGTAGCATGAAGATACTTGCTATTTTCCCTCTTTTAGGTGTAAAATGATAAAAGTATGTTAGCTATACTGGTAATTTGCAGGATGAATTCAAAGCATCTTAGATTCCTAGGCTTTTTCCTGACTAAATCAATGTTTTAGGTGGAAAAATCAAAATCATAATCTATTTGCATACAAATCTTGCTTAATTGTTCCAGGCAAGCCATTTTATTTGATGCCAACAAATAGAATAGTAGAATATGTTGAATCTTGAATAACAAAGCTTTTATGTTTGCTGTTTCTTTATATTGAGAGCAGATTATTTTTACAGTTTTTCTGAGGCCAGTGAAATAGAGCAGAATTAGAGCTGTCTGCATGAATAGAGGTTCAAGAAGTGGCCCGAAAACTTAGGATATTGGTGTCAGTGTTCATACTTAAAACATAAGACTGATACAATACATTAATGTTTATGCAATCTTCATACAGCTGCTGAATTCAGAAGAACAGTGTATTCTGCCTAGTATAACAATAGTAGAATGCAAGTTAGTGGAAAGGTAGCTACATTAAGCCTTTTTTTTTTTTTCTTGCCTTTATGCAATGTATCGAGGATTTAAAATATAATGTGTTGCTTTGTCTAATGCATGAAGGCTTATGCAAGGCAGCAGAAAAATCCCCTAACACTTTCTGCTAGTGTCTGTAAATAGCTGCTGCATCTTAGACTATAAGCTTGCAACTCATAAATTGGTAGTTTCTCCTTTGAAATTGAGTGCCTTTCTGTTCTCTTGCTGAACTTAGGCATCTACATCTGAAGCCAATCAAAAGTTAAGCAATTCCAAATGGTAATTTAAACTGGATGCTCTATGGGAGGAACCTTCTAAGCTGGGTTTGAAGTTCTGTATGATGATTGGAAACTTAACTCAAAGTTCATATGAGCTATTACTTCCAAAATACAGGAAAATCTGGAATATGTCAACTCAATATTTATTTTGATTTAGTGATACTTGAGTGTCCCCTTCTTTGTCTTTTCCCCCTCTTGCACCCCTTCCCCCTACCCCTGTCAGTCCTTCTTGCTGTCTAAAGAGAGTGAAATAATACTAAATACTCAGGATCCAGACTCTCTGGAAACAAATGAGAAATCCAGATTCTTCAACCTGGGGAAAAGCATAGAATATCAGCAGTAAGGATGCATGTCTTACCAATTATTTAGACAAATTTAGTTACTGTTAGTTGCAAACCTTTATCTGCAGAGACAGAGACAGTGCTTCTGCCAGCAGTTTTACAGTGCCATAGAAATCTGGCTGGTAGGCCAGAGAAACTATCATGATGTCAAGAAAACTGTGTCCTAAGGCCAAAAAAAAAAAAAAAAAGATAGACCTAAGAGTGCTCTTTAGTAGGATATGGTTACATGTGCAACTTTGTTTTATTTGGTTTTGTGTTTTTAGAACTGTCAGGAGTGGTTAAGAGCCTTGGCTTTCTATTTTAAGGCTCATGTCAATAAATTGAAGTGCATATGATTGAGTTCTCAGTGAACTCAAGTGGCAGGTATTATTCCAGTCAAAAGTTTTAATGGAACCCTGGCTTCTGGTCTTGGGAGATCTAAAAACCAACCTAAGACACAAAATACAAAAAAAAAAAAAAAAAAAAGTAGGTTCTTAAACATTGTGGGCATGTACTATTAATGACTGATGCTCATAACAACCTCACAAATTTTTTTTCACAAGCTAGCTTGTGATTGTAGGTACTAGATGTGCAAAAGGCAATCTAATAATGCATAAAGATGGTGTCAGTGAAGTATCTTGTTGAACCTCAGAGTTGCAGCTTTTAATGAGACCTGCAAATTTTCTTGTTGAGGGACAAGTACAAATTTTGTCTTCTACTTGCTATAGTTGAAGTAATGGCAGTAAAAGAGCAGGTTGTATTACAGAAACCATTTGGTCTGAAGATGATTTAAGAATTTTTTTAAAAGAAATCTTAAAAAATGTATGGTGAACTTAATGTATTTTCTCTTCTAGGAATTGGCTATGCCATGTCACTGCTGGGTCCTGCTATTGGCTATGTCTTAGGAGGGCAGCTACTTAATATTTATATTGATATCCAGATCCCAGAAAGGCAAGATACAACTTAGTCTTTTGCTTTCTATTTTCTTTTCCTAATAATTCTCATTAAAATCTTCAGCATTTCTCCATGTGAGAAGGCAAAAGAGATTTTACTGGAAAATATTGCATTTTCAAGAGCTTCTTTAACTTGGTAACAAGCTGCATTCACAAGGGCTTCTGGCAAAGGAGTTACTTTCCACATTCAGTAGTCACTCCATTGTGTCTGGAAGTTTTTTTTGTAGGGCAAATACTTAGTTCTAGCTTTCTGAGATATTATTTTACAGCTGATTAACAAAAAATACTTTGTCTTTTGATTAGTTGCTTATTTAAGGTTGGCTTGCAACTATTGATTTCTTGTGTAAAAAATTTCACTGAGGTGGGATATAAGGGGTAGGATACTGCTACTTATGTCCTGGGTAAGAGCTTGCTAGAAAATCTGCCAGTTGAGTAATAGTCTACTATTCAAAAATAATGTTATAAATTGTACTACTGTCCAAACCAACAACTTAATTTTCACTTTTATTTCCTGTGTTTTAGGGACTTCGGATCAATACAATGGCATTCTGAACTTCTGTATTTGCTTTCATATAACTCATTTTATGAAGATTCTTTTTAAAGCTTTTTCAGTATCTTAATAATGCTACAGGATCTTGAAACTGGGGCCAAGCAGTGACTTTTAAATCAGAATGAATTTGACTAAGGAGTTGAAAGCTATATTTGGTGGAATGCAGTATTATTATAACAGAAATGATGAATGTGCTTTAAACAAGGAAACGAATTTAATAAACGTAGAAAGCAAGAAAATTATAATACTGATTTAACAGAAAGCCTTTGAATATTATTTTTTAAAAAATCCACTTTGTGGATTTTTTATGTCCACTGACATCTGAAACTGTTGAATTTGAATTCATGAATAGTAAACCTGCTTCTTCCAAATTATTTTTTCCAGTACAAAGATGGATCAAGATGACCCACGTTGGCTTGGAGCATGGTGGATAGCTTTTCTTGCATGCTTTTTTGCAATTTGGCTTCTTATAATACCTTTTTCATGCTTTCCAAAACACCTACCAGGTAAATATTTAACAATAATAGGCTACTTTGGAAGCGAGATTAGTTTATACCTGCAGATTATAGACTGCTGGACTGAGTGATTGATTCCTCTTTGATTCTGTTAAAGTTAACTGTCTTTGATTCTGATGAGTTAACTGTCTTTGGCTAAAACCTGTTAAATACTTTGTTTCCAGTATGAAGCCTTTAAGATGATGCAAATGAGCTAAAGGGAGGATCTTATGTACCTAATGATGTATGGTAGGACTGGAAACAAGTAGAGCATGGATACTGATGGTCATAGTGTTGGAAGATGCTTGCAGCTAAGCACCCAGGACTGTATTTAAAGCTACTGAGTTACCTACTAAGAATAATAAGGAAATTCCATTGATTTAAATCATCATTGTTGTCTTTGACTCTATTATTGGTTTAGGTGGAATGATAAAGCATGAATCAAAGTATCCCAGAACAGTCTTCTAAAAAGAATGATTTTAATATAATTTCTGTTCAGATGGATATTATGTAGGAATTTCTTGAAAGAGCGTCTAAAGGAATATACTATGCTTATCTGGAAAGAGAAATTATGGAGGAAAAGCAACAATGAAGTAGGGAACTGGAGAGAATGATTTAAAAAAACCTAAACAAACCTGAATGGGCTTCAGGATCATCTGAAATTTTTAGGATATTCCTGATAATATCTTCTTATAGCCAAGGCCTTCCTAAATGGAAGCATGATACTTTTAGCCAAATTCTTCTTTCCACAGCAATACATTATCGATCATTTCATGGATCTGTATCAATAAAATATTCAAGACTTACAGTGTCTGAGCTAGTCTTCCCCAGGAAAGCAAACACTTATTTTTATGCTTCTTTTGACTTCAAGAGCACAGGTATTCAATGTTTCCATTGTCAATAAATATGCCCATTTATAGGAACAGCAAAAATACAGGCTGAAAAAATCTCTGAAACTCATAATGATGGAAGTGAGGCATTTGTTGAGACCAAGAATATTGGAAAAAGTTTTAAAGACTTTCCCATGGCTCTCCTGGTAAGGAAATCTTGAATTTACTACAACTCAGATATTCTGAGAAATTATTTTTCAGGTCTTATAAGATAATTGCTTCTTTATTGTGTTGTGATAGGGAAGTCTCCAGTGCTGCTTATAATGTAATGCATATTCATTTTGTTGATGCTTAAGATTGTTAAAGCAAGAAAAGAATATTACTGAAGTTCCATACAAGAGTGTCTGCTTTGAAATACAGTGACTTCTAGTTTACATGGTACTACAATGAAACAAGTTCCTCAGTGTTATGCTAATTTCCCCCTGTAGATACTGTTGAAGAATCCAGTGCTTATGAGTCTAATAATAGCCAGTTCTTCCGAAGCTTTGGTTGCCACTGGCTTTGCCACATTTCTACCAAAGTTTATAGAAAATCAGTTTGGAAAGACATCAAGTTTTTCAGCAACTCTTGCAGGTAATGTGGCTATTCATTTTAAAACCTTGAATATATTGTGCTGAACACCTCATTAACATTATAGGTGGGATCTTATATAGGCATCTTCTGTTTGAGGTATTCGTGAATAAACTTATATGAAATGCAGGTTTCACAGCAGAAACAGTATTTTTATATTATTCTGGCCTGCCCTGTGAGAACCTTAATACTTAATTCAAGGGTGCAAATCTACTTGTTTTCTCTAAGTTCAGAAGACTTGATGCTCATACTCCAAAGTAGAATGAGAATTTTGTGTGCTGCTGAAACTGTAATTTAATCTTTTTGTTCTTGGTGAAAAACATTTTATTTTTCCTAATTTAAAGTCAGCTGAAGGAGCATTAAGCCTTAGTCCCGATTAAAGGAAGTGAGGTAAAGGGTGGCTGGAAAAATCCAGTGCTTACTGCAAGTAAGGGGTTGACTTGGCCTTTCCCTTCTTCAATTTCACCATAACGTTGCAGTGAGATATCTTACAATAAAATGACTATTCAGGATATATTATAAAACATGTAACTACTTCTATGATTGGCTTACTGTCACTTATTTCTATTATCTGATATGCAGAAGTAATAGGTAGTACTCAGGAAGGCTATGAAAAATTGAGCACTGGAGAAACAAATAGAAAAATCTGATGGAAGAGCTGCACTAGGAGTCATATGATTAACTCTGACACAATTACTTCTGAAAAACAGCAACTAGATCAAAACAGATAGTCCAACAGATGCTTGCAATATGACAGAAAATATTTCTGGAACATGTCTTGCTAAATTGCTTCGTCTGTGTAGTGCTGCAGTATAAGCATATGCTAGCTGAAGTGCTCTTTCTCCAACAGAAATGTGTTCAGGAGGGACTTTCTGAATGGCTTACTACCCTGCATAATACTAGATAGTGCTATTACTATTCAGACATGATTGCTTCAAAACAAAGTATCTGCAAATTTGACATAGAAATACATTGGAATATGTGTTCAGTTGTTAAACAGTAATCAGCAGTGAAGTGGAAAACTGAATGTTCTTTTTTTTTGTCTATGGACCTTGTGTGAATTTCATTTAATTTGCACTGAAAATATTGACAGTGTTAATCAAATGTACAGCTTTAAAGAAATGCCCCAGCTAATGTTGAAAGCTAGCTGTACCTGAACTAATGTTGAGCTAGCTAGTCTGTGTTACTAATGACCATGGTAAATAAACTACCTTTGACTACCGGCATCTGTGGCCTGCGCAGTTCTGCCACTGTACCTGAACTGTCTCTAAAATTAGCTGTCTTGGGTCAGTGCAAGTTATGCTGAATTCTGTGTTGTGTTATAGATTAGCCATATAAAAATGATCACTTATGTATCTGGAATCCTAATGGTGCAAAGAGGATAAATATGGACTATGTGGACTATGTGAGCAAAATGATCCACTGATTTAGACTTCTAAAAATCTTTCTGTAGATGCCTTATAGAATCTTGTGCTGTTTCTTGTATAATAGTGCTTATGTTCTCTTATTAAAAAGTTCAATAACACAAATTTATAACAAAGAACATGTTCATGAGAAAAAAACACAGGAGCAATGAAAGAGAATTTTCTATTTTCATGAAGTGGCCTGCTGGTGTTCAGATTCCTGCCCAATATGTAGTAAATTTAAGTAATCTAGTTTTGCTGTGTTGAACTTGGGTTTTGGCAACTCTAAATTATGCTGTCCAGAAGTTGAACTGGAAAGGCTAAAGATAATGTAAGGATAGAATAAATTACTCATGCCAACAGATTCTGGTAGTATGGTTTGAAAATGACATCACATGGACTGCATCTCAAGATACAGGTAACTGTTGTGATTTTATTCTTAAGATAAAATTTCACTCTGAATCGCTTCACTAATTATATCTTGCATTTTTGTGTAATTACTGGTGTCTTGTTTTCCTCTAGGGCTTGTATTAATTCCAGCAGCAGCAGTAGGCCAAATCATAAGTGGCATCTTGGTTTCCAAGTGCAGAATGGATTGCAAAAGCATAATCAAGTTCATGATAGGCACTTGTTCAGCAGCCCTACTATTAAACACAGTGTTTTTATTTGCTAAATGTGGGAATGAAGCTTTTGCAGGTGTCTCTGAAACATATAATGGGTAAATATATTTTAATGCACTTTTGGGTTTGCTGTTAGTATTTAAAATAAATAAGCTACATCACAGAATATGAAACCTTTAAGAATGTCATATTTTACCTTAATGTATGAGACTTAAATGTTTTATGGAACTCTAAAACCTTGTTCTTGGAATCTTTATGTAATAGATGATTAAGAAAATACGTTGCCAACAAAATGTTCTGAGCAGACTGGACCTGACTGAGAAAAAAAATCCCAGATTCTGTAACTGTAGCCATGGTATTGACTACAGCTAATTTTGTATATCTGTAGAAGCAGCATGTGTTTTGTATCTTGTTTTACTAACCAACTCTTGACAATCTGGTCATTTGTTACTGGGGGTCTGCCATGTGCAACAATTTCATGAGAGAGCACCAAGGTGCACTGCAACTTAAACTGATGGCAAATTTTTCCCTAGAAAATGAAGTAATTATTGTAGCACCACGTTCTAACACATCTAGCTTCCATTTACAAAGTAAGCTTTTTTTTTTTTTCCTGCTGGAATGGCTGATAGAGGTAGAAATTTAATACAAAGAGAGCATAGCTCAGTGACCCAAGTTGAAGAATAAAATGGGTGGAGTAACAAGGTTAACTGAAACATAATTCAAAATATTTTTGGCTAACATGTAGGAAAGACTTATCTAAACAATATGTACTTTTCTTTCCCTTAAGCAACACAATTCTCATTCCTAATGAGAATGAAATCTATCACTTATTTTTAGATATTTGTAGTAACTATAATAAAAATTTTAGGATGAATATTCTTGTTGCTGTGAACAAAGCATAGACTGGAAACAGTATGGCAGTGGGGAAAGTCAGAAAAATGGAAGTAAAAATGAAGCAAGATGAAAAAATAAATATCTGCAAGGATAAGGATTCTCTATAGAATGGATTTAAAAACATGACAACACTGAATGTGGTCAAATCACCACCATAGGCACTATGTTGTATAAAATGCCTTATTAAGGAAATAACTGTAAGATTATAGTGTTTCAATTCTTGTCATCTTAAATAGTACACATTTCTATAGCATGAACAGTGTTTAAAAGCAGGAGAAAGGCAAATAGCTTGCCAAAACTGTGCTCTCAAGTGGATGGTTACTCTGTCATGAATTGACAGATCCAGAGGCAACCCCAGCTGTTTGAGGGTCTGCCAAAGAGCCAGATGCTGCTGTGCAAAATAACACTAGTAGCCTGGTAGCTAGGGACTGCTAGCTTCCATTTTCCCAAATAGCTCATTTTAGAAAAGGGTTAGGTACCGCTATCTTGTAAAAAAGCAGAACCTGTAAGTTATGCTCCAATGCATAAGAAGGCATTTGAACCTAAATAGGATGGAAAGGAGAATCTTTGCACTTTACTGACACAATAGCATGAAGTGCACCATAAAAATACAGAAGATATGTTGGGAGAGAAATTGGATTTATGGCCCCTAATGCACATGCAAGCTGGTAATACTTCTAGGAAAAAATCATAAACATCTAATCAACCGTTAGGTTATATGGTTTCTTCACTTGATCTTTATGATGCTTTTTGAATTACTTAAAATGAACATATAACAAATAGAAGAATGCAGGAAAATTGCGTCTTACTTACGGAGGCTACTGAGTGCACAAATATCACAGAAGATGAGGCCTACTAATTTTCCTAGGCCCTTTAAGGGAATCATAATGCAAAGAGTGATGTGAAAGACTGACCAGATATTTCTCAGGTCTCATTTATGTAAATGTGAAAACAGTAGAATAGATAACCTTAGGTTAACAGGACAGAAATTCATAGGTCTTAAGGACAGTAGTGATTAAAGTAAGCCAGCTTGCAGTTCTCTAATGGAATAGAAATTTAATGGCATGATACTTTAACCATTCATTTGTATTTCCTTTTCCAGAAGGCATACAAATTCCATACAATCAAATTTCATACACTGTTGACTGGGGAAAAAAAAATTCATAAAGACCAAGTTACCACTCATTCTGATTCCATCTTTACAATTTGCTGTATCAATTGACAGTATATTCAAAGGCCACTGTTGACATTCAACACTTAAAACATGGCTCTGCTTTAGTGTGTGAAAAAATGCTAGCTGTAAGATTACGTAAGTAGACATTTCAGAACTGTGAAAACTACAATGCAGACTGATTTTTGAAAGTTTATAGCCCCATATTGAGCAAAAGAATCTGTATGTGGCAACTGAATACTGAAGAGGTCATACAGAAAATAGTATCTGAAGTTATCCATATTTTTATACCAGGTCCTATGATAATAAGCAGCTGACAAAAGTTGAATTAATTTTTATCCTAAGTTAAATACAGTTAACTTCTATTTAATAGCTTTGTGTAACTTCAGCAGTTATGTAGTTTAACTGTGCTGAAGACATCTTACCTACAGCAACTTGGAGTTAAACAGTCGTGAAATAACTCTCAATTCGGTATCCATTATAAAAAATGCTTCAGTTTTATCTAATTCACTGTTACATGTTGGTCTATAGTTTGTTGGACATGTGACCTGCATCAGAGTAGTTAGTGGCACTAAGTGCCAGTTCTGAAACTGAAGAAATGAAGGAATAAGCAACTGAAATATGTAGTAGCAGCTTTAAAAAATTAATGTTTGTGGAAGAATGGCCAAGTGTCTGACTCCTGCTTATGCTGTTGAACAAATGCTTCTGAAAGAATCAATTATGAAAGTGCTCAGAGAATTGACTTAAAAATGAATCTGCATCAATTTTATGGAGGCTTTGAAATTCTTCATGGCAATCGTTCTCCTGCTATTGAAAAATAGCTTGGAGGTGGGGTGGTGGGGAAAGCTTCTGTAAGTGTAGTGCCAGAACTGCATGAGTACAGGGTTACTTCTGAGTTCATATGTTAATGGACAAAGTATATTGTCTCTCTTTATTACTCAATTAGGCTTTAAGCAGAACTAATGTGGTTTACTTCATCTAGTAAACACTTCAGAGAATTGTTTTTATCAAATTCTTTTGCCCAATATTTCCCTGAAAACCTGAAGGAACAGAAATTATCATGATTATTGTAGTTCTGTTCATTCCCACAAGTTGCTGGGACTCCTTATTTTGTTTTGCTTTGAAGGTATACACAACTCATAGAGCTTTTAAAGACCATTTAATGATCTCATCTGCTAGACCTCTTTAGAAAAGTGTTGTTAGAACAGGAAGTTCCATGTCATAAGAACCTATGTACACTAAACTGTATTTCTTCTGTATTTTAATATTTTTCTCTGACCATGCATAACTAAAGTTCAGTCCCTCTTTGTAGGTCAGGGAAGTGAGAGAGATTGTCTGCATGTGTAAACAGGACAAATCTTGCCACTGAACTCATTAAATACTTCTAGGCTTGACATGTCTTACAGCCTAACAAGGCACTATATGAACAAATATATGATTAATGGATTTGCTTATGGTGCACTGTAGTGCTTTAAGCCAGTGCAAACTAACTTTGATTCTTTTATGTAAGAACTAATGTAACAGTAGGGTTCAACTGTACTATAAGCAAATGAAGTATATAGGTAGTTATGATGTCCCTAATATTCCATGTACAGTTTGAATTCTATGTAAGTAATCAGCTTGATTCCTAGATACGTTATTTCTCCTCTTAGTATTTGCAACTATCTTAAAATATCTTGAAGAAACCAAGCCTTCAGGTGATGACTCTGGAACTTTCAGTTTACAGTACGGTACTTAAACTTCTTGTTGTGTCAGTGTCTTGGTTTCAGGTGACTGAACTCAGCCTGTGAAGCTTTTTACTTATTAATGCACTACTATTAGAGAAAAAAACAAAGGCTGTTTTTATTCTCTGCTGTTATGTCTTAAGAAGGTCCCCCCACATCCCAAACTGATTTTTTCATACTAATAATATAGTGGGACTACTTCAAATACAACCATACTATGGCCTATACTGGAATTAAATGCTTAAATTGAGAGTAGTTATAGTAAGCAAGAGGTAGTTTTATTTATATGTCATGACACTTTGAATTTAACATGTGCAGTTGTCTTGGTGCTGGAACAATATACATGTCTCCATCGCAGTGTTAAAAATAATAAAAATGTAGTGGGTTTGTTACTGTACTTGAATCCAAAACAGGGAAAAAACCTTGGAATATGGTCAGTAGAATAAATAACACCGTCTTGTTGCATTTTTTCTTAAAACTGTAAATTGAACAAATTCAAATGTGCGGGAGTGAGGAGATGATCTAAGATCAGAATTGGGTTGAGACACAAAATTTCATCACTTGTTTTGTGAATTAAAATTGGAGGAATAATCTATGAAAGAAACAATAGCTCAAAAATAACTTAGAGAATAAATGGGAATATTTTCTAGAGTTGTAACTACTAGGAACAGGGCTTATTTTTAGACAGTTAAGTGCATATATCACCTGAATTGAATAATTTGGGATTTTTTCCTACAAATGCTGCCCTGCTTATTTATGTATCTGCTGGTTTTAAATTACTTTATTAATTTTATAACTTTTATCTATTAACTTTTACCTTTCAGAACAGGCATGCTATATAACTTAACAGCTCCATGCAATGCAAACTGTAGATGTTCACGCTCTATTTACTACCCAGTTTGTGGCAGAGATAAAGTCCAGTACTTTTCTCCCTGTTTTGCAGGATGTGCATCACATCTCTTCAACAACATAAAAAAGGTATTTTACGCTGACATGGTCTGGTTTTGTTCCTGCAAAATGCATTCTCTATCAAAAACATTCTTCATTTAGTATGTCAGGAAATTGCAGTATTTCTGAATCTAAGTGATAGTTACTACGAGAAAAAGTGGTGTGGATTTGAAGCAAATGTCTAAGTAGGACGAATGTTGGTATGTGTCAGAGTCCAATACTCTGATCAAGTGCTTTTAGATATTCCATTTGTTAAGGGTGTGTTGTTTAATGTCAGATTTACTTGCCTGATGACAATTTATGTCACACAGGATTTCTGAGTTAGCAGTGATATAAAATATACTGAAAACACAATACAAATGTGTTACACTTAGCAAAATACAGCAATTATAGTACACAGTTCAGTCACAATACTAGTGTGATCCCCATTACTGGTCTCTATAACATGCTGACCATCATGATGCTGGACTTTCCCAGTTGTTGGGAAGTCATACATGGATTGCAGCAAGCTCAAACCCATTTCTCTTTTTGAAATTCTGCTAGTTGTCTGGCCTTTTATACTCTGTGTTGGACTGAGTCACACTCCCTCCTATGCTGGTGTGGCTAATTTAGGGAGTTTTCACACTCTTAATAAACTCAGGGAGAATATTTACACAATCAGTTGATCCACTCAGCTGACATAGCAGGTTTTTTTCTGCATAGCTTTCTTTGCAACAGCTGTGGTCACTCACAGCTTTTATTGTTATTTGAGCTTCATGAGCAAATCATTCTTTCCCATCTTCTCTGAGCCTTCTTCTGTGGTAGGGGTTTTAGTCAGTCACAGTATGTTTCTCACTTCTGGAATGTCATGTTGCATATGTTACATCTACTAAACTTTTTAATGCTGAAAATACATTAAACCTGAACATACTTTAAATAGGTATCTATATATTAATAGAAAAAAAATCTTGTTTTGAACACTGTATCTTGCCCTTTCTTAATTGTGTACAGTAACTGGTGTTATCTTCACTGATTTGTAATAAGATAGAGTGCAAAAGTTAGCATTTCAAGGCTTACTCTAGAGCTTCTGGATATGATGCACTGCATATGGTTTTGCCTATAACTTTGTTAATAATTTAATAATGTATAATGTTAATACAATGTTAATAATTTAAATTATTTTATAAAATCTTTGGGTTTAAGTTTTTTGTGCTTGTACCTGCAAACTTGCTCCACACAAAATGGGGACTATCACTGTCTTTTTAGATCACAAAACCAAAAATAGCTTTTGCTCAGGTAAGCATGGTCAAGTTCTGCTGAAGCAGTTTTAAAAATGAGGGTTACGGTGTCATGTGATCATCAGAAAATGGACTGTTTCCCATACTGTAAATCAGGCTTTATTCTTGTATTCGGTGTGATGCAGACCCAATTAGTGTCACTTAGTGTCATTCTTGGAGCTAAATTTTGTTTTATAAATTATTTGTAGACTTATCACAACTGTTCCTGTATTCGGAAATTAGAAAGAGAAAATGGTTCAGAAGATTTTCTCTATGAAGCTGTCTCTGGGAAGTGTCCAACACAATGCAGATTTTTACCTTTATTCCTGACCTTCTTCTTTTTTACTGTTGTTTTTACATTTATGGCTGTTACTCCAACGACTGTGGCCATTCTCAGGTATGTTTTTTGGGCTGGGAAGTAGGTAGCATTCTTGAGAAAACTCAGATCAGTGAGATACACTAATTTGTTTTGCTTTGGAATGTGGACTTAAACCAGTGTGGATTTGCTCTGGTAGTACTTTGTGTAGTAAGCAGGCAGTACCTGAAGCAAAGGGTAGTCATACCACTGTTCACTGTCTCTGTAATTACATTTGGCTAGTAGATAGTTTGAATCTATTAAAAAAAAAAATCTTTCGTACTTGTAGCAAAATCCATATTTTATGAGAGCACTCCTGACTGCTCTAGTCAAAACAAGAAGGAATAAATATGCCATATGCTTGCATGAAGAAAATACTCAGCTAGCTTGTGTATCAGTAATGCCAGGATTTCAAATTGTATCAAGAAAAGAACAAAATAGCAATCAGTTTGTATATTAAACCTTTGATTCTTCTCTCAGTTCAGAACTGTCTTGCAAAATTGTAGTCTGTCAAGAATTGTAAACTGCCTTTCATACGATATTGATGTTGTATGTACGTATTGATGGTAGTCATTAATATAAAACATGACAGCATATATGTGGCTGTTAATCAGTGGTTTGACTGTCTTTCAAATTGCTGAAACTCATATGCATGAAAACTAGGTATTTTTTTGTTTTAAAACATGGTTGTCATGAAAGTAGACCTGTTTATGTTGAAACTTAACTTGTACCTCATACTTCTAGAGAGAAAATGTTTGTGATGCATGGGCATACATGAACTATTCACATGATGCTTTGGGAAAGTGTAGTTGGATACTCCTTTTGGAATTTTCTAGGCAGGGTGTTGGGGGAGGGAATGATATTGCAACAGTGCTTTGCAGTAGCCTCCTGTTTAGGGTTGGTGTAAATCTGGAATTAACAGCTTGCCATATTAGCATGGAGGCAGAATAATGTGAAGTGTTGCATTATCTTCAAAACTGAGCTGACATAGTTTATTTGATAATTCTAAGCAATAACATTTTGAATTTTGAATCCTTGTACCCTTCAAGTGAAATTGTGAAACAGTTTTTATGGAAGACAGAACTGCAGAGCAGTTTAAATGTGCAAAAAATATTTTAAATAGCTAAATATGAAGTAAATTACTACAGTATATTCAGATAGCTTTTCAGTGGGCCTATTCTGTGCAACTTCAAGTGTAAACCCATGTGTTTGTGACAGTGTTTTAGTGCTAGAAATAACCACCCATGCTATGCAAAACTCATTCTCCTTCCTCTACTTGCTTTTATGGGTAGGGGGATCCTAACAGTTACTGCTGATAAGTGCTCATCATGGATGTTTTTCTATGACTAATCCTCATAGATACTCCAGAATGAGGGAGTAACTCCTGAATGTTTAAATACTTTTTTTGTATTTAAGTGCTTCACTGATATTAAACAGTGCTGAAACTAAATTGTATAAATTAGTTCAGTTGTAATTAATCTTTGTGGTAGTATCTTTAAGACACTGTCAGGATAAAATGTTTTTTGCTGGAGAAATATCTGAAAGAAATGGGTAGGAGGTAAGGAGGTAAATTCTGCTAGTTATTAAATCAATATATCAATTTATGTAGCATAGGCTAGAACTGATTAATTGTAAGATCAGGTACTATATGTCAAGGTTATGGGAAATAAAACACTGTGCTGTGCTGAAGCTTAGTTTCAATTCATGTATTGCTGCTTTAGGAACAGCAGCTCAGAATTGCATCCTAGCACAGTCCTTAAAACCTTGGTTGTTCTGTGGAAAGAATGAATGTTCAACAGTATATTAAACAGTATATCAGGGTGTTGCTGGTAAACTAGATTTTTACTTATACTGTTTTATTAAACTAGTTCAATCTAAAATTCTTAGAGCTACTGGGAGTTGCCTCTATCTTTGTTCAAAACACCTCTTGAAGTTGTTTGGTTACTTGTTCTGCATGTTGGATTTCTAAAACCCTTTGCATTTAATAGGTTAAAAGACTGTAGTAAGACAAAGCATATTAACTGAGGGACAAAGCAGAGAAATGGAACAGTTTGTTTACTGAGTCTTAAACTGCAAACCTTCTCTACAGGTGTGTGCCAGATAAACAGCGCTCATTTGCTCTTGGAGTACAATCAGTATTTCTACGACTACTGGGTATGACTTTTTTGTTGAAACACTTGCATCCGAATAATCCATTTATTGAATGTTTTTTTTGAATTAAAAATAATGCATTAAGAGGCTTTCAGTGGAACTTGAAGCAGCCTGTCTTTGGCTTACAGATTACACTTGTAATAAGGCAGCTGCTGTCTGGGCTCAAATTCTCTTTAAGTAGGGCATTGTGTGCTCACTTTAGGTTTTCTTGTTATTGGCATGAGCAAAATACACGTAACAGTCATTCTTTCAGCAAAAGGCACCTGCTGTCACTTCCCTCAGAGGGAAGCCTAATTAAAAAGTTGCGATAAGAAAAAGTGATGGAAAAACAGCTTCATGCAGTTAACATCTCAAGTTCCAGAAGTTAAAAAAAGGTGACACCGTTTTATATAGTTTTATCCTTATTGGCCATGCCAGTATATTTTAAAATAGATAGCTAGAGTCTTCCTTCTACTCCCTTCCCTCTCAATTCCTTTGACTGATTTCACACTTTATTGACATTGTAGACATTTGTAAATAAATAATGGCTGAGTTTTTATGTAGGAAATCTAGTACTTAAATTCTAAAGCTCAGCATCTTCAGGGTCTCAGTAAGACAGGTAAATTACCTTAAATAAAACTTAAAGATAATTGTGGGTATCTGAACCACTCATTTGAATTTTCTAAGGCATATTTTCAGTCTTTTTTTAGTGTTAGACACTTTTAAAATGGCATATGTAATTCAATACTGGGTCAAGGCTCAGTTACTGATTAAATTTTTATGTCACTGCTTAGTACTGCAGCCATTCCCTGCCATTTGAGATCAAGTATCTAGTAGTGTGAGTTCTGCTTTGCTGGATCTACTGAAACTCAAATTAATGTAAGTCATTCTACCATCAAGTATAACAAGAGTAAATATCCTCACAGGTAGAAATTAGTTGGGCGGTAGTGTTAAGTGTTACATAAGGGCTCCTCTGTTTCATTTTACACAAAGCTATGTATGGCAGAGTATTAACTCTTGACTTCACTGTGGAGCAGAGAACTTTTTGCACTGCCTGTACTGACTGTGACTGTAGAAGGCAGCGACTAACAGCGTTACTACCAACAAGATATTTATGCCGTAGACTTGAGGAATCATGCATGGTTCCTAGCCAGAAGAGCTGTAGTGATGACATGGCTGCTTGTTAGCTCAAGAACAGTTTAGGCCTTGAGTGGGTTAGATAGACATGCAGTGGTGTACCTGAAGTATTTATTATAGATTTAACTATACCTGGATCCAAAATATTTGTGCTTTATAAAGCAGTGTTGTAACAAAAATCACACAAATCTAATAAATTCTATGCAGGAATAATTTTAAACACTACTCATTTTATGTGAAATTTTTCCTAGAAGCTTGGCTACATCTGAGGGATGGAAAAAAAAATTATAATTGAATATATTAACATAATATTTTTGTTCTCTGCATATGGAACAAGTTAGTATATATGATATGAGGATGGGGACTACTTTTACTTCAGTTAAAATCCTGCTTCTTTGATTAGATATTTTTCCCCCTTATTTTAATCACATTTTTATTTTCCAGTGAAAACTGAGGAAGTTATGAGAAGCTTAAGTCTTTGAACAAACCTCTTGCTTGATAAAGTGAGAGCTGCATAGAGAATTAACTGATACTCTATGCATTCTACCTATTAATTGAGAGCAATGGAAGAGGTACACTTGCTATGTAATATGGGACTTGCATTAAAATTTTTAGTGTGTGCCTCTCCTATTTTACTTTCCCCACCAGCTTGGCATTTCACTGTATGTGCATTAAGACTAGGTAAGACTTTTCCAGATAGCTCAAACGTTCTAACATGTTACTGTGGTTTTTAGGTACTATTCCTGGACCAATTTTGTTTGGTGTTGCTATAGACAACAGTTGTACTCTGTGGGATATTAATGAATGTAAAACTGAAGGAGCCTGTTGGGTTTATGACAATGAAAGAATGGCTTATCTGCTGATGGGCATAAGTAAGTGACTTCTTCATATTAAGTACATGTACAAGGTAATAGATACTTTGACCTTGATTGCTAGATAGGAATTATTTTTAAATAGACCCTTAAACTTGTATTTTTTAGCACCAGTGGGTTTTTTTTTTATTTTTTTTTGTGTAAATCATAAAAAGCAAAATATCATGGAAGGACCATGGCCACATTAAGTGGCTCTTAAAAATGACCTAGAAAACTTTTTTTTTATAACAATAATACAAAACAGTTTTGCTCTTCAGTCTTTCTTCATTGTCACACTTTACTAAATTTTAAGGGATTGGCACACATTTCAGTCTTACCTGGCTGGGTCTGTTGGCAGCTTAAGGTCTGAGGAGCTTTCTTCCTCTTGTCATGTTTCAGTTCTTTTCCCTAAATTAATACCAAGGTCTTGAAAATGTCTCAGAACACTAGTAAAAAAATGTTCCCAGCTTGTTTAACAGTCTCTTCCCTTCAAGCGTGAGGTATGCATGTCTGGGGGAGGGAAGGCAGGCTAAGCTTGCAGCTGTGATAACTGCTGTCGTCTTCTGGCAATTGTGATATTTCCAGTGCATAAACTGAGCTGCTAACATCTAATCTTGAAAGTGAAAATGCATGAATCACAACTTCAGGTTTCAGTATCTCATAGGTATATTTGTGATGCAATACAATCTCTCCTCTTCCCCCCCATCCTTTCCCTCCCAAATTGCACAAACACCATTGTGTACCAGTGTTGAGTAAATGGAACAACTCTTTAAGGTAGCTGAGGAGAGAATACTTGTATATGGGGAGTTTGAGAGGTAGAGAAAATATTGATGTGATGAAGAACAGTACTGAAACTAGAAATAAGGAAAATTTGCACTTCAGACTAGAATGGGGTGAACGAATACAGAACTGAAGTAATGACAATAGCTGCTGCAAGCAAGAACTGGCAAGCAGGTGAGGGGTCTGAAGTCACCAGAAGGCTGCCTTTATCTGCCCTTTGCAGTTCATGTAAAATACATTGAAATTCACAGCATCCATTTAAAAGTCTTACAGTGTAACTAACCCCCTGAAACTAAATGATTTTGTCTGCTATTGAAGGTGACTGCAACAAGGACTTTTCTATTCTTTGCATTCAGGTGCTGCTTGCAAAATCATCACAATCATCTTTGTGGTCACGGCAGTATGTTTGTATAAGCCTCCACCAACAACTGCAGCCCTGTCACAAAAGGATTCAGAAATGGTATCTGCTATGCACACATAAATCATGAGCAAATCAGGGTCTTTTGAAAGAAGACAATAAGAATAAGCCCTGTTAAAACACTTGTACATAAGTTCTTGTACACCATTACCTATATATCAAATATCATATTCAATTCTTGAACAACTTAAAATATGTGTGAATGTGTGTAGTGTTATCTAACTTGCTAAACCTACTTTTTAGTATTCCATTATGTATATCAAAAAAAGTGACATTTAAATTTGCAGTCTAATTTATAACTTAAGTGAAACAAGGTGGAATTCGCCAATCAAAAAACGAGGAAAAATGAGCTGAACTGGGCTGACTATGCCCCATTTCCCCCTGCTTATAAAGTAATACCTTAGTGAGACTAATGGGAGGAAGCACATAACTTGGTATATTAAAGGGAACTGTGGAAGTTTAAAATGGACTTACTTTATTGTGCACATAATCTGGTTAGTGCCTTAGTTGGGGATTTTGACTGTAGATTTGGAATATGCAAGTATGGGTGTATTTTTAAAAATATTTTGGCATAAGATCACTTTTTAGTATTTGTAGAAAATGTATGTAGCTATTATAGGATAGCTGGGTTTGTAACAGCAAAATATTTGTTAATTTAAGTACCTGAGTTTTTATCTTGAATATATACAGAAAGTTGCTGTCCAGCTGCTTTCTTTAAGCATTGTCAACATTTTTCTATGAAATTTGAAAATAAAACCTATTTTCTTGTCACTGCTGTGTATGCCATGTAATTTCTAAGTGACTGAGTTCTCGACTTCTTCAAGAAACACAATGCTGAAAGCTAGCAAAGAATATGTATGGAAGCATCAAAAGTAGGAGAATACAGCTTTAGTTGTTCCTTTTGACTTATACACTGCATGATATTAAAACAGTATTTATATAGTAAAAACAGATGTGCTATATAAATTAGCCACTCAATCAGATATAAAATTGTGTTGTCTGCTACTGAAATGTCATTCAATATTGTCTGGAAATTTTTAATGAGCGAGTTATCCTCTGCACTTGCTTTACTTTATTAATGTAAACTTTCTTTTTGTTGCACTGGCTATGCATGTTCCTTGTGTAGCAGTGTGTGCCTTTTTCATCTGGTTACATGGGCTGGACTCACTGACTAGTAAGATGTTTAAACAAGTGCAAGAGCAAAGGATTATGGCATATGGGTCATGTTTCATCTAATTCTTTAAATGCAGCTGTTAAACTAGGTAAATGTTAAGTATACAACTCAGGAAGAGGATCCTCCATAACTGTTTGGAAAGAACTATTGAGGAAATAAAGCAAAATAGACTACACCTCCTGAAAACACAACATGGCTTTTGAGATAGAGGAGGAAAGGGGCAGGATACAAAAACTGAATTTATGAATTTATTTGGTTGAATGTCTCCTGATAACATAGTTTCCTGATAAATGGGCTTATAGCAAGATGAGTAACTTTCCTTGAAAGAGCTAAATCTTCTCTGAAGTTTGGGAATATGGTCTAAAACTCTGAATTCAGTTTCCAACACTGACATAATTTGTGATGGGTAGAGCAAATCACTTAATCATAGTAAAGACATGCAGTATGGTAGCTAAACTGGTATGTTTGCTTCTCTTGTTCTGACTTAGGCTGTGAGATCATAGTTTACAGTTTCTGCTGCTTAATGTGATTGCACAGATTACAAAACTTGTAGGGCAGAGCAACAGGATGTCCTTTTTCTGAAGAAGTTATCAGCACTCTTGGTTTCACTGGAGTGGTTATTTGGGTGGAGAAAGAGAAGGAAGGAAGTATTGCCATGGTGTAAAATTACTGTTAATGCTAAAAGCTGTTGCAATTTATAGTCTAGCCAATGACTTGTTAAACGTCTCCCTTGCTAGTTTAGGAAGGTGTTGTGGTTTAACCACACCTGGCAACTAAGCAGCACACAGCCACTTTCTCAGTGCCCTCATGGCAGGATAGGGGAGAGAATTGGAAGGATAGGAGTGAGAAAACTTATGAGTTGAGATAAAGACAGTTTAATAGGTAAAGCAGGAGCTGTGTGTGCAAGCAAAGCAAACCAGGGAATTCATTTACCACTTCCTCTCTCCATCAGGCCTGATAGTTACTTGGGGGAGACAAAAAGCTGTAACTCCAACTGTTCCCCCTTCTTCCTCCAGCTTTTTATGATGACCATGATGTCATACAGTATGAAATATCCCTTTGATTCCTTTGATCAGTTGTCTCCCCTCCCAACTTCTTATGCATCCCAAGCCTATTTGCTGGCGGGTAGTGTGAGAAGGACCTGACTCTATGTAAGCACTGCATAGCAGTAATGAGAACATCACTGCTTTCAGCACAAATCCTAAATATAGCCCTATACTAGCTACTATGAAGAAAATTAACTCTGTCCCATCCAAAACCAGCACAGAGGGGCAGCACAATGATTAGAAGAGAGACCAAATATTTAGAACTTGTAAGTTTACCCATTTACCTTGCATCATAGTGATGTTAAATTAATAGAACAATAGATAGCTGAGGGCAGTAGACAGTGTCAAAGGCTTTACTAAGTAAAGGTAAACATCCCAGACAAGCTGAACAAGTGTGTGGTTGGTATTTGGAATTTGGAGGGTGAATTAAAAACTGCCCAAAGGACTGTACCCAGAGGGTCGAAGCACAAAATCCAGTTCAAGCCAAGTAACTAGTGTTCCACCCCACAGACAAATACTGGGGCCCATCTAGTTCAACCTCTTAATTAATGACCTGAATCATGGGATAGATTGTGCTCTGAAGGAGTGGCTGATAGACCATGTGGTGGTGCTGCCATCCAGAGGGACCTTAACAAAATGGAGAAATGAGCAAATAGGACCTCATGAAGTTCAAGGGGAAGTGCAAAGATCTGCACTCATGGACCAATAACTTGAGGCATCAGTAACATATGGGGGATCACCCAGCTGGAAATCGGGTCTTCAGAGAAGAACAACCCTTGTTGTCCACCATGAACCCAAGGGCCTTTGGCAGCAATACACCCTTTCTGCAAAAAGCTGATAGCATCCTGGCATGCATTAGGCAAAGCACTACCAGTAATTTGAGGAAGGTTATCCTTCCCCTGTACTCAGCACTGCTGAGGACAGTAGTTCTATGTCCAGTTCTGGGCTTTCCAGAACAAAAATTTTACAGTCTTACTGGAGGGGGTTTGGTACAGGGCTACAAAGATGATTAAGGGACTGGAGTATCTTTCATACTGAGAGAGCTGGGGAAGCTCTCTTCAGCTAGGAGAAGAGAAGGGTCAGGGATCTGAGCCTCGAAGAGGGGGAAGACAGACTGTTCTTATTAATGCCCAACTGTCTGGACAAGAGGCAAAGGGCACAAACTGAAACACATAAAGTTCTGAACACAATTTTTTTTCTTTAACTGTGAAGGTGGTCAAATGTTGGAACTCTGCCTGAGAAGCTGTGGAGTCACCATTCTTGGAGATGTTTAGAACTTGACTGGACACAATACTGAATATTCTGGCTGAACTTTCTTGAGCAGGGAGGTTGGACTAGATGATCTCGAGCAGTCCATTCTAACATAAATGGATCTGTTTTTCTGTAAAATGCTCCTCAGTGTGGCCTTTGTCCCATTCACCATATGATGTGTAACTTCTGTATGAATTCTTGCAAGGAAGACCTATCTGTTCCTGTGCAGTGTCCTTTTGTTTCTTTTTCTGGGTTTTGTTGTTGGTTTTGTGTTGGGTTTTTTTTTGTTTTTTTTTTTTTTTTTTAATTTATTTATTTTGGTTTGGTTTTAATATCAATTTCTATCTCACATTGAACAATAATTAGCAGCTAGTACTGTGTGTATGTCTCTGTAGGTGATATAGCGCTGATAACAGTACTGAAAAGGCAGAGGTTTTCAACACTTTCTTCTCCTCTGTCTTTACCAGTACTGTTGGGCCCCAGGCCTTGGCAGCAAAAATCCAGGTCGATGCAAACACACACCCACCATCAGTGAAGGAAGAGTTAGTATGTGAACTATTACATGAGCTTGACCCCTACAAATTGATGGACCCTGATATTGTCCACTCAAGGGTGTTAAGAAAGCCTGCTGATGTCATTGCAAGATGATTCTCCATAATCTTTGAGAAGTTGTGAAGATCAGGGGACGTCCCAGAAGACTGGAAGAAGGCTAATGTCACCCCCACCTATAGGAAGAGCTTAAAAGAAGATCCAGGAAATTACAGGCCCATCAGTCTTAATTTAAAGTCTGGGAAAGTTATGGAATGCATCCTCCTGGTGTCACCAAAATCCGGGATAAAAATAACTTATCGACACCAATTTGATGTAGATAAGCAGACACTTCTTTATTGACGGCCGGACGTGTAGGGGAGTGCTCTCACCAGCAACACGTGCCAGGCACCAGCATCATACACCTTATATAGAACTTACTCATACATATTCATTAAGTCTTCATACATAAGCATACAACTTCTAAGAAATCATTAACATATTCTCCTCCTATTTCCGATTCTGCGCAGTAGAGGTTAGAAATGTCTAGGGTCTGGGGTGTAATGTGAGTAGGTGGTCCATGAGTCGGTGGTCGCGATCTCCCCCTGCTGGAATTACCTCTTGCTTAAGGACACAGTTTTCTTGGCAGGTACCTGCAAGCTGTTACGGTTACTTCCCTCAGTTCCCATTAATCCTGGACCTTGACAACTACTTGCATTCTTCTAGTCCTATGTATGTATTATAAATCAGCTTACAAATTATCTTGTGTTTTGGTTACCTGTGTTTTAACTGTTTCTACTAGATAATTACGGCCAATCCCTTCGGCCTTGGTATGGGGCTGTACAGGGAACGCTCAGAGTAGCAGCTGGTTGCTAGGTTAAAAATACAATAAATGTAAAATGATTTTTACTAAAATATCTTTTAGCTCCACACTTATATTAAAATCACAATACAGTCAAACACAATTTGATCAGTTGATAATAAAATCAGTAACACTGGGGGCCATCACAGATCAAATGATGTACATGATTGGGAAAAGCCAGCATGGATTCACCAAGGGCAAATCCCTCGTGACGAACATGATAGCCTTATACGACAAAGTAGCCTGATCAGTTGATGTGGGGCAAGTAGTGGACATTGTCTAGCTGGAGTATTCCAGGTCTTTCGATATGGTTTTCCAAAGCCTCCTCCTAGAGAGACTGATGAATTACCAGAGGATGGTGGTAAATAGCTCTTTTGCAAACTGCCAACCTGTCACGTTGGGTTCTTTAAGGACCCATTGGGCCCAGTGTTGTTTAATGTCTTTAGAAGTGATCTAGATGATGGGATCAAGTGTACCCTGATGAAGTTTGGTGATGATACCAAACTGAGTGGGAAAGTGATACCTTAGAAGGGAGAGCCACTCTGCAGGTATCCTGAGGTATCCAGACCTGGGTAGGCTGGAAGAGTGGGCTAATAAGAACCTTATGAAGTTCAGCAAGGACAAGTGCAAGGTCTGGCAGCTGGGAAAACATAATCCAGGAGTGCAACACAGAGTGGGATCTACCTGGGTGGAGACCAGCTCTGTGGAAAGGGACCTGGCAGTCCACATGGACAAGAAGCTCAATATGAGTGAACAGTGTGCTGCAGCAGCAAAGAAAGCCACCAGAATGCTGGGTTGCATCAGCAAGGGCATCTCTAGCAGAGATAAAAAAGTCATTATCCCACTCTACTCAGCACTTCTCAGGCCACACCTAGAATACTGGGTTCAGTTTTGGTTGCCACTATACAAAAATGATGTGGACATACTGGAGAGGTTCCAGAGGACAGCCACAAAGATGATCAAAACTTGCCATATGAGGAAAGGCTGAGAGAATTGGTTTTGTTCAGCCTTGAGAAGGCTTAGGGGAGTCCTTACCACCATGTTCTATTACTTAAAGATGTACTTAAGTACTTTAAGTACTTAAAGGCTACAAAGAAGATGGAGACTCCTTTTTTATAATGGAAAAGACAAGGGGAAGTAGGTGCAAGTTACTCCTGGGGAGACTCTGACTTGACGCAAGAGGAAAATTTTTCACAACAAGAACAATCAGCCACCAGAATAATCTGCCCAGGGAAGTGGTGAATTCCCCAACACTGGACACTTTAAGATTCAGCTGGACAAGGTGCTGGGCCATCTTGTCTGGACCATGCTTTTGCCAAGACAGGTTGGAATTTAGAGTGCTTAGGCTGCTAAATTCATGGAGTCATATCTTTGAGGTGGTATTAACTACCACAGATTTGGGGTTTAAGAAGAATCTCAAGTACTGTCCAAAATAAATATAGCTTAAAACTTTTTGAAATTTGCATCTTCTAACTAGCACGAAACCCTAGTGCATATGAGGCTGTCCAACTAAACATTGCAATTAAACAAAAGTTTTAATTCATCTGTGAAACAGAAGTAAGCTAAATATAATGCCCTACATGGCTAGCACAAATAAAGTCTCCAAGAATTTGATGGAGCATCTGATCATCAGATCTGTAGGATTCCAGGAATTTTACAAGGGAGTGACAGTAATGAGCTATTACATTTGAGACTAAACCTCTGATCTAAACTTTCTTTGTTGTTTTGTGTTCTTTTATCTTAAATTCAAGACTGCATTTTTCTCAGTTCTGCAGAGGAAGGATGATGATAAGGTAATCTCAAGCCTTGTTTAGAGAGTGGAAGCTGGAGCCCCTGTTAGAATAAGCTTTATTTGTATTTGAGCACTTCTCCAAAGTCAATAGCTTAAACACCAAAATTTACTGCAATGGCAAGAGAACATTCTTCCTGTCTTCATGAATACTGGGAAAGAGGAAAATCTGAATTTTAGTTTGCATGTGGCTACCATACATACCAGTACTTAAATATGTAAGGTGTTTTGTATACATACCTTGCTTGCAGAGTCTCTTTGCACTTGATTAGAGGTATCTAAACACAATGACCTGATATGTTTTGGTTGTAAACACAGTAGTCTGAAGTACATCTACTGATATATTATGGACAGAAACATGGGAAACAGGAATGTTGCAGTTTGCTAGCTGTTTTCACATATTTGAAGTTCAGTTGCTGACCATTACTGAGGTGGTGACAGGAGGCCTTGCACTGCTTCCTGGCCTAAAACTTTAGGTTAAAGGTAGATCAGGTGTAAGTGAGTGCAATAAAATTACTGGAAAAGCATCTTTCAGGTCTGAAAGTCTTCAAAACGGTTGTGGGTTGAGTAGTATTTCAGTTTGGGAATGAATGAGTGTGAAATACTCTGTAATCTTTTGTTATAGTAGCAGAACATACAGTTGTAATTTATCACTGGGGAGGTTGGTGGGTTTTTTGGTTTTATTGTTTGTTTGTTTGATTTTTGCCAGCAGATGGCTCCATTTCTGCTAACAAAATTCAGATTTTTTTTAATTTTTTTTTTTTTTGAGGGGAGGAGGTTGGAACATAATGGGTCTTTAGAATACAGAGTAGAAAATACTCAGTTTTTACAAAAATATTTTGCTAATGGAAGTGTGACTAGTGTCTTTTGTCTGCTTGATCTCTGTTTTTGCAGTGGCAGTGACTTCTAGTAAATACATGAATATGCCTGTTTAATATCTCTTTATATGATGTGTATATGCAGCACTCTATGCAACTCTGGTTTTGTATGGGTTCTTATGTTTCTTTTTCCCCAGACAAATCCACAGGCAACAAAGGTCAATGTTAGATTAGAGAAAGTTTACAAAAATATGGAAGGAGACAATCTAATATCTCAGTAATAAGTGATGCAAAAGAGCTGGAATACATATTTGTTGTGCTGCTCCCATGGCAAACATACTCAGAAGAGTGAATCTGCTATACAGAGGAGTCTTATGAATTTGGGCTACCTACTCCTGTGTGCGCATTTCAAAGTCTGTATAATGTGAGTGCTGGTAACTGGTTATAAAACACCCAGTCCTTTCCAGTCTACAGAATACCTTAGTAAATGCACAAAATGGAAGTCCCAGGGGCATATATAACATTTTCTCAGACCATTATTTAAGCATCATATTGAATATTTGCATTTTTAGCATGAATTTGAGCTCTTGAGCAGAAGTGAATTATAAACGAGGAAAAGAAAATCCAAGCTGCGTATGGAGATTGTAATTCCCTCCAAAGTATTCAGGAAATTCTGATAATGACTGGGCTGACTTGAGACCTGTTTGCCCCCAGTATTTTGCTCTGAGATTGTCTTTAAAGGAAAAATGTGAGGAAATATTTAACTTGTCTGGAAATAAAAACAAAATCATAAAGTAGGGTCAGTTGGTCTGAAGATAGTGAATGTTTTGCTATTTATTTAAGGGGAATCAGGGTGCTTAGACAAATTGCAAGACAGTTGTTTAATATTTGATGTACTTACCATCTATCCATCTGGAGCATGTTGGTGTCACAAAATTGAAAGGATTTGATAACCTATAAACCTTGTAAGAAAAGACTCAGCTATGACAGAAATGCAAGCTGTAGAGATAAAATTACTGCCTTTCAGAAGTTTTTTTCTTACCTAGACATCTTTTGAAAATGTCTCAGTTGTCATGTTTTAATTGGCTAGATGTAGAGGTTGGTTTCATGGATTAGAAAAAGCTTGCCGATTAATGCAAATCTGCAACTCCACCTTTGCGCTTTGCTTTTCTCAGGCATCTGTTGCCGTTCCTTCAAATGGCAAACTGTCAGGCTACTGATAATGGAGGCTCTAAAACACTGAAGTAATTACCTGCAATAAGTGAGCTGAAGCAGATCCAGCAAGATACTGGCAAATAAACATAATAAACCAGCTATAGCTATAACAGGAGACATGAAATGAAACAAAATGAGGTCTGAAAATGTGATAAATGGAAAGAAATTAATACAGGAGATGAAGAAGATTACATTGCTATTGTATTTCATTCTAGTCAATGTGAACAATCTTCATGTGAAATGCTTTGTAAATCAGTTATTTGTGCCTATGGGAGCACAAGGATATGCAGTGGTTGATTGCACAGGGACATAACCTCCTGGAAACAAACCCTGTAAACAAATCTGGTACTGTGTGCACATTACAATATGTGGTAAGATAGCTAGAAGAAAAAAGATATATTATATGCAATTTAAAGAAGTTTAACATTTGGATGCTATAAAAATATTTTACCCTATTGTAAGGCTGTGTCTTTCAAATGCACAGTCTAATTTTTTGTGATTTTTGCTTACGAGATATATACCAATGTTTCCTTTCCAGCTAGCTGGGTTTGATTTTTACAAACATTCTCTTGAATGCAGCTCTGCTTTTCTTTGTGTGCCCCATCATTTGAAACAACACTGCAGTGAGGAATCTCTTTAACTTTACTGAAGAAAACAAGATAAATGTGACTTATTCTTGTCAGTTCCCCTCTTGCTTAAAATTAGATTTTCTCCATGACCTCCTTGAGAAATTTTTGGCTGTGAGTGAATCTATATAAAATTTAACAGACACAGAAGACACAAATATGTGAAACTGCCAGAAAAGTTCATCAAACTTCATCAGAATGGATAACTGAGTGCCATCCACTAAAGAAAGTTACAACTCAGCCATCTGCTTTTTTTTTTTTTTTTTTTTTTTTTTTCAGCTAGAGGTCAGCCAAGAGATTGCATGTAGATCTGGAGGAGTAACTGCTGCTCACAGATGCCCAGTCAGACAGCACTGGGAAGGCTGGGAGCTGTGCTGAAGATGAGGACAAGTCCACAGGAAAACAGGCTGAGTTGATCCAAGCTCATGGATCAGCTTCTTTCTATTGTAAAACCCTTTGTTTTCCTCTCACTTAGGTATAGTTTCTTGTGATCATATACCTCTCAGCTCTTGCTCTGTTTCCCCAGAGACTTTTAAAAAGTTACCCTGTAAAAAGCAACTTTATTCTTTCAAAGTTATTCCATAAGAAGTGGATAACAAAATCAAGTTTTCTGGTTTAAAACTGCAGTAACCAATACTGAAAGTAATCCAGGCAATTATTTTTATAGTTAAAAATCTTCAAGATAACACAGATTTCATATTCAATTATTTTATTTCAAACAGGGCTGTAACTTCATACCAGTATCATTTTTACTACTATTTAGCACTCACTACAGAAAAACTGTCTCTTGCACACCCTGTTCACTGGAATAGGTGGAAAAGGTTTTGCCTAGTGTTTTGATCCTACCATTCTGTCTGCAAATATTTAACTTCAATCATGTGAGCACTTCCCTCAGATTATCCATAGATTTCAAGCTGAGCAGATGCATAAATATTTATAAAGAATGGGATATAAGCAACTCTGAGCTACTGAGGCAGTGGTTTCTACCACAAAATGCTTTTCTCATCATGTTCATGCCTTTAGAAAAACATGCTGTCATTTAAAGCACAAGGCTCATAGGAAAGAAAAAGCTATTAAAAACAATTGCTAAAGTGGTTAGCTGTTATTAATTCAGTTCCTGTGTAAGTCAGTCTTTTTTACTTTATGGATCTTCCTGCATTTGTCAGTAGGGACTTATTGCAACTTCTGGGGGTATTTCTGTTTTCTCAAATACTTGAGCTGTTATGGGAAGTCTACTTCAGAGTCTTTTTTGCAGTTAGAATTTTTTTATTGGTATATTACAAAAAAACATTCTTATTTTCTTGCCTCCTTCATTAATGAGCTGAAGTATATTGGACATTTTTTGAATACTGAAGCTACAGTCCAGGAAATAGTTAAATAGATTTTTTTTTTAGCTTTTTCTTTATTTTTCAAAAATTTGAGGTCATGTATGTGAGGAGAACTAACAAGTGCCTCAGGTTTGCGAAGTTTAAAAATTACCTAAGTCTAATGAAATTGTCCTCCTTTTTAAGAGTGAGAATCAGGCATTAAGGCATTGAAGACAACTAAGTGTTTTAGCCCAATAAAGTCTAAGAACCTACTCAAGAGATTTTTGTCTGTTGTTACTTGGTCTCCCATGCAAACTTTGAAGTGCTTTACACAGTTGCCAGTGATCAGTCCTCAAACTAACTGGAGAGATATTGACTAATTCAATGAAAGTTTTCCTGTGTTATGTATCACTGCATTATTTTTGTTGTTATTGTTTCAAGGATTGCAAATTGCAAAAAATGTTGAGATTATGTGTGAAAAGCAAACAATATATGTTTTCTGGGGTTGCCTGCATTAGAGTCAAACAACTCAGTGTTAAGTGGTCTACTGGAGAAAAAAAGTGCTATCCAAACATGCTGTGTAAAAAAACTTCAGAGTCCAACATTCAAGAACCAGAATACTAAGCAGGTAAGGTGGGCAAGAATTTAGGCAATCAGTACTAGATGCTAAGTATTTTGATTTTATTTTTTTTCCCTTTGTACAGTTTTCATGATGTGCTAAAGATGTACTTGATTTAAAGTAATTTTAATGCTTTTGTAAGTCAAGTCAGAATACTGTTCAAAATGAATTGCTATAAAGGATGCATTTGGGATGATACAGATGTGTGGAATGCACAATGCTGATAAATAACAATTCCATGTACTAATAGCCTGATTGAGCTTTGCATTCCTTTGTATTCTTTGCTGTGTACAGTTGTGTGGTGTTATTTTTCTGCTTTAGGTTTTTTGGTTTGGGGATTTTTTTTATTTTTTTTTTTTCAGTAGTGCTTGTAGCAGGTAAGATGGTTATTACTGGCAGCTGCATGCATTAATTGAGAAAATAACTGCTTTTTTCCCCCTCCCCTTTTAATAAAAGTAACAAATATTAAAATGTTTGGGACAGCATGGGGACTTCTAACTAAAATTTCTGTGAAACTCAAAAATCATAATGAGTGGCTGCTATGATCACTGTATGAAATATTTATGGAGATACCACTGCTGGACCAAAAAATTTATCACGTAATGGGGTGGTTTGATGTACATGTTGGAAGCCCACTAGCTACAGAGCAACAGTTTGTTGACAATAAAATGTGATGGAAATCAGTGTGGACTGGATAGAATTTGATCCATTAGAACATCTGTCCCAAAAGTTAGAAGTAAGACTTATTTGTGTTAGATACATACAGAAGCTACATAAATAACAGACAGCTGGAAACACATAGGTAAGGTTTAGGACATTATTACTTAGTCCATGAAAATAAAAGTTGTTCGAGAATAGAATATGAACCAGTCAAGAAGTATATTCCCAGGATAATCTAATGTAATAAACAGGGAAAAAAAAATATATCCACATTTCAGTTAAGTTTTTTTATATTTAACTAACTTTGTTCTAGTGGTGTTTCCTGCTCAGCTAGAATATACTATTACATGCTATTTATTAACAAAGATTATTGTATCATGAAGTCAATTTCAGGAAAAATGTTGGAAAAAAGAGGTAGAAATGCTGCAGGCATAAATCTGGGAAAAGAAAAAGGTGCAATAGTTTGAGTGGACATTCTGTGTAGTACCTTGCATACATATAATTGCATATTAACCTGCTTTTTGGAACTTACTCTTCAATTTCATTGTTTGGGGGAGCTTTGCATTTTGTGCATTGTCTTATGATGACAATAAGTGCCATTCAACATAATATCTCTTGAGTACATAATTGGCAATATTAAAGTTGGTATGGGCACAGTGATTGTATTTTTCTAAAGAATTAACAAACTAAACTAGACTGATAGCAGTAATCTAAAGATTTCTTCCATTTGTTGGTTTGTGTAGTTTGTTTATATATAGACAGTCTCTGCAAATACTGTGGTTTTTAAATCATCATCAGAATCAGCTGACCTGGGCTCAATAGTGCTCAATGCTGTCACTATGTGCTCTGCGGAGAAAGTGTGAAATTTTTTAATGCACAGAGTGAATAGGCCATAGTATCTAATTTTTAAGACTGTATTCTTTGAATAGGTTCAGACTTACTTCAAGTGGCTTTTCTTTTGCCTGTGAACTCTAATGGTTTGCATGGATTGCTTGGTACATTCATTATACATTTTGTTGTCCTTTACTTTCATATTGAAATGAATAAAGCAGAAGGTGATGGTTACTAGTTTTAACTTGTAACTTTTTCACATTATTTGTGGCAGACAAAATATTTTCCTTTTATTTCCGTTTTAAAATTTGATTTACAAAGTAGTAATATCTGACACGTTCTGTATGGAATTAGAAATGACAAGCATCCATTACTTTTTGATGTAAATATGCAAAACCGTTAGAAAGATGTGCTGATTAGGTTTATTAGTATTTGTCTTAACAATAATGTCCTTTTAGCATACTACATAACTTCAATTGTAGGTGGTAAGAGAACGTAATTAGGAGGCCAGCTTATTACATATTTTAACATCAGCATTGCTAGAAGGAACCATATATTCCTTCACAAGTTCTATTTTTACTATTTTACTACTGTATTTTTTACATAATATTGAAGTTAAGTTTTAGAGAAAACAGCAAATCTTTCAGAATGTCAGGTACTTAGCATATTTAAGCTCTTGGAACAACAGATGGAAAACTTACCTTTTATTAAATTGTAGCTCTTAAAAATGTGACTTTGAGCACTATAAATATATGCTAAACATTAAAATAAATCTGCTGGTGACAGGCTACAAACACCTTTTATAGGATACTATACCTTTTTGTATTCAGAGCTGTATCCCATTAAAATGATTGTGAGATTGCCGTAATAGGCTGTAAGGTGACAAGAAAGTACGTAGGTGTTTGTGCCATGCTCAAAACACTGAATTGAGCCACTCCATCCTTTATGTGCATAGGTTGGGTTTTTTGCCCCTTATTTCCTCCCTCTTATATCTTTATAATCTCCTGATTATATCTTCAGGATGCTGCAAATGTAATAAGATTAGTGGACTGTTTAGAACAACCTTTGGATACTATGGAAGTATTTTTATTGGGTGTTGGCTTTACTGTGAAAGAACGTGATTGTAGAACTGGGTTACAGAAATGAGCTAGGGTATGGTCTTGGTTGTAATGTGTTTTTTCTAACCAAGTTCATTAATGGCTATCTTCATTCATGGGTGATTTAAGCCATCCCATACCGGATAATTTCGTATCTTTGAATGCAGACCAGTTCATAGTATCTGCATTTTACAGTAGATAACACTGTGCTTCCACATCACAGGACAAAGTTAGAGATTCTACAAGAAATGCAGAAAGGACGATCCAGGAAACTATAGACCTGTCAGTCTGACCTCAGTGCCAGGGAAGGTCACGGAGCAGGTCATCTCGAGTGCCATTAAAAGTCATATAATGGGCAACCAGGGGATCAGGCCTAGTCAGCATGGGTTTATGAAAGGCAGGTCCTGCCTGACAAACCTGATCTCCTTCTACAACAGGACGACCTGCTTATTGGATGTGGGAAAGGCTGTGGATGTTGTCTACCTTGACTTCAGTAAGGCCTTTGACACTGTTTCCACAGCATTCTCCTGGCAAAACTGGCTGCTCGTGGGTTGGATGGGCACACGCTTTGCTGGGTAAAAGACTGTCTGAATGGCCAGGCCCAAAGAGTTGTGGTGGAGTTAAATCCAGTTGGCAGCCGGTCACGAGTGGTGTCCCCCAGGGCTCGGTGTTGGGGCCAGTTCTATTTAATGTATTTATCAATAATCTGGATAAGGGGATCAAGTGCACCCTCAGTAAGTTTGCAGATGACACCAAGTTGGGTGGGAGTGTTGATCTGCTCGAGGGTAGGGAGGCTCTGCAGAGAGACCTGGACAGGCTGGAGCCATGGGCTGAGGCCAACTGGAGGAGTTTCAATAAGGCCAAATGCCGGGGGCTGCCCTTGGGCCACAACAACCCCCAGCAGCGCTACAGGCTTGGGGAGGAGTGTCTGGAGAGCTGCCAGTCAGAGAGGGACCTGGGGGTGTTGATTGACAGCTGGCTGAACAGGAGCCAGCAGTGTGCCCAGGTGGCCAAGAAGGCCAATGGCATCCTGGCTTGTGTCAGCAATAGCGTGGCCAGCAGGGACAGGGAAGGGATCTGAGCCCTGTACTCGGCACTGGTGAGGCCGCCCCTCGATTCCTGTGTTCAGTTTTGGGCCCCTCACTACAAAAAGGACATTGAATGGCTCGAGCGTGTCCAGAGAAGGGCAACGCAGCTGGTGCAGGGTCTGGAGCACAGGTCGTAGGAGGAGCAGCTGAGGGAACTGGGGTTGTTTAGTCTGGAGAAGAGGAGGCTGAGGGGAGACCTCATCGCCCTCTACAGCTCCCTGAAAGGAGGTTGCAGAGAGCTGGGGATGAGTCTCTTTAACCAAGTTACAAGCAATAGAACAAGGGGTAATGGCCTCAACTTGCACCAGGGAAGGTTTATACTGGATATTAGGAAGCATTTCTTTCCAGAAGGGGTTGTTAGGCATTGGAATGGGTTTCCCAGGGCAGTGGTGGAGTCCCCATCCCTGGAGGTGTTTAAGAGTCAGGTTAATGTAGCGCTGAGGGATATGGTGTAGTTGAGAACTGTCAATGTTAGGTTAATTGTTGGACTGGATAATCTTCAACATCTTTTCCAACCTAGATGATTCTGTGATTCTTTCCTTCATTATTTAGTGCAACTTGCCCAGTCATCTCATGCTTCACTTGAGGAGTTACTATCTGAACTTCCAGTACCACTGGGGCAGCCATGGGCCAGTCTTTGTCTTGGGTCACAGTGATGGATAGGTTTTAAATGTCATGCTTTCATGCTAGTTGTGCATATCACATCTACAAGAAAACTCATTGATGAAAATATTCACTTCCTCTTTAGTTTAGGAAAAACAGAACATGAGAGCAGTTTTTGTACTGTCATAATGGCTTTAGTCATTGGTGTAATTCAGAAAAAACTTTGCCCATTTCAGAAAGCCATCCATCACATGTGGGCAGTCACACTCATTCAGTATGAGAGTAGTGCAATGTCTGTGCAAGGCTGATGACACTGAGCTAGAGGTACAACCTGCAGAAAGAAAGTTGTTTGGAACAAAAGTCCATATTTTAGATTCTTGAAATCCATGAGTGGTTGCTGTCTATCTCAGGAATAAAGTCTAGAGGCACCTCAATTTCTGTTTGCAAGCTTCTCCAGATGCTCAAAGATGCACCTTTGGGTAAGTCTCATTAATTGTATTTACACTAATCCTGTTTCTGTGAAAATGATGTCTTGGTGCTCCATATTTATTTTCTGTTGAAGCTTTCAAATCAGATCTACTCAGTGAATAAATCAAAGCAAGATTTTTCTAACAAACCACACAGCATGCCCAGTGATTTATTTGAAATTCAAACTGTGTTCATTCCACTTCCTACATCATCACTAACATAAACAGTCCGAGTCAGGATTTCACTGGCAATTCTGTTGGTATATTTTGCAAATGAAACAGCTTTATTTTCCTCTGTTACTTTGGCTCTAAGACCTTGACAGTATACATTACTATAAACTTGATTTTGACACTGAAGGAAACAGTTGTATCTTAGCAGGCAGAAAAGTACAGAGAGACCATGAATCAGGATAGAGCACATTATGCAAAGAGGTTCAATCTGGTATTGAAGGACATACAGGGCAGGGCTGCAGTTTTGCAGTTACTTCAAGCTGCAATCATCACATTTCCCAAAAGTTTACCTGCCACTCAGATAAATAGTTTTAACCTGGTCACTTCTCTGACTTAATTTCCTGACCAAAACTTTTTGCTGACAAAAAGGAGTGGTTGTTGCAGGGACAAAGAAAGGTAGGGATTGGAGGGTGGGGGTGAGTGAGGATGAAGGGATGACCTTCTGAATGTATTTGATGGAGTTAGTGCAAGTTCATTACACATCAGTGGAATGATACGCACCCTATCATGGAGGGTGGGAAGTCTGGTGACCATTAATTCTGTATCTGACTGAGTCAAGATATAAACTTGTTGATCTATCATTTAACATTGTTTAATCTTATTCAACTTGTGACCGTCCATTTATGTTTAAAAAATCTTCTATTGAAACAGGAGTAAAAGTGTATGAAAGTGGGTTTTCTCTTGTTCTGTAATGGGGCAACAGAAATGCACATTCTGAGGAATAAAAAAAGCTTTATAAAGAGAGGAGGCAATGATGGTGAACAGGTAGTCAGTAGAGACTACGAACCCTTGAAAGTTTTAAAAAGTTGACTGGACAAAGGTCTGAGCAAGTCGGTCTAGTTCTTGAACTAGGAAGTTGGACTAGATTATCTCCAGAAGTAATTTCAAGCCTATGACCCTATAATAGTACTGCAAGTGACCTCTCCAAGATTATTTATTAAGGTTGTTATTAAATTTGGCATTTTTTTCCTCTAATCTTCTAACCATGTCTTACAATTCAGTGGGAGGTAGTTTGTATGCAGTCTAACCATTTTTCTTTACTAAATGATCTGAACCTAACCATTAGAAATATTTTTTCCCCCCCTTTACTCCTCTTTGATAGTTCCTGATTCGATATTTTTTGAGCAGGCATATGTGCCCTGGATATATCAGGCAGGAAATTTACTTTGGTGAGCTGATGATTCTTTGTGGTTGGTGATTCTCCTGTCTTTAAACTTTAATTGAAGAAACAGAAAAGCTAAAATTTTTGTGTTTTAATGTTTGGGTGTGAAGAAGGTGACTTAGTATCCAAAGAGCTAAATGAATGATTCTTAATCACAGGTGGATTCTTGTTCTTTTGCCAGTTAATGACCAGTTGGGAGGAATTAATGGTCCTCAGCTGCATTTTGGACCATTAAGTACTGAGGGTATTATTTCTTAGTAAGTGCCTGTTGTTAAGAATTTTACTATTACAAGCTAAATGTATTTTAATGTCTTCTGAAATGCTTCTGGTTTTTTTTTCCCTGAACTAGTTTTGCATATGTGATGTCATTGCCCAGACTTAACTATTTATCTGATACCAGTTAAATTGTCAACAAAGAAAACAATAAAATGGAAGTTCCTTCCAGTTTAAACATTGAAGAAGTTAATACTCAGTAGTATGTTCTATTTTCAGGATCAAAATCCATTATTTTTTAATCCACTTAAGCAAGGAAAAAACACTGTATAAAACCTAGCCTATTTTTGTTCTTCACAGTGTGCTTAGGGATAGCGTGAGGACAAGGATAAACATAATTTGCACAGTGTTGGGTTTGTTTCATATTGGGATTGTGCAGTATCTATGATAAATCTTTGGAATATGCACACTGCACATAGTTTTTTTCTTTAAATACATCTTTTATTATTTATTCAAAACAGATGTACAAACAAGTTTGAGATGAATGATCATGAAATCTTTGTACTGTCTCAAATCAACTGTTGTCCCTAATGTCAGAAAAGATGGAAGTGAGAGAAAAATCTTAGATTTATTATTGAGTTTATTCTGGAAAATTTCCACATAAAGCAAGTATCTTTAATATAACTAATATGTCAATCTACTGACCCTGGAAATTACAAAAGCTCTAGAAATTACCTAAGTTTTTTCTTCACCCCCTATATTACAATTTTAAAATCTTAGATCCTTCTCTTTCTGTTAGTATAAGAGGTAGTATTTCTACACCATAATTGCAGTATGTCTACTATAGCAGAATTCATAATGAAACAGTTTCCGTATTTCAGATTTCCCATATCAGTTTTGAAAATATGGCAAAATGTAGTCCCCTGACATCCTTCTCATTGTTTTAATTTTCATAGGAGACCCAACCAAATGATGTTTTTTGACAAACAAAATACAATAAAAGACTACTTTGTAGTGGAAGTTCTATGCTTAGCTTGACATGTAAAAGAAAGATGTTTTTATGTCCTAGGTGGGAGGGAGGTGTAGAAAAGTAATTGCTTTTCTTATATTATAACATGTAACAAACTGAACAACACAGCTGCTTCAAATTAGAGAAGCCTGTTCAATCTGGTCTGCTTTTGCTTTATAGCTGATCTGCAAACTTAGCTTATGAAAAAATACCTTGCTATTTGGGGTTGAAGCTGAACACAATACGCCTGGGCTACGCAGTGTTCAAGTAGTAAAGCAAAATCTAGAAAGAAAGAAATGGGAAGTTGTCTTTTCTGCTGGAATGTCACAGTAAGTTCGGCTACTAAGCAAATATTCATGAAGGCAGGCACATCCTAGCTGAAGGATAGCACTGGAAAAGTGAAGTGAGTCAATGCACTGTTCTGCTGCCATAGATATAAAGGCAGAAATTTAGACAGTCACCAGAGTCTTGTGGACTTGGATTAAGTAGAAAGCATTCAAGATTGGAATGGGACATCTAGGAACTGACTAGAATGCTGTTGCACCCTGGACCCCATTTGATCATATTTCATCCTGTTGTATCATAATGTATCATACTGTGCTCTTTGAATGAAAGAGTAAAGAATTTATCAAGAAAACAGAGTAGGTATTGCTATGTAGGGCTTGCAAGTTTTTTCAAAGACATTTATTTCACTGCTGTGATCATGTCATACCATTGATTTCCTTATTCTATCTGCATCTGACAGAAAACTAAAATGTTATGTAAGGCAAATGTTCTGGGTCCAGCTGTGTTCCCTCTGCTTTCTTTTATTATGGTTCAGAAGTGGACATCTAGAGAGAAGAAACAGAAACGGAGAAAGTACAGCAAGCAGTAATCCTTCCTATGGACTGTTCCAGGCTCTGGCAATTTTCTGACTCAGGGATTTTGTGAGTGGTTTCTCTGTCTGAACTCTGAGTTTATTAGCAGATGAGTTTTCCATGAACTTGTCCATTCTTCCCTTAACCTCTTGAAAGCTTTTGCCTCCATGACATCCTGTGTTAAAGTAGATTACGGGAATGCACCTTGCAGGAAAAAGGGCAAATTATATGTGAGTAGGCTTAAAGATGATAAAAACTGAAAACTTCTGAGATTGTTTAAAATTAAATTGGTCCACTATGTCTATGTATAAGTTATCACATAGCAAGGGGGTAGCTTTTCAAATTTTCCTTGGATTCACAAATTCTACAGAAGAGTTGGCATTACCACCTTTTCTTGCAATCAAAAAAAGATGAATAAAAGAGAGTGATATACTTGGTGAACCTTGTTTTGCATTTACTCTGGTATCTTATCTTTGATAGTGTTATCAAAGTGATAGTGGAGATTCTGAGTATTCTGAGCACACCACAATGCCACATTGCTCAGCCCACACACATTGCCCAGTCACCTTCCAACTCCTGCATCTGCCTTTTGCTCATCCTGTCAGCTTGGCTTTCTAATCTCTTGGCCTTTGCAACTAGCAACTAGCATCACCATAGGTGTACTTTGAGGGAAGAGGCATGAGGATCTCTGTAATGCGTAATTATGAAAAGAACCAAGTTGGAGCAGCTTCTGAAACCTTGACATTCCTAACCTTTGACTCTACAGCTCGGGAGTTTATAGACTGATTTTTATCTTCTCTAATGTTGTTCTTGTTAACTGTATCAGTACCTTGTTTATTTTGAATCTCACTAAGCTGGTTCCTTTGCTATGTTGTTGCAATGAATTCTCCAGTTACCACTTTTCAGTTTCAGAGAATGTTGCTTTCTTCTTATGTTATGACAGATCCAACTGTCTGTATGTTTCAGCTCATCCTCTTTTTTTTTTTTTTTTTTAATTCATTATTTCACATGTCTCTAAATACTTTTTTCTTCAGTCTAGTTGTGACGTTTCTTCTCTCTTCACAAGGAAATTTTTTTGTGTCTGTTGTTACTTTTACTGTGTACCATCTCAAATGGTTTTCTGTCATGGACTTAATATGAGTTTTGTCATTGATTTATATAAAATATTTTCAACATTAGGCTATGTAGATATCACCGAAGAACTGGGATAAAAACTTATTGACACCAATTTGATGCAGATACTTCTTTATTAACGGCCAGGTGTGTGGGTGAGTGCTCTCACCAACAGTGCACGCCAAGCACAAAGATCATACAGTTTATATATTATTGAGTCATACATATTCATTATGTATTCATACATAAACACAAGAATTCCTGGAAATCTTTATCATACTTTTCTCTTTCTTCTGATTCTGCACACTAAAGCTTAGAAATCTCTAGAAATGAGTCTGGGGTGTAATGTGGGTCGGTATCCCATGAGTCGGTGGTCACGATCTCCCCTTGCTGGAATTACCTATTACCTAGTTTCACTGTTCCTTGGCAGAGATCTGTAAACCGTTACAGTTCATTCTCCCCAGTTCTCATTAATTTCGAGTTGTGATACATCTGAGACATTATCCAATGTATTCTAAGTAATAAATCACTTCTGTCTAGACATCTCTATAACAACTTCAAACAGAATTATTTTCAATTATAAATCTAATTACCTAAGCAGTACCTAGGTGTACCTAGTAAATGATTACTGACCAATTCTTTGGTCTTGGTACAGGGCTTATACAGAGGAATTCATAGTAGCATTGGTTGCTGACTAGATGTGCAAAATGCAAGATAAATGTAAACATGTAACCTTATTAAAATATCTTTCATAATTCTCTATTCATACTAGAATCAAACAAGATTAATTCTGATTAGTGGCATTAATTCTGATTAGTGGCAAATCAGTAACAGAGAGAGTCACAGAATATCATGCATTGGAAGGGACCCATAAGGATCATTGAGTCCAACTCCCTGCTCCTCACAGGACTACCTACAACGAAATCGTATTACTAAGAACATTGTCCAGTTGGTCCTTCAGTTCTGACCGTGCCATGATCACCACCTTCTCAGTGAAGAACCTTTTCCTAATGTGCAATTTGAACCTCTCCTGACACAGCTTCAAACCATTTTCTCGTGTTCTATTGCTGGTTACCAGAGAGAGGAGATAAGCATTTCCCCCTCCTCTGCCCCCCTTGAGGAAGTTACAGACTGTGTTGAGGTTACCCCTCAGTCTTATCCAAATTAAGCAAACCAAGTTACCTTAATTGCTCCTTAGAGATTGTGCCCTCAAGACCTTTCACCGTCTTGGTCTTCCTCCTCTGGACACACTCTAATAATTTGATGTCCTTCTGATATTAAGGTGCCCAAAACTGTACACAGTGCTTGAGGTGGGGCTGCACCAGTGCAGTGTAGAGAAGGATAATAACCTCCCATGACTGGCTAGCAATGCTGTGCTTGATGCACTCCAAGACATGGTTGGCCCTTTTGGCTGCCAGGGCACACTGTTGACCCCTGTTCTAATTGCTGTCAATCCAAACCCCCAGATGTGTGTGTATATATACATATTTCAAAGTGTTTTCTTTTTTGACCATCCTCTGTGGACTGAACAGTTATTCTCACTGAGTTGACCATGGCAATGAGGTGATGTTATACAAATGAAAGAATTAAAGCTTATTTGGGATAGGTACTTATGACTGTTGAGACACTTAAATGTTACTGAATATACTTATTTATTTAAAGTCTATTTCTATTCCACTGAGAATGATAAAAATACAGCCAATAAATACAGACAGGTTTTATTTAATCCATCATTTTAAAGATTAAGCTTGTTTGAAGATGAATAATTGATCATTTAGCTATGGGTAGCTACTGAGATTTCTATTAAAAGTGACTGTCTTTTGCGTGTGAAATCTGCTCATATACTTTAGTTTTATGGAATTATTGGTGTGTAACTGACAGATTACTGTATGTTTTATTAACTAGGCACTGCTTCTTGCCAAACTGCAGAGAGTAATATTATGAACAATACTTTAAGGGATATAAAATTATTGCTTGTCAGGTTGCTTGACCTCAATTTTAGTGTGTTACCTGTTTAGATTTATTTTTATCTATTTTTGGAGATAAAATGAATATATTATGTTTAATGATTTGCACATTTTGTAAAATTGACTGGTTTCATGTTCATGCTGAATATGCAAGACTCATAGAGATAGGATGCTAAAACCACAATGCAAAACCCAGCAATGACAGTTAGTTCTTCAAAACCACTTTAGCTAAGTAATACAACACAGTTTATCCAATAGAGCTGATGCTTAATTTTGTTGTATAGCATGAAATTTAAGAAGTAACTACTAAAGCGGTACTGCCAGAAATACTTCTGTAAAAGGTGTCATTTTTGTACTTTATATAAGCTCAGGTTGTGATACCGTGGCTTGTGCTGAAAAACATTTTTTATATTCTGTAGTGTGACTCCTCATAAAGTTCAAATGCATCTGGCTATATGCTTGGAGCTTGGCTTTTTTACACTTCATGCATGAAGTTAATAGAAACATTTTGTACAGGGCTGTGTACTTAGAAATATAAGCTTCATCCTTCTCCCAACATGCACTTCTTTTTATCAAGGACATTTTAAGGAAAAATTTCCAAGATTTTGGAATAAAATAATCAGTGAAAAACTGATAGGGAAATTTTGATCTACTTTCATTTGCATTTTGTTGAGTAGTTGATGACTACAGCAAAGAATGCGCATTTATTCAGTGGGCCTGACTTGCTGAGAATAGAGTGCACCAAGGTCAGCTGATATGTTGCATTAAAAAGTAATAATATTTTAAGGAGAAGTTAATAATGTAGAATGTTATTACTTCATTCTTGATGGTATGGTGTTGGGAGATAATGGATATGTGAGCAATCCTACACACGTGCACGCCTCAGCAAGGACATAGAACAAAGAACTCAGCAACCAACTCAAGGAGATGGGTTGGGTGGAGAAAGACATTTGAGTGTGGCGCTTATTATCCAATCGTGAGAAGGCTCGAAGTGCGTGGACAAAGCTAACTGTCCAATCATAATGATTGTACCACGTACCGTTCGCGTGTACAGGAGAAACCTATAAAAGGGCTTGCTTACCTTCAATAAAGGGGCATTGCTTGATCATACTGGTCGTGTGCGTGTCCATAGCTCCTGCATCTGGCGCCTGAACAGGGACCCTCAAGATTGGCACAAGTCTTCGCTGAGGACTTGACAGAGGTGCAATCGAGGGTGGAAAGCTGGTCGAAACTGATCCAGACCCTGTCCCGGGGTCTGAAGGTGAGAAGCAGCACGCTGTAATTTGGGTTGAAGATCCGCGAAAAGAAGCGGCGGCCGGCGAGGAATGGGTTCTGTTCTCGGCAGGGACGAGCAAGCAGTAGTGAAAGTCCTCCAAGATATCCTCTCCATGAGAGGCATAAAATACGATAAGTCCACCCTGACAGGCTTGGTGAAATGGAGCCAGGAAAGAGGACTTATCTCCAATGCAGGTCTCATATTTGAGATATCTACCTGGAAATCCATAGGAAAAAAGCTTTGGGACACGATCAGTGAGGGGGGAAGGTCGGCAGAAGAAGTGAGTGACTATCCCGTGCTCTGGAAGCTGATTCGTGAGACAGTAGAGGAGCTGAGCGACGACCACATGGCTGGGGACTGCGTGGCTGGGGACTGCACGGCTGGCAACCACGCGGCTGGTACTTCCGCCTTTGCAGCGGTAGAAGTGGCTTCTGGCTCTGATATGCCGCCTCCAGTGCCTGCGCCGCTGGCAGATCCCATCACGTTATGTCAGCTGAAAAACCTGTTTACTTCATCGGTCGCGCTGGCGGGGCCGCGGCGAGCAACAGGGGTTAGACCGGGAGCTGCACAGGCGGGAGATGCCGGAAGCGTGCCTGGTGCCGCGCGAGAGGAGAGTGAGGGGAGAGCGGGACAGTCACCGGAGCCCAGCGGGGGGCAGGGCACGGATGGGAACATGGGCGGAACCGACGTATCGCCGCCCGCGCCTGCCGCGCAGGGAGAGAAAGCCCCCGCCTCACGAGTCGGCGTTTCAAACAAAGAAACTTCACTCTTGCAACTTATAGACAAGCTTGAAAAACTGGCTGCAACACAGGAGGAGAAGATGGAGCACAGATCGTACACCTTTTCATCTGGCAAGCAACCGCAACCGTCTGCTCCTGTCCCGCCACCTGAGTATTCGGTTCCAGTACCTGCTTCTAATCCATTCTTGCCATCATCACAGGTGGAGGCTGCACTTCCTTAGTCTCACCCTACAACTTCACATCTTTTTTCTTCACAGGTGCAGAGTGCCTCTGTGGCCACACGCCGATGGAAAGGGATTATTGGAGATGCTATAGTGGAGGGGTCTTTTATTCCTGAAAGCGTACAAGCGTTTCCTGTTTCTATTAACAGTGTTAGTGGTACTAATGAATGGGATCCTTTAGATTGGAAATTGCTTGAAAAGGCTAGAGCTTCAGTAATGCAAAATGGTCTTATTAATTATATTTTTTTCATCATCACTGTTAACTCCAAAAGATATTGATCAAATAGCAGCAGTTATATTGGGCTAAATTAGCTAATAATGAGCAAGCTCAGCCACGACCACAAGGCGATCCACTTTATCTCGTTCAAGCGCAAATGTTATTAGGTACCGGACTCTTTGCAACAGTAGATCTACAAGTCAATTTCTCTAATGAAGTGTTGCGACTATCGCAGTCACTAGCTTGTCAAGCCCTAACGTCTGTGCCTGATACAGAAGGGAAACTGTTGCAACAACTAGTTCACACTCTTGATCAGAAAAGTGTTGTCTACTTTATTATTCACATCAGAAGTCACCAATCCAAAGAAGGATTAGGGTCAGTCAGCAAAAATGTTGCATAATAAGGGGAAATTGTTGGAATTGTTGTAATTGTTATGTTTGTTATTATTTTGCCATGCTTAGTTTGTTGTATTAACAATCATTGCAAAAATGCCCGCACAGAATGTGGATTGCTCAAAAACAAAAAGAGGGATATGCTGGGAGATAATGGACATGTGAGCAATCCTACACATGTGCACGCCTCAGCAAGGACATAGAACAAAGAACTCAGCAACTAACTCCAGGAGATGGGTTGGGTGGAGAAAGACATTGAGTGTGGCGCTGATTATCCAATCGTGAGAAGGCTTGAAGCGCGTGGACAAAGTTAACTGTCCAATCATAAGGATTGCACCACGTACCGTTCGCGTGCACAGGAGAAACCTATAAAAGGGCTTGCTTACCTTCAATAAATTGGCATTGCTTGATGATACTGGTCGTGTGCATGTCCATATCTCCTGCAGTATGGCATGTTTATTGTCAGAATACATTGTCTCCTTGATGATTTTCAGAATTTTAGCCGCTAGATGGAGCACGATATTAGGATTCCCTGTGGTTAGGACAAGCTATGGGGCAGAGCTTTAGAAGGTGTTACTACCACTTTATTTTTGACTTGCAAATCCAAAGGTTTCACTGCCCATTGACTTCTGTGATGTGGAAAGACATAGCTTACCTTATTATAGTTACATTATATTAAATTAAAATTATGAAGTAAACTTTTGACAAAAATCTGTCCATTTCCCCATGTTGTGTTGCTGTTTTGGAGAGAATTGAGCTGTTACCTTAGGTGCCAGTATCAGTAAATTAATGTATTTTTGAAGTGGATTTTAAATGATATTTTAAAACTCTTGCAGTAATTGAACTAAACTAACTTTTTGTCCTTGGAACTTTTGTTTGCTTGTTTGTTTCTTTGGCAATTTAAAACTCTGATTTTTAGCTAGTGTCAACTCATGGGAAAAAATGCATTTTAGAGAAAATTAGTTCTGCTGAGACTTATCCTGCACAAGCTACAGTTTCTCACTTTCTGCAAAGTAGGTCAAGTATCAGCATTTTTTTTTCCTTTGGTCATCTGTCTTTGGGTTTAGTAAGAAAACACTTCATCCTTCCAGTGTTATAATACTTCAGATGTTCAGATGCAATTAGTAACCCAGTGATATATTCAGTAATATTAATGTAATGATAGGACTACTAGCTCAAAGTATGCCATAACAATTGGAGATAATTATTAACTCCTAAATATTTGGAACTAAGTCTTTAGTTATTTTGTATTTAGGAAAAGATTTTCAAAGCAGCCTGAATTTCCACTCTTCAGTCAAAAGTAGAAGCAGCCACTGAATAGCTGTTGTGGGCAGAATAGCTGTGCTACATTTGTTTTGAATCTCTCTAATAAGGAAAATATTATAATGAAATTTTCATGCTCAGTCAAAGGCGATAAAGAGTGAATATTCACAGTTAAAGGCTTGTCCGTAATTAACATGCTGAAATAGTTTTCACAGAGATTAGGGAGGAACTGTGATTATCTGAATGGATATCTTCTTACGCAATCTTCTTATACAAATCCACATAAGTAAATTTGTAAAAAAAAAAAAAAAAGTTAATGATATATTGATGAAAGAAATGGTTTGTATGTTTGTAAGTGTGTTAATTTTCCAGAAACAGAGTTTATACTACTATCACAACGCTTTATTTAGCTATAAATGTCAGAAGTGTCTAATGGCTGGATGGGACATAGAAGGTTATCTCTTGCATGTATTCAAATATAAATAAATAATGAAGTGCTATGAACAGTTGTTTTTATATTTAGAGATAGGTAGATTCCTATGCTGCTTCTTATCAACTGGTGGCTAGCCATCTGCTCCTGTCTTCTAGTAAGATCTTCTAAAAATGTTGAGGATCACAACCAACAGTGTATGTTGAAATACCTCCTACTGAAATAATAGGTGTATGAGGATGATACTGATCTTACAGTAATTTGCAGTGACTCCTGAATGCACTGCAAAACCTAAAAAGCTGACATGTCAGTTATATCCAGGGATCATATAAATCTGAGATCATATAAAAAGAATTAGAAGTACTGAACTGCCCTTGAGATGAATTGATCCTGAAACATCTGCTAAGTAAATAAGAGAGTTTAAGCAGAGTCTAAACAATCTTTTGTTAGTGGCAGTTTCATTTATCAACTTGAAATGAGCCAAAGACTTTGTAAAATAAGAAAGTATGTGTTGGGAGAAATACTAATACAGAACCTTGGTCTTAATGATTATATTTTTTGATAAGCAGATGATGATAGGCAGGATTTATGAAAATGCCAAATAAATTATTAAGCAGCTAATCGTAACAGTCTGATGCATTAGTTTAAAGCACAGGAGAATCTCTAGTGAAGCTAGACTGCACAGATAATTGAACGAAGGTATGGATCTGTAAATTACTTTGTATTCTTTATTGTGGCAGTAAAACAAAAAAGCAGTGATGAAGGTAACTCTAATAGATAGCTCTGAAAGATAGATTGCTGGTACCTTCGTTTGCTCCAAGCAATCCATTTGTGCTATCTCAATATACAGTCATTATTATGCTTCTGCTTACAGCTTTACTGAACTCATCTATAGACTTCTTTATAGCATAAGTACTTAATACATTTTAAGAGCAGTTGGCTATAATGTATGTCCAATAATATATAAGTAGGCTGTAGCACAATAATTGCATTATATGGATTTTAGAGACCCCACTGCCATCTAAAAATGAATTATTATTCAGGTTAGAAGTCTATGGGTTACAGATATTATCACTGGCAGGTCAAAGCTGTGAGTATAGGGCTTTTTTCCAAAACAGTAGCAGAGCCACAATAACTTCTTCTTATGATTAAGTAATGGATTGCATGGCAGAACTCATGCACCAGATTCTCATCCTCATTCAACACAAACTTTCTGAAGGGTTTTGGGAAGAAGTGTTGATGTATTTTCACTGTCTCTGTAATGACCAAGGAGCCAAGATCTGCAGGTTAGCAGAGCAACTGAGGTTCTTCCTTATGTATAAGAAAATTGATTCTATTAGCTCTGTGTCAGCTCCTATGTAATACTAATGAAGACCACTGGCATGCTTTGTACTTCTGCTATGTCTTTTCCTCCTGCAGCAGCATGTATCAGGGAATCATCAGATCAGTGCTAGGAGTTAAGAAAAGTGAAACAACACCCTTTCCCCTGCCAAACACACACACATTCTGTTACCAGAATGCACTACTTGAGGGGAAATCATGGGAGAACCTGGATAAAGAATTTTTTCACACAGTCATGATGATTCATTGAAATTTGTATGTTTTACAGAGAGTTTTTTGTTTGGATAGTGCCTTCAAGTATCAAGCAATATTGTGATATGTGCTGGATATATTCTCCTCTCTAGGGGGAAGCTCTGATAAATCCCAGACCACTTGGTGGCTCAAGTTTTGCCCTGGATCATGTCCCTTTCATCAGCAGGTGTTTTCACAGCCTTCCTGGGGATTATTAGGGACTGACCTCTGAAGAGCTCAGGGTTTGTAGCATGCATACCTCAGGAGTAGCTGTCAGAAGATAGTCCTGAGATTTGAACTTCTGGTCTGGTCAGGACTCATTGCTGCTGTTGAGAGAGGGCTTCTGGACACATAGGATCCCATTATTTTCATTTTTTGCACAGACCTTCAGGGCTGGTACTTCACAGGCATGAAACGAATTATGACACAAAGTGAAATAAATGTTCTACACTGTACATTGGATGGTTGCAACAAGGATGCCAAAGATTTGCTGTGCATGGAGTCTTGTCTCATCTAGAGCTGAACCTCTTGTGGATGATTCAGATTTCTCTGATATTGTTGAAGAACCATTTAAGGGGTAGGGAAAATATCCCTTGGAAATTATCTATGGAGAGCAGATACTGTCTTCAATTACACTGTCAATATGTCAATATTGTGACACAAATGTATTGACAATTCCTTGTTCTGACCCTACAACTTGCAACAGTGTCCTGTTTTTCAGGGAAGTTTGCTGAAAAAATGGGGTCCTTTACGATTAAAATACTCAAATATGCATGCTTTTTTCTCATTGGAAGGCACACTGATGGTAAAACCAGTCATCTAAAAATATGATGGCTTTAAGTTTCAGCTACCTTTTCACTGGGACTGATAGCCCCATTGTCTTTGAAAATGACTGAACTGTCAGAGCACACTTGAGGTGAAATTTGCCCATTTAAATATGTTTTAATGAACAGGACAAGTATTACCATTTTTAAATTATCTCAGATGTGTTTTTTAACAGTCTTGTTTCACGACATTTTATGAAGGAAAACTGTCTGTGACTTGGAGAATGCTTGTAAGTATTTGCTACATCAAAGAGCTTCATTTTGCTACTATTTTTTCTGAAAGCAAACAGGTGTTGACAGAAAGCATTCAATTTACTTTTCCTTGGTGCTATTTTTCAGTAAGGCTGAAGCAATAACTAAATAATAATGAATGCAATGTAAAAGAGAAAGAATGGAAGTACACCAGTATCTTTGACCTTGCAATTAGAGTCTGTTTTCTAGCTAGTGAAGAAACATTCTTCCTTAATGAGCTTTATAATCTTTATTAACAGAACTTGGTGAGATTATGTACTTCATACAACCTCTAAAGTAGATACATGAAAGAAGTGAGAGTTTGGTCATATCAAAACAGTTGCTAAATAATATCTTCCCAACATCTACTTTTTGGTGGTTTTTTTTTGTTGTTGTTGTTGGTTTTTTTGTTTGTTTGGTTTGGTTTGGTTTGTTTGTTTGTTTGTTTGTCTATTACCCTAAGAAAAGGTTGATGCATAGTAAAGAAAATTGTTCTTTTCAATCTCAGTCACAGAGTTGAGGTTTGGGATGATGCTCTAAGGTCTGTTTTCAAAATTTTGGTTTGCAAAAATTGTTCCCTAATTAACATGGGGAAGGGCCATAGAGAAAAGTTAATGATCAGCTAATTTCTTATCTAGTAACCTAAATCTGATATATACTTTCCTGCCCTAACTTCAAAAAGTACCATGCAAGTTTCATAATTTTGCTTCTCTTTCCTTATGGCTAGCTAGTATACCAATTTAGTCCATCAATCAACCAACACAATTAGTGTAAACTCTGGTATAAAATTGTCACACTTTGAGGTGTCATTAACCTCTTGGTCATACAGTTTATTAGATTTAGAGTGTAAGCTTGTCCTTTTTGACTTTCACTGTACTCAGTGCTATAGTAGAAGCAGCACACATAAAACATGCTAAGCTTTACTGTTTAGGGTTTAGGTTCCACAGATTCTGTTGCTGTAAAATTATTATAATGAGTAGGATCTAAGATTATGTATATTGTGATTTAAACTTCATCTAATTTTCATTATTATCAAGAAAAAAAAAAATAATCAGAGAATCATCTAGGTTGGAAAAGATGTTGAAGATCATCTAGTCCAACCATTAATCACTGACTATTCTCAACTACACCATATCCCTCAGTGCTATGTCAACCCAACTCAAACACCTCCAGGGATGGGGTCTCCACCACTGCCCTGGGAAACCCATTCCAACGCGTAACAACACGTTTTGGAAGAAATGCTTCCTAATATCCAGTATAAACCTTCCCTGGTGCACGTTGAGGCCATTACCCCTTGTCCTATCGCTTATTACTTCACTAAAGAGACTCATCCCCTGTTCTCTGCAACCTTCTTTCAGGTAGTTGTAGAGGGCGATGAGGTCTCCCTTCAGCCTCCTCTTCTCCAGACTAAACACCCCCAGTTCCCTCAGCCGCTCCCCGTACGACCTGTGCTCCAGACCCTGCACCAACTTCGTTGCCCTTCTTTGGACATGTTCGAGTCATTCAATGTCCTTTTTGTAGTGAGGGGCCCAAAACTGAACACAGGAATCGAGGTGCGGCCTCACCAGTGCTGAGTACAGGGGTCAGATCCCTTCCCTGTCCCTGCTGGCCACGCTATTGCTGACACAAGCCAGGATGCCATTGGCCTTCTTGGCCACCTGGGCACACTGCTGGCTCCTGTTCAGCCAGCTGTCAATCAACACCCCCAGGTCCCTCTCTGACTGGCAGCTCTCCAGACACTCCTCCCCAAGCCTGTAGCGCTGCTGGGGGTTGTTGTGGCCCAAGGGCAGCCCCCAGCATTTGGCCTCATTGAAACTCCTCCAGTTGGCCTCAGCCCATGGCTCTAGCCTGCCCCGGTCTCTCTGCAGAGCCTCCCTACCCTCGAGCAGATCAACAATCCCACCCAGCTTGGTGTCATCTGCAAACTGACTGAGGGTGCACTTGATCCCCTTATCCAGATTATTGATAAATACATTAAACAGAACTGGCCCCAACACCGAGCCCTGGGGGACACCACTCATGACCGGCCACCAACTGGATTTAACTCTGTTCACCACAACTCTTTGGTCTCCGCCTTCCAACTAGTTTTTTACCCTGCAAAGTGTATGCCCATCCAAACCATGAGCAGAGAGATGGATAGACCATAGAAATAGTTAACAGTCATTTGTCACTCACCTGCTACATGCCATTTATGTTTTTATGTATCTGTCTTAACTTTCCTCATTAACATCTTTTGTAGGTTAATGGGGTCTTTCCCCTCAACAGATGTGATCATCTTTGTACTTTCTCTGGTTACCCTGTCAGGGGCTATCAACGTCATATTTCCCAGTATCAAAAGTAAAGTATAAAAAAATACCCATGCAACAATAATCAAACACAGAGAAGTCTTTATGGGATATCATAAATGTGAATGTTACAAACATGAATTTACAATGTGTTACAACAGAGATCATATTGTATGTTGGAATCTACTTCAAATATTAATATGTCTGTTGCCAAGAAAGAGATTAAATGAATGTACTCCAGTGACTTTTGAAATCTGTTTTAAATGGACCAAAATTCATTTATTTTATGCTCTTCTGAGAATTTTACAAAATTAAATTAATACTTGCTGATACAAATTTTGTTCAGTGTTAATTATTTGTGTTACATTTTCTTCTTATTTAAGTGGTATCTGTGCTACGGTTAACTTAATGTAGCATTTCAAATAAATATTGACTGCATGCTTCCAGTAATGTACCTCCCACAGCAGTGTACTTCTATGGAGACACATAGTCTTGATGAGTAGAATCATCACAACGCATTTTTTTTTTTTTTTTTTTCCTATGCTCTAGCTAAGTGTTGCTTACTCAAGTCCCAATTAAATGCTTATCATCACTTTGGACTGGCAGTCACCGTATATATGGAAGTTGACTCATTACCTGACCATAAAAAACTTACTTAACTACATGTACTTCACTTTTTGATCAATAAAACAGTAGCAAAAATTTAAAAAATAATACTTAAAACCACTGATTATAAAAATTCAGAAGTGGATGGCTATGTATTTACAATAGCAAAGGCCTTTAATTTATAGTTGTTGACATAATAAATAGAAGCACCATGTTTAAACTTATAAATATGTTTATATTTGGAATTTTTATTCCAGGGGAAATTGAGAGCAATTTCATTTTTTTGTATTTTCAATGACTCTACTACTGTAGTTAGCAACTGGAGAAAAACGGCCAGTTGAAGACAGAAGAAATTTTTCTGTGGTGCTGAAAGATTCAGTGCTACTAATCTTATGACAAGATGAAGGATGCTGGAACATTTAAATGTGAAGTTTCTCTTAATGCTGAAGTACATTTTCTTAAACTTAATTTAGACTTATTCGTATATATGCAATTACATACTTTATTGTGACTTCAATATAAATTCTCCCATTTGAAAATCTTGCTAATCAGATTTAAAATCCATATCGGTACTAATCATAGAGTCATAGATTCATAAAATGGTTTGGGTTGGAAGGGACTTTAATGGTCATCTAGTTCCAACCCCCCTGCCATGGGCAGAGACATCTTCCACTAGACCAGGTTGTGCAAAGACCCATCCAACATGGCCCTAAACACTTCCAGGAAGGGGCTATTTATGACTTTGCTGGACAACCTGTTCCAGTGTCTCACCACACTCACAGTAAAGAACTTTATATCTAATTTTAATTCTGCCCTCTTTCAGTTTAAAACCATTCCCCCTCATGCTATCACTAGAATCCCTGAGAAAGTACTGTAGACACCCTTTAAGTACTGGAAGGCTGCTATAAGGTCTCCATACAGTCTTCTCCTCTAGGCTAAACAGCCACAACTCTCAGCCTGTCCTCATAATGGAGGTGCTCCAGACCTCTGGTCATCTTTGTGGTCCTCCTCTGGACCCACTTCAACAGGTCCATGTCCTTATGTTGGGGCCCCAGAGCTAGACTTATTACTCCAGGTGGGGTCTCACAAGAGCAGAGTACAGGGGGAGAATCACCTCCCTTGACTTGCTGGCCACACTTCCCTTGATGCAGTTTAAGATACGGTTGGCCTTCTGGACTGCAAGTGCACATTGCTGGCTCATAATCAGTTTTCCATCCACTAATACCTGTAAGTCCTCTGCAGGGCTGCTCTCAATCCACTCATTGCCCAGTCTGTATTTGTGCATGGGATTGCCTCAACCCAGGTGAAAGACCTTGCACTTAGCCTTGTTGAACTTTATGATGGGTCCACCTCCCAAGTCTGTCTCGACCTTGGTGCCTCTGGATGGCATCCTTCCCTCCAACATGTTGACCTCCTCATACACCTTAGTGTCAGTGGTAAATTTGCTGAGGGTGCACTCAATCTCACTGTCCATGTGTCCTGGTTTCAATCAGGATGGAGTTGATTTTCACTGGAGTATTTCATGCCATGTGATGTCATGCTCAGGGATTTAGGTGGGAGGGCTCTCTCATGAGGGCTTTTTGCTCAGGCTTGGGCTCATGCCGTTTGCTAATTGGGTCTTGTTGCTGCTGTGGGGGGTCAGTCGCCACGCTTGGTAGGCCACTACACTTTACCCATTTCTTTTTAGACTCACTATTGTTACTGCTCTCTTCTTATATTTAGTAAATTCTTTCTTTTTATTCAACCTATGAGTTCTTTTCCTTTTTTTTGTCCCTCCCCTATTTCACCAGAGGGGAGGGGGAGGAGGTGAACAGCTGGCCACGTGACATCTGGCTGCTGGCTGAATTCAAACCTCCACACAATGTCACCAACGAAGATGTTAGAGCACTGGTCCCAACAACAACCTACAAGTAATGACACTTTTCACTGCTCTCCAATTGGACATCAAGTCACTGACTGCAGTGTTTTGAGTGAGACCATCCAGCCAATTCCTTATCCACCAAGGGGTCCATACATCAAATCCATGTCTCTCCATTTTAGAGACAAGGATGTCATGCAGGACAGTGTCAGATGCTTTGCACAAGTCCAAGTAGATGATGTCAGTTTTTCTTCCCTTATCCACCAACACTGTAACCCTGTCATAGAAGACCACTAAATTTGTCAGGCATGATTTTCCCTTAGTGAAGCCATGTTGACTGTCACCAATCACTTCCTTATTTTCCATGTGTCCTAGCATAGTTTCCAGGAGGATCTGCACCATGACCCTGCCAGGCACAGAGATGAGACTAACTGGCTTGTAGTTCCCTGTGTCTTTCTTTTTCCCTTTACAAAAATTGGGATTATGTTTCCCCTTTTCCAGTCAGATGAATCCAGTTGAACTAATGTGGTTAGTCTGTGTTTAATGCATGTTGTGCTTATGCATCTTTTTTTCAGTAATAAAAATTTTATATGTGAGCTTTTTTTCTTGCTAGAATTAAACTATTAGCACAGAGATCAACAGAATAATTTTGTCATATTTTTAAAATCAGACATGGATTTTGTGTATAACTTTAATATACCAGTTTGCAAGGTCTTAAGATGTTTGTAGACTTCAGTGAAATGTTTTTTTCTTGGTTATTTGTATGTTTAATATCTTTATCTTCCTTCATGAAGCCATATAACTCTATGTATGCATCTGTGGATATTTGCTGCATATATAATGTTATATTTAAATTAGCACAATATGGTCTATAAAGCTTGTATAATGCCCTTGTGGTGTATTGTGAGTCAGAGTAGTACTACTATCCTCATTTTCAAAGGTAGAGAATTAAACAGAACACACCAAAGGCCTTACTTGTATTTACTTTAGAAGTTTTAGGAGTCATAAAGAACTGACCCTAATAGTATACAGCCCAATGAATTTTTAATTACTGGATATTCCCACTACTTATACAAATAGCAAATACATGGAAAAAAAAAAAAAAAAAACCAACCCACACCAAATTTAAGATTTTTTTCTGAAGGGGCTTTTTAACTTTGGCAGTTGACAACTATTGCAGACTTGTAAATTAATTTAAGCCAGATGGGACCTCTGGGGGTTTTCTGTTCTCACCACTAGCTTAGACCATGGCCATCAAAGCTGCAACAGGTTGCACAGGACCATGTGTGTTTGATTTTTAAGCATTTCTCGGAACGGAATACCATAACTTCTCTAGGCCACATACTCGAGTGTTTGACCACTGTCACGGTAATGAATTTCTCCTTCACCTCTAATTAGAATGTATTACTTCTTGCCTGGGAAGCACAAAATGCTGTGAAAAGATGCTGATGGGTGGATGAACTCACAGCTGAGGATGAAGATGGTTTGTGTCAGGCTTCCAACTCCTACGAGGAGAGCAAAAAATACATAACAATATGTACTTTTGTTTCTCATGCTTGCTAAATTATTGTTACTAAAAGCTAGAATAATCTCAAAAAGATGTTCATTTGTTTTCTTTTGTTTTTAATTTGGCCTCTATTATCATATAGGGTTTCTAACTCTCCGTGTCTCACTACACCACCTTCACATGGGATTGTAAAGTAAGTTGCTATGCCCAGGGAGGTATGAATGCTGACTGAGGTTTATTGTTAATTCAAAGACAGCTAACAGGTAGCAATAGTTTTGCTTTATGATCATATGGATATGAGAAGGTAAACTCGTGACAGAATAGTCTGTATATACTCAAGGGGTATTTAACAGAATTAATTCATATAGAACTTGCAGGAGTTAAAGGGGATGAAAAAAACCTCGTGTTGTAAATGTTTCTAATGAGATAGGAAGTTGTCCTACTTTCTTTAGTCCATGTTCAAAAAGCCCTCTGACCTGCACAAGATGACAAACTATGATCTGTTTTTCTTCATATGAAATGGGCTGCAGAGGTCTCATATTTATTACTGCTAGTAGGGGGTCACAGAACCATACTGCTTCATTTACTGCTTTGCTTCAGATATATTGCACATCTTAATTTAACTTGGCAAAACTCTTTGCTATTGGCCACTCAGTATACTACTGACTGACTGAGGGCCTACTGACTTCCCATTAGCAAATGAGTACAGGCTGATCCCTAGAGGTAGGGAGATATGCTGCCCACAGTACAGGTCTGTACAGATTTTTGTACCTACCTGCTTGGGAACTCAGCTGTGTGGTGTTACTTTCCTTTTTCCCTTCATGATATGATACCCTTCTCTGATCTGAAAATGTTTGGTTTTGAAGCCATTAAAAATTTATCACTTTAGAACATCTGAATATGTTGAAAGTTTCTCTATTCCTATTCAGTTCAAATGTTTGTCTAGGGAACTGTGCTATTCAAACTGACCACTGGCCATTATTGCCACTGAAAATCATTCACTATGAATTATATAATGTGTTATTGGGAGTACTATTCTGCAAGACACTTTACGACTGTAAGCAAGGCTTCCTCCTGTATCTTATTTCTGTGGTCAGCTTGGTTGTTATTGTCATTTTACTACTATGCTGAAAATATATTTGATGACTTCTGACAGAGCAAAAATAATACACAACCTGCAAACTCAGCAGAAGGGCAGATTTGACAGACTTCTGAATTCTAACAGCTATTTTAATCACCAGGTGTTTGTTTTAGCTACAAAATTTAAGTTTATTTTTGTTTATTCCCTCGGCATCAAACCCAGGATGATTAATATTTAATACTCTCATGGTGTAAGTCTATCTCGTAACTTCAAGTATTAGTGACTACTCTGTCATACGTATAATGAACAAAAATTTTTATGTTTGGGTTTTGTAAATATGAGCTAAGCAATGGTAACTATATATTCCTTCTATTAAAATATATATTACTACCTATATATGCATCACTACCAAGCACATTAGTTGGAAGTCACACTTAAACTGATGACACTACTTAATTTTATGAACAGTGGGAACGGAGCTCCAGCTGGGTTATTCGATACCATGCTGATATCAGGTCTGGGCACCCCGCTCAGGAACAGTTTCTGTGTGGCTTTTGTCCTGGAGAGTACCCACGATGGGACTGCTCTATCCTGTTGGTATATCTCTGTATATCTTCTGTCCTGTTTTCTGTTATTACTGCTTGTTGTTATTGTTGTTGTTCAGTTCATTAATTGTCACACTGTTGTATTAAGTTTTTCCTTATCTCAACCCTGGGGTTTGTATCTCACTCCTTGCCCTGTCCGGTCCGAGGGTAGGGGAGGGAAACAGCAGCATGGTCTTGGATTCTGGCAGGGCCTAAACCACCACAGCCTTTTTGGCACCCAACGTGGGGCTCAAGAGGGTTGAAATAAGGATCAAAAAGGGACAGAACCTGACCAGAGTGTGTTGTAGCAATCTGTTGGGTGCAATTTTTCTGGTTTTATTTGTATTGTTTGATAAGAAAATATTTGCAATGCTGGCCCACTTGCTTGCATGGTGGAGCTGGATTAATCCTTATATCCACTGTGTGATCCCAGTGCTGTTGTTTTTTGTCAGTGGAAAATGCATCAGGGGTCTCTTTTTGCTATACTGGCTACTGACTGCTTATGTGTTTGTATCGCTGTGTGTGGGTGAAGTGGTACCTGTTTGCTGCCTGGGCTTTTGTTAGGGATCTCACCCCCTCTATGGGTGAACCAGGGGAAGAGATCCTCTTGGTTTTGGAAAGTATTAACTATCTTTGGACCATCCAGGCCAGGGTGTTTGTGGCACAATGCTTTCTGAATGCCTGCCAGATCTTGTTTTGGGCCATGCGATATTTCTCCAACAATAACACCACCCAGAAACCTGCCCTGAGGTCAGATAATTGAGTGGCAAGGTGTCTGGGAAAAGACGGGCAAATGCCTGGGTCAGTGGTCACCCCCAATGTTTTGGAATTTCACTCCTGAACAAATGCAGAGCCCTGATAAACTGGTGGAGTGCTTAGAACAGGTGTGTTGCCAATCTGACAAATCCCAGGAGACACAACTCACTGCGATGTGTTGGGGACTTGCCCATGCCTACCGTGTCCTCTTTAACACCACTCACTGCCCTCAAGGGGGAGAAAGGGCTGCAGGATCTGAGAGTGAAGTTCCTGGTACAGCATCTGGGCTGGGGGGACAGGCAGAGTCTATATCAGTTGCCACAATACAGAAAACCAAAAATAGAAAGTCAGCTTGAAAAGTGGGGGATGGGGATCAGCCAGGCCCAGCATGGGAACAGGGGGAAGGGCCAGAGGTGATCACCTGATCTCTATCCCTGAATGAGTTGCAAGATGTGTGGAAGGATTTCGGCAGCCTCCCAGGTGAGCAGATTTTCACCTGGCTGCTCTGATGCTGGGACAGTGGAGCCAGTGCTTTTGAGATGGAGGGGAGAGAGGCCAAGCAGCTGGGATCTTTGGCCAAGGAGGCTGGCATTGATAGGGAAATAGGGAAACAGACTCAAACCCTCAGCCTTTGGAAGCGACTTCTGCTCAGTGTAAGGGAGAGGCACCCCTACAGGGATGATATCCTATGTCAGCTAAGCAAATGGTCCAGTATGGAGAAAGGCATCTAGAACCTCAGGGAACTGGCTGTGTTTGGTATGATCTGTGGTGATCTGAATAATGAGCAGTCACCCATGGACCCAGATCAGGCCCCTTGCACACACCTGATGTGGCGAAAGTTCCTGAAGAGTGCACCAGAAGCACACTCGAAAGCATTGGCAATAGTGTCCTGGTGGACAGACACCCAGACCCTAACAGTGGATGGAGTGGTTGGCAAGCTCCGGCAATAGGAGGGAAATCTCCCTTCATCTCAGCATTCCTGGGTCTCAGCTGTGGAGGAACTGTCTCAGAGGGTCCAGAAAATGGAAGAGGACATGTCCTACGTTCCACCTGCATGGGCTGATGTCTCAGCCATTAGAAGTAGAGGTTTCCCCACACGAGAGAAGGACAGTGGAAGGTACACACGACGGGGCACCCTGTGGTTTTTCCTCCTCTACACACTGCTCTCTGTTCGACTCACCCTTCCTGTGCCACACCCCGAGGGAACAGCCTCTGCACCCAGGCCCCACCTCGCAGTGCCACCTGCCACCACCCACCGGGGCCTGGGCGTGTGCGTGGTTGTGCTGCATGTCCTTTGCAAGAGGAAAAATATCTCTCGGTTTGCTACTTGTGTGAGTCATAAACACCATGGCTTTACAAGTACTCTCTCTAGTGTGAGGTTTTTACTGGTGGGCTGTGTGGTAGTTCCTTATGCTGTCCAGGCAAAAAACAGTTATTTCCAAGGAGGTGATGAGTAACTCATGTTGAATTCCCAGCCAGCAGCCACTCACAAGTTCCTGCTGCTGCTGCTCTGAGACGAGACAATGTGACAGCTGACAGTATCATCCAGATAATCAGATTTTCTGTGCTTTTACCATCGGGGGCAATGGCAAATATCATATACAGATTTTCAGAAGTCCTTAAAAACCTTTCAAATGTAGATAGTTGGTTTTACTTTCCTTTCTACCTGCTCAATGGCTGCTGTGTTCCCCCAGTGATCCTCTCTGGTGATCTCCCCAGCCAGCTACCCACACTGCCCTGATGGCTGGGGTCTCTGGTGTGGCCTGCCCAAGCAGAGGCTGTGCAGGGACCAGACTGAAGTGCTGCTGGTGGCAATATTTACATTCATAAAAAATCCTGAGACTTAAGCTGAATTGGAGAGTTTTCAAATCTTCTGTGACATAGAATAAAGTTGGAATTTTGTGTCTTTGTGTGCTTTGTCTCAAATATTTTGAATCTCATAACCGTAGTGAGAAAATGCTTATTTTCTGAAGCAGACACTCCGGAAAACAGAAGGAAATAACAAAGAAATTACCAGGAAAGTGCAGTATGATTCTAGAGGTCATCAACTCTGATAAACATTGGACAAAAATCAGCAAGCTAGCAGTTAATCAAAAAGAGAGGAAGCTCCTGGAGAGGGGTAAATATGAATGAGGTGGTGCTAGGTGTTGGAAGTGTGGGAAAAGCAAAGCGATGAAAAATCTGCAAAACACACATTTGCTTGACACATGGTGCCCAGAATAAACACAGGATGGGATGAAGATCCAGTGATTTCTGTTTGCTGTGGCACCAAGGAGGAATGTGAAGCGAGGTGGAGGCCACACGGTCCCATTCTTTCACTGTTTTGCAGTAATCTGCCACCTTGTCTCTCACCCTTCCTCTTCTCCCACGAAAAACAGTGCACCCTCACACCAAGGAATGTGCTGTGTCATTATTCAAGAGATAAAGGCTTGACCACAGTCTCACCCACTCACACATTCATGCTATGATAAATACTACCCCAAGTTTGTACCTAACTGGGGAGCACAATATTCTGACACCAAATTGGAGGGACAGATCGATGGGTGTGTCCTCCCCCCCCCCCCCCCCCCCCCAAGAAGGGATGCCCTTTGGTAATATTCTCTCAGCTACACTGAGTGATTACCCGGGAACTAAGTGTGTGTGATTGCAACCGTTTTCCTTTCTGTGTGTGGTGTTATATAACCAACCTGCAGTTTGTGCATTTTTCACAGGCAATCTTAAAGAATCTTATAAAGGTTGCATAAAATATAAACCATACCCTTTATGAACCTGACTGCTTGTCTTGAATGTAACCAGACCTTCAGCATACGGGCTGTTTGTGCATCTGGTGTCAGGCCTATAGACACAGCCTCAACTGGCATACCTATTAAGAGGTAAGTCTAGCTGCCCCTATCCCCTCTAATCTCTGAGGATCGGCTAGAAAGCAAGGGGATTAATCTCTTAGCAAATTTAACATCACCTTAAATGCAACAGGTGGTTTGGCAACTCTTTGTTCATTGGTATTTATATTTAGCACAGATCATGCCTTGGTTACTATTTGTAGTCTTTAGCTCTTGTGGTGAAGGGGAAGTGCAGGAATATTTTAAAAAGGGGTAAATGCGTGTCTGAAGGTGGAGATGAAGGACAAAGAAAGACCTGTTACTGATTGCAGTAGATGCCTGGTGGAGTTAATGAAAGGGTTGTATGTCATCTTTTGAGTCTGGTCATAAAAGAAATAGAAGAAATATATAGCACAACTGTAGCCTTGGGAAGACCAGAGCTTTACTACTGAAGGCAGAGTTATAATGTTTATGGTTCAATAGATTGCAAAGAAGATGTAAGAATAGGACAGAAAGAAGGTTTTTCTCCCAAGATTACTTCAAGAAGTGTATGGTAAGAAAGACTGCACTAAAAAAATGTTGGGGATTGTGCCAGATTTTGGTATTGGTCAAACCTCTATCATCCTGTTATTGAGCGGTTTTGATAGAGTATAATGGAATGATGGGAGAATTAAATTTATCAAATGAAGATTAGAAAATAAATGTACTGTCAGTTACATCTGGATATTTGAAGATGTGATAGCTAATATTTTTTAAAATTCACCTAAAAGACAAAAGGTATTGATAGCTTCAGATTTGATCTTGATAAATAATGACTGATACAGAAAATAATTCAGTTGCAGTATTTAAAGACTGATTCACTGCAAAAGAATAAAAAGAAGGAGGCCAATATGTTATCTGCAAAATAACAACACCTCAGACACTAGAGGTCAACTTTGTATAGTCAAATGAATGAGTTTAAACACACTGGAAAGTAACTAGATCAGATATGCAAAATATCTAGAATTTGTATGTTAAACTAAGAAAGAAACCTGAAGTACTTGCTGCAGCAAAGCCAAGGACTAGCAGAAGTCTTCAGAAATGGAAAATGATTTCTCAGCTTTCTGAGCGTAGTTTTTAGATCTTAGGTATGTGGACAGTTGGGAATAAAGTAATAATTACTGAAAAATGAGTCTGATCTTGCAAAACAAGAAAAACCTCAATGTTCTTCAACTTCACCAATAGAAAGAATAAGAGGAAGAAGCAAGGTGACTATCCTGTAAACCTAGAGATCAGGAGAAACCTAGGCAAACCCTAAAACTGGTTTGAACTTTTTTGTCAATTTTCATCTGGGACAACAGTACTGAAAATAAGAGCTAACCTACAACGGTGATGGGGGAAAGGCTAGAATGTAAAAATTACTTCATCTAGGGTGGAAGTAAAACTTGAATATTTTCCAACCAGGTTATCTAACCTTTTCCCTTGACTACTAAAAGAAGCATCCTGTGTTCCTTCACCACCTGTGTGGCAAGCTTCATTTTAAGTGATAGAGTGTATTTCAGAAAAGCACATAAAAGGATTTGGACCCCTTCCCTGTTTTTTTCTTTTCCTTAGGAAAATGAAAATTTCCAGGTATTTTTGTATCTTTCATTAAAGTTCAATGACCCCTCTAAATTGTGGTGCCTTGTAAGCAAAAGAGCAGTAAGAGGATTGTAAGTTTAATGGAACTTTTTTTAAGAAAAAAAAAAAAAAAGACACTGAAGTAATGGACTGTGAGGACAAATTCCCATGCAGGCCATCAGAGATAAGACCACAGACAATCAATGAGATTGGAAGTCAAGCTCAAACTTTATTAGCAAGGAAGCCCTTATATATTCTTGTTCATTCTAAAAATAGCAGCAAGCCCTTACATACTTGTTGCTACCTTGCATTACTCTTGCACATGCTTATTTAAAAAAATAGCTCCCTTTGGTACTTTCCACAAACATTGCTACCAGCACTCAGCCAGTAGATAAGTTCCTGCTTTTGTAATTCCAAAGAGTCCCTTCTTTATCAATTTCTTCCTTAACAAGCACACTCTTTTCTTCTAGTATTCTTGCTTTTAGATGTCGTTAATCTTCTGACCCAAATGCTGGTTGTACTTTTCCATTGTCAGTGTATGCAGAAAGTTCAGCAACCCGGCATACACACCCACAATAGACTATGAATTTATTAAAAAAATCCCACCTCATCAACTAACCAAAGGTAAGAATATTAAAAGATAATTAAAAAACATTGATTTGTAAATGTATATTATAAAGACTTTAAGGTGGTTAAGGAGGAAATTATATTTGCCTGCTCTGAAAGAGAAATTGTCAGGTTGGAGGAAAGTTACAGGTAGAAATGTTCAGAGATCAGTCTTGGGACCAATATTTTAATTACAGTCATTGGCAGAGGAGTGCTAATGAGGCTTGCTGATAAAACAAAGTTAGCATCATCAAAAAGAAGGATGAAAAACTGTCACATTGTAGAGTAGTCTGTGAAGTATGAGATGAAATTTAATAGCAAAACTGCTTGCTCATAATCCTTAATGAGTGGTAATAAGAAAGTTCATTATTAACTGAAAGCTCTTTAGCTGGAAATGACAAAAGATTAGAGGAATCCAATGTAACACTTGATAACAGAAAAAGGTATGTGACAACAATCATGAAAAAGGATGTTTTCAAGAAAAGGAGTGTGCTGGCTCAACAATTTTTACTTTATTCCTAACCTTCCACATATCTGAAATCTAAAAAATAAGCTTAGTAAGCTGAGAAAATATTTTTCAGTATGCCACCCTTCCTGTCCAAATACCTAACACACTTGTTCAGCTTGTCTGTGATGCTTAACTTTACTTAGTAAAACCTTTGACACAATATCTAATCATTGTACTGTCCTTCTGTGCTGATTTTTGATGGGATAGAATTAATTTTCTTCACAGTAGCTAGTATGGAGCTGTTTTGGATTCGTGCTGAAAGCAATGTTGATAATTCAGAGATGTTTTTGTTACTGCTGAGTAGTGCTTACACTTGATATGCTTACACAGAGTCAAAGTCTTTTCTTCTTCTCACACCACTCCACCACTGAATAGGCTGAGGGTACCCTAGAAGTTGGGAGGGAACACAGCTGGGACAGCTGACCCCAACTGACCAAAGGGATATTCCATATCATATGACATCACGTTCAGCATAAAAAGCTGGAGAAAGAAGGAGGAAGGGAGGACATTCAGAGTTATGGCTTTTTGTCTTCCCAAGTAATCATTAGGCCTGATGGAACCCTGCTTTCCTGGAGGTGGGTGAGCACCTGCCTGCCAACGGGAAGTGGTGAATCAATTCCTTGGTTTGCTTTGCTTATAGGTGCAGCTTTTGCTTTATCTATTAAACTGTCTTTTCTTCAACGTTTCTCTTTTAGTCTTTCAATTCTCTCTCCCATCCTGCTATGGGGATGAGCGAGCAAGTGGCTGTGTGGTACTAAATTACCAGCTGAGATTAAACTACGACAAGATAAAAAAGGAAAAGGACTAGTTAAGATATGTAACAATACTGGTAAATGAGCAAACAGGTTTAGAAAACCAGGAAAAATGTCCAACTCTCAAAAATAGTAGGAGGTGCTGAAAAAAGGCTAGTGGGAACTGACAAACTAAGTACTTTGAAGACATTCTGATGAGCTTGCCACTAAGCAGAAGGTGTAATAGACTTTCTAAACATGATGAAGTACCATAGCAATTTTTTTCAGGCTTTACATCTATTATCTAATTTGAGTTTTGTTGAAGACCTAAATGTTCTCTTAACAGTTTCATTGTAGTTTTTAATGTGTTTATAACCATTTTCACACATTTTCTTTAATGGTAATTTTCATATTAGCTACTTATGTGCTTGTGAATTGTTTCTTTTTTCTGCCCCAAGAGACTGAAAAGAAAAGGTTGACAAGTAAACCAAACCAATGGATGTTGTGGTACCTTTTCGACATCATGATAACTGCTCTTGAATTCCTCTTTATATTTTTATTTTTTTCTATTTCCTTCCTGTATTCTTTTCAGTGAGTTTATTCTACCCTTTTCTTCCACTCATCCAGTTACCATGCTGATACATTAACAGTTCTTTTCCTCAGCTCTTCTTAACAAATCAGCAGTGAAATTGTTAAAGCCTCAGGTTTTACAGGTTTCATGCTGAAGAGAAGCCAGGCATCTTACCTCTTTGAAGAGTATTTTTCTGTTTGTAGTCATAATGAGTCTATGTCAGTTCACACTTGGTTTACATCATGAATTACTTTATTTTTTTTAACATGAAGATTAGAAATTTTACTTTGCAAGCAATAACTCAGTTTTCAAAAAAATTTGTGATATGTGCATTTGGTTTGTATGAACTTGTGTCAGTTTTTCTGACCATAGTAGTGTTTTTTCCACTTGAGATTCATGAACCTATGCCATATGCTACCCCTAGATCATATGTGAACAAATAAAGAGTTAAAGTTTTCATACATCTCTGAAGCTTAGTATAAATCCATCAGAAATGGGATCCTGACCCTTCTGGAATTTTCATTCAGAACCTATTGGACTGGTGACCATTTTACTATATGAAATAGTCCTAACAGAGATCCCCATTTTCCCATAAGACATTCTTACAATTTACCTCTTTTAGACTGACCATAAGTCTGTTCACAGTATTTTGGATTGCTATCCCAATCCAAGTATAAAATGAGATCCTTTAAATATTCATCACAATACTCTTTTGGTTGAGAGAGATAAGATTGCAGTGATTAACAAGAATTATGTTTGGGCAGTGTTGTCTGTCCACTTTGACATGCTGAGCTAATAAAAATATAGAAAAGATTAAAGGAAGCCGAATGGTGCACGCCAATGCAGAGAGCACTGAATAGTTACACTGGCTATCAACAAACATTTCTTTTGGAGGATGGTATTTAGTTTTCATTCATATGGACAAGAATATCTCTCTTAAAAAATTGTGGTTCTGTAGTTTTTCTCAGCATGATCATGGAAATAAACATGCTGACAGAGCTGCTGAAGCTTGGTACTGAAGGCAGAGATTTGGGGGAACAATCAGCATTTAGAAAGAGGAAATAAGAAAATAATTCTTGTTGGTCTATAATTTTTTTATGATCTACTGTTGCTCTCATATGCGTGGATAAGATCTTATTTAAATTTGGGTTGTCTGAATATTGTTTATGCCTTAGCCATATGCCGGTTGTTGTTGGTTTTTTTTGTTTTGGGTTTTTTGTTGTTGTTGTTTTTTTTTTTTCTTAGAAAGAGTACTTAAATGATTTTTACATTTTCCATAAGCACTTCCCACAGAGATTTTGCTAATAAAACACTGACTTAAATGTTAAAAGAGTCACTATAAATATTTGCTAACATACCATACTAAGTTCTGTAAATCCATGACCTCTAGGCAATGAATTTGTTAGTGAGAGTAATGCTGAATGACTGCACATTCTAGTGTTATTCAAAATTTTGGGTCATGGTGTTGTGTTGAGACTGTTAAATAATTCAGAATTCTCATTCTATATGCCATTCATTTTGATGATTTGAAATTATAGTTCCCAGGAATCACACTTTCTGACCTGATAGGCCTCTGAAGATATGAAGGAAACATCTTCTTACTGAGATTTGCAAGGCTTCCTGTTGTCTCGGTCTTGGGGACTCCTCTTGTCAGTCTATATTGACTGCAGCTTTGGCCACCATCTGAAGTGAATGGGAACTTTGCTGTTGGTTTCTGTCAACAAAATAGAGAGTGCAGAGAAGAAAACTGTAACTGTCTTTACAAATGTCTCACTCTGATGTTGTCTGTCCTCCTACAGGTCTTTGATCAAGACGAGACAGTTTTTTCAGAGTTGACAAGGTCTTCTGGGAATTACAGGAGTGAAGCCTATTTTTGTTTTGAGTTTGTAGGACTGTGGTCAGTCTTAGCAGTACTGACTAGCTCAATAGTGTCTTGGAATATAATTTTTCTTTGAGTGAAGTTAATGGAGATTTTTCCATTTTTAATAAAGCAGATGGTTGAATAGCATTGCATTGCCTATTGTATAGTTGTTTAAGATGATGTAGTGATAGCTAACTAGGAAAAAAATCTATTACTGGTTTTGAGAAAATACATTCCAAAATATATTCCTTATTTCCATTGGTATTTTTCAACACCAATAGAAAGAAGTTAGTGTCTTTTATAAACAGAAATATAAATAAATACTTTCTTTTTTTTTTTTTTTAAATTTTATTTTTTTTTTTTAATTTGGAATTTGCTCTCCTCCTAAGTCAAGTTTAATAAAATATTTGAAAACATTAAATTGTTCAGTCTGGAAAAACAGTCACTCTCAAAATGTGTATTATTTTACCCTCTTTGTTTGTCTTTAAACTAAGACTTGATGTGCTTGTTTCTCTAGAGAATAAACAAGACCTGTTTTTCACTTTCAAGTGCTTTTTTCCCTGAAATCTACTGGCAGTTTTACTGGTTTATTGCAAGCCTTCATTATGTTGTTGCTTTTCTTTAATTGATAGCTTGAAATTCTGTTTACCAAGATTTCATGAAGCACTTCAAAAGTAAGAACTAGGTTAGTGCTATTTGCAGTGGTTAAAATGAAGAGCAGTTGTGCTGGGTTTGTGTGTATGGCAGGGTTTTTTTGTAGCGGAAGAGGGGGCAACAGCAGTGGCCCCTGTGAGAAGCTTCTTGAAGCTCCCCTGACTCCAAGTTGGACCTGTCTCCGCACCAAGGCCGAGACAATTAGCAACGGTGGCTGCACTTCTGTGATAATGTATGTAAGAAGTGGAATCTGGGAGGAGGAGTTGGAGTTGTGAAGAGGAGTTGTGAGGGGGACACCTGTGCAAACACTGAGGTCAGCGAAAGAAAGAAGGAGAAGGAGTGTGGGGAGATGCACTGGAGCAGAGACTCCCTTGCAGCCCGTGGTGACAGGGCAGGCTGTGCCCCTACAGCCGATGGCGGTCTATGGTGGAGCAGATACCCACCTGCAGCCCATGGAGGACCCCACATTGGAGCAGGTGGCTGCACCTGAAGAAGCGTGGGACTCTATGGGAAGCCCCCACTGTTGTAAATCAGTGCTGGGAGGATTGCAACATACAGGGGTGACCCACACTGGAGCATCTTGGGATTAGTTGCATCTCATGGGACGGACTCATGTTGGACAAAGATCATGGAGGACTGTCTCCTGTGAGAGGGACCCTACACTGGAACAGGGGAAGAATGTGAGGAGTCCTACCCCTGAGGAGAAAGGAGTGGCAGACTGGCTGTAACCCCATTCCCTACTCCTCTGTGCCACTGGAGGGGAGGAGGTAGAGAAATCAGGAGCAAAGCTAAGATGAGAAAGAAGGGAAGAGTGGGGAAAGGTGTTATTAAGATATGATTATACTTCTCACTCTCTTACTCTCTTTGTTGTGTTGTTAGTGTTTGAATTAAATTGATGTTCTTCTTCCCCTAGTGAGTCTGTGTTTTGCTCATGACCATAATGGGTGAATCATCATTCTGTCCTTATCTCAATTCTGAAGCCTTTTACTTTATTTTCTCTTTCCCATTACTGTGTGGGAATGGGTGAACTCAGCTGCCCTCTGGGCGCAAACCACAACACCAATTACACAGGATTACTATTTTTACTATTTAGTATGTAGAAAATGTTCTCACAAAAATGCACCTAAAGCAATTAGTGAAGAAAGAAACAGATAACAAGTATTTCAACTTCAAGAGGGATGCATCAAGTTTAATAGCTGCATTTGGACAGGGAAGACACAATGATGTAGAAAGCATGCTGATTTTTTTCTGATTTTATCTGATCTCATCACCGGTAGGTGAGCCTGTGAAAGCTTCTTGTTTGCCCTTTAGTATTCATTACAATTAATTTTAAAATTCACTAAGGGGAAAAAAATCACTGAAGTTTGTTTGGAGTTTCCTCACTTAAGAAGAAATTGAATGATGATAGCTGGTAATGTGGGTCCAGGCACTGCATGTCTGTTTTTACTGGTTTCTTATCTTTCAACAGAGACTGAAGCCATATTTAGACATAAATACAACTTTCAAACTTACCAGTTTTATTCTCAATGCCCCAAAAGAAAATTATGGTTAAACACTGACTGAAATTTTATGATACATGTGCATAAATATTCATTAATTTTACACTGTGTTGTTTGGTGCTGATATTAGAGAATCTCCTTAGCCAGTAAACTCTAGTTTTCCTTCAAGACTTTGGGTTCTGTGAGTGTGTGAAAGAAATAAGGTGGAATTTAGGATAGTGACTTGACATTTTAGACTCATGTTCTATGAGACATTCTTCCCACTGCAGGGTTTTGGTGTCCTTCCCTATTCATAGTTTTCTTAAATAAAAGACTTGTTCCTCTGCTCTTTAATCAGACCACTGTTTTTTTGTTGTTGTTATTGTTTTGGGGTTTTTTTGTTTGTTTGTTTGGTTTGTTTTTGGTGGTTTTTTTTTTTTTGGTTTTTTTTTTTTTTTTACTTTGCTCTGTTCCTATTTAGGAGGGGACAGTAAACAGCAGATTAAGCACAGGGCCTGGAAATGTTTTAAATATTCTTGAATTTCTGAAGAGCTTTTGGGCTTTTGAGCAAATCTGTTAGCACAGCATATGAGAAGTAATCTATAAAAACAAACCACAGAGAGTTCAGCTTTTTTGAATAGAAGGAGGGCATTGCTATTTTAAGAGGAATGGAATCTTATGAAATAAACTTCGTAGGCAAATAACACATTTTCATGGAAATTTCTGTATGTCTGTATATCGTAGAATCATAGAATGGTTTGGGTTGAACGGGATCTTAAAGGTCATCTAGTTCCAACTCCCCTGACATTGGCAGGGACACCTTCCGCTAGATTAGGTGACTGAAAGTCCCATTCAAGCTGGCCTTGAACACTTTCACGGAAGGGGCATCCACAATTCCTCTGGGCAATCTGTTTCAGTGTCTCATGACCCTCACGATAAAGAATTCCTTCCTTATATCTAATCTAAATCTACCCTCCTTCTGCTTAAAAGTGTTACCCCTTATCCTATCACTACACTCCCTGACAAAGAGTTCCTCCCCATCTTTTCTCTAGGCCCTGTTTAAGTACTGGAAGACCTCCATAAGGCCTCCACACAGCCTTCTGTTTTCTAGGCTGAACAACCCCAACTCTCTCAGCCTGTCCTCATAAAGGAGGTGCTCCAGTCCTCTGATCATCCTTGTGGCCCTCCTCTGGACTTGCTTCAACAGATCCATGTCCTTTTTATATTGGGGGCCCCAGAGCGGAACTCAGTACTCTGGGTGGGGTCTCACATGAGTGGAGTAGAGGGGGAGAATCACCTCCCTTGACCTGCTGGTCACAATTCTTTTGATACAACCCAGGATATGTTTGGCTTTCTAGGCTGCAAGTGTGCATTGCCAGGTTATGTTGAGCTTCTCATCAACCAGCATCCCAAAGTCCTTCTCCTTAGGGCTGCTCTTAATCCACTTGTCACCCAACCTGTATTTGTGCATGGAATTTCACCAACCTATGTACAGGATCTTGCACATGGACTTGTTGAACTTCATGAGGTTTGCACAGGCCTACCTCTCAAGCCTGTCAAGGTCCCTCTGAATATCATCCTTTCCCTCCAGTGTGTCAACTGCACCACACAGCTTGGTGTTGTCAGCAAACTTGCTGAGGGTGCACTCAATCCCACTGTTCATTTTGAGAGCAAAGATGTTAGACAGCACCAGACCCAACACTGACCCCTGTGGAATGCCTCTTATCACTGCTCTCCCATTGGACATCAAGCCATTGATCACAGCTCTTTAAATGAGAACATCCAGCCAATTCCTTATCTATGGACTGATCCAGCCATTAAATCAATTTCTCTCCAATTTACAGACAAGGATGTTGTGCAGAAAATATGCAGTCGAGTTGTGTCTCTGGGTAATTTAAAATCCAATTCTTATAGACGTTTGTCAACATTCAGTTTGATAGCATTACGCACAAGTTTTATGTACATAAATATATCTCTAAAAGGCATTTTGAAATCAAAGTAGAAAAAGAATGCGGTTCTTCCTCACTAGGTCATGTAAGAGATAAATCTTTTCTTTATGTCCTTAAGTATTCTGGAAAGCTGATGAAAAGTCTTGGCTTATTTTATCTAATACCCTTATTTTCACATGTCCTGGTTTTGGCCAGGATAGAGTTAACTTTCCTTGGGCTGAGAGGGAACACAGCCAGAGTGGGTCGGAATAGATCACTGGAGTATTCCATATCATGTGATGTTATGTTCAGTATATAGGCATATGTGTGCTCTCTTGCGCACCTTTTTTTTTTTTTTTTTTTTTTTTTTTTTTTTTTCCGGATCAGCATTTCAGGACCTTCTAGTGCAGTCAGATTGCTGCTGGGGGGGTGGGGGGGTGGGGGGGATGGGTTGTGTACCTGTCGCCACACTCAGTGAGCCACTGCTGCATTTTACCTGTTTTGGACTTACTATTGTTACTGTTGTTTTTGTTACTATTAGTAACAAAAGAATTTCTTCTTTGGTCCCTCCCCTGTTTCACGAAGGGGGTTGGGGGGTGTGTGGAGGTGGGGGAGTAATTAGCTGGCCACGTGGTGATTGGCTACTGGGTGAGTTCAAACCACAACACTTTGACAACTCTATTTCTGCTGCAGGAGAAGGAGTAATACTTAACTGCAGGTTCTCCGCAGTAATAAAATGCTGTGGAATCAAATTCTATCATTTGGGTGAAGTCTAATATCAGTCCATGGAGGAAGAAAATCACCAAAGTGATGGCTGAGTAGAGAATGGAAAATGAAAAGCATAAAGGAGAAAACAAAGTCCTTATCACTTGTCTACAAATTCCTAGGTGTTCTGTACTAAAACTTCAGTTAAAACTTCCTGAATAATGGAGGAACTTTTATACAATTACAAATTTGAATTTGTTAATTAATTAGAAAAGTCAGTGAAGATATTAATGTAGATGTTTTTGAACTAATTCTGATGATGAAAATGGAGCCATGACTAGGTTTTAAGTTTTGGTGGAGAATAAAGTCTTTCACAAGCTTTCTAGCTACATCTCTAAGCACACGCAAAATAAATTCCATGCTAATCAAGTAGAACAGTCATTTTAGGACTTAATTCTTCCATGAGATGTCATTTCTATAGGTCAATTTGTTAATTTTCCAAATGTGTTATATTGTTAGTTATTTTAAAAAAGCTTGTTCTCTAGATCATACGGTTCTGATACATGATTGTGTCTTTGCTTTATTTTTCTTTCAATAAAACATCGAGTTGGTTAATTGTGGAAAATAGGAGTTCTATTGGAGGAGCAAGGTATTCTCTTGAATAATGACAGATGTAAGAATGACTGATTCTTGTGCAAATGGCAGGTGATAGTCTTGTTCATGATCTTGGGGAACAAAAACAAATTAAGGTAAAAGACATGTTGTTCAGCAGTCCTAACAAATAGAGCGGAATAGTATTTAGCAGTAAGTAGAAGAGTATATCACAATATGAGAACATAAAGTTACCAGAACATTGATATAGAAGGAGAAATATTCCTTCATAGTGTAGATCATGCTTTCCTCAATTCACATTTCTGAATAACACTGTGTGAAATGCACATACTACACGTTTATCTTCTGTGTTACTATACTTTTATAAAAGATGCTTCACCAAGGGCAAGTCCTGCCTGATCAACATATTGGCCTTCTGTGATGGAATGACTACATCAGTAGACAAGGGAAGAGCTATAGACGTCACCTATCTGGACTTCTGTAAGGCCTTTAACACAGCCCCTCACAACATCCTTCTCTCTAAATGGGAGAGGTATGGATTTGGTGGATGGACTTTTCAGTGGATAAGGAATTGACTGGATGGTTGTAACTAGAGAGTAGTGGTCAAAAGCTCAATGTCCAAATGGAGATTGATGATCAGTGGTTTCCCTCAGGCATCTGTATTGGGATCGGTACTGTTTAGTATCTTCATCAATGACATAATCAGTGGGATTGAGTGCACCCTCAACAAATTTGCAAATGAAATCAAGTTGTCTTGTGTGGTTGACCCATCTGAGGGATGGGATGCCATCTAGAAGAACGTGGACAAGCTGAAGAATTGGGCCCATGTGAACTTCATGATGTTCAACAAGGCCAAATGCAAGGTTCTTCACATGGGTTGGGGCAACCCCCAATATCAATACAGACTGGGGGATGAAGTAATTGAGAACAGCCCTGCAGAGAAGGTCTTGGAGTTACTGGTGGATGAAAAGCTGGATATGAGCTGGCAATATGCACTTACAGCCCAGAAAGCCAACCATATACTGGTCTGTATCAAAAGAAGCATGATAGCAGGTCGAGGGAGGTGATTCTGCCCCTCTACTCTGCTCCGGTGAGACCCCAGCTGGAGCACTGCACCCAGCTCTAGTATCTCAGTACTTCCACAGTACCAGGAAGTGTCCCAATCCAATATTGGGGAGGGTTCTTAAACAATCCCAAGAGTGAGATTAAGACACAAACAAGGTCAGATGCCGTACAACCTTGTAAGCTTTATTTCCCATAACAACTGATAATAGTAACAGGACAGAGAGAAGAAGAAAGAAAAAGTCAGAATAGCTAAGCAAGCAAATGAAAGAGGTGCAGCAAGATTAGTTACCACCACCATGAATCCAGTGGTGTCCTGTTGGCTCAGTCTCAGTGCAGGTGATGGGGGATCCCCTGACAGAAAAGTACTCTGTCCCTTTATCATCCCAGTCCCCACAATCAGTCCACCCATTTCCACAGAGCTCATCATCATATTCTCCACCCCGTGTTCCTCCATGTGCGCATGCCCAGGTGTCCACAGTGGTTGTACTGGAGGGGGGTTCCACCAGCGATTCATTCAGCCTCCGCATGTCCTCCTCGTCCCCCAGCCCTGCGTGCACACGCAGCTTGGTAGATGTTACAAAAGATGTAGTTCCAGCTCCGGCCAGACACTGTGGATTTTTCGGGGATATATTTATCCTCTTCAGGGTGTACTTCTTCATGGCAACGGGATGTTGAGGCCTAGTTTAGGAAGTGGTGCAGTGCTGAAACAGGCAGTTGACATGGTCTGACAGTCTTACACCACCCTGCGGCTCAGGAGGTCGTAATGGTGCAACAGCAATACCGAGACAAAACATCTGACTCAGTCCCTTACAGAAGGACAAGAACCTATTGGAATGGGTCTGGAGGAAGACCACAAAAATGATCAGAGGGATGGAACACCTCTCCTCTGAGGAAATGCTGAGAGCGTTGGAATTGTTCAGCCTGGAGAAGGCTCTGGGAACACCTTTTGCGGGAGAGCTGAGCACGCACACAACCAATGTGATCAAGCAATGCCCGTTTATTACAACTAAGAAAGCACTTCTATAATGTTCTCCCACACACGTGAGTAACATGCAGTACAAGTCCTCAAGATTGGACAGTTAACTTAGCCCACGCTTTGAACCTTCTTATGATTGGATAAAAGGTGCCACATCAGCCTTGCCAGGCTTCCTGCCTTGTGTAACTTCCTCTTCCATCCCAACCCCTTCCGGTGGTTGTTTGTCTCGTTGAGTTTCTCCCCTTCATTCAGGGTCACATCCTTATCGCATTCTTGCTCGGCTGAGGGTCTTATCACAATCACAATCTTGTTCTCACACGGGATTGCTCACATGTCCATTCTCTCACAGAAAGCCCTCTAGAATCCCAACAGCCTTTCTATACTTGGAGATGTTTTAGTAGGGTCTGTAGTGATAGGACAAGGGGTAATGGTTTCAAACTAGAAGAGAGTAGATGGAGACTAGATATAAGGAAAACATTTTTTACAATGAGGGCAGTGAAACACTAGAACAAGTTGCCTAGAGAGGTTAAGGTCAGGTTGGATGGGGCCTTGAACAACCTGATGTAGTTGAAGATGTCCCTGCTCATTGCAGTAGGGTTGGACTAGATGATTTTAAAGGTCCCTTCCAATCCCAACCATTCTATGATCCTATGATTCTAAAATGTGTCATTCACCCCAAACTCATGGGTTATCATAGTCAACACTGTAACCAAGGCATTTATTTTTAATTTCTCAATGAACAGAATTGATCTGTCTGTAATTATAAAGCAGCTGAGCCACAGAGTGACCTGAGTAGCTATTCAATATTTGACAGTAATTTTTAAGTTTTAGCATGGAGCATTTTAACTGTAATTGACAGTTTATGTTGTTAAGCATTTATTTAAGTAATTTCTATGTGATTGGAGGGGAAAAAAAGGGCTGGGGAGTCACACATCATTTTGGATTGGCTTCTCAGGCCAGATAGCTTACTGCTGCTCAGTATTCCTTATTCCTTCAATTAAAAAATGTAAAACTACTGGGAAACCAACCTACTGATTCTTGATGGTTTAATAACCAGTCTAATTATTAATAATTACTCTTTCAGATTTCCTTTCTTGATTGGCAGGTGAGATGCTCCTTTTATTGCCTAGTTTGGTATTGCTGCAAATATTTTGCCATGCTCTGCAATAGAGATGTAGTGAAATTACAAAAGGAAATGCAATTTAATAGCCAGAAACTTCAGAGAAAAGAGATATTCACTCCTGTTCCACGTCTCAATGAAAGTACTGTTATGATTCTGTAGGAAAATGCTAAGAATTAGGGGATACTTTAGGTATATTTTTGTATTGATTTTCTTGCCGTTTGTAATTAACTATGGGTACCCAAGGTTGAACACTTCCCTTGTTCCAGGAACCACTAATACTGTAACTGAAACCTATTCTGATTTGCACACACTCTTTATATGAAAGAGCATTCATTGCACTTTTTATCTTATGCATAATGGGAGTATACACATTACATTTCATCAAATCATGCTCCATTCCCCGGGTGGAGGTAATTCAAATCACTGTGCAGATACCCAGGTATCACTTACCTCTTGTTTGTTCTGCATTTTGCATGGTTTATAAACATTGTGCTGACTTGCTATATGTGCAAATTTCACTACATTTGAGAAAAGGAACTTCTAGAGAAGTAATTATGTAGTAGGTCAGCAAGGTACTTCTTTGTCTATCTCAAATCTTTGATAACCAGAAGTTTGCTATGTGCCCTATATCTGCTCTCACCATTTAATTTCAAAGCCAGTTCAAGATCTCAGTTCTAAGGACTTAACTTCTCTGTACTTGAGGAATGTGACTTACCTTGGAGATGCCACTTTAAACAACAAGCTGTGTTTGCAGTCCTCAGGGCTACAGGGAGAAACTGGAAAAGGCTGTCAAAGGTAAACAAAGCAGTATCATCTATCAGAGTCCCTAGGAGACCTGCTATAGTAATCCTGTGATGGCTTGGTCACTCCCCTGCCTTCCATGAGGCTTTAATGACTTCCTAATAAAGCTACATGCCTCAAGGAGAGACAAATCAGATGGGAAGGGAAGGAGGAAGCTTTCACTATTGCTGTTCTAAAAGGAATAGTCTGTTGTTGCGGTACAGGGCAGAAGTGTAGGTCCACAGGGCCTGCACCATGGAGACACAATGGTATGTTATTTCTACTTCTGTAAAGTTTTAAAATCAATTCTATGCAGTCATGGATCCAGAATTCTTATTTTCAAGCTCTATGTGATACAAGTAGAGGAGATTCTTGGATGTTTGTTGTTCACATTAGTCATGAGTGGAAAATTTTCTCATTTTATGCTTCTGTATCTACTTAACAGTTCTTGCAGGGAAGTCACACATTCTGAGATCAGTGAAAAAGAATTGTGGGGGGGGGATGTTTACTACATACAGAGCAAAAGCAGTAATCAGTGTCTGCTGAACACAAGCCTGGAACTCATTTTCATTGAAGTGGCTGACAAGTAAAGTTTTGTGACATTGGAAAAATTTTCTTTTCAGCTGTTCAATTTTATTTTTCTGTTACCCCTTTTTCATGCAGGTTGAGGATTGACTTTTCAAATGCAAGTACCTGGAAAGTCAATCTGGTAGCTTTGAGAATTTGCAAGGTAGAATTTTAGCAAATGTAGAAGGTCCTGCATGCAATCATGGTATCCAGGCAGCTGCGGTCACCACAGGAGCTAAACTGTATTTTCTTTCCCTGCTGTTTGAAGTGGTCAAAGGAAAGACATAAATTCAGTGCCTGAAATTATCTTCAAGATAGGAGTAACTGAGAAGACCCCTGCAAGAGCTATCAGTGAAGTAAGCAAGGGCTGCAGGGCTTCCTGTATTTGCTATGTTATCCTTTGCCTCAGAACTGTCAAAATATCTTCTGCTGTCTTCCTCATCCTTCCCATCAGCAATTTGTTGATACTAGAGAAGGTCATGGATTTTAGATCATCTTTTAGATGCTCTGGCTGTAAGTGTTCTCCTCAAACATGCTACATGGCTCAGCTGGTACCAGCTCAATTATCTGCAGATCCAGAAGTAGGTCTGTCATGTTAGTGGCTTTCTGCAGAGGTCACTAGAGGAACTGGGTTAACTGTAAGGTACTACCTCCTGTGGTGGTACAGATCCCACCTTGGACCATGTTCTGATGTCAGCACCAGCCAAAATTGTGTTCTTGTCTTGGTTACAAGTGCAGTGGGCTGGGATGATCTGGGACTTTCTTGTCTTGATTACAAATGTAGTGAGTTGGGACAATTAGGCACTTCCTAACTCTACCTACCCCTGCTGCCTAGCGGTGAGTTAGGGTGATTAGGTGTTCCCTAACTATACCTGATGCTCCTGTTGCTTGGGAGCTGTATCTAAAACTCCTGCTGTCTGAATCATAGTCCATTCTCGAAGATACCAGAATTAGCTGACAATAATTGTGGCCAAAATTCAAAAAACCCAAATACTGACCAAAGTCAATCATCTTGCGGTCCTATAAATGTCGATCCCAAATTAGATCCTCTGAGCACTCCACAATCACAGCAGGCTGTGACCCAGTATCCCCTCTGATTTGGGATGCTTCTCATGGTGGATTTCATGTGGATTTTGAAACATAGCTTTCATGAGAATTTCGAAGAATAGATTTCATGAAGATTTCCAAGATCATAAGCTGATAGATGCTCATGAAGAAAAAGGAGTCGAAGATTGTCTGCTGAGAAATGCTGATGAAGGATAATAGTGAGTAAGTCATTACAATTATTTTGCAAAGTTTCAAAGGTCATTTGGTACTAGTAATTTACTACAATGGCAAGGAGAACAATCTTGATCGTAGGCTAACATCTATATCTGTGTGTTTGTTTCTGTGTGTTTGCAATTCGATTTAGGAAAATTTGTAGTGTTGATTATAGGAAATTTTGTTAATCCACTTTAATTTGACTGATGATTAAGTATTGTTAAAAATCATATAATCTAATCTTGTGATTTAACATAATAATGTTAATAAATCTTAAATTGCTGGTCCCTCAGAGTTGTGTAGGATCCATAATCACCCATTCCTCAACAAATTGGTGCAATAACTCAAGATATTTTCTTTACCCTTTATATTAATTCCATTAGACATAAATGGTTGGCCAAGTCTGAATCCATTTGCACCTATAATCCTCTCTGAGAAGGAGTTTAAAAAGCAAGGGGGTCCATTCTGAACCTCATGACTCAATGGGAAGGTCTTCCTTACCTTTTAATGTGTCTGCTCTCTGTGTAAATTGTTTGAAACTGATTCTAACTTGATTTTCCTTTGTATGTTTCTTCCATGTAGTCCTCAGGAAGAAATGAAAGTCTTGACTGTAATAGGTGAACCTTCCCTTTATTAAGTCACAGTTCTACAAATTCACATTAAAATCACTCTTAACTAATAACTTTGTCAGTGATAGTTTAAGTGATTTAAAACACTCATCTGTGACACTTCCACCAGACGATTTTCATGATTGCATTGCATCATGTAGCTGTGTCAAAAGATCAGTCTTAGTGGGAAAGAAAGAAAGAAAGAAAGAAAGAAAGAAAGAAAGAAAGAAAGAAAGAAAGAAAGAAAGAAAGAAAGAAAGAAAGAAAGAAAGAAAGAAAGAAAGAAAGAAAGAAAGAAAGAAAGAAAGAAAGAAAGAAAGAAAGAAAGAAAGAAAGAAAGAAAGAAAGAAAGAAAGAAAGAAAGAAAGAGAAATGTTTTTTGTACTATCACCATAGTGTTAAAGATAAAACTACATCACGTGAATCATATTGACACTGTTGTTGGAAACTGCGGTACCAGGGAGTTTGGATAGCTTATCAGCCTCTCATCTGTTGCCTCCTCCTGCTTCTGCAATTGATTCTTAGCTGTGTGAATCTTTTAGAGTGCAGAACTGCTGCTTGCTGCTACAATTGCTCTGTGTTTCCTCGTCTCACCTACCAGTTTTCTTACCCAAAGTAAACACAGTGAGACAGGGGTAGGTGTTGGACAGCTAATCCATGTGTGGACTCAGATAAATTGCTTTCCTGATACTACTTCCTTGGTCAAACCTGCAAAAGGGAAAAACTTAAATCTGTTTCAGTGTGGTCTATTGTTTTATGAACAACACATAATTAACTGACAATCATTGAACTGTAATTCAGGATCAGTATCAGATATACAGCAAATAAGCTGAAATACTTAATTATTACAAATTTTCATGCTTCTTTTATACTTTTTAAAAGTTTCTCTGAAATTCCCCAGTTACTGTCCCCAGATAGTGGACATTTCAGGCAGTTTTATGTATTTGATCCACATGTATTATTTACACTCACATTCCTAACTTAACAGCTCTTGCTGTCCAGGGCCATTTTGCTAATGGTGGGCAAAGCAAACACCCCTGTAGAACCAATTAATAAAAAACCCAGTGAGATGTGAACTGGCATTAAGCAAGTATTTCTGGTGGGATTTGGGCTAGGTCTGGCAAGAAGAGCAAATAGCAGTAGTCATTGCATTACAAAAAGATGAATGTTTAGTTAAGAAATATCGATACACAGAAAAGGAGCAACAGAAGGCTCAACGACATGGGTACACATTAATATCAAAAATGCTCTGTAGGCTTGGGTGTAGGCATGCTGCCACAGAGTTGTGCACAAGTCATCAGATGATGGTTGGATTTGTCTTACTTGGTGTACTGGTCCTCAGCGGAAACTGAAGGTGAAAAGTATGGCAGCAGCATCCCCAGCGCTAGCATGCAGCACAGCTGTTCTTGGCATTTGAGATGATTGAGGACTTGTCCTGCCAATCTGACAGAGCTGTTTCTTCCTATTGAAAGCATGCACTTATCTCCCCTCCTTTGCTACTCTCCATCAGCAGCTCTTTGCTCCTTCTCCCTCTCTGAGCTCTGTGACAGATAGTTCCAGATGACTTGATGTAGCAGAAAAACTTCCCTGTTTTGACACTGTGACCATGTACTCCATAGGCTACTTCTAAGACATCCCTCTTACAAATTAGTCATTAGATGCATGCTTTTTGTCAGCTGCTCTGAGATCTGCAGGCTAAATTGTTTTCTGGGAGGTTATCTCTACTGACGAAGCTGATACAATACCTGGGGCCAGACCCAGCATTCATCTTCGTCCTCATTAAAAGTGCCTTTTCTGGAAAAATGCCTTCTTCTTTTGACAATGGAAAATCACTCCTGCTGCTCCTGCTAACTAGTTACATTTCTGAAGGTTGTGTGTGATAGATACCAGGCCACAGCAGACCTGTCATCTTTCTTAGGGACTATATTTCCTTTCAAAACCTGCATATTGCGTAATGATCATCTTGCACTTTATGCCTGCAACTCACAGAATCACAAAATTGTCTAGGTTGGAAAAGATCTTGAAGATCATCCAGTGCAACCATCAACACAACATTAACAGTTCTCAGTTACACCATATCCCTCAGCGCTAAGTTGACTCTACTCTTAAACACCTCCAGGATGGGGTCTCCACCACCTCCCTGTGCAGCCCATTCCAACGCCTAACAACCCATTCTGGAAATAAATGCTTCCTGACATCTAGTCTAAACCTTCCCTGGTGCAACTTGAGACCATTACCTCTTGTCCTATTGCTTACTACTTGGTTCAAGAGGCTCATCCCCAGCTCTCTGCAACCTCCTTTCAGGTAGCTGTAGAGGGCAATGAGGTCTCCCCTCAGCCTCCTCTTCTCCAGACTAAACAACCCCTGTTCCCTCAGCCGCTCCTCGTACGACATGTGCTCCAGAACCTGCACCAGCTTTGTTGTCCTTCTAGGTATGAGGAAAGGAAGCTATTTTCAATTATGCTAAAATATGGGGAGAGAACTCTATTCACAATTTTAACAATTGTTATTATCTAAGATTTTAAGCACAACAAAATAAACATGCCCTCAGCTTCATTATCATTAATATCAGCATACATCAGGGAAACTATTGAAGAAATAAATACTAAGGAAATGGCAAAGTCAGATCTAGAACTTCATCTGACAGATCAACTCAGTGCATGAAAAAAAGGAATAGATAGGAAGAAGAGTAAATCAGCTGCTCCCAGTAATGTGATTTCTGCTAACTTGGTGGCAGGGGGGTTGCATTATGTGCAGAAATCAAAGATATTGCCTGCATATCTGATAATCTGATTTTTATTTGCCTTACAAACCACTTCTTTTTCCTTGACTAAAAAGTTCTTGGTATGGGAGAGCCTATACTTAACAGTGTAAGAATTCATTCAGACAGATTTGAAATGGTGTAACAGAGTTGACAATTCATAAATGTTAAGTAGCCTTAAAGAATACAACACACAGTCTAACAGCTCTAATGAAGGTAAAAGATACTGTGATAATATCTGTGTACAGAAGCAATGTATAGTACATATGTACCCTTTTGTGATGAGGTAACTGTCTAGATGGAGAGCTGCTAATGCTGACACAGAGCTAGGCAAAATTTTAATAAGCAAAGTTACACTTCTTTGCTTTTAGAATCTGCGACCTGTAAATAATTTTAAATGTATGGTGATCATGGTACAAGAACTCAGGGGAAATACATTGCTTGGATTTAAAATTATGCAATAGTATTAGCTAAGTTTTGGGAGGATTAGGTATCTATGTATACATGTATGTATGCATGTATTTATTTTTTCTTTATTTTGCTTGAATATAAGAATACTCCAAATTCAGAGGAAAACAGGGGTAAAAACCTGTACAAACTAGAACTGTAGGAAAAACTTCCCACAAACATTTTCAGGTGGCAATTAGTGAGTTCCCATAGATCAATTTCAGTGTGACAGGCCATGGGGATTGCTTTCATCTTGCTGACCTGCTAAGATAAATCTATGTCCCCACATTGACTGGTGTAGGACTATGCTCTGATCCCTTTTTTCTTATTCTTCCAGTAAAGGAGATTCTAAATTAGATAGATAAATCCTGTAAAGTGAAGACAAAATTGTGTCGTGAAAGTTGAATGGGAAATAGTACCTAGGCTTCACAAGCTAAATTACTTTAGCAATAATATAATTTTATAAGATACACTGTCTTCTGTATAGATACATGTTCCGGTTACGACCAGTAAGAGTTAATTTTCATTGGAGTATGCCCAGGGATTTAGGTGGGTGAGCTCGCTCTCTCTCTCGGGGAATTTAACTTGGAGCTTGCATGCCTGCCATCTGCTCTCAGGCCAGTGTTGTTTCTGTGGGGGCAGTCACCATACTTGGTAAGCCACTGCTACATTTTACTAATTTTCTTTTTGGACTCACTATTGTTACTCTTGTTCTCTTGTTACATTTAGTAAATTCTTTCTTTTTATTCAGCCTATGAATCTTCTGCTTTTTGTCCCTCCCCTATCTAACCAGAGGGGGGAGAGGGGGGAGGGGGAGGTGAAGGGTTGGCAACTGGCATCTGTCTGCTGGCTGAGTTCAAACCTCCACAGTTTTTGGAGCCCAATGTAGGGCACCGAGGCTTTTCTTTTTGCTTGAGATAACAACACAATGGGTAAAATGTGGATTGCTTGGCTCCTTAAGATCCAATACACCTGGAATCGCCTGCCCCAGGGGTGGAAACACAGCCCCACCATTTGCCATGGACTGACCCATGCTGCACTGGAACAGGGGGAAGACCCAGAACATTTACAGTACATTGATGACATCATCATATGGGGTAACAGAGCAGGAGAAGTTTTTGAGAAAGGGGAGAAATTAATCCAAATCCTTCTGAGAGGTGGTTTTGCCATAAAGCATAGTAAAGTCAAGGGACCTGCACAAGAGATTCAGTTTTTAGGAGTAAACTGGCAAAATAGACATTGTCAGATTCCAATGGAGGTAATTAATAAAATAACAGCTATGTCCCCAACAATTAACAGAAAAGAAACACAAGCTTTCTTGGGTGTTGTGGGTTTCTGGAGACTGCACATTCCAAATTACAGTCAGATTGTCAGCCCTCTCTATCAAGTGACTCAGAAAAAGAATTATTTTTTATGGGGCCCGGAGCAGCGACAGGCTTTTGAGCAAATTAAGCAGGAAAGAGTTCATGCAGTAGCCCTCGGGCCAGTTTGGACAGGGCAAGATGTTAGAAATATGCTTTACACTGCAGCCGGGAAGAATGGCCCTACCTGGAGTCTCTGGCAGAAAGCAGCAGGGGAGACTCGGGGTAGACCCCTGGGGTTTTGGAGTTGGGGATACAGAGGATCAGAAGACCGCTACGCTCCAACTGAAAGGAGATACTGGCAGCATATGAAGGGGTCCGAGCTGCTTCAGAGGTGATTGGTACTGAAACACGGCTCCTCCTGGCTCCCCAACTGCCAGTGCTGGGCTGGATGATCAAAGGGAGTGTTCCCTCTACACACCATGCAACTGATGCCACGTGGAGCAAATGGGTCGCATAAATCACACAATGGGCTTGAATAAGGAGCCCCAGCTGTCTGGGAATACTGGAAATCATTACAAACTGGCCAGAAGGCAAAGATTTTGGGATGATGCCAGAGGAAGAGGTAGCATGTGCTGAAGAGGCCCCACCATATACTGAGCTACTGGATAATGAGAAGAAACATGCCCTGTTTACTGACGGGTCCTGTCGCATTGTGGGAAAACATCAAAGGTGGAAGGGAGCTGTATGGAGCCACACATGACAGGTTACTGAAGCTGCTGAAGGAGAAGGTGAAATTGCATCAGTTCGCAGAGGTGAAAGCCATCCAACTGGCCTTGGATATTGCTGAATGAGAAAAAGTGGCCGGTGCTCTACCTCTGTACTGACTCATGGATGGTAGTAAATGCGCTGAGGGGGTTGTTACAGCAGTGGAAACGGAGCAACTGGCATCACAGAGGCAAACCTGTCTGGGCTGCTCAATTATGGCAAGATATTGCTTCTCGAATAGAGAATCTGGTTGTGAAAGTACGCCATGTAGATGCTTATGTACCCAAGAGACAGGACACTGAATAACATCAGAACAACCAACAGGTGGGTCAGACTGCTAAGAACAAGATGTCTCAGGTAGATCTGGACTGGCAACAAAAGAGTGAACAATTTCTGGCTGGCTGGGCCCATGACTCCTCAGGCCATCAGGGAAGAGATGCAACATATAGATGGGCTCGTGACCAAGGGGTGGGCTTAAACATGGATGTTACTGCACAGGTAATACATGAATGTGAGACATGTGCTGTGATTAAGTGTGGTAGTTTAAGCCCTGCCAGGACCAGAGACCACATTGCTGTTGTCCCTTCCCCACCGTTGGACACAAGTGGGTCACAAACCCTGGGTTAAAATAAGAAGAAATTTAATACAACAGTGTAATAAGCAATCTGAAAAAAAAAGTAGCAATGATAACAACAATAAACAGTAATAACAGTAAACAAGACAAAAGATATACAGAGAAATATTGCAATGATTACAGACAGCTCTGTGCTCCCCGCCACCAAAGCCGCAAAGGAAAAAGTTCCCGTGCAGCCGCCCCCAGACCTGAGATCAGCATGGTATAAATAACCTGGCTGGAGATCCCTTCCCCCTCTCTCTCTGCTGGGGAAACTTAACCCTATCCTAGCTGAAACAGGACATAATCCACCCCTTTATTCTATACCATCTGCGTCATGTCCATCTGCCATTTAGCAGTTAACAATAACAAAATGACAATTTACAAAGGCACAGCATAATTCATGGCATGTTCTCACACAGAACCAAGTCCCCCTGTGGTACGCATTGGCATCTCCATCGTCCTGCATCACCCACCAGGTACACCCAGGTCCTTGGGCAAAAGCAATCCCGTGGATGGGTTTGCCTTTACCTTTGCCTGGTGCAGGACTAAACCAGACCATTTTCCCCAATATATTCCTCATGCACACCACAGGGACTTTATCCCCATCTACAGCACGTGGAGGTTTTGACTGAGCCGGGCCAGCTCGACTAGCAGATCCTCTTGTGCTGACTAGCCAGGTGGCCTTTGCCAGAAATGTGTCCAGGTCTTTGAAGATCCCACCTCCCAATGCTTTCAGTGTGGTTTCTAACAGTTCATTATAGCGCTCGATCTTCCCAGAGGCTGGTGCGTGGTAGGGGATACGGTAGACGCACTTGATGCCGTGTTCTTCTGCCCAGGCATTTAAGGTGTTTTTTTGGAAGTGGGTCCCGTTGTCTGTCTCAATTCTCTCTGGGATGTTGTGTCACCACAGGATTTGGGTTTCAAGGCCTAGGATGGTATTTCGGGTAGTGGCGTGGGGCGCTGGGTAAGCTTCCAGCCATCCAGTGGTTACTTCCACCATTGTGGGCACGTGGCGCTTCCTGTGACGGGTCTGTGGCAGTGTGATGTAGTCGATCTGCCAGGCCTCTCCATATCTATATTTCAGCCATCGCTCTCCATTTCACTGGGGCTTCACACCCTCGGCATGCTTGATTGTGGCACACGTCTCACATCCGTGGATGATCTCTGCAATGGTGTCAGTGGTGAGGTCCACCCCTCGATCTCGAGCCCACCTGTATGTTGCATCTCTACCTTGGTGGCCCGAGGTCTCATGGGCCCACCAGGCTATGAACAGTTCACCTTTGCGCTGCCAGTCCAAGTCCACCTGAGCCACTCTAATCTTAGTAGCTTGGTCCACCTGCTGGTTGTGTCGATGTTCATCAGTGGCCCGACTCTTGGGTACATGGGCATCCACATGGCGCACCTTCACAACGAGGTTTTCCACATGGGCTGCAATGTCCTGCCGTACTTCAGCAGCCCAGATGTTTTTACCCTTACGTTGCCAGTTGCGCTGCTTCCACTGTTGCAATGATTCCCACAGGGTATTCACCACTGCCCACGAGTCGGTGTAGAGGTAGAGCCTCGGCCACTTTTCCCTCTCAGCAATATCCAAAGCCAGCTGAACGGCTTTCACCTCTGCAAACAGGCTCGATTCACCCTGTCCCTCAGCAGCTTCAGTGACCCATCGTGTGGGACTCCACATAGCAGCCTTCCATCATCAATGTTTTCCCACAATGCGACAAGACCCATCAGTGAACAGGGCATATCACTTTTCCTCATCCGGCAGCTCGTTATATGGTGGGGCCTCCTTAGCACGTGTCACCTCCTGTTCTGGTGACATCCCGGAATCTTTGCTCTCTGGCCGGATCTTAATCACCTCTAATATCCCTGGGTGTCTGGGGTTCCCTATTCGAGCCCGTTGTGTTATCAACGCAACCCGTTTACTCCACATGGCATCAGTTGCATGATGCGTGGAGGAGGCCTTTCCTTTGAACATCCACCCCAGCATCGGCAGTCGGGGTGCCAGGAGGAGCTGTGTTTCAGTGCCGACCACTTCTGAGGCAGCCCGAACTCCTTCATACGCTGCCAGTATCTCCTTCTCAGTTGGTGTATAATTAGCTTCACAACCTTTGTATCCCTGGCTCCAAAAGCCTAGAGGTCGGCCTCGGGTTTCCCCAGGTGCTCTCTGCCAGAGGCTCCAGGTAGGGCCATTCTCCCCGGCTGCGGTGTAGAGCATGTTCTTATCCTCCTGCCCTTCCCGGACTGGCCCGAGGGCTACTGCTTGGGCAATCTCTCGTTTAATTTTTTCAAAGGTTTGCTGTTGCTCAGGGCCCCATTCAAAATCGTTCTTCTTACGGGTTACGTGGTATAGAGTGCTCACAATCAGGCTGTAGTTGGGGATGTGCATCCTCCAGAACCCCACAGCGCCCAGGAAAGACGGAGTCTCCTTCTTAGAGGTTGGTGGGGCCATGGCTGTTGTCTTGTTTATCACCTCCATTGGGATGTGGCGACGCCCATCTTGCCATTTTATCCCTAGGAATTGAATTTCCCTTGCAGGCCCCTTAACTTCCTTTTGATTAATGGCAAAGCCGGCCTTCAGGAAGATTTCAATTTTCTTCTTTCTTTTTTTAGAAAAGGCTGTGTCCCCCCATAAAATGACATCGTCAATGTACTGCAGGTGTTCTGGAGCCCCACCTTTCTCCACTAGTCCATGGCAAATGGTGGAGCTGTGGTTCCACCCCTGGGGCAATCGATTCCAGGTGTACTGGATGCCTCTCCAAGGGAACGCAAACTGTGGTCTGCACTCTGGCTCTATCGGAATGGAGAAGAACGGTTTAGCAATGTCAGTCGTGGCGTAACACTTGGCTGCCTTCGACTCCAGTTCATACTGGAGCTCTAGCATGTCCGGCACTGCTGCACTCATTGCTGGCGTAACTTCATTCAGGCCACGATAGTCCACAGTTAGCCTCCATTCACCATTAGGCTTTCTCACTGGCCATATAGGGCTGTTGAAAGGTGATTTTTGCTGATCACCTTCTGGCTTTCTAGTTGATGGATCAGCTGATGGATGGGGACCAGGGAATCTCGGTTGGTGCGGTACTGCCGCCGCTGCACCGTCCTGGTAGCAATCAGCACTCGCTGCTCCTCAACCTTAAGCCGCCCCACCAGTGAAGGATCCTCTGAGAGGCCGGGTAAGGTGGACAACTGTTCAACCTCCTCCAGGGCAGCTACACCAAAAGCCCACCGGTACCCTTTTGTGTCTCTGAAGTACCCTCTCCTGAGGTAGTCTATGCCCAGGATGCACGGGGCATCTGGGCCAGTCACAATGGGGTGCTTATGCCAGTCCTTCCCAGTCAGGCTCACTTCAGATTCCAATAGGGTCAGCTGTTGGGATCCCCCTGTCACTCCGGAGATGCAGATGGAGTCAACCCCACTGTAGCTCGATGGCATCAGGGTGCACTGTGCGCCAGTGTCCACCAAAGCCTTATACTCTTGTGGGTCTGACGTGCCAGGCCATCGGATCCACACTGTCCAGTAAATCCGATTATCCCTTTCCTCCACCTGGCTGGAGGTAGGGCCCCTCTAATTCTGCTGTCATCTGTCGCGGATGAAATTATTGACACGGTAAAGATTTAGAAAAATAATCTAGATTTATTAATAACTAACAACTATTTGTCAATACAAAATAACTCAGAAAGAAAAGCGACTTATTCAGGTTCTAAAATGACAATATTCACTCTAACTTACTTAACGGTACCTTAATTTATACACATATGTACATGCGCATACACAAACCAGACATATACATACAGAAACAAAGGGGTTTGGGTTCGGTAAAATGAACACAAAAGGGACAAACACACAGGAACAAGGGCAAGGGTACATACCCACACACACGCACACCCCACAATAAACAGGTGAAATAGAAGCTAGCTCAAAGAAAATTTCCCTCTCGAGTTTAGAGCAAATACTCACAATGCCTTGGCATTCCTCAATGGGTGATAATTGAGACTTGAGCAGGGGGACTTCGGCCTGGCCTTCCGTCTGGAGCAGACAACACCTTAAGGGTTTTGGTACCTGAGTGGCGTCCCAGCTCAGGGGAGATGCTGGTCACAGGCTGCTGCGATCCAGGAGAGCTCAAAGGGCCTCTCTGGTGGTCGCAGTTTATAGGATCCAAGATAATTGACTTTTGTCAAATACTGTCTGGTGCCTTCCGGCAGTTGCACAAGAATTTGAATAACATGCAACCCTGTTATTGTTCCATCTGATCACATCCCAACCCATCAGGAGATGATGGGCCATTATAACCTTTTCCAAGCAATTAGGAGGGGCAGGAGCCAGGCTCCTCAAGGTTATCAGTCCTTATCTCCATAGATTGGTGTATGGCTTGGGGGAATGTGGATGGAATCACACCTGGCACCTAGCAGCCCAACAAGGAGGGCAGGGAGGGGTAAGAATTGCACCACCACATCATCACTCACTTCTTGTGAGAATGATTTACTGGTCCCCTCAAGAGGGTCAGACATAACGTTCACCATTCTGTTCTGTCTGGGGGATTTCTGACTGGACACTGGAGCTGCGCTCTTCTTGGAGGACTCCCCTTTTGTGATGGTCTTCCCTTTCAGCTGCTCTACTCGTGCAGCTAGGGCGGCAGTGGGCTGTCCATCCCACCTCCTCATGTTTTCTCCATGTTCGCAGAGGAAAAACCACAGGGCGCCTCGTGGTGTGTACCTTCTGCTGCCTTTCTCTTGGGTGGGGAAACGTTTACTTCTAATGGCTGAGACATTAGCCTGTGCAGGTGGAACGTAGGACATGTCCTCTTCCACTTTTTGGATCCTCTGAGACAGTTCCTCCACAGCTGAGACCAGGGAATGCTGAGATGAAGGGAGATTTCCCTCCTATTGCCGGAGCTTGCCAACCACTCCATCCACTGTTAGAGTGTGGGTGTCTGTCCACCAGGACACTATTGCCAGTGCTTTCGAGTGTGCTTCTGGTGCACTCTTCAGGAACTTTTGCCACATCAGGTGTGTGCAAGGGGCCTGATCTGGGTCCATGGGTGACTGCTCATTATTCACATCACCACAGATCATACCAAACACAGCCAGTTCCCTGAGGTTCTGGCTATCTTTCTCAGTGCTGGTCTATTTGCCTAGCTGACATAGGATATCATCCTTGTAGGGGTGCCTCTCCCTTACACTGAGCAGGAGTCGCTTCCAAAGGCTGAGGGTTTGAGTCTGTTTCCCTATTTCCCTATCAATGCCAGCCTCCTTGGCCAAAGATCCCAGCTGCTTGGCCTCTCTCCCCTCCATTTCAAAAGCACTGGCTCCACTGTCCCAGCATCGGAGCAGCCAGGTGCAAATCTGCTCGCTTCCCAGATGGCTGAAATCTCTCCGCATATCTCGCAGCTCAGTTGGGGACAGAGATCGGACGATCACCTCTGGTCCTTCCTCCTGTTCCCCTGATGGGTCTGGCTCATCCTCATCCCTCACTCTGCGAACTGACTTTCTAGTATATTTTGTTTTCTATATCGGGGTGACTGACACTGGCACTGCCTGGCTCTCTGGCTCAATCTGTGTGCTGGTGGAGGCGACTGAGACTGGCTCTGCCTGTGCCCCCGGTTCAGATATTGTTTGTGTGGCCTTTTCTTCCCCTTGAGGGCAGTGGTTAGTGTTAAAGAGGACATGGTAGGCATGGGCAAGTCCCCAAAACATTGCAGCAATTTGTGTCTCCTGGATTTTGCCAGTTTGGTAACACACCCTTTCTAAGCACTCCGTCAGCTTCTCAGGGCTTTGCATTTGCTCAGGAGTGAAATTCCAAAGCATTGGGGGTGCCCACCAGCTCAGGCCTTTGCCCATCTTTTCCCACACCCCTTGCCACTCACTATTATCTGACCTCGAGGCAGGTTTCCGGGCACTGCTATTGTTAGAGAAATACCATATGACCAAAACCGAAATCAGGAAGACATTCAGAAGGCATTGTGCCACAATCACACTGGCCTGCAGGCTCCAAGGAGGGCTGAAATGCCCCAAAGCCGAGAGGATCTCTTCCCCTGGCTCGCCCACAGAGGGGGTGATACCCCTAACAAAAGCCCAAACGGCAAACAGGTATCGGCCCGCCCCCACACACAGCGATACAAAGGCAGCATAAGCATTCAATAGCCCGTATAACAATATAAGACCCTTTATACATTTTCCACAGATAACAAACACCAGCACTGGGATTATACACTGGATATAAAGATTAATCCAGCCCCACCACTCAAATAAGTGGGGCAGCATTGCAAACATTTTCTTATCAAACAAACACAAATACAAACAGAAAGATAACACCCAACAGATTGCTCTATCACACTCTGGTCAGGGTCTGTCCCTTTTTATTCTTATTTCAGCTCTCGAGCCCCACGTTGGTGCACCAATTAAAAAATGTGCAGTTTTAAGCCCTGCCGGGACCGGAGAGCATGTTGCCGTTGCCCTTCCCCCACCCACAGCTTGTCAGGCTGGAAGTTAGGCACAGATCCAGGCTAAAATAAGAAGAAATTTAATACAACAGTGTGATAAAACAATCTGAATAGCAGCAGTGGCAATGATAACAACAATAAACAGCAATAACAGTGAACAAGACAAAAGATATACAGAGAAATACCACAAAACGGTCAGGGAACAAGCCTGCCGCGTGTGTCGCAACCCCCAAAACCAAAAGCGAAAGGGAAAAAGGCTCCACCCCTGGACCTGACGTCAGTATGTTATGAACAACCCAGCTGGAGATCCCTTCCCCCTCTCTCTCTGCTGGGGAAAACGTGACCCTATCCTAGTTGAACCAGGACAACGTTGGTGTGCCAAAAAGTCTGTGTTGGTTTAGGCCCTGCTGGGACCGTAGTCCACGTTGCTGTTGTCCCTCCCCCACCATCGGATACAAGTAGAGCACAATCCCTGGGTTAAAATAAGAAGAAATTTAATACAACAGTGTGATAAGTAATCTGAATAACAACAGTAGCAATGATAACAACAATAAACAGTAATAACAGTAAACAAGACAAAAGATATACAGAGAAATACTGCAATGGATACAGACAGCCCTGTGCTTCCCGCGACTAAGGCCACGAAGGAAAAAGTTCCCACGCTCCCGCGCCCAGACCTGATATCAGCATGGTATGAATAACCCGGCTGGAGATCCCTTCCCCCTTCTCTGTTGGGGAAACTTAACCCTATCCTAGCTGAACCAGGACACATCCTCAGTAGATATGGGTATCAAGAAGGTGAAAAATAGATGCCTCTAGAGGTAGGCTATAAGGTGATGGGAACTATAGCTTAGGGGTTCCTCAGCACAGATTTCTGCGGTTCTCTTCTGTGCTGGCAGATGTCTACCTTCTCTAATATGGTATGTGACCATGACTGAGCATGTACTGAGTGTACATGTGGCTCATTGTGTTTGTACAGGAATTGGTGCTTGGGAGAGACAGCTTTTTTTTTTTTTTTTTTTTCCTTTCTAGTATTTATTGTCAAAAATGTATATTGGAATAATTACTACAATTTCTCTTGGTTAAATACAAATTTTTGCTAGTTAGAGAATTAAAGTTTTAATGGAGCTAGTCCTGCTCAGCTAGTGATTGAGGAAGTAAGACTGATATAAAGTTGTAGAGAACATGGTAGCTCCATACAGAATAAAGTGAGAAAATGACCTATTATCTGCTCTAACACTGCCTCAGCATCTCAGCAATAGTTTCATTAGTGATTGGTTGCTGACAACATTAATACAGGATGTGTGTATCTATTAACAAATTACTACTGTTGAATATAGTAGGCAAATGGTATCCCACCAGTGTTATATTAATGACAAAGGTAAGTTAATATGTTGGTTCTTTTCCCTGAGAAATCTGTGAGAAGCTTTATAGCTATATCAGTGAAAAATAAATTGCATTCAATGTAACACAGTGAATTTGTTCTAATGTGATACCAGGTCTTCGATTACTGAGACTAAGAAAAACTTGAGCTAGGCCACTAATATGATGTCTTTAGACAACATGTTAATTTCACCTCAAATGCGTGTTTTTGTTTGTTTGTTTGTTTGTTTTAATAGCATGGATTATTGTTTCTGTATGAGATCTGAGTGTTGAAACAGGGATAAATGTCTGACCTATTTTTAAGCTTATTTTCCTCTTACTGGTGCAAAGTTCAACCATACAAGCAGATTTTTTTTTAAAAAAAAATTTGTTTCCTTCTTTGAGTAGGAATCCCTATGGATTTCATGAGGTCTAGGAAAAGCTATCATGTGAAATGAGGGCTATTGCTTCTCTTTTATAAAATATTGATATAGAGAAATGATTACTTGTTTTGAGATTTATTTACTTATAGAAAACTGCTTTGCAACTTATTTACTTATAGAAAGTTATAGTATTTTTTTAAATATTGCTAAGAATCTTGCTTGCCCAGACTGTTCTGTGGAATTTTACCAAGAAGTACTATGTTCATCAAAACAAAGCAGTCCACTGTGAAAATCTACCAAGGACTACAATGTTCAGCAAAATATTATACTTTTGTCCTTGAGTAAGAGGTGGCTCTAACTAGTTGGACTTTTGCTAGTGAGTCAAGATAGCCATATACGAATGGTAGAAGTTCTATTGGTTCTCTTAGATAAGACAGAAAGTAAACCGTCTGAAAAACACTCTTGTTATTGAAGAAATTAGCCAAGGGAATCTGTGCATTCTCTGGGGAAAACAACAAAGTGAGAAAGACTATGAGTCTTCCTCCTAAAGCCCCCGAAGACGGCCACCAGGAGGCAATGCACAGGTGCAAAGATAAACTGCTGACACCAGCCTTTCTAACTAACCCAGCCTTACTCATGCATATGTATGTTTGTGTTACGTAATCCAGTGAATATGGATATCCACACTCTATAAGTTTTTGGTAAAATGTGCAGCGGGTGTGCAAGCTTTGTGGAGAAATCTCCTTGCACCCTGGCGCCGGAGTAAACATATCTGCTGTATAACTCTATTTGAGTTGTAGAGTCTTTTTTCTGCAAATCAGTTTGGCACCCCACATGGGACCCTCTCTGTCCGGCTGCATAACCGGCTGAGAGGGGGATGCTCTAGGTGCGCCCCAAGGCTTCTTTTTCGGAGACTCTCCCTCACTCTCCCGATCTTCACAGGGACAGACAAGGACCATCCATCGGCTGTGGATCGGGTATGTTGGAGAAAGGGGAGACCTGTAAGTCATAAGGAGAAGTTCTACGCTAGGTAAAGAGCCGTTGTGCTCCCCCTGGGGATGGGGTGCGAGTTCCCGGGTAGTGTGGTTGTGTGGTTGTGGGCCTGTGGTGACAGAGAGGTTTTGACACGCTGACCACATTGGTATCCTGGGTCGACCTTTGTATCCTAGTATGGTGTTACAGGAGTGTTGTGGCATTGCCATGTTACCATCAAATGTAAAATCTGGTACCATTTATAATAATTTAGTTGATATGGATCTGGTGTGGATTTGTGGTAAATGATAAATGGCAAATGGCTCATGGTATATGATTTATGCTTTTGGCTTTGATTTATGACTTTTATGATTTAGCAATTGTTGTAATTGTTGTAATTGTTGTTTTGATGTTTGTAGTATTTGTCATTTTATATTGTGTGAGTAATAAGTGTAAGGGGCCTCTTTGTGTGGTTGTGTGATTGTTTCGCATGTGAGAAAAGAGGCGCAGCCCAGCTGCAGCTGCGCAGTGCGGAGTTCTCTGACCCACTGTTCTGTTATCCCACCAGGGAAGCGGCCGCAGAGGAACGAAGCGCAGGGCTCACTCTGTACGGGGCGGGTAGTGTAGGATGAGTGAACATTCCTTAGTGCAGAGCCCTAGTGCCCGCCCATTGGGTCATCGGTGCTGCTGTTTGTTCGGGCTCAGTGTTTTAAGTGTCACAGGTGAAAGATCTCCTCTAGTGGGAGGCAGTAATTCTGTGTTCATTGTTGTCTTGAATTTAGGTGCATACTCTGTGGGGAGAGTGCTCCTCTGTACCATCTGCCTGAGGGGGATATTGTCAGCTTAATCGGGTAGTGTGTTAAGGTCAAGTAGATGAGATGGGAAGAGGCTAGAGTGGGGCAATAGTTAGAAAGATCCCCCTGGGCTGCATTGTAAAACACTGGAAGGAGATAGCGGGACCTCCAGGCACAAGTGCAAATAAGAAGACCTTTAATGAAGTATTGCAATCAGTGGTGGCTCCTATATAAATTGGATGAGGGGGAGAAATGGCCCCTTAATGAGACCTTGAATTCTAACACCCTGCTGCAATTGATGCTGTTTTTAAGGAGGGAAGGAATGTGGGATGAAGTCTCCTATGCAGACTTGTTTTTCACCCTCCGAGACCATCTTGAATATCAGATAGACCGTGGCCTGTCACCCCCATGAGATCCACTAGTTCTGGCACCGGAAAGAGAAAATAAGAAGGAAGGGAAAAAGAAAGGGGCCGAAATAAAGGATTTACCAAAATACTATAAACCACCAGTAGGAAGCCAGCAGGAGGAGGATGAAATTTTGGAGGAGCCAGAGCCAGGCTCCCCCCCCACCTCACAGCCCCGTATCGGAGACAGAGATGGGAGAAGCAGCGGTGGTGCCGGCTCCTCTGAGAGGCCGTGGGGCTGGATGGGGCCCTGTCAGAATAAAAGTCTTGTTCACTTCCTTTGATCTTGCAACTTGGAAAAGTCTAGCGAAGGGGTACAGAAATGACCATGGTAGGGTGACTAGGCATTTTCAGTTTCTGATGAAACAACATGATCTGGATTGGAGTGATATACAGTTATTGGATCACACAACAGAAACTGAAAACCAATATTAAAAACAGCCCAGGATCTGGCTACAAATAACCTTAGGGGTAGAGACAAAGATATAAAAGATCACTTCCCCTTACCGGATCCATACTGGGACCTCGACAGAGCAGCCCATATGAGACTGCTAAATGCATATAGAGATTGGATTGTAAGGAGCATGGAGCAGCCTATACCGAAAGCAATTAACTGGTCAGCCCTATGTGCCCTTCAGCAGGGACCTAAACTAGCAAAAGATCTGGAGCAATGGGAGTGACCACATGAAATCGGGGAAGTCCTGCAGTATGTAATCTATTAATGGCCACAGAGACTGAAGAAATGTGCATTACATGGACTATTAGTTTATTAAATTTTTGGGGACTTAATGGCTTCTGAGTCTCTCCACAGAAAGCTCCAGTAGCTCAGCAGCGAGTAACCTACCTTGGATATGAGGTCACAGCTGGTCAACGGACCCTAGGAACTGCAAGGAAAGAGGCCTCTGTCAGACCCCTCGGCCACAGACAGCTAAAGAGCTCCACACGTTCCTAGGAATGACCGGATGGTGTCACCTGTAAATATATAACTATGGACTCATGATAAAATCCCTTTATGAACTGTTAAAATAAAATCTGAAACCCCTCATTTGGAACAGAAAGGCAGACAGAGCATTCCATCAGCTGAAAAGGAAGCTGATGGATGCCTCTGCTTTGGGTTAACCAGACATCACTAAGCCTTTCTGGTTATTCTCCCACAAGAAACAGGGAATAGCCCTAGGGGTCCTGGCCCAAAATTTAGGGCCAGATAGAAGGGCAGTGGCATACTTCTCTAAACAACTTGATGAAGTAAGCAAAGGATGGCCTAACTGCCTGAGGGCAGTAGCAGCAGTAGTCTTAAATATCCAGAAAGCACAAAAATTCACATTGGGTCAGGACACTGGCTTTCACCTCAAAGGTACCTGAAATACCAGGCCCCTCGTAGTGGAACAGGATGATATAGAAATAGAGGTTACTAATATTGTCAACCCAGCTTCTTTTCTCTGTAGAACTACAGGAGAACTAGTGACACACAACTGCCTGGAAACAATCGAAGCAGTTTATTCCAGCCGGCCAGACCTCTAGGAGGAGCCATTAGAGGTCGCTGATGAATCCTGGTATACAGATGGGAGCAGTTATACTTGACAAGGTATCTGCAAGGCAGGATACATGGTAACCACCGAAGATCAGGTAATAGAATCTAAAGCTCTTCCTCCAAATACCTCAGCAAAAAAGGCAGAAAGAATAGCTCTAACACAGGCACTGGAAATGGCCAAGGGTATGAAAATTAATACATGGATGGACTCTAAATAGGCCTTCACAGTGGTCCATGCTCATGGGGCAGTGTGGAGAGAAGGAGGACTCTTGTCTGCACGGGGAAAACATATAAAGCATGCCAAAGAAATCCTCAAACTGCTGGAAGCAGTGCAACTACCTGAAAAGGTGGCTATAATGCATTGCAAAGCTCACCAAAGAAGAAATTCCACCCATGAACTGGCAACACTATGACAGATCATGAGGCCAAAAGAGTGTCTGAGAAAGGTGAAATAGAAGTGCAGTCTTTGATCCCAGATGGTAAAATACAAATTGATGGTGAGCCTCAATATTCTAGGGAGGATCAAAAACTTATTGGAGATCTAAAAGGAAACAGAGAAGAGAGCAAGTGGACAAAGACCCCTGAAAGTAAAATAATAGTACCATCTGCACTACTATGGGCTATAGTGATCGCAAAACATAGAAAATCGCACTGGGAAGCAGAGGCCTTATACAAATATCCTCATCAGCAAATGTTGGCCGAAATCTGTATACTACCATCAAACAGGTGACACAGCAGTGTGAAATCTGTTTACAAAATAATCCTAAAACAGGTCTAAAGACCTAACCTGGGCGAACAGGGAAAGGAAATTACCCAGGGCAACAATAGCAAATTGAATTTTTCTGAACTCTCAAGAAAAGAGGGGTTTAGCAGACACCTTTTCCAGGTGGCCAGAAGCATTCCCTTGTTGAACTAATAAAGCCCAAGAAGTAACTAAGGTATTGTTACAAGAAATAATACCAAGGTTTGGGGTTCCAGCAATAATATCCTCAGATTTGGAATCACATTTTGTAGCAAAAATTGTCCAGCAGATTAGTAAACTTTTAGGAACAGACTGGCAATTACATACCCTGTGTAATTCACAAGCCAGTGGTCAAGTAGAAAAAATGAATCATTTAATTAAACAACAAATAGTAACACTAGGCCAGAAAGCTAAATTGTCCTGGCCCCAAGCATTGCCCTTAGGCCTTCTAAGAATCAGAACCAAACCCAGACAAGCAGAAACATCAACCCAGCTTGGAGATGAAATATTTTAAGTCTACAAAAGCATCTGCGAGAAATAAAGAAATTGGTCCTCAGAATTGTCTGGACGGGCCTGTACACAACATTAAACCTGGTGATTATGTATATATCAGATCTTTTTCAGATTCACCTCTGGAACCAAAATGGGAGGGTCTGTTTCAGGTGTTAGTAACTTCCCATACAGCAATCAAGATTAAGGAACAGACATCCTGGATACACCACACTAAAAGTGAAGAAGGCCCCTAAGCCGAAATAGAAATCGGCACCTGTGGGACTGCTAAAGATTTGCATCCAAAAATGGTGACATGGGTATAAGTGCTTAAAATTTTGCTGAACTGTAATTTAAAAAGTACTTGGGAAGGGCCTTGTTCAGATGCTTATTTTGGACATACAGGAAAGAATCTACTGGGGATGAATTTAGCAACCATTCTAATATATGACAACATGCCAATTTGAGATTTACCCTAATGAAACTGCAGAGTCTATTATAATTTACATGGGTATGGAATGTGTTTAAGAACCCGATGTAATTTTGTACAGGTAGATAACCTTATAATAGATACAAGTAATCATTTGAACTTCTGTATCTGCAATTTTGTTAGTCTTACAGGATGTGATTTCAATTATACTGCTCCTGTCACAATTTATCAATTGTTAAGATCTAATTATAAATTAGTCCAAGATTGGCAACCCCCACTTATTGGAATGGAAGAAAACTTTTGCATCATAAAAATTTAATTACTGTCCAGCATGATGCAAAAAGAATACATCAAGTCATTAAACGAGTGAAGTCAGATAGAAGACAGTACTAGTGGGATATATTTACAGGCTATTCCCCATTAGCTACCAAAATCTTAAATATAACCAAATATGGACCTTACAGACAGTAATAAAATATAACAAACCCCTTTTGACCGCAAAAGAATTTGCTTAGGGAAAAGAAAAGGGGGGAATTGCTACAGAGAAATGATTACTTGTTTTGAGATTTATTTACTTATAGAAAACTGCTTCGCAACTTATTTACTTATAGAAAGTTATAGTATTTTTTTAAATATTGCTAAGAATCTTGCTTGCCCAGACGGTTCTGTGGAATTTTACCAAGAAGTACTATGTTCATCAAAACAAAGCAGTCCACTGTGAAAATCTACCAAGGACTACAATGTTCAGCAAAATATTATACTTTTGTCCTTGAGTAAGAGGTGGCTCTAACTAGTTGGACTTTTGCTAGTGAGTCAAGATAGCCATATACGAATGGTAGAAGTTCTATTGGTTCTCTTAGATAAGACAGAAAGTAAACCGTCTGAAAAACACTCTTGTTATTGAAGAAATTGGCCAAGGGAATCTGTGCATTCTCTGGGGAAAAAAAACAAAGTGAGAAAGACTATGGCTGCAGGCAGATGTCTGCTCCACTGTGGATGTCCATAGGCTGCAAGGGCACAGCCTGCCATCTCACTATGATCTGCAGGAAATCACTCCTCTGGCACATCCTCCTTGTCCTCTTCCCCTCCTCCTTCTTCTTCTTTTTTCTTATACTGACCTCAGTTTTTGCATAGGTGTAATCCTCACAACTCCCAACACCTTCTTCCAGGTTCCCGTTCCTAACTATGTTATCACAGAGGCATGGCCACTGTCACTAATTAGCTTGGTCATGACCAGAGGTGGGTCTAACTTGGAGCCAGGGGAGCTTCAAGAAACTTCTCTCAGGGGGCCACTGCTGTAGCCCCTTCCCCTGCTACCAAAAACCTCTGCCACAAACACAAACCTAATAGAATGCTCATAGAATTGTTCAGAGATTTAAGAAATACTATTGCCATTTTTTTCAGAAAATAAATGAAATAACAGGGAGACATGAAACTTCTTAAGGTTTCATGGGATGTATATAACTGAACCAGGACCAAATGTATATTCTATATATCTTGTTGAGGAAATCAAGATTACAGGTAGTGCTGTCATTGTTGGTGCTGGGAACCTTAATTAAATGCAGCTGGTGTTACTGGTGGAGAAGTACTTGGGCTGCACCTTACTCCTTACCATATGACCCGGGTGTTCAGTCTCATTGATCTGGCCATCTGGCTTATTTCCTGTGAGTTTTTGTAGGTGCTGCAGGATGTTGGATCTGAGATTTAAGTGGTAACAACAACAGCAGTGTTACTGCATTTTTATTCACCTTTTACTGCATTATCTACTTGTGAAACTCATTGGATGAATTAGATCTGGTTAGGTTTTCCTGACACTGCTTTAATTTATTTAATTATCAATTCATCTGCTGTTATTTTTGTCATTCCCCTAAGGAAAGAAGGAAGAGCTGTTACTCCTGTTAATCCTTTGTTTTACTCAAAGTGCATTTTTGTTCTAAGCATTGCTCCTTCTTCTGCAGTAGTCCCTTCACAATATTTTGGACAGAAGCAAGTCTGACAGAGCCCTGCAAGGAAAGAGCCTAGTGCAGGGGAGCATGAGGAGTGCAGACTGTGATTACTTGCATCCCCTCCTGAAATACAGATCCTTGCACAAATCATTCATCAAGTTTCTGTGGCAGCACTTCTCAGAGACGTGAACACACTTTATTTATTATTATCAAGCCTCAAATATCTAATTTGTTTTCAAAGAGCTTGGGAGATGTTTTAGTACTGCTATGTAGTAGTGCAGAAAAACATATGCTATTGTTTCTGAGGATCATTTTCTCTACTGGGACCAGGACTGCAATTTCTTTAGTGTTCCACCATTAAAACATCCTAACACAGGAAGAAAAAAATCTTTTTATCAGTGTGCTGAAGTATTGCTGTACTCCAGTGAATATCAAAGACCTCTTCATGAGCGCTGACTTGGACCTACTATCATTCTTTTCCATGGACAAGGCCATATGTTTCTTCCGTTGATAAATCTTTCTTCTGGAAAATTTTAGCTTTCTCGTTCTGAGCATACCACCTAGTTGTTTCTGGGAATAATGAAATAGTGGGAGTGAAGGTCTAGCTCCATGAAAATTTACAGAACTTTTGTTAAGAAATTCAGAGGAGCCAGGATACTATGTTCTAAGAAAGACTGATAAAAAAGTGTTTTCAGACACACTTAATAGCAAGCAGTCAAATGCAAAATGCACACAGTTTGATACTGAAATGCATTTCCTTATCATAACCTTGTGGTGTGAGCACAGCTAGTATGATAATTCTATTAATATACTTGGAAGTTACAAAGTTGAAAAGTATATATAAAATATGTATTTAAAATCGTTTCATCATTTTGCCTGGTGCATGTGTAGGCAAGTTCTTGACTGTTGTTCATATAAGACATGGGACTTAGGAATAGGTTGGGGCGTTGCACAAATATGTTAAAATCTATATCAAATATTTTATTCAGATGCCTCATTTTTTCTTCCCTACCTTCCTCTGCATTTATCATTATATAAACTAACCTATATATGAAATGAAGAAGGATCACTGTTTTCTCTCACCATTTTTTTCTGTACTGTTTTATTTTATTGTTTGCAGATCAGATCCTGCTTCCTTGTACAGGCTCCAGGAGTTAGTGCATGTAGAGTTCTGCTACTGCTACAGTAGGCTTTTTTTTGGGCTTTTGCCTTAAATTACATATTGTCTTTTTATTATAGTCACATGTATTTTTCAAGTAAGTGAAAATTTTTAGTGTGGCTTTGACAGCTTCATTAACTGTCATCGCCAAGAGCAAAATAAGCATAGAAGGAATCATGCTTCATCACTTAAGGTTGTTTATTTAGATCATATTTGAGGTTTATGAGGGATTTTTCTTGCTTCCCTTTTTGTAAATGTTCTACTTCTAGATCTTCCCATTATCTCTTGAAGTTTTAGTGACCATGAAAATTGTAAGTAAACCTATTTCTCAGTATTTCCAAGAAATATAGTTTCATTCTCATTTGATATGGGTAAACATTCCAGTTTCTGTATCACAAAAATATTGACTATCACAGAATATTGACATACAGTGCATTACTATTTTATAATTCACATGCATATCAGTGTCAATATCTTAAAAATGTTTGAAAGACTACAAATGTTAGAATGTTCTTCTCATGTGACAAACCTCTCTACTGAAATGGTGATTTCAGCTAGTGAAATGGAAAATACACTGGAAGCTGAAGATTCTCACTCTTACATGCTCAGTACTACTGTTGTGGGACATTGAACACTTGTCGGACAGACCTGTTAACTGCCCTACATGGTTGGTTGTGGTAGATATCCATCTGTGAAGATACTCAAAGCCCAGCTGGGCAGGGTCCTGGGCAATCTGTTCTAGATGACCCTGCTTGAGCAGAGGGGTTGGAATAAATCTTGGTAGGTCCCTTCCAACCTAAATGATTCTGCATTCTCTGAGCAGTATTTACAACTGTTCAACAGTAAGAAAAACTTTTGAAATCACATGCAGTAAAGAAACACTGTCTGTCAATTTACATGTGGTATATGTCTTTAGCTTCCAAGTCAGGTAGTAGATTTGTCACTATTGTGATTTCTGTGCTAAAAATAGGTGATTTATTTTACTTGGTGGAATAATTCTGAACGCTGCTTTTGTTTGTTTCCATTAAGGTAGACTTGTTGTTTAAGCTAGAAGTCAGAGCTGTTGAGAGTCTTGGTACATTGTTTAAATGAGTTCTTTCTTGGACAAAACTTACACTGAAAGAAAGATATTGCTTATATTTACAGGGAGAAGAGATGCTGACATTTACTTGTTTGCTATGGAAATATTAGTATGGAGAAAGGAAATATTTTGTGTACAAATGTGTTTAGAGAAATGAGCGAATAAAAAATTATTCAGCCTTAACCAATGTGTGCAATTTGCGGGAAGAGAAAAATACTTATAATCTTGCTAACATTGGAGTTGTGTGTTACTTTTTATTTGACAGCACAGCTGTAGGATTTTCTTGTCTCTGCCAAAACCTCCAGCTGACATTTATTTTCCCCCCAGAAGAGACAACTTTTGGTAAGATTTGAGCCCTGAGCTACGTCAAGTGATTACCCAGGAATTAAGTGTGTGTGATAGCAATCGGTTTTTGTGTGTAGTGCTATATAGACAACCTGCAGTCTGTGCATTTATCATAGGCACTCTCAAAGAATCTGTAGATGTTGCATAAGAATAAATCATACTATTCATGAACCTGACTGCTTGTCTTGAATGCAACCAGACCTACAGCATACGGGCTGTTTGCGCATCTGGTGTCAGGCCTATAGTTACAGCCATGATTAGCATACCTATTAAGAGATAAGTCCAGCCACCCCTAGCACCTCTAATCTCTGAAGACCGGCTAGAATGGAAGGGGATTAATCTCTTACCAAATGAATTCATCACCTTAAAAGCAACAGTGGTAAATATTTATGTTAAAGTGCTGTTACAGCAAGGAACAGACTGGAAAGCAGTTTCACTCAACACTATGTTCCCTTGTTAAACTCAATTTTCTAACAGACAGTCACAGGACACAGAAGCAGTTAAGTTGTCCAGTAACAATGAGATTCATTGTCGAATGAATGATGAGAGGTGTACCATGCTCTTCTCCCATCTATCCTAGGGTTTTTCCTTCTTTACCTCCTCATGACTGAGACAAAGCATCTTGGTTTGTGAGTAGATATGAGCAAAGGTTTTATAAACATTTTTCTTACAAAAGCAAGAATCACTGAGAGAATAAAAACAATTCACAGAGAATTTTGACTGCCTGTAAATACTGTGCAACATTTAACTCTTCTGGAACCCCCTTTCTGCCAGAGGCTTGTTACGAGGTTAAAGAACATTATTTAAAATGAAAAGCCCACTATGTGAAGCCAAGTTGATCACTGGGAGCATTTTGTACAGTAGCCATGACTTAGAATGAATTATATACTTCTCTCTCCTGCAACCTGCAGTCTTCACTGTAAATGTAACGAACACTACTGACTTTTACATTTTATCTATTTTTGTTGTTTGCCTTGTAGTAGCAAGTGGCAGGCCAATTAATTTTTTTTTTTTTATTATTATTATTATTGAGAAACACTGCTTTTGATGTTTTCTTAAATTTCTTTTCAGCAAGTCTGTAGGAAATTAATTATACTTTACTTTATGCATTATCAATGTTTTTCAACATTGCTGCCCTAATTCTGAAAACATTGAAGATGTGGATGCAGATTTTGCACTTGGTTTTTAGTAGAGTATTTGAGACTTGAGGTTGTTACCATGTTGACTTTGGAACCATGAAATACTGAAGTTTATGAGGATTTTGAAACTAAACAAAGGTGACTTCTGCCACTGAATCACAGATATTGCTAAACAGAACAGTCTGTATTCTGAGATGTTGAGGAAAAGTGAAAAAAGAAGAAAGAAGCATTTGTACCACATTATTAAAATCTGGACTATAATATATCATACCTGCTAAGCAGGCTCTGACATTCTTTTCTCTAGTAATAGCGCAAAATTTATTCTTCTTTCTATGTTGTAGGCCAAAATGTCTTATTTTTTGTTAGTGAGAATAGAGTAGGTCAATGTAACTTTTCGAATGTGCAGACACAGCTGAAGGTTGGTACATTTGTAAAAAGAACAAAGCAGTCTGAAGGTAAAAAAGTAATAAATAAAAGAGTTGGGGCCTATTCTAGGACAAACTAAACAAACCATCTCAAGACACAGCTGCAAAACACCTCAACAGACCTTTGTGAGCATGCATATGCACTGAGGTCAACCAGCAAACATGGTGAGGAAGACCACCAATGATCACCAGAGGCACCTTGAGACCACCACGCACCAAGAAAGAGCCTGCATATTTAGGATGCAAATACTATAACTAGTTCCAGGAAATCTAAAGCATATGTAACCCTCTTCTCAGAAAAACTACGAATATGTATGATCACACTGTATATTATCTGCCACTTAGAGAGCTTGGATGTGCTCACTTTTTGAGAAGCTATTCACCTGTGTGCCCAGTGTTGCAATAAAGAATGCTTGCTTTCTAAAACTCCACAAGACTTAGAAAGTTTCTCTGCTGGCTTTCACAGTAAGAACAGGATGTAAACTTTTTTTTTTTTTTTTTTTTTTTTTTTATCCAGGTAATGAAGCACAGTAGTAGTTCTGGAGGTCTCAAGAGGAGATATGTGTATAGGAATTTATGATCTGATGAATATTAATGCTTTCTGAAAGCAAATTTTCACTCTGCAAATGATAGTGCTTTCAATAATATAGACTAGGTGTTTGGAACTTGGACAAATTTATGCATACACAGGATAGAGCAGGACTTAGGTTGTAGTGGCAGGTGCTGAGGTATTTCAAAAGTCTCAAAACAGCTGGAAGATTTTCTGAACCGTATGTGCAGCAGTATAGTGACAAAAGTGAAGGAATGCAATGACAGTAAGGGGAAAAAATAAAATCAGGTTTGTACTTGCTCTTAAACATTTAAAAAAAGCCTCTTGAAAGGGCTAAGATGGGTAACATTTGGTTGGGAAAAAAATAATTGAAAGTTTCTCAACTGACTAAATAATCAATTTGACATTATTCAGTCACAAAACATGACTAACACTGCAATCCAAAGATTGTGCCTCCATTTGTATTTGTTCATAGATACTGATCACTGATTAATGAGGCAAATGTTGGTACAATAAGATCATAAAGTGATCATAAAGACCTGAAGTCAGCTATGTTTCAGAACAGTCTTGAAAGTCTGGAATGAGTCATGAGGACTTAAACTGAAAATTTTTGGCATAAATAAATGAACGTGATCCAATACAGGGAGCATCCAGTATTTTTCACATGGAAGCATCCAGATTTAAGATTCAGATAACAAACATTGATCCATATGAGTGGGCACAGGCTGCTTCACAACAGAAAACAGAAATGTTTTTCTTGCTCCAGTGATGCAAAGCTATCTGCTTTGACTCTGTTTGAAAGTGACACAATTCAATAGCCACATAGGTAGGAGAAAATGCATCCTAGATGAAAACTGGACAACAGTGGGTGAGTATTCAGATGGAGGCATTGGTCCCCGCTCATTAATATTCAACAGTGGCAGCATAGATTCTACATTATTAGCTGAAGATTGTGTTATGGAAGTCAATGTTTTTACCACTTGTCTCTCAGAATTATATCTCATTTTACGAATTTATTTTTATTTTTTATTTTTTCCCAGATTTATGCTACTTTCTTTCATGGTTTTAGAATTTTTTGTTGGGTTGTTTTTTGTTGGTTTTTGTTTTTTTTTTTGTGGGGTGGGGTGGGTAGTAATTTTCTTAGACTTCAAATATATTGTGTTGTACGTTCATTGTGTTGTACGTTAGAATCTCTTGGGAGCCAACACAGATGTGGTACATAATAGTCACAATATTCACAATATTGACAGGGTAGAAGAGGATATTTCACTGGGACTGTTGATAGATGTACTTCTGTGGTATTTACAGTAACTGTCTCATGGTCCCTAGTTGGAATTTAAGATGTGTGTTATGACCCATAAAGTCCTAAATCAGGAATTAAATCCCTTATGCTGTTCTGCCACAGCTGCTACGAATTGATACAAGAGATATGGTAGTTGTCAGGACATTACCCATGAAAGATTTTTCTCTCATCCTTAGTCCAAAGTAGTCTGAAATTTGCACATTTCTGGGAAAGTCTGCAACAGATGTGTGACACGCCTTTTTGGAGAAGAGTAGAGGCAGAGGCAGGATGAAGCAGGCTTCTGCCTGAGATTTGTGGATGACACTGAAATTCACTTGAGATCTTAAGTGTAGTCATTGTTTGATTAATTATTTTAGACTGTCAAGTGACAATAAATGATATAATCATATCTCAACAATAGAACCTTGTTAATTGATAACTGGAGAAGTATCAAATGCTTTATTGTTCTTCCAGTGTATTGTCATATATCTAGCTTTTCCTTAGAATAATAATCAAAATTTGATAACAAACAATGTACCAAATCTACAGAGCATTAGAACAAAAATTTATCATTCAATGTAAAGAATAATTTCATCTAACTTACATTTGTCAAAAGTGTTAGTGCTTTCATACAATGTTCTTCATCTTTTCTTATTTGCTTATGTGCTGATCTACAGAGACAGGATAACTTGCAAAGTGAGTACTAGTCAATATTATGGAATAATAATTGTTCCACTGTGCAGTTCACAGCTCTCAGAAGTGCAGTTGTCTGAAGTTAAATTTCCTCACCTATAAGAATACAGTTACTTACAAGATTGTAATCAATTAAATCAAATCTGGTTTAAGCTACTATGGACACATTTGTGGTTGGGTTCTGATTTTGTAATGCACGTATTTTATTCCATTTGAAGAGTTGGGGAAAACATACAATTTCCCTATCCATGTCTGAACAAATCCATAATAAAATTCCTTCATGCAATGCAAGCTGAGGAGGAAATGAATTGGGTTGCCTGGCAGTGTTAGGGAAACAGAAGCTGTCAGACATATTTCCATATTATACGACCGAAGCAAGTTTTGCATTTTTGCCTCATAAATAGAAGATATCTTATTTCACAGTCTAATTTTAGAAGAACATGGATCACCGGAGAGTAAAATTCCAACAGGCAATGGAAACATTCAGTAAGTCTAAGGCATTCAGTAAGCCTGAGGCACTATACAAATATATATATAGTATACATATATATATATATATTCAAATATTACATGAAAAACAGAAACAAAAGCTAGCTAGCAATTTACCCCCTCTCTGAGACAATAGTCCAAAAATGAGCTGGGTATGGATATTTCCTGTATCCATTTTAGCTGGTAAAATGGGATTTCTTCTGTATAAGAACAAGGAAGTAAGTCCTAGAAGCAATAGATGTGGTTTCATAGTGCAGCATTGGATCAATCTAAACATAAATAATTTGGGGGTTTCATTTAAGTCATTCTTTGTCTGTAACTAAGTATATGGTTAGTCTCTGGGTAGCCTTGGTGAAAGAAAAAACCCTCAAGAGGTCAGTGGATTGCAATTTTTGAAAATATCAGACTCACAATATTCTGAAACGGATGAATTCTGACATGTTAAAAAAAATTAGGATATCACTTTAAAAAAAATCTGGTTTGTATCATCTTTTCATGGATTAAGTTAAATATTGTTTAAGTTGACCTTGGAAACTGACCGTTTCTGAATTATTTGTTAAGTAAATAAACTTGCTAAAACCATGAAAAAAAAAGACATTTATTTTGATATTATTTTGATATTATTTGACTTAATCATCAGTGATGTTGCATGTGTTTAAAGTCTATTTTGCTTTAAAAAGCTGAAAAAATCAAAATTAAGATGAAGAAGTGATTTTAAGAATGTTTTGCAACAAAAATGACACAATATTTCTTGAAGACATTATATTCAAGGGTAGGCTAGTGCAATAAAAAAAAGGTATTATGTCTCAGTGTGTATGTTTAAAACACATTTATTATTTCTCAACTTTTTGGTGTATTTTGGCAACTCTCTTCTTAGAACTGTAATATTTGATTTTTAATGGCCATGCATTTCAGCTAAGTGAAAGAACATACTTCAAAGCCTCATAGAACAAAGCTAATACCCTCTTCTTTAGGTGTGCTGGAATTCAGTCTTCAGGAACAATGCAGGGTCTGACAAAAAGTAACAGGATATTGTTAATTACTACCAGCATGAAAGGTGTCTTTGTAGTAGAGGACTTCTTACAAACATAGCCCTTTATGTCTTGCTCATATTACAGCACATGCATTTTTTATTTGCAGATTGTCAACACTGAATAAGGTGTTCTTACTCCTATCACAGAAGGTACTCCTGATTTTGTCTCACTCAGGGTATTAAGCGCAGTTCCAGTTAGGTTACAGTTTCATCACTAGGTGGGATTATTGCTTACATATCACTGGTCACTTTCAGGCTACCAGGAGTGTTTTTCTGTAGGATACCAGCATGTGCTCATTACCAAATGGGAGGGGGGCAAGTTCCAAACAGCTAACTGCCTTTAAGTCTAATGTAATTAAACCTATGTAAATAGTTTAGGACTGAAACTTTTGTTAGTCGTTTGCATATTATTGGAACAAAAAATGTATTAGGTTAAAAGCACTTTATCTAGTAATGGTTCATCTCCTATTATATTCTGTTTCTGCTTTGGCCTGATTCTGCCCACACACCCCCACATGCTATAATCATCTGCTTGTGAAATACCTGCAACTTTATGGTGGGTGACATCTTACAGAGCTGAGATTTGTTTCATCCTCACAGCTGTAAATCTTCCCTCACCATAAAGAGATTTCCTTGCAATCTACAACTACTTCTATGTTATTGTTCTTGAAACTGTTTTCACTCACTGCTTTGTCTGCACAGCACTTAGCAAACAGAAACATATCAACCAAAATACAGTATTGCTTGGCTCACACCAGAATTTTTCAGAAAATTACTCATTTCCTCTTGATAATTTTTACTAGTTTTTCTTTAAGCTCATTCTCTATAATGCACACGATAGCGTATATGCAACTGTAACATATTTGTAAATGTTCAAGTCCTTCATCTGTACTCAATTCACCATGGATGTGATGGCTTTTCAGTTACAGAATCTGGAACACAGAATTTACATAGCTCAAGCTGTACTGCTTTGCTCTCCAGCTCTCCAGCTGTGCTCAGTCTGTTGGCCAGAGTAGTAGCTAAAGTATATATTTATATCTTAATATTTGACTCAGGATTATGAAAGAGTGTCTGTAATCCCTTTTCTTCTTAGATAAATGTTGGCATTTAAAAGTATAATAATGAATATCATCTGCCAAATACAATATATTTTATTAGAATCTGGAAAATCATTATGATGATGAAAGAAAAAGGGAATTCATATACAGTACACTCTAACATTTGTTTATTCCCGATACTCTGAATGTCTGTTGGGCTATTTTCAGAAGTTGTTTGTAGAATTGACTTTATATAAAGTTTTCAAAACAAGGAAACTAGTGAATAGAGCTCTTTCTATTACTACAGAAAAACTGGGAAGTGTTTTTGAGAATACTTTGCATCACTTTAAATTTATTTATTGTTATCTGATTTATAGTTGTGTCTACTTCCTTAAGGTTGTTTGCTCTATTTTGTTCACAAATTTTGGTTCTCACTTTTTAGGTTAGGAGAGCAATAATCTTAGATATCACTAGTGATGTTTACATGCCCACTTAAGCCTGGTTTCAAAGAAACTGGAGTAAAAGATTGTGGAGTGGTTAGAAGGCAAGGGACATATTGTGAGCAATCCAGACTGAATGGCTTGTTTGTAAATGTAGGCCACAGCTGTGGTAAAGGACATAACAAAGGTCAAACTAGATGGAGAAACTGCAGATGTGGTAGAAAGAAACTGCATACACAGCAAAAAGATAAGGACTTTGGACTGAGGCAGCAAGAAAAACAAGATGCCAGCATTCACAGGACCAGGCACTTGGACACCATGCTGAGCCCAATCGTAGAAGTTAGAAGGGCACGTGAACACATAGTCTCAACTTATCAGCAACTAGAAGCTGGAGCGCGTACTTTGTACTAGGGTATAAATTGCTGTGTATCCCATAATAAACTGGCATTAACCTGATCACACTGGTCCTATGTTGTGTCTGAGCCTTCCGTGGCAAAAGATGAATACAATATAAAATTAAAGCTATAGATTTTGAACTTTTAATTCACAGCTTTCATCTCAAGAATAAGCTAGAATAGTTTTTGATATATGTGCTATAACTCTGCAGAGATACATTGAACTTTTTCCTGTATTGGAGAACACTGTTGTGTTATAAACCAGACGTTACTTCCATATGTCTGTATCAAATTATCTTTAAAATGGCAGGCATGATAATTTACTTTAATAATACCACTGCTGCCCTAAAATTCTCCTGTTTCTTTCTATTACAGTTAATTTTAAAGGTCAAAAGGTTTCTGAATCACTCTTTGGAAATGTAAGGTGATCTGTACATCTGAAAATGCTTTTTTATCAAATGATGGTATGAACAAAATGCTTTGTCCTTTTCACTGACCTTTCATTTTATTCCATATTTACACAGTTTGATAAAAATTTGTTCATAGTTTATGGTTGCATCAGGGCTAGTTTGCCAGCTTTCTGAGACCAGTATTCTATTGCCTTGTACAGACTCAGAAGAAAGTGTCCTAGTGACCAGGGTAGCTCGAAGTTTCAGTACTAAGTTTACCCTCCCTGGGAAAGTTTTTGATACCATCTGTCACAGGTGAATTATTAATAAAAGTAATAATTATGAAGTTTTATTTATTATTTATGATTAAACAGTGATCATATGACAGTTATTCAATGATTGAATGATAGTTAAATTATAATTGAATAGTGATTGAGCAATAATTGAATGGTAATTAAAATGTGATTCAACAAAGATTTAACAATAATTAAGTGATAAATAGGCAGTGGTCAAGCTGTTACTTAATGAACTTCTAATAATTAAGCTATAGCTGGATAAATAAATATCACTAGCATGTAATATACAATAACATACAAAAGCCTAATATAAAATGTTTCTTACCTTGTTATAAGTTATCAGATGCTGGGTAAGGGGTTTCTCAGCCTCGAGGAGTAACCTTGAGAGGCATCCCTGCCCGGGGAGCAGATTGTTGCCATGTAGCCTGCTGCCATACCACAGAGCTCAATAGGATCAGCGGGAGGACTGCAAATACTTAACAGCATGAAGTGTTTGACTCATAGTCAAATCCCACTTTGGTATATGTACAGGTGTTCAGCTGTAGTTTCATGCAGTTTTAGTTTTATCTAATCAAAGTTCAGGCTGTTACTGTTAGCTCCTGATAAGACATGGCCTAGATTTCTTAGTTCCTGAGAAGAGATGGCTAGCACAGTTCTCATGGTTTGCACAACAGGGCTGATTTCAGCCAGGTCTCCTTGTTAATGATGCCTGAACTAAAGTGCTGTTCACCCAGCTGGCGTGAGGGCATTCATCACACTACCTGAAGTTGGTAGTCTTCTATCTACAAAGCAACAATTTACTAAACTTCTTGGAAAGAAATAGCCTCAGATTTGATTATGTAGGAAAAGGTGACTGCACTTCCACACCAAGGTCTGTCATAATTTGAATTTCCATTTGTGCAAATTTATTAAAACCCACTACATTTGTGCAAGAGGAATGGTGTAATTTTTCCTAGCACATAATGGGACTGGGTTATGACTTGTCTGTACCTCCTGTGAGGAGGAATTTGGTCAGTTTTCTTTCCTTGCACAAATTCCTTTAAGGCAGTAACAATTATAGTTGTCCCTGCAGCATTTTTGGGGTGTTGGAGCTAGACATACAAAAATGAGGTTGAAATGGGCTATGAATATGTATTTGCAGGCTCTGTAAGGAACTGGTATTCCTGAGACAGATCCAGATTCACAACATTTCATTGCCCTAGCATAACATTAAGTCTTAAAAGCATCAACTAGTACTTCTGTAATCTCAAAATTAAAATTTGGGTTTTTTGAAACTATTATATTCTATTCTAATTTTCTAATGCTGAGACACATATGAGGAATGTCCTAATTCTCACTCTTTGAGAATTTGTGATCTGAGGTTTCTTCTACTTATTTCTGTAACAGACAGAATGCAATACATACACAACACAGATTTCTTAAACCAATCCACAGTTTGTCAGACAGCTGACCAGATACCACTACTTTTTTTTTTTTTTTTTTTTTCAAATTACGGGTCATATATTATTACAGTTTTACTGTTACTCTGTACTGATGTGAAAAAGAACAGGTGGAATTCTGAACAAATGAAGAATGGAAAGTACAAATAAAAAATACTGTTCAGTATATAGGTAGGTAGGTAGGTTTTATCTCTCTGTCTAGATGTAATCCTTATTTCAAGGTTTTGTATATTTTTCTTTTGAAATTTATTTGATTTAGGAGCCACGCAACATACATTCACAGGTAACAAGGAATAGAGAAAGTGGCAATTTTTTTTGAGAAACCAAGGAATATAGACAGTATTCATTGGAAAATCTGCCCTGTGCACACTGCATACAGGAAAGTCTATGTTTACCACCTAGCAATACTGAGATTTCTCAGAAGACCCATTTTTCACCACCTCCTTCTTATGAAAGTGCAAAGAAGTGGACTTCAGCAGAAATACTTCTTAGCTCCTTGACAGAAGTGAAGCGGTTTTTATTAGTGTGGGCTATTCCTGCACTCAGTACCCAGTTTATCTACTTACAGTGGATCTGAAAGTTATCTTTCCTTGGCATTAAAAGGTGCATCTAATAATATTTTTTATTGTTTTCTGAATTATTTTTTTTTAACTACCAAATAACATTTCACAGACTATATATACTAATATATGGTATGCTGGTTTGTTTATATTATCTGATTAAGTCCCTGTAGATTCTGCATGAAATATCTTTTTAAAAGTGTCTTTATTCTGCAAGCAGTATTATAATTACCATTACCATCTATTTATTATAATGTATAAATTAAACTTGTAAATAGATCGTTTGACATTCTTATGGTACTCCACAGATGAAGAGAAGACAAGCTTGGTTTCTATAGAGCTGTGTTATCTTCTGTTTATATGAAGAGTGCTCTCAGGTAGTCATTGACAGTAAAATAAAAATAATAGTAATAAAAAAAAGCTGTATATCACTTGCTTGTATTTTTAAAGAATAATAAAACCTCCATAAGAACGTTTTAAAGACAATACTGTAAGAATGGACAAAAGTACTGTAAATTTTCTGAGTACAGAGAAGAGTGAAAAGCAAGTAAAGATGAATTGCTGTGTTTCTCCATATTGGTGCAGGACCACTGGTTTTATGCTGTTCATGGAGAACATTTGTAAGTGGAGGTCACTTTTGAAAGTTAAAGCTAATAACTCCTACTATTGCAAAGACGAGCTGAGGCAATTCTCTGCTGCAAATTTTTTGCTCTTGAGGAATGTGTGGGTATGCAAAAAAAAAAAAAAGCGCTTTTGTTTCTGTTTCTCATTCAGTTATATGAGAGATGGAGAAAAAAGCTGCTGGATATGTTTGAAAAAGCATAAAAGAAATCTATATAAACTTAGGTTGGTACATTATGGGACTGGACTCTCTGAGTTGGTCTGCTCAGAGGAAATGCTATGAGAAGTCTGTCACTCCAGACAATCAAACTCACTTTTTTCTTGGCCATGACCTTAGCTTAACACTGGATAGCAGTAATTTCTTAAGACTGACTTCTGATGTTTTCTGACAGCTTAATTTTTCTAATATCTTTTAAACTAATAGTCTTAAGTGCAATTTCAACTTTCATTTTAACAGCAAAATGCCTCTTTCACTCAAATTCTAGATTCAGTCCACAAGCAGAATAGTGTTCTGTCTATATATTTGTCAGAAAATAGTAATTGCTCGAATTTATGAAACTGTAAAGGGCAATTTTAATTTGTTCACCTTCCACTTCTTTTGAGAACAGCTCAAATGGGGCATATCATGGACAGCTAATTTTCCGTCACCAGAATTTCAGTCAAGTCACAATTCAGCTAAAGTGAGACACATAAAAAATTAGACTGAGAAGTGGATTTCTTTCAAGAGCTTGAAGACAGAGTGAAACACAAGGAATTTCTCTTAAAAACCATACCTGATACTATCTGATATCTCCAAAGTGTAATTGGCACTTTCACAGAAGAATGTCTGTGATGAACTTCAACTTGAAGTTTGGATTCATAGGTGTGTTGAGGGAACTGTGAAAATAAGAGCATTTTCAATCTTTCTGATAACTTTCAAGCAGCAGTTTGGGCATTCTGCATTATTATGGCCTTCAGCTTTTTTTTCTAACAAATTTTTAGGTACTTTGTGTCATGCACAAGCTTTGAAGTCTGAAGTTATGCAAGAAGCTAGATTAGATAAATAAGTCAGCTGTCAAATATAAACTTTTTTCCTCAAAGTAAGTCTGGAGTCTAGGTAAAAAGTGTATTTTTAAATTAGGCTAGAAAAGCCAATAAACATTTTATAAATATTTGGCTTATTTCTCTTTATATCTCTTACCTTTATAACTGGTTGTGTTTAGAGAGACGTTTCATGTACCACACCTTACTTGATTTTTATACATGAGCTGGTACCATGGTATTTTCCTAGATTTGACTACCATGGTGAAATCCTTTACATATTGACTCTTTCATTGCTATGCTAGCAAGAAGTGAGGGGAAGAAATGTCAAGTATGTGGAATTAAGTTATGGCTCTCTATTTCTTTGATACATGCTTTTCACTCTGTAAAGGAGGCAAATCCATAAACAAACTACATTTTTAGGGTTAGCAGGAATGTTTATGCTTCTTAAGAACAGCATATTGTGGCCTTACCTAAAAACATACTATAAACCAATCATTTTTGTATAGGTTACAGTGTTGTAATGTTCTATGTTCTGGGGCATACTTTACAATTTTTTTCCATGCTTTCAAGCCAACTCTGTTGTTAATTAATGAGAGAGGGACTGAAAAACCTGTAAAGGTAACCTTTATATATTTGTGTAATAAAATAATCAGACAGTTGATCAATAGACCAAACTTGCAGCATGTTGGGAATTCAGTACATTCACAATATTCACACTGGCATGAAAAGTGTGAAATACTCTGTGTAAAGTAAAACTGAGCTGCTTTATTTCATTAATGCCATTTCTTTATTGCATGTACAATAATATAATAATGCAATTTTCTAATAATATGAAGTCATATAAACTTGAAAGTCATTATGCAGTCATGAGCTGGCCAAAAATTCTTTTGTGTATAGTCAGAGTTAATCCATCCGGAGAAGGAAGTATAGTTATAGACACCATGTATGTCTGCATTTTTTTATTTTAGATATTTGGTACTGTGTGAAGACTGCTTAGTGACTTCAGTATTTTGATTTAACAACAAGAGGTGATATAGAAGAAATGACATTCAAGTACAATCTTGACTCCAGCATTACTGGAAAGCAATAGGAAGCATTACTAATCTCTATAGAGTGAGGAAAGATAAATTTGATGAATTAAGGTTTCATATAAATTTGCAAAAGAAATAATAGTGACAATGGGTGCATATGCATTTATTACATCCAAAAAAGTTAAAAAAAAAAAAATTAGTAAACTGTGCAAAGCAAATGGGCAATTCTCAAGGTAAACCTGAAATACCTATGATTGAAGGGCAGAAGGAGTGCAAGAAATAAAATCTGCTTTGACTAATGTAACAGCAAGATTAGATTTTTAACAAAAATCCCTTTTTTTTGTTAATAGTTTTCCAAGGATAGAAATAAAGATAATTAAAACTAACAGAAAATACTAAATTAAAGGAGGAGTCAAAATCTGTTGGCCATATAAAAATTAAGCAGGAATAAGACTGAGCTATTATGTGGTTTGACAACCTACTTCCACATTCCTGTATTCAGTTTTGTTGTTCCAAGCATACTTCATCTGTCTACCAAAAAGTTTGAATATGTTGCAGATAACCTGAAAGATGCCCACTTTTGTAGGCTTTATTTCCTGTCAGGACCAGGTTAAGTAAATTTGAAATATTTTTATATTAGTATGCTAAAATAATTAGACTGGTTATCTACAGGCAAATAGATAAATATTAAATACACATTTTAAAAAATACATCTGGTTCTTTCTTTCAAAACTAAGTAAGCATTTACATAAATCTTATAGATCTTCACATCTGTTTAAAGAGCTAGAATACTTTTCACTACCGATTACTAAAGCTACCAGGTACCTTGATAAATGAAGGCATGACTGTGGCTGCAGTAGCCTGTTTACTGTCCATATGTCACTGATGCAAACAGGGAATCATGTCTCTTGACAATCAGATTAGAATGACACTAACTAGGGACCAGTTAATACCTATTAATTTTTCTAAGTCTTCAGTCAATAATACTACAAATAATGTACTAAAGCAGCAGCTTATATATGCAGAAATCAAGATGTGTAATTAACCTTCTTTTATTCAAATCATAATTGGTTATCTGTACCATGGACTGGAATAACTTGAAGCCTGTCCTCTGAGGAGACATTCATTATGCCTTTTTATTAGTTTATATGTTGATTTTTGACCAGGGTATAAATATATATGTTAACACAGTAATATTTTAGTGGCTGTACAAATCACTTGCATTCAGCTTTCTATCAACCTGTTACTTTGATTTTAATATATAAAAAAATTTTTTCTTCAATACTAGACATAAAGCAACACTAGTTAATAGCACAAATATCATGTTGTAGCCAAAAATACTTTGTCTTTATTATTTTTTTAGCAATAAATGCGAACATCATAATGTTCTGTGTAGGAAAGTAGCTTCTGTATTTTAATTTGCAAATATTTTACTTCTGTCAAGACAATCTCCCAGGCTTTATTTTTCTGTTTGTTTTTCAAAGCAGCTAAAACACTTTAGTAGGGTCAACATCAAATCAGAAAGTAAAGACAGAACAAAACCTGCATGGGGTGAGGGTAGGAAGAATTATTCATATTTTTTATTAAAAAAAAAAAAAAAAAGAAAAATAAAAGAAGAAGAAGAAGAAGAATTCTTAGTGCTCCAGCAATTCAGAAGTCCTTTTGTCACTATCTGTAAAACCAGAAATCATCAGTATGAAGAAAAGTGTTCAGTGATGTAAAAAAAACCATGTAAGAGATCTTTATAGAAACCCTTCCCCATGTAGCATATGTACAGTGTCTGGAATTATGGGCCTAATAAGGAAGAAATACAATTTACTTACAAAATTAATTAAAGAAAATAATTTTCTTAGAGAAAACATCTCCAAATAAACCAAGCACAAGCAAAAGACCTTGATATCACAGGTATCATATGCTACCATGGGAATTGCTTTCAGAGGGTTATCTGTAAGACTGAAGAATTACTTGCCTTCAAATAAGACAAAATTGAAGAAGGGAGACTAGTTTAATTTCCTTCACAACTGATGAGAAAGAAGCATTTAAGCAAATGAAAGATAAAGGCTACCGTGAATGAAAGCACCCATGAACAGTTTCATAAATATGAGATGATTGCTTCTACATCAGGAAGAAATGAAATCCAGGGAAAGAATTTTCTATGTTATTCAGACGATCTTATTTTATTTTTAAAAAGTTAGATTTTTTTCTGAGTGACTGTAGACTGCAGAGGACGGAGGAAGCAAGCAGCCGATTCAATGTGAATGATAGACCAAGCTTCAACTTTATTGAAAGAAATCACACCTTATATAAGCACTCTACAATAATCATGCATACTACTCACAAATCTATTGGATACATGTAAAAGGCTACATTATAATATCCCAGCCCCTTGTGGCATTTCAGGTATGTCACAACATCTTCCTTCTTCCGGCCTGCTTTCTTTCCCAAGGTTGTTTACTATCATACTCAAGGCCATTGTGTACCTCAGTTTCTCTCTTTGTTAACATAACAGTCCGTTGTTAGCATAACTGTACCCTGGTTTTTTCCTCTGTTTACCTCAGATGGCTGCAATCAGCTCCTGCAGAGACCCATGGCCTTGCTCTGCAAACCATTCTCCAACAGTAGACAAATCACTTCATGTGAATTCCAAAAGGGGAATTTCTTCCATTTATTATCCTCAATTTTTAATATTGTTCAGAGCCCAAAGACTAGTTTTTATTTATGCATGGGGATTAGCCAAATAAGGAGAGATTTGAGAAAGACCATCTCAAAAATACATGATAACTGAATAATTAGGACATTACCTTGGAAGGCGGGACATTTTCATTCAGGATCCTTTAGAGATAGCTGGAATTTATACCACAGTTGTTCTTCAATCCTGTGTAAAGGACATGTGGCATTACTGCCATCCTGACTGACGGAGGCCTGTTCAGATGTGAGCCTCCCAGATCTTCCAGACATGTTTTAGGGGATTTGAGATTATTTGATTGGCTTTGCAGGAGTCAGGGAACATGACACACTTGGGTTTCTGGTAGGGCTTAGGCTTGTGACTCAGCACTGTCAGAAAGTAGGCTGATATGGTGGCCAGATGGAAACATTTAGGTGAATGTTAACGGGTGAAAACACAGATGTGTGAGAAAGTTCTGTCCTTCAAAGAGACAAGAGTAGCAGTACCTCGGTTTTGAGGACAAGGATTTGAAATATACATCCTCAACTTATCTATGGATATAGCCTAATTTTGTTTCTCGATCCGTATATGTAAATATTAGTATGGCATATCTTATAATATGACGTTTATGAAGAGGACAAATGAATTAGGATTTGGAAGAATTTAATAGGTCATGTGCTGAAGAGCACATTAGAAAGGCTTATAAATAGATTAAACAACAGCACATAAGCATTTAGCATATTTGTTTTGTTAATGATTGCATTTGTGTTGGGTTGTGAAATGGTCTAGCTGCTTCCTTGAGGCAGTCATGGAACAGGTCATGCCAGAGCATTGGCTGAGGGCAGCTCCAGCCCAGTGAATCAGGCATCTCCCCAGGAATGACTGAGGTCAAAGCAGGAGTGCAAGCCAGAGAGTCAGGGTGATGATCATGAACATCTCTGAATTGTCCTATTAGCTTCACTGAACAGCTACACTTTCTGACAGTGGATGATTCTTGCATCAGTAATAACCTTAGCACTGCTTTCTATGGTGCTACAGCCTTCCTACACTCTACAAATATAAACAGAAACTGAGGTACATACTTTTGTAGACTAGGAAAGAAAAGCTGCATCCCATCTTAGTACTGAATTGTCTTATATCCTTAGAAGAAAAATTATCATTCTTAGGGTGGCTATTGCTATGTCTACTGGCAGCAAAAAGCTAGTAATGAGCTAAAAGTATTTAATCTGAACAGGAATTATAGTTGTATCTATCTATCTATCTATCTATCTATCTATCTATCTATAAATACTATATAGTTATCTAAAAGGATTATAGTTGTATCTCAGTTAGACAGGAAAGCATACTGGAAAGATTCTCTTGAATGCTAAAATGCAGTCTCACATTTATAATAAACTGAAGAACCAGATCTGAACTATGAAGCCATGCTGAAATATTACATAATCCATATGCTTCCTGACATACTACTTCTTCCTGTTTGTCTAGTGAGATGAACGGCCCTCTTCATTCTTGAAGTTCAGCTATTGCAATGCTCAAAATAACATTTGAATATAAGTATTTTGTATTATTTTACTGATTTAGAAGTTTTGCCTGTTCATATACCTTGCTGAGGATGTTTTAACAGATTAATCAACAAGGACTGACTTAGGCTAATGGCTTTACCTTCTGTGAACAGCGTATGAGGTTATTTATGAGATGAGAGAGAAAAGAAAAAGCAATTAGTTGGCACTAAAAGAGATAAGAGAGTCTGGATAACTACATGACAGAACTGGGCTGTATTACTGAAATATGGTTAAAGCATAAAAGAAAATCAGAGTACATAGTGTAGAAAGAAAATAATAGACATTTCTAAAAACGCAGCACATTTTCTTTTTGAGGTTTAGAGGGAGTTTTGCCAAAGTGTTTTACCAACTACCATATAAGCTTGAAGGAAAAAAATCTAATCATGCAAGAAGCAAATATAGGGAATCTCATATTTGTTTCAAAAAGAAAATATATATGCACACACATGCATACAAGATACAACTGAGTTGCTGAATGGTGATTTTCTTGGAAGAACATAAAATGGAACAATACATACTGACACCTCAGGATATGTGGGGATGAATTACTTGAGGTATGACTGGAACTTTGCCATGACATAGTTGTTGCTTAAATTTAAGTATGTAAACATTAACTACTTAAGGTGTAATGGCAAGATAATAGCTAACAATAATACTTGTATATTTCATGCATATTTCTTGCTTCCTTCTTGGTGAGGATGTGTGATGCTTGTTCCTTGGCCAATATGTATTCTGGTTTTACATTTTTGAGAAAAAAACCACCCTGATTTATATTATGATACTTTAAATAGCGGTAGTTATTTGTTGTTTATGATAATAATGGCCCAGGTGGCATCTTTTTGAACTGGAGGAAATATTTGCTGATACCAGAGTAGTTATACTCCATAACTGATAGAGCATTTGTATGACATCTACCATACAATTGCAATAGGTTCCCAAAAGAAATATGATGCATTCAGGAGGCCTGATTAAATTCAGGGGAATCTTTGCTTGTCTTGTGGAAAAATTTAGAATCTTACCCAGGATCTCGAAAAGTACTGAGGTCACTCATGACACAGGAGCAGGGAGGATCATTGCTGTATACAGAACTTTAAGGAAAAAAAGGTCTGTGGAATTCCCAGTGCCATGGGGGGAAGGAAAATAGTATAACCCTTGTTATCTCTGTGAATGAATGTAGACAGATTAGGTGGTGAGTTCTGAAAACTGTCACTTCAGATAAACTAATGATAGAAAAAACATGCAGTAAGAAATATAACACATGCAGCACAAAATTTTATGTGTGTCTACACATGTGTACACACATTCACATATATTTGATATGGTGCACTTGTATTGCCAATCAGATAAAATTGTATCAGATGTAATCTGTTGCTTTTGCATCCAGGTCTGTTTTAAACCTTAGAATTTATTTAGTTTTCCTTTTGGTTTTCTACCATGCATTTTCTGTTGCCTTGCTCAATCTTCTTCTTTTCTGGATCAGAAGCAGATAAAATTCATGCCTCAGATCTGTGGTAGCCCAACTGTAACCCTCACCCATCTATTCTCATGTGTTTTCACTCTTCAGGTCAATTTAGTTTCAATCCTCAGTTTTCTACTCAAACAGCTTGCTGCTTCACACCAGATCTGCTAACCTTGTAGATTAGTCTTTTGTGCATTGTGCTGCATTGAAAGTTTTCTTGAAGTGTCGGCAAATTATGTCCTCAACTTTTACCCTGCTAATTCTTTGTATTAGCTATTCAACAGGTTCTGTATGATTTATTATAAAATCTCTTGCTTTTCTGAGTCTATGCTGTGACTATTTCTAAAGAAACTATGCCTTACTAAATGCCCTTCAATCATATTCCTGGTTGGTCCTTTTTGTATTTCTGTAAAGTGAAGCCAGTCTTACATTTCTTGAGTCTTAAGTTCTCACCAACTTATCTAGTCTTTAGGAAACTCTTACATTTTCCACATTATTCGAGATGTATTTTGTAAAGGACAGTGAAACATGACAATGACTAATAGTTTTTCCCTGCATTCAGAACAGTGAACTATAAAAGGGCCTGAAAGACCCTCTTCACATGGAATCATCCAAAGTTATGTAAAAATTTGCAGAATCACACACAATCTCACAGAATCACAAAATCACAGAATGTTTGAGTTTGGGAGGGAGGTCTCCACAGCCTCCCTGGGCAACCTGTGCCAGTGGTTGGTTACCCTCACAGTGAAAAAGTATTTCCTGATGTTCAGCTGGAACTTCCTGTGTTTCAGTTTGTTCCCATTGCCTTTTGTCCTGTCACTGGGCACCACTGAAGAGTCTGGCTTCATTTTCTCTGCACCCTCCCATTAAATATGTTAAGGTAAATATATACGTTAACATCCCCTTGAACCTCATTTTTTCCAGGCTGAACTGAGAGCTGAAAATCCCAGCTCTCTCAGCCTTTCCTAATAGGAGAGGTGCTCCAGTTCCTTCATCATCTTAGCAGCCCTTCACTGGACTTTCTCCAGGACATCCATGTCTCTGTTGTACTGGAGAACCCAGAACTGAACACAGTACTCCAGGTATGGCCTCACCAGTAGAGAGGAGAAGCATCACCTCCCTTGACCTGTTGGTAATAACTTTGCCTGATGCAGCCCAGTATACCATTGGTTTTCATTGCAGCAAGGGCTCATTGTAGGCTTGTATTCAGCCTGGTGTCCAAGAGGACTCCCAGATCATTTTCCGCAAAACTGATTTCCAGCTGGGTAAGCCCCCCAGCATATATTAGTGCATGGGTTGTTTATCCCAAGACTTTGCACTTCATAATGTTCCTGCAAGCCCACTTCTCCAGCCTGTCAAGGTCTCTCTGGATGACAGAACAACCTTCTAGTGTATCACTCCTCCCAGTTTGGTGTCATAAGGGTACACTCTGCCCCATCATCCAGCTCATTAATTAAGATGTTAAACAGGACTGAACTCAGTATTTACCTAGTGGATACACCACTAGTCACTGGGCTCCAGCTGGCCACTGATCGCCACCCTCAGTGCCCAGCTGTTCAACCAGTTTTCAGTCCACCTCATTGTCTGCTCATCCAGTCCATACATCAGCAGCTCCTCTTTGAGGTTCTTATGGGAGACAGTGCCATACACCTTACTGAAGTCTAGATGTTCTCTGAAAACTTATGAAAGTGTAAAAGTATATACACCAGATATTACTTAATTTTTTTAATGGACGGAGGAACACATGTACTTTCAAAGAAGTCAAATTTATTTGTATTTTTAGTACCTCTATAAGAGCTTTCAGTACCTTCTATAAGAAATAAATAACATTTTCTTAATTCATGACAAGGTTTGACCCTGGCCAGCAAGTAAGCACCACAGTTGCTCGTTCAGTCCTCCCTGCTCCTAGTGCAATGGGGAGAATAATAATAATAATAAAAAAAAAATAAATAAAAAAGTAAAATGTGGTTTGAAATAAAAACAGTTTAATTTAATAATAATAAAAATAAATCATAGAATCATAGTATGGTTCAGGTTGGACCATAAAGATCATCTAGTTACAAGCTTCCTGACACAGGCAGGTACACCTTCCCCTAGATTAGCTTGCTCAAAGCTCCATCCAACCTGACTTTGAACAATTCTTAGGAGGGGACATCTACAACTTCTCTGGACAACCTCTTCCAGTGCCTCACCACCCTAACAGTAAAGAATTTATTCCTTATATCTAATCTAAATCTACCCTTTTCAGCTTAAAACTGTTACCTATCACTAGACAACCTGAGAAAGAGCCCCTCCCCATCTTCCTGTAGGCCCCATTTAAGTGCTGGAAGGCTGCTATAAGGTCACCCTGGACTCTTTTCTAGGCTGAACAACCCCGCCTCTCTCAGCATGCCCTGACAGGGAAGGTGCTCCAGAGCTGGATGCAGTTCTCCAGATGGAGTCTCACAAGAGTGGAGTAGAGGGAGAGAATCACCTCCCTTGACCTGTGTGGGAGGCACTGGCCTGTCAGCCTTACACAGCCTCTGAGAAGCAGCTAGGCTTTGATGGAAAACAGGCCATGGAAGATAGATAAGAAACGGCTGAGTTGTGCCAAGGTGTCAGGGAAAAACAACGGACAGCTGCAACACTGAACTGTGAGAAGTTACCACCACATGAGCAACGCGTGAACAAGAAGGTGATTGGTCTGAACAGTGCATGTTACAGTGGTCTTGTGCTGATAGGAGAAAAAGATGATAGCTGTCTAATAGCTGATTTGCTAATTATGAAGTAAGAGCTTAAGTGAGAGCATGTGTACTACTGTAATAATAGAGGGTCTTTCTTCACTTCAATGGAGATTCCATGCCTCAATTGCCACAGACCTGCTAGCCACACTTTTCTTGATGCAGCTCAGGATTTGGCTGGCTTTCTGTGATGCACGCGCACATTGCTGGCTTATAGTGAATTTTCCATCCACTAATTCCTACAAGTCCTTCTCCAAAGGGCTGCTCTCAATCCACTCATTGCCTAGCCTGTATTTGCGTATGGGATTGTCTCAGCCCTTGCACTTGGCTTTGTTGAACTTCATGAGTTCATTTGCATCTCTCAAGCCTGTCATGGTCCTTCTGAATGGCATCCCTTCCTTTCAGCCTGCCAATCACATCACACAGCTTGTTGTTGTTGGCAAACTTGCTAAGGGTGCACTCAATCTCACTGTCCATGTCACCAACAAAGATGTTAAACAGCACTGGTCCCAATACTGACCCCTGAGGAACACCATTCATCACTGGTCTTTACTCAGACATTGAGCTGTGGACTGCAACACTTTGAGTGTGACCATGCAGCCAATTTCTTATCCACTGAGTGATCCATCCATCCATCCATCCATCCATCCATCCATCCATCCATCCAATCCATGTTTCTCTAATTTAGAGACAATGATTTCGTTTGTATAATAATTATAATAATTGAAATGGAAATGAATATAATTTAAAAAAAAAAAGTGATGCACAATGCAATTCCTTACCACCCACTGATGAACACCTGAGCAGTGATCCACCCCCCCGCCATTTCTCCCCATTTTATATACTGAGGTATGGAATATCCCTTTGGCTAGTTCGTGTCAGCTGTCCTGACCAAGTTTCCTCCCAGATTCTTGTACACTTGCTTGCTCATAGATCACAAGAAACTTTAAAATCCTTATCTTAGGATAAGTACTACTTAGCAACAATTAAGACATCAGAATGTTATCAAAATTATTCTCACACTAAATCCAAAACTTAGCACTATACCAGCTGCTAGGAAGAAAATTAAATCTACCTAGCCTGAACCAGGTCAATGCAAAAGAACACTTTCAGATTAATTCAATTTGATGTGTTCTATAGCATTCATTTTGAACACATCAAGTAATTTAATTAGCTGGCTGTGTTAAATTCTGGAATCTATCTATAGATGCTTTGTGAATGTTTAATATCAGAGACTATACATTCACCTATAGCAAAATGAAAGTTTTACTTTGATCATAGTTGGAACAAGGATGGAAAGAATATCTAGTAATGATGGAAGATTTTAACTCAGAGGTTCAGCAATCAGTTATTCTAGTATGGGAATAAGCATATAGAGAAATCTGAGTGCATGCAAAGACTAGTGATAAGACATTTGAACCATGTAGTAATACATGCAGAATTTATGTTTCAAAATAGTGTAACACCATGTGACTGTAACAACATTGTAGGAAAGTAACAACTTGCGAACAAAAAACAATGCAGAAGCGTAGTCTTTGGAGCAGGTATTCCAGAGAACAACATAACCTAAAAAAATATACAAGCACAAAATATTATGACGTTATCATGCTTTTGCTTTTCCTTAAAATTTAGGTGTAGCCTTATAATACATGTCAAATATTGTTAAATTACAGAGAAGCAAGTCCAAAGTAAAGAACTATTTCTAACTGGGCCACTTGTTGCCTTCTCTGTTCCAGAACATCTGTTCCACTTTCTTTCATAGAAAGTCAGCCCATGCTTCAAGGGTAATTGGCCACTGTTTATTATCCTACCCAATGCAGTTATATTTTTCCTTTAAAAAATACCTGTATACAACCTGCACTTCTGTTCTCTCTCATTTTCTTTTTCAAAATCTGGAAAGTCTTATGCAACTGTTTTGTATAGTTTTATATTGCTCTTATTTTTATTACATTGAATTGTGTGCTTCTCTCTTAATAAGGTGACCAGAATGGCGTACACTATTCTAACTTAGTCTCATTAATCCCATATGTGGTATTAAATATAAATTGGATTAAATTATTCTAACACATCTATGTAGTCCAATGTTTTCTATTGTTAATTACTCTGTATGATAATTAAGCATTTATCGAGTTTCCAGATCATTATCATCCTCTGTATTTGTACAGAAAGTCAATTTATTTTGACACGCTTCCTTCTTCGCTGACTATTCCTGTCTTTATAATATCTAATGAATGTTTCTATTATCAGTAATATAATTCTTATTATTGCTATTAATAGCTATATTTTGGTAGCTACACAAGGCTTTGATCATGGTATGGATGTTATAAAAACACCACCGGTTCAAAGAAGCTTGTAACTGAGGAGCTTGCATTCCTAAAATAATTGCACTTTAGAATCTATGTTAAAATGGGTCAGTTGTTTAACAGTGACAATTTCCAGTGAGAAGCCCAAACCAGTCATTATTTAAATGGAACTGCAGAGCTGGGGAGTTTCATGTATAGGGAAATTTGAACGTTTGATTTATTGCACAGTTTAAGGAGTGTTAACATCAATGGTACTTCATATTATTTACATTTTAAAGAAATTAGTGCTTGCACACATGCATACAAGATATAATAGCAATTCTTATTTCAATATTCCTGTGCAGAAGAGAGAAATGAGAAACTCTCCCTATAGAACTCGGCTTTATTTCCTGTCAGGACTGATTTAACTATATAAAGGTAGAAGCTGAGATTTTTAATGAATTAAGTTTTAAAGTGCATGACATGTTACTCTGCCCATGTTTGCTGGATTTAATGAACTGTGACAAGACAGAAACTAAATACTGCCTTTACAAAGTAGTATCTTGCAAAAGAATATAGGGATGTGTGTTTCTGCTTTCAGTACAGAATCACAGCATGATCTAGTTTGGAAAAGACCTTGAAGATCATCTAGTCCAACCATTAATCTAGCACTGACAGTTCCCAACTACATCATATCCCTCAGTGCTATGTTAACCCTACTCTTAAACACCTCCAGGGATGGGGATTCCACCACTGCCCTGGGCACCCATTCCAATGCCTAACAACATATTCAGTAAAGAAATACTTCCTAAAATCCAGTCTAAACCTTCCCTGGCACAAATTAAGGCCATTACCTCTTGTTCTATCACTTGTTACTTGGTTGAAGAGTCTCATCCCCACCTGTCTGTAACCTCGTTTCAGTTAGTTGTAGAGGACAATGAGGTCTCCCTTTAGCCTCCTCTTCTCCAGACTAAACAACCCCAGTTCCCTCAGCCGCTCCTCATATGACCTGTGCTCCAGACCCTGCACCTGCTTCCTTGCCCTTCTCTGGACATGCTCGAGTCATTCAATGTCCGTTTTGTAGTGAGGGGCCCAAAACTGAACACAGTCATCGAGGTGTGGCCTCACCAGTGCCAAGCACAGGGGTAAGATCCCTTCCCTGTCCCTGCTGGCCACGCTATTGCTGACACAAGCCAGGATGCCACTGGCCTTTTTGCCCACCTAGGCGCACTACTGGCTCCTGTTCAGCCAGCTGTCAATCAACACCCCCAGGTCCCTCTCTGACTGGCAGCTCTCCAGCCACTCCTCCCCAAGCCTGTAGCACTGCTGGGGGTTGTTGTGGCCCAAGGGCAGCCCCTGGCATTTGGCCTTATTGAAACTCCTCCAGTTGGCCTCAGCCCATGGCTCCAGCCTGTCCAGGTCTCTCTGCAGAGCCTCCCTACCCTCGAGCAGATCAACACTCCCACCCAACTTGGTGTCATCTGCAAACTTACTGAGGGTGCACTTGATCCCCTCGTCCAGATCATCCATAAAGATGTTAAACGGAAGTGGCCCCAAAACTGAGCCCTGGGGGACACCACTCGTGACCGGCTGCCAACTGGATTTAACTCTGTTCACCACAACTCTTTGGGCCCGTCCATCCAGCCAGTTTTTTACCTAGCAAAGCGTGTGCCCATCCAAGTCACAAGCAGTCAGTTTCACCAGGAGAATGCTGTGGGAAACAGTATCAAAGGCCTTGCTAAAGTCAGGGTAGGCAAAATTGACACTCTTTCCAATAAGCAGGTTGCCCTGTCATAGAAGGAGATCAGGTTTGTCAAGCAGAACCTGCCTTTCATAAACTCATGCTGACTGGGCATGTTCACCTGTTCATAACCAATTCTAAAAAGAACCACACAAGGGTCACTGTAGTGGGTGACTCCATTCTGAGGGGTGTTGAAGGCCCAATATGCAGACTGGACCCACTTCATATGTTAGTCTGCTGCCTCCCTGGGGCCTGGGTAAAGGACCTCGCAGTAAAATTCACCATTCTACTGAGAGCTAGGGATTACTACCCTCTTCTGGTTTTTCAGGTAGGTAGTGATAATATTACCAGGAGTAGTCCAAAATCAATGAGGAGATATTTCACAGCCTTGGGGAAACGGATTAAGGGGTTGTGGGCACAAATAGTGTTCTCTTCAATCCCTTCCAGTTGCAGAGATGGATGGGGAAGATTACAGGAGAACTCAGGAGATGAATTTGTGGCTCCAAGACTGGTGTTACCGGCAGGACTTTGGATTTTTCAATCACAAGTTAGTATCCAGACCTTCTGGCATCAGATGGGATACACCTGTCCCATAAAGGGAACAGGGCATGAGTTAACTGGGCTCATTTGAGAGCTTTAAACTAGATTTGAAGGGGGAAAGGGACAAAACTGGAATTCCCATATATAAACCCCAGGGTAGATTACCAGAGTTTGTGGGCTGTTGTGCCAGCGATGACCCTCACCCTGCCATCTCAGTGCAGTCAAGGGATGGAGACATGCAGCACAACAAAGATGCAAGGGATATTGATGGATCAGTAACCATGGGAACAGCTGTGAATGATCAGGCTGGACTTAGGACCTCTAAATGCAAAAAGGGGACATCAGCCCATCTGAAGTGCATGTATGCCAATGCACACAGCATGGATAACAAACAGGAGAAGCTTGAAGCCATGACGAAACAGGAAAATTATGATGTAGTGGCTATTACAGAAACATGGTGGGATGTCTCCTATGACTGGAGTGCACCAATTGATGGCTACAAGCTCTTTAGAAGGGATAGAAAAGGAAGGAGAGGCAGTGGCATGGCACTATATTTTGGGACTGTTATAAATGCTTTGAGTACAAGTGTAGTGAAGACAGTGTGGAGTGTCTTTGCATTAGAATCAGGGGAAAGGCCAACAGGGCAGATGTCATAGTGAGAGTCTATTATAAACCCCCAAGCAGAACAGAGAGGTGGATGAAATAGTCCATAGGCATTAAGGAGCAATCTCATGATCACTTGCCCTTGTTCTTGTGGGTGACTTTAACTTCCCAGACATTTGCTGGAAATACAACACAGCGGAGCAGGACCAGTCCCAGAGATTCCTGGAATGTGTGGGAGATAACTTCCTGACACAGCTGGTGAGAGAACAGACCAGAGAAGGTGCCCTGCTGGATCTCCTCCTTGTGAACAGAGAAGGACTGGTGGAGGATGTGGCTGTTGGAGGCCGACTAGGGCACAGCGATCATGAAATAATAGAGTTCTCTATTCTTAGAGAGACCAGGAGAGGGCTAAGCAGAACTGACATCCTGGACTTCCAAAGGGCTGACTTTGTCTTGTTTGGGCACCTGCTTGACAAGATCTCTTGGGAGATGGTCCTGAAGGGTATAGGGGTCCAGGAAGTCTGGGCACTCTTTAAGAATGAAGTTTTAATGGCACAAGAGGAGGCTGTCCCCAGATGTTGTAAGAGAAGCCGGGAGCAGAGAAGACCACTGTGGCTAAACAGGGAGCTTTAGCTGGAGCTCAGGGATAAAATAAGAGTTTACAGCCTTTGGAAGAAGGGACTAGCCAATGACTGATTACAAAAATACTGTGAAACTATGCAGGGTGGAAATTAGGAGGTCTAAAGCCCATCTAGAACTGAATGTGGCTTCAGCAATCAAGGATAAGGATAACAAGAAATGTTTCTATAAGTACATTAACAACAGAAGAAAGACCAAGGAGAGCCTCCATCCCCTGCTAGACACAGAAGGAAACATGCAACGAATGATGAGGAAAAGGCTGAGGTGCTTAATGACTTTGCCTCAGTCTTTAATAAATTTATATTTAAAATTATAAATTTAATAATTTAAGACTAGTTGTACTGAGGGAATCCATCCTCCTCAGCCAGAAGACACTGGGAGAACGACCACCCCACAATTCAGGAGGAGATATTCAGTGACCTACTGCATTGCATAGATACACACAAGTCTATGGGACCAGGTGGGATAGATACACCCGAGAGTGCTGAAGGAGCTGGCTGGGGTGCTCGCCAAGCCGCTTTCCATCATTTACCAGCAGTCCTGGCTGACCAGGGAGGTCCTGACAGATTGGAAATTGGCCAGTGTAACGCCCATCACACCTTCAGTTAACCCTTCAAAAAACAATTTAAGCAATAAATCCAGAGGAAAAAAAAACAACAAAAAAACCCCCAACTAATCTGGATTAAAGTAAATCTGTTCATCCTTGCGTGTTTGGGTTTTTTTGTTTGTTTGTTTGTTTTTGATTTTTGTTTTTTTTAATACTGTTTTCCCAAGGCGTATAGTAAGAATTACTTGATGCTGGGTAGCAGTGTAACTATACTAACACTATAACACTATACAAGCTGTCTTATGCCAAGTTTATGGCTAGAAGGATAGCAATTTCAAAGATGTCCAGCTTTCCCAGAATTACCACAGAGACATTAGTGAAGAAAATTGTAGCAGCAGTTCCTCTATGGATTTTTGATATAAATCTGGATTACTGCTTTACAGTGCCATGTACATAAGTTCTCAAATCTTCCTTCTAGAGGTTTTAGCTGTGTGTTCTTGAGACAATATCACTTAATTTACAGAGAATTCATAGTATATCATCTCTCCCTCCATTCTTTCTTTCAAGCCATTTAAATTAGCCACAAGGAAAAATTTCCTTTCCTGTCACCACTTTTGTATGAAACAGCTTTCTTGAATTTGTTTCAGTATGACTTGAGAATTGTAAATATTTTTTTGTCTCTTTTTTCTTCCAACAAGTGTCCCATGGTAAACTGTATTTGAGATTACAATCTGGAAAGAGGATTTTTCCTCTACATTTTTTTTTTTTTTTAGATTGAATTATATGAAAACTACAGAGCAACGAACAACCATTTGTTTTTGTGAGCATTAAAAACCTTTTTCTAAAATCTTTGGCAGGTCATTTAAAAAAATATTTATTAACTGTAACAATTATCCAAAGCTTGTAAACTGTAAGCAAACATAGGAGCTGGGGTATAAATATCTACTGAACTTTAAATGCAGATTATTTTGTTGTCTCTTTTGATCTGTGCCCAGCCAGTGGAAGGCAAAAATGTCTGTGCAGGTGGATCCAAGAATGGAATCTAAAACAAGGTAATTTTTTTCCTCAGTGAATTTTCACTGAAATCACTTGGATGCATACAAAGCCATGGCACCTGATGGCATGCACCCATGAGTGTTGAGAAGCACCCATGTCATTGTAAGGCTACTCTCAATTTTCTTTGAAAGGTAATGGAAGCTGTGGAAAGATCCTGAGGACTGGAAGAAAACAAATGTCACTCCTGTTTTCGAGAAAGGCAAGAAGCAGGACTGGGGGGACTGCACAACAGGATGTCTTCCCTTGAACCTTGCAAAGGTCATAAAGCAAATCCTCCTGCAAGCCATTTTCAAGTAGACTGAGGACAAGGGGACTGGAGAAGTCAGTATGGATTTATAAATGGGAAATCATATTTGACCAATTTGATTAGTCTTTTGTGATAAGATGAGGAATGGATGAGGGGAGAACTGTGGCTGTTGTTTGCCTTGTTTTTATCAAGGCCTTTGACATAGCACCCTCACAGAGAAACTGATGGAATATGGACTGGATAAATGGACAGTACAGTGGATCCTAAAGTGTCTGAAATGCCATGCTCAAAGTACTGGGATCAGTGGCACAAAGTTCAACTGGATGCCAGTCACTGGTGTACCTTAGTGATCAACATTGGGGTTGTTCAATATCTCCCATATGACCTGGATGATGGGCCAGCTGGCTTGGCAGATCCTCTGGTATTGACTAACCAGGTGGCTTTTGGTAAATGCACGTCCCAGTGTTTGAAAGTTCCAGCACCCATTGCTCTCAGTGTAGTTTTCAGCAACCCACTGTATCGCTCAATTTTCCCAGAGGCTGGTGCATGGTAGGGAATGTGATATATCCACTCAATGCCACGTGCTTTAGCCCAGGTGTCTTTGAGGTTGTTTTGGAAGTGTGTCTCATTATCTGACTCAATCCATTCTGGTGTGCCATGCTGCTGTAACTTTCTCCTCAAGGCATAAAATGGTGTTCCAGGCAGTGGCATGGGACACGGCATAATTTCAAACCAAATGGTGTCTGCTTCCAAAATTACACACAGTGTTTGCCTTGCTGAGATTGAGAGAGCATGATATAATCAATCTGCCAGACGTCCCGATAATTATATTTTAATTTTATATTATCGTCCTCCATACAAAATGGGCTTTAACCACTTGGCTTGCTTGATCATAGCACATGTCTCACATTCATGGATTACCTGTGCAATAACATCCATACTCAAGTCCACCCCTCAGTCACGAGCCCATCTCTATGTTGCATCTCTTCCCTGATGGCCTGAGGAGTCATGAGCTCAGCGAGCCAGAAATTGTTCATCCTTATGTTGCCAGTCCAGATCTTGGCAGCCTGATCCACCTGTTGCTTTTTCTGATGTTCTTCAGTGACCCAGCTCTTGGGTACATGAGCGTCTACATGGTATACTTTCCCAACCAGATTCTCTATTCGAGCAGCAATATCTTGCCATAATTGAGCAGCCCAGACAGGTTTGCCTTTGTGCTGCCCGTTGCTCCGTTTCCACTGCTGTAATAACCCCCACAGCGCATTTGCCACCATCCATGAGTCAGTACAGAGGTAGAGCACCAGACACATTTCTCGCTCAGCAATATCCAAGGCCAGTTGGATGGCTTTCACCTCTGCGAACTGACTCGATTCACTTTCTCCTTCAGCAGCTTCAGTGACCAGTCGTGTGGGTCTCCACACAGCTGCCTTCCACCTTTGATATTTCCTCATGATGTGACAGGACCCATCAGTAAACAGGGCATATCGCTTCTCGTTATCCAGTAATTATATGGTGGCGTCTCTTCAGTATGCATTACCTCTTCCTCTGGTGCCATTTCAAAATATTTGCCTTCTGGCCAATTTGTAACCACTTCCAGTATTCTCGGACAGCTGGGGCTCCCTATTCAAGGCCGTTGTGTGATTAATGTGACTCATTTACTCCATGTGGCATCAGTTGCATGGTGTGTAGAGGGAACACTCCCTCTGAACACCCAGTCCAGCACTGGCAGTCGGGGAGCCAGGAGGAGCTGTGCTTCAGTCCCGATCACCTCTGAAGCAGCTCGGACCCCTTCATATGCTGCCAGGATCTCCTTTCAGTTGGAGTGTAGCGGTCTTCTGATCCTCTGTATCCCCAACAGGGGTCTATCCTGAGTCTCCCCTGCTGCTCTCTGCCAGAGACTCCAGGTAGGGCCATTCTTCCCGGCTGCAGTGTAAAGCACATTTCTAACATCTTGCCCTGTCCAAATTGGCCCGAGGGCTACTGCATGAACTCTTCCTGCTTAATTTATTCAAAAACCTGTTGCTGCTCTGGGCCCCATACAAAACCATTATTTTTCTGAGTCACTTGATAGAGAGGGCTGACAATCTGACTGTAATTTGGAATGTGCAGTCTCCAGAAACCCACAACACCCAAGAAAGCTTGTGTTTCTTTTCTGTTAATTGTTGGGGACATAGCTGTTATTTTATTAATTACCTCCATTGGAATCTGACAATGTCTATTTTGCCAGTTTACTCCTAAAAACTGAATCTCTTGTGCAGGTCCCTTGACTTTACTATGCTTTATGGCAAAACCACCTCTCAGAAGGATTTGGATTAATTTCTCCCCTTTCTCAAAAACTTCTTCTGCTCTGTTACCCCATATGATGATGTCATCCATGTACTGTAAATGTTCTGGGTCTTCCCCCTGTTCCAGTGCACCATGGATCGTCCATGGCAAATGGTGGGACTGTGTTTCCACCCCTGGGGCAGTCGATTCCAGGTGTATTGGGCACCCCTCCAGGTAAAAGCAAACTGTGGCCTGCATTCTGCTGCCAGAGAGAAGGATGGAGAAAAATGCATTGGCAATATCAATCATGGCATACCATCTGGCTGCCTTCACCTCTAGTTCATATTGCAGTTCCAACATGTCTGGCACAGCAGCACTCAGTAGTGGCGTGACTTCAGTCAGGCCACGATAGTCCAGTGTCAATCTCCACTCACCATCAGACTTTTGCACTGGCCATATGGGGCTGTCAAAAAGAGAGCGCATCTTGCTGATGACTCCTTGGCTCTCTAGCTGACAAATCAGTTTATGGATAGGGATTACAGAGTCTCGATTTGTGCGGTATTGCAATCAGAGCGTGGCAGTTGGCACCCATTGTTCTTCAACCCTCAGCAGTCCCACAACAGAAGGATCCTCTGATAGACCAGGCAACACAGACAGCTGTTTAATTCCTTTTCTTTCCAAGGCAGTTATACCAAAAGCCCATGGATACCATTTTTGGTCCTTAAAATACCCTCTCCTGAGACAATCTATACCAAGAATACATGGAGTGTCTGGGCCAGTCACAGTGGGGTGTTTTTACCACTCTTTTCCAATTAGGCTCAACTCGGCCTCCAACACAGTCAGCTGTTGAGACACCCCTGTCACTCCTGAGATACAAACGGGTTCTGCTCCTTTAAAATTTGATGGCATTAGGGTTCATTGAGCACCAGTGTCCTCTAGAGCCTTGTACTGCTGGGGGTCAGATGTGCCAGGCCATCGAATCCACACAGTCCAGTAAACTCGGCTGTCCCTGTCCTCCGCCTGGCTGGAGGCAGGGCCCCTCTAATGTTAGTCATAATACTCGCTAAGGACAAATAGGTTAGTGTGATGTGCACGGGTTTCAGCCTCATCTTGAGTTCTGGAAACCGGAGCAGTATTTCTCCTGAAAGGACAATATTCTGTACTTGTTCCTCCTTCCAGCTCACATACCTGCTTTTCTAGGAGGTATGTAGGTTTTCCATCCCATTTCTTCTTGTCTTCTCCATGGTCACGCAGGCAATGCCACAGCTTCCCCCGTGGTGTGTACCAGTTCTCTCAAGTAGGGAAACAATTGCTCCTAATCGCCGAGATTCTGGTCCGTGCAGGTGGGGAGTAGGACGTGTTCTCCCTAAGTTGTTGGACATATTGAGATAATTGTTTCTCAGCAGTGATGATGGGGGAAGGGTTGCTTTCGTCTATTGTCAGAGTCATACCAGTCCATTCACTGTTGGTCTCTCTTCATCTGTCCAGTCCATTACTGCTAATGCATTGGCATATGATGAGGGAGTGCTCTGTACAAAAGTCCTCCAATGGTCCAGGTGCATCAGACTTCATCTGGATCTGTTCATTATCTGGGCCATAGTAAACTACCTCCTGCACAGCAAGCTCCCTCAAGTATTGCATGCCTCTCTCCATAGTGGTCCACTTGGTCGACATGTCAAGTCGTCCTTGAAGGGATACCTCTCCCTCACACTTGACAGAAGTTGCTTCCAGACACTAAGATTTTTGTCTTTTTCCAATGGCTTTTTCAATGCCCCTTCCCTAGACACGGATCCCAGTTGCCTCACCTCCTTGCCCTCTAGTTCCATGCCATTGGCCCCATTATCCCAGCACCACAGCAGCCAGGTAACAAGTTGCTCAGCTGGCTGGCAGCTGAAATCTTTCCTTATGTCTCACAACTCACTCAAGGACAAGGATTGGGTGACTATCACTGGCTGTGCCACCTCCTGTTCTTGTGATGGGCCTCGTTCATCACCACCCTGTACACTGAGAGGGCATTTTCTTGTGTGTTTCTTCTTCTGTATGGGAGCAACTGATTTTGCCGTGGGTTGGTCCTCTGGTTCAGCTGCAGTGCCCACCCTCGGGCTTTCAGTGGCTGCAGTTTCTGTTATTTGGTTAATCCTAAATAGTAGCTTAACCATAAACAAATCCTGAACCACATTCAGGAACACACTAGCTCTTAACAGCACGGTAACCACGTTTATGTCAACATTTTGATACAGAGAAATGCTTACTTGTTTTGAGACTTATTTTCTTACTTACTTATAGAAAACTGATTAGCAATTTATTTACTGACTTACAGCAAGTTATAGTATTACTTTTAGTATTTTTTTAAATATTGCTAAGAATCCTGCTTGCCCAGACTGTTCTGTGGAATTTTACCAAGGACAACTGTGTTCCTCAAAACAAAGCAGTCCACTGTGAAAATCTACCAAGGATTACAATGTTCAGCAAAATATTATACTTTTGCCCTTGAGGAACAGGTGGCTCTAACTAGTTGGACTTTTGCTAATGAGTAAAGACAGCCATATACAAATGGTAGAAGTTCTATTGGTTCTCTTAGATAAGATAGAATGAGTAAACCAGTTGAAAAACACTCTTCTTATTCAAGAAATTGGCCAAGAGAATCTGTGCATGCTCTGGGGAAAAAACAACGTGAGAAAGACTATGAGCCTTCCTCCCAAAGACCCTCGAAGACGACCACCAGGAGGCAATAGGCAGGTGCAAAGATGACATAAACTGCTGACACCAGCCTTTCTAACTAACCCAGCCTTACTCATTCATAAGTATGTTTGTGTCATGTAACCCAAACTATATGGTTATCCACACTCTGTAAGTTTGTGGTAAAATGTGTGGTGGGTGTGCAAGCTTTGTGGAGAAATCCCCTTGCACCCCAGCGCCGAGTAAACATACCTGCTGTATAACTCTATTCGAGTTGTAGAGTCTTTTTTTCCACGAATCAATTTCAAAGATATTTGAACTCCCCAAAATTTCTCAAACAGAACTGTAAATAGCCCCAGGACCAATGACCGCATGATATCATAGATGAGCATCACATAGTACAACAGAAACAAAACCTTAACCCAACTCTCATGGAAGGTGAGCAACAGCATGGGAAACATGTATTGTATATGAGGTGATAAGATTTTAAGGAGCCAAGCAATCCACATTTTACCTGGTTGGGTTTTTTTGTTTGTTTGTTTGTTTGTTTTTTAATCCCAAACACAAAGAAAAGCCTCAGTGCACTACGTTGGGCACCAAAAACTGTTGAAGTTTGAACTTAGCCAGCAGCCAGACACCACATGGCTGGCCTTTCACCTCCCCCTCTCTCCTCTGGTAAGATAGGGGAGGGACAAAAGAAGAGAATTCGTGGGTTGAATAAAAAGATATTATTTACTAAATATAATAAGAGAACAACAGTAACAATAGTGAGTTCAAGAAGAAAATGGGTAAAATGCAACAGTGGCTTACCGCGCAGAGTGACCGCCCCCCACAGCAACAATAGACCAATGAGCAGATGGCCTGAGCTCGAGAGAGAGCTGGAGAGAGAGTGAGAGTGTGCCTTGCCCACCTGGGCATGACATCAGATGGTATGAAATATTCCAATGAAAATTAACTCCATCCTGGTCACAACCAGGACAAAGAGACATGGACATACTGGAAAGAGTTCAGCAAAGGGCTGCTAAGATCATGAAGGACCTGGAGGAGCATCTCTCCTATGATGAAAGGCTGAGAGATTGGAAATATTTAGCTTGGAGAAGAGAAGGTTCAGGGGCAAAATTATTCACGTGCACAAATACCTTAAGGGAAGAGTGTAAAGAGGACGAAGCCATTTTCTTTTTCACTGGTGCCCAGTGACAGTACCAGAGGCAGTGAGCACAAAGGGAAACACAGGAGTTTCCCTCTGAACATCAGGAAACTTTCACTGCAAGGCTGACTAAGCACCTGCACAGTTTGTCAGAGGGGTTGGATATTGTGAACATGGTCTTACAGAAAATCTTTCAAACATAGGTGTCTAAAACTAAGTAAATAGAAATAATAAAGCAAGTGTTCTACCCTACTGTTGTGGTTTAAACCTGTCTAGCAGCAAAACACCACACAGCTGCTTTTAGGGGGATGGGATAGAGAACTGAAGAGGTAAAGTTAGGCAGACTTGTAGGTTGAGATAAAAACAATTTAATAGTTAAAATAAAACAATAAATAATAGAAAATACATATGGGTAATGCACAATGCAATTGCTCACCACGTATCAACCGATACCCAGCCTGTTCCCAGTCAGCAATCCTGAAGAAAACCAAGATCCTGAAACTGCAGTCCCAGAAGAGCGAGACAGCCTTCTCCTTTCCAGCTGACCCTCCTTTATATACTGAGCATGACGTTGCATGACGTTACATGACATGGAATACCTCATTGGCTAATTTGGGTTTGGTTCTCTGGCTGTGCTGTCTCCCAGCTTCTTGTACACTTCTACACGGGCAAGACATGGGCAGCTGGAAAGTCCTTGATGTCTTAGCAACAACTGAAAACAGTGTATTATCAACATTCTTCTCATGCCAAATCCCATACTGGATCCAAAACACAGCACTATTCTACCTAATACTAAAAAATATCTCTATCATAGCCAAAACCAGGACACTTACAGAATCACATAGACTTCAGAGTATTGTTAAAACTGCAGAATTGGATTTTTCATTTTATTGCTTTTTTTTTTTTCTTTTTTAATTTCTGAAGAAGTTAATATATGGGTGTTTTTATTAAAATGGAGAGTTATGTAGCTGTCTCTTTATACTCCAAACCATCACAGTAGAAATTAAATGGAATAAGTTTTTGCTTTTAAGACAATAACTTCTCTGGAATGGTGAAATTAATAATCTACATGGATATTTCCGTCCAAGAGAAAACACTGTGCATAATTATTTTCAGTTTTAAAGCATAATTTATTTAAATTACAATTTCTATATCTATATATTAATATATATGGGGTTTGGACCATCCTATAACAATTTCTTTTTTAATTTTTTTTTTTTTTTGTTATTTTTTGTTTGCCTCCTGGCTTAAGCTGAATAAAGAATTTGACAGTTTGGGCAAGGTTTTTTGCATTGCTATGAGGGTGTTCTCTTTAGCAACTACTGTACTGCATGTATAGTACTATTAAGCAGTTCAACTTACAGTTTGTCTTGGAGGTTTTCTTGTAGTGGAGGAAGTACTTCAATAGAGAAAGTAATTTTGAAATTATTCAAAGAGTTTTGACAGTGTCCTGGTTCAGCTAAGACAGGGTTAAGCTTCCCAACAGAGAAAGAGGGGGAAGGGATCTCCAGCCGGTTATTCATACCATGCTGGCGTCAGGTCCAGGGGCGGAACATTTTTATCCTTGCTTTTTGGCAGGCAGGGTGGCGGGAATCCTTTGTCCGTAAACCAGCTACCAGTATTTCTCTGTATATCTTTTATCTTGTTCACTGTTATTGCTGTTCATTGTTATTATCATTGTTACTGTTGTTGTTCAGATTGTTCTATCACTCTGTTGTATTAAACTCCTTGTTACTTTAGCCCAGGTCTGTGCCTAACTTCCAGCCCGACTGGCCGCGGGTGGGGGAGGGGCAACGGAAACGTGCTCTCCGATTCCGGCAGGAGCTAAACTTGCACATTTAAAATTGGCGCCCAATGTGGGGCAGACCCTGTCCAGACTGTGATAGAGCAATCTGTTGGGTGTAATCTTTCTGTTTGTATTCGTGTTTATTTGATAAGAAAATGTTTGCAATGCTGGCCCATTTGCTTGCTTGGTGGGGCTGGATTAATCCTTATATCCAGTGTATAATCCCAGTGGTGGTGGTTGCTATCAGTGGAAGATGTGCAAAGGGTCTTATGTTGTTATACTGGCTGTTGAATGCTTATAATGCCTTTCTATCGCTGTGGCGGGGGGCGGGCTGGTACCTGTTTGCTGTTTGGGCTTTTGTTAGGGGTACCACCCCCGTTGTGAGTGAGTCAGGCGAAGAGATCCTCTTGGTTTTGGAGAGTTTAAATTATCCTTGGAGCCTGCAGGCCACTGTGATTGCTGCACTATGCCTTCTGAATGCCTGCCAGATTTCGGTTTTGGCCATGTGGCTCTTCTCTAACAATAGCAGTGCCCAGAAACCTGCCCTGAGGTCAGATGATAGTGAGTGTCAAGGGGTATGGGAAAAGATGGGCAAAGGCCTGAGTCAGTGTGCACCCGCAATGCTTTGGAAATTCACTCCTGAGCAAATGCAGAGCCCTGAGAAGCTGATGGAATGCTTAGAAAGGGTGTGTTACCAAACTGGCGAAACCCAGGAGACACAAATCGCTGCAATGTGTTGGGGACTTGCCCATGCATACCGTGTGCTCTTTGATACCACCCGCTGCCCTCAAATGGAAGAAAATGCCACACAAACAATATCTGAACCGGGGGCACAGGCAGAGCCAGTCTCAGTCGCCTCCACCAGCACACAGACTGGGCAAGAGAGCCAGGTGCCAGTGCCAGTCGCCCCAGTACATAAAACAAAATATACCAGAAAGTCCGTTCGCAGAGTGAGGGATGAGAATGAGCCAGGCCCATCAGGGGAACAGGAGGAAGGACCAGAGGTGACTGTCCGATCTCTGTCCCCGACTGACCTGTGAGATATGCGGAGAGAATTTGGCCGCCTGGGAGGCGAGCAGATTTGCACCTGGCTGCTCCGATGCTGGGACAATGGAGCCAGTGCTTTTGAGATGGAGGGGAGAGAGGCCAAGCAGCTGGGGTCTTTGGCCAAGGACGCTGGCATTGACAGGGAAATAGGGAAACAGACTCAAACCCTCAGCCTTTGGAAGCGACTCCTGCTCAGTGTAAGGGAGAGGCACCCCTACAAGGATGATATCCTATGTCAGCTTGGCAAATGGACCAGCACTGAGAAAGGCATCCAGAACCTCAGGGAACTGGCTGTGTTTGATATGATCTATGGTGATCTGAATGATGAGCAGTCACCCATGGACCCAGATCAGGTCCCTTGCACACACCTGATGTGGCAAAAGTTCCTGAAGAGCACCAGAAGCGCACTCAAAAGCATTGGCAATAGTGTCCTGGTGGACAGACACACAGACTCTAACAGTGGATGGAGTGATTGGCAAGCTCCGGCAATAGGAGGGAAATCTCCCTTCATCTCAGCATTCCCTGGTCTCAGCTGTGGAGGAACTGTCTCAGAGGGTCCAGAAAATGGAAGAGGACATGTCCTACGTTCTACCTACACGGGCTAATGTCTCAGCCATTAGAAGTAAACGTTTCCCCATCCAAGAGAAGGGCAGCAGAAGGTACACACCACGAGGCACCCTGTGGTTTTTCCTCCGCAAGCATGGAGAAAACATGAGGAGGTGGGATGGACAGCCCACTGCCACCCTAGCTGCACAAGTAGAGCAGCTGAAAGGGAAGACCATCACAAAAGGGGAGTCCTCCAAGAAGAGCGCAGCTCCAGTGTCCAGTCAGAAATCCCCCAGTCAGAACAGAACAGTGAATGTTATGTCTGACCCTCTTGAGGGGACCAGTAAATCATTCTTGCAAGAAGTGAGTGATGATGAGCAGGATTAGAGGGGCCCTGCCTCCAGCCAGGTGGAGGAAAGGGATAATCGGATTTACTGGACAGTGTGGATCCGATGGCCTGGCACGTCAGACCCACAAGAGTATAAGGCTTTGGTGGACACTGGCGCACAGTGCACCCTGATGCCATCGAGCTACAGTGGGGTTGAATCCATCTGCATCTCCGGAGTGACAGGGGGATCCCAACAGCTGACCCTATTGGAAGCTGAAGTGAGCCTGATTGGGAAGGACTGGCATAAGCACCCCATTGTGTCTGGCCCAGATGCCCCGTGCATCCTGGGCATAGACTACCTCAGGAGAGGGTACTTCAAAGACCCAAAAGGGTACCAGTGGGCTTTTGGTGTAGCTGCCCTGGAGGAGGTTGAACAGTTGTCCACCTTACCCGGCCTCTCAGAGGATCCCTCAGTGGTGGGGCGGCTTAAAGTTGAGGAGCAGCGAGTGCCGATTGCTACCAGGACGGTGCAGCGGCGGCAGTACCGCACCAACTGAGATTCCCTGGTCCCCATCCATCAGCTGATCTGTCAACTAGAAAGCCAGAAGGTGATCAGCAAAACTCACTCACCCTTCAACAGCTCTATATGGCCAGTGAGAAAGCCTAATGGTGAATGGAGGCTAACTGTGGACTACCGTGGCCTGAATGAAGTTACGCCAGCAATGAGTGCTGCGGTGTCAGACATGCTAGAGCTCCAGTATGAACTGGAGTCGAAGGCAGCCAAGTGTTACGCCACGACTGACATTGCTAACGCCGCCTTCTCCATTCTGACAGTGCCAGAGTGCAGGCCACAGTTTGCGTTCCCTTGGAGAGGCATCCAGTACACCTGGACTCGATTGCCCCAGGGGTGGAACCACAGCTCCACCATTTGCCATGGACTGGTCCATACTGCACTGGAGAAAGGTGGGGCTCCAGAACACCTGCAGTATATTGATGACATCATTGTATGGGGGAACACAGCCGAGGAAGTCTTTGAGAAAGGGAAGAAGATAATTGAAATCCTCCTGAAAGCCGGCTTTGCCATTAAGCAAAATAAAGTTAAGGGGCCTGCAAGGGAAATTCAATTCCTAGGGATAAAATGGCAAGATGGGCGTCACCACATCCCAATGGCGGTGATAAACAAGATCACAGCCATGGCCCCACCAACCTCTAAGAAGGAGACTCAGTCTTTCCTGGGCGCTGTGGGGTTCTGGAGGATGCACATCCCCAACTACAGCCTCATTGTGAGCCCTCTCTACCATGTAACCCGTAAGAAGAACGGTTTTGAATGGGACCCTGAGCAACAACAATCCTTTGAGCAGGTTAAACGAGAGATTGCCCAAGCTGTAGCCCTCGGGCCAGTCTGGGAAGGGCAGGAGGTTAAGAACATGCTCTACACCGCAGCTGGGGAAAATGGCCCTACCTGGAGCCTCTGGCAGAGAGCACCTGGGGAAACCCGAGGCCGACCTCTAGGCTTTTGGAGCCGGGGATACAAAGACTCTGAAGCTAATTATACACCAACTGAGAAGGAGATACTGGCAGCATACGAAGGAGTTCGGGCTGCCTCAGAAGTGGTCGGCACTGAAACACAGCTCCTCCTGGCACCCCGACTGCCGGTGCTGGGGTGGATGTTCAAAGGAAAGGCCTCCTCCACGCATCATGCAACTGATGCCACGTGAAGTAAATGGGTTGCGTTGATAACACAACGGGCTCGAATAGGGAACCCCAGCCGCCCAGGAATACTAGAGGTGATTACGAACTGGCCAGAGAGCAGAGATTCCGAGATATCACCAGAACAGGAGGTGACACGTGCTAAGGAGGCCCCACCATATAACGAGCTGCCGGATGAGGAGAAGTGATATGCCCTGTTCACTGATGGGTCTTGTCGCATTGTGGGAAAACATCAACGATGGAAGGCTGCTGTATGGAGTCCCACACGACGGGTCACTGAAGCTACTGAGGGACAGGGTGAATCCAGCCAATTTGCAGAGGTGAAAGCCGTTCAGCTGGCTTTGGACGATGCTGAGCAGGAAAAGCTGCCAAGGCTCTACCTCTACACCGACTCGTGGGCAGTGGCGAGTACCCTGTGGAAATGGCTGCAGCAATGGAAACAGAACAACTGGCAACGTAAGGGTAAGACCGTCTGGGCTGCTGAAGTGTGGCAGGACATTGCAGCCTGGATGGAAAACCTCATTGTGAAGGTGCGCCATGTGGATGCCCATGTACCCAAGAGTTGGGCCACTGATGAACACCGACACAACCAGCAGGCAGACCAAGCTGCTAAGATCAGAGTGGCTCAGGTGGACTTGGACTGGCAGCGCAAACGTGAACTGTTCATAGCCTGGTGGGCCCACGAGACCTCGGGCCACCAAGGTAAAGATGCAACATACAGGTGGGCTCGAGATCAAGGGGTGGACCTCACTATCGACACCATTGCAGAGATCATCCATGGATGTGAGACATGTGCCACAATCAAGCATGCCGAGGGTGTGAAGCCCCAGAGAAATGGAGAGCGATGGCTGAAATATAGATATGGAGAGGCCTGGCAGACCGACTACATCACACTGCCACAGACCCGCCACAGGAAGCGCCACGTGCTCACAATGGTGGAAGTAACCACTGGATGGTTGGAAGCTTACCCAGCACCCCACACCACTGCCCGGAACACCATCCTGGGCCTTGAAACCCAAGGCCTGTGGCGACACGGCACCCCAGAGAGAATTGAATCAGACAACGGGACCCACTTCCAAAACAACCTCATAAGTTCCTGGACAGAAGAATACGACATCGAGTGGGTCTACCATATCCCCTACCACGCACCAGCCTCTGGAAAAATCGAGCGCTACAATGGACTGTTAAAAACCACATTGAAAGCATTGGGAGGTGGGGCCTTCAAAGACTGGGACATGCATCTAGCAAAGGCCACCTGGCTAGTCAACACAAGAGGATCTGCCAGTCAAGCTGGCCCGGCTCAGTCGAAACCTCCACGTGCTGTAGATGGGGATAAAGTCCCTGTGGTGCGCATGAGGAATATATTGGGAAAAATAGTCTGGTTTAGTCCTGTGCCAGGAAAAGGTAAAGGCAAACCCATCCATGGGATTTCTTTTGCCCAAGGACCTGGGTGCACCTGGTGGGTGATGCAGGATAATGGAGAGGTCCGATGCGTACCACAGGGGGACTTGATTCTGGGTGAGAACATGCCATAGAATATGCTGTGCCTTTGTAAATTATTACTTTGCTATTGTTAACTGCTAAATGGCAGATGGACATGACGCAGATGGTGTAGAATAAAGGGGTGGATTATGTCCTGGTTCAGCTAGGATAGGGTTAACCTTCCCAACAGAGAGAGAGGGGGAAGGGATCTCCAGCCAGGTTATTCATACCATGCTGGCGTCAGGTCCAGGGGCGGAATCTTTTTCACCTTGCTTTTTGGCGGGCAGGGTGGCGGGAATCCTTTGTCCATCTAGCAGTATTTCTCTGTATATCTTTTATGTTGTTCACTGTTATTGCTGTTCATTGTTATTATCATTGCTACTGTTGTTGTTCAGATTGTTCTATCACTCTGTTGTATTAAACTCCTTGTTACTTTAGCCGGGGTCTGTGCTTAACTTCCAGCCCGACCAGCTGCAGGTGGGGGAGGGGCAACGGCAACGTGCTCCCCGATTCCGGCAGGAGCTAAACTTGCACAGGCAGTCATCAAATTCTCAACAGTTTTGTCATCAGTTTCTGTCTTAAGAAGGATTTAGCACAAGTTTATGTTATTTACTCTATCAAGATTTCTACTCCAGAACTATTTGCCTTTGTTTAGGCAATTAATGCTAGTTGGTTTGATTAAATGTAATTTGTTGATTTTCTTTGGCCATGATACAGATCCAAAATGTGTTCCACCTCCACACCTCATTCCCCATTTTTATATGGCTTCTCCATACCTTTCTTTGGATTTCCACAAAACTGCTTTTGATTATGTTATGGAGGCTCTCAAATAAACAAACAACAACCAAAAATTTATTATCAACACAATTAACTAGCCCTCTGCAGCTATTCAATTACAGGTTCAGATGTCCATGAGAGGAGAACAAAACTTCCTAGGGTTTAACAACCCAAAGTGCTCTTCATTTTCTAGGGTTTAATGGCAATTCAAAACACCCTACCACTTCCCAGGGTTTAATGAGAACCCAAAATGCTCTATCACTCACTTAACAAGTGAGGGCTCTCAACCTCGAGGAAATTCTCAGGGCAGCATCCTTACCCAAGTAACCTCAAGGAGTTTCCTTGGGCAGCATCCCAACCCAAGGGGAGAGTCCTCAACCACAACTTGCTGTTTCAGGGGGACTAGATGAAAATGGGGACTCCATTTATACCCAGACTGAATCTGATCTGTAGTCAATAGCAGCTCCTATTGGCCAAAGGCCCCCTACTACTGTGAAGCTCTCAGAAGAAAGGCAATATATTTCAGGAGCCAAGAAGCCACATTTTCAGTGGATGTGTGCACCTGCTACAGATTATCAGAAGAAATCTGAGGGAATCTCATAGTGGGTGGAAGGATAAATAAGGGTATACACTTCTGCAGGTAAGGAACGTTGGGAAAAAGTCGGATCTGCAGTGCATTAGACATCAGTCCCTAAATCCTGTTATCTCTATGCTTTGAAATTTCCTTAGAAATTTTATTCCATCTACATGAAGTCCTCACAAAGTAGTGCAGTGGAACCGTCAGGCTGGACTTCCCTTTGCTTGAGAAATCACAGTCTGAACAAATGGTATTTAACCATCCATAGGTGTGCTGGTCCAGGACAGGTGTCCTTGGCTGGTATGGAGGGATGAAGCAACAGACTCAGGAGCTTCCCTACAGAACTAGCCCCTGCAGAAGAGACTGCTTCATAGTATGCCAGACCTCCTTCAAAAATCTTATCAGGTAGTCCAGTCCCTTCACAGATAAATATTGTACCAAAATCAAGGCCTCCATTGCTCAGATTTTTCACTCAGAAGTGAGGGTTCTGAAGTATTGTAATCAGAGGAGTTTCAAATGCTGTAGATGATTCTACAAAAGGGAGCTCTCATAAAATATTCAGTGCAACTGACATATTCAACCTTTTAAAAATTCATCAAATGAGCAAAACAAATCTATGTCATCTAAGCTATATTATTTTTATTACATTCCACATGGAGATACATCATACTTCACAAAATAAATGACAGCATATGAATAATTCTTCACAATAGATGAGCTTTGTGAACCCAAATGAATTATTTGACTCATCATCATCCAGTACTTTCAGATGGAAAGTTTGACATTGGTAAAATGTAAGTTGATACTTGAAGAAATTTTAAAGCAAAACATCATATTCAGGGAATAATGCATATATAATTTTTACTCTGGTTTTATGGTGATGCCATCAGATCTCATCTTCTGGCTTTACCCACTTTATTATTTCAATAAATATTCTAGAGTGATAAGCATTAACATTCTCTTCTCAGGTATAAAGCTTTTATTATATCTCAAGCAACTGGCTTGAAAAGAGTGCAAAAGAATGAGAATTTGTAAGCTCATGATGGTAAATTTTTGTTCAACACACGTGCTTCTTACAGAAAGTCAGCAAAATTTGCATTTATAGATTTGGGTTTTGACATAGAAAATACTAGTACATTTTAGCTGTCATGATAGTAGCAGTACAAATGCTAAATTTCTTTACTTCAAAGATATCCTACTTCAAATAATGGTTGCATGAAGTAATGGAAAACACCTACACCAGAGCAATGACAGAAGAATATTAGAAATCTTGGTTTACCAAAACCTCAGTGCAGCCATGGGTTGTGTGGAAGAAAAATAATAAAAAAAATTAGAAGAGAATAAAACTTTAATTACTCTATTTAGAAATATAATTCCTTCCAACATAGTCTGAGAAATGTTGTATAATTTGATTTTAAATTTCATTTAACTTTTTTTTTTTTTTTTTTTTTAAATGTTAGAAGCTCAGCATCTGATCTACTGCATCAGTCTGATAAGGCTGTTGAGATATGATACTATTGCCATTAATTCAGCTCTTCTCAGGGCAGGAATTTTTTCTGAAGCATATATTCACTCTTGTGCTGCCAGACAACATTCTGTATGTGGGCAGAAAACAGCTGAAAAGGTGAAAAAAAAAAAAAGGTAATGTTTCAGAGAGGTATTTTTTACAGCAAGAACTGGGCAAAGCTCAAAATACCAACAGATCTTGTTAGAAAGGCATGCAGAGAAATCTGATGATAATCAGACAGATGTCATACTTTATTTCTAAGGATGTATGGAAGATTTCACTGCTGTTTCCTCACACATTTTTTTCTTGATAAGCTGGTAAGAGAGGAGGGACTGAATGGAGGGAGTGTCCAATTGTGTTATAAATAATAAAACTTGAGCTGCAAATATGGTATGCTTATGAAGATATATGGGAAAAAATAACCAATGTTAAGCATGTATTTCAAGGGAGATGAAGAAAAGTGAACTTTATAAAGAGAGTATGTTAGTCATAAATATGCTGAAGGTCACCAACTTTGGGATAAACCCAGCGGGCTCACTCATACAGTCCCCCCTTAAAAGGTTGTTTCTTGACAGAAAAGTGTTAGAATTAACATTCTACTCTGGTTTTGTTCACCTACAGTAGCTACCCAAAAAAAGGTAAAGATGAAAAATACTGGCTGGAACAGATGTGAAATTGTTTTGTATACTTAAGTTCAATATCACCGCAGGTTCTTTTTTCCTCTTTCAAAAGTGTTGATTAGTGTTGTGGTGGTTTAAGCCCTGCTGGGACCGGAGACCACATTGCTGTTGCCCCTCCCCCACCCTCAGCTGGTCAGGCTGGCAGTGAGTCACAAACTCCGGGTTAAAATAAGAAGAAATTTAATACAACAGTGTGATAAACAATCTGAACAACAACGGTAGCAATGATAACAACAATAAACAGCAATAACAGTAAGCAAGACAAAAGATACACAGAGAAATACCGCAAATGGTTACGGAACAAGCCCGCCGTGTGCTCCCGTCACCAAAGCCACAAAGGAAACAGTTCCTGCACTCCTGCGCCTGGACCTGATGTCAACATGGTATGAATAACCTGGCTGGAGATCCCTTCCCCCTCTCTCTCTTAACCCTATCCCATCTGAACCAGGACAAGTCTTTATGTTGATGCAAACTGTAGAGAGCCAGATTCTTGTACCACGTACATCATCCAGGTTAATAAATAATTTTATATCAACTGAGGGTCTAGTCCTAGTAGTCATTTAATTAGAGATTAGAAGTGGTAGGTAAATCAGAGAACAAGAATAAACTTTACAGAAGTTGGCTAAAGAATATACAAAGAAGATAAAATAGATCTGTTCCCTTTTCTGCTTTTATTGGAGTGAAATCTGTGGTTAGCCCTGTACTTCATCCTCTGACCTTGCATTTAGAACTGAATCTTCTCTCTTTTAGTTCTCTGACCATTAGCATGTGTTCCTCAAGTAGCTCATTAAAACCTGGTTATTCTTTAAAAACACAATGGACAAAAACTGTTTTAACAAACAAGAAGAATCAATCTTAACAAATATGCAAGAGCAGATGTAGGAAGGGATACCTGCATTCACCTTTTTCAAAAGAATTTAATAGAATCACATAAGTTTAATTTAACTTTACTTTAGGTTTAACCCCTAGATAACAAAAAAGGCTCTGATTAACAACACTAATGGAATACTAAAACAGGTGAAAATCCAAGTCCTTAACCCAAGAACCTGCTCAGTATTAGCTTCCCAGTTAAACTTTATGAAAGAATGGTAATGATTTCTCTCCAGCAAAATGTCACTTTCAAAAGAGTAATTATCCCTCAAAACTCCATTGTATGCATACAGTGAAAGTTTATTCTAAAAATATATATGTATCAAAAGACAACATTTTCTTTTTGTGAGTCAAAGTCCCACATAATCACAGAATCATCTAGGTAGGAAAAGACCTTGAAGATCATCTAGTCCAACCATTAACCTAACACTGACAGTTCACAATGACACCGTATGCCTAAGCGCTATGCCGACTCTTAAACACCTCCAGGGATGGGGACTCCACCACTGCCCTGGGCAACCTATTCCATCACCTAACAACTCATTCTGTAAAGAAATACTTCCTAATATCTAGGTTAAACCTTCCGCTGGCACAATTGGACGCCACTACCTCTTCTCCTATTGCTTATTACTTGGTTAAAGAGGCTCATCCCCAGTTTTCTGTAACTTCCTTTCAGATAGTTGTAGAGGGTGATGAGGTCTCCCCTCAGCCTCCACCAGACTAAACACCCCCAGTTCCCTCAGCCGCTCCTCCTACGACCTGTGCTCCAGACCCTGCACCAGCTTCCTTGCCCTTCTCTGGACACTCTCGAGTCATTCAATGTCCTTTTTGTAGTGAGGGGCCCAAAACTGAACACAGGAATCGAGGTGCGGCCTCACCAGTGCTGAGTACAGGGGTCAGATCCCTTCCCTGTCCCTGCTGGCCACGCTATTGCTGACACAAGCCAGGATGCCATTGGCCTTCTTGGCCACCTGGGCACACTGCTGGCTCCTGTTCAGCCAGCTGTCAATCAACACCCCCAGGTCCCTCTCTGACTGGCAGCTCTCCAGCCACTCCTCCCCAAGCCTGTAGCGCTGCTGGGGGTTGTTGTGGCCCAAGGGAAGCCCCCGGCATTTGGCCTTATTGAAACTCCTCCAGTTGGCCTCAGCCCATGGCTCCAGCCTGTCCAGGTCTCTCTGCAGAGCCTCCCTACCCTCGAGCAGATCAACACTCCCACCCAACTTGGTGTCATCTGCAAACTTACTGAGGGTGCACTTGATCCCCTCGTCCAGATCATCCATAAAGATGTTAAACAGAAGTGGCCCCAAAACTGAGCCCTGGGAGACACCACTCGTGACTGGCTGCCATCTGGATTTCACTTCATTCACCACAACTCTTTGGGCCTGGCCATCCAGAGAGTTTTTTACCCAGCAAGGCGTGTGCCCATCCAAGCCGCGAGCAGCCAGTTTCACCAGGAGAATGCTGTGAGAAATGGTGTCAAAGGCCTTGCTAACATCAAGGTAGACAACATCCACAGCCTTTCCCTCATCCAACAAGCAGGTCGCCTTGTCGTAGAAGATCAGGTTTGTCAGGCAGGACCTGCCTTTCATAAACCCATGCTGACTGGGCATGATCCCCTGGCTGTCCCACAGTTGTTGTATGATGGTACTCAGGATGAGCAGCTCCATCAGCTTCCCGGGCACTGAAGTCAAGTTGACAGGCCTGTAATCTCCTGGATCATCCTTTTGGCCCTTCTTGTAGAAGGGCATCACATTGGCCAATTTCCAATCTGTTGGGACCTCCCCAGTCAGCCAGGACTTCTGGTAAATAATGGAAAGTGGCTTGGCAAGCACCCCAGCCAGCTCCTTCAGCACCCTCGTGTGTATCCCATTTGGTCCCATAGACTTGTCTGTGTCTGCGTGATGCAGTAGGTCGCTGAATATCTCCTCCTGGATTGCAGGAGGGTCGTTCTTGCAGTCTCTGTCTTCTGGCAGAAGAGGCTGGATTCCTTCAATACAGCTAGTGTTGCTATTAAAGACTGAGGGAAAGAAGGCTTTAAGCACCTCAGAATTCTCCTCATCACTTGTTACCATGTTTCCTCCTGTGTCTAGCAGGGGATGGAAGCTCTCCCTGGTCTTTCTTCTGCCACTGACATACAGAAACTTTTCTTTTTCTCCTTTATTTCTGAAGCCAGATTAATTTCTAGCTGGGCTTTAGACCTCCTAATTTCCACCCTGCATAGCCTCACAGCATCTTTGTAATCCTTGTGAGTGGCCAGTCTCTTCTTCCAAAAGCTGTAAACTCTTCTTTTCTCCCTGAGTTGGAGCCAAAGCTCCCTGTTCAGCCAGGGTGGTCTTCTCTGCCATCGGCTTCTCTTACAACACCTGGGGACAGCCTGCTCTTGTGCCATTAAGACTTCATTGTTGAAGAATTCCCAGCCTTCCTGGACCCCTATACCCTTCAGGACCATCTCCCAATGGATCCTGTCAAGTAGATGCCCAGATAAGCCCTTTGGATGTCCAGGATGTCGGTTCTGCTTAGCCCTCTCCTGGCCTCTCTAAGAATAGAGAACTCTATTATTTCATGATCACTGTGCCCTAGTCGGCCTCTAACAGCCACATCCTCCACCAGTCCTCTGTTCACAAAGAGGAGATCCATCAGGGCACCTTTTCTGGTCGGCTCACCAGCTGTGTCAGGAAGTTATCTCCCACACATTCCAGGAATCTCTGGGACTGGTCCTGCTCTACTGTGTTGTATTTCCAGCAGATGTCTGGGAAGTTAAAGTCTCCCACAAGAACAAGTGATCATGAGATTACACCTAAATGCCTATAGACTATGTTATCCACCTCTCCATCCTCGGTGGATGGTCTATAATAGACTCCTACTATAACATCTTCCCTGTTGGCCTTCCCCCTGATTCTAAGACAAAGACACTCTGCCCTGTTCTTACTGCACTTGTAATCAAAACAATCATAACAGTTCCTGATATATAGTGCCACCCCACCACCTCTCCTTCCTTGTCGATCCCTCCTAAAGAGCTTGTAGCCATCAACTGGTGCACTCCAGTCATGGGAGACATCCCACCATGTTTCTGTAATAGCTGTTTTGTCATAATTTTCCTGTTTCATCATGGCTTCAGGCTCCTCCTGTTTGTTACCCATGCTGTGTGCATTGGTATACATGCACTTCAGATGGGCCAATATTTTGCCCACTTCCCCCTTCAAATCTAAATTAAAGCTCTGTCAATGAGTCCAGTTAACTCCTGCCCCAGTATCCCTTCCCCCTGTAGGACAGGTGCATCCCTTCTAATGCCAAAATATCCGGTGTCCTGTACAATAACCCATGACTGAAAAATCCAAAGCCCTAACAATAGCACCAGTCTTGGAGCCACAAGTTCATCTGTTGAGTTCTTCTCTATTCTTCATCCTTCCCCCCAAATGAAGGGATGGAGAAGAACACAGTTTGTGCCCCTGACCCCTTAATCAGTATCCCCAAGGACCTGAAATATCTCTTCATTGCAATGTTTCTTTTCCTCTAGATACAGTAACTGAAATCTTTACTATTATTAGCTAGTGGTTAATATAATGTCTCCAGATGTTGTCTCTTTCACTCACCTTTCTCAGGAGATATAGTTATTTTCCACTGTGCAAGATTTTGTTCTGAGTATATAGCACAGTTATATCTTATACCACATCCATTATAGAAGTAATTCCACTTTTTTAGAAGGAAAAGATATCAAACCTCTCAAATCCAGGGAGATTTTAACACTTAAAAAAACCCCCCCAAAAAAAACCAAAACCCCAAACCAACACCCAAACCCCCACTGTTTTATTCAATATTTAATCTTAACTGCTAGAAGACCCTGTAAATTATTAAAATTATTGAAATAATTGTTGATTCTTTATCAGTATTAAACACAACTCAATGCATCAAACATCTAAGGCCAGAAGGCAGAAGGAAGTAATGTATTTTTCCTGATATTTGCAGTAACATCCACATGGGATTTCAAATATACATCAGTCTATTAAATAATATAATAAAAGTGATGTTGTGCATGAAATGTTTGAGATTATAAAACTTAGATAAATGATAACATTACTGAACCTCTTTTTAAAATGCTGCTTAGTTCTCTTATGTTGAAAGGGCCAATAAAATTCAATTTAAGGATACTTTACATAAGGGATACAGTGTAGCTGAACATTTTCACAGCTGAAATAGATACAGAATATTTTATCCAAATGTTTCATAGTGCCTTCTACAAACAGTTTCAGGTTCTAATGATTCATGAACACATGCTTTCCAGAGAACTTTTTGATAGGCTTTAAATTATGCAAAATAATAAAAGGATCATGAGCTTGAAATTCTACAGCAAATGTACCAGTGTAACCATATAACTAGTGATCCTGGTTGAAGTATTTGAAAAGTGTGTACATAAGTACTAAGAGAAGTGGTTTGGTTGCATCAGCATAGTAAAAATTCTGGTTTTCTACTTTACTTACTAATACCCAGCCACAGCACCATTTCCTTATTTTTTCCTAAACTTTATCTGGCATTTTCTGTAAATATATATCTAATCCTCTGGTTTATTGTTCAGCAGTGGCCCTGAAAGTGACTCAGATTTCATCTCTCTTGGTATTTGTTGGTCTGTGAAAGTAACTGTGTTTTAAAAAGAAGAGTTTGTGGAATACACTTCATTTAGTTTTTCATTATATGTATTCTGATGGATTACACCCATTGGATGTGTTGAGTACTGTATTATTGTACATTATTCCACGGAAATGTTAGAAAAGAAGATAACTGAAGACCTGTACACATGCTATGATAATTAAGTTCAGTTGTAGTAAATAACAATGTTTACTACTATAGTAAGAACTGGAGAAGTTCCATACAGAAATTTAGTCACTATTATTTGCTGTAATTTTCACAAAACAGGAGTACAATTACATCTATCATCAATATAACAAAAATGCAGGCATGATAACTAAAGTTAATTTATTAGATAACCTATTAATTAAAAGTACTTACAAGATTGTTTAGAATTTAAAAATGTAACTCCATATTTTCTACAGCTTCCAAACTCTTGTGGAAGACTGACAAATTGAGAGCATAGAGAAGAGCTTTTGGGTCTGTATGAATGAGTTAGTAGTTACTTTGAAAGCACTGGAGATTGCACATACTGAACACAACTATTGTGTGCCAGCAGTATCTGCACTGTGAAAGAAACATAGCAGGGGTATATGATCTTCCAGCTATAACAACCCTCGTATTCATGTTATACCAAAACTCAGTGTCTGAAATATGAAAGTATATAGATCTGAATATGTCTTATGCTCTCCCTTGCTCCTTCTTTTGTGAGAATTGCTTAAAACACTCTGAGAACCACTACAGACATGAACGAAAGAAAAATCTAGTTGTTTCCTACAAATAGTCATCAGAAATTTAAGGATTTAAGAAATTTAAATAGTTCTGGAAAATGGACTGAATCAAGTTCTGAGATCCACAGTTTGCCTGGGTATGTCTCAGGTGTCCCTTCTGTGCTAAGTCTCACTTCCCATATGGTCAGTGATATGCTTCTGATACAAACCATAGTCAAGTCTAGGGTCATAAGCAGAGATGAGAAGAAATCACTTGCCATGTCTCAGAGGCCTGTCTGTAGAAACACATCAATTTGCTAAGCCAAATATTCAAACATGATTTTTACCAAGTTTTTGTATCAGACATCCTTCTTAGAGTTAGGTAGGTATATCAAACCATCTGACACAAACTCAACCAACCAGTGTTTTAGGCCATTGTACGAACCAGTCCCTATACTCTCCACTGAGAGATTTTGCTATCTCTCATGTGGCCAAAGTTTACTTTGTTTTCTCCAGCTACTAGGACAAGTTTCTCACAAGAAAACCAGAGATTTCTTGCTAACAGTGAGGAAGAAAACATAGCACTTAACATGGGAATACTATCTAAAACAAATGAAATAGGTAAATTCTGTGAATGCTAACTGCCATAGTCCTTGGTTTTTACTGAAATAATTACTGGGCTCCTCACTGTGTGAGAAGGGGAGTATCCTCCCTGCCACTCTCACCCACAATTCCACTTGCTAAGGAAGGATGGGAAAAGAGGAGGAATTTGATAAATCTTCCCTTGCAATCTGTGAAGTTGTGGGTTGAGTCCAAAGAAATTGTCTGCACTCATACTTAGGGATTATCCTGAAGTTTTTAAACAATTAACAACTCTCTGGACAGTACTGTTCCCTCTACAACACAACAGTTTCTGCTTCTTCCTTGAAAGACAAAAGCTCTGCAGAAGAAGCAAGGTGTTGAGTGTTTGTTGGTATTTCAGCTCTTGCCTTTTTTGCTTTCTTTCATTAACATCTTGTGGAAGGTGCATCTGCCCAATGAAAGAAGAGCTTCTTGGCTGAAGTGTAGCAGCTCCTGACTGCCTTTGTTCTCAGGGACTCATGGTAATTGAGGTCTTTAGCCAATGGGAGCTGCTATTGACTACGGGTCAGATTTGGCCTGGGTATAAATGGAGTCCCCTGGAGAACCATTTTGAGCTTGTCCCCTGAAGCAGTGTACTGCAGTTGGGGACTCTCCCCCTGTGTCAGGATGCTGCCCAAGGAAACTCCTCAAGGGGCCTTGGGTTGGGATGCTGCCCTGAGCAGGTGCTCGAGGTTGAGAGCCTTCACTTGTCAGGTGAGTGATAAAGCGTTTTAGATTGCTGTTAAACCCTAGGTAACAAGGCTTTGTAAAGCATTTGGGGTTGCCATTAAACCCCAGTGAGTGGGGCTTTGTCCTGCTTTTTGACTTGCTGTTAAACCCTAGGAAGTCATTCTGTTCTCCTCTCGCAGACATTTGAACCTGTAATTTATGGAGAGCTAGTTACCAGTGTTAATAATATTTTTTTTTTATTTTTGGTGGTTGGTTGTTTATTTGAGAGCCTCTGTAACACATACTTGCACATCATAGAATGAAATAAGAATCCTCTTGTTCACTAAAACTCACCATGCTTCTTCTCTAGAGCCATAAATCATTTCAAGCAACAGCAATTTGTCTCACAGCTACAGTGGGAACTGAAGAAGTAAGAAACTTCTGGTCATGTTTCACTGACTACACTTTCAGCCTTCAGATCAGAGTAGAAGAAAATAGGAAAGTGGAGGGTGAGGCAAACTGGGTATGGAGTTGTGATTTACAGAAAGAGAATGGATGGAAGGAAGAGTCTGTTTTGGGAAGCCCAAAGGAATGGAAATTTTTAGGAAACTGAGGCAAAAACCTTTGTGTGGGTAGGCTTTGTCAGGGTAAATGTACATGAGTTAAGCAAGGTGATAGGGAAGCAGCTCATTAAAATACAAAAATGGTGGAATGGGGAGAAAACAGGCATTAACATTGATAGTGAAGCTTGTGAGAACTGCTTCAGGGTGTGGGGTAAAAAGAACAGCAGGAATTTTGTCAGAAGGTAGGGTCTTCTGAAGAAGGAAGAGTTGGGTAAAGGGAGAATGAGATTTTGTTGTGATAAGAATCTCTTACTTAAAGACATTGGTCTCATATATGACTTAAGTTAGCATGAGAAAAGATATGGCCTTTCATAGGGACCTTTCTACTGTCAGTAGCAAGTAGATGAAATTACGAGGTTGTCTGATAGATCTTCACTTCTGATCATGTGAAAATGTGAATATATGACAATGTATAGAAATAGAGTGAAACATTTCAAGTTTCCAAGGAAGCTACGTAAGAAGGAAGTCTGAATGGTCTTTCTTGATCTGGCAATCAAGGAAAGGAATTATTTGTCAATGTGAATGAAGGGGTGACTGGAAAGGAAAATGTGGTAGGGTTTTCAATGTTGCAGTCAAAAAGAGGATCAGTTTGACCAAACATGTATTCTGAAGTGAACAATTAAGAATATAAAAGGAATTAAGGAAGGGGCTAGTAATTATATGAACAGAAGTGTGAAAAAATCGGAGAGAAAGAAAATCTCGGAAAAAAAAGGCAAAATTAAAGGCTGTGAGAAAGGGTGTGTGTGTGTGTGTTAATTAAATATCAGAAGAGTAAAAATGCTTTCAGAATAGGCCCAGTGTAGCTGGAAAACTGAAGACTAGAAGCAAACAACCAATTCTTTTTTTTGCTAGAATCTTCCAAAGATTAATGATCCTAGTTTCTGAAAAGGATCTGCATTTTTTTTTTCTGATATGGATGCATCTGGTTCTGATATCTAGCCATTAGTTCCTGTTGAGAATTAAGCATCTGAGATTTTCCATCTTTGAAGTCATTACGGTTTATTATAATCTCTCAGTCTTCTGTTTGCTTAATGTATCTGTAACCTTAATATATTAAGCTCTTAAAAATTTTTGCTATAAGGCTTTTCCCAACACACATATCATTTCTCTATCTCTTTTCTGCACCCTATGCAATTTTTCAATATATTTTAAAAAGCATGAACACCAGAACAGACAGTTTTGCAGAACAGGCTTCATCATGATGACATACTGAGGCAGACCTGTTTTGTTTATATAGCTGGAGAATACCTTAGCCAACCTCACTGTAGCATAGTGATGAGAGTTGCTTGTGCACTGTTACATATAAATCTTTTCAGAACTGCTGCTTCCTTCAGCAGTTTTTATAGCCTGCCTCCCTTGTCCACAGTGGGGGATTCAACTTGCTTGTCACTGGCGAGCTAATTACTGCAATCCAGTCTTGGTAAGGTTCAAAGTCTGCTGTAATCTAAACCACTATTGAAGGCACCCTATATAGTTTCATGAAAGAAGGAGTGAGAATACCTGAAAAAATCATTATCTTGCCCATCTGAATCAATCTAATTTAGGATGGAATGAACTGAAATGTTGAAAATCTTGATGTCAGATGAATAATTTATATATGAGATACTAAGTAATAAAACAGAATACCAATATAATAATCAGCAGAACTGTTAAAATACATTAAATTTTCATTATTCAGTTACTCGAATTCATTAGACACAATCATTTACATTTTGAAACTTCTGGAATAACATCACAGGATAATACAACAGTCATTAAGATTACAGAGTAAGCTCTTACGCTAAAAGAATTGGACTTTTTACTTCTTTTCTCCCCCAAATCTCACTTCAAAATGAAGCAATCTGTCCTGATTGAGACATGCATCTGCTAGATAGTGTGTTTTAATTTCAGAAGCAGCACTTATGGATTATAAAAGTTAATGTAAAATACTGAAAAGAAAGCCTTTCCTGGTATTAAATAATAAGTGAAAACTATTATGTATTGTAGATGGAACCATAAGAAAATAATCATATAGTATCAATGCAACAGAAGTACTTGCAATCAAGGACAGTCACTGAGGTTCTAAAAGCTTGAAGGAAAATGTATCATTTAAAATCAGAAATCTATTAGTGTCTAAAAATGAATGAAAGTTCAGAATTTTATTAATCTGAAGGCAGTGAAGGCATGCATTCAATCCTTTATTTCTCAATTAGAATTACTCAGATTTAATTTCTGTCAGATATTCCTGCTTTCACTATGGTTGTATAAGAAGTAAGGAATAGCCAAAAGAGCAAGGGCATCAATTGGACAGTGACAGAATATATATATCTCTTTATAAATTTTACTCTCAAGTCTGTTTTTGAAGTTACAGTTAAAAGCAATATATGAACTTCATTAACTACTCATAGAGGACATCTATTAGTGATGTGTATTGTTTTGGAGTTTTGTGAACATAATTAAAATAGGTATAGTCTCATACTCATCTTAGTTATTTCTGAATATTCACTCATAAGGCCTTCTGAAATGCTGGGGTTTCAACCCCAAGCCCCAAATTAAGGTTGACATATGGGTGATTCCCACAGCCCTTCACAAAGGGGGGGTGAGTTTACCTTTAAGCTTCCCTCCAGGGTGTGGCCTTGCAGGGAAAGCCATGAGGTAAAGGAGCCCCAGGTGTCCCACATTAAGTAAACAAGGGTCAGGTGTCCCACTTAGGGATAAAAGCTGGGACCACTTGCAGGAAGGGGCAGTGTCTGTCTGTGGGATGGAGGCACTTTGCAGAGTTTTCCTGTTGAGGAAGGCCCTCCTGATTCCCTGGGACTGGGCTCTAGTAAGGTCTGGCTTTTGTAAAGGTGGGCTGTGTGGTGATTCGGTATGTGGTTCCCTTGGTCTTATGTATTTGGTTTGTTGACTCGGTTGTCTCCCGTCCCTTCTATGGGAGACTGCGTTTCCCCATTTATTCCACCCATTGTTGGTTGTGTGGTGTTGTTGTTGCGATCAGTGGTATTGATCTTGATTGTGTATAATCTGACTGACTTGTTTGTATAACCCCAGTGCTCACCCATGTACTGACCCTTTTGTATCAAATACAATTTGGTTATTGATTTATCTTTATGCTGGCTGTGTCCTTTATGCTGGGCCTAATAACTGGCAAAACACCTTCAGAAAGATTTCTTTCCCTAGTAGTCTGTGCTTCTACAAAATAGTTTCTGTAAACAAAAATATCTTGCAATCCTTATTTTCATGCATTACAGTTTACATTTATATTATTCCTTTTTAGTAAAATATTTGCCTTTCCATATATCAAGGTTTGTGTTGGATAGAATGAGCATCCTATTTGTTGGTCTTGATAAAACATATTACATTTTAATGATCAGGAAAGAAATGTTCAACATTTAATCTAAAAGATTACATATTAATTCCTGAAAATAAATCTTAGCAGTTTTATTACAGTACATTTTACTTTACGCATGGTATGTTTTTTCAATTTTCCCAATTTAAGGACAGTAATGAGATTCTAATGTTCACTTAATTACTTGATTTCAATTACCAGTCTAATTAATCAACTGCCTGTAATGCCCCCCTTTTCTACATATACCCTTTTATAAAGGCCTCACTTTGCAAAGCAACAGGTAAAAGGGAACTACCATGTCATCAGTTTTGTATATATATTGAATAAAAAGCAAACTAAAACCTTTGCTCATTTCTCTGAAGAAAGGCAGGCTTGTGGGGAAAAGTAATTGGACCTAGAGACAGATACTGAATCATAAAGAACATATGTGTGTAGCTTAATCTTGATGCTCACTAGCTTTTAGAAAGCCTGAGGTAATACTTATCTTACTATTATGAAGTTGCTTGCAGGTTTCATAACTTTAAATTGTACAAGTTGCACTAATACTAATTTTCAGTTTGCACTTATCTGAAACAGCAGCCAGAGTAGTTGCATTTCATCATTCATAATTTTTTCCAGAGCATGAAAAATATAACATTGCTGTATATGCATGACAGCTTGCTTTTTACCCCCAGGAGGGTTGCCAGCTCTGCCCTTGCCTTCCTATTTACTTCTGTTGCAGCTGACAATTTGTATTACTGAGATACTTGGAGCTGGATCCTTCCTGAATCCTACTGGTACTGGAGTGACATCAAACAGCATCACTGAATCAAGATATTTCCAGCTATACGTGTCTCCTGTTTCAGTCTGTTCCAGAGTATTTCAGAGACAAGGTGAAATGCAACCAGCTTCCAATAGCCCAGGTGTTCTGACATTAACCCCACAGTTGATGCTTTACAGAGTTGTTGGTTTCCTGCTGGAAATGAGCGTAGTTTTGTTGATGTGAGCTGGAGATGATGGCAAGCATCAGACATGTGTGTATTTTGAATATTTAGTATTAACAAAAATGTTTGAATTACTCATTTACCACTATATAAAGTCATAGGATCTTAGGAGAACTGATGGCTGTTCCCATAAAATGTCAACCTATTGCCATAACAAGATCTTCATTGTATCTATACTCAGATGTGTTCTGGTCATGACTGCTCTTTTTACTCTCTGACTCCCAGAATACCCATAAACAACTTCTTTTAAAATGTTCTGAGCACATCTGTTTCCTGAAACACTAAGATGGAACTTGCTCCTCTACCATCTGATCCCAACTCTGAATACTCTTCTAATACTCTGAGGAAGATACAGAAGGACTGTATTTTAAAATATTAACACAATGACTTATTCTTGTCTAAATAGCATGGAAACCACTAAAAGACTTTCCAGAAATAAATAAATCTGTTATTGAACATTAGTCTCACCCTGTTCCTGGATTTTTTTTATACTGTGATGGCAAAGGAGAAAGTTCATCTATACAAGTTATGCTGAAAAGTAATAGTGGTTAAGCAGTAGGAATTGTGTTGTGGGTGGTGATAGTATATTGGCAGATTAGAGAAGCATTTTACTTTACAGTTCTTTTCTCTTGAAACTGGAAAAATACACCAAAACCTACTGAAAACTGTCCCAGTAGGGTAACTGTGTAGAGCTATTGAGGCATTGCAATATTAACTAATATGAGCACAATGACAGAACCTAGTACTCTTGGATGTTTGAATTTAGGAATTTGGTACAAGTTACTTAAACAAACAAAACCAACAAAATATCCTAATGCCTCACAGAAACTTTGTATAAGATGCTAAATAAAAATTCTATCAACATTTTGAATGTGGTTCAAGCTGGTATTTTTTTTTCTCTGAAGACATTTTCAGAAACCATTTCAGAAGATTTTTGAATGCTTCCTTTATTCTTCATTTAAGGTACACTTAAAGCTACATTTCTGGTAGTTAAAATATCTCATTAAAATAAGTACTGAGGATCCTTGCTGCAGTTCTGAATTTCAGAGGATACAAGTTCATAAAACTCAAGATTGTGCAAAGGAAGGAAGCAAATATTTCTGATTCCACACTGATTCGTCCCAACTTTAGCCAGGAAATGGAATACCTAACACAGAAAATCTGGATATTTTAAAAGCTGGTTTGGGGCAGATAGTACATAGTTCCTGCCACTATATGCCATATGCCCCAAACTAACAGCTTTTTTTACACATTCCTTTTCTCTCCTCTTGTTACTTTAAGAAATAATTTTGCAAACCATCCTAACCACTAGGCCTAAACTTTCCCTCTACTTCAGTGTGCTTCTCTGATGGCCTTAGTGGTAACATTTTATCATGTTCACAGAAGATTACTGAGAGGAATCACTTAAGAGAACCAACATTTTATTACCATATTTTATATCTAATTGTGTGTGTGTGTAGGAGGGGAGGAGAGCAACTTTTTTCTCTTGTTTTGAAATCACAGCTTCATAAAGGGTTTTGGATCTACAGCAACAAATATGTTACATGCTGTCAATATACAGCAACAACAAGCAACTAAAAAAATCTGTACATTCATGTGATTTCAGACATTTAGGCATTGACAAGGAAGAATCATTGGCTTCAACATTCAGAAGCTCATAGAGATAAAAGTAAGGCAAAACTATCCCTGCCAATGTTTTGTCAGGTTTATACTTGCTACAACTACTTGCTGTAAGTAACCATGACAAGAGTTAGTAACAAAAAGAAATAATATTGTCTATGTAATTCTTTCCCATTACTGGGGAAGATTATTTAGTGTTTTTTTCTTCATGAAAAATTTCTGGTAACTGGAAGAATTTAACTAAAACTTTCATGGTTACAAGATCATAAAAGCAGGAGAAAAGCTCCAAAACTCCATAATATTTATTTGATATTCTGTTGTGATAAAATTTGCATGTTGGCAAAATTTCATGTATGCTTTAAATACCATCATGCCAAGACATCAGTCATGATTTGTGCCAGGATTGGACCCTCTCTACACCAGAGTGAGCTGCTGAGCAGTGCCTTATGCATCAGAAAAGCACAGTAAGAGTTCTGTGTTTGTGATTTAGAGGCTCTAAATTCTGCTTTGAGCAGTGGGCAGTCTAACTCCTTGTTACTGTAGGACATGATCCCTTGCAGCTTTCAGGTGTGGAACTCCCACTGAATTAAGGCTCCTTGATACTTTGAGTTAATTAATCTTGGTAACCACTGATCTGGACTTTCATGAATATGCAGATTGGTTCCTAAGGCATATGTGTTTGGGCTTTCAAAGCCTGTGCTAAGTTTCCTAGGAGTCTAAAAATTTGTGACTGGTGTTGCCAAGAGATGTAAGTAAAGGTGGATGCATAAACAATAAAAAGCACCTTTTTGGTGAAGCCAGTTGGTGTGGCTGGGATCTCAAGTTCAGCACCTTGTATTTGTCCCAGTGGAAGCTGCATACATGAAAGACAAAATATTCAATGTGTTGTATTCACAGATATATCCTTGAAGAGAATATAAGACAACCCTAATGTTGGGGGGTTTTTTTGTATTGTCTTTCTCTCTCCTTTGCCCTGGATTATGTCTACACAAATTTTGCAAGTCCAAAAAATGAGTAAACTTAAAAGAAATTGGTCTTTATATGAGAATGTAGGTATAATAATTTTAAAGGAAGTTTGTAGAAAAGGTAGAGCAGATGTTGCTAGGGGAGCAGTATGTATTACAGTGAGCTTAGAGTCAAATATTCAATAAGTACCAAAGAATCCCTATAATCTATCTAAAATTACTTTGTATATAGACTAGGCCTATTTTATCAGACACCTTGTTAGAAGGTAGTGATAGTAGTCATAATTTTAGAAATTTTAATGATAGTAGTGATTTTAAAAAGGCGTAAGCACTTCAAGAAATAATAACTATTCACAAATACTTTCATACTTACAGTACAAAAGTAGTGAAGCAACAATGCAAGGGTAAAGAAAGTGGTTTCTTGGTAAGTCAAAACATTTTTTATGACAAAGCATATTTTTTAGACAATTTAAATGCATTAGAGATGCACTGAAAAAATACTGTCATAATTATAATAGCTCAGTCTCTGTTTCTAATTTGACCCTTTCTCCTCAGGTGTTACAAGAGCAGCTGCTTCTCCCACATTCCAAACATGAAAAAAATTCTTACTTAGTTTTCCATGAGTAGTTGATTATATTTGCTTGGCAAATGAAAGAAAGTATTAAAATGAGGAAAGTATTGTTCATAAGACTGTATAGATTTAAATAAATTTCATATATATCAGAAAACTGTTGCTAGGAAGTCTGGACAGAACTTGAGAAACTAGGATCAGTTTTCAGTTTAGAGTCCTAAATCTGCATCAGTTCAGTAAATTAATTTTTCAGAGGAGTCAACCCATAGTGGACTAAATAATATTAGTTGTGGACTTTTAAAAAACCCAATAAAAATTCATGTTCCTATAAAAGATGTACCCTACAGCTTGTTTTCATACCTGTTGCTGCGGCAGAGACTGGCTGGAAAGCTCATTCTCTACACTTCCTAGCATTTTGAGTACATTTTTCCAATACAGGAGAGAGGAATTTTCTAAGACAGGAAACAACAGTCACTGAGAAGGCAAGCTGCCAACCTGTTGATGAGTTAGGTCGAGGACGGTACAGTGCACTTGTATCAAACATATGGGGACTAGTTAACTTGAACAACCATATTTGTCTTGGTCTGTTATAGACACATGTGTCAAGGGGGTTGCTTTTTCACCCTTACAGGGGACAAGAAATAATATTAAATTGCTCTTGCTGCAGTCTGATCTAATAACTTCTGCAATCATTACTAAATCCTAGTCTGTTGATCCTTCGGTTATTTCCTTCACTGGATCTGTATAAATTAATGCTCTGTTTAAAGCTACACAGGGTACATGGTAGAGATAAAAGCTGATTCACTATGACACACACAAAGGAATGACATACACTAAACATGGGATTTCTGCCCATTCATTTGGTCAGTCAGACATCAGTATTTTTGAGAATGAGCACAATAAAATGTAAACATGCTTTAAGAATGCACTAAACCACTGTTAATAATATGGATAGTGCATAAAAATATTGCTGAACTCTTGAAGTCATAATGGTTTAATTATTATTTAATAGTTAATCTTGGAAAATTAAATTGAATTCATTATTATATTAATTACTGATTTCTAGGGGTAGTTCTTGTTTTATTTTCAGAGTTTATTGCAGCTCACAGAATGTTTTGAATTATCTTTGTCTTTAACATGGTCTTTTTTTTTTTTTTTCTGAAATGTGCATTTCAAGTTACTGTTTCTGTGGTGAGGCACTCCATGTTAATATATGCTAATGATATTTTGTCATTTAGTTTTAGACAGTATAGAATTAATTCTTCTAACTGACCCTATTTTATGGCAGTTTCTAAGTGCTTAAAAGACATATACCTGGCAATCAGAGGCTATCTGATTCCTAAGTTTGAAGGATTTGTCATGGCTCTAGTCTTGGGTTTGCATTTTTAGTATCAAGATTTATATACAGTAGACACAAGTACTTGACCACCTGAGCTACATCTTTGATGATCACTATATTCCTTGACACAGTTTTTTTAATATACATTTGTCATACACATGTTGAAATGATTTTGAGCTTCTTTTCCAGATTACAGAAGAGATCATTATGCATTCATTGTGGTGGAAATTACTATCAGCCTAAAAGTTTTCAGCATATGATAAAATAATATTTTAAGGCCTAAATTACATTCTTGATACAGAATATGGAAAATACATTATAGATTACCATGTTGTGTCTTTCACAGAAGTTATTTTCAACTGTTTCCAACAAGATGAAAAAATATCAAAATACAGTTAAGACAACGACAATATTAGATTCACCTTTTTTTAAAAAAAAAAAATATTTTTAACATTCACTCTCTTGGTCTATGTGGTCAATAAAATACCAGTGACAGTAAAATACCTTATTGGGTAGACATGTAACTGGAAATTCAATTGAATTATTGAATACTAGGAACTATTTAACAACCACATTTGTAGGCTATTAACTATAGAAGACACATTTGTTTACAACCATAAAATTTCTTAAAGTTTGCTTTAGTCTTTTAATACAACTGTGGGTTTTTTATTTAAATTTTCTTGTTTCAATATATATACTAAGTGTCTCTATCCTTATCTTATCCTTTAAAGGGCTGTTCATTAAATATGCTTGGAAAGGTTTCTTATACTGAAATATTAAGAAACTGCAGAGACTGGCAAAAGGTAACTAAGTCTGTTATATAGCTTTCCAGATCTCCTTATTCCACTCTACAATATGTCACAAAAATGTTTCATATCTTCTATACCTCAATCTATTAATTTGGCCAAGTATGTCAGGATTCTTTGACAATTGCTTCTGTTTGGCATGGGATCATAGATTCCTTGATTTCATATTATGCCCTGAAACCTCTTTCTGATAGACACTCTCACAAATCAATAATTTCGGTCTTTCTGCTTGTCTGATGGATCTAGTGATTGAAGTGGTTTGACTGGAAAAGAATGAGAAAGCTGTTGATTTTGTTTTTTCCTTTCCAATGTGTTTTGCTCTTTGTGAAAATCTTAATATGTGTAGGTAAGACCATCTTGTGTTTTGCATGTTGTGATTTGGTTACTGAGTTGAATTCCAGAGTTGTTCTGTGGCTGCCTAGATTATTTAAAAATATTATAAGTGCTACATACAGTGGCACTTAATGAAATGCTTGAGAAAGCTGTGTTAAATATGAACCCCTGTGAATGTTCTCATGAAGTATTTAACATCTTTCACATCCAAGATTTCTATCTAGCTGGTTTATTTGTGATGTGACACTGACAACTGTGAGATCTATATCTTTTCTTCTGTGAGATACTATATCTATAGCTTCTCATGAAAATCAACAATAATTATATACAATTTACCACATTACCAGGAGAAGAAGAGATGACCCTTGAAACTGTAGTCAAAAAAACCCACTATTATACCTCAAGGATGGTGGCCAAAATGGCAAAACACATTTAGTTTGAAGCAAACTGAAGTTTGGAATTTAGAGAAACTGAAGTTTGGAATTTAGAGAAACTGAAGTTTGGAATTTAGAGGCATATAATTGTTCTCCTAATGTAGTTTGTTCATATGATAGAATTACAATTGTATAAAGCTGCCAACTCTCTTTAAAATACATGTCTTGGATTATTGAGTTACAGTTTGGGAGCAGATGTTCATAATTGTTGTCCAGAATAAGACAGTCCATTTTGCCATCTGGCCAAAATTATGGAGGAAATTACTTGGGGAAAAAGGGTGAAAACCAAAAACTTTTAAAATTTTTTTTCTCTCTACACCCCAACATTTTTAATGCTCTCATTTAGATCATTAATATTCACATTATACAAATAATTTATTTAGCTTTTGGCAGAAACAAATTGGAAGATGAATCACAAAGGTAAGTGGGTTGGGTAGAAGCTGGAATGAAAAAGAGAATCATTAAAAGTAAAATTCCTAACATTGATGAACATAGCAACTGAAAGATACTGATTCCCACTGAAGTGTGTAATACCAGTACTGTGATACCTATTGCATCCAAAACTAGCATTCTGTCTCCATGAGGCAGGCAAATTAAAGAGATAAAGGTGGTTAGGTTAGATCTCAGAACTATCTTAGCAGGTTGTGGTGGTTAAGAGCAACTTCCCTAGATAGATTGTGCATCTTTGTTTTACCCTTTGCAAAGCCTTTTATATACTAATCCTTGAAAAAACAAAAAACAAAACCAACCCAAACCAAAACAAAAAATAACAACAAAAAAGTATTGGAAATATCTAATCACTTTAGAGGAAGGCAGAGCAGCCAGTTTGCAGGGAAATATAACTGCAAAACATTCTCTGATTAGTATGTTTAATAATGTGCTTCTTCCTTACAAGAATCCTGTTGCTTAGTATGACACAAATCTTATGATTTTGTAAGCCTAACAGAACTCTTCAAAAAGGTTTTTTTGTCTTGCATGTACCCATCTACCCAGCAAATGGGAAAGTCTTTAGTTTGATCGGATAAAATATTAATTATGCTAAATTAATTTAGTTACAGAAATACTCTTTTGCCTTGAGTTCCATAATAAAAAATGTTTGAATTCTTTGGTGCAGAAGGATGAAACATTCATGCAGCAATTAAATCTTGCAGGAGAACTAAGAACATTAGAATTATGATGGCTTCTTCCCCAGGTGAGATTTACAGTCTATAAATATATTTTTCTGTGATCCTTAAGAAAATGAAAGTTGATTTCATTTATCCTAAAGAAAAGAATAAAAATACTTTCTATCAAACTGTGATTGCTTTGTAAGTATTAGTATTTTTTTTATTTATTAGTGGCTTTTCCATGAGAATAAGAACTACATTAAGTATCTCCTGCCTCCTTCTGTGGGGAAAAGGGGCAGGGAGTAGTTTCAGTTGCAAAGTAACACAACCAAAAACTTGGAAGAATCTGTTGCCTGGATGTTTTCAGTTTTTATCCTATCATGTTAAGGTCTGTATCATCATAAACAAGTAACTCAAAGTTTATTTTTACTTTTGAGAAGCTTCTGCTGCTGCAGCTAATGTTTTTCACATGTGACATTTTCTAATGTAAATAAAAGAAAATGACTGTTGTGTACAGTTTTGTGGTGATACAGTTTTTGCCCTTTATGCACATGCTGGAAACTAAATGGTCATTATGGCAGTGTAGACTTTAAGAAGGTCTAGTTGCATTTATGGTGACAGAAGAAATTTTCTCAGCTTCAAGAAGTTAGTTAGGTGGAGCAAGTTGAGAAGCACAGTCAAAGGAAACAGAAAATGACTACTTTGATATTCCTCGCAAAAGTGAAAGAACTTGTGCTACAGGCATTACCCTGGAGAGGCAACAGAATTCTAGGGAGACCAGAGGCTTAGTCCTTATTGGATTTTGGTTTTCAATTGTTGAATCCTTTCGAAAAATTGATAATTGGCCAGTGTGATGCCCATATATAAGAAGGGTTGGAAGGATGATCTGGGAAATTATAGGCCTGTCAGCTTGACTTCGGTGCCCAGGAAGCAGCTGATGGAGCAGCTTGTCCTGAGTACCATAACACAACAAATACAGGTCAATGAGATGATCAGGTCCAGTCAGCATGGGTTTAGGAAAGGCAGGTCCTGCCTGACAAACCTGATCTCGTTCTATGACAGGGTGACCTGCTTACTGGATGATGGAAAGGCTGTGGATGTTGTATACCTTGACTTGAGCAAGGCCTTTGACATCGTTTCCCACAGCATTCTCCTGGCAAAACTGGCTGCTCGTGGCTTGGATGGGCACACACTTCACTGGGTAAAAAACTGTCTGGATGGCTGGGCCCAAAGAGTTGTGGTGAACGGAGTTAAATCCAGTTGGTGGCCAGTCATGAGTGGTGTCCCCCAGGGCTTGGTTTTGGAGCCACTGCTGTTTAACATCTTTATTGATGATTTAGACGAGGGGATCGAGTGCACCCTCAGTCAGTTTGCAGATGACACCAAGTTGGGTGGGAGTGTTGATCTGCTCAAGGGTAGGGAGGCTCTGCAGAGAGACCTGGACAGGCTGGAGCCATGGGCTGAGGCCAACTGGAGGAGTTTCAATAAGGCCAAATGCTGGGGGCTGCCCTTGGGCCACAACAACCCCCAGCAGTGCTACAGGCTTGGGGAGGAGTGGCTGGAGAGCTGCCAGTCAGAGAGGGACCTGGGGGTGTTGATTGACAGCCGGCTGAACAGGAGCCAGCAGTGTGCCCAGGTGGCCAAGAAGGCCAATGGCATCCTGGCTTGTGTCAGCAATAGCGTGGCCAGCAGGGACAGGGAAGGAATCTTGCCCCTGTACTCGGCACTGGTGAGGCTGCACCTTGATTCCTGTGTTCAGTTTTGGGCCCCTCACTACAGAAAGGACATTGAATTACTCGAGCGTGTCCAGAGAAGGGCAAGGAAGCTGGTGCAGGGTCTGGAGCACAGGTCGTAGGAGGAGCGGCTGAGGGAACTGGGGTTGTTTAGTCTGGAGAAGAGGAGGCTGAGGGGAGGCCTCATCGCCCTCTACAGCTACCTGAGCCCTACCTACCTACAGCTGCAAAGAGCTGGGGATGAGTCTCTTTAATCAAGTAACAAGCAATAGCCCAAGAGGGAATGGCCTCAAGTCGTGCCAGGGAAGGTTTAGACTAGGTATAGGAAGCATTTCTTTACAGAACAGCTTGTTAGTCATTGGAATGGGCTGCCCAGGGCAGTGGTGGAGGCCCCATCCCTGGAGGTGTTTTTTATCTAAGTTATGGAAAATAATTTGTCATCTAATTTATGTAAGTTATCTAATTTATCTAAGTATGGAAAATACTGTGGGCACAGTGGCAATTCCGAGCACCTTGTAAGCAATGCTATGCTTTCTACTTGTCTACTACTGCATGACTCCAGTGTTTTTTTACTGGGAGGCACTGGCATTAATACATGCTGGTAGACCTAATAGGCTCCATGCAAAGCCAGCATAGATCGCTCTGAACTTCATTTCCAATGGAGATCACTAGATGGAAGCACCCAACTGTCTATATACAGTTTGGATTATATACATATAGTCTGTGTTCATTTCAGTTTATTGACAGCAAGACATTTTTTAGAAGAGACACTGGTGGTTTTCATTATGTTTATTAAGAATCTGTTATTATGCCCTTGAACCATTACTTGGATTATTCCATGCACCTCCAGCTCCCTACTTCTCCAGAGGCTAGAGTTTATGATATAATATTTTATAGATTTGTATTTTTAAGCATGAGTTTACAGACTGCACATAGATATTCATATCTGGTGAATTACAGAAACACAAAACAGCTGTCACTGACAGTGGCAAACTTCATCTATGTCTGTCAATCATTTCTTTGGTGAGCATGCATTATTTTATGGTCTCTTAGCTCAGAGAAAGAATAAATAAATGTGTTTTGAATACATATTTGACTCATCACTGACTGTAGGAGAAACAACTTTTAGAACAGAGGACTCCCATGTCAAACATGACAGCTTTTACAAAATGGCCTACTACTGCTGATGCAGATTCACAAACATATTGTGGATGAAAGAAAAGATCTATTTTCTTCCTCATTATTTATTGCGTGGAACTACAAAACCTTGCTGCAAATCAGCGTATCTTGGGCTGCCTTGCTACAAGCTCCCACTATGCTGAAAACTGAATAACTTATGCTGTGCAGCTGAGCAATGTTGTTAAAAATAACCCCTTCTTGGTAAGTTTATCTTATCTTCTTGGCCATGATAGCATTTTGTTTATTGTATTCTATATAATTTGTTCTCTCCTAAATGTGGACTTCTGTGATGCTTGGCAGTTGCAATTAAGTCTGTCTGTTTCTGTACAAAAATGCTGACACTGATTGTGTGTATTCACATATCAGCAACACAAACTAATCTTTGGATGTCTACTTCCAAGTTCAGCAACAGTTTGATCAAATTTCAAAACCCTTCCAAAATTTCAGATTATTTTTTATTCTTAGGACCTCTAAATAAATAAGTACCTTTAAATATATCCTTATTTTGAAATATTCCTTCATGAGAAGTTAAATCACTTAACCTATACAGCACTCAACTATCTGGTTTCTCCAGGTAGCTACCAGTACCAAATATTTGCAAATTGATTAATTTTAGCTGTGGAATATCCCATTCCTTCTCAGCCCTTATCTGTTGGAAACCAAATATTTAAAAATACATATTATGAAAATGAAGATCCTATAATCTATATTAATAATTATTATTATTTATTTTATGCACAAACACCAGCAATCCTTGAAAAGGTTATCATTGCAATATGTGTCAGGAGAATACTACTCTGTGCAAAGTATCCATGTTGGTGCTGAGTTCAGTTTCTCTGTTCCTTTTCATTTCCTGAATTTAAGACATAAGCTGAAGATGTGTTATGCAGCATTAGCTACTAGAGCAGGATTGCTACTGCTCAATGAGAACGCTTGCAGATTTTCTGGTGAGTCCTTTCCTGCTGAGTCATTTAGCAAAGTTTCAGATAAGGAGATGTAGATGTTAAATAGAGAACACATATCAGAAATCTACATTTAACTGCAAATGTTATGTCTAATGCAGAAATAATATTCTTATTTGGAATCTTTGGTTTGTGGTTTTGTTTTATAAGCAACAGATTTTAATTTTTGAATTTTTTCTTAAAATTGTTTGTAATGATGGGATTTATTCTGTAATATTCATAAATGATTGGTGGTAATGCTATTTGTTTTCTGTTACATTATGAGTCTTGCCAAACATTAAATTAATCTTCAGTGGTTTTGTTCTTTGGCACTGGTTCCTCACTGTCATACAGCAGATAACCTCCTGTATTTCTAAAATACACAAACAAAATCAATGCTTAATTTAATTGTTCCTATATGATTGACTGCATTTAACAAGGGTGACATGGGTTGCGTTCCTATTTGTTATTGTCAGTTTTCACACACAATAGACTTTAAAACCCACCGATTTTATTCTGATAAAGAGAAATGATTACTTGTTTTAAGATTTATTTACTTACAGAAAAGCTAAGGAGCTCTGCACATTCCTAGGAATGACCAGATGGTGTTGCCTGTGGATTTATAACTATGGACTCATGGTAAAACCTCTTTATGAACTATTAAAATAAAATCTGAAAACCCTCACCTGGAATGAGGCAGACAGAGCATTCCATCAGCTGAAAAGGAAGCTGATGGATGCCTCTGCTTTGGGTTAACCAGACATCACTAAGCCTTTCTGGTTATTCTCCCACAAGAAACAGGGAATAGCCCTGGGGGTTCTGGCCCAAAATTTGGGGCCAGATAGAAGGGCAGTGGCATACTTCTCTAAACAACTTGATGAAGTAAGCAAAGGATGGCCTAGCTGCCTGAGGGCAGTAGCAGCAGTAGTTTTAAATATTCAGGAAGCACAAAAATTCATGTTGGGTCAGAAACTCACAGTACTAGTTTCCCACACAGTATCTGCAGTACTGAACATGAAAGGAGGACACTGGCTTTCTCCTCAAAGGTACTTGAAATACCAGGCTCTCCTAGTGGAACAGGATGATATAGAAATAGAAGTTACTAATATTGTCAACACAGCTTCTTTTCTCAGTGGAAACACAGAAGAACCAGTGACACACAACTGCCTGGAGACTACTGAAGCGGTTTATTCCAGCTGGCCAGACCTCAAAGACGAGCCATTAGAAGATGCTGATGGATCCTGGTATACAGATGGGAGCAGTTTTGTTCGACAAGGTATCCACAAGGCAGGATACGCGGTAACCACCAAAGATGAGGTAATAGAATCTAAAGCTCTTCCTCCAAATCCCTCAGCACAAAAGGTAGAAAGAATAGCTCTGACACGGGCACTGGAAATGGCCAAAGGTATGAAAATTAATATATGGATGGACTCTAAATATGATTTCACACTGGTCCATGCTCATGGGGCAGTGTGGAGAGAAGGAGGACTCTTGTCTGCACAAGGAAAACATATAAAGCATGCCAAAGAAATCCTCAAACTCCTAGAAGCAGTGCAACTACCTGAAAAGGTGACTATAATGCATTGCAAAGCTCACCAAAGACGAAATTCCACTCATGAACTGAGCAACGCTATGGCAGATCGCGAGGCCAAAAGAGTGGCTGAGGAAGGTAAAGTAGAAGTGCAGTCTTTGGTCCCGGATGGTGAAATACAAATTGATGGTGAGCCTCAATATTCTAGGGAGGATCAAAAACTTATTTAAGCTCTAAAGGGAAGCAGAGGAGAAAGCAGGTTGGCAAAGATTCCTGAAGGTAAAATAATAGTACCATCTGCACTATTATGGGCTATAGAGATGGCAGAACATAGAAAATCCCACTGGGGAATGGAGCCCTTATATAAATATCTCAATCAGCGAATAGTTGCCCCAAATCTTTATACCACCATCATCAGGTGACACAGCAATGTGAGATTTGTTTACAAAACAATTCTAAAACAGAGCCGAAAGCCCAACTTGGATGAATAGGGAAAGGAAATTACCCAGGTCAACAATGGCAAATTGATTTTTCTGAACTCCCAAGAAAAGGGGGGGGTTCAGTACCTTTTGGTCCTGACAGATACCTTTTCTGGGTGGCCAGAAGCATTCCCTTGCCAAACTAATCAACCCCGAGAAGTAACTAAGGTATTGTTACAAGAAGTAATACCAAGGTTTGGGGTTCCAGCAACAATATCCTCAGATCAGGGATCCCATTTTGTGGCAAAAATTGTCCAGCAGGTTAGTAAACTTTTAGGAATAGACTGGCAATTACATACCCCATATAATCCACAAGCCAGTGGTCAAGTAGAAAAAATGAATCATATAATTAAACAACAAATAATAAAACTAGGCCAGGAAGATGAATTATCCTGGCTCCAAGCATTGCCTTTAGCCCTTCTAAGAATCAGAACCAAACTCAGAGTTTAGGAGGGATTAAGTCGTTTTGAAATAGTATATGGGAGACCATATATGATACAGGCGGGGACATCAACCCAAGTTTGAGATGAAATATTAACAGATTATGTTATAAGTCTGCAAAAGCAGCTGCGAGAAATAGAGAAACTGGTCCTAGGGACCAGGGCTCAAGGTCTGGACAGGCCCATACACAACATTAAACCTGGTGATTATGTATGTATCAGATCTTTTTCAGATGTACCACTGAAACCAAAATGGGAGGGTCTGTTTCAGGTGTTATTAACCTCCCATACAGCAATCAAGATTAGAGAACAAACGTCATGGATACACCACACTAGAGTGAAGAAGGCCTCTAAGCCAAGATGGGAATTGACACCTGTGGGACCACTAAAGCTTTGTGTCCAAAACCGGTGATATGGGTATGGATGCATATAATTTCACTTAACTGTAATTTAACAAGTGCTTGGGAATGGCCTTGGACAGATGGTTATTTTGGATATACAGGGGTTACGGGAGAGAATCTATCGGGATGAATTTGACAACTGTTGTAATATAGGACAACATGACATTTCAGCCAGACAAATGGGAAAAGACAAATCCAACTTATGCGTGGACAATTGAAAGAGGAAAAGAAGTACAGATCGGTTGTAGAATCTTCAGTGTAAGTAGTGTAAAAGATCCACCTCCCTTGACTCAAATTACTGTCAAGAGAATTTACAATGGAAGAATAGGAGCCAAAATAGGCCAAACCCATTGTGTGACTGAGGTTTGTTGATACGTATTTACTGCAATCCAACCAGTATCCATTATTTGTTTAGGAGGAACCAAACTAGGGGACCGAGCGATATCTTTCAAATTTAGATTAAATATAACATAGAAAAAACCCACAACCACTCCTGTTTATACTATTCCAACTCAGGTCACAGATTTAAACTACATAGAACTTGAACAGTTGAGAGCACTGTATGTGTATCCTATAGGCCCATATGTAATTAAAAATATTGGTCAGCTACAATTAATATATAATCCAACATGGTCTCTTAAAGGAGTTGAGCTACTAATGCAAAGCAATATTTCAGAGATCCAACCAGCCTGTTCATCTTTCTTAAAAACCTCTTATGAAGGATGGACAACCTGGATGCAAAGACAAACACTTCATGTGAGGTGAACAAAAAGAGACCTAATTGGTGCTCTAGGAATGGAATTGGCAGTTTTGAATTGTATTGATTCAGAAATACTAATGAACAAACTTGCTACAGTCACCAACGACCTGAACAAAATACAATACCCTCTCAGATCCCCCTTCCTAACTTTAAGTAACAATCAATGGCTTATGGCATGTGCATTTCCACAATGGAAGAACCTTAATGAAAAGGATAATAAGATAATTGTGGGTTCATTAGATACAATTCAAACTAATGTTTCTATAGCCCTTAGTTAGGTCCAGGCTCGATTATGGATACAGTCAACAGCAGCTGCAATCATCAGGGAAGGTGAAGATGGAATCCTGCCAAGAGAATTCCTAAAGGTAATATGGGATAATGCAACAGAATTGAAAGATTTCAATCATGGTGGCACTTAGTTAATTTTACCTTTGACCCTCTTAAAAATACGGCCACAGCCTTTGTATTAACAATATATCAGGCTCGGGTATATAAAATATATCAAATTGTTGCATTAGGATTGAATCATCATGGGACTGTAATTTATCCTTTAGAGCACAGGGTATGGGCTATAAAAAATAAGAAGAAATGGCAAACTATTGATGTTGAAGCCGGTACTGTGCGAGACCAACAGGGATTTATTTGTGAAGATAACACCATCAAAGCCTATGACATTTGTCTGGACACTGAACAAAATATCTGCCAATTCGAAATTCACCCTAATGAGACTCCAGAAACTATTATAATTTACATGGGTATGGAATGTGTTTAAGAACCCTGTGTGATCTTGTACAAGTAGATGACCTTATAGTAGATACAAGTAATCATTCGAAGTTCTGTATCTGCAATTTTGTTAGTCTTACAGGATGTGATTTCTATTATACTGCTGATGTCACAACTTATCAATTATTAAGATCCAGTTGCAAATTAGTCCAAGATTGGCAACCCACACCTATTGGAATGGATCTAACCTTAGTAAGGTTATAACTTTTCCATCATGACAATTTAAAAATATTGATGAAACAAGTCCAGGAAAATGGGCAAAAGACTTTAATTACTGTCCAGCATGATGCAGAAAGAATACATCAAGTCATGAAACGAATGAAATCAGATGGAGAACGCTACTGGTGGGATGTATTTACAGGCTATTCCCCATCAGCTACTAAAATTTTAAATATGCTTACTCACCAAATATTGATATTACTAATAATCATGAAATAGTAACAACAATAAATCTTATCTTTTGGTATAAATTAAAGAACCTAACAAACCAAACATGGACCTTACAGACAGTAATGAAATATAATAAACCCCTTTTGACTACAAAAGAATTTGCTTAGAGAGAAGAAAAGGGGGGAATTGATACAGAGAAATGATTACTTGTTGTAAGATTTATTTACTTATAGAAAACAGTTTAGCAGCTTATTTTCTTACATATAGTGTTTTTTTAATATTGTTAAGAATCCTGCTTGCTCAGACTGTTCTGTGAAATTTTACCAAGGACTACTGTGTTCATCAAAACAAAACAGTTTACTGTGAAAATCTACCAGGGGCTACAATGTTCAGCAAAATACGCTCTGTCCTTGAGACACAGGTGGCTGACACTAACAAGTTGGAATTTTGCTAATGAGTAGAAATAGTTATAGACAAATGGTAGAAGTTGTGTTGCTTCTCTTAGATAACAGAAAAATAAACCAGCTAAAAACCACTTTTGTTATTCAAGAAATTCGCAAAGAGAATCTGTGCACGCTCCATGGAAAAAACAGGGTGAAAAAGACTACGAGCCTTCCTCCCAAAGCCCCCCGAAGACACCACCAGGAGGCAATGCGCAGGTGCAAAGATAACATAAACTGCTGACACCAGCCTTTCGAACTAACCCAGCCCTACTAATGCATCTGTATGTTTGTGTTATGTAACCCAATGAATATGGATATCCACACTCTATGAGTTTTGGTAAAATGTGTGGTGGGTGTGCAAGCTTTGTGGAGAAATCCCCTTGCACCCTGGCTGGAGTAAATATGCCTGCTTTATAACTCCATTTGAGTTGTAGAGTCTTTTTTTCCTCGAATCAATCCAGTTGCAGTTCTTTAAGTCTGACATGATTTAGTTTTCAACTCTTCCTGCATTTGTTATTCTTGTTCAAAAAAGGAAAGTAGAAATTTATGCTTTTTACGTGTTCAATAACTTTTGTTTTATGGAAAACATACTGTACTTTGCTACTGCTTCTTAGTGTTTTAAGACCACAGTTGTACACTTCCCTGTCTTAATTTTTCACATTAAACAACTCTCAGCTCTTCTACCATGTCATGTTTCTTAAACCTCCATGCATGCTCTTTGGTCTTTTCTGAATATTCTTGATTAGTGTGTTAATGTTTCACAGGCAGTGTTCTGATTTATACCTTAATTTCCAACTGTGAACATTTGCAGGTTCCTCACAGCATAGATGAACGCATCTCTTTGTAGAAGCTGTTACTTATGCCTCCTGACCCCACCTCTGAGTGTTGGTATGCTGACCACAGATACAGCTAATTTTATATAAGGATCACTGTTTTAAGGCTTCAGTATTTTCTTTAATCCTATGTTTTGGATTTGGTGAGAAGGCATCTTGTTAAAATAGCAAATTAGAAGTTACTGAAGAAATTATTACCTTCTTCCACAAGGTAATAACTTCCACCATCAGGAACATCAAAGCATAATTACCTGTGACCCATGGGTTATCCCATATTGACTTCTCCGTTAATATTTTTTATTTAACTCTCTGGATTCAAGGACAGTTATATTAGACAAGTGATCATATTCAAACACAAAAATATTCATTAAAATTATACATAAGTATTTTGAATACATAAATATTATTGCTGAGACAGAAAATTGAAGATGTCAGAAAATTTCACAGAAATGAGTTTTTTACAACAATTTTATAAAGCTCATATTTTTATTTGGACAAGATAAGGAAGAAAGAAAGGACAAAAAATTTCAAAAAGTAGAATATTTTATGTCAAATAATTTACCTAGAGACAATACTGTCATAATAGTTGCTATCTAGAGGTGAATAGTCACATGATGTAAATAATTGCATTCACCAATTTATGATACAAAATCACATACATATTTTAGAGTCTTAGCAAATTAAGTGTTTAAATTATGTTCTGACATTTGATAATTCACAAGAATTCAAAAACATTTTCTTTGATCTCTTAAAGTGAGTTATTCAGTCGATTCTTCTGGTTAAATCTTTCATTTGCTTGATTCATTTAATAATGATTATTGCAAGGAATTCGTAATGGGTGGTGTTGTTAGTCACAGTACCATTTACACAGCACTTCAACCTAAATAAAAATAGTTCTAGTTCTTTATCTGTTTGTTAATGCCTTATTGCCTGCTGAAATTCATTTCAGAAACCTGACATATTCTATACAACTTCCTCAAAGTGAAGACAAAAAATGTACAGTGTAAACTGAATTCTTCACAGTGACCTGGAATCACAACTCTTCTCTGGAATTCTAGCATGCTTCATTTACAAAATGTCCAACATAAGACCTTCAGGAATAAATAATCTATTTCACATTTTACACAGCTATAATGTAAATATATTAAGCTATAGCCTTAAATATATTATCATTTTAAAAAAAAATTGGTAGCTGGTCTTAGGGTGATTTAGCTTCACAGAAATAGAAAATAAAGCTTTTTTCTTTTTTTCTCTGGGACACATGAGTCAGAATGTCATAGTCCTCCACATATGATGGCAACACAAAACTAATAGGTAATAATGAACAAGTGGGTGTACACTATACGGCAGTACTTTCAAATTCACATTTAAACAGGCTAAACCAGCTATAGCTTAAACTGTATTAACTGCTTAAATTGCTTTAAAATTAATCAGATTACACATTAATTTTCTACATTAATCCCTGACTGCAACTAATAGAAATGTGCACAATTCTTTCTCATTATGTTGCAATTTACTTTTGTTTCCTAACCTCAATTAATCTGACAGATGAGCAAACTGGTATTCCTAATATGACAAGGTTCAAAACATTCATGCCTGCAGGTTTAAAATCTGGTTTCTGGAACTAGGTTCACCAATTATTTGAAGGGAACACTGTAGATATAAATAAAACCAAACCCAAAGTAAATAATATGCTGAAACCTGTACATGCTGAATGTGTATGTATATGCATGCATCTTTTTATTAGCTATGCATTGAGACATCAAAATTTTGGCTGATACCATGTTTTATTGAAAATAATAATGAAACTTTTAGTGTCTTTATTTCATCCTTAGTTTTCAGTGCAGTGATGAAAGAGTGCCATTAGAGTTCTTCATTGCAGAAACATAGAAGCTGACCACACTACCTTATCAGTCTTCATTTAGAAATTGTTTCTGCTGACTTAAACTTTATGTTCTGGAGACATTCATTATTCTGACCTGAAAGCCTGAATGGGTCTGTGATTCACAGACATATAGATATTCCTGAACATAGAAACTGTGGGCTGAAATAGCACAATAAATGACATATAAGTGGCCTTTTTTTATCTAGTGTCTAAAGTGCAGGAATCCTGTTTTGATTATACTCTGGAGCAGAGGTAATGTTTAGGCAAGGGGACTGTTACTCTTTTCACTTTCCTCTCTCTAGTGACTTCAAGAATTACTAGCTAGCATAATAGAGGTTACAGTTCAGTTAAACCAATAAAAAAATCTTTTGCATTTTTCATTCAAGAATCTTAAAAGTAAGTTCTTACAAAAAATAAAATTAGTCTTGTAACACTGTAGTAATGCTAGCATTATTATCCTACTTTACAAACAGGGAATATTGAGAGGGTAAGGTCACACACAAGGTTTTTTGGTAGAATCTTAAGTGAAAGTCCATATATCTTGATTCACAATGCTCTTCTTTATCCATAATATCAACAATAATATAAATGCAGCAACTATTTTAACCTAGAAATAATTGTAAGAAATATAGTCCTTTTTCCTCTAAAGGTTTTCTCTTCAATATCTTCCATTTAAACAAATGTATTCATTGTCTGAGATTATGTCACAAATTATATATACAAAATTTTGCAGGGTACATGTGAGTTAAGGTTTTCAGGCTGGATCAGTGGTAACTCATTCTTCTGGTATGTATATTTCTATATTGATTTAACTGTTTAAGTTTCTGAGCTTCAGGTTTCTAGAACTTTTGAAATTCTTTTCCAATAGACACCCACTCAGCTTTCTATTTAGCTTCTACACAGTACGAGTCTGAGAGCTAATCACTGTGAAGGATTAAGAATGAGTGCATTAAAAAGAATTCCTTTTTTCAAAACTCTCTGAGAAGAAGAAATACTTTCAGTTTTTTAAAAATGTGCAGGTTTAGCTCCTGCCGGGATCGGAGAGCACGTTGCCATTGCCCCTCCCCCTCCCGCGGCCGGTCGGGCTGGAAGTTAGGCACAGACCCGGGCTAAAGTAACAAGGAATTTAATACAACAGAGTGATAGAACAATCTGAACAACAACAGTAACAATGCTAATAAGAACGAACAGCAATAACAGTGAACAAGATAGAAGATACACAGAGAAATACCGCTAGATGATCAAGGAGCAAGCCCGCCACGTGTAAGCAACCCCCAAAACCAGAAGCGAAAGTAAAAAGGCTCCGCCCCTGGACCTGACATCAGCATGGTATGAATAACCCGGCTGAAGATCCCTTCCCCCTCTCTCTCTGCTGGGGAAAAAAACTTGACTGTATCTTAGCTAAACCAGGACAAAAAACAAATTAAGTACCAGAACTATCTGGTATATATTTCAGGCCTGAACAGTATTTCAATTATAACTTTTATTGGTCAAAGGTAAGACACAAAAGCCATGACTGAAGAAATTCTTGTATTTTGACAAGATCATGCACAATAGTCAGGAACATAATCCTGGGCCTTAAAACACAAATCATGTGGCGACATGGCTCCCCAGAGAGAATTGAGTCAGACAACAGGACCCACTTCTGAAACAACCTCATAAATGCCTGGGCAGAAGAACACGGCATCGAGTGGGTCTACCATAACCCCTACCACACACCAGCCTCTGGGAAGATCGAGCGCTACAATGGACTGTTAAAAACCACATTGAAAGCACTGGGAGGTGGGACCTTCAAAGACTGGGACATGCATCTAGCAAAGGCCACCTGGCTAGTCAACACAAGAGGGTCTGCCAGTCGAGCTGGCCTGGCTCAGTCAAATCCTCCACATGCTGTAGATAGGGATAAAGTCCCTGTAGTGCACATGAGGAATATCTTGGGGAAAATGGTCTGGTTTAGTCCTGCGCCAGGCAAAGGTAAAGGCAAACCCATCCAGGGGATTACTTTTGCTCAAGGACCTGGGTGTACCTGGTGGGTGATGCAGGACAATGGAGATGTCCGATGCGTACCACAGGGGGGCTTGATTCTGGGTGAGAACATGCCATGAATTATGCTGTGCCTTTGTAAATTGTTATTTTGTTGTTGTTAACTGCTAAATGGCAGCTGGGCATGACGCAGATGGTATAAAATAAAGGGGTGGATTATGTCCTGGTTCAGATAGGATAGGGTTATGTTTCCCCAGCAGTTGGAAGGGATCTCCAGCTGGGTTATTCAATACCACGCTGATGTCAGATCCATGCGCCAAGCACAAAAACAGTTTTCTGTGGGCTTTTGTCTGGGGAAGCACTCACGGCGGGCTGGCTGGGTCCCTTGCGGAATTTCTCTGTATATCTTTTGTCTTGTTTATTGTTATTACTGTTTATTGTTGTTGTTATTGTTATTGTTGTTGTTCAGGTTGTTATTTGTTATGCTGTTTTATTAAATTTTTCTTTATTTAAACCCCGGGGTTTGTGCCTCACTTCCAGCCTGTCTGGCCTGAGGGTGGGAGAGGAACAAAGGCAACGTGGTCTCTGGTCCTGGTAGGGCCTAAACCACCACACAGAACATTGTGGACTTTGATTTCTTTATCAAGAAATCATTTGAGAGCATGTAGACTTAATGGAAATTAAAAGTATTTTTAAAATATGTTTTTTTAATCTCTTTTCAAATACATGCTACATGATCATTGCAGGGTATCACTCTTATGGTTGCTGCATGTTTCTTTGTTTTCTTCACATCAAAGGAAAGTTCATTACAAGTATTCTATAAGCATTGTAATCACTGTTTAATTTTTAACTTGTAATGGTGGAAGAATCAGCAAGGAAATAATAAGAAGAAAACGGTTACAAAGTACTCACTTTGGCATAGGAATGTGCCCTGGTTTCAACCAGGTGGGAACTAAATTTCATTGCAGTATTTCACACCATCTGATGCCACGCCCAGGTGCACGGTCACTCTCTCCAGCTCGCTCTCTCGTGCTCATGCCATCTGTTGGTTGGTCAGTATTGTTGCTGGGCGTGGGGGACTGTCGCCGTGCTTAGTAAGCCACTGTTGCATTTTACTCCTTTTCTTTTTGAACTCACTGTTGTTACTGTTGTTATCTTGTTATGTTCAGTAAATTATTTCTTTTTATTCAACCCACACCAGAGGGGGGAGGGGGAGGTGAAGGGCTGGCCTGTATTGGGTCTGGCTGAACTGGAATCGGTTTTCCCCTATAGCAGCCCTCACGGTGCTGTGGTTTATGCTGGGAGCTGGCAGGGTGTTGATAGCACCCTGGTGTTGTGGCTGCTGCTGAGCAGTGCTTACACAGCACCAAGGCTCTTTCTGATATTTCCCCTAGTGGGACGGGGTGGGCAAGATCTTGGGAGGGGACACAGCCAGGACAGCTGACCCAAACCGACCAAAGGGATATTCCAGACCATATGACGTCTGCTCAGTATAAAGCTGGGAGAAAGGAGGAAGGGGGTGGGGTCACCCTTGGTCCTCCGAGGCAACTACTACGCGTATTGGAGCCCTGCTTCCTGAGAAGGCCCGACATCGCCTCTTCATGGGAAGTAGAGAATAAATCTGTTTGCTTTTGCTTCCGCACGCGGACTTTTGCTTTGCTTTGCTTATATTAAAACTGCTTTTGTTTCACCCACAAGGGTTAGTTTATCTTCTTTCCCCTCTTTACCCTGTTGAGAAAACAAAGGGAAGGGGGGGGGGGAAGTGATAGAGCGACTTGGTGGATACCTGGCATTTAGCCAGAGTCAAACCATCACAGTCTATTCTGGCGCCCAACGTGGGGCAAAACAACGGCAGTTTTATATTAAATGTGCTGTAGCTATAGTAGTTATTAAGCAACAAGCTCTTGTGCTGGTCACGGGCTTGTTTATTGCGCTGCTTATCTTTATTTTGTTAAGCTCGGGAACATGCTGCAAGGAATTGGGAACATCATGAGTGGTTTTATTTTGCAGGCTCCCGAGGTACTTAGTCATCCTTATGTTAGTGCATTGATACTCTTTATTAATGCTGTTCGCCTGTTGTGGGTTGTGTGGAGCTCGGTATGCTCTTGGTGTAAGAGAACGCAAATTTTGAGTGAATCGGTGCCAAAATGTGCTCTGAGGCGGCCTGTTCCTGGGTGGCAGGGAGAGTGGAAGGAGTTGGGCAGATTCCTAGGACAGTTATCACCTCCTGTAGCTTGGGATCTCACCCCTGAACAGGCAAGCAACCCCACAAAATTGACACATCACCTGATAGAGGGGTGTCTTGCCTATCCCAATGAGAATCAGCAACTTCTAGCACTTTACTGGGGCCTGGCCTGTGCTTATCGAGCTGCAGTTCAGCACTCTCAAAGGGCTGTGGTTGACATGGGAACTCAAACAATAACAACAACAGAGATTGCCCCAGTAGTAAAAAAGAAACAATGGACAAGGAGAACAACAGGCCCATACCCTCGATTAATAAGGGAGGAGAAAGAGGAGGAAGAAGCTGGTCCTTCAGCAAAGGTATCAGAAGAGGGAATAACAGAACTGAAACAGGAGGCAGAAACTACCCGGTCCCTGACGTCATCAGAACTGCGAGATCTGCGGAAAGACTACTGCCGCCAGCCGGGTGAGCGGATCGCTGCCTGGCTGCTGCGATGCTGGGATAATGGGGCAGATGCTCAACAGCTAGAAGGTAAGGAAGCCCAACAGCTGGGTTCCCTTGCTAGAAATCGAGGAATTGAAAGGGGAATTGGAAAAGAGACAGCAATTTGCAGTCTGTGGAGACGGCTCCTTTCAAGTGTTAAAGCAAGGTATCCTTTTAAGGAAGATCTTACGGACCACACCCCAGGGAAGTGGGCTACTGCAGATGAAGGTGTCCAGTACCTGAGAGAATTAGCAGTGATGGAAGTCATCTATGGTGATCCAGATAATGATGAAGCCCCTAAAAATCCAGAGGATGTCCCATGCACACGGGCCATGTGGAGGAAGGTGATTAAAGGTGCGCCATCCTCATATTCTGCCGGCTTGGCCGCAATGTACTACCCAGAAATGGATGCAGGAGAAGGACTAAGATGTACGCCAACTGTGGAGGCAGTCTCTTCCTGGCTTCAGAACTTTGAAGAGAGTCTTGGTACCTCCTCATCTCTACATGCGAGTGCCCTGGATGTTAGGAGCTCCCCAAGAAATCATTTCTCTTCTGTCCCAGTCAGGGGGAAAGGAAAGCCAAGGCGCATGACACGTGGCGAACTCTGGTTCTTCCTGCGCGACCAGGGGGAGGACATGAGGAAGTGGGATGGTCAACCCACCTTTAAGTTGGAAGCACGTGTACATGAATTGCGAGGAAAGACCCCTGCCAACAAGAAGACATCTAAGAAGGTTGCTAATGTAGCTGGTGTAAAACCACAAGGAAGTAACCAGCGATCTCCCAGATACAGAAAGACTGAGATCACCTCCCTTGATCCTGAAGAAGGAACCTCCGGCCTGGCACGGCAAGAGTCAGACAGTGAGTACTCCGACCAAGAACAGGAATAGAGGGCCCCTGCCTCCAGCCAGGAGGAGGAAAGGGATGATCGGGTGTATTGGACAGTGTGGATTCGATGGCCTGGCACATCAAATCCACAGAAGTACCAGGCTTTAATTGACACCGGGGCACAATGTACACTAATGCCGTCAAGTTATAGAGGGGCAGAACCTATCTGGATCTCAGGAGTGACAGGGGGCTGTCAAGAACTATCAGTATTGGAGGCCGAGGTTAGCTTGACTGGGGACAAGTGGGAAAAACATCCCATTGTAACTGGCCCAGAAGCCCCTTGCATCTTGGGCATTGACTATCTCAAGAGGGGATACTTCAAAGACCCAAAAGGATACCGATGGGCTTTTGGTGTGGCCAGTGTGAATACAGAAAAGGTAAAACAGTTGTCTAATCTGCCTGGCCTCTCAGAAGATCCTTTTGTTGTGGGACTGTTGCAAGTTGAAGAACAACAGGTGCCAATCGCTATGAGGACCGTGCACCGACGGCAGTATCGTACAAACCGAGACTCTCTGGCTCCCATCCAAGAATTGATTCGTCAACTGGAGAACCAAGGTGTCATCAGTAAGACACATTCGCCTTTTAATAGCCCAATATGGCCAGTGCGAAAGTCTGACGGAGGGTGGAGGTTAACAGTAGACTATCGTGGCCTGAATGAAGTGACGCCACCACTGAGTGCTGCTGTACCAGATATGTTAGAGCTCCAGTATGAACTGGAGTCAAAGGCAGCCAAGTGGTACGCCACAATTGACATTGCCAATGCATTCTTTTCAATTCCTTTGGCAGAAGAGTGCAGGCCACAGTTTGCTTTCACGTGGAGGGGTGTCCAGTATACCTGGAATCGACTGCCCCAGGGGTGGAAGCACAGCCCCACTATTTGTCATGGACTAATTCAAACTGCACTGGAAAAGGGTGATGCCCCTGAACATCTACAATACATTGATGACATCATTGTGTGGGGCAATGGGGCAGAAGAAGTGTTCAAGAAAGGACAAAGAGTAATTGAGATTCTTCTGAGAGCTGGGTTTGCCATAAAGAAAAGCAAGGTCAAGGGACCAGCACGAGAAATTCAGTTCTTGGGAATAAAATGGCAAGATGGACGCCGTCATGTGCCATTGGATGTTGTCAACAAGATAGCAACTATGTCTCCACCGACCAACAAGAAGGAAACACAAGCTTTCCTAGGACTTGTGGGATTTTGGAGGATGCATATTCCAGGTTACAGTCAGCTTGTGAGCCCTCTCTATCAAGTGACCCGAAAGAAGAACAATTTTCAGTGGGGTCCTGAGCAGCAACAAGCCTTTGAGCACATCAAACAAGAGATAGCTCGAGCGGTGGCTCTTGGGCCTGTTCGGACAGGACCAGCTGTGCAAAATATACTTTACACATCAACTGGGGAGCACGGACTCACATGGAGCCTCTGGCAGAAGATACCAGGTGAAACTCGAGGTCGACCATTAGGATTTTGGAGCCGGGGATATCGAGGATCAGAAGCCCACTACACTCCGACTGAAAAGGAGATACTGGCAGCATATGAGGGGATTCGAGCTGCTTCAGAAGTTGTTGGTACAGAAGCACAGCTCCTCTTGGCACCACGGCTGCCTGTATTACATTGGATGTTCAAAGGAAACATCCCTTCCACACACCATGCAACCAGTGCCACCTGGAGTAAATGGGTCGCGTTAATCACGCAACGGGCTCGACTGGGGAAACCCAACCATCCAGGGATCCTGGAAGAGATCATGGACTGGCCAGAAGGTAGAGATTTTGGAGCATTGCCTGAGGAGGTGGCTCGTGCCCAAGAGGCACCGCCATATAACGAGTTACCAGAAGATGAGAGGCGTTATGCTCTCTTTACTGATGGATCCTGTCGTGTGGTAGGAAGCCATCGGAAGTGGAAAGCTGCTGTGTGGAGTCCCACAAGACAAGTCGTTGAGGCCACTGAAGGAGAAGGAGAGTCAAGTCAGTTCGCAGAAGTAAAAGCGATCCAACTTGCCCTAAAGATTGCTGAACGGGAAAAGTGGCCAGTATTATATCTCTACACGGACTCCTGGATGGTGGCTAACGCCCTGTGGGGGTGGCTACAGGAGTGGAAGAAGACCAATTGGCAGCGCAGAGGTAAACCCATCTGGGCTGCTGCATTGTGGCAGGACATCGCTGCCCGAGTGGAAAACGTGGCTCTAAAGGTGCGTCATGTAGATGCTCATGTGCCCAAAAGGCGTGCCACTGAAGAACACCAAAACAATGAGCAAGCAGACAAAGCTGCCAAAATTGAAGTAGCTCGGCTGGACCTGGACTGGGAGCGTAAGGGTGAGCTGTTTGTAGCTCGATGGGCCCATGAAACATCAGGGCATCTTGGCAGAGATGCAACGTACAGATGGGCTCGTGATCGAGGGGTGGACCTGACCATGGAGGCCATCTCACAGGTCACTCACGAATGTGAAACATGTGCTGCAATCAAGCGAGCCACACGAGTAAAGTCTCCCTGGAACAGAGGGCGATGGCTGAGTTTTCAATACGGTGAGGCCTGGCAGATTGACTATATTGGACCACTGCCACAAACACGCCAAGGCAAGCGCTACATACTCACCATGGTAGAAGCAACTACGGGTTGGCTAGAAACGTACCCTGTAAATCATGCCACTGCCCAAAATACCATCTTGGGTCTTGAAAGGCAAATTTTATGGCGACATGGTACTCCTGAAAGAATCGAGTCAGACAATGGGACCCATTTTCGAAATAATCTTATAAACTCCTGGGCAAAGAAACACGGCATTGAGTGGGTGTATCACATCCCTTATTACCCACAAGCGTCTGGAAAGATTGAAAGATATAATGGACTGTTGAAGACTATGTTGAGAGCATTGGACAATGGGGGATGGAAGCATTGGGATATAAATTTAGCAGAAGCCACTTGGCTAATTAATACCAGAGGATCTGTTAACCGTCCTGGGCCTGCCCAAACAAACCCCCTTCATACTGTGGGAGGAGATAAGGTCCCTGTAGTACACACAGGGAGGTGGCTGGGGAAGGCAGTGTGGATTGCTCCTCCCTTGGGAAAAGGCAAGCCCACTCGTGGGATTGTCTTTGCTCAGGGACCTGGATGTACTTGGTGGGTAATGCGGGAGGATGGGACTACTCAGTGTGTGCCTCAAGAACATTTAACCCTGGGGGGAAAGTAATCTGTGGGATGAGTTGTATGTTGCAGGAAGTGATGGAGGAAGTAGGAACGATGAAGAGTGAACCAGACACGTGAAATGACGACCCAAACCTAGCCGGTGCTGGAGTCCAACGGTCAAGCATACTTCTGTCCTGAGCACCTATCTTGACAGATGGAAGCCAAGACACTGAACATCTGAAGAAGTGAAAAAAGCTTATGGAATGGATAAATGAATATTATGTGGGACCTGGGCATAACGTAAATGGTATGGAATAAGGGGTGGAGACTGTATTGGGTCTGGCTGAACTGGAATCGGTTTTCCCCTATAGCAGCCCTCACGGTGCTGTGGTTTATGCTGGGAGCTGGCAGGGTGTTGATAGCACCCTGGTGTTGTGGCTGCTGCTGAGCAGTGCTTACACAGCACCAAGGCTCTTTCTGATATTTCCCCTAGTGGGACGGGGTGGGCAAGATCTTGGGAGGGGACACAGCCAGGACAGCTGACCCAAACCGACCAAAGGGATATTCCAGACCATATGACGTCTGCTCAGTATAAAGCTGGGAGAAAGGAGGAAGGGGGTGGGGTCACCCTTGGTCCTCCGAGGCAACTACTACGCGTATTGGAGCCCTGCTTCCTGAGAAGGCCCGACATCGCCTCTTCATGGGAAGTAGAGAATAAATCTGTTTGCTTTTGCTTCCGCTCGCGGACTTTTGTTTTGCTTTGCTTATATTAAAACTGCTTTTGTTTCACCCACAAGGGTTAGTTTATCTTCTTTCCCCTCTTTACCCTGTTGAGAAAACAAAGGGAAGGGTGGGGGGGAAGTGATAGAGCGACTTGGTGGATACCTGGCATTTAGCCAGAGTCAAACCATCACATGGCCACATAGCACCTGGCTGACAGCTGAGTTCAAACCTCCACAGTTTTTGGTGCCCAATGTGGGGCACGAGGGTTTGCTTTTTGTCTGAGATAACAAAAAAACGGGTAAAATGTGGATTGCATGGGTCCTTAAGATCTTATCACCTCATTTGCAATACATGTTTCCCATGCTGTTGCTCACCTTTCTTGAGAGGTGGGTTAAGGTTTTGTTTATGTTGTACTATGTGATGCCAAGCTATGATGGCATGCGGTCATCGGTCCTGGGGCTATTTACAGCTGTGTTTGAGAAATTTAGGGACTTCAAGTATCTTTGAAATGTTGACATAAACATGGTTACCGTGCTGTTAGGAGGTAGTGTGTTCCTGAATGTGGTTCAGGATTTGTTTATGGTTAAGCTACTATTTAGGATTAACCAAATAACAGAAACTGCAGCCACTGAAAGCCCGAGGGTGGGCACTGCAGCTGAACCAGAGGACCAACCCACGGCAAAATCAGTTGCTCCCATACAGAAGAAGAAATACACAAGAAAATGCCCTCTCAGTGTACAGGGTGGTGATGAACGAGGCCCATCACAAGAACAGGAGGTGGCACAGCCAGTGATAGTCACCCAATCCTTGTCCTTGAGTGAGTTGTGAGACATAAGGAAAGATTTCAGCCGCCAGCCAGCTGAGCAACTTGTTACCTGGCTGCTGTGGTGCTGGGATAATGGGGCCAATGGCATGGAACTAGAGGGCAAGGAGGTGAGGCAACTGGGATCCGTGTCTAGGGAAGGGGCATTGAAAAAGCCATTGGAAAAAGACAAAAATCTTAGTGTCTGGAAGCAACTTCTGTCAAGTGTGAGGGAGAGGTATCCCTTCAAGGACGACTTGACATGTCGACCAAGTGGACCACTATGGAGAGAGGCATGCAATACTTGAGGGAGCTTGCTGTGCAGGAGGTAGTTTACTATGGCCCAGATAATGAACAGATCCAGATGAAGTCTGATGCACCTGGACCATTGGAGGACTTTTGTACAGAGCACTCCCTCATCATATGCCAATGCATTAGCAGTAATGGACTGGACAGATGAAGAGAGACCAACAGTGAATGGACTGGTATGACTCTGACAATAGACGAAAGCAACCCTTCCCCCATCATCACTGCTGAGAAACAATTATCTCAATATGTCCAACAACTTAGGGAGAACACGTCCTACTCCCCACCTGCACGGACCAGAATCTCGGCGATTAGGAGCAATTGTTTCCCTACTTGAGAGAACTGGTACACACCACGGGGGAAGCTGTGGCATTGCCTGCGTGACCATGGAGAAGACAAGAAGAAATGGGATGGAAAACCTACATACCTCCTAGAAAAGCAGGTATGTGAGCTGGAAGGAGGAACAAGTACAGAATATTGTCCTTTCAGGAGAAATACTGCTCCGGTTTCCAGAACTCAAGATGAGGCTGAAACCCGTGCACATCACACTAACCTATTTGTCCTTAGCGAGTATTATGACTAACATTAGAGGGGCCCTGCCTCCAGCCAGGCGGAGGACAGGGACAGCCGAGTTTACTGGACTGTGTGGATTCGATGGCCTGGCACATCTGACCCCCAGCAGTACAAGGCTCTAGAGGACACTGGTGCTCAATGAACCCTAATGCCATCAAATTTTAAAGGAGCAGAACCCGTTTGTATCTCAGGAGTGACAGGGGTGTCTCAACAGCTGACTGTGTTGGAGGCCGAGTTGAGCCTAATTGGAAAAGAGTGGTAAAAACACCCCACTGTGACTGGCCCAGACACTCCATGTATTCTTGGTATAGATTATCTCAGGAGAGGGTATTTTGTCTATCTTTATCTTTCTTTGTGTGTGGTTAAAATAACAGGGTTGTGAAGACTGTAGTCTGGCCCTGTGGCCTGCTCTGAGGTCTTGCACAGAATCCAATTACGTAAGCAGGAAAACTCCCTTAGCTTCTCCCTTGAGCCCTGGCCAGAATCTGGGGGTATCTAATGTGAGACTGAAACAAGATATTTCCGCTTAAAACAAAGGTGCCAGCTATGCTGGCTTGCTGATTTTTGGGTATATAAAGCTGGACCCGCTCACGGCTACTTTGGAAGCCTCACCTATGGGTGGACGCACCACGCAGGATTTCCTACTTGCCGGGACAGGCTCTGCAAATCCTCTCTGTAACCGGGGCTGTCAGCTACTGTGGATCTGGATGATGGTAATGTATGCAAATGGTGATGGATCTTTCTTAATCACTATTCTCTCTCTCTTGTGTAGTAATGATTTGATACATTACCTTGTACTTTCCCATTTGTTTAAGTGCACTATTCTGACTTTTCTTACTGTATGTTTTCTGTATTATTCTGTTACATTTATTTAGTTATTTCTAGTATAATATGCCTGCTCTTTTCACTGGTGTCTGAGTTTAATTGGTATCCCTAATCAGCAAAACGTAATTTGGTGTCAGAATTGAGATATGACAAAAATGCTATTATTTAAAGTAATCATTGGATGTTTTAAATTGTAAAAAAAGGTACCTAATGAAAAAGGAAAAGAAGCTACAAATTCAGGTAAACAAGTGTGGATTTTGTTAACTTCATGTAGAAAACAACACCAGAGTAAAGACAGGTTGTTGTTAGAGCACTCCCAGATGGAGCAAGAGATGAGTGATGTGCAGAGTCAAGTAGAGATGTTGCAATGCCAGAATAAGTTACTCGCTGATAAGCTGGATACTTATAAGACAGTAGCGGAGAAAGCTGTGGTGCAAGTAGCACAAAAGTATAACAGAAGGAGAGGGCAAGTGAATTGTAAGAAAGTGTATGCGGCGATTGCAGAAGAGGGTGTGCAGTGGGATCCTGCTAAAAGATCCTAATATTGGGCTACCTGTGAGGAAGGGTGTGATAGAGAATTATACACAGCATGAAGTAAACAGTATAATTGAAAGATTTAAGCAGAGACTGGAGGAATCCCTACTCTCTTGTGATACAGAGAAATGATTACTTGTTTTGAGATTTATTTACTTATTTACTTACAGAAAACTGCTTAGCACCCAGACTGTTCTGTCGAATTTTACCAAGGACTACTGTTCATCAAAACAAAGCAGTTCACTGTGAAAATCTACCAAGGATTACAATGTTCAGCAAAATATTATACTTTTGTCCTTGAGTAACAGGTGGCTCTAAGTAGTTGGACTTTTGCTAATGAGTAAAGACAGCCATATACGAATGGTAGAAGTTCTATTGGTTCTCTTAGATAAGATAGAAAGTAAACCATCTGAAAAACACTCTTGTTATTCAATAAATTGGCCAAGAGAATCTGCGCGTGCTCCAGGGAAAAAACAAAAAAACAAAAAAAAACAAAGTGAGAAAGACTACAAGCCTTCCTCCCGAAGAACCCCAAGACGACCACCAGGAGGCAATGCACAGGTGCAAAGATTGCACGCCAGCCTTTTGAACTAACCCAGCCTTACTCATGCGTATGCATGTTTGTGTTATATAATCCAATGAATATGGATATCCACACTCTGGAATTTTTTGGTAAAATATGCTGTGAGTGTGCAAGCTTTGTGGAGAGCTCCGCTTGCACCCTGTCGCCGGAGTAAACATACCTGCTGTATAACTCTATTTGAGTTGTAGAGTCTTTTTCTGCAAATCAGTTTGACACCCCAGATGGGACCCTCTCTGTCCAGCTGTAGGACCAGCTGAGAGGGGCACACTCTGGGTGCGTCCCAAAGCTTCTTTCTCGGAGAGCCTTCCTCACTCTCCTGATCTTCGCAGGGACAGACAAGGACCATCCATCGGCTGCAGATCGGGTATGTTGGAGAAAGGGGAGACCTGTAAGTTGTAAAGAGAAGTCCTATGTGAGATAAAGAGCCGTTGTGCTCCCCCTGGGGTTGGGATGCAAGTCCCCAAGTAGTGTGGTTGTGGGTCTGTGGTGACAGAGTGGTTTTCAACGCTCTGACCACATTGGTATCCTGGGTCGACCTGGGTACTCCTAGTATGGTGTTACAGGAGTGGTGTGGCATTGCCATGTTACCATCAAATGTAAAATCTGGTACTGTTTATAATAATTTAGTCGATATGGATCTGGTGTGGATTTATGGTAAATGATAAATAGCAAACGGCTCATGGTATATGATTTATGCTTTTGGCTTTGATTTTTTACTTTTATGATTTAGCAATTATTGTAATTGTTGTTTTGATGTTTGTAGTATTTGTCATTTTATGTTTTGTGAGTAATAAGTGTGAGGGGCCCCTTTGTGTGGTTGTGTGATTGTTTCGCATGTAAGAAAAGAGGCGCAGCCCAGCTGCAGCTGTGCAGTGCGGAGTTCTCTGACCCACGGTTCCATTATCCCACCAGGGAAGCAACCACAGAGGAACGAAGCTCAGGGCAGACTCTGTATGGGGGGTAATGTAGGACGAGTGAACATTCCTTAGTACAGAGCCCTAGTGCCCATCCATTGGGTCATCGGTGCTGCTGTTTGTTCATGCTAAAGGTTTTAAGTGTCACCGGTGAAAGATCTCCTCTAGTGGGAGGCAGTAATTCTGTGTTCATTGTTGTCTTGAATTTAGGTGCATACTCTGTGGGAAGAGTGCTCCTCTGTACCATCTGCCTGAGGGGGATATTGTCAGCTTAATTGGGTGGTGTATTAAGGTCAAGTAGACAAGATGGGAAGTGGCCAGAGTGGGGCAATAGTTAGAAAGAGCCCCCTGGGCTACATTATAAAACACTGGAAGGAGATAGAGGGACCTCCAGGCACAAGTGTGAATAAAAAGACCTTAATGAAGTATTGCAATCAGGGGTGGCCCCTATATAAATTGGATGAGGCGGAGAAATGGCCCCTTAATCGGACCTTGCATTATAACACCCTGCTGCAATTGATGCTGTTTTAAAGAGGGAAGGAAAGTGGGATGAAGTCTCCTATGCAGACATGTTTTTCACCCTCCGACACTATCTTGAATATCAGATAGATCGTGGCCTGGCGCCCCCATGAGATCCACTAGTGTTGGTCGGAAAGAGAAAATAAGAAAGAAGGGAAAAAAATAAGGGGTTTGAAATAAAGGATTTACCAGAGTACTAATAAAGCACCAGTAGGAAGCCAGCAGGAGGAGGGTGGAATTTTAGAGGAGCCAGAGACAGGCTCCCCCCACCCCCTACCTCACAGCCCCATATTGGAGACAGAGATGGGAGAAGCAGTGGTGGTGCCGGCTCCTCTGAGAGGCCGTGGGGCTGGATGGGGCCCTGTCAGAATAAAAGTCTTGCCTGTTAGGGTGACTAGGCATTTTCAGTTTCTGATGAAACAACATGATCTGGATTGGAGTGATATACAGTTATTGGATCACACAACAGAAACTGAAAAACAATATTAAAAACAGCCCAGGATCTGGCTACAAATAACCTTAGGGGTAGAGACAATGATATAAAAGATCACTTCCCGTTACTGGATCCATACTGGGACCCTAACAGAGCAGCCCATATGAGACTGCTAAATGCATATAGAGATTGGATTGTAAGGAGCATGGAGCAGCCTATACCGAAAGCAATTAACTGGTCAGCCCTATGTGCCATTCAGCAGGGACCTAAACTAGCAAAAGATCTGGAGCAATGGGAGTGACCACATGAAATCGGGGAAGTCCTGCAGTATATAGATAATCTATTAATAGCCACAGAGACTGAAGAAATGTGCATTACATGGACTATTAGTTTATTAAATTTTTGGGGAATTAATGGCTACTGAGTCTCTCCACAGAAAGCTCCAGTAGCTCAGCAGCGAGTAACCTACCTTGGATACGAGGTCACAGCTGGTCAACGGACCCTAGGAACTGCAAGGAAAGAGGCCTCTGTCAGACCCCTCAGCCACAGACAGCTAAAGAGCTCCGCACGTTCCTAGGAATGACCGGTTGGTGTCACCTGTAAATATATAACTATGGACTCATGTGGAACTACAGAAGAATGAGTGACACACAACTGTCTGGAAACAATCAAAGCAGTTTATTCCAGCTGGCCAGACCTCAAGGAGGAGTCGTTAGAGGACCTTAGTCAATCCTGGTATACAGATGGGAGCAGTTATACTTGACAAGGTATCTGCAAGGCAGGATACATGGTAACCACCGAAGATCAGGTAATAGAATCTAAAGCTCTTCCTCCAAATACCTCAGCAAAAAAGGCAGAAAGAATAGCTCTAACACAGGCACTGGAAATGGCCAAGGGTATGAAAATTAATATATGGATGGACTCTAAATATGCTTTCACATTGGTCCGTGCTCATGAGGCAGTGTGGAAAGAAGGAGGACTCTTGTCTGCACGGGGAAAACATATAAAGCATGCCAAAGAAATCCTCAAACTCCTGAAAGCAGTGCAACTACCTGAAAAGGTGACTATAATGCATTGCAAAGCTCACCAAAGAAGAAATTCCACCCATGAATTGGCAACACTATGGCAGATCATGAGGCCAAAAGAGTGTCTGAGAAAGGTGAAATAGAAGTGCAGTCTTTGGTCCTAGATTGTAAAATACAAATTGATGGTGAGCCTCAATATTCTAGGGAGGATCAAAAACTTATTGAAGATCTAAAAGGAAACAGAGAAGAGGGCAAGTGAACAAAGAATCGTGAAAGTAAAATAATAGTATCATCTGCACTACTATGGCTATAGTGATCGCAAAACATAGAAAATCGCACTGGGAAGCAGAGGCCTTATATAAATATCCTCATCAGCAAATGTTGGTCGAAATCTGCATACTACCATCAAACAGGTGACACAGCAGTGTGAAATCCGTTTACAAAATAATCCTAAAACAGGTCTAAAGACCCAACCTGGGCGAACAGGGAAAGGAAATTACCCAGGGCAACAATAGCAAATTGAATTTTTCTGAACTCTCAAGAAAAGGGGAGTTTAACAGACACCTTTTCCAGGTGACCAGAAGCATTCCCTTGTTGAACTAATAAAGCCCAAGAAGTAACTAAGGTATTGTTACAAGAAATAATACCAAGGTTTGGGGTTCCAGCAATAATATCCTCAGATTTGGAATCACATTTTGTAGCAAAAATTGTCCAGCAGATTAGTAAACTTTTAGGAATAGACTGGCAATTACATACCCTGTGTAATTCACAAGCCAGTGGTCAAGTAGAAAAAATGAATCATTTAATTAAACAACAAATAGTAACACTAGGCCAGAAAGCTAAATTGTCCTGGCCCGAAGCATTGCCCTTAGGCCTTCTAAGAATCAGAACCAAACCCAGACAAGCAGAAACATCAACCCAGCTTGGAGATGAAATATTTTAAGTCTACAAAAGCATCTGCGAGAAATAAAGAAATTGGTCCTCAGAATTGTCTGGACAGGCCTGTACACAACATTAAACCTGGTGATTATGTATATATCAGATCTTTTTCAGATTCACCTCTGGAACCAAAATGGGAGGGTCTGTTTCAGGTGTTAGTAACTTCCCATACAGCAATCAAGATTAAGGAACAGACATCCTGGATACACCACACTAAAAGTGAAGAAGGCCCCTAAGCCGAAATAGAAATCGGCACCTGTGGGACTGCTAAAGATTTGCATCCAAAAATGGTGACATGGGTATAAGTGCTTAAAATTTTGCTGAACTGTAATTTAAAAAGTACTTGGGAAAGGTCTTAGTCAGATGCTTATTTTGGACATACAGGCATTATGGGAAAGAATCTACTGGGGATGAATTTAGCAACCGTTCTAATATATGACAACATGCAAATATGAGATTTACCCTAATGAAACCGCAGAGTCTATTATAATTTACATGGGTATAGAATGTGTTTGTTTAAGAACCCGATGTAATTTTGTACAAGTAGATAACTTTATAATAGATACAAGTAATCATCTGAATTTCTGTATCTACAATTTCATTAGTCTTACAGGATGTGATTTCAATTATACTGCTCCTGTCACAACTTAATTATTTACATATTTATAGCAAGTTATAGTATTTTTTTAATAGATCTAATTCCCCATTAGCTACCAAAACCTTAAATACAGTAATAAAATATAATAAACCCCTTTTGACTGCAAAAGAATTTACTTAGGGAAAAGAAAAGGGGGGAATTGATACAGAGAAATGATTACTTGTTTTGAGATTTATTTACTTATATACTTATAGAAAACTGCTTAGCACCCAGACTGTTCTGTGGAATTTTACCAAGGACTACTGTTCATCAAAACAAAGCAGTTCACTGTGAAAATCTACCAAGGATTACAATGTTCAGCAAAATATTATACTTTTGTCCTTGAGTAACACAGGTGGCTCTAAGCAGTTGGACTTTTGCTAATGAGTAAAGACAGCCATATACAAATGGTAGAAGTTCTATTGGTTCTCTTAGATAAGATAGAAAGTAAACCATCTGAAAAACACTCTTGTTATTCAATAAATTGGCCAAGAGAATCTGTGCATGCTCCGGGAAAAAAACAATGTGAGAAAGACTACGAGCCTTCCTCCCAAAGAACCCCAAAGACAACCACCAGGAGGCAATGCACAGGTGCAAAGATGACATAAACTGCTGACACCAGCCTTTTGAACTAACCCAGCCTTACTCATGCGTATGCATGTTTGTGTTATATAATCCAATGAATATGGATATCCACACTCTAGAATTTTTTGGTAAAATGTGCAGTGGGTGTGCAAGCTTTGTGGAGAGCTCCCCTTGCACCCCGGTGCGGGAGTAAACATACCTGCTGTATAACTCTATTCACATTGTAGAGTCTTTTTCTTCAAATCACTTGGATGGTGTGTTTGCACAGTCAGGGAGTGGCAGGGGTAACCCTAGACACAGGAGATTCTAAAAGATTTTTGATTTTAAATTCAGATTCATTTGTGCAAGATACATTTCGAAACAATTATCAGAATATCAGTTTGTCAGGGTTGGCTGCACTGGGATGTAATAATAAATATCCTACAGAAAATGATTGGCTGGCATCTGACTGTCAGTGGTATACTTTGTGAGACTGTATACAGTGAATTAAAGAGGAAGGGATGAAAGCAGCTATATTTAGGAAACACCTTTTCATGCAATATGCTGTGTTGGTCACTATGAGAAACAGAGTGATTAAAACTGCTCCACCGGCATATAAAAATGTAATTATGCCCCTTTGCATTAATGATATGGGGGATCCCCCAATGAAGTAATTGAAAAAGTGCAACGGTTATGTGACCTTTATGAGAGGGGCCCCCGAAGGATTTCAAAGAATCGAGATATTCAAGATAGCCCTAAAGGCAGTGAAAACACGATTTCGTGTAAGGGTTTACTGCTTTACTAGAGGATGGTATGCCCCGTGATAAAATTGATGGAATTTCGACCCCAGAATTGTGGGAGATATAGAAACAGAGAGGGCTGAATAAACACATCAAAAAACCTACAAAATTCACAAATCAGGAAGGCAGGGAAAGCTCAGCCTATGGTGCCACCTCTTGACGCTGGATGGGACCCTCCAGCTGCTCACAGAGGGCCTCCCATGAGTGGATCACGGGTTCCAGGGGTGAAAGAGGGTTGGGCACCGTTCTCTGACTTGTGCCCTTTGTGGGAGGCAAGGGAGGTGATTAATATTATAATCAGCACATACGAATTAATGGCCAAGCCCCAGGGCAGCAAGTGCAGAAGGACCAACAGCCTCATGTAGAGCTTAAAGGCTTTTTGTTTTGTTTTGTTTTTTTGTTTGGTTTGTTGGTTTGGGGGTTTTGTTTTGTTTTGTTTTTTAAAACAACTGCTCCCCGCAAACTGTAAATGCCCTAATTGACACTGGAGTGGAGGTCTCCTTAATATATGGGAATATCAGGAAATTTAAAGGATAACCTGTAATTATTACAGGTTTGGAAGAAAAATAAATTAAAGCTGTACAAACATAAATAGAAATGTGTACTAGTTTGAAAACAAACTAATGAGAGACACCAAATCAGAATAACAATTTAATAGGGAAATAAAAATAGGAGAAAAAAAAAATAAAGGCAGATAACACTGGGTTAAACTGACAGAGTCAGGATACAACCTGACACCCTGCTAATCAGGGTGGTGGTAGCAGTCTGGTAGAATGGTGGCTGCAGTCCCCCTGAAGTGGTGATCCTGTAGAGAGAAGGTCTGCTCTTCCTCAGAAAAGTCCAGTGGTGGCCAAGTAGCTCCTGTCCTCTGGAAATCCAGTGGAAAAGGAAGGTCTCTGGTATTCAGAATCTCAGATTATATCCAGGATGGAATGCTTGGTTCCTCCCTCTGGATGGAGCATCTCACAATGGGATAATGAGTCATAAGGCCAAATGTTGATTATTATGTTGATTATTATGTATGCTCATTAACAGAAGATGGTCCAGAGGAAGTCATGCTGCATGGCATTGATGGGCCATTAACAGAAAGATAGTCTGGGGGGAGGAGGCAATGAAACACTGCCCCACCTGATTTCAGCAGCTCATGAGGATGGTAACAGAATACACTGCAACCCAGGACAAAATGAAAACAGGAAACCTCTCAAAACAATTATATTCAGTCATGGTTGTCCCCATTCTTGAATATATATTTGGTATAGACATTCTAAAAAGGCTAAATCTTTCTGATGGTCAGTATAAACTCTGTATTAGTGCCAGACCTGTTATGGTTGCCTCCTGTGCAGATCCCTAAGTTAGTTACAATAAGGCAATATAGAATTCCGGGAGGACATGAAGACATATCACAGAAAATTAGAGATTTATTAGATGTAGAAGTTTTGAGGTGGCACTCTGGTGTGGCCTGTCAAGAAAAGTGATGGATCGTAGGGAACAACAGTGGATTTTAGAGAATAAACATATTGCACCACTTGCGGCAGCTGTGCCAGACACTGTCACTTTAATAGAAGTTCAGAAACATCCAGGAACTGGGCATGCTGTAATAGATTTGGCTAATGCATTTGTACTATCCCACTTGCAGAAGAGCATTGGGACCAATTTGCTTTCGCAAGGGTGGCTGCATAGCCCCTCTATCTGTCACGGAATTGTAGCTGAAAACACTTAAATGAAACACAGCTGTCCCCTCACACACAATTAAGCCACTATACAGATGATATTTTGATTCAAGGAAATGATGAGGAGGAAATACAAGTTATTGAATTAGTGGTAGATCATATGAAACAGAAGGGTTGGGAAATTAACTCTGCAAAAAATCCAAGGACTGTCTCAGACAATAAAGTTTCTGGGAATTCAGTGGCACTGCGGGCACCAACCAGATCCACATGGCTCTTGTTATAAACTGTCTTCTTAAAACTGGCTGAGTCAGAGTTCCCAATTTCTTTATTTAGCAAGCGGCAACAAGCAAAACAGCGCTGGGTGGCTGGGGAGTCTCCTGCTCCAACAACGGACCGCACCCTCCAGGGCACTCTCTTTCCGTCTTATACTACAAAGTATTACATAGTCATTATACACCTATACATATTCATTACTTGAACCTGCCTACTCCCGCTTCGTATGGTAATTAGCTTATCAGTCCTTTACGCTTGCGCAGAAGTTGTTAAAACTACGGGCGTGGTCTTCAAATCGTGGGGGGTGGTCTTCTGGGAGGAAGGCTGTAGGTCCTCCTCACAGTGTACTTTTCACCTGTCGCTTGGAATGTGATGATCCTCTGAGTTTGCAGAGTTCTTATCAGTCTAGGCCCAGTAATCTCTTTGCATAATGAGATTCATGGCCGTGAACATCCTCCTGTTTTATTCAATTATGCATCTGCAATTCTCCACACCTTCTGAAGTACAGATGCTTCCTCTCTTGTTGTTCCCCCACCCTTCCTGTCACTTTTCTTTTTTTTTTTTTTTTTACACTATCATGTTAGTTCAATTAAGCATTTGCTGTTAGTATTACACAATATGCAATAGTTCATATTACAGTTCGCTGAATTTGATGAACAGACGGTTTACCACCTATCACAAACTCCACATGGTGGGAGCAGTACCATCGGTATTAGATACCCAAATAAACAAGTGACTTGTGGAAAAATCACTCTATAACTGTGGAGTTATAAAGTGGGTATGTTTATTCGGCGCTGGGCGCATGGGGGATCGCTCCACCACAAGTATGCGCATCGTTTGCAGCTCCTGTCCTGGCTTATATGTTACAAAGTAGTGCATATTCATAGAATGCCTATACATATACATAGCCTATCCCCGCCTCCCCTCACTTCTCATGGTAATCAGGTCTCCTCCCCTTGCACCTGCGCGATGAGCTCTTCAAGTTCTGGGCAGGGGTCATATAGATGAAGTACCTCTTCTTCCTCGCTGATGAGCTTTTCACCCTGTCTTTCTGTGCAGCCTCAGTTGTTCTCTGGCTTCTGACCAGACTGCCAGGCCAGTTTGTGCTGGAATTTGGGGTAATCTTTTGCTGATACCCACAACTTCAAAGGCCAGAGGAGGTTTCTCTTTGGGCTAAGAGATAGTAGCCTAGCAACGTTATCAGCACATGGTATGTCTTTGCGAATAGCCCCATAGCCTCCTTTTGTCTTTGCACAAGTTCCCCAGTCTTGCACCATCAGTCTAAGATTGTTTAGACTCCCCATCTCACAAGTATACCTGGAAAGACAAAGATGTTCATGGAAAGGAGCACAAAATTAATACGAGGTGCATTATCCCATCTTTCTAATTATAACCCACTTCCAGTTCTCAAAATGAACTGAGAAACTTTTCTTTCCTTTTTATTGCAGGTAAAAAGAGAAAGATATCCTGAGTCACGACAGGGAATCCTTATATAAATCTAAATTCTTGTGTAGTGTTGATGTTCAATCATCTTATTAATATTTCTAGGATGTACTGTTTATCATTGCAAAAATTTTGAACAATTTAAGCAGGAAATAGTTCATGCAGTAGCCCTTGGGCCAGTTCGGACAGGGCAGGATGTTAGAAATGTGCTCTACACTGCAGCTGGGAAGAATGGCCCTACCTGGAGTCTCTGGCAGAGAGCAGCAGGGGAGACTCGGGGTCGACTCCTGGGGTTTTGGAGTTGGGGGTACAGAGGATCAGAAGACCACTACACTCCAACTGAAAAGGAGATCCTGGCAGCATATGAAGGGGTTTGAGCTGCTTCAGAGGTGATCGGGACTGAAACACAGCTCCTCCTGGCTCCCTGACTGCCAGTGCTGGGCTGGATGATCAAAGGGAGTGTTCCCTCTACACACCATGCAACTGATGCCACATGGAGCAAATGGATCACATTAATCACACAGTGGGCTTAAATAGAGAGCCCCAGTCATCCGGGAAAACTGGAAGTGATCACAAATTGGCCAGAAAAAAAAGATTTTGGAGTGGCACCAGAGGAAGAGGTAACATGTGCTGAACAGGCCCCACCATATACTGAGCCACTGGATAATGAGAAGTGATATGCCCTGTTTACTGATGGGTCTTGTCTCATTGGGGGGGGGGAGGGGGGGCATTTCTGTTGCATTTTACCCCTTTTCTTTTTGAACTCACTATTGTTATGGGTGTTCTCTTGTGATATTTATCAAATTCTTTCTTTTTACTCAACCCATGAAGTCTCTTCTTTTGTCCTTCCCTTACCTTACCAAAGGGGGGAGGGGGAGATGAAGGGCTGGGCATGTGGGGTCTGCCTGCCAGCTGGGTTCAAACCTCCTCAGGATGGAATCAAGATTGAGCACAGTCTGAGAGATTGTAATCAGCTTTACAAAAAATAAATCTTTATGTAATTCTAAATATGGGTATCAGCATAAGAATGGTGTAAATGTTTAACGGGGGAATGTGGTTTCCTGATACTTAGTTTAAACAATTCCTTCATACATCATAAATCTGCAAATAATTATAGTCTACCTTGTTTGTGAAACAGTAAGTCTGGTGACAGCTTCAAAAGTGAGTTTCCTTCATGTAGGGCCTCTTGTAGCTAGTTGGGTGTAAGATAATCACCCAAGCTCTTAATGAATACATCATCAATTTTTCCCCATTTATATGTTAAATTTTGTATGCCTAAATTCAAACAGAAGGAGGGAAACATGTGTCAAAAACCTCCAGAGAGCCTTCTAATCCACCAAAGATAGGTAGCTCTCTTCTTTTTAACTTACTAGGAGCCACAAGGTATCTGTTTCCATTTTTAATCCAGTACTTTGTTTTGTGAAAAAAAATTAAGACACCATTTATCATTATATATACATATGTGTGTGTGAGTGCAATTTTATATACATATGTATGCACATATATACATAGCCATATAGCTTTCTAGCTCCAGATTTGGTCTAGAAATAGGAACAAATCCTGCATGTTGCTGAGTAGAAAGTGCAGAAAAAGGGCAGGTCACAGAAAATAATGATGCTTCAGTATCTTGCATAGGTCCTTAGAACCAGATTAGATATGGCCCTAAACAGGGACAAGATTTTGCTCTGCTTGAAGAAGTTTGTTTAGGAATACTATTATTACAGAAGTTATTTTATTAATCTCTTAAATGTTAACACTATAAATATTTTTGTCTGGAGTAGGTTCCTCTGAAATAAGGATAATCCTTTATCTGATATTACAGGTTTGCTGATCTTCTTACATTTACCATTGCCATACTTTTCAGCAGTGTTCACAGCAGGACCGGTAATTTTTTTTTATTAATTCTAACTGGAATGCATTTTTACATTAGCATCATCTGTTTATTTTTAATGTAACTTTTGCATATAAATATCCATTATGCAGGCATCAAGATCAAGTTAGACTGGTTATTGCTGGAAGAGAATCCTAAGACCTGTACAAAGAATACACAAAAGTATATTATGCAGAGTAAGGTCAGATGATCTCTGTCCTATGTTTGAACAGTCACCACAATAGAGAGGAAACCTGATCTGAAAGTAATAAATGAGAATTTACTGTTTACATTATTTGATGAGGTTGTCCTATAAATTGAACATTAAGCTCCAGAGCAGGTTTATTCATGTCAGATTATTTTACTGGCCCCTTTTCCATTTACATATTTTGAGTTTAGCTGTCTTATTGACTATGTACACTTAGACAAACCTGGGCTGACTGTGAGACTGTTCCAATTCTTTTCGACAGATAGAGAGTCCTTCTGGGAACGGTCCTTAATGCTCTTCTTAGGTCTGTCTGACTGGATTCAGCCAGGTTTGATAAATGAAGGAGCAAGTTCAGGTCCCTTTTAAAATAACAAGTATACTCCAGTGCTCTGACTCTATTCATAACTTGAGCACAGGCTGAAGGACCCTTTTATTTTAGGCTTGCCTGTTATGTGTGGGTAGTGTTGACTGTCTGTTGACTTCTGTTGAAGTCTGTTGACTTCGCTAAGCTCTGTGCTTATCAGCCTGTGAAGACTTAACATATCACTAGTATTTAATTGTTCTTTTGTGGAAGAAGAAAGATGAGAATTTTCATTTCCGTCCTCCACAGAATGCAGGGCTATATATCTTCCCTTACAGAATATTTGAAGCCTACAACATGTGTGAATCAGGAATGCAGGACATGTTCTCTCTGAATTACAGTGAACTGAAGAACTGGCCAAGCACATAACCCAGGGTGGCTGTGTCCTGCAGAAGTGTGCTGACAGGCATCTTCGCTTCTTGGGTATTCCAGACTGCATGGTCTAACCTAGTGTTTCACCACTCTAGGATTATGCCTCATTAAAGAAGGAATTGCTAAATAGAGGAGAGGTACAGGCATCAGAGTGAAGGGATGTGATGTTTAAAATCTCATCTATATTTGTGGTGGTGTGATCTCCCTGCCCCTCCAAACTGACCTGTATTTCCCATAACCCTAATCAAGTGATAATCACCAGCAGCAGTCCTAACGGATGAGTCTGGCTGTGTGGATTCTGGGAAGACAGATAACAGCAAAATAGCCAAGGGCTAATTTGAACTATTCACCCACCTAACCACAGTGCTGGTCAATGACCAGCTCAAGCCAAATTTGGAAGAAACTAACATCTGTAGTTAGTATGTACATGTGACTACAAGTCAATCATCTTACTCCATTGTGGACAGTCCAGAGCCCCTTGAGCTCTCCTGCGTGGCAGTGGGCTGCATGCCAGGATTTCCCCTTGAGTAGGGATGCCTCTCAAGGTTACTCCTTGAGGTTGTGAGATTCCTGGATGTAACAGATTCTTGGTAAATGAATTAAGAATGCTGAAACTCTGAAATCTTAGCTAAGTGATATAAAGGACTGATTGTGCATATATAATCCTTTAGACATAAATCATTGACCAAGACTGGGACTAAGTCTGGATTCCAGCTGCACCTGAACTCCCCTCTGAGAAGGAGTTTAGAATGCAAGGGGATACTTTCTGAACCTAATGACTCAGCAGGAGTTTTTGTCTGACCCTGTCCTCTATGCAGTAAATACTCAAGTGTACCTTGCTATCAAATCTTGTTAAACCACTATCACATTTACCATTGAACTTTGTTAACTTACTGTCTTATAACAATAAAATATACTGTTGCTTCTCTCTTGCTAATGAAGTGCCTCACTCCATCCATGACAATGCTTGAACAATCTAGAGTTACAAGTTCTCACCCAGGAAACACTTTTCATGAAGAAAGAGTCTAAGGTGTTGTCCCAAACTGAACACAGTCAATGCCATCTAATTAACGCCACCATCTAATGAATTAAATTTATTGAAGTCATCAAATCAATGAAATACACAGTAACATATCCCCAGTATCCAAAGAAGAAGAGTCACTCAGAAGTGGGTAAGAAACTCAAATATGAAACTGCAAAATTGTTAGCCATATTGTGTAATTGTGTTGCTTCATGGGGCCTCACTGAAGAACAGAAACAAAATTGTATTCACCTGTCTTAAAAAGGGCTTTGGAAGGATCATGGAGCAATACATTGCTGAGTCTGGTTTCCATACTAGGCAAATGGTTTGAAATAATAACAAAAAAAAAAGATAATCCATTGCAACTAAGGAGGATACAGTTAGTGTACTGCTCCTATATTAAAGCAAATTTTAACATAACCATCACTAAAGACACTTAAGAAAAAACTTACCTTTCATAGGATAAAAAGATGATCTTATGTATAAACAACCAATTAGGAGTCATTATAATGCTGGAAATGTATGGTCAGTCTTCACAAAAGGATGTTCCCTGGAAGCTGTCCTACCCGTTTCTGACATTTCAACCCACTCTTTAAAGCAAATAATACCTTTAAAGGAAGTTGAAAGTGTGCTGAGTATGGTGGATTGGCCTCGGCTGGCATCAAAACACCTGCACTGATGCTTGCTCACTCCCCAGGTTCCTGCTTTGTGGGGAGGGGAGACAATAACAAAACTCACTGAGAAAACTCAGTGAGTCAAAATAAAGACCGAGAAATCATTTTTCAATTACTGCAGAAAGCAGAATGATCTTGACTAAATTTATTGCCAGTTCACATATTTAGTAACTGGGCTACTGGGAAACAAAAATATAAAAAGACATAGGGGGAAATACACCTCCCTTATTCCAAGGCTCAGTTTCACTCCAGACTCCTCATCCCTGCTACCACCACAAATTGTACATTAGAGTCCCTTCAATGAGCTCATGAGTGGCTGTTTTGCCAATTGACGGGGTCAACAGAAAGGACACAGACACCAAGATTTCCCTAGTCCTACAGGAAATACTAGCTTAGTTTATCTAGTAGTGAACACATTTGAGCTTTCTCATCAAAATGCAACTGTTTAATGTAGAACTTGCCAATAATGTGAAAAATAGATCCCAGGATAAGAGCATTGCTTTTTGTTGTTGTTGTTGTGGTGGTGGTGGTTTTTTGTTTTGTTTTGATTTGTTGTTTGGTTTTTTGTTTTTAAAATATTTTATCCTAAATCTTCATATCTTAGATGAGTATCTTAATCATCAAATTGCTGGTTTTTAAACTCTGAATAATACTTTGGAAGTGAAAAAGCTATTCTTACCTGTAGTTGTAAGATTCTCTGTCTAAATATTTATTTGCCATACTTTTCAGTAACATACGGATTTTAGAAATTTCTTGCCAAATGCCAAAGCTGGAAAGGAATTTATTTGTTCAGAGCAAAACTCAAATTTCACTCGGATGAGAGTTTAAATTTTCCTTCCATTTCTCATGATGATGACTAGGAGCAATTTTTCATCTCACAAGGACAGGATTTTCCATATACATTAAAAATATACATGCTTAAATCATTTTTAAGGAGAGCCACTTAGGTTTTTTCACTATTCTTTTTCCAGTTTTAAGACCATTAACCAATTAGCAAGTGTATACTAAACTTCGTAAAACATTATTACTTACTAAAGAGACCACCACTTAGAAAACAGCTGAAGGCCAAGCTTAGTTCTGAATATGTTCTGAAATTAGAAGGGTTTACATAGCTAAACGCACTGCTTATCCTGGGATTATATCACTGAAGACCCAAAATGTATATAAAAAACAATAAGCTTTCCTCCCACCACTACCTCTTCACAAATACAAAGAAATTATCTAATCATTTAGCACTCTTGGTTTAACCAGGCTAAATACAATCATATATGTTAGGCTATTGGGCAGGCTTTTGGAATGCTCATTTCCTTGCTGTGTCACACACTTCCACAAAAATCAATTACTCCCAGATCTGTTCTTTGAGAATATCAGCTTTACAGAAATAGCAGCAAGTGGAAAAAACACCACAATGATGCATAATTATGTTGAACATACTATGGTTTGGATAGTGCATAAGTGGGGGACAGTGTAATATTTATGAAGCATGTACAAATGACTTAGAAAAAGAAGATATTTTGGGTTTACACCACAGATTAAACAGTACACATAAAGAATAATACAGCTTCACATTCCTGAATTCAATTTCAAGATCAGAAAAGAAGACAAAATAATCGTATTCACAGCACAGCAGCGCATGCTGTTCCATTATTGGGAAGATGTAACTGGGTGTTTTCCTGATTAAGGATACCAATTAAACTTGGACACCAGAGTGAAAAGAGTGGATATATTTTACTAGTGATAACCAAGTAATGTAACAGTGTAATACAGAAAACATGCAATAAGAAAAAGCAGAATAGTGCACTTAAAGCAACAAACAGGAAACACAGGATAATGCATCAAATCATTACTACATGAAAGAGAGAATAGTGATTAAGGAAAATACATCACCACTTACATATGTTATCATGATCCAGATTCACAGTCGCTGGCAGCCCCGGTTACAGCGAGGGTTTGGAGAGCCTGTCCCGGCAAGTGGGAAATCCAACGTGGTGCGTCCACACATAGGTGAGTCTTCTAAAGTCGCTGTGAGCGGGTCCAGCCTTACAATCACAAAAATCAGCCAGCCAGAATAGCTGTCACCTTTGTTTTGAGCGGAAAATTTGTGGTTTCATTCTCCTGTTGGATTCCACCCAAAGCCTGGCCAGGGCTCAGGGTGGGGAAGCGAAGGCGTTTCTAACAAGGCCAGATACTTGGGTTCTCAGCCTTGAACAAGGCTAGACGAGGGAAGGTGGATACATTCTCTCCTCACTACTGATTATATTTTTTCTAAGCTGCATCTTTCATTAGCGAGCTTACATACTTTGTTAATGATTACATACTAAATTATTAGCTTCAGCTTGGGGCCTGTTATTCAGGTTTCAGTATTTCAATGCTTTAGCCTTTTTACATCAGCATAAGTGGGTTGTTATAACTTAGTACAATACCTACTAGGACAATAGTTACCAGTTACAAAATATACAGGATTCATCTATAGGTCAACTCTGGCTTGGGCCAAGCCTTAGTGTTTCACTGGGGAACATATTCAGAAATACACATGTAAAAAATGCATCTGTAAATCTGGTGAAGTGAAGTCTAAAAAGACCAGGCACACAGTTTATCATACATTTTCAAGCAGGCACTGTCAGGAATACTAAATATAGCACTGGTTATTGATGTTCAAGTATCAGAACAGTAACAAAACCCACCTGCAGTTTAGATGACTGCTTTGCAGTGTGTAAATGTGAAAGGTTTAACCCCTGCTGGGGTCGGAGAGCACGTTGCTGTTGCCCTTCCCCCACCCTCTGCCGGTCGGGCTGGAAAGTTAAACAGAGACCCCGGCTAAAATAAGAAGAAAATTTAATACAACAGTGTGATAAAACAATCTGAATAGTAGCAGTGGCAATGATAACAACAATAAACAGCAATAACAGTGAACAAGACAAAAGATATACAGAGAAATACCGCTAAACGGTCAAGGAGCAAGCCCGCTGCGTGTATGGCAAAACCCAAAACCAGAAGCGAAAGTAAAAAGGCTCCATCCCTGGACCTGAAGTCAGCATGGTATGAATAACCCGGCTGAAGATCCCTTCCCCCTCTCTCTCTGCTGGGGAAAAACTTGACTCTATCCTAGCTGAACCAGGACACAGTGTCTCTGGGAACTGTGACAATTCATCCACCCTGCCCCAGTTTCCCCATGTGATAGCCCAAACCTGCTATAAATATTAGCGGGTTCTCAAACCAAAGAGAACAAGCTTTTCTTATGGTAACTAACTCCTTTATAAAATTATAATATTTAGAATAAATATTTATTTTTAATTACATCTATGCTCACCTTTCAACAGTCTCCTTACTGCTCTGTCCTCAGCTGAAACAACATTTCTCAAACTGTCCAGCTTTCTCTTACTAACGAAGTAAAATAATCTTTAATCAAATCTGGTAGGCCCTTTGTCTTATACCAAAGTGTTTATATTTCCAGCACCAGCCAGTATCAATCTCCTACTCTGCTTGGGAAAGTTTACAGTGAAATATTTTGGTTCCTGTTGTGTTGTCCCCATTGTCTCAGGACCTTTCACTGCCTACCTCTTCTCTCTTAAATGACTTCGGCATATTCGAACTGTCAATGCAAACCCAAATCAAGCACCTCTCATTCTTTATCCTGTCTACAGTCCTGTTTCCAGAACTACTAGGGCATGTTAATGTAGAAAGATGAATCTAATTCAGCTTTGCATTTTTTACAGAATACCACCATACCAGTTTTCAAGAACTGACTGTTTAGTTCAATTGATTGGAATAAAGTGGTGTAGTCCATGTAGTTCCTCTTCTGTGATTATAGATGTTGCTGTAATTCCAGGGACAATTCTCCCTTGGGGAGAAAATTTTGCACCACTGTACTCTCCTGAGAAGGTGTGACAAATTACGGTAAGATTCCCATTTGTGCTCTGCTGCTGGATATTAAAGAATATGCTGGAAACTCACTAGTTGTATTAGAAAATTCACACAGGACCATGACCTAGCACTGAGACCAACAGGCATGGAACAATCTGTGTCTGCTCTATTAAACTATCTTTAAAAAGGTGTCACAGCTACCAATGGGAAATGGCCTCCTACCCACAATACCTTCTAATGCATGCACAGAATGACAAGGGAAAGCCCTAGCTGACACAGGCCCCAGATAAATAAATAAAGAAATAATGACAGGGTTTTTTCTAACAGTTTAATAGTAGACAGGATTGAATTCTGTTGCCTGGGAGATTTTCCTATTGCTATTTAACACACTAGTATAGACATAGCTCTAATGTCTTGGACATCTTTAGCCATGCTACATCTCCCAGGCAGTTCTGCCTGCTTTGGAGAAGATACAGTGACTAATTATATGTTTTTAAAACTGTAATGCATTACTATGTCTTTGTATCAGTCAGACCCTTAAACGCCCACCTGGCAGCATCTCAGCTAGATTTATTCTCTGAACATAAGTAATGCCTTAAATTCCTTTTTGATATCTTCCACAGTCTGAAAAAATGAATAATTCTTTTATGCTTTACAGAGGTAGAGAAGATTACAGATCCTCTAAGAAATGCTTTTGCAATGATCTTCTAGGTTAAAGAAAGGTAGCTGTCACTAACAGTTGTTTTTTGTTTTTTTGGGGTTTTTTTTGTCTCAGTAAGTAGTTGAAAATATTTTTCTAAACAAATTATGAAATAGAGGTTGGTTTTGTTCTTTGGAACTTCTCTCTCCAGAGATGGAACTTCAACAGAAACAGCTAGAGCTATAGCATTACAGGAAGTGAAAACACTGTTAGTATCAGCATAAAACCTGCTGGCACTGAAAGATTTCTAGAAGTCCCTGTCAGAAGAAAAGTCTGCAGAGGCTGAAAAAAGATGGTAGAAGGGAAACAGAAGAAAATAGTTTATTGCTGATATCATAAGCATTAGGAGTGAAAGCAGCACTTGAGACAGTATTTAAAATAGAATATCTACACTGCATGTTAGCCAGTTGTACAGAATACATGAACTGGCTTCAAATGTACTCTTTAGGTACCAGAAGCAATACTAAACTACAACATATGGAGATAACCAGGACAAAATAGCCAATACTAAGTAGCTGGAAGGCTGCTGGATAATGTGCTAATCTGTTTAAATCTACTTGGAGCATCTCTTCATGAGACTGCAGTGTAGACTTCAAGTCTGGACTGTATACATGCAGCATTCAACATTTTATCTCAAATAATTGCCTGCTCATAAGAAGACGGGAAGTGTCCTTAGTTATGACAACTATTTTATAGCACCCAAAACCCCTTCTCTGCCTTTGCCACATGTTTTGCTGATTGAGAATGCCAGTTAAACTCAGGCACCAGAGTGAAAAGTGTAGGCTTATATTACTGTTAATAATTAAAGCATATAAACAAGTAATACAGAAAATAAGCAATAAGGAAAATACAGAAAATTATACTTAATTTTTACTACATACAGTTAATTATTGAAAAATGAGAATAATCAAGGTAATGCACCTAATCATTACTACATGATGGTGAGAAAAATGATTGAGAAAGATGCATCACCACTGGCATACGTTACCAACATCCAGATCCACAGTTGCTGGGCAGCCCCGGTTACAGCAAGGATTTGGATAGCCTGTCCCGGCAAGTGGGAAATCCTACACGGTGCGTCCACCCATAGGCGAGGCTTCCAAAGTTGCTGTGAGCGGGTCCAGCCTTATATACCAAAAATCAGCAAGCCAGAATAGCTTGCACTTTGTTATGAGTGGGAACATCTGGTTTCATCCTCCTGTTGGATTCCTGCTCAGGGCTCAGGGGGGAGAACCAAGGGAGTTCCCAATAAGGCCAAACACTTGGGTTCTCAGTCTTGAACAATGCTAAACAAGGGAAGTTGAATACACATTCTTGCAGCATTCCATCCTCACTACTGATTACATTTAGCCTAAGCTACATCTTTCACTAGTGAGCATACATATTTTGTTAATGATCAGATACTAATCAATAAACACTAATGCTAATACAGATTTTACTAATTAGCAGATACCAATAATGGGTAACGTTTGATTGTGAGGTTCATCTAGAGGTCAACTTTGTTTCAGGGCCTATTATTCAGGCCCTACAGCCCTAGCACTACAGCACATCATAGTGATCGTAGACCACCTGTAAATTGGAAAGGCGTGCTGTAATTGGGTGCTTTTTGCTTGACATGGATACCAGATGTCTTAATACTTCTTAGGAAATAACAGTGAACAGCCATAAGAAATAGATGAAATGATTAATTTTTTTGTTAGTGTCAAGTTAAATTGAACATATTGTACCTATTCAACAATATTTCCATAAACTCTTCTTTAAAAAGAGTCCTTATAATCCTACTGAAAGAATTGAAATAGGCTACATTTTGTGGTGAACTTTGATTCAGGAACCATATCCACCATCTGCCACAAATGCAGTGGTGAGCAGGTGTCCTGGTTCAACTAGGATAGGGTTAAGTTTCCCCAGCAGAGAGAGAGGGGAAAGGGATCTCCAGCCGCATTATTCATACCATGCTGACGTCAGGTCCGGCGCGGGAAATTTTTTAATTTCTCTTTGCTTTTTGGTGTCTGGACGCACATATCAGGTTTGTTCTCTGATCATTTGTGGTATTTCTCTGTATATCGTTTGTCTTGCTTACTGCTATTGCTGTTTCTTGTTGTTATCATTGCCACTATTGTTGTTCATATTGTTTATCACAATGTTGTATTAAATTTCTTCTTATTTTAACCCCGGGGTTTGTACCTCACTTCCAGCCCGAACAGCTGAGGGTGGGGGAGGGGCAAAGGAAAACTTGGTCTCCAGTCCCAACAGGGCTTAAACCACCACAGTCTTAATTGACGCACCAACGTGGGGCACGAGAGGGCTGAAATAAGAATAAAAAGGGGCAGACCCTAACCAGAGTGTGATAGATCAATCTGTTGAGTGTCATTGTTTCTGTTTGTATTTGTATTTGTTTGATAAGAAAATGTTTGCAATGCTGGCCCACTTGCTTGCATGGTGAGGCTGGATTAATCCTTATACCCAGTGTATAATCCCAGTGGTGGCATTTATTGTTGGAAAATATATAAAGGGTCTTATGTTGTTATAGGGGCTATTGACTGCTCATAATGCCTTTGTATCGCGGGGGGGGGGGGGGGGGGGGGGGGAGGGGGCGGGCCGGTACCTGTTTGCTGCCTGGGCTTTTGTTAGGGGTCTCACCCCCTCTATGGGTGAGCCAGGGGAAGCAATCCGCTTGGCTTTGGGGAGTTTCAGTTATACTTGGAGCCTGCAGGCCAGTGTGATTGCAGCACAACGCCTTCTGAATGTCTGCCTGATTTCGGTTTTGGTCATGCGGCACTTCTCTAACAGTAGCAGTGTCTGGAAACCTGCCCCGAGGTCAGATAATAGTGAGTGGCAAGGGGTGTGGGAAAGGATGGGCAAAGGCCTGAGCTGGTGGGCACCTCCAATGCTCTGGAATTTCACTCCCGAACAAATGCAGAGCCCTGAAAAGCTGATGGAGTGCTTAGAAAGGGTGTGTTACCAAGCTGGCAAAATCCAGGAGACACAAATCACTGCAATCTGTTGGAGACTTGCCCATGCCTACTGTGTCCTCTTTAATACCACCCATTGCCCTCAAGGGGGAGAAAAGGCTACAGTACCTGAGAGTGAACTCAAAACAGTATCTGGACCAGAGGGACAGGCAGAGCCCATCTCAGTTACCTACATCAGAACAGCAACTGAGCCAGAAAGACAGCCAGTGCCAGTGTCAGTCGTCCCGACACAGAAACCAAAATATACAAGGAAGTCAGTTAGCAGAGTGAGGAATGAGGATGAGCCAGTGTATTGGGTCTGGCTGAACTGGAATTGGTTTTCCCCTATAGCAGCCCTAACGGTGCTATGGTTTATGCTAGGAGCTGGCAGGGTGTTGATAGCACAGTCTATTCTAGAGTGTGGGACTCTTAATTCCAGGGTCGTGGGTTCGGGCCCCACGTTGGGTGCCAGAATAGACTGTGATGGTTTGACTCTGGCTAAATGCCAGGTATCTACCAAGTCACTCTATCACCTCCCCCCCTCTTCCCTTTGTTTTCTCAACAGGGTAAAGACGGGAAAGAAGATAAAGTAACCCTTGTGGGTGAAACAAAAGCAGTTTTAATATAAGCAAAGAGAAGCAAAAGTCCGCGCGCGGAAGCAAAAGCAAACAGATTTATTCTCTACTTTCCATGAAGAGGCGATGTCGGGCCTTCTCAGGAAGCAGGGCCCCAATACGCGTAGTAGTTGCCTCGGAGGACCAAGGGTGACCCCACCCCCTTCCTCCTTTCTCCCAGCTTTATACTGAGCAGACGTCACATGGTATGGAATATCCCCTTGGTCGGTTTGGGTCAGCTGTCCTGGCTGTGTCCCCTCCCAAGATCTTGCCCACCCCATCCCACTGGGGAAAATATCAGAAAGAGCCTTGGTGCTGTGTAAGCACTGCTCAGCAGCAGCCACAACACCAGGGTGCTATCAACACCCTGCCAGCTCCCAGCATAAACCACAGCACCGAGAGGACTGCTATAGGGGAAAACCGATTCCAGTTCAGCCAGACCCAATACAGCCAGGCCCAGCACGGGAACAGGAGGAAGGGCCAGAGGTGATCGTCCGAACTCTATCCCCAACTGAGCTGCGAGACGTGCGGAGAGATTTCGGCTGCCTGGAAGGTGACCAGATTTGCACCTGGCTGCTCCGATGCTGGGACAATGGAGCCAGTGCTTTTGAAATGGAGGGGAGAGAGGCCAAGCAGCTGGGATCTTTGGCCAAGGACGCTGGCATTGATAGGGAAATAGGGAAACAGACTCAAACCCTCAGCCTTTGGAAGCGACTTCTGCTCAGTGTAAGGGAGAGGCACCCCTACAAGGATGATATCCTATGTCAGGTCAGCAAATGGACCACCATTGAGAAAGGCATCCAGAACCTCAGGGAACTGGCTGTGTTTGAGATGATCTATGGTGATCTGAACGATGAGCAGTCACCCATGGACCCAGATCAGGCCCCTTGCACACACCTGATGTGGCGAAAGTTCCTGAAGAGTGCACCAGAAGCACACTCGAAAGCATTGGCAAGAGTGTCCTGGTGGACAGACACCCGCACTCTAACAGTGGATGGAGTGTTTGGCAAGCTCCGGCAATAGGAGGGAAATCTCCCTTCATCTCAAAATTCCTGGGTCTCAGCTGTGGAGGAACTGTCTCAGAGGGTTCAGAAAATGGAAGAGGACATGTCCTACACTCCACCTGCACGGGATAATGTCTCAGCCATTAGAAGTAAATGTTTCCCCACGCAAGAGAAAGGCAGCAGAAGGCACACACCACGAGGCACTCTGGAGAAAACATGAGGAGGTGGGATGGACAGCCCACTGCCACCCTAGCTGCACGAGTAGAGCAGCTGAAAGGGAAGACCATCACAAAAGGGGAGTCCTGCAAGAAGAGCGCAGCTCCAGTGTCCAGTCAGAAATCCCCCAAGAAGAGCGCAGCTCCAGTGTCCAGTCAGAAATCCCCCAGACAGAATAGAATGGCCAACATTATGTCTGACCCTCTTGAGGGGACCAGTAAATCATTCTTGCAAGAAGTGAGTGATGATGAGCAGGATTAGAGGGGCCCTGCCTCCAGCCAGGTGGAGGAAAGGGATAATCGGATTTACTGGACAGTGTGGATCCGATGGCCTGGCACATCAGACCCACAAGAGTATAAAGCTTTGGTGGACACTGGCGCACAGTGCACGCTGATACCATTGAGCTACAGTGGAGTGGAATCCATCTGCATCTCCGGAGTGACAGTGGGATCCCAACAGCTGACCCTATTGGAAGCTGAAGTGAGCCTGACTGGGAAGGATTGGCATAAGCACCCCATTGTGACTGGCCCAGATGCCCCGTGCATCCTGGGCATAGACTATCTCAGGAGAGGGTACTTCAGAGACCCAAAAGGGTACCAGTGGACTTTTGGTGTATGTCCTGGTTCAGCTAGGATAGAGTCAAGTTTTTCCCCAGCAGAGAGAGAGGGGGAAGGGATCTTCAGCCGGGTTATTCATACCATGCTGACGTCAGGTCCAGGGGCGGAGCCTTTTTACTTTCGCTTCTGGTTTTGGGGATTGCCATACACGCGGCAGGCTTGCTCCTTGACCATTTAGCGGTATTTCTCTGTATATCTTATGTCTTATTCACTGTTATTGCTGTTTATTGTTATTATCATTGTTACTGTTGTTGTTCAGATTGTTCTATCACTCTGTTGTATTAAATTCCTTGTTATTTTAGCCCGGGTCTGTGCCTAACTTCCAGCCCGACTGGCCGCGGGTGGGGGAGGGGAAACAGCAACGTGCTCTCCAATCCTGGCAGGGGTTAAAACTTGCACATTTACAGTTGGCACCCAACGTGGGGCAGATCCTGACCAGAATGTGATAGAGCAATCTGATGGGTGTATTCTTCTGTACCCAAAAGGGTACCAGTGCGCTTTTGGTGTAGCTGCCCTGGAGGAGGTTGAACAGTTGTCCACCTTACCCGGCCTCTCAGAGGATCCCTCAGTGGTGGGGCGGCTTAAGGTTGAGGAGCAGCGAGTGCCGATTGCTACCAGGACGGCGCAGTGGCGGCAGTACCACACCTATCGAGATTCCCTGGTCCCCATCCATCAGCTGATCCATCAACTAGAAAGCCAGAAGGTAATCAGCAAAACTCACTCACCCTTCAACAGCCCTATATGGCCAGTGAGAAAGCCTAGTGGTCAATGGAGGCTAGCTGTGGACTACCGTGGCCTGAATGAAGTTACGCCAGCGATGAGTGCTGCAGTGCCGGACATGCTAGAGCTCCAGTACGAACTGGAGTCGAAGGCAGTCAAGTGTTACACCATGACTGACATTGCTAACGCGTTCTTCTCCATTCTGACAGTGCCAGAGTGCAGGCCACAGTTTGCGTTCCCTTGGAGAGGCATCCAGTACACCTGGAATCGATTGCCCCAGGGGTGGAACCTGAGCTCCACCATTTGCCATGGACTGGTCCATACTGCACTGGAGAAAGGTGGGGCTCCAGAACACCTGCAGTATATTGATGACATCATTGTATGGAGGAACACAGCAGAGGAAGTATTTGAGAAAGGGAAGAAAATCATTGAGATCCTCCTGAAGGCTTGCTTTGCCATTAAGCAAAAGAAAGTTAAGGGGCCTGCAAGAGAAATTCAATTCCTAGGAATAAAATGGCAAGATGGGCTTCGCCACATCCCAGTGGAGGTGATAAACAGGATTACAGCCATGGCCCCACCAACCTCTAAAAAGGAGACTCAGTCTTTCCTGGGCGCTGTGGGGTTCTGGAGGATGCACATCCCCAACTACAGCCTGATTGTGAGCCCTCTCTACCATGTAACCCGCAAGAAGAAAGATTTTGAGTGGGGCCCTGAGAAACAACAATCCTTTGAACAAATTAAACGAGAGATTGCCCAAGCAGTAGCCCTCGGGCCAGTCTGGGAAGGGCAGGAGGTTAATAACATGCACTACACCGCAGCCGGGGAGAATGGCCCTACCTGGAGCCTCTGGCAGAGAGCACCTGGGGAGACCCGAGGCCGACCTCTAGGCTTTTGGAGCCAGGGACACAAAGGTTCTGAAGCTAATTATACACCAACTGAGAAGGAGATACTGGCAGCGTACGAAGGAGTTCGGGCTGCCTCAGACGTGGTTGGCACTGAAACACAGCTCCTCCTGGCACCCCGACTGCCAGTGCTGGGGTGGATGTTCAAAGGAAAGGCCTCCTCCACGCATCGCAACCGATGCCACGTGGAGTAAATGGGTCGCATTGATAACACAACGGGCTCGAATAGGGAACCCCAGCCGCCCAGGGATACTAGAGGTGATCACGAACTGGCCAGAGAGCAAAGATTCCGGGATGTCACCAGAACAGGAGGTGACACATGCTAAGGAGGCCCCACCATATAACAAGCTGCCGGATGAGGAGAAGCGATATGCCCTGTTCACTGATGGGTCTTGTCGCATTGTAGGAAAACATCAACGGTGGAAGACTGCTGTGTGGAGTCCCACACGACGGGTCAATGAAGCTGCTGAGGGACAGGGTGAATCCAGCCAGTTTGCAGAGGTGAAAGCCGTTCAGCTGGCTTTGGACATTGCTGAGCGGGAAAAGCGGCCAAGGCTCTACCTCTACACTGACTCGTGGGCAGTGGCCAATACCCTGTGGAAATGGCTGCAGCAATGGAAACAGAACAACTGGCAACATAAGGGTAAAACTGTCTGGGCTGATGAAGTATGGCAGGACATTGCAGCCCGTGTGGAAAACCTCGTTGTGAAGGTGCGCCATGTGGATGCCCATGTACCCAAGAGTCGGGCCACTGATGAACATCGACACAACCGGCATGCAGACCAAGCTGCTAAGATCAGAGTGGCTCAGGTGGACTTGGACTGGCAGCGCAAAGGTGAACTGTTCATAGCCCGGTGGGCCCAGGAGACCTCGGGCCACCAAGGTAGGGATGCAACATACAGGTGGGCTTGAGATTGAGGGGTGGACCTTACTATTGACACCATTGCAGAGATCATCCATGGATGTGAGACGTGTGCTGCAATCAAGCATGCTGAGGGTGTGAAGCCCCAGAGAAATGGAGAGCGATGGCTGAAATATAGATATGGAGAGGCCTGGCAGATCGACTACATCACACTGCCACAGACCCGCCACAGGAAGCGCCACGTGCTCACAATGGTGGAAGTAACCACTGGGCGGTTGGAAGCTTACCCAGCACTCCACACCACCGCCTGAAACACCATCCTGAGCTTTGAAACCGAAGTCCTGTGGCAACACGGCACCCCAGAGAGAATGGAGTCAGACAACGGGACCCTCTTCCGAAACAACCTCATAAATGCCTGGGCAGAAGAACATGGCATCAAGTGGGTCTACCATATCCCCTACCACGCACCAGCCTCTGGAAAATCAAGCACTACAATGGACTGTTAAAAACCACATTGAAAGCATTGGGAGGTGGGACCTTCAAAGACTGGGATATGCATCTAGCAAAGGCCACTGGCTAGTCAACACAAGAGGATCTGCCATTCGAGCTGGCCCGGCTCAGTCAAAATCTCCACATGCTGTAGATGGGGATAAAGTCCCTGTGGTGTGCATGAGGAATATATTGGGAAAAATTGTCTGGTTTAGTCCTGCGCCAGGCAAAGGCAAAGGCAAACCCATCCTGGGGATTGCTTTTGCTCAAGGACCTGGGTGTACCTGGTGGGTGATGCAGGACAATGGAGATGTCTGATATGTACCACAGGGGGACTTGATTCTGGGTGAGAACATGCCGTAAATTATGCTGTGCCTTTGTAAATTATTGTTTTGTTATTGTTAACTGCTGAATGGCAGCTGGGCATGATGCAGATGGTATAGAATAAAGGGGGATTATGTCCTGGTCCAACTAGGATAAGGTTAATTTTCCCCAGCCGAGAGAGAGGGGGAAGGGATCTTCAGCCGGGCTATTCATACCATGCTGACGTCAGGTCCAGGTGGGAACTTTTTTTTACTTTCTCTTTGGCTTTATTATGGCAGGACGCACATGTCGGGTTTGTTCCCTGACCATTTGTGGTATTTCTCTGTATATCTTTTGTCTTGTTCACTGTTATTGCTGTTTACTGTTGTTATCATTGCCACTGTTGTTGTTCAGATTGTTTATCACACTGTTGTATTAAATTCTTTCCTATTTTAGCCCGGGGTTTGTGCCTCACTTCCAGTCTGACTGGCTGAGGGTGGGGGAGGGGCAAAGGACAACCCGGTCTCCGGTCCCGGCAGGCTTTAAACCACCACAGCCGACCAACACTATCCTAAAATCACAAGAACTGCTTTTCAATATCTGTCCAAGAAGAGAGACAGAACAGAAAAATAACGATAACTTGTCATTGAATACCAAACAACCCATACATATTAAAATCCAGATTTAAGTAGGATATAGGAAAGGTATCAATGTGAGATGTGATGATCATAGTATCAATAATAATTGCAACTTAAACTGGGTATCACTTGACAAAAAGAATCTAAAAATGCTAAAGAATTTACATGGAAGAAAGCAAGCTAGAAAATCGACACTATGCTATTTGATGTATTTACTTATATAATGTGTAGCTCTAAGGCTAAACTGAACATATGTTTGATACCTATGCATTGCTTTAATACTAAAATGAATCCTTCGTGCATTTTCCATACCTTTTAGAGGAAATATCAGACTCTAATTCTTTTCAATCTAATAAAAGCAGACACTTTGTTCACAGAAGACATGCTTGATTTTATGGGGTTTTAGGAACTTAAGGATGTAGGAGAATACCACTAAATGCTTATATCTCTCAGGGAGTTCTTGACTTCAGAATACCCCTTCTTTAATTTTTTTCTTGCAAATTTTTCACAATCTTTGACATTCCTCAGCTATAAAATAAAAAATCTTGGTCTTTTGTCATACAGAAATCAGGAATTTGTGCACTGCAAACTCAGCCTTAATTAGATTTGGTTTTGGCTGTGCATACCATGAACCAAGTTCAGCTCCTCTTCCTGGTTGGTAGCACCACTATGCAGATATCTGAGTGCTGAATTTCACATGAACAAAGCCTGCTTGAGTTCAGTTGCATCACTGGTAGTCTACATGAAAACTGTAGTTCTTGTGACAGTAGGAAAAACAGAGTAAATGCCCAGGCCATCACAACATTTCTCTACAGCTGCCCAACATTTGCAAGCTTCCAAGAATCTAAAGTTCACATCTTAAAGAATATAAAACAATGAAAGAAAAGAGATAAATTCTTAGCAAAAAGGTTTCTAAATCAAAAAGGTTTCTAAATCAAGTATACTAAAGAGATAAAGCATAAAAGAATATAGATTATTTTAAGAACAAATATATTGATGTGTTGATATATTTACAGCTCTGTCCTCTCCTGCCATAGAGAGGACTGCAATTCAGCTGTGTAAGGTAGAATTCACCTGCTTGCCGGCCCTCTGGGTCTTATGCAGTAATTCTCATTTATTCTTGTCACTTCAGATTTCTGCAGGAGCTGTCCCATTTTAGCTGCCAACCAAAACAGTGGAGTAGTTCCAGCAACCTCTAGCTGTACAGTCCTCAATCTGGCAACTAAAGCTGCTGGTCCAGGTAGCCTTGTTGGATGCTAACATTTCTTGTAATAGACCATTTTTCTTACATACATAGCTGTCTTTATCAGGGATGACTATTTAATCAGCAAAGAACAGAAAAGATGATGTCAATATAATTTAGATATTATCTTGATAGAAAAATATTTTTGTGTAATAATATAAATCACTGACTAACAAAGGGTGTTTTTTTCTGTATAGTAGTAGATGCACATACTCACTCTAAATTCTCTTTGACTTAAAACTTGAGGAACTACATGTTTCTTTTAGAAAGCTCATCTGTTTATGAGAACAGGATGCTCAATTTCCAGCTCCATGGTGTAGCATTTTAATCACCACAGATACACTGGGCAACAGTTTGATTTATGACTGCTATAGCTTCAACTGCTCAAAGTCCTCACTTACACCTAAATATCATGATCTGGTTGGCATTTTGCTTTTGAGTAAGATTCCAGGGTAACTTTTTCCAGAAAAAGCACACATTGCTGATGAAAATTACACTGAACTTGGGAACAGTTTGCCAGTATTGGACATTAATATAGCTATGCTGGCAAAGAAAATCTGGAACATTCACCTAGATTTGAACTTTCCACCACTTCTCTGGAAAAATGTGGTGGTTGGAGAAGTACTTTCATCCCATACACATTGACTTAGGACACAAGTTGTGTTGTGAAAATCCGGTATCACATTAATTGCAAGTGGTGTTAAATCAAATCTACCAGCGTTACAGTTTCATTACATAACAATTAGTTTGCCACATCATTCCAGACATCTTGAAAATGCAGAATTTTGTCTGGCTTGCACTCTGTTGTTCCTTTTTGGGGGAAGGAAGGGGAAGTAGAGAAGAAGAAATTACGTTGAAAACCAATGTTAGATAGTGGAAGCTGAAGTGATTACTTCCTACATGCATACGAATTTCATAGCTAATGATATAGTTCTGAAATATTCTGTTCTTCAGAAAAGATGTCTTTTTAAAGAAAATAAAAAAAAAAGGTCTTCAATGGAGCTAAATCTATGTTTTTTCAATTTCTGTATCTCCTGGGTCTGAACAAAATAGAAGTGTCATATTTCATCAAGAGAAAAATGCCAGAAAATCTGAAAATAACTCAATCTTTTTTATTGCCTTTGTATTATTCTTTTTTTTAAAAAAACAAAACAAAACAAACAAACAAACCCCAAACCAACAAAAACTACCTGGCAAATATGTCAGTCAGCCTCAGAGGAGTAAGTCTAGTTTCTCATAGAGAAAGGAAAATTGCAACACAGGGCTTTCTACTAATAAGTTGCATGTTCCCCACTGCCAACCTTCACTTTTGTAACAAAAAGTGTTTCTGCAAATATAATACTGATCTGGTGGGTGGGCAGTGCAGGGGGTTGTAGCAAACTTAATTGCTACAGCATAGTTTGTTTATGACATGATGAATCTGCTAACCGAACAAACAAACCCCCCAACACAGGAGTCACAGAAAATATGAGATAAGGCCAGTGAACCCTTTGGATTAGTTTCTGGCAGGGCCCAACCTTGTAGAGCAAACTACAAGATGCTTGTGGAGCAATCTGAAATTGCACTGTAAGCTATGTTTTTATGGTCGTTGTCTACAGTCACCTAATGGTTTATTTATCTTCTGCACCAAAATAGTTGTTATTTTTCCTACCCAACATCATTTTTTATGTTTTAATTACCTTATAAATATACCCTTCTTGTTTGACTCTAGCTATCCTGTGGTAAATGAATTAATGAAATAATTATGCATTAAACCCCAAGTATTTATTTGCATAATTCTTAAGCTTCCACTTTCTATGTCATTAGCTGTTCTTTGTACCTGCATTCTGCAGAAAGGCAAGTGGAAATTGTTGAAGTAGGTACTCTATATTGCTTGTTGTTTCAGATGACTTTCACACATGTACACATTTATATGGCTGCCCGTGTGTATATATGTGTCCCGTTGAAGCTGACAATGAAGATGGGAAAGAACGGGAAAGGGATACATTGCCTCATATTTACATCAGTGTAAGACTATACAAACAGGCAATTATGACTGAGACAACAAATCCCATAGGTTCATAATGCACCTTTGTGGTGCTTTGACCTTGGTTAAATGCCAGGTACCCACCATGTCCCTCTATCACTTCCCCCCTCTCCCCCCTTTTTTCTCAACAGGGCAAAGAGGGGAAAGAAAATAAGATAGGTAAAAAAACCCCCAACCCTTGTGGGTAAAAGAAAAGCAATTTTAATATAAGCAAAGTGAAGCAAAGGTCTGTGCATGGAAGCAAAAAAGAAACCAGATTTATTCTCTAGTTCCCATTAACAGGCAATGTCGGGCCTTCTCAGGAAGCAGGGCTCCAATACGTGTAGTGGTTGCCTCGGAGGACTGTTGGGATTCTAGAGGCCTTTCTGTGAAAGAATGGACATGTGAGCAATCCTGCGTGAGAACAAGACTGATAAGAGCCTCAGCATGAGCAAGAATGTGATAAGGATGTGTCCCTGAATGAGGAGGGAGAAACTCGATGAGACAAACAACTCCCAGAAGGGGTTGGGACGGAAGAGGAAGTTACACGAGGCAGGAAGCCTGGCAAGGCTGATTGGCACCTTTTATCCAATTATAAAAAGGTTTAAAGCGCGGGCTAAGTTAACTGTCCAGTCTTGAGGACTTGTACTGCATGTTACGTGTGTGGGAGAACATTATAAAAGGGCTTTCTTAGTCGTAATAAACGGGCATTTCTTGATCACATTGGTCGTGTGCGTGCTCAGCTCTCCCGCAGAGGACCAAGGGTGACCCCATCCCCTTCCTCCTTTTTCCCAGATTTGTACTCAAGCAGACGTCATATGGTCTGGAATATCCCTTTGGTCAGTTTGGATCAGCTGTCCTGGCTGTGTCCCCTCCCAAGATCTTGCCCATCCCGTCCCACTGTGGCAGGGGGGAAATGTCAGAAAGAGCCTTGGTGCTGTGTGAGCACTGCTCAGCAGCAGCCACAACACCAGGGTGCTATCAACACCCTGCCAGCTCCCAGCATAAAACACAGCACCGTGAGGGCTGCTATAGGGGAAAACCAATTCCAGTTCAGCCAGATCAAGAACAACCTTCTTTTTGATTAAGAGCCACTACTCCTTCACAGTGACAGCAATGAGTGTGGTGTGTACTACCCCACCAGTAGTGAGCTACTTTGCATCTGTCATAATGCCAGCATTTACTGTTAGAAGCCTAATGTGCCCTAGTCCCCGTGCTGTTTAAATCACAGCAACTTCATCACATACTCAGCTCATTAAGCAGCTAAAGACTTTTGAAAACCTGTCTGTAAGAGTCTTTAAAGCTTCGGTCCTATTTTCAAGATTGACTTATTTATTTAAAATCTAAGTTCTTTTGGCATGCAATGAGATAAGGCACAAAGACTGACACAAAATATTGAGGGGAAAATAAGAACAAATGTCTTAAAGTTTGGTATCATATCTCATCATGCTATTTTAAAAATAAGCAGGCTGCTGAAGGAGGATTTGGGAGTTTAGGAAGTTAATGAATCCTCAAAATACATGATACTGTTTATTTCTAATTTCTTTTCTATTTCTTTATTACTGTTTATTGGTCTCCTGAGTTCCTTTCAAATACCCTATGGGTTTTTCTTTCCCAAACAAGGAATATGCATGTATTATATATTTTTTTAAAACTATGGGTAATTTCATCTCTGGTCCTCTCAGTTTGAAATGTTAATATGTGTATTTCTTGGGTTTGCCATCTGTTCACCCTATTTGTTTTCATGCATCCTGGTTCATGCACACATGTGCAAGACTGAAGAGATTAAAACTAGAGTAAATATGTCCACTAACAATCAGTACCCAACTGCACTTCTCTACATAGTGCCCTCTACACCTCCCACTCACTCAGTATTCTAGAATGTGAGTAAATATGAGCATAACGGTCTGTCACAGCTGAAAATTATGATTACAGAGGAATTACTCTGAGACAGACACTGTGGAATAAATGATCTGTGAGGAGCAATTGGTGGCAAGTGATTTTTGGTGTGCCAAGAAACAGTCATTCTCTCAGCTAACATGGGAAGTTGGTTTGCCAATTGACAGGGTCAACAGAAAGGACACAGACACCAAGTTAAAAAGATAAGCTTATTTTCTTGAATTTAAAACAGCAGAAAGAATAAGCCAGGCAATGCACCTGATCATTACTACATAAAGTTAGCTATAGTGATTAAGAAAGATACATCACCAATTGCCCTAATACTTTACCATCATCCAGGTTCACGCTTCAGCTGGGGAACTCCATCACAGTGAGGTATCAGAGAACCACTCCCGGCATTCACTTTGTGTCCACTCATAGGTGAGGTCTCCATCTTCGCTGTGAGAGGGTCCTGCTTTTATACAATTTAACAAACAAATCGTTAAAAAAGGGTCATGAAAACATCTGGTAGATTCGCTTCATTTCTCTCAGGCGCATCCCATATCTGGCCAGGATCCAAGGTGCATCCAAGGAGTTCCTGTCTTCTAGGAAACAACTGGCTTAGGATCCAAATACATGTATTCTTTATCTATAGTTTTCAGAGGACATTACCATGGTTCATGCTGAAATGTTGCTGGTCAGGAGATTCACCCAGAAGTCAACTCTGGTTTGACACCTATGGTTCAGGCTTTTTATGTCAGTGGCATAGGGTGTTTGGGGCCAGGATGTAGCAGTTTTTTTCTGCTGCTCCTTGTTTCTTGCAATTTTTCTCTGTGCTGTTGTGAGTCCTCTGGAAGATGCAGTTCCTTCAAGGAAGCACCTGCTCCACCATAGAGCACCTCCTTCTCCTCTGATCATTGTGTTCCTGCCATAGTTTCTCACTCCTGCTTCATTTCCTCCTCCTCTCTTTCTCCAGCTTTTTTTGCTCTTTCTTAAGTATCCTTCCACAGAGGTGCCACCAGCTTGGCTGAGAGGCCCAGCTGTGCCCTCCGGCAGGTCCATTGGAAGCAGCCAAAACCTGCCATTTCTAGCATGGAACAGCCCCGACCTGCCTGAGAACATACATCCATTCTTGTGGGAGCAGTGCTCTTCTGAGGCAAGTCCTGACATCAGATGCACTGTTGTTACACCACTGTCATCTTGGCTGTGGCAAATTGCATCATATTTTCCCATTCTATTTGCTATGGTTGTGCTCTCTAGCCTTGGCATTGATGCCTGCCATTTTTATAGATAAAATTGTTGGTTTGAGCTTGAAAGACTTTTTAAAGTTGATGACTCATAATTATAGCTGTTCAGTTGATCATAAATTTTAGGGCTCAGACCCAGCTTAAAACCATTCAGATCCAAGACCTTGAATAATTTTTCTACTTTGGAAATTATAATTAATGCTGTGTTCTTCAAGAGAAAACTATCATGCCTTTGTAACTCCATTATGATTTTATTCTTTTTACTTAATTTTTCTTCTCCTATTTCTCCACATTCATTTACTGCAAGAAGTTTGAATTATAATCCTTCACATTTTCTCTCTGCCTGCATGCTTTCTGTTGACATTGACTTTGTGTTCCAGGTATCTATCTGTAGAGTTTACATCTGTTTTAGTAACTGATTCCTCAAAGGCCTTTTGTTGTTGAGGCTCATTAGTCCAAAAAATTAATTTTGTTTTGTTTTGTTTTGTTTTTATTACTCTGTAGTTTAATTTTTAACACAGTCTTTTGACCTTTCACTTATTCTCCTACCATGGGAATCAGTCAAATTATACCTTTTTCTCTCTCCTGCCCTGCCAGCCTGTCATTTGTGTGCATTTCCCATCCTTATTTTATGAAATTGTATTTTGATTATTTGGCAATTTCAATTGTATGATTTCTAAATAACGTTTCTTTCTAAATAAGAGACTACAATATTCTAGCTGGAGATGATTCAATGTTTTAAATCAAAAATTTTTTTACCCGTAAAATAATTTTCAGTTGCTGGGATTCGCAGTTTGATAATGGAAAAATATTAGCTCTCTGGCAAAGTTATTAGCATCCTCATTTTTGAGCTAACACTGAAACAAACTCCATTTGAAAATTACTCTGTCATTGAAAGTATCCATCAGTCACCATTATAGATATGTGTGTATGTGTGTATTTTTTTAAACTGGACTACGTATTTCATGGAATAACAGAAAGAGATTTTCAGTCTGTATCACATTAACTAAGGAAGATAGAGTATGGTATTACACAGAAGGCACTATCCAAGTGTCCTGGTTCAGCTAGGATAAGGTTAAGCTTCCCAACAGAGAGAGAGGGGGAAGGGATCTCCAGCCGGGTTATTCATACCATGTTGGCGTCAGGTCCAGGGGCGGAACCTTTTTCACCTTTCTCTTTGGCGGGCTCGGTGGCGGGAATCCTTTGTCCGTAAACCAGCTAGCGGTATTTCTCTGTATATCTTTTATCTTGCTCACTGTTATTGCTGTTTATTGTTATTATCACTGTTACTGTTGTTCTTCAGATAGTTTTATCACTCTGTTGTATTAAATTCCTTGTTACTTTAGCCCGGGTCTGTGCCTAACTTCCAGCCCGACCGGCCGCGGGTGGGGGAGGGGCAACGGCAACGTGCTCTCAGATCCCGGCAGGAATTAAACCTACACATTAAAAATTGGCGCACCAACGTGGGGCAGACCCTAACCAGAGTGTGATAAAGCAATCTGTTGGGTGTAATCTTTCTGTTTGTATTCGTGTTTATTTGATAAGAAAATGTTTGCAATGCTGGCCCATTTGCTTGCGTGGTGGGGCTGGATTAATCCTTATATCCAGTGTATAATCCCAGTGGTGGTGTTTGTTATCAGTGGAAGATGTGCAAAGGGTCTTATGTTGTTATACTGGCTGTTGAATGCTTATGCTGCCTTTGTATCGCTGTGCGGGGGGGTGGGCCGGTACCTGTTTGCTGTTTGGGCTTTTGTTAGGGGTATCACCCCCGTTGTGAGTGAGTCAGTGGAAGAGATCCTCTTGGCTTTGGAGAGTTTAAATTATCCTTGGAGCCTGCAGACCGCTGTGATTGCAGCACAATGCCTTCTGAATGCCTGCCTGATTTCGGTTTTGGCCATGCAGCACTTCTCTAACAATAGCAGTGCCCAGAAACCTGCCCTGAGGTCAGATGATAGTGAGTGGCAAGGGGTGTGGGAAAAGATGGGCAAAGGCATGAGTCAGTGGGCACCCCCAATGCTTTGGAACTTCACTCCTGAGCAAATGCAGAGGCCTGAGAAGCTGATGGAGTGCTTAGAAAGGGTGTGTTACCAAACTGGCGAAACCCAGGAGACACAAATTGCTGCAATGTGTTGGGGACTTGCCCATGCATACCGTGTCCTCTTTGATACCACCCGCTGCCCTCAAATGGAAGAAAAGGCCACACAAACAATATCTGAAGCAGGGGCACAGGCAGAGCCAATCTCAGTTGCCTCCACCAGCACGCAAACTGGGCCAGAGAGCCAGGCAGTGCCAGTGCCAGTCGCATCCACCAGCACACAGACTGGGCCGGAGAACCAGGCAGTGCCAGTGTCAGTCGCCCCGATACAGAAAACAAAATATGCCAGAAAGTCGGTTTGCAGAGTGAGGGATGAGAATGAGCCAGGCCCATCAGGGGAACAGGAGGAAGGACCAGAGGTGACTGTCCAATCTCTGTCCCAGACTGAGCTGCGAGATATGCGGAGAGATTTCGGCCGCCTGGGAGGTGAACAGATTTGCACCTGGCTGCTCCGATGCTGGGACAATGGAGCCAGTGCTTTTGAAATGGAGGGGAGAGAGGCCAAGCACCTGGGGTCTTTGGCCAAGGACGCTGGCATTGATAGGGAAATAGGGAAACAGACTCAAACCCTCAGCCTTTGGAAGCGACTTCTGCTCAGTGTAAGGGAGAGGCACCCCTACAAGGATGATATCTTATGTCAGGTCAGCAAATGGACCAGCATTGAGAAAGGCATCCAGAACCTCAGGGAACTGGCTGTGTTTGAGATGATCTATGGTGATCTGAATAATGAGCAGTTGCCCATGACCCAGATCAGGCCCCTTGCAGACACCTGATGTGGCGAAAGTTCCTGAAGAGTACACCAGAAGCACACTCGAAAGCATTGGCAATAGTGTCTTGGTGGACAGACACCCACACTCTAACAGTGGATGGAGTGGTTGGCAAGCTCCGGCAATAGGAGGGAAATCTCCCTTCATCTAAACATTCCCTGGTCTCAGCTTTAGAGAAACTGTCTCAGAGGGTTCAGAAAATGGAAGAGGACATGTCCTACATTCCATCTACACAGGCTAATGTCTCAGCCGTTAGAAGTAAACATTTCCCCACCCAAGAGAAAGGCAGCAGAAGGTACACACCATGAGGCACCCTGTGGTTTTTCCTCCACGACCATGGAGAAAACATGAGGAGGTGGGATGGACAGCCCACTGCCACCCTAGCTGCACGAATAGAGCAGCTGAAAGGGAAGACCACCACAAAAGGGGAGTCCTCCAAGAGGAGCGCAGCTCCAGTGTCCAGTCAGAAATCCCCCAGACAGAACAGAATGGCCAACATTATGTCTGACCCTCTTGAGGGGACCAGTAAATCATTCTTACAAGAAGTGAGTGATGATGAGCAGGATTAGAGGGGCCCTGCCTCCAGCCAGGTGGAGGAAAGGGATAATCGGATTTACTGGACAGTGTGGATCCGATGGCCTGGCACGTCAGACCCACAAGAGTATAAGGCTTTGGTGGACACTGGCGCACAGTGCACCCTGATGCCATCGAGCTACAGTGGGGTTGAATCTATTTGCATCTCTGGAGTGACAGGGGGATCCCAGCAGCTGACCATATTGGAAGCTGAAGTGAGCCTGACTGGGAGGGACTGGCATAAGCACCCCATTGTGACTGGCCCAGATGCCCCGTGCATCCTGGGCATAGACTATCTCAGGAGAGGGTACTTCAAAGACCCAAAAGGGTACCGGTGGGCTTTTGGTGTAGCTGCCCTGGAGGAGGTTGAACAGTTGTCCACCTTACCCGGCCTCTCAGAGGATCCCTCAGTGGTGGGGCGGCTTAAAGTTGAGGAGCAGCGAGTGCCGATTGCTACCAAGACGGTGCACCGGTGGCAGTACCGCACCAACCGAGATTCCCTGGTCCGTATCCATCAGCTGATCCGCCAACTAGAAAGCCAGAAGGTGATCAGCAAAACTCACTCACCCTTCAACAGCCCTATATGGCCAGTGAGAAAGCCTAATGGTGAATGGAGGCTAACTGTGGACTACCGTGGCCTGAATGAAGTTACGCCAGCAATGAGTGCTGCGGTGTCAGACATGCTTGAGCTCCAGTATGAACTGGAGTCGAAGGCAGCCAAGTGTTACGCCACGACTGACATTGCTAACACGTTCTTTTCCATTCCGATAACGCCAGAGTGCAGGCCATAGTTTGCGTTCCCTTGGAGAGGCATCCAGTACACCTGGAATTGATTGCCCCAGGGGTGGAACCACAGCTCCACCATTTGCCATGGACTGGTCCATACTGCATTGGAGAAAGGTGGGGCCCCAGAACACCTACAGTATATTGATGACATCATTGTATGGGGGAACACAGCCGAAGAGGTCTTTGAGAAAGGGAAAAAAATCATTGAGATCCTCCTGAAGGCCGGCTTTGCGATTAAGCAAAAGAAAGTTAGGGGGCCTGCAAGGGAAATTCAATTCCTAGGAATAAAATGGCAAGATGGGCGTCGCCACATCCCAATGGAGGTGATAAACAAGATAACAGCCATGGCCCCACCAGCCTCTGAGAAGGAGACTCCGTCTTTCCTGGGCTCTGCGGGGTTCTGGAGGATGCACATCCCGAACTTCAGCCTGATTGTGAGCCCTCTCTACCACGTAACCCGTAAGAAGAATGATTTTGAATGGGGCCCTGAGCAACAACAATCCTTTGAACAAATTAAACGAGAGATTGCCCAAGCAGTAGCCCTCGGGCCAGTCCGGGAAGGGCAGGAGGTTAAGAACATGCTCTACACCGCAGCCGGGGAGAATGGCCCTACCTGGAGCCTCTGGCAGAGAGCACCTGGGGAAACCCAAGGCCAACCTCTAGGCTTTTGGAGCCAGGGATACAAAGGTTGTGAAGCTAATTATACACCAACTGAGAAGGAGATACTGGCAGCGTACGAAGGAGTTCGGGCTGCCTCAGAAGTGGTCAGCACTGAAACACAGCTCCTCCTGGCACCCCGACTGCCAGTGCTGGGGTGGATGTTCAAAGGAAAGGCCTCCTCCACGCATCATGCAACCGATGCCACGTGGAGTAAATGGGTCGCGTTGATAACACAACGGGCTCAAATATGGAACCCCAGCCGCCCAAGAATACTAGAGGTGATCACGAACTGGCCAGAGAGCAAAGATTCCAGGATGTCACCAGAACAGGAGGTGACACGCGCTAAGGAGGCCCCACCATATAACAAGCTGCCGGATGAGGAGAAGCGATATGCCCTGTTCACTGATGGGTCTTGTCGCATTGTAGGAAAACATCAACAGTGGAAGGCTGTTGTATGGAGTCCCACACGACGGGTCAATAAAGCTGCTGAGGGACAGGGTGAATCCAGCCAATTTGCAGAGGTGAAAGCCGTTCTGCTGGCTTTGGATATTGCTGAGTGGGAGAAGTGGCCAAGGCTCTACCTCTACACCGACTCATGAGCTGTGGCGAATACCCTGTGGAAATGGCTGCAGCAATGGAAACAGAACAACTGGCAACATAAGGGTAAAACCGTCTGGGCTGATGAAGTATGGCAGGACATTGCAGCCCGTGTGGAAAACCTCGTTGTGAAGGTGCGCCATGTGGATGCCCATGTACCCAAGAGTCGGGCCACTGATGAACATCGACACAACCAGCATGCAGACCAAGCTGCTAAGATTAGAGTGGCTCAGGTGGACTTGGACTGGCAGCGCAAAGGTGAAATGTTCATAGCCCGGTGGGCCCAGGAGACCTCGGGCCACCAAGGTAGGGATGCAACATACAGGTGGGCTCGAGATTGAGGGGTGGACCTCACTATTGACACCATTGCAGAGATCATCCATGGATGTGAGACATGTGCCACAGTCAAACATGCCAAGGGGGTGAAGCCCCAGCGAAGTGGAGAGCGATGGCTGAAATATAGATATGGAGAGGCCTGGCAGATCGACTACATCACACTGCCACAGATCCGCCACAGGAAGCGCCACGTGCTCACAATGGTGGAAGTAACCACTGGGCGGTTGGAAGCTTACCCAGTGCCCCATGCCACCGCCCGAAACACCATCCTGGGCCTTGAAACCCAAGTCCTGTGGCGACAAGGCACCCTAGAGAGAATTGAGTCAGCCAGTGGGACCCACTTCGAAACCACCTCATAAATGTCTGGGCAGAAGAACATGTCATCGAGTGGGTCTACCATATCCCCTACCACGCACCAGCCTCTGGAAAATCAAGCACTACAATGGACTGTTAAAAACCACACTGAAAGCACTGGGAGGTGGGACCTTCAAACACTGGGACATGCATCTAGCAAAGGCCACCTGGCTAGTCAACACAAGAGGATCTGCCAGTTGAGCTGGCCCGGCTCAGTCAAAACCTCCACGTGCTGTAGATGGGGATAAAGTCCCTGTGGTGCGCATGAGGAATATATTTGCAAAAATGGTCTGGTTTAGTCCTGCGCCAGGCAAAGGTAAAGGCAAACCCATCCACGGGATTGCTTTTGCCCAAGGACCTGGGTGCACCTGTTGGGTGATGCAGGATAATGGAGAGGTCCGATGCGTACCACAGGGGGACTTGATTCTGGGTTAGAAAATGCCGTAGAATATGCTGTGCCTTTGTAAATTATTACTTTGCTATTGTTAACTGCTAGATGGCAAGTGGACATGGCACAGATTGTGTAGAATAAAGGGGTGGATTATGTCCTGGTTCAGCTAGGATAGGGTTAAGCTTCCCAACAGAGAGAGAGAGGGGGAAGGGATCTCCAGCCCGGTTATTCATACCATGCTGGCGTCAGGTCCAGGGGCGGAACCTTTTTCACTTTGCTCTTTGGCGGGCTCGGTGGCGGGAATCCTTTGTCCGTAAACCAGCTAGCGGTATTTCTCTGTATATCTTTTGTCTTGTTCACTGTTATTGCTGTTTATTGTTATTATCATTGTTACTGTTGTTTTTCAGATTGTTCTATCACTCTGTTGTATTAAACTCCTTGTTACTTTAGCCCGGGGTCTGTGCCTAACTTCCAGCCCAACTGGCCGCGGGTGGGGGAGGGGCAACGGCAACGTGCTCTCCGATCCCCTCAGGAATTAAACCTGCACACCAAGTCAGCATATTTTGACTATGTGGGACAATAATGCACTAACCACTGACAAAGAGTCCCATTAGACACTACAGTAACATTTTCAAACAGAATTTTTCTAAATTTGACTGAAAGCTTTGTTTTTTCTCTACCGTTAAAAAAAAAAAAAAAAAAAAAAGAAAATGTGAAATTTCATAGAATATAATTTTCCCTTGTCACATCCCACTCAGACGAGGGAGACAAGTGACTCAGATTTGCAAATCCCCAATGGAGTGGACAACAAGTCTCCAAGTCCAAACATTTATTAGCTACCCACAGTGTACTAATTGAACAAATGATAATTGGCTAAGTATATAGCAAGTTGTGTCAAGCAATAAAATATGCCTTGCATTCCTTAATAGAAAAAGGAAAAGAGGCTGTTGTGGTTTAGGCCCTGCCAGGACCATAGAACATGTTGCCGTTGTCCCTCCTCCACCCTCAGACCACACAGGTTGGGAGTGATGCAAAAACCCTGGTGTTGAAATAAGGAAAAATTTAATACAACAGTGTAATAAATAACAATCTGAACAAAACCAATAGCAATAACAACAACAATAAACTGTAGTAACAGTAAACAAGACAAAAGATATACAGAGAAATACCGCAAGGGACACAGCCAGCCTGCCACACGTGCTTCCCCAGACAAAAGCTCACAGGAAACTTTCCCGAGCTTGGCGCATGGACCTGACATCAGCATGGTATGACTAATCCGGCTGGAGCTCCCTTCCCACTGCTGGGGAAACTTAACCCTATCCTAGCTGAAGCAGGACAGAAGGAGATAGAGGAAATGGGGAAATACAGATCACTGGTCTGGGTTTCTGCACTGATCCTGCCAGCAAGGGTTCTGGGAGGCATTCGTCTTTTTCACTTTTATCCGTCTTCACTTCACTGCACTTTCTAGGGCCTCCCCCCTTTCTCCCCTCCCCCCCCCCCGCCCCTTGATCTATACACACTTTCTTTGGGTCCGACTCTAGGTCAACACACATGCCTATGTATCCCATGTACGGGGAGGGGTAAGGTGCTTCATGGGATGATGTAATTAGCATGATCATGTTAGTCTTCGTTAGCATATTGAGGGGTGTTAACTTTAATATACATTTCGTGGATAATGAAGCAAAGTTCATTCACCAGACACATGGCCCTTGAAATTTGTCCAGGTGCACCGGAGCAGAACTGTCCTGTCTCCACAGAGCTCCCCCATCCAGCTGCACCCTGTGTTATTGGGGCAGCGTTATCAGCTTTGACCTCCACACCATCCACCCTGTGACTCATAGTTTTGTCTTGTGAGTGTTTGAGGCATTCCTTCGATCAGCCTCAACTTTTGCTTCCTCAGGCTGTTTCTCTTAGTTTCTCGCAGCCTGGTTTCTCATCTCTCAGATCCCTGAAAAATACTTTTATAAGCTCAGCAGCTATCACTTATCTTGCCCTGAGCTCCAGACATGAATATATTTAATGTTCAATATGCATGTCATGTTCCTATAGTATTAACTTCCAATGAAAGTGGAAGAAGAGCATTAACTGGAACACATTAACTTTGTGACAAGTTATTATATGAAATTACATCAATTAAATTGTGTCATGATTGAATCATCCAAAACTGCAACTCTCAAACAGATGCTTTACTGCACTCAATATCTTTATACTTCATTGTTATGGAAGTAAATGCAGTTTTTAAAATCAGATTTGTATAACATACATAAAAAAGGATTATTATGCAATTTAAAATATAAAATAAAATATATAAACTTTATAGATAGTTAGCTTGGTAAGTAATAATGATGAATCTCAGTTTTTCTAGTGTGTTCATTAGTGGTAACACTCTCACCCAGGCTCAGATCTCGCTGTAGCTGGAAAAATACCCGAAGTCTGATAAGTATCTGCTTTGTTTCAAAGGACACTAGCTAGCTACAGCAGAATAGTGAAGGGTTTTTTTGTTTTGTTTTAATTGGTTTTTATACAATCCAGTGCTAAAGATTTTTGTGTGATAACTGTGTTTCCATTTTCTAACTGTGCAGTTGGATAGGCCAAATATCACTGGAGGCAGAGGAGCGAGATTCCTCCCTGGAATGAGAAAAGGAGTTACAAGAGACTATTTTGGATCAATTAGACTCTTCTGCATAAATTGGATCTATTCAGAGTGGCTGAGCTTGGTATTTAAAGATCTGACTCCATCTCATAATCAGTGTGGTTCATTTAGAGAAAAATTTGATAGTGGTAAAAATGGTAATTTAGCAGAAAAGACAGGCTCCAGAAGCTGAATCAATCTAAGTGTAACTTTGTCCCATTTACATTGTATGTTTTCTTCTGGTCCTGAGACTGTGTGTTTAAAATTGTTCCCCCAATAATGTCCCCTTCAATAATGTCATAATTCCAGAAATAAATTCAGAAAATTTGAAATTATTTTCACATAAATGAAAGACAAAATATGTCCCAGCAATCTTATTTCATCTTTAGCATGTCTGCTCTTTGAGAGCTTATTATTGTAACAGCTAGGAATAATTGAGGCCCTAACAAATTCTTAAATGATCAGCCTGTTTCACTCATGTTTGTCCTGGTTCAGCTAGGATAGAGTCAAGTTTTTCCCCAGCAGAGAGAGAGGGGGAAGGGATCTCCAGCCGGGTTATTCATACCATGCTGACGTCAGGTCCAGGGGCGGAGCCTTTTTACTTTCGCTTCTGGTTTTGGGGATTGCCATACACGCGGCAGGCTTGCTCCTTGACCATTTAGTGGTATTTCTCTGTATATCTTTTGTCTTGTTCACTGTTATTGCTGTTTATTGTTATTATCATTGCTACTGTTGTTGTTCAGATTGTTCTATCACTCTGTTGTATTAAATTCCTTGTTACTTTAGCCCGGGTTCTGTGCCTAACTTCCAGCCCGACTGGCCACGGGTGGGGGAGGAGCAACGGCAACGTGCTCTCCGATCCTGGCAGGAGTTAAACCTGCACATGTTATAAAGTGATAGTACTTTAATTTTACTGACAGAATAAACTTATTTTATTTTTTCTTTCATTGAAAATAGAATTTGTGAAGCGCTAACTTAATTACTGACTCTCAGGCTAAGATTTAAAATAATCCTTTCATTCCATTTGTCAACATGTGTACACACTGGCATGTTTCCAGATCTACATGAAGACAGGAAACAATTTACAGCACTTTTAGCACAGAAGAGTCTTACAGGTCATGTGGCATTAGACACAACATTTATTAAAAAAATATAGAAATTGCACATAACTTGGGATTTAGATGAAAATTTAAATTTATTAGTGAACTCAAGGATATTTACTTCACTTTTTTAAAAAAAAAATCCCTTTTTTTTTTTTTCTTGTTTTCTATTCAAGCATCAAAGTTTAAATACTGTCTGAAAGGTGTGACCTACTAGAAGTCTCATCAGTCCAGTGAATCTGTGACTGAAAAATAGAATAGAATTTCTTTTTTGCAGTTATTAGACAGCTGAAGCTGACAAATGAAGAGATTTTTCTCTCTTGCCTGTTTTACTGCTTCAAAGAGTAAGAACATCATCTGCAGATATATATAATCCTTTTGTGTATTAGTAAAAAGTTGTGATTTATTTACATGGCAGTTCCTCATTATCAGTCTAAAAATTAATAATATATGTATAGAAGACATACTGAAAATGGGGCGATGGGATTAAATAATTCAGTAATTCAAGAAGTACATTTTCCTGTGTTTTTTTTTTTCTGGCCTTGACTGAAAATGCATCCATGTTCAGAAAATCATTATGATGTGGATGGTTCTCAGACTTAGGCCTACATAGGAAAAAAGTAAAGAATTGTACAAGTAATAATTTCTAACATAAAGAATAAAATGAAATATACAGTTTAGCAAGAAACCAAAATGTTTTAGAAATAGATTGAAAAAAAGATGTGTCAGATGCTATGTTCAGATGCTATTTTTGGCAGAAGAGTTCAAATATTTAAATGTTCAAACATTATGTTCAGTGTCTTCCTGAATATGGAGTTGCTAGGCACCTGTACACTTCAAAATTCACCCAGCAGTATGTTATCTGAGTTATTACTCAGAGCTTAGGTATATTTAATGGCCAGGGTTGTGGTTCATTTGCATACTAGAAAGTGAGCTATCTCGATTTTTAGGGTTTGACATAACAAATATTCTCCGAGTATGTTTTCCTGGAAATTGTTCAAATGAAATGCAGTATTGCATTTGAAAGCATCCTACTGCAGTACTATTACAGTGTCTACTTTTGTATTTTTTTCATTTTGAATCTCTAGTTAGATGATGGAATTGACACAAACAGTATTTAGATTGCATTTCCTCATTACCAGAAATTTTGCTGAAATGAAGATGCCACAACATATCCTTAGAACATTATTCACCTTTCAGTCTTCAATCCAGGCCCCAAAGTCCAAATCATGGCATGGCAAGTTGACTAGGGCTGATGAGCAGATGATTAGGATGGCACTAAGATAAAATTCAAGTGAGATATGAATTGGTTCTGCCCTTTGCAGATTATGTGGCAGGAGTGGGCACAGACTGAGACTGCTTCTGTAATGCTGACTGTGTGCTGCTCTGCTTTGGGGCTTTGACTTTTCCATAGTTTGTTAAAACTGTCCATGTAAGCAATATTGAATGTTATCTATCATCTGCACCATGAGAATGAATCTTGTCCTTCTTTAAATCCTTCCAAAGTGCAACCTGTGAAAATAATGTGATGACTGTTGTCTCCTGTTTATCTCAGTGTATGCATTAGATGGTTGTTTGGTTTTGTTTGTTTGTTGTTTTGTTTTGTTTTCAGAGGACTTGATTAACGCTCAGAAAAACTCCTGTATTTGGCACTTCTCTGTATTTAGTTCTATAAATATTAGACCACATATGCACCCTGTTAGTAATTTTAGATCGTGAACAGAACTATGCCATTTTAAAAGCATCTCCATCTGTTCTTAAATGTACCAAAAAATTTAGAATTAATCTGAAGAAAACATAGAAACATACAACAGTATGCTAAACAGGGTACTTCAGTCTGAAATCCTTCCAGACTTTTAATGATTAAAAACAGATATATCTAAAATACAAACAAATTATTATGACTACAGGGGGAAATGCAGTCCAGTATCTACTGCAGTGCAATGCTTAGATCTGTCTTTCTTTACATGCTTTGTGTTTTGCAAGAAGAGCCAAAGGTCTTGAGAACATCCCCTACTGAAGTTAAAATATGTCTGATTTTCACTGCTGCCTGTAAAGTGTGGTAGAGCCCACTCTGAAGAAGTACCTCAAGCACTATTTTGAGTTGCAAGAGACAACAGCAGCTGTCATACTGTTCATAAGCCAACTATAAACAGTAGTAAAGAACATTCTTGATATTGATACATGCATCACTCCATACAACACGCTTGCAAGCACTGGTCAGTATATAAAATCTAAGCATAATGTCTAATAAGTCTGTATGTCCAGAAATATTCTGTTAATCTAATGCTTAGAGATAAGTAAGTGCATCCACAAAGCCAGTCATCAGAAAATTAAGGAGTTCAAGGGAATGGGGTGGCTAGTTGAAGGCTCAGAAGCTCAGGTGGTGTTTGCATCAATCCCTCAAGAGAAAGAGAAAAACACCAAAAGAGGCTGGAAAACACAGAGACTCAAAGACTGGTGCCACTGTCAGAATTTGGGGTTCTTTGATCATGGTGAAGCCATGTGGTCTTCTGGTGACAAATGTGACAGGTGGGATGCAGCTGTCCCAGAAGAGGAAAAGGATTCTGGGGCAGGACTTAGCAGGGCTTATTGTCAGGGATTTAAACTAGATATAAGGGGGAATGGGGAGATAATTGGGCCTGTTAGGAACAAGCTCAAGAGAAGAGTGCCAAGGCTTAAAGAACAGTGGACTGGTGAGGGCTCTCCCTCTGCCATTTCAGTTGAGAGAAGGGATAGATGTTTAGAAACCATGGAAGCTCCTGAGAAGGGTCTGGTAGGGAATGGGGCCCACACTCACAAAAAGGTGTTGGATTCATCAGCTCATCTCAAGTGAATCTACACCAATGCATACAGTATGAGCAACAAACAGGGGGAGCTTGAAGCCATGATGCAGCGCAAGAACTATGACATAGTAGCTATCACAGAAACGTGGTGGGATGCCTCGTATGACCGGAGTGCTGCAGTCAATGACCACAAGCTCTTCAGGAGGGATAGGCAGGGAAGGAGAGGTGGTGGAGTGGCCCTGTATGTTAGAGAATGCTATGAGAGCTCAGAAATCAAGTACAGTGATGATGGGTTTGAGGGTATTTGGATTGGGTTAAGGGCCAATAAAGCAGATCTTGCTGTGGGAGTTTGCTATAGACCTCCCAGCCAAAGCAGCAATGTGGATGAAGCTTTCTATAAACAGTTGGGAGAAATCTCATGGTCACTTGCTGAGATCACAACACAGAGAGGGAACAATCCAGGAGGTTCCTGGAATGTGTGGAGGATAAATGCCTCACACATCTGGTGAGTGAGCCAACCAGGGAAGGTGCCCTCTATTTTGCCAATTATTAGGCCTAGCATAAAGGACACAGCCAGCATAAAGATAAACCAATAACCAAGTTGTATTTGATACAAAAGGGTCAGTACATGGGTGAGCACTGGGATTATACAAACAAGTCAGATTATACACAATTGACATCAATCCCAATGACCCCAACAACAACACCGCACAACCAACAAAGGGTGGAATAAATGGTGAAATGCAGTTTCCCATAGAAGGGACGGGAGACAACCGAGTCAACAAACCAAATACATAAGACCATGGAAGCCACATACTGAATCTCTACACAGCCCACCTTTACAAAAGCCAGACCTGACTAGAGCCCAGTCCCAGGGAATCAGGAGGGCCTTCCCCAACAGGAAACTCTGCAAAGTGCCTCCATCCCACAGACAGACACTGCCCCTTCCTGCAAGTGGTCCCAGCTTTTATCCCTAAGTGGGACACCTGACCTTTGTTTCCTTAATGCAGACACCTGGGGCTCCTTTACCTCATGGCTTTCCCTGCAAGGCCACACCCTGGAGGGAAGCTTAAAAGTAAACTCACCCCCCCCTTTGTGAAGGGCTGTGGGAATCACCCATATGTCAACCTTAATTTGGGCCTTGGGGTTGAAACCCCAGCATTTCACCCTCTTGCACCTACTTCTTGTGAAGAGGGAAGAGCTTGTGGGGGAAGTAAAGGTTGGAGGCAGTCTAGGGTGCAGTGATCATGAGATGAATGAGTTTTTGATCCTTGGAGAAACAAAGAGAGGGGTTAGTAAAACTGCCACCTTAGACTTCCACAGGGCTAACTTCAACCTGATCAAAAGACTGATTGACAAAATTCCTTGGGAGGCTGCCCTGAAGTATATGGGAGTCCAGGAAAGCTGGACATACTTCAAGAGAGAAGTCTTAAAGGCACAGGAGCAGGCAGTTCCTGTGTGCTGAAAAACAAGCAGGTGGGGACGGAGACCGGCCTGGCTAAACAGGGACCTTTGGCTGGATCTCAAGAACAAAAGGAGAATCTATTGCCTTTGGAAGAGGGGGCAGGTCTCTCATGAAGACTATAAAGATGTGGTGAAGCTGTGCAGGGAGAACATTAGGAGAGCCAAAGCACAGCTAGAGCTCAACTTGGCTACAGCTGTTAAGGATAATAAAAAATGTTTCTATAAATTTGTTAACAACAAAAGAAGGATTAGGGAAAATCTCCCTCCTTTACTGGATGCAGAGGGAAACATGGTAACTAAGGATGAAGAAAAGGCTGAGGTGCTCAACACCTACTTTGCCTCAGTCTTTAGCAGTGGAACTGGGTGTTCCCTGGACACCCAGCCTCATGAGCTGGGAGATGGGAAGGGGAAGCAGAATGAGGTCATCACAATTACAGAGGAAGTGGTCAGAGACCTGCTACACCTCTTGGATGCACACAAGTCTGTGGGGCTGGATGGGTTACACCCAAGGGTGCTTAAGGAGTTGGCAGATGTGTTCACCAAGCCTCTGTCCATGATTTACCTGAAGTCATGGCTGACTGGGGAGGTCCCACTGGACTGGAGGGTGGCAAATGTAACACCTGTCTACAAGAGAGGCAGAAAGGAGGATCCAGGAAACTATAGAGCTGTCAGTCTGACCTCAGTACCAGGGAAGGTCACGGAGCAGGTCAACTTGAGTGCCATTACAAGTCATATAATAGGCAACCAGGGGATCAGACCTAGTCAGCATGGGTTTACGAAAGGCAGGTCCTGCCTGACAAACCTGATCTCCTTCTACAACAGGACGACCTGCTTATTGGATGTGGGAAAGTCTGTGGATATTGTCTACCAGGATTTACAAAAAGCATTTGACACAGTTCCCCACAGAATTCTCATAGAAAAACTGGCTGACCATGGCCTGGATGAACATAAGGTCTGCTGGGTCGGTCAAGCACTGGCTGGATGGATGGTACCAAAGAGTGGTGGTCAATGGAGCTAAAATCAGCTGGCAGACGGTCACAAGTGGTGTTCCTCAGGGCTCAGTGTTGAGACCATTTCTGTTCATCATCTTTATTGATGATCTTGATGTGCATCATCAGTAAGTTTGCAAATGACACCAAGTTAAGTGGGAGTGTGGATCTGCATGAGGATAGGGAGGCTCTACAGAGAGACTTGGATAGATTGGATCGGTGGGCCAGCATTAATGGGATGAGCTTCGACAAGGCCAAGTGCCAGGTCCTGCACTTGGGCCACAACAACCCCCTGCATGGCTACAGGCTTGGGCAGGTGTGGCTGGAGAGCTGTCTGGAAGAGAAGGATCTGGGGGTTCTAATTGACAAGCAGCTGAACAGGAGCCAGCAGTGTGCCCAGGTGGCCAAGAAAGCCAATGGCATCCTGGCTTGTATCAGTAATAGTGTGACCAGCAGAATTAGGGAGGTGATAGTCCCCCTGTACTCTGCACTGGTGAGGCCACACCTGGAGTATTGTGTCCAGTTTTGGGCATCTGTTTTGCTGATTAAGGATACCAATTAAACTCACACACCAGAGTGAAATGAGTAGGCGTATTTTACTGGCGATAATCAAATAATGTAACAGTGTAATACAGAAGACATGCAGTAAGAAAAAGCAGAAGAGTGCACTTAAAGCAACAAACAGGAAAATACAGGGTGATGCATGTTACCATCATCCAGATCCGCAGACACTGGGGAGCCCCGGTTACAGCGAGGATTTGCAGAGCCTGTCCTGGCAAGTGGGAAATCCTACGCAGTGCGTCCACCCATAGGTGAGGCTTCCAAAGTCGCTGTGAGCGGGTCCAGCCTTATATACCAGAGATCGACAAGCCAGAATAGCTGCTACCTTTGTTTTGAGCAGAAAATTTGTGGTTTCATTCTCCTGTTGGATTCCACCCAAAGCCTGGCCAGGGCTCAGGGGGGGAAACCAAGGGAGTTTCTAACAAGGCCAGATACTTGGGTTCTCAGCCTTGAACAAGGCTAGACGAGGGAAGTTGGATACATTCTCTCCTCACTACTGATTATATTTTGTCTAAACTGCATCTTTCACTAGTGAGTTTACATACTTTGTTAATGATTACAGACTAAGTTAGGAGCTTCGGCTTGGGGCCTGTTGTTCAGGCTTCAGTATTTCAATGCTTTAGCACTTTTTACATCAATATGGGTGATTTGTTATAACTTAGCACAATACCTACTAGCACAATGCTTTTCTGTTATAAAATATAGAGGATTCATCTATAGGTCAACTCTGGCTTGGGCTTGTTGTCCAAGCCTTAGCACTTCAGCACCTCAATATGAGAGAGATATTGAGGTGCTGGAGCGAGTGCAGAGGAAGGCAACGAAGCTGATGAAGGGCCTGGAGAACAAATCCTGTGAGGAGTGATTGAAGGAGCTGGGACTGTTTAGTTTGAGGAGGAGAAGGCTGAGGGGAGACCTCATCACTCTCTACAACTATATGAAAGAACATTGTAGAGAGGTTGGTGCTGGTCTCTTCTCACAGGTGATTAGTGACAGAACAAGGGGGAATGGCTTTAAACTGTAACAGGGGAGGTTCAGACTGGACATTAGGAAAAAATTTTTCCCAGAATGAGTGGTCAGACAGTGCAATAGGTTGCCCAGGGAGGTGGTGGAGTCATCATCCCTGGATGTGTTTAAGGGTTGTTTGGATGAGATGTTGGGGGGTATGGTGTAGGGGAGAACTTTGTCGAGTAGGGCTGATAGTTGGACTTGATGATCCCAAGGGTCTTTTCCAACCTGAATGATTCTGTGGTTCTGTGACTTCTAAAAAATCTCTTTAATAGCTATCGCATCTATGTAGAGGAACAGTGGTATTTTTTTTTTCCTTTATTGTTTTATTTAAATGAATCTGATTGCCTTGAAGTTGAAAAGCTTGAGATGTTTCCCTGAGAATCTTAAAATACAAGGTGAGAAAATGGAGGTGACCAGGGTAATATTCCAAACTTGTCAACTTTCAGAGATTCAGTTACTGCTCAGGTAAAAATGCTGCAACAGAAGTAAATTTGTGCTTTAGTATGTACAACAATCTTTTTTGCAGAAGAACTGATTTAATTTTTCAGATGGGCCAAAAATAACTTAGGCACCTTAAAGTTAATTTAGTGTAGGCTTTTTCCTAAAACTGAAGTTCTTTTCAAATGAGGCATTGTCCTCAATCTTTTGTGTGTGTGGCAAACTGATTTAGGTCTACCAAGGGTAAAAAAATATTCAATGGACTCTGTTCTAGCAAACTGTTATTTTTTCTAAAATGTTAAAACATTCTGAAGTTCTGAGTGATAAAATAGCTCAACCAACTACTGAAAAGTAAAATCAATCCAGGAAAAAGAGAACTTTAAGTTTTGACTCTGTAAAAGCCTGAGAACCCCAGCTGAGTACAAAATTTCTTGAAATGGGCTCATCTGCATGCACAGTGATATCTTAGGCCAACACACATGCTTTAAATTAAGGAGATGGGGACAAGTTTTTCTTAATATTTTGTAAAACTGAGATATCTATTTTCTTCTTTTGACTGGGCAGTTCCTGGTGACAGTTTTTCTTCAGTTTACCCTTATTGGAAACCTATCTTTTGTTCTTTAGTCTGCTGTAATAAAGGAGTTGATTGTAGGATATATCCTTGTATATCTCCAAGTCCTGACAAAAAACTGATTCAGCATGTCTACCAGACTCAAATTTTTTGCTTTTTTAATCAGCAGGTTTTTTAAATAGCATATGTTGCTGTTATTGATTGTATTGATCTACTGCCTCTTGTCCTGCACTCCTTGGCATTTTGCTTTGAGAACTGTCCCATTTATTGTACAGACAGCTTGTTTCAGTGAGTACCCTTCTGGGATTTCTCCTGAGTTCTCTATATTTAATTAGGTGGGTTTTTTTCTCACTTTGCTTACTGACAAGAGTATTTGTGAAGCACAGATTTTACTGGCTCTGGACGTATTTGTTGGGATTTGCAGAGCAAGCCTTTTTCCTCACACTAGTTTTGTATGTTGCCTTTTATTTCAGTGGAATATAGTCACTGATTAACTTCTGACTTGGATACTGCAATACATATGACTTAACTATATTGCAGGCTTGTAGAAAGATGGGTCTGCAGTTTCACAGGTCGAATTTCAATTTTCCTCAAAACCAACCCTTTATGCATGGATCAACATTGAATAACTTAGTCTAGCATTTTTTTCGTGCTCCTGGTGCACTACATCATAAGTTTCTGAATCTTTAAACGTGTAGGTTTTCACACATACAATTTCTCTACACTGTGATTTACTTCAAGAAAGAAACAAAAGCTTTACAGAGGCTCAGACTCACAGAGCTGGGAGCAACTGTGGCAGCTTCACTTCCACTAAGTGTTTGTTTTCTTTATCAAATCATGTAATGGAAATGTGATGTATATAAGTGATGACAAGAGGAAAAATTCTAATTTGCTGGGCTTTGTTAAATGCCTTGTGGCGTAAGGTGTCACCTCTTAAAACTGCTGAATTAAACATCTACTGCTATAAATCTCTGTAGTTGCATGGTCCACAAACATGGTTTAGTTTATGAAAAGCTTTTAGTTTTGCTTAGTGAAGCAAACCTAAAAGGTTGCCTTCTTTGAGTACTTAGGGACACACTGGGAACTGAAGCAACTTTAAAAGATGAAGGGAACTGAATTTTGTTTCAGAATCACAGAATCATCTAGGTTGGAAAGGACCTTGAAGATTATCAAGTGCAACCACTAACCTAGCACTGACAGTTCCCAACTACACCATATCCCTCAGCGCTAAGTTGACCCGACTCTTAAACACCTCCAGGGATGGGGACTCCACCACCTCCCTGGGCAGCCCATTCCAACGCCTAACAACCCGTTCTGTAAAGAAATGCTTTCTAATATCCAGTCTAAACCTTCCCTGGTGTAACTTGAGGCCATTACCTCTTGTCCTATTGCTTATTACTTGGTTAAAGAGGCTCATCCCCAGCTCTCTGCAACCTCCCTTCAGGTAGCTGTGGAGGGCGATGAGGTCTCCCCTCAGCCTCCTTTTCTCCAGACTAAACAACCCCAGTTCCCTCAGCTGCTCGTCATACTTTTCTACCTTTCATTCCTTTTTAGAAGGCAGAAAAAGCCCACATACTCACTTTGGCTGATGCTGTGAGACCTCCCCTCATGCTTCAACTTCATTTAAACATCTGAGAAGACCAACTGCATAAAGGTAGGTACAGCTTCAATCAAAAACTCTGTATTTAAATTGCTTCACTTCTCAGATATAGAAACTCTAAGGAAGGACATCATGAACATACAAGACGAGTTACAGAGAGATGGGCATAATTCTTTACCTGCATGAGAAAGGGCAGAGCAGCCTTGGACTGACTGCCCACAGAAAAATGTTCCCACAGGACATGTGGAAATGCAGTGTCTGGAAGGAGAGGGCAGGCACTTGTTCCAGCAGAGCTAACCCCATCCCTGGAGGTGTTTAAGAGTAGAGTCAACATAGTGCTGAGGGATATGGTGTAGTTGGGAACTGTCAATGTTAGGTTAATGGTTGGACTGGATGATCTTCAAGGTCTTTTCTAACCTAGACAATTCTGTGATTCTGTAAAAAAAAAAATTAACCAAATAAAAAAAGCATGGTCATTGTAAGGGACTGACTGAAGTGGTGGCTTCAGTTAATGTTCACTCGAGACCTGAGACAGAAGTTGAAGATCTGCTGTACTTAATACAAAAAGGGAAGATAGCAAAGCAGTAGTTTTTAACTGAAAAGTAAAAAATGACTGAAACAACAAAAGAATGTCTTACAGTCTTAACTGATTAAAAAGAGTCCTTCCTGAGAGAGATGGTAGTAGTTGGACTACGGAGAAACTCATTAAACCAGACAGATAGATAAAACCTACTAAAACTTACTGGACCAAGAAGAAACTTGGGAGATAAAAATGAACAGTGCTTTTATACAATGATTGCAAGTTCAAACTGATTTAAACAATAAAATTCTGATCTGGAAATTTAAATATCAGAATCAAGGACATAATGATATACAGGCTGTGACAGCCAAGCCAGGGCATTAGTTGGCACATAGGAAAAACAGTGCAAGAAATGCATCATTGTTTGCATGGGCTGGTCAGCACCTATAGGGAGGGCATGTCCAATGTGAGTAAAGAGAAGGACCACTGCAGAGCAAGCTGATATGTAGTATTTTCACTTCTACTTTCATATCTGATGGAATAAAATAGTGAGCTATGCTTAAATACAGGACTATACTGTTAAGTGGTATTATTCAGCATGTTTATAAATCTTCACCTTATGAAAATGCTGCTTTCCCTTGAATGGTAAAGGATCAGACTCATTTTACAGGAGTCTGAAGACATTTCCCAGCATTTAGGAAGCCATTTAGGCACTATCTAAAACTGAAACTGAGCAAATGACACAAAATTCTCAATTCATGAGAAAAACTTCATGTGCAGTACAGCAGACAAAGCAAAACAGATAAACAATGCAGTATGTAAATGACTAGCTTTGGGGCATCAGGACAAAGGAAAAAAACATCTGTACCCAAACCCAAAGAACTGATAGTCTGCTGGAAAAGATTTATCTGTTGAGGACAAAAATGGAGCATTTGTCTGGTGCAGGATCTGTCAGTGGAGAAAGAGGTCTGTGAACACGTGACAGTGTTTCATCTGGAGAGAGTCCATTTCCTCAAATTGCTTTTTGGGTTGCCCTATAGGAAGAATTTCACATGGCAATACAACAGAATAGCACAGCTGGGATAAAAGCTAACTTAGCAAAGAACAACATGTTTTTTGCAGAAAACCTGAGCTCATTCATCACCAGTTTGCTTGCTTCCCCAGACTGTAAAAGTACAAAGTTCCCTGCAAATGAGCACATTTTTCTTGAAAATAATCAACCTGAATTCTAAAATCATTGACGTAAGAATGCTGCTTTGTTAGATGTACAGCTCAAATCTTGATAATCTGAGATGCTGAAAGAAATGCTAAGAGGAGTCCTAGATGACACATCCAGCATTAAGTTGTCCAGATAAAGATTCTGAGAAAGTTGCTGCTAAAGCCCATTTGGAATGGTGTGGTCAAAACACACTAATGCATCACAGGTGCTTATGGAAGCTGAGTGCAAATACACTTGTACTGAGAGCTACTCCCGTATTATACTATAAAATCTGCAAGCCATTGACTTTTGGGAAGCAAGTGTCACCTCGAATTCATCATAAATATTATCCTGTTATTGACAAAAGGGCTTCCTAAGCCCTTCCTCATCCTGAGAATGCAGAGTATTTCTGTGCTCTGTACCAGAGCTTGGGCTGGTAGGACCTGGCTCCAAAGCAATTTCCAGTCACTGCTAGGGGAGGATTGACATACTACACTACAGCTCTCTTCTGTCTTCTCTTCCCACTGCTTGGCTTATTTTTGAGGCAAGGACATGTAGAGGAAGCACAAACCTAGACGTGACACTCCTGTGCTTTGTACTGTGGAAATTCACTACTGAGAGCACACAATCAGACTACAGTACTTGGCAGCAGCTGAGAAAAATAACTTCAAATTACCTGTTTCTGGGCTCAAATCTATATTGATAGTATACTTCTGTCTAGCCTAGGATCAAGGCGGATTTTCCCAATCTGCAGTCAACTAAAATAGACATGTGAAAATAAATTCTCAAAATTCTTCCTAGGTAGGTGGAGTTTTCCTGTTCAAGCACTTCAGACTCAGATTTGTCTGCTCCTCTGTAATTAAAGAATATTTACATCTTGTGACTTACAGCCCTTTAGATATGTGTGTATATATATGTATATTCATTTCCCTCAAACATTATTTTATTATTTCAGTCTGGGCTGAACCAGTGATTTCAAAACCAAATATTCCTTGCACTTTAAAGTCTGTGATAAGCTTGGTAAATCAAATACACTTTCCACAGTGTTTCTCTGAACTACATAAAGTCACATAGTTGTTGTGCTATTCATTTCCATCAAAAATAGATACTTTTGATCTTGTGATGTAAATTTTTTTAAAGGGCACTAAAATCTAAAGTGTTGTAAGCAAAAATAGAAAGTTCTCTGCCTTTTATTTAATCAACTCATACTTTTAGAAGAAAAAGTCTCTGAAGTTGATACAGGGCGTATATTTCCTCAGATGAAGAAGTCTTAAAATAGAAAAGCTTCTAAAGGACTTCTGTAACTGTGACTGGTTAAGATTTTGTATGTTTTTCCTGAGTCATCAAAATATGCAAAAAAATTATTTCCCCTATATACTGCCTGTGAGCAGACTACAAGTAAAAGAATTAGATTATTAATGCAATTTCTACGTAATACATTTGTACTTTTTGAAATTTGTTAAACTTTTTATCCTAAGAGATAATATTTAATGAAATACACTAAGTAAATTTAGGGAATATTTTTCTTGATATGTTCTTGTGACATTTACTGGCTTCCTATTTTGAGTACAGGACTGGAAGGTAGGAGAGCTGAAGTGATATCCTAACCCTGCTTAAGTCACTCAAAATGTTATAATTAACTTCAGTAGAGTCAGAAACTCAAGCTTAGATCTGCTTCACTGATCTGGGTGACATACGGGAAAGCCTATTTCCCTGTGGGTTTTTCTGACCCTGGTTGGTGCCAGTGTCTTCTTTGTGCACTGTAATTTCTGAGGCGGGCTTTCCTATGGGAATTTAAATACCTAGGACTCTGATCATCTGTGACTGGAATACCAAATCCAAGTTTGGAAATAAATAAAACAGAAACAAACAAACAAGGGATATAACTGTATTTTAGAGAATGACTTGCCCTGAAGAGACTACTGCTTAAAGATCTTATTTGGAATGTGGGAGATAGGGGTTTTAGCACTAGGCAATAGTGTAAGCCTTTTCCTCTCACTTATACTTTAAAACAGTAATTGAAAGCTGTCATTAAAAATGAACTTGATCATTGCAACGCAGGCTGAGGTTACAGCTTCACAAACAAGGTGCCACAGATAGATACACTGTGAACTTAACGGCATGTGTTGATTGCTATACAATAAGTTTACATGCATGCTTTTGTCTGCAGCAAACATACGATCATGTTTAGGTAGTTTAGCTGTCAACAAAAAGGGGTTGCTTGTTCATCTGCCCGTACAAGGGCTATATGCTGCTGATGAAGACAAGCAAAAAACTCCTCTGATAGGGTTTTGAGTCCAAATCCTTTGTATGCCAGGTGAGTGCAGAACAGACTAAATAACTGGTAGGTCTGAACTCTCCCATTGACCAAAAATTTAGTTTTGGAAAAGGAAAAGATTTCCGTTTGTTGAAACTAATAAAGATGCCATGAAAGTCTAGTTGAATTACAGTTTTCCAATTAGAAGAAGAAAAGGAAAAAAATTGTAGTCTTGATCTCAGCAAATGCCTCAGTGTTACTGTCAAAGAGTAAGAAAATATAGCTGAAAGAATATAGGAAGCTCTTTTGTGTGACTTTGACACAAATCAATGAAAGCCAGGCAATTTTGTAGTATCTATCTATATACAATTTAATGCCCATTAAATGAAGCAACATTTTTTTTTTTTTAAAAAAAGCATTAATAAAAATGGGAATTAGTTCCCAAAGAGTGAATGGCTCCCATTGTGGTTTGAATTCAGATAAAAAGCTTCTTTCCCCACCTCCAAATCTATATAGCCTAGGTGGGTATCCTGCTGGGAGCTATTAGTAGAATGATGGTTCTCACTGGGAGGTTATTCACAGTTATTAAAATACAGCAGAACCTCATAAATCCACCATATAGCTTTTCAGAAAATCTCGTTCTAGTTCTCAGACATGGAAACATGGAAAATTCATGCAGTGATCTCTCATATCTTCACTACAATGTGTTTAGGCAATATATTACTCTGCATGCAGTAATGAGTTACGAAGTGCTATAAATAAATCAGACTAAACCATAGCCTTTCAATGAAAGGAAAAAGTCATTTAATGTTGTATCTCTCTTGCTTTTATAACCATGATTACTCACTTGGAAAAAAACAATTAACATACAAACTCTACATTAATAGATGTAAAGCAGGTATTATAATGTCTTTCAGATACTTTCTTAAACTTAATTTCTGCAGTAACAACTGAAGAGTAATCTGGTAGCTGGTGTGCTGACAACATGTCTTAGCTACAATTAATCACCCTTTTCCCTGTCTTGTGTTTGCCTACTGCCTCTTAGTAGTATGAAGGACTTAAAATTTCAGGCAGACCAAGACAGCATTGCTTCTGAATATGTACCTTGGCGCTGTATTTTGTGCATGGTTCTGGGCTATGTGGAAACCTAAATTCAGCTTGCTGTGATTCCAGGTCTTTCAGCTCTTAGAAGCTTGCCTAAAGCATCTGTATTGGGTCTGGCTGAACTGGAATCGGTTTTCCCCTACAGCAGCCCTCACAGTGCTGTGGTTTATGCTGGGAGCTGCAGGGTGTTGATAGCACCCTGGTGTTGTGGCTGCTGCTGAGCAGTGCTTACACAGCACCAAGGCTCTTTCTGATATTTTTCCCCAGTGGGACAGGGTGGGCAAGATCTTGGGAGGGGACACAGCCAGGACAGCTGACCCAAACCGACCAAAGGGATATTCCATACCATATGACGTCTGCTCAGTATAAAGCTGGGAGAAAGGAGGAAGGGGGTGGGGTCACCCTTGGTCCTCCGAGGCAACTACTACGCGTATTGGAGCCCTGCTTCCTGAGAAGGCCCGACATCGCCTCTTCATGGGAAGTAGAGAATAAATCTGTTTGCTTTTGCTTCCGCGCGCGGACTTTTGCTTTGCTTTGCTTATATTAAAACTGCTTTTGTTTCACCCACAAGGGTTAGTTTATCTTCTTTCCCCTCTTTACCCTGTTGAGAAAACAAAGGGAAGGGGGGGGGGGGGGGGGGGGGGGAAGTGATAGAGCGACTTGGTGGATACCTGACATTTGACATTTAGCCAGAGTCAAACCATCACAGTCTATTTCTGGCGCCCAACGTGGGGCAAAACAACGGCAGTTTTACATTAAATGTGCTGTAGCTATAGTAGTTATTAAGCAACAAGCTCTTGTGCTGGTCACGGGCTTGTTTATTGCGCTGCTTATCTTTATTTTGTTAAGCTCGGGAACATGCTGCAAGGAATCGGGAACATCATGAGTGGTTTTATTTTGCAGGCTCCCGAGGTACTTAGTCATCCTTATGTTAGTTCATTGATACTCTTTATTAACGCTGTTCGCCTGTTGTGGGTTGTGTGGAGCTCGGTATGCTCTTGGTGTAAGAGAACGCAAATTTTGAGTGAATCGGTGCCAAAATGTGCTCTGAGGCGGCCTGTTCCTGAGTGGCAGGGAGAGTGGAAGGAGTTGGGCAGATTCCTAGGACGGTTATCACCTCCTGTAGCCTGGGATCTCACCCCTGAACAGGCAAGCAACCCCACAAAATTGACACATCACCTGATAGAGGGGTGTCTTGCCTATCCCAATGAGAATCAGCAACTTCTAGCACTTTACTGGGGCCTGGCCTGTGCTTATCGAGCTGCAGTTCAGCACTCTCAAAGGGCTGTGGTTGACATGGGAACTCAAACAATAACAACAACAGAGATTGCCCCAGTAGTAAAAAAGAAACAATGGACAAGGAGAACAACAGGCCCATACCCTCGATTAATAAGGGAGGAGAAAGAGGAGGAAGAAGCTGGTCCTTCAGCAAAGGTATCAGAAGAGGGAATAACAGAACTGAAACAGGAGGCAGAAACTACCCGGTCCCTGACGTCATCAGAACTGCGAGATCTGCGGAAAGACTACTGCCGCCAGCCGGGTGAGCGGATCGCTGCCTGGCTGCTGCGATGCTGGGATAATGGGGCAGATGCTCAACAGCTAGAAGGTAAGGAAGCCCAACAGCTGGGTTCCCTTACTAGAAATCGAGGAATTGAAAGGGGAATTGGAAAAGAGACAGCAATTTGCAGTCTGTGGAGACGGCTCCTTTCAAGTGTTAAAGCAAGGTATCCTTTTAAGGAAGATCTTATGGACCACACCCCAGGGAAGTGGGCTACTGCAGATGAAGGTGTCCAGTACCTGAGAGAATTAGCAGTGATGGAAGTCATCTATGGTGATCCAGATAATGATGAAGCCCCTAAAAATCCAGAGGATGTCCTATGCACACGGGCCATGTGGAGGAAGGTGATTAAAGGTGCGCCATCCTCGTATTCTGCCGGCTTGGCCGCAATGTACTACCCAGAAATGGATGCAGGAGAAGGACTAAGATGTACGCCAACTGTGGAGGCAGTCTCTTCCTGGCTTCAGAACTTTGAAGAGAGTCTTGGTACCTCCTCATCTCTACGGGCGAGTGCCCTGGATGTTAGAAGCTCCCCAAGAAATCATTTCTCTTCTGTCCCAGTCAGGGGGAAAGGAAAGCCAAGGCGCATGACACGTGGCGAACTCTGGTTCTTCCTGCGCGACCAGGGGGAGGACATGAGGAAGTGGGATGGTCAACCCACCTTTAAGTTGGAAGCACGTGTACATGAATTGCGAGGAAAGACCCCTGCCAACAAGAAGACATCTAAGAAGGTTGCTAATGTAGCTGGTGTAAAACCACAAGGAAGTAACCAGCGATCTCCCAGATACAGAAAGACTGAGATCACCTCCCTTGATCCTGAAGAAGGAACCTCCGGCCTGGCACGGCAAGAGTCAGACAGTGAGTACTCCGACCAAGAACAGGAATAGAGGGCCCCTGCCTCCAGCCAGGAGGAGGAAAGGGATGATCGGGTGTATTGGACAGTGTGGATTCGATGGCCTGGCACATCAAATCCACAGAAGTACCAGGCTTTAATTGACACCGGGGCACAATGTACACTAATGCCGTCAAGTTATAGAGGGGCAGAACCTATCTGGATCTCAGGAGTGACAGGGGGCTGTCAAGAACTATCAGTATTGGAGGCCGAGGTTAGCTTGACTGGGGACAAGTGGGAAAAACATCCCATTGTAACTGGCCCAGAAGCCCCTTGCATCTTGGGCATTGACTATCTCAAGAGGGGATACTTCAAAGACCCAAAAGGATACCGATGGGCTTTTGGTGTGGCCAGTGTGAATACAGAAAAGGTAAAACAGTTGTCTAATCTGCCTGGCCTCTCAGAAGATCCTTTTGTTGTGGGACTGTTGCAAGTTGAAGAACAACAGGTGCCAATCGCTATGAGGACCGTGCACCGACGGCAGTATCGTACAAACCGAGACTCTCTGGCTCCCATCCAAGAATTGATTCGTCAACTGGAGAACCAAGGTGTCATCAGTAAGACACATTCGCCTTTTAATAGCCCAATATGGCCAGTGCGGAAGTCTGACGGAGGGTGGAGGTTAACAGTAGACTATCGTGGCCTGAATGAAGTGACGCCACCACTGAGTGCTGCTGTACCAGATATGTTAGAGCTCCAGTATGAACTGGAGTCAAAGGCAGCCAAGTGGTACGCCACAATTGACATTGCCAATGCATTCTTTTCAATTCCTTTGGCAGAAGAGTGCAGGCCACAGTTTGCTTTCACGTGGAGGGGTGTCCAGTATACCTGGAATCGACTGCCCCAGGGGTGGAAGCACAGCCCCACTATTTGTCATGGACTAATTCAAACTGCACTGGAAAAGGGTGATGCCCCTGAACATCTACAATACATTGATGACATCATTGTGTGGGGCAATGGGGCAGAAGAAGTGTTCAAGAAAGGACAAAGAGTAATTGAGATTCTTCTGAGAGCTGGGTTTGCCATAAAGAAAAGCAAGGTCAAGGGACCAGCACGAGAAATTCAGTTCTTGGGAATAAAATGGCAAGATGGACGCCGTCATGTGCCATTGGATGTTGTCAACAAGATAGCAACTATGTCTCCACCGACCAACAAGAAGGAAACACAAGCTTTCCTAGGACTTGTGGGATTTTGGAGGATGCATATTCCAGGTTACAGTCAGCTTGTGAGCCCTCTCTATCAAGTGACCCGAAAGAAGAACAATTTTCAGTGGGGTCCTGAGCAGCAACAAGCCTTTGAGCACATCAAACAAGAGATAGCTCGAGCGGTGGCTCTTGGGCCTGTTCGGACAGGACCAGCTGTGCAAAATATACTTTACACATCAACTGGGGAGCACGGACTCACATGGAGCCTCTGGCAGAAGATACCAGGTGAAACTCGAGGTCGACCATTAGGATTTTGGAGCCGGGGATATCGAGGATCAGAAGCCCACTACACTCCGACTGAAAAGGAGATACTGGCAGCATATGAGGGGATTCGAGCTGCTTCAGAAGTTGTTGGTACAGAAGCACAGCTCCTCTTGGCACCACGGCTGCCTGTATTACATTGGATGTTCAAAGGAAACATCCCTTCCACACACCATGCAACCAGTGCCACCTGGAGTAAATGGGTCGCGTTAATCACGCAACGGGCTCGACTGGGGAAACCCAACCATCCAGGGATCCTGGAAGAGATCATGGACTGGCCAGAAGGTAGAGATTTTGGAGCATTGCCTGAGGAGGTGGCTCGTGCCCAAGAGGCACCGCCATATAACGAGTTACCAGAAGATGAGAGGCGTTATGCTCTCTTTACTGATGGATCCTGTCGTGTGGTAGGAAGCCATCGGAAGTGGAAAGCTGCTGTGTGGAGTCCCACAAGACAAGTCGTTGAGGCCACTGAAGGAGAAGGAGAGTCAAGTCAGTTCGCAGAAGTAAAAGCGATCCAACTTGCCCTAAAGATTGCTGAACGGGAAAAGTGGCCAGTATTATATCTCTACACGGACTCCTGGATGGTGGCTAACGCCCTGTGGGGGTGGCTACAGGAGTGGAAGAAGACCAATTGGCAGCGCAGAGGTAAACCCATCTGGGCTGCTGCATTGTGGCAGGACATCGCTGCCCGAGTGGAAAACGTGGCTCTAAAGGTGCGTCATGTAGATGCTCATGTGCCCAAAAGGCGTGCCACTGAAGAACACCAAAACAATGAGCAAGCAGACAAAGCTGCCAAAATTGAAGTAGCTCGGCTGGACCTGGACTGGGAGCGTAAGGGTGAGCTGTTTGTAGCTCGATGGGCCCATGAAACATCAGGGCATCTTGGCAGAGATGCAACGTACAGATGGGCTCGTGATCGAGGGGTGGACCTGACCATGGAGGCCATCTCACAGGTCACTCACGAATGTGAAACATGTGCTGCAATCAAGCGAGCCACACGAGTAAAGTCTCCCTGGAACAGAGGGCGATGGCTGAGTTTTCAATACGGTGAGGCCTGGCAGATTGACTATATTGGACCACTGCCACAAACACGCCAAGGCAAGCGCTACATACTCACCATGGTAGAAGCAACTACGGGTTGGCTAGAAACGTACCCTGTAAATCATGCCACTGCCCGAAATACCATCTTGGGTCTTGAAAGGCAAATTTTATGGCGACATGGTACTCCTGAAAGAATCGAGTCAGACAATGGGACCCATTTTCGAAATAATCTTATAAACTCCTGGGCAAAGAAACACGGCATTGAGTGGGTGTATCACATCCCTTATTACCCACAAGCGTCTGGAAAGATTGAAAGATATAATGGACTGTTGAAGACTATGTTGAGAGCATTGGACAATGGGGGATGGAAGCATTGGGATATAAATTTAGCAGAAGCCACTTGGCTAATTAATACCAGAGGATCTGTTAACCGTCCTGGGCCTGCCCAAACAAACCCCCTTCATACTGTGGGAGGAGATAAGGTCCCTGTAGTACACACAGGGAGGTGGCTGGGGAAGGCAGTGTGGATTGCTCCTCCCTTGGGAAAAGGCAAGCCCACTCGTGGGATTGTCTTTGCTCAGGGACCTGGATGTACTTGGTGGGTAATGCGGGAGGATGGGACTACTCAGTGTGTGCCTCAAGAACATTTAACCCTGGGGGGAAAGTAATCTGTGGGATGAGTTGTATGTTGCAGGAAGTGATGGAGGAAGTAGGAACGATGAAGAGTGAACCAGACACGTGCAATGACGACCCAAACCTAGCCGGTGCTGGAGTCCAACGGTCAAGCATACTTCTGTCCTGAGCATCTATCTTGACAGATGGAAGCCAAGGCACTGAACATCTGAAGAAGTGAAGAAAGCTTATGGAATGGATAAATGAATATTATGTGGGACCTGGGCATAACGTAAATGGTATGGAATAAGGGGTGGAGACTGTATTGGGTCTGGCTGAACTGGAATCGGTTTTCCCCTACAGCAGCCCTCACAGTGCTGTGGTTTATGCTGGGAGCTGCAGGGTGTTGATAGCACCCTGGTGTTGTGGCTGCTGCTGAGCAGTGCTTACACAGCACCAAGGCTCTTTCTGATATTTTTCCCCAGTGGGACGGGGTGGGCAAGATCTTGGGAGGGGACACAGCCAGGACAGCTGACCCAAACCGACCAAAGGGATATTCCATACCATATGACGTCTGCTCAGTATAAAGCTGGGAGAAAGGAGGAAGGGGGTGGGGTCACCCTTGGTCCTCTGAGGCAACTAAAACGCGTATTGGAGCCCTGCTTCCTGAGAAGGCCCGACATGGCCTCTTCATGGGAAGTAGAGAATAAATCTGTTTGCTTTTGCTTCTGCGCGCGGACTTTTGCTTTGCTTTGCTTATATTAAAACTGCTTTTGTTTCACCCACAAGGGTTAGTTTATCTTCTTTCCCCTCTTTACCCTGTTGAGAAAACAAAGGGAAGGGGGGGGGGGGGGGGGGGGAAGTGATAGAGCGACTTGGTGGATACCTGGCATTTAGCCAGAGTCAAACCATCACAGCATAGAAAGACAAAACAAAGTTTGATCTTGTTCTAAACTAACCCGAACTTTTTATGTCATGTTGAATTAAGTATACAAGAACAGAGATGATCTGCCTGAGGCTGATAATACTTCCTATCTTGGGAGGCCTAATGGAAACACCATAAGACCAACATAGGGCAGACAGTTTGGGGTTTTCTTGGTGTCCCATGTAATAAGGGGCTCTTCTGGGATCACTGATCTGAGGCTACCTAAAACCAGAACAGATTTAATGTAGCTGAATTAACCCTAACCCTAACCATAACCCCTAATCCCAACCCTAGCCCTAACATTAACCTGTAACCCCTACCTCCTAACACCCTAACCATAATCCTAAACTCTAATGACCATAAATCTAATCCTAATGATCCTAACTCCTAACTTTAACCCTAAACTCTAACCCCAAACCTGAACTCTTACCCCAAACTCTAACCCTTAAGAGGAGCCACTTTGGACCAAGATTTCACTGCAGTCATGAGCAAGCACAAAAAATCTGAACTAACCCAATGCTAACATATAGCCAAGATCTTTCTTTACCTCCCATTCTGCAATAGGGACAGCTCAATTAACAATGTAAGAAAGTGTTCATAGTCCTTTTAAACTTTCAGCAATTTCCCATGACTCATAAGGAAAGTCTTGGCAGGGCTGAACAGTATCAAAGGTTTTCTTGATTAGCTCCCAGCTGTCTTACCTGGTAATAGCACTAGGTCTAGGTTCAGAGTCTGAAGGAAAAGATGCCTTGTTGACAAGAGACAAGATGTAGGTTCGTCGGGGTTCAGCTAGGATAGAGTCAAGTTTTTCCCCAGCAGAGAGAGAGGGGGAAGGGATCTCCAGCCGGTTTATTCATACCATGCTGACGTCAGGTCCAGGGGCGGAGCCTTTTTACTTTCGCTTCTGGTTTTGGGGGTTGCCATACACGCGGCAGGCTTGCTCCTTGATCATTTAGCGATATTTCTCTGTATATCTTTTGTCTTGTTCACTGTTATTGCTGTTTATTGTTATTATCACTGTTACTGTTGTTGTTCAGATTGTTCTATCACTCTGTTGTATTAAATTCCTTGTTACTTTAGCCCGGGTCTGTGCCTAACTTCCAGCCCGACCGGCCGTGGGTGGGGGAGGGGCAATGGCAACGTGCTCTCTGATCCCGGCAGGAATTAAACCTGCCCAAGGTTTGATGTAATCAGAAAGAGGAGTATTTTCTGGAGTTGTAATTGTTTGTCTAGTTATGTTTTATTTGTGTTTGTAATTTACAGATTATTAAACTACAAGGATGGAAATATGGCCAGAAATTTTCTTGACTTTCTTTCATTCAACCAAAAATAAACTTTTAAGTAAACAGCAATCTCCTAGCTGAACCATGCTTCATATTCTAGAAAGATAAATTCTTCATTCAGACTCCAAAAAAGAATGGTATGCAGACAGTGAAGAGAATTTAGGGCTTCAATACAAACTCAGGCACATCTAAGCAAGGGAGAAAATGGTTTTGTTCTCACAGGAAGGACAAAACCAGAGCAAGGCAGCCACAACTGTACAGATTTCTTACCTCAGCTTCTTCAGTAGGCCTGAGTTACTCATGCTACTCTATTCAAGGAGTTTCTTGTATCTTCTCTGAACACTCAACTTTTTCTCCCATTTCTTTTATTGGACCAGATACAAATGTTTCCCTCTCTGCTTGTTCCCAATCCCTTAATCCCTTCATCCCCATCCTTCTATATGTGTCCTCTTCTCTATTTCTCTTCTGTTAAGTTTCCCAGTGTTGTCTAATCTTTATTTCTGTTTCCTTATTTTTTTCTGTTTATCCCAATTATAGAAAACACAGGATGATTGTTTTCCCTAAGGGCAGACTGTCTTGAGCCTCACTGACAAAAATATGGGAAGTAGTGCAGCTCATCATTATCAGATTTCACACATACAGCTTCCAGGTATGTGGTAGCCATTTTGATTTAAAGCAGTGAGGTTTTAGCTTTCCTGAAAGGCATATGAGCTGACTGCCATTTTGAATTAGTGGAAAATGTGCATACTTATAACCAGTGTCAATGGAACATTGCAGTATCCTGTGTCACAAAACTAAGGAGGAGAAGATGACAACTGACAATATCTTTTCTCAGGTGGCCTCTATCTGCATGAGCACTGTCCTTGAAATGTTAATATTGTTTATATTTTACTACTATATAAAAGTGTGCCTGGATCAAAGAAGTCTGCAACACAATAACCACAACAGTGCATTCCCCTAAATTAAACATCCTTCCTTGCTGTTACACTGCAACTTCATCTGGGGACCTCTGCTCTAGATAAACACACTGCTGCACAAAAGAACGTAAAACAGAGATTATGACTTCATTGGGATTTAGTTCCAGTGCTTTCTAAGGAATTGTGGTAGTATTTCTTATAGAAAAGAGATGTTTCCTTCCTGTCACACACACAAAGAAATGGCTGAGAGATTCAGGTTAGCTTACTGCCACTGTCTCCACATTATCGATCCTGTGATTCCTCAAGGCAATAGCAAACAGTAAGTCATCATTGCATGTTGGTTACAAAAACAAAAGGGGAGGTGAATCTGAATATGGATTCTCTGAACTGAATATGGAGTCTCAGAACATTAAGAGAAATGTAAGCATCACCAACCCAAACCTTGAGTCCTATATAGTGGAATAACTATTAAAAAAATGCAGATCACTGCATCATCTTTAATTCTGCTGCCTATAGAAAAGCTGCTGCGTTATACAGCTGATGTGTTTAAAATACTGCTATTTGCAATGCTAAAAATGTTACACAGGACTTCTACTAAAATAGCAAGTAGATTATATTTCAAAAAGCAATATTTTAATGAAAGTATTTATGGATGATGAGAAAAAGAAGCATAGACCATATTGAAATTTTGGTTGTAAGAGTACTCATGCAAAGTATTAGTGCTCTGTGCACATTAACATTAAGCAAAAAATGGGGATGTCTGGTGTCTTTGCTTGAATGATTAATGAAAATGTTGAAGGATATTGATGTCTGCATGAAAACAGATTTAAATATCAGCAGTACTTAAAAATTTCTCAAATAATTATTTTTTTTAAAACTGATGTTTCTTTTTTACAACAAAATTTAAATAGTTAATACTATTAAACACATTGCATAGGACTAAATCAGAGTTAAAAGTGTTAAGCAAATGCAAGAATGAAGCATCAGGCATGTCTATTCCTGAAACAGAAGCATGTACAAACACATGACCTTTCCACAACACTGAGTATTCTGTTAAAAGTTATTATACATGAATCTGAAGATCTACTTGCTGTCCATTGAGCAGATTTACATTAAAATACTTAGAAGGGATTAAAATACTTAAAAGTTACTCATCCATCCTTCCACCTTCAGTTAAGAATCCAGAGATTAGTGTAACTTGTTCCTAAAGACACCCAGTGATGGAAATGATACAGCTTTCCCAGGCAAACTCTTCTTGTTTTTCTATCTTCGTTGACAAGAAGAACAAAATTATGTCAGAAAGTACTTCTGGGCAACCATACACAACATGAAATACTCTTAATGCCAAATGGACTTTATATGGTAGTATGATTTAACAAATGTCAATGTTTCAAATTTCAAATGCAGCTTTTCAAGAACTATTTGCCATAGTAACTAATTAGCACTCTGAAATCTGAAATGCTCAAATGCATGATTATTTGTATTCACATTTTTGCTCCTCCATTAGTCCCCATGAACAAAATTGTTCTGTCATCACCAGCTATCATGAAATATGATTTACTGAATATATTTCTGGGTTCACAGAGCTAAATCATCCCTTTAATTAATGTAAAACAAATAATACTATTTGATATAAACTCTATTAATTATTTAAATATCATTAGATTGTGTGAGAAAGGAAATCATTTAAAGGCATAACTTAAGTAGCTGTTTAGAATTATGAAGTGCTATTGATACACTAAAGGCAGGTAATTAAAGAAATTGGTGAATACTAGATATGAATGTTTAAATTCAAATACTCTATAAATTCATTTTGTGTTATAATGAACTTTGTCATTGCAATTGAAATGTATCACCTGGCTCAATTACCTTATATATGCTATATACTTACATACTATATGCATCTGCCTATTATTTGAGTACATCAGAGAGCTAGAGAATAAGACGATATTAAGAGGTTAGAACAGCTATGAGAGGGGTCTTCCTCGCTGTAGTGACAGCTATAAGGCTATTTTTGAAATAGAGCTCAGACTGATTTGGGAGAGCAGTGAACAAGTTGGGAACTTGCCCTGGATCAACCTTTAAGCAACTCCTGTGATTCTGGGACCCTGTTACATAGATAACCTCAGAGCTTAGAACAGCATGCACAGAAGGTGAAGACAGTGAATCACTGTAGGATCAGATCTATGGGAGACAGTTGGTGGTGGAGTTGCCACCTCAGAACTCTTACATTATAAGAGTCGGGTACATGAGTGATATCGCCCCTTGTGACAGGGAATGCGCTGATTACATCTCAGGATCCCACAGTCCTCTTCTGACCCAGCAGTTTTCATGGTAGTAGAATGACAGGCATGGGAACAGCCTTCATTTTCAGCAAAATGGTCACAGATTATTAATGCGTGCTTTTGGAGAAGCATTTTTCTCCATATTTTACTCAAATGTAAACTGACATTTTAACATTTTAATAACAGAATAAAAGTTTTTGAGTCTGGATGGGTTAAAGCTTGTTAATTACAAAATTAGATAGCTTCCTCAAGGATGCTGGGAACATCACAGAGCACATGATGGTACTGCTGATGGTATTCAAAACCACACAGACATAAAAAATCCCTGAAGTGTCCACTAGCCTGAATGATGCAGCTGTGGCTACCTGTACATAGTCAGTTTGGAGTCAACTTTTTTGACCTCTCCAGGTGGTAGAGGTCAGTTTCAGTCAGACTGGTTGCAAACAGCCTGAGCACACAGAGAAAAGTGGACAAGGCACCTCATGACACCCATCATCGTCAGTCCTCAAGTCTGTTGGATGCAAGCAGGGATTCCTTGTGTGGGGTGAGTATTAATCCATATGAAATAGCAGGGGTGCTGGGTTTTAAGCTTCAGAGGGAAGGAAGTGCAGCAGAAGGTGGGGAAGAAGAAGATGAAAGTACACTACTTTCTGAATGTGCACATGGCCTGGCACAAAACCAAGAGCTGCTGTGGCTATCTGCCATTGGTAGTTGTGGGGGAACCAAGTAAAACCACCACTGAAGGTGAGTTAATTTGGGATCCTCTGTATACATTTCCAGTATCTGTTGCTGATGAGCCCATCTAACTATAAAAATAATCTAACATACAAAAATAATATAATGTATAAAAAAGACTATTACAAATGCTCAACAGGACTGACAAGACTGATGGAATCCTAACTTCTAAGATGAGTAAGTGATGTCATTTTTACAACGGGATTAAATAGGTGTTTGCACTGAATTGTCTCTTTTTCTAGAAGAAACTGACATGAATTATTCTAAATGAAAGTTGAAGATCATGTTCACAGATAGAGTGGGGTTTTCTCCTTTTACTGGTGATGCTATTTAAAGGTCACTTTCTGAGACTAGGTTATCAGAGTCACAGCAGAGGAAACACAAAAAACAGTGTTGATCTGGCTTGTGTGGAAGGAAGTTGCACACTTTCATTCCACTGAGGCTGAATTAAACCTTTCCTTTTAAACAACACTGATTTTTAGAACATAATGATACCGAAAATGTCGAGGAAGAACTCTCTAAGACTCAGAATCAGAGTATCAGAAAGCAGGCATTCTTTATTGCAGAGCTGGGTGCATGGGGAATCTCTCCACCTAATGTGCACACCCAAGCCCCTTAGGTTAATCTTAATTGTAGGTACCTTATACATATTCATAGGGTTGCACAGTACAAATGTCACCAAAATCCGGGATAAAATAACTTATCGACACCAATTTGATGCAGATAAGCAGACACTTTTTTATTGATGGCCAGACCTGTAGGAGAGTATCCTTACCAGCAACGTGTGCCAGGCACCAGAATCATACACCTTATATAGAACTTACTCATACATATTCATTAAGTATTCATACATAAACATACAACTTCCAAGAAATCATTAACATATTCTCCTCCTATTTCTGATTCTGTGCAGTAAAGGTTAGAAATGTCTAGAAATAGGTCTGGGGTGTAATGTGAGTAGGTGGTCCATGAGTCGGTGGTCGCGATCTCCCCCTGCTGGAATTACCTTTTGCTTAAGGACACAGTTTTCTTGGCAGGTACTTGCAAGCTGCTACGGCCACTTCCCCCAGTTCCCATTAATCCTGGACCTTGACAACTACTTGCATTCTTCTAGTCCTATTTATGTATTATAAATCAGTCTACAAACCACCCCGTGTTTTGTTACCTAGGTTCTAACCATTTCTACTAAACAATTATGACCAATCCCTTCGGCCTTGGTACGGGGCTGTACAGGGGATTTTAGAGTAGCAGTCAGTTGCTAGATTCAAAATACAATAAATGTAAAATAAATGATTCTTACTAAAATATCTCTTAGCTCTATACTTATATTAAAATCAAAACACAATCAAACACAATTTGGTCACTTGATAATAAAATCAGTAACGCAAACATACATATACATAACTGAGGTGGGGTTTAGTTCACTGTGTCAGCAGTTCTGGCATGTTTATGTCATCTTTGCACCTGCGTATTGCCTCCTTGTGGCCGTCTTCAGGGATCTTCAGGTGGAAGGCAGGTAGTCTTCCTCATCACCTTTTCCCCAGTTTCGACAGTGCCAAGACTCAGAACCAGTTTCTTCTGGCTGTCCTGCTTGTTGGCCCCCTTATCTAGGAAATGTTGCACATCCTTCAGCCTTGGCTCAGCCAGTTGGGTCAAAAAATGCCCGTTATCTTCTGTTGCCATGGTTTCACCTCCTCTGCCTTGTGCCTCTGTCTCTTCATGGGTCTGAGTCTTTGTTCCCAGAGCTTAACATTCCTGAGCTTGAATAGACAATTCTTAAACCTAATATTGTTAGTCATCTTATTAATCATGTGCTTAATTTCTCAATATTTCTATATCATTAACATAAGCAACCCTGACATTCTCAAGGATTTCTATAACATTTCTTCACTTTTAATGCCTGTGAAGGAATACTCTATTGGGAAGGAAAAATCTGTGCTTATCTCCAAATTGGTTGCATCTTGTTGTGAAATGTCTATTACCAAACAGTTCTGGAGATAGCATAACAGACCAAATAGACCCAGGGAAGGGTTCTGTCATCACATGAGCTTGTGCTCTTAACCTGTTAAGAGGAGAGGACTGACACAGAGAAATGACCACTTTCCTTGCAAGTTATTTACTTAGAGTAACATATGATGATTTCTGAACATTGTCTAAGAATCCTGCTTGTCCAGACTTGTTTTGTGGATTCAGTGTAGCTTAGCAGATAGTTTGGGGACTGGCTACGATAAGAAAGTAGCAAGTAGCCTGGGGGTATGAATTAAAAGGACAATTCACCCATAGCAGAGTCAAAGACCTGAATGGGCACTTAGGTAAACTTAAACTTGAACAAAAGGACTCAGAGATGCTATCTAGAAGGATGATCTTGCCGATTTAGGAAGAAGACACCTGGACTTTGCTTCACAGCCCGCATGCCCTGGAAAGAGTGGACACCATGAAGAGGACCACATACTTCTCCCCTTAAATAATTATAATAATCACACGTATTTCCCGAATGAATTGTAATAACCCGTCCCTTCCTAATGAATATGTATGCTTTGGTGTAATAAGTATTTGGCTACTTGCCAGAAACGGTGTGCAAGCTTTGTTGAGAAATCCCCTTGCACCCTGGCCGGCATAAACATACCTGCTTTATAACTCTATTCGAGTTGTAGAGTTTGTTTCCGCGCGTCAGGACTCACGCTAAATTTGTCATAAACCCTTCCGGGATCCTCGTGGGAGTGTCACCAAAATCTGGGATAAAAACAACTTATTGACACTGTTATAATCAGTCAAAGCCAATTTTAATAAAAATATATATTTTTATTTGGGTTCAATCAATTTAGGGTGGGAAGCAATAGGCAAGGCAGTGCTGGGTGCATGGAGAGCCGCAGCTCTGCCACACGCACCCCGAGTTCCAAAAAGCAGCGTTTTTTATACTCTTGTGCCATTGTCTTTAACCAATCTCCCGTCGGATAGTTGTCCTGCTCTTTTCCATTGGGTCATTTGGGTTGCTGGGGTGCATGTCCTCCTCCTATTGGTATTTTGAAGGTCTCAAAGCGTTGGTCTCCTGGCGCGCTTTTCTCCTATTGGATCTTTTAAAAGCCTCATAGTCTTGTAATAAATTATTGTAACTAATTTGCTAAATTAAACAGGGCAGGTGTTGTAATAAAACTATTGTAACTAATCTGCTGGGCTGGGCAAGGCGGGTATGGTACACTTGAACGAACTGTAAATGTTAGACAATTAAATGTAAAATGGGCCATTCAGATTGGAACAATGTAACCATGTCTCTGAAACCCCACCTAACATTAGATGGGAACAATGTAACTATGCCTCAAAAAAAACTCCACCAAGAACTGATAGGTAATTTCTGTTTGAAGAAAAGCCTGCCAGAAGGATGAGATCATGAGGCTTTAAAAAGATTCAATAGGAGAAAAGCGCGCCAAGAGATCAAGGTTTTGAAACTTTCAAAAGACCCAATAGGAGGAGGACATGCACCCCAGCAACCCAAATGATCCAATGAAAAAGAGCAGGACAATCATCTGACGAGAAAGACTGGTTAAAGACCATGACACAAGAGTATAAGAACACGGGTTTTTTGGAATTCGGTGTGCATGTGACAGAGTTGTGGCTCTCCATGCACCCAGCGCTGCTTTGCCTATTGCCTCTCACCCTAAATTGACTGAACTCAAATAAAAATATTTTTTTAATGAAAATTGGCTTCATCTGATTATAACAATTTGGTGACCCCGATGTGATCTCAGTGTGCTTTCCTGGACTGTGGCTTCTCGAGGGGAGCCCCACAGGTTGTGGCTCGAAGGCAACAGTCTGGGTCAGTCTCCAGAGATCAACGGACAAAAAGAGAAGCAATAGTCAAAAGAATCGGAGCTCCAAAGGAAAGACTGCAGTATTAAATACCCGTAATTCTGGTGCACGAAGATCCGAACGCAGACGATGGAGTCGTGAGTATAAGGCATACCGTTCGGTTGGGTGGGATTCGGTTGCTTATGTGTGAGAGTGTGATTGAGACGGAACCTCTTTCTGGAAACAAAAGTAGTTTTGGAGCCAGGATTTGAGTTCAAATCGAGTGTGGAGGTCTTCTAACCGCGGTTCCAAACTCTTGCGAGGGATTTGGCCGGTGAAGGACCGAAGAGGATCCTATAGGACTCGTGGGTGGGAGCACGGGTTCTAGGGGTATGCGGGTTGGTAAAGGGTTCAGCCCCCCCCGCAGGACACTCTCAATGGTAACCAAGGGCGAGAGGAATTGCTGTAGAAAATTCCCAAGGCGAGAGGAATTGCCGTAGAAAATTCCCAAGGCGAGAAGAATTGCCGTAGAAAATTCCCAGGAGGTACGTGGGTGGGTAAGATATTCAGCTCCCTGGATCTAACCCCCTACAAGGGTGAGAGAAACTGCCACAGTAAAACCCCTAGATGGGTCAAAGAGAATCAAAAAACCGGGACCAGAAAAAAATTAGTAAATTACCAGATATACCACCAGATAGCCCATTAGGCATAATGAGTAGAAATTGGAATGAAAATGGTCCTACAAAAGGAAAAAGTAAATTAAAATTAGTCCAATATTGTATGGTTGAATGGCCGAAGAAACCTTTAAAACCACATGTCTTCTGGCCTACTTTTGGATCTTTTGAAGACTGGATTTGCCAGGCTTTAAGTACATATGTTTACTCAAAAAGACCTTTTAGTCAAGAAGAAAGTGATTACGCAAAATTGTGGATCAGGACTTCACGTCCCTATCCAGCTTCAATATTTACACTAAAAAAAGAATGAGAAATCTGAAGAAAAAGGGGACAAGAACAAGAAAGGGACAGAGAAAGATGATGAATGGGAACCACTAGATAACTTGCCACCCCCATACTTTAATTACACAGCTCCGGTGGCTTTAACAGCCCCGGCGGCTTTAACAGCCCCGGCGGCCGTAACAGCTCCATTGGCTTTAACAGCTCTGGCGGCTTCAACAGCCCAGGCGGCCTTAACTCCGGCTGCTTCAACTGCCCTGTCGACTTTAACAGCTCTGGCGGCTTTGCCGGCCCCGGCCCCAGCGGCCGTAACAACCCCGGCAGTTCCCCTTCTACATCCAGCTGCATGTACAAGAAGTAAAACTGCCGTAACTGAGGGAGCCTCTTTATATCCCTTACAGGAGGTACCCCTCGGAGGCAATCGAGGAGGCATCGGATTTGTGGCAGTCCCATTAAACACCTCTGATGTATGAAATTTTAAAAAAGAAATGGGGACTCTATTAGATGATCCTCTCGGAGTAGCTGAGAGGTTAGATCAATTTTTAGGTCCCAATACTTACCCTTGGGAAGAAGTACAGTCCATTTTAAGCATCTTATTTACTGCCGAAGAAAGAGGAATGATCAGGCAAGCCGGAATGAGAATTTGGGAGAGTCAAAATCAGGCAGGACCTCCAGGGGACCATAAATGGCCAAATGTGGATCCCCACTGGGATCACCAACAACCCCAGGGGAGAAAAAATATGAGAGATCTAAGAATAATAATTATTCAAGGCATAAGGGAAGCAGTTCCCCGAGGACAAAACATTAATAAAGCATTTAATGAACAACAGGGAAAAGATGAATCTCCAATGGAATGGTTGGAAAGGTTAAGAAAAAGCCTACAGATGTATTCTGGCATTGATCCGAATACAGTAGCGGGAACAGCACTCCTCAGAACACAATTTGTGGCAAAATCTTTGGAAGATATAAGAAAGAAATTAGAAAAATTAGAAAATTGGCAAGAAAGAGGATTGGAAGAATTACTTAGAGAAGATCAAAAAGTTTATGTTAGAAAAGATGAAGAAAAACAGAAAACAAAGGCAAAGATTTTTGTAGCGGCCGTAAGAGAAAGCCAGAAAAATCAGACTCCTTCCGGGGAGAAGAAGGAGAAGAAATCAGAGCGGCCAACCCGGGAAAGACCTCACCGAGAAAGGTCTGCTGCCCCTATTTGTTACTATTGCAATAAGAAGGGACATGTTAAAAGAAACTGTCAAAAACGAGAACAAGATGAGAGAATGTTTCAAGAAGAATAGGGGTGTCAGGGGCTATGTCTTTTGGGGACTTTAACATCAACAGAGCCCTTGATAAAATTATTAGTTGGTCCCCACAGAGAAGAAGTTTTATTTCTAGTTGATACAGGAGCTGAAAAATCAACCATTCAAAAATTACCAAAAGGAATAGAAAAAGGGAAAAAAATATATATCAGTAATAGGAGCAAAAGGGGAACCCTTTCAGGTACCTAATTTGAAAGATGTAGAGATAGAAGCTGAAGAAAAAATTTGTCTTAATGATTTACTTTTGCTCCCTGAAGCAGAATATAATTTATTGGGAAGAGATCTAATTCTAAAACTTAATTTAAGCATCCAGAGCCAGGGGGATAAATTTCAAATTAAATTATATAATCTAACACAAGAAGATGAAGAAGTTATTGATCCCCCAGTGTGGTATAAAGAAGGGGACTCTGGAAAAATAGAAATGGCTCCCGTAAGTATCCAAATAATAGACCCACACCATCCAATTAGAATAAAACAATACCCTATACCAATGGAGGGTCCAAAAGGATTAAAACCAGTAGTTGATGGGCTTTTGAAGAAGGGAATATTGGAGCCATGCATGTCACCTCACAACACACCCATCCTCCCTGTAAAGAAACAGGATGGATCATATAGAATCGTACAGGATTTGAGAGCTGTAAACCAGCGAACTATTACTAAATTCCCTGTGGTAGCAAATCCGTATACTTTATTAAGCTATATTTCCCCTAAGTATACCTGGTATAGTGTAATAGATTTAAAGGATGCTTTTTGGGCTTGTCCTCTGGATGAAGGGTCTAGAGATTACTTTGCTTTTGAATGGGAAGACCCTGAGACAAGACGAAAACAGCAATTAAGGTGGACAGTATTACCACAAGGATTTACAGAGTCACCAAATTAATTTGGTCAGACTCTGGAAAAAATATTACAAGATTTTGTGCTTCCTGAAGAGGTGAAGTTACTACAGTATGTGGATGATTTATTAATAGCTGCAGAAACTGAAGAGGAAGCCAGAAAAACCACTACTAAATTGCTCAATTTCCTGGGAGGAAAGGGATTAAAAGTGTCCCGAACAAAATTACAATTTGTACAACAAGAGGTGAAATACTTAGGACATTGGCTGAGTGAAGGAAAAAAAAAGTTGGACCCTGACAGGGTGTCTGGGATCTTATCCTTAAGGCCCCCACAAACAAAAAAAGAAATTCGGCAAGTATTAGGACTGCTAGGGTACTGCAGACCATGGATTGAATGTTACAGTGAAAAAGTGAAATTTTTATATGAAAAACTAACCAATAACCAACTTAAATGGTTTATGGAGGATGATCAGAAATTTGAGGAAATAAAAAAAGCCTTAATACAAGCACCTGTATTAAGTTTACCGGATATGGAGCAACCTTTTTATCTTTTTGTGAACACATCAAATCAGACAGCATATGGAGTTCTTACTCAGGACTGGGCAGGAGTCAAGAAACCTGTAGGATATTATTCTAAGCTTCTTGATCCAGTAAGCAGAGGATGGCCTGCTTGTCTCCAAGCTTTAGTTGCCACAGCATTATTAGTAGAAGAAGTCAGGAAAATCACCTTTAGCGCTCCTTTAAAAGTATATACTCCACATAATGTCAGAGGTGTGTTACAGCAAAAAGCGGAAAAATGGCTAACAGACAGCCGAATTTTAAAATATGAAACGATACTGATTGACTCCCCTGATTTGGAATTAAGAGTGACCTCTGCCTAAAGTCCAGCTCAATTTTTATTTGGAGAACCATCAAAAACATTGCAACATAATTGTTTGGAAGTAATTGAAACCCAAACAAAAATCAGACCAGACTTAAGTGACATTGAATTAGAAAAAGGAGAAATACTGTTTATAGATGGCTCTTCCAGAGTAATAGAAGGTAAAAGAAAATCAGGATATGCAATAATTAATAAAAACTTGGAGCTTATGGAATCAGGACCTCTAAGCCCATCGTGGTCAGCTCAGGCTTGTGAACTGTATGCCTTATGCAGAGCTTTGGAGCTGCTAAAAGGAAAAAGCGGGACTGTGTTCACAGATTCCAAATATGCATATGGGGTAGTTCACACCTTTGGAAAAATTTGGGAAGAAAGGGGTTTAATTAACACCCAGGGAAAAGGTCTTACACACCAGGAGTTAGTGGTAAAAGTTTTAAAGGCATTAAGAGAACCAAAAGAAATAGCAGTGGTACATGTGAAGGGACATCAAAAAGGATTGGATTCTCAAACTAGGGGAAATAATTTAGCAGATAAGGAGGCTCAGGAAGCAGCCCTGAAGGCTCAGGTAATCAAGATCAATGCAGTACAGAAGAACAGTAGTGAAAATGAACAGGAGGAGGGAGAAAAGAAGTTCACTCCTGAGGAACAATCAAAGCTGGAAAAAGTAGGGGCTAAATTGGAACAAGGAAAATGGATACTACCTGATGGACGGGAAATGTTACCAAAAGCTTATACCAGGCAAATAATAGAACGCTTACATACACAGACACATTGGGGCACTAAAGCGTTAAGTGATCATTTTCTTAAACAATTCAGTTGTATTGGAATTATTGAAATAGCAAAACAAATTACGCAAGGCTGCTTAACTTGTCAAAAAATAAATAAAAAGGTATTCCGACAAGTGGCAATGGGGGGAAGAAAAACAGCTTATAGGCCTTTTGAAAGGGTACAAATTGATTTTACAGAATTACCTAAAGTAGGAAGAACAAGATATTTACTGGTAATAGTGGATCATTTAACACAGTGGGTAGAAGCTTATCCTACAACACGAACCACAGCTCAGACAGTAGTAAAAACATTATTAGAACATTTAATTCCTAGATATGGAATAATACAATATATTGATTCTGATCAAGGCACACATTTTACTTCTAATATAATAAAATTATTAAGTCAATCATTAGGTATTCTGTGGGAATACCATACCCCATGGCATCCACAGAGTTCAGGAAAAGTAGAAAGAATGAATCAAACAATAAAACAACAACTGGCCAAATTAATGGTTGAGACGCAAATGCCTTGGGCAAAATGTTTACCATTGGCACTTTTAAATATAAGAACCAAACCATATAGCGAGACTGGATTATCCCCTTATGAAATGCTATATCGTATGCCTTATTTTCAGGGAATGCCCCTGGAGAATAATGTAATTGAAGATTATAATATTAAAAAATATATAATTGCCATTGGGAAAAGATTAAAAGAACTAAGAGAAATTGGAATAAGAGCTCAAACCCCACCTTTAGGACTCCCAATTCACCAAATAAAACCAGGAGATAAAGTTTTAATAAAAAGCTGGAAAGAAGATAATTTATCCCCTCGATGGGAGGGAACATTTCTTGTTCTTCTAACTACAGAGACTGCGGTACGGACAGCTGAAAGAGGTTGGACTCACGCCACTCGAGTTAAAGGACCAGTGAAGCAGCCTTCAGCAGAATGGATGGCGGTGTCTAAACCAGGAAGTCTCCAAATGACTATAAGGAAAGACCAGAAGAAAACTGAATGACCCACTCTAGAAGGGAAGTAAGAAATAGTCTATACCAGTGGCTCCAGATAGCCCCTGGGGATACTTTACAAAAAGTATATTTTGCACCTTGGAGAAGAGAAAGGATACCTTACCAAACTGGGGGAACGGGGTTATGTAAGTTAAAAGGAACTCCACAGGTTTATCCTTTCTGTTGTGAAACCGAAACTGATATACCTGAACTACCCGCAACAGAAGATATATTGGAAATGCCATGCATAAAACATCCTACTTCTGGGTGCTCATGCTGGGTTACTTGTCAATGTTCAAATTGTAATAAGAAATGGTCTTGTGTTTCGCTTAGAAGGCATCTTTATTGTATTCAATGCCGGGATAGTATAAATAATATAACAGTTAATAGGGAAGAGTTTGCTCAAATAGAAATCTGTACTCTGTTTTGTGGATGGGAGTTGCTAATACCTACAACCTGGGAAATATATGAAACAGACTGGTATAAAGTCTTAAGACAATGTGCCACAAGATTTGCTTGGAAGCGGGCACAACAACAAAATAGATGGAAATATCAATGCATTTTAGATTTTTAAATTTGATTAACAGTCATAAATATGGAATAAACCTCAGAATAGACTGTGTGTCTTCAGTTAATTAGGCTTATGACTAAAAAAAAAAAAATTTCACTCCTGAAGAATACCACTGCTGTTGAGAAGAATTCATACCTCGTTGCTCCAAGCAAAGGAGTAGACCAAGGAGACAGAGGGGTATAACAGTGGAGATAACATCTAGATAAAATACATCCACTAGTAAGCCTACAACTGAAGACAATGCACAGAAATATGAGTGGTATTCTAATATTGTTATACATAATTCATATTAAAAGTGTAACAAATTATTGGGTACACCAACCTTTTGAATGGATTTTAGCTCATTACAAGGATTCAACTATCATTCAAAAAGTAATTACTTCCGGAACTCCCACATTCAATGTCACAAATTGTGATTTATTGAACCCTACTTTGGGGTCTCATTGTAACTCTGAACACCAATGGGACTGGGGCACAACTAACCTAAAGGCCACTTATTGGTGTCCAAGTTCAAACCCAGGAAGAAGGTATTGCAACTCACCAGGTTACCTTTATTGTGCCTATTGGGGTTGTGAAACTATAGCCACTGCTTGGGATGTATCAGAGAAGGACAAATATCTGAAAGTCAGGTGGAGTCCTGAACATTGTAAAACTCCAACCTATGACTATTCTGGGGGTATACTCAACAGTGGAAATTGTAAAAGTTTAACCCTGACAATACAGAAACCTGAAGAGCCAGGATGGACTGTAGGAAGAACTTGGGGCGTAATGTTGAGGGAACCTGGAACTGATAGGGGAGGATTAATCCTGATCCAAAAAAGACCAGTCCTACTGACACTTCAACCTAAATCCATAGGCCCAAACAAGGTAATAACAAATGAAATTGGTCAGAATAAGACAGTAACAGATAAAACTGGAACTAACACTACAAATACCCAGAAAAATATTACTGCTTTGAGACCCATAGGATCTAACCCCTTATGGCTACTACTACAGACTGCATACCAAGCCCTTAACAGTACCAATCCTAATGTTACTTTCGGATGTTGGCTGTGCTACGATGTAAGACCACCTTTATATGAAGGGATAGGACTTAAGGCTACATACCGCCTAAGTAATGAAGCTAGCCCAGAGCAATGTAAATGGAACAAAAAGAAGATTGGGCTTACTATGCAACGAGTTAGAGGACAATGCACATGTATAGGAAAAGTGCCTAGAAACCAAAAGAATTTGTGTGGAAATAAAAAACGACAAATAAACAAGGCTGGAAATAAATGGGCCATACCGAAAAAAGGGTGATGGTGGATCTGCTCAGGGACAGGACTAACTCCCTGTTTGTCCCTAACTATGTTTAATGAAAGCAAAGAGTTTTGCATACAAATAGCAGTCATGCCTCGGATCTTATATCATCCAAAAGAAACTGTTTTTGAATATTGGAATAATAATAGCCTCAGGATAAGGAAAAGGGAACCACTCACAGCCCTAACAATTGTGACCCTCATAGGTCTAGGAACTGCAGGGGCAGCAACTGGAATTACTTCTCTAGTACAACAACATAAAGGATTATCATCCTTAAGAACTGCAGTTGATGAAGATTTGGAAAGAATTGAAAAATCAATATCATTACTAGAAAAATCCCTTACTTCCCTTTCAGAGGTCGTGCTACAGAATAGAAGGGGTTTAGACTTACTATTTTTACAGCAAGGAGGGCTTTGTGTAGCTCTAGGGGAAGAGTGCTGCTTTTATGCAGACCACTCTGGGGTAGTCCAAGAATCCATGACCAAGCTGCGTGAGGGCATCATAAAAAGAAAAAAGGAAAGGGAAACTCAACAAAACTGGTTTGAATAATGGTTTAATCAATCCCCTTGGATGACCACTCTAATAACAACCTTAACTGGACCCCTGATTATTCTGTTATTAATTCTCACTTTTGGACCTTGTATCCTGAACAAAATAATTAACCTTGTTAAGAACAGGAGTGAAGCTGTCCAACTCATGATGTTAAGGCAACAGTACACTGGTTTAGCCCAACAAGAAGAACACCGACTAGAGACTGAACGAGAAGATACCACCCTTTTAGAGGCTACGAGAGGAGCTATTTTAAAGCTTAAACCAGCAAATTAGGGTATATATAAAAAAAAAAAAAAAAAAAAAGGGGGGGGGATTGTAATAAATTATTGTAACTAATTTGCTAAATTAAGCAGGGCGGGTGTTGTAATAAAACTATTGTAACTAATCTGCTGGGCTGGGCAGGGCGGGTATGGTACACTTGAACGAACTGTAAATGTTAGACAATTAAATGTAACCGTGTCTCTGAAACCCCACCTAACATTAGATGGGAACAATGTAACTATGCCTCAAAAACCCCACCTAGAGCTGACATGTAACTGCTGTTTGAAGAGAAGCCCGCCAAAAGGATGAGATCATGAGGCTTTTAAAAGATCCAATAGGAGAAAAGCGCGCCAAGAGATCAAGGTTTTGAAACTTTCAAAAGACTCAATAGGAGGAGGACACGCACCCCAGCAACCCAAATGATCCAATGGAAAAGAGCAGGACAATCATCTGACGAGAAAGACTGGTTAAAGACGATGACACAAGAGTATAAGAACGCTTTTTTTTTTGAATTCTGGGTGCGTGTGACAGAGTTGTGGCTCTCCATGCACCCAGCGCTGCTTTGCCTATTGCCTCTCACCCTAAATTGATTGAATTCAAATAAAAATATTTTTTTAATGAAAATTGGCTTCGTCTGATTATAACAGTCTCATGCTTTTGGCGGCTTTTCTTCAAACAGCAGTTACATGTCAACTCTAGGTGGGGTTTCTGAGACACAGTTACATTGTTCCAATCCGAATGACACACTTTACATTTGATTGTTTAACATTTACAGATCATTCAAGTGTACCTACCCGCCTTGCCCAGCCTAGCAAATTAGTTACAATAGTTTATTACAACACCAATTTGATGCAGATAAGCAGACACTTCTTTATTGACGGCTGGACATGTAGGGGAGTGCTCTCACCAACAACACATGCCAGGCACCAGAATCATACTCCTTATATAGAACTTACTCATACATATTCATTAAGCATACATACATAAACATACAATCTCCAAGAAATCATTAACATTTTCTCCTCCTATTTCCGATTCTGCGCAGTAGAGGTTAGAAATGTCTAGAAATGGGTCTGGGGTGCAATGTGAGTAGGTGGTCCATGAGTCGGTGGTCGCGATCTCCCCCTGACGGAATTACCTTTTGCTTAAGGACACAGTTTTCTTGGCAGGTACTTGCAAGCTGCTACAGCCACTTTCCCCAGTTCCCACTAATCCTGGACCTTGACAACTACTTGCATTCTTCTAGTCCTATGTATGTATTATAAATCAGTTTACAAATCACCCCGTGTTTTGTTACCTAGGTTCTAACCATTCCTACTAAACAATTATGACCAATCCCTTCGGCCTTGGTACGGGGCTGTACAGGGATTTTAGAGTAGCAGTCGATTGCTAGATTCAAAATACAATAAATGTAAAATGATTTTTACTAAAATATCCCTTAATTCTATACTTACATTAAAATCAAACACAATTTAATTTCAGTTGATAATAGAATCAGTAACAGGAGAAGAGCGATGTTGGTATTGAAGCCTGTTCCATAAATGCAAATTTAAGGGCTGTGGGCAGACCCCTGTCACACAGACTAAGGGTAGTCCAGGACAGCCCAGTCACTTTGAAGAGGGCTGAATAATACTAAGAAAAGTGGATATAGTTCATGGTTTCTTTTTCATGTTGTGTTATGCATTGTAAAGGTGGTTTTTTTGTTGTTGTTTTTTTTGTTGTTGTTGTTGTCGTTGTTCTGTTTTGGGGTTCGTGGGTTTGGTGTTTTGGTGGGTTTTTTTTCCGTGTATTTCAGAGAAATCGTACTAGCAGAAGTACGAAACTAACGGCCATGTTGGGACCGTGTAGATGAAAGAGGATGTGGGGGAGCGGGGGTTGGGCGGTGAATTTGGCCAGGCTCCGAGGCTAACCTCCCACAGGCTGTGTGCAGGAACCCTGCAGTTTCCTTTCCTCCCCGACCCCGCTCCTCATCCCGCTCCCGCTGGTGTTGGGGCAGGGTTTGCTGCCGAGATGGCGCTCCGAGGCTGGGAAAAACCTCCAATGTTTCAAGCTCCAACTGTCCATCGGGGGAGAAAAGAAAAAAAAAATAAATTAGCAAATCCTTCTCAAAAAAGGACCAGTGTCGTTTCTTCTTAGTGGCACTGCACTGGAAGTCCTTTACTTAAACTTTCTGACACCCAACAAGCGACAAGGTACAACGTGCTTCGGCGTAGAAAGGCACTCCCTCCCCACACAGCGGGATACAAAAGGGGAGCCTCCATCCTCGGCACAGCGAATTCCGCTACGTGAGCTTCCGCGCCGCGGCGCACACCTCACGCTACCGCGGGCCCCCGCGCCCCCCAGCCGGGTGTGCCCACTCCTGGCAGCCGCTGCCCAGCGCCGCTGCCCGCCCCCAGGCGGCGCCCATTGGCTGTGCTCCGCCCGCCACCGCCCCGCCGTGGGGAGGGAGGTGCCAGCGTCGCCTCCGGCCCGTTGTCGCCGTGATCGCAACTGGGCTGCCGCGGGCCAGAGCTAGAGCGGAGCGGCGCTGGGCTGGGAGGAGAGTGGCTTGGCCGGGTTCGCGCGCAGTGGCGGCACCACGGACTTCTCCCCCCGGCCGAGTAGAGCGAGCTGCTGCCTGAGAGCCTGGCTTCTGGGTAGGGGAAGAACAAGGTGAAAGAAAGACAAACTAAACGCCGAACAACCCCCAGCGTCAGCGCCCGCCTGATTTTAAATATTTTTTCTTTAATTATTTCTAAAAAAGAAATCATTGTGGTTTTAGTAATTTGTGCTGCGTGTGGAGTTGTTTTTCGCTCACCCCTGACAAACAAAGGAAAAGGGGGAGGAGGACCACGTTTCGCAGAAGACATGCGTTCAGTCAGGAAGAGGTGGACTGTGTGCACGATAAGTCTCCTCCTCATCTTTTATAAGACGAAAGAAATAGCGCGGACCGAAGAGCTCCAGGAGGCACCTCTAGCTGGGTAATTGTGGGGCGCCGGGGGGGCTCCCTGAGAGGGCGACGGGGCGATATCGCTGCCAGAGGTCCTCTCCGCGGCCCCACCGGGGTCTCCCGGCGACCCTGGGCCGTGACCCGCTCACCCAGCGCAGCTTGGCGCTCTCGCTGCGGGGGGTGCCGGAGAGGGGTGGCGGGACGGGTAACGAGCGGAGCTCAGCGGCTGGGGCCGAGGGGGATGGGGTCGAGCGGAAGGTTGCGTGATGTTGGGGTTGCGGCTGGTGCTGTTCCCCCCGCAGCCCCAGTGGTAGGACGCGCCGGGGAAGTAAAGCTGGCCGCGACTGCTCACCGAGGGTCGGGGTGGCTGGAGATGCTGGTGGCGGCCGCCGAAGCGCGTTGTGCCTCGTTTCCTGCCTTGGGGGTCCTTAAGAGGCGAGCATGCTGAGGTGCGTGGCCGCTGGCAGCTCCAGGCGGCCTTTGCCTTCGTCCTTGAAGTTTGCCTGGGAGCTGTGCTTAACTTCGGTGCTCCTTGGGGAATCTTGCTTTGAGAGTCCGCGGGACATCCCCCTTAGCTCCCGAGGCTACTTCGCTGGAAATTCCTGTCCCTTCGCTGAGACCCTCTGTTGTGTATTTTCCCTCTCCTGCTTGTCTTGAAAATAAAAGGCGAAATGTTGCTTGCCATTTTTCTGTTTGCACCTCAGCTTTCTCCTTGTCGTGCCGTGTGTTTTGTGTTCGTCCATGCCTATATTCCTTATTTTTCTTTTGCAGCTATCCTGTGAAGATGTTCGGTTTTCAGCCAAATCTGTTTCTTCTTAGAGGGGTATAATATTTTGTTTTCATAGAAGGGATGCATAAATTCCGTGGTGACTGAGTGAAATCAGCAAGGAGGGAAAGGGGCTCACACTTCCTGTTTGCGCATATCGACTGGGGGAGAGATGCATTCTCAGCAGATTTTCATTCTTTGGTGGAGACCCTTGCCTTGATTTGAGGAGGAGACATAAGGAGGTTGTAAGTGCCCACAGAGGTCTGGAGGAAGCTGGGACAATTACAACCTTAGTCCCCTCTTCGCCCCTGCGGACCCCATTGTTAAAGGCAGAAAGTTTATCACTCTTCCCGGACGCTTGCCCAGGCACACCGGTGGGGAAGCAAGGCACAGATGCAGTAGGAAGGCAGTAGCCCCGATACTTCCCGAGAGCAGGGAAAGGCCTCGCCTCTGTGTGTGCCTGATTAATGATGCGATGTTTACTTCACTTGGTATTAGGGATTTTCAGAACTTGATGGTAACTTTCCCGCTTGTTCAGCTTGAGTGTAAGCCCAGTTTCTGTCATCATGCTATGGTATCTGCATACTTATGAGATACACAAAAGTTTAACATTTTTGGGTTTTAGGTGCGCACAAATACTTGTGAAAACGAATGTGTGAGGGAGAATCAGCATTAACGATACCCATGTTTCTTAATATATACTTCTTCCTTTCAGACTAGAGGTAGCTGCTAAAATGATTCAGAAATTAGTCACTAGGTAGAATCCATATATGTTTTCAAAAAAGGCCCCCTCCAGCTTATGATATGTTGTTTGACATGATTTAAAAGGTACTAAAACGAGCTGATGATTTAATATTAAATGAAATGTGTATTTGGTCAAAAATATGTATGTCCTTAACAACAATTTAAAATACAGCTGTAATGTACAGTTCATTTAGTGATATCTCTATTTCTTTGGTATCTGTGCAATTTCTTGAGCAGTATGGTGCTACTCACTTTGGCTAAGTATATTGGAATATAGTTTCTTTTCCCAGCCTGTCATCCCATCCATTACTGTATGAAGCAGGAAAAAAACAAAACAAAACAAACTAGAGTGTCCTACTAGTGCATGCTGCTGCTATTGATGTTACAGTTGTCTTTCTTCTGAAGGAAGGGCTTACGCTGTTTGGTTATTTTTGACTCATCACGTGGGCAAGCAAAGTCAGTCTTCCATGGGATGTTTTACTTCCGGAAGTAATGCAGAACTGTGAATGCATGAGATGGCCCATCTTACGGTTATAGTGACACTGCAGGTATATCCCAGATGTTCCAAAATGAACTATGTGCAATTCCAAAGCATGTGATAAACCTTAAATCAGCTGTGTTCTCATAGCAGTTTGTTAGGACAATAGTTGCAAAAGCATGCCCTTCTAAAGAAGGCATGTCCCTTTAAATGTTAAGCAAGTAAGGAAACATGCATAGTATGTGGAATGCAGTGTTTCTTAAACAGTATGGTCTTCTGCTGATATGGAAAATGCTTGCAGGAAGTTATTTGCATTTCATGAATTGTCTTCAGGGGAAGAGATAGTTGTCTTATATTGGTCTGATTGGTCACCAAGGCAAAGTACTTCAGAGTGAAGGTTGATACTCTTGCTGTCACACTTTGGCAGCTATTTCATTTACATCAGAGAGGATTTGCAGTGATTCTAGAAGATAGAAAGTAGCCCAAATTTATTTCACAGTTATGTACACAATGAAGAATTTTCTGAAGTAAATTTAGGGTTTTATGTGTTCGTTTATTTAATATTACTTTAGTGAAAATTAAACCAGTACCAATAGAAGGGAGAGGAGCTTTTAAATGAAGACCTTTGTGTTCATAGTAGTTTAACAGTGTCTAGGTCCTTTTAGCTCAGTGGAACATAATTTATCATTGTTTTACTGCACAATCTATATAGCTCACTGCACCTGTAAACTATGAATATCGAAGGCGACCACATTTCAAGTGGTACAGTGGTTTAGGTGTTGGCAACATACTTTGTTGCTGACTTTTCTCAACTCTGTCACTGTCAAAGTGTCTACCGGGCAATGGTTAACCCAGCATAAACTGCAGACATACTTTCAGACTGAGTATTTTAACTGGATCTATTTTGGTAATTTTCCTTTAGATGCATACACTCTATGCATCTAGAAAATACATGAAGGAAAATATATGTAATAAATACATTTACAACCATTATGGAAATTTTTTTTGAATTAAAAATTTTAAAAGAGGCAAAAGTATTAATTATATTCTAGTTATTGAGTTAAGGGACTTCTGCAGCATCCTCCCATGCCCTCAAGTTAGAATAATTTGGATAATTTGCGTACAGATCTTGTACCTACACAATTGCTTAAAGTTGTAGGTTTTTCGGTAGGTGGCAGTCTTACCTGTGAGTCAGTGTAATTATCAGTGCTGCAGTTGTGTTGGCATAGAGAGATGAGGGTGGGAGAGCATTGCTAATATGCTGGATTATTTTTCATTAACTGTATAATACTGACTTATTAGTTACAGGGGCTTTTGCAATCACAGAACTTCTTGCAGATGACTACACATTACCACTTTTATTAATTTAGCTTAATTAATGTCCTGTTGCAGGTTAGTGTAGTTTGCTATATAATTTACCAAATTTGAATACTTTATATACTGCAGTAATAATGTTGTAGCTCTTACTAAGTGCCAGGATCCAGTTATTTTAAGAACTTATAGTCATAGGAAAACAAGAGACAGCAATTCTTTGGAAAGCTTAGTCTCACATCTTTTCCATTTTGTTGGTTGAATGGTTGGTAGTCAAAAGTTTTGTTTGCAAGCTAAGTGAAATTATTGTTATTGGCAGTATTTCAGAGCATGCTTAAACAGATAAAGAGATTTCTGTATATTTATATATACTCCTGAGATACAAGATATTTTACATGGTAGATTGTTATATCCAACAACTTTGATATATTTATGATTAATAGCTATGTTTGAACTCAGCTGAATGTTGCTCTGACACCTAAATGGAAACAGTATGGAAGATAATGGAAACATATGAAGATAAAATCAGATTTTAGATGTAAGATGTTAGGTTGTACTTGGAGTGTTTTAGCTTTTCTGTCACATATGTGTGACCCTTATGGCTAAATAATTGCAACTGATAACATTATTGGACACTTCTAAGATTCAGCTGGACAGGGTTCTGGGCCATCTTGTCTAGACCAGGTCCCTTCCAACCTGGTATACTATGATTATGATACTCCTCAGATGTTCAGAGGTCGCTACTCACAGTTTACTTTTTTAAAATTATTTTTTAATGTTTCTTTATCAGAATTTATGAATATTATAAGATTGATAAAGAGAATAAGACAACTGGGGTTGTCTGGATGTGTGCATACAAAAGTTTCAGGAAGTCTTTAGGAAATTTTGTCGTTTGCCATTAAGCTCCATAATTCAGTGCATGAAAGTCTGTTGGTATCAATAGTCTATTAGGCCATTATTGTAGAACATGAACAGTTGTTGGGCAAAGGCTTGCAAGTTAACACTTAATTCTTAGTTTAGTAGTGAAAATTTGGAACATAGAAGTGCAGAATCTGCCTCACAATCATACTGAATTTTGGTCCAGGTTCACAGTTTGGAATTTACTGTAATTTTTGTTATGTTTATTTCATTACAATTATAAACATATTTAAGCTCTTAAGTTGCATATTCAAGTATTAGATATAGGTGTCTTACAGGTAGAGTTTATTTGCTTTGGCAAGCAGAGAGATAATTGCTTCCTTTTGTTGTGAATGAAAGGAAGTATGTGATGTAAATTAATTAAAACTAAAGTTAGCCTTAATGTAATTGTGTCTTTTCTATATTGCATTGCAGAGATGGAGAACTGAGTTTGAGTAGATCAATGATCAACAGCTCTGATAAGGTTATTCGAAAGGGTGGCTCCTCAATCTTCCAGCATGCTGTAGAAGGTTGGAAAATCAATAATTCTTTGGTGCTGGAAATAAGGTGAGTGTCTTAAATAAAAAGCAGTGCATTTCATATTACCTATAACTCTTTTCATTTCATATTGCTTATAATTCTTCTGTTCTGGAAAGCAGTCTTTTGATTTACTGTTGTAGGTGGATGTTTTATAACTGTACATATGTAGTGTTCAGTGTTAAATGCAGCTAAATTACATTAGACTCCAAAGTCAAGTCATCCTTCATCAGAATAAATAAAATGTTTTCATCTGTCTGTGTCAATCAGACCTGTGCAGTCAGTATGTACATTATGAATGTCCACATTTGACCTGGTTGTCTAGAACTGTCTTGTCATCAGTGGTGAGTAACTGGCACTTCTAGGACTTGATTTCCTCTCATGCTAAAGGTCTGAAATAGAACAGATGGAAGTACCCTGAATATACTACTTTTTCTCCCTTAACTACAAAGGGAGCTTAGGCAGGCAACTTTAAATGTAGGAGTCAAGAGCTAGGACATCAGGTGCTGTGAATCCAACCCTGTCTATCGCTGGTCCATGTTACAAGGTCAGATGTTGACAGTACCCATATCTTACGCAGGTTTCTTTTTTTAAGTCAGAGGAGCCAAAAAGAGCCTTAGACTCATGCTGAGGAGGAAGACACCATAGCAGAGTTAATAGTGAGTGAAAGTTCCGATGTGTCTGCAAGAGTTACAGTGAGTCTACTCACCCTGGAGCCTGAGAGAAGGCAGAAGCCTCTTCATGTGTTGTACTGTCTTTGTATCTTCCCTGCTTAATGAGGAAGATGGCCAGTGAGAGAAGTGTGTGGAGTATGGGTTGGGAGTGTGGAGAGCTAGGAGTGTCACATTCTTTGAAAAAAAAATACAGAAAATAACTGTTTTAAGCAGCAATCACATAGCAGAGTAGACTCAATTTTCTGAATGGGAATTTGATCTAAATAAAATGTCATTTCTATGTAATTTCCCTTTCTACTTTTTTTTTTTTTTTTTTTTTTTTCCAATTTACATCTTACAAAACCTTTAAACTGGCAATGTTCCCATGTACGAAAGCATGGCTTCTCTGAATGAGGAACTTGTGGATTTTTTTTGACGGATGTTTTATGTCCCTACTTCTAAAACATGCATAATATATGAATAGCTCAGAAATGTATGAAGCTGTAGAAAAGGACTTATGTTCTAGAAGTCTTGAGGTATGATTGACATGGCACAGCCCTGCTATGAAAGCCAAGGAACAGCATCAGGCATGGAAAGAGTGGCAGAATTTGGGTAGGCAGCAGATTAATACTCTGGAGCCTGTAACTGTGTTGCAACTGCCTGACAGGGACTCCGTGGAGTTCCGTTGTGTCCCCACTCCCTGACTGCCTAGACTAAGGGACCCTCAGACACTTGGCTGCTCCTAGGTATCTTAATTTCCTACTGGTGAGGACCTGGTGATGGCCCTAAAATGCAGCTGAGGTCAGCTCAGGAATGGAGTTTCTTCCAGGGCTGTCTGTTCAGATGCAGCCTGTTTGACCAATGTATGGTTGTTCATGAAGGCTAAGTTATGCTCCAAGGTAGTCTAGGAAAGATAAGCACATATTCTATATCAATATTTAAAATTTATATGCATATAACTGACAATTTAAGTTGAAAAATATTGAGTAACTTCAGAAAAATACTGTTGGAATTTCAAATAATAGATTATGGTTCTGGCAATTAGGAGAAAATAGCATGCTGTTTTACTTGTGAAGTAAACTGATTTGGAAGCCATTGAGTGACTTCAAGTAGAGGCAGATAACTATTTACAGTCATTTTGTTAAAAAAATTTAGTGTCATGTTTCTGAACCATTTAAAACCAGTACACGTTGCTCAAGCCAAACCATGAACAAGTAAAATTATTACAATAACTTCTTGATTAAAGTTAAGAGAGAAAGTGATGCATAGATTATGCTCATTTCTTACCTTTTTCAAAAGCAAAATACATCATTCAGACAAAGAGGTAAAATGGTAGAGAATGCTTTAGGGTTTTTTTAAGCCTGTTGCTACACGTGTATGATCTCAATCTACTAAAATCATGATTTTTAAAATCAGTTTTTCCTTACTGTTGACCGGCAGGGCAAAGTTGTCTCATTTTGTAAATTACTAACATGCTCTTTAGAAGCATCATGATGTGATTATGTAGTGATTTTTAAAAACTGTACAGTGAAAGATTTTTTTTTCTGTCTCAGTAGTACAGTGAAGAAAAACACGTGTCTTGCACACTGGTTTAAGCAGTAAAGGTTCCACTTTATCAGCCTAAAGATTTTCTGTAGAGATCTTTAAGCTGAGGTTATCCAGATGTCTGCATTGCTTGTCTTGTTTTTCAGTTAAATAGAACATTGAACATGAACAATGAACATGCCCAATCATGAACACTGGGACAGAGAACAGGTGTTTTCACTGAACCAGTAAAAGATTTTATGTCAGATTTTGGCCCTAAATCACATTAATCTAAACTATATGAAAGTGCTACCAGCCAGATGTATTCATTCCAGAAATCCTCTTGCTAATGTGCGTAACATATTCAGTTATGGTACTCAGTGGTGAGGGAGGGAAAATTGGTATGTCTTTCCCTGAGGAAGCCACATGCAGCCCCTTATGATATGTGTTGCACTCTGATGCTGACTAAACAATATGCATTCTTCTTTCACTTTTACAGGAGGTTTGCTATACAGCTTTCTTTTCTGTCACAGCAGTAAGAAGCATCTTAGTCGTAAATGTTTTTACACTTATGGACTTATCAGGACTAATGTCAAATGTGTCTAGCAGTATCGTAGAGTGTTCTCATGGTTAAAGTAACTGTTCGGCCCTTCAAAGTATATTACATGCACTGTGTAGACCATGAAGATTCATACTCTAATACTGCAACAGTTAGTGTGAACAGGGGTGGTTTTGTGTGAGGTTGACCATAGCAAGTAACAGTAAGAAAGAAACAAAAAAAGTTAGTGCCTGTTGAATAATGTATAAAAAGTTGTCAGTTCTTGGCCGTGAAGAAATGATTTGTGAAATCATTTAACGTACAGCACAAAAGACATTTCATAAAACTTATAATCACCCACAAACGGCAGCTACTTCAGTGTCTTATGTTAGCTTACAGCCACATTAGCAATTTTAAAATGTAGAAGATATTCAGTAGTGAATTTTGCTTTGTGTGAGGACTGTTCATCAATGGTATGTCTGCAATTAGTTGTCTGGTAGCTGGAATATTATGCTTTGTTATTTGCTTTGCTGACCATGGGCATCTTCTCTGGCCATCTTATTTTTGCTCAGGTTAGTTACCAGTCCATCAGCCTCAAAGGTCCCATGAATTCTTGTCAAGGCCAGACTCATATAGGAGTCAATGAGTGAAAAAGCTCCTTTATCAGGACCACATGGGAGGACGGAAAGCTTCAGATGGGTTACTGGTATCACAAGATGCTGTCTGGGACTTTACAGCCAGAAGAGGCAATCTAGTGAGTGTAGCAGCACTGTTGAGAGGGCAGCAGCCCTTTGGACATGTTAAGCAGGCATTGGAAGAAGGAGCTAGACTTTTATGTTACTGAGATGGAAATCATGGGTATTACACACTTGAGACTGTAGCAGATCTGCTGCCTTGCCAATCATGACTAGTCTAGTGGAAGAGGGTTTTTTTTCCAGCTGATGTTACTTTCAGATTGCTGACAACTTCTTTGATAATAATTAGTCATCCCTGTGCCAAAGGGAAGAAGGCTTCTATGTCCTTCTATGACAAAATGACCCAACTATTGGATGAGGGAAAAGCTGTGGATATTGTCTACCTGGATTTCAAAAAGCATTTGACAAAGTTCCCCATAGAATTCTCATAGAAAAAGTGGCTGCTCATGTCCTGAATGAGCGTACACTGGCTGGCTGGCTGGTCCCAGAGGGTGGTGGTCAGTGGAGCTAAATCCAGCTGGCAGCCAGTCACAAGTGGTGTTCCTCAGGGCTCGGTGTTGGGACCATTTCTGTTCAACATCTTTATTGATGATGTTGATAAGGACATAGAGTGTATCGTCAGTAAATTGTCAGATGACACCAAGTAAAGCAGGAGTGTTGATCTACATGAGGATAGGGAGGCTCTGCAGAGAGACTTGGATAGATTGGATCGGTGGGCAAACATTAACGGGATGATCTTCGACAAGGCCAAGTGCCAAGTCCTGCACTTGGGCCACAACAACCCCCTGCATGGCTACAGGCTTGGGCAGGTGTGGCTGGAGAGCTGTGTGGAAGAGAAGGATCTGGGGGTTCTAAATGACAAGCAGCTGAACACGAGCCAGCAGTGTGCCCAGGTGGCCATGAAAGCCAACGGCATCCTGGCTTGTATTAGTAATAGTATGACCAGCAGAAGTAGGGAGGTGATAGTCCCCCTGTACTCTGCACTGGTGAGGCCACACCTGGAGTATTGTGTCCAGTTTTGGGCACCTCAATACGAGAGAGATCTCGAGGTGCTGGAGCGAGTGCAGAGGAGGGCAACGAAGCTGGTGAAGGGCCTGGAGAATAAATCCTGTGAGGAGTGATTGAAGGAGCTGGGACTGTTTAGTTTGAGGAAGAGAAGGCTGAGGGGAGACCTCATTGCTCTCTACAGCTACCTGAAAGGACATTGTAGAGAGGTTGGTGCTGGTCTCTTCTCACAGGTGATTAGTGACAGAACAAGGGGAATGGCTTTAAACCCCAACAAGAAAGGTTCAGACTGGACATTAGGAAAAAAAAATTCCCAGAAAGAGTGGTCAGACAGTGGAATAGGCTGCCCATGGAGGTGGTGGAATCACCATCCTTGGATGTGTTTAAAGGTCGTTTAGATGAGATGCTGGGGGACATGGTATAGGGGAGAACTTTGTAGAGTAGGGCTGATGGTTGGACTCGATCCCATGGGTCTTTTCCAACCTGAATGATTCTGTGATTCTAAGACTGCTTTCTTGGCTCCCCTTCTACCTGAATGATTTCAGTCATGATGGAGAGAGAATCCACCATATTCAAACTCTTATGTCTTAAGTCCTTTCTGCTCTCTGTAGGAATGTGAAGGTTTTTCCAGTGAAGAAAACAGGAAATTCCAATTGCATTTAAGGCCATACTTTCAGAAAGGACAGATGTGGATGAGTTGGTACAAACCTATGCAGGGAAGCCTTCCATACAGGACTGATGCCAGCACATCTGTGACCTGTGTGAAATGAACTGCAGTCTGACATCTCCAGTGTGACTTCGTTCTTCAACTTATTTTTGATTAAATTTGGGATTTTATATTGGAAGGAGCAGATGAAGATTTGAATTGCAGGAAGCCAAAGTGAAAAAAAGTGTGTCAAGGATGTATTTATCTCTTTACAATGTGTCAGAGAACTTGATGAGTGGAAATTTCCTGTCAGGAAAGTGTGAGAACTTGTAAGATGTTAACAGCATCGTGGGAAAAAAAAAAAAAAAGTGCAACTTCCTCCTTAGAAAGGTTCAGATTATTATCATTGTTTATTTTTCAAGATAATATGAAACAGCCATGATGAGTCCCTGAAATGGAAACGGTAAATTCTGAACTGTTAGTGGAGCAGTACTGCTCTGAAGGCTTTTGGTGCAATGTTTTGGGGCCAGTTGCACTGTTTCCTTAGATCTTCTGTGTCTCCAAGACATGCGAAATGGAGCTCTCTAGTCTGATGTAGTGATAATAAACCTTAAGGGTTTTTTGCCTCCTTAGACCCTTACCTCCACTGAAAGGTCTATTCACTGTCAGTTGGGGTGATTAACTCCTTTAAATCCTTTCTTTTGACTAACTTGCTTAACTTCATGAAAGGCTGATATATGTTGACCTTCCTTTAGTTAAGTAGTAGCTGAGTCATGCTCTGTTTCATTTTGCATGCCAACTGAAGATTTGTGCCCTATTAGTAGGTACTTCAACTACTGAAGTGACCTTTCTGGTCAAGGGAGAGTGAAGCCAAAAACTAGCCACAGAGCAGCTTCCCATAATACGGCACTTATGTTTGTGTGGTCCTTCATGGGCTGGGGAATGCCAGGAACCTTTCCATGGTTAGTTGCAGTTAGTCATGTTTTTAACAAATCCAAACTGGTGTTGGACTAGATGACCTTTAATGTCCCCTTCCAACCCAAACTATTATACGATTCTATGTGCTGTTTTCCTTGAAGAGGATTTCTTAAGCTCCCTTTCAGTTAGACTAAAGCCAAACCCAACTGCACCTGTGTTGGGGTCACAGTCCCCACTGCCTCAGGAAGCCAACAGGAGCTGTAATTGTAGCCCTGTAAAAGGGTAGGCTGTGACTTTGTGTTACCACACAGTTGGTTCTTGTTTTGTTGTTTAATTAAACTAATGTAGCTGGCAAAAAGAATGCTTTACCTAGGTCAGAGTCCTTTGTGGTTTCAAAGTCTCAGAGCCACCTTCTGCCTTCCAGCTGGGGAGTGCAAAGCAGCATCAGCACTGGCTAGGGTAAGAAAATCAAGTTGTTTAAAAACCTGTGTGAATCCGTCAGAGAAAGTCTGCAGGAGGGCAACAAGAGGGATCAGAGGTCTACAACACATGACTTGTCCAACTAAAAAATAAAAGATGAAGCCATCCAACTTTTTTTTTTTTTTTTTATAACCTTAGCTAAATGCAGGCTGTTGCCAAGAGTAAGGAAAAGTCTGTCCTCCATAGTCAAGGTATAACGAACAAGAACAGGCTTCAGTTGCTGTGGAAAAGATCCGAGGTAGCATGAGGAATATTTTGCTGTTGTTAAGGCTAGGCAAGCACTGTCGTAGACTGTGTGAGGAGTTTGCTGAGTCCCTACTACAAGAAAGAGGTGGTTAGGAATATATTAGATGAATGTGGGCTGTGGGTGATGTAGATAAAGACACATGTTCAGTGAGGACAGAGTGTGGACTAAGTAATCACTTGGTCCATCTCTGTTTCCATAATATGGTTGCTGGTTAGCTAGCTCAGCTTTCTAGGTACAAAGATGCAGTTCAGGGGCTTCCCCTCACAGCTAGGGTACAGACAAGTGCAGATGCCCCAGCAGCGAGGATCTCTGACACTGCCTTTCTCAAATTGGGGTGGCTCTGTATGTTAAGGACTGTTATGATTTCTTTGAGTAGAAGTGTAGTGAAGACAGGGTAGAATGTCTTTTCGTTAGAATCAGGGGGAAGGCCAACAGGGCAGATGTTGTAGTAGGAGTCTACTATAGGCCACCCAGCCAGGACACAGAGGTGGATGAGATAGTTTATAGGCATTTAGGTGAAATCTCACAATCACTTGCCCTTATTCTTGTGGGAGAATTTAACTTCCTAGACATCTGCTGGAAATACAACACAGCAAAGCGGGACCAAAATCCCGGAGATTCCTGGAATGTGTGGGAGATAATTTCCTGATGCAGCTGGTGAGAGAAGCGACCAGAGAAAGTGCCCTGCTGGACTTTGTGAACAGAGAAGGAATGGTGGAGAATGTGGTGGTTGGAGGCTGACTAGGGCAGAGTGATCTCTGATAATAAGCGATAATAGAGTTCTCTATTCTTAGAGAGACCAGGAGAGGGGGAAGTAGAACTGTCATCCTGTACTTCCCAAGGGCTGACTTTGTCTTGTTTAGGTACTTGCTTGAAAGGATCTCTTGGGAGATGGTCCTGAAGGGTATAGGGGTCCAGGAAGGCTGGGCGCTCTTTAAGAAGAAAGTCTTAATGAAGGCACAGGAGCAGGCAGTCCCCAGTAGCTGTAAGAGAAGCCGGTGGCAGAGAAGACCACCCTGGCTGAACAGGGAGCTTTGGCTGCAACTCAGGGAGAAAAGGAGAGGTTACAGCCTTTGGAAGAAGGGGCTAGCCACACACAGTGATTACGAAGAGGCTGTGAGGCTATGCAGGGTGGAAATCAGGAGGTATAAAGCCCGGCTAGAAATTAAGTCTTCAGCAATAAAGGAGAAAAAGAAATGTTCATTGAGATCCTCCTGATGGTCGGCTTTGCCATTAAGCAAAAGAAATTTAAGGAGCCTGCAATGGAAATTCAATTCCTACGGATAAAATGGCAAGATGGGCGTCGCCACATCCCAATGGAGGTGATAAACAAGATAACAGCCATGGCCCCACCAACCTCTAAGAAGGAGACTCAGTCTTTCCTGGGTGCTGTGGGGTTTTGCAGGATGCACATCCCGAACTACAACCTGATTGTGAGCCCTCTCTACCATGTAACCCGCAATAAGAATGATTTTGAATGGGGCCCTGAGCAACAACAATCCTTTGAACAAATTAAACGGGAGATTGCCCAAGCAGTAGCCCTCGGGCCAGTCCGGGAAGGGCGGGAGGTTAAGAACATGCACTACACCGCAGCCGGGGAGAATGGCCCTACCTGGAGCCTCTGGCAGAGAGCACCTGGGGAAACCCAAGGCCAACCTCTAGGCTTTTGGAGCCGGGGATACAAAGGTTCTGAAGCTAATTATACACCAACTGATAAGGAGATACTGGCAGCATATGAAGGAGTTCGGGCTGCCTCAGAAGTGGTCAGCACTGAAACACAGCTCCTCCTGGCACCCCGACTGCCGGTGCTGGGGTGGATGTTCAAAGGAAAGGCTTCCTCCACGCATCATGCAACCGATGCCACGTGGAGTAAATGGGTCGCATTGATAACACAACGGGCTCGAATAGGGAACCCCAGCCGCCCAGGAATACTAGAGGTGATTACGAACTGGCCAGAGAGCAAAGATTCCGGGATGTCACCAGAACAGGAGGTGACACGTGCTAAGGAGGCCCCACCATATAACAAGCTGCCGGATGAGGAGGAGCGATATGCCCTGTTCACTGATGGGTCTTGTCGCATTGTGGGAAAACATCGATAATGGAAGGGTGCTGTATGGAGTCCCACACGACGGGTCACTGAAGCTGCTGAGGGACAGGGTGAATCCAGCCAGTTTGCAGAGGTGGAAGCCGTTCAGCTGGCTTTGGACATTGCTGAGCGGGAAAAGTGGCCAAGGCTCTACCTCTACACTGACTCGTGGGCAGTGGCGAATACCCTGTGGAAATGGTTGCAGCAATGGAAGCAGAACAACTGGCAACGTTAGGGTAAAACTGTCTGGGCTGCTGAAGTATGGCAGGACATTGCAGCCCGTTTGGAAAACCTCCTTGTGAAGGTGCGCCACGTGGATGCCCATGTACCCAAGAGTCGGGCCACTGATGAACATCGACACAACCAGCATGCAGACCAAGCTGCTAAGATTAGAGTGGCTCAGGTGGACTTGGACTGGCAGCGCAAAGGTGAACTGGTCATAGCCCGGTGTGTCCATGAGGCCTCAGACCACCAAGGTAGGGATGCAACATACAGGTGGGCTCGAGATCGAGGGGTGGACCTTACTATTGACACCATTGCAGAGATCATCCATGGATTTGAGACATGTGCCACAGTCAAACATGCCAAGCGGGTGAAGCCCCAGAGAAATGGAGAGCGATGGCTGAAATATAGATATGGAGAGGCCTGGCAGATCGGCTACATCACACTGCCACAGACCCGCCACAGGAAGCGCCATGTGCTCACAATGGTGGAAGTAACCACTGGATGGCTGGAAGCTTACCCAGCACCCCACGCCACCGCCCGAAACACCATCCTTGGCCTTGAAACCCAAGTTCTGTGGCGACACGGCACCCCAGAGAGAATTGAATTAGACAACGGGACCCTCTTCTGTAACAACCTCATAAATGCCTGGGCAGAAGAACACGGCATCGAGTGGGTCTACCATATCCCCTACCACGCACGAGCCTCTGGGAATATTGAGTGCTACAATGGACTGTTAAAAACCACATTGAAAGCACTGGGAGATGGGACCTTCAAAGACTGGGACATGCATCTAGCAAAGGCCACCTGGCTAGTCAACACAAGAGGGTCTGCCAGTCGAGCTGGCCTGGCTCAGTCGAAACCTCCACGTGCTGTGGATGGGGATAAAGTCCCTGTGGTGCGCATGAGGAATATATTGGGAAAAATGGTCTGGTTTAGTCCTGTGCCAGGCAAAGGTAAAGGCAAACCCATCCACGGGATTGCTTTTGCCCAAGGACCTGGGTGCACCTGGTGGGTGATGCAGGACAATGGAGAGGTCCGATGCATACCATAGGGGGACTTGATTCTGGGTGAGAACATGCCATAAATTATGCTGTGCCTGTGTAAATTATTACTTTGTTATTGTTAACTGCTAAATGGCAACTGGACATGACGCAGATGGTATAGAATAATGGTGTGTATTAATTATGTCCTGGTTCAGCTAGGCTAGAGTCAAGTTTTTCCCCAGCAGAGAGAGATGGGGAAGGGATCTCCAGCCGGGTTATTCATACCATGCTGATGTCAGGTCCAGGGGCGGAGCCTTTTTACTTTCGCTTCTGGTTTTGGGGGTTGCCATACACACGGCGGGCTTGCTCCTTGACCATTTAGCGGTATTTCTCCGTGTATCTTTTGTCTTGTTCACTGTTATTGCTGTTTATTGTTATTATCATTGCTACTGTTGTTGTTCAGATTGTTCTATCACTCTGTTGTATAAAATTCCTTGTTACTTTAGCCCGGGTCTGTTCCTAACTTCCAACCCGACCGGCCGCGGGTGGGGGAGGGGCAACGGCAACGTGCTCTCCGATCCCGACAGGAGTTAAACCTGTACAGTAGCAAAAGAAAGACCAGGGAGTCTCCATCCCCTGCTAGATGCAGGAGTAAACATGGTAACAAGTGATGAGGAGAAGTCTGAGGTGCTTAATGCCTTCTTTGCCTCAGTCTTTAATAATGAATCCACACTCCTCAGCCAGAAGATAGAGACTGGCAGAACGACCCCCCTGCAATCCAGGAGACAGTCAGTGAGTGACCTACTGCATCACATAGACATACACAAGTCTATGGAACTGGATGGGATACACCCAAGAGTGCTGAAGGACCTGGCTGGGGTGCTCGCCAAGCCACTTTCCATCATTTACCAGCAGTCCTGGCTGACCGGGGAGGTCCCGACAGATTGGAATTTGGCCAATGTGACGCCCATATATAAGAATGGTCTGAAGGATGATCTGGGAAATTGCATGCCTGTCAGCTTGACTTCGATGCCCGGGAAGCTGATGGAGCAACTCATACTAAATACAATCACACAACACATGCAGGACAACCAGCTGATCAGGCCCAGTCAGCATGGGTTTATGAAAGGCAGGTCCTGCTTGACAAACCTGATCTCTTTCTACGACAGGGAGACCTGCTTATTGGATGAGGGAAAGGCTGTGGATGTTGTTTACCTTGACTTTAGGAAGGCCTTTGGCATTGTTTCCCAAAGCATTTTCCTGGCAAAACTGGCTGCTCAAGGTTTGGACAATCGAACGCTTTGCTGGGTAAAAAAATGGCTGGATGGCTGGGCCCAAAGAGTTGTGGTGAATGGAGTTAAATCCAGTTGGCAGCCAGTCACGAGTGGTGTTCCCCAGGGCTTGGTTTTGGGGCCAGTCCCGTTTAACATCTTTATTGATGATTTGGACGAGGGGATCGAGTGCACCCTCAGTAAGTTTGCAGATGACACCCAGTTGGGTGGGAGTGTTGATCTGCTCGAGGGTAGGGAGGCTCTGCAGAGAGACCTGGACAGGCTGGAGCCATGGGCTGAGGCCAACTGCAGGAGTTTCAATAAGGCCCAATGCCGGGGGCTGCCCTTGGGCCACAACAACCCCCAGCAGCGCTACAGGCTTGGGGAGGAGACCTGGGAGTGTTGATTGACGGCCGGCTGAACAGGAGCCAGCAGTGTGCCCAGGATGACCAAGAAGGCCAATGACATCCTGGCTTGTGTCAGCAATAGTGTGGCCAGCAGGGACAGGGAAGGGATTTTACCCCTGTGCTGTGCTTGGCACTGGTGAGGTTGCCCCTTGATTACTGTGTTCAGTTTTGGGCCCCTCACTACAAAACGGACATTGAATGACTTGAGTGTGTTCAGACAAGGTCAATGAAGCTCGTGCAGGGACTGGAGCACATGTCATACGAGGAGTGGCTGAGGCAACTGGGGTTGTTTAGTCTGGAGAAGAGGAGGCTGGGGGGAGACCTCATCTCCCTTCACAACTACGTGAAAGGAAGCTGCAGAGAGCTGTGTTTGAACTTGTTTAAGCAAGTAGTAAGCGATAGGATAAGAGGTAATGTCCTCTATTTGTGCCAGGGAAAGTTTATACTAGATATCAGGAAGTATTTCTTTACAGAACAGGTTGTTAGGTGTTGGAATGGGCTTCCCAGGGAGGTGGTGGAGTCCCCATCCCTGGAGGTGTTTAAGAGTTGCATTGACGTAGCCCTGAGTGATATGGTGTAGTTGGGAACTGTCAGTGCTAAGTGAACAGTTGGACTAGATGATCTTCACGGTCCTTTCTAACCTAGATGATTCTGTGAAAAGGAATAATTTTTCCAGGAAAAGTGTTGAGGGTCATATTTCAGTGTTCTTTACAATATCTAAAAATATAAATTTATTTGTTATCTTTAATGTCAGATGTTTAAGTGATTTATTTTCATTCCTTAGTCCGGACAGTTTTGAGGCAGATGAGGATGAGTTTGCCATTATATAACAGTTGTGTAATACAAAGACTACAGTAGAAAATAAAACCAGAGAAATGTCACCACATTGCCCCAGAGCAATACATATTTGTATCATTTGGAAAGCTGTTTGGAGACAATGCTGCCTGTTACTTTATCAGATAACCAGGAGTTGTTGTTAGTATTTAAATATTATGAATATCTGTTTGTGATTATCAAAGGAAAAACTGAGGTCAACCACTGATTGTGACAACATGTTTCTGTGAGTCATGTAAATATGTTGCAAACAGCTGCTTGGCTTCAGATAAGAATGAGTCACATCTCCCTCACCTGCCCATAAACGTCGCACGCCACTCCCCAGATACAGTTTAATTCCTCAAAACAAAACTTGAAGACTTGAAATAAAAGTTTCTTTATACATTTTAGCTTAAGTTTGCAGAACACCTTTGCTTTCATGTTGTTTTCTTCCTTCATCTAATTGAGTTTACTTTGAAATTTTATATGCAGCTGGATGTGGATTAGCACTTACTGTTTCCATTATATACTACTTATTATTTTGTCATGTCTTTTTAATCAAAATAACCTTGTTGTGCTATTTTCAGTGTTGTTTGTGGGACAGAACAGAGGTTTAAAGAAGTTATTATTATTAATCAGCATCAGGACTGAGACACTCATGTATGTACTTTCAGTTTTTGTCATATATTCCAGTATTTTTTTTTTTCTCTCAGCACTTACATGAAAATGGGAAGTACTACTATCCCCATGGTACAGATGAGTCAGTAACACAGAGGAACTTAACACAATAGCATGGGCTTTTGCATTCTTAATATTTTTTTTTCAGTGTTAAATGATATCAGGATACAGGCAGATGAATCAATTAAAATATTTTAATGTTGGCATTATTACACACCTTTTGTATGAGGATTCTTATGTGTACTGCAATACCTGTATGTTCAATTGAATATGCTACTGACAACTTCAGATAAGAAAATGTTTTTAAATGTGAGAAGATAGTAAGATTCGGTGACTTTTGCCTATCTCAAAATTATATTGAAAAGTAAAGTCCTTAGACATTTTTGAAATTTAAGCTCTGTTAAATAAGTGGTTGACTATCTAAATCTAATTCAAGTCCACTTGAAACCCTCTGGAGGACTTGTATGAGCATATGTAAGCACATGTATCGATAAATATGCTCTGACTGTACGTAACCAGATTAATAATGGAAGCCAAGGCACTTTATTTTTTTGTCACTGTTTGGATAACTTCACTGCCTTCCTTTTATGTCTTAAAATAGTACATGTGACTCTGTTCTTGCACAAATGTTGCTACTTGTGTGTTAACAGAAACAGTATTAAGCCCATTCACTCTAGGTATTGGGAATGGGTGCTCTAAATTACTAAAGTGAATCTTCTGGCGATCATGTGTGACTTTTTTCAGTCAGACCCCTAGGTTTCTGTACATTTCACATAATTTCTTTTGTTTTTTGAGACTCATTTATGGTCCCCCCCTTCTCACATCAGAATGTGTGTGAAGTTAGTATCTGGATAGCTGTTGGCTGATGCTATTGATAACTTTTGATGCATTCATTTTTTCCTTTACAGTCACAGTTCTGGTAGCTCTGTTCTTAGGTGATGAATAATTTCAGTCATTTTTAATACTGCTAGATTGAGCAATTCCTTCTTCCTTGCTCTTTTTAATTTTGTAGCAATGTATGTTTCTGTTGCACAGTACCCACAAAATGAAGCTTATTAAATCCACGAAGATTTTAAGTTCATTGAGTTTACAGGCTGAAGACATCTTCATTTTACAGACATAACTGTCTGGCCTTACCAAAAACTAGACACTCAGGATTTTAACATTGTCTGTCCTGCTCCGTTATTCAGAGTCGCTCATATGCCTCAGCACAAGCTCTGATGCTACTTCATTCATACATGGCAACTGTAACAGACAGCCCAAGACATTCTTGATATTATTTACTTTTCTTTTGTTTTAGTTTAAGAAATGAGAGGAAACACTTGAAAAACGTTTTAATTATGTTTCACTTCCCCTATGGCATTTCAAGTCAGGTCCAGGGTGAGTATTTGTGTCACTGGTTGCAAGTTTCAGACATGTTCTTCCCTATTGAGGCAGTGACACAAGAGCTGGCTGATTAGCATGGAGCTCCTGCAGTTCATCCCTTTTCACTTGTGGGGAATTATTTCCCCTTTATGTCTCTGAGTGGGTGTTGCAACTGCTAGAGTGGCATCTCTAATGATCTTTCCATGTTTTGATATGCGGTAAGGAACTTCTGCTCTAAAAAGTTATTACATAAAATAGCATTTTCTTACTCAATTAAATGTCTATTCTGTTTTAAGTTCTACCTTACCTGCCGACAGCAATGGAAAATATAGTTACTGATTTTCTTCTTGTCTTGTTAAAGTTGCAGAGACAAAAGTTTATATTGAAATTAACATGTAGTGAACACCCTGCTCCAGTTTAGCACTCCTGCTCTGTTCCACAATTGTATTGTACTTAAGTATTTGCTTAAGTTCAGATGTGATCCTTTTATGCCTCTTCACAATGTACATGTATTGCAGAACAGGAATGGACACAAGCTTGTAAGTGTTTGCTTATTTGCAGTCCTGAGCTCCCACTGGCTTCTGCAGCTCTAGCCTGGAGTCCTTTGCAGCTTTTTATACCCAAGATAGGTGGATGCTAAAAACTGCTTGACACTGCTAGTGCAGGTATTTGTTGTTACATAGCTGCAGTCATTAAAAGTGGTTTTTTTTAAATTTACATGTTGAAAGTGTGTCAGTTTTTTAGACCCCTGCCCCCAACCTTGTAAGCAGGTACAATTACCATGGCTTAATTTCATCAGCTGACATTTAAGCAGACATTCTTCACCTGTTACTTGCTGCGGACTGCGAGTATACAGCTGTTCAATTACCATAGTTTACTTGACCTGTAGTAACTTGATAAACCCTCATATCTTGGTCATGTGTGTCTGAACCCAGCTAATAGTTTAAACAATTAGCTGCAGAGAAGCAAGGTAAAGGATTGGACTAACCTGATTTAAAGCGATGACAGGATTCCTAAGTGTTTCTATGAGTTCAGCTGACAGCTTGACTAGACCCTGAGCCACAGTAGCTTAATCTGCAGTATGTTTTTAAGCTGATTTCATTTAAGTTGATACAAAAGAGTGTGGGTGTTCTTATTTCAAGTTAATTAGGATAACTTTGGGTGAACTTCAGTTAATTAGGAGCAAGTTCATGCTAAATCGAGTATGTTATTCTGGTGATGAAATAGGAATCTGTAAGAAAACATGGCTATTCCTGATCCAAGCTGATTTGTAAGAGGTGAAGAGTGTAATGAAGTGTTTATGATTTCCTAAATCATAAATACCTCATATATTTAACTATGGTTCTACGAAAACAAACATATGCATTTATTCCAAAGTTTTGTAAAATACTCAAAAATAGTGTACCTTCTAATTTCCAAAGTTATCTTCCCTTGGTCTCTCAGTTCGTTTGTAGGAAGTGATTAAGTTCTATCACTGTAGTATTTACATGTTACATTGTAACCACAATTTGAACTCTGTCATAACAGCTTTGCTCTAACTCCATCCTAGAGTATGGGAAATGACCTCAGTCTGTCGGACACTATCTACCCTGTGCTTTACATTGTATGCTCTGTACTGTCTGTATTACTATTAAATGTACTCCATGCTAGCCATGGGTGTTGGGATTCATTTGTTCATTTTTCTGTCATCCCAGAAAGAACATTCTCCGGTTCTTGGATGCTGAAAGAGATGTCTCAGTGGTCAAAAGCAGCTTCAAGCCAGGAGATGTAATACATTATGTATTGGACAGACGTCGCACCCTAAACATTTCTCAGGATTTGCACAGACTTCTGCCTGAAGTTTCCCCAATGAAGAATCGCCGATTTAAAACCTGTGCAGTTATTGGGAATTCTGGCATCCTTCTGGACAGTGGATGTGGAAAAGAGATTGATAGCCATGACTTTGTAATAAGGTGAGTTTTCATCTGCTGTGGAAGATAGAGCCTCCTATGCTTCTTGGAGAAAAGCTGGGAGAAATGTTTTAATTTAAGATACAGATTTCTGACATTATCTGAAATTAATCTGAAACAGTATACATCACTGTGTGATTCTCTGAATTTAAATATATGCTCATACTGTTGATAAGAAAATTATTTTTACAGTGAAAATAAAAGAAGGAGCAGAGGAGGGAGTTTTGTGCTACTTATTTTTGCTGTTTGTTTTTTTTTTTATTCTAGACAAAATGAATTTTCTGTGGACACCTGGGTAGAATGAATGCAAAATGTTTTCTCTTTCAAAAATATATTCTTTCTTAGCTTTTGGCCAATAAAGATGGCCTACTATAAATTACTACATTACTTATGTGCAGCATGGGGTAAAATTTCAGTGTGATGTATTGATGTTGAATTGGATGGCTGCCATTAAGGTAAACAGAAGTCACACATGTAAATTCCTTCACATTGCTCTGAAAATGTATCCCTGCAGTTTAGGCAAAAATTTTGATATGCTTCACTTTTTATTCATTCTTTAAGCAATAGAATACCTTTGGACTTCACATATCACTAGGAAACAAAGAGGAATAGCTGGCTTCATTTGGCAGCCTAGTGTTATACGGATATAGAGAAGGTTGGGCAGAAGATAGGACAGTGATAGAAATGTGGAAATAGTTGTCATAGCAAGTTACTTGTTTTTTCTTTCCTCACCTTGAAGAAATATGGTGGCAAAAAAAAAAAAATCAAAAGGATATGAAAAGAAAAACTACATTTTTCTGTACATAAATCAAAACAGAATATAGACGTGAAAGTTGTTTTTTATTTGAAAGGTGTACTAGCAATACAAACAACCATTCAATTTTGCTTATTCCTTTTGCTTATACCACTAGTCTTTCAAGTTAACATCCTTATTGCAGAAGGAATCAAAAAATAAATACACATTTCTAAACCAGATTTAGCTTATGGCATGCTTGTTCACTCTCCCAGTGATGAAATGCGATTCATTTAACAGGTTTACAGAAAAATTTAGATACTGGATTTTCTAAATGAAAACTTTCTTTCAGAAGGCAAGGTATATACTTAAATCATGTGCTGAATTTCTTTTAAGTCATCTCCATGCTCTTCCCCATGTTTTAACTGTCATGAAACTAGGTGATGATACCTGATAGGAGATTTTAACTAATTCAAGTCATATGGAGTAAAGATAATATTCTTAAAGATCTGTGTATAAATTAAAGAAGAATGGTAAAGCATCAGGAAGTTACTGTTGCTAGTAAGTTATTTAGACTGGAGAAACATCTCTCGTAAGGGGTATGACTAATAAAGCGATTAGTATAACAACTAGTTTGATATTGTGATAGTAATCTTTATAAGGTTCTGGAAATACTTTAAAGTAAATATCAATGAATTCATTTGTATTTTGAGTTAAAGAAAAATGCAAACCATACTTCAAACTTATAGTTTCCCACATTCCTCTTCCATTTAAAAAAATTTGCACTCAACATGATATGTAATCATGTGAGGTAATGTACTGGATACTTGGTAACCACTCACCGCTATTGCCGTATAGGATTCTGGTATTAAAATGTACCATGACACTGTTACTCTGCTTTCAGCTGATTTCTCTACAAGTAAAATTATGTCATTCTACTCACCACCTGATGATGTTCTGAAAAGGTGTTACTGTGTGTCATGTATGCAGCTAGGTGTAGAGGCTAATGAACAACATTTTCCTAGAATCTCCAGTTGCTGAGTGCAGTATGCTTATCTGTTGGGGCAAGTATGTCATGCTATTCTGGTTAAATATATTATCCATTTGATTTTGATAGTATTGTATGGTCTTTTTGAGACCTGAAACAAAAGTGTGTGTTTTTGAGAGAGTTTTTTCTTAGAAGTTATCAGTTGTAATTTTAAATCTGACACCAACAATACCCTTAATTGAATGATAAAACTGATAGTGGAGATCTGTGAAAGTGAAGGGGACACAACAAACATCCAGCAGTATATGCCTTGCAGAACTTAATATCCTGAATTTTAATGCTTCTGTAAAAATGGTATGAAGATGTTGGTAATAACTGTTAAAAACACTGAATATACACTTTATTACAGGTAAAGAAGAGTGTCAGTACCTAGCTCGTTAAGTAATTTGTTAGTATCTGTCAGTGTTCTAATAATTGTCCATCTTTCTCTGAGACATTCCAGTGCTTCTCTATGTAACAGTCCCTCTCAAAGAACATTGATCCAACAGAGACATCAGTAATTAGAGTACTTTTATTACGAAAAAAGTTTAAAAATAGACATCTAAACTGGAGTCAAATAAGAGACATACCTGCAAGCTAACATATAATTCAGTCAGCAAAATTTACAAGTAAAACAATACAATTCTTCCCCTTCACACAACTCTGAATGTGCATAAATAAGGGTAATTCTTGCAAGCAATGTAATATCTTGTCAGCCTAAGTAGATTTACTATATTCACCAAACATTTTTAAGAGGCTTGGTTTTAATTACTTATTCATATAAAAGCCTTAATTTGTTCTCAGGGCATCAGAAATCAAGAGACAAGGGACATATCTTCTGCTAGGATAAAATGAATTAGTTCCACAAGTTCAGTGAAATCATGCCTATATTGACAGTAGGAATTATGACCCATCTAGTTAAAATGGGAAGCAAGGAGACTCTTTGCTATTAAAAAAAAGCGTGCTATTAACTATTCCAAATTCCCATATGCCTTTCCTTTTTACCTCCTATTACTTTACACCCTCTTAAGTCAATATCAATCCTTGCACCTCTACTATTTTTGTAGTGGTGAGCTAAAGCATGCTGCTTTACCATTTAGCACTTTGATACTATACCCAGAAAGGCTCTGAAGCATTCCAAAATCTCTGATTCCATAAAATAAATCAGAATAAAAATATGAGATAATCTACCAGATTACATTTAAAAATCTATAAATGGCACCATGCTGTTGCAGGAGCTGGTTTTTGCATTGTACTGTTTTCTGCTGTTTGTCTGTTAGGTGAGATATACGTTGCTCACTCCCTGTGATATTTAAATGCAATACATATTATTCCCCCATTGTCTACACTTTCTGATGCTGAAATTCTCATGCCAGAGCTGTGTTAGTTGTTACATCTTAAGAAACAGATGAGCTTGTTATACTAAGTGGTACATTTTGAAATGCAGTAGGTACATAGGACTTCCTAAAAAAGACAACTGTATTTTGGGTAAATAACAATACTAAACATTGCCAAGTAATAACTGTCAGATTCTTGGAATTACTTCTGGCAGCCAGGAAGTACCAAAAAGAATTCAAGTCAGCTTTGGGTTCAGAATTTGAATAATGCCAAAGTTTTGAAGAAATTTTTTTGGTTTTAATTGATGGAATTCATCATTCATGATGGGAACTATTGAAAAGCAGAGGCCAAGTTTTGGAGTTACTTGGTTAAAAAACAAACAAACCCCTTCAAACCTAATAGATAATCTTGTGGTTTTTCTTGTAGTGACACTTCTGGTAAAGTCCCTTTCATTTCATTTCAGTTGGACTATACAGAGAACAGGCCTCTTGAGTGAAGCTATTTGACTAGCTTAGGGCTGCTCTGAAAAGGAACAGCCATGAGAGTGTATTAATTGCTTCTTTGTTGGGACTGAAGTGTCTAATTTGTAAGTTACAACTCTTCTTTCTCATTGGAGTGTTTTCCTGCTAAATCTGTCAGCATCTAGGAATCAAGCTGAATATTTTTGCCATCATGGGTGCTAAAATTTTGCTGGGCAAATGTCACGCTTATTTTTCTAGTGTCCTTTGTCCTTCATGTTTTAAGTTGGCAATTCTTGTGCTTAGAGAAGTTGCCATGGAAAAAACTGGTAGTCCTTTAATAAATCTGTTGGTTTATCCTATGCAAAGAAGAAGATAATAGGTTTGACTTCCTCCCTGATATCTTGGTTTTGTGGGGAAGCAATTGTGATTTGAGCAGAAGACATCGTATCTATTCAGGAAGAAGAAAAGGACAGACCTTCTAACCACACCATGAAGGTGTGTTTTCTTATTTCAGGAGAACAACTTAAATTTCTCTGCTAATATTAATATCTAAGCAGAGAGTGATAGTAGCTTCTTTCTTCTGCATTGTTCCTTCAGCTAATAGGAAAAAGCAATCATAAATTTGTCAGAATTACAATATTAATGTACTTATATTCTGGGGCTTCTTTTTTGTTTTGTAACTTGTATCAGCTTTTATGTTCAAATACTTATTTAATATACCTTGCTTGGAGCATAACCATTGTGCCTGTAGAGCTGGATGCTCAGAATCAGCAGATCTGTTGAAGGTGAAGTTGCCAATTTAACAGACTCATTTTAAAACATGATTCTTTCCTTAAAAATAACATTTGAATACATCATGACTAGCTTCGTAGACCTTTTTCAGCTTTCAAATGTGGCAGCTCTATTTTTGCCCTCTGTCTCTTCCTAAAAATTGTGACATACATTGAAACATTAAATGAAAGCAGAAGAAAGCCAGAAACCATAATGTTCAGATGTTCTTGCTCAGTGATTTGGGTGCCTGAGAAAGGGGGAGCACCAGTGTAGCTGTTCAGTGTTTTCAGTCAAGTTAGACATGACCTCCTCCTCAGGAGAACCTTGGAAAAAGCCTGGCTTCTTCTGGCCACATTTTCCCTTTTTGACTTCACCTCATGATTTCTTCAGCTGCTGGAAGGGTCCTTGCATGACTGCTACTCCAAGTAGCCCATCATGAAGTGAGAGCTGATACAGAAATGTCATCTTATGAAACTGAAGCTCTTCGTACATAGCACCTGGTGCTGCATATGCTTGGGGCTACAGTACTGTATACCCTTCATAAGCATTTATAATTCTGACTTTGGTGCAACTTCCTTTTTTTTTAAAAAAAAAAAAAACCAAAGCTAATTCTTAAGTAGGTGTATTGGGTCTGGCTGAACTGGAATCGGTTTTCCCCTATAGCAGCCCTCACGGTGCTGTGGTTTATGCTGGGAGCTGCAGGGTGTTGATAGCACCCTGGTGTTGTGGCTGCTGCTGAGCAGTGCTTACACAGCACCAAGGTTCTTTCTGATATTTCCCCCAGTGGGACGGGGTGGGCAAGATCTTGGGAGGGGACACAGCTAGGACAGCTGACCCAAACCGACCAAAGGGATATTCCATACCATATGACGTCTGCTCAGTATAAAGCTGGGAGAAAGGAGGAAGGGGGTGGGGTCACCCTTGGTCCTCCGAGGCAACTACTACGCGTATTGGAGCCCTGCTTCCAGAGAAGGCCCGACATCGCCTCTTCATGGGAAGTAGAGAATAAATCTGTTTGCTTTTGCTTCCGCGCGCGGACTTTTGCTTTGCTTTGCTTATATTAAAACTGCTTTTGTTTCACCCACAAGGGTTAGTTTATCTTCTTTCCCCTCTTTACCCTGTTGAGAAAACAAAGGGAAGGGGGGGGGGAAGTGATAGAGTGACTTGGTGGATACCTGGCATTTAGCCAGAGTCAAACCATCACAGTCTATTCTGGCGCCCAACGTGGGGCAAAACAACGGCAGTTTTATATTAAATGTGCTGTAGCTATAGTAGTTATTAAGCAACAAGCTCTTGTGCTGGTCACGGGCTTGTTTATTGCGCTGCTTATCTTTATTTTGTTAAGCTCGGGAACATGCTGCAAGGAATCGGGAACATCATGAGTGGTTTTATTTTGCAGGCTCCCGAGGTACTTAGTCATCCTTATGTTAGTGCATTGATACTCTTTATTAATGCTGTTCGCCTGTTGTGGGTTGTGTGGAGCTCGGTATGCTCTTGGTGTAAGAGAACGCAAATTTTGAGTGAATCGGTGCCAAAATGTGCTCTGAGGCGGCCTGTTCCTGGGTGGCAGGGAGAGTGGAAGGAGTTGGGCAGATTCCTAGGACGGTTATCACCTCCTGTAGCCTGGGATCTCACCCCTGAACAGGCAAGCAACCCCACAAAATTGACACATCACCTGATAGAGGGGTGCCTTGCCTATCCCAATGAGAATCAACAACTTCTAGCACTTTACTGGGGCCTGGCCTGTGCTTATCGAGCTGCAGTTCAGCACTCTCAAAGGGCTGTGGTTGACATGGGAACTCAAACAATAACAACAACAGAGATTGCCCCAGTAGTAAAAAAGAAACAATGGACAAGGAGAACAACAGGCCCATACCCTCGATTAATAAGGGAGGAGAAAGAGGAGGAAGAAGCTGGTCCTTCAGCAAAGGTATCAGAAGAGGGAATAACAGAACTGAAACAGGAGGCAGAAACTACCCGGTCCCTGACGTCATCAGAACTGCGAGATCTGCGGAAAGACTACTGCCGCCAGCCGGGTGAGCGGATCGCTGCCTGGCTGCTGTGATGCTGGGATAATGGGGCAGATGCTCAACAGCTAGAAGGTAAGGAAGCCCAACAGCTGGGTTCCCTTGCTAGAAATCGAGGAATTGAAAGGGGAATTGGAAAGGAGACAGCAATTTGCAGTCTGTGGAGACGGCTCCTTTCAAGTGTTAAAGCAAGGTATCCTTTTAAGGAAGATCTTATGGACCACACCCCAGGGAAGTGGGCTACTGCAGATGAAGGTGTCCAGTACCTGAGAGAATTAGCAGTGATGGAAGTCATCTATGGTGATCCAGATAATGATGAAGCCCCTAAAAATCCAGAGGATGTCCCATGCACACGGGCCATGTGGAGGAAGGTGATTAAAGGTGCGCCATCCTCGTATTCTGCCGGCTTGGCCGCAATGTACTACCCAGAAATGGATGCAGGAGAAGGACTAAGATGTACGCCAACTGTGGAGGCAGTCTCTTCCTGGCTTCAGAACTTTGAAGAGAGTCTTGGTACCTCCTCATCTCTACGGGCGAGTGCCCTGGATGTTAGGAGCTCCCCAAGAAATCATTTCTCTTCTGTCCCAGTCAGGGGGAAAGGAAAGCCAAGGCGCATGACACGTGGCGAACTCTGGTTCTTCCTGCGCGACCAGGGGGAGGACATGAGGAAGTGGGATGGTCAACCCACCTTTAAGTTGGAAGCACGTGTACATGAATTGCGAGGAAAGACCCCTGCCAACAAGAAGACATCTAAGAAGGTTGCTAATGTAGCTGGTGTAAAACCACAAGGAAGTAACCAGCGATCTCCCAGATACAGAAAGACTGAGATCACCTCCCTTGATCCTGAAGAAGGAACCTCCGGCCTGGCACGGCAAGAGTCAGACAGTGAGTACTCCGACCAAGAACAGGAATAGAGGGCCCCTGCCTCCAGCCAGGAGGAGGAAAGGGATGATCGGGTGTATTGGACAGTGTGGATTCGATGGCCTGGCACATCAAATCCACAGAAGTACCAGGCTTTAATTGACACCGGGGCACAATGTACACTAATGCCGTCAAGTTATAGAGGGGCAGAACCTATCTGGATCTCAGGAGTGACAGGGGGCTGTCAAGAACTATCAGTATTGGAGGCCGAGGTTAGCTTGACTGGGGACAAGTGGGAAAAACATCCCATTGTAACTGGCCCAGAAGCCCCTTGCATCTTGGGCATTGACTATCTCAAGAGGGGATACTTCAAAGACCCAAAAGGATACCGATGGGCTTTTGGTGTGGCCAGTGTGAATACAGAAAAGGTAAAACAGTTGTCTAATCTGCCTGGCCTCTCAGAAGATCCTTTTGTTGTGGGACTGTTGCAAGTTGAAGAACAACAGGTGCCAATCGCTATGAGGACCGTGCACCGACAGCAGTATCGTACAAACCGAGACTCTCTGGCTCCCATCCAAGAATTGATTCGTCAACTGGAGAACCAAGGTGTCATCAGTAAGACACATTCGCCTTTTAATAGCCCAATATGGCCAGTGCGAAAGTCTGACGGAGGGTGGAGGTTAACAGTAGACTATCGTGGCCTGAATGAAGTGACGCCACCACTGAGTGCTGCTGTACCAGATATGTTAGAGCTCCAGTATGAACTGGAGTCAAAGGCAGCCAAGTGGTACGCCACAATTGACATTGCCACTGCATTCTTTTCAATTCCTTTGGCAGAAGAGTGCAGGCCACAGTTTGCTTTCACGTGGAGGGGTGTCCAGTATACCTGGAATCGACTGCCCCAGGGGTGGAAGCACAGCCCCACTATTTGTCATGGACTAATTCAAACTGCACTGGAAAAGGGTGATGCCCCTGAACATCTACAATACATTGATGACATCATTGTGTGGGGCAATGAGGCAGAAGAAGTGTTCAAGAAAGGACAAAGAGTAATTGAGATTCTTCTGAGAGCTGGGTTTGCCATAAAGAAAAGCAAGGTCAAGGGACCAGCACGAGAAATTCAGTTCTTGGGAATAAAATGGCAAGATGGACGCCGTCATGTGCCATTGGATGTTGTCAACAAGATAGCAACTATGTCTCCACCGACCAACAAGAAGGAAACACAAGCTTTCCTAGGATTTGTGGGATTCTGGAGGATGCATATTCCAGGTTACAGTCAGCTTGTGAGCCCTCTCTATCAAGTGACCCGAAAGAAGAACAATTTTCAGTGGGGTCCTGAGCAGCAACAAGCCTTTGAGCACATCAAACAAGAGATAGCTCGAGCGGTGGCTCTTGGGCCTGTTCGGACAGGACCAGCTGTGCAAAATATACTTTACACATCAACTGGGGAGCACGGACTCACATGGAGCCTCTGGCAGAAGATACCAGGTGAAACTCGAGGTCGACCATTAGGATTTTGGAGCCGGGGATATCGAGGATCAGAAGCCCACTACACTCCGACTGAAAAGGAGATACTGGCAGCATATGAGGGGATTCGAGCTGCTTCAGAAGTTGTTGGTACAGAAGCACAGCTCCTCTTGGCACCACGGCTGCCTGTATTACATTGGATGTTCAAAGGAAACATCCCTGCCACACACCATGCAACCAGTGCTACCTGGAGTAAATGGGTCGCGTTAATCACGCAACGGGCTCGACTGGGGAAACCCAACCATCCAGGGATCCTGGAAGAGATCATGGACTGGCCAGAAGGTAGAGATTTTGGAGTGCGGCCTGAGGAGGTGGCTCGTGCCCAAGAGGCACCGCCATATAACGAGTTACCAGAAGATGAGAGGCGTTATGCTCTCTTTACTGATGGATCCTGTCGTGTGGTAGGAAGCCATCGGAAGTGGAAAGCTGCTGTGTGGAGTCCCACAAGACAAGTCGTTGAGGCCACTGAAGGAGAAGGAGAGTCAAGTCAGTTCGCAGAAGTAAAAGCGATCCAACTTGCCCTAAAGATTGCTGAACGGGAAAAGTGGCCAGTATTATATCTCTACACGGACTCCTGGATGGTGGCTAACGCCCTGTGGGGGTGGCTACAGGAGTGGAAGAAGACCAATTGGCAGCGCAGAGGTAAACCCATCTGGGCTGCTGCATTGTGGCAGGACATCGCTGCCCGAGTGGAAAACGTGGCTCTAAAGGTGCGTCATGTAGATGCTCATGTGCCCAAAAGGCGTGCCACTGAAGAACACCAAAACAATGAGCAAGCAGACAAAGCTGCCAAAATTGAAGTAGCTCGGCTGGACCTGGACTGGGAGCGTAAGGGTGAGCTGTTTGTAGCTCGATGGGCCCATGAAACATCAGGGCATCTTGGCAGAGATGCAACGTACAGATGGGCTCGTGATCGAGGGGTGGACCTGACCATGGAGGCCATCTCACAGGTCACTCACGAATGTGAAACATGTGCTGCAATCAAGCGAGCCACACGAGTAAAGTCTCCCTGGAACAGAGGGCGATGGCTGAGTTTTCAATACGGTGAGGCCTGGCAGATTGACTATATTGGACCACTGCCACGAACACGCCAAGGCAAGCGCTACATACTCACCATGGTAGAAGCAACTACGGGTTGGCTAGAAACGTACCCTGTAAATCATGCCACTGCCCGAAATACCATCTTGGGTCTTGAAAGGCAAATTTTATGGCGACATGGTACTCCTGAAAGAATCGAGTCAGACAACGGGACCCATTTTCGAAATAATCTTATAAACTCCTGGGCAAAGAAACACGGCATTGAGTGGGTGTATCACATCCCTTATTACCCACAAGCGTCTGGAAAGATTGAAAGATATAACGGACTGTTGAAGACTATGTTGAAAGCATTGGACAATGGGGGATGGAAGCATTGGGATATAAATTTAGCAGAAGCCACTTGGCTAATTAATACCAGAGGATCTGTTAACCGTCCTGGGCCTGCCCAAACAAACCCCCTTCATACTGTGGGAGGAGATAAGGTCCCTGTAGTACACACAGGGAGGTGGCTGGGGAAGGCAGTGTGGATTGCTCCTCCCTTGGGAAAAGGCAAGCCCACTCGTGGGATTGTCTTTGCTCAGGGACCTGGATGTACTTGGTGGGTAATGCGGGAGGATGGGACTACTCAGTGTGTGCCTCAAGAACATTTAACCTTGTGGGGAAAGTAATCTGTGGGATGAGTTGTATGTTGCAGGAAGTGATGGAGGAAGTAGGAACGATGAAGAGTGAACCAGACACGTGCAATGACAACCCAAACCTAGCCGGTGCTGGAGTCCAACGGTCAAGCATACTTCTGTCCTGAGCATCTATCTTGACAGATGGAAGCCAAGACACTGAACATCTGAAGAAGTGAAGAAAGCTTATGGAATAGATAAATGAATATTATGTGGGACCTGGGCATAACGTAAATGGTATGGAATAAGGGGTGGAGACTGTATTGGGTCTGGCTGAACTGGAATCGGTTTTCCCCTATAGCAGCCCTCACGGTGCTGTGGTTTATGCTGGGAGCTGCAGGGTGTTGATAGCACCCTGGTGTTGTGGCTGCTGCTGAGCAGTGCTTACACAGCACCAAGGTTCTTTCTGATATTTCCCCCAGTGGGACGGGGTGGGCAAGATCTTGGGAGGGGACACAGCTAGGACAGCTGACCCAAACCGACCAAAGGGATATTCCATACCATATGACGTCTGCTCAGTATAAAGCTGGGAGAAAGGAGGAAGGGGGTGGGGTCACCCTTGGTCCTCCGAGGCAACTACTACGCGTATTGGAGCCCTGCTTCCAGAGAAGGCCCGACATCGCCTCTTCATGGGAAGTAGAGAATAAATCTGTTTGCTTTTGCTTCCGCGCGCGGACTTTTGCTTTGCTTTGCTTATATTAAAACTGCTTTTGTTTCACCCACAAGGGTTAGTTTATCTTCTTTCCCCTCTTTACCCTGTTGAGAAAACAAAGGGAAGGGGGGGGGGAAGTGATAGAGCGACTTGGTGGATACCTGGCATTTAGCCAGAGTCAAACCATCACAGTAGGTGTTATGGGAGGAGATACAAGGAAGTAAGTTTAGAAGGCTAAGGAAACATCAGTAAGAAGTGACTTCTGTAAACCCATATACAAATGATCAAAGTTTTAAAAGTAGTCTCTTAAATTAATAGGTGTCCTATGAGCATCTAAATGTAGAACACAGGAAGTTAGTCTGACTCCTGTAATTATCATGAGATAAAAGGACAATATTCTTTTAAATTTGCTTACTCCTACTGTTGGTAATACAGAGCTTTTAACTAGTAGTTTTCTTTATGGTTTCAAATGCAGGGAAGCTTCACTAACACATTTGTTCATTGACTGTTTCGATTAAGAAGTGTGACAATGTTCAGAACAGTCTTAGTTTAAACACTGTGGTTTATTTTTTTTTTACTGTTTTCCATTTCTGAGTGTTCAAACTATTACTTTTTTCTACATTCCAAACTTGGAACCCCAAAGTGCTTATCCAAACCCATGAAAATGATCATTTCGCCTGAATTTATTGCAAGGATAATATTTTTTTTTAACCCCTTTTGTCTTCACATGAGTGCAGAACTGTTCTGAAGTTTTCTACAGTAACACTTCTGTAGCCCTATAGAATATGCCCTTTATGGACAGTAATGTGTAAAGGTAAATAAAAAGGCAAAGACACAGGTATTCATGAAACTACTAAGTTCCATTTCTCAGGTTTTCTTACATTAAAATATCGTTCTCCGTATTTCACTACTGTAGTTTTTTTTTTTTTTTTCACATGCAACAAACTTTCAGCGATTCCTTCATTTTAGTGTCAAAGTAATGGTATTGGAAAGAACAGTAAAGCTAATTTGTGGGTAACGTTGCAACAAAAACTCACAATAAAGAGGTAAATACTGTGTTTTGCCACTTTCTAAAATACCACTTAGACCTTTCCTGTCACTTCTGTGCTGTGTCAGTTGAGGATAACTTGCATTTCAATCACTGGTGTTAAGGAAGATGCTAAGAAGAAGGAATTTAATGATTATCAGTACAGGTTCTAGTTTGGGTAACAAAAACCAATAAAGTTTATTAGCAGGTGATATCACAAAAATCCATCTTCTAGTGTGAAATCAGTCATAAATTCAGGATTCTTGTGGAATAAAAGGGTATCGGGTCAGCAATGGTATATTTTACATGACACATCTCAGAAGACAGCTGTGATTCCTGTGTGTGAGTAGAATTCATAATTATGCTGTATCTGAGCCTCTACACAGCATACAGTGCTAATGAGACATTCTCTATTGTGCAATGCAGAGGATAAGGCCTGGATGAAGTAGGTATGTTGGGGGATTCCCTGCTAATCCAGATCCATATATAGTTAATTTGATTCAATTTTAGTTTTGTCAGGTGCCAAACAAGTACACACAACATGTGAGAATCCATACATTTTACTTTGGCAGTGGGAGATAGGAGGTTTGTGTATGGTTTTTTTTGTAAATCTCCCCTTTTTGGGTGTATGTATGTATGTATGTGAAGGTGATTACAGTGCTGCTGCACACCTTTGTTTGAAGAACCAAATGAAATCATGTGCTACATACACACATGTGTTAGTGATATACTTCCTGCAAGTAGACTGGCTAGAGAGTAATCCAGCTGTTAGGCTGTCTGCTACCTTGAACTTAACTCTTTTCCTTCTATGTGCTTGAGCCTTGCATTTTACTTCCACATCCAAGTGTTTCTTAAAATGTCAAGAATCTTTGAATTCAAGATTGAAGTTTTCATTCTTATGGGAATCTGGATATGAATCTGAGTATAAAAGTCTTCAGTCTGTTCAGGAAAGAGTGTATGTTACAGATACTATTTAGGTAATGCCTTATGTTTCAGAGATAATATTATGTCTTCCAGCAATAATCTAATTTTCATTTTTTGGCTTCTCAGTATATATAATCAATATTGTGTGATGGATATTTTTGGCTTTGCTCCACAAGGAGAAGATGTTAATGAAACAAAGCATGGTTTTGTAGCACTTTTGTGCAGCTTGAGCTTTAGAGTGATTTCTAGGTAGTTATTTCAACCTGTAAACCTCAAGTGCATGTTGTTAAGTTTAACAAGTGTATAAATCCATGGCCAATTCTTGCATTATTACTGTATGAAGAATATTCTTGTAGTTCTCAGTGTCAAGTAAAATGGAAATAGTAATCACTTTTAGTCAAGAAAATTTGTATGGCTTTTATTTAAAATCGACTTGAAAACAACAATATATGGCCTATGAATATGTTACGTATTCATTTGTGTGCATATACATGGGCTGTATGTTTATTAATGACCAAGCAAGTTCAGCTGAATGTCTGTGGAGTAACTGACTTCTCATTTCAGTGTATTTTTGTGAATACATTTTCATCATTTTCTTTGTTAAGCTCTGCTGTCTGAAAGAGTTAAGTATGTTATGGATGTGTTTGGGCCATAAAGGTGTCACAGCAAATGCAGGGTTAATTACTTACATTTAAGTGTGATATAGCAGCGCTTACTCCATTCTTCAGTCTTTTCTCATGGCATACAACTCCAGACATAGGCCATTTGGCTCTTTTTCCCCACAGTTTTTCTTAATATATTTCACTGTAACTGATATATTTAACAGACAGTTGTAGAAGAAACAGGTTTTCAATCGCTGAGACTTTTCTGTCTGTGTTTCTAAGGATTTCTGTTACTGTACAGATACCTAAATACCATGTGATACTTCAGACATGAACTAATTTTTTCGTTTTACCACAGTTCTCTTTTTAGTGATATAGCATTGTAGTACATGTTCCTGGTGAAAATCTGCTATCACACTGAAAGCTTGTGTTTGGGAAGCTCTGCATTTTTACTATGAATATTTTCTATACATATATTTGCCTTTCAGTATCATGATTATACAGGAATGCTACGTAAATTTAGTGACCCTGTAAATTTACTGATTACTTAAATCATATAATTAATGCCTGATAGTAAGTTTAGACTAACTACCCTGTTGAAATGGCTATGCTGAGGTTTTGGATGTGGTCTAGGCTGTTGTCATGGGAAGAACAGGGACTACATCATTAATTAGAGGTATCATGCATATTATGATACTACCAGTCCCAGATTATGAATGTTTCCCACTCAGGTTTTTTGCTAACCTTCTCGCCAAAATGTTCCAATCTTTGTCTCATTAGACCAGTTTCTGAACACTTCTACCACAGATAGTGCTTAGAAATAAAGGAGCAGATAGTGACTAAATATTTGCTAGTTCAGTGCAAGAGGAAAAAGAAGGAGCTAGAGCTCTTGAGTAAACAAAAATCATATAGAAAAAATAGCCATAAGCTTGTTAAAGAATACACTTACAGTGAATTTTTATGCCAAAACAAACAAAAGAACTTCTGTAAACCATTATTTTTCAAAATTATTTTTGCTGGGACAAGCTGCTGAAAACAGTGAATAGCTTCAGCTCAGGAGAAGGTTTACAAACCTTTATATAATATGATGTATATTCTCAGTGCTCGTATTTGCAGCTGTGTTCAAGTCAATGCTTCACTGCTATGTGTGACTTCTAATTACAACCTGTTCTTGTATTCTGTGTTACTAGTAGAAAGTTCGTCCTGTTCAGCTTTGACTGCAGCCTGCTCACTTGCAGGTTGATTAACATGGAGGCAATACTGAAGTTTTTTTAGAATGAATGGAAGATGGCAGCATGCTGCAGAAAATTGTGTTTTACAGTCAAATTTTAATCAATCATATAGTTGCAAGGTATCAATGCAGTGTGTGAGAATAGGACACAGTATGTTACAGTTTTCAATAATTTTTATTCTTCCTGCTGGATTTGATATATAAATGGCACTTTTTTTTTAAAAAAAAAACCAAAACAAAACAAACAAAAACAAAACAAAAAAACCCCCAAACAAAACAGTAGTAAGGTTCCATTTGTTGTGTACAAACTCCTAGGCACATAATAGTGAAACTTGAGGTGCAGAGTCCCCCTTACCTCCTCATCATTGTTGTTGATATATCCAACATTCTATGTCTTAAAATGAGCTAGAATTAAAGAATATAACACAGCAAGGGGATTGCATTGCCTCTTTCAAAGTTGTTCAGTTAATAGGCTTCTTAATTTCTTTTAAAAGAAAATAAGCATATGTTTACATGTGTCTCTGTGTATGAGGATTTCTTGAAAGAGTCCTGAGAATTTATGGGAGATCACTGACATCTGTTAACAAAATAAGCTTAAAAATTCAAACAGTGAATGAAGTTGTGGCATAGCATAAAGATGCATTCGAGGTTAAGAGAAAAGCTCTGAAATGGGTAGTAAAAGCTGTTTACATATAGTCAGGTCTATATGCCAAAGTGCAGTAAGTAGTTTTATTAGCTCTGAAACATACAAGAAAGATGATGACAGACTTTTTAGCAGGGCCTGTTGCAATAGGACAAGGGGTAATGGTTTTAAACTAAAAGAAAGTTGATTTAGACTAAATAGAAGAAATTTTTTACAATGAGGATGGTGAAACACTGGAACATGTTGCCCAGAGAGGTGGTAGATGCCCAATCCCTGGAAACATTCAAGGTCAGGTTGGATGGGACTTTGAGCAGCCTAATCTAGTTGAAGATGTCCCTGCTCATTGCAAGTGGTTGAACTAGATGACCTTCAAAGGTCCTTTCCAACCCAACTATTCTGTGATTCTATGATACCTTTCTATAAAATTGTCTTGAACTCATCTGGAATTAGAAATTATCTAGTACTAGCAGTTTAGTGTAAGTGTTGTAATTCATCACTAGCTCAAACTCATGAACTTGTATGGAAACACTTCTGACATAACTGTTCCATAACTGCTTTAATCCCTGATGAAGAATGTGCTGATTTTAACTCATATATTTTAGCAGGTGTTTTATATTTTCCAACTTTGTAGATAAAAAATTAATACTCAATATTGACACTTCTAATTTAATGAGTATTATAATCCTTTCTTGAAGGAAGTAGCCTCTAAGAAAATGAGAAGTGACAATGAGGGTAATACTTTTATAACTTAGTCAACTACAATTAATTTAGTAATGTTTATTTCCTTAGCAGAGCCAGAAATCTGTGTAGAGCTTGTCTTACATTCATGTTCTAAACCAGCAATCTTGGCAGTGTACTGCTAACAGCACCTAGTTACTACTTTGAATACAGAGCCTTTCAAAGTGCAGATGTATTTACCACGCTATTTGTAACTTCAGCACTGCTGCTAATCCATATTTATATAACTGAATTTTTAAAAGATCAAATGTTAAGAGGTGATCAGCATTTGGAAAGCAAAATGCCTTACCTTCCTCTAATACTGCAATCAGGTGTCTAATGTGAGACACTAAAGGTTGAAAAATATTATTAATATTCCACATAGCTGTCCATAAATAATACCACTCTTACTGTGTGCATTTGGATTGCTCATTACTTTATGAAGTTATACATGAAAAATGTGAACATGCGGTGTGTTAAGAATTTGTACTGGTTATGCTGTATACCTTTCAAAAATACAGTATTTGGTATTAAGTATTCTACTGGTGAAAGAGTAATGACATGCAAGGTAAGTAGACCTTATATTTGTTATGCCTATGACAATTTTTTCCAGGATTTAGGTGAGATTACATTTATATGCTGGTTTGAAACTACATATTCTTTTAAGATTTAGGCACTGATACTGTTGGCAGATCAGAAGGGAGCTATCAAAAGACATGGAATCATATTAAAACTATAAGGCCTATGTTATATGTGCACACTTTGCATATGGTGTACAGCTTTTAAACAAGGTAGTGTTGCTACATAGTTGCTTCTCAGAGTTGGACACAGAGCAGGATTTGCAATGCCAGTCATGTGCATATATGTATGACTACTGAAAAAAATTCTGCTGTACAAGAATCCTTCATTATGTTGTGCAGTCTGCCTTTAAAATAGGTATTTTCAAGAGCAGCAGTTATTCAGTGAATTTGATTGGTCGATTTTAAGTCTTTGGCTTGATCTTTTTATTTTTAAATTTTATGCAACACCAGACTTTTGACCATTCCAGACTACAGGTTCATCCATTAAGATTTTTAGAAACAATTTTCAAAGCCAGTATTGAAATCAGTGTAAGTTTTTCTTGTGCCCTATCTACCAGTTTCTAAAAGATAGTACTCTTAGCTGCCTGTATTATATGGAGATGGTTTATGGAATAGATGTATAAAGATACTGAAGAATGTAAGTCTGTTTCCTAAGAAAGCTTACATCTGCCCACATGTCATCAGAAACTTGGACAGCTTTATCTCCTGAAAATATATAGGCTTTATGGTCTTCAGAAAATTTATTTCTAAAGAAGATAGGACTACTTCTTTAGCTGATAATTACAGAATGAAAGTTTATGTTCTGAGCACTTATCGTTCAGGACTAGGCCATCAGTTGGTGTTAATTAGTATTGCCCTGCTGACTTCAGTAATTGCTATATGACATTGGAGATACAGACATTAGAAGATGCTGGGGGATACGCTTAAGTACAAAGTTTACTGTACCAGAAAAGTATTACAGAACGAATAGAATACTATTTATATTAGCAATATAATAACATGCAAATGTTTTGATGGACCTAGTTCTGACATTGCTTCTTAGCATCCGTCACCTCAACAGAGCAGAGAAAATGTTGTGTCAGGACACTTATTTGGGGCATACCGGCTACAGGCTAATTCACTGAGGTTGTTGTGGAGGTAATTTGTTTCAGTTGAATCATACTGGTCACTGAAATCACAATTTCTGAATTGCATTTCGTTACCTGCATTCAGTGCTGCCCATGGAAAATGCTGCCTCTGTGTGGTTACATATATATGTATTTATATAACTGAGTTAAAAAACCACTGAACACAAAGGCCTGATGAGACCTTTTTCAAGCCTAGGAAAAAAAGCTACTGAAAAATCAAACAAGGTTTGAAAATGAGACATCAAGGGAAAGATTAATATTTTTTTTCAAAAATTTCATTTCTAAATTAAATGAAAATACTAAATTTAAAAACTTCTCATCAGCTGCAGTGAGACTACCAAAAAACAAAATAACAGAAATGTATTTAATGTGTGGTAAAGTTGATTTGAAATCATACTTAAATACTGTATTGTAAAAAACCTGCAATGACTAACCTGTATAAATTATACCTTAATTGGCTAACATAGCTTCCTTTAAGAGTGTGAGCTGTTGATAACATGATGACAAATGAATACAAATGGTGTAGAAAGCATACTGTTATGAGTAAGTGGTACTCTAGTCGTTAATGCATTTTAAAGCATGATGACATGGTTTTCAAATGTCCAAGGAACTTTTTTTTATTCTCACAGCATTATGTACATTTAGCATTTTAAAAAAATTTGTGTTATGAGTGTCCAAGTTGAGTATAATGCTATATGTTATCAGACCTATTATCACTGGTACTTTTTTCTCACATTAAATTGAAATGGGTTTGCATATTCATTTTCAGCTTTCCCTTCATGCACACATCTTTCTGAGTTAATGTTTCATATTTATTTTTGTTTTTCCATTAATTTCTTCCTCTTCAGGTGCAATCTAGCTCCTGTGGTGGAGTTTGCTGCAGATGTGGGAACTAAATCTGATTTTATTACCATGAACCCATCAGTTGTACAAAGAGCATTTGGAGGCTTTCGGAATGAGAGTGACAGAGAAAAATTTGTGCATAGGCTATCCATGCTGACTGACAGTGTCCTTTGGATCCCTGCTTTCATGGTCAAAGGTGGAGAGAAGCATGTGGAGTGGGTTAATACATTAATCCTTAAGAATAAATTGAAAGTGCGAACTGCCTATCCATCACTGAGACTTATTCATGCTGTCAGAGGGTAAGTGTCTGGAAAACACTGGTCTGTCCTTGGCATAATGAAGCTCATAACTAGAATTCCTAGCAGGCATCAAAAAGCTTAAGTAAAATGTTAAAAGGAGTATGATATTTCCATTATTGTTATAATGAATTGCATTTGTGATAAAATAAGTTTGGTAATAAATGTCACTCATTTAGCCTACTCTAATGTGAACAACTGCATTAGCACAATAACTTTTCACTTTCAATTTTATATACAAAAATTATTTATGATCATTATAGTGAAAGATTGATGAAAAAATAGTCTGAATTCAAATGATACCTGTGAGTCATCAAATAAGAGGACAGTGAAAGTGCTACATGTCTTCTTTTGGGCAAGACTGTGGAGATAAAAAATAGAAGTTAAATAGCATAGGGGTTGAGGTAACAACCATGTAAATAATGAAGTCTGGAAGGTCTGAAAATAATGAGTTCCTTCTTAAAACATCTAGGACTTTGTAGCAATCTTTCCCCTTTTGAATTTGTTCAGATGCTTGGCCAATTCAAAAACACTTATCAGAATCACTGTAAACATGAATATAATTAGTCATTAAAAAAAAAAATGCATCCATGCTTTGTACAGAGACTTTTTTTTTTTTAACAGCATGATTAAACAGGACTGTCAGATGAAGGCTCCAATGTCATTGTCACTGCAAGTGAGAGTATATAGGGCTATGCATGAAAACTGTTCAGAAGATGGTAGTGCAACATTTATTTGTGCCCTGAATTATGACAGTATGACAATATTGAGTTCCTTGAACTGTGCTGTCTGTAGGGTTTTGGGAGATGTCTTAAATTATTGGTATTGTCTTTCACACCAGTTACTGATTATGTATCTGCCTACAAATTTGTTACTGTTACAGCAGCAGGGATAAGATCAGAGGGGATGTTTGAATTGTTACTCCAATCTAGTATGACAGTATGAGAATAAAGTTTAGAAATGTGTTGTTCTTCACAATATTATGACTTTTGAATATGCTTTTCTCCTTCTGCTATGTGTCTTCATGTGGTACATGATATTCTGCGATATTCTTCACGTGGTATGCTTCTGGCACTGGAAAAAAAAATCAATCCTTTTGGAATGTTCCAAAACCTTTGGAAATAATTTTTTTACTGAGTTGCTCAGTTTCCATAGCTGTTTCATTATACAGTAACAATCTAGCTATTTATGGGCCTTGATTATGTTGAATTTTCAAGTATTCAAAATGCCTTTAACACATGAATAGGTGTAGTGGGTTTTGTGTGTGTATATAAATTAAATAAATAAGATTACTTCCAGTTTACAAACAGCTGTTCTCATTTCCACCTGCTAAATCTGAGCAAAACTAACAAATGTGAATGGTAATTCAGACTGTGCAGCCTTTTCGGTTGATCAACTTGAGAGGGCTGTGTCTTAAAAAAAGAATTAGCACCTACATTGGCTCTGAAAGAAAGGCAGATAAAGCTCAGCCATCAGAATTGGTGTTGAAGATTTAGACTATACTGTATTTCAGGTTATACCTAGCAGTATTGTCTGTTATGACTGCACAAATTTATCAGGTTGTGGCATCTGTGTGCTAAACCTTGAGTCCTCCACTTCAAATGATTAATCATCTCACTTTCCCTTTTTTGTTCTTGTGAGAAGTAAATATCATCATGTATTCTTTACTGTTCTTTTTTGTAAGCTGAATAAGAACAAAACAAAGTTAAATTTATCTTTGGTCTAAGTCTTGAATTTATGAAGTGAGGTGCATGAGGTGAATATGTCTTAGTGAGTTAAGTTTGGAAGTCATACTGTTAGCAGTAATACATGTGGAACAAGCATTCTTCAGATTTCTCAGACGGTTGTCTTAAAACACCAGCCCATAATGATGAGGTTTGTATTGCAGCAAAGTTAAATCTAGGGAAAGAGTATAATCTTTTTAGAGGCTGAATTACATCTATCTAAGTTCTGTTAGTTTCATATGTCAAATGGAATATACCATGGTAGTATGAGAAATTAATAAGCAATAACTGTTCTTAAATTAAAACGTGCCTGAGCTAAAAATTACTATTTTCTAGAAATAAAGTACTCGAAAAATAAAGTAAAATATAAAGCTCCATAACCTGATTATCAATTCAGTCCATTTTGGTGGTAAGACTTGTGAAAGTTAAGCAAGTTACAGATCCTAACTTGAGTTTGAAAGTAATGAACATCTAAGTCTGTCGCCATTTAAAACAATGTGTGCAACTTATGTACTTACTTTTAAGGAAATTCTTCATAATACTGTATTCTATCTATTGTGCTCGTTTATTTCAAATTCAGTGTAAACTGATGATTTATGAGCCTCTGAAGAGACACTACCTAAAAGGAAGTCCTACAAAGCACTCCTTGTTTTATGAATCTGAACTATTTTTGTGTGTTTATTTTGACATATCTGTTGGTTTTGCAAGCTCTCTGCTTGCAAGTTTTAAGTCTTTGTGACCATGTTAATAGTGAGGTACCGTAGTGGAGGCCTGTGGTGCTGTAAAACATGAAGGATAAAATATGTGAAGATAGCTGTTAAATGTGGAACAAAATGAAGAAATTGTCCCGTAAAACCTCCATGTTAAAACACACAGTAAGATCTGTACAGAGCAACTAATCCCTTTAATTGAGTGCCTAAGCAGATATGCAAGACCGATGAAATGCAAGGAATATACTATGTCTTTTAACCTCATAAGCCTAATAGGGAGATGAATTTCGATTTATTGATGAAAGGATGATGAGGAAAGCTGAACTGCAAGAAAAAGATTTTGTAGCCTGTCTTAGGTTATGCAAGAAAACTACTTGCATCTGCAACCTTTCTTTTGTAGACTTTTGAGCATTCTCAGATATTTGTATCTTTGTTCTCAAATGTAGCTCACTTATTTTCATTAAAGGCAACAAAAGTTCAGAGCAGACTCAAGGGAGTGTAGCATTTGCAGTCACTGTCCCATATTAATATTTTTAACATCTCCATAGTTCCCTTAATGTCCATACAAGTAAGCATTCACTACTTCTGTTTCCATTTCTTGTCTTGATAATTCCAAAGCATTCTGGCTTTACTTTTTATTTGAGTATGCACATTTTTCATTAAATAATAACATGAAGGTAGGTAGAGCTGTTTTAAATTAGACCTTAATTATAAGAGAATCAATCAAGAATTCTTTTATGTGGGTCTTAGGTTGTTTTTTTTCTATCTTAAAACCTTCCCACATTCATAACTTAAACACGATGAGATTTTTTTTATACTATTCCAGAGACATATCAGGAGGGTATACTGAAGAACTGTCCCCAACTTGAAAGCATGTTCTTACAGAGATTAATAAAAGGTGCAATTTTATGTTTTATTAAGCTGTTCTGGAAGACTTAGGCATCCATGCTGGTTTTTTTCTGTACCACAGATACACCTGTAGATGTGGTATATCACAGGGCTATACCATAATTCATATCACTCAGCTGGTTGAAATGAGGCTTTTATTTGAAACTTTTATGTACTGCAACTACACATCTTCAAAATAATATAAAAAAATAAAACACTCAGCCACCACAGGCATGAAAACTGCCTAAAAAGAGAAGATGCCTATCCTAAAAAGTTAGAATTATAAAGTCTTTTTTGTCTTTTTTTTTCTTTTTTTTCTTTTTTTTCTTTTTTTTCTTTTTTTAAGAACAACAACAAATAAATTCCCAGGTAAACTTGGGAGTTCTTTGATTTAATATGCCTAAAATCTTATTAAAACTATGTAAATGTAGTGTATTATGGGCTAAATAATTTGGTAACTAAATCATGAATAAAGTAAAATTAATAATTTCAACCTGACATATTAAGTACTAATAGAGGTGTTTAATGCTGAAAGGTGCAGGCTGATGGTCTGGAAAGTATTGTCTCTGTTCTTCTTTTGTGCATATCGAACTGCCAAATTGTTCAGACAAATTAGGGTTTTCCTTCATCAGTCTTTAAAGCGTTAAGACATAGGCAGTTTATAAAGACAGAACATAAACTTTCTTAGACTTGTTCTGTTCTAGTGAAGCCAAATTTTACATTCCTATGTACTGTTGTTCTATATAATATCAAGGCAGTTTTGCTGCAGTCACATACAGCACTGAAATTCTCTCTCCTATTTTTCCTTCTCTTAATAGAAGAAACTTTTTGAGCAGCACATAGTATTTGGGAGTTGTTCTTGATTAGATAGAATAATGACTGCATTCTGAGATCATTGTGAAAAACTTTATTTTCTCCTGTCCATTTTGGTAATAAAAAAGGTAATGTGGTATTGTAAAAAGAAATTACTTTTTGCAGATTTTAAGCCTTATAAACTTCTGTGAGTGATAGCCACTCCTCTAAAATATCAGAGGAATTCAAAGTTTTAAAAACAGATTATGTAAATACCAAGTCCAACGTGATAACTATTTTATTAATCAGTAGCGTATCTTAAATGGCTGTTGGATTCAGATTTTTTACTTCAGTAGATCTAGATCAAGTGGCTTCATGTGACAATTTATTTTCTTTATTTTTCTTTTGTACGTCAAGTTAGAATATTGGATTTGGAAAGTGGTTTGGGGGCAGTTGCATGATTTTTTCACAAAGTGTTTCTAAAAGCTGTTTTATAGAACATTTAAATGTAATTGTGTACATATTATTGAGAAAATAATTGAGGTAATCAATATGTAACAGAGTTCAAGATGGAACTAGAATCTATAAATCAAGAGTTTAACTGATTAAAAGGATTTCTTTGTTCTCTAATGCCACTGCCAGGAAGGTTAATTATTAAATACTTATAGTGAACAAATCACCAAACTTTTTTTAAATTTAATGTAACAACAAATTTCAAAACCTTTGATTTATTAAGAGGCATGAGATTGAATTCTGAGCTCTTTAATTAAAATTACTTTTAATAATATTTTTCCAAGTGAGATGATTTTCTTTGAGGTGTGGACAGTGTTGGTTATGGGGTCTGGGCTCAGTAGCAGAGCTCTAATGGAATATGCATTAAACAGTAGGCAAACAAGAACTGAGCCTGCTAGGATTAGCGTCCAGATTTTTTACTTCAATGGTCCATTGTGGCAGACAACCAAACATGAAAGTAGGATTAGCAGATGCTTTCTGCTATGGATACTGCCTTGTGGTTCCCTGGTGGGAGTAGAGAGGGCTCCTGAGACTAAGCGTGTCATTGGCACATTAGGAGGCCAGAGTTAACTCCCAGAGCCTTTCACAGCTCTTCTGCTTCTGTTGGTGAATATCTGAAGGTGTCTGCTGGAGAGAGAGAACACCACGCTCAGGCACACCCTGCCAAGCAATAGAATCTTTTACAATATGGTAGTTTTCTGAGCAGCTTTTTTTTTTTTTTTTTTTTTTATACTTCCTCTCTCAACTCTACAAGCAAAGTTCTCATGCTCATCTTCATGTGTAGAATGTTTTCTTGGCTTTTCTTTCGTATTGGAGCCATTCCATAAACTGTTAGTCACTCAGCAGCACTGAAATTCCATAAACTGTTAGTCACTCAGCAGCACTGAAATTGCTTCACATAAGATTCCTTCCCATCTTTTGGGTTTGGAACAGTCGCATGGACATCCTGTGGGATTTGCCTGTGCTCAGCTTATTTCCTCCTTGATACTGCCTGTGAAAGAGCAGTAGTAGAGTTGATCCTGCATTAAACATGGCAGAATTCCCACTGATACCTCTGGATTGTGTGTGTCAAGACTATGATGTGTCTGTTTATGGTCACTTTTCAGTGCAGAGTCTTTTTTCTTTTGTAAGTTAAAGCAAACAGCTGTTGTTTGAATGCAGTGACCTTTTACACAACTTCACCATGGCTCCAGAGCCCTTTGCTGTGGGACTTACAGAAAAAATGAGAAACTCAGACATGCAGAAATCAAGTAGTTCTCCAGTGTCCCTGTATTAATAAAGAAACAATTGCTGGGAGAAATCTGTATTATAAACACTTCTGTTTCTTTTCTAACTGCTAACAGACTTCACTTTTTTCTTTACTGCAAAAAATATTTTTTTAAGAAGAGACATTTTTAAGTACATGGATGAATAAATAATAATTGCAAGAAAACAAGATCTAAAAAAACCCATTAAGCTAAGAATACGATGCTGTACTTAATATAAAATCACCATGTCTTTTGCATCATGTCATATAAATATTCAAAATATTAGGAAAAAAAATTCACATATTTCCCTACTTTTCAGTGGAGTACAACCGTGTTTCTTGTATATGTGGATGTTAAAATAGAAGTTCTATATTACAATACCCTTGTGCCCTATGTAACATATCAGTAAAGCTGGCTTTGTTTGATAAGTTATGCAAACAAGTGGGATGCCAGTTAGTTTGGATTTTCAGAACTTAAATCTATGGTGTGAAAATATTCTTTGGATCCCGGGATCCTGTCCTAATAGGAGAGCAGGAAGTGATGCTTCCATTCCTGCAGTGGAGACACTCTTGGGTTGTTCTTTCAGTCTAGCAGCTAATTAACAGGGCTGCAGGGCCCATGCACCTCATGAGGGTTCCTTCTTGTCTGGTTCAAAGTTTCTCAGGATAAGATTTTGTTTCCTTTGCACAAGATCTCGTATTTTATTGTGAAGGAAGATGTAGCAAGATCTGTCAAGAGAAATGTCACTTTTTGAGAAAAAGGAGAACTTTTTCAATGGGGCAAAGAGTTGAAGTAGAGGAGAACACAATGGGAAAACTGTGAATGTGCACTAAACTGTTTACTTTTTATGCTTTTCATTGCCTGGTGCATTCTGCAAAGTAGACCATGAAAAGCCTGACTATGATTGTAGGGAACCATTATTCTTATTTTTATATATCTTTTGATAATAGAATTCTGTGAGTTTTTGATTGGGGGGTGAGGGTTTGTCTCTTTTGCTGTGACAACTGCTTTTTCCCTGTTTATTTGCAACATATATACTTAAGACTTGTAAAACTCTTCTAAGGTTGAATTTCAGGTTTCATGTACAGGAGAGCAACAGAATAGGTCATAAGACAAATAATCATGAAATTACCCATTTTCAAGTTTTCCTGCTTAGTTTATCTACGAAAAGCAACAGCACTGTAGCTAATGCTAATGACAGCCCATCTGAAGTGCATGTATACCAATGCACACAGCATGGGTAACAAACAGAAGGAGCTTGAATCCGTGATGAAACAGGAAGATTATGATGTAGTGGCTATTATGAAACATGGTGGGATGTATCCCATGACTGGAGCACACCAGTTGATGGCTACAAGTTCATTAGGAGAAATAGACAAGGAAGGAGAGATGGTGGGGTGATGCTGTATGTTAGGGACTGTTATGATTGCTTCAAGCGCAAGTGTAATGAAAACAGGGTAGAATGTCTTTGTGTTAGAATCAGGGGGAAGGCCGACAGGGCAGATGTTGTAGTAGGAGTCTACTACAGGCCACCCAACCAGAACAGAGAGGTGAATGAAATATTCTATAGACACTTAGGAGAAATCTCATGATTACTTGCCCTTGTTCTTGTGGGAGACTTTAACATCCCAGACATCTGCTGGAAATATAACACAGCAGAGTGGGACCAATCCCGGAGATTCCTGGGATGTGTGGGAAACAACTTCCTGATGCAGCTGGTGAGAGAACTGACCAGAGAAGGTGCCCTGCTGGATCTCCTCTTTGTGAACAGAGAAGGACTGGTGGAGGATGTGGCGGTTGGAGGTCGACTAGGGCAGAGCGATCATGAAATAATAGTGTTCTCTGTGCTTAGAGAGGCCAGGAGACATGGCAGATGTGCTTGGCAGGTTGTCTTGGGAGATGGTCCTGAAGGGTATAGGGGTCCAGGAAGGCTGGGCACTCTTTAAGAGGAAGTCTTAATGGCTAAGGAGCAGGCAGTCCCCAGTAGCTGTAAGACAAGCTGGCTCCAGAGCAGACCACCCTGGCTAAACAGGGAGCTTTGGCTGCAACTCAGGGAGAAAAGGACAGTTTACAGCTTTTGGAAGAAGGGGCTAGCCACACACAGTGATTACAGAGATGCTGTGAGGCTATGCAGGATGGAAATCTGGTCTAAAGCCCAGCTAGAAATTAATCTGGCTTCAGCAAGTCAAGGATAACAAGAAATGTTTCTGTAAGTATGTCAACAGCAAAGAAACACCAGGGAGAGCCTCCATCCCCTGCTTGATGCAGGAGAAAACATGAAAACAAGTGATGAGGAGGAAAAGGCTGAGGTGCATAATGCCTTCTTCGACTCAGTCTTTAATAACAAGACTAGTTGTACTGAGGGAATCCAGCCTCCTCAGCCAGAAGACAGAGACTGTCCCACAGTCCAGCAGGACATAGTCAGTGATCTACTGCATCACATGGATATACACAAGTCTGTGGGACTGGGTGGGATATACCTGAGGGTGCTGAAGGAGCTGGCTGGGTGCTCCCAAGCCGCTTTCCATCATTTACCAGCAGTTCTGGCTGACTGGGGAGGTCTCGACAGACTGGAGGTTGGCCAGTGTGATGCCCATATATAAAAAGGGTTGGAAGGGTGATCTGGGAAATTACAGGCTTGTCAGATAGACTTCAGTGCCTGGGAAGCTGATGGAGAAGCTCATCCTGAGCAGCTCAAACATCACACAACACATGCAGGACAACCAGATGGTCAGGCCCAGTCAGCATGGGTTTATGAAAGGCAGGTCCTGCTTGACAAACCTGATCTCCTTTTACAACAGGGCGACCTGCTTATTTGGCTGTGGATGTTGTTTACCTTGACTTCAGTAAGGCCTTTGGCACCATTTCCCACAGCATTCTCCGGGTGAAACTGGTTGTTCATGGCCTGGATGGACACAGGCTTTGATGGAAAAAATCTCATTGGATGGCTGGGCCCAAAGAGTTGTGGTGAACAGAGTTAAATCCAGTTGGCAGCTGGTCACGAGTGGTGTCCCCCAGGGCTCGGTTTTGGGGCCACTCCTGTTTAACATCTTTATTGATGATCTAGACGAGGGGATCGAGTGTACCCTCAGTAAGGTGGCACTCCCAAGTTGGGTTGGAGTGTTGATCTACTCGAGGGTAGGGAGGCTCTGCAGAGAGACCTAGACAGGCTGGAGCCATGGGCTGAGGCCAACTGGAGGAGTTTCAATAAGGCCAAATGCCGGGGGCTGCCCTTGGGCCACAACAACCCCCATCAGCGCTACAGGCTTGGGGAGGAGTGGCTGGAGAGCTGCCAGTCAGAGAGGGACCTGGGGGTGTTGATTGACAGCCGGCTGAACAGGAGCCAGCAGTGTGCCCAGGTGGCCAAGAAGGCCAGTGGCATCCTGGCTTGTGTCAGCAATAGCGTGGCCAGCAGGGACAGGGAAATGATCTTACCCTTGTACTTGGCACTGGTGAGGCTGCACCTCGATGACTGTGTTCAGTTTTGGGCCCCTCACTACAAAAAGGACATTGAATGACTTGAGTGTGTCCAGAGAAGGGCAACAAAGCTGGTGAAGGCTCTGGAGCACAGGTCGTACAAGGAGCAGCTGAGGGAACTGAGGTTGTTGAGTCTGGAGGAAGCTGAGGGGAGAATTCATTGTCCTTTACAACTACCTGACAGGAGTTTGCAGAGAGCTGGGGATGAGTCAATTTAACCAAGTAATAAGTGATAAGACAAGAGGTGATGGCCTGAAGTTGCACCAGGGAATGTTTAGACTAGATATTAGAAAGTATTTTCTTTACAGAACAGCTTGTTAGGTGTTGGAATGGGCTACCCAGAGCAGTGGTGGAGTCCCCATCTCTGCAGGTATTTAACAGTTGGGTTGACATAGCGCTGAGGGATATGGTGTAGTTGGGAACTGTCAGTTTTAGGTTAATGGCTGGACTGGATTATCTGCAAGGTTTTTTCCAACCTAGATGATTCTGTGATTCTGTGACTGTTAACAGGGAAGCAGGGAATAAATAGCACATGGTTTATTGTATTTCACAGAATCACAGAATCAACTAGGTTGGAAGGGACCTTGAAGATCATCTAGTCCAACCTTTAACCTAACACTGACAGTGTTTTTGCAGTTTTGTATGTATTTTGAAAAGTCTTTTGCTACTGAAATTGGATTAATGCTTTCAATTTTAGCATTGTATTGCATAAGAACTGTCAATTTCTGTGTTTCTGAAAACAATAAAAATGTGCAAAAATAATTATTTTGACTGTATTGTACTCCTGAAACAAAAATTCTGGCTGTGCAGCTGAGAAGCAAACCAGAAACAGTTTTTATAGTACATCTCTGAGGATCAAAATAGAGAGGACTGGAGTTCATAGAGAGGAGTCATATTGGACAGATAGTACTGGGCAGATGGAGAGTAGTTTCTCTCTTTTTTCTTGACACTTGAGGTGACCTATCTGTTGATTTTGTATGATACATGTACACACAAGGAAGTTCTGTCAGGTTTCCTTACTTTTTAAAACTGGTATTTCTTAGGTAGAACTTATAATAATAACAGTTATGCTATTTTTTGTTTTGATTATAGTATCTACCAGGAGTTTTTGAAGACATGTGCATTTAGCTTTGATCTTACTGAACTTTCGTGATGAGGAGCAGTTGTATTATCTAGCCAGTAACAGATTTCTTCAAAGGCTTAGTGAATTACTGAGTTAACGTGGAAATAAGCAAACAATGCTGTATCTCTATGTGCTATATGGTATGGCATTTCCCTTTGGTCACTTCAGGTCGGCTGTCCTGGCTGTGTCCCTTCCCAGCTTTTTGACCACTACCATCTGACTGAAAATGCCTTTGCATCTGAACTTTTCAGTGAAAGAGGAGAGTTGTTAGGATTACCATGTTACCATATGATACATTCTACTAGTTCTAAATATTTTTTTTTTCCATATTGATCCCTTCATCTGGAAAAAAATAATAAAAAATAGTTTTAAGACTAAGCCTTTTTTTTCCTTTTTGCGTCTTTGTTACAGGGGAGTTGGCAGGGGATACAGAAACAACAGAAAGCCCAGACCAAACCAAAAGAGAGAAGATGCCTGTGATTGTTCCTTTTGTAATTCTTCTGTATTACACTCCTAGCTGCCACACTGCATTAGCAGGGCTAGATCAAGAACAAAGTATGGCTTTTCTTTCTGCACAGATGACCACAATAGATGAAAGATAGTACCACAAGGTACTGTCAGTTACCTTATATTCCAATTCAAGTCATTGGGTTGTTTGTCAAAATGAATAAACAATCCAGTCTTTCAGTGAAATAATATATTGGGACAATCCTCACAGGGGTGTCAGTATAGGAAGGAACTGTTTGGCTTAGTATCTTCTGTAGCCTCTCTTTTCAGTGCACATGAGTTTCTTCAAGACTCCTTTAATGGATTTGTTTAAAGTCACTGGGTTCTTGTTTGTATATGGAGAAGGACTTAAGTGCTTCAAGTCAGAAACACTGGGTAGCATTTGGGCATTTTATGTCTGAAGTTACCAAATGCCAAGGCTAATGGCTACCTGTCATGGTCCAGTCGGTGGACTCATGATGGTTCATTTGCTATGATCTCGAAAGTGCAAAATTAAGGTGACCAACACCAAAGGGGATAGCAGTAATAAAATAGGGAAACTTTACTGTGTTGCCCGTGCAATAGTTAGAGATGGGTGAAGGAAAGGAGAAAAGTAAAGTTTAGAGAGAGGAGGGAGAGAGGTTATAGCTACCACCGCTGATCTTGTGATGTCCTAACAGTCCCGGGTCCAGCTGATGCTGTGTTGTCCATCGTCATGGTCCTTGGTGGGGAAGCTTCCAATTTTCGTTGTCCAGAAGTCATCCTTTTGTGCTCAGTAACACACCTTGCTCCACCTCTGCCTCAGGGGTCTCCACCCTTCTCAGAATTCAGTTGTCATTTCTCCTTCTCGAGCGAGGCTATCGCAGATATGCAGGGGGGAGTGTCCGAGGCGTGGTCAGTCTTGGAGGCGGGTAGCCTTCCACCAGGAGGTGTGTTTTGGTATTATAATGAAGTGAAGTTCATCTAAGGTTCATGATTTCTTCATCGATGTTATGGCAACAGTTGCGATTCATCTTTTTTGACAGTGGCTATGCGATTATCTCTAACAGCTGTGGCTGGGCCCAGGTACCGAACAATAGCACAGCACTCTTAGTACCGAGCGGCTCAGGCACCAAAGAACAGCACTGCACTGCCTGCACCACATGGGTCAGTGCTCAGGAGAACAGCACAGCACTTGCTGTGCCACACAGTTGTGCATTATGGAGCCATTGTACCGCATTCCACTCCAGGGATCGGCAACTGTTCCAAGCAGGCCATTGTCAGGTACCTCACTGTCCATGTCCCTGATGACAATGTTGAGACAATGCTGATCTTCTGACTGACACTTACACTACCTTGTGTCTAAACACAGCTTGTGCAGAAACAGTTTTAAACAAGGAGTCCAGGGTTTACAATATTTCGCCATTGTGTAGGAGAAAAGCTCCTGTTCATTCTTCTTTCTGAGATGTACTGGGTCTGGCTGGGATGGAGTTAACTTTCTTCATGGCAGCCCTGTGACATATATAGGTACTGTGTTTTGGATTTGTGGGTGAAACAGTGTTGGTTACACACCAGTGTTTTGGCTGTTGCTGAGAGATGAGGTGATCCTCAGTTTACTTGTGGGTGGTGGTGAGCCTTCCCCCCCCCCCCCCCCCTTCACCTAGGAAGTTGTCTTTATCTTGATTCATTAGTTTTCTTGCTTTTGTGTTTCCTGTTCTCTCCCCTGACCCACCAAGGAGGGAGGAGGGAGTGAGAGAGCAGCTACGTGGGTGCTTGGCTGCTGGCCAGGGTCAGCCCACCACATGAGGGAAAGAATTTGTGTATTTGCCACATCAGCCAAGTACAGGCTTTTCAGGGACTAAGAGAAAACTACTAGCCTGTTCCAGTTTGCATCAGAGAATTAAGAGATTGAGTTAGAAAATGAGAAAAAGGGTGAACACTGCTGTATTTCAGACATTTGGAACATAACAAGGCCAAGCAATTAGGTTGGTGCTGTCATGCCTGGTGATGTTTAAGCATAGAACATGTTTTGAAAGAAAATAACTGATTCATTAGTCAGTGGGTCTGGCTTCCGCTACTTCAGTATTAGAAGGTGCCATAGTTTGTGTTAGGTGCTTGTGTTTCCGATGGAATGGGATTTAAATCTCTCACCAGTCCTTATTTCCTTCCCAGGATAGACTGAAGTCTCTGCCCCTCTGTTGTATTGTAACACATTTCCTTCAGCAAAGGTTTTTTGTTAGGTGTTCTGCTGTCCATATGCTCATATGTAGATGTAAGGACAGGTCTGTAAATGTATGGGAGATTAATGTCATGTGTGGATTCACGTTATGAGTTTAATATGTAAGGTTGCTATATTGAAGTCCTTTTCTGAGATTTGTCCTTCAGTCTTCAACAAGTGCATTAATGGGCCACAGGAAAAATTAAGAAAATGCTATTCCCAAAATGTAAAAAACCATTCCTTTTATTTCTAGCTTTTTAAAAAACAATATTTCTGTACTGAAATAATTGATATGTTAAAGGATTTTACCAGACTCTGGGTATCTCTGTACTTGCTCCATTAACAGCTCAGAGTTGGTCCATCACCTCAGTGAGTGGCAACAGCTGACAAAAAGCATCTTATATTTATATGATTCTTCATAACATGAAATACAATACCAATTCATCATCAGTTTCAAAAGTCCATTATATTCCAGACTTTTGACTAGTTCTTCTCGTTCTACTCTCGTTCCTTTTCTGACATTGCTGCTCACTGATGCAGTGTTTGGTCATCACGATTACTTATCTTCAGTATTGTTCCTAGAGCACCTATGCATACTGCATTGAACTGTTAGTATGGTTCCTAGAGGACCTGTGCTGTGTAAAAGAGTATTTATTAATATTCTTGCTATTAATAATATCCTAAGAGAAAAGAGATTTCTAAAGCTTATTCCTTTTACAGATATATCTTATGAGCTCCTTGGAGACAGCTTATTTACTATATTTATTTACTGTATTTATTCTGTATTTAGTGGAGCAAAAGTCATCATCATGCATTTTTTGAAGCATATATTTAGTGAAATAGCCAAAATTGACTGAGAGAAAGTTATTGCTAGAACCTGTTTTTTCATTTTAAACTTATTTGTACTTTATTTGCTAGCAGTGGGATACAAGGGAATTTCCAACCTGAATGAGTAATCATTTTCTGTTACAATTTACAAGCAAAGACGATCTATAAAAGGATTTGAGATAAGACCCTTCTGAGAACAAGTGCAACTGCTGGTTTCAGAACATTTTGGAGACTCATGAGGGGTTTTTTATCTTCTCCATTTCAGTATAAATGTGGGCACACTGACCAGAAGTGTGGCAGAGAGGAAGTAGTGGGTGTATCAGAGTCATACTGAAATGAACAGGTGGAACAGTTTATGTTCATATCAAAATCTTTAGCATCAGATGAAACATAGTATACAAAAGGGCTAAGAGGACAGTATTCTCAAACTGTTTGTTCCAGACTGCTCCTACAATGTAAAATCCACCTGTGGGCTTTGCTGACTATTTGAAAGGTTCAGACTCACTTGGCATGAACTTGCCAAGTGAGGCCTTTCTTACCTTTAGTCTGTAAGAGACAGAATATAGACAAAAATGCAACAGAGGGAAGGTAGACTACAGAACATATCCCTCAATGACAAGAAGCTTTTAGAAAATAGTTTAAGTGTTTCTTTTTATATTCCTTTGCAGAGCTAGCAGTCATCCTAAAATCACTGATAAAGACAGGATGGGGGAGGGAACCCCTCCCTTAATGCTGCAGTATGTTCTCCTCTCCAAACAGTGAGGTGCACATTTTTGCACAAACTATGAAGCTGCATGGCTGCGTGAAACCTCAAAGCTTATCTGTGAGCCATGCTACGCAGAGTGTGGCTGGCTGTAGGGGACTGATGTGAGCTAGCACTGGAAAATGCGGGGCTTGACCTATTGACTACTGATGTCAGTTAGGATTTCTGCTTCCTGCAAGGGATTTGTCATGGATTTTCATAGAGGAATTGATTCACTGTAGTTTGTGGCTTTCTCTGAGTCCCCAAGGACATTTCACAGTGGGAGCAGATCCAATAGAGATGATGCTGGCTGGCTGTGAAGTCAATTAGAAGGTGACTGTATGAATTCTGAGGAGGGAGAAGGACAGATTTGAGAGGACATGGATAGAAGAAGATATGGCTCATGCCTTTGGAAATCTCAACTGTCTGTTGTTAGTAGTGAACATCTGTCCTTTTCCTACTGAATCCATTTAGAGAACAGTAGGCTCCTTACCAACAGGGGTAATGCAGACAGGCTGTTGCAGAATGCAAAATTTGCCTGAGAACTCCTGGTTTTAACTCATGAGATTGCTAAACCATTGTTGCTATTTTGGTATGATGATCATCCTCTGAAACGGAGATGAAAGAGAAGAGGAAATCAGTCTTTCTCTTTTTGTTTTCAGTTTCTATAAACTTGTTTGTAATATGCAAAACAATTTCAGGGCATGAAATATCTGGGAAATGTGCCAGTGTGTAAACACATTTAATTTCTATAACATTGATGATTTGAAGTTAAGTAGCTTGAATTCAGACTGAAGATCTCACTTCAAATTACTGTTAATTAAGTGGCTGATGGTAACTTAGTAAAGCCACTGGCAATACACCATGACTTTAGTGTAATAGTAAGTAACAGTAAGACAGTCCAGTTTTTGCTTAAAGGCTTTAATCAAGAAAGTGACAGGTATTTCCATTCCTTTTAAAATAAATTTTTAAAAATGCATTTACACGGCCTTTTTTCATTTTTTTTTTTTTTTATTGTAATCTTACAGTTCAGTGAATGGGGTAGCTGTTTTGTTTCAAGATTGTCATAATTCCTTTTATTATTGTTTTATAACAGCAGTACTCCTACCTGCTGGATGTGTCTATTGATATATTTTAAAGTTCATGAAACCCCCAGAAAGAAAACAAATTATACAATGGAGAGGACACGTCTTTATTTTTTTTGGCAAATACTAGCCAATCATGTCCAAGTCTTTTGTCATATTTCTCTATACTCCTTTCTGAAATATGCAGCAGAAAAATTAAAATCATGGAGAAGTCTGTCATATCAGCAAGTCTTGGAGGAAAGCAAGCTAAAATCTTTCTGGAGGAAGAACATCTATTAATCTTACTTGAAAAGAACAGGAATTTCTGTTGGGTACTTACTGCTTGTAAAATCAGTAATGCCAATTGATTCAGCCAATTTCAGATAGGTATCATATATTTGTTTTTGACCAAGTGTAGCAATGAATGAAAATAGTTTTTTCTTAGTCTATTGCATGTCCTTGTGAAACCAGTTGGCTGAGCAGAACTCCAGTCACATCTCATTTATATTAATTGGTGTTTTCATTGGTATTGTTCAAGGTAAAGAGCTTAACAGGATGTGAAAAGTGAGCAAGAGTCATTCTCTAAAGGTACTGGTCCTTTGACATGGCAGGTTTGGACTCCTGTGTATTGTCTTCCTGAGTGCTACATTAAGTTGTGATGCAGTAAATTGTTTCTGTTCAATCATGTTCTTTCAACACATGCCTGCACATGCTTCAGTGAATGCTTTTTAACTGTTTAAAGGTTTTTGTGTAATCTTGATCCTAAGGGGTAACTTCTGCCTCCTTGTTTTACTGAAGTTTACTGAAATTTACTTTTATTTGTGTGAATCCTGGCTCTTCTCATTGGTTAATTCAGTGACAGCTGTGAGATTTATTACGGTAAAATCAATAGCTTTTATATCTGATTAATCTGCTCTGGTTCATTACACTGATCAAATTTAAAGGCCTCTAATGGATATTTTGTATAATAATCTTTAAAAGGGAGGCTTCAGATTGTATTGATTAAATCAAAAGAGGTCAGATTTTTTCTCTCTAATTGCAGTTAGTCTAACAATTAACATAGCATTGAACATGTTCTTTTACTGTATCTATCTGGACCTGATGTTAGACAGTATTGGCTTCAGCCTTCAGGGGAGTTGAGTGCAAGCTGGAACCAGTTTTAATGTGTTTATCATTCCAGTGAGCAAAGAGCATTCTAAACATGTTCTCAGATTCACAGGCTATGTTTTCAACATTATTTTCCGTATCAGTGCCATTACTGAAATGCTCCACCGGTACAAGGCATATTCCTCATCCTGGGATCATTATAAATTTCACCCTCTTGCAGGGACACGATATAATACTGCATATCAGGGATCAGAATGTCCAATGATTGTGCCTTTTTTGTGAGTTTTAGGGTAGATTTAACAGTTGATATGATGTATTAGAAAAGAATACATGTTCTCGCCTGTGAAATAGATGTTCTGGATAACAAATAAGTTATTCCAGGGTTTTCTGAAATGACAAAGACTGTATTTAACAATTGAAGTAGATCCTTCTATTATTGTATTCCTAATTCCTTAATATACATACTGGACATATTGCATTTTATTCTTATTCCTCAGATATTAAAAAAAAAAAAAAAAAAAATCCGAACAGCATTTACATTGTTTTGAAAAGAGAGAAAATTAGTTAGTGTTTTTTCTGTTACAGAAATACGTTTACCGGGCATTAGTGTAAGAACAGATATTCACATCAGTAACAAAGACTAGTGAAATTAGAACTAGAAATTAGAAACTACTAGAATTAGTGCAGTTTAATTATAGCACTCCGGTAACATTCTGTTGCAATTTTCATAGGAAAAATGCTAATCAATTGTAACTTGTAGTAATGCTTTCATAAGATATTAAGAATTTCATAGTTTTCTGAAATGTGTATTTTATAAATTTAAACCAAAAGTTATCTCTGTGTTTCAAAGAATTTACCAATGTCCACTGGTCAGTCTGCTGCACATTGCTATTATTATAACTTTGCAGTAAGACTACATTGTTCTTTTTCCCTTACTGACCTTTAGCTGAATTGTTATCTTTGCTCAAACAAAAGATGGTTTCCTGTCCTTAATTGGCTCATGTGAGTGAAGCGTCTTATCCAATCAGTCCCACTCTTGTATTGTTACAAACCAAATTCCTTTTCCACTCCATTTGCCCATATTTGGCATGGGAGAGAGCTTTACATGTGGTAATTTTTAATGAACATTTTGTCATGTCCTCACCAATCACCAGAAAAAGTCAGGACCCTAGGGCACAGTTTGACAAAATGAACCATGTGGTTAGGTTGTATTATGTATTATTTCAATGACATGTGTAGATATTATTTCAACTGAAAGTTAAATTCAAAATTACTTCTCTCACAGCTGAAGTATAATCTGTGTAATTGCCATCGTGTAATAGATATTTAATAGTAATGCAATAGGAAAATTATCATTTTGCATTTATTAAAGCATTCATCATTACTATGCAGGACATGGGTCAAATTAATTTCTTGGCTATTTTTGCTGACACAAGCCGTTATAAACATTTCCTACCAAGGAACTGCTTCAGTAATCTTTCTGAGGTTTGAATAACGACTCGGAGACATACAAATAAAGGCCCTTTCAGGAAGGGAATATAGCTGGTAGAAAGAAGGCTGGTTATTTATCACCCTGCCCAATCTCTACCTGTAAATTGCCCCTGTGGGCCAGGTGAAATTGGACACACTCTTTAAGTTCTGATTTCTCAGTTTCAGCTGCAGCAACAGGACAGGTCCTAGTGTGGGCTTGTGTCTCTGCCCTTCAGCTGGAGGCTAACCTCTGGTATCAACCCTGCTGATGCCACAGACCAAAATTCTACCTAGGAAGCTAGCCTGCCATCACCTTTAGGTCCATGAAATGTGCCAGCAGCAGAGAGCATGTGCCTCATATGCCAACCCTGAATGGGAAGGGAGTCCCAGAAGACGAGTAGAGATGAAAGGAAGGTTTTCCAGCAGTGATTACTGCTCAGGGCATATCTTTTCCTTCAGCAGAGGAGGGAATTCTGTTTCAAAAACAGACAAAACATAATTGTGAGTCAAAATACAGAACTATAGAATTATAGGATCATTGAGTGGATTGAGTTGGATGGGACCTTAAAGAACATCTAGTTCCAGCTCCCTTGCCATGGGCAGGGACAACTTCCACTAGATCAGGTTGCACAAAGCCCCATCCAGCCTGTCCTTGAACACTTTAAGGAAGGGGGCAGCCACAGATTCTCTGGACAGCCTGTTTCAGTGTCTCACTACCCTCACAATAAAGAATTTATTCCTTACGTCTAATCTAAATCTACCCTCATTTCAGTTTAAAACCATTACCCCTTGTTCTATAATTACAGTCCCTAAGAAAGAGTCCCTCCCCATTTTTCCTGTAGGCCCCATTTAAGTGCTGCAAGGCTGCTATAAGGTAATCACAGCCTTCTCTTCTCTAGGCTGAACAAGCCCAACTCTCCCAGCCTGTCCTCATAGCGGAGGTGCTCCAGCCTCCTGATCATCTTCATGGCCCTCGTCTGGACCCGTTCAAGCAGGTTCCTGTCTTTATGTTGGGGGCCCCAGAGCTGGGCGCAGTACTCCAGGTTGGGGTCTCACAAGAGCAGAGTAGAGGGGGAGAATCACCTCCCTCGACCTGCTGGCCTCACTTCTCTTGATATGGCCCTGGTTATTGTTATCTTTCTGGGCTGCAAGTGCACATTGCTGGCTTATAGTCAGTTTTCCATCCACTAATACCCTCAAGTCCTTCTCTGCAGGGCTGCTCTCAATCCACTCATTACCCAGCCTATATTTGTGCTTGGGATTGCCTCAACCCATGTGTGGGACCTTGCATGTGACCTTTTTGAACTTTGCAAGGTTCACAGGGACCCCTCTCTCAAGTCTGTAAAGGTCCCTCTGAATGGTATTTTTTCCCTCCAGCGTGTCAACTGCATGACTCAGCTTGGTGTCATCAGCAAATTTGCTAAAGGTGCACTCAATCCCACTGTCATTGTCACCAATAAAGATGTTAAACAGCACTGGTCCCAATACTGGCCCCTAAGGAACACCACTCATCACTGCTGTCCATCAAGCTGTTGTCCACAACTCTTTGAGTGCAACCAGCCAGCCAATTCTTTATTCACTGAGTGCTCCATCCATCAATTCCATGTCTCATCAATTTAGAGACAAAGATATCATGCAAGACAGTGTCAAAAGCTTTGCACAAGTCCAGATAGATGACATCAGTTGCTCTTCCCTTATCTACCAATGCTGTAACCCCATCACAGAAGGACATCAAACTTGTCAGGCACAGTTTGCCCTTAGTGAAGCTAAGCTGTCATCAGCCACCTCCTTTCCATGTGCCCTAGCATATTTTCCAGGAGGATCCACTCTGTAATCTTGCCAGGCACAGAGGTGAGACTGACTGGCCTATAGTTGCCCGGGTCTTTTTTACTTACCTTTTCACTGGGGTTTTGTTTCCCCTTTTCCAGTCAATGGGAATTTCACTGGACTGGCACAGTTTCTCAAATATGGTGGATAGTGGCTTAGCCACCATCTGTAAGCTATATAAATTTAGGCTGTAAGTGTCCTGAAAATCTGAAAATCTCAGTGAAGTAAAATACCGGTCTTCTGTGACTGCCTTCTCATTTCGCTGGTGGGAAAGGCTGTTTTTTCTATACACTACATACTTCCTTTTGTCTGTCATTTTTCTATACTTTCAATCTCTATTTTGCCTTATTTCTCCCACCTCTATATATTGTTTCTGTGGGTGAAAGATTTTGGGAAGTAGTCTTATTTTACTGAATACAAAATTAGTTATGAAGGCAAAGGTAGTTTCTTCTCTAAAACCAATAAAATACTGACATGCCATCTCTGATCCGATTATGATTTTTCTCTTCCTCCCTTCCTTTGCTTCATCACTTTTGTTTACCCCAAACTAATGCCAATACTCTTAAAGAAGGAAGTAAGTAATATTTACAGTATGTGTGATAGGAAAAAAAGCAATTGACTCCCTCTAAAACATACTTACATTTCTAGCCCCATTTACTTAAAATGCAATTGCTTTCTTTTGCTTACTTTTGTAACATTTTTGTTAGGTTTGGGCCCAGTGTGCTTTCGAGAATGAAATCCAGCACTACTTTTCCTTCTTGCATTTTTCATTTTCACTGTCAGCATGGTTAACTTTTGTGTTATTTACTTGTGTTGACTAGGGAATGGAGATGTAGTAGTGCTCCAATCTTTAGTCTCTAGATTTCTATAGGAGTCTGATTTGGTTAACATGTTACAATGAGTTTAGAGGTGTTTACCTATTCACTGATTGTTTTGCCAATTATCAAGACTAGCATAAAGGACACAGCCAGCATAAAGATAAACCAATAACCAAATTGTATTTGATACAAAAGAGTCAGTACATGGGTGAGCACTGGGGTTATACAAACAAGTCAGTCAGATTATACATAATCACCATCAATCCCACTGACCCCAACAACAACACCGCACGACCAACAATGGGTGGAATAAATGGTGAAATGCAGTTTCCCATAGAAGGGACGGGAGACAACCGAGTCAACAAACCAAATACATAAGACCAAGGAAGCCACATACTGAATCTCTACACAGCCCGCATTTACAAAAGCCAGACCTGACTAGAGCCCAGTCCCAGGGAATCAGGAGGGCCTTCCCCAACAGGAAACTCTTCAAAATGCCTCCATCTCACAGACAGACACTGCCCCTTCCCACAAGTGGTCCCAGCTTTTATCCCTAAGTGAGACACCTGACCTTTGTTTACTTAATGTGGGACACCTGGGGCTCCTTTACCTCATGGCTCTCCCTGCAAGGCCACACCCTGGAGGGAAGCCTAAAGGCAAACTCACCCCCCTTTGTGAAGGGCTGTGGGAATCACCCATATGTCAACCTTAATTTGGGGCTTGGGGTTGAAACCCCAGCATTTCACTAATATATGTTTAACCACAGAGGAAAACTACACAGTGCAGCACTGCTTAAAGTCATTGGTCTGAGGAAGTACCTTCATCTGGAATAGTAGAGATGTGCTCTAATTGAATCACACCAGCACAACTGCATAAACAAAGCAGCACAGTGCTTTTCTCCCATTATGCTTATCATATTCACTGGTCATGAGCATTATCATTAACTCATATTCTCTGAATGTATTGAAGTCCAGTCGTGAGGACTGTTGCTATTATCACTAGCTGTTATGGAGGTCTCTAAGATTGTATGGTCAAAGTGTCCTTCCAGCCAACAAACTGTCACTTAAAAAAGCTTTGCTGGCTATTTTGCACCTTCCCCCTTGGTTATAAAAGGCAGCCAGATAGTGAAAGCTTGGACTTTCACACAAACCTGCAGAACATGATTGAGTTGAACTGTCTTCTAGATTATCTAGAGATTAATTGTTTATGACATTCCAACTAGGTTTTTCTTTCCAATTGTGTTTTAGGAAATAGGGAGATACATGTGTAACAGAGGGTATAACATTAGTGAATCATAGAATCATAGAATCATTCTGGTTGGAAAAGACCCTTGGGATCATTGAGTCCAACCATCAGCCCTACACCATATCCCCCAGGATCTCATCTAAACGACCCTTAAACACATCCAGGGGTGGTGACTCCACCACCTCCCTGGACAGCCTATTCCACTGTCTAATGACTCTGTTTTCTTTGTGAAGAGACCAGCACCAACCTCTCTACAATGTCCTGTCAGGTAGCTGTAGAGAGTGATGAGGTCTCCCCTTAGCTTTCTCCTCCTCAAACTAAACAGTCCCAGCTCCTTCAATCTCTCCTTGTAGGATTTATTCTCCAGGCCCTTCACCAGCTTCATTGCCCTCCTCTGCACTCTCTCCAGCACCTCGTATTGAGGTGCCCAAGACTGGATATAATACTCCAGGTGTGGCCTCGCCAGTGCAGAGTACAGGGGGACTATCACCTCCCTACTTCTGCTGGTCACATTATTTCTAATACAAGCCAGGATGCCATTGGCTTTCATGGCCACCTGGGCACACTGCCATCTCATGTTCCATTGCCTGTCATTTAGAACCCCCAGATCCTTCTCTTCCACACAGCTCTCCAGCCACACCTGCCCAAGCCTGTAGCCATGCAGGGGGTTGTTGTGGCCCAAGTGCAGGACCTGGCACTTTGCCTTGTTGAAGCTCATCCCGTTAATGTTTGCCCACCGATCCAATCTATCCAAGTCTCTCTGTAGAGCCTCCCTATCCTCATGCATATCCACATTCCCACTTAACTTGGTGTCATCTGTGAATTTACTGACGATACACTCTATGTCCTTATCAAGATCATCAATAAAGATGTTGAACAGAAATGGTCCCAACACCGAGCCCTGAGGAACACCACTTGTGACTGGCTGCCAGCTGGATTTAGCTCCACTGACCACCACCCTCTGGGACCGTCCATCCAGCCAGTGCTTGACCCAGCAGACCGTGTGCTCATCCAGGCCATGGTCAGCCAGTTTTTCTATGAGAATATGAAAATTAAACCCGAGCCCTACTGAAACAAATCAGAATACACTTATGAACTTCCATGTAACTGAGATTGCACCTTTTGCTCTAACCCGGCCTTTATAGGTTTAGCATTTGGAAGAGAAAGAAAATTCAGGAAAAGAAAGAAAGAGCTTGTAGTACATTGACAAGTCACAGTAAAGTTTTGAATGCGCACATCCATTGGTCAGTTTCTAGCTGCACTTTCTAGCTATAGACAGGAAAATAGTTTATTTTCTGTGAATGCAGAAGGTATGAAACAATGGAAAAAGGCAGACTATCAAATTATGACAAACAGTTGCTTGTGTTTGGTATTCGACTTTTCAGTTCTGTGTTTTTTCCTAGTTAATAAAATGCTTTTGTGCTGTTTTCTCATCATTGTTACTGTACCTTGCTACAGACTTTTTTTTAATCTATTAGCTTAGATGTGACTGTTTATGAACCATCTAAACACATCACTCCTCTTCCATTTCAAATCCTCATAAATTCACATACATGCTTTTTGATCACCATTTTTAGACCAAAGGGTCAACCTGTTCAAGTTTTCTCCATTATTTTTAAGGTTTTATCTTAGCCTTTACTATTTCCATGTGTTTAAACAGTTCTATGGGGCAAGAGTGAAATATATGAAAACATAGTCTTCTTAAATGTTGGAAGTGTAAAAAAAAAAAAAAAAGCCCATTAAATTAATGCCAGCAGGTTTTAACCAATGTATAATAAAGAATAATTGAATAATTTACTTCATGTAGGTTCTGTCTATATTAATCAAAAACAGAGTGATTTGAACTTCCAGGCTGACACATTGACTTTTATCCTGTAAGTGTGAAGGTAGTTCATTCATTTATAATGGGAAGGGGAGTAAAACAAAAAGAAAATGATGTCATTTTATTATTTATCACTGGTAGGTTCTAGTTTGTAGCTTTAAATTAAAAAAAAAAAAATTTTTTTTGAGCAGGTCAGAATTTGTTAGCCTAAAGGAAACACTAATGTGGCTTCCTATCTTTGTGTATGAGGTGGCAGTATACACATGCAGCCCAAGAAAGCCAGTCGCATCCTGGGCTCCATCAAGAGAAGGATGGCCAGCAGATGGAGGGAGGTGGCTTTCCTCCTCTACTGTGCTCAGTACTCCGGACCCCACCTGGAGTAGTGTCCAACTCTGGAGTTCCTGGTATAAAAAAGACACAGACCTGTTGGAATGAGTCCAGGGGAGGGTCATGAAAATGGCCAGAGGGATGAAACACCTCTGCCAGGAAGAACGGCTGAGAGAGTTGGGGTCATTCAGCTTACAGAAGAAAAGGCTCTGGGGAGATCTTACTGCAGCCTTTCAATACTTAAAGGGGGCATATAAGAAAGACAGAGATAGATTTTTTTACCAAGGCCTGTAGTGAGAGGACAAGGGGCAATGGTTTTGAACTCAGAGAAGATAGGTTTAGATTAGATGGAATAAATTTTTTACAGTGAATGTGGTGAAACACTGGAATAAATTGCCTAGAGAAGTTGTGGTTCCCCCTCCCTATATGTGTTCAGTCAGGTTAGATGGGGCTTTGAGCAACCTGATCTAGTGGATGGTGCCCCTGCCCACGTCAGCTGGAGTTGGACTAGATGATCTTTAAAGGTCCCTCCCAATCCAAACAATTCTGTAATTCTTTAATTCATAGAATGTTGTATTTTACTCCATTATCTGTATTTCAGGAATATATTATTGTCTAAGTATGTCACAGAAATAAGATATGCAACACCTCACTGAGAGATGTATCTCTTTCCACCAGACTTCAGGAAGGAGCTGATTTGCCAGAAAGGATAACCTTTTCTCCAGCAATTTATTAGCTTTCTTAGTCTGTAAAATGTACTCTAGGTATGTTTTACTGCACCTTTGCTATGTACCTGTGTGGACATCTACTGCACTTGTGATCTCTAAATAATTTATAACTAACTTCTTTTAAAATGACTAACTGACTTTAAAAATGGTCACCAGAGGAACATACTGTGCTAGAACGTCAGCTGATGGCTTCCATGTCTCTGAAGCAAGGATAAATTTAAATTTCTATGCAACAGAAGACTAGCCACTTTTACGGCCAAATGTTCAGCACTCTTTTTGATGTAAATGGATTCCTAAGGGTTTAAATGACTTTAAAAAATATATGTATGGATATTCTTTGCTATTTTCAGTAGCTACCTAAGTAAGTAGTCTCTACTCTCCACTTCTCCTGTGGCTTAAAAGTCAAGGTGAAGTGATTGAAGTCAGTTCCCAGAAGCCTGAAAACTTTGAGAAAAGAGGTGAAAAGGAGCTGTGAAAAACCCTATTCGGGTTTTTCTGTGAGAATGCTGAGCAGTTAATCACAGCCTGAAGACTAAGGTGTCCTATATATATCAGCAAAAGGTTTGCTCATCAAACTTATTTGAAAAGTTGTCATGAATGTGACTTGCATTGTGAGATAAACATGAAAATAATGTCAGAGAAGATGCGTTTTCCCTCACCACTGAAAAAACAGTGTGGCTAATTGTAGATGGCAGTGAATAAATGATCTGGAAGACAAATGATAAGCAAGAAAATAAGCCCTTCTATCGAAAATAACAGAAGTGACCTTGGCTTCTGGAAACTGATAAGGAAATGTTGAATGGACCAAAGCTTAGGACCTAAGGAATTCTAATACAGGTTCTCAGATTCACAAAAGAACTTGTTAGGTAGGTCTTAAAAATAATATGTCAACGTTCAAGGATATGCATGCATTCCAGCCTGGCCAGTAAGGGTATGAGAAGATGGTTATTGTGGAGTGGAGGAAATATGGACATAATGATCCTTCTGCCAAAACCAGTCTGTTAATAATAGCATTGTGTTATAACAGTTTTATTCTGAAAGCTTCTCTAGTGATCTTTATTTCCAATCTGATTCTTCAGTTAATATTTATCACAGTACATTTAAAATGTCATTGTTCAATTGCTTTGATTTTGTTCTTCCTTGTCCTGAAAAATACACAGCTGTTTCCTAGAGTGTCTGAATCAAAACTGCTATTTCACTGTCTCACATACAAGCACACACATGCATGCTATTTATTACTCCTTTGTCATCTGTTATTTACTTTGTTCTTTATAATGACAATGAAAGTATGACAATGGCAAGTCAAGTCCTAGCTGTTGTGCTGTCATCAGATTTACAGTCATTCTAACCTGATGACTGCTAAACCCAACCTATGCTACCAGGCAAGAGTTGGCATCTTTCTCATGATCTCTGTTCAAGACAGACATATAGTCTCTGATGAGAATCAAGGGTCATCACTTTCAGTATTAAAAAAAAAAAAGTGCTGTTGCTTTTTCAAGTACAGCAGGCCAGTTTTAGTGAGCGACCTCAAATAATTGCTTAAACATGCTAATTGCAGTCTTCAGGAAATATCTTGAAGACTGTATCTGTTACCTTTTAAGTCAATAGTTGTCACTGGATGTCTCTACATTAGTGTTCTCAGTTTGCATCAGAAGACATTTTTTAAGTAAATGTCCTGATCATTCTTTTTTACTGCTCTTTATGTCATGGGAGGATCTTAAAGCACATGTTTTTCAGATTAAAATGGACTGGAGCATTACTGTAATGGGTACTGTATGGACACATTACTGAAAATCATAACCAAGAAAACTCTCCAAATCAAATGATATTTTAGAAAGCAGACATCGGTTTACTGCAGCACTGGATGCATGAGGGATTTCTCCTGCTAACATGCACATCAAGGAAAAAAGCACACTCATTATATACATTAAAAAACTGAATATTTATATAATTGCCAAGAAGTACCCACCTATTTGCAGGGAATTTAATGCATATGTTAAGTACCTGCCTATTTCCAGGAAATCTAATACTTTCATTACGAGACTGCCTCTGTGTACACAGACTCGCTTATCTTGTCTGTGCAAAGCATTCTGAACTGGGGAAGTGTCGCTCTTCAGTGTGTAGGTTTCCTTATCTTGTCTGTACAAAGCTTATACAAAGGGGCCTGTTTACTGGTATATTAACTAAACTGTTTAAGTCTTTGGTATCAATCCCCCCTTCAGAAGTAGTTAGATTTTATTACTACTTCCATATATTTTTCTCAATGGTTGTCTTAGTACAACCTATGCAGACTCCTATAACAACTATAACTACATAAATTACTCCTTCCAACAACATGGCTAACCATCCTTTTAGAGACCATCTTCCTAATCCTGGGGGGATTTTGTTGAACCAATTATTTTCTGCTGCATCCCTGATCTCTCTGTTGTCTTCTGCTACTTTTCTCAATTTATTTAATGTTTCTTGCAGGTTATAGATGACATTTGGGATGTGGATACAGCATTGTTCTTTGAGTAACTTAAGATATCCACATCCCCCCTTGTTCTTTAACTAATAACAAGCCTAAGGCTAGCCTATTTTGTAAAGTCATTTTAGTATTAGCTTAGACCTGTTTATTAAGAATTTGGAATCCTTTTTGAGTGACTCTTGACAAAGTTTCTACTTGCCAAGTCAGATTTTCTATCAGTATTCGATTTTCTAAAGACACTAGTCCTGGTAATACGAAACTATGGAATCCCCAATCAAGTTGTACTGCTGTGGAATGCCCTGTCCAAGTATCAAGGTCTTTTTCTGTTTCAGTGTCTCTTAATTTCTCCCCAGTATTGGGCTTTGATTGGACTCTTTTTCCATGTACGACATAGGGTCAATAATCCTAAAGTTATTTGTCTAGTTACTGTACTAAGTCATAGTCAGATAGTCCAATATTGATCCGATGTGACCCATGTCTTGTAACCTGGAGGCGGAATTTTTTTCTACAGTCTTCATTTAAAAAATTGTATTTCTTGCAATATTCCATCATCATCAAAGTAGAATTTAGGATCGAGATTTTACTATGATTTAAAACATTGGGGCACCTCCAGTTGGCTTTGCTAATATAAATTGGTTTTGTGCTCCAGTTAAAACACCAATCTACATTTCCTATATATTTCCAATACCCTTCTGCTGGTCTGGTCCAGGGTGTAAGGTTTAAACATTCAGGGACAGTCGTCTCATTTGTGGCACTGAGGCGCGGAAACAAAATCTAGAACTCAGAAAGAGTTATAAAGGAGGCATGTTTATTCAGGCCAGGGTGCAAGGGGATTTCTCCACAAAGCTTGCACCCCGTCTCTGGCAAGTAGCCAGATATTTATTACAACAAAACATACATATTCATTTGGAAGGGCTGGGTTATTACAATTAGTTCGGGGTATAGGTGTGATTGTTAGAATTATTCAAGGAGAGAAGTATGTGGTCCTCTTGCAGTGTCCTGCTGTTAAGCAAAGTCCAGATGTCTCCTTCCTCTTAATGAATTTTTCAACTTTGCTTCCTGGGCAAGCTCTCTGGCCCTTTGGTTCCTTTCCAGGTTGTAGAGTCAGTCTTTTACCTGTTTGTTTTGTTAATTGGAACTTTTGTGTCTGTTAAGATGTCCCAGAAAGTAAGTCCTTTAGCTGGTATGTCTCCCCCTTTATCTCAAAGACAGGGATTAGTTTACTGTCTATCCTGTTTTCTGTAAGAATGTTATCTACTTAACATTGCCTGAGGACTAGCACTCCTTTGGGTTTTTTTTGCTTTCCTCAGATCAGCATTCAGAACAATGACATTCATATCATAATTCCAACATAATTTTCCTCCATTCAGGAGTAAAACTTCATTATGTTAACAGTTTCCAGTGGTCATATGCCAGCCTATGGTTTTCTTAGTGGGAGTCTGCAAGTCTTGCTGTTTCTGACACCTGCCCTTGGGGTTTATGTAGTGTCTAAGACCTGCCTTTTTTAACTGTGTCAGCAGTATTTTGCCGTTCTTTCAGGGAGGACATATTGACTAGTAATGATGTCCCAGGGTATAGGCTAGCCAACTGAAGCAGGAATCAGGATGCATGCTGTAACATTACTAAGACTACACATTCTACCAAATTCCAGTATTAAAGTTAGAATTAAGTTTTCATGTAGGTCTGCACTGGCCCCTTCGTCTTCACCAGCTCTTAAACTTCTTAGCAGATCTGCAAGCAGTACAACTCAGAACTTCGTAATTCCTGAGTTAATTAAGCATAAAGGTCCTTATTGTTTGACTGCCATTTTGGTGATGCAGCTGTCTTAATCCTGCTGTGATGTATCCATGGAGTGACTCCTTTGAGTTTGACAGCTGTGTAGGTGGTGAGTAAAATCTGGAAGGGTTCTTTCCACTTTTCCTTCAACAGTTTGACTGACACATCCTCAGATACACCCATTCTCTGGTCTGGTATGGATGCACAGGTATGTCCAGGATAGCAGTGTACTCACAGTGACATACCTGTGGAGAGAGGACAGAACCTTTCATAGAGAGATAACACACTCTTTCAGGTAATGTTTTCTTACGATTTCAGGATTAACTCCTGTTTCTGTCACCTAAGAAGGTTTACCATATATGATTTCAAATGGACTAACCTTTTCTTTAGTTCTTATGCTAGATGTGTATTCATAGCAAAGCTAACCATAAAGCATCCAGCTGCTTTATCTGAGCCTTTTGGCAAATTTTGCTTATGTTTTTAGGCTTTGATTCATTCTTTCTACTTTCCCACTTGATTGAGGTCTCCGGGGTATGGAGATCCTATTTTACCCCTAATGCTTTAGCTAAACTTTAAATGGCTTCTGCTGTGACATGTGGACCCCTATCCTATATATACCCCAAATCTCGGTATTATTTCCTTAAGTAACACTTTGCTATTTCTTTTGCCTTGTTGGTGTGACAAGGGAAAGCTTCCAGCCAGCCTGAGAAAGTATCTGTCATTACCAAAAGATACTGGTATCCATTTTGCCATGGTAATTCAGAAAAGTACTTGCCAGTAGTCTCCTGGCCTCTTGCCTCTCTTTGTCACATTTAGTAAAGGTTTCAGGGTAAGTGAGCATTGCTCTTCTAGCATAATTCACATTTCTTCACTATACTTTTGGCTGTTTCAATCATTCATACACTTAGCACTTGTGTTTTCAATGCCTCTATCATTGTCTGAATTCCCCGGTGAGTTTCTTGGTGTTGTCTGTTAGCCAATCCATGTATAATTTCCTGTGTAACTTACTTGATGTGAAGGATTCACCACCATACTTCTTGATTTTTATTTGCCTTCAATAGCTTATCCAGTTGGTTGTCTTCTGGTGTATACTGCAGACTCTTAGGTCCCAGTTTCCGGCAAAACTAGCAATATTTGACTTTCAGCTTCTTTTGCAGCTTTATCTGCCATACAGTTTCCTATATGCACTGCTGGACTATTTCTGCATTCATGTGCCTTACAATGCATGATTGCCACCCGTCTAGGTAGATTAATTGCTTGAATAATTGTTGGATCATTGGCCTGTATTTGACTGGGGGTCCTTGAGACGTTAAGAGTCTCCTCTCTTTCCAAATGGTCCCATGAGCATGGACAAAGGCAAACTTTCAATCTGTCCATATATTAACAGTTTTGTCCTTTGACAGTTATAATGCTCTTGGTAAGGCTATGAGCTCTGCTTTCTGGGCCAAAGTTTTAGATGATAGAGCTTTGGCCTCAATTACTTCCTTCATGGTTACCACTGTGTATCCTGCTTTCTGCATTCCTACCTACATAAAGCTGCTACCATCTATAAACAGGTCCCAGTCTCATTTTCCATTCACACGTCTTTCAAGTCTTCTCTGCTGGAGTATATCAGCTCAATTGTTTGCAAACAGTAATGAATTAATTCTCTACCAAGATCAGTGGTTAGAAAGGTCACTGGATTCAGGATTGTAGTTACTTTCAGCTCCACATCATCTTGCTCCAAAAGAACGGCTTGATATTTCAGCATCTGGCTTGGTGACAACCAGTGTCCCTTTTTTTGTTCTAGAACTGCTTTAACTGCATGAGGCACAAATACAACTAGCTTTTGCCTGATTTTCGGACCTGTTGGATCAGTAATACCATACCCACCACTGTTCGGAGACATGCTGGCCATCCTTTGTTGATATTGTCTAGTTGTTTTGAAAAATACCCCATCGGTCTTTTCCATGAAGCCAGTCTCTGGGACAACACACCTAAGGCAATATGCAGTCTCTCATGTATGAGTAGTTCAAATGTTTTTTCTAAATAGGGAGGCTTAGAGCCAGAGCACTTATTGAGGCCTGTTTCAATTTTGTAAACACATCCCTGCACTCCTGAGTCCAAACAAGGTTTCCTTGCCCCTCTACAGCTTCATATATAGGAGTTTGGCAGTGAGTCCAAAATTCATTATCCATAGACAACACCATCTGGCCATTCTGAGAAATGCTCTGAGCCCTTGTTTCAATTTGGGTTCTAGGATTTCACAAATAGCCTCTTTCCCTTCAGTTCCAAGAATACACTTGCCCTGGGAAATTGTGACCCCCAAATATGTTACTTACTGCTGGGCAATCTGTGCCTTTTTCCAGGACACCCTGTACCCCACCAGCCCCGAAAAGTTTAGAATGTCTATTGTCATTTGTATGAATCCTCCTTTTGACTTGCTGCTAGTAGTATGTCATCTATGTACTGCAGCAAGGTGATATTTTCATGCATCTTTTGCCAGCCTTCTAATTATTTGGCTAATTGATTTCCAAAGGTTGTAGGTCAATTTTTAAATCCTTGTGGTAATACTGTCTAGCTCAGTTGGGTTTTTCTACTGGTTTTAGGGCTTTTCCATTCAAAACTGAACAGTTCTTGACTCTTCATCTGCAGAAGGTGAAAGAATGCATCTTTCAGATCCAATACAGTAAACCATTTATCTGTTTCCTTCAGGGTGGCCAAAGGAGTATATGGGTTTGCCACTACTAGGTGGACATCCTGCACAATTTGATTTATAGCCCTTAAGTCCTGAACCAATCTATATTCTTCTGAATGGCTTTTTAACTGGCAGTATCAAGGTATTGTATTCTGACTGGTGTTCTCTTAATAATCCAGAATTCACTAATTGTCCTATTAATGGTTCTAATCCTTTTCTTGCTTCTAGTTTAATTGGGTACTGCTTTTGTTTTACGGGTCTAGCATCTGGTTTCAACTGAGTGATTACCAGTTCTGCTGCTCGGGATCATCCTAGTATTCCTGAAGCCTGCATGAGAAGTGTCACAGCATTTTCAGTTTCTTCTGGTATCTCCTGTAACGCAGCTTCCTTCTGTAACATGACAACTTGGGTATCCAAAACTTTATCTTCAAGAATATGGTTTTGGATTTTTCCTTTTCCAAAAGTAATTTCTGCATTTAATTCAATTAATATATCCCATGCTAATAGCGGCATGGGGCAATCTGATATATAAAGAATTTGATGGGTTAACACCCTTTTCCTAATTCCAAACTTCAAAGGCTGGAAAAATGGCCAATTTTCTTTCTGCCCTATGACACCAATAATTTACATTCTTTGATTACTCAAATTACCCATGCATGTATTTAATATTGAATAAGTAGCCCCTGTATCTACTAAAAATTTTACTTTCTCCTTTCCTAAACTTAGTATAAACAGGGTTCTGCTGGGGAGGCTTCTGATTCTTCCCTTGATCCTCCTCAGTCTGAATCTAGTATCACCACGTAAACAGACTGCCTTGGCATTTTCTCAAGGCCCTGCTACCTTGATTGTGGACATTCCCTTTTCCAGTGTTCTCTCTGCTTACAGAAAGCACACTGATCCTTTTCTAATGGTATTCCAGCCCTTTGTGCTCCTCCAGGAAGCTTTCTTCCCCTCAGGCCCTGATAGCCCTGTCCTCTGACCCTACCAGTTTCCTGGACTATGGCTGCTGCCATTATCTTACTGTCTTTAAGCTTCTCTTCTCAGTTTATCTTTCTCCACCTTTTCCCTATTGTTACATACTTTCCAGACCCTAGATTGTCCCATAAAATGTGGACCAACAAGACACCATCCACCTCATTTTACAAATTCAAATCAGTATATTTCTTTGCAGCCTCCATTAGTCTTTCAAAGAAAGAATAGGGATCCTCATTTTTTCCTTGGATGACCTGATACAATTTAGGCCAATCCTTTGACTTTGGAATAGCATTCCAAACACCATACAAAATCAATTTTTAGGATTCGGTTAATAACAAACTTTGAGCAGTGATGTTAGGATCCCATTTAGGGCTGTTGGGAGAAAAATGATCCTCTATCCATCCATCTTGTGGGACTTGAATATGCACTTGGTCCGCCTTGGCCATAATAATTATTCTTTCCTCATAAGACACTAAGTGGTTTAAGGTAACTTGCAGATCTTTTGAATCCAGATCATGATTCTTGAACTAGTTTCCATAACTGTTGCTACCTGTTTGGTCCTCCTTATATATGCCTGCCATCTTCTTCCGGGCATTTAAATCTGATACCAGAAATGGCACCTTTACCCAAACTGGTCTGTCTGTTGCTACTGCTTGCCTGAGAGGGGCTTCTATGTTCTGAGCATTCCCCTGCCTAGACCTACCTGCCATCGGACTGAAACCTTCCTCCTCATAGGAACTACCCAAATTGCTATTCCTTTGTTACTTTTGCCTTTTGTTAGCTTATTCCTCTTGTCTTTTGTTCTCCCCCCTTTTGCTGTGTGCTGCAATTTCCTGCTTATTTGGCCTTGCCCCTCTGCCCTTTCTTGGTCCAGCGAACATCTCAATGTCCTCTTCCTCTTCTCCCCATTTCTCTTCATATTTGTTCCATCACTTGCTGATGCTACATACCAAGCAACAGTGCTTAGGTGGTTTATTATTTTCTGCTTCTAGTGCTAATAGACCACTTTCACTTGCAGTCAAGCCACACTCCTTATGCATATCATAATTAGCCCATAATGCAAAGAACAAATTCACATACAGCGTTTTATCCCATTTTCCTTTACATCTACAAAACAACATTAATTGTAACACTATATTATAGTTTATACTTCCATTCTTAGGACAATTCTTCTGACCATCTAAAGTATACAAGGCCATCAATTATGACAGTATTCTATCAACTTTTTCCAGGTGAGGGCATTGCCCCCAAACTTTTAATATACATCCCAATGGTGTTTTAATATACATCCCAAGGGAGAGCACTTAAGAATTTCTCCTTCCATAGACTATCCAGCTCCCATTTTACAAAGCTTCAAAATTACCATGAATACGCAAACAAAATCCAGACTCCGGGCATCCCAGTAGTATGGTTTACACAATTGCATGCTACAAGTTCCAATACCAATAGCTCAACAATGCATACCTGGTTCATATATGACTTACTTGTGAGCAACCAATACTCATGACCAATGTCATTAATCTCCCAGATAGCTGTTGCAGAAACTCACCCAACCAGGGAATCAAAGGGCCTTCCCAAAAATACTCTGGTGCGTGCTGGAGTCCTCAAATTCCTCTGGTCTGTTGAGGCACTGGAGAGTTTGCCCCATCTGCGTCGCCAAATTCTGTTACTGAAAATCCTAACCAAGAAAATTGCAAACCAAACAGTAGTTTAGAAAGCCAGTATTGGTTTATCGCAGCGCTGGGTGCATTGGGGATTTCTCCTCCTAACATGCACACCAAAGAAAAAAGCACATTCATTATAAACATTTTAAAAATGAATATTTATATAATTCCTGAGAAGTATCCACCTGTTTCCGGGGAATCTAATTCATATGTTAAGTACCTGCCTATTTCCAGGAAATCTAATGCATACATTGGGAGACTGGCTTTGCACGTGCATTCGCTTATCTTATCTGTACAAAGCATACTCTTTGCCATGTAGGCTTCCTTATCTTATCTGTATGAAGCTTATACAAAGGAGCCTGTTACTGGTATACAAAGGGGCTTGTTATTGGTATATTAACTAAATTGTTTAAGTCTTTGCTATCAGACATATACTCAGCAGTTATAAATCAGTTTAGGCTCTTGAGAGTTACTCGTACGAAGGGTTACAGGGTGGATATTCACTAATAATATCCCCTTAAAAGAAATCAGTATGTATTTTCAAAAGGGCTATTGATGTACATGCAAAACAGATTTAGAAGTGCAGGAAACAATTTTATATCTTGCTCTAAGAGTACCTGTAACTCAGCTAATGTCAAAATAATGATAGTATTGTCCCAAAAATGGGGCTTCATCACCCAGTGTGCAGATGCCCAATTCATACACAGAATGGAGGTATTTTCCTTTATTACATGAATGTGTATGCACATGTGCCTGTCCTGAGACAGTACACCATGGTCCCAAAATCTGTGATTTTTTATACACCCAATCTATACATATTCAATACACTGAATACATATCTACTAAGTGATGGGCCATAATCTTAATGCTTAGCATATAAATTAACATGCATGCCTAGTTTGCCCTCTCTGCCACCTTCTTTGGAATCTGGGGTGTAATTAGAATTGGTGGTCCATGGATCAGTGGTCACGATCTCCCCCTGCCAGAATTACCTTTTACATAGTTTCCTCATGGTTTGGCAGATGTAGTCAGGTCATTGCAGCTCACTGTCTCTACTTCCCATTAATCCTTCCTAGGCTTCTGCTTTTTGACATGTATATACAATAGCAGATTGTTTTAAGGTTATTTATTTGTTTCTACCATCCTAGCAGCTAAGCATTTGGTTCTACAGTGTTCCTAACAAAACTAACCTCTGATCTTTTAGCATTCCTTTTGATAATCCAACATCAGTATCTCTATGAATTGCCAGATAAATTATGTTGCCAGTTTGATCATTAGTATATTGCTCATGGAATGAAAACCATTTTCAATTACACCTTGGTTGTCTTTTGAAAAAATGATATAACATTCTTACTTTAACATGTTCAGTGTTTTGGAAGCTGCATCAATTCACTTTTCACAGAAGCACTTGCAGACTTTTCTTCTTAATCCTATGTGTAATTTACTGTTGCAAAAGAAAAGATATACAGGACTGGGCTAGTATCTCTAGCACTGCTATTGCTTTCACATAGCCTAAAGATTGAAATTTAGTAGAAAATATTACTTTACAGTCTTGTTCTTTATGGACCTTCTGGAAAATATTTTTACACTATCACTAGTAATTTACACTGATGACAACTATTCCTATCAGTGAAACCTAAAGTAAACTAGCTGTAAAATCATTGTTTCCTTTCCCACATAGTTTTTTTCAGCGTAATTTCAATTACTTTTAAAAAAAATACATAGATAAGTATTCCAGCTGTTTCTGTGTGTTAATTGCAGAATTAATTGGATCATGTTGTTTTGAATAGCAATAAGTCTGTATTATTCATTGCTTACATTGGGGTTAATTTTAATTTCTTTTTTATTTTGTAAGGTTTTCAACTCCTATTGCTTTCAGTCTCTTCTGCAGGGGTTTACTATCTGCTGCTGGAACAAACCAAGCAAGACTCAACTTTTTAAACGAGTAGAGTGTTTTTAATAGAAACCTTGATATTTCTTTGAAATTTTAGACCATCTTTTAGAATGTGCCAAATTATAAACATGTTACAATAAAGGTATTTGTAATTTGTCCTGTGACTTGCACACAGTCTATGACCACATCTAGCCTCCACACACATCTCTGAAGAAGTAACACCTTAAGAGTCTTTGCCAGCCTTTTCAGGCAATTCTCTGCTTAACTTACATTTCCCATTCATTAAATTGTATCATATCTTTTTCCTCAAATATGTAAGGTTATTTTGTATTTTCAGTCTTATCCTCTACTTTCCAGCCATGTTATGTGCAACTTTCTTTTGATGGAGAACTACTGATGGCTACTGATCATAGTTTCAAGTCAGCTTTTCTCCTAGATAGGTGGAAACTGTTGTATTTTGCTACAAAGTCATGGGTTTTAGCTTGTTTACAGTAGTATGAAAATAAGCTTCCACAAGAAAATAACAAAATAATTTCATTTCTAAGAGTAGGATTTAGAATTTATTGTTTGTTGTCAGTCTAAGAACAGAACATGATTTTACCTGAGAAAGATGTCCCTTTTAAAAGGGACTTGCCTCATGAAGAGACACAGAGTTGTGCATTTTTACTAAGTTTAGCTGGTGAAATAGCTGAGCATTTTATAAACATCCTGTACTTTGTATATGAGGGTAGAGCATTGGATGTCATATATCTCAGTGGTAGCAGGGCTTTTGGCACTGTCTCCCACAATATTCTTGCATCCAGGTTAGGATATTGTGGTCTAGATGACTGGACAACTAAATCTGTGAAAGTCTAGATGGGTGATTGGGCTGGATCCATAGGCCCACAGGAGCCTTATGAAATTCAGCAAGGAACCGCCTAGTTTCCACACCTAGGAAGGGGTAAACCTTGCAGCAGTACAGACTGGGGACTGACTGAGTGTCTGGGACCGGCTCTGCTGGAAAGAACCTGCGCATCTTTGCAGGCAGCAAGAGCACCAAGCTATCAGTATTCCTTGGCAGCAAAAGGCAAAAAACATCCGGGCTGTATTGACAGGACCATTGATGGTCACATGAGGAAAGTGATTGTACCCCTCTACTCAGCACTTGTTAGACCACATCTGGAGCCCTGTGCTTTGTTTTGAGCCTGCCTAATACAGGAAAGATAGTGGACAACTGCAGCAAGTTGAACTTAGGCTACAGAGGTGGTAGGGCTGGAGCACAGGCCCCATCAGCAGTGGCTGAGGGGCCCTACTTTGAGAAAGAGGTTAGACTAGGCATCTGCTGACGTCCTTTCCAACCTGAATGATCCCATAATTCTGGTAAAAGTAATTACTGAGATGTTTAGGTTTTTTACCCATGTCTCAATTTAAAATCAAATTACTGTATCTAGTAAGTCTTTCAGCTTTTTGTTATTATAATAATAGAGGTAAAAAAGATTCTGTGCCAAAATTACATTTTTGCATACAGAATATTAAAACATGCAAGTCTTTTATTTATGGTGTGGAACTACATGCAAGAACTACGTTTTGGTAAGATAGTAGAATTAAAAAGGAAGGAAAAAACATTTTCTTTATGCCTAAAGCGTCAGAAAGTATTAAAAAAATGCTGGCACAAATCCATTATAAGACAATACTTATCTCCAGTCTTACAGAAGTACACTCAAGGACAGCAAGAAATGTTTCTATATCTATGTCAGTAGTAAAAGAAAGACCAGGGAGAGACTCCATCCCCTGCTAGACACAGGAGGAAACATGGTAACAAGTGATGAGGAAAAGGCTGAGGTGCTTAATGCCTTCTTTGCCTCAATCTTTAATAACAAGACTAGTTGTATTGAGGGAATCCAGTCTCCTCAGCCAGAAGACAGAGAATGCAAAAACGACCCCCCCGCAATCCAGCAGACAACCAGTGACCTACTGCATCACATAGACACACACAAGTCTATGGAACTGGATGGGATACACCCAAGGGTGCTGAAGAAGCTGGCTGGAGTGCTCGGCAAGCTGCTTTCCATCATTTACCAGCAGTCCTGGCTGACTGTGGAGGTCCTGACAGACTGGAAATTGGCCAATGTGATGCCCATATATAAGAAGGGCTGGAAGGATGATCTGGGAAATTACAGGCCTGTCAGCTTGACTTCAGTGCCCGGGAATTTGATGGAGCAGCTCATCCTGAGTACCATCATACAACACATGCGGGTCAAGCAGATGGTCAGGCCCAGTCAGCATGGGTTTATGAAAGGCAGGTCCTGCTTGACAAACCTGATTTCCTTCTATGAGGGAGATCTGCTTATTGGATGAGGGAAAGGCATGTAGTTTACTTGACTTCAGTAAGGCCTGTGACACCGTTTCCCAAAGCATTCTCCTGGCAAAACTGGCTGCTTGTGGCTTGGACAATCACACGCTTTTCTGGGTGAAAAACCGGCTGGATGGCTGAGCCCAAAGAGTTGTGGTGAACGGAGTTAAATCCAGTTGGCGGCCGGTCATGAGTGGTGTTCCCCAGGGCTCGGTTTTGGGGCCACTCCTGTTTAACATCTTTATTGATGATCTAGATGAGGGGATCGAGTGCACCCTCAGTCAGTTTGCAGATGACACCAAGTTGGGTGGGAGTGTTGATCTGCTTGAGGGTAGGGAGGCTCTGCAGAGAGACCTGGACAGGCTGGAGCCATGGGCTGAGGCCAACTGGAGGAGTTTCAATAAGGCCAAATGCCGGGGGCTGCCCTTGGGGCACAACAACCCCAGCAGCGCTACAGGCTTGGGGAGGAGTGGCTGGAGAGCTGCCAGTCAGAGAGGGACCTGGGGGTGTTGATTGACAGCTGGCTGAACAGGAGCCAGCAGTGTGCCCAGGTGGCCAAGAAGGCCAATGGCATCCTGGTTTGTGTCAGCACTAGCGTGGCTAGCAGGGACAGGGAAGGGATCTTACTCCTGTGTTGTGCTTGACACTGGTGAGGCCACACCTTGATGACTTTGTTCAGTTTTGGGCCCCTCACTACAAAAAGGACATTGAATGACTCGAGCGTGTCCAGAGAAGGGCAATGGAGCTGGTGAAGGGTCTGGAGCACATGTCATACGAGGAGTGGCTGAGGGAACTGGGGTTGTTTAGTCTGGAGAAGAGGAGGCTGAGGGGAGACCTCATCACCCTCTACAGCTACCTGAAAGGAGGTTGCAGAGAACTTGGGGTGAGTCTCTTTAACCAAGTATTAAGTGATAGGAGAAGAGGTAATGTCCTCTAGTTGTACCAGGGAAGGTTTAGACTAGATATTAGGAAGCATTTCTTTACAGAAGGGGTTTTTAGGCATTGTAATGGGCTGCCCAGGGAGGTGATGGAGTCCCCATTCCTGGAGGTCTTTTAAGAGTAGAGTTGACATAGCGCTTAGGCATGTGGTGTAGTTGGGAACTCTCAATGCTAGGTTAATGGACTGGATGATCTTCAAGGTCCTTTCCAACTTAGATGATTCTGTGATTCTTTGTATGCCTATTAAAAAGAAAACATTCTAGAAAAGAGTTCCATATTGGACTGGATGAAAGAGAAGGTCTAAAGTGTGTGGCCATGACTGACTACATAATATGTCTCTGGCAGATAAAAATATTTTGGAGGTAAAGATGCTTGAGTTTGGGATGAAGAACAAAGGTGAAAATAAACAAGATAATATCAGAAAAAAGGAGTAGGAGCAGAAGGACATCATTAGAGGAACCATTACCTGGTTAACCATACTTTCTTTTCATTATATTTTTGCAGTCTCCTACTTTGATCAAGGTGTCCTTTTAATTTTTTGATGTATAGTGCTATTTTTAGTTACCGGTTACAATTTTGGTAATTGTTAAGTGTAATTTTATAAAAATAAAATACATGAACATTTCTAAATTAAGTAATGAATTGGCCTTCATTATTTCAGGTACTTCAAGATACTCTACTCTTGCATGGGTTTCTTCCATGTTTGGTGCTGTGTTTTTCCCTTACCCCTGGAGGTTTGTTTTTAACTTCTGAGTGTTAAGCTGAAATTCATTATATATTGCCGGTGTCTTTACTAAGTTACCATCAGCCATGTCATTGAAAGTAATTCGAAGTGAGATCTGTTTCAATTCAAGCTACTCCATTTTAAGTCAAGAAATGAAGTGTGTTTACACGTTGGCACATTTCAATAAACTCAGTAGCCTGCTTTAGAGCATGGCCTCACAGAAGAGTTGTCTTAGCATAGATATCAAGAGAACAAGGGGCTGGAACATTGTAGTGGTGCACTGTGTGGCTGCAGCCTTCCACTTGATAGTGGTGCATGTTAGTGATGTTTAAATAGCAGACTCCATTTTCTAACATATCAAAATTCACTTATTCCTTTGTCAGTTAAATTTCTCTCTCTATCCAGCATGAAAAACAAGAGTTCATCATGGATGAAGATCTAGAGGTTACATGAAACAAGAGATTCTTTCTCAGATCTGTGATAAGTTGCTTCCCTCACACTGTAACCTTAGATAAGAAATATCACATATAAATAGGTAACAAGGGTATCTTTAGGCTTAAAACTAAAGTTATAGAAAACTCCAGAAACTGAAAACAGGTATAGAAATGCTTATTGGTTAAAGCACTTATGACATCAATCAGTCTCTAAAAATCAGCCTTAACTAGGTTTCATATTAGAGTATCTACTTGAATGACTAAGAAGGCAACACATATATTTCAAGACTAAAATCACAAAGAGTACTTACACAATACAACCAATTTTATCAATTCAAGCAGAGATTGGGAGCCAAATATTTGTAGAGATCAAATGATATGCAGGAAACTTCAGTGTGGAGCACTGAATGAATCTAACTTTTAATTCATTGTATTACTTGGGGTTTTATTCATATGAAGTAGAGCTGATCTCAGGTTGCGAAATTTTGATAGTAAGTACAGCAAGTACTATTTTTCATTTTTCATATTTTTAAAGAGAAACTGAGCAGTTAAACTTCCCTTTTGTATGATATCTGAAAATGACAAGCAAAAGAAAAGATTTGCTTTTATATTGTAAAATTGTGAGAGGCTCTTTATAACATCCTGTTCCTTCATTACGTTATTCCTGTACGGAAACTGTTAAGTAAGATGTAGCATCCTTTCCAATTATTTAGATCCACCTGTTTACTATTAATTTCATTCTCTGCTGTGATCATCCTGTTCCTGAAAGGGTGAAGTTCAGCTGAAATGATAGCAATTGTGTCCTATAGTACATCAGGTTTGTTTGGCTAGAGACACTCGTGTAGATGGCTGACTGCATGTGATTAGAGTGAGCACCAACTTTTGAAGAGAGAAACACCAGTTTCTACAAATCTGTTTTGCTTTATCTGTGATATGAAGTGCCAAAAGTGGTCAGCGTTATTTCTTCAATAATTTTTCTATGAGCAAACATTTTTTTAAAAATCTTCTAGAATTGGCGTCTCTACTTTGTTTTTAAATGTTGCAGTTTCTCAGAGTAGGAAATAAACTGTTTAGCATCTTATCTCAGAAACCTCTGTCTGAAAACTCAGGTTTATGAAAACAGTGAAAAAATTATATGCAATTCATTTGTCATTTGTACATGTAATCATTCCCCATTGCATTTGCTTCTTAAATATTCTTTTCTCCATCCTGTTTTTTACAGCCTAACAAAATTCTGAGCCATTCATTCCATTGTCTTTGGAGAAGCAATCACTCAGCCTAGATCTGGCTTTTGCTTGCAGAGTTCTTCAGCTTTCAAAAAAGAAACTGAGCACAATGCAAAAAAAAATTATATTTCACATGCAGATGTATCTGTGATTCAAAGACATCAGCCTTTAGGCCATATGGTTTTGGAAAAAAATGAAACTGAAAAGACCAGTTTCAATGGATGGTTATTTTTAATATTGCACAACATCTGATGCTTTTAAGGCACTTTAAGCTTTGATTAAAGAGATATTTTTACTATCCTATCTCATAGATGGGATGTTCATCCTGCTACACCGCTAAATACCTTTAAGGCAATCTGGTTGCATATTCAGAGTTCCAACCTTATTGTAACCCTGCTTTAACACAAGGCTAACTCTGATCTGATGAGGCTTATCTCCCTTGACCCTTTGCCTGGGCTATGGTAGAAACAATTCACAGCCTATAACTAACAAAGAATATAGTGATACAATGCAATGTGTTAGGTTTGTGTGGTAACGCTATGTAAAGATTTGCCTACTTACAGCCACTCATTCCCACAGTTTGACCAGTACAACTGTGTGTGTGGCTGCTGTTTATCTGAACCAGCAGAATTACCAGGTTTAAGTTTCTAAATACCCTTTTTCATTTCTTTGAAGTAATAACAAACTACATTGAATCAGGCTTGGGAGACGTGTTTTACCAGTAATAGACTGGCACTATTTTACTGAACTTTTATTTTTAAAGATTGGAAATGTGAAGCAATGTTGGTGGCAGATTTTTAAGGTACTGCTGTGAGCTACATGCTGGAGTCCAGTTCCGTTCTCATATTCTTTCTGCACCTACCCACCATTTGCTTCTTTGAAATCTCTCTTCATCTTCTAAATCCACAACCATGTTGTTACTGGCTCAGGGAAACGGTCCCATAGCTTCAGTTGGATCTGTGAACTGTTGAATACAAAACAAAATGTTTTTAAAATTATTAGTGTAAGATTTTGCTTTTCTGGAGACTGCTGTTAACAACCAGGAAGCTTTATATACTTAATCACAGGCAAAGTAATTAAAGCTTCACTTCTGTTTACTTCTGAAAGTTAGATTCCTAATATGTTGTGTTTATTATTTCCATTTATTTTCTGTTTAGACAAGCAATCTGTGAAGTAGTCACTAGGCCAATCAGTTATTCAGTGTAGGGCTGACTTGATGAGTTGAATTGGATGCTGCAGGAGGTCAAAGTTTATAGCAGTAGACTGTTCCCTTATCTGGCTGAGGAAGTTAACTACAGTTTTCTAGTATTTGCAGGCATCATGACTTCTTGTTAGGGTTAAAGCCTGAACTAAGAACCTTAGTTGGCCAACTTTTTTTCAGCACTGTGTTAACTAAGATCTCACTTTTCTTCTAGGTGGAATAAAGGTGTGACAAAACAATGTCATCATTTATGATCTCAGTTTAGAAAGAAGAAGAAAACTTTCGCTTTTTTTATAGTGTAAAACAAATGCATAACAGATAAAATAAGCTCACAGGATTTATTCATACAAAGTTGTATGAGTTTCTTAAATTTACTTTTTCTATCTTTGCAGCTATTGGCTGACAAACAAGGTCCACATTAAACGACCCAGCACTGGTCTCCTCATGTATACTCTTGCCACCAGATTTTGTGATGAGATTCACCTGTATGGATTTTGGCCATTCCCAAAGGATTTACATGGAAAACCAGTCAAGTATCATTATTATGATGATCTGAAATACCGGTACTTTTCTAATGCTAGTCCTCATAGGATGCCATTAGAGTTTAAAACATTGTATGTATTACATAACAGAGGAGCACTTAAGTTAACAACAGGGAAATGCATACAGCAATAAAGCACATACAAAGTACAATGAGAAGTACAAAATACACACTTCATCATAAAGATGTTGTGGAATGACAATGGGATCTCAGTGAGGATATATTTCAATACCCACTAAGCCATCAGAGGAAGGAATTTTATCAGAATTACATAACCAGCTGTTACACCTGTAAAGTGCTATATAACTAAGTATCTTGACTGCAAGGATTTAAGTAAGTGCCACTTTCACTAAAAACAAAGCTTGAATGTATACTCAGTAGTGTTTACAGGATCCAGTGACATATTCATCATTAATTAAAGGGGAAAAATATATCCTGCTTACTACTGACTTGATGCTGTGGTCAGACAGCCCGCAGAAGAAATCCCCAGTGGATGGAATATTTTCTTGAGCAAATCAACCAGGTTTTGGCAGAAAAGATCATGATGGAATTGAGTAGAAAAAGTGAAGTCCATAAGATTCCATAAGATCAAACAAATTAGTAAATACCTTCAGTCAGAGGACTGGTTTTGATCTTGTATTAAAACCTCAGCTTTTTTTGAGGTTTTTCTTACTACTATTGATTGGGTTTTGTTGCTTTTAAGTATTGAAGCCCTTAAACGATTTTGAGGATGTTATGAATAATTAAAAGTATTTATCTTATGGAATTGTCTTAGGAAAAATATTTGTGAGAGTGGAGGGAAGCATCAAATATTTTATCAATTGTTATTGTGCTGTATCCTGCTGTCACACAACCCATATAATGTCCCAATTGTTTTTCTAGCTACTGCTGTCAGTACCTACTACATGGAACCACTCAGAGGTCATTCCGATCCATTTTTAAAGAGAAGTTTTTCTGTTGTGTTCAGATTTGAAGATATACAAGAAGGTGCCCTTATTTGTGGTACCAGAGATTACTCATACACATTTTTACCTTCCCTTGAAGTAAAGGTCTAGATTTAGTATGATGTTTTCTTGCTGCTGAAGGGAATGTATTCCTTATGCTATTTAAATTCTTGAATTCAGCATCTCAAAACAAAGCCTCTTTACTGACTTTGCTTATAAAATTTCATTCTTCAGAAATATCTGCAGAAGTAAAGAAATTATTTCATGTATTCAAATATATATATACACACAACTTTTATTTCTGATGGAAAGAAGAACACAACACAAAGTCTAAAGGAACTCAGGTGACACTGGAACACATCTAAAGAAAAAAAAAGACCTAGCCAATTAAATGAAAAAGAAAAGATCAAGCAGTTCTTTTAAAACTTAAATTTCTAATCTCGTTCTATGATTTATCGCTAGTATACCCCTTTGTATCAGCTTGATGTTCTAATGTGTAATTGAATGAAATAACACAGAGCTGCATTATCTCACAGTGATTTTTCTGAGTATCATTCTTGTTTATCCACAAACCCAAGAATTCTTTCACTCTCTTCTTTCAAAAAAGAGAACAAGAAATTACAGGAGGTAGGAGAGGGTGGAGTGTCAGTGCAGCATACACTTAAGATACAAAACCGTGTCTGTATATGCTGTGTTTTAGCACTAATGGAGCAGGTAAATGAAGAACACCATGGTTCCACCATTTTCATGTCAGGATAGGCTAAAGAAGAGGCATGCAGATACAATGTATATGTATTTTCTTGTTATATTTTCAGCTCTGCCTTAGGTCCTCATCTCCACATACACTATTTGGTGTATCTATTGCATTTTGAACTAGCTTGAGTAGTTTCATATGTAGCACAACACTTCACAACATTTGCTAGCGAAAAGTGCCATTTATTATACTTTTTTCCTCTTAAGTTCACATGTATTTCATCATGCATGACTAAAGCCCTGTGATTATGCAAATTTACTAGTTAAATCACTGCCTTACAGACAGTGTTACCAAAAGCTGATGGCAAATAGAAATTCATTCCGTTATATCTAAGACATGGTAGCATCTTTCCTTATTCACCAGTCTCTCCTACCCAGTACAGTTTACTTTGGCTATATGCTAATGTATGGTATGAGGTCCTAACATGATCACCACTGAAACCAAGGCATCATGAGCAACTAAACAGCAATACAGATTGGAATATGTTTAATTAGTTGGTGATAAGACAGAGGGTGTTATTTGTACACTGTGTAAACTTGCAGTGTAAAATAAGGTTATATCCTTGATGAAAGTTAGGCCGCTTCCTATTCTGTTAGGGTTTTGCTGCTGACAGAATTTCTGTTGAGATAAGGAATTCATAGATGCCAGTTTCACAGAAGCCCGGAAAAGCATCTTGTTAGCTTTATCTTTTCTTCTGGGAACATCTTTTCTTCTCTCTAGTGTCAGACCACCAACAAAAAGAGAATTCAAGTAGACTAAAATATTAACCAACAGATTTTTTTTTCACCTCAGGGAAGGTTTTAATACACCAGTTGATTAGTTCTCTGAAAGCAAAGTAGATGGAGACACTAATTCTTATGGTAGTAAAAAAAAAAATAATTACTTGTGTAATTGCATAAATGAAAACAATGTGATATAAATAGGAAAACAGATGAACAAGTCTGCCTTTGGAAGCCAGTGGATGAAGAAAAATTTGGCCTGAGCCTGCTTTGCAGATTTCACATTTGATTCTCTATGAGTGAAGTTAACTTTAGTACACAAGCCATGGAGTCAAAATTTTTACCCTATCACTAAATTTGATAGAAGAGGGTGATACAGGGCAAGGTTTCTCCAGCTTGGTTTGGCACAACATGACAGTAGCACCTACTTCCAAGACAACAGAGTTTGCCCATACCTTCTGAAAATCTTAACCTCATCTCCTGCAGGCTTTCCACCTTCAGTACTGCACTCTTCTGGCACCATAAGCCATGGTCTTAAACGTCTCCACCATCATCCACACTCATCCTTCTCATAGCACCTACCCCTCAAACTGGCACCCAGTTTGCCTCTCACACCAGGTGCCTCCCCACTGAAAGCATATGATTCCTCAATCTGCCTCAGATTTATTCTGAGCTGAAGTGTAATGTAGTAAGTAGTAGGTTTCAAACCATCCTCTGAGACAAGTAGCAATTGTAATCTTTGACTGTGCAGGTTTTCACAAGGACTAGGAGTCATTTTACTCTGTTGGTCTTGTGTAAGATCTGTGTCCATGTGGAGCCCAAAACTTCAGGGGCTCCCTGATATGTAGTTTGTTTTGATGCAACTCGTCTGGTTTGAGGAGGTTTGTTATCACCAGTTACTGGTTACTCTCGGGTGACCTGAGGTAGGATATGCACAGAGCTTTTCCTGTTAGATTACATGACCTTGGCTGTTAGCCCTCGCATAGTTGGGAAGCTGTAGAGCAGTGGACTCATTGCAGATTCCCTTTCTTACCTTTCCCTTATACTTTCTGGCTCTGTATTGCTGTGGGGCTCTTCACACATTTCTGTTGAGGCACCCCAGGTCCTGAATAACAAAAAAAAAATATTATTTCCACAGTATGACTCTTCTTCCTCAAAGGTGACCCAGGACGTAGTACCAAAGGCTTAGCTGCTGTATAAGGACTTTACAGTGGAACAAATTTCACCTCATGGTCCTTCCTTCACAGGGCAGCCGTTAACAGTTCAAGCTTCCATAGCTGCCTTGAATGATTTTGGTTATTTATATACATTCACACACATACAGCACAGATCAGATAAACAGGCTTTATTATAATTACAACACATCCAACGCTATCTAATACGAAGTAGATAGGATAAAAAGAAGAAGAATCCCTAATATGTTAGGATACCTGCCCTAGTGAGAAACAACTGAGGAATGCCCATCAGTTGAGTGTTTGTCGAATTTATCTTCACATCAGTCATACCAATTGCCAGCTGTGGTTCCTAAACGTATGTTAAAAATAAGAACTGGGAACTACATCAAGACAGCAGTGAGTGTGTATTTTTCCAAATCTTGTGGCAGCTTTACATTGAACAACCTGAATTCATTCAGATAAATTTATTGTAAATTGTTTATTAACATACATGTTAATGTTCCTGTGGCAGAGAGTCTTTCATATTTCATAAAATTAACAAATATATTTGATTGTTAAGTTTTCAGCTTTGGGGCAGTTCTCTCTCCTACAGCTCTGAGCCACTTTCCAGATAAAAGATCTACTGAACTTTTCAAACCTTGAATAGTTTACACAGCCTGATGTGTAATAAGGACTATACCATTCTTTTGTTAAACAGTATAAGCAATGTGCTTAAGGTCAGCACTTTTTCTCTACTTGATGGCAATTTGAAGAAGACCGGTGTGGGTTCAGTACCTTTTTTTAAGTGTTTGATTTAGCAAAGTGCTGAGCATTCTTTGCAGTGACTTTCCTGGGAGAGACATGTCCAGGATTTAGATGGGGATCTAGATTAGCATATTTCAGGAAATAACTCTGAAAATGCACATTATTTATTTTTAAGAGCACTGTTCCTTTGTGTAGAGAAAAGCACAATTATTCTAAATGTAGGTAAAATAAAGAAAATGCGTTTACAGAGAGCTTCATTCCTGCACAGTACTATTGCTACTGAGCATATGTAATACACTTTCTGTGGTTTAAAGTATTGGTATGTATTCTGTCAAGATTGTTATGTTTGACACTGTTAATATTATTTCAAGTACACCTATGGGGATTGTTTTTTATTTGTGTAACTGTAAAATAAAGAATTATTTTTCCCTTTTTTGTCCAATATTGAATTCCATATTCCTTTGTAACATAGTTCTAATAAGATTTTTCAACTATATGCTAATTGTAAGGATATGTGGAATGAAAGTGTCTGCTCCTTTAAGGTGTCTGGTCAAGGACTTTCTCAACACAAAAAGGAATACTAAGAAAAGGAGGAAGCCATAAATAAGAACACAGAGATGCAGACCTGACTAACAAATTATGAAGGAGTCAGCAATGGGAACTAAACTGATCAGTTGCACTAACTGGTAAGGATACATGAAGTATAAGAATGTTTATTCTGGTAAGATTATCTTATCAAGACACCTTGTCAAATGGGATACTAAGAAAAGGCAGAAGCAATAAGGTATATGGAGACACAAAACTGATAGGGAAATCATAATGGAGACAAAGACAAGAAGCCAACCTCATCAGTCACACTAACTGAACACTATCAAGAAACTGCAGGCAAACAGGACTTTGCAGCTGATAAGGATGCAGATCTTAGGGTCCAGGATGTTGGAGAGGGTGTCGGTGGGACTGTACAAATTAATGAGGCAATGTGCAGGGGAGGAAGAAAAGAGGAATAGACAGAAAAGGGGCCAGTTGCATGTAAACCATGACCAGTCAGTATGCTTGTCCGGTCTTTAACTTCCAGCCACAGGGCAGGAATGGTGTGTGTTCCCAAAACCACCTGCTGTGTGGGGCCATCAGCATGAATAAGACAAATGAGGGGCTCAGCACTGGTGGCTGGAGCAGGACCACAGGTCACAGTCCATATGCCTGGTGCCAGCTGCTGGGGATGAGTGTGTGTATCCTCCCCAAACCCAGTGTGTGTGGAGTGTTTGTGTGTAATCACCACCGAACTTCAAACTGGACCAGCCAGTGAGTAGGAGACCCTGGGTCAGGGCAGGGGTCTCAGGAAGGCAGAGGGTCTGTACTGGTGTGTCCAGGGGTACCTGCAGCTGTGGGGTAATGTGGCCCAAGTGTGTGAGTGCTGTGTGTTTGCAGCAAGCACAGAGCTGGACCCACCAGCGAGTCAGAGATCTGTGGAGCAGACGGGAGGGCCCAGGACTGGCCCAGGGGTGCTGGACATACAGAGGGGCTGTGCTGGTAGTCGACAGATCTGCAAACATGCATGTGCTTGTGAACATGGTGACCTGCTGTCTCTGACAGACCAGGAGGATGAGGTGGCTGGGCTGTCTGCCCTTGTGGTTGTGCGAGTCCTCTATGGGGGTGCTCCCGGAGGCAGTGTCTCCTGTATGAGCAACTGTATGACAGTGTTCTTGGTGTGTGTCACGGGGATATGTGCTCAGCTTCAATTCTGGTGGAGCCTGCAAATGCCAAAACATCACCCTTACCCCTCAGCCTAGGCAGACACCCCAAGTGCCCCAGGCATCAGGCTGGCCTCCCATCAGTGTGCAGATTTAATTCCTGCCGGGATCGGAGAGCACGTTGCCATTGCCCCTCCCCCACCCACGGCCGGTCGGGCTGGAAGTTAGGCACAGACCCCGGGCTAAAGTAACAAGGAGTTTAATACAACAGAGTGATAGAACAATCTGAACAACAACAGTAGCAATGATAATAACAATAAACAGCAATAACAGTGAACAAGATAAAAGATATACAGAGAAATACCTGTAGCTGGTTTACGGACAAAGGATTCCCGCCACCCTGCCCGCCAAAAAGCAAGGTGAAAAAAGGTTCCACCCCTGGACCTGACGTAAGCATGGTATGAATAACCCGGCTGGAGATCCCTTCCCCCTCTCTCTCTGTTGGGAAGCTTAACCCTATCCTAGCTGAACCAGGACATAATCCACCCCTTTATTCTATACCATCTGCGTCATGTCCAGCTGCCATTTAGCAGTTAACAATAGCAAAGTAATAATTTACAAAGGCACAGCATATTCTACGGCATGTTTTCACCCAGAATCAAGTCCCCCTGTGGTACGCATCGGACCTCTCCATTAACCTGCATCACCCACCAGGTGCATCCAGGTCCTTGGGCAAAAGCAATCCCGTGGATGGGTTTGCCTTTACCTTTGCCTGGCACAGGACTAAACCAGACCATTTTTCCCAATATATTCCTCATGCACACCACAGGGACTTTATCCCCATCCACAGCACGTGGAGGTTTCGACTGAGCCAGGCCAGCTCGACTGGCAGACCCTCTTGTGTTGACTAGCCAGGTGGCCTTTGCTAGATGCATGTCCCAGTCTTGGAAGGTCCCACCTCCCAGTGCTTTCAATGTGGTTTTTAACAGTCCATAGTAGTGCTCGATTTTTCCAGAGGCTGGTGCGTGGTAGGGGATATGGCAGACCCACTCGATGCCGTGTACTTCTGCCCAGGCATTTATGAGGTTGTTACGGAAGTGGGTCCCGTTGTCAGACTCAATTCTCTCTGGGGTGCCGTGTCGCCACAGGACTTGGGTTTCAAGGCCCAGGATGGTGTTTCAGGCGGTGGCGTGGAGTGCTGGGTAAGCTTCCAGCCATCCAGTGGTTACTTCCACCATTGTGAGCACGTGGCGCTTCCTGTGGCCGGTCTGTGGCAGTGTGATGTAGTCGATCTGCCAGGCCTCTCCATATATATATTTCAACCATCGCTGTCCATTTCTCTGGGGCTTCACCCGCTTGGCATGTTTGATTGTGGCACATGTCTCACATCCATGGATGATCTCCGCAATGGTGTTGATAGCAAGCTGTACATCCCACCTCCTCATGTTTTCTCCATGGTCACGGAGGAAAAACCACAGAGTGCCTCGTGGTGTGTGCCTTCTGCTGCCTTTTTCTTGGATGGGGAAACGTTTACTTCTAATGGCTGAGACATTAGCCCGTGTAGGTGGAACGTAGGACATGTCCTCTTCCATTTTCTGGAGCCTCTGAGACAGTTCCTCCACAGCTGAGACCAGGGAATGGTGAGATGAAGGGAGATTTCCCTCATATTGCTGGAGCTTGCCAGCCACTCCATCCACTGTTAGAGTGTGGGTGTCTGTCCACCAGGACACTATTGCCAATGATTTTGAGTGCGCTTCTGGTGCGCTCTTCAGGAACTTTCGCCACATCAGGTGTGTGCAAGGGGCCTGATCTGGGTCCATGGGTGACTGCTCATCATTCAGATCACCATAGATCATCTCAAACACAGCCAGTTCCCTGAGGTTCTGGATGCCTTTCTCAATGCTGGTCCATTTGCTGACCTGACATAGGATATCATCCTTGTAGGGGTGCCTCTCCCTTACACTGAGCAGGAGTCACTTCCAAAGGCTGAGGGTTTGAGTCTGTTTCCCTATTTCCCTATCAATGCCAGCCTCCTTGGCCAAAGATCCCAGCTGCTTGACCTCTCTGCCCTCCATCTCAAAAGCACTGGCTCCATTGTCCCAGCATCGGAGCAGCCAGGTGCAAATCTGCTTGCCTCTTAGGTGGCCGAAATCTCTCCGCATATCTCGCAGCTCAGTCGGGGACAGAGATTGGACAGTCACCTCTGGTCCTTCCTCCTGTTCCCCTGATGGGCCTGGCTCATCCTCATCCCTCACTCTGCGAACAGACTTTCTGGTATATTTTGTTTTCTGTATCGGGGCGACTGACACTGGCACTGCCTGGTTCTCTGGCTCAGTCTGTGTGCTGGTGGAGGCAACTGAGATTGACTCTGCCTGTGCCCTCAGTTCAGATACTTTTCGTGTGGTCTTTTCTTCCCTTTGAGGGCAGCGGGTGGTATTAAAGAGGACACGGTATGCATGGGAAGTCCCCAACACATTGCAGCGATTTGTGTCTCCTGGGTTTTGCCAGTTTGGTAACACACCCTTTCTAAGCACTCCATCAGCTTCTCAGGCCTCTGCATTTTCTCAGGAGTGAATTTCCAAAGCATTGGGGGTGCCCACCGACTCAGGCCTTTGCCCATCTTTTCCCACACCCCTTGCCACTCACTATCATCTGACCTCAGGGCAGGTTTCCGGGCACTGCTATTGTTAGAGAAGTGCCGCATGGCCAAAACAGAAATCAGGCAGGCATTCAGAAGGCATTGTGCTGCAATCACAGTGGCCTGTAGGCTCCAAGGATAATTTAAACTCCCCAAAGCCAAGAGGATCTCTTCCCCTGACTCACTCACAGAGGGGGTGATACCCCTAACAAAAGCCCAAACAGCAAACAGGTACCGGCCCACCCCCCCGCACAGCGATACAAAGGCAGCATAAGCATTCAACAGCCAGTATAACAACATAAGACCCTTTGCACATCTTCCACTGATAACAAACACCACCACTGGGATTATACACTGGATATAAGGATTAATCCAGCCCCACCACGCAAGCAAATGGGCCAGCATTGCAAACATTTTCTTATCAAATAAACACGAATACAAACAGAAAGATTACACCCAACAGATTGCTCTATCACACTCTAGTCAGGGTCAGCTCCACTTTGGGCGCCAATTTTTTTTTGTGTATTTTTAATTCCTGCCAGGATCTGTGAGCACGTTGCCGTTGCCCCTCCCCCACCTGCGGCTGGTTGGGCTTGAAGTTAGGCACAGACCCGGGCTAAAGTAACAAGGAATTTAATACAACAGAGTGATAGAACAATCTGAACAATAACAGTAACAATGATAATAACAATGAACAGCAATAACAGTGAACAAGATATAAGATATACAGAGAAATACCGGTAGCTGGTTTACGGACAAAGGGTTCCCGCCACCCTGCCCGCCAAAAAGCAAGGTGAAAAAAGGTTCCACCCCTGGACCTGACGTCAGCATGGTATGAATAACCCGGCTGGAGATCCCTTCCCCCTCTCTCTCTGTTGGGAAGCTTAACCCTATCCTAGCTGAACCAGGACAATCAGCCTGGCAGGAGAGGTCCTGGCCCAAAGCAGCTGGAGGAGGCAGCCATTCATAACATACCATTAATACAATATTTCAAAATATTTTAAGTGGTTCATATGAGCAAAACTTACCCAGTGAGGGCCAGAATTAATCTCTGTATACACTTCAAAATGTAAAAGAAAATGAGAAAGTAGCTTGTATAAATCATATACAATAGTGCCAAAACCATACACAATGCTTTAAAGCCTATCAAATCGATCAGTATCATGTTTAAATCAGTAACAGATCGATAACCTTTGCCAGGCATGCTTCAATAGCAAATACACAACTACACCCTGGCTATAGAAACTAGACAAACACACCAGTATTTTCCATAATGAATTCAATAGTTTTTATTCTATAATTGCAGATCCAGCCTTCACACCCTGCTAGAGCTTCTATGTATTTGAAAATGCTATAATAGTCAAAATTTTGCTGAGCTGTATTCTTTTTCATGGCACGAGTGCAAGAGGCCATATTTTGCTGATTCCTGCTTATAGCTCTGTCATATTAATTAGATTATTTTAAATGACTGTTTATATTGGTAAAGTGCTCTCTTTTGATTACTTACTACAGGAAAAATATAAGCATATAATTTATAATCAGTGACAATGTACATGAAAAATTCTTGCACTGTAATGAAGACCTGCTTACACTGGCAATATTCAGCTGTACTTGCTCCTGCAGTCTTTAACAGTAGCCTTGTGAGCCTCAACTTCCTGTATTCAGTTTATTTCTTATTTTCTGTTTGTCTTTTATGTTCCAAAATAAATGCATATATAAATCAAGGGGAAGTTTTCACCATTTTATTACTGCAAAACACTAGATATTTGATGTGATTCAATTGTTGCTTCTAAGCCTTAAGAAACCTGATTAACAACATGAAAGACTGCTTCTCAAAGGAGTACTGCCAAATGAAGTGTAATTTCCACTTCCAGTTTAGTTTTTCCTTTGTGGCACTCAGGTGATAACAGAGCTATCCAACTGCACAGGTAGCTAGTCAGCACATTAGAGAGGCTGTAGTCTCAAAGGAAAGAATACTTCTTTCCTGGAGATTAAAATGTAATTCCAAGGAAAGTGTGATGAGAAACATAAAATGACAAAGGTGGAATGAGAAGGTTCTGTTCTAAAGGAGACATCATTGCTTAGTCTCAGTGTTGTTTGATTATTTTAGAACGAACAGGAAACATCTCTCCTTAAAAAGTGTCTGTTGATTACAAGTCAGTGTCCTAGTCTCCTCGCAATCATTCCATGTTCTCTAGACTGCTGTATACATACTCCGTTATTCTTACCTTTTTTCACTCATTTTACATTGCCATAATTTGAGTGAAAATAGTGGAGTTGATACTATTTAGTGCAAAGTATGTTTAAAATAAAACAGTGTTTAGTCTTTCGAAAGAGTGAGGAAAAACAGATCTATAGAAACATACCATATATTACCTGTACATCAGGCAGAGAATAAATACAGTCTTCACTCTGTTGCTTTTAAATCTACTGTCTAGAGTTAGATGGGAGGTTTCATCCCTGTCTCCTCTACAGACTAGCATCTGTTGTGGTACACCAAAGAGCATCCTCTTCTGAAGAGCCAGGGGAATTCTCATGAGTGTTCTTCATTCTGAGAGGCAATGTGAAGCCTAAATTTCTATCCCAGAGTGGAAAATGTGGACAACCACCCAAAACACAACTCCTATAAAGTCCAGGGAAACATTGCAAAATAAAACATTTCCAATCAGGAATGGCAGACTGCTGTGCTAGGACTCCAGATGCCAGAACTACAAGTATAGTCATTTCCAAATATAATGTGAAAAATTTTAAGGCTCTCGCTTCTTTATTTGCTCCAGAGAAAAATAAATATCAAAATAATTTATTTTGCCCAAGCAACAGCATTTTTGACTGTGTATCTGTGGATGAACTCAGATTTTTGTGTTTAATAAAATCCTTATAGTTCTTCTAGAATAGCTTAAATGGTATTTCTCCTCAGGAGTAGACCATTTTGTGAGTATTATAAATAGAGCTTTTTCTTCTGTTTACTGTGATTGAACAGTTTTGAGTGTTACTGTTATGTCAATATGCTGATAACACACAACTCAGTCTAGGTCCTGCCTTTAAACTTAGTCCCCTTCTAACCGACACACAAAGGCATCCCTGGAAATCCCCCTGCCAAAAGAAAGCCTATTAACATACTGGGATTCTATCCAGGAGTTAAGCCCCAGACCCATGTAAAAGCTGGAAAATTAATTAGTTCCAAGATCAGAATGGCATGGAGAGTCAGCCAAGGCCCTGACTGTCTGAAAATATACTCTATACATAGAAGGAATCCTTCCAAATAGTCGTCATGATCTTTAATCTCTTAACAAATGTTTTAAGCAGTTGTATGCTTTTTGTAGTTGGTCTTTTTGCCTCAAGTAATTAAAGCCTTCAGTAATCAATTTCTGAAATCCTGACAAAGGGAAATCAACTTGCCTAACTGTGCAGGTATAAGCCAGAGAAAATGAGAACCTCATGGAACGACCTATTACACATGCATAAGAAAGACCATATAAAGGCAACACCCCACGTGTGTCTTTGTCGGCTGACCACCTACAGACCAAGCTGACTACTCTGTGACAACATGGGATCCAAGGGTGGTGATTCCCCTTTTCCTATCCTCTCCTCCTGTCTTTTCTCTTTCCACTCTCTCTCTTTTTCTTACATTCATGTATGTAACTTTTGTATTAATTGAATTGTGATTAGTTGATCATTGATGGGTTATTAGGAAAACAGTCTCATCACCAAAATGCCTTTATTCATTCCCCGGACAGTTATCAGTTGATGCTTGCCAAACTGTCTCCATTTACTTACTAAAGCAGTCAGTTAATAAAGTCACCAGCACAATTGTTCCTCTGAGTCATTGTCGTGACTTGGCCCACCCTGCATCTCTGCTGAGCAGAGACTGGCTCTTCCACCAGCACAGGCTCTTGGGGAAATTCAAAAGATTCACCCCCCCTTGTAACCTACTGCATGCGATGAGACATCTTCATACTATTATGTTATTAACCTTTACTTTGATTCTTGCTTTCCTGAATTCAGAGGATTATATAGGAAAACAAAGTGGGAACTGGCTACTCAGGCTTCTTGAATTTATCAAACCTGAAGCTGTTTTTTGTTAGTGTAACAAAGCAATGGATGGAGTCAAGGATTTGAAGGCTTCAGAACAGCTGCTGTTAGGCAAGTTCTGTCTCTGGGCAACCACAGGAGGGATGGGGGAGAGAAATGGCCCACCGCTCCACCTCCACAGAGCTCGCTCTGCTTCTCCCCCACAGGGCATCCCACTCAAGTTGTTTGAGACAATCCTCTTTATGAGCAGTTACTTGTTTACAAACAGTTTGTGACAGAAGATAACAAGAAAAAAAAAAAACAGTAGCAAAATAAGAGCAGACAATTTCAAGTGTTCCTCTCCTGACCCCTCAGCTGCATGGTATTCAAACTTTCATCTCCAAGATTGTCCAATTGCTCTCCAAGCTCTCTGTTCTTACTCTTGCTGAATCATTGGCAACTGCAAGCTGACTCCTACTGTGTGTGAAGAGAGACTATTTGAGGCCTGAAGCAGTGTTATGTAGCAATATGTCAGCCTGGAAAAACATCTATTGTAGTATGGTACTCCACATGTATGAACTGCTTCTTCTAGACGGTTGGAGTATCTTGGGCAGTGCATTGTGGTAATGCTCTCTTCTCTGCTTCTACAGTGCATAGAAGAGTGCTGTGTGATACACAAACATGGTTCAGTGCTATAATAGCTCTAACTCTGTTCACCATTAAAAACACTATTAAAAACATTACTAAAAACATGGCTTTGTTTTGATCTTTTAGAACTAAATAGACCAACACTTCTGCAAGCTGGCTTGCAGGCAAACACTTATGCTGAAAAAAGATGATGGTTTGCATTTTCTCCAATTTTCTGCTGAAATCAGTTATAAGAAAAAAATAACTTTGTGGCTTGAAAGCTAGTAGTTCTCTAAAAGTAGAAAGATTTTCCATCTGTATATCCTGTTTAGTTGTGCATTTATTTAAATAGCACATAGCACTAAAATATGTGTTTGTAATTATTTGATATAGAAATAGTTTGTATAAAGTGTATTTCTTCGAAATTGATTTTTTTTTTGACTAGTATACAGCAACAAGTTGATAAATTTCAGTTTCATTTCAGTTGCTGCTATAATGAAAGTCAACAGAAAGACAGAAAAAATATAGCTGAGTTAAGATGAACATCCTTCTGGTTTTATATAGTACACATCTAAATGATGTCATGGTCACTAGGCAGAGGATCTGATCTACTATAGTGATATGCATAGTTAATTAAAATTTATAATGTAAAGTTTGAAGATGGTGCTCTGACTTCATTGTGGGTTTTCTTTTTTTGTTAAGATTACACTGTATTGTTTTAATGAACGTGATTTCCTCCTCAGAGTGTTATCATTCGCTTGCTTCTTTGATAATTGTTACAGAACACATAAGGTCTATACCTGTATATACCCACCAACGTTAAGACGAAAATTAGCAGAACCCTTGAGAACTGGGAAAACACCTGTGTGCAGTCAATCTTTTGTCACAGGGCAATCACTCCATCCTCACCAGGTCACCTGCCCAGGTCTTTAGCTCCACCTTGCTAGACAAGAGAGCATAGCAACATGAGAATTCTGTAACCTGTGGGCAAGAAATCCGTAACTGTGAGCAATGCACCATTAGTTACCATGCAGACACAGTTTCCTACTTGCAGAATGCCTTTCCAGAAGAATCCTGGAAAGGAAGGTTAGACATGCAGGCAGTGTGAAAGAAGTAGTAGATCTATGGAAAATGACTCAGTTTTTATTTAGATCAGTCTCTGGACTTCACAAGCTGTGACAATACCCTCTGACAGAATACAGCATGGTAGGACTATGGCTCTGAAAAAAAATCTCTGGTTTGCAGTAGCACTGTTCTGCTTAGCTGTTGAAGAGAAGCACACAGGTTCTAATTTAAGCCAATTCTTCTTGAGTTGCCTTGAAAAAAAGTAAATATTTATGGAGAAGTACAGATAAAACATGCAGATACATATTTACTTAATTTATGAGGTATAAAAATATTGCTGACCTTCCAAATTAGTTAAATGCATGAGAAGCAGTAAAGCTGATCAATAAATTTTTTAAGCAAAATTCTAATTTGCAAATGGAAAACCTTTTACTTTTGAACACAGAAAGCACTGTAAATCAGGAGAGAGCGATTATACATGTGACTTCATACTGAGCACATTAATAAGGAATATATCAGAACTATGGATTTTTCCCTGGCTTATGGATGATCTCACTATTGAAGTGGCTGATGATGCAGCTGGTAAAGAACTCTCCTGAATACTTTTCCTTCTCTTATCACTGAGATACAGTCTAAAGTGAAAAGGAGGCCAGGTAGAAAATAGACTTGTATTATATTACACAGACAGCAGAGAAAACACTCATTGGGTAAGTGTGATTACTTTAGACTATCAGTTGACATATGAGGCGAGCTTACTTTCTGATAATGCTGTAGGGCAGGATTGCTGTCATACAATTTCCTATTCTCAAGTAGTATGGAAGACACACGTCTGTTTCTTGTCTTAGATTAAGTCCTTGGTGTCACCTGAGTCACTGTCTTGGCCTATACTGCAGCAACATCTGAAATATGTGCCGAGAAGGGGATTAGATTTTAACTATTCAAAAATACATTGTGCTTGATGAAACCAGATTTTTCTCAGAACTTAATCAAAGTAACAATTCTTTTGCACACAAAACACCCAAACATTCAGTGTGGCTATTTAAAAAGCATTTTGTTTTCAACTTTAATTTGGGCTAACAGTATATTAACAGCTTATCTCTGGTGTTATATAGGATAAATTGAAATATTACCTTCCAGCAGAAATGTATCAACTAGAGACAGTGAAATTAGAGCATGTTCACTGTTGTGACTGCTTTGTTGCATCCAGCCTAGAGTGTGGATGGGAAGCAGATGGGAAGCAAGAACAAGGTGACTGGATGGTGATGTTTGACATGTGCCATGAGTAGCTAATATCTGCATAATTTTCTTTTATTGAAGAATAGAGATTTTGTTGCCTTTGGAAAGGCATTCTGCAATAAAGACTGAAACCACTAGCAGAATTAAGTACATAAAACTTAATCCAGAAGAAAGATCAGCAATAATGAGGTAATGGACAAATTATGAGGACTGTAAACATAACAAGAGGGAGAGGCAGTGTGTGTTTAGAAAGCTGATCTTAATGGTGTGATGCTGTTGCAGATGCCATGTAAGTAGGAGTGTAGTCACCTGTGCAAATGTCCCCTTCCAGTGACTGGGACAACCCTGCTGCATGAACCTCCTCAAAGCTGTGAGGCAAGGGTCAGGGTTGCAACTGTTGGTGGTCAGTTTTGGTCTGAGGGGATTTGGGGGGCAGAGTGGAGCGACAGGTGGCTTTTAAAATTGTTTCTAGCAAGTATCATCTGAGTGAGTGTGTTTCAGAGTAGTGGCACAATAATACCACTGCTCAGGCTGTTTGAATCTTAAGCTATTTAAATGAGGTACACCAGTGCAGAAACTTTACAAACATTTCTGGTTTTACCTTCGGTATACTGGTCCCTGAACACTTAACCTAGTTACAACTCATAATGTTACACAGATCTATTGAAATGAAAGCAAGAAAACCACTTTTTTTCTGTGCATTGGCTACCATTGACAAAGCACAATGGTGATTCTATTCATATATTACATGTATTACCACATATTGTCAATCTTTTTTTTTTTTTTTACCAAAACCTACCTTTTAGGCTTAAGCAACAGCTAGGACAAAAACTAATGAGTGAGCTGTGGAGTAGGCACCTCTGTGTTTCTGTTGATTGCTATCAGACTCTCCTCTTACCTTGAAAGCTTTCCTGCAGCAAGCCAGGAATTAGGAGTTAAAGGCAGCTGATGGCTAGATTGTTTTCTGATGCTGTGTGTGCTAAACTGCAAAGGAGTATTTGTGTTTTATTCTACCAGTATGAAAACCCAGCAAGATACATAAGTAATCAAGAGGAGCTAAAATCGTGTATGTACAGACACATGGGAAAGCGAGCTAAGTATGGAAAAAGTTTTTTAAAGGAATCAGTGCCCAGAACCAAAGTCAAACAAATTCTATCAGGAAAGAAGTGATACCATTTTAGTAGGGAGGGTGATTAAGTAGTCTGACATACACTAGGGATAGATAAATGTTTTACCAGGGAAGAGCAAGACCTCTCTGGATGAAGTACCCTTCTGAATCTAGTAGGGAGAAAAGAATAACTAACAGGAGGTCTAAAGACCTGAAGCAAGGCCTTTGCTTTTACTTTTTTCTACTTTCTATTTTACAGAAATGCGTTTACAAACATCCTTATTTTAAAGAGGTAAAAAGTTTCTGGTTGAAGCGTTGTATGAACACGTGGGCATATTAAGGAATACTTTAGGTAGCTTTAGTCTGGGGAAGGAGCTATGACGTTGGAATGAACTTTGGGAGCTTTGTGTTTGCAAAAGAATCATGTAAGCCTTCAGCACTGCATCCACTTTTGCTGGCACAGGCAGGACCTGTGTGGAGCACATGCAGACTGTGCCCAAGAGTAACAGCAGTTCATTCAGCATTGACTGACAGATCCCCAGTGATGAGAAGGTGTTCCTGCAGGAAGGGTAAAAGTGTGCAGCTGAAACAGCTGGCGGCCACCTCAGCAAGAAAGAGGGGCCTAAAGGAACTAAAAGTTTGCTTTAGGATCATAGTTCTATGTGTTATAGCAGAGTGCCTCTTAGCCCCTTTGTCTACCCTGAATTGTTTTTTGTCTTGTATTAAGCCAATGGAAGTATGTTTACTTGGGGAAGGAGGGGGGAAATCAGCTTGTTCAGCACCAGTAATTTTAGTTCGTTATCCCATGAATCTGGACAAGGGATGTAAGCAAAATTGAAATTTAAGAAATAAATATTCCTTTAAATTTACGTGCCCTTGACTTTGTCCCTGTAAAGTTCTAGCAAAAGGCTTAGGTAAGACAGTGGTGGCTTTAAATAATGAAACATTATTGACCTCAGGATAGAAATAATTCCGAAAACTGGCAACCAAAAGCACTTCTAGTCTTGCTTGGTCTGTGAAACAGTTCATTGCCTATGGCACAAAGTTTCATTCGCAGACCTGAAGTATAAGAGATGATGCTGAAGCTAGTTTACATTGCTGCAGTACTGCCAAAAGCTTTGAGGTGGAAAGGAGTTAAATGAATTTTTCTTGAGGACAATTTGAATGTCTGCAGCAGTTTGACAGGAAATTAAAGTGATGGAAGATCAGTCTTCCTTCTCTAGATAGCTTTTTAACAGATCCTGGATATTATGAAATATTGAGACTGGTAGGTTCAGTGACAAAAATCTTTTTCTTGATGGCATTTTTGACTCTAAGTGTTAGAAAAAAAAAAGAAGAATGAAAAAAAGAACTAAATTAGTTGGCTAGAGATTTGAACATACTTCAAAAGGAAAGAGCATTTCCATGCAATTAACACTAAAGCTTATTTCAGTCCACATTAACCTGCTTTAGTTGCCAGCACATTAAATCTCGTATTTATCAGCCAGGCCACTTGCCAACCCTGTACAAAACGCACTGAATTACATTGTGGTCACTGACCAGCTCTTGTTCTGCTTGTCTGTCTTCTAATCCTACAGAAAAAAATAATGCCTATTTCAGTGCTCAAAGTAACCATATGATCACATCATAAGTGTGAGGAGAAAGAAAACATATGTTAGTGCTCATAACTAGAACATATGATAGACATAATTTTGATTTACCAGCTCTAGGAAGGTTCCTTTTAGCATTAACTCAAAAGTTTCTTGATAGGATAAAAAAAAAAAAAATATATATATATATATATGGAAATAGGAAATGTTATGAAAAAATCAAGTCTTGGCAATGGTGCGGGCTTCCAACACAATTTTTTTTGCCTGTGTTTGCATGTGTAGTTCCCATTTCATTGTTCTTACATTTCTAGTCTCCTGGGGACACACTGCTGGCTGAATTTCCTGAGTTTCCATCCAGCTGAGAAATGTGATGGCACAATATCAGGCCAATGCTTTCAAAAATTTATTTATGGGCAAAAAGGAAACACATTTGGCATATAAATCCAATAATCTATTGTCAGTACCACTGAAATCTGGATAATGTAATTCAAGAATCATTATTAATCTAGATTATTGCAGAAAAAGAAAAATAATGCAGTTAGAAAACAGTGGGGGGGGGGGAGGAGGGTTAGTAATAGCAACAATACAATTTACATTTTAATACACACACTTAGTTTCTGGTCTTTTTTTCTTGTGCTGTGCTCATCCTTCTTCTGCCACTTTCTGTCTTAATGTCAGTGTGGTCATTCTCATGGTTCATAGTGAGTTTGCGGAGTTTTCTTCATCCAGTGTCCTTTGCCAGGAAGAATGTGATAATTCATACTGGTCATTTGCTGTTTGCTGATATATCTTTACATCTTGCTTTTTCTTCAGTAGTCTGCAACTCCGTGTTACACCCAAATTTACTATATAGATGCCTTTGAGTATATTGCACACCATTTTTTGTTACCTAAAATCAGATTTTATTTCTAGCTACAAGTCTGAATTTTAACTGACTACTGGGTGAGTTGTTTATTTCTCTGGGACCTCCAGGGCCAAGTCTGTGCCTCATCTCAACCCACTACGCCACATCCTGTTCCTGCACTTTACAAAGCTTTTGCTCCTTCTCTATAGGTTATGTCAGAATATTAGCTCATTGCAGACAGGATGACAGCTGTTACGATCGATATCAAAAATGTTGCTGTGGCATATAATGAAAAAGGTTAGAACAAATTAGCCATAGACAGCTTGTTAGTTAGAAGAATTGCTGTCACAGCTAAACCAGGCAAACCTGCAGGCAGGTTGGGAAAACTCAAAAACAAGCCTATGACAAGCCTCCGTCCTGAACCCTTGCAGACTGAGTAGAAAATGTATGGTCTGTTGCTAGCAAGAGCAATAGATTTTTACAGGGCTACATGGTTACACATAGGACTGGGAGTAAGCATGACCAAGAGTTTAACAGCAGCCTATGGTATCCCATCTCTAAAGTACTGCTGGCCTAACATTTGTGGAGTGGTTTATCTTCCTCATTTTTCCCTGAAACTTCATCTTAGAACTGTAAAAAAAAATTCTGTGAATGCCTTTCAAAGATGTATTTGTTGAAATCAATGTGCGATAGTTAGAAGGAAGTATAGCATTTGAATTAAGTGTCAAATTTCCACCAAATTTGTGTTAGAAAATGTTTCTGTAACAAAGATGTTATGATGTCAATGATTAATTTTCACATGTAATACAGCACTTCTTGTGTTGCATTTATCTTTGCTTAAGAGAGCACAGAAAAAATGTTCTTGAGTTTGTAAAACATTTGTAATCATGAAATATGCCATTTTTGATTGAACAACCACTTTAAGATGACTACTGAAGCTAAAAGCCAGCCTGAAGATAAAAGAGAAAATGGAATCACAAATGAGCAGATGTAGCATTACTTGATTAGGGATATCACAACTCCTAGGACCACATACTAGTTTTTAAATCTGTTCCCACACAAAAACAAGTCTTGAGCATCATTACAGAGTGCTCAGGAAGCATCCTTATTCATTTTGTTCTTAATTTTCATAGATGTACAGATAGGAGTAGAAAGGGGTTTTTGTTTTGGAGTTTTTTTCAGCCAGAAGAAGAAGAAATGTGTAGGTGCCACAAAATATTCATAAAGAAGAAACTGTTCGTAAAGAGGATGTCTCAAACAACTTGGGTGGGATGCCCTGTGGCGGAGAAGCAGAGTGAACTATGTGGAGGTGGAGCAGTGGGCCATTTCTCTCCCCCAACCCTCCTGTGATTGCCCAGAGACAGAACTTGCCTAACTGTGCAGGTATAAGCCAGAGAAAATGAGAACCTCATGGAACGACCTATTACACATGCATAAGAAAGATGATATAAAGGCAACATCCCACGTGTGTCTTTGTCGGCTGACCACCTACAGACCAAGCTGACTACTCTGTGACAACATGGGATCCAAGGGTGGTGATTCCCCTTTTCCTATCCTCTCCTCCTGTCTTTTCTCTTTCCACTCTCTCTCTTTTTCTTACATTCATGTATGTAACTTTTGTATTAATTGAATTGTGATTAGTTGATCATTGATGGGTTATTAGGAAAACAGTCTCATCACCAAAATGCCTTTATTCATTCCCCGGACAGTTATCAGTTGATGCTTGCCAAACTGTCTCCATTTACTTACTAAAGCAGTCAGTTAATAAAGTCACCAGCACAATTGTTCCTCTGAGTCATTGTCGTGACTTGGCCCACCCTGCATCTCTGCTGAGCAGAGACTGGCTCTTCCACCAGCACAGGCTCTTGGGAAATTCACCGCTCTCATAACCCACTGTTGCAACTGTGGGAAAAGCAAAACAGTGAAAATCTGCAAAACACACATTTCCTTGACAAATGGCACCCAGAACAAACACAAGACAGGATGAAGATCCAGTGATTTGCAGTGGCACCATGGAGGAATGCAAAGTGAGGTGGAGGCTGCGCGGTCCCATTCTTTCACTTATCTCAAGGACAGATTTATCTCCTTCTCTTGTCTTCTCACAAGCACTGCTTTGCAGTAGTCTGCCACCTTGTGTCTCACTCTTCCTCTTGTCCCAGAAAAAACAGCGCACCCTCACCAAGGAATGTGCCAAGAGGCAATTGCTTCATCACAGTCCTATCCCTTCACACATACATACTATGATAAATACTACGCCAATTTTGTCTACCTAACTTGGAAGGAAAATAATCCGACACCAAATTGGAGGGACAGATCAACGGGTTTGTGTTCCTCCCCCTCGTGAAGTGCTAAGGCTTGGACAACAAGCCCAAGCCAGAGTTGACCTGTAGATGAATCCTCTATATTTTATAACTGAAAACCATTGACCTAGTAGGTATTGTACTAAGTTATAACAACCCACTTAGGCTGGTGTAAAAAGTGCTAAAGCATTGAAATACTGAAGCCTGAATAACAGGCCTCAAGCCAAAGCTGCTAACTTAGTCTGTATTCATTAACAAAATATGTAAGCTCACTAGTGAAAGATGCAGCCTAGAATATAATCAGTAGTGGGGATGAAATGCTGAGAGAATGTATCCACCTTCCCTTGTTCAGCCTTGTTCAAGGCTGAGAACCCATGTATTTGGTCTTGTTAGAAACTCCCTTGGTTTCCCCCCCTGAGCCCTGGCCAGGCTTTGGGTGGAATCCAACAGGAGAATGAAACCAGAAATATTACGCTCAAAACAAAGGTGCCAGCTATTCTGGCTTGCTGATTTTTGAGTATATAAGGCTGGACCCGCTCACAGCGACTTTGGAAGCCTCACCTATGGGTGGACGCACTGTGTAGGATTTCCCACTTGCCGGGACAGGCTCTGCAAATCCTCGCTGCAACTGGGGCTGCCCAGCGACTGAGGATCTGGATGATGGTAACATATGCAAGTGGTGATGGATCTTTCTTAATCACTATTCTCTCTTTCATGTAGTAATGATTTGATGCATTACCCTGTATTTTCCTGTTTGTTGCTTTAGGTGCACTATTCTGCTTTTTCTTACTGAATGTTTTCTGTATTACCCCGTTACATTATTTGGTTATCACCAGCAAAATACACCTACTCATTTCCCTCTGGTGTCCGAGTTTAATTGGTATCCTTAATCAGTAAAACACCCCCCAGAATGGACGCCTTTTTGTAAGATTTGAGCCCTCAGTTACGCCAAGTGATCATCCAGGAATTAAGTGTGTGTGATTGCAATTGGGGTTTTTTTGTGTTTAGTGCTATACAGCCAAACTGAAGTTTGTGCATTTATCATAGGCAATCTTAAAGAATCTGTAAATGTTACGTAAGCATAAACTGTACTATTCTGACTACCTGACTGCTTCTCTTGAATGCAACTGGACCTACAGCATATGGGCTGTTCACATATCTGGTGTCAGGCCTACAGTTACAGCCATAATTGGCATACCTATTAAGAGATAAGTCCAGCCACCCCTAGCCCCTCTGATCTCTGAAGACTGGATAGAACGCAAAGGGATTAATCTCTTACCAAATTAATTCATCACCTTAAATGCAACACCCACCACATGGGATGAGACAGTAGGCAACTCTGTTATTTTTCAGTGGCCAAGTTCTTACTCTTTCTTTTAAAGCAATTGTCCAATGTCCTCATGTCTGTCCTTTTGATCTTACGTGGGTGTAAGCTAGATTTACTAAAAAACACGGGATATTGCTTGAGCATTATTATTGTGCAGAAGTTACTGAAAGTCAGGGACTAATGTTTTAAAGCATTTGGTTACTGCTTTGGAGCTTTGAAGTAACTTGCATTGCTTAACAAGACACTGTTTAGATGGGTGTCTGACCTGATCTGTAAAGCAGTTCCAGATTTATGTACCCAATAGTGGTTCAGCCAAGAGAGGTAAATCAGAGAAGGTGTAGGTAGCTGAATCACTGAAAGAAGACCCCTGGCAACATGAGGCAGCAGAAGCTCTACAAGTTTTCTCGACTATTAGCTCTAGTAAAGTACCATAGTGAAATTTATCCTGTTGCCTGAGAAATGACAGAAAATCTCCTCAAAGGTAATATTTAATTCTCAAAAGTCAATAAAATCTTCATCAGTCCTTTTGACTTTCCCAGATATAAGTCAAGAATGAGTCTCTCTTTACAACCTCATTTGCCCTAGTCCTTTACCCCTTTTCCAATGTTTGTGTTGTCCCTCAAGCGGGGTCATTTACCCGGTGTGCAGTACACCAATATACACACAGTGGGGTGCTAGGTGGTAATTCTGTGCCCTGGTTCAGCTAGGATAGGGTTAAGTTTCCCCAGCAGAGAGCGGGAAGGGATCTCCAGCTGGGTTATTCATACATGCTGACGTCAGGTCTGGCAGGAGCTCGGGAACTTTTTCCTTTGTGGCTTTGGTGGCAGGGAGCACACGGTGGGCTGTCAGTAACCATTGAGGTATTTGTCTGTATATCTTTTGTCTTGTTTAATGCTATTGCTGTTTATTGTTGTTATCATTGCTACTGTTGTTGTTCAGATTGTTTATCACACTGTTGTATTAAATTTCTTCTTATTTTAACCGGGGGTTTGTGCCCTACTTGTGTCTGAGGGTAGGGGAGGGACAACGGCAACGTGGTCTCTGGTCCCGGCAGGGATTAAACCAACATATTCTGTCACTGAAATCGGGAATAAACCTCCTTAACACTGGTGTTTGGTTTTTTGGTTTTTTTTTTTTTTTTTAATGCTGGCATTACTTTATTCAGCTGGGGACATGAGGGAATTGTTCCACTGAACATGTCCACTATATGTTGCCTCAACCAAAACTTATTATCACTCTGTTACATACATACGCATTAAATTTCCCAGAACTAATTATCTACATTGTTACTACACGTGCAGCTTGGGTCTCTGATGGGCTTCCCTGTGGTCCTTGGTGGTTGTTAACAGTCATTAGTTCTTTTTCCATCATTAGTTATTGATTACTCACCTACTTCTGAGCAGTTTTCTTAATTACTTTCTAAGATAAGGTTGTTTTGCTGAAATGGCACAACCTGTCCTTCCTGTTTAAATTAGTAACTATCTTACAACAATTTCCCCCTTCAAGACTTCCAAAGTAAGATCTCTTGGGAGTCTCATTCTACATTTGCTTATCATAATAACGTTTATCTTGTCTGTGACCCCTACTCTTCTTACACAACATAATATACACATCACTCCTATTCCCAGTATGACTATAGTTTCTTAAGTCATTGTAGATCTGGTAACTAAGTGAGCCATTGCCACCTGAATTTCTCTTTTGTTTTGTCCCCTTCCTGTACTGCCTTTTCAATAGATTATATTCCTGACTTTTGGATTTTAAAACCATCTTCTATGTACATGCAACATTCTTTCCCAGTTATAGCACAAGTACCGCCTTTTCTTGATACAAGGTAGTCTAAGAACATACTGTTTTTCAGGGCTACTGACCTGTAACAATTCAAATGAGGTGTTATTCAACACGTTGACTGTAGTGTGGGCTAGCAGCTCCACCAAGATACTCAATTTGTTTATGTAAGTTCATATTTTTGTGCAGCACACACAGGGCACATTATCTATAGAAATCAGTCTCCCTCACTAATCACTGGGTGATCTTTAATGTCTATCATACTTTTTTTTTCCTAGAATGTCCCTCAACAATGTTTTTGAGACTTGAAAAGGTGGGGCTAATATCCCCATGTAACAGAAACCATACCATCCTGGTAGGAGTCGTTTGTATGCATTATTTCCACAAATAAAGTAAGTTCAAGAGCAAGAAATATAGTACGTTTTTCCTTCTTTCCATCTTTTAGTCCAGCTGTAACTATTAGAGAATGTGTACAGTGTCTGTGGCTGGAAACAGGATTTATAACAGACATGGTGACATTGGTGGTGGATGTTAAATAGTATGTATGGGTACTGTTGCCCGCTGTCCAAGACATTGACCAAGAGTTATCCTTCTCTATTTTACAACATATGAGCCCGATTTTCCCATGACCTCGTAGAACTATTGGTTGAGGTGTTTCAGACACATGGTAGGTATTTTGCACTACAGGTATAATCATGGCTTTATATTTTTCTTAGGTACAATTTTTATACATAGTACTATTAGCATTGTACCTGGTTCCACTGTATTCTTCCCACTATCCTGCACACAATTCTGTCTCATACAGGAACTATTCTCAAGGGAAATCCTGCACCCCCTGTCATTATTTGTGAGCAAATCCAACAATCAGTCATATTCACTGTCTTTGCAAAGCTATTTTTAAAGTTCTCTTATGTGTTGTCATGATCAGCCCCACCAATTATGCTTTCCCCACTACACCCCATCCCCAGACACATAACATGAGAAATGTCCTCATCTCTTTGTTAATCTTATCCATAGGTCCTCTGCTGATTTTGCTCTCCACTGAGGTTCATCCAGTGTTGAGACTGGTTTCACTAGAGTGACATGCATCCATGAGCTGATCCCTTCCACTTTGACTGCAGTATACGTGATCAGGAGGACTTGGAACAGTGTTTTGCACTTTTCTGTAAGAGGTTCATTGCCCCATGTCCAGATGTACACCAAGTCTCCTGGATGATAGGGATGTGCTTGAGCATCTAGGGTCACTGGGGAAGCTAAACTAACAAATCTATGCAAAGATGAGAGTACCTTTCCCAAAGATATTACATATATCCCTTAATCTATGGTTTCCCATTATATGACTGTCCCCTGGAAAAACAGTTATTTGGTAGGACCTTCTGTATAAGATTTCATGGGGACTCACCTTTGCTTTGGAGTTTGGTTGAATTCTTGTTCTTAAACTAGCTAAAGGCTAAAGAAAGAGCCATCATCCATTTAAGTGATGTTTCTTGGCAGACTTTACTCTTAGGCTCTAATTCATTATTTCCACCATCCTACTAGATTGTGGTTTCCATGGTATATGTAGGTCCCACTGGATTCTCAATATTCTGGACACATTCTGCACAACCTCTGCTATGAAATGGGGTCCTCTATCTGAGGAACTCCAAATCTAGGTATTATTTCTCTTAATAAGACTTTTGTTACCTCCCTAGCTTTGTTGGTGAGACAGGGAAATCTTCCTGAAAGGGCATCCTGAAAGTATCTACTGATTACATTTTGGTAACTCAGAGAAATCTATTTGCCAATATTACCCCAGGTTTGGCCTATCTCAATTCTCTTTGAATCTTTAGATTGTTCGTACAATTACATCAGCTAATGTTTTCATTTTTAGTCCTATATATTAACTTCTAACTCTTGCAGCCGAAGCATCTGCTCCCATGAGATTCACTGTGGGGTTTTTTCTCTTCAATATTTCTCAATACTTGCCCATCTTTAGTTGCTCACCAACCTTCTTCTGATTTGGTATATTTTAAATGTTTAGCAAGCTGATCCTCTTCTTTTGGAGTATTTTGGAGGTTCCCACTGAACTTTTCTCAAAGGAATCAATGCTCTGATCAATTATCCTGTTCTACAACTCTTAGTTTCATCACCCTCTCAATTTATTCTCATCACTTCTGTTTGTCCTTTCTGGTGGGCTTTGCAATGCACAATTGCAACTTCTGTTGGTTCTAGAAGAGCTTGCAGCAATTTTAGAATCTTTCATTCATACTTAATAGTAGCTTCTTTGGAAAACAGTAGTCCACACTCCTTCCAGGTGGCTCCATGCACGTGCACCTCTCCAATCGCATACTTAGAGACTGTCTATATGTTATACCTTTAGACAGCTCCAAGGCTCAGGTTAGAGCTATAATTAGCAGAAGTGTTGGGCAGCAATGGTCATGCTTCAATTTCTTCTTGTAGTGTTACCACAGCATATCCAACCTTCTGTTCCCCTTTCATCATGAAGCTATTTCCATCTTACCATTCTTCTAATTCTTTGTCAAGTACATTACCAAACAGTGTAGGGTTATTCTTGAATCCTTGCAGCAGCACTGTCCAGCAGAGTTGTACTTTCTTACTGGTAGTAGGACTTTTTCAAAGGCGAAGATCTTCTGGCTTTCCTCCAAGGGTATTAGAGCATCCAAAATTTCTTCTGAGATCCTAGTCTCTTCCTGTTTCTTTTCAATCAATAGATGCAATTGAGCTTTCCACACTATCTCCTCAGGCACATTGTAGCTGAATAGACTCATCAGAAAATGTTAGCTATGCCCTCAACTTATATAATAAGTCATGTCCCAGCAATGGGAGCGGGCACTCTGGCATGTATAGAGATTCATGAGTTAATGTAGTACTTCCAATTTTACATTCCATAGGTTTTAAAAATTGCCTTAAAGATCACTTTCCCATGACTCCATCAACTAGCATATGCGTTTTACTTAAAGGTCCCTTACATATGGTTACTACTGAATGGGTTGCCCCACTATCTACTAGAAAATCAACAGTTTGTTCCCCAGCTTGTCTGGAACCAGGGGATCAGCTGGGGAGATTTTAATATTTTCCCCTGGTCCCCATCATTCATTAACCTGATAGTCAGGTTAACATCTAATTTTGGCCCCCCTTTTCCTGAGGATTCAACAAATAGTTTTTTTCTCTGTGAGCATTCACATTTCCTGTGCCTTTCTCTCCTGCAAAAAGCAGGGCAGATTATGACCCACAGGGATACAGTTCAAAGAGTTAACCCTGGGTCCTCATTCACCTTCTATTCACCTCTACTTCAACCCCTTCCTCTGCCTCCATTTGGACTCCCAGTAATTGTCACTGCCAGCAACAAAGCTTGTAATTCTATTCCTTTATGCTTCTCTTTGAGACTTTCCCTCTTTTCTCTCTCACCTCTATTATTGTAAAATTTGTATGCTATTTCTATCAATTACAATATGACATTCCTACCACTTTTGCAATATGTGCAATACATTGACTATGGTTAATCAGCAGTTATTATATACACATTAAAGTATTCACTTCCTGCTCCTGAGCTGGAATTGGGCTGGTCTTCATCTTCACTGTCACTACTATCCTATTATTTCTTTTTTTCCATCTTTTTCTATTAATGCTTTCTACTAATACATACATTCCATCAGCATCATCCATCAACAGACTACATTTTTACAAATTTCATGATTATGTCTTAAACAAAAACAAATCAACATATACAACTTCATCCCATTTTTCAGTTCTTCAGCAAAACATTAATTGCAATGTAGTATTATGTTTTAAAGATTCATTTTTCACCATCCTTGAATTGATACTGCAGCTACCACTAAGTTCAATTTTTAGTCAGGAGATCCTCTCCAAATTTATTCCCATTTCTCAGGATTCATCCTAGAGGAGAGCAGAAGGGTGTCTCTGGGGAAGTAGTAGTGCCCATTTTGGTACCAAAAAAGAGTTTTCTAAACAAATATTTCATACACCAAAATTCCAAATACAAAGTGAGGGATGTCCTTCTTCATTATCAAAACAACATGTAGAAACAAGATCATGCTACTGCCATGTATCTTTGTGATACAACTTATGCAGAGCTCAAAACAAAAATAAATATTACACTTACTTCTTACCTTCCACCCCCCTTTTCCTCATACTTTAAAAATACCTCTTTTAGTAACAATGTACCATTGTGTCACTTGCTGTCCAACTGTGGGAGAGGAGCCAATGGAATCCCTGATCAACGAGTCAGGATGCACTGGAGTCCACTCTGTTCTGTTCTCCCCATTGGGCAATCCCCACTGACAGATGATCTGGGCAAGGCTGTCAGTGCAGTTCCATCTCAGTCACCAAAACTTTTGTCCCTCAAGTGAGGTAATTTACTCAGTATGCAATACACCAATATACACAAAGCAGATGTATTTATTTATTCCATGTCTGCAGAGTGGGATGCTAGGTGGTAGTTCCCCAAAGCTAGCACACTGCACAAAAGAACTTCAATGCATTTACACACTTCAGATTACATGAATGCACATTTACTGTAATGACCATTGGTTAGTTTCTTATCACTTTGTCCCTCACTGTTTAACAACATGCCTCATCTTGATTTAAAGTTAGAGTGTCTTTTAATACTTCTGCACAAATACAAAGGGGGGGGGGGGGGGCACATCTTCTTGATCTTAAAATAAGTCAGTTGTCAGTCTCACCCCTGCTGCCTTTATCTTTTCCCCAGTTACTGCTAATTTTCTTCTCAGACTATCATACATCTTGTCTCCTGGGGAAGGATGATCCCCTCCTACCAGTCTTTTTAATGTTAACCAGATATGTATACTTTCTACAAAGTTGGAGTAACTCACTCCCTTATCTCCAAGTTCCTTCTTTTGATCACAACAATTTTAAATCAGTGATTTACTCTGTCATTGTTCTTTTTACAAGTTCAGAATGAGTAGAGTAAAAAATTTCCTAAGGACATAATTTGGATCTTTCTCTGACCCAAGTCCTACTCCCTGCAGACAAAAATGGCCAAGCAGATTTAAATAAAAAGCAATCATTAACACATTTCCCGGTGTGTGTTCAGCTGCAGAACAAAACATCTCCAGAGCTGCCTAAGCAGTGTGTACGCTACTTGTTAGAGCAGTACGGGTCTGTACCCAGTAGGAAGGCAAGCTACACTTTGTTGGGTTTTGGCTGGACAGTGTTTTGATTTTTAGCTTAAGACAATATAATTCAAATCCTGCATTCCTGTCCATTTCTGAGACAAATGTAATAGAGACTTTGTCAGTAAAAATGCACATCAGCTTGCTGATAGAGAAGTACTCATGGTTGCAACATTTAGACTTAAATATCCTCAGGTAGTTGAATGCAACACCCTTCCTCCTGTAGTAGTTCATTACTGGGGCATTACAGCTATCCTCCTTCAGTATTGTAAACATACATTCTGGCCATTTATGCATATTTTACATAAAATCTATGTACTTTTTAAAGTACATGCTTTTTTTCAGATTTTAGGACATAACTGACTTTTAGCACAAAATATGTAAAAAAATAGTTGACTAATACATTTAAATGTTTCAAATCCAATGGAAAGGGAGCTCCTTACTGAAGTGCTATTTAAAATAATCTTGGTTTTAAAGAACTGTAAAATATCAGCTTCTCTGACATGCTTCTAATTTGTCTGAGTATTTAAAGAACAAAGTAATAAACCAGTACTTAACTGAATACCAAAAAGAGGGGGAGTTGGGGTGTGTTTGTTTGTGTTATTAAAATTGTTATTTTAAAACCTGACTTTATACATGAATAAGAGAAGTTGGAGTGGGGGGAAAGATGTACATGTTTCATTGATTTTCAGGAAATAATGCAAGCCCACAAGCAAAAGGCAAAAATATAATTTTTATATGTTATATATATTTTTAACATTTATCACTGAGTAAATTGTAACTTCACCTTCTATTCTGAAGATCTTCAAAAGAAGGAAAAGTAAATTAATAGGTTTCTTATCTACAATGATATTTTGTCTTTGTAGTTCTAAAAACTTTGTCCTTGAAGAGCAGACAACATTCATATAATTTTTCTAATTCTTTGTCTTGTATCACTAAGTGAATGTGATCATAATGGCCTGCATAAATTTTTTTCCCCCAAACTATTCAGCTATTTAATACCACTTTTCCATAAATGTGCTTTGTCACTTTTTCTAAAAAATATGCATGGAATGTTTATGCAAATTTTCAGAAGACAATAACTTTCATATATATATATATATATATATATAATTTAAAGGAACAACTGCAGCTCTGGCATCTTTATAAAAGAGACAAACTGCAAAATTGGATTTGTCCATCTCTCTGTCCCCTGATCGATGGAGAGGTCCCTCAGCAATATTAGAGTAGTCCTTGAGCTCAGTTGAGCTAAGCTGAAGTGGCTTTCAGAGACCTGTTGTTCACTGAACTGTTACAAGAAAAGAAATACTATGATCTGTGGTCACTTTGTCTGAAGGAAACCTCCTGGCAACTACTGTGGAAAACCCAATGCCTGAAGTTTTTTTCTGATATCAACCAAACATAAAAGCTATAACTGAACTTTTTGTAGAGGTAGCTGCATGCAGAAATGTAAGCAAATCCTAGAAAAATCCTTGTTTCCTCTACACACAGTGTGAATTACTTTAGACATGGTTGCAGTTTTAGGGACAGGGCTTGACACTAATAACTTGAGAGGACTAGTATCTTCTGAAAAGTGCCTGGATGGGGACTATAAAACTAAACACTGTTTGGGTTATATACCCTCAGGCTAACATTGGCAATGAGTGTGTAACAGGTTTAAAAACCACAGACATTCATGTGGTGTAGTTTTTAAATTAACCATCTTTTCTAGTAAGAATCACAGGAGTGTATCGCAACTTGATGCTTATTTTTGGAGTGAAAATACTTAATTCTTAGCAACGTTTTTCAAAAATTTACATTCCTCCTGACTAGAAATCTGGCTGAAATATTATATAGAAAAAAAGATGAGAGGTTAACACTATGTGGAGTTTATTTTGTGCTTTAAATTGTTCTGGTCAATATGTTGCAAGATGAGTGGTAGGATGCTGTCATAGACCCAATTGTACCACCACACCCTTTTCCCTTCCTCTGTCAGTAACATAGAGAAGAGGAAGTTAAAGCAATGTTTTGCTGATAAGCTACAGCCAACAAGCTGAGCTTTATTGCCTAAGCATCACGTGTCTCTTGCATCCTGGCCACTTCAGAGGCTATTGTGATGGATTGACATGGAGAGCAGTAGCACAGTTGTATTTGGGAAGACCTCTGAAGTAGTCTGTGCACCAGCTTACAAAGGTGAGGGAGGGAAGGAAGGTGATCATGAATATTGATATAGAAACTGTCCCATTTTCATTCTTTACTAACCATGTTCTGATATGGAGTGGATCAAAGAAGAATATGATTATAATTTTCAGGGTGTTTTGCATGTGTTTTTGCTTGCAGCCTAGTAAATATTGTAAGATGAGATAAGAGAAATCCTTTAGAAAAGAGTATACAGATCATGTTAATGAAAATTATTCAATGGGCATTTAATTTAGAGTCACTTGCTGAGAGCTAGTGACAGCTGACCAGAAAGTGCTCAATAGCCCTTCACATCTCTGTTGGTCAACTGCAGGTTGTCCTGTTGTTCTGGCAGAGGCTCTTAATTCCATGTTGATCACATTTTTGGGCCTCCATTCATTATATTTCACACTGTGTGCTGCAAGGAACAAGCAGGAATGGGTTTGTTCTGCTTGCATGCTGTAGTTAACATTCCAGAAAAGTGGCTGTGATTAGCCAAATCAAACTCTTTCAAAGACAGCAGGCACAGGCCAGCTGAAGTGCTGCAGCTGATGTCACCCTGTTAAAACACTGACATCCTTCTAATCCGTGGCTAGAAGAGATTATTTTATTTAGTGAGTGTTTTGCTGATCAGGGATACCAATTAAACTCAGACACCAGAGTGAAAAGAGCAGGCGTATTTTACTAGAAATACCTAAATAATATAATGAATAATACAGAAAACATACAGTAAGAAAAGACAGAATAGTGCACTTAAACAAATAGGAAAATACAGGGTAATGCATCAGATCATTACTACCTGAGAGAGAGAATAGTGATTAAGACATCACCACTTGCATACGTTACCATCAACCAGATCCGCAGTCATGGGCAGCCCCAGTTACAGAGAGGATTTGGAGAGCCTGTCCCGACAGGTGGGAAATCCTACGCGGTGCATCCACCCATAGGTGAGGCTTCCAAAGTCTGTGGCAAGTGGATCCAGCCTCATATACCCAAAATTCAGCAAGCCAAAATAGCCGGCACCTTTCTTTTAAGCAGAAATACCTGGTTTCAATCTCACATTAGGTTCCCCCCAGAACCTGCCCAGTGCTCAAGGAAGAAGCTAAAAGAGTTTCTCTGCTTATCTGATGGGATTATGTGCAAGGTCTCACATCAGGTCTCGGGGACAGACACCTGCCTCCATGACTCTGTTGTTCTAATCACATACAAATGAAGGGAAAGATACATTCAAGATAGCTACATCCTCCACGCATTTTTCATTAAGGATTACATACTGAGTTAACAGTTTCGGTTCAGGGCCTGTTGCTCAGGCTTCAACACTTCCAGCCTTTATATCAGGATAGGTGGTTTATTATAACTTAGTATATTACCTGTTAGCACAATGGTGATCAGTTATGAAATATACAGGATTCATCTATAGGTCAACTCTGGCTTGGACCTATTGTCCAAGCCTTAGCACTTCAGTGAGTGTGCATATGAAGAATCACAGAATCAACTAGGTTGGAAAGGACCTTGAAGATCATCTAGTCCAACTGTAACCTTAGCAGTGACAGTTCCCAACTACACAATATCCTTAAGCACTAAGTCGATCCTACTCTTAAACACCTCCAGGGATGGGGACTCCACCACCTCCCTGGGCAGCCCATTCCAACACCTAACAACCCGTTCTGGAAAGAAACACTTCCTAATACCTAGTCTAAACCTTCCCTGGTGCAACTAGAGGATATTATCTCTTCTTCTCTTGCTTATTACTTGGTTAAAGAGACTCATCCCCAGCTCTTTGCAACCTCCTTTCAGGTAGCTGTAGAGGGCCATGAAGTGTCCCCTCAGCCTCCTCCTCTCCAGATTAAACAACCCCAGTTCCCTCAGCCGCTCCTCGTACGACCTGTGCTCCAGACCCTGCACCAGCTTCGTTGCCCTTCTCTGGACATGCTTGAGTCATTCAATGTCCTTTTTGTAGTGAGTGGCCCACAACTGAACACAGCCATCGAGGTGCGGCCTCACCAGTGCTGAGTACAGGGGTGAGATCCCTTCCCTGTCCCTGCTGGCCACGCTATTGCTGACACAAGCCAGGATGCCATTGGCCTTCTTGGCCACCTGGGCACACTGCTGGCTCCTGTTCAGCCAGCTGTCAACCAACACTCCCAGGTCCCTCTCTGACTGGCAGCTCTCCAGCCACTCCTCCCCAGGCCTGTAGCGCTGCTGGGGGTTATTGTGGCCCAAGGGAAGCCCCCGGCATTTGGCTTTATTGAAACTCCTCCAGTTGGCCTCAGCCCATGGCTCCAGCCTGTCCAGGTCTCTCTGCAGAGCCTCTCTACCCTCGAGCAGATCAACACTCCCACCCAACTTGGTGTCATCTGCAAACTTACTGAGGGTGCACTCGATCCCCTTGTCTAGATCATCAATAAAGATGTTAAGCAGGAGTGTCCCCAAAAACGAGCCCTGGGGAACACCACTCGTGACTGGCCACCAACTGGATTTAATTCTGTTCAGCACAACTCTTTGGTCCTAGCCATCCAGCCAGATGTTTTACCCAGCAAAGTGTGTGATTGTGCAAGCCTCAAGCAGACAGTTTTGCCAGGAGAATACTGGGGGAAAAGGTGTCAAAGGCCTTGCTAACTGTCTCTGCAAACTGAATCTTTGGGAGATGACAAATGGGGGTGGGCTAGGAGTTTGCCTGTAGTAGTTTTTTTTTTCTTGTTTGCTTGTCCCCTGCTTTGGTACTCCAAATTATATTAAAACTTTTGACTCTTCTCATTCCAGCTTCATAATGAATGATCCTCATATATATTTATTTAGAGAAATACTTCTTTTGTGCTTAGCAGATCACAGCACCTGAAGGAGAAGAACAGATAGCCACTCACCATTTCACAGCAGAGAGATTAAGATCCATGTCTGTCACACTTGGACTCACTGACCTATTTACTGATGGAAATGTGGTTTTGGAAGTAATTTGATATCAGTTTTGCAGTACTCTAGTCTGAATCTACTAGCCTCTGACAGAGCAGACTGGTTGGTATAAGGGTTGTGATTATAGTTGGTTGTCACTGATGTAAAAAGAGGAAAAGTTTTGGTGTTAGGAGAGTTTTCAAAAATGAAGATGAAATCCAGTTTAGAAAAACAGGAAAAGTTATAGCAGGAAAACAAAGTTGATATTTCTTCATAAGTTATATTTTCTTATTATGTTTTATTTACATTAGATGCCAGAAATCATTCTCATAACAAGACAGGTAAATTGAAAATAAGTTATTTCTTGTCCTCTCTCTTCCTCACACACACTTCGTCTCTACTCACAACCAATCTGCCTTTCTCTCTCCCTCTCTCCCTCTTTATTCCCCCATTTCCTCTCTTTCATGCTGCCTCTGTCACTATTTCTCACTCCCATTCTCTCTTACAGACACTCTGCCTGTGACCCTATCTCCCTCATGCTCTGCCTCTCTTCCCACACCTGGTTACACTTCTTTTTCCCTCCCTGCCTTGGTTATAGATTTTCTTTGGATGCTTTTCTCTCCCCAGTTCCAAATTTTTGAACAGGGGGGTCAACATCTTTCCCTTCCCTTTACCCCCCTGAACTTACAATAACAAAGCTTATTTTTAAAAAATCCTTCCTGTCTCCCAGCCCCTCAAAAACTTGATGTATGGATTTTGTTAGGGAAGTCATAAGCATAGTAAACATGCAGACTTAGCTGTGGTAAAACAAGCAAAACAAAAATCCTGACATACTGGAAAGGAATACATTAAAATTTTTAAAAGTACAACACTGGTCTCTGATTTTCTGCTCCACTCTTCATTATTCTTTTACCTGCCTACAAGTTTGTATTTGAAGACAAGTATGCTGCTTTGCAGCTGTCTCAACTCAAACTGGACTATATGAATAGTAACTAATTTGGATATTCAGTCCTTGATATCTGATGATTTGTTTTCTGCTTCTTGAAGTTGAGTCAACTAAGAATGTAGAAAACCCTCTTGGACCTCCTTCCTGTGTCGCTAAGCTCATGATGTTAGTTAAATCTTATTTGGTAAGAGCTTTTAAGTTTATATGCATGAAATTAAGATCAAAATCCTAAAATTTACTTACATTACCTGTAAAAGTCTCTTATTTCAAAAATTACACTTGCATTTCTTGAGTCTTCAGATCAAACCTTTGTCAAAGCAAGATATTTTAAACAGCTCATGCAAAAGTAATGAAATCGAAAATTCACCTAATAAAGCTGCTTTTTTACTTAGTTTACAATAAATGGTATTTACAAAGTAAACAGTTTGGACTCAGTCTGCCTCTTTGTTAGAATATATTAATCTTTTCTGGGGGATAATTGCCAACAAGACTGTATTTAGTGTGAGCTTTAAGAAATAAAGCAAACCTCCAGATTCTTCAATAAAATGACAGTTCTTTCTCTTCCTGTTATTGTTATCCAGAGAACACTATGCTATGAATTGAAAAACCATATTCTTCCAATACACATAGAAAATTATTTTCTCACCTACAAGCTCTTTATTTGACTGATGACCTATTTAAATAAGCTATATCTGACACTTGTTTAGTTAGACATGTAGGTGATACCATGCAAGGACAGTCTGGGATTATGTTTTTATTTTTTTTATTTCCTAATTGTTTATGTAAAATTCTTGTGCTTCTTTCTGTTACAAAGGTCTCGCTTTTTCTTTCTTTCTTTCTTTCTTTCTTTCTTTCTTTCTTTCTTTCTTTCTTTCTTTCTTTCTTTCTTTCTTTCTTTCTCTTTCTCTCTTTTCCTTCCTTCCTTCCTTCCTTCCTTCCTTCCTTCCTTCCTTCCTTCCTTCCTTCCTTCCTTCCTTCCTTCCTTCCTTCCTTCCTTCCTTCCTTCCTTCCTTCCTTCCTTCCTTCCTCCTTGCCTTTGCCTCCTCTTCTTCTCTTCTCTTCTCTTCTCTTCTCTTCTCTTCTCTTCTCTTCTCTTCTCTTCTCTTCTCTTCTCTTCTCTTCTCTTCTCTTCTCTTCTCTTCTCTTCTCTTCTCTTCTCTTCTCTTCTCTTCTCTTCTCTTCTCTTCTCTTCTCCTCTCCTCTCCTCTCCTCTCCTCTCCTCTCCTCTCCTCTCCTCTCCTCTCCTCTCCTCTCCTCTCCAATTTAATTTTAATTTTAATTTTAATTTTTAATTTTTACATGTTTGTTTTTTCTTCAAATTAAATAAAATTTCCTGGCAATTTATTATGGTTTAGAGAAGGAAATGACAGTGTTCAGGTTCTCTCTTATTTCTTTACTAAACAGTATATAAAAAAGAATAAATTATTCTTTAGCCTAATTTTACTCACTGGCTCTAATGATATAGAAGTAGTAACATAAAAATCTGAGTCTTGAACAGTCATCTCTAGAAGATGATGATACCTTACACTTCCAGTTGTGTCTGAAATGTAAATAAACCATTATTCTCCTTTACTTATTTACGACTAGTTTAGCTTTTCAACCAAGTATATTGCTTTCCCAGCTGAGTATTCAGCTGAGCTTTCTCTGTGGGAGTATCAGCTAATCTTGAAGTTTGCTTCTACTGATGATCTGATTTCAGCTGGTTTGCACAAATTTTACTTGGGATCATTTAACTTCTGAGAAAGCTGGAAAGAACATTGGAATCTAAGGAACAAGTTGAAGTATGATTAAAGGGAACAAGCTTTTTGAAGCTTGAAGAAGAAGGAACCTGCATCTCACTACTAGGCAGTCCAAAGGGAAAGTGGCCATAAATCAAAGTATTAGCCATGTGGCTATCTGAACATTGATAGCAGAAATGGAAAGGGGCCCTTAAGAGCTGGCTTGAGAAACACTCCTTTTTTCATCACAAATTATTTATGTCATCCAACTCATCACTGAAAGAATTAGACAAGTAGCAGGCATGCCTAGTTACATCAGAGTGGACACCTCAATAACTAGCATATATTGTTCCATATTGCACTGCTATAATCTAGAATGGTGTGTAACTGGGATGATGCTGGGTGTATATAAGTAACCAGGAACACAGTAGCTATGTCACATATCTAAGAAAATGCTTTAAATCATCCCTGTCTAATTACAGGCTCCTACTACAGCTTCTCTGGAGAGCCATAATATGCAGTTCCTGCTACTTTAAAAATCTTTCTGTGGGAAATGTGTATTTATTGACTAAGACTGAACTTGGTTGAGTATAATGTGAGAAGAAATAGAGTTTCTAGGAGGCCAAGGGAAGGTAAAAAGATACAGCAGGGGCAATATCACAGAACAACGGAATGAAGAAGTAGCAATATGTAATGAAAACTCCTCCTTTTCCTTCAGACTTACTGTATATTTTGTGTGTGCATAAGCCAAAACAGAAGGAAGGTGAAAGAAAGGACCTTTGTTCCAATGAACAACACCATTGCAAACTGCACATGTGAGAAAGGAAATATGTTCACCCTCACAGTGCTAAAAACCTTTTTACAGACACTCTCTGAAGTTTCCAAAGCCTTTTAAAGCATCTGCAGCAAAACAGAAAGAGGTCATCATCACCTTGAACCTAATGTTGTATCAAAAAAGAATGAAACAAAACTTCAGAAACCTTTAACAAATTGCATATAGTCCTTTTTTGTTCACAAACTCTTGCATTTTATTCATACGTGGATAGACAGCAAATATGTTCAAAAGCAGACATTACAAGCAAAAACTTAAAACCAGTACCATTTACTTTTTACTTTAAGGACCCTTCTCTTTTCAGTGACAAGATACACTTTTTATTCTTTATCAGCTCAGCTTTTGGTTGTACATGCATGAATTTGGTATTCTAACAGATACTTGTACGAGGACCTGTAACCAAAGATGTTTAAAGTGAGACTATTCCATTTCTACAAATTTACAGACCCTCAAAATCTAGAAAAAACACCTTTTTAAATATTGAATGTGATAAGGACAAACAGTTGTGTGGATGGGAAGTATGTTATTCTACAGTTCCCTGGAATGATTGCTTTGACTTAGCTTTGGATATGGAGGGTACAGATACCTCCTGAAACAGAGTTAAGCTAGAGCAGGATAAAACCTTACTTGACAGGCCTCTAAAGCATTGATATCCCAAGGAAAAAGGGGAAATTCTGGGGAACTGGAAGACGTTCACTCCCTGCAAGCGCAGGGTTTTACTTCTCTACCCTTACAATGGCAAATGATGATGGGACCAAGTGGAGTCTGTGTGCTTTGGTAGCCTACTGTTTCTTCATTCTTTTCATCCCCAACTCCTTGACTGGATTTCTGAGGTCTGATTTTCTACTTTTTCTCCTACCCATCTGCTAGGGAGTCACAAGACTCCCTAACAGTACATATAGGATAACTAAGAAGATATTTAATGTTCTTTAACTTCAGGAAACTAACATACTAGGAAACTGTTGTTTTCCTGCTGATGTTAGTCTGCCAGATCATGTTGTCTACAACACAGAAAAGTCTTTAGATACTGCCCAGAAGTTCTTCATTTTGCCAGTTCCCAACTGACATGAAATTATTTTCTTTCTTTACTAATTGTGAATGTGCACTTGCACCTATTTTGTTTCATAGCTTTAGAACACATGCATACATAGATATAATAGATAAATATATATATATGTAACACTGAACTTTTGAAGCAAAATGTGTATGTATTAAACACACACACATATATATATATATATACCAAACTAAATTGCATATATTTCCTGCAGGATTTTTAGTTCCTTACAAAGTGATGTCAATTTATTTATTACTTTGGTTTATGTGTTATGTGTTCTCAGTTAATTAATGCCTTTTTTTTTTTTCCCTGTAAGTTTTGACTTCCTTTCTTTCTCAAGGGTATAGAAGCCCCTGATGTGTAGACTGAGATGGAAAAGGAAGCTTTTTATTATATTGGCTGTTACACAGCAGATACTTAATTAGCTGTGGATTGTCTACAGCACTGTTAATCATTACCAGGGCAATTAATCTAATTTTAGCAATCGTGCCCCTTGTTATTTAAGTGGCACTTCTTTCTATAATTTTTACTCAACACAGAGCAGTCTTTCAGCCTGGGTATGTTCCTCACCTGCAAGCTTTGATGAAAAAAGGGGTGATTTAGCATAGGTGAAGTTAATGTCTCTATGTGTACTCTCCTGCTGACACACTTCACATTTAATTTCTGTCCTGTTTAATTCTCCTCCAACAGAAGAAAAAGACATAATGAAAGGCAGAAGTCAATTGTTTCAGATCAGACTGCAAAAGACTTTCCACACTGATATATAGGAGATAGGAATGTCTGGCTCCTTCTTTCACTTCCTGGATGAGCGCTTATCTGAATGATGTAGAAACCCCATGTGAGGAAAGAGTGGTTTCATGAAATACAAGAGTTTACATTTGGAAACTTCATCTGATATTGAAAACACATCTTATCTTAGAATGGCATCACTGGGGTTTTTTTGTCTCAAGCTTATGAAAATTGTTTTGATTTAAGTCTGTAAGGCTTGAGAAAAATTTTGGAATATGTTGTGCTTGTAGCAGCACTAGAACTTCTAGAAAGTTCATATCAGCATGTGTAGAGATGCCCAAAGGTCCTGTAAGTTTGGCTTTTCAGTAGGAGTTATCTTAAAACTAACCGTAAAATTGGTTAAAAAAATTTGGCTGAGAACCCTTCAGCATATTTAAAAATATAATTCCATGTTTTTTGATGTTTTCCCATAGAGCTTGACATTGTTTCCTAAATTTAGAAGGTAAAAATAAAAGACAGGTGACCTTACTTTGGAAAGAAGTTGAAATATTATTTTAAAACAGCATATCTTACAGGGTAAAAACTTAATCAGATCAGTAACTGTAGGTCCAGCAAAGAAACCTCTGTCTCTCCTCATGAAAGAAAAATATGCATTTTGTGCTCACTAAAGAATGATAAGAATGAAGAATTCCTACGGTTTATGATCTAATCTTAGCAGATATAGAATACACGCATTCTACACTGTGAAATATTGATTAAAACTGTGACATAAAGCTGTTATTTGGATGAAAAGTGGTATAGAAGCACTATGACAAATAGTTAACAAAAAAATCTAAAAATAACCTTTTTTCATTTTCTTTTTTTTTTTCATATTTTCATATGAAAAAAAGTTTTATTTTCATATATAGTTTTATTTTCATATATAGTTTTATTTTCATATATACTAAGTGTTTCAGGATCAGACATATCTCATCAAAAAAAGATACTTTGGATCTTACTTTACAAGTTGTGTTACTAGAGCTGTGCTGGCTTACAGGATCAGGACTTTCTGTGTGTAAAATAAAGCCATGCAAACTGTTTCTTAAGTTACTGCATAACTGACACCTATGAAATATATATTGAGTGAGACATGTTGCCAAGAATTTCTTTTATTTAATCAAATAAAGACAATTACTTCTGCTTCCTCAAAGTAACCAAGAAGGGTCATGATTACTTTTAAATTTGTTTGGGTAATGGAAATTTAAGTGAAAATATGAGAATTTTAGAGGGGTGGGGTGTGTGTGGAATATTAGTCATTTGGTCACTGAACATACAAAGAACAGGAAAGGAAATCAGGCAGGTTAAGCATCATCACTGTGCCTGTGAGGACATCTTCTTTCCAGATGTTATTCATAACATCTTTGAAACAGTTTTTGATGATAGAAAGAAGAGATAATCAGAACAAATAGTGGAAAGAAGTGATCTTTGGGCTATGTCAAATTGAATTAAGATCAAGCTATTACCTTATTTGTGTTATCAGAACAAAAAAAAATGAATTTTGTTCCGAAGAATTCTATGGAAGTACCTGTGGAGGAAAAATCCTGGGTCTCCTCTGTGAAGTTGGGTACTCATATATACCAAAAAGAGGTGTATTCCTTTAGCATCCACATCATAGTTGAAGCCTTTGCTGTTCTGTCAGTCTAAAAGGGAGAAAAAAGTGAGAAATTTTTCTTTTTGTAACAACCCCAGATCCAAGTCTCCAAAGGAAAACCATGGTTGGAGATACTAACTAAAAGTGATGACACGTGGTATCTGATAGTTTTTGATCCCTGCTTTTTGCAGAGACAGGGAGCTTTTGTTTCCTCCTTATTGCAGAGTCTTTCAGTAACATGGTCTATTTTTTTGTTGTGCTTTGAATGTCCTACTAGCTCTGACAAAGACTACTGCATGTTCAATCTATTCTTATTCCTATATGTATGCTAAAACACCATAAAACTAAATAATTATTATTTCTTTATTCTTTAAAACTTTCTGTTTACTTACTACTCCTGTCCATAACTTTATATTATGATTGAAATTCTCTTAAATATTAGTATGTCCACTGATATATTTCTAGAAATTAGTCACTCCTTACCATAATTTTTTAGCATATACGTAAAATTAGTTTACCATAGAAAAGAGGGCTGATAGTTGCAAGACACTCCATGAGTGAACAGTTAAGCTGGATAAGAGTTAGCTGTACCTGTTGCTTGAAAAACAGTACCCTAAAATTGTGCAGGTGCAGCCTTATGTGTATGTCAAACCCTGTCCTTCTGATACCTGAGGTTACTGTTTCAGCAGGCTCATACTAAGTTAGTTAAACATCATACCTGTGGATTTCCAGGAACTGAATGAGTTGATTCATTCCAGGTTGTTCTTCATATATTGATATATTGATTTGATTTCAAGATCAAGACACAGTATTGTTCCGGTATAGTTATATTACCTATTTCACTAAGACTTCAAGCTGCATGCACAGAAATATATTTAGTAAATTTCCAGTAGAACAAACAAAAAAATGCATAGCTATATTTATTTACAGGCTACATCAAAGATTTACAACTATTACGTGATTTGTTCCATTTCTATGACTCTTGAACTATCTTCCAGATTCATGTTACTGTTGTTCTAAATTTACTATTATTTTCACCACACACTCTAATATTTTTAGGTCCCTTTCTACATTACTTTGCACCTTGACTGAGCAAGTTATTTTTTAAAGTGTTAATTTTGTTTTTATCTGAGGTTTTAAATAACGTCCAGATTCATTTTCTTGTTATCTAGAAGTTTTATAGAAAGATGAATATTTGAAAGTTATCTATCCTGTGCCAAATGTACCATTGACAGTTCATATAACAGTGGAATTAGGCTCAGAGTCTTTGGTTCCAAAACTAAACAATTCTTTGTTTTGACCTTAAGCAGTCTCATTCATAGCTGTTAGAAACATGGAGGTCTATAGCTTCCAGAAGGCATGAAGATAGTGGATCTCATGAAAAAACACACTTCTAGTAAATGTGGTTTTATTGTATGCTGTTTTCAGTAAAACAAGTTTAGGATACAGAATGATAAATTCAGATAAATTGAAAGATGTTGTGTATTAGTAGTGCCTCCATTATCTGAAAGAAGGCTGCTGAGTTGAGACCTTTAGGATGTCCAAGCTTAAGAAAATGTTAAATGAGACACCAGGTCATTGGCTTTGGAAGGATGTAGTACATATATAAATTGATGTCTTCTACTGTAATGTAAGTGGAGTAAGTCTCCAGCTAAGGAAAACTAACATTCTTTGAAGAGAGTATCTACAGCAGGAACTGGAAGGTGGGAGGAAGGCATTGAGAAGTACGTGGTCAAGTTGTGCATGCCAGTTAGATAACAGAAGTATAAAGATATCCCTGGAGGCTGGAGAGTCACTGTGATTGATCTGCAAGAGAGAAAATGTGAAGAGGAGACACATTATCAAAAATCCAGAATTAAACAAACTGTCAAAATCCCCAAAAATGCCAATCAAAAGATTTCAATAGCAACAGACACAAGACCAAAAAAAATTGTCTCAGACTTATGTAGCCTAAATTCCTTCTAAGTCCTCCAGCCTAGTGTTTCCTGTTTGGTGGCCTGGGGCCTTCAGGGGCTTCTGCCAACATGAGATATTAAAACCAGAGAATTTTGGTCATCTGCATCTGGGTCATTCCTGTCATAAATGTAAAGAATTACAGAAGGACAGGGGACAAGGAAAATTATTTATCTATTAGGCATATTAGGATATTTTTGGTATCCTCCAAATCAGTATGATGCAGACACTTAAAAGTTTACCAGATGTGTCCTTGGAAGTGCAAAAGTAATCGTCTTTGTGACATCATGTCAAGCTCAATGGAATAACCCGGGAAGAAGAACACGAAGTAAAATATCCCTGTCACCGAAATCCGGGATAAAAATAACTTATCAACACCAGTTTGATGTAGATAAGCAGACACTTCTTTATTGACAGCCGGACGTGTAGGGGAGTGCTCTCACCAACAACACGTGCCAGGCACCAGAATCATACTCCTTTTATAGAACTTATACATATTCATTAAGTCTTCATACATAAGCATACAACTTCCAAGAAATCATTAACATATTCTCCTCCTACTTCCGATTCTGAGCAGTACAGGTTAGAAATGTCTAGAAATGGGTCTGGGGTGTAATGTGAGTAGGTGGACCATGAGTCGGTGGTCGCGATCTCCCCCTGACGGAATTACCTTTTGCTTAAGGACACAGTTTTCTTGGCAGGTACCTGCAAGCTGTTACAGTTACTTCCCTCAGTTCCCATTAATCCTGGACCTTGACAACTGCTTACATTCTTATAGTCCTATACATGTATTATAAATTAGATTACAAATCTCCTCATGTTTTGTTACCTAGGTTCTAACCGTTTCTACTAAACAATTATGACCAATCCCTTCAGCCTTGGTACAGGGCTGTACAGGGAATTTTAGAATAGCAGTCGGTTGCTAGATTCAAAATACAATAAATGTAAAATGATTTTTACTAAAATGTCCCTTAATTCTATACTTACATTAAAATCAAACACAATTTAATTTCAGTTGATAATAAAATCAGTAACATCCCCAAGAATATAACCATTACCATATTAGTTAACATTTAAGTATACCTAATATGAAGAGCTTTGTGCTGCATAAAATTAAATAGTAGGAGGCAGTAATGCCAAGTGGTCTGAGCGTTTTGTTGTTTCTTTTGTATGTATCTTTATGTGTTTAGTAACGAGTAAAATGATGACAACTCCTGAAATATACTTCAGAGCTTGGTCTGCAGCCCGTAAAGGTACTACATTAAGATTAAGATCTAGTCAGTAAACTATTTATCCTTATGGAAGGAAAGGGAATAAAATCTTAACAGGGGGAAAAAAAAAAGTGTATATCTTTTCTGTGTCTTAAAACTCCACTGAAACTGACAAAGCCAATCTCTTTTAAGTATTAAAACTTGGTTAAACAAGTCCAGGCTATGGATTATAAGAAATGTCATTCACCTTGACTCACATTGGATACAACAATTTAACTGAGGACATTTAGTGAGCTTTATTGCTGTTGCACTTGTATTCCATTGAGGACAAAATTACACTCCATCGATTAAACCGATCTAACATCCTTTCCAGCAGCAGCAATCTATTAGATGAGCTCAGGTACTGTAATTTCCTCTTGCTATATGTAATATTCTGGTGTATATTTCCTGTTTCTTTATGCTGCAGAGAGCAAGTCATTCTGATCTGTTCTGGTAGACTGTAGAAGAGCAACAGTCTGTCCTGGAAACACAGTAAGAGTTTAGGGAAGGGAGTATAAATTGTTGGTTTGGTTTTGCATTTTCTTTGCAAAATATGCAGTTCAACCCATAAGGTATGTGGCTGAGAGGGGCAACCAGTTAACAATCTTGGTTAACTCTGCAAAGAAGAGACACCTGTTTACATGACATAGTGAATGGAAAAGATGAATTACAGAAACAGCATTTTCTGTCTAAAACACAGAGTAACTCACAATACCAGTAGCCCTACTTCCCCGATTTTAAAGGAAAATATCTGGGTTTTCCTTTATAATTTCCTAGGTTTGCCAAATATTGTAAAATTTTCTATCTTGATTTGAAGCTTTTTTTGAAGCTTTGAGGTTTCAGCATGTAAATATTTGTGAAAGAGCAGATTTCTTAGTGCAGTTCTCTTTTTTTTTTTTTTTTTTTTTTTGCAATAAGACATGCATCATGTTTTTCTTCAGCATGAGTGAAAGCAGAAACAACCCCTGTGCTCACTCTCTTGTATAATCTGTCCATGAGATACTCTGTTTCATCCCCAGGAAAGTGAACCTCACATGTATGCCTTCAATCTCATGTAGCTGCTACTGTTGGAAGGAAAATATGTCATGCCAGATCTGACAGCCCGAGAGAGTTGAAGTTACTGCAGCTCCATGTTTTAGTTGTACACACAGAGAAGGTAGGGCTGACTGCATTATTCAGGTGTATGAGATGGCTAGACAAGTGTACTGACTAGCAAACAATTTACACAAAATAGATGCTTTTTATCACCTTATTCCTCTATTTTCCCACTCTTGTTCCTCCCAAGTCACTTAAATCAATCCCTTTCCCTGCCTGTGGCTCCTGCCCTACACACCCCGCCTTGTACCAAAATGCTCTTCATCTGGGTCCTGGTTCAGCTAGGATAGGGTTAAGTTTCTCCCAAGCAGGGGGAAGGGATCTCCAGCTGGTTTATTCATACCATGTTTATGTCAGGTCCGGTGCGGGAGTGCAGGAAGTTTTCCTTTGTGGCTTTGGTCGCGGGAAGCAGGCACGCGGGCTGGCTGTGTCCACTGCAGTTTTTCTCTGTATATCTTTTGTCTTGTTTACTGTTATTACTGTTTATTGTTGTTATCATTTCTACTGTTGTTGTTGAGATTATTATTCATCAAACTGTTGTATTAAATCTCTTTTTATTTCAACCCCCAGGGTTTGTGCCTCACTTCCAGCCTGACTGGCTGAGAGTGGGGGAGGGGCAACAGCAACGTGGTTTCTGGTCCTGGCAGGGCTTAAACCACCACAGCCTTTTTGGCGCACCAACATGGGGCATGAGAGGGTTGAAATAAGAATCAAAAAGGGACAGACCCTGCGCAGAGTGTGATAGAGAAATCTGTTAGGTGTAATTTTTCTGTTTGTATTTGCACTGTTTGATAAGAAAACGTTTACAATGCTTGCCCACTTGCTTGCGTGATGGGGCTGGATTAATCCTTATATCCACCGTGTGTTCCCAGTGCTGGTGTTTGTTGTTGGTGGAAAATGTATAAATGGAATTTTTTTGTTATACTGGCTACTGACTGCTTATAATGTGTTTCTATCACTGTTTGTGAGGGCGAGCCGGTACCTATTTGCTGCCTGGACTTTTGTTACGGGTCTCACCCCCTCTATGGGTGAGCCAGGGGAAGAGATCATCTCGGTTTTTGGGAGTTTCAGTTATACTTGGGGCATTCAGGCCAGTGTGTTTGTGGCACTGCTTTCTAGGTGTCTACCAGATCTTGTATTGGGCCATGCAGCACTTCTAACAATAGCAGTGCCTGGAAACTTGCCCCAAGGTCAGATAATAGTGAGTGGCAAGGGGTGTGGGAAAAGATGGGCAAAGGCCTGATGTCTCAGCCATTAGAAGTAAATGTTTCCCTACCCAAGAGAAAGGCAGTGGAAGGCACGCACCACAAGGCACCCTTTGGTTTTTCCTCCGCGACCATGGAGAAAACATGAGGAGGTGGGATGGACAGCCCACTGCACCCCTAGCTGCACGAGTAGAGCAGCTGAAAGGGAAGACCATCACAAAAGGGGAGTCCTGCAAGAAGAGCGCAGCTCCAGTGTCCAGTCAGAAATCCCCCAGGCAGAACAGAATGGTGAACGTTATGTCTGACCCTCTTGAGGGGACCCGTAAATCATTCTTACAAGCAGTGAGTGATGATGAGCAGGATTAGAGGGGCCCTGCCTCCAGCCAGGTGGAGAAAAGGGATAATCGGGTCTACTGGACAGTGTGGATCCGATGGCCTGGCACGTCAGACCCACAAGAATATAAGGCTTTGGTGGACACTGGCGCACAGTGCACCCTGATGCCATCGAGCTACAATGGGGGCTGAATCCATCTGCATCTCCGGAGTGACAGGGGGATCCCAACAGATGACCCTATTGGAAGCTGAAGTGAGCCTGACTGGGAAGGACTGGCATAAGCACCCCATTGTGACTGGCCCAGATGCCCCGTGCATCCTGGGCATAGACTACCTCATGAGAGGGTACTTCAAAGACCCAAAAGGGTACCGGTGGGCTTTTGGTGTAGCTGCCCTGGAGGAGGTTGAACAGTTGTCCACCTTACCCGGCCTCTCAGAGGATCCCTCAGTGGTGGGGCGACTTAAGGTTGAGGAGCAGCAAGTGCCGATTGCTACCAGAACAGTGCACCGGCAGCAGTACCACACCAACCGAGATTCCCTGGTCCCCATCCATCAGCTGATCCGTCAAGTAGAAAGACAGAAGGTGATCAGCAAAACTCACTCACCCTTCAACAGCCCTATATGGCCAGTGAGAAAGCCTAATGGTGAATGGAGGCTAACTGTGGACTACCGTGGCCTGAATGAAGTCACGCCAGCCATGAGTGCTGCAGTGCCGGACATGCTAGAGCTCCAGTATGAACTGGAGTCGAAGGCAGCCAAGTGGTACACCACAACTGAAATTGCTAATGCATTCTCCTCCATTCCCATAGTGCCAGAGTACGGGCCACAGTTTGCGTTCCCTTGGAGAGGCATCCAGTACACCTGGAATCGATTGCCCCAGGGGTGGAACCACAGCTCCACCATTTGCCATGGACTGGTCCATACTGCACTGGAGAAAGGTGGGGCTCCAGAACACCTGCAGTACATTGATGGCCTCATTGTATGGGGGAACACAGCCGAGGAGGTCTTTGAGAAAGGGAAGAAGATAATTGAAATCGTCCTGAAGGCCTCCTTTGCCATTAAGCAAGAGGAAGTTAAGGGGCCTGCAAGGGAAATGCAATTCCCAGAAATAAAATGGCAAGATGGGTGTTGGCACATCCCAATGGCGGTGATAAACAAGATCACAGCCATGGCCCCACCAACCTCTAAGAAGGAGACTCAGTCTTTCCTGGGCTCTGCGGGGTTCTGGAGGATGCACATCCCGAACTACAGCCTGATTGTGAGCCCTCTCTACCATGTAACCCGTAAGAAGAACGATTTTGAATGGGGCCCTGAGCAACAACAATCCTTTGAACAAATTAAACGGGAGATTGCCCAAGCAGTAGCCCTCGGGCCAGTCCGGGAAGGGCAGGAGGTTAAGAACATGCTCTACACCGCAGCCGGGGAAAATGGCCCTACCTGGAGCCTCTGGCAGAGAGCACCTGGGGAAACCCAAGGCCAACCTCTAGGCTTTTGGAGCCGGGGATATAAAGGTTCTGAAGCTAATTATACACCAAATGAGAAGGTGTCCTGGGTTAGCCAAGATAGAGTCAAGGTTTTTTTTTTTCCTTCAGCAGAGAGAGAGGGGGAAGGGATCTCCAGCCGGGTTATTCATACCATGATGACGTCAGGTCCAGGGGCGGAGCCTTTTTGCTTTCACTTCTGGATTTTGGGATTGCTTACATGCAGCGGGCTTGCTCCTTAACCATCTAGCGGTATTTCTCTGTGTATCTTTTATCTCGTTCACTGTTATTGCTGTTCATTGTTATTATCATTGTTACTGTTGTTGTTCAGATTGTTCTATCACTCTGTTGTATTAAATTCCTTGTTACTTTAGCCCGGGTCTGTGCCTAACTTCCAGCCCGACCGGCCGCGGGTGAGGGAGGGGCGATGGCAACATGCTCTCCGATTCCGCCAGGAGCTAAACTTGCACATTAAAAATTGGCGCACCAACGTGGGGCAGACCCTAACCAGAGTGTGATAAAGCAATCTGTTGGGTGTAATCTTTCTGTTTGTATTCATGTTTATTTGATAAGAAAATGTTTGCAATGCTGGCCCATTTGCTTGCGTGGTGGGGCTGGATTAATCCTTATATCCAGTGTATAATCCCAATGGTGGCGTTTGTTATCGGTGGAAAATGTATAAAAGGTCTTATGTTGTATATGGGCTATCGAACGCTTATGCTGCTTTTGTATCGCTGTGCAGGGGGGCGGGCCAGTACCTGTTAGCCGTTTGGGCTTTTGTTAGGGGTACCACCCCCGTTGTGAGTGAGTCAGGGGAAGAGATCCTCTTGGCTTTGGGGAGTTTAAATTATCCTTGGAGTCTGCAGGCCACTGTGATTGCTGCACTATGCCTTCTGGATGCCTGCCTGATTTCTGTTTTGGTCATGCGGCACTTCTTTAACAATAGCAGTGCCCAGAAACCTGCCCTGAGGTCAGATGATAGTGAGTGGCAAGGGGTGTGGGAAAAGATGGGCAAAGGCCTGAGTCAGTGGGCACCCCCAATGCTTTGGAACTTCACTCCTGAGCAAATGCAGAGCCCTGAGAAGCTGATGGAGTGCTTAGAAAGGGTGTGTTACCAAACTGGTGAAACCCAGGAGACACAAATCGCAATGTGTTGGGGACTTGCCCATGCATACCGTGTCCTCTTTGATACCACCCGCTGCCCTCAAATGGAAGAAAAGGCCACACAAACAATATCTGAACCGGGGGCACAGGCAGAGCCAGTCTCAGTTGCCTCCACCAGCACACAGACTGGGCCAGAGAGCCAGGCAGTGCCAGTGTCAGTCGCTCCGATACAGAAAACAAAATATACCAGAAAGTCTGTTCGCAGAGTGAGGGATGAGGATGAGCCAGGCCCATCAGGGGAACAGGAGGAAGGGCCAGAGGTGACTATCCGATCTCTGTCCCCGACTGAGCTGCAAGATATGCAGAGAGATTTCATCCGCCTGGAAGGTGAGCAGATTTGCATCTGGCTGCTCCGATGCTGGGACAATGGAGCCAGTGCTTTTGAGATGGAGGGGAGAGAGGCCAAGCAGCTAGGGTCTTTGGCCAAGGAGGCTGGCATTGATAGGGAAATAGGGAAGCAAGCTCAAATCCTCAGCCTTTGGAATCGACTCCTGCTCAGTGTAAGGGAGAGGCATCCCTACAAGGATGATATTCTATGTCAGCTGAGCAAATGGACCAGCATTGAGAAAGGCATCCAGAACCTCAGGGAACTGGCTGTGTTTGAGATGATCTATGGTGATCTGAATAATGAGCAGTTGCCCATGGACCCAGATCAGGCCCCCTGCACACACCTGATGTGGCGAAAGTTCCTGAAGAGGGCACCAGAAGCGCACTTAAAAGCATTGGCAATAATGTCCTGGTGGACAGACACCCACACTCTAACAGTTGATGGAGTGGTTGGCAAGCTCCGGCAATATGAGGGAAATCTCCCTTCATCTCAGCATTCTTGGGTCTCAGCTGTGGAGGAACTGTCTCAGAGGCTCCAGAAAGTGGAAGAGGACATGTCCTACGTTCCACCTACACGGACTAATGTCTCAGCCATTAGAAGTAAACGTTTCCCCATCCAAGAGAAAGGCAGCCAAGTGATACGCCACGATTGACATTGCTAACGCGTTCTTCTCAGTCCGATATCGCCAGAGTGCAGGCCACAGTTTGCGTTCACTTGGAGAGGCATCCAGTACACTTGGAATCGATTGCCCCAGGGGTGGAACCACAGCTCCACCATTTGCCATGGACTGGTCCATACTGCGCTGGAGAAAGGTGGGGCACCAGAACACCTGCAGTATATTGATGACATCATTGTATGGGGGAGCACAGACGAGGAGGTCTTTGAGAAAGGGAAGAAAATCATTGAGATCCTCCTGAAGGCCGGCTTTGCCATTAAGCAAAAGAAAGTTAATGGGCCTGCAAGGGAAATTCAGTTCCTTGGGATAAAATGGCAAGATGGGCATCGCCACATCCCAATGGAGGTGATAAACAAAATAACAGCCATGGCCCCACCAACCTCTAAGAAGGAGACTCAGTCTTTCCTGTGCTCTGTGGGGTTCTGGAGGATGCACATCCCGAACTACAGCCTGATTGTGAGCCCTCTCTACCATGTAACCCGTAAGAAGAACGATTTTGAATGGGGCCCTGAGCAACAACAATCCTCTGAACAGATTAAACGGGAGATTGCCCAAGCAGTAGCCCTCGGGCCAGTCCGGGAAGGGCAGGAGGTTAAGAACATGCTCTACACCGCAGCTGGGGAGAATGGCCCTACCTGGAGCCTCTGGCAGAGAGCACCTGGGGAAGCCCGAGGCCGACCTCTAGGCTTTTGGAGCCGGGGATACAAAGACTCTGAAGCTAATTATACACCAACTGAGAAGGAGATACTGGCAGCATACGAAGGAGTTCGGGCTGCCTCAGAAGTGGTCAGCACTGAAACACAGCTCCTCCTGGCACCCCGACTGCTGGTGCTGGGGTGGATGTTCAAAGGAAAGGCCTCCTCCACGCATCATGCAACCGATGCCGCGTGGAGTAAATGGGTTGCATTGATAACACAACGGGCTTGAATAGGGAACCCCAGCCGCCCAGGAATACTAGAGGTGATTACGAACTGGCCAGAGAGCAAAGATTCCGAGATGTCACCAGAACAGGAGGTGGCAAGTGCTAAGGAGGCCCCACCATATAACGAGCTGCCGGATGAGGAGAAGCGATATGCTGTGTTCACTGATGGGTCTTGTCTCATTGTGGGAAAACATCGACGGTGGAAGGCTGCTGTATGGAGTCCCACAAGATGGGTCACTGAAGCTGCTGAGGGACAGGGTGAATCCAGCCAATTTGCAGAGGTGAAAGCCGTTCAGCTGGCTTTGGATATTGCTGAGCGGGAAGAGTGGGCAAGGCTGTACCTCTACACTGACTCGTGGGCAGTGGCGAATACCCTGTGGAAATGGCTGCAGCAATGGAAGAAGAACAACTGGCAACATAAAGGTAAAACTGTCTGGGCTGCTGAAGTATGGCAGGACATTGCATCCCGTGTGGAAAACCTCATTGTGAAGGTGTGCCATGTGGATGCCCATGTACCCAAGAGTCGGGCCACTGATGAACATCGGCACAGCCAGCATGCAGACCAAGCTGCTAAGATTAGAGTGGCTCGGGTGGATTTGGACTGGCAGCGCAAAGGTGAGCTCTCTGTATTCCTGTGGGCCCCTGAGACCTCAGGCCACCAAGATAGAGATGCAACATACAGGTGGGCTCGAGATCGAGGGGTGGACCTCACTATTGACATCATTGCAGAGATCATCCACGAATGTGGGTGCGTATGACAAGTCGCAAACTGTCTGCGTCACTGACCATGTAAAAGTGTCATCAGCATTCATGTTAGAAGATTAACTATGTCTAAATTAATGATGCACTTGTGTTAGAAGACTAACGGCATCTATATTAGCGACGGCTAAAAGCGAAAGTATTTTTGCTCATTAGGGAAGAATCAGATAAGAAAGGAATCTGTAGAATAACAAAGCAGAAATTTATCTACCAGTTGTGCACGCTTATTAGCTCTTGTTGAAAGTGCTGAGAGGAACGAGTTTTTGAAATGAGCATGCGCCAGAGCAACATACGGATTTGGTGTCACAAGAATATATAAGGACTTGTTTTTGTAATAAACATTGGAGCTTGACTGTTAACCATATTGGTGTGTGTCTTGTCTCACAGCCTCGTCCTGCAACTAAGGGTGTTCCTGCTACAACTGGTGCCTGAACAGGGACTCTCCTTTTTATCGCTTAAAAGCGGAACTCGTTTAAATGCGGCTCTCACTTAAATGCAGGAACTCGCTCTAAAGGCGGAAATATGCTTAAATGAGGAACTTGCTATAATGCGGAAACTCGCTTAAACGCAGAAGCTTGCTTAAAAGCGGAAGACTCCGAAGCATCACCGAAGGTGATACTGGGAGCTTGCAGGCGGGGAAACAGAAGGGCACAGGACAAAACGCGGGAGCGTGGAGATCCTGCAGGTATGGGAAAAGATGCAGCCCTAAAACTGCTGTTAAGTATCCTCTCTATGAGAGGCGAAGAAACAGCTCTTAGAAATCTTAAAAAGCTCACTGAGTGAGGGCATGGAAAACCTTTTTTTGAGATAAGAAAAAGACAAAATAATGAACGCGGCCAGGCTGTTAACAGAGAGTTAACAGAGGATGAGAACACAGAGGGAGAGGATGCATATTTTGAACCTTGGGAGCAAGATTTATATGCTAGGTCTTTTGACTGTGATAATCTTTTAGACCCTGATGCTGTAAATCCTGAAAAAGAATCTGGCCTGTGTCCTCCCTTGGCTGGGGATGATCCGTGGGTAAAAGTGAGGTGAAAAACCTTGGCGCAAGGGGATATGGACATGGCGGGAAAGATTGTTGCTCCTCTAAGCTATGAGCCGGGACATCAACCACGTTGGGAAGGACTGCATTTTTCTGTTATTAAAGATCTACAGAAAGGCATTAATGAAGACGGGTTGCAAAACTCATTTACAACAGTTGTACTGGAGGCAATCGCTCAGGGATATCAATTGGCCCCATAAAAATTGGCTAGCACTGTTAAGAAAATATTGGTATTCACGCCGACACAGTACTCTATCTGGAAAACCGAGCGTGTGTATCTCTGTGCTCAGCATTCGCGCCCCCCCCAACCTGCAGGCGCGGAGTTGGAGACGGCGGCCCGGGGCCTCCCCGAGTCCCGTCCCATCCCGTCCCCCCCCCCGGCGGAGCGGCCGCCTGCGTCCGAGCTCGGCACTGTGCTCTCGGCACCCCCCCACCCCCGCCAAAAGCGGCAGGTTTTTCACAGAGAAGGTGCTGACGCTGTCAGGCAGCAGTGGCTTTATATGTTCTTAACGGTGTTTTCGTATTTGTAATATTTGTCTTTTTGTTGTGGGTAATAAGTGTAAGGGGCTCCTTTGTGTGCCTGTGTGATTTGCGTGTGGGAGACGCGACCCAGCTGAAGCTGCGGAGAACCGGCCGCCAGGGAAGCGGCCAGGGAGGAACGAAGGAACGACAGGGTCCTAGTGCCCGCCCGCTGAGCCATCACCGCTGAGGTTTGTTCAGGCTCAGGGTTTTAAGTGTCTCAAGTGAAATATCTCCTCTAGCAGGAGGCAGTAATTCTGTGTTAATTGTTGTCTTGAATTTAGGTGCATACTCTGCGGGGAGAGTGCACCTCTGTACCATCTACCTAATGAAAATATTGTTAAAAAATCATCTATAACCTTACAAGGGGTTGTTTGTTTTACCAGGGGTCGTAGATGCTGGTTATGAAGAGAAAAATCAAAATTATGGTCTGTACGCCTGTGTTCAGTAACAAAAGGATCAAAAATTATTCACCTTGTTAATTTTACTGTGGCTCCCCCTAATAGTATGCCGAAAAGCAGCGATGACTCAGGATTTGGATCAGCAGGCACCCCTTAAATATTTTTGGACTCAGACAGTGACACAAGGTTGACTTCTGGTAAAATGTACTCTCATTAAAGCTAAAAAATCTGTTGAGCTGACAGGCATCTTAGATACTGCTGCAGAAGTGACCATAATATCTGTGAGCAGATTGGCTGTTAGCTCCGGTAACTCAAATGCTTTTCGGGGTTGATGGTCATGCTGTAGCAATTTAAAGCAAGGATCTCATTCATGTAAGGGGCCCAGAAAACTGGGTAGCAAATATTCATCCATTTATATTGGAAAACGCCCATTACATTTTAGGGTCATGATTGTATGGCTCAATGGGGAACTCAAATTGGATCAAATTTGTCTTAATCACCTACAGTGCACAACCCACCCTGAAACCCACCCTGAAACTAACCTGGGAAACCAAATCACCTGTGTGACTTGGTTGGTGGCCCTTGCCAAGGAAAAAGTCATGCCACCTTAATGATTTCATTCAGGGACAATTAAGTTTCTTATTTTAAAGAAAAGTGGTAAATAGTGACTTTTACATGATCTCCAACATATTAATGATATCATGGAGGATAAAAATACTTTACAACCATGAATGCCCTCCCCAGCAATGATTACCTGAAACTGGCATCGTGTAGTAATTGATCTAAAAGATTGATTTCTTTTATCATTCCCTTGCATGCAAATGATGCACCTAAAATTACTTTTTCTATTCCCACTATTAATATTAGTGAACCTGCAAAAAAAATACCACTGGGTTATTTTACCATAACACATAAAAATCCCACCAGGTCCCCCAAGCTGTTATATATCATTATATGGATGACATCCTTATAGCCACAAAAACATGGGAGATCATGGAAACGGCTCGTGCTTTAACCAAACACTCACTATCTCAAATGGTGTTGCAAATACCACTTCAAAAGGTACATATACCATCACCAGGCAGTACCTGGGCTGAAGAATTTGTGAACAGACTATTGTCCTGCAACAACTTAAACTTAAAACTGATATTAAGACTTTAAAAGGTTTACAGAAACTGTTAGGAACCATAAATTGGATACAGCCGTTGTAGGCTATCTGATGATGATCTGCATAGCTTGTTTCATATTTTATGAAAAGATCCTTCACTGACATCACCCAGAGTACTTACAGAGAAATCAAAACAAGATCTTCACCATATAGCTAACACCATCTCAAACAGACAAGCATCGCAGGTATACTGCATTCCCCCATGGGACAAGCCATCGTAGAAAGAGCACACCAAACCTTGAAAGCTCTTTTGCAAAAACAAAAAGGGAGAGAAGTCTTGGCTCCAGGTCAACCATATGCTCTGCTGTTTCAGTGGGATGAAAAACACATGCATTTTTTTTCACCAGAATGCCAGGTCAATACAAAAACAATTTTCTTTATCAACTTGCCCTGAATACCAAACAGACTCCATCTCTTCAACAGGTAAGTGGTGTCGACCCTTGTGGACTCACCTCCTCAGAATTTTAGCAATCTGTTGTCACTCACTTAGCTGCATTTCAAATGTTAAAATATGTACATATGTCTCTTAATACCTTTTCTGGAGCACTGTTTGCATCCTGTCATACAGTGGGGAGTCAAGCATCTGACCTGCATTCCCCATTCACCAGCCGGTCAGGCCATTGTAGACCATACATCTAGCAAGCTAAAGCGTCTATTACAACAACAACAACAACAACAGCAACAACAACAAAGGGGCAAGATGGAAGATATCAATCTACACCTCACAAAAGGCTAAATAAGGCATTATATGTCATGAACCTTTTAAACATTTCCTGTCTCACAGGTGCCACCAATATTGTGTCATTTCTCATCACAGATTCCAGATCAACAAGAAGTCCAGAGCAAGGCTCAAGCGTTAACAAAAAACTTAGAAAGTAGTAACTGAGAAGGACCATATCTTTTAATAACCTGGGGAAGAGGTTATGCTTGTGTCTCCACAGGTCTCAGTCTCCAGTGGTCACCGGCAAGGTGTGTGCAACCATACCTGAGACATGAGAAGCAGCCAGCACTCAGGATCCAGCTGTGGGTGCTGTGAGTGCCCCTGTGCGGAGAGTTTGCCGTCTCTTCAACTGATCATTTAAGCAGAATGTCTGTGTAATGTTTGCTACTGCAACAGAACAAACTACACTACAGTTGCCAACTCTTTTAAGAGAGAATGCTAACAGTAATTGCAACTCCTTAATGAAATATATAGGCTTACTAGTCACTAGTGAAAGATGCAGTTTAGATGAAAAGTAATTATTAATAAGGATGAAATGCTGTGAGAACGTGTGTATTCCACTTTCTTTGTTTAGCAGTATTAAGAATTAAAAGCTCAAGTGATCAACCTTATTAAAAACTCCCTTGGTTTTCCCCCTGGAGTGCTGGCCAGGCTCTGGGTGGAACTCAACAGGAGGATGAAATCAGATGTTCCCGCTCAAAGAAAAGTGCCAATTATTTTGGCCAGTTGATTTGGAGGCTGGACCTGCTTGCAGCAATGTTGGATGCTTCACGTACGGATGGACGCATCACGTAGGATTTCCAGTTTGCGAGGAAGGGCACTCTAAATTCTCGCTGCACCCAGGGTTCCCCAGCAATTGCGGATCTGAATGTTAGTACTCCATTAAGTAAGTGTGCTACTCCATGTTTTGCTTACTGTTTATTTTGTAGTATTTAGTTATATCCCTTATTTATAGGTAGTGAAATTAGCCTACTCTTTTAACTAGTAATTGTAACTGCTGTATTGTTTTAGCCTTCTGTAGAACTATTCCAAGTACACTATGTTTTTGAAGTTTGTTTAACCCTTAATTGATACAGCTCTCAAACAAGTCTTGCAGGTGCTGTTGCAAAACCAAGAAAGGGGAGATCTGGGAGGCATCGGCCTTACACAGCCTCTGACAAACAGCTAAGCTTTGATGAAGAACAGGCCTCGTAGGATAGATAAGAAACTGCTGAGTTGTGCCAAGGTGGCAGGGAAAAATCAATCAGGACAGCAGGCATTTTACCTGGGGTTAGCAACTGCTGCCAACCCATCTCAGACCTGTTTGATTGGAGTTAAAACTGAGAAGCCCTCTTCCCCCAGTAGCTGGGAATAGCATACAAAATCAGGCCTGGGGATGTATATAGTTTGGTGGACAAAAAGCCTATCTGACACATAGTTGGTATAATCAGACAGTCTGGCTGGGATGGCAAAACGTGACTCCTTCAGCAGTACAGATAAATGACATTTGGTTTTGTAGTGATATTTACACGATGGGTTTACATCTTGAAGAGGGAAGAGTATTTAATAATGATCCGACTAAAAGGTTACCAATTACTGGATGGTTAAAAGATTTGTTTTTACATGGACTAATGGTTTAAATTGTCATTAGAATCCTTTTAATGATGTTAAACTGTGTGTGGAAGTGCTTTGAGAACGATGGACCGAGCAATAAAAGGGGTCTGGATTGCTCAAAAACAAAAAGAGGGATTTGTGGAATGGCTGGAAAACAACGGGCATATTATGAGCGATCCAAACCGAGTGGCCTCACTGTAACAACAGGCTGTAGCTGTTGTGAAGAACACCTGCAAGGCCAAGGGGCTGAGAAACTGCATATGTAGCAAAAAATTAAGGAAGCTGCTCTATGGAAAACAAGATGTTTGCCTGGCAGGAGAACAGCTTGTGGACACAACACCGGGACCAATCATAGAGGGTAAAAGGGCTCATGGACAAGTAGCTTTAACCTATGAACAATCAAGTAGCTGCAGGTGTACTATATGGTAGTCTATAAATTGCTGTGTATCCTTTAATAAAATGGCATTGTGGAGGCCTGGAGAGATTGTCACATCTCTCTTAGCCCCCAGGAGTAGGGGTTGTAAAAGCCCTATCCACCTTGAACAAAATAGCCTGTTGGAGTGTAAAACAATTTAACTTAACATCTAATATAGTAAATAATTTGTTAACAGATGAAGGTAGTATAAGCCATGCTGTTTTGCAGAATAAAGCAACTATAGATTTTTGTTTCTGGCACCAGAACATGGATGTGAAGAATTTAAGGGTATGTACTGTGTAAATCTTTCTGATCACTCTCAATTTATCTCTAGGCATTGTTACTAACTGCAAGACAATGTACATAGTGGGATTATTGCTGTCTTGTGTGGTAAAGAGGATAGAGGCCTTAATAAAAACAAAAGGCGGAATTGTGGGTGCGTATGACAAGTCGCGAACTGTCTGCGTCACTGACCATGTAAAAGTGTCATCAGCATTCAAGTTAGAAGATTAACTATGTCTAAATTAATGATGCACTTGTGTTAGAAGACTAACGGCGTCTAGATTAACAACAGCTAAAAGCGAAAGTATTTTTGCTCATTAGGGAAGAAACAGATAAGAAAGGAATCTGTAGAATAACAAAGCAGAAATTTATCTACCAGTTGTGCACGCTTATTAGCTCTTGTTGAAAGTGCTGAGAGGAACGAGTTTTTGAAATGAGCATGCGCCAGAGCAACACATGGATTTGCTGTCACAAGAATATATAAGGACTTGTTTTTGTAATAAACATTGGAGCTTGACTGTTAACCATATTGGTGTGTGTCTTGTCTCACAGCCTTGTCCTGCAACTAAGGGGGTTCTTGCTACACACAGATGTGAGACGTGTGCTGCAATCAAACATGCCAAGCTGGTGAAGTCCCAGCAGAATGGAGAGCGAAGGATGTAATATAGATATGGAGAGGCCTGGCAGATCGATTACATCACACTGCCACAGGCCAAAGCAAGTGCCACGTGCTCGCAATGGTGGAAGTAACCACTGGATGGCTGGTAACTTACTCAGCATCCCACGCCACTGCCCGAAACACCATCCTGGGCCTTGAAACCCAAATCCTGTGGTGATACGGCATCCCAGAGAGAATTGAGTCAGACAGTGGTTCCGAAACAACTTCATAAATGCCTGGGCAAAAGAACACAGCATCGAGTGGGTCTACCATATGCCCTACCACACACCAGACTCTGGGAAGATCGAGCGCTACTATGGACTGTTAAAAACCACTTTGAAAGCATTGGGAGGTGGGATCTTCCAAGACTGGGACATGCATCTAGCAAAGGCCACCTGGCTAGTCAACACAAGAGGATCTGCCAGTCGAGCTGGCCCAGCTCAGTCAAAACCTCCACATGCTGTAGATGTGGATAAAGTCCCTGTGGTGCTCATGAGGAATATATTGGGGAAAATGGTCTGTTTTAGTCCTGCGCCAGGCAAAGGTAAAGGCAAACCCATCCACGGGATTGTTTTTTGCCCCAGGACCTGGGTGTACCTGGTGGGTGATGCAGGACAATGGAGAGATTCGATGCATACCACAGGGGGACTTGATTCTGGGTGAGAACATGCTGTGATTTATCTGTGCCTTTGTTAATTGTTGTTTTGTTCTTGTTAACTGCTAAATGGCAGCTGGACATGACGCAGATGGTATAGAATGAAGGGGTGGGTTATTTCCTGGTTCAGCTAGGACAGGGTTAAGTTTCCCCAGCAGAGAGAGTGGGGTAAGGGATCTCCAGCCGGGTTATTCATACCATGCTGATGTCAGGTCCGGTGCTGGAGCACGGGAAGTTTTCCTTTGTGGTTTTGGTCGTGGGAAGCAGGCGCATGGGCTGGCTCTGTCCATTGCTGTATTTCTCTGTATATCTTTTGTCTTGTTTACTTCTATTGCTGTTTATTGTTGTTATCATTGCTACTGTTGTTCAGATTGTTATTCATCACACTGTTGTATTAAATCTCTTTTTATTTCAACCCCCGGGGTTTGTGCCTCACTTCCAGCCTGACTGGCTGAGGGTGGGGGAGGGGCAACGGCAACTTGGTCTCTGGTCCCAGCACGGCTTAAAACTACAACAATCTGCATGCCATAATGTGTTCCATTTCCCTTAGGTAGTGACCATTCAGTCTGAAACGTGCTCTGGAGTTGACTCATCTTGAAGGGTCTCATGCCTGGACAATGCAGCTGAGGCTTTCCTGGGACACCTCGGGGAGGGGCTGAAACTTTGTGTCCCTTCTGAGTCCTTACCTCAGGTTTGTGTTTGTAGCTCTGGACTCTTCTGGGCTTTTGAAGATGGGTGTTTGATGTACTGATGATTTCTGTCATGGGCATGGACTAGGCAAGGGAGGGTGTTCTTGGGCTTCCACACCAGCTGTTGTTTCTCTGTGCAGATTTTTTTTTTTTTTCTCTGTGGGTGTGTACATTAGCTTTTATCACATAACCTAACATTCCCACACTTAAAGGTATAGCTAAAGGGGAGCACACCATCCTCTCTCCTTGCCCAGAACTTCAAGACATGTTTCACCTCCTGAGAGAGATCTGCTCCCATAGCAGAAGACTTAATGCTGCCGCCAGGTATCTTCTAACGGAGCTTGCAGGTCTATGTGGCTCCAGTGGGCTGAGTCTTACATCAAAGTAGCTACAGACTTCAAGGTAACTACTCAGCTGGAGAAAAGAGTACCACTTGTGTATACTGTAGGCTCCCTTGGGCTCCATTCCCAACCCACCATTCCAGCCTTCTCACAGCAGGGGTTTCTGACCAGTTGTGTCTTGACAACAAGATCATAAAATTGGGAAGATTTCATGGCACTGCTTGTCAGCCCAGGGTAACAGTATACCAGGTTGTTGCATTTAAGGTGATGTTAAATTTGGTAAAAGATGAATCCCCTTGTGTTCTAGCCAACCCTCAGAGATTAGAGGGATAGGAGCAGCTGGATTTATCTCTTCATATGTATGCTGGTTGGGGAATTGTCTATAGATCTGACACCAGATACATGAATAGCCTGTAGCTGTAGGTCTAGTTGCATTCAGCAGAAGCAGTCAGGTTCATGAAGAGTATAGTTTATTTTTTACACAACATTTACAGATTCTTGAAGATTGCCTGCCATAAATGCACAAACTGCAGGTTGGTTATATAGTGATTTGCGGAAAAAAAGACCCTACAATTTGAATAGAGTTATAAAGCAGGTATGTTTACTCAGGCGCTGGAGTTCAAGGGGATCTCTCCACAAAGCTTACACACCCACTGCACATTTTACCAAATTTACAGAGCGTGGATATCCATATTCAATGGATTACATAACACAAACATATGCATGAGTAAGAGTATGCATGAGTAAGAGGCTGGTGTCAGCAGTTTATGTCATCTTTGCACCTGCACATTGCCTCCTGGTGGTCGTCTTCGGGGGTCTTTGGGAGGAAGGCTTATAGTCTTTCTCATCTTTTTTTTTTTTTTTTTCCCCTGGAGCATGAGCAGTTTCTCTTGATTAATTTCTTGAAAAACAAGAGTGTATTTCAGATGGTTTACTTTCTAACTTATCTAAGAGAACCAGTAGAACTTCTACCATTCGTATATGGCTATTTTTACTCATAAGAAAAATTCCAACTATTTAGAGCCACCTGTTACTCAAGGACAAAAGTATAATATTTTGTTTATACATTGTAGTTCTTGGTACATTTTCACAGTGAACTGCTTTGTTTTGATGAACACAGTAGTCCTTGGTAAAATTCCACAGAACAGTCTAGGCAAGCAGGATTCTTAGCAATATTTAAAAAAATACTATAACTTGCTATAAATAAGTAAATAAGTTGCTAAGCAGTTTTCTGTAAGTAAATAAGTAAATAAGTCATTTCTCTGTATCAACAGTACTACACACAAAAAGGAAAATGATTGCATTCACACACACACCAAGTTCCCAGGTAATCAACTGGCATAGCCAAGGTCTCAAATCTTATGAAAAGGTGTCCCTTTGTGGTGCAGGGGGAAGGAGCACGTGTCGATCTGTCCCTCCAATTTGGTGTTGGATTATCGTCCTCCCAATTTAGGTACAAACTTGGGGTAGTATTTATTATTTATCATGAATGTGTGAGTGGGTGGGACTGTGGTCAAGCCATTATTTCTTGAACAATGACACAGGCCATTCCTTGGTGTGAGGGTGCACTGTTTTTTGTGGGAGAAGAGGAAGGGTGAGAGACAAGGTGGCAGATTACTGCAAAACAGTCCATGAGAGGAGATAAGTGAAAGAATGGGACCATGTGTCCCCCACCTCAGGTCACATTCCTCCTTGGTGCCAGAGCAAACAGAAATCACTGGATCTTCATCCTGTCCTATGTTTGATCTGGGCCCCTTGTGTCAAGGAAATGTGTGTTTTGCATATTTTTCACTGTTTTGCTTTTCCCACACTTCCAACACCTAACACAGGTTTAAAGGAACTTTGCTGGAAGCCATATTCCCCTAGCATGAAGTCTGCAGTGTCTCCACTGGTCGCTAAGCCTTCTTCTCTCCTTCCTTCCTCTACTAGATGATCTAGCAGGTAGAATGTCAAACATGAGGAAAGAAAGAAGTTGAAAAGCCCATATCAATATATATATATATATATATATATATATATATACACACTTATATGTCTACAGTTATGTATGTATATATGGGAAGGGAACTTTTTAGCTCAGAGAAAAAAGAATCCTGAAGGACTGAGACTATAGTTGATACTTCTGTTTTCAAATGTTTTGTACACCATGAAATTTTGGAAGAAATGAAAAGATATTTTTCACAAACAATTCCATAACATCTTATGATTGATAATTTGTTCTGATTTCCTCATTCTATGTATTATTATTTATATATATATATTATATATATATAATTGCTTTGTGCACCAGTATAGTGAAGACAGTGTGGAGTGTCTTTTGTTAGAATCGGGGGGAAGGCCAACAGGGCAGATGTTATAGTAGGAGTCTATTATACGCCACCCAGCCAGGACAGAGATGTGAATGAAATATTCTACAGGCACTTAGGAGAAATCTCATGATCACTTGCCTTTGTTCTTGTGGGGGACTGTAACTTCCCAGACATCTGCTGGAAATACAACACAGAAGAACAGGACCAGTCCTGGAGATTCCTGGAATGTGTGGGAGTCAACTTCCTGATGCAGCTGGTGAGAGAACTGACCAGAGAAGGTGCCCTGCTGGATCTCCTCTTTGTGAACAGAGAAGGACTGTTGGATGATATGGTGGTTGGAGGCCGACTAGGATCATGAAACAAGAGAGTTCTCTAAGAAAGGCCAGGAGAGGGGCAGCAGAACTGTCATCCTGTACTTCCCAAGGGCTGAGTTTGTCTTGTTTAGGCACCTGCTTGAAAGGATCTCTTGGGAGATGGTCCTGAAGGGTATAAGGGTCCAGGAAGGCTGGGCGCTCTTTAAGAAGAAGGTCTTAATGTAGGCCACAGGAGCAGGCAGTCCCCAGTAGCTGCAAAAGAAGCCGGCAGCAGAGAAGACCACCCTGGCTGAACAGGGAGCTTTGGCAGCAACTCAGGGAGAAAAGGAGAGTTTACAGCTTTTGGAAGAAGGGGCTAGCCACACACAGTGATTACAAAGAGGCTGTGAGGCTATGCAGGGTGGAAATCAGGAGGTATAAAGCCCGGCTAGAAATTAAGTCTTCAGCAATAAAGGAGAAAAAGAAATGTTTCTGTAAGTATGTCAGTAGCAAAAGAAACACCAGGGAGAGCTTCCATCCCCTGCTAGATGCAGGAGGAAACATGGTAACAAGAGATGAGGAAAAGGCTGACATCCTTAGTGCCTTCTTTGCCTCAGTCTTTAATAACAAGACTAGTACTGAGGGAATCCAGCCTCCTCAGCCAGAAGACAGAAACTGGGAGATTGACCCCCCCATGCAGTCCAGGAGGAGATACTGATCTACTGCATCACACAGACAAGTCTATGGGACCAGGTGGGATACAGCTGAGGGTGCTGAAGGAGCTGGCTGGGGTGCTTGCCAAGCTGCTTTCCATCATTTACCAGCAGTCCTGGCTGATCAGGAAGATTCCGACAGATTGGAAATTGACTAATGTGATGCCCATATATAAGAAGGGTTGGAAGGATGATCTAGGAAATTACAGGCCTGTCAGCTTGACTTCGGTGCCTGGGAAGCTGATGGAGCTGCTCATCCTGAGTACCATCATACAACACATGCGGGTCAAACAGATGATCAGGCCCAGTCAGCATGGGTTTATGAAAGGCAGGTCCTGCCTGGCAAACCTGATCTCCTTCTGTGACAGGGAGACCTGCTTATTGGATGAGGGAAAGGCTGTGGATGTTGTTTACCTTGTAAGACCTTTGACACCGTTTCCCACAGCATTCTCCTGGTGAAACTGGATTAATGTGGCTTGGATGGGCCCATGCTTCGCTGGCTGGGTGTCTGGGCCCAAAGTTTATGGTGAATGGAATTAAATCCAGTTGACAGGCAGTCATGAGTGGTGTCCCTCAGGGCTCAGTTTTGGGGTCATATCTGTTTAATTATGATCTAGACAAGGACGTTGAGTGCCCCTTCAGTAAGTTTGCAGATGACACCAAGTTGGGTGGGAGTGTTGATCTGCTCGAGGGTAGGGAGGCTCTGCAGAGAGACCTGGACAGGCTGGAGCCATGGGCTGAGGCCAACTGGAGGAGTTTCAATAAGGCCAAATGCCGGGGGTTGCCCTTGGGCCACAACAACCCCCAGCAGCGCTACAGGCTTGGGGAGGAGTGGCTGGGGAGCTGCCAGTCAGGGAGGGACCTGGGGGTGTTGATTGACGGCCGGCTGAACAGGAGCCAGCAGTGTGCCCAGGTGGCCAAGAAGGCCAATGGCATCCTGGCTTGTGTCAGCAATAGCGTGGCCAGCAGGGACAGGGAAGGGATCTTACCCCTGTACTTGGCACTGGTGAGGCCACACCTCGATTCCTGTGTTCAGTTTTGGGCCCCTCACTACAAAAAGGACATCGAATGACTCAAGTATGTCCAGAGAAGGGCAACGGAGCTGGTGCAGGGTCTGGAGCACAGGTTGTACGGGGAGCGGCTGAGGGAACTGGGGGTGTTTAGTCTGAAGAAGAGGAGGCTGAGGGGAGACCTCATGGCCCTCTACAATTACCTGAAAGGAGGTTGCAGAGAGCTGGGGATGAGTCTCTTTAACCAAGCAATAAGAGATAGAAGAGGTAATAGCCTCAAGTTGCACCAGGGAAGGTTTAGACTAGATATTAAGAAGTCTTTCTTTCCAGAACAGGTTGTTAGGCATTGGAATGGGCTGCCCAGGGCAGTGGTGAAGTCCCCATCCCTGGAGGTGTTTAAGAATCGCATTGACGTAGCGCTGAGGAATATGGTGTAGTTGGGAACTTTTAGTGCTAGGTTAATGGTTGGACTAGATGATCTTCAAGGTCTTTTCCAACATAGGTGATTCTGTGATTATGTGATATCAATCAAGTTCTTGTACATAAACATGATAATTCCTGTAATTCATTTTCTTATTCCCACCTTCTTCCAGTCATGTGCACTTGAGTCCCTAATTGAGTTGAGGGGCTGCTTTTGCAATCACCACGGACCACTGACTCTAAAGAAACACACTCCAATGTCCTTGACTCAAGGACTTTGGCTCACAATGCAATTTTAACATGATTTGAGGCCCTTTCACAATACAACTTTTAAAACACTTAGTCGACAGGGCTGTAAATCATCCTTATCAAGTACTCTAACTGTGGTACGTCATCTATGAGGGTAACTGGTTGTATGGATACTTTAAACTAAATGCAACATCTCTGTGACTACTTAAAACACTACACCACTACCTGCTATAAAAAACGATATTTCTGTAAGATTCCATTTTAATTATTAGTTCTAATCATTTCTGATAAAAACCACCAAAAATCATAATCTCAAATTAATAACAAGTCAGTAACTATTAATAACATCAGTAACTGAAAATTTAATTCCTTGAATCCTTTCCTTGTGACATTTACCACTTTTTCTACCTGTCCAGTCAGCTGATACATCCATTCCCTGCTTCTATATGATGCTATGTGATTCAAAAGCGGTTCCAGAGCCCAGCCAGTTTTTACTCCTGTTGAGGGTTCATTCTGTCACCGAAATCCAGGAGAAAAATAACTTATCAACACCAATTTGATGCAGATAAGCAGACACATCTTTATTGACAGCCGGACGTGTAGGGGAGTGCTCTCACCAACAACACGTGCCAGGCACCAGAATCATACACCTTATATAGAACTTATACATATTCATTAAGTCTTCATACATAAGCATACAACTTCCAAGAAATCATTAACATGTTCTCCTCCTATTTCCAATTCTGTGCAGTAAAGGTTAGAAATGTCTAGAAATGATCTGGGGTGCAATGTAGAGTAGGTGGTCCATGAGTCGGTGGTCGCGATCTCCCCCTGCCGGAATTACCTTTTGCTTAAGGACACAGTTTTCTTGGCAGGTACCTGCAAGCTGTTACAGTTACTTCCCTCAGTTCCCATTAATCCTGGACCTTGACAACTACTTGCATTCTTCTAGTCCTATACATGTATTATAAATTAGTTTACAAATCACCTTGGCTCTAACCATTCCTACTAAACAATTATGACCAATCCCCTCGGCCTTGGTACAGGGCTGTACAGGGAATTTTAGAATAGCAGTCGGTTGCTAGATTCAAAATACAATAAATGTAAAATGATCTTTACTAAATTATCCCTTAATTCTATACTTATATTAAAATCAAACACAATTTAATTTCAATTGATAATAAAATAGTAACATTTCCCCCCTTTGAAAGTGTTGAAAATCATTTCGATACTTTCACACTTTTATTCATTGTCATCTTTGAAGCCAAAGTTTGTCTTGCCAGATGATAGTGGTGGCGGGCTGTAGACTGGTGGCATAGTGGGTACTTCTCTCATAATTCTACGATGTATTGCAAGCCTATTAGTAAACTGTCTTTTAAGACAGGCATACACCAACATAATTATCAAAAGGACAATTAATAGCAAAAATAGAGTTTTGATTAGGGATTTAAGCCAAGAGTTTAAATTCCATCCTAATCCACTACAAATTTTTCCTAGCCAATCTTCTGACATATCTTCTCGAATGGTTTGTTTCTTTTTCAATTTTGCCAAACAGATATAAACTATGTTCTACATCCTGTGTAACATTTGGAATATGAATGCAGCAATGATTCAATTTGTCTTTGAGATATCCACACACTCTATGCTCCTTTAGCAGAAGCGTATCTAATGCCATCTGGTTTTGAAGTGTCATTCGGGAAGATGCCTTTAGTTGGATGTTTAATTCTTTAGATCCTTTTCTTGTAACATTGGCCAATTTTTCTACTTGTCCTGTTAAGTGATAAAGCCATTCTCTATTCCTATAGGACGCTATTGGGTTCAAAAGAGACTCTAAAGCCCAGCCAACTTTTACTCCCGTTGATGGTTCATTCCAGGTGTCGTCACCTGTTTCAGACCTTTTAATTGGTTGTAATTTTAAAATCTCCAGGGATCCCTTGAATGGTGATTTCTTCTAAATTGGACACAATGTTGGCAGGCTTAAAGTAATTTGTTTCACCTTACCATCTACTGGTAAGTGGGTTGTCCAGGTGCCATCACTTAATGCCCAAACTAAATGTCCTGGATTCTGAATGGTAGATTTCTTACAGCTAGAAAAGTATCCTCTTCTGGGTGTAAAGATGCTAGTCATGGTGAGGTTATTATAAAAACCTCGAAAATAACAACCAAACTTTAAAGCAGCTGCCAAATGAGGAATTCTTTTAATTATTAAGTCTGCATTGCTGCAAACATACACCTTTTCACATTTCCACCATGGTACTACAAGCTCCTTTTCTAGTCGGATAGTGCCTTTATCTACTCTGGAGGGAAGGATTGCAAACACACCTTTAATCCAAGTACCGTCCCAAATAAAACACCAAGGGGTTCTGGCCATGTACTGAAATCATGAGAATATGGACATAGACCATACAGAGTCCCACTGTGCCTGGTTTTGGGTACTTTGACCAGTTTTGTTACACTGCCATTCCATGATGCTCCTGCTCACATTGTTTTTAATTTGTTCATCATATGTACACCATCCTAGATTAGGGTTTCGGCCTCCTGGGAGGGGAAGTCCATCCAAAGCACTAGGTTGAGACCCTGTTATAAAGTCATAATTTAGTAGTTTCTCAGAATGATTTTTTTTCTTTCTTTTCCGGTGATTTCCATTGTTTTCTAATACCCTTCACTTGTTTATACCATTGAATCACTGACTTTTGTTTGCAATAAGTAGTCTTATTTTTATGTTCCAGATTGGTCAAATTAATAATTAAGATTCCCTAAGGAATAGATTCACCTACTGCTCATGGTATTGGTAAACAGGCAGTAATTTGTGTAACGTTCTGCATGTTGGCAAATCTCTTAATCAATGCTAACATCAAATTTTCTTCAGGTATTCCTGTAGGAATGTTAATTAATTGTTCTGTATTCAATTACCTTTTGTTCTTAGCCACCAAATCAACCCATGATCTCACCAGCGTCACCTTCCAAGCCAATATAAGGGGAATAATCACAAGCTGATACGAAATATTTGACATGTTTCAAAGTCAGTTCCAAAGTCTTTGGATCACGGCTTATAATTTTCCATGGAGTAGGTGCTTTCTTCTCTCAGGTAGAGTGTATCCAAGCATCTGATTCTGCAATCTTGATAGCTGTGAAGGTGGTTAACAGTATCTGGAAAGGTCCCTTCCAGAGTTCCTGCAGACGAAACCGTTCGGAAATCCACGTTTTCACATAGACATAATCTCCTGGTTGAAAATCATGCGCTGGAGTTTCTAGGGATAATGATTTATTCCACACTACTGCACTCTGAATCACAGTCAATGTTTTTCCTAAAGAAAGCAAATAGTTATACACATCCTGTTTTCCTTTTACATGTATGTTTGGATTTGGTTCTGGGGACTCATTAGGTTTTCCATACAGCAATTCATAAGGACTGACTGAGGTTCCATCTTCGGTTGTACTCTGATTCGTAATAATGCCAATGGAAATGCTTGAGGCCACTTTAAACTGGTCTCTTGACAGATCTTACTTATTTGCCTTTTTAAAGTCTGGTTCATTCTTTCTACTTTTCCACTGGATTGTGGCCTCCATGGAGTACGCAAATCCCAAGTGATACCCAGAATTTTGCTAACATTTTGAACTATTTCTGCAACAAAGTGTGGACCTCTGTCAGACAAAATTCCAATAGGAACTCCAAATCTTGGAATTATTTCTCGTAATAACCACTTTACTACTTCATTGTCTTGTGCGGTGCGAAAGGGAAAACCTTCTGGCCATCCTATAAAAGTATCAACCCCCACCAGGATGTATTGGTACCCATTTTTTCTAGGTAATTCTGAAAAATCTACTTGCCAATAATCTCCAGGTTCTATATCAGATTTTAATCTACCCATTTGAACTCTTTTCTTGATTACTGGATTATTTTTCAAACATGTCACATTTTGCAGTTATTGATTTAGCCATGTCCACCATTTTAACAGATATAACTTGTTTTTGTAAAGAAGTTACTAAAGCTTCTGCTCCCTATTGAGATTCTTAATGTTTGGTTTGCATTATTTCATTTATTAACAAAGGTGGAACTACTGCTCGTCTATGAGGGGTTACTGTTTTGGAGGGAAATAATGCCATTTGGAATACTCGTTTTCTTGCTGTCCTGTTGGCCAAATTACATCTAGCAATTTCTCTTGTGTTCCTAATTCGGTGTGATTACAGTGCATGATTGCTACCTGGTTTGGTTTTTGAACTGCTTGTACTAATTGTAAAATTTAATTTTGATGCTTAATATTTGATCCCTGAGAGGACAATAATCCTCTTTCTTTCCACAAAGCTTCATGGACATGTATCACCCCAAAAGCATACTTTGAGTTTGTCCAAATGTTTACTTTCTTCTTTTCACTCAGTTCTAAGGCTCAAATCAAAGCAATAAGTTCTGCTTTCTGAGCTGATGTGGTACTCGTCAGTGCTTTTGCTTCTATAACTGTGGTGTCTGTTGTTACTGCATATCCAACATATCAAACTCCTTGCTCCATAAAGCTGCTACCATCTCTATACAATTCCCAGTCTGGTCGCTCCAATGGTACATCCTTCAAATCTTCTCAACTGGAATAAACATACTCGATAGTAGCCAAGCAGTCCTGCTCCAGTTGCTCTTCTTCCTGGGTGGAACTTAAAAACACTGCAGGATTTACCAGGTTAGTTGTTTTTTGACTCACATCATCTTGTTCAGTCAGTACTACCTGGTATTTCATCATTCAGCTCAGAGATAGCCAATGTCCCCCCTTTTGTTCTAAAAGAGTTATCACCATCTGTGGGACACAGACTGTTATTGTGCTTCCCAAAGTTAATTTCTGAGCTTCCTGTATGAGCATCACTGTTACGGCCACAGCTCGAAAGCAGTTTGGCCACCCTTTACTCACTGTGTCCAGTTGTTTAGAGAAGCATCCGACAGGTCGTTTCCAGCTTCCCATCTTCTGAGTCAGCACACCTAGTGCCAGGCATTGTCTTTCGTGAACAAACAGCTGAAAGTCTTTGGTTATGTCCAGAAGTCCTAAGGCAGGTGCAGACATTAAAGCGTTTCAATTCTGTGACAGCCCGTTGTTGCTGTGGGCCCCATGTAAAAGGAGAGTTCTTTTGGGCCTCATATAGCAGTTTAACTGTTAGACCATAATTCATGATCCAGAGGTGGCACCACTCTGTCATTCCTAGGAATGCTCTGAGTTCATGAATATTTTTCGGCTCACATGGCTTCTCAGCGTTCTGTTCCTAATGGCCACTGCCCTTTTGAAATCTCAAAGTCCAAATATATCACAGCCTGACATGTTATTTGGGCTTTTTTTTTTTTTTTTTTTTTTTTTTTTTTTTTTTTTTTCCCCCTGGGTACCTTGTACACATTCAGTGCCAGAAAATTAAAAAGATCTGTTGTTACCTGTATGTAGGTAAATTTTTCTTCTGTAGCAATCAGTGTGTCATCCACATATTGTAAAAGCAAATGTCCAGGTTTTGGTTTGTCCTGTTTCGAGCTCCTTCACCAGCTGATTTCCAAAAATTATCGGGCTATTTTTAAATCCTTGGGGTAGTCTTGTCCATGCCAGCTGCATCTTTCGTCCTGTTTGTGGATTTTTCCATTCAAAAGCAAACTATTTTCTGCTCTCCTTCTCCAAAGATATACAAAAGAAAGCATCTTTTAAATCAAGCACTGTAAACCACTGATAAGTCTCCTTTAAAGCTGTTAACAGCGTGTAAGGATTTGCTGCTACAGGATATACATCCTTAACTATTTGATTCACTGCTCTTAAGTCTTGCACTAACCTATATTCACCCGAAGGTATTCTGACTGGTAGAATGAGAGTTTTTATACTCAGATTCACACTCCTCCAAGATTTTATACTTCAAAAATTTATCAATCAGTTTATTTCTTATATCTGGTACCGATTGTTCTATAAAAATCAAAGCCTATATTTGAGCTGCCTTGGTTTCTACTCTCAATTTTTTTTTTTTTTTTTTTTTTTTTTCTGGCAGTTTCTTTCAGTCTTTCCAGAAACACTGAGGGAGATTCATTCTCACTTTGTCTCACCTCATATAATTTAGACCAGTTCAGAAGCCTAGGCATGGCATGTTTAACTCCATATAAAATCCATTTCTGATACGGACTCCGTCTTTCTCTGTGCTCCACATTATTTGGATTCCCACTGCAGATCCCCAGACGGAAAATTCTGCTCTAATATTCCACCTGTTGTCCCACTCAATACAGTCACTTCTGCCTGTGCTTTGCCAGCTTTTAATACCATCTGGATTTTTCTGTATCATCTAGCAAATTAGCTAAAATCACCTGTAAATCACTCCAATCCAGATTCTGTGTTCTGATTATAGTGTCTACTACTCTGCCTGTTGTCTCAGGATCCTCTCCATACACTCCTGCTGCCTGCTTCTAAGCCACCAAATCCATCACTGAAAAAGGCACTTTCACATACACCAGCCCATTATTGTCAACTCCCTGCCACAGGAGAGCTATTGTTTGTACCTGCTGCAGAGTTCTTTCGAGATACAGGGGTATGAATTACAACCTCAGACTACCCTTCATCCACATCCTCTATTCCACTACTCTCAGGTTCCTCTACCTGTTCTCTATATTCTCTCCTCCGATGCTGTTCTCTCTGCGGAGGGTATATATCTAATTCCGGCCCTTCATCCTTTTCAGTAGAAACAATTCTTTCCTTCAAACAATCTTTTCCAAGCTCACATGTTGAACAACACTTTTTCACCTTTTAATCGTCAGAAGTTATAGCCATTACTAAATTATCCCTACTAATCAACTTACATTCCTTCTGCCAATCCTTCCTTTTTCTTAAGTAGAAAAATAAATCAACATATGGCACTTCCCTTCCCTTCTGCAAAACAGCATTAATTGCAAAATGGTATTATAATCCAGTGTCCCATTCATGAGCCATTTTTCCTGATCATCCAAATTATACATAGGCCACCAGTGATTACAATATTCAATCATCTGACTTTCGCAAATCATCATGCAAATCTCCCCAATGTGCTAATAAACATCCTAACGGAGAAGTTTTCAGAAATTTGTTATTTGCAGATTACATATATTTTTACTTTTAAACAAATGAGTCAGCTTAGATGCCATGGTTCAGTTACTTTGTAACACAATATACAATCACTCAGGCTTTCTGCTTCGTTCTTCTCCGGCTGCACCCCTCGAGGGATAACAGAACCGCGGATCCAGACTCCGCACTCGCTTCGTGCTCCATTGCACATCTCACGCTTACAAACACACTCACACTCACACCTTTCCACAATTATTACCATAAATAAAGGTATGTCACACAATATAACACAGTTCTTAATTACCACACAATACTCAATCGAGGAAATAAACAGTATCACAATAAAGTGCATAATAACTAACTTTTCGTTAGAGGCACTACCTTTGAGAACTCTATAGCATATAGGTTCCCTTGTCTACGCTGTTGTCCAACCCTGCAATAGCTTTCGCTTATGTCTTACGGGCAGACACCTAGGCTTACACTTTACGCTAGGATCCTTTGGTCCAACCCTGCGCAGCTTTTTGCCACGTGTGACAGGCAGACTTATGCTATTACACTTAGTCCAACCCTGTGCAGCTTTCGTCACGTCTGACAGGCAGACTTACACTAGAGGGACTCTAACCCACTTTCCCAATACCAATTTTCAAGGGTGGAACTTTAACCCACTTATCCCAATACAAAAGAGAAGTGTCTTACCAAAATCCAGGGGATGTCATGAAGAGCCTTATGGATCGGGGATCGATGGGTGTCCTCGAGAAATCCTCGGTGCCGGCTGGAACAGATCAGGTCCCCGACTCCTCCAGTCTCTCTCAGAGAGGTCCCATCTGGGTCGCCAGAAACTGTCACCGAAATCCAGGATAAAAATAACTTATCAACACCAATTTGATGTAGATAAGCAGACACTTCTTTACTGATGGTCGGACGTGTAAGGGAGTGCTCTCACCAACAACACGTGCCAGGCACCAGAATCATACTCCTTTTATAGAACTTATACATATTCATTAAGTCTTCATACATAAGAATACAACTTCTTTTAAATCATTAACATATTCTCCTCCCATTTCTGATTCTGCGCAGTAGAGGTTAGAAATGTCTAGAAATGGGTCTGGGGTGTAATGTGAGTAGGTGGTCCATGAGTCGGTGGTCGCGATCTCCCCCTGCCGGAATTACCTTTTGCTTAAGGACACAGTTTTCTTGGCAGGTACTTGCAAGCTGTTACAGTTGCCTCCCTTCCTTCCCATTAATCCTGGACCTTGACAACTGCTTGCATTCTTCTAGTCCCATATATGTATTATAAATCAGTTTACAAACCACCTTGTGTTTTGTTACCTAGGTTCTAACCGTTCCTACTAAACAATTATGACCACTCCCTTCAGCCTTGGTACAGGGCTGTACAGGGGATTTTAGAATAGTAGCTGATTGCTAGATTCAAAATACAATAAATGTAAAATGATTTTTACTAAAATATCCTTTAATTCTATACTTATATTAAAATCAAACACAATTAAATTTCAGTTGATAATAAAATCAGCAACAATTCCGTGTTTCATTGGCCTCTGATATTTTTACCCACTTTAATTTTAATTTTTCTAAGGATCCTTTAAAAGGAGATTTCCAAATTGGGTCGAGCACTGGCATACCTGAAGTAATCTGTTTTACTTTTCTATCCAAGGGCAGATGCATTGTTCAGGTTCCATCACCCATTGCCCAAACTAAATGTTCTGGACTCTGAATTGCAGATCTTCTACAGTGAAACATTGTTCCTTTTTTGGGTGTATAAGGTTTTGATAAATTAAGTTCTTGGCAAAGACACCCATATTTTAATGCAGCAGCCAAAGGAGGAATCCTCTGAATTGCTAGGTCTACACTGCTGCAGTTATATACCTTCTCACATTTTCACCAAGACTCTAAATTTTCCTTTTTTCTCAATGTGCTTCCTTTATCATTTACTCATAGAAAGGTTGCAAAAATTGTCCCATCCTGATGAAAACACCAAGGAGTTCTAGCCATATATTGAAACTGAGAAAACATAGATATGGACCATATAGAATTCCATTGCACCTCCTCTTGTGTAGTCTGACTGGTTTTGTCACACTTCCATTCCATGATGTTTCTACTTATATTGTTTCTGGTTTGTTCTGGAAAGATATGAACACCACCCAACAGTTCAATATCTTCCTAGTTTTGTGAAAACATAATTTAACAGTTTTTCACAATCTGCTTTATTCCCTGAGGACTCTCATTGTTTCCTGATAATTTTCATTTTTCATACCACTGTGGTGGTGCAATTGCTACCCTCCCTGCCCCCTCCATGTTGGGCTGCTTGGTGCCAGGTGTGATTCCACCCGCATCCCCCTGAGCTATAGCTCCACCAATCTGTGGAGATAAGAACTGATAATGTTAATGAGCCTGGCTCCTGCCCCTCCCAATTGCTCAGAAAGGGTTATAGTGGCCCATCATCTCCTGATGGCCTGGCACATCTGTGCCTGGGGTGTGTTCAAATGGGAATAACAGAGTTGCACATTCATCAACTTCTTGTGTAACTGCAGGAAGGCACCAGAAGGTATTTGACAAAAATCAATTCTCTTGGGCCCTATAAACTGAGACCACCAGGGAGACCCTTTGAGCTCTTCTGGATCGCACCGGGCCTGTGACCAGCATCTCTCCTGAGCTGGGATGCCTCTCAGGTACCAAAACCCTTAAGGTGCTGTCTGCTCCAGATGGAAGGCCATAGAGAAGTCCACCCACTCAAGTCCCAGTTATCACCCATTGAAGAATGCCAAGGCATTGTGAGTATTTGCTCTAAACATGTGAGGGAAAATTTTTTTCAAGATAGCTTCTCTTTCACCTGTTCTTTCTCTGTTTATTGGTGTGTGTGCGGGTACCTACCCTTGTTTCTGCGTGTTTGTTGGTTTTGTGTTCATTCTTCTGAATCCAAACACCTTTGTTTCTGGGTGCGTTTTGCATTTGGTGTATGCGCATGTATATATGTATAAATTAAGGTACCGTTAAGTAAGTTATTGTGAATTTTGTCATTTTAGAATCTGTGAATGTCACTTTTCTTTCAGCATTTCTGAATTATTTTGTATTGATAAATTGCTGTTAGTTATTAATAAACCTAGGTTACTTACTGACTTGCGGAAATATGCCTCCACAACCTCTAAGGTTATAAAGTAGGTATGTTTATTCAGCACTGAGACAAACGGGGGATCATTCTGTTACTGATTTTAATAATTGATCAAATTGTGTTTGATTGTGTTTTGATTTTAGTATAAGTGTGGAACTAAAAGATATTTTAGTAAAAAAAAATAAAACATTTTACATTTATTATATTTTGAACCTAACAACCAGCTGCTACTCTAAATGTTCCCTGTACAGCCCCGTACCAAGGCCGAAGGGATTGGCCGTAATTATCTAGTAGAAACAGTTAAAACATAGGTAACCAAAACACAAGATGATTTGTAAGCTGATTTATAATACATACATAGGACTAGAAGAATGCAAGTAGTTGTCAAGGTCCAGGATTAATGGGAACTGAGGGAAGTAACTGTAACAGCTTGCAAGTACCTGCCAAGAAAACTGTGTCCTTAAGCAAAAGGTAATTCCGGCAGGGGGAGATCGCAACCGCCGACTCATGGACCACCTACTCACATTACACCCCAGACCCATTTCTAGACATTTCTAACCTCTACTGCGCAGAATCGGAAGTAGGAGGAGAATATGTTAATGATTTCTTGAAAATTGTGTGCTTATGTATGAAGACTTAATGAATATGTATGAGTAAGTTCTATATAAGATGTATAATTCTGGTGCCTGGCACGTGTTGTTGGTGAGGATACTCCCCTACACGTCCGGCTATCAATAAAGGAGTGTCTGCTTATCTGCATCAAATTGGTGTTGATAAGTTACTTTTATCCCGGATTTCAGTGACAATTCCACCACAAACTTGCACACCCCTTGTGGTACCTTGTCTTGGCTTTATGCTAGAAAGCATTACATATTCACAATACATCTATACATATGCATAACCTATCCCCGCTTAGTATTATAATGAGCTTGAAAGTCTTTTTCATATGTTACGCCGTGGTCTCCTCCTAGTTGCGTCTGCACAGTGTGTACCAGTGGTCGTGGGCTGGGGTCACAGAGATGAAGTAGCTCCTCTTCCTCACTGGTGAACTTTTTACCTCCATTTCTTGCACAGTCTCTGTAGCCTCTTGGACTCAGGCTGGACCATAGGGTTGATTTTGACCAGTTTTTAGGGCTGTCTTCCTATTCCATCAGGAAGCATTCTCTCACAGCTTCCATTAATCAAAGTTTCCATATTGTTCTGCTCTCTGGCCCATCAACTATGATCTATTATCCTATTTTAATCTGTTATCTTTTAACTAATAGGCCTCTAGTCCCTAGCCTGATCTCTAAGTCTTCCATCTTTATCTCTAAACTAAATTATACCTTCATTTCTCGAGTGCCTAATTTCTATATCCTACTTTAATTTCCTACCTCTTTATTTCAATTCCCACCTTTTCTAAAACATTAGTAAATTCTTTTACTATCTTTAATAAATTGACCCCAATCTAACATTTTAGAAAAGTACTTGTTTGATTGCAGCCTATGCCTAAGCTGATTTTTTTCCATGTGACATAAGCATCTCCAGTGTTCTGGCTGCACCAAAAGAAACATTTGATTACAATACAAGTTAATACTCCTAAAATCAGCAGTGTCACTACCAAAACAAAAAGCTGTTTTAACCATGCTAAATTAGGTAGCCATAAAGTCAATTTTTTCCAAATATTTGTGAAAACACAAGACGTATCATCTTGTGCTACTAAATGAAATAGTTTTGAAGCTTCCCAAATCCTATGCACATCTGTTTCAATTTGGGCCTCATGGTTTACAAAGGCACAGCAGCTTTGATTATTTACTGTACAGACCCCTCCTTCTTTAGCCATTAATAGATCCAAAGCCATGCGATTTTTTATGGTTATTTTCGCCAATGAACTGATCTCTGTCTGTACATTGACAATGGCATCCGCAGTAGCGTTAGCCAGAATTTTGACGGTGGCAGAAATATTTACTATAGCTTTTTCTAATTTACTTACTCCTAATACAGGTATAAGCCATCTGACAAAACTATGAAATCTGGTTCCTCTAATTACCAGGGGGTTCTCAACCTCTCTTTTTTTGTTTAACCTGACACCACAGGGTCAGTGAAACACCTTGCAAATCCTTAGTGGGGTATGAGATAGGCAATAATATACCTGTTGTACATTCTCCCCAAAATTTTGAGGTAAACATTTCATAGCCTTTCCGTTTACACATAAGTACCACCAACCTGGTGGTAAATGGTGCATTTTCTCCCTGGGACCATGCTTCCACTCAGCAGTATCATAGCATTTGTCAGGGAATTTCCCCATCCTGTGTAACTGTTTTTTCTTATTGATCCTCTGGGGTAAGTATCGTTGCAGGTTTGATAAGCCCCTTTCTTTGTGCTTAGAAACTGGACCAAATTACTTCCTCTGTTTTGCATCATAATCGGCTGTCAGAATGGCCATGTGCTATTTGCCCATTTCTGCTCAATGGCTTTGGATTAATTATATAAGGCATCATTTTAGTTAACTTCATAATTGCCGTCTGGTGGTCTTCATACTCCTGTCAGATCATGAGGGGTGGGTCCCCCTACCCAACCTGTTGTATTTGTAAACCATGGGATGTTAAATCTGGGAATGCCTAGAAAAGGAAATTGACCTGATTTTGGTAATTTTGTGTGTACCCAGCAATGTGACAATCTGATTCCATGTTACCACAGTGGTATAGACGTTGACCAAAATTACCATAAAAAATACAATTTTCCTGGCTGAATTTGTGTAACCTTCCATGGGGATCTAAGGGCCTTCTTCCCTCTAGTATGATGGATCCAGGCGCTCTGCTCCCTGATCTTAATTGACATAAAGAAGGTGAGAAGTACTTGGAATGGTCCTTTCATTGCAGTTCCAGAATCTTTTCTGCAAGAGACTTAATATATACATAATTTCCAGGCTGTATATTACACACAGGTCCATCTAATCCTTTGTTTCAGGTTCCAAATACCTGTTTTCTAATTTTCTTGAGCTGTTTACCCAATGCAATCAGATATGAAGTTATAGTCTCATCCCCTGCTTGTGTGGATATGCCCTTTTGTATGCTATAGGTTTGTCTGTACAAAATTTCAAAAGGACTTAACCCCTCTCTTGCCCTCAGCTTAGTTCGTATGTGAAAAAGGGCCACAAGAAGTGACTTGAGACCAGGCCAAATTAGTTTCCTGTCCAAGTTTCAAAATATGCTGTTTGATTAAACGATTCATCCTTTCTACTTGGCCACTTGACTGGGGATGATATGGGGTATGAAGCTGCCAATCTATACCCAGATGGCGGCTGATTTGTTGCACCACCTTTAAAATGAAATGTGGCGCTCTGTCAGAGGGTATTGTTGCTGGAACCCCAAAGCGTGGTATTATTTCTTGTATTAATATTCTGGTTAGCTCCTGACCTTTGGCTGTTCTGGTAGGAAATGCTTCTGGCCAGCCTGAAAAGGTATCTGTTAGTATCAATAGGTATCGATACTCCCTTTTTCTTGGAAGTTCTGAAAAATCAATCTGCCATTGTTGCCTGGGCCCATTGTCTTTCCCAGTTTGGCCCATTCCCAGTCTGGGGGTATTTTTGAGATTAGTCTGGAGGCAAAGATCACAGTGCTGAGTCACTTGTCTTATTGTACTATATAAATTTCTAGCTTTAATATCTTTAATTAAGTGTTTATGTAGGGCCTCTGGTCCCCAATGTCCTTTCTGGTGTTCCTCCCTTACCAGGGACCATATTAAATAAGAGGGAATGAGTATCTTCCCTTGTGGGGTGAGGGCCCAACCTTCTTCATTATATGATCCTTCAGATCTGTGATAAGTTTTTGATCTTCTTTACTATAATTAGGCTTACCCTCTAGGGAAATTTGCCCATCAGGGATTAAAGCTCCTACTTTTACCTCTCCTTTGGCTGCTTGCTTTGCCCCTCTGTCTGCCAGCTCATTTTGTTTCTCCAAATTCGAGTTCACCTTTTCGTGTGTCTTGATGTGCATGATTGCAACTTTTTTAGGAAGCTGGACTGCTTCCAACAGTCTCAGAATTTCCTCTGCATGTCTGATGTTTTTACCCTGTGAATTTAATAATCCTTTCTCTTTCCAAATTGTTCCATGTGCGTGTATGACTCCAAAGGCATTTTTTGAGTCCATATAGATGTTCACAGCCTTGCCTTGGGCCAACTCTAAAGCACGGGTCAGGGCAATTATTTCTGCCTTTTGTGCAGAGGTATTCATGGGCAAATGCCCTGATTCTATTGTTTCCTGGCTGGTAGTAACAGCATACCCAGCATGTCTTTTACCACTTAGAACATAGCTGCTTCCATCCATGAACCAGTTCTCTGTGTTCCCCATAGGGCTGTCTCTCAAGTCCATGCGGCTTGAATATGTCACATCAATGGTTTCTAGACAGTCATGTTGTACTGGTTCTCCTGTGTTCCCACTGAGGAAAGAGGCTGGATTGACAATGTTAGTAACCACAATCTCTACATCATCTTGATCTACTATTGCAGCCTGATATTTCAAGAATCTTTATGGGGAAAGCCAATGTCCACCTTTTTCCTCCAGCACTGCAGACATCGTATAGGATACTAACACAGTCATTTTCTGGCCCAGGGTGAATTTTCTGGCTTCTTGGATGTTCAATACCACAGCTGTGACTGCTTGCAAGCATCCAGAACAAACCCTGGCAGTTGTATCTAACTGTTTAGGCAACTGCTCAATGATACGGACCCAGGTCTTGTGTTAGTATCCCCAGGGCAATCCCCCGCTTCTCGTAAGAGAAAAGAAAAAAAAGGCTTACTTACATCTGGGAGTCCCAAGGCCGGAGCTGACATCAGGGCCGCCTTCAGTAGCTCGAAGGCCTGTATAGTTTCCTTATTCCATTGAAGATGTTTTTGTTCAGTGGTTGTCAATACTTATAAAGGCTTGACAAACAGTCCATAATTATAAATCCATAGTTGACACCAACCAGTCATTCCCAGGAAAGTCCGTAATTCTTTCACTGTTTGTCATCTCGGAGTCTGGCATATTCATTCTTTTCAAGCTTGTCCTAAAGTTCTTTTTCCAGCACTAATTTCATAACCCAGATAAATCACTTTGTGCTGCATTACTTGGGCCTTTTTCTTAGACACTTGGTATCCCTGTAGCCCCCCAAAATTTAGCAGGCTTACCATCCAAGTCATGCAAGCGTCAGGATATTATCCACATATTGTAACAGCTTCCCTTCCTCAGGTGGGGCTGGAGCTTCCCATGACTCGAGTTCACAAGTTAATTGCCAAATATAGTAGGGTTGTTTTTAAACCCCTGTGGTAACACCAAGTCAGTTGAGTTTTACGTTCACTTTTAGGATTTTTCCCAGTTGGATGCAAATATTTTCTGGCTGGCTTCATGGAGAGAGAGGCAAAACAAAGCATCCTTGAGGTTTAAAATAGTAAAACAGGTTAGTTAGGTTTCAATACAGTTATAGATTTGTCACCACTGGGTAGAGGTCTTCAGTTATCTCGTTCACTGCCTGCAGGTCCTGAACCACCCCATATGACCTGCCAGATTTACGGAATAACTGGCTGAATCCCTCTTGATCCTCTCTATTCAGAGGATATTGTTTGGTTCTTACTGGCTGTTGCCCTTCTCTAAGCTTGATCTCAACAGGTGGGGCATTCATTGCTTTCCCAGGCATGTCGGTGGCCCATACTCTGGGGTATACCTGGTCAGTAATTTCTTCTTCCTTCTGTGGGAAAACTAGTTAGACATAAGCTCATTATTTGTATAAACTCTTGGTCATTTACCTCCAGAGTAATCTCTCCTTATTTAAATTTAACTATTGTACCCAATTGTTCTAATATATCTCTCCCCAGAAGTGCTTTCAGGGAGTTAGGCATATACTTAAGGAGACTACAAAAATATGCCTTTTCATTTTGGTCAGTCACACCCTTTACCATGATATAGTTATTTTCTTTTTTTTTTTTTTTTTTTTTTTACTTTTACAATCCACTCCTGGTATGCCCACAATCCTTCCATATGTACAGACCTGTTTGCCTCTCATTTTGGATCTTGGAGGGGGAGATATTCTTTAACATTTCCTCCCGTAGTCTTATAATAATCCTCAGCCAAATTCCCTACAGTAAGATCAGTTGTTTTATAATAAACTGAAAGTGTTTGTTTACACTCACTGGGTCATTATGGCAGTCCTTAGCAACGCTTTTCCCACGCCTCTAAATCAGTAGTGGAAAAAGGTAGCTTAATCAGCCTGGTGTGGGAGGATACCGTGCTGCCCGGGGGAGTGGGGGTTCCATCCGAGTTCACATCTTGTTCCTGTGGGCAAGGGGGAGGCTTAAACAAATCAGTTAAATCTTGCTCTGGTGTCTGATGAATTTTATCTATTTTAGTGCATTTTTGCCCAATACTACACACTGTGCAACACTGTTTCAGTTTGCCTTTAAGTTCCTATTTATTACCTTGTTTAAGGGCCAGTACTAAAGAGTCCTGTGGTGATACAACCCACAGTCCCTTTGCCACTCTGGATGACTTCAGAGAGTGAAAAACATGTTCACATATGATACTTTATCCTGTTTTCCTTCTCTCCTTAAAAACAATATTAACTGCAAGAGGGTGTTATAATCTATTGACCCATTAAGTGTCCACTTTGCTTTATTATCTAATTTGTAAATCGGCCACCAATGATTACAATCCTTGCTAAGAGTTTTTTGCTGTCTGTACCCCCAGTTCTGACAATATCCCTCCAATGTATCAATATGCAACCAAGGGGGCTCCTTTTTTGAAACATCTTTATCCTGAGTATTACCCATTTTACTTTTTATTAGATTATTCCTTCTGCCTTAATTTCCTTCTACTGCCTCTGTAGGTTTCCTATGTTTCCACAGTACGCTCCTTTAAACTGACCCGAGAGCTCGATTCTGTCCCAGTCAGACCGCTTCCCTTGACTACACCAGAAATTGTCTCCAAATTCCACCTAAATGTTTCGCCCAGAGTCAAATCATTCACAAACAAAGATCAGATTACAAGAAAACCCTCAGGATTGTATATGGGGCAGCAGAAATTAATCACAGGCTCAAATAACACTTTTTATAATCTGACAGACATTTCATTCACTTGGTTTGTCTCTGGCCGCTCTCCTCACGGAGAACACGGAACCATGGATAAGAACTCCACACTCGCTTCGCAGCTATGCTGTGCATACACACACACACAGATACTCATTCATCCATTTAAAAGCTAGCTTAATATAATGTCAGTTATAACTGATCTGAGTTGTTCCCTCTTGGATCCACAATTCGCTGATGTTATCTCTCGGTACCAGGCAAACCATATCAACATTTTTAGGTGGTAGTTCGGTTTCCTAAACATACATGGAATTCCGAGATGTTTTCCAAATTATGTGCACAAATACTACATTCCAGTTGATATCTCTCCAACAGCTGTTAATGTTTACTACTTAAAAGGTTCCGTTTACCCTTCTCCTGCTTATTATACAGTCATTAGCAGGTCCTTCCTGGCTCCCAAAACTGAGATGCAGCGGTGACCTCAGATTCATTTGATCTACTCCCAAGATCACCAGCAGCCTCTCTACTGGTCAGCAAATCCCCTTTACCATACAGGGAACCCTCCTCCCCTATGGGGACTGTGCTGTATGCCAGACATCTCTGCGTGATTTATCAGCAGCCCCAGCCAAGCGTTTGTCTGCAGCTGTAGATGGTCGTTGTTCGCCCCCGCAGTGAGTGACTGGGAGTGGACTTCCTCTGAGGTCCGCTCCTCAGTCTGTCCAGCAGGCAAGCAAAGCATGTCCCATCTAAGGTGCCAAAAATGACTTGCGGAAACATGACTCCACAACCTCTAATGTTATAAAGTTTATTCAGCGCTGAGGTGCATGGGGGATTGCTCCACCACAAATGTGTGCATCTCTCATGGTACCTTGTCTTGGCTTTATGCTAGAAAGCATTACATATTCATAATACACCTCTACATATGCATAACCTATCCCCGCTTAGTATTATAATGAGCTTGAAAGTCTTTTTCATATGTTACGCCGTGGTCTCCTCCTAGTTGCGTCTGCACAGTGTGTACCAGTGGTCGTGGGCTGGGGTCGCAGAGATGAAGTAGCTCCTCTTCCTCACTGGTGAACTTTTTACCTCAGTTTCTTGCACAGTTTCTGTAGCCTCTTGGACTCAGGACAGACCATAGGGTTGATTTTGACCAGTTTTTAGGGCTGTCTTCCTATTCCATCAGGAAGCGTTCTCTCACAGCCTCCATTAATCAAAGTTTCCATATTGTTCTGCTCTCTGGCCCATCAACTATGATCTATTATCCTATTTTAATCTGTTATCTTTTAACTAATAGGCCTCTAGTCCCTAGCCTGATCTCTAAGTCTTCCATCTTTATCTCTAAACTAAATTATACCTTCATTTCTTGAGTGCCTAATTTCTATATCCTATTTAATTTCCTAGTTCCTCATTTCATTACTGAGTCATTGCCATGTCAATACTTTCATCTGTGACAACCATTCAACAACAGATTTTTGTTTGCAATGAGTAGTCTCATTTTTGTATCTTGAATTGGTCAAAATCATTGTTAAAATTCCCCATGGAACGGATCACCTACTACTCTTGGTATTTGTAAACAAGCAGTAATCTCTGTCATGTTCTGCAAATTGGCAAATCCCTTAATTAATCCTAACATCAAATTTTCTTCTGGTGTATTCCTTGGGAGGTATATTACATGTTCTGTTTCTACTTGCCTTCTATTCCTCACTTCCAGGTCTAACATTTCATAATATTTTTCAGGCGCATTTTATTCTTTGACTGTTACTTCAAACCAGGATCCCACTAACATCAGTTTCCAGATTGAAATCAAATAAAAAACAATATCCAGTTGATATATAATGTTAGAAATATTTTAGAGTCAGTTCTGAAGATCCAAGATCCTTATTGATGACCTCCCTGGAAGGGGAAGCCTTCTTCACTCTACTATAGTGTATCCATATATCTGATTATGTGATTTTGATGGCGGTAAAGATAGTCAGCAGTATTTGAAAGGGTCCTTTCCAACGTTCTTGCAAGGGTTCAGAAGTCCATGTCTTCACATAGACATGGTCTCCAGGTTGAAAGTAATGTACTGGATTTTCTAGGGAAAACGTGTATTTTGGATTGCGATCAGGGTTTTTCCTAGGAAAGTAAATAATTACACACATCTTGTTTTCCTTTTATATGCATATTTGGATTTGATACTAGGTATTCATAAGTTTCCTTTATAGTAATTCATAAGGACTAACTGATGGGCTATATTTTGCTTGTATCCTAATTTGCAACAATGCCAATGGAAGTGCCTGAGAACATTTTAAATTAGTTTCTTGACACATTTTGCCAATTTACCTTTTTAGACTCTGATTCATTCTTTCTACCTTTCCACTAGATTGTGGCCTCCATGGTGTAGGTAAATCCCAAGTAATTCCTAGAGTTTTATAAACACTTTGTACTACTTCAGCAACAAAGTGTGGACCTCTATCTGAGGAGATCCCAATAGGGACTCCAAATCCCAGGATTATTTCTTATAGCAACCATTTTACAACCTTTTACCTGGGTGGTATGACAAGGAAAGGCTTCTGGCCATCCTGTAAAAGTATCAACCCCCACCAGAATGTATCAGAACACATTTCGTCCAGGCAACTCTGAAAAGTCTACTTGCCAATAGTCTCCTGGTTCTGTTCCAGATTTGAGTTTACCAATTTGGACCCTTTTCTTTATTACTGGATTATTTTTGAAATACACATCACATCTTGCAGTTATTGTTTTGGCTAATCCTAGCATTTTGACTGATAATACTTGGCTTTTTAAAATGGTTACTAAAACTTTTACACCCCAGTGACATTCCTGATGTTTTACCTGAATTATTTCTCTCATTAGATTACTTGTCCCTTGAATGTGACCCATCATCTAGCTAAATTTTTCCTAGCATTCAACAGTTGCCCCAATTTATCATCTTCTTCTGAATATATAGGTTTCTCCCTTGGGGGAACTACTGCTAAAATCAATGCCATTCGTAACTTTATTTCTTTCACCGTTTTTCTGGCAGACCTATCTGTTATTTCCTCTGATTTCTTTTGTAGTTCCAACCTGATGTGCTTTACAGTGCATGGTTGCTGCCTGAGTTGGTTTCTGACTGCTTACAATAATTGCAAAATTTCATCCTGATGTTTAATATTTGATCCCTGGGAGGACAATAATCCTCATTCTTTCCACAAGACTCCATGGACATGTACTACCCCAAAAGCATACTTTGAGTCAGTCCCAGTATTTACTTTCTTCTTTTCACTTAATTCAAGACCAGCAATGAGTTCTGCCTTTTGAGCTGAAGTGATGTTAGACAATGCATTTGCCTCTATGATCACATTTTCATTTGTTACTTCATTTCTAGAGTATTGAACTCCATGTTCCACAAAGATGCTGTCATCTGTGTATAACTCCCAATCAGAATCTTCCAATGGTGTGTCCTTCAAGTCCTCTCAACTGGAGTACACACGTTCAGTGGTAGTCAGGCAGTCATGCTTCAGCTGCCCTTCTTCCTGTGTAGAACTTAGAAATACTACAGGGTTGGTTTATCAAGTTAATTGGGTTGGTTTATCAGGTTAATTGTTTTTAAAACCACATCATCTTGTTCAGTCAGGACCACCTGGTACTTTATCATTATGCTAGGGGACAACCAATGTCTCCCCTTTTGTTCTAAAACAGTTATCACCATATGTGGGACATATACTATTATTCTTCTTCCCAAAGTCAATTTTCAGGCTTCTTGAATAAGCATTACTGTAGCAGCAACTGGTCAAAGGCAAGTAGGTCATCTTTTACTCACAGTATCCAACTGTTTGGAATTACCCAAATGGTCTCTTCCAGCTTCCCATTCTCTGGGTCAGCACACCTAGTGCAAGATGTTGTCTTTCATAAACAAAAAACTGAAAATCTTTAATCTGGAAGTCCCAGGGCAGGTGCAGACATTAGAGATTACTTTAAATCTTGAAAGGCTTGTTGCTGATATGGGGCCCATATATAGGAATTGAGCTTCATATAATAGCTTAGCTATTAGACTGTAATTCATTATCCAAAGGCAACACCACCCAGCCATTCCCAAAATGGCCCTTAGTTCATGAACACTTTTTGGCTCTGATATGCCACAAATGTCTTCCTTACAGTCAGTTTCCAGTTACCACTGTTCTTTTGAAATCTCAAAGCTCATATATATTAGCCTGGCTTGCTATTTGGGCTTTATTTTTGGATACCTTGTACCTGTTTAGTCCAAGAAAATTAAAAAGTTCTATTGTTACCTTTATGCAGGTGGATATTTCTTCTGCAGCAATCAGGATGTTATCCACATATGACAAAAATAAGTGTCCAGGCTTTGGCTGTGAATCATCCTGTTTCCATACTTCAAGCTCCTTCACCAGCTGATTTCCAAAAATGATTGGGCTATTTTAAAATTCTTGGGGTAATCTTGTTCATGTCAATTGCATTTTTCATCCTGTTTGTGGATTTTCCCACTCAAAGGCAAACATTTTTGTGCTTCTCTTCTCCAGAGGTATGCAAATTAAAACATATTTCAAATCAAGCACTGTAAATGACTGATGTATCTTTTTTAATGCTGTCAACAATGTATATGTATTTGCCGCTACAGGATAAACATCCTTAACTATCTGATTCACTGCTCTTACATCTAGTACTAACCTATATTCACCTGAAGGTTGCCTAACTGGTAAAATTGGAGTATTATATTCAGATTCACATTCCTTAATAATTTTTTAGTCTGAAAGTTTGTCAATCGATTTCTTAATTCCCCATCTAACTTCTGGTTTAATCAGGTACTCTTTAATCCTTACTGGTCTTGCACACTCCATCAATTCTATTTTCACAGGTAGTACAAATCTTGATTTGCCAGGTTTATGTTTCCCATATGTAGGGATTACTGCTAGATCTACTTCCTGTGGCATTTCTTGTTTTATTCTTTCTTGTATCATTAGGATTTCTCCTGTCTTGGACTCAGGTATTTTTAGGAGGAGATCCCCTTCCTCAAAAACAACCTGTGCATTTAATTTGGGCAACAAATCTCTTATTAACAAGAGTATCAGACATTCTGGTACATACAAGAATTTAAGTGTAATTATTTTGTTCCAAAATTTTAAATACAACAGTTGTAGGAATGGCCTGTTTTTCTTCTTTCACTGTCGCTTCCCTTATGGTTGCTGTTCTCATTCCCAATTTCTTTTTACAGGTATTCAGTACTGAAAATGTTGCTCCTGTATCTACTAAAAATTTATCCTCTTTTTCTCCCAGCTTAATTACAACCACAGGTTCAGCTGGGTTCCCCTCTGGTCCTCTTCATTTATCTAGGATTATTACTCCTGCTGCCTCCTGACCAGGAGTTATCATGTATTTCTCCCAGTGTTCTAGCAAACACCCTAATGGGGAAGTTTTTGGTACCTTTTAATCAGAAAGCAAATTGCCAACACTTTACTATTGAATAAATGTGTTAGTTTAGATGCCATTTCAAAATATTTTAAAATTCACACACACACATGCTCAATCTTTTATTTTGTTCTTCTCCAACTGCACCCCTCGCAGGATAACAGAACTGTAGATCCATACTCCACACTCTCTTTGTACTTATTTGTACATCTCAAACTCACACAGATTGCACCAGGTTTTTATATATATATCAAAATATGCAAATACCAACAAAAACCTATAGCACATAGGTTTTTCCAATACCAAAGTTGTCCAAGCCTGTAATAGCTTCTGCTTATGTCTTATGGGCAGACGCCTAGGCTCTCAATCCAAACAGGTACCCTTAGCCCAACCCTGCTCAGATTTTGCCACATCTAACAGGCAGACTTTTCAAACCAAACAAAATAAGAAGTGTCTTATCAATTCCAGGGAATGTTGCAAAGAGCCATATGGATTGGGGATCGATGGGTATCCCCAAGAATTCCTCAGTGCTGGCTGGAACCAATCAGAGCCCCAACTCCTCTGGTCTCTCTCAACGAGGCCCCATCTGGATCGCCAGAAACTGTCACCAAAAATGGGATAAAAGAATTTATCTACACTAATGTGATGCAGATAAGCAGACACTCCTTTATTAACAACCAGGTGCACAGGGAAGTTGTCTCACCAACAATGCACACCTAACACATGTAGCATGCTGATTATGTAGGATACAGTATTACATGTTAATCAAGTTCTCGTACATAAACATGATAATTCCCATAACTCATTTTCTTATTCCCACCTTCTTCCGGTCAAGCGTACTTGAGTCCTGAATTGAGTTGAGGTGCTGCTTTTGCAACCACCAACGGACCACTGACTCAAAAGAAAGACCCTCCAGTGTCCTTGACTCAAGGACTTTGGATCACATTGTGATTTTTACAAACTTTGAGGCACTTTCACTTTTACAATACCTAGTCTACTAAATAAATCGTCCTTACCAAACACTCTAACAATGGTACCTCATCATGAGTCTTACTCTTTGAATAGTAATCTAGTTAATAATTATTACTAGTCTACGTGGTGTTAGCCTGGGACTTTACAAAGGGCTTTGTAGCTGCATAACTGGGTGTATGGTTACTCAAAACTAAATACAGTATTTCCACAACTTCCTAAAACATTACACTACTATATTTTAACAAAACAGATACTCCTGTAAAATTCCATTTTATTGATTAGGCCTGATAATTCCTTATCAAAATCGCCAAAAATCGTTAAAATAAGCTCAAATTAATAACAAATCAGTAACATTCATTAACAACTTCTACTTTCATGACTATAATATTTGTGTTCTACTAGGTTCTCCCTTGTTAGGCTGACAGATAAGACCCATGATCTTACATCTCAGTGAAACTGATCTCTAAACTATTCAGTTATGAGTAATATTTCTTTCTGGGCTTTACCTGAAGACATTTGGAGCCCTTGCAGCCCTTTGGGAATACATTAAAATCTTACTATTGATCTGCATAAATCTTACTGGGTAAATCGCTAGCAATGTCTTTGAAAGAACTGATGTTACTGTGGGCTTACAAATTTGCTTGTGACCTATCATGCCATGTAAGAGTAGTACTATCAGAAACTAACAATTTCTTGTTATCTAGTCCTGAAACAGAGGTCTTCTTCAAAATACATGTTCTCTATTAGCATTCTCACTTAAGATTTTAATGTTTTAAAATTCTTTGAAGGATGCCTTGCCATTTAAAGAGCCACATACCTGAGAGAAAATCTCTGCTGCATGGCTCCATCTTTGTTGTTGAGCAGGTATTGGAAAAAACATATGAAATACAAGCACTGTGAAGAATCTGACCAAGCATAAAAGGATTCATGTAATCTCAGATTACTATTAGGAATATTTGAATATTGCAGGATCCTGACCTCTTCTCAAGGCATTAGCTCATAAGCTCTCTGAAATAATCAGAAATTTAGAGTATTAACACATTTTTAACTGTATTAAGGAGCTGAAGATAAGTAAGTGGGAAATACTGGTCTCGTGGAGAGATTCTCCTTGTTTATTAGTTTATTTTTAATAAACAATACCATGGTAAGGAGAGACTGAGAATTTTTTTAAACAATATATGCACACCAGAAACTAAATATTTGAGTGACTTCATAGATTCTACAAAAAAACTGCGAAGAAATGTTTAATTTAGAGATAATATAAAACTGTTACAAAAGCTTCTTAAGCACAAAGGATAAAAGAACTACTGAAGCTTTAAAATGGTAATTAAAATAGATGATGTGTGTCTAATGCATTTCCTTAGTGCCTTTTAGGACCAGATCATGGTGATGTATATTTAGCTTTTTCTTCCATTTTATTGGACTTACTACTGCTAAAACTTCTATCTCAATTATCTGTAAGTATCCTTATATGATAGCTGTATTTGGAGCACAAAAGCAGCAGTATGTTATCTACTGAAAATTCAGTGTGTGAATGCACAATAACTGAGTCATCAGCTTTAATGTTCTGCCTAACTAGAAGGCAATGCATAAAGCATGAACTGACATGAACAAACACTGTCTCTGTAATATATCATGTATGTTTTAGGATCAGCATAATAAATAACTTATAGAGGAAGCAGAGAAGACACAGTGATCTGTGAGACTTCTTGTGCTTGACAGTGGATGCTGCTTATCACAGTTCTGTGCTTCCAGATTTTGTGATTTATGTGATGGGATGCTACCAAATGTTGGTCTATTGAGTCTTATACCCTTATTGATATGGTGCTAAACTCAAATATTTCTTAAGAACATTCGATATATCTGACAGAAAACACCATTCATAGGAACTATACCCTACTAAGATACACACGATTTTGAGATGAGGAGGTAGGAAATTAAAATAGGATATAGAAATTAGATGCTCAAGAAATGAAGGTATAACTTATTTTAAAGATGGAAGACTTAGAGATCAGGCTAGAGGCCCATTAGTTAAAAAATAACTAAGATAAAATAGGATTATAGATCATAGTTGATGGGCTAGAGAGCAGAACAATATAGAAACCTTGATTAATAGAAGCTGTGAGCGAATGCTTCCTGATGGAATAGGAAGACAGCCCTAAAAACTGGTCAAAATCAACCCTATGGCCTATCCTGAGTCCAGGAGGCTACAGAGACTGAGCAAGAAACCGAGGTAAAAGGTTCACCAGTGAGGAAGAGAAGCTACTTCATCTCTGCGACCCCAGCCCACGACCACTGGGACACACTGCGCAGATGCAAGTAGGAGACCACCAGGGTGGAACATATGAAAAAGACTTTCAAGCTCATTGTAATACAAAGCAGGGAGAGGTCAGGCATATGTAGAGGTGTATTATGAATATTTAATGCTTTCTAGCATAAAGCCAAGACAAGGTGCCACGAGAGATGTACACATTTGTTGTGGAGTGATCCCCGGTGTGCCTCAGCACTGAATAAACATAACTACTTTATAACCTTAGAGGCTGTGGAGTCGTGTTTCACAAGTCAATTTGGAAAAACAATGCAGAGTGATATTTGTTAAAGCATGTGCATGGTAATCTGATTGACAAATTCTAAAATTTGTTTTGAGTTAAACCTGTACTGTCACATAAAACCTTCATCATCTTGGTTTTTTGCTTCCCAAAACTGACTGCTAATATTGTTTGGATTTTGCAGTATCTGCAGTGTATTACACTTACCAGTCTGGAATATGTATTCTGGAGGAGTGTGTTTACCAAGGTTTTTCAGTAGGCTTTTGAGCTGCTTTCCCACAGAATAGAAGAACCCAGCTGTGTTGGTCTTTCAGATTGTTCTATTCTTACTGTCTATGCAGCCGTTTTAGTCTGGTTTGTACATCTAGAAGTGGCAATAATTTGTAAACAAGGTGATTCCTTTTTCTTCATTATCTTCTTCTGTCTCATCAAGGAATACAAGCTGCTACATGTCCTTCCAAAGGCTGTCCAGCATTTTGATCCTTTTAATCTGCTTATCTGTTTGGAGAGGAGAGATTCTATCAAAATCCAGTGTGTGACAGGAATGCAAGGGAGATTGTTATTGGCAGACATTTTAACTTGTTTTCACTTGCTTTACTGTCTGCTTGCTTTCCTATTCTTCTTTTTTTTTAAAAAAAAAAAAATCCCTTCTGGCAATTAGTCACTGCACTTACAAATTTTACACAAGTCTTGGAGGTGCAACAGTTCTATTCCTCCACCACCACAGCATGGACTTGTCATTTTAAAATACTTGATATATAATGGATCTCTTCTATTTTTCTAAGCTTATGGGGAAGACTTTCAGCAATTTATTGTGAACATAGAAAGCTGAAGAAGGCATTATTAATGACTATTATATTACCCACCACATGGAGAGGTTTAACATGTGTGTAAAGCTTGAGGATACAGTTGTGGTACCTGGTTCCATGCCAGGACAGAGCTCACAACATGTTGCTTAGAGACATCTCTCTGAGCATCTCTCTGATGTCTCTAACCTGGGAGAATCTGGTAATGTTCCCAGATATTTTGTCCACACAGGAACTGCCACAGTTGCCACAGTGAAGATGCTCTTTCCATTAACTCCCTACCAGGAGATTTCTTAGGAGAAACAGCAGTTAAGAATATTTATGAAATATTTACTACATAACTACTTTTAAGGCAAAAATATTTTATTCAACTTGCATCATTCTTATAAATCTTAGATAAATATACTTGTAAGTGGAAATACCTACACCTGAAACAGCTAACACTATCCAATAAGAATAGACAGCTTGTGAACACACAAGAGCCTGCTCCGAAAGATTCTTAGGATGGCTTGATAGTTCCCACTTTGCAAAGCTCTTGGATCAAATGCCAGAAGAGGATTACATGTTGTGACGCTTTCTACTATCAAGCCTTTGAGTTAGATTTTTCTTTTAGAAGTAAAATTCACAATGATGAGTTCAAGTGACTAAATTTCCCACAGCCATTTGTGCAGATTTAAATACTCAAAAATGCATTCACAGAAACTATCACACTGAGCACCAAAATCCTCAATATGCCTAAAAGGAAATGCTGATGAGATGGATATGCTGAAATTCTCTCTAATTCCGAGATGCATAATAAAAGCTCTAAGGAGGGTTCCTCTGTAAGATTAATGCTCAGCAACAGAAACTGCTTCCGGTGTAGGTGTTCATTTTATGAAGTTAGGTGGGTGTGGGCAAGTGCATCAGTATTTGCTTTTTAAAAATGAGCCAACAACTGGTTCTGGATAAAATCTTCCTTTTACATAGTGGTCTCGTAATTTAATTTCCTGCTCTCCAGTGAGAATACCAGATGGTGAGTGTTTGAGTTTGTGGGAATCTGAGCCCACAGCACCCCACTGCAGGTTTCGTCCCAAACTAGTGCTAGACAATGTGTGTGAAAGAGACTGCGTGTGTGTGTGCTGTGTGTGCATGCAGTGATCGCACGTGTGTAGTCATATGTGTGTGCAGACATGTGCATGCACGTATTCTGTAGGAGTCCAGAAGCCTACTGAAATGTATGCCAGGTTTGTACCTTTCCCCACTACCCCAAAAGGAGAGAGACATTTGGGAAAGAAGAATCATAATATTAAAAATATTTAATATTATATATTAAATCAGGTGAGAGAATGCAAGAGACTGTTCTGTCCTGCATGAGTATTATCTATTAAATTGTCATTTGAAGTGTCTGGATAAAATCCAGAAATAATCCTGAGAATGGGTCTTGTGACTTCACTCTTGTGAGACCTGTTAAACAGGTATGTTTGGATGTTCAGGACATCACTCCTTCCATTTTGTAGTGATCTTGTTTATTTTCTCTAGTGTAAATCAAGACTGATAATCTTTCTGTACTATAAAAGAAAGAGTCTGGTTTCACCTGCATCAATTTCAAGTTTAGCAAGATAAAATAAGCACTCAATTTTATAATCCCAAAGCTTCCTCTCAGTTTCTATGATTTCTGCTTCCTTTGTATTTTCATACTGAAATCAAGGAATACCAATACTTGTCTGAATTGTCTGAATCAGACGTTTATTCAGTCTAGCCAGCTGTAACAGCTTATCTGTATTACTATAATCAAGGAACTTTATTATCATTGCTTTGTGGAGGCCACCAGGGGTTCTGCTCAATGTTCTTTGCATGAGAAAGTATACAGCCATAACATTTTCTGTAAACAGTTCACTAAAGAGGTAACTGTCAACTCTTCTGTTCTTGTTTTCACCTCTCCTTCAGGCAAGTCAAGACAACAGATTATTTCTTCAGCTTTTATTTTCTAATCCATCTATTTTCAAGCTTTGTTATTTCATTCATGTACACATTTTCTACTGAAAAACTCCTGTTTACTCTGGAATATCTATATTCTGCAGAATGTAGGTTTTCTATATTGCTCACTTTCATTTCAACTTCGTTGACCTGTAATATCATTTTCTTTATCTCCTATTAAGTCCATCAACTGAGGTATAGAGATGATCAATTTGATTAGTAATTTAGTTTTTCCCTTGTGTTTAAACCTCTTTTAAATACTTAAATACTTAAATTGAAGTCTTTCGGACAGAACTACTACTTAGAGCAGCTTCAGGAGATCAGCCTGTGCATAAAAGGAGAAAAGGATATCAGCCACATGCATCTTGAGGCAGCTTTCTCCAGCTGTTTGAATGACACTTTTTCATCTTAGATGTTTAATCACTCCATCAAATCATATTGTCTTCTTCAAAAATAGAGTAAATTCTGAATTCCTAATTCCCTTTCCTACATTCTTAAGAGAGCAAAATAAAGGAAAAGTGCCTGCTGAAAACACCTACAACATGTGGTGAAGTCCAGCTCCTCTAAATATAAAATCAAGAAACATTAGTGATAAACCATCTTTAATCAGGTGTGAATTAAATTAGAAATTTCAAAGCAATATTGTATAATTTATCATAATTTAATATTTACTTAATGGTACATATATAATCAATAGGAAATCAGTTGCCAAATGGCAATTGGTATGGATGAGTTCTGAAATAAAGTTGCTAAGACAAGTAAAGATTTCAGCTCCATAGCTAGACAGAGAAGGCATTTAGGAGTTTACAGCATTCAAGGAGAAGAAAATTTATATTTTTTAGACAGAAAAGGGAATGTTGATTTTTTTTTTTCTTAATAGGTATTTCTCCAGTTAAGTATTTCTGAATGAAGATGGTTTGATTGTATCACAGTGTGATATGAAGCACAGTAATCATTGGGGAAGGTGCTTTGCTGTGAAAGGAATAAAAATATTTTTTATGTCATTGGGCTGGAGTAGTTGGCACCTAAGAGTTCTAAAAGAGAAGAATCAAACCTCTAAAAAATGAGAAGAATGATAACATCGTACTAACTTAAAATAAAAAATAAACAACACATAAATCCCCAAAACCCCCCAAAGAGCATGATCTAAATAATGATAGGCTAAAGAGATCCACCATAATATAATGAAAAAGCTCTTGCAAGAATAATTTCATGAACAGTTTGAAGGATACAAATTTAATTCAGCTGATACTCTTATATGGAAACTAGATATTCTCAAACAAGTCTAATTTTAGTATTTGCTGAAATAACTAATTGAGAAAGGCAAATAGATATATTTGGACGTCATAAGTTATTTGACCATGTAACACACTGACTAAAAGCTACAAAAGCAATATAACAGGTGTTCAATAAAATCTACCTAATGGATTGGTTTTGAGTTGTACATTAATAGCTAGAGCACACCATAAATGTTGAGAGTGCTCCTCTATCAACATGACATGGAAGTAAAAACAAGGAAGTAATTAATACTCAGGATGAATTGATAACACCGACTCATTCTGGTACACAACTTTTCAGAAAGGTAATATAAAACTGGATACCATATAGAAGAGAGATGCAAAAAACCGTTTGAGAACTAAGAAACACAAATGTGATAACTTCTCTCCCTTTTGCTGATCTAAATGTGACATATTTTCTGGGAAATATGCTCCAAGTAAATGCAAGTTAATGTTTTCTTTCTGTATTATTCAACTGGCTGCAATATCAAGAGTGGTGTTTGTTCTGGCTTTAAATGCCCTGACATTATGGCTGCCATACCTCACATTGGTTATTTTAAAGTGGTTTTTATTCACGATTGCAAAATTTTGTTGGTGTTAATCTTGCCAGACAACATCTATTTTCTCAACAACAACAAAGGTTTGATATGTGTTACATGCATTTGGTAAGCTGAAATTCCTCCTTAGGCAAGCTTTTTTCCCATCAGTTTTACATAGAAAATTTTTCAGCATCTATCTTTCTTTCTAAGGTGAATCCCTAAAATGAGTAACTCACTGTATGGCTAACAAAAATACATCTTTTGAAACTGTCTGGAAAGCATTTTTGCTTAGAAAGTACTGTGTACTCCCTTTCTGTAAGACTGCTGTTTGAAAATGATGCCTCTACCTCTTACTGAGGATTGGCACTAAAATGCAGGCTCAGCTTTTGTTTGTTGCAGGACGAGGTTGTGAGACAAGACACAGACCAATATGGTTAACAGTCAGGCTCTGAAGTTTATTAGAAAAATGAGTCCTTATATATTCTTGTACATTCTAAAAATAACGGCAAATCCATGTGTTGCTCTAGCGCACGCTCATTTCAAAAACTAGTTCCTCTCAGCACTTTCGGTAAGGACTACTAACCGCATGCAGCCAGTAGATAAGTTTCTGCTTTGTTATTTTAAGGAATCTCTTCTTATCTGTTTCTTCCCTAACAAGAACAAATTCTTTTGCTTTTAGCTGTGGTTAATCTAGACACCGTTAGTCTTCTAACACAAGTGCGTCATTAATTCAGACATTGTTAATCTTCTAACCTGAATGCTGATGATACTGTCATATTGTCAGTGACGCTGAAGGTTCATGACCAGGCATACGCAGCCACATTTGTTGTTCAATGTTTATACTGCTATAGAAGCCAGATGCTTTTATTAACTTGTCACATCCAGAATATTAGGCTTTCACACACCTATGTGGACAGAAAAGTTTGCTAACTTTCTACATAGAAAGACACCATATAAAACTCTGAGGAAACATGAATAGAGTGCCTTATAGTAACATTTGTTTTAATACATGACTTGCTACTATTGAAAACACTTTTGTACAGGTCACTGCACTTTTAGTGAAGAGTCTGTAAGGGGATAATATGGTCATCTAAAATTGTAATATATGTCACTTCCATTGATTTTTTGGCTGCTGTTAAAAAAAATAACTCTTTTCAAGGAGAAAAACAGTTTGAAATTAAGATAACGTTTAGTATTGTCTGGAGATTTTTGTACTCAAAGAATTTACATTAGTCTTTCACAGTGTCAGTACTCTTAGCACTAAACACAGAATAATTCAAATGGCAATATCTAGCCTCCTTCTAAATCTAAACATAGTTAAAGGGCTTATAATGAATGCTTACCTGAAAACAAATGAAAACAAGGTAGCAACTTATCAAATATATTTATGTAATATCTTCATATCTGTCATTACTTTAAGGTCCAGGAAGACTAGTAAGTAGGACTAATTTGGTTTAGAGGAACAGAAATCAAATATTTTTTACTATTCTAATAAAATGTATAAAATATAAAGCATTGTAAGATGCTTTCTTACAATGTTTTCATAGCTCATTGGTTTCAAAACATATGAAATAAAGAAATAGAGAGGTCAGTTTCTCCCCAACTTGGATTTTTTTCAGAACCAGGACTAATACTTAGGATCTAACCAGCCAGAGCTCAGGCACATCATTTCAGTTCAGACAGTGAGCAGCTTTCCCAGTGTAATTCTGACTATGTGGTCTGCTTCTAATTTCTAATTAACGCAATGTTCCATTTGCCCCTAAAGCCTTTCTCTATATTTCTGCATTTAGATTTTTACATATATGTGAAAATTACTACTGCAAATAGAAGTTTATGTATGTAATCCTTTTGGAAGTAATGGGTTTTGAAACCTTTTTGAAAATTTGGATTGAGACGCTCTTGAAAATGTTATTTGTCTATCTTACAGTCCAGTTTAACTTTTTTTTTTTTTTCATAAATATAAAATGTATTTGATTAAATACACAAAAAATAGTTACAATAAACAATGACATGTTGCTGAGGAAAATTATTGCAAATAATAAATCCTGCAAAAAATGGAAATAATACTTAGCAATAACAAAAGTAAGTCAGTTTCTGCACAAGGTTTGCATGAATCTGCTCTAAAATGTTCTCAGTTAATGCTAGATACAAGGATGTTTTCTTTGTTGTGCATTCTGTATTTATAACTGCAAAAATAAAGCAAGAGTTATATGATTAAAAAGTACCCTTATTTAGATTCATCGGTCAGATTCACAGTGTTTGCTGCATCCTGGTTTATACCATCTGAGAAAATTACTCAGAATTTCCTCTTTGTCAGTTATTTCCTTACACATTCCGGCATGTCCAAGCATTTCTACATGTAGTCACAGATGCATGTTGTTACATGTAGCATTCCTGCTGTGTAGTACTACTAACCAGCAGATTTGTCTTGAATTTATTGAATTGCATCTGATATCTGCATGCTATTTGCCATTTCTATTAGGGCTGTAGCCTGCTTCTATATTAATTACTTGATGATATGTATGAAGTCTGCTGAATTATAAATGTTAAAATCAATGCAGATTGTTTTACCAGTCTTAAATCATGATGTATTTTATTAAAAAGGAAAAGACTATGTTCTTTATGATTTGCAGGGATAACATGTTGAAGGTTCTGCACACTTCTACTTCCTTATATCAGAAAGAGTTTGGCATAAAGAGTAAATAAGAGTGAAAAAGGCAACTGAAATCAACAGGTAGGAGATATGCATTGGATCTGAGAAGATACTTTCTTTAAGATGCTGTATGTTTCTCTGTACATAGTTTTCTTCTTCTTCAAATTTCCTGCTGGTGCCTTGGTAATCTGTACCCTGACACTGCCAGTTTTACACATTCCATCTCATTTTGGCATCAGCTGGTTGACTTCCTAACTTCCTTTGCTTCTGTGTTGACACATATCATTCTACGACAATTAACTTACAAATGTCCTTTGTAGAAAAAAGAAAGCATGATTCCTTCACTTATTGAAGTGCAAGTAAAGAAAAAGGGTGATTGCTTTTTTCTGACAGTATCAGGACACACTGTGCTAGTGAAAGCTGCATTTCCATTAAGGGAAATTAAATACCATTATCTTTGACTTGTCCTGATTTTCCCTGTTGCTTTGCTCTCTCCCAAAGTGTCTGTCTGAGACATTTAAGTAAAATTCTCATGCTTCTAAAATATAGTCATGTTCCAATGGGTCTGCCTATCTGTGGTGGTGCAATTATTACCCCTTCCTGCCCTCCTTGTTGGGCTGCTTGGTGCCAGGTGTGATTCCATCCACATTTCCCCAAGCCATACACCAATCTGTGGAGATAAGGACTGATAACCTTGACAAGCCTGGCTCCTGTCCCTCCCAATTGCTTGGAAAGGGTTATAATGGTCCATAATCTCCTGATGGCCTGACACACCTATGCCTGGGATGTGATCAGATGGAACAATAACAGGGTTGCATGTTATTCAAATTCTTGTGCAACTGCCGGAAGGCACCAGATAGCATTTGACAAAAGTCAATTATCTTGGATCCTATAAACTGCGACCACCAGAGAGACCCTTTGAGTTCTCCTGGATTGCAACGGGCCTGTGACCAGCATCTCCCCTGAGCTGGGACACCTCTCAGGTGTCATCTGCTCCAGACAGAAGGCCAGGGCGAAGTTCACTCCCTCGAGTCTCAATTATCGCCTGTTGAGGAATGCCAAGGCATTGTGAGTATTTGCTCTAAACTCGAGAGGGAAATTTTCTTTGAGCTAGCTTCTATTTCACCTGTTTATTGGGGGGGGGGGGGGGGGGGGTGTGACGCGCAGAGTAACGAATTTACATCCAGTAAGGTTATAAAGAAGGTATGTTTATTCAGCGCTGGGTGCACAGGGGATCGCTCCTCCACACACATGCACCCCTTGGAGCGAAAAGCAGCTCCTTTTTATAGTGTAAAACATTTACATATTCATTATAATCCCGAGAATAGGGAGAGATATTACAATTAGTTTTGAGAATTCATTATCATAAATCCCACCCCGAGTTCCTCCCCGTTGAGTCTGAGCAGTGGTTCCTGGTGGTCTTGGGCGGGGGTCTTCAGGATGAAGACTGAAGATTCCTCCTCTTCCTCTCGTGACTTTTCACCCAGTTAGGTCTTTTCAGCATGTCAGTTTAGAATTCCTTGAATCCTCTTATCTTGGGACTCAGGAGTTGCAGCCCCTCCCTTATCTCATGAGCCCATCCTGCTGAGATCTTATCCTGCTGAGAGCCCACCCTGCTGAGAGCCCTGCATCTATTTTGTTAGTTTCTCACTTCAATTCCCCCCTTTCTTTTCCTAGTAGTAAATTCTTTTACTTCTTTTATTAGCTAAAATTTACTCTTATGCTAACTAATGGTTTTACTTACTAACATTTATTCTTAACTCTAACACTTACACTTATGCCTACTGTCTTATATTGATAGTTTAAATCTAGTTTTCCGGGCCTTATTGTTTTTTGGTATCAGAGTAAAGTGAAGACCCTCATATATAGCCTGTATGCGCCTGGTAGGTCTCCAATTCCGGACATATATGGCTATAGTGAGAATTAGTAGGATCACTACTGCTATCAACAATGCTAAAACTGGATGGAGAGCTATAGTAAGCATTCTGGCAGCTGTAGGTGACCACCCAAGGAGAGTATCCCACCAGTGGTGATCAGTGGCCTTCTGTACTTGTGTTAGAATTTCATTAATTTGTTCTGTATCATGTTTCACTACAAGTAAGGGTTCTTTTCCTTTCTTTTTTACATCTTCTAGGAAGGAGAGTAAGTCTTTATGTTGCAACATTTCTTTAATCCTATCAAAATTCATTCCTATAGAGACAGGATCTATTTTTCAAATTAAGGTATAATCTGATTCTATTACTTGAGAGGTTAGTACTGGCATACTATGGGTAAAATCATACCCTTCAATTTTTGTGAAATTACATACACAATGATTGGAATAGTTTCCTATCTCTATGATAGCTATCTATGAACACACTTGTGCAAAGGGCACGAAGACATATGCAGCATTCTCCTATATATATCATGACTGTATTATTGTTTATGGATGACTGTATCTCAAAATGACACTCTTTTTGATGTGTGTCTAAGCACAGGTCTTTGGCCTGTATGCCATTCCCTTCACAAATGTATCCCTGCTGGCCTATATTAATGCATAGTTCTGTGTTGATGGTTTGCCATTTATCTCCTTGCTTCCATGCCCATCTCCTATGCCCTACTGGACTGCTTATCATTCCTCCATGATTTAGTCCTATAGAGGCAACAGGGTATGTGCTATGTTGGGCAGCTTCTACAACTGTTAATACAAAGGCAATTATTTTGTCATCCTGACTTTCATATGTAAAATTTACCAGCTTCCACCAGGACTGCAACTCCCTCTCTTGAGGTTTTGCCTTTTCCCAAATTATCTTTCTAATCTCTATTGAGAGGATTCCTCCTTCACCTTCTCTTAAGATATCGGAAATCACAATTTGCATCCACATTTGTGCCTGAATGCAACTAAGGGCCCAGGATACATCTTTTGGTATCATTTCCAGTCCTTCCACTATCATCAAATGGTCTTTAATATTGGTTCTTTCCCAGTCAGGGAGTAGTTTAGACGTCAGCCATTCGTGATTCCCTAAGGCTAACAAGGATGATATCAAAGGTTGTTTTAGTTTGACTAGCTCTCCAGTTACGGATGCCAGCTTGTTCATTACTACTTCTGAGTCTATGCTGTTTAGTACTCCTAGTCCTGTCCCTAAAACCCCTGTCGCATCCCTTTTTGACCTTATAGTGTGAGATTTTAACCACTCGCTCCATCCCTCCTGGCTTGCTTTTAAAAATGGGAGGCATTTTTGGTGGACGCCTGACATATCTAGTTGCAAATGTAATTCTGTTTGCTTCAATGACCATTTAGGATTGTACAATATGATTTGCTGACCTGTTTTCCGAATTACATGTGGGCCTGTTTCATAAATGTGGTATCCAGGGTACGGGGGAGTTATTGACTTGACCCTTGTTGTCATTGTTGGCTTAACTGTTGTCATTGTTGGCTTAACTGTTGTCATTGTTGGCTTTATTGGCCTTGTTCCATTTTTAATTCTAAAAATTATGTTTTCATCCGGATGTTTCCATATACAGCTGATTTCTACTGTCTCTGTTAATGAAAAACAGCGAAGTAGGTTCAACTTGGACTTGGATCTGAAATTTAAATTTCAACCCATTTCCCTGTCGTTTCCATAGGCATTCCACCATAACATTTTGTTCTAAAATGTGGTTGTGCCAACACTCAGGCTTACTACCATCGCAGTCTGTAACGCTTTTACCCTGTGATGTTAAAATTGATATCTGGGTGGACCCACTACACTTGGTTCCATCCACCATTTGACATCCTATGGTAATTTCTTCCCCAGATATCCCCCATATCTGAGGGATTCCTTTACCTTCGTTCCATATTCCCTCTTTATATACATAACCTCCAGAGCCTTCTTTGTACATGACCACAGTAGCTAAAGTTAGCCCTTGTATATGTGATTTTTTTCCTGTTGTCTCTGTGTGCCCTAAATGAGCCTGTGACCATGGCCACTTGTCACTGCCAGCACCCGGGGCGCTACAGCATCCCAATTCACAGCATTTCCATAGATCAAACAATTGTTTAGAAAACCTTGCAATTTGCTTCCGACTAGGGGGTGGAGTTACAACACATAATAGTTGTTGGTTCAGAACCATTCCTTGCACAACCTATTAACATTCCCCCTTTTTTTGCCATGATCTCATACTTTTCTGTTTCCTCATCTCAGACCCATGAGTCATTCAGGTATGGAGTCACTTGTATTGCTACTACCACTAGATGTTGTTTTTGCTTATTTGGCCGAAACATATACATTGGTGACAAAAAAGAACTGCTTCCCACTGCCATATCTTGACTCAGTATTATGACTGAGATAAGAATAATTTCCCTGGTTGGACTTGCGTGATTCTCCATTGGGACTTAGGTGCCTTCTTCACTCGTGAGTGATGAATCCAGGCGTTCTGTTCCTTGATTTTGAGAGCAGTGCAAGAGGTCAGCAGTACTTGAAACGGTCCTTCCCACTGTGGTTCCAGGGTCTTATCTGTAAGAGACTTTACATACACAAAATCACCAGGCGATATCTTATGTATGGGTCCATCAAGCCCTCTACCTCTAGGACTGTATACATGTTTCTCATGTATACATCTTTCTGAGTTGTTTACTCAGCTCTATGAGGTACTCATTCATTATTTCCTCCCCTACTTGTGATGATATCCTCATCTTTACAGAATACGGTCTTCCGTATAGAACTTCAAAGGAACTTATCGCCTCTTTGGCTCTGGGCCTTGTCCTGATTCATAAGAGTGCCAGAGGCAAAGACTGTGGCCAAGCCAAATTGCTTCTTATCCCAATTTCACAGTCTGTTGTTTAATCAAGTGATTCATTTTCTCTACTTGGCCACTCGCTTGTGGTCGATAAGGCGTATACAGTTGCCAATCAATTCCTAGCAACAAACTCACTTGTTGAACTATTTTTGATATAAAGTGTGATCCCCTATCTGAGGACATTGCTAATGGTACACCAAACCTTGAAATGATCTCTTGTAGCAAGACTTTGGTGACTTCTCAGGCTTTTGCTGTTCTATAGGGCAATGCTTCTGGCCATCCTGAAAAAGTATCCGTTAATACCAACAAATACCGGTACCCCCCTTTCCTTGGGAGTTCCGAGAAATCAATTTGCCACTGTTGTCCAGACAGGTTACCTCTGCCTATCTGTCCTACTTCAAATTTTGGGCCTCCTTTGGGGTTAGTCTGAAGGCAAAGATCACACTGTTGAGTTACTTTGCTCACTGTTGAATACAGATTTCTTGCAACAATCTTCCCAATTAAGAATTTATATAATGCTTCCATTCCCCAATGACCCTTTCTATGTTCTTCCCGAACTACTGCCCATATCATGTGTGAGGGAACTATGATTTTCTTCTGTGAGGTAATAGCCCATCCATCCTGGTTATATTTTCCATCTAAATCCCCTATAAGTTCAAGGTCTTCCTTACTGTAGTGGGGTTTTTCCCCTAGTGTGACCTTACCATCTGGGATTAATGCTCCCTTGGTTACCTGTTCCATCCGTGCCACTTGTTTTGCCTCTCTGTCCGCAAGCTCATTGCCTCTTTCTGTGGCTGATTGTACTTTCTGATGTGCCTTTATATGCATGATAACAACCTTTCTGGTAATTGAATGGCTTCTAAGAGTTTCAAAATCTCTGTGGCATGTTTGATGTCTTTTCCTTGAGAGTTCAAAAGTCCTCTTTCCTTCCAGATGGCCCCATGAGCATGCACCACTCCAAATGCATATTTTGAATCAGTCCATATGTTGATTTTTAGTCCTTTAGCCCTTTCAAGGGCCTTTGTTAAGGCAATTATTTCAGCTTTTTGGGCTGAAGTTGAAGCAGATAGTGGCCCAGAATCCAGGACTTCGCTGGTTGTTATGACTGCATACCCCGAGTGTCGGGTACCGCTTACCATATAACTGCTTCCATCGGTAAACCAATCATCGTTTCCCTCCAATGGAATGTCTTTCAGATCTGGTTGGCTGGAGTACATGTCTTCAATAGTTTCTAGGCAGTCATGTTCCAAAAGTTCCCCGTTCCTGCCATCTAGGAAGGAAGCTGTGTTGACAATGTTAGTCACTACTATTTCTACATCATCTAATTCTACCATGATAGCCTGGTACCTCAGGTATCTCTGTGGTGACAGCCAGTGACCACCTTTAGCTTCTAAGACCACTGATACAGTGTGGGAGAAAAACACAGTCATTTTCTGACCCAAGGTAAATTTACGGGCTTCTTGGATGTTCAAGATTATGGCTGCCAATGCTCTGAGACATCCTGGCCATCCTTTTGCAGCCTTGTCTAATTGCTTGGAGAAATAGGCCACAGCCCTTCGATAGGGCCCAAGGTCTTGGGTTAGGATTCCCAAAGCTATTCCCTGTTTTTGGTGAGAGAATAGAGAGAAAGGTTTACTCACATCTGGGAGTCCAATTGCAGGTGCTGATATCAGGGCCTTTTTTAAGTTCATATAGGCCCTGTCTGCATCTGGGGTCCATTCCAATTTGTTTCCACTTGTGCCTGTCTTAATAAGGTCATACAGAGGCTTGACTAGGAGCCCATAGTTGTATATCCAAAGCCTACACCACCCAGTCATGCCTAAAAAGGTGCGCAGTTCTTTCACAGTTCTGGGTTGTGGTGTTTGGCAAATTGCCTCTTTTCAGGATTGCCCCAGGGTACAGACTCCCACTCTTATCTCATAGCCCATATAGACAACCTGTTGTTGTACCACTTGCGCCTTCTTCTGGGAGACTCTATACCCCTGTAGACCCCAAAAGTTTAGGAGGCTCACCGTCCAGGCAATACATCCTTCCCTGGTTTCTGTAGCAACAAGCAGGTCATCCACGTATTGAAGAATCTTGCCTTTGTCAGGTGGCTGGTCCCAGCTTTCAAGATCTTTAGCTAATTGGTTGCCAGATATTGTGGGACTGTTCTTAAGTCCTTAAGGCAGCACCATCCAAGTTAGTTAAGTTTTGCAGCCTGTTTTGTGATTTTCCCATTCAAAAGCAAATAATTTCTGGCTAGGCTCATGGAGAGGGAGGCAAAAGAAGGCATCTTTTAAATCTAGAACAGTAAACCAGGCTAGTTCCTGGGTCAAGGTTGTGAGCAAGGTATAAGGGTTAGCCACTACAGGATATAGGTCTTTGGTTATTTTATTAATTGCCCTTAGATCCTGCACCACCCGGTAGGACCCATCTGGTTTCTTTACTGGAAGGATAGGGGTATTGAAATCGGATTTGCATTCTTTCAGCAATCCCTCATCTAAAAATCTATCAATGGTGGGCTGAATGCCTTCCCAATCCTCCCACTTTAGGGGATATTGTTTTATCCTTACCAGTTTTTTCCCTTCTTTTAATTTCACTACAACTGGCATAGCATTTTTAGCCTGCCCTGGTATATCAGTTGCCCATACTCCAGGATATACCTGGTCCATAATTTCTTTACTAATTACTTTTTTTTATTGGAAGATCTGTTAAAAGTAAGCTCATCATTTGTATATATTGTTGATTATTTACCTTCAGTGTAACTTCCCCTTTTTTGAATGTAATTATGGCTTTCAGTTGTTCTAAAAGATCTTTTCCCGAAAGAGCTTTGGGTGAATTTGGTAGGTACAAAAATTTATGTATACCCATTTGCTTTCCCAATTTATATTTTAATGGCTTACAAAAATAAGCTTTTTCAGTTTGTCCAGTAGCTCCTTTTACCATCAGATATTCTCCTAGGGGCATCAGAGCTTGATTAAGTACTGAATAAGTTGCTCCGGTATCTACCAAAAATTCTATTTCTTTTTGTTCTTTCCCTAGCTTTATTGTAACGAGTGGATCTGCTAGGGTGGATTCCTCTGATCCCTGTCAATCTGTATTTATTGATGCAAGCACTTTCCCTTTCCACTTTTGTTTTGGACAGGCAGCCTTCCAGTGCCCTCTTTCTTTACAAAATGTACACTGGTCTTTATCCAGAAACCCCCTCTTAATTTTTCTCCCCGGTAGTTCATCTATTACTGCCACCACTCTTCATTGCCCCTTCTTATATTCGTCCTCCCTATTGCTAAACACCCTCCATGCTTCATCCAGGAATACTTCTAGGTTCCTGCTTTCCGTGGTGCGTAGTTTCTGCAACTTATGCCTGATATCCCCTGTGGATTGCCCCAAAAATAATGATACCAGGTGTTGTATTCCTGCTTCGGATCCTGGGCCTAGTGGTGTATTTCAACGCATTACTTCCTTAGCTGATCCAGGAATTCAGAAGGTGATTCAGAAGGACCCTGCTTTATTGCATATATTGCTGACCAATTTATATTTTTGGGCATGGCCTTTTCCAATCCTTTTAAGATTAAATCCTGGTATCCTTTTAACCTGTCCCGTTGAGCAGAATTGTTTGGATTCCACTTTGGGTCCTGGAGGGGAAAGAAATCCTTAATCTCGTTCCTCGTGGTTCTGCAATAGTCTAAGGCCAAATCACCTGCTGCTTTCAGAACCAGTTGTTTCTCAGTCTCTGTTAGGTAATCCAATAGTAGCTGTATATCATTCCCATCAGGATTATGTTGTTTCAGTATAAACTGAAATTGTCTGGTCACGCTTACTGGGTTACTCCAGAACTCCTTTACAGCTCTTTTCCAATTTTCTAAGTCTGTCCTGGAAAAGGGTACTTTTATTAGCATGGCTCCCCCATCTGGACTGACTGCCTCCCTGAGGGGTGCCTGAAGAATTGTTTGAGCAGGTTTTCCCCATGTGCAGGAAGACACCGGGCTACTGGGGGAGAGGGGGCAGGAGTAGGGTCTGTATCTGAATCTTGTTCTTGTTTTTGCAGCTGTGGAGGAGACTGCTTTCGTGGGGGAGGCACAAATAAGTCTTTCAGGTCGGGGTCTGATCCCTGGTGCACCTTTCCAATTTTTGTACATCTCTGGCCAACACTACATGATGAGCAACATTGTCTCAGTTTTCCTTGTAATCCTTTATTTTTTTCTTGCTCCAAAGCAAGCACCAAGGGATCTTGTGGTATGATTAGACCACAATCTTTTTGCCAATCAGGATGTTTACGGATAGTGAAAAACATGTACGCATATGATATTTCATCCCACTTCCCCTCCTTTCTCAAGAACAACATAAACTGTATTATAGTCCAAAGTTCCATTTAGTGGCCATTGTGCCTCATTTTCCAGTTTATAAAGTGGCCACCACTGATTGCAATATTTTATAAGAGTCTTTTTATTTTCTGTGCCCCCAGACCCAATGATAATCTTTCCAATGCATTAATATACATCCTAAGGGGCTTTTTTTTAGGGCTTCTTTACTGTGGGTATTTCCCATCCTGCTCCCACCCTGATCCCAAAGAGTTTACTTCAGATTAAAGTGGAAACAAATGAGGGACAGTCCTATATTTTCTCTTTATGCTTGAAATTTCCCAATTTTATCCCAAAGCACAACCTATCTCAACTGTGACAACCGTAATGTTGGTACAGGCAAATACCACAACTGAACACCAGCAGGGTTTTTTTGTTTTGGTTTGGTTTGGTTTTTTACCCTATACACAGAGTCAATGTGTTACCACAAAATACGGCAACAAAAGCAACAAAGGATTACAACAATTATTATTCCAGCTACTATCCCACCAATGGTCGTCAGGGACATGGAACTCATCATACCAGCCTCATACACTCTTAATACGTTGTTGGATATTACCCTACAACCACTTTGCTCACCTGGCAGCTGAATTTGCTTCATTCGTCTCCAGCCACTCTCCTCATGGAGAACACAGAACTGCAGATCAGAGCTCCACACTCGCTTTGCAGCTGTGCTGCGTCTCACGCACACTCTGCAAGCACTCAGGCACACAGTTACTTAAAGGGCCCATCTTGCTTTTTACTCACACTCATGCTACAAAGTGTACCAATTAAGATAATAGCCAAATTCGCATACCATATAAACAGTAAACCATTAATCATTTGTGACAGGTATAAAAAGAGTTAACATAAATTTAACACATATTATTTCAATACTTTGATTTCCCATGGGTTACAACAGATCACATGAATGATAGATATGCCGTTTAACACCTTAAAGAGAGCTCTTTCCAAGGCGCCTTAATCAAACTGGATACCCCTCTAGACTGTGCGTCAGACATCTCTGCATGCCTTACCAGCAGCACATGGGACTATACTGTGCGCCAGAAGTCTCTGCACGCCTTACCAGCCTCCCGTTACCCTGTAAACATACCTTTGTCCGTAGTTTAGATGACTCTTGTCTGCCCCCACAGTGAACGGTTGAGAGCGGAGTTCCTCCGAGAATTTCTGGGCCGCGGCTAGGACATCTGTTTCCCAGTCGTTCTGGCAGCCGAGCAGAGAGAGTCCCATATGGGGTGCCAAATGACGTGCAGAGTAATGACTTTACATCCAGTAAGGTTATAAAGAAGGTATGTTTATTCAGCGCTAGGTGCACAGGGGATCGCTCCTTCACAAACATGCACCCCTTGGAGCGAAAAGCAGCTCCTTTTTATAGTGTAAAACGTTTACATATTCATTATAATCCCGAGAATAGGGAGAGATATTACAATTAGTTTTGAGAATTCATTATCATAAATCCCACCCCGAGTTCCTCCCCGTTGAGTCTGAACAGTGGTTCCCGGTGGTCTTGGGCGGGGGTCTTCAGGATGAAGACTGAAGATTCCTCCTCTTCCTCTCATGACTTTTCACCCAGTTAGGTCTTTTCAGCATGTCAGTTTAGAATTCCTTGAATCCTCTTATCTTGGGACTCAGGAGTTGCAGCTCCTCCCTTATCTCAAGAGCCCATCCTGCTGAGACCTCATCCTGCTGAGAGCCCACCCTGCTGAGAGCCCTGCATCTATTTTGTTAAAGTTTCTAACTTCATGTGTGGGTACGTACCCTTGCCCTTGTTCCTGTGTGTTTGCCCCTTTTGTGTTCATTTTACTGAATCCAAATACCTTTGTTTCTGTAGGTATATGTCTGTTTTGTGTATATACACATGTATATATGTGTATAAATTAAGGTACTCTTAAGTAAGTTAGAGTGAATATTGTCATTTTAGAACCTGAATAAGTCACGCTTTTTTCTGAGTTATTTTGTATTGACAAATAGTTGTTAGTTATTAATAAATCTAGATTATTTTTACTAAATCATTACCATGTCAATACTTTCACCCATGAGAAATTGGTGTAGTCAGCAGGATGACAAGCAAAATCACTGAATACTTACAAAAAACACGGTATCCAACCAAATCCCACCTTCCCAGAGGATTGGGCTTATAATAATTGGCACATCTGGGAAGAGGTAGAAAAACAGTTAACTAATGCCAGAGGCGCAACTAAATTTGGGAAAAATAAAGGTATGATTTGTAAAATGTTGGGAGTGTGCCTGGAAGCTTCCTGTCATGAATGAGAGAAGTTTAATCGTAAAATACAAAATTTACAAGATGAGATTACAGAGCAGAAATCCACCGGTCTGCTGTTATCAATTAAAATAGAGCAGCTGCAAGGGCAACTTAAGGAATCCCAATTGAAACAACAAAAACTGGGGGAACGTGTTGAAATGATGCTAATGAAGTGTCCGACCCCCCTTGATATTGTTCAAATCAGAAAATTGATTGTGTCCCCTGAAGATTGGGATGGTAACATTCGGAGCTATACACATAATGACTACTCAGACAAAAATGGTTTTCAACCACCTGAGTCTCCTCCACTTGCATTCAGACCAATTATTAAAACAGAAGTAACAACAGGATCTCGGGGTGGTGTGAGAAGCCACATCAGCAAAACAACCCCTTTTGATCCAATTCAAATAGTCAATTTACAAGATCATTTCGGCCGTAAGCCGGGAGAAACTGAAACTGAGTACCTATGGAGAGTGTCTCTAAATGGGGGAGATAAAATTTTACTAGATGGCGATGAAGCCAGTGGTTATTGGGGTCCTGGTGTCTTTTTGGATGCTGGTCCCAACCCCCTGACTGACCCCCACTCACTAACAGGCAGAGTGGCCTATTGGGCTGGTGGCATTGATGTTTTAGAGAGAGGAGAACCTCTGTTGATACCTATCAAATCTCTAAATGACCTCTCCACAGCTTTTACAAAAGCTGCCTGTATCCAAGCCATGCATCAGCGTAATCCTACTGATGTTCCTTTTTCATCACCTGTAGCTCCTGCTATACTCAAACTACTGACAAAAGGAGCCCCTGCCATGCTCAAACCTTTTCTCATTGCAAAATGGGATGAGATCCAGAGAGACTTAAATTATAACAAATTGATAAATCTACCACAAATTGTTAATAATAGTGAGGAAGTAGACAGAATTAAAAGGATTACCCACTTGGGCAACATTAGTGCATGAAACTATAAACCATGCCCAAGAAATGGGATGGAATGAAATTCCCAATGAAACAAAAAATACAAGTCACACTGTTAGGCAAATTAAACAATCACATCAAAATAATTCTCAAGAACAAAAACCCCCTGACCAACAATCCAGGGGTCAAGAACGGAGAAATGAGCTATGGAAGCAAGCATTGTCACTAGGAATTCCTAGAGCCGTAATTCAGAGGCAACCTACTGGCGTCATTCTGAGCCTAATTCAGGCATTTCAAAGATGCAACGCTTCAAATGCTCCAACTCCCCCATCACCAGCTCTGAGGAAAAAAGATAATCCTTTCCTCCCTCAAGAGGATCAGTTGCAAAACTCAAGATCAAAAAACTGATAAGGTCCAGACAGCAATTGGTCCTGCCAGCCTGGCAAGTAAAAGTTTATCAGTGGATAAATGAGAACGGCCCTTACCTTCTAATTTCAGTTGATCCTCAACAACAATTAATAACATTTTTAATTGATACTGGTGCACAAATTTCAATAATTACACAGCGACATGCCAATAAGCTAGGCATACAACCTAGCCGGCGAAAGGTTAAAATTACCAGAGTTACAGGAACTAGCGCTGTGTGCCAGACAGCAAAACTTAATTTGTGGCTCCCTGGTGACAAATGTGTTACTCCTCTTTGCTTTGCGATTAAGGAGCACTATGAAAACATCCTGGGTTTTGACGCATTGAACGGACGAACCTGGCGTTTGCCAGACGGCAGCCTGTGGTCCTTCGGTTCAATTGCCAACCCTCACCCTAACAAAAATCAACAAACTGCCACAGTGCATGTACTCTGCGCAGCTCCAGCACTTCCTGAATCAAAAATTACTAACGTCCCACAGTATCCCATTTCTGCTGCAGCACGAACTGGGATTTCTAAAGTAATTGCAGACTTAGAAAAACGACAGATTATTTCCTGAACTCACTCCACATACAATTCTCCCATTTGGCCAGTCCATAAACCAGATGGGAGATGGTGGTTAACAGTTGATTGTTGGAGTTTAAATGCTAATACAGTCCCATCGACAGCGGCAGTCCCCCACACTGCAACTTTAACCGCTACACTGTAAGCCACCGCACATCCTTGGATGGCAGTGCTAGATGTGAAAGACATGTTTTTCATAGTCCCCTTAAGGGAAGAAGATAAAGAAAAATTTGCCTTTACTTGGGAGGGTATCCAATATACCTTTAACAGACTCCCACAGGGATATAAACACCCACAATTTTTCATGCTGCGCTTGCTGAACTTTTACAGACAGTTTTCACTCCCTGAAGAGGTAAAACTATATCAGTATATAGACGATATTCTAATTGGAGGAACCTCTCCTAACAAGGTGGGGGAGGTGGCAGCCACAGTTTGGCAAGCATTGCATGAGGCAAAAATTGAAATTCCACCTGAAAAACGTCAGGGACCAAGTAAAGAAGTGAAATTCCTGGGCACTTGGTGGATTGCTGGAAGTGTAGCAATCCCACCAGATACTCTAAATAAAATAGAACAATCAGAAATGCCACAATCTAGAAAAGAATTACAACAGCTAATGGGTACTTTAGGATATTGGAGAAAATATGTACCTGGATTCTCCATAATTGCCCATCCACTGTATTTACTTTTATGAAAAGGAAAATCTTTTTCATAGATGGGACTCAGAACATGAAGAAGCAATTAAAACTCTGCTACTGGAATTAAAAACATATCAATCCCTAGGACCTGTTCATCCTCATGATCCTATTACAGCGGAATGGAGTTTTGCAGAACATGGTACCTACTGTAACTTATTTCAAATGGGCCCTGAGGGGCCAAAGAGACCTTTACTGTTTAGCTCAACTGCATTTAAAGAGACAGAGCAAAGATATTCAGAGTGGGAAAAGGGTCTTTTGTCTTTAGTCTGTGCAGTTAAACAAGTCGAGAAAATTCGTCAAGAACAAGCTGTTCAGACCAGAGGTCCCTTTAATTTATTAGACACAATCCTAAAAGGGACTGCTCCCCCAGAGGGAATTGCACAAAACCCTACAATTAGGAAATGGTATCCTATCTAGTGGGCGTGGCAGATGAAATGCAATTAACTGAAGGACACACAAAAGTTTCTAAATTACAAATGTGTGTTAATACTGACCCGCTAGTATTACAACAACCAGTTAAACCTTCACCAATTTTACAGGCACCCCACTTCACTGAAGATCCACCAACAGAGAGTGTCTGGTTTACTGATGACTCAGCAAAAAGAGTGGATAGTAAATGGCAATATAAAGCTGTTGCATTAGAAATCAAAACAGGCAAACAAGTTATTGAAGAGGGTGAAGGCAGTGCTCAAGTAGAAGAGTTAAGAGCGGTTGTTTTGGCAGCACAAAATGAAGCAAAAACCATTTATGTAGACTCTTATGCTGTCTGGGCAGGTGCCACACAGTGGCTTTGTCAGTGGGAAGCCCTTAAACTGGGAGATAAATAAACCACCGATCTGGAGGACTGCAGACTGGCAATTACTATTAACCATGGCCAGAAAAACGCCATTCCAAATAGGATGGGTAAAAGCCCATGCTAATGACAATAAACCAGCTACAAATTGGAACCAAAGGGTGGATGAATCGACAAAAATTAGGAAAATAGGCATTGAAAATTCCTCAAACCCCACATGATACCGATTAGGAGAATGGTTACATCAAAAATTAGGCCACACAGGTCAAGAAGCACTTTACTTTTCAGCTCAAAGCCAGGGATGGCTCCTCAGTAGAAAAACATGTGAAACCGTACTCACTGAGTGTCCCCAGTGTAAATTAAAATTGCAGATAGACCATCCTGCCAAAGCACCACCTTTACACATTAAAGAAGGGAAAACTTTGCGGTCCACTTGGCAAATTGATTACATTGGTCCTTTAAAATCCTCTGCTGGGTACAAATATATTTTAACAGGTGTAGAGATAATATCTGCAGTATCTTATGTCAGGGCAATAGACAGTCACAAGCTGTAGTCTCTATAAACAGACTTAGGTGTTGCCCCAATATTTCAGTCCACAAACAGCCTCCAAATCAGACAAATGTATTTCTAGGTTCCATTTCCTGCAGTTTTATTGAAACTCATGATACGAGTATAAAACAGGCTATTCAAGACTTAACCGCATCACAGGGATGCTTGTCTAACTCTCCCCATGGGGCAATAAGGACTGAAGCTACTGACAAGTGCACTGGTGGTCTTTATCTGTTTCTTTTCTTTCTATTCAGGATTTAGGTGATAACTTACTCATGGTTACTGAGGAAGGGCAGAACCTGTCCATGAGCCTGGAAACTTGCCAGATTTTAAAAGCTCTAGTATCAGTTACTGTCACAGGCATCTTATTCCAAGTCAGGCAGGTGTAAGGAACTTATTGGACTTTTAGTATGTCTCAACATCGCTGTCTCCATGACGACCACCTCCTGACTCAATGTAAAGGAGCAAACACACAGTCCCCGACGAAAACCACATCCGCCCTAGACAAGAACATCAGCAGACATCTATCGAGCTGTGCCTACGCGCACGAGCGCGTGAGCCGGGTGGAGGGGAAACCGCGGCGAGACAGATTGGCCCCTCGCCAGCACGACCACAATGGACACCCAGGCATGCGCGCATGGAGGACCACGGGGTGGCACCTACAGCAACGAGCCCCGTGGAAATGGGCGGACAAACTGTGGGGACGGGGACTATAAAAAAAGTGGACTGCATACTCCAAAGAAGAGGTGAACCAACTCGGAGCCAGGAACGTGGAGCATCATCGGACCGACAGAACATCGCCGGATCCCCGGTCGTGGTGGTGGTAATTAGTTGCGCCTCTACCGTGTTCTTGCTTAGGGATTCCGACCTTTTCCTTTCTTTTCCTCTCTGTCCTATCGCTCTTATTAGTTGTTATAGAAATAGTTCATAAGGTTATTCAGCATCTGACCTCGTTTGTGTCTTAATCTCGCTCTCGGGATTTTTTAAGAACCCTCCCCCGATATCGGATCGGGACATTTTTAAATTGGTGTCACGGACAGGATCCCTTGAGACGAGAGTGCTGTGTTACCTTGTTGTCTTGAATGCAAACCTCTCAGGGTGAAAAAGTTCTCTGTGTTTTATATTAAGTTGTGACCTCCTGAGAGCAAACAGGGTGAGCGTGGACAGTGATGTTGCATTTGTGTTTGCGTTAAGTTGTGACCTCCTGAGAGTGAACGGGTGAAAGTTGTTTATCAAGTTGTGGCCCCCTCAGGACGAAAAACCCTTTGCATTGCTTTTGTGTGAGATTCATATTTGGTCTCCTGAGAGAGAATAGGGGAAATCTGACATTAAGGTTTGACCCTCTCAGGACGATGTCCCCTTTGTATCAGAGAGAAAGGGAAAAGGAATGGTCTGTGATGATGCGCCCTCAGAGGCTGAAGGAATAGATATATTATATGATCTTTTGGAGGCACACAGATCCCGTCCCTCAATTCAGGGGCGAGACTGGGCGAAAAACCACTGGTTCCAACCACAGAGTGTGGTGGATCGGATAAGGGTATTGCAGAAGGAAGCTAAGGTTAGAAAGGGGAAAGGAAAAGCTACAATTTGTGCAGTGCTAGGAGCAAGTCTGGCAGCTGCAATGGAAGAGAAAAAGGAGAAGTATAGCCAAACTGACACTTTGATAGACTCGCTGCAGACGGTCATACAGACCCTGCAGAACCAATTGAGAGATACTAAAGGGTTGTTAGAGGAGGAAAGGGATCAAAATAGAATATTGAAAGATGAATTGAGAGAATACATTTTGACAGAGACAGATACCCATGCCGAGGCAGAAGTGAAACTTCTGGAGAAAGGGATACATCAAATCTATCCCCAAGGAGATTTACAGAAGGCAAAAGAAACTTTAGAAAGTCACCCCCACATGTATCCACTGGTTAAAACAGAGTATCTATATGAGGACGATAGTGATAACCGTCCTCAGGTTATCACCAAAGAAGTCCCATTTACCTCAACTGAATTGGCAAAACTGGAAAAAGATTTTTCAAGGACTGCAAAAGAATCAGAGACAGAGTACGTGTGGAGAGTGTCTCTGTCAGGAGGGGATGGAATTCTACTGTCTGAGAAAGAAGCAGAAGGATATTGGGGTCCGGGTGTGTTTCTAACCACTGGCGACTGCCGAGCCCCATGGTCTCTGACTCAGAGAGTTGCATATTGGGCCGGAGGGCTGAACCCCTTGGAGAGGGGAGATCCCCTTGCCATAACAGGTACGGTGGATCAACTAGTGGAAAGTGTACAGAAGGCAGCCTGTCTGCAGATGATGTATGATCGGGAGCTCAAGCCCAACCAAGGCTCTCCGATGATGATGCCTGTGGACCCAGAGAGGATGACTCCTCTGATACGAGGACTCCCTGACTCCCTGAAACCCATTGCTATTCAATTGCAAGGGAAGATTCAAAACACTCCTAATGGAGAAAGAATAATGGCCGCTCTGGAGGGGATAGTGACCCCTGACCATCAACGGCAAGGGAAGAAAATATGGACATGGGGAGATGTAGCCCAAGAATTAATTAATTTTGGGAGAAAATATCGTCCTGTTGGTGGACCGTCTCAAAGAACTGAAACCAGGGTTGTGCGGGCTGCAGAGCAAATTAGTGGGCAACAATCATCAATGAGGAAGGGACAAGGCTTCGGATCACCCCGATTTCAGAATCCTGGGAAAGATAGGTCCCTAACTCGATTGGGATTGTGGCAATTAGGTCTTCAGAAAGGCATTCCTCGGAAATTGATGGATGGACTCACGACTCAAAAATTAAAGCAACTTGTGGAGGAATGGCCTGAGCAAAAGGTCACTTCCAAACCAACCCCTAGTGCTCCACCCTTAATAGACCTTGGGGAGGAGCCAACTGGAGAAAAGAAGGTGACAGGAAACTAGACCCTCCGCTCCCCAAAGGTGAGGGGGGATGCGGAGGATGGATGTTTTTAAGACAACTCACCTGCAACACAAAAGGAGACTTACTGGTTACTGTTGCTGTAGGACCAAAGAAAAGACTGGTAACATTTTTAATTGATACTGGGGCACAAATTACCGCACTAACGCGGACTGAAGCGGAACAATGTGGAATCGCAATTCCATCCAAAAATCTAATTGTCCTAAATGCCCTGGGAAAAACACAGTCAGTACCTATGACTTCAGTAAAATTATGGTTACCAGGAGAGGAAAACCCAGTCAACACTATGGTAGCCATAGGGTCTTTCCAAACAAATCTTTTAGGCATAGATATTTTGAAGGGCAGACAATGGAGGGACACTCAGGGAAACTCGTGGTCCTTTGGTGTCTCCCATATCAGGCAATTGACCAAAAGATCAGACACAGAGGTGCGCTTATTGCAAGCAGCACCTGCTCTGCCTCCCTCTAAAGTGACAAATGTTAAACCTTATCCATTGCCTCTAGGAGCAAGGGACGGAATTACACCAGTCCTGGAAGATCTGAAAAAACAAGGGGTTGTAGTTCCCACTCACTCCCCCTTCAATTCTCCAGCATGGCCAGTTCAAAAACCTAACAGCAAATGGAGATTGACAATAGATTACAGGAGACTCAATGCCAACACAGGCCCCCTTACAGCAGCTGTACCAAACATTGCTGAATTAATAGCAACCATTCAGGAACGGTCCCACCCTGTCATGGCTACAAGTGATGTCAAAGATATGTTTTTCATGGTCCCTTTACAACCCGAGGACCAGGATCGCTTTGCCTTCACCTGGGAAGGGCAACAGTACACTTTTACACGACTCCCTCAGGGATATAAACATTCCCCCACACTAGCTCACCATGCTCTAGCACAAGAGCTGGAAACAATTCCCAGAAAACCAGAGGTAAAGATTTATCAGTATATAGATGATGTACTAATAGGAGGAAATCAGGTAGAAGAAGTTAGGGAAACTCAGAAGGACACCATCACCCATCTAGAAAGCACAAGATTGACAATCCCACCTGAGAAAATACAGACACCTTCAAGTGAGGTAAAATTTTTAGGGATCTGGTGGAAAGGAGGTATGACGTGTATTCCCCCAGATATTCTTTCCTCTCTTGATCAGATCAAGATGCCAGGGTCAAAGAAAGACTTGCAACACACACTAGGATTGCTTGTGTTTTGGAGGAAACACATTCCTGACTTTTCGATTATTGCTAGGCCTTTGTATGACTTATTGAGAAAGAGAGCTCAGTGGGAATGGACTCCGGTCCATGACGAGGCTTTACAACTACTGGTGTTTGAAGCAACTGCCTATCAAGCCCTGGGTCCAATTCATCCGACAGATCCAGTTCAAATTGAATGGGGATTCGCCAAGAGTGGACTGTCCATTCACTTATGGCAAAAGGGTCCAGAGGGTCCTGTTAGGCCCATTGGTTTTTATTCTCGTAGCTTCAAAGACGCTGAAAAAAGGTACACCACTTGGGAAAAAGGTCTATTTGTAGTCAGTCTAGCTTTAAGAGAAGCCGAACGCACCATTCGGCAGCAATCTATAATTCTCAGAGGCCCGTTTAAAGTGATCAAAGCAGTTCTGTCGGGAACTCCACCCCCTGACGGAGTAGCCCAGAGAGCCTCCGTGCGAAAGTGGTATGCACAAATAGAACATTATTGTGAAATCTTTTCTGTAACTGAAGGAACCACAAAAGTGTTAAATATACAGGATGAGGTAGACCCGAGTAGGGAAACACCCGAGCTTTCGCCTGTAATACAACTAGCTCCTCCGTTTTCTGAACAATTGCGAAATGTCTGGTTTACTGATGCCTCATCAAAGCGAGAGGGAAAAATTTGGAAGTACCGAGCTGTGGCACTTCGGATAGACACCAATGAACAGATCATTACTGAAGGAGAAGGTAGTGCACAAGTAGGAGAATTAGTTGCTGTGTGGAGTGTTTTCCAACACGAGGCTCAGTCTGCTTCTTCTGTCTATATCTATACTGACTCTTATGCTGTGTTTAAAGGTTGCACTGAATGGCTTCCGTTCTGGGAACAAAATAGATGGGAGGTCAACAGAATACCCGTATGGCAAAAGGAAAAATGGCAGGAAATCCTTACCATTGCCAGACAAGGGAAATTTGCAGTAGCTTGGGTTGCATCTCATCAGCAAGATAATACCCCTGTGAGCCGACGGAACGCTGAGGTGGATGAACTAGCTCGGCTGGCTCCCCTACAAAGCACACAGATAGCAGAAAATTGAGAACGCCTGTTAGAATGGCTACATGTGAAAAGAAAACATTCAGGAATTAAAGACCTGTATTGTGAGGCACAAGCCTGAGGGTGGCCAGTTACCAGGAAAGAGTGTAAAACTTGTGTATCTTCTTGTGAACAATGCCGCGTCCGTCTGGACAGACATCCACTGGGAAGTGACCCCCTGCACTTAAGAGAGGGAAAAGGACTATGGGAGGCCTGGCAGATCCATTACATCGGTCCCTTTCGAAAGTCAGAAGGCAAATACTATATACTGGTAGGTGTAGAGATAGTGTCTGGGCTAGTGCAAGCTAAAGCATGTTCTAAAGCAACAGGAGAAAACACCGTAAAAGCTCTGAAAGAATGGTTTGGAATTTTCCCCAAACCACAGTCGATCCAATCAGATAATGGCTCACATTTCACAGCCAAAGTGGTCCAAGAGTGGGCAGCTCAGGAAGGAATTTCGTGGGTGTTTCATACTCCGTATTACCCACAAGCGAATGGAATTGTAGAAAGAACGAATGGTCTACTAAAACGCTTCCTCAAACCACATAAGCCAGGATGGGCTGAGAGGGTGTGGGATGCAGTGACCAGCGTCAACAGTCGCTGGGGAGTAAATGGATTCCCAAAGATCACAGCATTCTGTCCTAAACCTCCAGCACTCATGCCAACCCCACACGGTCCCGACCATGCTAGCAATCCATCTCATTTCCCAGGACAACCTGTCTTGGTTGAACTCCCCACAGTGGGCAAAGTGCCACTGGTGTTGGACACACCTCTTAATAAATACACCTGGAAAGCAAAAGATGCCTGTGGGAAAACTCACAAGATTCACACTAGATGGATTGTTCCCTCCTTCTAACCCGAGAAGCGATTTGTTCTTTTGTTTCACTTTCAGGAGGAAGCAAGCGACGCAGACGCACCCACAGAAGAAGTGAAGCAGATGCAGATCTTAGTGTAATTTTGTCAGGATGTATATGCTGTTTTTTATTATAGTATTTTGTGCATTTACCTATGGGAGTGAAGGGAAACCAATTCCCCCATTTCCCCTCAACCCATATGACCCCTCTGAGGACAATGAGTTTGTTTTGTTAGCAAAAACTGTAAGCCAGACCTTTAATATAAGTCACTGTTGGGTTTGTGGAGGACCTCTAGGATTGTCAAGCTGGCCGTGGGTCTCTACACCCCTTACCCCAGCACAAATTGTATGTAACTATAGTGAAACTAGCAACACCACCTGGGATGACAGTGGAACATGGCCAATTCAATTTCCTAGTATGGGAAAATTTTGTTTAAATCGCACCCAGAAGGGAGGGGTCAACGTGGGAGAAAGTAAGTGTCAATGGACACATAAATTGGTTAACAAAAACAGAGGTGTTTATATATGGATGTGGCTTAATGAAAATGGGCGTAACAAAGGATTTCAGGGGGTTTGGTCAAACAAAAATGAAACTGTATATGCTAAATTACAGAAAGATTATTTTTATCATCAAGTTTGTGAGTGGAAAAATGACACTGGTGCCTGGTACTGTACCGCTCGAACGAATAGTTACCTTAATGAGTTTTTTAGTCCCTTGGGGGACAAAAACACAACTTACTTTCAAATTCCAAAAACTGCAGCTGGACCATTTGCAAACGGTGCCAAAGCCCAAAAAGGCCATTATTGGATTTGTGGACATAGTGCCTACAAACAACTACCAGCAAACTGGTCAGGGATTTGTTATATAGGGATTATTCGCCCTCTGTTTTTCCTTCTTCCAGAGGCGGATGGTCCTCAATTGGGAATAAGACTATATGACAAATTGGGAAACAAAGGGATTGTCCACAGCAAGCGATCTGTTGAGTTCAAAATTGGTGGAACTCAAAAGTGGGGAGAAAATGAGTGGCCTCCCAAAAGAATAATTAAGTATTATGGGCCTGCAACCTGGAATCCCAATGAACCAATATCAGGGGCAAGAGAACCGATTTATAATTTGAATCGCATAATTCGACTACAAGCAGTTTTAGAAATTATTACCAATAAAACTGCTAATGCTATAGACATTTTAACCCAACAGTCTCAACAGATGAGCACTGCAATCCTTCAACATCGTATGGTCTTGGACTATCTGCTAGCAGAAGAGGGAGGGGTATGTGGAAAACTGAATGTTTCTAATTGTTGTTTGGAAATAGCTGATGTAGGTGAAGTAGTCCTTCAACTAACTACAGACATGAGGAAACTGGCCCATGTCCCTGTTCAAACATGGAATGGCTGGAATGGTGATTTATGGTCGTGGTTACCTGGAGCACCATGGGTAAAACAGCTTTTATTTTATCTGTTATGTGCATTTGCTGCCTTGATGTTTTTGCCCTGTATCATTCCTTGCTTTGTTCAGTTAATCCAACATGTTGTATCCAACATGCAATTTACATCTACTGCCTCACCTGATGGTGTAAAACAGATTCGTGCTGTTTGCCAATCAAAGTCTACCACTGTATCAATCATTTAAACCTTATATGTATATCTCTACACATGTATCCTTGTTCATATTTAGGACAGGCGCTTTGAGGCCTAAACAACACATGCGCTTTGGGCTGGGGGCTGGAGATCCATTTTCTTGCTGCGTAGACAGACCCCCAACTCAGGCGAACGAGACCACCATTTTGCAGCTCCGTAATTTTTGCATTCTATAGCAATCATGGATATGGATTGCATCTCCGCATTAGCTTTAATTCTTGTTTTGTCGGCTATTGCCTTGTTTGTTATTGTAATGTTTCTTTTTTGCCATTGCAAATGTGATCTTTGTAAATTATCTTCGTTTTCCTCTACCACTTCACCCGAGCAACAACCGCTGCATTCCTCTGCTGTTTCCCCTGCGTCTCCTCCTCAATCGTCTTCTCCTGCCGCTGTTCCTGAGCCTCAACCATCCTGTTCTTTTGCCGTTGTTCCCGAACCCCAGCCATCATGTTCTTCTGCCGCTCTACCCGAACCTCAACTGCCCTCGTGTTCCTTTGATGATTTTCTTGAAACTCGCGTCTAATTTGTAAGATGTCTTTGTTTTATAAAGTTAATTAGTTTAAATATTGTTAGAGATAATAGTATTGTTTACTCGTTTTGGTTTAAATTTAAATAGAATTTTCCAGGCTCGGATGACGCATGCGCTTTGGGATAAGGGAAGTCCTTTTTCCCTCTGCACATGCTGATCCTGATTCTAGCAGACTGGAGCAGCAGACCACATGCACTTGCAGGGCCTTGAACATTTTTTGGTATCTTTTGTTTACAATGGATTGCTTTTTAGCATTACTTTTGATTCATGTTACCCTTTCTGTTCTGATGGCTATTATTTTGCTTATTATTGTCATACTTCTGTTTTGTCCCTGTAAGTGCTTTCCATGGAGACTGTCGCTGCATCCCTCTGCAGATTCAGAGCCTTAATCTTAAGTTTATAAGATGTTCTAGTTTTATAATGTTGATTGGTTTAAGTATATCGGTTAAAATTGTTAGATAAAAATGTTCACTGTTATCTTGTTAGACTAAAACTGTTTATTGTTGTTAAAAATAGTGTTAAAAGATGTTTGTCTATTGTTGTTAAGAATAGTGTTTGAAAAATGTTTACCAAAAAGAAAAATATTCATTTACTGTTGTATTGCGCACTTTTCTAGCCTTTTCTCTCTCCTCTTTCTGTACTGTTATCTTTCACACCACCACGAAGACAGCGATGTTGAGCCACGGGATGGTGTAAGGAACTTTTTGGACTTTTAGTATGTCTCAACATCGCTGTCTCCACGACGACCACCTCCTGACTCAACGTAAAGGAGCAAACACACAGTCCCCGATGAAAACCACATCCACCCTAGACAAGAACATCAGCTGTCATCTATCGAGCTGCGAGCACGTGAGCCGGGTGGAGGGGAAACCGCGGTGAGACAGATTGGCCCCTCGCCAGCACGACCACCATGGACACCCAGGCATGCGCGCATGGAGGACCACGGGGTGGCACCTACAGCAACGAGCCCCGTGGAAATGGGCGGACAAACTGTGGGGACGGGGACTATAAAAAAAGCGGACTGCATACTCCAAAGAAGAGGGGAACCAACTCGGAGCCAGGAACGTGGAGCATCATCGGACCGACAGAACATCGCCGGATCCCCGGTCGTGGTGGTGGTAATTAGTTGCGCCTCTACCGTGTTCTTGCTTAGGGATTCCGACCTTTTCCTTTCTTTTCCTCTCTGTCCTATCGCTCTTATTAGTTGTTATAGAAATAGTTCATAAGGTTATTCAGCATCTGACCTCGTTTGTGTCTTAATCTCGCTCTCGGGATTTTTTAAGAACCCTTCCCCGATATCGGATCGGGACAGCAGGGTAGGCTGGTAATATGGTTATACTCACAGCTAGATGAGGGTCTCCTTTATTTTACTCTATGTGCCTAAACCTTATTTACATAAATGCAGAGCATGACTTTAGAGCTAGATTTTCATATTTACTCTTTTTTTCCATCTCCCATTATGCTGTTAAGTTTTAACAGTTTATTTATCTCCACTTCCCTTCCCTTTTCTTCAAATTACAGCATATTTGATAGATGGCCAATAGGAGTTTCAAATACCCTACCAGCCTTTTACAATGTCATTCCCAACCACATCACTTATTCATCTCTGGCAGACCTTTTAAGCCCTTGTTTATGGCCAAATTCCCAAAGGAGCTGCAGTCTCATGTACATTGCTACCTCTCTGGGGTCAAGGCCAAAAAAAAAAAATTAAAAAAAATCATGGAATCATTGAATGGTTTGGGTTGAAAAGGACCTTAAACACCATCTAGTTCCATCTCCCCTGCCATGGGCTAGGAAGCCTTCCACTAGACAAGATTGCTCAGATTCCCATCCAGCATGTCCTTGAACACTTCTAGGGAGGGGGAATCTACAACTTCTTTGGCCAGGCTGTTCCAGTGCCTCACCACCCTCACAGTTAAGAATGTATTCCTTATATCTAATCTAAATCTAAACCCTTTCAGTTTAAAGCCATTACCCCTTGTCCAGTCACTACCTGCCTGTGTAAAATGTCCCTCTCTCTAATGTTGTAAAGAACCTGCCCAGTGCTTTGGCATCCTCAGGTATACCCTTAAAAGGTGTTGGCATGTGAATGGTTATTAGTGTAATAAACTATTGTAACTAACTTGATAAGTTAAGCAAGGCAGGTGCTGTAATAAACTATTGTAACTGATTTGCTAGGCTGGGCAAGGTGGGTAGGTACACTTAAATGATCTGTAAATGTTAAACAATTAAATGTAAAGTGTACCATTCAGATTGGAACAATGTAACTGTGTCTCAGAAACCCCACCTAGAGCTGACATGTAACTGCTGTTTGAAGAAAAGCCTGCCAAAAGGATAAGATTATGAGGCTTTTAAAAGATCCAATAGGAGAAAAGCATGCCAGGAGACCAAGGCTTTGAGACTTTCAAAAGACCCAATAGGAGGAGCACATGTACCCCAGCAACCCAAATGACCCAATGGAAAAGAGCAGGACAACTATCTGATGGCAGGAGGTTGGTTAAAGATGATGGCACAAGAGTATAAAAAACGCTGCTTTTCGGAACTCGGTGTGCGTGTGTCAGAGTTGCAGCTCTCCATGCACCCAAGCGCTGCTTTGCCTATTGCTTCTCACCCTAAATTGATTGAACCCAAATAAAAATATATTTTTATAAAAATTGGATTTGTCTGATTATAACAATTTGGTGACCCCGATGTGATCTCAGTGTGCTTTCCTGGACTGTGGCTTCTTGAGAGGCGCCCCATGGGTTGTGGCTCGAAAGTAGCAGTCTGGGTCAGTCTCCAGGCATCAACGGACAAAAGAGAAGCAATAGTCAAAGGAATTGGAGCTCCAAAGGGAAAGACTGTAGTATAAAATACCCGTAGTTCTGGTGCACGGAGACCCAAACAAAGATGATGGAGTCGTGAGTATAAGGGATACTGTTCGGTTGGGTGGGATTCGGTTGCTTGTATGTGAGAGTGTGACTGAGACGGAATCATATTCTGGAAAAGAAAGTAGTTTTGGAGCCAGGATTTGAGTTCCAAATCGAGTGTGGAGGTCTTCTAACTGCGGTTCCAAACTCCTGCAAGGGATTTGGCTGGTGAAGGACCAAAGCCGATGCTATAGGACTCGTGGGTGGGAGCACGGGTTCTAGGGGTATGTGGGTGGGTAGACGGTTCAGCCCCCCAGCAAGGCACTCTTACCGGTAACCAAGGGCAAGAGGAACTGCCATAGAAAATTCCCCGGGTGAGAGGAATTGCCTTAGAAAATTCCCAAGGGATATGTGGGTGGGTAAGAGGCCCAATTCCCTGGATCCAACCCCCTACAAGGGCTGTAGGAGTTGCCACAGTAAAAACCCTAGATGGGTCAATAGGAATCAAAAACCCAGGACCCGGAAAAAAAAAAAGAAAAAAGGAGTAAATTACTGGATATACCATCGGATATTCCACTAGGCATAATGATTAGAATTTGGAATGAAAGACGTCCTAGAAGAGGAAAAAGTAAATTAAAATTAATACAGTATTGCATGGTTAAATGGCCGAAGGAATCTTTAAAACCACATGTCTTCTGGCCTACTTTTGGATCTTTTGAAGACTGGATTTGTCAGGCTTTAAATACATATGTTAACTCAAAGAACCCTTTTAGTCAAGAAGAAAGCGATTATGCTAAATTGTGGATAAGGACTTCACATCCTTACCCAGCTTCAATACTTACACTAAAAAAGGATGAAAAATCTGAAGAAAAAGGGGATAAGAACAAGGAAGGGACAGGGAAAGATGATGAATGGGAACCACTAGATAACTTGCCCCCTCCATACTTTAATTATCCGGCCCCAGCGGCTTTAACAGATCTGGCAGCTTTAACTGCCCTGGCGGCTTTAACGACCCCAGTGGTTCCCCTTCTACCTCCAGCTGCATGTACAAGAAGTAAAACTGCCGTAACTGAGGGAGATTCCTTATATCTCTTACGGGAGGTACCCCTTGGAGGCAATCAAGGAGGCACTGGATTTGTGGCAGTCCCGTTAAACACCTCCGATGTACTTTTATGATGTAAAATTACGATGTGATTTTAAGAAGGAGATGGGGACTCTATTAGATGATCCTCTCAGAGTAGCTGAGAGGTTAGATCAATTTTTAGGTCCCAATGCTTAGACTTGGGAAGAAGTACAGTCCATTTTAAGCATCTTATTTATGACCGAGGAAAGGCAAACGATTAGACAAGATGGAATGCATTTGTGGGAACTGCAAAATCAAGCAGGGCCGCCAGCAGATCAGAAATGGCCCAGTGTCCGCCCTAATTAGGATCATCAACAAGAACAGGGCCGACAGAATATGAGGGACCCTAGAAATTTAACAATGGCCGGCATTAGAGAAGCAGATATTCGGGGGCAAAACATTAATAAAGTCTTTAGCGAACATCAAGGGAGATGTTTTGCGGTGATAAGACTTTACAACCGTGAAGTTGTAAAGTAGGTATGTTTATTTGGCACCGGGCGCATGGGGGATAGCTCCACCAAAAGCATGTGCGCTGTTCATAGCTCCCGTCCGGCTTATATGTTACAAAATAGTGCATGTTCATAGAACGCCTATACATTTACATAGTCTATCCCCGCCTCCCCTTGCTCCTCATGGTAATCAGGTCTCCTCCCCTTGCGCCTGCGCAGTGAGTTCTTCAAGTTCCGGTCAGGGGTCGCAAATTTCTGGGCAAGGGTCGTAAAGATGAAGTACCTCTTCTTCCTCGCTGATGAACTTTTCACCCTGTCGCTCTGCGCAGCCTCAGTTGTTCTCTGGGCCCTGGCCAAACTGCCAGGCCAGTTTGTGCTAGAATCCAGGATGATTTGTTACTGGAACATACAACTTCAAGGACCATAAGAAACTTCTCTTTGAGCTAGGAGATTGTAACCTAGCAACATTATCAGCACCTGGTATGTGGCTCTCCCCTCTTTTCTTTGTCCGTGCACAGGCCTCTGTCTTGTGCCATCTGACCAAAGTTACTCAAATCTCCTATCTCAGAGAGATGAACTACTCACTGATTGGCTAGAAAGATTAAGAAAGAATTAATTTTCTTAGTAGATCCAACACGCCCAGTGGGAGAGGCTTTATTAAAAAACTCAATTCGTAGCCAATTTGTGAGGTGCCATCTGGAAAAAGTTAGACAAAGTATACAATTGGCAAGACTGGAGTCTGCAAGAGCTATTAAAAGAAACACAGAAAGTGTATGTTAGGAGAGATGAAGAAAAGCAGAAAGCAAAGGCGAAAATATTTGTTGCAGCAGTCAGAGAAACCTCCAAGATCTCGTTCTAATGGATTTACCTGAAGCTTTGGGTGGTGAAAAGCAAGGGGCAGTAATTAGAGAAAACGAATTAGCATGCTATTATTGTGGAAAGAAGGGACATTTACAGGAGAACTGTAGAAAACAGGAGCAGGATAAAAGGATGTTTAAAGAAGAATAAGGGAGTCAGGAGCTCTATTTTCTGGGGTCAAAGACATCAAAGGAGCGCTTGTTAAAAATAAAATGAAGTCCCCAGAGAGAAGAGTTTGGATTTTTAGTAGATAGGGGTGCAGAAAAATCAACTGTAAAAAATATTCCAAGGGAATTTATTATTGCTACCAGAAGCTGAAATTAAAAAATAATAGTACAAGAAAAATAATAAATAAAATATACATTAACGGAAAAAGATGAGCAACAGATAAATCCTAAAGTCTGGTATGCAAAAGGAGAGATTGGAAAGCTTAAAATAAGCCTATTAAAATTGATAGAATCGATCTGGAGACACCAATTCAGATAAAACAATACCCCATTCCCCTAAAGGGTCGAGAGGGGCTGAAACCAATTATAGATGAATTATTAAGTAAAGGCACATTGGAACCTTGTAAATTTCTACATAATACACCTATTTTACCAGTTTTAAAATCAGACAGATCTTACAGACTGGTGCAAGATTTAAGGGCTCTAAATCAGCAAACTGTGGCTCGTTTCCCTGTGGTAACAAACCCGTATATGCTGCTTAACCAACTGCGCCTAACTCTATTTGGTACAGTGTAATTGACTTAAAGGATGCATTTTGGTCCTGCCCCCCTGGACAAGGGGAACAGAAACTATTTTGCATTTGAATGGAAAGATCCATCTAATAATAGAAAACAACAGCTCAGGTAGACAGTGCTTCCCCAAGGATTTACAGAATGGCCTAACCTTTTTGGGCAGGCATTAAAAAAGTTACTGCAGACATTCAAGCCATCCTCAAAAATAAAGCTTTTACAATATGTAGATGATTTATTATTAGCTGGACAAACTGAGAATGATGTCAGGATGGGGACTACAGAACTGCTGAACTTTGTAAAAAAAAAAAAAAGAAAAAAAAAAGAAAAAAAAAAGGATTAAAGGTTTCAAAATATAAATTACAAATTGTAGAAAATTAAGTCCTTGGGGCACTAAGGCTTTGAGTGATCATTTCTTGACATATTTTGGCTGCATTGGAATATATGAAATTGCAAAGCAAGCTATATATGGTTGTTTAACATGTCAAAGGATTAATAAAAGAACTATGAGACAGACCGCAGCTGGTGGAAGGAAAACAGCTTATCAACCTTTCGAGAGGGTCCAGATAGATTTCACAGAACTACCAAAAGTTGGGAGACATAAATATTTGCTGGTAATGGTAGATCAATTAACTCAATGGGTAGAAGTCTTTCCTACCACCAGAACGACTGCTCAATCCGTAACTAAAATGGTACTGGAACAAATTATACTGCGATTTGGAATTATAAAAGCATTTGATTCAGATCAGGGTAATAATTTCACATTTAAAATTATAAAGTTGGTTACAGAAGCTCTGGGCATTACTTGTAAATATCACACTCTGTGGCATCCACAAAGTTCTACATGAGTAAAGCGAATGAATCAGACCTTATAAACAATAGTTATCTAAATCAATGTTAGAAACTAAACTCTCACAGATTAAATGCTTACCCTTAGCCTTACTTCATATTAGAACAATGCCAAATTCAGAGACAGATCTCTCACCTTTTGAGATGCTATATGGGATACCATGTTCCCAAGGTATGCCTTTGGGGCATCTGTTAATAGAAGACATGACAATTCAACAATATATTAAAATCACTGGTAAAAACCCGATTGAATTAAGAATGAAAATATTAGCCCCGACAGCTCCTTTAGGATTTGCCGTACACAAAATACAACCTGGAGATAAAGTAATGATTAAAACTTGGAAGGAGGAAAGCTTATCTCATAGATAAGAAGGACCATTCCTAGTACTATTAACCACAAAAACTGCTATAAGAACTGCTGAGAGAGGGTGGACCCAAGTTTCCAGGGTAAAAGGACCTGTTACAGAAAAGCCTCAGTGGAAGATTGAATCAACGCCGGGAGACCTCAAGCTTCAAATGAAGCAGAATCAACAAAGGGATGGACTCATTAAGACTAACTGAATAATTAGAAGGACTCTTGTCGTGGTAGAGACGGTCACGTGACAACCAATAATCAAGTCAGAGGCAAAAGAAGCATTTTGTTGTTCTCTACATACTTTATATATCTTTTACAGCTACTGCAAGCTCTAACACAATTGACTAAACCCATAGCAACAGGACATGATTGGATATCTTTCTTTAAGTTTTACTTCTGAACATAATTGACATAGTTTCTTGTCTGTGGTCAGCATTTTCATATCTCTTGAGCAAATGTTCCCTGTCCTCGCTTACTCAGTTCTTTGTTCTTGTGTGGTATGCCTTCCTGCATGTAGGCCTCTCAAGGGTACGGGACAATCTGGTCAAGGTCGAACTCCATCGGTTCTGTCTGGCATTCAGCAGACCCGCTGTCTACCCTGACAGACTCTATATTGGTAACAAGAAAATTTAAGGTATTTGTTATGAAGTTTTCTAAAATCCTGAATGTTTGTTATAATAAGTTGTGGTGTCTGCTTTATAAATAAGTGTCTAAGCTGTTGTATATAGTTGAATAAGAAGTTGAATAAGAGTAACAAAAAGGAGGAGATGACTAAAAATAAATTCGAAGTGAGGGCAAGACAGGATTGGCCTCCATTTTTGCTGTTAAGAAGATAAACACCCGACCATTGGCAGCAACCCAATGGGTCTAGAGACAAACAGAAAAATGTGCCATTATAGTGGTTTCCTTTTTCTCCTAATTATATGTATCTGCCCTGTAATGAATACAGAAAGTTGAAATGTTCCATGTGATCCCCTTGAAGATAATTTTGTTTTATTAGCCAAGACAATAAGCAGAACTTTCAATCTAAGCCACTGTTGGGTCTGTGGAGGACTTGTAGGACTGTCCAGCTGGCCATGGGTCTCTGTATGCCTTACTCCATCGCAGATTGTGAGTAATTACAGTGATATTAACAATACTGCCTGGGAAGAAAACAAACATGGCCAATCCAGTTTCCAAATCAGGGCAGATTTTGTGTGAACCGAACTCAGAAAGGAGGAATTGATGTAGGGGAGAGTAAATGCCAGTGGACACTTACACATACATTGATGAACAAAGAGAGAGGTATTTATATATGGTTATGGGTTAATGAACAGGGACATAGCAAAGGATTCAAGGGATTTTGGTCAGATAAAAATATAAAAATAAAACTGAATATGCTAAATTATACGTAAACAGCTTTTATAATCAAACCTGTGTATGGAGAAATGATATGGGATCCTGGTATTGCAATATACGGATAAATGATAATTTTGAACGAAGTTTTAGTCCTTTAGGAGATAAAAACAACCTTAATTGGATCCCTGATTATTTTCTTATTAATTCTCACTTTTGGACTTTGTGTCTTAAACAAATTAATTAACCTTGTTAAGAACAGGATTGAAGCTGTCCAACTCATGATGTTAAGTCAACAATATACTGATTTAACCCAGCAAGAAGAACACTGACTAGAGACTGAATTAGAAGATACCACATTTTTGGGGCTGCCAGAGAAGGTATTTTTAAGCTTAACCAGCAAATTAAGGTATAAAAAGAAAAAGGGCGGACAGTAATAAACTATTGTAACTAATTTACTGAGTTAAGCAAGGCAGGTGCTGTAATTAAGTATTGTAACTAATTTGCTAGGTTGGGCAGGGCGGGTACGATACACTTGAATGATCTGTAAACGTTAAACAATAAAAATGTAAAGTGTGCCATTCGGATTGGAACAATGTAACCGTGTCTCAGAAACCCCACCTAGAGCTGACATGTAACTGCTTTTTGAAGAAAAACCTGCCAAAAAGATGAGATCATAAGGCTTTAAAAAGATCCAATAGGAGAAAAGCGCACCAGGAGACCAAGGCTTCAAGGCTTTCGAAAGACCCGATAGGAGGAGGACACGCACCCAAGCAACTCACATGACCCAATGGAAAAGAGCAGGACAACTGTGTGACGGGAGTAGATTGGTTAAAGATGATGGCACAAGAGTATAAAAAATGCTGCTTTTCGGAACTCGATGTGTGTGTGGTAGGGTTACAGCTCTCCACGCACCCAGCACTGCTTTGTCTATTGGTTCTCACCCTAAATCAATTGAACCTGATTAAAAGATATATATTTTTTTTTTTTTTAAATTGGCTCGTTTGATTGTAACATTAGAAAGAAAAATTGAAATTATGCTGGCACGAGCAAAATAACCTCCTAGTGTTGCCCAGATTCGAAAGTTAATTACCCGTGTAGATCTTAAAGAGTGGGATGGAGATATTTGGGGAGAGTCTGATGAAAGTGGCTCAGAGGAAACAGAAGAATTGGAGGAAAGAAATGTGCAACCTCTCATTAAAACAGAAAAGCACACAGGTCCACAGGTGGGAACCCCCAAACCACTGTCCGTATAACCCCCTGGACAGGAGCCAAGCTCGTTGAGCTTCAGGTTAAATATTCACGTAAGCCAGATGAAACTGAAACTGAGTATTTGTGGAGAGTTTCTTTAACGGGGGAGCGGGGATCGAATTCTGTTGAGTGATGTTGAGGCAGGAGGTTTCTGCCGTTCCGGAGTGTTTTTAAGTGACGGACCAGCGGGTAACCAGTCGATAACATCTCGAGTGGTTTACTGGGCTGGGGGCATGGACCCTAAGGAGATGGGAGAACCTGTTACCATTAAAGTAAAGGGACTGCCAGAGTTGGCGGAGGCAGTACAAAAGGCTCCTTGCATTCAGGCGATGTATGAGAGGGGGCGGTGTGGGATACCACTTGCAGCGCTGGTGGATCCCAGCCACCTTAAACCTCTCATTAGAGGGATCCCAGATGCCTTAAAAATACACATCCAGTCCCTCAGAGAAAGGGTGGAAAGAGATATTGAATGCAACCAGTGAAACCCCTCCAACTCCCATGTGTTAATGTGGGCAGAAACGTTACACAACTTGGTTGCTTATGGGCGAGAGATGGGCTGGACTGATTTGAGTGGGGGCGGGGACGAAAACCAGAGGGTTTGACAAGTCAGTCAAACAATACACACACACACACACCCTCACACACACCCCCCCAACTGAACAGCTTTTTCTTAGAGTTTGAACAGCCCCAAGATAAGTCAGGTCTATTTTATGAATCAGGAAGAAATTATCTCTGGCGGAAGGCATTGGCACTGGGTGTCCCCCGGGCAGTGTTACATGGGCAATCTAATGATAATATCTCAAAGTTCGTGGAATTGCTGGAGGGGAAAGCTCGAGAACAAAAGGAAATGCAGGCAGCAGGCAACTGTACTCCCTCAGGAAGGGAAAGTTAACCCTTTTGTAGTATCGAGGGGGGAGTTCAGAGAACAAAAAAAATAGTAGCTGCAGTTTGGGGGTCGGGCAGCCCAATCCGCATGGTAAATTCCTGCCAATGGTCTGCTGACAAGGAACCTTACATACATATCCCTGTGGGTCCTAAACGGATAAGTTTAGAGTTTTTAATTGACACAGGGGCCCAAATTAGTGTTCTAAACAGACAACGAGGCACTGATTTAGGACTTAAACCATCGAGGAAAATTGTAAATATAGTAGGTGGGATGGGAGCAATAGAAAAATGTCCCCTAGTGAGAACGCAGTTTTGGTTTACAAGGGGAAAAAAGAATGACAGCCCTGAAGTGGCTTTAAGTCCTTACAAACGAAATATATTAGAGTTTGATGTTCTAGCAGGTAAACAATGGTGTTGACCAGATGGCAGAGTGTGGAGCTTTGAAGGCCAGAGGACAGGAACTGTTCATGTAGAAACTTTGCAGGTTGCTCCTTTATTACCACAATCTAAAGTGACGTGTGTCTCGCATTATCCATTGCCAACTGTTACCAAACAGGGTATTTCAGAAGTGATTAATGATCTTGAAAAAAGAGAAATTATAAGTCGAACCATTCCCCTTATAACTCTCCAGTTTGGCCAGTCCGCAAATCAGATGGGCAGTGGCAGTTAACAATTGATTATCAGAAATTGAACAGTAATACCTCGCCTTTAACAGCTGTTGTACCAAATATATCATCAGTAGTAGCAGCAATACAGGCAGCTGCTCATTCATGGATGGCTGCTTTAGATGTTAAAGACATGTTTTTTATGATTCCCTTAAGAGATGAAGATAAACCTCAGTTTGCTTTTATCTGGGAGGGGAATCAATACACTTTCAACCAACTCCCGAGAGGATATAAGCATTCTCCCACTATTGCTCATAATGCTTTAGCCAAGCTTCTCGACACCGTGGAGGTGCCATTGGGTGTTCGCATATATCAGTATATAGATGATATATTAGTGGGTGGAAATACTAAAGAACAGGTAGAACAAGTGGCTGAGATGATTTGGGACCTGTTAACTAAAAATGGGTTAGACATTCCCCCCTCTAATTGTCAAGGTCCTGGACAAAAAAAATTAAATTTTTAGGAGCTTGGTGGGTGGCCGGAGCAATTGTAGTACCTGATTGTTACTGATTTTATTATCAACTGAAATTAAATTGTGTTTGATTTTAATATAAGTATAGAATTAAGGGATATATTAGTAAAAATAATTTATTTTATTGTATTTTGAATCTAGCAACCGATTGCTATTCTAAAATCCCATGTACAGCCCTGTACCAAGGCCGAGGGGATTGGTCATAATTGTTTAGTAGAAACGGTTAGAACCTAGCTAACAAAACATGAGGTGATTTGTAATCTAATTTATAATACATGTGTAGGACTATAAGAATGTAAGCAGTTGTCAAGACCCAGGATTAATGGGAACTGAGGGAAGTAACTGTAACAGCTTGCAGGTACCTGCCAAGAAAACTGTGTCCTTAAGCAAAAGATAATCCTGGCAGGGAGAGATCGCGACCACCGACTCATGGACCACCTACTCACATTACACCCCAGACCCATTTCTAGACATTTCTAACCTGTACTGTACAGAATCAGAAGTAGGAGGAGAATATGTTAATGATTTCTTGGAAGTTGTATGCTTATGTGTGAAGACTTAATGAATATGTATGAGTAAGTTCTATATAAGGTGTATGATTCTGGTGCCTGGCACGTGTTGTTGGTGAGAGCACTCCCCTACACGTCCGGCTGTCAATAAAGAAGTGTCCGCTTATCTGCATCAAATTGGTGTTGATAAGTTATTTTTATCCTGGATTTCGGTGACAGTTTCTGGCGACCCAGATGGGACCTCTCTGAGAGAGCCTGGAGGAGTCGGGGACATGATCTGTTCCAGCTGGCACCGAGGATTTCTCGGGGACACCCATCGATCCCCGATCCATAAGACTCTTCGCGATGTCCCCTGGATTTTGGTAAGACACTTCTCTTTGGTATTGGGAAAGTGGGTTAAAGTCCCACTGGTGTAAGTCTGCCTGTCAGACGTGGCGAAAGCTGCGCAGGGTTGGACCAAAGGATCCTAGCGTAAAGTGTAAGCCTAGGTGTCTGCCCGTAAGACATAAGCGAAAGCTATTGCAGGGTTGGACAACAGCGTAGACAAGGGAACCTATATGATATAGAGTTCTCAAAGGTAGTGCCTCTAATGAAAATTTAGAAGTTTTTTCATGCACTTTGTTGTGGTACTGTTTATTTCCTCGATTGAGTATTGTGTGGTAATTAAGAACTGTGTTATATTGTGTGACATACCTTTATTTATGGTAATAATTGTGGAAAGGTGTGAGTGTGAGTGTGTTTGTAAGCGTGAGACGTGCAATTGAGCATGAAGTGAGTGTAGAGTTTGGATCCGTGGTTCTGTTATCCTGCGAGGGGTGCAGCCGGAGAAGGAAGAAGCGATAGACTTGAGCGAGTGATTGATTGTATATTGTGTTAACAAAGTAACTGAACCATGGCATCTAAGCTGACGCATTTTTTAAAAAATAAAAGTATGTGTAATCTGGCTGCAAATAACAAAGTTCTGAAAACTTCTCCGTTAGGATGTTTGTTAGCACATTGGGGAGATTTGCATGATGATTTGCGAAAGAGTCAGATGATTGAATATTGTAATCACTGGTGGCCTCTGTATACTTTAGATGATCCGGGGAAATGGCTCATGAATGGGACACTGAATTATAATACCATTTTGCAGTTAATACTGTTTTGTAGAAGAAAAGGGAAGTGAAGTGCCATATGTTGATTTATTTTTCTATTTAAGACGAAGCATTGGCAGAAGGAATGTAAGTTGATTAGTTGGGATAATTTAGTAATGGCTATAACTTCTGATTATAAAAATGTGAAAAAGTGTTGTTCAACATGTGAACTTGGAAAGATTGTTTGAAGGAAAGAATTGCTTCTACTGAAAAGGATGCAGGGCCAGAATTAGATATATCCCCTCCACAGAGAGAACGGCATCAGGGAAGAGAATATAGAGAACAGGTAGAGGAACCTGAAAGTAGTGGAATAGAAGATGTGGATGAAGGGCCGTCTGAGGTTGTAATTCATACCCCTGTATCTTGAAAGAACTCGGCAGCAGGTACAAACAATAGCTCTCCTGTGGCAGGGAGTTGACAGTGATGGGCCGGTGTATGTGAAAGTGCCTTTTTCAGTGACAGATTCGATGGCTTGGACGTAGGCAGCAAGAGTGTACAGATAGGATCCTGAAAGAACAGGCAGAGTAGTAGATACTATCATCAGAACACAGAATCCGGATTGGAGTGATTTACAGGTGATTTTAGCTAATTTGCTAGATGATACAGAAAAAAAACAGATGATATTGAAGGCTGGCAAAGCACAGGCAAAAGTGACTATATTGAGTGGGACAACAGGTGGAATATTAGAGCAGAATTTTCTGTCTGGGGATCTGCAGTGGGAATCCAAATAATGTGGAGCACAGAGAAAGACGGAGTCCGTATCAGAAATTGATTTTATATGGAGTTAAACATGCTATGCCTAGGCTACTGAACTGGTCTAAATTGTATGAGGTGAGACAAAATAAGAATGAATCTCCCTCAGCATTTCTGGAAAGACTAAAAGAAGCTGCCAGAAAAAAAAAAATAAAATAAAAAATACTGATTTGAGAGTAGAAACCGAGGCAGCTCAGATATAATTGACTTTGATTTTTTATAGGACAATTGGTACCAGATATAAGAAAGAAACTGATTGATAAATTTTTGAAGTATAAAATCTTGGAGGAGTGTGAATCTGAATATAAAACTCTCATTCTACCAGTCAGAAAACCATCGGGTGAATATAGGTTAGTGCAAGACTTAAGAGCAGTGAATCAAATAGATAAGGGTATATATCCTGTAGTAGCAAATATTTACACGCTGTTAACAGCTTTAAAGGAGACTTATCAGTGGTTTACAGTGCTTGATTTAAAAGATGCTTTCTTTTGTATACCTTTGGAGAAGGAAAACAGAAAATTGTTTGCTTTTGAGTGGGAAAATCCACAAACAGGATGAAAGATGCAGCTGGCATGGACAAGACTACCCCAAGGATTTAAAAATAGCCCGATAATTTTTGGAAATCAGCTAGCGAAGAAGCTTGAAACACGGAAATGGAACAAACCAAAACCTGGACATTTGCTTTTACAATATGTGGATGACACACTGATTGTTACAAAAGAAAGATTTACCTACATACAGGTAACAACAGATCTTTTTAATTTTCTGGCACTGAATGGGTACAAGGTACCCAGCGGGAAAAAAAAAAAAAAAACAAAACAAACAAAAAAACCCAAAAAAATAAACAAACAAACAAAAAAACCCCAAACAAGCACAAATAGCATGTCAGGCTGTGATATATCTGGACTTTGAGATTTCAAAAGGGCAGTGGCTATTAGGAACAGAACGCTGAGAAGCCATGTGAGCCGAAAAATATTCATGAACTCAGAGCATTCTTAGGAATGACAGGGTGGTGCTGCCTCTGGATCATGAATTATGGTCTAACAGCTAAACTGCTATATGAGGCCCAAAAGAACTCTCCTTTTACATGGGGCCCACAGCAAAAACGGGCTGCCACAGAATTGAAACGCTTTAATGTCTGCACCTGCCTTAGGACTTCTGGACATAACCAAAGACTTTCAGCTATTTGTTCACGAAAGACAACGCCTGGCACTAGGTGTGCTGACTCAGAAGATGGGAAGCTGGTAACGACCTGTCAGATACTTCTCTAAACAACTGGACACAGTGAGTAAAGGGTGGCCAAACTGCCTTCGAGCTGTGGCTGCAACAGTGATGCTCATACAGGAAGCTCAGAAATTGACTTTGGGAAGCACAATAACAGTCTATATCCCACACATGGTGATAACTGTTTTAGAACAAAAGGGGGGACATTGGCTATCTCTGAGCTGAATGATGAAGTACCAGGTAGTACTGACTGAACAAGATGATGTGAGTCTAAAAATAACTAACCTGGTAAATCCTGCAGTGTTTTTAAGTTCCACCCAGGAAGAAGAGCAACTGGAGCAGGACTGCTTGGCTACTATCCAGTATGTTTATTCCAGTCGTGAAGATTTGAAGGATGTACCATTGGAGCAACCAGACTGGGAATTGTATAACGGATGGCAGCAGATTTATGGAGCAAGGAGTTTGATATGCTGGATATGCAGTAACAACAGACACCACAGTTATAGAAGCAAAGGCACTGACAAGTACCACATCAGCTTAGAAATCAGAACTCATTACTTTGATTCGAACCTTAGAACTAAGTGAAACGAAGAAAGTAAATATTTGGACAGACTCAAAGTATGCTCTTGGAGTGGTACATGTCCACAAAGCTTTGTGGAAAACAAGGGGATTATTGTCCTCTCAGGGATCAAATATTAAGCATCAAAATTAAATTTTACAATTATTACAAGCAGTTCAAAAACCAGATCAGGTAGCAATCATGCACTGTAAATCACACCAGATTAGAAATTAAAAAAAAAATTATTGGAAACAATATGGCTGTCCGAACAGCAAGAAAAATAGCAAAGGAACAAGCATTCCAAATGGCATTATTTCCCTCCAAAACAGTAACCCCTCATAGACGAGCAGTAGTTCCACCTTTGTTAATAAATGAAATAATGCAAACCAAACATTAAGAATCTCAATAGGGAGCAGAAGCTTTAGTAACTTCTTTATAAAAACAAGTTATATCTGTTAAAATGGTGGACATGGCTAAATTAATAACTACAAAATGTGACATATATTTGAAAAATAATCCAGTAATCAAGAAAAGAGTTCAAATGGGTAGATTAAAATCTAGTACGGAAACTGGAGATTATTGGCAAGTAGATTTTTCAGAATTACCTAGAAAAAATGGGTACCGATACATCCTGGTGGGGGTTGATACTTTTATAGGATGGCCAGAAGGCTTTCCCTTTTGCACCACACAAGCCAATGAAGTAGTAAAGTGGTTATTACGAGAAATAATTCCAAGATTTGGAGTTCCTATTGGAATTTTGTCTGACAGAGGTCCACACTTTGTTGCAGAAATAGTTCAAAATGTTAGCAAAATTCTGGGTATCACTTGGGATTTGCGTACTCCATGGAGGCCACAATCCAGTGGAAAAGTGGAAAGAATATACCAAACTTTAAAAAGGCAAATAAGTAAGATCTGTCAAGAGAGCAGTTAAAAGTGGCCTCAAGCATTTCCATTGGCATTATTACGAATCAGAGTACAACCAAAGATGGAACCTCAGTCAGTCCTTATGAATTACTGTATGGAAAACCTTATGGGTCCCCAGAACCAAATCCAAACATGCCTGTAAAAGGAAAACAGGATGTGTATAACTATTTGCTTTCTTTAGGAAAAACATTGACTGCGATTCGGAGTGCAGTGGTGTGGAATAGACCATTATCCCTGGAAACTCCAGTGCATGACTTTCAACCAGGAGATTATGTCTATGTAAAAATGTGGACTTCTAAACCTTTTCAGGAGCATTGAAAAGGACCTTTCCAGATACTGTTAATCACCTTCATGGCGATCAAGCTTGTAGAATCAGATGCTTGGATACACTATACCCGAGTGAAGAAAGCACCTACTCCATGGAAAATTATAAGCTGTGACCTAAAGTCTTTAAAACTGGCTCTGAAACATGTCTAATATTTCATATCAGTTTGTGATTGTTCTCCTTATATTGGCTTACAAGGTGATGTTGGTGGAATCATGGGTTGATCTGGTGGCAAGGAACAGAAGGCAATCAGATATAGAACAACTAATCCAAATTCCCAAAGAAATGCCTGAGGAAAATTTGATGTTAGGATTAAGGGATTTGCCAACTTACAAAATGTCACCCAGATCACAGCTTGTTTACCAATTCCAAGAGCAGCAGGTAAATCTATTCCTTGGGGAATCTTAACTATGAATTTGACCAATTTAGAACATGAAAATGAAACTATTTATTGCAAACAAAAGTCAGTGATTCAATGGCATAAACAAGTGAAGGTTATTAGGAAACAATGGAAATCACCGGGGGAAAAAAAAAAAAAAATCAGACTGTGAGAAACTACTAAATTATGACTTTATAACAGGGTCTCAACCTAGTGCTTTGGATCGAGTTCTCCTCCCAGGAGGCACAAACCCTAATCTAGGATGGTGTTCATATGATGAATAAATTAAAAACAATGTGAGTAGGAGCATCATGGAATGGCAGTGTAACAAAACTGGGCAAAGTACCCAAAACCAGGCAAGGTGAGACTCTGTATGGTCTATGTCCATATTCTTACTATTTCAGTACATGACCAGAACCCCTTAGTGTTTTACTTGGGAGAGTACCTGGATCAATAGAGTGTTTACAATCCTTCCCTTGATAGTAAATAAAGGCACTACCCGATTAGAAAAGGAACATAGTAGTACCATGGTAGAAATGTGAAAAGGTGTATGATTGCAACAATGCAGACTTAATAATTCAAAGAATTCCTCATTTGGCAGATACTTTGAAGTTTGGTTGTTATTGTCGAGGTTTTTATAATAACTTCACCATGACTAGCATCTTTACACCCAGAAGCAGATACATTTTTAGTTATAAGAAATCTACCATTCAGAATCCAGGACATTTAGTTTGGGCATTAAGTGATGGCACCTGGACAACCCACTTACCAGTAGATAGTAAGGTGAAACAAATTACTTTAGGCCTGCCAACGTTGTGTCCGATTTAGAAGAAATCACCATTCAAGGGATCCCTGGAAAATTTAAAATTACAATGAATCAAAATGTCTGAAACAGATGTTGACACTTGGAATGAACCATCAACAGGAGTAAAAATTGGCTGGGCTTTAGAGTCTCTTCTGAACCCAATAGCGTCCTATAGAAATAGAGAATGGCTTTATCACTTAACAGGACAAGCAGAAAAATTGGCCAATGTTACAAGAAAAGTATTTAAAGAATTAAACATAAAGATACAGGCAACTTCCCGAATGACACTTCAAAACTGGATGGCATTAGACATGCTTCTGTTAAAGGAGCATGGAGTATGTGGATATCTCAAAGATAGATTGGATCATTGCTGCATTCATATTCCAAATGTTACACAGGATGTAGAACATGATTTGGATCTGTTAGGCAAAATTAAAAAAAAAAAAAAAAAAAGAAACAGAAACAATTCGAGAAGATATATCAGAAGATTGGCTAGGAAAAATTTTTAGTGGATTAGGATGGAACTTAAACTCTTGGCTTAAATCCCTAATCAAAACTCTATTTTTGCTACTAATTGTCCTTTTGATGATTATGTTAGTGTATGCCTGCCTTAAAAGACAGTTTACTAATAGGCTTGCAATATATCGTAGAATTATGAAAGAAATACCCACTATGCCACCAGACTACAGCCTGTGACCACCATCATCTGGCAAGACAAACTTTGGCTTCAAAGATGAAAATGAATAAAAGTGTGAAAGTACTGAAATGATTTTCAACACATTCAAAGGGGGGAAATGTTACGGATTTTATTATCAATTGAAATTAAATTGTGTTTGATTTTAATATAAGTATAGAATTAAGGGATATTTTGGTAAAAATAATTTCTTTTATTGTATTTTGAATCTACCAAGACCAAGGGGATTGGTCATAATTGTTTAGTAGGAATGGTTAGAACCTAGGTAACAAAACACAAGGTGATTTGTAAACTGATTTATAATACATGTATAGGACTAGAAGAATGCAAGTAGTTGTCAAGGTCCAGGATTAATGGGAACTGAGGGAAGTAACTGTAACAGCTTGCAGGTACCTGCCAAGAAAACTGTGTCCTTAAGCAAAAGGTAATTCCGGCAAGGGGAGATCGCGACCACCGACTCATGGACCACCTACTCACATTACACCCCAGACCCATTTCTAGACATTTCTAACCTGTACTGCTCAGAATCAGAAGGAGGAGGAGAATATGTTAATGATTTCTTGGAAGTTGTATGCTTATGTATGAAGACTTAATGAATATGTATGAGTAAGTTCTATATAAGGAGTATGATTCTGGTGCCTGGCACATGTTGTTGTTGAGAGCACTCCCGTACACGTCCGGCCGTCAATAAAGAAGTGTCTGCTTATCTGCATCAAATTGGTGTCGATAAGTTATTTTTATCCTGGATTTCGGTGTCATGATGATACTTTATCGGTTATTGAGAAGGGACAGATACCAGGTAATAAGGTAAAACTACAGCAACTGCTGGGTACATTGGGTTTCTGGAGGAAATATATACCAGGGTTTTCAGTAATTGCTCGCCCTTTATATGATTTGCTGTGGAAAAATAGAGAATGGGATTGGACATTACAGCATACAGAGGCCCTGAACATTTTAAAGGATGAACTTAAAACTTATCAGAAGTTGGGACCTTTACATCCACAGGACCCATTGAGGGTTGAGTGGGGATTTGCAGAACGTGCCTCTTATTGCGGTGTGTTCCAGAAGGGACCACAAGGACCAGCCAGACCTATGTTATTTTCTTCCACTTCATTTAAGGAGACTGAACAGCGGTATACAGAGTGGGAGAAGGGACTCCTCTCACTTGTTAGGGCAGTTAAGAAACAGAAAGGTTACGTACCACGCAGGATATTGTAGTACAAAGCCCTTTTGTCCTTTTAAATTCAGTCCTTAAGGGGTCATCTCCCCGTGAAGGGGTAGCTCAGAAGGGTACAGTACTTAAGTGGTATGCCTATTTAGAGGGAGTTAGCCAATTATTGCAGTTAAGAGAGGGCCTAGTTAGAATCTCCAAACTTCATCAACCTATAAACCTGGATTTGGCTTTGTTACGTCAGCCCTATAAACCTTCCCCAATCAAGGAGGCACCTGAGTTGACTACAGATTTTGATATACAGGCAGTGTGGTTTACCAGTGCATCTGCCTGTCGAGTGGAATCAAAATGGCACTATAAAGCAGTAGCTTTAGAAATTGGTATCGGTAAGACAAGTATAGAAGAGGGAGAAGGTAGTGTGCAGGTGGGAGAGTTGCATGCTCTTTTGCTAGCAGCAGAAAATGGTGCCACCATGATTTATACTGACTCCTATGCAAATTATAAGGGTGCTACAGAGTGGATATGTCAGTGGGAATCTAATCAGTGGCAGGTAGGCCGCACAGAGTTGTGGAGAGCTGGGGATTGGGAACGATTGTTGGAAATAGGTAGATCGTGACCCCTGAAAGTGGGGTGGGCAAAGTGCCATGCAAGAGATGGAACCCCTGCTGCAAGATGGAATCAACAAGTAGATTATTTGGCCCAAATTAAGGTAATTAACAGTGATAAAGGGGATTGGGATCGGTTGGCTGAGTGGCTGCATATTAAGCGAGGTCACTCAGGGGAAACAGATCTTTTTATGAGTGTTGATCCCAAGGATGGCCTGTATCAATGAAGATGTGTTAAGCAATTCTTACAGCTTGTCCGCAGTGTCAATGAGGCTCAAGATTAGCCACCCAAGTCAAGCACCAGCCCAATATATTAAACAAGGTAAGGTGTCGCGGTCGAGACGGTCATGCAACAATTGACAATTAATTAAGAAGTAAAAGAAGTGGAATTGTTTATTGCTCTTTTACATCCTTTTTTATATCTTCTACAACTACTGCAAGCTCTAACATAATTGGCTAAGCCCATAGCAACGGTACACCCATAGCAACGGTACATGATTAGATAGCTTTCTTAAAGTTTTTACTTCTGAACATGATTCACGCAGTTCCTTATCTATGTTCAACAGTTTCACGTTTCTTGTTGCAGATGTTCACTATCCTTGCTCCTTATCTGTGGTATGCTCTCCCGCATGCAGACTTCTCACGGGTACGGGATGATCTGGCCGAGGTCAAATTCCTTCTGCTCTGCCAGGCATTCAGCAGACCCGCTGCCTACCCCGACAATTCCCCCTTTTTGTATTTGTGCTACAAATATTGCATGAGCAGCCTTCCGCAGGGCCCTTTGCAGAAGACTGATGATACATGGCAACATTAGGAGCACAGTTATGACGACTAACAGGATCATTCCAGTAGTTCTGATTAAAGAGATTAGCCAGCCCGATAACCCCCATCCCTTAAACAACTTTGTTAGCCAGTCAAGACCATCATCTTCTGTTAAGCGATGCACTCCATCTTTCAGCTGCTGAATACTGTTGAAAATAGATTCAGAATGATCAGACAAGTTCATACAACACATCCCTTCAAATTCGTCACAACCATGTCCTTGTGCTAAAAGCAAAAAGTCAATCGCAGCCCTGTTCTGTAAAGTAGCATGCCTAACACTATCAACATCAGTTAAAAGACCACTTAAAGCTATAGAGGTAGCATTGGTTTGCTTGCTAAGCCAACAGCCTAATTTATTCAAAGTTCTTAAAGCATGTGCAACACCAACAATTGGGGCTAAGAGAGCAGTTGCTATGATTTCGCCTGAATTCCAAAATTCAACATTATCGTTGCACTGACTGCATTCAAATGAATGAACAGCTCTCCGGGCCCGGTTATGCTTCCGAGTCATGTTTACAAGCTGTGACAAACTTGGTGTCAGCAGGGTAAGGCGACCAAGACTACAAGGTCCGCCGTGCAGTGCTGATGGGATACCACTCCAAGCTCTGTCTCCACAAATCAGAAACACACCAGGGGGTAGTGCTAAAGGTATGTTAAAGGATAGAGAAGCTTCGGGTGCAATATAATTGCACCATGCTGTTGCATTGCGATAGAGAGTGCTGATTGCATTAATATTCTGGCCTCGACGAGCAGGATTAGCATAAGAATAATTAAAAAACACACATGCATCCATCATAACAGATCCCAACAATTCTAACTCCTGAGGCTCCTGAGTAACTTGCGGGAGGTATGCATACACACCATCCCAATTGTTTGCACAGGTTTTTGGAGAGTCACAAAGAGACGCAACCGGCACTGGGTTCGGCCATGTGTCTACAGGTATTCCTACCAAGCATGTGGAAAATGGATTTTCAGGGGTTGCAGTGGCAAGACACAGGGTATCCTGTTGTGTCATGTTTGCCAAAGTTATTCATACATTTTGCTTTGGTTGCGGCACTACCTAGTCTTCACCTTGATGTAGACTCTAGTACAGGCCGAACACATCGAGCAGGAACCCAGCGAGGACCAGCATCTGTGGAGACACAAGCGTAACCCCTACCCCAGGTTAATAATTCACATGGTCCACTCCATTGACCAGAAACTAAATCCTTTACATGTACTTTAACACCCTCTTTCACATTCTGTTTCGAAAAAAAAGAGGAAAAATGTTGCAATATAGGAGGTGTGGAAGCAACATCTCCATAATGAAGAAAATTAAGAACATAAACTGCTTTATCTAAACATGCCTGAGGTGGTTCCCCAACCATTCCCCCTTTTTGTTTTTGAAGCTGCCGTTTCAGCGTGCCATGTGCACGCTCGACAATTGCTTGTCCTGTTGGGGAATGGGGAATCCCCGTAACATGAGTAACACCCCATAAATTAAAGAATGTTTGAACCTTCTGTGAAACATATGCTGGACCATTATCTGTTTTAATTTGACGTGGCACCCCAAGGACAGAAAAAGCTTTCTGTAAATGTCGGATTACATCCTTACTTGTTTCTCCATTATGTGCTGTTGCCACCAAAGCATGTGAATAAGTATCAACAGAAACATGAACATATTTCTGTCGACCAAACTCAGGTATATGAGTAACATCAGTTTGCCAAATCTGTAAAGCTTGAATACCTCTGGGATTAGTACCGAAATACGCTGGAGTATGAGTTCCTTGACAATCAGGACAAGCAGCAACAATAGACCGAGCCTCAGAATGAGACAAACCAAACTGCCGTCGCAAAGCTCGAAAACCTTGATGAAAAAATTGATGTGATAGAACAGCTTGTTGTTTCATATTATGAACAGTACTCAAAGTCATTGCAGAGACAAGAGCATCCGCTCTGGCATTACCTTCTGTGTAAAACCCAGGTAAGGTGGTATGGCTGCGGATGTGCATGATAAAATAGGGTTCTGTGCGCGACTGAATGTTTTTCCAGAGTTCTCTCAAAACCTCAAATGACATTTGATTGCTTGACGAAGTTAAGACTACTTTGTCCAGTCGGGAAACTAAGTTAGCCACATAAGCTGAATCAGTTACAATATTAATAGGAACAGAAAAGGTAGAAAAAAACAAGGGTCATCGCACGTAATTCAACAATTTGTGGAGAACCCTCTTGGTAAACAACCTTGTTATTCCAGACATCATTCTCATACCACACCACTGCTGCTTTACCAGTCTTTCCTGATCCATCTGTAAATACGGTAAGGCCTTTGACAGGTTCTGGCTGGCTCAAGTGCTTCTGACCGAATGGTATTTCTTGAGCAAATTTTAGTAGCGGGTGTGATGGAAGATGATAAGACACTTGTCCCTGAAAGTCCGCTAAGGCCGCTTGTAACTCATACTTGTTTGCAAGGCACCACTCAAAATACCAGTTCTGAACAGGTAAAACAATCGTACCTGGATCACGGCCTGTTAATTCCAAACAGCGTTTTCTAGCTTTTATAATCACATCAGCAATTAACTCAAACAATCCAGGAGCAGTTTTCCGTGGTCTAAATGGTAAAAACATCCATTCTAAAATGTGTAAGGGGTCACTCCACTCAGGATTCCACTGCATCAGGGCACCAAATGGCACAGTTTTGTCAATTAGTACAAAGAATTGTACTAATTGAGACAGATCTATTCGAGAAACAAATTTTTTGTGTATAGATTGCTCCACAATATGAATTGCACTTAGTGCTTCCTTATTTAATGTTCTGGGTTCTGTTGGATCACTGGAATTACTTAACAATTCCAACAATGGTTGCAGTTGTGAATTGGTCAGCCCGAGGTAAGGCCTGATCCAATTCAAAGATCCCATTAATTTCTGCACATCATTGAGTGTCTTAACCTCGAGGTCAAGTTTCACAGGTTGGGGAATAACCTGATTGTTAGTAACTGTCATCCCCAAATATTTCCAGGGCTCTGTCTTTTGCACTTTTTCAGGGGCAATAATCAATCCATACTGTTGCAATGATTCTCTAGTCAAATTTTCCATGTCACACAACTGCTCCTCGCTGTTTGATGCCAACAAAATGTCATCCATATAATGATAACAATAACTGGTGGGAAATTTCTCCCGTACAGGTGACAATGCTTGTGCCACAAACCATTGGCATATTGTTGGAGAACTTTTCATGCCCTGCGGCAACACCTTCCAGTGGTATCTTTGTACAGGTTCTGCATGATTAACAGAAGGCACAGAGAATGCAAATTTTTCTTTGTCCTGAGAAGCTAATGGTATTGTAAAAAAACAGTCTTTCAGATCTCTAACTATGATTTCCCAATTGTGAGGGATCATGGCAGGTGAGGGCATACCTGGCTGCAGAGCCCCCATTGTGGCCATAACAGCATTAACTTGCCGCAGGTCATGTAAAAACCTCCATTTACCTGATTTCTTTTTGATTACAAATACAGGAGTGTTCCAAGGGCTCTGAGAGGGTTCAATGTGTCCAGCAACCAACTGTTCTTGTACCAATTCTTGCAGGGCCTTTAACTTTTCAATTGGCAGGGGCCACTGATCTACCCACACAGGGTCAGTTGTTAACCAGGTTAATTCCAGTGTAGGTCGTTTAATGCCCTGCAGAACAGTGACCCCTGTTAAAAATCCGTAGTAATCTTTACCCCCCATTGTGACAAGCAATCCCGCCCCCATAAATTGAGAGGGGCAGCTGTCACATACGGTTTGACAGTTGCCTGTTGGCCCTCGGGATTGGTAACAAGAATTGGCGTGGTTGCCGTTCTAGCTCGTGTGGACCCTCCCAGCCCTAGTACCCCTGCTCCTGCATCTTCCGTTGGCCAGGTCGGTGGCCACAGGTAATCGGCAATGATAGTCACATCAGCTCCAGTATCCAGGAGCCCAGCAAGCCTTACTGTGGTCGGCGATCGGTCACGATTTGATAGTGTACACACCATGTGTGGTCGGGATGATGACAAAGTCTGTGACCAGCAGATCTGCGGAGGTCCTGTAGATCCGAAGCTGCCGTCTCCACGCAGGCGCTGTTCTGCTTTTGAAACACAACTCAAAAATGGAACAAGTTGAGCAATGCGAGTACCTTTTGGTATTGTTATTGGTGGAAAAAGAGTTGAAACCATGGCACAAATCTGTCCTGTAAAATCTGCATCAATAACTCCAACATGTACTATGAGTCCATTTAAAGTGCTACTGGATCTTCCAATTAACAATGCACTTAGTCCTTGCCCTATGGGCCCAACAGCCTCGAGTGGTACTTTAACGATCTCTTTAGTAGTTATTGTTACTGTGTCGGAGGTGGATACATCCAGTCCTGCGGAGCCTGCCGTGGCTGCCGACAGGCGTTCACAGCAGGAGCAGCTTTAAAAACAGGGAAAGCCTGCATTTGTAGTTGAACTGAACAGGAGGAGGACAGGAGGGAAGAACCAGGAGTGATTCGCTCTACTAAGTCCCAGTTACCACTCTCAGCTGCATATTTACGAACACCCTCCCAAAACTGCTCTGGGGATCTAGGAAGGACAGTCACAGTGGCTGGAGGAAGTGTCCATGGCGAAGCTTTTTGTTCTGTCTGTTTATCAGTCAGATTCAACGCTCGCAAACTGTCAGTAAGTTCTTTAGTGCCAGACTCATCACCCTCAGAGTCTCTGTCAGACTCACTATATACTGCTGGCTCCTCCGGGGGAGCTGATGGTGTCACGTTTATCGTATTAGAATCCTGCGAGGGGGAAGCCCCTCCAGGGTCTTCCTGTATCGGCACAGGGGGAGGTGGACGAGAATGCCCCCTGCTTTTTCCTGTCAATGGTTTTCGACCCGCTACTGCAGACAGTGTGGGATCACCATAACTGAGACCTGGACCAAATGAACTAGAAGCAGGAGTGGATTCTTTCTTTCCTTCAGCATCATGTTCCTTTTTCCACTCCTTCAGCGTCTCAGTTAGCACGCGCCATGTAGTTGCTAGCTCACACGCCTCTTTCTGTCCTTTTGAAACTTCATCCCACAGCTTTTCGCCTATTCTCTGCCACACAGTCACACTAAATGCAGTGGTTACGTTAGCTTCAAAGCCTTGCGTCTTACTCCATATCAACATTTTCTTCAGGCTTTGTTCTGGGGTTTTAACCCCTTTTCTTTTTAAAAGGGCTTTCCAGGCAGACAAAATTGTCTCCTCCTCTTTAGTTAATTGCTGCCCCATATTATATCTTAATAAGTTTTCCCCGGTGGCTCACCTTGTACGAAGGTGTCAAAATGTCAGGTCTGGACCAGGCAGAATCTCCTCTGCTCTCAGCTTCACCGGTCTCCGTCTCCGCTGCACCTCGCCCTGCAGCTCATAAAACATCCCCTATGTTCCACTTGTATCATATCACGTCGGGGTCACCAATTGTCGCGGTCGAGACGGTCATGCGACAATTGACAATTAATTAAGAAGCAAAAGAAGTGGAATCGTTTATTGCTCTTTTACATCCTTTTTTATATCTTCTACAACTACTGCAAGCTCTAACATAATTGGCTAAGCCCATAGCAACGGTACACCCATAGCAACGGTACATGATTAGATAGCTTTCTTAAAGTTTTTACTTCTGAACATGATTCACGCAGTTCCTTATCTATGTTCAACAGTTTCACGTTTCTTGTTGCAGATGTTCACTATCCTTGCTCCTTATCTGTGGTATGCTCTCCCGCATGCAGATTTCTCATGGGTACGGGATGATATGGCCGAGGTCAAATTCCTTCTGCTCTGCCAGGCGTTCAGCAGACCCGCTGCCTACCCCGACAGTAAGGCACTCTGGAACACCTGGCAAGCTGATTATATTGGTCCTTTAAAGCCATCTCATGGAAGAAGATACATCTTGGGGGGAGTAGAGGTGGTATCAGGATTAACCATGGCTACAGCTGTTAGCGTAGCTACTGGAGAACAAACAGTCCGAGTTTTGAGAGAATGGTTTGGCATCTTGCCCATCCCTGAATGTGTTTAGAGTGACAATGGATCACATTTCACAGTTGTAGTAATGCAAGACTGGGCACAAGAGGAAGGTATCAAGTGGGTGTTTCATACACCATATTACCCTCAAGCTAATGGTATGGTTGAGTGAATTAATGGCTTGATCAAGAGACATGCAAATGTTTCACAACCTAACTGGGACATAAGATTGACACAAGCAGTTTTTATTGTTAATAATTGCTGGGGACATTATGGGAACCCGAAAATATGAGCATTTTGTCCTACGGGATTATCAGGTGATGATGCTCCTATATTTGACAATCATAAAGGCCAGTGCCCCCTGAAAATATATGCAGGCCAACCTGTCATGGTGAAGTTGCCCTCAGTTGGCATTGTGCCTATGAGCCTGGTAAAATCTAAGGGTTTACATGCCTGGGAGGCCTTAGATAAATGTGGAAAAGCCCATCAAATCAGTGCCCGATGGGTAATCCCTGATTTTTAACTTGATGCCCGGGTTCTGATCTGAGGCCTAGTTCTGGTTTTTGTTAGGATCTTGAAGGAACAGATGACTTCAGCATCCTGCTTGGCCATGGGGATCCATATGGACAAGCAAGACTCGAATGACAACATGGTGGCAAATGGATCTTGTGAAACTGGCAGCATTCAGAGGAATGTGATTGAACTTGGTGCTATTGTGTTAATGTCACTTCAGGTCAAAAAAAAAAAAAAAAAAAAAAAGGAGAAAGTAGCAAGAGACAATGCAATTGTTGCCATATTAAGCATTAATTGATTAATTGGATATGTTTAAATCTTCCTTGTTAGAATGTTTAATCAGCTTCCTTCAATGTTGATTGTAATATATTGTATTGTTGGAGGGTTGGTTTCTTTAAGATTTGATTGTATAATCATCTAGGGATGACAATCCACAACGAGTATAGAGACTCACCAGGACCGCACTCCCTTTTAACCTTGGAGGCAAGAGGTGACTGCACCACCACTTCAAGGAATCCAGAGGAATCATGACTGTAGTCATGGGGTGGATTGTGGCAGGTGCATCCGCCCAGTGAAAGCAGAGCTTCTTGGCTGCTGAAGTGTAGTAGCTTTGGGCTGCCTTTTTTTTCAGGGCCTTGTGGCAATTGGGGCTTTTGGCCAGTGGGAGCCGCTATTGACTACAGGTCAGATTCGGCCTGGGTATCGATGGAGTCCCCTGGGAGCCATGTGGAGCTCGTCCCCTGGAGCAGCACGCTGTGGTCGAGGACTCTCCCCTTGGGTCATGACACTGCCCAAAGGAAACTCCTCGAGCAGGTCCTCGAGGTTGAGAGCCCTCACTTGTCAAGTGAGTTATAAAGTGTTTTGGGTTGTCATTAACCCTAGGGAGTGAGGCTTTGTTCAGCATTTCGGGTTGTCGTTAAACCCTATAGAGCTCTTTGTAAAGCATTGTGGGTTGCCGTTAAATCTTGGAAATCTGTGCTGTCTTCCTCTAACAGACATCTGAACCTATAATTTACAGCGAGCTAGTTAATTGTGTTAATAATTTTTTTTTTTTTTTTGGTGGTAGGTTGTTTATTTGAGAGCATCCATAACAATAGCTTAATCTCTCTCTTTTTTTTTTTTTTTTTTTTTTTTTTCTCTGACTGCTTTAGCATCTCTATCTAAACGAGGTCTTACACTTGTATTTTGGATAGCTGTAATTTCAACAATATTTGTGAAGCTTTTACAATACAAAAGCATCAGATAGTGTATATATGATGGTTATCCTAACACTATGAATATACAATTTCACAAATTACAGGGAAATATTTTGAAAACCTAATTTGAAAGAAAAAATCAGTCATAAGATTTACTTAAAGATATTATTTGTCTTGATATTGATAACTACAGTAAGACACAGACAGATGGAAGATTTCTCTTAGTATTTGAAATAGATAGTCCAGGATTCACACTGTTGGGGAATGAAGCTTTAAAGAAAGACACGTGAGGAAACCTGACAGATGGTTTCACTTTTCTTTTTCACATTTCACATTTCTCCTCAGTTCACTCAGAAAAGGTATTGTAAGTCTTTTTAGCAGACAGTTAACCCAGATGAAAACTGAAATAGGAAAAAAATATTTGCGTTTTTTTTTTTTTTTTTCTGTATTTAGTTAGTAGATCAATCTCTCATGTGGTCCATTTCAGATACCTTTCCTTAACCATTTAAAAGTCCATCTATCAAAACTATATCTTTCCAATTTAGAGGTAGGAATATTGTGAGGGAGCATATCAAAGGCCTTACAGAAGTTTAGGTAGATCACAACCATAGGTCTTCCTTTGTCCACTGATACAATCCCTTACTTGTAGAAGGCCGCTAGATTACTCAGGCAACATAAATATCTCAGAAGGTGGTCCACAACAGCCAGCAACAGGAAATGAGGAGTTTATTTGACCAAAAAAAACCCTTGGAGAGCAAGATCTGACTGCAGTCCTGTCTCCAGATAACACCACTTTTACCTCAGAGGACATTTAACATGTAAAGTTCTGAACTCCCTTCTGGAGGCAGATGATTATGACTGGCCTTTCTCCAAAAACTTTTCTGGCAGCAACAGGTAGAATTCTTTAACCAATACTTAACAGCTGTAACGCTTCACCTTTGCCATCTCTTCTGCACACGGAAATTTGAACCCACAGCTTCTCGGTCCCCCACTATCACTCTCTCTTTGCTCTCTGCACCTGAATAAGACAGAGGCTCTTACTGTCTGTTGGATATGAAAACCACACTGGTGACATGATCTGAAGTCTGGAGTTATACTCAGTTCCCATTCTGCATGGGGCATTGAGCAGACCAGGGAGGAGGACATGTCCTGAATCTATGCAAATTTTGGTTTCCAACTCATAAGGCAGGAAAGACCCCTCCTGGATGCTGTCTTCTGCTTCAGAAAGGAGTAACAAATCAGCACCTAATTGGGACAGTGTAGCTATTCTATTAGTGCTGTAATACTTTTCCCTCAAGGAGATAACCTGCTTAATCCATGAGGTTAGGCTGATGCTATTTTTCTATACAACAGGAAAGCCTACTAAGTTTTTGTCCTATATATTCACAGTTTGCAATGCAAGATTTTAAATTTAATTCTCTAAGGTTATGCTCACCTTAGCAAATAGGAATGCATAGGTGGAGAAAAAATAATGACATTGAGACCCCACTATCCACACTACATGCATTTCAGGGGTTTACCTCAGACTAGCTCTACTGTGATTCCAGGGACTGAATGACCATCAGTGGTTGAAGTCTGATAGATGCATTCCCAGAATGTGTCTTCTGTCTTGTTTTCATCTTGCCATTCAGTGTTGTGAACTAAAACATGTGAAATGGGAATAGCTTGGAGTTTTGCTTCAGAAGTACACTCCTGCTAAAAGCAAGATTACACAGAGAAATTAAAGTTTCTGAGACAAACTATTAAGAGTTTGTTATTGTTATCTCCTAATTATTTGATTTGCTTAAAGGCAGCTCCAAAAACTTGTCTAAACCCTCTGTTATTCCTTATTTACACGACATGAATTGAACATGTCATATATATATATGACAGAGAGCACGTTGCTGTTGCCCTTCCCCCACCCGCAGCTGGTCGGGCTGGAAGTTAAACACAGACCCCGGGCTAATATAAGAAGAAATTTAATACAACAGTGTGATAAACCAATCTGAATAGCAGCAGTGGTAATGATAACAACAATACACAGCACTAACAGTGAACAAGACAAAAGATATACAGAGGAATACGGCAAAATGTTCAGGGAACAAGCCCGCCGCGTGTGTCGCAACCCCCAAAACCGAAAGCGAAAGTAAAAAGCCTCCACCCCTGGACCTGACGTCAGCATGGTATGAATAACCAGGCTGGAGATCCCTTCCCCCTCTCTCTTTGCTGGGGAAAACTTGACCCTATCCTAGTTGAACCAGAACAGCTTCATAACACCAGCTGGCAATGTTCCTTTGCTCTCACTTAAGGAGGATCAGATCCCTGGCTTCTCTCTCTCAGGCAGTCCTTGCTGCAGATGCTATAGTGTTATCAACTTGAGTGTTGAATATTTAATCTGCTGTACATCAAGTTTCAAAACATGATCAAGTTGGAAAGCACCAGGCCTTACCCTGACAATATTTTGTACCAAAACAACCCAAGCCCTGATCTTCTGGCTTTATCCAACTAGGCTCTCTGTCAGAAACAGCTTTCACCCCTGATGTGTCTGACCATGAGTTCAGGAAAGATGGATATAAGACTCAGAGTTGGAGGAGGAGATGTGCATGGTACGTGGCTGCAGAACCTGTGTTACAATAAGCCCCACTGGTACTGCTGAGGTTCTTGCCAATGTTGTCACTGATTACATTAATTGTAGCGCTGACTGATAACAAAAATTAGTACAGATGACTGCTGTGAATTATAGGTGTTTCTGTATCACAGGTTATAGATCTTATTGTTGGTTTGGGGCTCACATAAGCAAGCATTCTGTGTCCACATGCATTACATAACTTATTCACACTTATCTGTGGATGCTGCTTAAAATTCATTAGCCTTTGCTGCTTTTTAGACTTTCCCTTTAGTTAGGTATCAGACTGTACGTTTTTTAGAATTACCTCAAACAAAATAAAATTAGAAAGTTTAATACACTCCATTCATGCAATGAACTAAATAATTTGTGGAAGGTGCTACATGATTAAGGTAGGTTAGTTGCTGATGTACCATTTTCCATTTGATTACTGTTCATGTATTGGTATGTCTAATTTAAGGTTCTTTTGTATTCTGTGACTGTATCTTTGAGATATGCTAGAAATGCCCTCAGATATTGAAAAAACAGTCAGAATAATTTTGGAAAAATTTGTTTCTTTCAAAGCACAGAAGCCAACTTGTTTTGGTTGTTTGATTTGGTTTAGGTTTCTTGGTTTTGGTTTGGGGTGTATAGGATTGTTCAATAATTTGTCATTTTAATGTATCTTTCTAGTAATAATGAAACTTCTTCTTTCGGACATGTGCAGGTACTGGATCTTAACTTATTACATACATACCATTGCTTCTGATCTGAACTGTGTAAAGGTTAATGAGATCAATTATATTTTAATGAAAGCCCATAACTATAGAATTGCTGTAATATCGTCTGTTTCTTTGCCGTCATGAAAAGTTACAAATAAAATACTGATAATTATTTGAATATGATTTTTCTGATTTTCTTCTATTTAATGAAGTAATTTGTTTTTTATTTTCCTTATTATATAGAAAAAATAGAAACCCTTGTTTCAGATGTAAAATTGGTTTTACTGTTTTGATTCAAACACCAAAACTGAAGTTACTTATTTGAGGCAAATAAGAAAACCAAAACCAAACTGAAACAGTATTTTAGCAAATTCAGTATCAGTATTTGTGAAGGATGATATACCTGAAAATTCATAATATTTTTCATGCTTAACTAACAAAAGGTAACACATTGTTATATTTAAACATATATTCTTTTTCTAATGCAGTAAATACAGGTGCAGGTGTGGAATTGCACAAACTGGACTGACACCTGATAAGTTAAAGTCTTTGAAAGTTTAGCCCATAATTAGAAACATGTATTTAATATTCCCAGGAAAAAAGAAAGACTTCTATTTTCAACATAATGATTTTAATATTTTGTATTTCAGTAATTATTCCATTTTTTTGTTTATTACTAGAAGGTAAAAAAAAAATAAAATTCTGACCTGATCTAAAGCTTATGGATCATGAAAACTGGAGTTTCTGGTTATATTTATCCCTGGCCTTTAACAAGGTCTTTAAGCATGTGCTTCATTAAACATCTCTGTAAAGCTGAGTAGTTAAATTAGATCTCAATGGATTCTAAGATTTATTCATGCTTTTACAATGAAAAGTAAATGCTCTTGCAATTGAGTTCCAAGTTTCTTGCTATTTACCACAAATGTTCTCTTTCCCATTCACAGTGAATCTGTCCTTTCTGGGACAGACTAACTTAAGAAAAGAAGACCAAAGATGCTTCTGCTCAGGTATGTCATCTGAAACGTGTCAACTACTGGATCGGTAGAGAAACAAGGTAGAAACAGGAAAGTACAGGAACTATTTTCTTTTCTTCCAAAAAGCATAACTCAGAAAGTTCCTCAGTCAGAAATTCTATGGTGGCTCTTCTGTTCCCATGGTTATCCCATATTAATGGATTCTTGCTTCCTGAATTTGTTAGGCCCATAAGTTTTTCAGGACAATATCCTGTGGCAAAATGTCTGACAATCTATTTTAATTTTATGCTAGATAAAAAATTAATTTCTTTAAAGTCTGCTCTCTTACTTTAGGGGGCAATGGTAAGTGGTGAACAAGTCCTCTCTGTAAATTTCCATCATATTTACGACTTTATAGACATTGATTGAAGGGTATATTTCTGTAAAGACACTCTCAAGAATTACTTTATTCTGAGTGTAATGATTAATATTGCATCCTGTCCATTTTTTAAAATAAAAAAAAAAAAAAAGTAGATTCTTGTCCTAGTTAAGCTAGGAGATAGGGTTAAGTTTCCCCAGCAGTGGGAAGGAAGCTCCAGCCAGTTTATTCAATACCATGCTGACGTCAGGTCCATGTGCCAAGTGCAGGAAGAGTATTGTCTAAGGAAGCACGTATAGCGGGCTGGTTGTGTCCCTTGCGGTATTTCTCTGTATATCTTTTGTCTTGTTTACTTTTATTACTGTTTATTGTTGTTGTTATTGCTATTGCTGTTGTTCAGATTGTTTTTTATGACACTGTTGTATTAAATCTTTCCTTATTTCAACTGTGGACTTTGTGCCTCACTTCCAGCCCTACTAGGCCCAAGGGTTGGGGAGGGACAATGGCAGTGTGGTCTCTGGTCCCAACAGAGCCTAAACCACCACAATTCTAAACAAATTTTGTTTGGAAACAATCAAAAGAGCTCTGAGAACTGACAGCTCTGCTAGTCTCCTAGGACTTCTCATCTTAGAATCATAGGATGGTTTGAGTTGGAAGGGACCTTGAAGATCATCTAGTCCCATCCCCCCTGCTATGGGCATGGACACCTTCCACTTGATCAGGTTACTCAAAACACCATGCAACTTGTCCTTCAGCATTTCCAGGGATAGAGCATCCACAGCATCTGTGAGGAACATGTTCCAGCGTCTCACCACCCTCACAATAAAGAATTTCTTACTTATATCTGGTCTAAATATACCCTCTTTCTGTATAAAGCCATTACCTCTTGTTCTATCACTACACTCCCTTGTAAAAAGTCCCTCTCCGCCTTTCTTGTAGGAACCTTTCACATACTGGAAGGCTGCTATAAGGTCTCCTTGGACTTTCTTTTCTTCAGGCTGAACAACCCCAACTCTCTCAGCCTGTCTTCATAGGAGGGGTTCTCCAGCCCTCCTCTGGAGTCATTCCAACACAGCCTTCTTATGGTGGGGGCCCCAGAGCTTAATGCAGTACTTCAGGTGGGGTCTCAAAAGAGTGGAGTAGAGAGGGAGAATCACCTCCCTCAACCAGCTGGTCATGCTTCTTTTGATACAGTCCAGGATACAGCTGGCTTTCTGGTCTGCAAATGCACACTGCCAGCACATACTCAGTTTTTGATCCATCAAGTCCACATCCAAGTCTTTGTCTGCAGGGCTGCTCTCAATCTGCTCATGGCTCAGCCTGTATGAATGCTTGGGATTGTCCTGGTTTTGACAAGAAATTCTTTCTTTTTATTCAACCTACAAATTATCTTCTTTTTTTTTGTCCCTTCCCTATTTCACCAGGGAAGGGGAAAGTGAATGGCCAGCCATGTAGTGTCTGGCTGCTGGCTGAGTTCAAACATCCACAGTTTTTGGCACCCATTGTGGGGCACCGATGTTTTTTGTTTGAGATAAAAACAAAACAGGTAAAACATAGATTGCTTGGCTTTTTAAGATCTGTGCAGGTTTAACCCCTGCCGGGATTGGAGAGCATGTTGCCGTTGCCCCTCCCCCACACGCGGCCAGTCGGCCTGGAAGTTAGGCACAGACCCGGGCTAAAGTAACAAGGAGTTTAATACAACAGAGTGATAGAACAATCTGAACAACAACAGTAGCAATGATAATAACAATAAACAGCAAAAACAGTGAATAAGACAAAAGATATATGGAGAAATACCGCTAAATGGTCAAGGAGCAAGCCTGCTGCGTGTATGGCAAAACCCAAAACCAGAAGCGAAAGTAAAAAGGCTACGCCCCTGGACCTGACATCAGCATGGTATGAATAACCCAGCTGAAGATCCCTTCCCCCCTCTCTCTCTGCTGGGGAAAAACTTGACTCTATCCTAGCTGAACCAGGACATAATCCACCCCTTTATTCTACACCATCTGCGTCATGTCCAGCTACCATTTAGCAGTTAAAAATAACAAAGTGATAATTTACACAGGACAGCATAATTTACGGCATGTTCTCACCCTGAATCAAGTCCGCCTGTGGTACGCATCGGACCTCTCCATTGTCCTGCATCACCCACCAGGTACACCCAGGTCCTTGGGCAAAAGCAATCCCATGGATGATCTCTGCAATGGTGTCAATGGTGAGGTCCACCCCTCGATCTTGAGCCCACCTGTATGTTGCATCTCTACATTGGTGGCCCGAGGTCTCGTGGGCCACAAGGGCTATGAACAGTTAACCTTTGCTCTGCCAGTCCAAGTCCACCTGAGCCACTCTAATCTTAGCAGCTTGGTCTGCCTGCTGGCTGTGCCGATGTTCATCAGTGGCCCAACTCTTGGGTACATGGGCATCCACATGGTGCAACTTCACAAGGAGGTTTTCCACACGGGCTGCAATGTCCTGCCATACTTCAGCAACCCAGACAGTTTTACCCTTACGTTGCCAGTTGTTCTGCTTCCATTGCTGCAACCATTTCCACAGGGTATTCGCCACTGCCCACGAGTCAGTGTAGAGGTAGAGCCTTGGCCACTTTTCCCGCTCAGCAATATACAAAGCAAGCTGGACGGCTTTCACCTCTGCAAATTGGTTGGATTCACCCTGTCCCTCAGCAGCTTCAGTGACCCGTCGTGTGGGACTCCATACAGCAGCCTTCCATCATCGATGTTTTCCCACAATACGACAAGACCTATCAGTGAACAGGGCATATCGCTTCTCCTCATCCAGCAGCTCGTTATATGGTGGGGCCTCCTTAGCACGTGTCACCTCCTGTTCTGGTGACATCCTGGAATCTTTGCTCTCTGGCCAGTTCGTGATCACCTCTAGTATTCTTGGGCGGCTGGGGTTCCATATTTGAGCCCGTTGTGTTATCAACGCAACCCATTTACTCCACGTGGCATCGGTTGCATGATGCGTGGAGGAGGCCTTTCCTTTGAACATCCACCCCAGCACCAGCAGTCGGGGTGCCAGGAGGAGCTGTGTTTCAGTGCCGACCACTTCTGAGGCAGCCCGAGCTCCTTCGTATGCTGCCAGTATCTCCCTCTCAGTTGGTGTATAATTAGCTTCAGAGCCTTTGTATCTCCGGCTCCAAAAGCCTAGAGGTCGGCTTCGGGTTTCCCCAGGTGCTCTCTGCCAGAGGCTCCAGGTAGGGCCATTTTCCTCGGCTGCGGTGTAGAGCATGTTCTTAACCTCCTGCCCCTCCCGGACTGGCCCGAGGGCTACTGCTTGGGCAATCTCCCGTTTAATTTGTTCAAAGGATTGTTGTTGCTCAGGGCCCCATTCAAAATCGTTCTTCTTACGGGTTACGTGGTAGAGAGGTCTCACAATCAGGCTGTAGTTCGGGATGTGAATTCTCCAGAACCCGACAGCACCCAGGAAAGACTGAGTCTCCTTTTTAGAGGTTGGTGGGGCCATGGCTGTTACCCTGTTTATCACCTCCATTGGGATGTGGCAATACCCATCTTGCCACTTTTTTTCCTAGGAATTGATTTTCCCTTGCAGGCCCCTTAAACTTCTTTTGTTTGATGGCAAATCCAGCCTTCAGGAGGATTTCAATTATCTTCTTCCCTTTCTCAAAGACTTCTTTGGCAGTGTCCCCCCATACAAAGATGTCATCAATATACTGCAGGTGTTCTGGAGCCCCACCTTTCTCCAGTGCAGTATGGACCAGTCCATGGCAAATGGTGGAGCTGTGGTTCTACCCATGGGCCAATCGATTCCAGGTGTACTGGATGCCTCTCCAAGGGAACGCAAACTGTGGCCTGCACTCTGGCACTGTCAGAATGGAGAAGAAAGCAATGTCAGTGGTGGCGTACCACTTGGCTGCCTTCGACTCCAGTTCATACTGGAGCTTTAGCATGTCCGGCACTGCAGCACTCATTGCTGGCATAACTTTATTCAGGCCATGGTAGTCCACAGTTAGCCTCCATTCGCCATTAGGCTTTCTCACTGGGCATATAGGACTGTTGAAGGGTGAGTGAGTTTTGCTGATCACCTTCTGGCTTTCTAGTTGACGGATCAGCTGATGGATGGGGACCAGGGAATCCCGGTTGGTGCGGTACTGCCGCTGGTGCACTGTCCTGGTAGCAATCGGCACTTGCTGCTCCTCAACCTTAAGTCGCCCCACCACTGAGGGATCCTCTGAGAGGCCGGGTAAGGTGGACAACTGTTCAGCCTCCTCCAGGGCAGCTACACCAAAAGCCCACCGGTACCCTTTTGGGTCTCTGAAGTACCCTCTCCTGAGGTAGTCTATGCCCAGGATGCACGGGGCTTCTGGGCCAGTCACAATGGGGTGCTTATGCCAGTCCTTCCCAGTCAGGCTCACTTCAGCTTCCAGTAGGGTCAGCTGTTGGGATCCCCCTGTCGCTCCAGAGATGCAGATGGATTCAACCCCACTGTAGTTGATGGAATCAGGGTGCACTGTGCGCCAGTGTCCACCAAAGCCTTATACTCTTGTGGGTCTGACGTGCCAGGCCATCGGATCCACACTGTCCAGTAAATCCGATTATCCTTTTCCTCCACCTGGCTGGAGGCAGGGCGCCTCTAATCCTGCTCATCATCATCACTCACTTCTTGTAAGAATGATTTACTGGTCCCCTCAAGAGGGTCAGACATAACGTTCACCGTTCTATTCTGCCTGGGGGATTTCTGACTGGACACTGGAGCTGCGCTCTTCTTGCAGGACTCCCCTTTTGTGATGGTCTTCCCTTTCAGCTGCTCTACTTGTGCAGCTAGGGTGGCAGTGGGCTGTCCATCCCACCTCCTCGTGTTTTCTCCATGGTCGTGGAGGAAAAACCATAGGGTGCCTCGTGGTGTGTACCTTCTGCTGCCTTTCTCTTGGGTGGGAAAACGTTTACTTCTAATGGCTGAGACATTAGCCTGTGCAGGTGGAACGTAGGACATGTCCTCTTCCACTTTCTGGACCCTCCGAGACCATTCCTCCACAGCTGAGACCCAGGAATGCTGAGATGAAGGGAGATTTCCCTCATATTGCTGGAGCTTGCCAACCACTCCATCCACTGTTAGAGTATGGGTGTCTACCCACCAGGACACTATTGCCAATGCTTTCGAGTGTGCTTCTGGTGCACTCTTCAGGAACTTCCGCCACATCAGGTGTGTGCAAGGGGCCTGATCTGGGTCCATGAGTGACTGCTCATTATTCAGAGCACCATAGAACATCTCAAACACAGCCAGTTCCCTGAGGTTCTGGATATCTTTCTCAGTGCTGGTCTATTTGCTTAGCTGACATAAAATATCATCCTTATAGGGGTGCCTCTCCCTTACACTGAGCAGGAGTCACTTCCAAAGGCTGAGGGTTTGAGCCTGTTTCCCTATTTCCCTATCAATGCCAGCATCCTTGGCCAAAGATCCCAGCAGCTTGGCCTCTCTCCCCTCCATCTCAAAAGCACTGGCTCCATTGTCCCAGCATCGGAGCAGCCAGATGCAAATCTGCTCACCTTCCAGGCGGATGAAATCTCTCTGCATATCTTGCAGCTCAGTCTGGGACAGAGATCGGACAGTCACCTCTGGTCCTTCCTCCTGTTCCCCTGATGGGCCTGGCTCATCCTCATCCCTCACTCTGCAAACTGACTTTCTGGTATATTTTGTTTTCTGTATTGGGGTGACTGACACTGGCACTGCCTGGTTCTCTGGCTCAGTCTGTGTGCTGGTGGAGGCGACTGAGACTGGCTCTGCCTCTGCCCCCGGTTCAGATATTGTTTGTGTGGCCTTTTCTTCCCTTTGAGGGTAGCGGGTGGTATGAAAGAGGACACGGTATGCATGGGCAAGTCCCCAACACATTGCAGCGATTTGTGTCTCCTGGGTTTTGCCAGTTTGGTAACACACCCTTTCTAAGCACTCCATCAGCTTCTCAGGGCTCTGCATTTGTTCAGGAGTGAAGTTCCAAGCTTTGGGGGTGCCCACCGGCTCAGGCCTTTGCCATCTTTTCCCACACCCCTTGCCACTCACTATTATCTGACCTCAGGGCAGGTTTCCTGGCTCTACTATTGTTTGAGAAATACCATATGGCCAAAACCGAAATCAGGAAGACATTCAGAAGTCATTATGCCACAATTACACTGGCCTGCAGGCTCCAAGGAGGGCTGAAACTCCCCAAAGCCAAGAGGATCTCTTCCCCTGGCTCACCCACAGAGGGGGTGATACCCCTCTACAAAAGCCCAAACGGCAAACAGGTACTGGCCCGCCCCCACGCACAATGATACAAAGGCAGCATAAGCATTCAGTAGCCAGTATAACAACATAAGACCCTTTGCACATCTTCCACTGATAACAAACAGCACCACTGGGATTATACACTGGATATAAGGATTAATCCAGCCCCACCACGCAAACAAGTGGGGCAGCATTGCAAACATTTTCTTATCAAATAAGCACGAATACAAACAGAAAGATTACACCCAACAGATTGCTCTATCACACTCTGCTCAGGGTCTGCCCCACATTGGGCGCCAATTTTTAATGTGCAGATTTAACACCTGCCGGGACCAGAGAGCACGTTGGCGTTGCCCCTCCCCCACCCGCCGCCAGTCGGGCTGGAAGTTAGGCACAGACCCGGGCTAAAGTAACAAGGAGTTTAATACAAGAGTGTGATAAACAATCTGAACAACAGTAGCAATGATAACAGCAATAAACAGCAATAACAGCGAATAAGACGAAAGATATACAGAGAAATACCACTAAATGGTCAAGGAGCAAGCCTGCTGCGTGTATGGCAAAACCCAAAACCAGAAGCGAAAGTAAAAAGGCTCCACCCCTGGACCTGACGTCAGCATGTTATGAATAACCTGGCTGAAGATCCCTTCCACCTCTCTCTATGCTGGGGAAAAACTCGACTCTATCCTGGCTGAACCAGGACAAGATCTTATCACCTCATTTGCTATATGTGTTTCCCATGCTGTTTCCCACCTTCCATGGGATTTTAAGTTTAAGATTTTAAGGTTAAGATTTTGTTTCTATTGTACTATGTGATGCTCATCTATGATAGCATGTGGTCATCGGCCATGGAGTTATTTACAGTTGTGTCTGAGAAATTTGGGGAGCTAAAATATCTTTGGAATGTTGATATAAATATGATTGCCATACTGTTAGGAGCTAGTGTGTTCCTGAATGGTTCTGTTCTCGTGGTTCTGTTGTTTGTTTTTTTTTTTTCATGGATAAGCAACTATTTAAGAATATCACTTGGAAACATACTCAAGTTTGGAAAATTATGAGTGGCTGGGGGTGTGGAATAGCATGGGTAAGTACCTAGAACAGTGGGCACCTCCAGAGTATTGGAACTTCACTCCTCCACAGGTGCAGAATCCTTAAGAACTTGTGGAATATTTGGAAAAAGTATGTTGTCACCTGGGCAATTCCAGAGAGGCACAGCTCACTGCAACATGCTGGGGCACAGCCCATGATTACTGAGTGCTATTAAACACTGTTCAGCACCCTCAAGAGGAAGAGAAGGGCTCTGCACCTGGTAGCCAAGTAACAGAAACTGCAGCCCCTACAAGCCCAAGGACAGGCGTGGCAGCTGACCCAGAGAACCAAACCATGACAGCGTCAGTTGCTCCCATAAAGAAGAAATACACAAGAAAATCCCCTCACAGTGTACAGGGTGACAATGAACCAGGCCCATCATGCAAACAGGAGGAGGCGGCAGAGGCAGTGATAGTCACCCAATCCTTATCCCTGAGAGAGTTGTGAGACATAAGAAAAGATTTCATCCATCACCCAGATGAGCAACTTGTTACCTGACTGCTGTGGTGTTGGGATAGCGGTGTCAGTAACATGGAACTAGAGGGCAGGGAGGTGAGACAGCTGGGATCCCTGTCTAGGGAAGGGGGCATTGACAAAGCCATTGGAAAGGAGACACAAAATCTTAGTCTCTGGAGAGGACTTCTGTAAAGTGTGAGGGAGAGGTATCCCTTCAAGGACAACTTGACACGTCGACAAGTAAGTGGACAGCTATGGAAAGAGGCATTCAATACTGTGGAAAATATAGGCATGATTTGTGTCAAAATAGAATATGGTGTGATAAGTGTAATTGTTGTATCCTGTGTGGATCCAAGATGAGTTGTGATCACTATGACATGTATAGTAATTGTAGTGAATGTTGGAATCCAATTGAGAATGTGTAAGAATAAAAAGCGTACCTTTACCTGGAAACACTGTAAATGCCGCCTTTTAGAAACACTCCTTAAACCCCCCCCACCCCCCCCACCTTAAAGCCGATGCAATAGCTGTTTAGAGAAAGCCCTCCAAAAGATGAGACTGAGACTTTTAAAGGACCCAACGAGAGGAAAGTGCGCCAAGAGATTGAAACTGCCAGATTTTTAAAGGATCCAATGGGAGGAGGATGCAACTTCAACGATTTAAATAACCCAATAGAAGAAGAGCAGGACAACTATCTGGTGGAAAAGGACTGGTTGAGACACTTGTAAAAGAGTATAAAAGAAGCTGCTTTTAGAACTTGTGTGTACGTGTGGCAGAGTTAGGGCTCTCTGCGCACCCAGCGCTGCTTTGCCTATTTTCTTCCCACCCTAAATCGATTGAACCCAAATAAAATTATAAGTTTTTATAAGAATTGTCTTAGTTTGATTATAAAAATTTGGTGACTCCAACGTGATCTTGGTGTGCTTTCCTGGACTGTGGCTCCTCGAGGGGCGCCCCACAGATTGGGCTCGAGGGTAGCAGTCTGGGTCAGTCTCCAGACATCAACGAACAAAAGAGAAGCAATAGTCAAAGGAATTGGAGTGCCAAGGGCAAGACTTTGCTCATGATCCTATGAAAAGGTCTTCTGACTTGTGTTCACAAGTAGTGAGTGATCAAGATGAAGCTGAAACCCATGCACACCACACTAACACATTTGTCCTTAGCAAGTATTATGATCAGCATTAGAGGGGCCCTGCCTCCAGGCAGGAGGAGGACAGGGACAGCCGAGTTTACTGGACTGCGTGGATTCGATGGCCTGGCACATCTGACCCCCAGCAGTACAAGGCTTTAGTGGACACTGGTGCTCAATGCACCCTAATGCAATCAAATTTTAAAGGAGCAGAACCTGTTTGCATTTCAGGAGTGACAGGGGTGTCTCAACAGCTGACTGTATTGGAGGCTGAGGTGAGCCTAAGTGGAAAAGAGTGGGAAAACTACCCACTGTGACTGGCCCAGACGCTCCATGCATTCTTGGCATAGATTATCTCAGGAGAGTGTATTTTAAAGACCCAAAATGGTATCTGTGGGCTTTTGGTATAGCTGCCTTGGAAAGAAAAGGAATTAAACATCTGTCTGTGTTGCCTGGTCTCTCAGAGGATCCTTCTGTGGTGGGATTGCTGAGGGTTGAAGAACAAAGGGTGCCAACTGCCACTACAATCCTGCTCTGACAGCAATACCTCACCAGTCAAGACTGTAATCCCTATCCATAAACTGATTTGTCAGCTAGAGACCCAAGGAGTCATCAGCAAGATGCGCTCCCTTTTTAACAGCCCCATATGGCCAGTGCAAAAGTCTGATGGAGGGTAAAGATTGACAGTGGACTATCATGGCCTGAATGAAGTCACGCCACTGCTGAGTGCTGCCGTGCCAGACATGTTGGAACTGCAATATGAACTGGAGTTGAAGCTGGCCAAGTGGTATGCCATGACTGGTATTGCCAATGCATTTTTCTCCATCCCTCTGGCAGCAGAATGCAGGCCACAGTTTGCTTTTACCTGGAGGGGTGTCCAATACACCTGGAATCAGCTCCCCCAGGGATGGAAACACAAGGCCCCCCATTTGCCATGGACTGATCCATGTTGCACTGGAACAGGGGGAAGCCCCAGAACATTTACAGTACATTGATGACATCATTATACGGGGTAATACAGCAGAAGAAGTTTTTGAAAAAGGGGAGAAAATAATCCAAATCCTTCTGAGAGGCGGTTTTGCCATAAAGCATAGTAAAGTCAAGGGGCCTGCACAAGAGATCCAGATTTTAGGAGTAAAATGGCAGTATGGATGTTGTCACAGTCCAATGGAGGTGATTAATAAAATAACAGCTATGTCCCCACCATCTAACAGAAAGGAAATGCAAGCTTTCTTGGGTGTTGTGGGTTTCTGGAGGCTGCACATTCCAAATTACAGTCAGATTGTCAGCCCTCTCTGTCAAGTGATTCAGAAAAAGAATGCTTTTGTATGGGGTCCAGAGCAGCGACAGGCTTTTGAACAAATTAAGTAGGAAATATTTCATGCAGTAGCCCTTAGGCCAGTTCGGACAGGGCAGGATGTTAGAAATGTGCTCTACACTGCAGCTGGGAAGAATGGCCCTACCTGGAGTCTCTGGCAGAGAGCACCAGGGGAGACTTGGGATCAATCCCTGGGGTTTTGGAGCTGGGGATACAGAGGATCAGAAGACCACTACACTCCAACTGAAAAAGAGATACTGGCAGCATGTGAAGGGGTTTGAGCTGCTTCAGAGGTGATCAGGACTGAAGCACAGCTCCTCCTGGCTCCCTGACTGCCAGTGCTGGACTGGGTGTTTAAAGGGAGTGTCCCCTCTACACACCATGCAACTGATGCCATGTGGAGTAAATGCGTCGCATTAATCACACAGTGGGCTCAGATAGAGAGGCCCAGTCGTCTGGGAATATTGGAAGTGATCACAAATTGGCCAGATCGCAACGATTTTGGAATGGCACCAGAGGAAGAGGTAACGTGCTGAAGAGGCCCCATATCCTGAACTACTGGGTCATGAGAAGTTTACTGTTTACTGACAGGTCCAGTCGCATTGTGGGAAAATATCGAAGGTGAAAGGCAGCTCTATGGAGCCCCACACGATGGGTTGCTGGCTGAAGGAGAAAGTGAATTGAGTCAATTTGCAGAGGTGAAAGCCATCCAGCTGGCCTTGGATATTGCTGAACGAGAAATGTGGCCAGTGCTCTAACTCTGTACTGACTCATGGATGGTGGCAAATATGCTGTGGATGTGGTTACAACAGTGGAAATGGAGCAACTGGCAGCACAGATTCAAAAGCATCTGGGCTGCTGAGTTATGGCAAGATATTGCTGCTCAAGTAGAGAATCTGGTTGTGAAAGTACGCCATGTACCCAAGAGCCAGGCCACTGAAGAACATCAGAACAACAAACAGGCAGATCCTGTTGCCAAGATTAAAGTGGCTCAAGTAGATCTGGACTGGAAACATAAGGGTGAACAATTTCTGGCTCTCTGGGCCCATGACTCCTCAGGCCATCAGGGAAGAGATGCAACATAGAGATGGGCTCGTGACTTGACCATGGATGTTATTGCACAAGTAATCCATGAATGTGAGACATGTGTTACAATCAAGCAAGCCAAATGGTTAAAGCCCATTTGGTATGGAGGACGATTGTCAGAATATAAAAATGGGAAGGCCTGGCAGATTGATTATATCATGCTCCCATAGACTCAGCAAAGCAAACACTATGTGCTTACTATGGTGAATGCAGCCACTGATTGGTTGGAAACTCATGCCGTGCCCCATGCAACTGCATGGAACACCATTTTAGGCCTTGAGGAGAAAGTCTTATGGTGGCATGGCACATCAGAAAGGATTGAGTCAGATAATGGGACACATTTCCAAAACAGCCTCATAGACGCCTGGGCCAAAGAACGTGGCATTGAGTTGATATATCACATTGTCCACCATGCACCAGCCTCTGGGAAAACTGAGCGATAAAATGAATTGCTGAAAACTACACTGAGAGCAATGTGTGCTGGAACTTTCAGACACTGGGACGTGCATTTACCAAAAGCCACCTGGTTAGTCAATACCAGAGGATCTGCCAAGCCAGCTGGCCCTGCTCAATCAAACCTCCTACATACTGTGGATGGGGATAAAGTCCCCGTAGTGTGCATTAGCAATATGTTGGGGAAGGCCGTCTGGGTTACTCCTGCATTGGGTAAAGGTAAACCCATGCGTGGGATTAGCTTTGCCCAAGGACCTGGGTGCGCTTGGTGGGTGATGCAGAAGGGTGAAGAGGTCTGATGTGTGCCTCAGGGAGATTTGATTTTAGGTGAGAATAGCCAACGAACCGGACTGTCAAATAACGCTGTTATTGCATTTAGTGCCTTGCAACATCCCTTGCCACATCCAAAGCCTCTTGCTCCACCGACTGAGCAGACTCTACCTCATTCCTCAGTCTTACAGACTGTCATAACAGATGGAACCCAAAGTTATGGACTCAGTAGACATTTTGGAAGGATGGTCATAGACTAAGGGAATGATATCTGTGAGATCCAGGAAAAGGGGTTGTGATTCCTTAGAACGTATTTGGAAACTGAGCATAACGTTAATGGTATGGAATAAGGGATGGAGACTGTCCTGGTTTTGGCCAGGAGAGAATTAACTTTCCTGGGGCTGAGAAGGAGCACAGCTGAAGAGCTGGATCCTGATTGATCATTGGAGTATTCCATGTCATGTAACATCAAAGCTCAGCATATAGGCAGGCGCTCTCTCATGTGCATTGTTTTGCTTTCAGTTTCCAGATAAGCTGGAAGAGTTCTCTGGTGCTGTGGAGTCACTGCTGGGGACAGGCTCTGTACCAGTTGCTGTTTGGTGAGCCACTACAACATTTTACCTGTTTTGGACTAGTATTATTAATGTTGGGTTTGCAAGTAAATTTTTTATTTAACCTAAAAATATCTTTCTTATTTTGTACCTCCCCTATTTCACCATGGGCAGAGGGGGAGTAAACAATTGTCCATGTGGCAATTTTCTACCAGCTGAGTTCAAACTACAACAGCAGCAGAAGCTCCCAGTTTAGCCAGGGTGGTCTTTGCCACCGTCTTCTCTTACATCACCTGGAGATCGCCTGCTCCTGTGCCATTAAGACTTCCTCCTTAAAGAGTGCCCAGCCTTCCTGGACCCCTATACCCTATCTCCCAAGAAAACCTGTCAAGCAGATGCCTAAACAAGACAGTTAGCCCATTTAAAGTCCAGAATGGCCATTCCGCTTCCCCCTCTCCTGGCTTCTCTAAGAACAGAGAACTCTTTTGATTCATAATCACTGTGCCCTAGTCGGCCTCCAACCGCCACATCCTCCACCAGTCCTTCTCTGTTCACAAAGAGGAGATCCAGCAGGGCACCTTCTCTGGTTGATTCACTCACCAGCTGTGTCAGGAAATTATCTTCCACACATTCCAGGAATCTCCGAGACTGGTCCCGCTCTGCTGTGTTGCATTTCCAGCAGATGTCTGGGAAGTTGAAGTCTCCCACAAGAACAAGGGCAAGCGATCATGAGATTTCTCCTAAGTGTCTATAGAATATTTCATCCATCTCTCTGTCCTGGTTGGGTAACCTATAGTAGACTTTTACTATGACATCTGCCCTGTTGGCCTTCCCCCTGATTCTAACGCAAAGACACTCCACTCTGTCTTCACTATACTGATGCACAAAGCAATCATAACTGTCCCTAACATACAGATCCACCCCACCACCTCTCCTTCTTTGTCTATCCCTTCTAAAGAGCTTGCAGCCACAATTGGTGCACTCCAGTCATGGGAGACATCCCACCATGTTTCTTTGATAGCCTCTACATCATAATTTTCCTGTTTCATCATGGCTTCAAGCTCCTCCTGTTTGTTACTCATGCTGTGTGCATTGGTATACATGCACTTCAGATGGGCTGATGTCCTTAGCATCTTTTTGCATTTAGAGGTCCTAAGTCCAGCCTGACTTTTCACAGGTGTTACCACAGTTACTGATCCATCAATATCCCTTGCATCTTTGTTGTGCTGCATGTCTCCATCCCTTGTCTTCATTGAGATAGCAGAATGAGAGTCACTGGCAGCACAACAGCCCACACACTCTGGTAATCTACTCTGGGACTTATGTCTGGAAATTCTAGTTTTGTCCCCTTCCTCCTTCAAATCTAGTTTAAAGCTCTTTCAGTGAGTCCAGATAACTCCTGCCCCAAGATCCTTTTCCCCCTCTGGGACAGGTGTATCCCATCTGATGACTTGTCTCTCATAGAAATGAGTTTGTGGAATACCTGCCTCTCTTTGTCTAGTATGCAAATCAGCTGATAAGATGTGCTTAAAAGGTGTGCACCCACCACGGAAGAACTGAAGGCTGATGAACAACAGGATGCTTCTGGATCCACGGTGGTGACTATTCTTGTGACTTTATTCCGAATGCTTGCTCCATTTCTGTCTTTTCCTTACATTTGGTCCTATCGCTACAACTCTTCACTTTTAATAATAAAAACTGTTTTGAGTATACAGCATTTAACCTCATTTGTGTCTTAATCTCACTTTTGGAATCATATCAAAACCTTCCCCAACACTGGATTGGAACAGTGTGGCTAGAAAACAGCCCTGCAGTCCTGCAGTTCTGGTTGACAGCAGGCTCAATATGAGTCAGCAGTGTGCCCTGGCAGCCAAGAGAGAAAAACCTCTGCATCCAGGGTGCATCAAACACAGCACAGCCAGCCAGTCAAAAGAGGTTATTATCTTGCTATATTTAGTGATAGTGTGGCCCCAACCTTGAGTGTTGTAAGAAGTAGGGAGGTGCTGATATGTTCTCCCTTGTATCCAGTGATAGAATGCATGGGAATGGTTCAGAGCTGAACCAGAGGAAGTTTAGACTGGACATTAGGAAGTATTTCTTTACCAACAGGGTGGTCAAACACTGGAACGGTCTTCCTAGAGAGGTAGTTGATGCCTGATACCTCTAAGCATTTAAGAGGCATTTGGACAATGCCCTGAATAATACGCTTTCACTTTTGGTCAGCTCTGAATTTGTCAGGCAGATGGACCAGATAGTTGTTGTAGATCCCTTCCAACTGAAATGTTCTATTCTAGGCTATTTTAGAGCCTCATGTAATGCTGCTGATACTATGTAGTACTGTACCCCCAATACATGCTATGTTCTTGGCTAAATTTTATTGCTAATACATCAGAAATAAATGATCCTTCTGCCATACTAGATTGCCTACTAAGAGCGCAATCTTTTATCATATTCATATCATTCATTATCATATCATATTCATTTACTTTGGATAAAAGTCTTTCCACTGAGATGAAGAATCACAGATTACTTTATAAGTATGGGCTTTTCCAAAAAGTCTGATATGTTTTTCCAGACCACAGCAAAGTAAATTATTAAAATGACTAAAATTTGTTTCTACTTTTAAGAATCTTCTTTACTGAATATAAATTACATTGTAAATATGGATTAAAAAAAAAAAAAAAAAAAAAAGAAAGAAATTTAGAAGTCACATTTACACAAAGTTATAATTTGAAAGTATTTTGGAACTGGAAAGCTATTGAAATTTTTATCATGCTAAAACCACAAAATTCTGAGACCAGGTATTCTAAAAATTTCACAGGAATAAAACTTTCTTCAAATGTCTGCATACCTGCTGTGCTCACAAAAGTCAACTCACTGTTGTGTACAGTATATTCCCAATTTCTGTAGAAACTTCATACATAATGACAGCTTGGCCAGTTTTATAGGAACGTGCACAGTTTGGCAAAAAAAAAAAAAAAAGCAATTTCATATTCAGTGGAACGAACGCATTCTGGTTTCCAATGTATCACTTCTGCACTCATTGTATTCAGTTTAATAGGCTGAGTTTGTAGTTTTTGCTGTTCTCTAGAGTCTCTCTTGTCTTTTGTTTGTTTGGTTGGTTGGTTGGTTTTTTTTTTTTAATGTATAGGAAGATAATGAGTTTGAGAACTCTTTCTCTGTCATACCTAGATGAAATAGGCCAGCATCTTTCATTATTATGAGAGGCTAACAGAAAAACTTTTTTACTCATGCAGGTAATGTGGTCATAAAGTTTGTTGCTTTGAAAGCCAGGCTAAAAACAGGAATTTGCCTACAATAACAGTGTAATCAAACTGAGAGCCAAAGAAAAACAGAGGTGGTATTTTTGCACAGTTCATAATGTTTCATTCTACTGGGTATGATATTTTGCATCAAGAAATTACATGACAGACTTTATTCAGCATTACAGTAATTGTTATTAAAATGAAAGACGACTGGAAAATGCGTGATTTACACACAATTAAGAACACTTAGGAATAGGATTATACCAATGTTCTAGTTCAGCTAGGATAGGGTTAAGCTTCCCAACAGAGAGAGAGGGGGAAGGGATCTCCAGCCGGGTTATTCATACCATGCTGGCGTCGGGTCCAGGGGCGGAACCTTTTTCACCTTGCTCTTTGGCGGGCTCGGTGGCGGGAATCCTTTGTCCGTAAACCAGCTACCGGTATTTCTCTGTATATCTTTTATCTTGTTCACTGTTATTGCTGTTCATTCTTATTATAATTGCTACTGTTGTTGTTCAGATTGTTCTATCATTCTGTTGCATTAAATTCCTTGTTACTTTAGCCCGGGTCTGTGCCTAACTTCCAGCCCGACCGGCCGCGGGTGGGGGAGGGGCAACAGCAACGTGCTCTCAGATCCCGGCAGAAATTAAACCTGCACAACCAAACATCAAACAATCTTTAAAGTTCGTGCAAGTGACACAAAAGGTTTGCAATCTCTATGCATATTTATGAATATATTGTATATATTTTATATATTGTATTAGTTCCAAAACATTTTGGAACACCTTTTTTTTTAAAAAAAAAAAAAAAAAAAGTCATAAAACTCTGCATCATGATGAGACATCAGTACTTAGATTTTTGTAAAATTCCTTATTTTGAATGTTACCCAATAGAAGCTCACACTCAGAAACCACAATCCAATTTTCAGTGTTTGATGAAGTTTAAAATACATAACAATAGAAATAAATGAAATATTCCTCAAAGAAGAAAAGGATGGCTATTATATTCAAAGCTAAAATTTATGCAGGGTTTTGTCCTTTTCATTCCTTGAATGTTTCTTATTCTGTCCTGCTGAAACTTCCTCACGTTAAATATTCAGACAGGAATAGAAAATAGAGTGTAAATTTGTCACATGAGAGAGATGTTTCAATTTTTATCAATCACCAAACAAGTAGACAAAGATTTACTGAATGTGGAACACAAGAGAAGCATTTCTCCTGAATAATACTACAGAAAATGTGCTGGAAGGACACTGGGCAGGATATGAGAGAGCTCTTTGTGACCTACTGTAAATGAAATGAAATGAAATGAAATGAAATGAAATGAAATGAAATGAAATGAAATGAAATGAAATGCCAGTTTATTTGCTTGAAGGGAAATAGAAACATTACACATGTAGTGAAAATTACAGTTAACTGAAATAGTATGCTGCTCATGTAGTTTTAATTGCTATTATATATTCACACAGAAAGCTACTGAATTAATTGCAGAGTGCGTGTGTGTGTATAATATAACTTAGAAGGGGAAGAGGGGGAATGGTTTTGTCTGGATAAGTTAATTATATGGAGGCTATGGATTTCTACATGCCCTCCCACTCACTTATATGACATGTATTTTCTCATTAAATGTAAGTTTTTATGAATGAGGATTTTTAATAAATACAGTGTGGTGGTTTAAGCCCTGCCGGGATCAGAGAGCATGTTGCTGTTGCCGTTGCCCCTCTCCCACCCTCAGCCGGTCGGGCTGGAAGTGAGGCACAAACCATGAGTTAAAATAAGAAGAAATTTAATACAACAGCATGATAAACAATCTGAACAACAACAGTGGCAATGTTAACAACAATAAACAGCAATAACAGTGAACAAGACAAAAGATATACCGAGAAATACCACAAATAGTCACGGAACAGCTCCCCGCCACCAAGACCAGCAAGGAGAAAGTAAAAAAAGTTTCTGTGCCGGCCTTGACATCAGCATGGTATGAATAACCCGGCTGGAGATCCCTTCCCCCTCTCTCTCTGTTGGGGAAAATTAACCCTATCTTAATTAAACCAGGACATAATCCACCCCTATATTCTATACCATCTGTGTCATGTCCAGCTGCAATTTAGCAGTTAACAATAACAAAACAATAACTTACAAAGGCACAGTATAATTCACAGCATGTTCTCACACAGAATAATGCCCCCCTGTGGTACACATCGGACCTCTCCATCGTCCTGAATCACCCACCAGGTACACCCAGGTCCTTGGGCAAAAGCAATCCCATGGATGGGTTTGCCTTTACCTTTGCCTGGTGCAGGACTAAACCAGACCATTTTTCCCACTATATTCCTCATGCGCACCACAGGGACTTTATCCCCATCTACAGCACTTGGAGGTTTTGACTGAGCCGGGGCAGATCGACTGGCAGATCCTCTTGTGTTGACTAGCCAGGTGGCCTTTGCTAGATGCATGTCCCAGTCTTGGAAGGTCCCACCTCCCAATGCTTTCAATGTGGTTTTTAACAGTCCATTGTAACGCTCAATCTTCCCAGAGGCTGGTGTGTGGTAGGGGATATGGTAGACCCACTTGATGCCACGTTCTTCTGCCCAAGAATCTATGAGGTTGTTTCGGAAGTGGGTCCCATTGTCGGACTCAATTCTCTCTGGGGTGCCATGTAGCCACAGGATTTGGGTTTCAAGGCCCAGGATGGTGTTCCGGGCTGTGGTGTGGGGTGCTGGGTAAGCTTCCAGCCATCCAGTGGTCTCTTCCACCATTGTGAGCACGTGGCGCTTCCTGTGGCGGGTCTGTGGCAGTGTGATGTAGTCGATCTGCCAGGCCTCTCCACACCTATATTTCAGCCATCGCTCTCCATTTCACTGGGGCTTCACCCCCTTGGCATGATTGATTGCAGCACACGTCTCACATCCCTGGATGATCTCTGCAATGGTGTCAATAGTAAGGTCCACCCCTCGATCTTGAGCCCACTCGTATGTTGCATCTCTACCTTGGTGGCCCAAGGTCTCATGGGCCCACAGGGCTATGAACAGTTCACTTTTGTGCTGCCAGTCCAAGTCCACCTGAGCCACTCTAATCTTAGCAGCTTGGTCTGACTGCTGGTTGTGTCGATGTTCATCAGTGGCCCGACTCTTGGGTACACGGACATCCACATGGTGCACCTTCACAACGAGGTTTTCCACACGGGCTGCAATGTCCTGTCATACTTCAGCAACCCAGACAGTTTTACCCTTACGTTGCCAGTTGTTCTGCTTCCATTGCTGCAGCCATTTCCACAGGGTATTCGCCACTGCCCATGAGTCGGTGTAGAGGTAGAGCCTCGGCCACTTTTCCCGCTCAGCAATATCCAAACCAAGCTGGATGGCTTTCACCTCTGCAAACTAGCTAGATTCACTCTGTCCCTCAGCAGCTTCAGTGACCCGTTGTGTGGGACTCCATACAGCAGCCTTCCATCATCGATGTTTTCCCACAATACGACAAGACCCATCAGTGAACAGGGCATATCGCTTCTCCTCATCCGACAGCTCGTTATATGGAGGGGCCTCCTTAGCACGTGTCACCTCCTGTTCTGGTGACATCCCGGAATCTTTGCTCTCCGGCCAGTTCGTAATCACCTCTAGTATCCATGGGTGGCTGGGGTTCCCTATTCGAGCCCGTTGTGTTATCAACGCAACCCATTTACTCCACGTGGCATCGGTTGCATGATGCGTGGAGGAGGCCTTTCCTTTGAACATCCACCCCAGCACCGGCAGTCGGGGTGCTAGGACGAGCTGTGTTTCAGAGCCGACCACTTCTGAGGCAGCCCGAGCTCCTTCGTATGCTGCCAGTATTTCCTTCTCAGTTGGTGTATAATCAGCTTCAGAACCTCTGTGTCCCCCGCTCCAAAACCCTAGAGGTCGGCCTCGGGTTTCCCCAGGTGCTCTCTGCCAGAGGCTCCAGGTAGGGCCATTCTCCCCGGCTGCGGTGTAGAGCATGTTCTTAACCTCCTGCCCCTCCCGGACTGGCCCGAGGGCTACTGCTTGGGCAATCTCCCATTTAATCTGTTCAAAGGAATGTTGTTGCTCAGGGCCCCATTCAAAATCATTCTTCTTATGGGTTACATGGTAGAGAGGGCTCACAATCAGGTTGTAGTTCGGGATGTGAATTCTCCAGAATCCGACAGCGCCCAGGAAAGACTGAGTCTCCTTTTTAGAGGTTGGTGGGGCCATGGCTGTTATCTTGTTTATCACCTCCATTGGGATGTGGCAATGCCCATCTTGCCATTTTATTCCTAGGAATTGGACTTCCCTTGCAGGCCCCTTAACTTCCTCTTGCTTAATGGCAAAGCCAGCCTTTAGGAAGATTTCAATTATCTTCTTCCCTTTCTCAAAGACCTCCTCGGCTGTGTTCCCCCATACAATGATGTCATCAAAGTACTGCAGGTGTTCTGGAGCCCCACCTTTCTCCAGTGCAGTATGGACCAGTCCATGGCAAATGGTGGAGCTCAGGTTCCACCCCTGGGGCAATCGATTCCAGGTGTACTGGATGCCTCTCCAAGGGAACGCAAACTGTGGTCTGCACTCTGGCGCTATCGGAATGGAGAAGAAGGTGTTAGCAATGTCAGTCGTGGCGTAACACTTGGCTTCCTTTGACTCCAGTTCATACTGGAGCTCTAGCATGTCCGGCACTGCAGCACTCATTGCTGGCGTAACTTCATTCAGGCCATGGTAGTCCACAGTTAGCCTCCATTCGCCATTAGGCTTTCTCACTGGGCATATAGGGCTGTTGAAGGGTGAGTTTTGCTGATCACCTTCTTGCTTTCTAGTTGACAGATCAGCCGATGGATACGGTCCAGGGAATCCCGGTTGGTGCGGTACTGCCGCTGGTGCACTGTCCTGGTAGAAATTGGCACTCGCTGTTCCTCAACCTTAAGTCGCCCCACCACTGAGGGATCCTCTGAGAGGCCGGGTAAGGTGGACAACTGTTCAACCTCCTCCAGGGCAGCTACACCAAAAGCCCACGGGAACCCTTTTGGGTCTCTGAAGTACCCTCTCCTGAGGTAGTCTATGCCCAGGATTCATGGGGCATCTGGGCCAGTCATAATGGGGTGCTTATGCCAGTCCTTCCCAGTCAGGCTCACTTCAGCTTCCACTAGGGTCAGCTGTTGGGATCCCCCTGTCACTCTGGAGATGCAAATGGATTCAACCCCACTGTAGCTCGTTGGCATCAAGGTGCACTGTGTGCCAGTATCCTCATGTTTTCTCCATGGTCACAGAGGAAAAACCACAGGGTGCCTCGTGGTGTGTGCCTTCTGCTGCCTTTCTCTTGGGTGGGGAAACGTTTACTTCTAATGGCTGAGACATTAGCCCGTGGAGGTGGAACGTACGACATGTCCTCTTCCATTTTCTGGACCCTCTGAAACAGTTCCTCCACAGCTGAGACCCAAGAATGCTGAGATGAAGGGAGATTTCCCTCATAATGCCGGAGCTTGCCAACCACTCCATCCACTGTTAGAGTGTGGGTGTCTGTCCACCAAGACACTATTGCCAGTGCTTTCGAGTGTGCTTCTGGTGCACTCTTCAGGAACTTTCGCCACATCAGGTGTGTGCAAGGGGCCTGATCTGGGTCCATGGGTGACTGCTCATTATTCAGAGCACCATAGATCATATCAAACACAGCCAGTTCCCTGAGGTTCTGGATGCCTTTCTCCATACTGGACCATTTGCTTAGCTGACATAGGATATCATCCTTGTATGGGTGCCTCTCCCTTACACTGAGCAGGAGTCACTTCCAAAGGCTGAGGCTTTGAGTCTGTTTCCCTATTTCCCTATTAGTGCCAGCCTCCTTGGCCAAAGATCCCAGCTGCTTGGCCTCTCTCCCCTCCATCTCAAAAGCACTAGCTCCACTGTCCCAGCATCGGAACAGCCAGGTGAAAATCTGCTCGCCTCCCAGGCGGCCGAAATCTCTCCGCGTATCTTGCAGTTCAGTCGGGGATAGAGATTGGACGATCACTTCTGGCCCTTCCTCCTGTTCCCGTGATGGGCCTGGCTCATCCTCATCCCTCACTTTGCAAACTGACTTTCTGGTATATTTTGTTTTCTGTATTGGGGTGACTGACACTGGCACTGCCTGGCTCTCTGGCTCAGTCTGTGTGCTGGTGGAGGCGACTGAGACTGGCTCTGCCTGTCTCCCTGTTCCAGATAGTGTTTTGAGTTCACTCTCAGGTTCTGTAGCCTTTTCTTCCCCTTGAGGGCAGTGGGTGGTATTAAAGAGGACACGGTAGGCATGGGCAAGTCCCCAACACATTGCAGCGATTTATGTCTCCTGGATTTGCCAGTTTGGTAACACACCCTTTCTAAGCACTCCATCAGCTTCTCAGGGCTCTGCATTTTTTCAGGAGTGAAATTCCAGAGCATTGGAGGTGCCCACTGGCTCAGGCCTTTGCCCATCTTTTCCCACACCCCTTGCCACTCACTATTATCTGACCTCAGGGCAGGTTTCCAGGCACTGCTATTGTTAGAGAAGTGCCATATGACCAAAACCGAAATCAGACAGAAATTCAGAAGGCATTGTGCTGCAAACACACTGGCCTGCAGGCTCCATGGATAACTGAAACTCCCCAAAGCCGAGAGGATCTCTTCCCCTGACTCACCCATAGAGGGGGTGAGACCCCTAACAAAAGCCCAAACAGCAAACAGGTACCAGCCTGCCCGCCCCGCACCCCCCCCCCCCCCCCCCCAGCGATACAAAGGCAGCATAAGCATTCAATAGCCCGTATAACAACGTAAGACCCTTTATACATTTTCCACCAATAACAAACACCAGCACTGGGATCGCACACTTGATAGAAGGATTAATCCAGCCCCACCACGCAAGCAAGTGGGACAGCATTGCAAACATTTTCTTATCAAACAAATACAAACACAAACAGAAAAATTACACCCAACAGATTGCACTATCACACTCTGGTCAGGGTCTGCCCCCTTTTATTCTTATTTTTTGCCCCACGTTGGGCGCCAATTGAGGCTGTATTGGTTTAAACCCTGCTGGGACTGGAGAGCACATTGCCGTTGCCCCTCCCCCACCCTCAGCCAATCGGGTTGGAAATTAGGCACAATCACCCGGGTTAAAATAAGAAGAAATTTAATACAGCAGTGTGATAAACAATCTGAACAACAACAGTGGCAATGGTAACAACAATAAACAGCAATAACTGTGAACAAGACAAAAGATGTACAGAGAAATACCGCAAATAGTCACGGAACAGCTCCCCACCACCAAGACCACCAAGGAGAAATTAAAAAAAGTTCCCGCGCCGGACATGACATCAGCATAGTATGAATAACCTGGCTGGAGTTCCTTCCCCCTCTCTCTCTGCTGGGGAAACTTAACTCTATCCTAGCTGATCCAGGACATACTACAGTCCTGATTACCTCGAACTGCTCAGGAATCTGTCCTTTTCCAAGACATACAATCTAGGAAAGAACTTGTTCCATTGTTAAAAAGAGACACAGACAGAAAAGAAAGCTGGTACACTCAGCATTTTTATTAATAAAGTAATACTTATCATGCATGTTCAATTTGAACATGTGCTCACATACAGAAGATTCTTCAACCTTATTAATGTAACTAACCACACTGGTGAAGAGCAAAGTGTCTTGAACTGAAAGCTCCTTAATCAATATTCTCTACTATATAGCAGGTTATTAAACATGCACACTGAAGTGACTGAAATTTGACATGCAGCTCCACTAGATAGATATAATAAATAGAAGACTTTATACAAGGAGATTTACAGAATCTATTATTGTTTCCTGCTGGAGAGAAATACAAAATGAAGTCCTAAATGGGATATATGATAAGACATGTAATACTAAAAATGATTGTTTATGCGGCACTTTGTTCCCTAGGCGTCCAGTTTAAGGCAGGCCAAGCAGAAGACAATGAAGAGCAGATATAAAAAGTTCTTAAAGCTTGGGGAAGCATGAAAGGCCATTGCATGGATCGATAGTTAACAAGGAGAAAAGAAATAATAAAAAATTAAAGACATTATTTTATTCATCATGCAAAATTCAGTAAAAGAGGTATTGCTTAGTGAAACAAAGGTAATTTAGCAAAAATATGTGATTTATCTTTGCCAAACTGGTTTCAACAAATCTGCCCATTTCTCTTATTATTGTAAGCTTTCTGCAGGTATTTCTAATAAGTCCTTGTCACTGCTTTTGACACCACAAGTATCTGCCTGTGGAAATAACAGACCTGGTGATCAAAGTGTAAATGCAATGTACTACATAAAGAATTTGCAATCTGCATCTCACCCATGCAGTCAGCAATGTTCATTTCTGAGAACAAAAAGACTTTGGAAGGTGAGGTTGTACAGGTGTCTGAGCACATGAATCAGAAAGAATTCAAAAGCTGAAGAAAATTGTCAAAAAGGCAGATATTCCCATCTCATGTCTTTGTTTTGATCATATATATCAGATTTATAAACAGTATTGACAATAATTGAAACTATTGTGAGGTAAAAGTATATCCTGAAAAATGTATTTCATGTCTGATCACCATCCAAAAGCACTTGATCATATTTTACAGGTTTTGGATTTCAGACTACAAGCTGTGCTGTAGACTTTGGTTTTTTACTGGTGTTTCACAAAAACACAAAAATGTGCCTGCAAACTGACAGGTAGAACTGACCTGGTGAAACTGGGCTGCTACATAGATGTGTACTTACTTTCTCGTAAAAAATAATACAAAACTGTTCCCTAACATCTTCTTCTGAGGTTAACAGCTCTGCTGGCTGGAAATGTTCCTATTCCTAGGCTTTCACCATGGCCCTAGATTGTTGTCACTGTTCCCTCATTTCTTCCTGGAGAGCAGTCAGGTAAAAACTCCCTATCCTGTCTGGGGTAGTTCAATTGATCCATCCATCCATCCATCCATCCATCCATCCATCCATCCATCCTCCTCTGCACTAACTTAATTATAAAACAAACACCACTACTTTATATGAAATTATTATCTACTCTTTGTCAGAGGGAATAAAGAAACTGGTGAACAGAAATAATATCCCATCTCTTTGCAAAGTGAATATTTGCCCATCCCTTCTGTACATACAGTCTGCTAAAGGTTTGAACAGCTCTTCAGGTATCTGACCTATTCCAAAAGAAGTTTACAGCAACTTTTACAATTTTTTTCCTCTTGTTTGAGAAGCTGGCATCCAGAATAACTAATTTAATAAATCTTTGCAGCAATGTATGCTATTGAAATTTTAAGTATCTGAAGGCTGGAGGAAAACTTATAATTTAGGCAATCAGCTATCCTTTGAAACTGATGAATGTTTAATCCTTTTAAGTAAAACCCTAATGATTTTTAAACTATGAAAGTATATATATATATATATATATATATATATATATATATCTTAGCTTCCTATTCCATTCAGCATACAGAGTTGCTACTCTTGATGTAAAGGATGTAAAGGTTTGTGGTTTTAGTTTTTTTCATTATGATTATGCTGGGTTTATCCTGGAGACAAACCAAGCATTTATTAGATCACATTCCAGAACATTGCACAGGTAAGTCTACAGTCGTTTCTACAATCTCCAATGTTTTGCAATAGGGGCAGAAAGTAGTCCACTGACGTCTGATACACCTTCTGGTTTATTTATCAATAGTTTGTGTCCTAGCACCTTCATTTCTGCTACCTGACTAACAATGAAAATAAGATAATAAGATTCAGTGTTACTCTTCGTATGCTGTTGTGGAACTATTCCATCTCCTGAAATGACAGGATAAAGAAAGGGGGAAGTTTGTCAGGACATTGCTAGTCTGGAGAATTACCCCAATGAACTAGCAAAACTGATCTGCCATTTTAGAGTGTTTAATTAGTAGCTCTCAGACCTGAGTCACAGTCACAGCCAATGTTTGACCAACCTTTCTCAGCAATGTCACTCAGGTAGAATTTTCATATAGAAATAATTCTTTGGTAGCAGTATTCACTTTCACATGACATTCAAAGAGCAAGAAGAGTACTGGCAAGCCTCAGTAGAAGAATCCGGGGATGACAAAGGTGAATAGGAGAAATCAAAGGATACAAGGACTTTTGGAAGGCTGGAACTGCTAAATACGGTTGGCTTTTTGTGGGGCAGAAGGGAAGAAATATCAGTTTTTTCCCAGCCCCTCAGTTGTATCCTATTTTGCCTATTTCCTTGAACCAGTCATAGCACAGCCATTCTCAACATTTCCTCAAGAAGGTTTTCACATAATTGCTGAGTAGGCTTATTCTTTGTGTGCCAGACATAATGTGGCAACACAATCTTTGGGAATGTTCTTGAGTAAAAAATATACAAGCACAATCACATATTTTCAAGAATAATGTAATATTGTATTACATATTTTATTCAAGATTAATACAATATTGTATTATACATTACTTTAAGAATAATGCAATTGGCTTTGTCCAAGAAGGGTGAAGACTTATATTAATACAGAAAAGGGCTGTACCCTTTGAGGGAAGGAGGGAGAGAAAAAGAATGGGTGAAAAAAATATTAATTAAGCAGGATCTGCAGAAAGTGTTATGAAATGCCACTAAACGTAGAAGTGCAAAAGATATATAATAAAGTGACGTGTTGCCCACAAAATTAGTTATAGGGCCAATAGTAGAGGATAAAAAGATCACTATAATAAAGAGTATGACCTTTCTGTATGTAAAAACACACACATACAGAGTAAGATATACCAGCCTTTATATTTCCCATTCCTAGGCAGTTTCCAGCACCTGTACCATCCTCCATCTTTCAATTACTCGATCAGAGTTGAGGTGGCTATGTGGCCCAACACTGGGGTAGAGAGAGGAGGAAGCTGAGATTTTGCCTGCATGTTACCCTGTTCTGACTGTGTCTTTCTGTAATGATTTGGTCATCTCATCTCCCATCACAGACAGATGCAGCAGAAAGAAAAAGAGGCACCCCCCCCCCCCCCCCCCCCATAAAATTGCAGAAATCTCTGCTGCAAGCACATATTTTGGTTGCTTATTCAGCTCTATTTTACTATTACATATTTAAAGATTCATTTTTCATCTGGGATTCTGTCTAAACCCCTTCAAGGTTACCTGATCTACAGCTACATTGTTGGAACAAAAGCAACTATTATTGGTTTTAAAATTAAGTTATTTTGTTACAGACAAACATGCTTGTTAAACACTCCCACCCAACTTAGTGTTGTTTGCAAAGTTAATGAGGGTGCACTTGATCCCCTCATCTAGCTCATCAATAAAGATGTTAAACAGGAGTGGCCCCAAAACCAAGCCTTGGGAGACACCACTCGTGACTGGCAGCCAGTCGGATATAACTCTATTCACCACAACTCTTTGGGCCCAGCCACCCAATGAGATTTTTTCCCATCAAAGCCTGTGTCCATCCAAGCCATGAGCAGCAAGTATCACCAGGAGAATCCTGTGGGAAATGGTGTCAAAAGCCTTGCTGAAGTCAAGGTAGACAACATCCACAGCCTTCATCCACTAAGCAGGTCTGCCTGTCATAAAGAGAGATCAGGTTTTCAAGCAGGACCTGACTTACATAAACCCATGCGGACTGGGCCTGATCATCAGGTTGACCTGCGTGTGTTGTATTGTGGTATTCAGGATGAGCTGCTATATCAGCTTGCTGGGCACTGAAGTCAAGCTGACAGGCCTGTAATTTCCTGGATCATCCTTTCAGCCCTTCTTATATATGGGCATCACATTGGCCAATTTCCAATCTGTTGGGACCTTCCCGGTCAGCCAGGACTGCTGGTAAATGATGGAAAGCGCCTTGGAAAGCACACCAGCAAGCTCCTTCAGCACCCTCAGGTGTATCCCATCCTGTCCCACAGAGCTGTGTGTGTCTGTGATGCAGTAGATCACTGATTATCTCCTCCTGGACTGTGGGACAGTCTCTGTCTTCTGGCTGAGGAGGCTGGATTCCCTCAGTACAACTAGTCTTCTTATTAGTGACTGAGGTGAAGAAGGCATTAAGCACCTCAGCCTTTTCTTCATCACTTGTTACCATGTTTTCTCCTGTGTCTAGTAGGGGATGGAGGCTCTCCCTGGTCTTTCTTTTGCTGCTCACATACTTATAGAAACATTTCTTGTTCTCTTTGACTGCTGAAGATTCATTTCCAGCTGGCCTTTAGACCTCCTGATTTCTGCCCTGCATAGTCTTACAGCCTCTTTGTAATCAGTGTGAGTGGCTAGCCCCTTCTTCCAAAGGCTGTAAACTCTCCTTTTCTCCCTGAGTTGCAGCCAAAGCTCCCTGTTTAGCCATGGTGGTCTTCTCTGATCCCAGCTTCTCTTACAACATCTGGGGACCAGCTGCTCCTTAGCCATTAAGACTTCCTCCTTAAAGAGTGCCCAGCCTTCCTGGACCCCTATACCCTTCAGGATCATCTCCCAAGAAAACCTGTCAAGCAGATGCCTAAACAAGACAAAGTTAGCCCTTTTAAATTCCAGGATGGCAGTTCCGCTTCCCCCTCTCCTGGCCTCTCTAAGAATAGACAACTCTATTATTTCATGATCGCTGTGCCCTAGTCACCCTCCAACCACCACATCCTCCACCAGTCCTTCTCTGTTCACAAAGAGGAGATCCAGCAGGGCACCTTCTCTGGTTGATTCACTCACCAGCTGTGTCAGGAAGTTATCTCACACACATTCCAGGAATCTCCGAGACTGGTCCCGCTCTGCTGTGTTGCATTTCCAGCAGATGTCTGGGAAGTTGAAGTCTCCCACAAGAACAAGGGCAAACAATCATGAGATTTCTCCTATGTGCCTATAGAATATTTCATCCACCTCTCTATCCTGGTTGGGTGACCTCTAGTAGACTTTTACTATGACATCTGCCCTGTTGGCCTTCCCCCTGATTCTAATGTAAAGGTACTCCACTCTGTCTTCACTATACTTGTAATCAAATCAATTCTAACAGTCCCTAACATACAGCACTACAGAGCCACCTCTCCTTCCTTGTCTATCCCTCCTTAAGTGCTTGTAACCATCAACTGGTGCACTCCGGTCATAGGAGACATCCCACTATGTTTCTGTAATAGCCTCTACATTATATTTTTCCTGTTTCATCATGGCTTCAAACTCCTCCCGTTTGTTACCCATGCTGTGTGCATTGGTATACATGCACTTCAGATGGGCTGATGTTTTTTCCCTCTTCTCCCTTCAAACCTCATTTAAAGCTCTGTCAATGAGCCCAGCTAACTCCTGCCCCAATATGCTCTTCCCCCTCTGGGACATGTGCATTCCATCTGATGCCAAAAGGTTTCGCGTCCTGTATACTAACCCATGATTGAAAAATCCAAAGCCCTGATGGTAACACCAGCCTTGGAGCCTGTATTCTTCTTCATCCATCCTCACAACTGAAGGGATGGAGGAGAACACAGTTTATGCTCCCGAACCCTTAACCAGTTTCCCCAAGGACCTGAAATCTCTTTTCATAGCTTTAGGGCTTCTCCTGGTAATATCATTACTACCTACCTGAAAAACTAAGAGAGGGTAGTAATCCTTGGGTCTCTCTAGAGTGGGGAGTTTTGCCATGAGGTCCTTCACATGCACGCCAGGGAGGCAGCAGACTACCCTGTGAAGTTGGTCTGGTCTGCATATTGGGCCTTCAACACCCCTCAGAATGGAGTCACCCACTACAATGACTCTTCTGAGGTCCTTTATAGAACTGTTTTTAATACTTGGTCTAGAATGACCTGGCCTTGGTGGCCTTGTTCTTCCTCCTTGTTTGATTAATTTTCTTCTTCTTTTTCTTCTTTGTTCAAAAATTCCAGGGCCCCAAATCAATTCTGAAGGCACACCATGAAGGGTGAGGGAGTTCGGGAGAGGATTTTCATTAATTGCAATTCATTGAAATTAAACACTTTATTACTTTAAGGCAGCATTTAAATATTTGACTCAGTGTTTTAAATGAAATTTCAAAGGAAATTAAGACAGAAAATGGAAGGACAAATGCATACTTCAGACAAAATTTTGCTTCCATATCAGGAATTGATAAAAGTATAACTTTTTTTGCTTGGAAGAAATAAGAGTTACAAAACTTTTTTAAAAAAAACAAAAAATATTTTTGTTGAAATAAATATCTTTGCATATAACAGTTTACCTTCAACAGATTATATCTTTGGCTAGCAACATTTCCAAGCTAATACTTTTAGTCTGTGGTGATGGGTATTGATTTCTGACAGTTGGATCCTCCATAGTCATGCTTATATTGAAATACATTGACAAGTGTCTCCAAAGATCCTAGCCTTATTTTCTATCAAATTAGGGTTAAAAAAGCTTGCTGCTTTTTTTTTTTTTTTTTTTTTTTTTAATCATACAAAACTTTGAGACATGTAAAATATCTGTCTGAAACACAACCATGCTGTTCTGGCCCATATTAACTCCTGATCTATGCTTTAATATTGTCTGGAGAGCACAAACTGAGCAGAATTGTCTCAGGGGCCATTAGAAGCATGATACATTAAGTTCCAGCATCTATAAATGTTTCTATATAATATTTAATCTAATGTTGTTTTGAGTCATGTTTCGATACTCATGTATATCCCGTTTAGGTGGTAGCTTAGGATCATGAAAGGCAGTCAAGAATCCATAGGCCAAAAGATAATAGCAATGAAGGAGTAAAAGGAGTTGAAGACCAGCTAAATATTGAGAAGAGAGGGGATAAGTGAGAAGCAGAAATCCATTTAGAAATGATTAATAATAACTGCCAGTGCCAATAAACGGCTTCAGTACCTTCCAAGTTCAAAAGAGTAATGAAACGGAAAATGATGGACCTAAAATGTAATGCGCAATTGGTGATGTTGCTATGTTCAATTCATTTTTGTTTTCTTGCTCTTCATTTTTTGTTGTCTTGAGCCTTCAAAACTTGAAGAAGACTGAGGGGTGACCTCATTCAAGTCTACAGCTTCCTCAAGGTGGGCAGCAGAGTGGGAGGTGATGATCTCCTCTTGTGACTAGTAACAGGACATGAGAAAATGGTATGAAGCTGTGTCATGGGAAGTTCAGATTGGACATTGGAAACACTTCTTCACTGAGACGGTGATCAGTCACTGGAACAGGCTCCTCAAGGATGTGGCCACAGCACCAATCCTATCAGAGTTCAAGGAGTGTCTGGATGATGCTCTTAGGTTGGTTTAGTTTTAGCTTGTCCTGTGAGGAGCAGGAAGTTGGACTCGATGATCCTTATAGGTCCCTTCGAACTTGAGATATGCTTTGATTAATCAGGTTCTAATCCTTTATCTGATTATTTAGTTGTATTTACCTTTCCAACTTTTTAAGATGCAAAAAAATCAAAGTTTGGTTATTTGCAGACTACAGAGTAACACAGAAGTAGTTATTACCTGCATGTCATAATGGTATGTTCAGAAATTATATTCTGATGTGAAATATAACCAAACACATTAAAATAGTTGTTAACTTCCTTCATTGTGACTATGGAATATATTAATTTACACACTACTTAAGAATGTTAGTGTACACTAGGTGTATAGAGCACTAACTGTACTCAAGTTACAATTTCATTAATTATTATCATGCTCATTGGATTCCTAGCATCATCTTGGGTTGCACAGCCACAAGTATATGCCATTCACTTTTACAAAAGCAATTCTTCTGCTCTTATAAAAACACCTAACACAAGGAGTAATGGGAGATCAAGTATACAAGCAAACTGACAGCAATTGAAGAAGAAATGAAAGGTATTCATCCTCCCTGAAGAAAGGTACTGGTCACTTGGCATCTCCCAGTTCTAAAAGAAAGGCTTTGGTGAAGAAATAGATAGTTTGCAAAGATCTAACTTATCAGAGTAAACAAAAAATGAAGCAAGTTCTCCAAAATGAACTTAGATCAAAAGGAGACAGGAAATTAAAAACAGTAACACGTTATTTAAAACATAAGGGTGGACATTTTTAAATAGGAATGAACTGTTGGAATATAAATACAAGGACATTGTCATTCAGATTTGGACACTACTGAGAAGAAAAGGACTTTTAAACTATGTATTCCATAATTGTGACTGTAAAACATTTTTCAAAGAGAAGCAGGATATCAGATGCTAAAATACTGCATGTAAACATATTTCCTTATGTACTTACAACAATAACATTACAGAGGGCCTAATCTCATCACGATCTGAATTTAAACTTGATTCTAACTTCTCTAGTCTGATCTAGGATGTCAGCAAGATTGATTTCATTTTAGTTCTTCGCATCCATTTTGAATATACATGCATTTTTCTTGACTTTAACATGAACGAATGACAAAGCACCTGCAAAAATTATTTCCATTAATTAAGTTTACTATCAGAGTGGAAACAAAAGGAATCTGTACAATGAATTTCAATATTTAAAAATACTAATAATATTTATAAATAAAAAGCATCTCACAATAAAGAATTACAACATATGTGAATAAAATGTGGTTTATAAAGTAGCAGACAGGGAAAAATATTTAACTTCAAGGCCATATTTCTGACACATGTACTCTGTTGAATTTCACATGGTTCTCTTTAGCTATTTCACAAGCACGATAATCAGCTTATTGGATGTTCTGTTTTTCAGGTGCAATCTGTATGAGTAAAAGCTTGATTAAAGATCCATGCTTGCAACATGAAGAAATGTTTTAACAGCCTTAAAAGGAATGGTTAAACCAGAGCCAGATACAACCCTGCAGTACTTACAGTCACTTGTCACTCTATTATGGCAAGATTCAGACATGTCTACCCATCAGTTGGAAAAATGGCATCACAAAATATCAGGTTTTAGGGATAACAAACCCCTTATAACCGAGCCTATTATTGACAATTATCTACTCATTTCTTTAAAGATTCTGGGGCAAGTGCCACACTACATTATTTAGTGCAAATTCCCAGACCCAAACCCATGTATTCGTAGTTTTTCCTCACCTTCCATTTTCTATTTCAAAATTATAAGCTGAGCTTCAGGAATTTCTATGTTGAAATTACCATAAAACCAAAAAACTAATAATATGGAAGATAAATGCATTTCAAAATAGTACAAATCACTTCAGGGAAGAATTGTGTATAGAATTTTTTTCCCTATTAAAATAAGTATTTGAATATATCCACCATTAAGCTGTTTTGTGTATGCCACATTCTACTTGGACCTAAAATTCCATCTCAGAATCCATCATAAAACATATGCAGTGTATTGTCTATTCTTATTTTTCATATGCCACAAAAATAAAATTAAATTGTCCATCCACTGAAAAAATGCTAGAGTAGGTTTCTTCGGAGATAATTGTCTACTGAACCAACCTGAAATAACACATCAGTCTATTGTACCTGTTCTAGTGGAGTTTACATGCTAACTTTCCACCTTCTTTACCTTTATCCATCTTCTTCAGTGTACAATTTATTAATGTGATTATATAGAGATATTCCTTAGTGTTTTGATGGAAACATCTTTGTGTACTGTACTTTCTCCCACAGTACACTTTTTCTCTTGGTTGAGTGTTATTTTTCTTGGTTGAATACTTACTGTGAAGTAGGGTGCTTGCTTCAAACAAATAATATTAACACAAACATGCAATTCATGTGTTGAATTAAAAAAAGAACATTCATAGACAGACAAAGGATAAAACTGCCTCTTCTAATGTTCAGAAGAACATGAGTTTAGGAGAACATGAGTACCAAGGCAATTTTTTTTGGTGTAAAATTCAGGATGATAGTGTTTAAATAGTCTATGTGAAAGCATGGTTGCTCTGTAAGTTGTGAAACTGCCCCTTACAATCATAATGATGAAATGCCATTGATATTCTATGAGAACAGCTTGCTTTCTGAAAAGAATTATGTCTTTCATAATTCATAGCTGGGAGAATTTGACTGAGTCTGCCCAAAAGCAGGTATCTGAGAAAACATAAGATACAAGATACAGTTCTCTGTGTTCTGCACACTGTGGCAGGCTTGTGGCTTTTGATGTTTCTATTTAGATGTATTATTCTTTTCCTTTATAAATCACTCCTGCCAATAGGCACACTACATAAAATAGGATTGAAGTGAATATTTACAGGCATTTAAGGGGATCTTCAACTTGTTCTCACCAGAATTCTAATCACTAGACACTAATAAAACTCAGGATATAATTCTTGCTAGGATTTTAAAAGAAGAATCATAATAAATGCAAGCAAAACACACCATTTTCAGCAGCATTTAAATTTTCAATAAATGGGTCTTGTCAACTTTTAGTTGTCCATATGCAAGCCTAAAAAAAGCCAGAAAACCCTGGCTTGATTGAGGATAGAGGAAACAGAGAACCATTAAATATTTTCCATTAATTGATAATACAGAAGTAATTTGATAGAACAATATTGGCCATATTTTAAATAAATACTTTCTTTACAATACAAAAGTATTTCTTCAGAGGAAAAAAGTATGGTCATACTTTAGCGGTCTAAAGAACATCTCAGGAATGCCAAAGTTCTCCAAAATTCAGATATATTTTGCATTTGAAGTTTTACAGTATATTTTATAAGTAGTTCTGTTACATTTTTAATTGTATTTCTAAAATTACTGTACTTAAAATACATTACTGTAATACATCACTCAATAAAAATAGCATTATCTCTTAGAGAAAGGAAACCTGTACTCAACTGAGAACATTAAATAATTTTTTAAGCAAAATGTATCTTATCTAAATGTAATGTAAACTATTTTTTGTCCTCATCCTTCATACCCAAAATATATTTGAAAAACTAGTTACTGGTATTCACTCATTCACCATTCTGTAACAAATTCTGGAGCGAATTTTGAAAATTCATTCTCCTAGTCTATTAGTTGCTGTATCCTGTTTGATTTCCTCCTTGAAAGCTTGAAAATAGTCCTTTATTTTACTTTACTTCCTGTCGCTTTCAAAAGTTAACACCATCATTTTTAGGTACTAATGTCAGGTTGTAGCAGCCTGTCAGAGACTCTATTTGTTAACAAACCTGAAATCAGAATTTACACTTCACTTAGGAACTGAAACTCAAAAAAAAAAAAAAAAAAAAAAAAAAAAAAGAAGAAAAAAGAAAAAGGAGATATTGAGAGCCCTACATTGATTTTGGGACTCATAGGAGGGTTTGGTGGTCCTCGTTCTTTCTTACAGGTCCTGGTACACCCCTTGAAATTCGGAGCCCTGGGCTTGATGCTGTGCCGAGAAAATTACTAAGGATGATCCCTAAAATTTCTCAGATATTACACATCATCATAACAGAAGATCAAGGATCTTTTTTTTTTTTTTTTGGGGGGGGGGGGGGGGGAAGAAAAGTTTACTCCCATAGAGAATTAAACCACGTACAATTTAGGGAAAGGAAGGAAAGAACTCAGGCAAGGAAACCTTCAATACATTGAAGTGCTAAGACTTGGACAAACGGTCCAAGCCAGAGCTGACCTGTAGATGAATCCTGTGTATTTTATAACTGAAAACCATTGTGCTAGTAGGTATTGTACTAAGTTATAACAACTCACTTATGTTGATGTGAAAAGTGCTAAAGCATTGAAATACTGAAGCCTGAACAACAGGCCCCAAGCCGAAGCTGCTAACTTAGTCTGTAATCTTTAACAAAGTATGTAAACTCACCTAGTGAAAGATGTGGCCTAGAATATAATCAGTAGTGGGGATGAAATGCTGAGAGAATGTATCCACCTTCCCTTGTTCAGCCTTGTTCAAGGCTGAGAACCCATGTATTTGGTCTTGTTAGAAACTCCCTTGGTTTCCCCCCCTGAGCCCTGGCCAGGCTTTGGGTGGAATCCAACAGGAGAATGAAACCAGAAATATTATGCTCAAAACAAAGGTGCCAGCTATTCTGGCTTGCCAGTCTCTGGTATATAAGGCTGGACCCGCTCACAGCGACTTTGGCAGCCTCACCTATGTTGGGACAGGCTCTGCAAATCCTCCCTGTAACAGGGGCTGCCCAGCGACTGCGGATCTGGATGATGGTAACGTATGCAAGTGGTGATGTATCTTTCTTAATCACTATTCTTCCTCTTACGTAGTAAGATTTGATGCAATACCACAGGGTAATTTTCCTATTTGTTGCTTTAGGTGCATTATTCTGCCTTTTATTACTGCATGTTTTCTGTATTACTCTGTTACATTATTAGTTTATCACCAGTAAAATACACCTACTCTTTTCACTCAGGTGTGTGAGTTTAATTGGTATCCTTAATCACCAAGACACAAATAAAAAGCATAAATTGGTAAACATTGAAGTGTCTTAATCTATGTATTAGCAAACATGCATTATAATTTTCCTATACACTTTGGTTGATCTGCAAAGTGGAGCTCTGTATAAACATCTTATTTTAGGGATTCAACTTCCTTTCAGAAGGATTAAGTCACTAGCGACATTAATTCCTGGCTATCCACTACTTCCTGCAGCTGCTGTGACCTGAAAGAGACAAGCAGTGCTGAAATTCATTGAGTTTGATTGTCCCTTGTGTGGCTGAGGGATGAAAACTTTTCAGGATCTCTGACTGTCGTAAGTCAAATGCTGTCTCTTGGTTTGCTGCAAGCACTTTTCACTTGCAGCTACCCTGACTCAGCCTCCCTAAAGTGCCATGTCTGTCCACATTCAACCCAGTTTGACCAACCAATATTACACACAGACTTGCAAATGGAAATCTGGTGCATCAATCTCTCCTCTTTATCCCAGACATCAACAGTTATGTCTAGGACTAATATGCTTGGTCCAGCAATCTCTCCCAGCCAGCAGCTGTCCCCTAACTTGTCTTTTGGTCCAGCCAAAGGATTGCACAGACTGTGGGTAGGCTTTGCACTGTCCTCTGGAATCTACCATCCCCCGACTTTCTGTTAGGCGTTTAGGCATTACTGGTCATGTAATTCCTCACTGAGAATAAAAATGACCCTTTCTTATTCTCATATTTCATTATTTCTCTGCATGTAACTGCACTGGTTAGACATTCACCAGAACGTTCTTTAGCACAGGAAGACCAAGGCCAACCATCTAATTTGTGTTACATGTTAAGATGACATTTACCTTTCCCTAGTTCAGAAAAGACTCCTTACTTAAAAACTGACCCTTAAATGAAGTTGTTACACCCTTTTATTGCACCTTCATAAGAAAAATAAAAGGAAAGTTTTTGCTGTCACTTTTCCTGAGTGAAAGATCACAAGGGGTTAGTCTATCAAAAAGTTTATGATTTGACCTACCTACACTGCTCCTTCTTGTCTATGATCCCTTATCTGCTTCACCTGCTTAGTTTCTAACCTTTTGGTCTGTTTTTATATTTATGTTGAACCATACACAGTAAATCCTCAACTCGAGGCACCTTTATCTTTCTTGTTAGAAACCTTTTGTAGGCAAAGAATAAAAACGAATACAAGTGGTTGAGAAGGAATCAAACCAGGTATCTACAAAACAGAGCACTTAATTGTACCAGGTTGTTGACACGAATCTATTACAATCTGCAAACCAGACTGATGACATACATCTATTACAAACTGGAGAAAGCCATATCCTCAGACAGAATTTAAAATTTACTCCTGCCAGATAAATGGTTCCTTCAACCTTTTAGTCTGACAGCCACTAGATTCCCGCTCAGTCATCCTTGAGCAATAACTACTGAATTCTAGATAATTAATGCAGTCCACAGATCTAGCTTTGTAACAGGTTATTTAAAAAAAAAAAAAAATCAATTCAGAATTAGTTTCTCTTAGAGAACTAAGTAAATTGAAACCTGCAGAAAGCATATTCAAGAGACATCTGTCTTCTCAACACATCATCAAAGAAATCCTCCTTCCTTCAGAAGAATATTTAATAAAATATTCCCTTCCAAAACAATCACAAATTAAAGTTAACATTTCCCAAGTTCATCCTCCTTTTTTTTTTTTCCTCGTTACTATCCCAGTTCTCCAAAACCAAATAATTTTTTATTAATCATAGCAGAAGAAAGCTGTCCTTTTGTGCATACCCACTCCAATGAAGTCCTTAATTACATAATCAGAAAGTATTTTTCCCAAAGGAGCCTGCTTCATCCAGCATACCAGATGGAGTACACTCAAGGAGTGAACTAGGGATGTATAGTGATTAAAGATCTCCGTGTAATAACAAGGTTAAAAGGAAAAAGAAAAGGAAACAAAATTGAACAATAGAGAGACAGATTCTACTCCAGGCTCTGCCACTGAGTTACCAGGTGATGTTAAACAAATATTTTAACTCAAAATTTGTCCATTTTCTCATTTGCTATGTATTTCTCATTTTCTGATTGATCAAATTAAGATTCCAGCTCTGATCTGTTAAAGTTCTTACAACATGACAATGACTAAAACACCATATACTTTGAACATGTTAAATGCTTCAACACCCTGAAAAATAATTTCTAGCTGTTTTAACTGTGGCGAACTTACTAAAATTAGTAAGATTTTTGTCTCTCACAGTGTCAGTACCCTACCTGTAAAATGGGAATAAGAACCTCTGATGTCTCTGTGAAAATAGATTTGGTTTTATTTGAAGGTCTAAGTCACTATCAGTATGGGTGTCTTGGAAGAAAGCTAAAAAGAAATTCATTGTTTATGTAGAAAAAATTAGAATTTAGGAATAAAGCCAAAATCATGCAGATGTGTGAGGAAAACAGTACATTGAAAATTTGTTTATTGAATCTCTTCACCCTGTTGTAAGCAAGGAAAGTGGGGAAAAAAAAAAAAAAAAAGTTTATACAGTAATAATTATAATATTGCTATATTTATACTTGAGTATTAAATTAAGGTTGCATAGAAAACCTGTAGGATACATTCCAACATATGAACACTTGATCTTCTATTGTAACCACCTATTTTTAACTTCTTTGTATGCAGTGTGGACACACACATACACAAAACATGAAAGAAGCTAACAAGAGGCAGAGAACTTTTATTTTAAATGTTGTCTATATAAATCCTGACAATCAGTTTTCAACGAAGAGATCAACAGTCTTATTGAAAAAGTTTTAACATTAAAAAAAATGAGATGTGTAAAACCAGATCATTGTTACTTTAAGAAAATACAAAACAGCAAAAAAGGTAAAACCAAACTTCTGATCATGAAGGCAGTGAAAAAAAAACCCTTATTGTTAGTAAAATTAAAGATTACTTGGAACAGATGTTATCAAAAGCATCAAAATACTTATGTCTTAGACTCCTATTAAACAAAAATCTTCAAGTAAATGTAATTATTTTTGAAGATACCAATGGATTTGATTGCCTAATGAAACCTGATTACATTTTTACTTTAATACAAAACAAAGAATAATGTTTAACACATCACGTCATTAAATTTTCAGCATTGCATACTGCCATACCCTTCTTGGTACACGGAAGCATCTAGCCTGCTGAACATCTGTTGTTGAACACATGTGATGAAAGTGGTTTGCAAGTTCTTCATATGTTGCAAGTGATCATTTAAATACATCTACTTCAGAGTGAGCCAAAACTCTGTGGTCTGTCAAATTTTGCTTAGTAACACATAATTTATTGACATGATGTATTGGGTCTGGCTGAACTGGAATCGGTTTTCCCCTACAGCAGCCCTCACGGTGCTGTGGTTTATGCTGGGAGCTGGCAGGGTGTCGATAGCACCCTGGTGTTGTGGCTGCTGCTGAGCAGTGCTCACACAGCACCAAGGCTCTTTCTGATATTTCCCCCAGTGGGACGGGGTGGGCAAGATCTTGGGAGGGGACACAGCCAGGACAGCTGACCCAAACTGACCAAAGGGATATTCCATACCATGTGACGTCTGCTCAGTATAAAGCTGGGAGAAAGGAGGAAGGGGGTGGGGTCACCCTTGGTCCTCCGAGGCAACCACTACGCGTATTGGAGCCCTGCTTCCTGAGAAGGCCCGACATGGCCTCTTCATGGGAAGTAGAGAATAAATCTGTTTGCTTTTGCTTCCGCGCACGGACTTTCGCTTTGCTTTGCTTATATTAAAACTGCTTTTGTTTCACCAACAAGGGTTCGTTTATCTTCTTTCCCCTCTTTACCCTGTTGAGAAAACAAAGGGAAGGGGGGGGGGAAGTGATAGAGCGACTTGGTGGATACCTGGCATTTAGCCAGAGTCAAACCATCACACATGAATAGAGTACTGTGTCTGCTTGTATATTTCCACAGGAATGGCTTTCCTATAGCCTGGTAGTTACCTGATTTTTCCAAACTGGAATTCCATTACTATAATTTACAATGCTTCAAAATCTTTGCTAAGCAGAGACATTAGACATAAGTCACATCCAGTTGACCTCTGTAGGAATTAAGCATAAGATTAAGTGATCTGATAAGTTTATTTGTTTTAAATAAGCATCAATATTAATATGTAGTAAGAATATTGCAAGACAGATTTGTGAATAGTGAAGTTATTCTGGAATTAAACATGTGCATTCCTTGTAAATTAACAGTTTCTCCTCTTAGTACACTGTGTTGAGAATATAGAAGAATCTATATTACAATTAGAGCTCCTTAAAAGGGAATTAAGTACCTTGTAATTAGGTATAAAACCATCATGCCTAGATTGTTCCTTTACATCAAATTTAGATTTGAAATGAAAATGTTATCTGCTTCCTGTTTGAGCTTACATCTATGTAAAATGAACTTGGTTGCCCAGATGCTTTCACTATAGAAAAAATCTGTTACACATATAAGACAATGACTTTACATGACTGTCCTGTTTGCACATGCCTGAGTGACTAGGTCAGCCTGCCACATTATCCCTAAGGGTTTATTTAAGCTACAGAGTTTCACCTATATGCACATAACATTCCCACAAGACAATATCTCCACTCATGTATACATTAATAAATCACAGAGACACCACTAGATCAAGATTTAAGACACAAAGAAGTCATGATCTAAGGCAAAACTTGCAATACTTGGTCTAAGTTTGGCAAGCCTGTTCTGGGCATCTTCTCACTACCAACTCATCAGCATCTCTCTCACCTGTCATGTAGGGTTTTTTTAAGCTCTGTCTGGTGTTTACCTTCAATGTCCACAGAAATTTGATTGAATGAGTATGGTACACCAACCTATGATGTACATGGTGGAGGTAGACAAGACCAAGTAGAACTTCAAGAGATATCTAATAAAGCATGAAAGGCAGTTTACTGAATCTCCAACAACTTGGTCAGATAGAAAGAGTAAGTTGTTGTCCATGTAGTTTTGAGTCGTTGGCAGCTTTTGAGTATACGTCCACCATGGTTAAAAAATTACAGGTATACAGACTGATTCCCTCAACTTCTGTACCCATAAATTTCTGGATGCAGGAGGTTACATTCCTGAGCGGGTTGTTGGAGCTGGTGCTATGTTTAATTCAGTAACTTGCATTATCTGGGCTTCTGTTGACATCCAGCAGCAAGAAACACTAACCTTCAAGGGATAAGCAGTACAGCAGTTAGGTACTGCCCAGTTAACATAATTATAATCAAGGTCTGTGACACCACCTGAAATACTTAAAGTAAGTGCCACAGAATTCAGGACACGTATCAGCTCCAACACTGCCAGCCCATAGATAAGAAATATCGTGACTAACATGGGGATCCTGCTGTCAAAATCTAAGGAACAGGGTGAAATGATAGCTGTGTCTTAGTAGAAGTGATTCATGCATACTTGTGGAATGCCTGGGAAACAACGGACATGTTATGAGTGATCCAGACTGAGTGGCATCACTGTAATCAGGCTGTAGCTGTTGGGAAGAACACCGGCAAGGCCAAGAGGATGAGAAACTGTGTGAGTAGCAAAGAAATAAGGATGCCGGACTGTGGGAAATAAAATGTTTGCCTAACAGAAGAATTACGTGTGAACACCATAACGGGACCAACCATAGAGGGCGTGAAGGCTTGTGGACAGTAGTATAGAACCAATCATTGTTTGCTTTCATGTGATTGCTCTTCGATAGTATGTGGGATGCTTTGTACTTGATAAGGTACCTTCGACAGTTTAAGGTGTGCTGTATTACAGAGTCGAGCTGCCATACACTTTCTTTTGCTTGCCCAGGGGCATGGATGTAAAGATTTTGATGGGATGTGTTGTTTTAATCTATCCGACCACAGTCAATTAATGCAAAACCAATTACAATGGATGAAGCAACGTTTACAAAAAACACAAGTGGTTGTCAATCCTTGAGACAAATGGTTACAATCTGGTTTTGGTCTGTCCCTATGGCTACAAGGTCTGTTACAAGAAGGATTGCGGTGATTAGGAATAGTACTATTGATTGTAGTAATTATTAAAATAGCATATAGTTGTATAATGACAAATATTAGTAAATTTATGCTTGTGCAGCCTGCATAAAAAGAAAAAGGGGGAATTGTTGGAGAACGGCTTGCAGAGAGCAAGGCCATGGGTCCCTGCAGAAGCTGACTGCAGCCATCTGAGGTAAACAAAGGAAAAAACCCAGGGTACAGTTATGCCAAACAACAGACTGTTATGTTAACAAAGAGAGAAACTGAGGTACACAATGGCCTTGATGGTAAAAACAACCTTGGGAAAGGAGGCAGGCCAGAAGAGGGAAGATGTTGTGACATGTCTGAGATGCCACAGAGGGCTGGGACATTATAATGTAGCTTTTTACATGTATCCAATAGATTTGTGAGTAGTATGCATGATTATTGTAGAGTGCTTATATAAGGGGTGATTTCTTTCAATAAAGTTGAAGCTTGCTCTATCATTCACATTGAATCGGCTGCTTGCTTCCTCCGCCCGCTGCACATACTTACATTTTCTATTGCCTCTAAACAACACTGAAGTGTATCCGTATCAGAACTCCAGTAACTGTCTCTTGTGGTAAGCTAGCACCCGTTTCAAACACGGGGCAACTACATTGTCAGGAGTACTGCCTTATCTCTGTTGCTCTGATGTCTAACATTGTTCTGTGCAATCACCAAAGCTATTTGAAATAGAAGGTCACAGAATCACAGAATCATCTAGGTTGGAAAAGACCTCGAAGATCATCTAGTCCAACCATTAACCTAACATTTCAGTTAGGTTAAGTCAGCAGCATGGGGACTATATACAACATATAAGGTGATGAACTTTTAAGGAGCCGAGCTATCAACATTATGACCACCGGTAAGACAATTATAATGGATGCTTATAAAAAATTCATCATGATATACTGATCAGATTTGTTGTAATCTCAACCCTTTGAGCCCCACATTGAGCGCAAAAAGGACTGTGGTGGTTTGAACTCGGCCAACAGCCAAATACAGCCAGTCACTCACTCCCCCCTCTCCACCTGGGAAACAGGGGATGGACAAAAAATGGCTAGTAGGTTGAGAGAAAAAACAGTTTTGTGATGGTAATAAAAGAAAACAGTAACAGCAATAGGAGGTAGAAATGGGTAATGCACAATGCGATTGCTCACCAGCCATTGACTGATACCCAGCCCGGTCCCAGCCAGCAACCCCAAAAGAATGAAGATCCCACTATTGCATAACCTGGAAGTGAGAGAGAACCCACCTCCTTTATATATTGAGCATAATGTCCCATGATATGAAATATTCCACTGACAAATCCTGGTCCAACACTCTGGCTGTGCTCCCTCCCACCTCTAGAAAAGTTATCTCTATCCTGGTTAATTCATTAATTAATTAATCTATCTGTTATCCAGAACAGTTAGGCAAGAGCTAAGCATGTTTTCTGCATGTTTACTTTCTGGTGTTGAATGGTTCTGATGCTGCTACAAAATCTCAGGCCCTGAATCGATAAAAACTATTTAGAGCACTAAAATTGAAAATAAGGAACTTCTTATATTTATGTGTGTGGGGAAGAACGAAAAAGGTTTTTATTTCTTATGTTTGTAAAATTCAGAAAATTAATTGAATGCAAATCACTGAAGTTACACATAAACTTCCAATCACTGAGCTAACAGCTAAGATTTCAGAACATCCCCTTCCATCTCATATGGGGGAGAACTGTGCCTAAGGGGAAACACCAAGCATTATTTTGACAGCTGTGAATATTAGCAGAAAATCTCAAACATGCATGTAGCACTCAGGTAAGTTGCATAAGTGATCAAGGCCAAGTGTTGCTTCAGCAGGAAAAAGCAAGTATATCTACTGCTGTCTGAGAACTAAAGACGACATAGAAACATAGAATCATAGGATCACTGAGGTTGGAAAAGACCCTTGGGATCATCGAGTCCAACCATCAGCCCTACTCCACAAAAGTTCTCCCCTACAACATATCCCCCAGTATCTCATCCAAATGACCCTTAAACACATCCAGGGATGGTGACTCCACCCCCAACCGGGCAGCCTTTTCCACTGTCTAACCACTCTCTCTGTGAAAATTTTTTTCCTAATATCCAGTCTGTACCTTCCCTGTTGGAGTTTAAAGCCATTCCCCCTTATTCTGTCGCTAATCCCCTGTGAGAAGAGACCAGCAGCAACCTCTCTACAATGTCCTTTCAGGTAGCTGTAGAGAGTGATGAGGTCTCCCCTCAGCCCAGTTCCTTTAGTCGCTCCTCATAGGATTTATTCTCCAGGCCCTTCACCAGCTTCATTGCCCTCCTCTGCACTCACTCCAGCACCTCGATATCTCTCTCGTATTGAGGTGCCCAAGACTGGATACAATACTCCAGGTGTGGCCTCACCAGTGCAGAGTACACGGGGACTATCACCTCCCTACTTCTGCTGGTCACACTATTTCTAATACAAGCCAGGATGCGGTTGGTCCTCTTGGCCACCTGGGCACACTGCTGGCTTGTCATTTAGAACCCCCAGATCCTTCTCTTCCAGACAGCTCCAGCCACACCTCCCCAAGCCTGTAGCCATGCAGGGGGTTGTTGTGGCCCAAGTGCAGGACCTGGCATTTGGCCTTGTTGAAGCTCATCCCGTTGACGTTGGGCCACCAATCCAATCTATCCAAGTCTCTCCGTAGTGCCTCCCTACGTTCATGCAGATTGATACTCGTGCTTAACTTGGTGTCATCTGCAAATTTACTGATGACACACTCTATGTCCTTATCAAGATCATCAATAAAGATGTTGAACAGAAATTGTCCCAACACTGAGCCCTGAGGAACACCACTTGCCACCAGCTGGATTTAGCTCCATTGACCAGTGCTCTCTGGGACTGTCCATCCGGCTAGTGCTTGACCCAGCAGATTGTTTGCTCATCCAGGCCATGAGCAGCCAGTTTTTCTATAAAGATCCTACAGGGAACTGTGTCGAATGCTCTCTGAAAATCCAGGTAGATAATATCCACAGCTTTTCCCTCATCCAATAGGTGGGTCTTTTTGTCATAGAAGGACATCAGGTTTGTCAGGCAGGACCTGCCTTTCATAAACCCATGCTGACTAGGCCTGATCCGTTAGTTGGCAATTATATGACTTGTAATGGCACTCGAGATGACCTGCTCCATGGCCTTCCCTGGCACCAAAGTCAGACTGACAGGTCTATAGTTTCCTGGATCGTCCTTTCTGCCTCTCTTGTAGATGGGTGTCACGTTTGCCACCCTCCAGTCCAGTGGGACCTCCCCAGTTAGCCATGACTTCAGGTAAATCATGGACAGCGGTGAAAGAAAGAGCTTCACTCAACAGTCAGAATTAACTGTTAAGCAGGTATTCTTTTACGCAGTGCTGGGCAGCACTGGGGATCTCTCCACCATAAGTGCCACACTTAGTAACAAAAGCCTCTGACTAATATACACAAAAAGCATACATATGCATTAAATTTCTTAGAAAAGGCAGTCTTATGCTAATGGATTCTTAGAATTCATTTACATAGTCTGAACATGTGTAGTAAAAATAGAATGAGGGTCTTCTCCCTTCCTTAGATGCCCCCATAGCCTTTCTCACAGTGCCCATTAGTGAACTTTAGGTTTCTAGTGTCCATATATGGTCATAGATTTACCTCATCTGTCCTTCAGCTCCTGTTTGTTCCAGCTTTCTGCACTTATCTTGATACTGGTATCTTCTTAGGCCTTCGTTTTCTTTAGGTTCCTGCTATTAGGGATGTATTCAGAGAGTTTTTCAGACTGTCCAAGGCCTGTCTTATCTTTACTAGGCAAGGTGTTAAAGGTTTTAAAACTTCTTATAAGTGGGTAACTGGGTAATGACTACAGAGGGTAGTTAGGAAAAAGTATAAATTAAATTATAAACATTACAGTAAAATACAGGAAATATACAGGAAAAAATAACCTAGTAAAACATAAGTGATATCTAACATTAAAACTAGATGTCTTATTATACAGGTCCCTGTACATTAGCAATTTCAAGTATACTTGTAGCAGCTTCCCTTCAGTGGCTTGGCGAGCACAGCTGCCGACTCCTTAAGCACCCTTGGGTGTAACCCATCCAGTCCCACAGACTTGTGTACATCCAAGTGGTGTAGCAGGTCTCTGACCACTTCTTCTTTAATTGTGATGATCTCATTCTGCTTCCCCTCCCCATCTCCCAGCTCATGAGGCTGGGTGTCCAGGGAACACCCAGTTTCACTGCTAATGACTGAGGCAAAGTAGGTGTTGAGCACCTCAGCCTTTTCCTCATCCTTAGTTACCATGTTTCCCTCTGCATCCACTAAAGGAGAGAGGTTTTCCCTAATCCTCCTTTTGCTGGTAACGAATTCATAGAAACATTTTTCGTTATTTGTGGAATGACTGGAAAACAATGGATATATTATGAGCGATCCAGACCGAGAGGCTGTAGCTGTGGTGAAGAACACCTGCAAGGCCAAAGGGGCTGAGAAACTGTGTGCGTACCAAAAAGATAAGGAAGCTGGACTCTGGAAAACAAGATGTTTGCCTAGCAGGAGAGCGGCTCATGGATATTAACAACCCTCCCACCCCAGTCATAGAGGGCAAAAGGGCTCATGGACAAGTAGCTTTAGTCTATTAGCAATCAAGTAGCTGTGTGTGTACTTTATGGTAGTCTATAAATTGCTGTGTATCCTTCAATAAAATGTCATTAACTTGATCACATTGGTCATATAAGTTATGTCCGGAACTTCCATGCCAGAAAGTGGCGCCCAAACAGGGACCCTCTCATCGGTGCTCAACCGAGCAAGAAAAGAAGGCTCAGAGGGGGCGGAAGCCAGCCGGAGTGGGCGCTGCTCCGGTGCCCAGGAAGACACGTGTGCGCAGGTTGGATAACTCGCCTTGATCAGGTGAGCTGCTGAGGAGGAGATGGGGTCCACACCGAGCAAAGAAGAAGTGGCAGTGGTTATACTCCTTCAACATATAGTCTCTGTGAGAGGATTATCTCATGAGGGGAACCTGAGGAAGTTGCTTCCATGGGCTGGACACCACTGGCTAATCCCCACAGTGAGTGCAGCCTTTGAAGTAGTTACTTGGGAAAAAAATAGGCGCAGCACTGTGGGACGATATTAGTTCAGGTTCCAAAGACAGTGGGAAACTCTCCACCGTGTGGAGATTGATCCTAGAGACTCTGAAAGAGATGAAAGCAGAACGGCAGACCATCGCCTCTGCTTTCGCTGCCTTGTCAGCAGAGGCAGAAGGCAGTGGCACTAAGGATTCCGCTACTGCTGTGGCATTTGCGGGATCCCTGTTCCCCAAGACAGCTCCTAAAGAGAGGGGTGGGGACGCCTCATGCGCAGTGCCCAGAGACGCTTCACATGCAGCACCTGTGCGGCAGGAAATTCAAGAGCAAAAATCAACAATTCGCCGCTGCCACTTGATTCTCCCCTTTCAAGCTCATGGGAAAAATCCCTGGAGCGCCGTAGCCCACTCCCGCTGCCTTTCACCCAAGCCCCCCTGCACTGCCACTACTGTCTCGGGAGAGGAAGGCACCCGCCGCCCCCTGCCCCCATCCTCACCTCCATCACCCTGAGCAGGGCATGAACAATATCGTTACGGCTTACAAGATCAGCAGTTTTGAGAACTAACGAGAAAACTAGTAGAACAACTTAACATGCAAGTAAAGGAATTGGCTCGGCCTATTCCTACGGCACCACTGCCACCCCCTCTTGCTATTAACCCCTTTTTTTCACAACAGTGCGGGGCGGGTGGTCAGGGGAGAACAGTGGCAATCAGGCCGCTGCCATCATCGGCTCAGATGGGAGGGGGGGCACTGGGAGGCACAGGGGTTAATGGTAATCCAGCATGTCGATGGCGGGGAGTTATTCAGGATGCAATAATTGAGGGGCATTTAACCAGCTTGAACCAATGTTTCCAGTAATAGTAACCCCACAAGGCAATAAATGGGAGACCTTAGATTGGAAAATGATTAAGGAGGTATGAGACCAACTGATTGATGGAAAATCACCTGGTAAAGGTGATCAACTTATATTCTCTAAGAGAGGGATAATTTATAACAAAACTTCTGTGCAAAGGTTCCTTAAATGGTGTAGAACCCCCGGCATCCTGTCAATGCCGTCACAGCCTCTGAACCAGAAAAATGGGCTGAAATAGGTGAATAGTTGTGGGATGCTCTTGCCAAGGGGGATCAGCATGCCAGTGAGCTGGCAACTGCTTGGAAGTTAGTTTCGCACACTCTTAAGGTGAGGAGTTGGCAGCAGCAGTCCGGGGCCTCCCCGAGCCCCGCCGTTGCGGAGTGACCACCTGCGGCTGAGCCTGGCACCGTGCTCTCGGCTCGCACCCACCTACGCACACACCACACCCCCCCCTCCCCCCCCCGCTCCGCCAAAAGCAGCATTTTTTTCACAGAGAAGGTGCTGACACTGTCATGCAGCAATGGCTTTATATATTCTTAATGGTGTTTTCATGTTTGTAGTATTTGTCATTTTATGCTGTGTCAGTAATAAGTGTAAGGGGCCCCATTGTGTGGTCGTGTGACTGTTGCGCATGTGTGAGACACAGCCCAACTGCAGCTGCGGAGTTCTCCAGCCGCCAGGGAAGCAGCTGGAGAGGAAGGAAGTGCAGGGCAGACTCTGTACCAGTGTGGGGGTAGTGTAGGATGAGTGAACATTCCTCAGTGCAGAGGGCCCTAGGGCCTGCCCGCTGGGTCATCAGTGCTGCTGTTTGTTCGGGCTCAGTGTTTTAAGTGTCACAGGTGAAATATCTCCTCTAGCAGGATGCAGTAATTCTGTGTTCATTGTTGTCTTGAATTTCGGTGCATACTCTGCGGGGACAGTGCATCTCTGTACCATCTGCCTGAAGGAAATATTGTCAAAAGATCATCTACAACTTTACAGGGGTTGTTCATTTTACCGGGTGTCATAGCTGCTGATTAAGAAGGGGGAATCAGAATTATGTCTTCGAACCTGTATTTTACTGTGGCTCCCCCTAATAGTATGGCAAGAAGCCACAGTGACCCAGGATTTGGATCAGCAGGTACTCCTCAAATATTCTGAGCTCAGACAGTGACAAAAGGTTGACCTCCTGGTAAAATGTGCCCTCACTAAAGCAGAAGAATCTGTTGAACTGACAGGCATTTTAGATACTGGTGCGGATGTGACTGTAATATCTGTGAGCAGATTGGCTGTTAGCTCTGGTACCTCAAATGCTTTTCAGGGTTGATGGTCATGCTGTAGCAATTTAAAGCAAGGATCTCATTCATGTAAGGGGCCCAGAAAACTGGGTAGCAAATATTCATCCATTTATATTGGAGACCCCTATTACATTTTGGGGTCATAACTGTATGGCTCAATGGGGAACTCAAATTGGATCAAATTTGTCTTAATCACCACTGCAGCACAACCCACCCCTAAACCCACCCTGAAACTAACCTGGAAAACAGAATCACCTGTGTGGGTGGGTCAGTGGCCCTTGCCAAGGGAAAAGTCATGCCACCTTAATGATTTAATTCAGGAACAATTAAGTGCAGGACACATCATACCTACCACCAGTCCTTAGAACTCTCCAATGTTTGTTATTTTAAAGAAAGTGGTAAACAGTGACTTTTACATGAGCTCTGACACATTAATGATGCCATGGAGGATAACAGTACTTTACAACCATGAATGCCCTCCCCAACAATGATTACCTGAAACTGGCACCTTATAATAATTGATCTAAAGGATTGCTTTTTTTAACATTCCCTTGCATCCAGATGGTGCACCTAAATTTGCCTTTTCTGTTCCCACTATTAGTGAACCTGCAAAACGGTACCACTGGGTTATTTTACCATAAGACATTAAAAAGTCCCACCAGGTCCCCCAGACTGTTATATATCATTATATGGATGACATCCTTACAGCAGCAGAAACACAGGAGATCATGGCAAAGGCTCTTGCTTTAACCAAAGACTCACAATCTCAAATGGAGTTGCAAATAAAACAAAAGGTACAGATATCATCAGGCAGCACCTGGGCTGGAGAATTTGTGAACAGACTATTATACTGCAACAGGTTAAACTTAAAACAGATGTTAAGACTTTATATGATTTATAGAAACTGTTAGGAGCCATAAACTGGATACAGCTATTGTTGGGCCTAACTAATTACGATCTGCATAGCTTGTTTGATATTTTATTAAGAGATCCTTCACTGACATCACCCAGAGTACTTAAGAGAAAGCCAAACAAGATCTCCACCGTATAGCTAACTCCATCTCAAACAGAAAAACATCATGAGTATACGCCACACCACAGGTATACCGCATTCCCCACATCACAGGTATACTGCATCCCCCCATGGGACAAGCCATCATGGAAAGAACGCACCAAACCTTCACAGAGCTTTTGCAAAAATAAAAAGGGAGGAGAGGTCTTGGCTCCAGGGCGGCCATATGCTCTGCTGTTTCAGTGGGAAGAAACACTTAGTGACCCTCTTTTTATTATTGCATGGACTTGTTTTTTATCACACCAACTGCACAAGATCACTACTTGTCCAGAAATGTTTGCCAAACTGATCATGAAAGGTTGGCAGCACCTACTATTACTTACTGGTCAGGAACCTGTGTGTATCATTGTTACAGTTACTATGCACATGCTACAGTGGCTAATACAGATGTCTTCAAGCAAGCACAGCTTTCACATGCATTTTTTCCACCAGAATGCCAGGGCAATACAAAAACAGTTTTCTTTATCAAGGCATGAGGCTAAAGACATCACTGCAACTTGCCCTGAGTGCCAGGACTCCCTCTCCTCAACAGCTAGTGGTGTCAGCCCTCAGGAACTCACGTCCTCAGAATTATGGCAACCTGATGTCACTCACTTCACTGCATTTGGAATGTTAAAATATGACACGTGTCTGTTGATGCCTTTTCTGGAGCAGTGTTTGCATCCTGCCATACAGTATTCTGGCTGGCATTCCCCACTTGCTGACCAGACAGGCCATTTTGGAGTGTATGCCTGGCACGCTAAAGTGTCTATTACAACAAAAAGGGGGAGATGCAGGGTATCAATCTACACCTCATGAAAGGCTAAATAAGGCATTATATGTCATGAACTTTATAAACATTCCCCCTGTCTCACAGGTGCTACCAATATTGTGTCACTTCTCCAAGTGTTAATAAAAAACCTAGAAAGTGGTAACTGGGAAGGACCATATCTTTTAATAACCTGGGGAAGAGGTTATGCTTGTGTCTCCACAGGTCACGTTCCCCGGTGGTTACTGGCAAGGTGTGTGCGACCATACCTGAGGCATGAGAGGCAGCCAGCACTCAGGATCCAGCTGTGGGTGCAATGGATGTCCCTGTGCCGACAGTTTGCAGTTCCTTCAACTGATCATTTAAGCAGGATGTCTGGGTAATGTTTGCTACTGCAACAGGACAACACACTATGGTTGCCAATTCTTTTAAGAGAAAATGCTAACAGTAATTGCAACTCCTTAATGAGATATATAAGCTTACTATTCACTAGTGAAAGATGTAGCTTACACAGGATGTAGTTATTAATGAGGATGAAATGCTGTAAGAATGAGTCCTGGTTCAGCTAGGATAGAGTTAAGTTTTCTCCCAAGCAGTGGGAGGGGATCTCCAGCTGGGTTATTCATACCATGCTGACATCAGGTCCAGCGTGGCAGCGCAGGAAGCTTTTCTTTGGTGGCTTTGGTCACGGGAAGCATGTGGCAGACTGTCTGTATCCATTATGGTATTTCTCTGTATATCTTTTGACTTGTTTACTGTTATTACTGTTTGTTGTTGTTATTATCGGTATTGTTCTTGTTCAGATTGTTCATTACATGTTGTATTAAATTTCTTCTTATTTTAACCCGGGGTTTGTGCCCTACTTGTGTCCAAGGGTGGGAGAGGGGCAACGGCAGTGTGCTCTCTGGTCCTGGCTGGGCTTAAAACTATCACAATATATAAGTAACCTTTTTGTTGGTTGGTTGGTTGGTTTGTTTGTTTGTTTGTTTGTTTGTTTTCAGGAAAATCTCAAGAATTACTTTCAGGAGACACAAGAGCTTTCAGAAGAAGTGTTTGAATTTCCAGGGTTTCTAACAAGTACCTATGCTTATCAAGCATAATAGCTCCTCAGGATGTATTAAGCTCAAAGCCTAGAAAGATTCTACAGAATTAAAACAACAGATTTTAGGATGTCAGGAAGACAGTCTTTACTGCTAGGGCCAACATGTGGAATTGCTAAAAAATTAAAATCTAAAGAAAGATTGCAATTACATTCAGTTTTAACACTGATGGTCCCCTTTATGTTTGGAAGCAACATGCTTTGCCTTCTGTCATTCACTGTTCTCTCACCTTCAGTCTGTGACGTGCTATATATTTCGATTACCCAACTAAGCCACTCTGAGAATCAGAGCTGTGTTTTTATTTTAATTTAACCTTTAAATATGGGCAGAAAAAGTTGGCTACAAGAGGATAGGAAGGAAAATTAAAACTTGCATTTATTGTAAATACAATGTATTTCCCAGCTGTGTGCGGCACAAATGCAACTGTAGGTGAAAATTACCTTGGGAGGCTGATGTGTTACTTCAGACCCCATCTGAGTTGTTAATAGGGCAAGGTTTCAGTACGGCACATTCATTGGTACAAATCTACAGCAGACATCACTGTAGAAACAACCTCAAAGACAAATAAGGTATTCTGATTCTGTTCAAACACCAAGAGGGAACTGAAGAATCAGGAGATAGAATTCCTCTTTCCCGGTAGCCCACACCACAGGAACTTTCAGGAAACACACCAAAACTGCTATAGCAAGTTTATGCCCTGATACTAGATATATACAGAATTAGCAATAAATTTACACAATAATTTTAATGAACTGGAATTTGAACATCTTATCTGTATTACCAAGAGTCCTGTGGAAATGGCAACATATCTTTTTAAAAAATTAGGGCTTTCAGGTCTTAAAGCTTGTTCTATTAATGGCACTAATGAAAAACTAAACGCAACTGCCGGATGCCAGTGACATTCGGGTGAATAATATTGCATACTTCATAGCAACAGCTGCTTCTGATGTCACTTTTTCATTTTAGAGTTACAGCAAATTTAGTATTTGACCTAGATTGTTTAAAGAGTAAAAAAAATAAACAAGGCTACCCAAAGGCTTATCTCTGCTTAACCACTGGTCTGAACACTGACACCATGTGGACTACACCAGCAGCATCCTAATGTTGGTGAACGACATCTGTTTACACAAGCTGAAGATGAATGTCACGATAAAATTGACTCAATAGCTGTAATCAGTAACCTTAACATCAAAAAGATGTTGCAGTACTGTGTTTTATAAGATTATGTTAATATCCTTAAAAAACTATAGTGCTAGGAGCACTGTAAACAGTTTTTATTTCTTTACTGAAGTTTACATAAAATGTATTAATCCAGTTTAAAAAATGTCTCAACACAAAAGGCACTAGTTTGGCTTTTTATTCATAAAGGATAAAGCATCTCCTCAACTAACAATTCTGAGGTGTCCACAGTGGTTATGTTTATCTACAATTTAATATCAGCGAAAAAAATTTGTTTATATTCCAGATTACTGTAGAAAATGTGTATATGACACTTATGGCATAAAAGATTTGTAACAAGCAAAACTACTCTGTTTTAAAAGTAATCTTCCTTCCAAATAGGTCTTTATTTTAGTGCGCTCTCTCTGTAGGCTTTACATTTAGAATCCTCTATATACAAAAAGGTACAAAAAATTGGTACAGTATTTATTGCAACAAATTAAGGATGCCATAATATACACAGATTAAATTAGTCTCCCCAACCTGCATACCCTCTTGCTTCTTACTCCTCCCTTGAAGCAGTCTTCTCCAGTTCTAAGATTAAGTTGTTTCACTGAAAGGCACGTACTTCTCTACAACAGAAGAAACAGATGCATTAATTTGAAATGCCATGTTTCAAAGAGAACTTTAGCCTACATTTTTTCAGATCAAACATTATAAAAAACCCCAGAGATGTAACATTTTATTATTAAATTTGCCTGTAAAAACTCAGTTACCATATTACTGTGAAGCAAAGTTCATAAACCTCCACACATGTAAACCTCCCAAATACAGAAATGGCTTGCTCACAAAAAACCTGGGTTTTTACCATGATGGATATATTTTTAAACTTCCAGGGCTCCTGAGTTCTTATTCAAACTTTGGCAACCGGAATGCTATCATAAATAGGATAAGTGCTTTTCCTTGTGCCTTGTAGTGCAGCAAGTAGTTTGCGTGTAAAGTGGTCTACTGAATGAAGATTGTAAACTATTAACATGAATATACCTTTGAAAAACAAGATGTGATATTAGCATACTATACTTCAGTTGATATGTAGGTAAAGTTGCATGGTGAGAAATCAAAGGTTAGAATTTCAGACTTCCAACAAGTAATAGTATGCTATTGAACAAAATGGAGAAAACATCCCATTCAGGTAAGCTGCCGCAAACTGAAGAGGCACAAAGAGTGACCACAATGGGAGTACACTTAAATTGCATCTATGTTACAACAGAGGGTACTGTGGACATTTTTTTCATATAGTTCTGAAAGAAAATAACAATAACTGCATCACCATACCGGTAACTTAATAACACTGCTATGTTGATTTTAGGGAAGAAGTCCATTTCTCTGCCTGGCCTTGGAAAGACTTACCAAAACAGGCCTATAAGGATTTCTAACATACATGTCTGACATGGTGTCATCACCTTAAAAAAAGCTAGATTGGTTTAGTCAAGAAAAATGAAAGCAGAGTGGATACTACTGAAGTATACTAACAAGTCATAAAGAATGAAAAAAGACTTTTTTTTTCCTATATAAAATGATACTTACATAGTTTGTTGTCCCTAATAAATGTATATGAACCTACCAGAACATGTAGATTAGAATTTCCTGTAATAGTTTAGTTTTTTAGTGCCTTCCATTATGAGTTATGAGGGCACAAAACTTATGAACTGAATAAGCTGATTGCTGACTGTAGTTAAGCAAAACTGCAACTGTAATTTACTTTAAAAATTACTAAACTCAAAAACCTTTAAAGGCTCTTCTTCTTTGTTCCCTAATTAGTTGCTCCAAGCCTGACTGCATATTTATGCCACCTTAAAAGAAAACAAACAACCATGCCTATGAATTACTGCAAATGTCAGGACAAAGTGTAATGACATCTCCTGAGAACATCTGAGTATCATTATCACCAAGTTGTCCTCAGAGACTCTTTTATTACTTACGCTTTTTGTACTCCCTTTCATCATTTCTGGTTAAGAAGTGACATGAAGACTGATAACTAAGCTTCACTGCAGATGCAAAAGACTTAGCTGAAACAAGGGGAAAGAAATTAATGGAAAAAAGTACAGTGTGGGTTGTTGGTTTTTTTTTAAGTACTCTACATTAGTTTTCAAACTTCTCTCCCAGCAATGCCATTGTTTTGCAAAGTTGGGACAGCATTTTATCAGACTGTTCCATAGAGATTTGTGCAGTGCATTCACATTGTTCAGCACTTTCCTCCTACACACAAGTACTGTTTCAAGATAAAAAGTGACTTAAAATTTTGAGAGCCTCTCCCCATAACGGAGAACACAGCAAGCTCTCAATATATATAAATGGAGTATATTCACATTATTTACTAAACATAACCGAAGTCCTTGTTTTCTCAAGCTCCTAATATCAAAATAATGACTATGCCTGATAGCGCTTACTTTTTGAGCTATCTTGAAACAACAGTAACATCTTTATTATCTACAGCTATTCTCTTCTGAAGGTACTACTTCTGATCTGTTTAGCCAGTTTTCCTCAGGAAGTTAACAGAAACATCTGTTGAAATTGTTTGGTAACATCACTCAGTTACTCAAATGCAATTACTCTTCTTGCAGTTTGACTGAGAGGTTGACATTATAATCTCTTCTGTGAGCAAACATCAAATTTTAGGTCTTTTTGCAGCCCCATAGGGCAGAAATAAAGGTATGTCTGTTAATGATTATTGTTACTGATTTGTATTAGTTAGAGTTAAATATGTTTGATTTTAATAGGAATCTAGAATTATAAGAAATATTTTAGTAGAAATTGTATATCTATTGCAGTTTGCACATTTAACCAGTGACCGACTGCTACTATGAAATCCTCTGTACAGCCCTGTACCAAGGCTGAAGGATTTGGTCAAAATCATCTAGTAGGAACATTTAGAACTTAGATAACCGGATTAAGATTCAAGATAATTTGGATACAGTGTTTACATACAGGAGTATTTTTATCACCTAGAAGAATGCATAAGATGTCAGAATTTAGAATTAATGGGAACTGGGAAGAGTCGAATGAAGCAACTCGTAGTTACCTGCCAAGAAACAGTGATCTTAAGCAAAAGGTAATTCCGTCAGGGAGAGATCGTGACTACCGACTCATGGACCACCTACTCATATTACACCCCAGATCCATTTCTAGACATTTCTAATCTTTATTGTGCAGAATCGGAAGTAGGAGGAGAGTATGTTGATGATGACCAGGAAATAATATGTTTATGCATGAACACAATTAATATGTATAAGTAAGTTCTATATAGGATGTATGATTTTGGTGCTTGGTGTGCATTGTGCACTCACTTGCACACCGGGCTGTCAATGAAGAAGTGTCTGCTTATCTGCATCAAACTGGTATTGATAAGTTCTTTATTCTGAGTTTTCTGCAGTTATATCTCTCTATGTATCAAGTTATATCCCTCTATGTATCTATCCCAAACTATGACATGCTCAAACACTACACACCACTTCTCTCTCCACTTCTAGCTCTTTAGACTTGGATCAAAACATCAGGTATTGCTTTTTTCAGCTGAAGCTGATGCTTGTAAAATCAAATACTACTTATCAAGCAGAAGTTCTTTCATCAACAATAGAGCAGAGTGTGTGAGGAAATGTATCTATTAAAATAAATACTTGATATATATTACATTAGCTACACCATCAGCTAAATGAAACACTACTGTCCTGGTTTAATTAGGATAGGGTTAAGTTTCCTCAACAGAGAGAGGGGGAAGGGATCTCCAGCTGGGTTATTCATACCATGCTGACATCAGGTCCAGGGGCGGGACCTTTTTACTTTCTCTCTGGCTTTTTGGTGGAGGTACCCACACGTCGGCTTTGTTCTGTGATCTTTTTGCAGTATTTCTCTGTATATCATTATCTTGTTCACTGTTATTGCTGTTTATTGTTGTTATCATTGCCGCTGTTGTTGTTCAGGTTGTTTATAACACTGTTGTGTTAAATTTCTTCTTATTTTAGCCCGGGGTTTGTGCCTCACTTGCAGCCCAACCGGCTGCGGGTGGGGGAGGGTCAACAGCAATGTGCTCTCCGGTCCCGGCAGGGCTTAAACCAGCACAGCCTCAACTGGCGCCCAACTTGAGGCAAAAAATAAGAATAAAAGGGGACAGACCCTGACCAGAGTGTGATAGAGCAATCTGTTGGGTGTAATGTTTCTGTTTGTTTGATAAGAAAATGTTTGCAATGCTGGCCCACTTGTTTGCATGGTGGGGCTGGATTACTCCTTATATCCAGTGTATGATCCCAGTGCTGGCATTTGTTATCGGTGGAAAATTTATAAAGGGTCTTATGTTGTTATACGGGCTATTGAATGCTTATGCTGCCTTTGTATCACTGGGGGGGGGGGGGGGGCAGGCCGGTACCTGTTTGCCGTTTGGGCTTCTGTTAGGGGTATCACCCCCTCTGTTGGTGAGCCAGGGGAAGAGATCCTCTCGGCTTTGGGGTGTTTCAGTTATCCTTGGGGCCTGCAGGGCAGTGTGATTGTGGCACAATGGCTTCTGAATATCTGCCTGATTTCGGTTTTGGCCATGTGGTATTTCTCTAAAAATAGCAGTGCCCAGAAACCTGCCCCGAGGTCAGATAACAGTGAGTGGCAAGGGGTGTGGGAAAAGATGGGCAAAGGCCTGAGTTGGTGGGCACCTCCAATGCTCTGGAATTTCACTCCTGAAAAAATGCAGAGCCCTGAGAAGCTGATGGAGTGCTTAGAAAGGGAGTGTTACCAAGCTGGCAAAACCCAGGAGACACAACTCTCTGCAATGTGTTGGGGACTTGCCCATGCCTACCGTGTCCTCTTTAATACCACCCACTGCCCTCAAGGGGGAGAAAAGACCACAGAAGCTGAAACAATATCTGAACTGAGGGAACAGGCAGAGCCAGTCTCAGTTGCCTCCACCAGCACAGCGACTGAGCCAGAGAGCCAGCCAGTGCCAGTGTCAGTCGCCCCAATACAGAAAACAAAATATACCAGAAAGTCAGTTTGCAGAGTGAGGGATGAGGATGAGCCAGGCCCATCACGGGAACAGGAGGAAGGGCCAGAGGTGATAGTCCGATCTCTATCCCCGACTGAGCTGAGAGATATGCGGAGAAATTTCAGCCGCCTGGGAGGTGAGCAGATTTGCACCTGGCTGCTCCGATGCTGGGACAGTGGAGCTAGTGCTTTTGAAATGGAGGGGAGAGAGGCCAAGCAGCTGGGAGCTTTGGCCAAGGAGGCTGGCATTGATAGGGAAATAGGGAAACAGACTCAAAGCCTCAGCGTTTGGAAGTGACTCCTGCTCAGTGTAAGGGAGAGGCACCCATACAAGGATGATATCCTATGTCAGCTAGGCAAATGGACCAGCATTGAGAAAGACATCCAGAACCTCAGGGAACTGGCTGTGTTTGATATGATCTATGGTGCTCTGAATAATGAGCAGACACCCATGGACCCAGATCAGGCCCCTTGCTCACACCTGATGTGGCGAAAGTTACTGAAGAACACACCAGAAGCACACTCGAAAGCACTGGCAATAGTGTCCTGGTGGACAGACACCCACACTCCAACAGTGGATGGAGTGGTTGACAAGCTCTGGCAATATGAGGGAAATCTCCCTTCATCTCAACATTTCTGGGTCTCATCTGTGAAGGAACTGTATCAGAGGGTCCAGAAAATGGAAGAGGACATGTCCTACGTTCCACCTGCACAGGTAAATGTCTCAGCCATTAGAAGTAAACGTTTCCCCACCCAAGAAAAAGGCAGTAGAAGGCACACACCACGAGGCACCCTGTGGTTTTTACTCCGTGACCATGGAGAAAACATAAGGAGGTGGGATGGACAATCCACTGCTGCCCTAGCTGCACGAGCAGAGCTCCTGAAAGGGAAGACCACCATGAAAGGGAAGTCCTCCAGGAAGAGCGCAGCTCCAGTGTCCAGTCAGAAATCCCCCAGGCAGAAAAGAATGGTGAACGTTACGTCTGACCCTCTTGAGGGGACCAGTAAATCATTCTTACAAGAAGTGAGTGATGATGAGCAGGATTAGAGGGGCCTGCCTCCAGCCAGGTGGAGGAAAGGGATAATCGGATTTACTGGACAGTGTGGATCCGATGGCCTGGCACGTCAGACCCACAAGAGTATAAGGCTTTGGTGGACACTGGCGCACAGTGCACCCTGATGCCATCGAGCTACAGTGGGGTTGAATCCATCTGCATCTCCGGAGTGACAGGGGGATCCCAACAGCTGACCCTACTGGAAGCTGAAGTGAGCCTGACTGGGAAGGACTGGCATAAGCACCCCATTGTGACTGGCCCAGAAGCCCCATGAATTCTAGGCATAGACTATCTCAGGAGAGGGTACTTCAAAGACCCAAAAGGGTTCCCGTGGGCTTTTGGTGTAGCTGCCCTGGAGGAGGCTGAACAGTTGTCCACCTTACCCGGCCTCTCAGAGGATCCCTCAGTGGTGGGGCGACTTAAGGTTGAGGAACAGCGAGTGCCGATTGCTACCAGGACAGTGCACCGGCGGCAGTACCGCACCAACTGAGATTCCCTGGTCCGTATCCATCGGCTGATCTGTCAACTAGAAAGCCAGAAGGTGATCAGCAAAACTCACCCTTCAACAGCCCTATATGCCCAGTGAGAAAGCCTAATGGCGAATGGAGGCTAACTGTGGACTACCGTGGCCTGAATGAAGTTACACCAGCAATGAGTGCTGCAGTGCTGGACATGCTAGAGCTCCAGTATGAACTGGAGTCAAAGGAAGCCAAGTGGGACGCCACGACTGACATTGCTAACACCTTCTTCTCCATTCTGATAGAGCCAGAGTGCAGGCCACAGTTTGCGTTCCCTTGGAGAGGTACCCAGTACACCAGGAATCGATTGACCCAGGGGTGGAAGCACAGCTCCACCATTTGCCATGGACTGGTCCACAATGCACTGGAGAAAGGTGGGGCTCCAGAACACCTGCAGTACATTGATGACATCATTGTATGGCGGAACACAGCCGAGGAAGTCTTTGAGAAAGGGAGGAAGAAAATTGAAATCCTCCTGAAGGTCGGCTTTGCCATTAAGCAGAAGAAAGTTAAGGGGCCTGCAAGGGAAATTCAATTCCTAGGAATAAAATGGCAAGATGGGTGTTGGCACATCCCAATGGATGTGATAAAGAAGATAACAGCCAAGGCCCCACCAACCTCTAAAAAGGAGATTCAGTCTTTCCTGGTCACTGTGGTGTTCTGGAGAATGCACATCCCAAACTACAGCCCGATTATGAGCCCTCTCTACCATGTAACCCATAAGAAGAACGATTTTGAATGGGGCCCTGAGCAGCAACAATCCTTTGAGCAAATTAAACGGGAGATTGCCCAAGCACGAGCCCTTGGGCCAGTCCGGGAAGGGCAGGAGGTTAAGAACATGCTCTACACTGCAGCCGGGGAGAATGGCCCTACCTGGAGCCTCTGGAAGAGAGCACCTGGGGAAACCCGAGGCCGACCTCTAGGCTTTTGGAGCCGGGGATACAAAGGCTCTGAAGCTAATTATACACCAACTGAGAAGGAGATACTGGCAGCGTACGAAGGAGCTCGGGCTGCCTCAGAAGTGGTCGGCACTGAAACACAGCTCCTCCTGGCACCCCGACTGCCGGTGCTGGGGTGGATGTTCAAAGGAAAGGCCTCTTCCACACATCATGCAACAGATGCCACGTGGAGTAAATGGGTTGTGTTGATAACACAATGGGCTCGAATAGGGAACCCCAGCCACCCAGGGATACTAGAGGTGATTACGAACTGGCCAGAGAGCAAAGATTCCAGGATGTCACCAGAACAGGAGGTGACACGTGCTAAGGAGGCCCCACCATATAACGAGCTGCTGGATGAGGAGAAGCGATATACCCTGTTCACTGATGGGTCTTGTCGCATTGTGGGAAAACATCGACAATGGAAGGCTGCTGTGTGGAGTCTCACACAACGGGTCACTGAAGCTGCTGAGGGACAGGGTGAATCGAGCCAGTTCGCAGAGGTGAAAGCCATCCATCTTGCTTTGGATATTGCAGATTGAGAAAAGTGTCCAACGCCCTACCTCTACACTGACTCATGGGCAGTGGCAAATACCCTGTGGAAATGGTTGCAGCAATGGAAACAGAACAACTGGCAACATAAGGGTAAAACCGTCTGGGCTGATGAAGTATGGCAGGACATTGCAGCCCGTGTGGAAAACCTCGCTGTGAAGTTGCACCATGTGGATGTCCATGTACCCAAGAGTCGGGCCACTGAGAACACCGACACAACCAGCAGGCAGACCAAGCTGCTAAGATTAGAGTGGCTCAGGTGGACTTGGACTGGCAGCGCAAAGGTGAACTGTTCATAGCCCTGTGGGCCCATGAGACCTCGGGCCACCAAGGTAGAGATGCAACATACGGGTGGGCTCGAGATCGAGGGGTGGACCTTACTATTGACACCATTGCAGAGATCATCCACGCATGTGAGACGTGTTCTACAATCAAATATGCTAAGCAGGTGAAGCCCCAGCGAAATGGAGACTGATGGCTGAAATATTGGTATGGAGAGGCCTGGCAGATCGACTACATCACACTGCCACAGACCGGCCACAGGAAGCGCCACGTGCTCACAATGGTGGAAGTAACCACTGGATGGTTGGAAGCTTACCCAGCACCCCACACCACAGCCCAGAACACCATCCTGGGCCTTGAAACCCAAGTCCTGTGGTGACACAGCACCCCAGAGAGAATTGAGTCAGACATTGGGACCCACTTCCAAAACAACCTCATAAATGCTTGGGCAGAAGAACATGTCATCGAGTGGGTCTACCATATCCCCTACCACGCACCAGCCTCTGGGAAGATCGAGCGCTACAATGGACTGTTAAAAACCACATTGAAAGCACTGGGATGTGGGACCTTCAAAGACTGGGACACGCATCTAGCAAATGCCACCTGGCTAGTCAACACAAGAGGATCTGCCAGTCGAGCTGGCCTGGCTCAGTCGAAACCTCCACGTGCTGTAGATGGGGATAAAGTCCCTGTGGTGCGCATGAGGAATATCTTGGGAAAAATGGTCTGGTTTAGTCCTGCACCAGGCAAAGGTAAAGGCAAACCCATCCATGGGATTGCTTTTGCCCAAGGACCTGGGTGTACCTGGTGGGTGATGCAGGACAATGGAGAGGTCCGATGTGTACCACAGGGGGACTTGATTCTGGGTGAGAACATGCCATAAATTATACTGTGCCTTTGTAAATGATTGTTTTTGTTATTGTTAACTGCTAAATAGCAGCTGGACATGACGCAGATTGTATAGAATAAAGGGGTGGATTATGTCCTGGTTTAATTAGGATAGGGTTAATTTTCCCCAACAGAGAGAGAGGGGGAAGGGATCTCCAGCCGGGTTATTCATACCATGCTGACATCAGGTCCAGGGGAGGGACCTTTTTACTTTCTCTTTGGCTTTTTGGTAGCGGTACCCACACGTCGGCTTTGTTCCGTGACCATTTGTGGTATTTCTCTGTACATCGTTTGTCTTGTTCACTGTTATTGCTGTTTATTGTTGTTATCATTGCCACTGTTGTTGTTCAGATTGTTTATCACACTGTTGTATGAAATTTATTCTTATTTTAGCCCGGGTTTGTGCCTAACTTCCAGCCCAACCGGATGCGGGTGGGGAGGGGAAACAGCAACGTGCTCTCCAGTTCCAGAAGGGCTTAAACCAACACAACTACTGATGCACTCAATTTGTAACATATGTCATCCAAAGGAATATTTTTTAAATGGTCTGAATCAGTAATCTACTTTCTAATACTTCCAAATTGCCTGGTATAGCTAAACTAGATGATGATTTGCTGCAGTACTTCAATTTAAAGAGGGGCTGAATATTTTGAATTTAGGACGGGGGGTTTGTGGGTTTTGTTTGGCTATGGTTTGGTTTTTTCCAACTACACACTAATAATGTGAATTTTTTTGTAGTTACCACAGTTAAGGGCAAGTGCAGTTTAAAGCCTGCTCTCTACAGTTATGAAGAGTTTGCTTTAATGCAAGTTAATTTCTTAACCATAAACCAAATTACTTTCAACCGCAGAACCATAGAAAGTGTACTGGCAAAAGCATTAATTTAGGACATAATTTGACAAAATCCGTATTGGGATCAGAGGTAGGGCAATCCATAAGACATACTCATTGAGTATGAGGTTCCAAGATAAATTTTGAAGGGGAGTATTTTGAAGGGGAATATTTTGAAGGGGAATGAATAGAATATTCTCTACCTGATTAAATAACCATGATAGACATATATAGGGTCCTTGGTACAGCCCTGTTTAGTTTTTAGGAGTTCTCAGCTTTGTCTTCTTAAGAAGCATATATACACCCCAGGATCACCCTACCATGTTTGTGTGGCAAAAAGGGAAAAGTAAAATAAAAATAAGGATCTCTGTCTAAACCATACATCCTTTTCTTACTGTTTTCACTGTTTCATCCTTACACATCCTGCCAGGGACAAGAATGAAATAACCAAGAATGAAATAACTTAAGCATGTAAACCAGATAGGAATGGTATCTACCTGCTTTACATAGTTTGGTTACTCCATAAGCCACTGCAAGACTGATTGCAAAAATGGATCTGTAACAGTTTAAAAGTACTATATATATTAGATACTTCTACAGTAAGACACTTGAATGAAAACTTTTTCTTCCTCAAACTGAAGTATTTAGAGACATACAGGAAAAAAAAATAATCAGAAATCCACCCTCTGAAAACCTCTGATAATATTTCAGTGGATTTACCCTCTAGAGTTTTCACTGTTTCTACTTTAAGGTACTCAAATAAGTTTAAAGAAAACAGACACAATCATTCTGACACTTTGGGGTGGTTTTATAGCTTCAGACTTCAAAAATACAAACTCATTTATCTTAACATACAGTAAGCTTCAAGCTAGGAATGTTGGATTTATCTGTAGAACATGAATTAAATACAGAGCAACCTACTAAAGTAAAAGAGTAGGGTTAAAAGATATATGCTGCCATTTAAGAGTCTGGAAGGCTTAATACTCTTAAAATTTTCAAAATAGGATAATTGGAAGTTATTATAAGCAGTCAAAAAACTCAGAACACCTATATACATGCATAAGACAGATATATTTCAATACCACTTATTGACACAGCCGTGTCTGCACTAGAAGACATAATGCATATAGCTACTTAACATACTAATAGTATAGTCCCCTTAGATAAAATACTGCTTTTGAGACATCATCAGCTCCTCGAAGCTTAAGAAAAAATACAATCATGCTTAATCTCCAAATAAACATACAAGAGAATGAAGTAACCTCTATAACATGAATACAATACCAGTGTTAATTTTATAATACTGTTTGCTAATGATGACTAGCCACATTATCATGTTCATTCCTAGTAAGAAGGTAACTTGATGCTCACGTAAATAAATATTTATGAGGATTATCAAGTTAAGTGGTCATCAAATACCTCGAAGTCTAATAAGTATGATGAGTTGCAAGAGACTTTAAAAGATCTAACACAGACATTGAGGGAATTCCTGGATTATAATGTGACAACTACTTATTACATAATAACCATAATTTATACTGGAAGAAGACTGGTAATGTGGAGTAACTGTAAGTGCCACATAACTCTCTAATACAGAGGAGCAGTAAGTGGAGAGATTCCAACTAGTTTCTTCTAATGTATGGGGGAGACAAAAAGGAAAGATTGTCTTAGGAAAAAAATTTAATCTGAAAGATTCCCCCATAGGAGAGAAAGTTAAAAAAAGGCTGAACCTTTCACTCCAAGTTCCAGAACTGCATCCAAAGTTGTTTTCTGATAAACAGCAGAACATCTGACTTACCGCTCCAACAGTTTTAATTCATTTGAGACATCATGTACCACATTTATTGAACTGTTTTGCTTGAGACTTTAATTCAGTTTCATATTAAAGTGTTGAATCAGTTACTAGCTGTGACTGGCAGAATTGATTTTTTTATCTCATACCTAACTTTAGTTCTCGCTATGACAATTCTTCCAAATTTTTTACTATGTCTTTGCATGTGCAGTGTGATGGCACTACTCAATAAGCAGTACTGTTTTAAGTTTGAACTGCATATGCTTAAGTTTGAATTGATCATAATGTTTAAGTGTACGGACAATAAGGAACTATAAAAAATTTTTCCTGTATCCACATAGTTTCAGATAGTGACTTAAGAATATGTACCTTTCTATGCAGCAGTACCAAAACTAAAACCTGGTGCAGGTTCATCATCAATAACTGCTGACTACTTCAGCAGTGAGAAAGCAGAATAAAGCTGCTGGAAAGCAGAACTCATAGGAGAAAATACAGCCACCAAAATAAAAAATTACAAAAGAAAGAAAAGAGAAAGGTAAAAGCTAGCTGTTGATTTTAACATAAGCATCGGTAATGACACTGTATTTGTAACAAAATATCCTACCTTCCTCTCCATTTCTCTGGAACTCACATGCTGAAGACAAATGGTGTTTATCTTCTTGCTCACTAAATTCTTGCCAATTTAAAATTCAAGTGATCTTGACATCCCTTCTCCAACTACATGCATATGAAACACAGTAGTGAGCTTTCTCAGTGAAACTGCTTATCATCCATGTTCCTTCACTTCTATTGCTAGAAGTATATTTGGCTTCTATATACAAACCTTCGCGGATGACTGGCATCAAATACTGTTGTGTCATCATCACCATCATCTTGCTCTAATGGGGTCAGCTCCATGTTTTCTATGTTTGTATCCAAAACTCCATATCTTCGTGTTTTTCTATTTCGCCTTCTGAGCCTGAAATGTAATTTAAAACATTTAAGTTCTAGAAATTCATCTCTACTTTACTTTCCCGCAATGTAAGAAAACTATCACTTAAAATACTGCTATACTGACACTTATCAGAAATTTTAAAAAACTTAGCATATGTAAAGTGTACACACTTAGCTCTATGAAATTCAAAGGTCAGAAAATTCTAAGTATCAAGAGTTTACATTAAATGATTAAGGCCAATAAGAATGTCATCTATAGTTTTGTACAGAATTACTGTAGTGATTACAAAAAGCCTATACAGGCACTTGGTAGCTAAATGTAAGAACCAGGTAAAAATACTTGCAGAAGCATACTTCTAGCAGATCTTACAATAAGAAAAAAATCGACTTGCTACATCTTCTCTATGTGTTTTATGCATCTCTATAGCACAGTAGATCAAAACAGAGAGAAATTCAACACAGCTATAGCAAAGAGTAACACAAGTCATGGATGATATTGAAACTTTTTATTATCATTTTTGAGGTCTTTTATAGCTATCAAGTTAAAAACATTGCTTATAATTACACTTTGGAATAAAAGAGAACTTGTAGGGTTAATGTCTTCTATGTTTCACAAAACGTGGAAGGAAGAGGCAGTGATTCACATTTCAGGATTAAGGCACAGTACTTATCACAGATGAACTGTTTGCATCTGCTTTTCTCACTTTCTGTGGCTTCTCTGCATGGGCCTTGGTCCCATGTAAGCCACACACACACTGAACTCACTCCATTTGGCTTTGAAGAACTAGTCCTACACACATTGAACACGCCTTGCTCAAGTCTTTTTGCATCAGGAACTCAGATCCCTAGTCACTCAGCAAACACTCTGCGAAGGCATCTTTACAAAATGCTGACAGTCACTTTCAGCTACTGTATACTAGCAAACAGAAGTTACAGGAAAGCTATTGGACTTAAAAAAAACCCAAAACTGCTTTCTAGGCATTTAGTGCTAAACTCAAAGATGATAGTAGCCCTTCCTTTTAGAAACTGCAAAATTTATAAAGCCAAGCCAGGTGCCTAGGAGAGGTGTTTACAACATTTAAAACTTCAATACTGGTTATTTCAGAGCTAATAATCACAAGGATTATTTATGTATAACATAGTATGATAGTACATGCTATAGCAGCATAATATGTACAATACATTATACTATTATTTTAATGTGCATAATCACCTCTCTGCCCCACAATGAGGCACCACTTAACCACCTTGTAAGAGTTATCAAATATGATATTGAGACTCTCAGCTTCAGATTCTGTCATGATCTCTGGTGTGTTTAAAAAATTTTTAAAAATATGCTTCTTGGAAAACATTTACCTTTTCACATTAGGGCAACTTTGAAAGAACACAAAGCAGGATCTAATCTTGGTTTAGGTTATACACCAGTGAATTAGACCTCCCTTTGGAATTGGGAAGCAAATGTAACCCTGTTAGGATGGGAAGGGTATAAAACCTTTCTTCAAAGTCCTCCAACTTCTGATATAAAAAAAAAAAAACAGTATGATCATTTCCTCCCCCCTCAACTATGATTTGAAACAGCAGCAACTGTTGTGCCAGCCATTTCAGTGCTTTAGCACAACTTAAAGTACCTAACTTCATTGTTTAAAGCTAAGGCTAATAACAAAAGACACAAATTTCACCTTTTGGTTCAAGACAAAGTTCCTTTCATTTTCTTCATTCATTTCATCTGGCCTTTAGTCCTCATCATAGAAAGAAGTTGTTTACATCAAAGCACCAAGTAGAAGAAAATTCTAAAGCTTTAAGATGAAAGCATGATGAAAGATATGGTTGTTTCATATTGTGTCTTTTGTTTTGTTTTTACTAAAATAGAAGCTAAGTAACTGGCACTAGGACTCCCAGATATTCTAACAGATTAGAAATTATTTTGAACACAAATAAAACGGGAAATAAAGGAAAGGCAGTTCATAATAGCTGTATAGTCAGTATTTCCATCAATCTCAATATACACTTTTTTTTACTTAATGGGGTAAGAAGGAAAGTAATTGCTACTGTGAGTTGAGAATAACCTAAGACAGCCACATGACATGACAATGTCCACATGACAGATAATGCAAAAAAAATCTTATCACAAGGCTGGCATAAATTGCTACATTCAAACAAATGTTGTTGAAAAAGGGATAAAAGAATTACTTGTGATATGAAAACTTTCTGTATATACAGATTAAGTCAAAAGACTAAAGCTAAAAGAATACTAGAGACACCTATGCAACATGCATGTATGGTCATAACTATGACACTAGAGCAGTGTTATGAATGTTAACAAAAAATAACTTCAAACCTTTTACCCTGTGATTGTTTGGAAGAAAACCTAGGACAAAATCCTAATTTTGTTAAAGTCAGTAGAGTTCTCTATGCCTCTCATGAATTTAACAGGGACAATTTTTATCTTCGTAGTTACTAAGGATACCTTAGGGTCTAATGAGATAAAGAAAATGGATTTAAAAGTACAGAAAAAGTTAATGTTATATTTCTACATGGTCAGTCTCAATCCCTCCTCAAATGCAGCTTATAGCAGTAGAGGAATCCCCAAGCAAGTATGAACAGATATTATCTGACTAACATCAGAGATGGCATATAGACTGTTAAACTACGAGGACAGCTAAATAAGACCAACTCAGAAATGTTGGTGGGAAAAAAAAAAAAAAAAAAGCAGAAAGTATGTTAAGAAAATGAGAGTTGAAGTAAAGCCATTGGTCGAGTTTAAAGAACATCAAGTACCTAGAGAAACATAAAACTACAAGGGACTTGGGAGGTTGGGATGAGTTAAACACCAAGTAAGGTAAAAAACAGTCACTACATAACAGCTCTCCTTTTTGGGGGTATACAAATACAAAACTGCTGACAGAAATCTCAAAATCTCAGTTATCTTAGTAAACATTAGTATAGCTCCCAGAACTTCCTTGTACAAAAAGGTATTTTCAATTACATATGTGTAAGTTTTCTGAATGCTCATCAGCTGTATCAAATACAATCAAACAGCAACAGAAGAATCATTAAAAAGCAAAAAGACAAGGTACCTTTACATGAAGGAATTTTCATTTTTACACAAAGTCTTGACAACTTCTTGATTTAGTTTTCTGTATCAACACATTGATAGGATATATCTTGAGAAACTTTATATTTTCAGTGTCAAATACCACTTCAGTCAGAAGTGGCATACTTCTTTCAAGCAACAAGATGGTTCAAACACAATTCTTAACTGAATATGATACCAAATTAAAGGTTCACAGCAATATTTGTCCTTAATTTTATTGAGAAAATTAATTTAGCATCATAATGGTGTAAAATATTTTTTTCAAGGACCTTTCCACATATTTTCTGTGTAGAACATAAGATTGTAGCATTTGCAGAATAATGGCTACTTATAAACTGACATAACTTGAACAGCCTTCAAATAACATGCTAAAAGAAATGTTAGCACAAAATAACATTTTCCTGTAGTCATTTCCATCTGTGTAAGAGGACAAAAACAAGTTATATTATACTATCCTCATTTGTCCATGTGCAAGGTACTACTCTTGCTTCAAACCACAAATACTTTAAACAGGATCAGTTCAATAAAGTAGCAATTCCTAATCATCCTGTCTTCTTAGGTAAACTGCCCTTCTACTAGAAGCTTTTCACTGTTAGTAAACTCTACAATAACCAGCCTCCTCAACTCATCACCCTTCAGCTTCACAGTATTTTAGAGGATTCTCAGAAGCATGTGCCAAAGAAATCACAGCTCTCCCATCACCTCAACCTACAGACAAGTCTTACTTATGGGCCAGTCAATGCCTTTGCAAAAGTAAAACTCAGATTTTCTTGCTCAATAGTTCCAAAGACAGACTACTTTCAAACAGGTGGATAAGTTATGAGAAACAATCACAGATCAGCAAAAATATCATGGAAGAGTTTGGTAAAAGTCTGTGTGACACAACTATGTTTTATCTGTCCCAGAGCTGACCCAATGCTAGGAAAGTTCCACCCTGGAGTTTTCTCATACCTTGTGCTACAAAATACTGTATAGTTAATTCATAGTCTCCTTTAATGCTCATTTTTTAACTAAATTCATTTTTCCTGAACTATGAACTATGTCTGTCACAAAAAGTATTCTCATAAAGTTATTATTTGAAGTTAACTAAGCCTTTCTTCTGCAAAAGGCATGCTCAAGCTACGGATTTCACACCCAGGAAAGACACTCAGTAATCACCTTTCAAAAGGCTTATAAATAACATCTCAGAAATATGTTTTAAATTAAAATCATGATACACGGTTCAAACCAAAACATATTTTGGATCTTATTTAGCATGACAAATTATGTAGCACACTTTTATCTAAAATGAAAAGCTGTTTCACCTCATCTGCTACAACTTTTTTCTCATTACCTCAGAAAGGCTGAAAATTTAAGGCCAGGCACTTCTTTCTACATAAACATGGAATAAGAGCTTTGTCTGTTACAGGCTTTCAAGTTAAAAAACCCCAAACTCTCCAGAGTCAATAGGCAGAAAACCCAAAAGAACGTATGAATTTTAACTTCATCCTTTCTATGCATCATGAAGGGCAATCAAACACATAAGCTATTTTATGTAAGTATCAAAACAAGAAGCAAAAAAGACAATAAAACTACACCAGTACACTGAACAAGGCATCGGTGTGTCTCAGTTTTCTTATTCCTAGTTCTGATGGATGTGCTGTATGATCTTTGTGCTAAATACTTTATTCTTTGCAAATCTTCTGTTATAAAAGGACTTTGATATATAGCAGAATAAGAATTCATAAAAGACAAAAACTTTTATTGTAATTGGCAGAATTAGCTACTGTAGTAAAACAAGTCTGCGCAAGCAAGATCTCCAGTTCAAGGGACACTAGAAAAGACTAATGTCTCACTACAATAAAAACTTTTTTTAACCAATGAGATAGGAGATAACCAAAAAACAGTAACAGCATCAACAGAAAGAAATTACTTCCTTAATGTGAGAGTGGCAAAACACAGGAATGTGTTGCCCAGAGAGACTGTAGAATCTGTATCACTAGATATTGAAAACTCAGCTGGACAAGAGCTGACCAACCTGCTGTAGGTGACCCTGCTGTGAGCAGAAAACTGGACTAGAAAGTCTCCAGAGCTGCCTGCCAGCCTCTGCCACTCTGTGATTGTCTATTTCATTTGTCACAGCTATCAACAGTGCCTCCCAAACTAAGCTTCTTAGTGTATCAGGAGGAGAGATGCAAGCAGACCAACCTTTATAATCAAGGGGTTCAAAGAGCAAGTCCCATAAAAAGCTAGAAATGAAAATAAGATTATTCTTTTTCCTGACGGAAAAATTGCATTATCAGTAGTATCACTTGAGAAAGTTGACAGGAGATTGCAATAGCTTACATAACTATTCCCAACAAAATTAATCTCCTGTATGAAGAGAAGTTAAGCATTAGCCATATTAGCAAAGTTGCATCAGCTTGAACAATTTTTTTCTTGAAAATGTATTTTCAGGGCACCATCTTCAAGAAAACCACATGGCTCTCAAAACAGAAAAGTCATACCATTATCAAAATGTATAAAATTCATAAAGGAAGAGATTACTACCCTCCTGAGTCAGGCAAAGCTTTGGCTGAAGGTATCTCAAAACAGATTACCTAGATTTTCCAGGTTAAGTCTCTACAGAACTTGAAAAACATTATTTTTTATTTTAAAGTTACAGATCTTTTCTCTGAATAGATAAAGCAGAAGGGTGTGTATATATTAAGTAATAGAATAGAACATAACAGAATAGAACATTTCAGTTGGAAGGGATCTACAACAACCATCTGGTCCATCTGCCTGACAAATTCAGGGCTGACCAAAAGTTAAAGCGTATTATTGAGGGCATTGTCCAAATGCCTTTTAAATGCTGAGAGGCATTAGGCATCAACTACCTCTCCAGGAAGCCTGTTCCAGTGTTTGGCCACCCTGTTGGTAAAGAAATGTTTCCTAATGTCCAGTCTAAACCTCTCCTGGTACAGCTCTGAACCATTCCCATGCATCCTACCACTGGATACGAGGGAGAACAGATCAGCACCTCCCTTTGCACCTCCCCTCCTCAGAAAGGTGTAGATAACAATGATATCACATCTCAGTCTTCTTTTCTCAAAGCTAGACAAACCCGGTCCTTAGCTTCTCCTCACAGGACATGCCTTCCAGCCCTTCCACCAGCTTTGTTGCTCCCCTCTGCTCACATTCAAAGACTTGAACATCCTTCTTAAACTGTGGGGCCCAGAAGTGCTCACAACACTCAAGGTTGAGGCCACACCATCACTAGATACAGCAGGATAATAACCTCTTTTGCCTGGCTGGCTGTGCTGTGTTTGATGCACCCCTAGATGCAGAATTTTGTCCTTCTTGGCTGCCGGAGCACACTGCTGACTCATATTGAGCCTGCTATCAGCCAGTATGCACAAATCTCTTTCTTTCTGCAGGGCTGATCTTCAGCCACTCCTCTTCCCATTTACACTTGTGCAGGCACTACTCCATCCTAGTTGCTGAATCCAGCATTTGGACTTGTTAAATTTCATCCCATTAATCATCTCCAATGCTCCAATCTATCTAGACCCCTCTGCAAGGCCTCCCCAGCCCTTCAAGAGAGTGAACAGCATCGCCCAGTTTAGTATCATCAGCAAACCTGCTAAAGGTGCATTCAACTCCTACCTCTAGATGATTGATAAAAAGATTGACCAGAACTGGTCCTAGAATTGAGCCCTGAGGAATACTGCTGGTGACTGGCCGTCAGTCAGATGTAGCCCCATTCACTACAACACTTTGAGCCCTGCCATTCAGCCAGTTCACCACACAGTGCACCACATACCTACCATCTCACAGTTAGACAGGTCATCCAGAGGGATGCTGTGAGGATGGTATCAAAAAGCTTACTAAAATCCAGAAAACCTATATCCACTACCTTCCCTTCATAAGCTAGGTGGATGACCTAAGTTGAAATTTGTAAAAAGCCCTGAAACGTTTATGTCTGGTAACAATATATATTGTTTCATCACAAGAAAATATTTCAGAAGTTAAGATAGGTTTATACCTAACCCTTAAAATTCTTATACAACCATTGTCAAAAATATTTCAGTCACAAGCTCAAATTGAAAAGCATATGCTTCATCTGTTCCAAACTTCAGAAGCAAGATGCAACAGAAAGATGCAGAATTACAGAATAACAATGTGAGTTTATGTAGAACAGCAACCAAAACCAGAATATCAAAGAATTGCCACTTATCCAGAAAATAATGGCAGTAGACAAGAACTTCCTTCTCCAGCTCCTGCAATAAGAGGCTTTTACTTATTTATTTGGCCTTTCCATAGTACTTGTCAGAATTCCACATCAACAGGCTCCTATTAGGAGGAACAGGAAGACTGAGAAGTACTCTTGTTCATTTTCATGTGCTTAAAAGATTATGCTGTTTCCTTTAAGATATGATATCATCAAGGTATGCACTCTAATGAAAATAGGACTGAAGACTCCTTAAGAGTGATCTGTAGGAGCTATGGAGCAATCACGATATCCTAGTTTACTTGCACTGCATGTCTTAATAAGTGCACCACATAGACCATCATTCAACCACATTTCTGGAATAAATGATGAAGGTACTGGACACACTATCCACCAGTATATCTAACTGTAATGAAAAGTACATAGAGAACCTGCTGCATAATGCACGTGCTTCATGCATAATCACATATTTGGGCCTGTGCAGAAATGTTCACAGGTTAAGCATGAGAGAGAGCAAGGACAACAAAACACAGTGACAAACACTGTCATTAACAGTAAAAGCACATGCAGTTATGCAGCCAATAGTTTTCATGATAAACATGAAGGCAGCTCACCAGTAGTACAAGCTTTTTAAGGGCCTTTTCCTTAAGGAAGTGCAAAATACATGTTTACTGAAAAAGAAAACATGAAAGATGTTTACTGATAAACAGAAGATGGACAAATTTGGTAGTTCAGAGAGATGGAAGTTTGCAAATGGGACAAAAATAACCCACAGAATGTATAAAATTATATTCAGGTGGACTGACATATCAGTAGTGACAAGTCCACTTGAAGGCAACAGGAGAGAGCTGGGAAAGGCCCGACACTGATGAGTGGCATCACTGCTGTGAGTGAAACCCGACCAAGCACCTTTCTGCACACATGCGGCAGGGAGTCAGCACCAGGAGTTTCCCAGACGCCTCAGTCAGCAGCACTTTCCGCAGGCAGTGGAGACAGGCCCCGCACGCTGGCCCTCAGTCAGCAGCTGAGTGGGGCATGACAGTCAACACAACCGGCCGGGTCCGGCACGGCGCAGGTATAATTAGGGCCAGCCTCAGCCCCTCGGCGGTGCGTTGTCTACACACGGTGTCCCGGAAGGGACAGCAGAGCCTCCCTCCCTCCCTCCCTCCCTCGCCCGCCGGCCCGCTCCCCGCGACAGCGCTCCAACGGGAGCTCCCGCCCTCACCGCACGGTCCGGATCACGAAGTAAACGATGAGGGCGGCGCTGGCCACTACCAGCACGGACAGGGCGCGCTGGGTCATGGGCTGGCCCTGCTCGGGCGGTGCCGATACCTCGGCCAGGCTGCTGCTGCTGCTTCGCGTGGCGCCACCGCCGGCCACCACTGTGGGCCGTGAGGAGGAGGTGGCAGCACTCTGGAGGGAAAGGGCCGCCGCCACAGCCTTCCCGCAACAGGCAGCCAACAGCAGCCTCGCCAGCAGCCAGAGCAGCGGCGGGAGCCACATGTTGCCCTCTCCTTCTGCCTGCCGCGGGTACCTAGGACTCCTACCGCCCGGCGCAGCCTAAATGCTGCCGGGCCATGCCACCATCTGGCCGCCGGAAACGGAAGCACTTGTCGCCCGACGCTGCCATTTCGTCCTACTCTCAGCTGCAGTGAGGTAGAGCTGAGCGGAGTATGATCGCGTGGGAGGCAGAGCGTGGGTAGGTGGGAGGGAGTTTTGGTTCCCCACGCCCGCCGGGGACCGAGTTGTCTAGACCTTGCAGCGTGCAACCTTCTGCTTAAGGGGCCCGCTTTCCTCCCGCAGGGCCCCGCGGGTGTCTGCGGGACAAGGGCTGCGTGAGTTGGCTGGGTGTGTGGGGTGGGGTGGCTGCAGACGGTGGTGATCTGAGGAAAGCAAAGAAAAAAAAAAAAATCGACAAAGTTGTGGGGCCCCTTAAAAAATGCTAGCCCTCAGGCAATGTTAAGTAGATAACATTCTTACAGAAAACAGGATAGATAGTAAACTAATCCCTGTCTTTGAGGTAAAGGGGGAGACACACCAGCTAAAGGACTTACTTTCTGGGACATCTTAACAGACACAAAAGTTCCAATTAACAAAACAAACAGGTAAAAGGCTGACTGTACAACCTGGAAAGGAACCAAAGGGCCAGAGAGCATGCACAGGAAGCAAAGTTGAAAAATTCATGAAGAGGAAGGAGACATCTGGACTTTGCTTAACAGCAGGACACTGTGAAAAGGACCACATACTTCTCTCCTTGAATAATTCTAACAATCACACCTATTCCCCGAACTAATTGTAATAACCCAGCCCTTCCAAATGAATATGTATGTTTTGTTGTAATAAATATCTGGCTACTTGCCAGAGACAGTGTGCAAGCTTTGTGGAGAAATCCCCTTGCACACCCCGGCCAGAATAAATATGCCTGCTTTATAACTCTTTCTGAGTTGTAGAGTTTGTTTCCGTGCCTCAGTGGCATCCACAGCAACCTGCTCTGCCTTCTGCCTGTTGGGCGGTATTGTGGCTTTCAAAGCTTGAAGATAACTTTCGAAGGTCAAGCTAGTATGGGACATTCATTTTCTCAGTTGTAATGGCCAGAAGTTAAGGATGTGGTGATGAGGTGCCAGATTTGTGATCTGCTAAGCTTTTCCTATATTAAACGTTTTGCAAAATGGTTTAGGAAAGATAAGCAAAAGAAGGGTTTGAAAAATAATTAGGGTCTGAAGACTTAGACGTCAGTTTTTACTTCATTGAGGTCAAGTGGTGGAAAGATCAGCAGAACCACAGCCAAAGGTGGTGGAGTAGTTAATTACTTTAAGAAGTTAGTAGGTGGACGTTCATGAACCTCGGAGACAGGACCCTGACTTAGATTAATGCTTTGTACAGAGTGAATCTGCCATAATGTTTATTACGCTTGTCATGTAAATGGTAAAATAATCCTTTAATAGTTAGTGTCCATTATTAGATTATGTTCTTTGGCTCCTTCTTTGTGAACAGTAAAGTACAGCATGGCTTTCAGGGGTCAAATCTGCATATAGAAGAAGAGGAAATCCACACTGGCAGTGAGCTCTTTTTCGTTGGTCACAGTGTAGAAGGAAATGGATAAAATGCCAGAGTAGCAGTGAAGCCTTGTACCATAATGTTACTGATTTTATTGTCAATTGAAATTAAATTGTATTTGATTTTAATATAAGTGTAGAATTAAGGGATATTTTAGTAAAAATCATTTTACATTTATTGTATTTTGAATCTAGCAACCGACTGCTACTCTAAAATTCCCTGTACAGCTCCGTACCAAGGCTGAGGGGATTGGTCATAATCGTTTAGTAAGAACGGTTAGAACCTAGGTAACGAAACACAAGGTGATTTGTAAACTGATTTATAATACATATATAGGACTAGAAGAATGCAAGCAGTTGTCAAGGTCCAGGATTAATGGGAACTGAGGGAAGTAACTTTAACAGCTTGCAAGTACCTGCCAAGAAAACTATGTCCTTAAGCAAAAGGTAATTCCGGCAGGGGGAGATCACGACCACTGACTCATGGACCACCTACTCACATTACACCCCAGACCCATTCTAGACATTTCTAACCTCTACTGCGCAGAATCGGAAGTAGGAGGAGAATATGTTAATGATTTCTTGGAAGTTGCATGCTTATTTATGAAGACTTAATGAATATATATGAGTAAGTTCTATATAAGGTGTATGATTCTGGTGCCTGGCACGTGTTGTTGGTGAGAGCACTCCCCTACACGTCCGGCCGTCAATAAAGAAGTGTCTGCTTATCTGCATCAAATTGGTGTCAATAAGTTATTTTATCCCGGATTTCGGTGACAATAATACTTATGCAGACTTATTTTGATGTCCCAGAGCCTTAAGCTTTTCATTTTGTCAATCATATCAGGTCATGTAAAATCACATACAGATAATTTCAACAGTGATTAGTTAATGAACTATTAAGTTTAGCTGTTTGCTTTGTTGGGAAAACAAGTTCAAGGTCTTGTGTCACACAAACAATGAGACAATTTAGAAAGGGTGAAACATTGAAATAGCATGTGTGCCATTTAAGTGTCATCTGTATGTCTTCCCCTTGAAAAATCACAGTGTTTTTCATGGGAATATTGTTTCAGATACTTTTAACAACAGTTTTGCTGGAGGTGCTGAAGAAAGCATGTTAGTAAATTTTCTTGATAACTTTTCCCATGGTTTATAAGTTTGACAGAGTTTGACTGATTGAGGTCCCTGCACCCCCATTATATATGAGGCTTCTTCTTCCCTATGAATTCCCTTGAGCTATATTTCTTCCTGAAAAGTCCAAACAACTGCCTTCCAGCACAGTGGCTTATGATTGCAGAAAGTGTTATATTCAAAAGTCAAGGAGAAATATTTTTTAGAATGTTAGTCGTTGATGTTAAACTGTCCTAAAGAAATGTCAGTGATGCATGGACTGTGTAAGATGTAACAGTGCTGTAAGATGTAACAGTGATACTTGCTCAGGGGAATGTGATGACAAATGCATGGCAAATGGTACATCAGCTGCAAAGTGTGAGGGTAAAAAGGGAGGATTGTTTTGGTCAGTGAAGACTATGACATGACTTAAAATTCTATTTTTTTATTGTCTGTATTTGCAAAACTGTCCTTCTTAGAACTGAGGGTTCTAGTGGTGTATGACCAGGGAAGGTTGTTTTTTGAAGTTTTTTCTAAAATGAGAAGCAAGTGTTCTTATTTCAGCAAGGTAAGATAGTCTTTGAATTTTCAGAAATCAAAGTACAGCACTTAGGGTTCTTTATTTTGAACAAAAGACAATTACTGAAGTTTTGTATATTTCTTTTGGGGTTTTTTAATCATTTGAATGCATAAATTTGTTTACTATTCAAGTAAGGTATAAATAAACTTCAAGTTTGTAAGCAAAAATCTGTTTTGAGAGAGCTATAAGATAGTTCTGCAATGAAATGTGACATAGCTTTGGACCTGCATGTGGAAATTGATTTGACAGTCTTTTTTTTTTTTTTTAAGTGTACCTGCCTGTTAGTAATTGTTGTAATAAATTATTGTAACTAATTTGCTAAGTTAAGCAGGGCCGGTGTTGTAATAAAACTATTGTAACTAATCTGCTGGGCTGGGCAAGGCGGGTATGGTACACTTGAACGACCTGTAAATGTTAGACAATTAAATGTAAAATGGGCCATTCAGATTGGAACAATGTAACCGTGTCTCTGAAACCCCACCTAACATTAGATGGGAACAATGTAACTATGCCTCAAAAACCCCACCTAGAGCTGACATGTAACTGCTGTTTGAAGAAAAGCCCGCCAAAAGGATGAGATCATGAGGCTTTTAAAAGATCCAATAGGAGAAAAGCACGCCAAGAGACCAAGGCTTCGAGACTTTCAAAAGATCCAATAGGAGGAGGACATGCACCCCAGCAACCCAAATGATCCAATGAAAAAGAGCAGGACAATCATCTGACAAGAAAAACTGGTTAAAGACCATGACACAAGAGTATAAGAACGCGGGTTTTTTGGAATTCGGTGTGCGTGTGGCAGAGTTGTGGCTCTCCGTGCACCCAGCACTGCTTTGCCTATTGTTTCTCACCCTAAATTGATTGAACCCAAATAAAAATAAATTTTTATTAAAATTGGCTTCATCTGATTATAACAATTTGGTGACCCTGACGTGATCTCAGTGTGCTTTCCTGGACTGTGCCTTCTCGAGGGGCGCCCCACAGGTTGTGGCTCGAAGGCAACAGTCTGGGTCAGTCTCCGGAGATCAACGGACAAAAAAGAGAAGCAATAGTGAAAAGAATCGGAGCTCCAAAGGAAAGACTGCAGTATTAAATACCCGTAATTCTGGTGCACGAAGATCCGAACGCAGACGACGGAGTCGTGAGTGTAAGGGATACCGTTCGGTTGGGTGGGATTCGGTTGCTTGTGTGTGAGAGTGTGATTGAGACGGAACCTCATTCTGGAAACGAAAGTAGTTTTGGAGCCAGGATTTGAGTTCCGAATCGAGTGTGGAGGTCTTCTAACCGCAGTTCCAAACTCCCGCGAGGGATTTGGCCGGTGAAGGACCGAAGCGGATCCTATAGGACTCGTGGGTGGGAGCACGGGTTCTAGGGGTACGCGGGTGGGTAAAGGGTTCAGCCCCCCCGCAGGACACTCTCACCCATAACCAAGGGCGAGAGGAATTGCCGTAGAAAATTCCCAAGGTGAGAGGAATTGCCGTAGAAAATTCCCAGGAGGTACGTGGGTGGGTAAGATATTCAGCTCCCTGGATCTAACCCCCTACAATGGGTGAGAGAAACTGCCACAGTAAAACCCCTAGATGGGTCAAAGAGAATCAAAAAACCGGGACCAGAAAAAAATTAGTAAATTACCAGATATACCACCAGATAGCCCATTAGGCATAATGAGTAGAAATTGGAATGAAAATGGTCCTACAAAAGGAAAAAGTAAATTAAAATTAGTCCAATATTGTATGGTTGAATGGCCGAAGAAACCTTTAAAACCACCTGTCTTCTGGCCTACTTTTGGATCTTTAGAAGACTGGATTTGCCAGGCTTTAAGTACATATGTTTACTCAAAAAGACCTTTTAGTCAAGAAGAAAGTGATTACGCAAAATTGTGGATCAGGACTTCACGTCCCTATCCAGCTTCAATATTTAAACTAAAAAACAATGAGAAATCTGAAGAAAAAGGGGACAAGAACAAGAAAGGGACAGAGAAAGATGATGAATGGGAACCACTAGATAACTTGCTGCCCCCATACTTTAATTACACAGCCCCGGCGGCTTTAACAGCCCCAGCGGCTTTAACCGCTCCGGTGGCTTTAACAGTCCCGGCGGTTCCCCTTCTACATCCGGTTGCATGTACAAGAAGTAAAACTGCCGTAACTGAGGGAGCCTCTTTATATCCCTTACGGGAGGTGCCCCTCGGAAGCAATCAAGGAGGCATCGGATTTGTGGCAGTCCCGTTAAACGCCTCCGATGTACAAAATTTTAAAAAAGAAATGGGGACTCTATTAGATGATCCTCTCGGAGTAGCTGAGAGGTTAGATCAATTTTTAGGTCCCAATACTTACTCTTGGGAAGAAGTACAGTCCATTTTAAGCATCTTATTTACTGCCGAAGAAAGAGGAATGATCAGGCAAGCCGGAATGAGAATTTGGGAGAGTCAATATCAGGCAGGACCTCCAAGGTACCATAAATGGCCAAATGTGGATCCCCACTGGGATCACCAACAACCCCAGGGGAGACAAAATATGAGAGATCTAAGAATAATAATTATTCAAGGCATAAGGGAAGCAGTTCCCCGAGGACAAAACATTATTAAAGCATTTAATGAACAACAGGGAAAAGATGAATCTCCAACGGAATTGTTGGAAAGGTTAAGAAAAAGCCTACATATGTATTCTGGCATTGATCCGAATACAGTAGCGGGAACAGCACTCCTCAGAACACAATTTGTGGCAAAATCTTTGGAAGATATAAGAAAGAAATTAGAAAAATTAAAAATTGGCAAGAAAGGGTATTGGAAGAATTACTTAGAGAAGATCAAAAAGTTTATGTTAGAAGAGATGAAGAAAAACAGAAAACAAAGGCAAAGATTTTTGTAGCGGCCGTAAGAGAAAGCCAGAAAAATCAGACTCCTTCCGGGGAGAAGAAGGAGAAGAAATCAGAGCGGCCAACCCGGGAAAGACCTCACCGAGAAAGGTCTGCTGCCCCTATTTGTTACTATTGCAATAAGAAGGGACATGTTAAAAGAAACTGTCAAAAACGAGAACAAGATGAGAGAATGTTTCAAGAAGAATAGGGGTGTCAGGGGCTATGTCTTTTGGGGACTTTAACATCAACAGAGCCCTTGATAAAATTATTAGTTGGTCCCCACAGAGAAGAAGTTTTATTTCTAGTTGATACAGGAGCTGAAAAATCAACCATTCAAAAATTACCAAAAGGAATAGAAAAAGGGAAAAATTATATATCAGTAATAGGAGCAAAATGGGAACCCTTTCAGGTACCTAATTTGAAAGATGTAGAGATAGAAGCTGAAGAAAAAATTTGTCTTAATGATTTACTTTTGCTCCCTGAAGCAGAATATAATTTATTGGGAAGAGATCTAATTCTAAAACTTAATTTAAGCATCCAGAGCCAGGGGGATAAATTTCAAATTAAATTATATAATCTAACACAAGAAGATGAAGAAGTTATTGATCCCTCAGTGTGGTATAAAGAAGGGGACTCTGGAAAAATAGAAATGGCTCCCGTAAGTATCCAAATAATAGACCCACACCATCCAATTAGAATAAAACAATACCCTATACCAATGGAGGGTCCAAAAGGATTAAAACCAGTAGTTGATGGGCTTTTGAAGAAGGGAATATTGGAGCCATGCATGTCACCTCACAACACACCCATCCTCCCTGTAAAGAAACAGGATGGATCATATAGAATCGTACAGGATTTGAGAGCTGTAAACCAGCGAACTATTACTAAATTCCCTGTGGTAGCAAATCCGTATACTTTATTAAGCTATATTTCCCCTAAGTATACCTGGTATAGTGTAATAGATTTAAAGGATGCTTTTTGGGCTTGTCCTCTGGATGAAGGGTCTAGAGATTACTTTGCTTTTGAATGGGAAGACCCTGAGACAAGACGAAAACAGCAATTAAGGTGGACAGTATTACCACAAGGATTTACAGAGTCACCAAATTAATTTGGTCAGACTCTGGAAAAAATATTACAAGATTTTGTGCTTCCTGAAGAGGTGAAGTTACTACAGTATGTGGATGATTTATTAGTAGCTGCAGAAACTGAAGAGGAAGCCAGAAAAACCACTACTAAATTGCTCAATTTCCTGGGAGGAAAGGGATTAAAAGTGTCCCGAACAAAATTACAATTTGTACAACAAGAGGTGAAATACTTAGGACACTGGCTGAGTGAAGGAAAAAAAAAGTTGGACCCTGACAGGGTGTCTGGGATCTTATCCTTAAGGCCCCCACAAACAAAAAAAGAAATTCGGCAAGTATTAGGACTGCTAGGGTACTGCAGACCCTGGATTGAATGTTACAGTGAAAAAGTGAAATTTTTATATGAAAAACTAACCAATAACCAACTTAAATGGTTTATGGAGGATGATCAGAAATTTGAGGAAATAAAAAAAGCCTTAATACAAGCGCCTGTATTAAGTTTACCGGATATGGAGCAACCTTTTTATCTTTTCGTGAACACATCAAATCAGACAGCATATGGAGTTCTTACTCAGGACTGGGCAGGAGTCAAGAAACCTGTAGGATATTATTCTAAGCTTCTTGATCCAGTAAGCAGAGGATGGCCTGCTTGTCTCCAAGCTTTAGTTGCCACAGCATTATTAGTAGAAGAAGTCAGGAAAATCACCTTTAGCGCTCCTTTAAAAGTATATACTCCACATAATGTCAGAGGTGTGTTACAGCAAAAAGCGGAAAAATGGCTAACAGACAGCCGAATTTTAAAATATGAAACGATACTGATTGACTCCCCTGATTTGGAATTAAGAGTGACCTCTGCCTAAAGTCCAGCTCAATTTTTATTTGGAGAACCATCAAAAACATTGCAACATAATTGTTTGGAAGTAATTGAAACCCAAACAAAAATCAGACCAGACTTAAGTGACATTGAATTAGAAAAAGGAGAAATACTGTTTATAGATGGCTCTTCCAGAGTAATAGAAGGTAAAAGAAAATCAGGATATGCAATAATTAATAAAAACTTGGAGCTTATGGAATCAGGACCTCTAAGCCCATCGTGGTCAGCTCAGGCTTGTGAACTGTATGCCTTATGCAGAGCTTTGGAGCTGCTAAAAGGAAAAAGCGGGACTGTGTTCACAGATTCCAAATATGCATATGGGGTAGTTCACACCTTTGGAAAAATTTGGGAAGAAAGGGATTTAATTAACACCCAGGGAAAAGGTCTTACACACCAGGAGTTAGTGGTAAAAGTTTTAAAGGCATTAAGAGAACCAAAAGAAATAGCAGTGGTACATGTGAAGGGACATCAAAAAGGATTGGATTCTCAAACTAGGGGAAATAATTTAGCAGATAAGGAGGCTCAGGAAGCAGCCCTGAAGGCTCAGGTAATCAAGATCAATGCAGTACAGAAGAACAGTAGTGAAAATGAACAGGAGGAGGGAGAAAAGAAGTTCACTCCTGAGGAACAATCAAAGCTGGAAAAAGTAGGGGCTAAATTGGAACAAGGAAAATGGATACTACCTGATGGACGGGAAATGTTACCAAAAGCTTATACCAGGCAAATAATAGAACGCTTACATACACAGACACATTGGGGCACTAAAGCGTTAAGTGATCATTTTCTTAAACAATTCAGTTGTATTGGAATTATTGAAATAGCAAAACAAATTACGCAAGGCTGCTTAACTTGTCAAAAAATAAATAAAAAGGTATTCCGACAAGTGGCAATGGGGGGAAGAAAAACAGCTTATAGGCCTTTTGAAAGGGTACAAATTGATTTTACAGAATTACCTAAAGTAGGAAGAACAAGATATTTACTGGTAATAGTGGATCATTTAACACAGTGGGTAGAAGCTTATCCTACAACACGAACCACAGCTCAGACAGTAGTAAAAACATTATTAGAACATTTAATTCCTAGATATGGAATAATACAATATATTGATTCTGATCAAGGCACACATTTTACTTCTAAAATAATAAAATTATTAAGTCAATCATTAGGTATTCTGTGGGAATACCATACCCCATGGCATCCACAGAGTTCAGGAAAAGTAGAAAGAATGAATCAAACAATAAAACAACAACTGGCCAAATTAATGGTTGAGACGCAAATGCCTTGGGCAAAATGTTTACCATTGGCACTTTTAAATATAAGAACCAAACCATATAGCGAGACTGGATTATCCCCTTATGAAATGCTATATCGTATGCCTTATTTTCAGGGAATGCCCCTGGAGAATAATGTAATTGAAGATTATAATATTAAAAAATATATAATTGCCATTGGGAAAAGATTAAAAGAACTAAGAGAAATTGGAATAAGAGCTCAAACCCCACCTTTAGGACTCCCAATTCACCAAATAAAACCAGGAGATAAAGTTTTAATAAAAAGCTGGAAAGAAGATAATTTATCCCCTCGATGGGAGGGAACATTTCTTGTTCTTCTAACTACAGAGACTGCGGTACGGACAGCTGAAAGAGGTTGGACTCACGCCACTCGAGTTAAAGGACCAGTGAAGCAGCCTTCAGCAGAATGGATGGCGGTGTCTAAACCAGGAAGTCTCCAAATGACTATAAGGAAAGACCAGAAGAAAACTGAATGACCCACTCTAGAAGGGAAGTAAGAAATAGTCTATACCAGTGGCTCCAGATAGCCCCTGGGGATACTTTACAAAAAGTATATTTTGCACCTTGGAGAAGAGAAAGGATACCTTACCAAACTGGGGGAACGGGGTTATGTAAGTTAAAAGGAACTCCACAGGTTTATCCTTTCTGTTGTGAAACCGAAACTGATATACCTGAACTACCCGCAACAGAAGATATATTGGAAATGCCATGCATAAAACATCCTACTTCTGGGTGCTCATGCTGGGTTACTTGTCAATGTTCAAATTGTAATAAGAAATGGTCTTGTGTTTCGCTTAGAAGGCATCTTTATTGTATTCAATGCCGGGATAGTATAAATAATATAACAGTTAATAGGGAAGAGTTTGCTCAAATAGAAATCTGTACTCTGTTTTGTGGATGGGAGTTGCTAATACCTACAACCTGGGAAATATATGAAACAGACTGGTATAAAGTCTTAAGACAATGTGCCACAAGATTTGCTTGGAAGCGGGCACAACAACAAAATAGATGGAAATATCAATGCATTTTAGATTTTTAAATTTGATTAACAGTCATAAATACGGAATAAACCTCAGAATAGGCTGTGTGTCTTCAGTTAATTAGGCTTACGACTGAAAAAAAAACAATAACATAAAATAAAATAAAATAAAATAAAATAAAATAAAATAAAATAAAATAAAATAAAATAAAATAAAAAAAAAATAAATATATATTAACTCCTGAAGAACACCACTGCTGTTGAGAAGAATTCATACCTCGTTGCTCCAAGCAAAGGAGTAGACGAAGGAGACAGAGGGGTGTAACAGTGGAGATAACATCTGGATAAAATACATCCACTAGTAAGCCTACAACTGAAGACAATGCACAGAAATATGAGTGGTATTCTAATATTGTTATACATAATTCATATTAAAAGTGTAACAAATTATTGGGTACACCAACCTTTTGAATGGATTTTAGCTCGTTACAAGGATTCAACTATCATTCAAAAAGTAATTACTTCCGGAACTCCCACATTCAATGTCACAAATTGTGATTTATTGAACCCTACTTTGGGGTCTCATTGTAACTCTGAACACCAATGGGACTGGGGCACAACTAACCTAAAGGCCACTTATTGGTGTCCAAGTTCAAACCCAGGAAGAAGGTATTGCAACTCACCAGGTTACCTTTATTGTGCCTATTGGGGTTGTGAAACTATAGCCACTGCTTGGGATGTATCAGAGAAGGACAAATATCTAAAAGTCAGGTGGAGTCCTGAACATTGTAAAACTCCAACCTATGACTATTATGGGGGGATACTCAACAGTGGAAATTGTAAAAGTTTAACCCTGACAGTACAGAAACCTGAAGAACCAGGATGGGCTGTAGGAAGAACTTTGGGCGTAATGTTGAGGGAACCTGGAACTGATAGGGGAGGATTAATCCTGATCCAAAAAAGACCGGTCCTACTGACACCTAAACCTAAATCCATAGGCCCAAACAAGGTAATAACAAATGAAATTGGTCAGAATAAGACAGTAACAGATAAAACTGGAAATAACACTACAAATACCCAGAAAAATATTACTGCTTTGAGACCCATAGGATCTAACCCCTTATGGCTACTACTACAGACTGCATACCAAGCCCTTAACAGTACCAATCCTAATGTTACTTTCGGATGTTGGCTGTGCTACGATGTAAGACCACCTTTATATGAAGGGATAGGACTTAAGGCTACATACCGCCTAAGTAATGAAGCTAGCCCAGAGCAATGTAAATGGAACAAAAAGAAGATTGGGCTTACTATGCAACGAGTTAGAGGACAATGCACATGTATAGGAAAAGTGCCTAGAAACCAAAAGAATTTGTGTGGAAATAAAAAACGACAAATAAACAAGGCTGGAAATAAATGGGCCATACCGAAAAAAGGGGAATGGTGGATCTGCTCAGGGGCAGGACTAACTCCCTGTTTGTCCCTAACTATGTTTAATGGAAGCAAAGAGTTTTGCATACAAATAGCAGTCATGCCTCGGATCTTATATCATCCGAAAGAAACTGTTTTTGAATATTGGAATAATAATAACCTCAGGATAAGGAAAAGGGAACCACTCACAGCCCTAACAATTGTGACCCTCATAGGTCTAGGAACTGCAGGGGCAGCAACTGGAATTACTTCTCTAGTACAACAACATAAAGGATTATCATCCTTAAGAACTGCAGTTGATGAAGATTTGGAAAGAATTGAAAAATCAATATCATTACTAGAAAAATCCCTTACTTCCCTTTCGGAGGTGGTGCTACAGAATAGAAGGGGGTTAGACATTATTTTTACAGCAAGGAGGGCTTTTTTTAGCTCTAGGGGAAGAGTGCTGCTTTTATGCAGACCACTCTGGGGTAGTCCAAGAATCCATGACCAAACTGCGTGAGGGATCATAAAAAGAAAAAAGGAAAGGGAAACTCAACAAAACTGGTTTGAATCATGGTTTAATCAATCCCCTTGGATGACCACTCTAATAACAACCTCAATTGGACCCCTGATTATTCTGTTATTAATTCTCACTTTTGGACCTTGTATCCTGAACAAAATAATTAACCTTGTTAAGAATATGATTGAAGCTGTCCAACTCATGATGTTAAGGCAACAGTACACTGGTTTAGCCCAACAAGAAGAACACCGACTAGAGACTGAACGAGAAGATACCACCCTTTTAGAGGCTACGAGAGGAGCTATTTTAAAGCTTAACTAGCAAATTAGGGTACAAAAAAAAAAAACAAAACAAACAAACAAGGGGGGGGGGGGGATTGTAATAAATTATTGTAACTAATTTGCTAAGTTAAACAGGGCGGGTGTTGTAATAAAACTATTGTAACTAATCTGCTGGGCTGGGCAAGGCGGGTATGGTACACTTGAACGACCTGTAAATGTTAGACAATTAAATGTAAAATGGGCCATTCAGATTGGAACAATGTAACCGTGTCTCTGAAACCCCACCTAACATTAGATGGGAACAATGTAACTATGCCTCAAAAACCCCACCTAGAGCTGACATGTAACTGCTGTTTGAAGAGAAGCCCGCCAAAAGGATGAGATCATGAGGCTTTTAAAAGATCCAATAGGAGAAAAGCGCGCCAAGAGACCAAGGCTTCGAGACTTTCAAAAGATCCAATAGGAGGAGGACATGCACCCCAGCAACCCAAATGATCCAATGAAAAAGAGCAGGACAATCATCTGACGAGAAAAACTGGTTAAAGACCATGACACAAGAGTATAAGAACGCGGGTTTTTTGGAATTCGGTGTGTGTGTGGCAGAGTTGTGGCTCTCCGTGCACCCAGCACTGCTTTGCCTATTCTTTCTCACCCTAAATTGATTGAACCCAAATAAAAATAAATTTTTATGAAAATTGGCTTCGTCTGATTATAACATTGTTATCTAATTTATTGCTTGAAATAGAATTAGAAACAGGTGGTGACATTCTGCAATCATCCTGGTACACTGTTGCAGTGGAGACGGACATGACAAACGAATGTTGCATTTAAAATGTCTAATAATCTTTATTTTTCAAACCCTTCTTTTATATCTGCTTTACAAAACCCTGTGTTCATCTGATTGGTTACATAGTTGTCTTAACATTAGCATTGCTATCGGTTAATCTTTACTCTTCTAATCTGCTCCTCAATAGGTGTGAGACTGCAGCTCTTACATCCTGCTTCCTTGCTCATTGTTCCTCTTATGTTGTTTATTCATCAGACATTCCTCCTTTTCAAGGGTACACTGGAATCTTATCAAGGCGAAACTTTTTCAAGTTTCAATCTAGTTGGTGGCAGACCTGCTGCCTCCCCCAACAATTGCCCCTTTTTGTATTTGTGCTAAAAATATTGCATGAGCAGTTCTCTGCAGGGCCCTTTGCAGAAGACTGACAAGACAAGGCAACATTAAAAGCACAGTCACAATTAGCAAGATCACTAACCCCACAGTTTTGACCAAAGATATTAACCATTCAGACAGTTTTAAACATCCTTGTTAGCCAATCTAAGGTCTTGTCCTCTTTCAAACGCTTAACACTATCTTTTAACTGTTGTATGCTCTTATGGATTGATTCAGAATGATCTGCAGTTGCTGGGGAACCCTGGTTGCAGCAAGGATTTGGAATACCTTTCCTTGCAAGCTGGAAATCCTACACGTTGCGTCCATCCATAGGTGAGACATCCAAAGTCGCTGCAAGCAGGTCCAGCCTCCAAAGCAACAGGCCAAAGTAACAGGCAATTTTCTTTGAGCGGGAACATCTGATGTCATCCTCCTCTTGGGTTCCACCCAGAGCCTGGCTACCACTCAGGGGGGAAAACCAAGGTTAAACACTTGAGTTCTTAATTCTTAATATTACTAAACAAAGGAAGTTGAATACACACATTCTTACAGCATTTCATCCTTATTGATAACTACATTCTGTCTAAGCTACATCTTTCACCAGTGACTAGTAAGCCTATATATTTCATTTTGGAGTTGCAATTACTGTTAGCATTTTCTCTTAAAAGAGTTGGCAACTGTAGTGTGATTAAGAACAGAGATAGTGTATTTTGTCCTATTGCAGTAGCAAGCATTACCCGTACATTCTGCTTAAATGATCAGTTAAAAAGACTGCAAACTGTTGGCACAGGGGCATCCACAGCACCCACAGCCAGCTCCTGAGTGTCCAACAAAAGCTGCCTCTTATGCCTCAGGTATGGTTGCACACACCTTGCTAGTAACCACTGGGGGCCGTGACTTGTGGAGACACAAGCATAACCTCTTCCCCAGGTTAATAACTCACATGGTCCCTTCCACTGGCCAGTGACTAAATCAAACTTGTACGCCCTTTTGCAAATTCTGTTTTGAAAAAAGAGAAGAAAAATGTTGGAAAAGAGGAGGTAAAGAAGAATTATCCCCATAATGGAAAAATTTAAGAACATAAAACTGCTTTATCTAAACATGACTGTGGTGGTTCCCCAATCATTCCCCCTTTTTGTATTTGAAGCTGCTGCTTCAGCATACCATGTGCATGCTCAACAATCACTTGTCCTGTTGGAGAATGGGGAATTCCTGTAACATGAGTAACACCCCACAACTAAAAAAAAGTTTGAACTTTCTGTGAAACATATGTTGGGCCATTGTCAGTTTTAATTTGGCGTGGCACCCCAAGCATAGAAAAAGTCTTCTACAAATGTCAGATCACATCTTTTCCTGTTTCTCCATTATGTGCTGTTGCTCCTAAAGCATGGGAATAGTCTGCCAAACTCATTTATATGATGTTGGGATTCTAGAGGGCTTTCTGCGAGAGATTGGACATGTGAGCAATCCTGTATGAGAACAAGACTGATAAGAGCCTCAGCTGAGCAAGAATGCAATAAGGATGTGACCCTGAATGAGGGGGGAGAAACTCGACGAGACAAACAACCCCCGCAAGGGGTTGGGACAGAAGAGGAAGTTACACAAGGCAGGAAGCCTGGCAAGGCTGATGTGGCACTTTTTATCCAATCATAAGAAGGTTTAAAGCACGGGCTAAGTTAACTGTCCAATCTTGAGGACTTGTACTGCATGTTACTCACGTGTGCGGGAGAACATTATAAAAGGGCTTTCTTAGTTGTAATAAACAGGCATTTCTTGATCACATTGGTCGTGTGCGTGCTCAGCTCTCCAGCAAGTGGCGTCCCTGGGTGGGGGCCTCAAGATTGGCACAAAGTCTTCACTAAGGAGGACTCGTCGGAGTGCAGTCTGAGGGGGAGAAAGCCGGTCGACATATCCAGACACTGCCCCGGTGTCTGAAGGTGAGAATCAGTGCGCTGTAACTTAAAAGGGAGAGATAGAGAGTTTGAAGATAACAGATCTGCGAGAGGCGGCGGCCGGGGAGGAATGGGGCTACCTTGCCAAGGACGAACAGGCAGTGGTGAAACTCCTCCAGTGTGTCCTCTCTATGAGGGGGAAGAAATATAAGTTCACTCTAGAAAGTTTAAGGTGGAGCCAAGAAAAGGGACTTATATCTACTTGGGAATCTATAGGAAAACAGCTTTGGAATTCGATCAGTGATGGAGGAAGATCAGCAAAAGAAGTGAGCAGCAGCACACTCTAGAAACAAATCCGTGAGACTTTGCAAGAGCTGAGCAGCGAGCGTGCTGCGGATGCTTCTGCTTTTACAGCGATCGGAGTAGCATCTCGTTCTGATAATTCGCCTCCGATGCCTGCGCCCCTAGCAGCTCTCGTCGCGTTAGCTCAGGAAAAAATCCTGCTTACTTTGCCGGTCGCGCCGCCGGGTCCACGGCGGGCAGCAGGGGCGAAACCGAGAGCTGCGCGGCCGGGAGTTGAGAACACCAGAAGGGCACCTGATGCCGTCAGGAAGGAGAATGAGGCGGCATCGGGGGAGTCCGCGGGGTCCAGCAGTGGGCGGGGCGCGCAGTATGGAGTTGGCGGCGGCGGCCCGGGGCCCCCCGAGCCCCCCCCCGCCGCGGAGGGACCGCCTGCGGCCCAGCCCGGCACCGCGCTCGGACCACACCCACCCCCCCCAACCCCCGACAAAAGCAACAATTTTTTTGACAGAGCAGGTGCTGACGCTGTCATGCAGCACTGGCTTTATATGTTCTTAATGGAGTCTTCGTATCTGTAATATTTGTCATTTTATGTGGTGTCAGTAAGGAGTGTGGGAGACTTCTTTGTGTGGTTGTGTGATTGTTCCGTGTGTGTGAGATGCAGCCCAGCTGCAGAGAGTCATCGGTGCTGCTGTCTGTTTGGGCTCAGTGTTTTAAGTGTTACATATAAAATACCTCCTCTAACAGGAGGCAGTAATTCTGTGTTAATTGTTGTCTTGAATTTAGGTGCGTGCTCTGCAGGGAGAGTGCACCTCTGTACCATCTACCTGATGGGAATATTGTCAAAAAATCATCTACAACCTTACAGGGTTGTTTGTTTTACCAGGGGTCGTAGATGTTGGTTATGAAGATGAAAATCAGAATTATGGCCTGAACCCCTGTGTTCTGTAACAAAAGGGTCAAAAATTGTTCAGCTTGCTTACTTTACTGCGGCTCCCCCTAATAGTATACCAAGAAGCCGCAATTACTCAGGACTTGGATCAGCAGGTACCCCTTAAATATTTTGGGCTCAGACAGTGACACAAGATTGACTTCTAGTAAAATGTACTCTCACTAAAGCTAAAGCGTCTGTAGAACAACAAAAAAGGGGAGATGTACAGTATCAATCTACACCTCACAAAAGGCTAAATAAGGCATTATATGTCATGAACCTTTTAAACATTTCCTGTCTCACAGGTGCCACCAATATCGTGTCATTTCTCATCACAGATACCAGATCAACAAAAAGTCCAAAGTAAAGCTCAAGTGCTAACAAAAAACTTAAAAACTGGTAACTGGGAAGGACCATTTCCTTTAATAACCTGGGGAAGAGGTTATGCTTGTGTCTTCACAGGTCACAGTCCCTGGTGATTACTGGCAAGGTGTGTGCAACCACACCTGAGGCGTGAGAGGCAGCCAGCACTCAGGATCCAGCTGTGGTTGCTGTGGATGCCCCTGTACCAACAGTTTGCGGTCTCTTCGATTGATCATTTAAGCAGAATGTCTGAGTAATGTTTGCTACTGCAACAGAACAAACTACACTACAGTTACAATTCTTTTCAGAGAAAATACTAACAGTAATTGCAACTCCCTAATGAGATATATAGGCTTACTAGTCACTAGTGAAAGATGTAGTTTAGATGAAATGTAGTTATTAATAAGGCTGAAATGCTGTAAGAATGTGTGTATTCAACTTTCTTGTTTAGCAATATTAAGAATTAAGAACTCAAGTGTTTAATCTTATTAGAAACTCCCTTGGTTTTCCCCCTGGAGTGCTGGCCAGGCTCTGGGTGGAACCCAACAGGAGGATGAAATCAGATGTTTCTGATCACAAAAAAAAAAAAAAAAAAAAAAAAAAAAAGCCAGTTGTTTTGGCCTGTTGCTTTGGAGGCTGGACCTGCTTGCAGCGACATTGGATGCCTCACCTGTGGATGGACACATCATGTAAGATTTCCAGTTTGCAAGGAAGGGCACTCTGAATTCTCGCTGCATCCAAGGTTCTCTAGCAATTGCAAATCTGAATGTTAGTACTCAATTAAGTGTGCTACTCTGTATTTTCCTTACTGTTTATTTTTGTAGTATTTAGTTATATCCCTTAATTATGGGTAGTGAAATTAGCCTACTCTTTTTAACTAGTAATTGTAACTGCTGTATTCTTTTAACCTTCTGTGGAACTATTCTAAGTATGCTGTGTTTTGAAGTTTGTCTAAGCCCTGATTGATACAGCTCTCAAACAAGTCTTGCAGGTGCCACAGCAAAACAAAGAAAGGGGAGATCTGGGAGGCATTGGCCTTATACAACTCTGACACATGGTTGGTATAATCAGACAGTCTAGCTAGGATAGCAAAACATGACTCCTTCAGCAGTACCAGTAAATGACACTTGGTTTTGTAGTGATGCTTACACGACAAGGTTACATCTTGAAGAAGGAAGTGTGTTTAATAATGATTCGGCTAAAAGGTTACCAATACTAGATGGTTAAATGATTTGTTTTTATATTGAATAACAGTTTTGATTGTCATTGTAATCTTTTAATGGTATTAAACTGTGTGTGGAAGTGTTTTATGAAAACGATGGACCGAACAATAAAAGGGGTCTAGATGGCTCAAAATCAAAAAGAGGGATTTGTGGAATGGTTAGAAAACAACAGACATGTTATGAGCGATCCAGACTGAGTGGCCTCACTTTAACAACACCCTGTAGCTGGTGTGAAGAACACCTGCAAAGCCAAGGGGCTGAGAAACTGCATGAGTAGCAAGAAGATAAGAAAGCTGAACTGTTGAAAACAAGATGTTTGCTTAGCAGGAGAATGGCGCATGGACACCACAGCCTCTTTTGGCAAGTGTCTCCAGTTGGGACCAAAAAGGCATTACAACTAGTCACTTGTTTTGCATGTTGGACTACTAAACAAATGAACTTGACATCAAATGTAATAGGTGATTTGGCTATGGATGTCAAGAGTCTTAGACATGCTGTACTTCAAGATAGGGCTGCCATTGATTTTCTGCTTTTAGCACAAGGGCATGGGTGTGAAGAGTTTGAAGGAATGTGCTGTATGAATTTATCTGACCATTCAGTATCTATCTATAAGAATCTGAGAAAACTGAAAGATAACATGAAGTTAACTGTTGTAACATCACCCTTATCAGAATGATTTGCTTCATTGGGAACCACAGGATGATTGAAAGAGTTGTTATAAAGGGGAATTGTTGTAATTCTTGTAGTTATCATGCTTGCTGTTATTTTACCGTGCTTAGTTTCCTGTGTTATACATTCGGTACAAAAGGGCCTGCAAGAAATCCGGATTGCTCAAAAACAAAAAGAGGGATATGTTGGGATTCTAGAGGGCTTTCTGCGAGAGATTGGACATGTGAGCAATCCTGTATGAGGACAAGACTGATAAGAGCCTCAGCTGAGCAAGAATGCAATAAGGATGTGACCCTGAATGAGGGGGGAGAAACTCGACGAGACAAACAACCCCCGCAAGGGGTTGGGACAGAAGAGGAAGTTGCACAAGGCAGGAAGCCTGGCAAGGCTGATGTGGCACTTTTTATCCAATCATAAGAAGGTTTAAAGCACGGGCTAAGTTAACTGTCCAATCTTGAGGACTTGTACTGCATGTTACTCACGTGTGCGGGAGAACATTATAAAAGGGCTTTCTTAGTTGTAATAAACAGACATTGGCTTGATCACATTGGTCATGTGCGTGCTCAGCTCTCCCGCAATATGAGTAATATCAGTTTACCAAATCTGTAAAGCCTGCATACCTCTGGGATTAGTATCAAACTACATTGGAGTGTAAGTTCCTTGGCAATCAGGGCAGGCAGCTATAATAGAGCGAGCTTCAGTATGGGACAAACCAAACTGCTGTTGTAAAGCTCAAAAACCTTGATGAAAAAATAGATGTGATAATACAGCTTGTTGCTTCATGTTAGGAACAGTACTCAGAGCCATAGCAGAAACAAGAGCATCCGCTCTGGCATTACCTTCCATATAAAACCCTGGTAAAGTAGTATGACTACGAATGTGCATGATAAAATAAGGTTCTGTTCATAGTTGAATACTTTTCCAGAGTTCCAAGAGCACGTCAAATAATAATTGATTGTCTGACATGGTCAAAACCACTTTGTCTAGTTGATAAACTAAGTTAGCTACATATGCAGAATCAGTTACAATATTTACAAGAGTAGAAAAAATAGAAAAACAATAGCTATTGCACGTAACTCTACTACTTGTGGAGAACCATTTTGATATACTACTTTGTTGTTCCAGTTGTTGTTTTCATACCATACTACTGCTGCTTTACCTGTTTTCCCTGAACTATCTGTAAAGACAGTGGGGCCTTTCACAGGTTCTGGCTGGCTTAAATTTTTCTGACCAAATGATATTTCTTGAGCAAATTTCAGTAGCGGGTGCAATGGTAGATGATATGATATCCCCTTGAAAACCCGCCATGGCCGCTTGCAAATCATAATTATTTGCCAGACACCAGTCAAAATACCAATTCTGAACAGGTAAAACAATCGTAGCTGGATCACGCCCTGTTAGTTCTAAACATAATTTTCTGGCTTTTATGATTATATCAGCAATAAGTTCAAACAATCCAGGAGCATTTTTTTGTGGCCGGAATGATAAAAACACCCATTCTAGAATATGCAGTGGGTCATCCCACTCAGGATTCCACTGCACCAAAGCACCAAATGGCCCAGGTTTGTCAATTAGTACAAAGAATTGTACCAATTGAGACAGATCTATTCGAGAAAAAAATTTCTTGTGTATAGGTTGTTCCACAATGTGAATTACATTTCATGGTTCCTTGTTTAATATTCTGGGTTCTGTTGGATCATTGGATTTTTTTTTTTTTTTTAATAATTCCAATAATGGTTGCAACTGCCAATTGGTCTGTCCAAGATAGGGCCTGATCCAATTCAAGGATCCCATCAGTTTCTGTACATTATTGAGTGTTCTAACCTTAAGGTTGAGTTTCACAGGTTGGGGCACAACCTGCTTGCTTGTGACTGTCATTCCCAAATATTTCCAGGATTCTGTCTTTTGTACCTTTTTAGGGGCAATAATTGATCCATATTGTTGTAATGAGTCTCTGGCCAAATTCTCCATGTCGTTCAACTTCTCCTTGCTGTTTGATGCTAACAGGTTGTTATCCATGTAATGGTAACAATAACTAGTAGGAAATTTTTCCCTTACAGGTGACAAAGCTTGTGCTACAAACCACTGACAAATTGCTGGTGAATTTTTCATGCCTTGTGGTAAAACCTTCCATTGATACCTGTTTGAAGGTTCTGCATGATTTAAAGAAGGCACAGAAAATGCAAATTTTTCTTTATCTTGAGAGGCCGATGGGATAGTAAAAAACCAGTCTTTTAAATCTATCACAATGATTTCCCAATCTACAGGGATCATGGCAGATGAGGGTAGGCCTGGTTGTAGGGCTCCCATCGTAGCCATGATAGCATTAATTTGCCGTAGGTCATGTAAAAATTACCATTTTCCTGTTGATTACAAACACCGGGGTATTCCATGGGCTATGAAAAGGTTCAATATGTCCAGCAGCCAGCTGTTCTGCCACCAGTTCCTGCAGGGCCTTTAATTTCTCAATTGGCAGGGGCCACTGATCCACTCACACAGGGCTATTTGTTAACCAGGTCAATGCAAGTGTGGGTTGTTTAACATGCTGCAGCACAGTGGCCCCCATCAAAAATCAGTAGTGATTTTCACTCCTCACTGTGGCAAACAGTCCCTCCCCCACAGATTCAGGGGGGTTGTCATCACATAGGGTTTGATGGTCACCTGTTGACCCTCAGGGTTGGTGATCAGAATTGACACAGCTGCTACTCCTGCTTGTGTCGACCCTCCAAGTCCTATCACTCCCGTTCTCATACTTTCTGTTGGCCAGGTGGATGGCCAGGAATAATAAGATATAATAGTTACATCAATTCCTGTGTCCAGAAGTCCAGCAAGTGTTACTGTTGCTGGCAATTGTCCTCTGTTGGATAGTGTACAGGTCATCTGTGGTCTTGATGATGAAACAGTCTATGACCAGAACACTTGGGGAGGTCCTGTAGAGCTGAATTCTCCATTATGTCGCAACCTTTGTTCTATCTTAGGAACACAACTCAAAAAAGGTACAAGCTGAGCAATGTGAGTGCCTTTTGGAATGGTTACTGGTGGGTAAGGAGTAGAAATCATAGCACAAATTTGTCCAGTAAAATCAGCATCAATAATTCTTACATGCACAATTAATCCATTCAAAGTGCTGCTAGATCTCCTGATTAGTAGTGCACTCAATCCTCGTCCTATAGGTCCTTTCGCATCAAGTGGGACCTTAACAATGTCTTTTTATTTATACTTGTGCTTGGAGGTCCCCTTATCTGTCAAATACAGCCTAGGGGATACTTTTTTACTATTCTCCCACTCTGGCTGCTTCCTATTTCATCTACTTTACCTTAAAACACTACTTAAGTTAACAATATTCAGATAGTACAAAGGTGCACTCTCCCCACAGAGTATGCATCGAAATTCAAGACAACAATTAACACAGAATTGCTGCCTCCTGCTAGAGGAGATATTTCACTTGTGACACTTAAAACACTGAGCCCGAACAAACAGCAGCACCAGTGACCCAGGGGGTGGGCACTAGGGCTCTGTACTAAAGAATGTTCACTTGAACTCCGCAGTTGGGCTGCATCTCACACATGCAAAACAATCACACAACCACACAAAGAGGCCTCTTACACTTGTTACTCACACAACATAAAATGACAAATACTACAAACAGCAAAACACCATTAAGAATATATAAAGCCATTGCTTATTGATTATGTGGTGCTGACAGACAAGGGAAAGGGATGGTGCATCCAGTGTCAGCACCTGCTGTACAAACTGCCCCTTTTGCCGGGGGGGGGGCAGGCACGGCCAGAGAGCAAGGTGCAAGAGGCCGCAGGTGGCCACCCCGTGGTGGGGGGGGCTGGGGAGGCCCCGGGCTTTTCTGTTGTTCTTTAATAACAGGAAAATGCCGTCCTTATCAGCAGGTAGTGGACATGTGGAAGGGGCTGGCGGCTTTTATGGAGGTGTTTCAGCCACAACTGTGGGATCCCTCCAAGAATCAGATCCACTAGGTGACGTGGCATCGCCTGCAGCTGCCACAGCAGTCCCATCACCTTTTAACTGTTTCAGGGGTTGATGTACCTGTTGCCATGCAGTTGAAGATGACACAGCGACTGCATTCTTCCTTATGGCCACCTTGAATAAGGCAATCCCTGCCTCTTTCCGTGTTTCGAGATCAAAAGCAGACAGTGCATCAGCAGGGACCCCATTCCTTTTGCACCAGATAAGCAAAGTGCTCAGGGTTTTCTCCTCATCAGAGGGAGGTGGTGGAGCAGAGGTCTCCATGGTGGGAAGTGAAGGGGCGGCTGCCTGAGGGACTTTCTGCTCATTCGGTCTTTGTGGAGGAAACAACTCATCTTGTGTTTCTTCATCAGAGTCCTCATACAATCCCCTCACCCTCAACCGCAGTCTGTGTTTAGGATGGGCTCCCCCCGCTAGGTCTATACCTTGACTTCTTGCTGCCAAGACCTGGACTGTGGACGCCCAAGGGGTTTCCCCTGAGCTTTCTTTCTTTGCCTTAAAGTCCTTTAAAGTCTCTTTTAACAACCTCCAGGTTGTAAGGAGGTCGGTTGCATTCTTATTACCCTGAGAGGCACACTTAAGCAATTTTCTCTCCTAATTCTTCCCATTTGTTCACACTAAATGCATTACAGTGCTAGCTTCATATCCTTAGATCTTACTCCATATAAGCATTCTCTTTAAACCTTGGTTGGTGGTTTTTAAACCTTTTCTTTTTAATAGGGCCTTCCAAGTAGACAATATTGTTTCTTCCTCTTTCATTATTTGTTGGCCCATAATTAAAGTTTTGTTCCCGGTGGTTCACCTTATTAGGTGTCAAAGTTCAGGTCCAGACCAGGCAGATTCCCACTGCATTCAGCTTCACCGGGCTCCATCTCTGCTGCAAGTCGTCATGCAGCCCACACAGAATTTCTCGAATTCTGTCAAAATTGCATCGGATTCTTATTACTTCCCCTTTGTTGCAATTATGTCGCCTTCAAATTATCACGTCGGGGTCACCATTTGTTGCGGTATTGACGGACATAACAAATGAATGTTGCAGTAAAAATGTCTAATAATCTTTATTTTTCAAACCCTTCTTTTATATCTGCTTTTCAAAACCCTGTGTTCATTTGATTGGTCACATAGTTGTCTTTTAACATTAGCATTGCTACCGGTTAATCTTTACACTTCTAATCTGCTCCTCAATAGGTGTGAGACTGCAGCTCTTACATCCTGCTTCCTTGCTCATTGTTCTTCTTATGTTGTTTATTCAGCAGACATTCCTCCCTTTCAAGGGTACACTGGAATCTTATCAAGGCGAAACTTTTCTTCAATCCAGCTGGTGGCAGACCCGCTGCCTCCCCAACAGTACAGAGCAGCTTGTGAAAGAGGTGTTTTAGGATTGTATTCCCCCATTACATGTGTAAATTGCATAACTTTTTTTCACTTAAAAAAGAAGTAATGAACTTTCACTTTCATATCCTACACACAAAAGGTGGAAGAACGTGAGTGCCAGTGAAAGACCCTGAGACTGCGGGAGAGCTGAGCACGCACACGACCAATGTGATCAAGCAATGCCCGTTTATTACAACTAAGAAAACCCTTTTATAATGTTCTCCGGCACACGCGAGTAACATGCAGTACAAGTCCTCAAGATTGGACAGTTAACTTAGTCCGCGCTTTAAACCTTCTTATGATTGGATAAAAGGTGCCACATCAGCCTTGCCAGGCTTCCTGCCTTGTGTAACTTCCTCTTCTGTCCCAACCCCTTGCGGGGGTTGTTTGTCTCGTCGAGTTTCTCCCCCCTCATTCAGGGTCACATCCTTATCGCATTCTTGCTTGGCTGAGGCTCTTATCAGTCTTGTTCTCATACAGGATTGCTCACATGGCCATTCTCTCGCAGAAAGCCCTCTAGAATCCTAACACTGAGACTACTAAATTGTCCATTAAAATTAATGGAGCTTACTTGACTTTCAGCTTTGAGAAAAAAAAAATGGCCATTTTTTTTTTGTTCCTTAAAATAGGATGTGTCAGGGATGTCTGGGAAGGGGGCTTTTCATAAGCAAATGAAGTAATTCGGAGAAAGGCACTTAGGATCTCTGTAAATTCTTTCTTTTTCTTGTTTTACTAGTTAAACTATTAAAATGCCTTTGTGTGCTTCCTGATACTGGAAGAGACAAATGGGACAGTACAGAACACATCTATTTTCTTCTCCCTCAGACCTATCAGTCTGGAGATGTCATCCTTTACAAAGTCCTTGTGGAACAACTTTCAGGTGATCTTGAAATAAAGAAACCAGAAGTGACCATGCTTCTCTGCTCTGATAGGAGGCCACTCATGTACAAACTGTTCTCTGCCCATATAAGCCCTATTAAGCTCTTAAACCCTGAATAGCACTATCCAATTCTATAGGTCTCCAGACCACATTCATAATCACTATTATTTATGCTATCTGAGGACATAACTGTCCAAATATATCTATACTTACACTGGCATAGATGGTAAATCTTTTCAAGCAATCAATTAAAAAAAGCCCACGGGTTAATCTGTCTCTTTTCTTTCACTGATTCTTCTCATGATAATATGCAACTAAGTAACTATGAGCTGTAGCAGAGGTTTTCAAAAGAATATACTCTGCAAAGGATTTACAGATTTATTTTGTAAAAAAACCACATATATAACTTTTCTAAAAAAAGAAAAAGTGATGCATTTTACATTTATGTACGATCAACTGGAGCTTAGTCCCTGAATGCTTTTTAGAATGCAGCTGAGTGCCTCTTTAGATAGATGCCTGTCCTGGTTCAACTAGGATAGGGTTATGTTTCCCCAGCAGTGGGAAGGGAGCTCCAGCCAGTTTATTCAATACCGTGCTGACGTCAGGTCTGGTGCTGAAGCACAGGAGGAGTTTCTTGTGGGCTTTTGTCTGGGCAAGCACACGCGGCAGGCTGGCTGTGTCCATTGTGGTAGTTCTCTGTATATCTTTTGTCTTGTTTACTGTTTTTACTGTATTATTGTTATTATTGCTATTGTTGTTGTTCAGATTGTTATTTATTACACTGTTGTATTAAATTTTTCCTTATTTTAACCCAGGGTTTGTGCCCTACTTGGTCTGAGAGTGGGGGAGGGGCAATGGCAATGTGGTCTCTGGTCCCGGCAGGGCCTAAACCACCACAATGCCTTTAAAAATTTAGCTATTTTGGTCTACATATTTTAAATATGTTCATTAGCAGTGGACCAAACTAATTAAGCTATTGTATTTAAAGAAAACTTCATGACAAAGACAGTATGATTTCCTGGATGTAAAAATGGTATCTAGAATCTGAAGGTAAGGAATATTTCCAAAGTTTGAGAAAATACTGCCTAAAATCAGGCTTTGAATGGTATTCTGATGGTGCAAAGAGATGTACCCCAGAAGACACATGGGATGGCTCTTCCTGTACATGTGAAATTACAGAGCCAGAGACTATCTAGTACCATTGAAGTAGAACAACTCTATGGTGTTCTTGTCATGGTACTCCTGCACAAAATGTTTATCATAATTAAAATAATTGATTGTACTTCTGTGTAAGTTTTTGACAAAATGCCTTGAAGGGACTGAGGAATATCGTCATGTTGAGTTATTTTCATGTTCGTTTATTACCTTTTATCCTTGTAATACCAAAAGGCTCTGGTAGTGCCAGGATCAATTTCTTGTGCTCAAGAACATGAAGCAATTAAGAGGACAAAAGAATACTGCAACAAAAAAAAATCTCATGCTTTTTATTGTAACTCATTAGCATATACTTAGGAATATATCACATCAGTTTAAATTCTTTTTAGAATAGATTGGGGTGATATTTGCTAACAAAATCACAGCATTTTACGCACTCTGTGTTTTGATTTTTTATTTTAAGCATAACGAGAAATATAAAAGTTAACAATAAATGTTGGTCACTTATAGTGCTTTTGTAAAACTGGGTTGCCAGTTAATTTGTTTCAAAGAAGAAATAATTTTATATACAACTATAAAAAAAATCAGTAGTTAATAGTAGCAATAAATTGGATTAAAGATTTTAGAATAAATTCTTATTACTGGTCTGAACAAATGTTTCTTTGGAAGGTTTTCATCTACATCAGTTCTTCCAGTATTCCAGTGAACAGTGTTTTTCTTTCATTACTCTCACATTTATTTTTACATCCAACAGCTTCCAGCATAATCTAGGCTGTTTACGTACAGATGGAAACTGGAAGGGCTCACAATTGGAATCGTGCATTATTACATGTGACTTTGTATCACAGTCCCCTGATTTTTTTTTCTTAACTGAATTGATCAAAAGTTGTGGTTTCTGCATATTTTGAGCCTATGGAACATTACAGCCCCTTCCTCTGTCACAGAGACATTGTAAACTTCTAGAGATACACTGTTTTGGTTGAAGTAAAAAAAGTGTTGCTACCAAACACTGTCAGCTGAAGTGCTTCCTGAAAATCTTCTGTTGTCCCCCCTAATTCACAGCTGTCCTGGCCAAGTGATGAGCAAAAGGACAAAAAGGCCCAGTAGAAAGAGCCACAGTGAACATGATGTATTAATTGTTCTCACGACAGCTGCTCATTTCTTTTGAGGGCTGCTTCACTGTACACAGAGACTCACTTGCACAGATGTGCTACTGTTGGCAAAATATGTCCACGTCACCACTTGCATACGTTACCATCACCCAGACCCGCAGTGTCTGGGCAGCCCCGGTTACAGCGAGGATTTGCAGAGCCTGTCCTGGCAAGTGGGAAATCCTATGAGGTGCGTCCACTCATAGGTGAGGCATGCAAAGTCACTGCAAGAGGGTCCAGCCTTCCAGCCTTATATACCAGAGATCGACAAGCCAGAATAGCTGGCACCTTTGTTTTGAGCGGAAAATTTGTGGTTTCATTCTCCTGTTGGATTCCACCCAAAGCCTGGCCAGGGCTCGGGGGGGGGGGGGGAACCAAGGGAGTTTCTAACAAGGCCAGATACTTGGGTTCTCAGCCTTGAACAAGGCTAGACAAGGGAAGGTGGATACATTCTCTCCTCACTACTGCTTATATTTTTGTCTAAGCTGCATCTTTCACTAGTGAGTTTACTTATTTTGCTCATGATTGCAGACTAAGCAGCTTCGGCTTGGGGCCTGTTGTTCAGGATTCAGTATTTCAATGCTTTAGAACTTTTAACATCGACATGGGTGATTTGTTATAACTTAGTATGATACCTACTAGCACAATGGTTTTCAGTTATAAAATATACAGGATTCATCTATAGGTCAGCTCTGGCTTGGGCTTGTTCTCCAAGCCTTAGCACTTCATTCAGTCCTTTGACCTATACGTGAATCATGGCTCTCAAACCATTTCTGTGGTTACTGACATTAGTTTTCATTCATCAGGTGATGATGTCTCGTCAGGCATGTCCCAATCCAATATGGGGGAAGGTTCTTAAATGATCCTAGGAGTAAACTTAAGACACAAATGAGGTTAGATGCCATACAGCTTAAGGTTGCTACAAGCTACAGGCTCCACTGAGAGGGAGATGATGTTGAAAACCCAGCTCTGAGCCCTGAGAGAGGAGTACGCTGTCCTTTTATTGTTCCAGTCCCCACAGTTCCTCCAAAGAGTCTGTCCATTTCCACAGAGTTCATTGTCATATGTGCCACCCCGTGTTCTTCCATGTGCACATGCCTAGATGTTCACAGTAGTTTTTCACTTGACTTGTGCAAGCACATCTTGACAGGCACTTCCAAGGATGTCGTCGTTCTGGCTTCAGGCAGATATGGTGGTTCCTTCGGGAACAGTTCATCTCCTTCAGAGCGTACTTCCCCATGGCAACAAGATGTTGAGGCCAGGTAGTGGTAGTGATGCAGCAGCAATGTTGGGACAGGCGCAGTCTAACATAGTCTTTTACACCAACCCATGGCTGGACATTGCTGTCCTCATGGTGGCATGAAGGAAAGATATAGAAAGAGAGAGAGAAAGGATAGCAATAGCACGCAACATGATAATAACACTTTTGGCTAACATATAACTAATATTTTTAATGGATAAATTTTCTGTTAATAAACATGTAACTAATAATTAACAAATATGAATATCTTCAGTCAACAAGCATATATCGAACAACATCCCTAACAAATGTGTCATGCTCAAAATTAACTAACTCTACAAAACCAAAACGTTTTATAAGGCTATATGGTAAATTGGAATCACCACTAATATGTAATCCATTATTTTTCCATGGTTCTGGCAATGTCCCACTGAGTGTTTGTGGCCCTGGCAGTCCACGTGCTCTGCTACCCTGGTTTGCCAAAGCTGGGGTCAGCATGCACGGAAGGAAAATTGGTTTCCACACCCCCTTATCCTAAAGCACATGCGTCATCTGGACCTTCTATCCCATATTCAAACAAAGGTAAATTAGTAATAACACTATAAACAACAAATAAAACAATATTAACACTAACAATGGTTAACAACATTTTAACCAAACATATAATAAAGGTAACAGTAACAATAACAATATCCCTTAATAATATTTTAGATAAATATATTTAACCAAAATGTGTCTGAGGCTGGGCCAAAGGATGTGCTCCCAGTCCTTGGGGATTGGTCGAAGAATGTGGTTGTCTTTATGAATAAGTACAATTGCAAGACAGTTTACATGGACACTGACAAAATAAACACATACCACAAGAGAAAATATAGCAAGAACTAGCAGAGCAACCTCCACAAAATTAAGTATCAAAAGGGGATAAATTCTGGTTGTTGTCAATTGTGTAGCTGAAGATGGTGGTCTGGCTCGCTGGAGCTGGGGTCTGCCTACATAACAGGAAAATGTATTTCCACGCCCCAGCCCAGAGTGCATGGATAGTTTAGGCCTTGGCCGTTTCCATCTCACCTTCATGGGCTCGGTAATGACCTTTTAAAGTTCAGGCCCCATTAACAAAAGGACTTTCCCCTGATTTGGTGCCTGTTGTTTGATCATAATACTGGCAACAGAATGACGTAAAACCATAAATTCGCTTTCCTCCCATTCTTGGTTAATACTTGGTAAGCCAGAGCTTCCTCCAGAACCAAGGGAGAGGAGAATGGTCACCCAAAGCAATTTTGCAATGATAGACAATGCATCCTAAAGACATTAAAAAGACAACATCAACAAAATTCAAAAATTTAAATTCTCATAAGGATTTCCCGTTGTGACTCAGGATTTCTGTCTCTGGGGGTTGTTACCTGCAAGAAAAAGGAAAGAAAAGCTTCTCGGATTGTTTTGAGAATCAGAAGTGGGTTATAATTTGAAAGATGGGATAATGCACCTTGTATTAATTTTGTGCTCCTTTCCATGACCATCTTTGTCTTTCCAGGTATACCTGTTTATTGGGATATCCAGTATCAATGGTGCTGCTCCCACCGTGGGGAGTTCGACTAAGACAGGTTGTCACGTCCTGCTCAGACGAGGGGTACAGATGACTCAGATTCGCAAATCCCCAATTGGAGCGGACAACAAGTCTCCAAGTTCAAGCATTTATTAACTACCTACAATACACTAATTGGCTAAGTACAGAGCAAGTTGTGGTGAGCAATATAATATGCCTTGCATTTCTTAATGGACAAAGGAAAAGAGGGAGATAGAGGGAATGGGGGAATACAGATAACCGGTCTGGGTTCCTGCGCTGATCCCGCCGGCGAGGGTTCCAGGAGGCGGCCGTCTTTTTGCTGGCATCCGCCTTCTTTGCTTCACTGCTCTCTCCAGATGGCCGGGGGGGGCAGGGAGAGGGGGGCAGAGAGAGAGAGAGAGTCCTTTCTTCTCCCCTTTGATTTATACCCACTTTCCTTGGGTCAGTCCCCTAGGTTGACCCACAGACCTACATATCCCATGTATGGGGAGGGGTAAGGTGTTTCATGGGATGATGTAATTAGCATGATCATGACAGCCCTCGTTAGCATATTGAGGGGTGTTAACTTTAATATGCATTTCATGGATAATGAAGCAAAGTTCATTCACCGGACACATGGCCCTTGAAATCTGCCCAGGTGCCCCAGGGCAGAGCCGTCCTGTCTCCACAGGGCTCTCTCCCCCAGCTACATCAGGCAGCGTTATCAGCTTTGGCCTCCACAGAATGCACCCTGTGACTCATAGTTTTGTCTTGTGAGTGTTTGGGCATTTCTTCAATCACCCTCAACTTTTGCTTTTCCAGGCTGTTTGTCTTAGTTTCTCACAGGCCTGGTTTCTCCTCTCTCACACAGGTTGTCCTGGAAAAGGAGATGGATTTCTGGGGTGGTCAAGGCCATGTGGGTCTGGCATGTTTGTTAGAGCCTTTGGACAGAATGCTGTGATCTTTGGGCATCCATTTACTGACACATTTAACTCCTTTCTGCAGAGGCCATAAATCTAAAGCCTTCTGTATGAAGCCTTGCTGTTCATTTCTCCATTCAAATTCATATTTTTTCCTTGTTACCTTATACCAAGGGGTTAAAATTTATCCCAAATGGGGAATATGTTGCCTCCAGAAACTGAATAGCTCAATGAATCTTTGAGCTTCTATTTGTCTTGTGGTACAGCAAAATCTAAAAAAATTTTGTTTGTCAGGCTTTAGGCAGTATTTCTCAACACCTACAGTGCCACTGAATTCCCAGAAACTTCATCATCTGAGATGGTCCTTGGATTTTATTTTTTTTTTCCCCAGGGTTAAATTCCGAACCCTTCTGTTTCATGTGATTTACCACTCATTCAAGGACTTGTTGTACCTCCTCATCATCATTTCCTTGGATAAAAACATCATCTATATAGTGACTTAATTCTGTGTGAGGAGGCAGCTGTATCTCATCTAAATGTTCAGCTACAATTCTATGACAGATAGTGGGGCTATGCAACCATCCTTGTGGTGATCTAGAAAAGGTGTATTGCTGGCCCTGCCATGTGAAGGCAAATTAATCCCAATGTTCTTCTGCAATTGGGATGGTAAAAAATGCATTAGCCAAATCTATTACAGCGTACCCAGTTCCTGGATGTTTCTGAACTTTTTCTATTAAAGTGACAGTGTCTGGCACAGCTGCTGCAAGCGGTGCAGCATGTTTATTTACTTCTCTGAAATCCACCATCATTCTCCAGGATCCATCACTTTTCTTGACAGGCCATATCAGATTGTTCCATGCTGTCATGGTTGGCATTAAAACTCCTACATCTAATAAATCTCTAATTGTCTGTGATATCTCTACATGTCATTCTTGAATTCTATACTGCTTCATTGTCACTAACTTAGTTGCAGCTGGGATCTGCACAGGAGGCATTTTTACTTTATGGACTTAACAGGTCCAGTACTAATATAGGTTCTGACTCCAAATTGATACTGACCGTCAGAGAGATTTAAAGTCAGTCCTTTCAAAATGTCTATACCAATTACCTATTCAGGAATAGGAACAATCATTACCAAGTACAATTTCTTTGGGAGGTTCCCTATTTTTATTTCTATTTGTGTTTGCACTGCCACAATTTGTTTCCCTCCTAACCCAGTAATAACTGCAGTTGTCCCATATACTTCTTTGGGTTTCCAAATATTAAAGAGGCCTCCACTCTAGTGTCAATTTAGGGCATTTACAGTTTGCAGGGACTGCTTGTTCTAAAAAGAAACCAAACCTTAAGCTCCACATGGGGTCATTGGTCCTTCTGCACCCACTGCCCTGGAACTTGGCCATTAATTCATTTGTACTGATCAATATTGATTCACTTCCCTTGCCTCATGCAAAGGGTGCAAGTCAGAAAATGGTGCCTGATTGTCTTTCAACCCCAGAAATGGTGATCCATTTGGGGGGGTGGGGGGGTGGGGCACTCCGTGAGCAGATGGAGGGTCCTGTTGAGGTTCAAGAAGGGGTGCAGTAGGCTGAGTTGTCCCTGGATTCCTAGTTTTACAACTCTGCACTCTCTTGCTAGGTTTATTCAGCACTCTCCGTGTATATATTCACCACAGCTCGTTAGTTGGAACACTGTCATTTTTAAATGTTTTTAAATTTTATTTTTCACAAGACAATGCTGTCTTTTAGCAAAGCCATAAACATTTCCTTACGAGAAATCCTATTTTCATTGTCTTTAGGGCTATCTCTAGTATCTCAATTCCCTGCACTCCTTCGGGGATCCCACTCACCCAGCTATTTTATTTTTCTATCGCATCACAAAGGGGATTTCCTATCCAGTAATCAAAGAGTCATAGTAACATTTTTACAGTAGTACCACATCTCACACACTGACACACACTCTTACACAGATTGATCTTATATTACCACCCAAGGAGCTCCCTTACACCATCCACACGAACAACCCAGAATTACACTTATAACCACAAGTACCACTAGGACAATTATGACAAATGACAAATCCAAATTTAACACCATACGTACAATATACATGTTCCAAGTCTCGGAGTCAATATTAGTGCCAATTAAAGTACACAACAAAGCCCTCTCCTTTTCTTATATTGTGCTGCTCACACTGTGGCTTTCTCTGCCACTGTCTGACAAGTATCCAGCTTATCAGTAAGCAACTTATTCCAGCATTACAACATCACTATTTGACTCCGTAAATCACTCATCTGTCGCTCCATCTGGGAGCACTCTAACAACAGCCTCTCTTTACTCTGGTGTTGTTTTCTATATGCAGTTAACAAAACCCATCCTTGCTTACTTGAATTTTTAGTCTCTTTTCCTTTTCCAATAGGTATCCTTTTCATATAATTTAGAACATCTAATGGTTCAGGTTCTTTCAGCCAGTTCTCCCATTGTTTGCATGGTCCTCTGACATGAGCCCACTCCTGGGCCTGCAAACTACAGGGAGGATTTTTCCAACCAGGAGTATCTGGTAGACTTGACAAATTATCTTTGAACTTAAATAATGGCATTTTTTGTCGGATCCCACTTCTGACACCAAATTATGTTTTGCTGATTAAGGATACCAATTAAACTCACATACCAGAGTGGAATGAGTAGGCATATTTTACTGATGATAACCAAATAATGTAACAGTGTAATACTGAAGACATGCAGTAAGAAAAAGCAGAACCGTGCACCTAAAGCAACAAAGAGGAAAATACAGGGTGATGCATCAAATCATTACTACATGAGAGAGAGAAGAGTGTTTAAGAAAGATACATCACCACTTGCATACGATACCATCACCCAGACCCGCAGTGTCTGGGCAGCCCCAGTTACAGCGAGGATTTGCAGAGCCTGTCCCGGCAAGGGGGAAATCCTATGAGGTGCGTCCACCCAGTGAGGCATCCAAAGTCACTGCAAGAGGGTCCAGCCTTATATACCAGAGATCGACAAGCCAGAATAACTGGCACCTTTGTTTTGAGCGGAAAATTTGTGGTTTCATTCTCCTGTTGGATTCCACCCAAAGCCTGGCCAGGGCTTGGAGGGGGGGGGAAACCAAGGGAGTTTCTAACAAGGCCAGATACTTGGGTTCTCAGCCTTGAACAAGGCTAGACAAGGGAAGGTGGATACATTCTCTCCTCACTACTGCTTATATTTTTGTCTAAGCTGCATCTTTCACTAGTGAGTTTACTTATTTTGCTCATGATTGCAGACTAAGCAGCTTCGGCTTGGGGCCTGTTGTTCAGGATTCAGTATTTCAATGCTTTAGAACTTTTAACATCGACATGGGTGATTTGTTATAACTTAGTATGATACCTACTAGCACAATGGTTTTCAGTTATAAAATATACAGGATTCATCTATAGGTCAGCTCTGGCTTGGGCTTGTTCTCCAAGCCTCAGCAGTTCAGTGATACACATCCTTGATACACCCATGGTAGTCCTGTCCCTTCTTGGAAACACTGACTGTTCTCTAAAAGTGTGAGTGGCCTGCGGCTGTTTCCTGATGCTGAAAGCATGTAGAATATCTGCTGTTGAAAAGAATTGGAGGTTGTGGCCTCAAAGTAAGGAATACCACTTTAATTACTTCTTAAACATCTGATGTATCTGTTTGAGAGATTTATGTTCATGACTGTTTCAATAGGTGCCAGAAATTTGTCAAGAATTTCCACACATATGTGTACTCTCTTGGCATGCATGATTATTTACATTTTAAAATTATGTTTTCTTGTTTCTGAATCTTTTGAGGTTTTTTTGTTTGCATTTTTTCTTGCAAAAGCATCACGAATTCAATATGTTGCCTCAGTGGAGAAGTATACTCTTAGGGGTTTATTGCACTCCCAAAAGATGATTTTCATTAACTTGAGGGGAAAATAAAATCAAACCAAAAATAAAGTCTCTGCAGTTTTTCTTGTGTTGTAAACATCTCCAAAAAAGGTGTGGTTTAGGAACAATAAAAATACAACAGTTAAATAAATCAGTTACAGAAATCCATTTTATTTCCTCTGTGAAATGAAACCACGGTTTTCTGCTTGGAGCTGCACAGACTGTTCACAAACTCAGATCTCAAAGGCTTACACATAAATGTTTTGCTGATTAGAGATACCAATTAAACTCAGACACCACAGTGAAAAGAGCAGGCATATTTTACTAGAAATAATAATATAACAGAATAATTCAGACAACATACAGTAAGAAAAAATAGTGCACTTAAGTAGGAAAATACAGTGTAATGCATCAGATCATTACTACCTGAGTGAGAGAATAGTGATTAAGAAAAGATACATCCCCACATGCATACATTACCATCATCCAGATCTGCAGTCACTGGACAGTCCCGGTTACAGCGAGGGTTTGCAGAGCCTGTCCCGGCAAGTGAGAAATCCTATGTAGTGTGTCCACCCATATGTGAGGCTTCCAAAGTCGTTGTGAGCGGGTCCAGCCTTATATACTGAAAATCAGCAAACCAGAATAGCTGGCACCTTTGTTTTAAGTGGAAATACCTGGTTTCAATCTCACATTAGGTTCCCCCCAGAGCCTGGCCAGGGCTCAAGGAAGAAGCTAAAGGCCTTTCTCTGCTTATCTGATCAAATAATGTGCAAGGTCTCACATCAGGTCTTGGGGACAGACACCTGCCTCAATGACTCTGTTCTATTCACATGCAAAGGAAGGGAAAGATACATTCAAGATAGCTACATCCTCCATGCATATTTCATTAATGATTACATACTGAATTTAGGTTCAGGGCCTGTTGCTCAGGCTTCGACACTTTCACCTTTTACATCAGAATAGGTTGTTTATTATAATTTACTATAATACCTGTTAGCACAATGGTTATCAGTTATAAAATATACAGGATTAATCTATAGTTCAACTCTGGCTTGGGCGTATTGTCCAAGCCTTAGCACTTCCATAAATTACGTTAAAACTCATAAGATTAAATGCACAAAGTATCAAATTCTACTGTAATCCTAGCACAGATAATGGTGTTAATAGTTTAATACCTAACTGGTTTTCAACATAAAAGTGAGTTTAAAATGTTTTCACATACAGCCGACACCAATGAATCAGGCTGTCAGAAAGCACAGCTTTACAATTGGCCTTTAAGAAATATTTTTATCTTTCCTTACTCTCTGTCTTCAAAGACACACTGAAAGAGGGAAATTAAGAGCAGACTATATTTGGATAAAAGTTGACTTCTATTTAAACATAATATGAAGAACACTTGTTTGTTTATAATACTTGTTATTTTTTATTCTTGTTACATATTTGGAGGTGTTACCTGTCAATAATGAAATACAGTACAGACAGAAAATTATTTTTCTGTCTTTCAGTAACCTTTTGTGAGGAATATAACTTTAGCAAAAGGAGTATGAAGTGTGTCATATCCAGGCAAGATTCAGCCTGAAAATAGAGCCCTAAAGAGGGCAGAAGATTTCATAATAGGGCCTGTGTTCCAACTCAGACTGGGAGCCCAGAGAGTCATAAAGGTTCTGTGATCCCCTCAGGTTAAATTAAGGTGAAATGACACCAGACAACCGGTTAAAATGTTTTACTTGTGGTAGAAATGTCTTAAACTTGGAAAAGGCTAATAAGCAGTGTGGTCTCTTGTAAAACTATAAGAAAGAAGAGAAAGGAAATATAAACAAAATGAGAGAAAGAGAGTCAAAGAAATCCAGTCATTATCCCTGGATCCAGTGGTGTCTCAGGTCTGGTAATTCTGGGTGGTGGGTGCACACACAGCGAAGTTTTCTGTCACCTTTTAAATTCATCTTATTAGCTGATTAAGGTACTGGACAAAGAAGGGCAGTTATTCCACAAACTCATTTGCATGAGAGAGGAAAAGGTGGAGCATGGGTTCTGTGCATGAGGAGGAATGAAGTACATTAACCCTTTTGTCCAATTGAGTTAGTTGCAATCTCCTCTTACCACCTTTACCTTTTCCTCAGTTTTTGTTTCTTGGGCAATTATAGCTCCATCTGGTGCCAGCTGTTTATCTCTCTTATCAGTCTTTTAGCTTTTCTTTGAGGCCATAGTGGTAAATTAAGATGTAGGCCTTAACCCAAGCATATGGTTTTACTCAGTCTATGTCTCCTCCCTTTTGAGACGTATCTAAGGAATTTGGTTATACAACTGAAAGGAAGCAGAGCTATGCACCCTTCGATACACCCTGTGCCTCCCTAGGCAGATAATTCTTTCCTTAGACTAATTACAATGGCCACAATTTGTGCTTGAGGCTTTTTGTGTCAATGAATGTTTGAGGTATTAATTCCTAGAGTTCCTTACAGCCTGTCTAGAAAGGACATCAAGAATCAGATGTACTGTACATCAGGAGTTTTATGGAGATAAACCAGCAAAAATGTCTTGCACTTTTATATTGTGTTCTTTGCTATAACTAATACGTACCAAAAATCCAGTCTTAAATTCTGTGATTAAATGCTGTAATACTGCAGTAATTTGTTAAGGGAAGTTGTTTGTTATAGTGAGTTTCCTTTTGTACGTCAGCCCTTTTTATCATTAACAGCTTTTCCAATATGCAAGTTTCAAGAGTGGATTTCAGCATTTTTCTCACCCTCTTTTATTTACAGGTTCCATACAGGCAAATTTAAAGTGAGGCTGATGACAGATGACATTGCTAAATTAGGTTCTTAGAGTGATTACATCCATCTTTTCCACCTAAAGTAGATTAGCAGAGTACTTAGAAAAACGGGGGGGGGGGGGGGGGGGGGGGGGGGGGAAGGAACACATTCAAACTATACTTATGTACAATTTTATTCAAAAAATGTGCCTCACAGGAATGTTGAAAGTACCTATAAAATTGTAATGTAATCTTTTAACGTCAGGGGAGAATACTGGTCAATGTATTTGAATCTAATACTTTATAATTGAAAATGAAGCTTGCAACCTTTTAACAATTATCTGCCACATTTAAATTAATATTGTAATACCTACTTCTTCCTATGTAAGAGATCATGTTGTATCAGTGGAGATTTAGGCGAAAATGAGAGGACATCTTGCATAAGTTTTCTCCGTGGCTGGAGGAAATAAAAAAGTATATTGACTGTAAGTGATGCCTGTAGTAGAATTGTTTTTCAGACCATGCTTCACGCTCAATCAGAATTTCCATTTTCCATTCTTATTTTGTCAGATGAATGTCTGCCTCTCAGAAACTTGTGACAGTTTATATATGTGTATAACATTCATGATACAAATTTCAATATATAATTTTAAAACATAGTTGGAAGTTTGTATTTCTTAATGAAAGCTTCAAATTAAAAAAAAGGGAAAGAACAGCATCCTAAAAAAAAATTTAGTGCAGCAAGCAAGAACCTACTAGAAACCAATATAATTCACCATCAATACTTGCTAACATACAAACCTGAAAACTCTTTTTTGAGTTGGTATGAGAGGCAGATACCCACTGCTGTTGCCTCTTTTGCCTGCAGGAAAGCTGAGTAGATGGTGATGATGTCTTTGGTCCTTCTTCACCTCCATTCATCTGTCACCAAAACAGGATAAAAGAACTTATCAACGCCAATGTGATGTAGGTAAGCAGACACTCCTTTATTAATGGTCGGGTGTGCAGGGGAGTCGCCTCACCAACAACACACACCGAACTCATGTAACATGATGAGTGTATTGGATACAGTAATACTGATCAAGTCCTCACACATGTTAACTCCCATAATGAATTTCCATATTCCCACCTCTTTCTAGTCATGCACACTTGAGTCCTGAAATGAGTTCGGGGGCTGCTTTTGCGACCACTACAGACTACTGACCTAAAAGAAAGACCCTCCAGTGCCCTTGACCCAAGGATTTTGGGCTCATGCTGCAATTTTAACATGCTTTGAAGCCCTTTCACAATGTAACTTTTACAGTACCTGGTCTACAGGGCAATAAATCATCCTTACCAGACAGTCTAATAAAGGTACCTCATCACGAGTCTTATTCTTTGTATAGAAATCTAGTTAATGATTATCACTAGTCTATACAGCCTCAGCCTGGGACTGAAGAACTTTGCAGCAGTATATAAATGGTTATATAGTTACTCTAAATCATTCCTTATTTAAATCCAAATAATCAAAAATCATTAAAATCAGCTCAAACTAATAACAAATCAGTAACACATCATTCAGTCTCCTTTCCTTTACATGGTGTGCATATTGTGTACCTCATTTATCAGCTCTGTCTTTTCTCTTCTCTGATTGACTCAGAGGGCTGGGACCAGGTCATTTTGCCTGTCTCTGACAGAGAAGCCACAGACATGAATAAAGAGCAGTCTGCTCCTTAACTCTGAGAGACTGGTGGAGGAAGATGCTGGTGGCAGCAATGGTAAAGAAGAGACCTCCAAAAAGAAGAGCTACCTCCTGTATGTCCTCATTATATATGCCTGACTGATAGCCTGGGTATATGGAGCCAAGTCATGACTGGCAGATGAAGAGGTGCAGAAGGGTAAGGAAGAATAATGTTCAGAGTACAGACTTGCCTGGGTGCTGTAATGCTGGTTATGACACAATCTGTATTAGTTGTGTTTCCTCCTCATCAGCCTAATAACTGCTGTTAAGCAGTGATGGCCTGCCACCTTCATGGTGCAATTTATTTAGAAAAGTGAAACAAAGCCGTACAGGAAAAGCTCTTAAAACTAGCCCAAAATCATCTTTAGATGAATCTAAAGTTACATTGTATTTTAAGTTGTAAAGGTAGCACTTTCCTTTTTGGGATGTTTTGTTAGCATTAATACTTATTTTTCTCCAAAAGAGGTTTTTTTTGTTGGACCAAGTAAGTGTAACGTAAGAAACAAATTCCATGTGAGTGAGACTGAGGCTGGGTTGAAAAAGGGCCTCTTCTGGATAGCTCATCTCAGTGCTCAGCATTATCTTGGTGAAACAATGCTCATTGCTTTTTGGGCAAAGGACTGTCCATAATGTTCCTGAATATTTAATGTTTCTCAAAATTATTATGACGCTTATCTTCTGTGAAAGCATGAGGCAATGACCATAACTGAAGATAAAATTAAAAACAGGTATGCAAAGATACAACTATCAGTTGTCTGCATTTCTTTTGGTTTGACTCCTTTTTGCTATCTGCAGTCACAGAAGTTTTTACATATAGGGGTCACCCATGAGCACTAACAAATATATCCAGTCAAAATGAAATCCCTAGGGAAATCCCATCAAGTCTTCCTTCTTTTCTGACCTTCAGTTCCTTCCTTCCTCTGTCTACCTTCTCTCTCCTGCCCTTAAAATCTCTCCCATCTGCTGAGAAGCAGACAGTGCAAGTTTACTTTATCAATGGAACAGGCTACAGGAGCTGTTGTTAACTGTGTCCAGGCAATGGCTCATTTAATTGCTGGTAGCACAGAGGTAGTTTTCTTGTTCAAGCAAATCAGGATCACAGAATGTGCTGTGATAAGTGCAGTGGAACCATGGGCAGGAGAGAGCTTCATCCTCACAAGGAAGGTTAAGGACTGCCAGTTTGAACAAGGCACAGATACGGGGGTTCAGGAAAGGCGTCCTCTTCTGGAAGGAGTCCTTGGAGATGGGAGTATAGGAATTTAGGACAAATTATGAAAGAATAGAAGGGCTTTTTTGAGAGTACTATAGCTAAAAGTAACTAAGGGAATGTAGGACAGGACTAGAGGTTTAGGTTTTAGGGAAAACTTTTAGTAGTACAGGGAGGAGGATGGCTTTTCTAGATCTTATGGTGCAAGGGTGGTGTAGGTTAGGTAGTGTGAACTCCTACAGATAAAGATAAGACTCAGGGATGCAGTGTATTGATTTAGGGTACATTGTATGACTTGTATGTATATGGGAAAGGAAGAAAATTTTGATCTCTAAAGTTTGATACCTTCTGTGTTGAACTCTTCTCCATTTAAATTTACAGCAATATCCAGTTGCCAGTAGGTAAGTTAAATGAAAAGTCTCTATAGTTTTCTTGCAGACTAGTTTTTCTAAAGCCGTTAATTAATATTTTGTAACCAGAGTTCATTGTTTGCTACTTTCTGCTTTTTAGAAACATTGAATAAATATACAAGAAAAGAAAAAAGCCTTAACAGTTCCCTTAATAAATTTCAGCCAGTTCCCATCCTTTCTGGCAGTCTGTCCAATCACTGTCATCTTCTGAGATGAACATATGACCTTTTTTTATCTGTACCATTAGAAAAAGATTTTTGTACAAATGATCATGAGCCAAGGGAATTTCTTCAGATTGAAAATATGCTGTTTATAGCTTCTAGTACACAACTATAATGCCATGAAATTAAATCCAAGCAAATTACTAGTTCCTGCACAGTTTCAGCTTCCCAGAATTTAAAGTTCCAATTCCAGAAATCCAATATTGGAAACAAATTTCTCAGTCATAAGCTTCCAGATTTAGTAAGACTTTTGATGACCTATTGCCTTAGAGAATCTGACTAACAATTTATGACTGAGCTAGCATCTGTTAATTCTCTTCTTTTAAAAAATCCCCTTGTACTTATAATACCTAAATGCTCCATAATCCTGTGCAAGTGCCCTAGACTAAATAGAGCAGTTGTGTATTCTTGCGTATCCCATCTTTTCTTCATTTGCTTTCCACTCACTTCCAGTCTTGGAGTAGTTAATCTTTGTGGCTAGAGTCAAAATATTTACGAGACTTTTCTGTGATCATTTTTTCATACTGCTGGCATTTAATGAAAATATTTAATTGTTTGCTTCTTGGCTGTTTTCTTTGTTATATATACTGAATGTGCTACTTTGTGTAGTAGTACTTCATTCTATCTGTGGAAATTTAAAGACAAGAATGAGGCTGGTGGTCAGAAGTAAGGTTTTTGTGTCAGACTCATACAGTTCACATGTGCTCTTCTTACTGGATGATGTCAATGTGAACACTTGCTAACTTGGTAAGGAGAGCTTTCAGTTAAATTCACTGGGGGGGTGGATGGTGTTGCGACTTAATGCAACTAAGCGGACTTGAACTTGGATACGTAAGTCACAGATGGAAGCACAGTGCTACTAACTATAAGACTTCCTTACTAACCTCCTATGGGATGGGACAGCCCAGGGCAGGCTGGGCCAGGCCAGGGAGGCAGTTAGTTCTGCAGTGCATTGTCTTGGGGCAGGGCTGGGTGTTCCCCGTGGTGTCAAAACCACCACCAGAAAGAATGTGGTGACCCAGACAGAGCTGACGTGCAAACATGCAGTGGTCCAGGTCCCAGGCTGCAGGGAATGCCTGAGCCTTTCAGTCCTACTGGAGGGCAGCAGTGACAGCACCTGTGTGCTCTGCGATCAGCTGGATGACCTGCTCAGCTTGGTGGCGGAACTCAAAGAAGAGGTCGAGAGATTAAGAAGTATTAGGGAATGTGAAAGGGAAATTGACTGATGAAGTAACACCTTAGCACCCCTAAAGCAACAGGAGCAAATGGAGGCTCCAAACGAGGCAGGTAATCCCTCATCCTCTTGCTACCAGGCAGAAGGAGGGGACCTAAGAGACAGGGGAGGCTGGAAACAGGTCCCTGCTCATGGAGGCAGGAAAATCCCCTCCCGACCTCCCTCAGCCTTTACCCTCCATGGTGCCCTTTCACAATAGATTCTGGGCCCTGGAACTTCTGAATGAAGAAGAGAAGGAGGAAGAAAATGAGACAAACAAGGAAGACCAAGGTCCACTAAGTCCGGGTCATTCTAGACCAGATATTAAAACCAGCTCTGAAAAGAACCTCAGAGGAGCCATTTTAGTGGGTGACTCCATTCTGAGGGGTGTTGAAGACCCCATATGCAGACCAGACATGCTTCACAGGGAAGTCTGCTGCCTCCCTGAGGACCATGTCAAGGACCTCATGGCAAAACTCCTCACTCTAGTGAGACCCAAGGACTACTACACTCTCCTGGTTTTTCAGGTAGGTAGTGACAACATTACCAGGAGAAGACCTAAAGGAATGAAGACAGATTTCAGGTCCTTGGGGAAACTGGCTAAGGGGTTGGGTGCACAAATTGTGTTCTCCTCTATCCCTTCAGTTGTGGGGAAGGATAAAGAAGAATACAGGAAAACTCAGCAGATGAACTTGTGGCTCCAAGACTGGTGTTACTGTCAGGGCTTTGGGTTTTTCAGTCATGGGTTAGTATACAGGGCAGCAGATCTTTTGGCATTAGATGGAATGCACTTGTCCCAGACGGGGAAGGGGATCTTGGGGCAGGAGTTAGCCGGGCTCATCGACAGACCTTTAAACTAGATTTGAAGGGGGAAGGTGTCACATCCCGCTCAGATGAGGGGGACAGGTGACTCAGATTTGCAAATCCCCAATTGGAGCAGACAACAAGTCTCCAAGTTCAAGCATTTATTAACTACCTACAATGTACTAATTGAACACACGATAATTGGCGAAGTACAGAGCAAGTTGTGGCGAGTAATATAATATGCCTTGCATTTCTTAATGGACAAAAGAAAAGAGGGAGATGGAGGGAATGGGGAATACAGATCATCGGTCTGGGTTCCTGCGTTGATCCCGCCGGCGAGGGTTCCAGGAGGCGGCCATCTTTTCACTGGCATCCATCTTCTTTGCTTCACTGCTCTCTCCAGACAGCTGGGGGGGCAGGGAGAGGGGCAGAAAGAGAGAGAGAGTCCTTTCTTCTCCCCTTTGATTTATACCCACTTTCCTTGGGTCTGTCCCCTAGGTCGACCCACAGACCTACGTATCCCATGTATGGGGAGGGGTAAGGTGTTTCATGGGATGATGTAATTAGCATGATCATGACAGCCCTCGTTAGCATATTGAGGGGTGTTAACTTTAATATGCATTTCATGGATAATGAAGCAAAGTTCATTCACCGGACACATGGCCCTTGAAATCTGCCCAGGTGCCTCAGAGGAGAGCCATCCTATCTCCACAGGGCTCTCTCCCCCAGCTACATCGGGCAGCGTTATCAGCTTCAGCCTCCACAGAATGCACCCTGTGACTCATAGTTTTGTCTTGCGAGTGTTTGAGGCATTTCTTCAATCAGCCTCAACTTTTGTTTTTCCAGGCTGTTTGTCTTAGTTTCTCACAGGCCTAGTTTCTTGTCTCTCGCAGAAGGGGGCAAAACACCAGCCCATCTGAAGTGCATGTATACCAATGCACACAGCATGGGTAACAAACAGGAGAAGCTTGAAGCCATGATGAAACAAGAAAATTATGATGTAGAGGCTATTACAGAAACATGGTGATAAAAAAAAAATAAAATTTGTTTTCTCCCATGACTGGAGTGCACCAGTTGATGGCTACAAGCTCTTTAGAAGGGATAGACAAGGAAGGAGAGGTGGTGGGGTGGCTCTGTATGTTAGGGACTGTTATGATTTCTTTGAGTACAAGTGTAGTGAAGACAGTGTGGAGAGTCTTTGCATTAGAATCAGGGGGAAGGCCAACAGGGCAGATGTTATAGTACGAGTCTACTATAGCGTGGAGTGGTTAGAAGACAAGGGACATATTGTGAGCAATCCAGACTGAGTGGCTTGTTTGTAAATGTAGGCTGTGGCTGTGGTAAAGGACATAAACAAGGTCAAGCTAGATTGAGAAACTGCACACACAGCAGAAAGATAAGGACTTTGGACTGAAACAGCAAGAAAAAGAGGATGTTGACGTCACAGGACCAGGTGAGTGGACACCATGCTGAGACCAATCGTAGAAGTTAGAAGGGCGCATGAACACACAGTCTCAACTTACAAGCAGATAGAAGCTAGTGCGTGTACTTTGTACTAGGGTATAAATTGCTGTATATCCCATAATAAACTGGCATTAACCTGATCACATTGGTCATGTACATTGTGTCCGAGCCTTTCACATCACAATAGGCCACCCAACCAGGACAGAGATGTGGATGAAATATTCTATAGGCATTTAGGAGAAATCTCACAATTGTTCTTGTGGGAGACTTTAACTTCCCAGACATCTCTGTTGAAAATACAACACAGCGGAGCGGGACCAGTCCCGGAGATTCCTGGATTGTGTGGAAGACAGCTTCCTGACGCAACTCATGAGAGAACCGACCAGAGAAGGTACCTTGCTGGATCTCCTCTTTGTGAACAGAGAAGGACTGGTGGAGGATGTGACGGTTGGAGGACGACTAGGGCATAGGATCATGAAATAATAGAGTTCTCTATTCTTAGAGAGGCCAGGAGAGGGCTAAGCAGAACTTATATCCTGGACTTCCAAAGGGCTAAATGTCTTGTTTAGGCACCTGCTTGAAAAGATCCCTTGGGAGACGATCCTCGAGGGTGTAGGATCTGGGAAGGCTGAGCGCTCTTTAAGAAGGAAGTCTTAAAGACTCAGGAGCAGGCAATCCCCAGAGAGGACTCTGAGAGTTCAGAGTCTAAGAGAAGCCGGCATCAGAGAAGACCACCCTGTCTGAACAGGGAGCTTTGGCTGGAACTCAGGGTGAAAAGGACAGTTTATAGCTTTTGGAAGAAGGGGCTAGCCACTCACAAGGATTACAAAGAGGCTGTGAGGATATGCAGGGTGGAAATCAGGAGGTCTAAAGGCCAACTGGAAATTAATTTGACTTCAGCAATCAAGGACAACAAGAAATGTTTCTATGTCAGTGGCAAAAGAAAGACCAGGGAGAGTCTCCATCCCCGGCTAGATGCAGGAGGAAACATGGTAACAAGTGATGAGGAGAAGGCTGTGGTGCTTAATGCCTTATTTGCCTCAGTCTTTAATAAGAAGACTAGTTGTACTGAGGGAATCCAGCCTCCTCAGCCAGAAGACAGAGACTGGCAGAAGGACCCCCCCATAATCCAGGAGACAGTCAGTGACCTACTGCATCACATAGACACACACAAGTCTATGGGACAGGATGGGATACACCTGAGGGTGCTGAAGGAGCTGGCTGAGGTGCCCATCAAGCCACTTTCCATCATTTATCAGCAGTCCTGGCTGACCGGGGAGGTCCTGACAGACTGGAAACTGGCCAATGTGATGCCCATATATAAGAAGGGCCAGAAGGATCATCCAGGAAATTACAGGCCTGTCAGCTTCACTTCAGTACTCAGGAAGCTGATGGAGCAGCTCATCCTGAGTACCATCATACAACACATGTGGGACAACCAGATGATCAGGCCCAGTCAGCATGGGTTTATGAAAGGCAGGTCCTGTTTGACAAACCTGATCTCCTTCTACGACAGGTTGACCTGCTTGTAAGATGAGGGAAAGGCTATGGACGTAGTTTACCTTGACTTCAGTAAGGTCTTTGACACCGTTTCCCAAAGCATTCTCCTGGTGAAACTGGCTGCTCAAGGCTTGGATGATCGCAAACTTTGCTGGGTAAAAAACTGGCTGGATGGCTGGGCCCAAAGAGTTGTGGTGAACAGAGTTAAATCCAGTTGGCAGCCAGTCACAAGTAGTGTCTCCCAGCGCTCAGTTTTGGGGCCTATTTAACATCTTTATTGATCTAGACCAGGGGATCAAAAGCACCCTCAGTAAGTTTGCAGATGACACCAAGTTGGGTGGGAGTGTTGACCTGCTCGAGGGTAGGGAGGCTCTGCAGAAAGACCTGGACAGGCTGGAGAGATGGGCTAAGGCCAACTGCATGAATTTCAATAAGGCCAAATGCCGAGTGCTGCACTTGGGCCACAATAACCCCCAGCAGCGCTACAGGCTTGGGGAGAAGTGGCTGGAGAGATGCCAGTCAGAGAGGGACCTGAGGGTGTTGATTGACAGCCGGCTGAACAGGAGCCAGCAGTGTGCCCAGGTGACAAGAAGGCCAATGGCATCCTGGCTTGTGTCAGCACTAGCGTGGCTAGCAGGGACAGGGAAGTGACCTTACACCTGTACTCAGCATTGGTGAGGCCGCACCTCAATTCCTGTGTTCAGTTTTGGGCCCCTCACTCCAAAAAGGACATTGAATGACTCGAGCGTGTCCAGAGAAGGGCAACGGAGCTTGTACAGGTTCTGGAGCACAGGTCGTAGGAGGAGCGGCTGAGGGAACTGGAGTTGTTTAGTCTGGAGAAGAGGAGGCTGAGAGGAGACCTCATCGCTCTCTACAGCTACCTGAAAGGAGGTTGCAGAGAGCTGGGTCTCTTTAACCAAGTAGGCAGTGATAAGACAAGAGGGAATGGCCTCAAGTTGCACCAGGGAAGGTTTAGACTAGTGTCCCGATCTGATATTGGGGAGGGTTCTTAAATGATCCCAAGAGCGAGATTAAGACACAAACGAGGTCAGATGCTGCATAACCTTATAAACTTTTGTGCTAGTTTGAAAACAAACTAGTGGGAGACACTAAGTCAGAATAACAATTTAATAAGGAAAAAAAAAATATAAAGGCAAATAACACTAGGTTAAACTGACAGAGTCAGGATACAACCTGACACCCTGTTAATCAGGGTGGTGGTAGCAGTCTGGTAGAATGGTGGCTGCAGTCCCCCCAAAGCAGTGATCCCGTAGAGAAAAAAAAAAATCTGCTCTTCCTCAGGAAAGTCCAGTGGTGGCTGAGTAGCTCCTGTTATCTGGAAATCCAGTGGAAAAGAGAGGTCTCAGGTATTAAGAATCTCAGGTTATATCCAGGATGGAATGCTGGTTTTCTCCCTCTGGGTGGAGCATGTCACAATGGGATAATGAGTCATGCTGCATGGCACTGATGGGCCAATAGCAGAAAAATAGTCGGGGGGGGGGGGGGGGGGGGAAAGCAAGGAAACACTGCCCCACCTGATTTCGACAGCTCATGAGGATGGTAATAGAATACACTGCAACCCAGGACAACTTTATTTTCTATAACAACTGATAAGAGCGATAGGACAGAGAGGAAAAGAAAGGAAAAGGTCGGAATCCCTAAGCAAGAACATGGTAGAGGCACAACTAATTGCCACCACCATGACCAGGGATCCGGTGATGTTCTGTCAGCTTGATGATGCTCCATGTTCCTGGCTCCGAGTTAGTCTCCAACAAACAGCATCCTTCAGCAAACTTCTCCCAACAAGCTTCCCCCAGTGGAGTACGCAGTCTATCCTTTTATAGTCCCCGTCCTCACGATTCGTTTGCCCATTTCCACGGGGCTCTTTGTTGTAGGTGCCACACCGTGGTCCTCCGTGTGCACATGCCCAGGTGTCCATGGTGGTTGTGCTGGTGAGGGCCCAATATGTGATGCCTTCAGCCTCTGCTATCTTACTCGCCATGATTTCCTCTCCACCTGGCTCGCGTGCAGGCGAGCACTGCCAAGTGGGCACTGCCAAGGCTGCTGTTGTTTTTGCCTTGGGCGGATGTTGTGGTTTCGTCGAGGACTATTCATCTCCTTCAAGATGTACTCCTCCACAACAACAGGATGCTAAGCCAGGAAGTGGTGGTCTAACAACAGCAATGCTGAGACAGACAAAGAAGGTCCAAAAAGTCCCTTACAATTAGATGTCAGGAAGTATTTCTTTACAGAAGGGGTTTTTAGGCATTGTAATGGGCTGCCCAGGAAGGTGGTGGAGTCCCCATCCCTGGAGACGTTCAAGAGTCAGGTTGACATAGCACTGAGTGTATGGTGTAGTTGGGAACTGTCAGTGGTAGGTTAATGGTTGGACTAGATGATCTTCAAGGTCTTTTCCAACCTAGTTGGTTCTGTGATTCCTTCTGTTCCATCTCAGGTGCCTGTGACATCTCCCCATTGGGAGATGTCTCTGAGATGACTCTCAGTAGTCATGACAGACTACTCAGTCATGAGATTGGGTAGAGGATATGTAATCTTCACTGGCATTTTTAGATTCCCACAGCACCTAACCATGGGCTGGCGCTGGTGCTGCTCCCAACCTGCACCTTCTGAGGTTCTCTAAATGCCACAACACCACACTGACAGCAAATAACAGGTTGCTGTATAGGAAGGATAAGGAAGGAGCAAGAAGGGAGAGTTTCATGCTATATGTAAAGGAGCTCTGTGTCTTCATCACTCCAGTTTGAAACTGAAGGCATGTCTACTTAGGATGTCTGGGTCAATATTAGAGAGGGACGTAATACAAAAATGTGGTTGGGATCTGTTACAGACCACCTCGGAGAAAGTGGACAAACAACTAACCAGCTCTGCTAATCCTCTTTGTTCTCATGGGGGATTTAGCCATCCAGACGTCTGTCAGGATGACAACACTTTGCACAAGCAATCCAAGAAGTTCCTAATCTCTGTTAGTGGCGGTTTCTTAATGGAAATGATAGAGGGACAAAGAATGGGTCATCCTCTGCCTGATTTGCTACTCACAAACAGGGGAGAGTTGATGGCAAAAGTAGTCATAAAAGGCAACTTGGATTGCCATGAGAAGATGTTTGAATTTCAGTTTCAGAGGAAGGCAAGCAGTAGAATTAGGACTTCAGAAGACCAGACTTTGGGTTCCTTAGGAAATTGTTAGGCAAAGTCCTTCCTTTAGGAAGATGTCCTAAAAGGAAGAGTGCTCAGATCAGATTGATTGAACTTACTGAAAGCTCAAGAAGAAAGAACTGTTTTATGCAGGAGAACTGGGAATTTTGACAGAAGACCAGCTTGTCTGAGTTAAGAACTTCTTAACTAAAATGTAAAAAAGACAGTATTCAAGTAGAAACGTGGACAGCCAAATAAGGAAACAAAAGCATTCAGGGACAAAATCAAAAAAGCCAACTGAACAAGAAATTACTAGGGAACTAAAGAAGATTCTACAAATACACTAATAATGAAAGGTGGTTCAGAAAAAAAATGATCTGGTTTTGAATGTGAAGACAACTTTATGATGGACAACTTAAAAACCACTGAAGTACCCAATGCCATTTTTGCCAAAGACTTCACAGGCAACCTTGCTCCTTATTTCTACATGTATTGCCAATGTTTGGGAGGAGTGTGACAGCTAACAGTTGGGAAATAACAAATCTTCTGTAGAAGTTAAATATATTTGGACCAGGTAGGATGCAGATGAGGGTGCTGATGGAGCAACCTGATGCCTCTGTGGCTGTCTATCATTGAATAAAAATCAGGGAAATCACAGGAGGTCCCTGATAAATAGAAACAAGCAATTGCTATATCCATCTTTAGGAAAAATGAAACAGGAGGATGTCGGGCCAGTTAGTCTCATCTCAGTTTCTAGACAGATTATGGAGCGTGTCTTCTTGTAATTCATTTCTACACATGTGAAAGACAAGAAGGTAATAGTGAACAGTCAACACACACATGCTAAGGGCAAATCATGCCTGACAACTTGATTGCTGTCACTGATGAAACAGCTGAACAGAAAGCAATAATCATATGCCTTGACTTTAGCACAGTTGTTGGCACCATCTTTCACAGCATTCTCAATTGGAAGTATAGCCTAGATGAGCAGACTGTCAGATGGGATAAAAATGGGTTTTAGCACCTGGTTCAAAGGTTAATAACCAATACAGCAATATGTGATTGGCAGCTGGCAGTAAACGGAGTCAGGAGTCAGTGCTGGGTCAAATACTGTTATAATCATCAGTGGTATAGATAATGAGATAGAATGCTCTCTTAGTAAATTTGTGGATGGTACTGAATTATGGGAGCATTGCTGACACATGCAAATAGCAGAGTTTCAGTCCAGACAGACCTTGATAAACTTGAGGATTAGGTCAACTGAAACATTGTGAAGTTCATCAAGGAGTACATGAGGATGGTCTAAGATATTGAGGAAGTAATTATTCCATTCTGCCTGACTGTGGTGGGACTACCAATGACATGCTGGTCCAATGTTGGGTCACCAGTTCAAACAGAACATTTAAGATGCTGGAGTATGTCCAACAGGGGACTATCGATATTTAGGTGCATAGAGCACATGACTTACAAGGAGAGGAAGAGAGAACTGGGCTCATTCAGTCTAGCAAAGAGAGGGCAAAGTGGAAATGTAATAACAACCTACAGCTACTTGAAAGCTAATTACAAAGGTAACAGAGTCAAACACTTTTTGGTAATGGACAGTATAATAAGATGGTTTAGCATCACCTGCAATTCACTGTTTGGACAGTTGAAATTGAATGTTAAGGAAAACTGTTGTACCAAAAGGGTAAGAACTGGAGCAGGTGGGTCAAGAGTTTGTAGAATCTCCATCCGTGGACATTTCCATGACTCAGCTAGACAAAATCACAGCTGACCTGGTCTAGTATTGGGCATATTGCTGGTTTGAAAGGGAGATTGAACTAAGTGATCTCCATCAGTTCCTTCCAATCAAATTCTCAAAAGTTCTGTAATTCTCAGTGCCTGTTTACAGTATAGACTATGCTATTGACTTGATTCACATACCTGGTTACATAATGGTAGACAAAGTTTTTATGTATCTGATGTGAAAGACAGTTACACCCAGCAATTTCAAAGCTTATTCTGGTGAAAAATAAAGCCAAAGAAATAGCAAGATTTCTATTAATAGTTAAAAATTACAAACTGGTATTTGCATGAATTCAAGTCAGTGTCTTATTCTCAGCTGGGGTTCTCTTTCACTTAACTAATATAGCTCATTTTCTTCCATCAACTTGTAGATTACATTTGTTGTTTGATAATTAAAACTTGCAATAACTTACTCTGGTGGTTTAGGCCCTGCCAGGACTTGAGACCATGTTGCCATTGCCCCTTCCCCACCCTCAGACCAGATGGGACAGGGAGTGAAATGCAAGCCCTGGGGTGGAGATAAGGAAAAAATTAATATAACAGTGTAACAACAACAAACTGAACAATGACAATAACAGTAATAACAATGAACAGAACAAGAGATATACCGCATGGGTACAAAAGTGAGCGTACTGACCCAGACAAAAGCTCTCCCAATGCTCTTCCCGCACTAGGGCAACCAGACCTGACCAGTACAGTATCGAATAGCCTGACTAGAGCTCCCTCCCCTCTGCTGGAGAAACTTAACCCTATCCTAGCTGAACCAGGACATAATCCACCCCTTTATTCTATACCATCTGCATCATGTCCAGCTGCCATTTAGCAGTTAACAATAACAGAACAACAATTTACAAAGGCACAGCATAATTCACGGCTTGTACTCACCCAGAATCAAGTCCCCCTGTGGTAAGCATCAGAACTCTCCATCTTCCTGCATCACCCACCAGGTACACCCAGGTCCTAGAGCAAAAGCAATCCCGTGGATGGGTTTGCCTTTGCCTGGCACAGGACTAACACAGACCATTTTTCCCAGTACAGTCCTTATGCGCACCACAGAGACTTTATCCCCATCTACAGCACATGGAGGTTTTGACTGGGCTGGGCCAGCTTGATTGGCAGATACTCTTGTATTGATTAACCAGGTGTCCTTTGCCAGATGCGTGTTCCAGTGTTTGAAGGTTCCAGCTCCCAATGCTTTCAGTGTAGTTTTTAACAGTCCATTGTAGCTCTTGATTTTTCCAGAGCCTGGTGTGTGGTAGGGTATATGATAGACCCACTCGATGCGGTGCTCTTCTACCCAGGCATCTATGAGGTTCTTTCAGAAGTGGGTCACGTTGTATGACTCAGTTCTCTCTGGGGTGCAGTGTCGCCACAGGACTTGGGTTTCAAGGTCCAGAATGGTGTTCCGGGCGGTGATGTGGGGCGCTGAATAAGTTTCCAGCCATCCAGTGGCTACTTCCACCATTGTGAGCACGTGGCGCTTCCTTCGGCGGGTCTGTGGCAGTGTGATGTAGTCGATCTGCCAGGCCTCTCCATATCTATATTTCAGCCATCACTCTCCATTCCACTGGGGCTTCACCCAATTGGCATGTTTGACTGCAGCACACGTCTCACATCTGTGGATGATCTCTGCAATGGTGTCAGTGGTGAGGTCCACCCCTTGATCTCGAGCCCACCCGTATGTTGCATCTCTACCTTGGTGGCCCGAGGTCTCATGGGCCCACTGGGCTATGAACAGTTCACCTTTGCGCTTCCAGTCCAAGTCCACCTGAGCCACTCTGATCTTAGCAGCTTGGCCTGACTGCTGGTTGTGACAATGTTCATCAGTGGCCGGACTCGGGTACATGGGCATCCACATGGCGCACCTTCACAACGAGGTTTTCCACACGGGCTACAATATCCTGCCACACTTCAGCAGCCCACACGGTTTTACCCTTACTTTGCCAGTTGCTTTGATTCCATTGCGACAACCATTTCCACAGGGTATATATGACACCGCACACGAGTCGGTGTAGAGATAGAGCCTCGGCCACTTTTCTCACTCAGCAATATCCAAAGCAAGTTGGGTAAGTTTCACCTCTGCGAACTGGCTTGATTCACCCTGTCCCTCAGCAGCTTCAGTGACCCATCGTGTGGGACTCCATACAGCAGCCTTCCATCATCAATATTTTCCCACAATGAGACAAGACCCATCAGTGAAAAGGGCATATCGCTTCTCCTCATCCGACAGCTCGTTATATGGTGGGTGGTTATATTAGCACGTGTCACCTCCTGTTCTGGTGACATCCCGGAATCTTTGCTCTCTGGCCAGTTCGTAATCACCTCTAGTATCCCTGGGAAGCTGTGGTTCCCTATTCAAGCCCCTTTTGTTATCCACACAACCCATTTACTCCATGTGGCATCGGTTGCATGATGCGTGGAGGAGGCCTTTCCTTTGAACATCCACCCCAGCACCGGCAGTCGGGGTGCCAGAAGGAGCTGTGTTTCAGTATCGACCACTTCTGAGGCAGCCTGGACTCCTCCGTACGCTGCCAGTATCTCCTTCTCAGTTGGTGTATAATTAGCTTCAGAGCCTTTGTATCCCCGGCTCCAAAAGCCTAGAGGTCGGCCTCGGGTTTCCCCAGGTGCTCTCTGCCAGAGGCTCCAGGTAGGGCCATTCTCCCCAGCTGCAGTGTAGAGCATGTTCTTAACCTCCTGCTCTCCCCGGACTGGCCCAAGGGCTACTGCTTGGGCAATCTCCCGCTTAATTTGTTCAAAGGATTGTTGTTGCTCAGGCCGCCATTCAAAATCATTCCTCTTACGGGTTACGTGGTAGAGAGGGCTCACAATCAGGCCATAGTTTGGGATGTGCATCCTCCAGAACCCCACAGCACCCAGAAAAGAGTCTCCTCTTTAGAGGTTTGTGGGGCCATGGTTGTTATCTTGTTTATTACCTCCATTGTGATATGGCAATGCCCATCTTGCCATTTTATTCCTAGGAATTGAATTTCCCTTGCAGGCCCCTTAACTTTCTTTTGCTAGATGGCAAAACCAGCCTTCAGGAGGATTTCAATTATCTTCTCTTTTTCAAAGACTTCCTCGCCTGTGTCCCCTCATACAATGACATCATCAATGAACTGCAGGTATCTTGGAGTGAAATTCCAAAGCATTGGGGGTGATCACTGACTCAGGCACTCACCCATCTTTTCCCACAGACCTTTGCCACTCAATATTATCTGACCTCAGGGCAGGATTCCGGGTGGTGTTATTGTTGGAAAAATATCACATCACCCAAAACAAGACCTGGCAGACACTCAGAAAGCATTGTGCCGCAAACACACTGTCCTGGATGCTCCAAGGATAGCTAAAACTCTCAAAAACCGAGAGGATCTCTTCCCCTGGGTCACCCATAGAGGGGGTGAGACCCCTAACAAAAACCCAGGCAGAAAACAGGTACCGGTTCATCCCCACAAACAGCCATACGAGCACATTATAAGCACTCAGTAGCCAGTATAGCGAAAGAAGACCCTTGATACATTTTCCACCGACAACAAACTTCACCAGTGGGAACACACAGTAGATATAAGGATTAATCCAGCCCCACCAAGCAAGCAAGTGGGCCAGCATTGCAAATATTTCTTATCAAACAATGCAAATAAAACCAGAAAAATTGCACCTAATATATTGCTCTAACACACTCTGGTAAGGGTTTCTCTTTTTTTTGTCCTTATCTCAACCCTCTCGAGCCCCATGTTGGGCACCAAAATGGCTGTGGTGGTCTAGGCCCTGCTGGGACCAGAGACCACTCCGCTGTTGTCCCTCCCCCACCCTTGGACTGGACAGGGCAGGGAGTGAGATACAAACCCTGGGGTTGATATAAGGAAAAAATTAATACGTGTGACATTTATAAACCGAACAACAACAATAGCAATAACAATAAACAGTAATAACAATGAACAGGACAAGAGATATATGACATGGAATACAGCAGTGAGGTTACTGACCTGGACAAAAGCTGTCCGTGCCCTTCCCGAGCTAGGGTGCCTGGACCTGAAGTCAGCATGGTATCAAATAACCCAGCTGGAGCTCCTTCCCCACTGCTGAGGAAACTTAACCCTATCCTAGCTGAACCAGAACACTTACTTGCAAAGGAAAATCTTTAATTATTTATTTGTTCAGTGAAGTTCTATTCAAAAGCGACATCGTGTCCAGTGTTTTTCATTAAAGTACTTAAGGACATGCTTGACCTTTAGTACTTTCCTAAATTTTTATAAGTCATATAATCAAGGTGAAAGTTCTTTCTGAGTGCCTGCAGAGATATTATAATAATATATTTATCTGATACAGGAGGCTGAAAGAAGAATATACTTGGCTTCTCCAGAAAGACTGTAAAACAATTTTTGTATCTGACTTGGAAAAAATTTTATGGCCCAGTGAATTTTGACTGAGAAAATAAAACGATGATGTGCAAAAAAGATTTTTTTTTTTTGTTAAATCATATGCTTTATGTGAATTGCTCTAAATTAAAATGAAAGTCTAAGTTGCAGATCTCTTCTGCTCTGAAAAATGCTGAGACCATTTCCTGAAATATTCTCTGAATGTGGCCCTGTGTGGCAAAGATAAACCACCAACAGATATCAGAGGTCATGATGCAGGATAAGTAGAGTGTGGCCTCCTCTCTACCAGGTAATCCCTGGAGGCATGTTCAGCTATCTGAGGATCTCCTTGTACTCCCTCTAGTGTGCACTCACTATCTGCTTCCTAAGTGTGGGCACTCTGAAATGAGAATTTTAATATTTCTTAGGAGTATATGTTTCTGGAAGCAGTGATTATGATCTCAGTAATTTGCAGTGAGATATCTGGTGGTCTAAATGCAGGCATACCTCAGACTGCCAGTACAAAATCACCGCTTTCTTGCTTTCCCAGCACTTCAGTGCGACTCCATGCCCCCCTGTGAACCCTAGCTTTGGAGAACAGAGGCTGAAAAAGAACGTAGTGCAGGTTCTTAATATTTTTCTCTCATTTCTGCTTATCTTCTTGCTCTTATTTTGATGCAGGTGTTATCTCCTACAAACAAGAAGGTGGAAAGGAGTATGAAGTCCAAATCTATAATGTGCTTAAAATACAATTATGATTTTTTGTTCATTAAATTCTAACACCTCTGAAAAGTAATCTGGTGCTTTGTGTTAGCTATACATATGATAGCTATAAGGTGGCTTGGTGTTTCTTCTTAAAGTCAGGACTTGAGTTTTTCTTTATATCAAGAAGCCCCTACAGCATTACCTTAAAGAATTGTACATACCAAGTAAAGAAGAGACCATTAGATGTCAAATGTAGCAGCAGAAATTATCTTTTTAATACTAACCTTTTCAAAAACTGCATTCAAATGGAAAAAACCAACCAACCAACCAAACAAAACAAAACATGGACCATATTAGAATGGTATAAAAAAGTCTCTTCAACTTAGTGTTTTATTAAGTAAGCAACAAATAATCAGACAGCTACAACAATAGTTCTGGCTCAAGTGCAAAACTCTGCTTAGCTTTTGGCAGAGTAATTTTTTTCTGAGGATTATTACCTTTTATGGGAGCCCAAACAGCTTTTATCTCCACAGCTGCCAGGCTGCTGAGAGGCAGGCATATTTCACAGGAATAAACCTGCAAACATAATGGCATATCTGCACCACCAAAGTCTAAGAATCTCACGGGGAAATCTGTCTGGCACCAGGTGATCTGCAATACAGATCTTCTTCACATTCTGTGTGATTTCAATTTCTTTTTCTGGTAAGTGCTTTAAGAAAGGAAATAACAACAGAGATGGAAATGGGACATCACTGGCAAATGGGTAGGAGGGAATTGTTCATCGTGAAGTAAGTGTTATAGATTAATCTGTTAAATACATAAACAGTGAATAAATAATAAAAGTACTGTTATTTGTTGTTGATGACCATGAGAGTTTGAGGGAGGTAGAAATACAGTGTTCTTACCGGCCTTTCTCATAGCACAGCGATGTTTCTTTGCTATGATCTGTGATTCTGCGCAGAGTCACTGTTATTCATGGAGGAGCAGTGGAGGAGATCTTTTTAAAATTGTAGTATGTTTGCTTATCAGTCAAAGGCCAGGAAAAGATTTCCAATGAAAAAGCTCCTTGTCACAGCTATTGTATCCAGCTCTCTGCAATATGAAGGGTCTTAAGATTTTTTCTTTTTCCCCCAAATTATACATTTTAGCAGTCAGAGGAGTGAATGCAAAACACTTTTCAAAACATTTTTCAAAATGTTTTTTACTATTTGCTATTGACCTTTCTGCAAAAAGGACCTCTAAGCTAGCTGATCCAAACCTCAGCCTGAGGTCCTGAGGTCCTCAGCCTGATCCAAACCTGGCCTCAGGTTGCGCCAGGGAAGGTTTAGACTAGATATTAAGAAGCATTTCTTTACAGAACGGGTTGTTAGGCATTGGAATGGGCTGCCCAGGGAGGTGGTGGAGTCCCCATCCCTGGAGGTGTTTAAGAGTAGGGTCAGCATAGAGCTTATGGATATGGTGTAGTTGAGAACTGTAAGTGTTAGGTTAATGGTTGGACTAGATGATCTTCAAGGTCTTTTCCAGCCTAGAAAATTCTGTGAAAGGAAATACTTAGATGGATTATTTTAAAGATTTCAAGCTTGTGTTTTAGAAAGGTCCTCCAGTAAGCCAACTTTTAATTTCCTTTTCATTTAGGATATGCTAAAACTTGTAGTTTTAATAAGAAGGTAAAAGTGCCACATAAATGGCAGTAGGGAGAGTGTACAATATCAACTATCTGTTAAGGAAGCTTTGCAGCTATCACTGAACTGTTTACTGGGATTGCACAGATCACGTGGTATCCTTGTATTCAGACAAACTTAAAAGATTTGACAGTATAGCTGGTTGTTCAGCCACATTTCCACAGGTTTTAATTTTATATATATATTAATATATTTCTGCTATTTAAAATAAAAATATCAAAAAGTCTAGATTATAAAGTGCCCTCTTTTCATTTGTTCCCAAAAAGCATGTTTTATTTCCATGTAAACCCATCATATTAAAATATACTCTTTAAAACATTCTGGCATGCAATCTTACAAATTGCAAACACTTCATAATTGTCACATTCGGTGTGTCATTAAAAAAACATCCATTATGCTGATCATAAAAAGTTCATTAGTAAATAACATAGTTTTCTCTACCATATCGTTTTGATAGACATGATCTACCTGTTTTATAAAAAGAATCAAAAACACTCAGAAGAATGATCTGAAGCTTTGTTTATTGACAAAAGGAGATAGCTAATCGTATCAAACGTATTACACAAGTGAAGAGTACTATCCTTTTCAAAGTCTAATGTTTGTCATCTCTAAGTTTAAACAAAGCAATATATGCTAAAGAAATGAATTATGACTGTAATGTTTCTTCGCTATTACAGACATTCCTTTAAAATTATACCTAGAATTTCAATTATCTGAAGTTTCAAGAAATGGTGATATTTGTTGCTCTCCAATACTTTAAATTAAGATGGTTCCCCATGGTCTCTTATCTTTGGTATGTTACCAGATTTAAAGTGTCACTGATTATTTTAGTCTCTTACTCTGTAGCTTATTATTAGAGTTCACTCTTATGCATTGTTCTTTCATTAAATGACTAAGATATAGATACACAATCTGCGATGTCCATATGCCACTTTAACAAATCAATCCTTAAAGAAAGTTTAATTTAATTCACAGAGGATCAGAAATATATACCTATTTCTTACATGTATATACATATTATATATAGATATATTACATATAGATATATGTAATTTAAGTATATATGTATATACATACTTATATGTATATATATAACATATACATATACATATACATAGCGTAAAAACTCTCTAGTCACTACAGCACAGAAAAAAATTAATGTTCAGAACTGTTTAGAAGTACTAAACTATTTCATATAACATATGACTTCTTGACTGCTTGCTAAAGGCAGCAAAGCCATATTGTTGTTATCCCAAAAGTTACATTATTTGATAATTTCTCCTCCTGCCAGTATACAGGTACCTATAGTACAGTTCTTCCTTCATTATTTGACACTTTTGGACCATTCATGACCATATGACCTTTCATGAGGGAGAACTGAAAGGATTTCAATACTTGACTTTTCTCTCACTCAGCTTTCACCTACAGACAACATTCAGATCTGCTTTTCTCCTCCGGAATTTCTAGAAATAGATGCTGTGCATAATTAAATTGTAGAGCTCATTGCAGCAGTATATTCTAAACACCCAAAATATAACACGTTAAAAAAAAAAAGTTAGACAAATTCATTATGAATTTGTCTTTCAGTCACTGTTAAACATAGTCATAAAGGTGCATTCTGTGGTCTCTGGGTCAGGAGCTCCATGATGAGAACTGGTAAGACATACATAGAAAAAGAATATCCTGTACTCTTTCTCATGCAGTTTTTCTTAAGCTGCTGCCCATTGTAAGGGACAGAATACTTTATGGGGTCCGATTCAAAATCCGACAAAGAATTGCAAAAATACCAGAGGTTACATTAGAGAAGCTAGATCAATGACTAGAGAACAGGTGTCTGTCTTGCTGAGAACAACTGTTTTGGATACCATGCTATGCAATGCAGTTATGGTGTTCCACTCAGCTCACTCTCTTCACTCTACCAGAAATAGCTATTGAAGGCTTTGATATTTTTCCTTTCCACTAGCTCAGGGATTCCAGAAATCCTTCTTTATAAGCGCTTTAACATGCATTATTGCTTTTCAATTTCTCCCATATTCTCAATTATGCTTTTATTAGTGAATGAATAAATACAGCCATGAAGCACACCTACCTCACAGGCTAGATGTAGTGTAAGATGTGTCGTAATATGGATGACGATGCAGCCTGACTGCATCCAGACTTGGATAGCTAAATGCAGCGGACACATGGCTACACCCACCTGGACTTTCAGTCAGCTCTATTTTGTGGACCCAGATCAGGTCCCTTGCACACACCTGATGTGGCGAAAGTTCCTGAAAAGTGCACCAGAAGAACACTCGAAAGCATTGGCAATAGCGTCCTGGTGGAAAGGCACCCACACTCTAACAGTGGATGGAGTGGTTGGCAAGCTCCGGCAATAGGAGGGAAATCTCCCTTCATCTCAGCATTCCCTGGTCTCAGCTGTGGAGGAACTGTCTCAGAAGGTCCAGAAAATGGAAGAGGACATGTCCTACATTCCACCTGCACGGGCTGTCTCAGCCATTAGAAGTAAACATTTCCCCACCCAAGAGAAAGGCAGCAGAAGGCACACACCATGAGGCACTCTGTGGTTTTTCCTCAACAACCATGGAAAGAACATGAGGAGGTGGGATGGAATGCCCACTGCCCCCTAGCTGCACGAGTAGAGCAGCTGAAAGGGAAGACCATCACGAAAGGGGAGTCCTCCAAGAGAGCGCAGCTCCAGTGTCCAGTCAGAAATCCCCGAGACAGAATAGAATGGCCAACGTTGTGTCTGACCCTCTTGAGGGGACCAGTAAATAATTCTTACAAGAAGTGAGTGATGATGAGCAGGATTAGAGGGGCCCTGCCTCCAGCCAGGTGGAGGAAAGGGATAATCAGATATACTGGACAGTGTGGATCAGATGGCCTGGCACGTCAGACCCACAAGAATATAAGGCTTTGGTGGACACTGGCGCACAGTGCACCCTGAAGCCATTGATCTACAATGGGGGTGAATCCATTTGCATCTCAGGAGTGACAGGGGGATGCCAACAGCTGACCCTAATGGAAGCTGAAGTGAGCCTGACTGGGAAGAACTGGCATAAGCACCCCATTGTGAAGCTGAAGTGAGCCTGACTGGGAAGGACTGGCATAAGCACCCCATTGTGACTGGCCCAGATGCCCCGTGCATCCTGGGCATAGACTATCTCAGGAGAGGGTATTTCAAAGACCCAAAAGGGTACCGGTGGGCTTTTGGTGTAGCTGCCCTGGAGGAGGTTGAACAGTTGTCCACCTTACCCGGCTTCTCAGAGGATCCCTCAGTGGTGCGGCGGCTTAAGGTTGAGGAGCAGCGTGTGCCGATTGCTACCAGGACGGTGCACCGGCAGCAGTACCGCACTAATCGAGGTTCCCTGGTCCCCATCCACCAGCTGATCCGTCAACTAGAAAGCCAGAAGGTGATCAGCAAAACTCTCTCACTCTTCAGCAGCCCTATATGGCCAGTGAGAAAGCCTAATGGTGAATGGAGGCTAACTGTGGACTACCATGGCCTGAATGAAGTTACGCCAGCAATGAGTGCTGCAGTGCCGGACATGCTTGAGCTCCAGTATGAACTGGAGTCGAAGGCAGCCAAGTGGTACGCCACGATTGACATTGCTAACGCGTTCTTCTCCATTCTGACAGTGCCAGAGTGCAGGCCACAGTTTGCGTTCCCTTGGAGAGGCATCCAGTACACCTGGAATCGATTGCCCCAGGGGTGGAACCACAGCTCCACCATTTGCCATGGACTGGTCCATACTGCATTGGAGAAAGGTGGGGCCCCAGAACACCTGCAGTATATTGATGATATCATTGTATGGAGGGACACAGCTGAGGAAGTCTCTGAGAAAGGGAATAAGAAAATTGAAATCCTCCTGAAGGCCAGCTTTGCCATTAAGAAAAAGAAAATTAAGGGGCCTGCAAGGGAAATCCAATTCCTAGTAATAAAATGGCAAGATGGATGTTGCCACATCCCAATGGACGTGATAAACAAGAAAACAACCATGGCCCCACAAACCTCTAAAAAGGAGACTCAGTCTTTCCTGGTCACTTTGGGGTTCTGGAGGATGCACATCCCGAACTACAGCCTGATTGTGAGCCCTCTCTACCACGTAAGAAGAACGATTTTGAATGGGCCCTGAGCAACAAAAATTCTTTGAACATATTAAACGGGAGATTACCCAAGCAGGAGCCCTTGGGCCAGTCCGGGAAGGGCAGGAGGTTAAGAACATGCTCTACACTGCAGCTGGGGAGAATGGCCCTACCTGGAGCCTCTGGAAGAGAGCACCTGGGGAAACCCGAGGCCGACCTCTAGGCTTTTGGAGCCGGGGATACAAAGGCTCTGAAGCTAATTATACACCAACTGAGAAGGAGATACTGGCAGTGTACAAAGGAGGTCGGGCTGCCTCAGAAGTTGTTGGCACTGAAACACAGCTCCTTCTGGCACCCCGACTGCCGGTGCTGGGGTGGATGTTCAAAGGAAAGGCCTCCTCCACACATCATGCAACAGAGGCCACATGGAGTAAATGGGTTGTGTTGATAACGAAAGGGGCTTGAATAGGGAACCACAGCTTCCCAGGGATACTAGAGGTGATTACGAACTGGCCAGAGAACAAAGATTCCGGGATGTCACCAGAACAGGAGGTGACACTTGATAAGGAGGCCCCACCATATAACAAGCTGCTGGATGAGGAGAAGCAATATGCCCTTTTCACTGATGGGTCTTGTCGCATTGTTGGAAAATATCAAAAATGGAAGACTGCTGTGTGGAGTCCCACATGATGGGTCACTGAAGCTGCTGAGGGACAGGGTGAATCAAGCCAGTTCGCAGAGGTGAAAGCCATCCATCTTGCTTTGGATATTGCTGAGTGAGAAAAGTGGCTGAGGCTCTATCTCTACACTGACTCGTGTGCGGTGACATATATACCCTGTGGAAATGGTTGCAGCAATGGAAACAGGGCCACTGACAACATAAGAGTAAAACCATCTGGGCTGCTGAAGTATGGCAGGACATTGCAGCCCATGTGGAAAACCTCGTTGTGAAGGTGCGCCATGTGGATGCCCATGTACCCAAGAGTCGGGTCACTGATGAACATCGACACAACCAGCAGTCAGGCCAAGCTGCTAAGATCAGAGTGGCTCAGGTGGACTTGGACTGGCAGTGGAAAGGTGAACTGTTCATAGCTCGATGGGCCCATGAGACCTCGGGCCACCAAGGTAGAGATGCAACATACGGGTGGGCTCAAGATCAAGGGGTGGACCTCACCACTGACACCATTGCAGAGATCATCCACAAATGTGAGACGTGTGCTGCAGTCAAACATACCAATTGGGTGAACCCCCAGCAGAATGGAGAGTGATGGCTGAAATATAGATATGGAGAGGCCTGGCAGATCGACTACATCACATTGCCACAGACCCGCCAAAGGAAGCGCCACGTGCTCACAATGGTGGAAGTAGCCACTGGATGGCTGGAAACTTATTCAGCGCCCCACATCACCGCCCGGAACACCATCCTGGGCTTGAAACCCAAGTCCTGTGACGACACGGCACCCCAGAGAGAACTGAATCATACAACGGGACCCACTTCCGAAACAACCTCATAGATGACTGGGCAGAAGAACACAGCATCGAGTGGGTCTACCATATCCCCTACCACGCACCAGCCTCTGGGAAGATAGAGCACTACAATGGACTGTAAAAACCACATTGAAAGCATTGGGAGGTGGAACCTTCAAAGACTGGGACATGCATCTAGAGGCCGGGTAAGGTGGACAACTGTTCAACCTCCTCCAGGCCACCTGGCTAGTCAACACAAGAGGATCTGCCAGTCCATCTGGCCCAGCTCAGTTAAAACCTCCAAGTGCTGTAGATGGAGATAAAGTCCCTGTGGTGCGCATGAGGAATATATTAGGAAAAATGGTCTGGTTTAGTCCTGCGCCAGGCAACGGTAAAGGCAAACCCATCCATGGGATTGCTTTTGCTCAAGGACCTGGGTGTACCTGGTGGGTGATGCAGGACAATGGAAAGGTCCAATGAGTACCACAGGGGGACTTGATTCTGGGTGAGAACGTGCCGTAAATTATGTTGTGCCTTTGTAAATTGTTGTTTTGTTATTGTTAACTGCTAAATGTCAGCTGGACATGACGCAGATGGTATAGAATAAAGGCGTGGATTATGTCCTGGTTCAGCTACGATAGGGTTAAGTTTCCCCAGCAAAGAGGGGGAAGGGATCTCCAGACGGGTTATTCATACCATGCTGATGTCAGGTCCGGCGTGGCAGCGCAGGAAGCTTTTTCCTTTGTGACTTGAGGGACAGGGAACACGCAACGAGCTGTCTGTAACCATTGCGGTATTTCTCTGTATATCTTTTGTCTTGTTTACTGTTATTACTGTTTATTGTTGTTATCATTGCTACTGTTGTTGTTCAGATTGTTTATTACACTGTCGTATTAAATTTCTTCTTAGTTTTAACCCAGGGTTTGTGCCCTACATGTGTCCGAGGGTGGGGGAGGGGCAATGGCGACACGGTCTCCTGTTCTGGCAGCGCCTAAACCACCACAAGACTCTAAACTTACTTTTTATACATAGCTACTACATTTTTTTCCTCTGCAAATCTTTCTACAAGGCCTATTTAAACCTTATTACAGAACAGAAATTATAAAAACCCAAACAACAACAAACAAGACAAGTAAGGGTTAAAAATTAAATTCAGATAAAATAAAATAATTTGTAAAATTTAGACAAGCTTTAGGTATGTATAAATTTTGATTAAGAAATAGGGGAGAATAAAAATGTCAATGAAAGAATATTATAGTAGATTAATTACCGCCCCAGTTCATCATGATGTTCACTGGTAATGATCACTGAAGCCATACAGTCATTCAAATGTCAAATAAATATATGTAAATTAATCTCAGTGGAAGTTATAAACTTACAAATGCAATAGCTGCTAGAGATAGGTGTGGTAATAAAAATAGAAAATTAACATGAGAAAATAGAATACAAGCTCAAACTAGCCGAAAGAGAAAAAGATATATTAAATGGTAGCTAATATTAGCACTGCAAGTGCTTCTAGTCTCTAATTCAGAAAGTCATTTTTTGTGAAAGAATGATGGTCCGCTTAAGAATGAAATGTTGTCAACTGGAATATTCTTAGAAACCCATGAAAAAAGAATATCTGAGGTAAGGAATTTGGGGACATTAAAAGTACCGCCAGCTACCAAAGTTATGATCAGCCGTAGTATCTTTTTATCAAACAATGGGGAAAAGGCATTTTAATAGATTGATTTTAACAATAGGGTTAATATATGCCTATGTTAATACAAGCAGGCCTGGAAACAAGGCTGGTTTTACTATTAAAACTTTTATCTCTGCCAATAAAGGGACAGACGGTTACCTAACTTCAGGAAGAAACCATGAGCTATCAGAATTACACATGAGTATTTGATCTATAGAACCTTAATTGACTCATTGTATTTATTATGCCAGAACTTTTCTTGTCTCTTCTAGTGTTAACTTTTGAAAATCATTATTAATACAAGGTTCTCTGGGGTAAAAGAGACTGATCAAGCTAGAACTTCATGTGTAAAGGACACATCATGCTATTGGCCACTAAGATCTCATGCTCATATAACAAAAATATCAGAAACCTGATATTTCACAATGTAATGTTTATTAATCCTGGTATTTTCCTATTACATTTGGTTTTGATAAAATAAATTTCTCTAATTTTTTTAAAAATCACATTCTGCTCTAATAATTCTAAACATATCCCTTGATTACTGTACTATTTTGCATGTTCATTAGTGAATCTGAGGTGTGATAAATATATTTTATATTAAAATTTTGAGTTTTCAGTTTATGCCTCTGAAATGATCACTAGAAGGTCTTGATGGAACCAGTGTTATTAGTTGTTTGAAATAGTTTAAAGTTAGAGATACTATACAGCCCACTACATCACAAGCAACAATCCAAATAATTTGAGATCTTTTTTACTTTGCTAAGAACAAAAGGCTGAACATCTACAATAATATGTATTGTACGCAAAATAAACATTAAGGAGAGGATATAGAGTGTCTGTCTGCTTCTGGTGACCTCATTCAAATTAACAGACTGAGAAAAACTTTCAAGAACAATATAAATGAGCAGAATTGAGGAATGTTAAAGAAACGAGTTCACAATACTTGCACATGAGAGTGGTTGGCATTAAAGTTGCAGAGTTGAATTTAGCAATATTAAGTTGTAAATAGCGAAGACAATATTCTGCTAAGAATATTGCTTTTGCAGTCTTTAAAACATGGGACAAAACAAAGGAGGTCCTGTCTAACTTCTTACCTAGTTCAAGATAAACAGGTACAAAAGATACACAGATACCCTTTTCAAAAAGTGATCTGTAATTGCTGTAGCAGCTGATCCTTTCTCATTTGTTTTTATTGCATCAGTAGCAGTTGAATATATTTAGTATGCCACAGAAGAAATAAGCACTAAAGGAAATAGTAATTTTGTTCTGGAGAACGATTTTGACATAGTAAAGAATACCTGTTGTGAATGATTTCTTAAGCTGCTAAAACATTTTGTATACTTTAAAAAAAATCTCACAGTTAAGAATAAAAACATACACTGAACACTGAAAACAAATTATCTTTCAGATTTGGAAAACACTTTCAAGGTTCTGCTGAGAAGATTCTATGAATTTTATAAACGCAATTTGGTTTTTTGAGAGGTACAAATTAATTACAAATGTACTTTCAAAGACTGGGCATAAATGTAGATAATATTATGGCTAGAAAGGGCAGATTGTACTCTTGTATATAGGCTCACAAACCCTCAGAAGTACTGAGTCACCCAAATTTGTCAAACTGATACTCAATTGCTTGCAGGTGATCCAAATTGATGTGACACCCTAAATTTGAAAAATTAGCCAGCTGTTAAGAGCATTCATTGTGGAGAACAGATTCTGTGCAAAAGAGAAACCCTTTTCAAGTTGTTACATATTGTTGCTCTGTTAGTTCTAGTTAGGCTAACTAGCCTCTTTGTTCTTAGCTTATATATTTCTTATTATTACAAATTTACACAGCAGAAACAATCATGCAATCTTTTCTAGGCATTTATTTGGAGAAGCAGCAGGTATTTCCATTATCATTCCACACTCTTCCTCTTTTCATACTCCTTCAGAAGAATATAATGGTTGACACTAAATAATATTTTTACATCCCAGGTTATTTCTTTCACTAGTGAAGTCATACCACACTGTACTGACCATGGTATGTTTTCTGCAAACATTCTTCCACTTTAAAAGTAGAGCTTAATTTGATTGTATTCATAACCCTTTTGTGTTCAATAGCAATGAAATGCTGAAATGATTGACATCTAACTGCATAAATTCCCATTAAAAAAATTGTTAAGCTTGGCTGCTTGAAGATATCCTTACAATGTATTTTGTATTATATATTTGATTGTAAAATTGACATTTTTGTTTTGTGCTGTTCTGATGTGTTGTGCTTATAACATCCAGTCCAAGAACTGACAAAGTATCATGGCATGTTGACCTCACCCATTCCACATGAATTATTAATTTCAGTTAATGGTCTGTACCACATAAATTATTCTCTGAATAAATGTGTGCTCTTTCTGAGCAATCTACTGCCAGGTAGAAAATTGGAGTGTTTGGCCTTTTCTCTCCTGATTTTGATAGTGTTCTGCTTGATGTTGGCTGATCTAAGGTAGAGTAAGCAACCATTTTCAGTCAGAAGCATACCAAGGATATAGGCCATTCATAGTCTAAGATAAGGTAGCATCTGGCTGTTGTAGTCCTTACTTTTCTCTTAGTCCCACTATTGGATTCTTGCCACCTTCCCTGTGCTTCTCTAACACTTGTCTAACTATTCACTGAGCAGTGCTCTGTCATAAAGCCAACCTGTCAAAAAACCCAAACAGTTTTCCATTGAATGTGCTAAAATAGGACAGTGAAGGGCCATACAAGCATGGGTACTTTCAGGAACGTGAGGCCAAAAATGACATATTACTTTTGGCTACCTTGAAACTGTGGCCTGCATTGTGACAGGAAAAAAACCTGACAAGAATAAGCCAAAACTTATGCCTGATTTATTGCAGTAGTCTTTCAAGGTTGTTGATGTAAAATATCAGTCAGAACTCATAACTATAAGGTCTCTTATAGGGGACAGGTCTTCTAAGAAAAAAGTTGCCATGTAAGCTGGTATTACAAATAGAAGACTGATCCAACCATTACACTAAAAGTTTAAAGAGTCAACTGTGTGTCAAATGGCCAGTCTGTTTTCCTTCACTCTGTGGCAAATGCACAGCACCTGGAAATACAGAAAAGGAAAAGCATGTAACACATGAAATTTTTTGAAACTTCTTTTTCATGTACTTGTTAATGAAAATTTGTTCTCTTTTCCAAAAGAAATGGAAAAGAAGTCATGACTGTTTACATAGATACTCCAGAGTGTTCAGACACCTAAGTGTATCCGCTTATAATGAATATTTATCCAATAAAATATTCCCAGATTTCCTGGATGTGTAACTCATTTCCTTCAAGAAAAGTTAGACTGTATTTACTCTGGAAAATTTACTAGCCACCAATCTGCATCACTAAATGATATAAAAGAAAGAAAGTCCATAATTAGCAGAATTGGTTCCATTTTACATTTTTAAATGGTGACTGGAATTTCAGAGTAGTATTTAGGGTCTGACCGATGACAACATGTTGCATAAACCTTTTAACTTGGGGAAAGCTTCGAAGTTTTTCTTACCTTTTTTAATTTCTGAATTCTTACTTAATATGCTGAACCAATATAATGTTTCTGTAATTATTTAGTAACTAAATAAAGTTGACATACTGTCTGGCCCTTTTAAAGAATCTAATGAATATGTTACTTGCAAAAAAAAATTTCAAAATTATTAAAGCATAACTTAAAGTTTCTCTACAGTTCATATCTACATTGTTTTTCTGGGTATCCTGTAAGCTGTCTGAGTATGTCCCTGTGCACACAGGAAAATAGGTAAGTCATCTGTAGATTCATAAAATGAAGATTCTACAAATATGGCTGTATCCTGTTCACTTAACTTCACCATGAGAGTGTTTTTAAAACCTCAGCACTTCCACATGTTTGCAGAAGAAAAGAGTGTGTAGCTATTTGATCAATCTTTACTGGTCCTTTAAAATACTGTAACACTGCCAATACCCTGTGTTAGTTTTCAAGAACTTTGTTTAGTATAATCTCATCCTATTTGGAATTCTGTGTTAAAATTCCCCTGTTCTGCAAGTAAAAATCATATATAGCATTTCGTAAATTTCTCCAGTTCTGTGTCAGTACACATTGTACTGTCAGGGTAATCTGGTGTTTCTTCGTTTTCATGTATGAAGAGTTTCAAACATCCAAGTAAAGATTATGTATGTGCCTTGTGGGATTTGTCAAAAAGTTTAAGCATCAAAATCCCATCAAAAGCTAGAGAATAAGGCACTAAATTGGTGCAGAGAACAGAGAAAGATGCAGGGCTTGATTCAGTAACTCATTCTTGATCTGAGAAATATAGTGCTGGGGGACAGATAATCACACTGAAGTAAATCCTGACAATTACAATGCCCTATGGATGATAAATCTCTGCTTATACCTATAGAAACCCTTGTGAAATATTGTTATAAATGCAGAGGCAGAACCAGAAAATAACTGTTATGGATTTATTGAAATGAGAACAAGCAAAACAAAAAGGTTCGGTACACCGGGGAGAAGGGGGGGTTTCCGCTCTACACCTACAGCCCAAGGACACCGCATGGTTGGATGCACAACGACAGTGCGTAAACAAATCCACCACTCTTTATAGTCTTTCTCACACATATTCATAAGATGGGTGTGTTTTATTCCACACAAGCACAGTGGAGTTTCTCGAATCTTCTCAGCTTTTCAGGCGTTGTTGGTGAGTGTGTGTGGGTGTGTGTGTGGGTGTGTCTGTGTGTGGGGGGGGGTTTTCCACTCCTTTCTTCACTAAAATGAGAGTCCTTCTGACAGGGGTTTTTCCAGTACTTTTCCACATTTGCAATAACTGTCCATATGAGTCTGTATTTACTTGACAAAAAAACCTCCAAAATATTTTAACAATAAAACTACAGTAAATCTCTTTCAACTTATGTACATAGCAAAACATCAGCAGCACCTATGCTCCTCATATTAAAGTCATTATATTTTTAACATGAATCACCACCATATTCTTCACAATCCCTTGCCTTCTATTTTATTAAATTGATTCGTGTTTGGATTTCAAAATGTGCTAGTGTTCATTGTACAGGATTTGGGTGTTCTGTTTCCTTTATCTTAATTATCATTGGTGGGTGTACCTTTTCTCCTTTGGCCAGTTCAGGATTCATTGGTATTGCCGAGATTTGCATCCCTAGAATGACTGAATGAATCAATCTAATAAAACATGGAATCATACATGGCATATGTAAGTGTCCATTGGCACTTTCTCCCACATCAACTCCTCCTCAGTTCAGTTCAAGCAAAATTTACCTTGGTTGGGGAACTGAACTGGCCATGTTTCACTCTCTTCCCAGGTAGCATTACTAATATTAGTGTAGTTACTTACAATTTGTAACAGAGAAAGAGGTACAGAGACCCACGGCCAGCTTGATAATCCTAAAGGTCCCTCACAAACCCAGCAGCAACTTAAGTTGAAGGTTTTACTTATAGGTTTTGCTAATAGAACAAACTCATTATCTTCAAAGGGGTCATATGGGCTGGTAATATTTTGACCCTTTTTTAGCCATTATGAAGTCATTAATATATATAGTGAGGAGAAAAAGCTGGCTACTATAGTGAGGTCCAGTATGGCACATTTTTCTGTTTACCCCTGGACCTACTGGGTTGCTGCCAACGGTCGGGTTCATATCTTCTTAACAGCAAAAATGGAGGCCAAACCGGTCTTGCCCTCACTTGGACTTATCCTCAGTTTTTCTCCCACTCTCTTCTTTTTCTTAACTGTATAAACTGACTTATATTTCTATGTGAAACAGTCTAAAACCAAAAACCATAGATATTATAACTTTTTAACATATATACATACACACAGGGTTCATGTAGACGATTCAGGATCTCACTACTGTTGATGTCACTTAGTCTGTTTCAGTATGTCCAGTCTTATTTTAACTTTGTTGTATTCGAAGCTTCATATCTTCAGGTGCTGACTTGATCTTCCAGTTGGGTTCATCTGCGACTGGTCCTTTCACTCTGGAAATATGAGTCCATCCTCTTTCAGCAGTTCTTACAGCTGTCTCTGTTGTTAATAACACCAAGAATGGTCCTTCTCACCTAGGAGATAAACTTTCCTTCTTCCAAGTTTTAATCATTATTTTATCTCCAGGTTGTATTTTGTGTACTGCAAATCCTAAAGGAGTTGTCTGGGCTAATATTCTTTTCATTCTTAATTCATTCAGGTTTTTACCAGTGATTTTAATATATTGTTGAATTGTCATGTCTTCTATTAACATATGCCCCAAAGGCATACCTTGGGAACATGGTATCCCATATAGCATCTCAAAAGGTGAGAGACCTGTCTCTGAATTTGGCATTGTTCTAATATGGAGTAAGGCTAAGGGTAAGCAGTTAATCTGTGAGAGTTTAGTTTCTAACATTAATTTAGATAACTATTGTTTTAAGGTCTGATTCAGTCGCTTTACTCATGTAGAACTTTGTGGATGCCACAGAGTGTGATATTTACAAGTAATGCCCAGAGCTTCTCTAACCAACTTTATAATTTTAAATGTGAAATGATTACCCTGATCCGAATCAAATGCTTTTATAATTCCAAATCGCGGTATAATTTGTTCCAGTACCATTTTAGTTACGGATTGAGCAGTCGCTCTGGTGGTAGGAAAAGCTTCTACCCATTGAGTTAATTGATCTACCATTACCAGCAAATATTTATGTCTCCCAACTTTTGGTAGTTCTATGAAATCTATCTGGACCCTCTCGAAAGGTTGATAAGCTGTTTTCCTTCCACCAGCTGCGGTCTGTCTCATAGTTCTTTTATTAATCCTTTGACATGTTAAACAACCATATATAGCTTGCTTTGCAATTTCATATATTCCAATACAGCCAAAATATGTCAAGGAATGATCACTCAAAGCCTTAGTGCCCCAAGGACTTAATTTTCTACAATTTGTAATTTATATTTTGAAACCTTTAATCCTTTTCTTTTTTCTTTTTTTTTTTTTTTTACAAAGTTTAGCAGTTCTGTAGTCCCCATCCTGACATCATTCTCAGTTTGTTCAGCTAATAATAAATCATCTACATATTGTAAAAGCTTTATTTTTGAGAATGGCTTGAATGTCTGCAGTAACTTTTTTAATGCCTGCCCAAAAAGGTTAGGCCATTCTGTAAATCCTTGGGGAAGCACTGTCCATCTGAGTTGTTGTTTTCCATTATTAGATGGATCTTTCCATTCAAATGCAAAATAGTCTCTGTTCCCCTTGTCCACGGGGGTAGGACCAAAATGCATACTTTAAGTCAATTACACTGTACCAAATATAGTTAGGCGTAGTTGGTTAAGCAGCATATAATTTCAGCTTCTGGTAGCAATAATAAATCCCCTTGGAATATTTTTTACAGTTGATTTTTCTGCACCCCTATGTACTAAAAATCCAAACTCTTCCCTCTGGGGACTTCATTTTATTTTTATCAAGTTCTCCTTTAACATCTTTGTCCCCAGAAAATAGAGCTCCCTACTCGCTTATTCTTCTTTAAACATCCTTTTATCCTGTGCCTGCTTTCTACAATTGTACTGTAAATGTCCCTTCTTTCCACAATAATAGCATGCTAATTCGTTTTCTCTAATTACTGCCCCTTTCTTTTCACCACCCAAAGCTCCAGGTAAATCCATTAGAATGAGATCTCAGAGGTTTCTCTGACTGCCGCAACAAATATTTTCACCTTTGCTTTCTGCTTTTCTTCGTCTCTCCTAACATAGACTTTCTGTGTTTCTTTTAATAGCTCGTGCAGATCCGGTCTTGCCAATTGTCTACTTCTTTTCTAACTTTTTCCTGATGGCACCTCACGAATTGGCTATGAATTGAGGGTTTTTTTTTTAATAGAGCCTCTCCCACAGGACATGGCGGGTCTACCCCCATGTACATTTGTAAATTCTTAATCTTTCTAGGCAATCAGTGACTGGTTCTTCTCTCCCTTGATGTTCGCTAAAGACTTTATTAATGTTTTGCCCCAGAGTATCTGCTTCTCTAATGCCAGCCATTGTTAAATTTCTAGGGTCCCTCATATTCTGTCGGCCCTGTTCTTGTTGATGATCCTAATTTGGGTGGACACTGGGCCGTTTCTGATCTGCTGGCGGCCCTGCTTGATTTTGCAGTTCCCACAAATGCATTCCATCTTGTCTAATCATTTTCCTTTCCTCGGTCGTAAATAAGATGCTTAAAATGGACTGTACTTCTTCCCAAGTGTAAGTATTGGGACCTAAAAATTGATCTAACATCTCAGCTACTCCTAAAGGATCATCTAATAGAGTCCCCATCTCCTTCTTCAAATTACATCGTAATTTTACATCATAAAAGTACATCGGAGGTGTTTAATGGGACTGCCACAACTCCAATGCCTCCTTGATTGCCTCCGAGGGGCACCTCCCGTAAGGGATATAAAGAGGCTCCCTCAGTTACGGCAGTTTTATTTCTTGTACATGCAGCCGGAGGTAGAAGGGGAACTGCCGGGGCTGTTAAAGCTGCCAGAGCTGTCAAAGTTGCCGGGGCTGTTAAAGCCACCGGAGCCGTCAAAGCCGCAGCTCTTAAAGCCGCCGTGGCCGGAAAATTAAAGTATGGAGGCAGCAAGATATCTAGTGGTTCCCATTCATCATCTTTCCCTGTCCCTTCCTTGTTCTTATCCCCTTTTTTCTTTGGATTTTTCATCCTTTTTTAGTGTAAGTATTGAAGCTGTATAAGGACGTGAAGTCCTGATCCACAATTTAGCATAATCGCTTTCTTCTTGACGAAAAGATTTTTTTTTTTTTTTTTTTAGTAAACATATGTATTTAAAGCCTGGCAAATCCAGTCTTCAGAAGATCCAAAAGTAGGCCAGAAGACATGTGGTTTTAAAGGTTTCTTCGGCCATTCAACTGTACAATATTGGACTAATTTTCATTTACCTTTTCCTCTTCTATGACCTCTTTCATTCCAATTTCTAATCGTTATGCCTAATGGACTATCCGGTAAGTTACTACTTTTTTTTTTTTTTTTTTTTTTTTTTTTTTTTTTTTTTTCTGGTCCTGGGTTTTTGATTCCTTTTGACCCATCTAGGGGTTTTACTGTGGCAACTCCTACAGCCCTTGTAGGGGGTTGGATCCAGGGAGTTGGATCTCTTACTCACCCACATAACCCTTGGGAATTTTCTAAGGCAGTTCCTTTCACCCTGGGAATTTTCTACGGCAATTCTTCTTGCCCTTGGTTACTGGTAAGTGTGTCTTGTGGGGGGGCTGAACCCTCTACCCACCCACATACCCCTAGAACCTGTGCTCCCACCCACGAGTCCTATAGGATCTACTTTGGTCCTTCACCAGCCAAATCCCTCGCGGGATTTTGGAACCGCAGTTAGAAGACCTCCACACTCGATTTGCAACTCAAATCCTGGCTACAAAACTACTTTCGTTTCCAGAACGAGGTTTTGTCTCAATCACACTCACACACAAGCAACCGAATCCCACCCAACCGAACGGTATCCCTTATACTCACGGTTCCGTCATCTTCGTTCAGGTCTTCGTGCACCAGAATTACGGGTATTTTATACTGCAGTCTTTCCTTTGGAGCTCCAATTCCTTTGACTATTGCTTCTCTTTTGTCCGTTGATCTCTGGAGACTGACCCAGACTGCTACTTTTGAGCCACAATCTGTGGGGCGCCCCTCGAGAAGCCACAGTCCAGGAAAGCACACTGAGATCACATCGGGGTCACCAAATTGTTATAATCAGACAAAGCCAATTTTTATGAAAATATATATTTTTATTTGGGTTCAATCAATTTAGGGTGGGAAGCAATAGGCAAAGCAGCACTGGGTGCATGGAGAGCCACAACTCTGCCACACGCACCCCGAGTTCCAAAAAGCAGCATTTTTTATACTCTTCTGTCATCGTCTTTGTGATGGTTTGACTCTGGCTAAATGCCAGGTATCCACCAAGTCGCTTTATCACTTCCCCCCCCCCCCTTTCCCTTTGTTTTCTCAACAGGGTAAAGATGGGAAAGAAGATAAAATAACCCTTGTGGGTGAAACAAAAGCAGTTTTAATATAAGCAAAGTGAAGCAAAAGTCCGCTCACGGAAGCAAAAGCAAACAGGTTTATTCTCTACTTCCCATGGACAGGCGATGTCGGGCCTTCTCAGGAAGCAGGGCTCCAATACGCGTAGTGGTTGCCTCGGAGGACCAAGGGTGACCCACCCCGCTCCCCCCTTCCTCCTTTCTCCCAGCTTTATACTGAGCAGACGTCACATGGTCTGGAATATCCCTTTGGTCAGTTTGGGTCAGCTGTCCTGGCTGTGTCCCCTCCCAAGATCTTGCCCACCCCATCCCACTGTGGCAGGGGAAAATGTCAGAAAGAGCCTTGGTGCTGTGTGAGCACTGCTCAGCAGCAGCCACAACACCAGGGTGCTATCAACACCCTGCCAGCTCCCAGCATAAAACACAGCACCGTGAGGGCTGCTATAGGGGAAAGCTAATTCCAGTTCAGCCAGACCCAGTACAGTCTTTAACCAATCTCCTCCCATCAGATAGTTGTCCTGCTCTTTTCCATTGGGTCATTTGGGTTGCTGGGGTGCGTGTCTTCCTCCTATTGGGTCTTTTGAAAGTCTCGAAGCCTTGGTCTCTTGGTGCGCTTTTCTCCTATTGGATCTTTTAAAAGCCTCATGATCTCATCTTTTTGGCGGGCTTTTCTTCAAACAGCAGTTACATGTCAGCTCTAGGTGGGGTTTCTGAGACACGGTTACATTGTTCCAATCCGAATGGCACACTTTACATTTTTATGTTTTAACATTTACAGATCATTCAAGTGTATCATACCCGCCCTGCCCAACCTAGCGAATTAGTTACAATAGTTTATTACACCTATAATTATACAATGTTGGGATTCTATCTTAACATCCCCGACAATTGGTACTTTAAATGGTTCTTCTTTAGTTTCTATTACTAGAGCAGTTTTGGTTGGTTTTTGTTGGGGTTTCTTGTTTGGGGTTTTTTTGTTGGTTGTTTTTTTTTTTTTTTCACTTTACATCCCCTCAGAATATTTCTTACAGTTGATTTTTCTGCACCGGTATCTACTAAAAATTCAAACTCTTCTCTTTGGGGACTTAATTTTAATTTTATCAAGCGCTCCTTTGTTGTCTTTGTCCCCAGAAAATATAGAGCTTCTGACTCCCTTTTTCTTCTTTAAGAGTCCTTTTATCTTGCTCCTGCTTTCTACAATTCTGCTGTAAATGTCCCTTCTTTCCACAATAATAGCATGCTAATTCATTTTCTCTAATTACTGCCCCTCTCTTTTCACCACCTAAATCTCCAGGTAATCCATTAGAACGAGATCTCAGAGGTTTCTCCTCTTTCCGCTGAGATTCTCTGACTGCCGCAGCAAGTATTTTCGCCTTTGCTTTCTGCTTTTCTTCGTCTCTCCTAACACAGACTTTCTGTGCTTCTCTTAATAGCTCCTGGAGACTCTGGTCTTGCCAGTTGTAACTTTTTCTAACTTTTTCCTGATATCACCACATGAATTGGCTACAAACTGAGTTTTTTAATAAAGCCTCTCCTTCCTGATATCACCTCATGAATTGGCTACGAATGGAGTTTTTTAATAAAGCCTCTCCCACAGGATGTGTTGGGTCTGCCCCCAAATACATTTGTAAATTCTTTCTTAATCTTTCCAGCCAATCAGTGGGTGATTCATCTCTCCCTTGATGTTCGCTAAAAACTTTATTAATGTTTTGCCCCCGAGGAACTCTTCTCTAATGCCGGCCATTGTTAAATTTCTAAGGTCCCTCATATTCTGTCGGCCCTGTTCTTGTTGATGATCCTAATTTGGGTGGACACTGGGCCATTTCTGATCTGCTGGCGGCCCTGCTTGATTTTGTAGTTCCCACAAATGCATTCCGTCTTATCTAATCATTTGTCTTTCCTCGGTTGTAAGACGACTCCCATAATTGACTGCATTTTATTCCAGCTATAGTTGTTAGGTCCCAGGAACTGATCAAGCCTTTCTGATACCCCTGATGGGTCATCTAAAAGTTTTTTCATTTCTTTCTTTAATGCTCTCACATCTCCAGTGTTAAGGGGGACACTTACAAATCCTGTTCCCCCTGCACCTCCTCCCATAGGCACTTACCGTAAGGGGTTCAGATTGCTTCCCCAAACCTCTGCTCCATTTTCTTCTAGTTGTTTTTGCTTTTCCCGGTTACAAGTTCGACTAGCTGGTAGAGGGGAAGGAACGCTAGGTTTCGGTTTCTCATCCTCTGAGGTTCGCTCATAAGTAGGAGGATGATTTTCTAAAGTTTCCCATTCTTTATCTTTTAAAGTTTTCTTACTGGCATTTTTATTTTTCTATAATAGAACTTTTTATATTGTCCGGAAACCTTTCCATATATGCACATAGTCACATTCTTCTTGATTATAGGGTTATTATTTACATATAAATTTAATGCCTGACATGTCAAATCATCAGTAGTTCCAAATTTCAGCCTGTCCTGGGTTGCAGTGTATTCTATTACCATCCTCATGAGCTGCCGAAATCAGGTGGGGCAGTGTTTCCTTGCTTCCCCCCACCACCACCTCCAGACTATCTTTCTGCTAATGGCCCATCAGTGCCATGCAGCATGACTCATTATCCCATTGTGAGATGCTCCACCCAGAGGGAGAAAACCAGCATTCCATCCTGGATATAACCTGAGATTCTGAATACCAGAGACCTCTCTTTTCCACTGGATTTCCAGAGGACAGGAGCTACTCAGCCACCACTGGACTTTTCTGAGGAAGAGCAGATTTTTTTTTCTCTACGGGATCACTGCTTTGGGGGGACTGCAGCCACCATTCTACCAGACTGCTACCACCACCCTGACTAACAGGGTGTCAGGTTGTATCCTGACTCTGTCAGTTTAACCCAGTGTTATTTGCCTTTATAATTTATTTTTTTTCCTTATTAAATTGTTATTCTGACTTGGTGTCTCCCACTAGTTTGTTTTCAAACTAGCACATATTTTGGCGCCCAACGTGGGGACTGGCTGTTGAGAAAAGTCAGAATTACAATTTTGTATTGTAAAAGTCACCTACTCGCTATGATGTTCAACATGCTTACATGGGTCTTGTATCTAGCTCTCTATATTTTGGGGAACTATCTGCCAATTTTAATGCTCCTGTGTAGACCAGGGTATGGTATAAAATTTGCTTTATTAGTCTATTATGCCTACTGCATGATAACCTCCAAGACAGTGAACATAATTCGGAATATATACTCAACTTTGTCTGCATGTCCTACTTTAGGCTGCTATGTCTGGGGCCTCAACAATCATACCCATACCCTGGGAGGAGGATTAAAGAGTGCTCTTTTCCAGCTTTTCAGGCCGGACACAGCAGTTTTTGGAAATATTGAGTTCTCTGTGGATGCTAAGGATGGAATAATCTTCTTGTCAGTTCTTTTTTCTCTATGACCTGCACTGTTTACACCATGCTTAGGATCAGAGCTATGGCACAGCATCCTCAGGATGAGAGGGAAAAAAAAGGGCAGAGCAACAAGCACCATGTCTACACAGACCGTCACAGAGGAGAAAGAAACCAGATGCAAGACAACAGCATCCATGTCTACGCAGACTGACACAGAGGAGGAAAAAAACAAAGGCGCTGAAAGCATCTCCACACAAACCGTCACTGAACCAGAACAGCCTAAACCGATTGCAGTTGCCCCCGTGCAGAAGAAGAAATCAAAAAGCAAATCAGTCTGCATAGTGACTGACGAGAATGCAGCAGGACCTTTGTACGCAGCAGAAGAGGCAGAGCCAGAGATCATCACTCGGTCGCTATCCCTGGGTGAGCTGCGTGACTTGCGGAGGGAATTCACCCACCAGACAAACGAGTCTATCCTGACCTGGCTGCTCCGCATCTGGGACACTGCAGCCAATTACACCATTCTGGACGGAAGTGAGGCCAGGCAACTGGGATCTCTGTCCCGGGATGTGGTCATTGACCAGGGGATCGGGAGAACCCAAGAAACTCTCAGCCTCTGGCAGCGACTGCTGACAAGTGTAAGGGACAGGTACCTTTGTAAAGAAGACCTCCAGGTGCACCAAGGAAAATGGAGCACAATGGAACAAGGTGTCCGGTGCCTGAGGGAATTGGCTGTGCTGGAAATAATTTTCTCAGAAGATGAAAGATTTCCTAAGAGCCCGGATGGTGTCCAGTGCACGTCACAGATGTGGTTGAGGTTCGCACGCCTTGGACCAGAGATGTACTCTCTGTTACCTGGCAACGCTGCAATGGAGGGAAGGCGAGGACAGGGTGGGCATCTTGGTCAACAAACTGAGAATTTACGAGGACACTGTCACAGCCCCGTTTCGCACCCATGTCTCCTCTGTAGAAACAAGGCTGGCTGAGCAAGTCCGAAGCTTGCTTGAAGAGGGCCATCAGAAACTGAAAAAGGAACTCAAGGAAGAGATTTACCACATCTCGCCAGAACCAACAAGACTCTCTGCCATTAGGAGCAGGCGTCCCCCAACCAGGGAGAGAGGATACACCCCACGAGGTAATCTCTGGTTTTTCCTTCAGGAACATGGAGAAGACATGAGTAAGTGGGATGGAAAACTCACCTCCTCTTTAGCAGCCCGGGTACGTGAACTAAAAAGAGGGACAACTACCACAAGAAGCTCATCTAGAGTCAACGCTGCTCCACTCTCACACACAGAATTCCAGACGGTATAGGGACGATAATATGACCGATCCCCTTGAAGGGACCTCAGGATCATATTCACCGGAGGGAAGCAACATGTACCATGACCAGGAATAGAGGGGCACTGCCTCTAGCCAGGTAGAGGAAAGGGATAATTGGATCTTTTGGACTGTGTGGATCCGATGGCCTGGCACATCTGACCCACAAAAATACACAGCTTTGGTTGACACCAGTGCTCAATGTACTCTGATACCATCAAGGTATGTGGGAGCAGAACCAATTTCTATTTCTGGGTAACAGGAGGATCCCAGCAGCTGACTGTACTGGAAGCTGAAGTGAGTTTAGCTGGGAATGAGTGGCAGAAACACCCCATTGTGACTGGCCCAGAGGCCCCGTGCATTCTCGGCATAGACTATCTCAGAAATGGATATTTCAAAGACCCAAAAGGACATCGTTGGGCTTTTGGGATAGCTGCTGTGGAGACAGAAGATATCAGACAACTGAATACATTGCCTGGCCTCTCAGATGACCCCTCTGCTGTGGGACTGCTAAGAGTTGAAGAACAAGAGGTGCCAATCGCCACAGCAACAATGCACTGTCGGCAATACCGTACCAACAGAGACTCTGTGGTTCCCGTCCATGAGATGATTCGTAAACTGGAGAGCCAAGGGGTGGTCAGCAAGGCCCATTCACCTTTCAACAGCCCTATATGGCCTGTGCGTAAGTCCAGTGGAGAATGACAGTGGATTACCGTGGCCTGAATGAGGTCACACCACCACTGAGCGCTGCCGTGCCTGACATGTTGGAACTTCAGTACGAGCTGGAGTCCAAAGCAGTGAAGTGGTACTCCACTATTGACATTGCCAATGCCTTCTTCTCCATTCCTTTGGCAGCAGAATGCAGGCCCCAGTTTGCTTTCACCTGGAGGGGTGTGCAATACACCTGGAACTGACAGCCCCAGGGGTGGAAGCACAGTCCCACCATTTGCCATGGACTGATCCAGACTGCACTGGAAAAGGGTGAGGTTGCAGAACATTTGCAATACATCGACGACATCATCGTGTGGGGAAACACAGCAAAGGAAGTATTTGAGAAAGGACAGAGAATCATCCAGATTCTCCTGGAAGCTGGCTTTGCCATCAAAAGGAGCAAAGTCAAGGGACCTGCCCAAGAGATCCAGTTCCTGGGAGTGAAGTGGCAAGATGGACGACGTCAGATTCCCACCGAGGTCATCAGTAAGATCACTGCAATGTCTCCACCAACCAGCAAGAAGGAAAAACAAGCTTTCCTAGGCACCATAGGTTTTTGGAGAATGCACATTCCCGAGTACAGCCAGATCGTGGCCCTCTCTACCTGGTTACCCACAAGAAGAACGATTTCCACTGGGGCCCTGAACAGCAGCAAGCCTTCACTCAGATCAAGCAGGAAATTGCTCATGCAGGAGCCCTTGGCCCAGTCAAGACAGGACCAGAGGTGAAGAACGTGCTCTACTCTGCAGCCGGGAACAATGGTCCGTCCTGGAGCCTCTGGCAGAAGGTGCCTGGTGAGACTCGGGGTCGACCACTGGGATTCTGGAGCCGAAGATACAGAGGGTCTGAAGCCCACTACACTCCCACAGAGAAGGAAATCTTGGCCGCCTATGAAGGAGTTCAAGCTGCCTCAGAGGTAATCGGCACAGAAGCACAACTCCTCCTGGCACCCCGACTACTGGTGCTGGGTTGGATGTTCAAGGGAAAGGTTCCTTCCACGCATCACGCCACTGACACCACATGGAGCAAATGGATTGCTCTCATCACACAGCATGCCCGTATTGGAAACCTGAGTCGCCCTGCGATCCTGGAAATTATAACAAACTGGCCTGAAGGTGAGACTTTTGGATTATCTTCTGAAGAAGAGGAAGAGCAAGTGACTCGTGCTGAGGAAGCTCCACCATATAATGAGCTACCGGAGACTGAAAGACGCTACGCCCTCTTCACTGATGGTTCCTGCCCAATTGTAGGCGCTAACCGGAAGTGGAAAGCTGCAATATGGAGACCCACACGACGAGTTGCACAAGCTACTGAGGGACAAGGTGGATCGAGTCAGGTTGCAGAGCTCAAAGCCGTCCAGCTGGCTTTGGATATTGCTGAACAAGAGAAGTGGCCAAGGCTCTATCTCTACACCGACTCATGGATGGTAGCTAATGCTCTGTGGGGATGGCTGGATCGCTGGAGAAAGGTCAACTGGCAACGCAGAGGGAAACGCATCTGGGCCGCTGAGATTTGGCAGGACATCGCCACCCGAGTAGAGAAGCTAACCGTGAAGGTTCGACACGTGGATGCGCATGTACCCAAGAGTCGGGTGAATGAAGAGCATCACAACAACGAGGAGGTGGACCGAGCTGCCAAGGTGAAAGTATCTCAGGTGGATCTGGACTGGCAGCACAAGGGAGAATTATTCCTAGATCGTTGGGCCCATGATGCCTCTGGTCATCAGGGGAGAGATGCAACCTACCGATGGGCCCGTGACCAAGAGGTGGACCTTACCGTGGACAGCATCTCACAGGTCATCCACAGTTGTGAGACCTGTGCTGTAATCAAACAGGCCAAGCAGGTGAAGCCTCTGTGGTACGGTGGATTATGGTCAAAGTACAGGTATGGGGAAGCCTGGCAAGTTGACTACATCACCCTTCCCCAAACCCCCCAAGGCAAGCACTACGTGTTGACCATGGTGGAAGTAACCACTGGATGGTTGGAGACCTACCCTGTGCCTCATGCTACTGCCCGGAACACCATCCTGGGCCTGGAAAAGCAAGTCCTGTGGAGACATGGCACCCCTGAGAGGATCGAGTCAAACAATGGGACTCATTTTAAGAACAGCCTCATCAACACCTGGGCCAGAGAACACGTATCGAATGGATATATCATATCCCTTATCATGCACCAACTGCCGGGAAAGTTGAACACTGCAATGGACTACTTAAAGGCACTTGGTAGGGGGACCTTCAAAAATTGGGAAGTGAACTTAGCAAAGGCCACCTGGATGGTCAATGCCTGAGGGTCCATCAATCGAGCTGGTCCTGCCGAGTCTGAACCCTTGCACACAGTGGATGGAGATAGAGTCCCTGTGGTACACCTGAGAGGTATTTTAGGAAAGACTGTTTGGATTAATCCCACCTCAGGTAAAGGCAAACCCATCCGTGGGATTGTTTTTGCTCAAGGACCTGGTTACACTTGGTGGGTAATGCAGAAAGATGGGGAAACCCATTGTGTACCACAAGGAGACCTAATCTTAGGTGAGAACTGTGTGTAGGGTTTCATTGTATATATATATATATATGGGGGGGGGGGGGTGGGGGGTGTCGTGGGTAGAGTTTAAGGAAGGTATTGATTGGGGATGATGGAGGTGATAATAGAATGAGGGGTGGATTATGTCCTGGGTTGCAGTGTATTCTATTACCATCCTCATGAGCTGCTGAAATCAGGTGGGGCAGTGTTTCCTTGCTCCCCCCCCCCCTCCAGACTATCTTTCTGTTAATGGCCCATCAGTGCCATGCAGCATGACTCATTATCCCATTGTGACATGCTCCACCCAGAGGGAGAAAACCAGCATTCCATCCTGGATATAACCTGAGATTCTGAATACCAGAGACCTCTCTTTTCCACTGGATTTCCAGAGGACAGGAGCTACTCAGCCACCACTGGACTTTTCTGAGGAAGAGCAGATTTTTTTTTCTCTACGGGATCATTGCTTTGGGGGGACTGCAGCCACCATTCTACCAGACTGCTACCACCACCCTGACTAACAGGATGTCAGGTTGTATCCTGACTCTGTCAGTTTAACCCAGTGTTATTTGCCTTTATAATTTTTTTTTTTCCTTATTAAATTGTTATTCTGACTTGGTGTCTCCCACTAGTTTGTTTTCAAACTAGCACAAGCCAAAATAAATGATCAGATTTGATAGGTTATTTGGTCCATTTGACCATGCAGTATTGAATTATATTTTCTTTTCCTTTTGTTTAAGACCAATTAGACCAATTTTTTTAACATACAGCCCAGGGGACTGTCCTGGGAAATGTCGGGTAAATCGCTCCCTTTCTTGGAACCTTTACTTTACTTAAAGGATTTACTCCCTTTCTGGCCCATAGTAGTCACCCTAGTTACGTATCAACCCTGGGATAAACCTAGTTCTGTATCAGCCCTGGGACAAACCTAGTTCCGTATCAGCCCTGGGACAAACCTATCCTGAATCTCTTGCCGGCAACCCTGGGATAAACTAATCCCGTACCCACCCTGGGATAAAACCTATCCCAAATCCTTTGCCTGAGTCCATTTCAAACTTTTTCTTTCGCTTCACCCCTTCGCTGGCCAGGCCCCTCGGGGAACTCTGGAACAGCGGCTAGAAAGGCTCAGCACTCGCTTGTGACACAGCCAAGTCTCAGTCACACCACACTCACTCAGGCGGAAAACCCTCCCACACCAAGCAGCACTCACAGTCCGAGGTCTTCACTTGGATCCTTTGCGGGAAAACCTCCAGGAGCTTCTTCTGGGATTTCGTTTTTCTTTTGCTTGTTCTTATTGCCTTTTGTTCGTGATACTGCCGGTCCAAGAGAGTAAAGGAATCCGGGAGCCACCTAAAAGGTGGGGTGCGCCTCCCCTGGAAACCAATATCCTACAGGTTCTGCAGTATCACGTCGGGGTCATCAAATTGTTATAAATGCAGAGGCAGAACCAGAAAATAACTTTTATGAATTTATTGAAATGAGAACAAGCAAAACAAAAAAAGGTTTGGTACACTGGGGAGCAAGGGGGGTTTCCGTTCCACACCGATGGACGGAGGACGCCGCATGGATAGATGCATGACAACAATGCATAAACAAACCCACCACTCTTTATATTCTTTCTAACGCATATTCATAAGATGGGTGTGTTTTAGTCCACACAAGCACAGTGGAGTTTCTTGAATCTTCTCAGCTTTTCTGGCGTAGCGGGGTGTGTTTTTTGGTTGTTTTTCCACTCCTTTTCTTGCTAAAATGAGAGTTCTTCTGACAGGGGTTTTTCCAGTACTTTTCCACATTTGCAATAACTGTCCATATGAGTCTGTTTTTACTTGATAAAAAAACCTCCAAACCATTTTAACAATAAAACTGCAGTAAATCTCTCCCAACCCACACACATAGCAAAACACCAGTTGCACCCATGCTCCTCATATTAAAGTCATTATATTTTTAACATGAATCACCACCATATTCTTCACAATAATTTTTGAATATTCTATCTGTAGTATAACAGATATCTACCAGTAGATATTTGGATTTTTTTTATTCCCTGAATTGCATCTGAAAGATGGCCATGATGCTGCATAACAATAAATTGTATGGCGTATTTTCTACCAGTGAGAACCTGATCTGTCACCCTCATACATATCAAGAGATATTTATTCGAGAATTCTTTATTTAGACCTCACTGCCAAGCAAAGTTTGATACTGAGAATTGAGGGAAACAAATTATTTAACAGTTGCATGCTGTAAGGTCAATTTTCCTGCAGCGCTCCGAAGCCTTATTTCTGTCTAAAACGCTTGAATTAACAGTCACTAACACCTGAAGCTATCCACAAACAAACACGAAATTCCAATAAGTTTTCATTTACGCTTGTTTTAGGCTGTAGGGTTTTTTCTGACTAGCTGATTAACAAGAGATGAAGAAAGGTGTGGGAGTCTTTAATGAAACATTATATATGGTCTGACTATTGGTGCTACTTTGTTATACTCACAGTATTTTTTATTGAAGTGCTAGCTGATATAAAAACAAACAAACAAACAAACAAAACCCTACCAAAAACCAAACACCACCACCACCCAAAAAAACCCCAACCAACCAACCAAACAAACAAAAAAAAACAAAAAAAACCCCACAAACCAAACCAAACAACAACAATAAAAAAAACCCAAACAAAACCAAAACCCAAAGACCAGGAAGAAATTCTTACAAATTTTGTTTCTAAGAACCTCAGTGTATCAAATAAAATGAGTCGTTATACTTAAGGAAGGTTGATGCTTTCTAGAATAAGGGTGAGTTATAGCTGAAGGTGCAATGAGTAGCCTACAAACAGACATGCACTTAGGTTCACTCCATGCCCACATAGATGCAGAGCTAGTCAGCACAAGCGGACATCACAGGGGTCTGGTGTACTGCAGCAGGAGGTGCTAGTCCATTATAATCCCTGCAAGAAATGCTCTTGGAATCTGTAATGTATAATTTTAAATGCTGTTTGTTAGATCTAACACTAGAAGGAGAAAATTGTATAGGTAACCTATGTCCCCTTAGATGCTGAGTAGAGCTCCAGGTAGTGTAGTCTCACACAGTCATCTGATCCCCCCTGAGCAGACACCATCAATAGAAGAGATTCTCCCATTATGACTTCTTGAGCTATTATGGGATTTTCTAAGAAGGCAACAACCCTATTCATCATTTCTCCTGTGAGACAGAAAGATTGTTCACGCTGGAACTTCTTGCTGCACTGTGCGATAAAGGCAGGGTAACCCAGGAGGCGTGATCGCTGGTACCCAGTGGGTGCTGTCTGCATGCTCCTCTGTTACAGTGAGCTGGCCGAGTTTTTTTCTGAGACCAAGGGATTTGTGCAACACAATATTGACCTGAAGGCTGCTGCGTACATGCAGTGCAGCACAGCACAGGCCTGGGCTCATTCAGATTAACTGTAGTGGCTTTCGTTTATTTAACGACTGTATTATTGAGGTGTACTAACAATACCAAATTGACATAAAATATAAGAGCTAAGGAAGGCAAATAAATACAGACCATTTGGAAAGGTTAGGTCAGGCAGGGGCGATGAGCTTCTTTGCCTTTTTGGTGGTTGCAGACAGATAGATACTTGTGGCGTTCAGCATTTTTAATCTACATCTAACACAACACTCAACATTTTCTCCCTAATGGGTCCTGATAGTCTTTGATGGGTCCAGCTGTCATAGGGCACAGCTTATGTCATATGGTAACCCTCATCAGTGTTATGTGTGAGTTATCTCTGGTCAAATGATAAAATTCTTCATAGTATAGATGATAGTTCCTATCTCCAGTGAATCTCCACTTTCTGTCACCGCATCTCTCTGCAGGGGCTCTTTCTTCAGGGATTCCAGGAGAGATCAATGAATTCCACCAATAATTCCAGGACACAGGTCTCAAAATGCTAGATCAGTGGAATATGTTTATCTACTATATATCTATATATCTTAGATACATAGGTATATAACTTACAAATAACTTTTCTTTTTTTTCTTCAAAATCATATAAATGACAAACAGCTTGAGAAAAGGCAGCCTCAGAACTTGGAACTATTAAGGAAACCCCTATAACATTTAAGATTTAAACGAATAACAAATTAAATCTGGGCTAATAATTCATAAACAATGATGTATCTAATCAATATGGGCTTCATATTGCAAATCACCCATGAAATATTTTCTGATTATATCAAATATAATTTATTGCTTGATTTGCTTAACTTATTTTCAGAATAGTTTATGAAATAATGATTGATGGATTATAAAAGTAATTTACTGGAAGTAATTAACATTCAAAATTCAAATGGGTTTTGTTACTTTTAATTGGAAACAAGGATGGAACTGTTTTAATTCTTTTTCTCAATGGGTAACACCTAAATCCATTACTCATGCAGTTTTAAATTGGTTTCTTCATATAATTCTGAATATTTTCCTGAAATTTACTCTTCTACACAAAACACTAGTTCTTCAAAACTCAATACACATATTATTTAAATAATGTGTATTAACATGGTGTCAAATACAATAGAACATGAATTTGTTTGGGGATGCAGACAGTGTTCACAGAATCACAGAATTATCAAGGCTGGAGAAGACCTTGAAAATCATCTAGTGCAACCATTAACCTAATACTGACTGTTCTCAACTACACTATATCCCAAAGCACTATGTCAATCCAACTCTTAAACCCCTCCAGGGATGGGACTCCACCACTTCCCTGGGCAGCCCATTCCAATGCCTAACAACCCATTCTGTAAATAAATGCTTCCTAATATCCAGTCTAAACCTTCTGCAGTGCAGTTTGAGACCATTACCTCTTGTCCTATCACTTGTTATGTGGTTAAAGAGGCTCATCCCCAGTTCTTTGCAACCTCCTTTCAGGGAGCTGTAGAGGGTGATGAGGTCTCCCCTCAGCCTCCTCTTCTCCAGACTAAACACCCTCAGTTCCCTCAGCCGCTCCTCGTATGACCTGTGCTCCAGACCCTGCACCAGCTTTGTTGCCCTTCTCTGGACATGCTCGAGTCGTTCAATGTCCTTTTTGTAGTGAGGGGCCCAAAACTGAACACAGTCATCAAGGTGTGACCTCACCAGTGCTGAGTACAGGGGTAAGATCCCTTCCCTGTCCCTGCTGGCCACGCTATTGCTGACACAAGCCAGGATGCCATTGGCGTTCTTGCCCACCTGGGCACACTGCTGGCTCCTGTTCAGCCAGCTGTCAATCAACACCCCCAGGTCCCTCTCTGACTGGCAGCTCTCCAGCCACTTCTCCCCAAGACTGTAGCGCTGATGGGCGTTGTTGTGGCCCAAGGGCAGCCCCTGGCATCTGGCCTTATTGAAACTCCTCCAGTTGGCCTCAGCCCATGGCTCCAGCCTGTCCAGGTCTCTCTGCAGAGCCTCCCTACCCTCGAGCAGATCAACACTCCCACCCAACTTGGGGTCGTCTGCAAACTTACTGAGAGTGCACTCGATCCCCTCGTCTAAATCATCAATAAAGATGTTTAACATGAGTGGCCTCAAAACATTGAACAACGTTGGAACTCACTTCTTCTCACAGGCAACTAAACTGCCATTTAGCTGCAACATTACTTCTCAAGCTTAACCAGAGTTGTGAATAATCCCACAGCAGTGTCCCTAATCTTTGGTTAATTGCCTGCTACACTGTCATAACATGTCAGACAAATTCCAAGGCTGAAATAATTCAGAATTTAATGGAATTCAAATAGCATTACTGGGGGGGTTTTATTATTTTTCAGAAAATTTTATGACAAGGTCACTGACTTTGCACACTATCTTAAATCCACTTTTCAACATACATTTTCCAAAATTAAAACCATCTGTGTCCTTATCTGTCAGCCACATTAGAACCTCATTTGCACGTCACAATACTGTCACCATTCTTGAGATTTCATCAGTGATTTTTTTATCTTAATTTCTGACCATTTATATCCATAACTTCATTAAAGATTCTTTGATGTATTTAACCTAGCTCTTGGTGGTAGAAGGGAGAAGCTTTAGAGCTCTAGTGTACAAGAAGCGGTAATGGGCCTCACATTGTGCCAGGGAAGGTTTAGACTAGTGTCCTGATCCAATATCGGGGGAGGGTTCTTAAATGATCCCAAGAGTGAGATTAAGACACAAATGAGGTCAGATGCCATACAACCTTATAAACTTTATTTTCTATAACAACATAAGAGCAATAGGACAGAGAGGAAAATAAAGGAAGAAGTCAGAATCCCTAAGCAAGAACACGGTAGAGGTGCAACTAATTACCACCACCATGACCAGGGATCCAGTGATGTTCTTTCGGCTTGATGGTGCTCCATGTTCCTGGCTCTGAGTTAGTCTTCAACAAACAGCATCCCCCAACAAGCTTTCTCCAAGAGAAGTACACAGTCTGTCCTTTTATAGTCCCCATCCCCACAATTTGTCCGCGCATTTCCACAGGGCTCGTTGTCGTATGTGCTGCCCTGTGGTCCTCCATGCGCACATGCCCGGGTGTCCATGGTGGTCGTGCTGGCAAGGGGCTGATCTGAGATGCCTTCAGCCTCTGCTGTCTTCCTCACTGTGTTTTCTCTTCCACCCAGCTCATGCGCAGGTGCAGCTTTATGGGTGCTGCCAAGGCTGCTGTTGTTTTCGCCTCAAGCAGATGTCGTGGTTTCACGGGGCACTGTTCATCTCCTTGAAGATGTACTCCTTCACAACAACAAGATGCTGAGGCCAGGAAGTGGTGGTCGTGAAGCAGCAATGCTGAGACAGACAAAAAGTCCAAAAAGTCCCTTACACCACCCCGTGGCTCAACATTGCTCTCTTCGTGGTGGTGTGAAAGATAACAGCGCAGAGAGAGAAAGGCTAGAAAAAGTACGCAATACAATAGCAAAATTTTTTTGGCAACTTTTTCATTCACAAACATCTCTTAACAGTATTTTTAACAACAATAAACATCTTAGTCTAACAAGTATATATTCTTAACAATATTCTTAACAACTATAAACATCTTTTTCTAACAAACATATAACCAAGAACTTTAAGAGATATATCATGTTTAAAACTAACTAGCTTTATAAAACCAGAACATTTTATAAACTGATTTTGAGGCTCAGATGAATTAGCAGAGTGATGCAGTGACAGTCTCCATGGAAGGCATTTACAGGGACAGAACAAAACTGTAACAATAATAAGCAAGATAATAGCCAACAGGGCAAAAAAGGCATCATGAATCAAGACTAATGCTAACCATGGTCGTAAACAAAAAGTACCACAAGACGGTTGAGGCCCTGCTAGTCCACACGGTCGGCTGCTCTGGTCTGCTGGGATTGGGATCAGCATGCGAAGAGGGAAAATGGCTTTACACCCCCTCTTTATCCTAAAGCGCGTGCGTCATGTGAGCCTAGAAACTTCTAAACTGATTTTAAACAAAAACAAGTAAACAATACTATTATTTATAACAATATTAAAACTAATTAACTTCATGAAACAAAGACATTTTACAAACTAAATTTGAGATTCAGGAGAATCAACAGAAGAGCACAAGGGCAGTTGAGGTTCAGGCAAAGCAGCAGTAAAAGAACACGAAGGTTGAGGCTCAAGTAAAGCAGCAGCAGAAGACGATGGTTATTGAGGAGACACAGGGGAATCAGCAGAAGAACGCAGTGGTTGTTGCTCAAGTGAAGTAGGAGAGGAAGGCTCAGGCGAAGCAGAGAGGAATGTGAAGGTAGTTTACAAAACTGACATTTACAGAGTGAAAAAATAAATACTACAATAACAAATAAGGCAATAGCCGACAGGACAAGAATTAAAGCTAATGCTGAAATGCAATCCATGTTCATGGTTGCAGTGGACTGCAGAGCTGCAAAATGGTGGTCTGACTCGCCTGAGTTGGGGGTCTGTCTACGCAGCAAGAAAATGGATTTCCACTCCCCCAGCCCAAAGCGCATGTGTTGTTTAAGCCTAAAAGCACCTATCCTAAATATAAACAAAGACATATATATATATATATATATATATATATATATATATATATATATAAGGTTTAAATGATTGCTACTGCGGCAGACTTTGATTGGCGAACAGCACAGATCTGTTTTACACCATCAGGTGAGGCAGTAGATGTAAATTGCATGTTAGATACAACATGTTGGATTAACTGAACAAAGCAAGGAATGATACAGGGCAAAAACATCAAGGCAGCAAAGGCACATAACAGATAAAATAAAAGCTGATTTACTCACGGTGCTCCAGGTAACCAAGACCATAAATGGGGGAACTGGTTTCCTTTCACTTCCATAGGTAAATGCACAAAATACTATAATAAAAGACAGCATGTACATCCTAACCAAATTACACTAAGATCTATGTTTGCTTCACTTCTTCTGTGGGTGTGTCTGTGTTGCCTGCTTCCTCCTGAAAGTGAAACAAAAGAACAAATTTGCTTCTCGGGCTAGAAAGAAGGAATAATCCATCTAGTGTGAATCTTATGAGTTTTCCCACAGGCATCTTTTGCCTTCCAGGTGTATTTATTAAGAGGTGTGTCCAACACAGCGGCGCTTTGCCCACTGTGGGGAGTTCAACCAGGACAGGTTGTCCTGGGAAATGGGATGGGTTGCTGGGGTGGTCAGGACCATGTGGGGCTGGCATGATTGCTGGAGGTTTAGGACAGAATGCTGTGATCTTTGGGCATCCATTTACCCCCCAGCGACTGTTGACGCTGGTCACTGCATCCCACACTCGCTCGGCCCATCCTGGCTTGTGCAGTTTGAGGAATCATTTTAGTAGACCATTTGTTCTTTCCACAATTCCATTTGCTTGTGGGTAATATGGAGTATGAAACACCCACGTGATTCCCTCCTGGGCTGCCCACTCTTGGACCACTTTGGCTGTGAAATGTGAGCCATTATCTGATTGGATTGACTGTGGTCTGGGGAAAATTCCAAACCATTCTTTCAGAGCTTTTACTGTGTTTTCTCCTGTTGCCTTAGCACATGCTTTAGCTTGCACTAGCCCAGATACTATCTCTACGCCTACCAATATATAGTATTTGCCTTCTGACTTTTGAAAGAGACCTATATAATCAATCTGCCAGGCCTCCCATAGGCCTTTTCCCTCTCTGAAGTACAGGGGGTCACTCTCCAGCAGGTATATTTCCAGATGGCTTGCACTGTTCACAAGAAGATACACAAGTTTTACACTTCCCTGGTAACTGGCCACCCTTGGGCTTGTGCCTCACAAAACAGGTATTTAATTCCTGAATGTTTCCTTTTTACATGTAGCCATTCTAACAGATGTTTCCAATTTTCTGCTCTCTGGGTACTTGTAGGGGAGCCAGCCGGGCTAGTACATCCACCTCGGCATTCCATCGGCTCATGGGGGTGTCATCCTGCTGATGAGATGCTACTGCAAATTTCCTTTGCCTGGCAGTGGTAAGGATATCTTGCCATTTTTCCTTTTGCGACACAGGAATTCTATTGACCTCCCACCTGTTGTGTTCCCAAAACGGAAGCCATTCAGTGCAACCTTTGAACGCAGCATAAGAGTCAGTATAGATACAGACAGAAGCAGCAGACTGAGCCTCGTGTTGGAAAACACTCCACACAGCAACTAATTCTCCTACTTGTGCGCTACCTTCTCCTTCGGTAATGATTTGTTCCTTGGTGTCTACCCAAAGTGCCACAGCTCGGTATTTCCAAATTTTTCCTTCTTGCTTTGACGAGGCATCAGTAAACCAGACATTTTGCAATTGTTCAGAAAACGGAAGAGCTACTTCTATTACAGGCAAAAGTTTGGGTGTTTCCCTACTCAGGTCTACTTCATCCTGTATATTTAACACTTTAGTGGCTCCTTCAGTTACAGAAAAGATTTCACAATAGTGTTCTTTTTGTGCATATCATTTTTGCACGGAGGCTCTCTGGGCCACCCTGTCAGGGGGGGGAGTTCCTGCCAAAACTGCTTTGATCACTTTAAATGGGCCTCTGAGCATTATAGATTGTTGCTGGATGGTGCGTTTGGCTTCTCTTTAAAGCTAGACTAACTACAAATAGACCCTTTTCCCAAATTGTATACCTTTTTTTCAGCTTCTTTGAAGCTACGAGAATAAACAGCAATGGGCCTAACAGGACCCTCTGGACCCTTTTGCCACAAGTGAATGGACAGTCTAGTCTTGGCAAATCCCCATTCAATTTGAACTGGCTCTATTGGATGAATTGGACCGAGGGCTTGATAGGCAGTCACTTTAAACACCAACAGCTGTAAAGTCTCATCATGGACCTGAGTCCATTCCCACTGAGCTCTCTTTCTTAATACAAGGGCCTAGCATTGAGTCTCCTGTAATCTATTGTCAGTCTCCATTTGCCGTTAAGTTTTTGAACCAGCCATGCTGGAGAATTGAAGGGGGAGTGAGTGGAAACTGCAACGCTTTGTTTTTTCAGATCCTCCAGAACTGGTGTAATTCTCTCCTTTGCTCCTAGAGGCAATGAGTAGGGTTTAACATTTGTTAATTTAGAGGGAGGTAGGGTAGGTGCCACTTGCAATACACGCACTTCCCTGTTTGATTTTTCAGTCAATTGCCCGATCTGGAGACACCAAAAGACCACGAGTTCCCCTGGGTGTCTCTCCACTGCCTACCCTTCAAAACATCTATGCCTAAGAGATTTGTTTGAAAAGATCCCATGGCCACCATAGTGTTGACTGGCTTTTCCTCTCCTGGTAACCGCAGTGTCACTGGAGTCATAGGTACTGACTGTGTTTTTCCCAGGGCATTTAGGACAATTAGATTTTTGGATGGAATTGCGATTCCACATTGTTCTGCTTCAGTCCATGTTAGTGCGGTAATTTGTGCCCCAGTATCAATTAAAAATGTTAACAGTCTTTTCCTTGGTCCTACAGCAACAGTAATCCATAAGTCCCCTTTTGTGTTGCAGGTGAGTTGTCTTACAAATATCCATCCCCTGCGTCCCCCATCACCTTTGGGGAGCAGAGGGTCTAGTTTCCTGTCACCTTGTTTTCTCCAGTTGGCTCGTCCCCAAGATCTATTAAGGGTAGAGCACTAGGGGTTGGTTTGGAAGTGACTTTTTGCTCTGGTCATTTCTCCACAAGTTGTTCTAATTTTTGACTCATGAGTCCATCCATCAATTTCCGAGGAATGCCTTTCTGAAGTCCTAGTTGCCACAGTCCCAGTCGAGTTAGGGTCCTCTCTCACAGGATTCTGACCTCGGGGTGATCCCAAACCTTGTCCCTTCCTCATGGATGATTGTTGCCCACTAATTTGTTCTGCAGCCTGCACGACCCTGGTCTCAGTTCTTTGGGACAATCCCCCAACGGGGCCATATTTTCTCCCAAAATTAATAAATTCCTGGGCTACCTCTCCCATGTCCATACTTTTCTCCCTGGCCAACGATGTCAGGGGTCACTATCGCCTCCAGAGCAACTGTCATTCTTTCTCCATTTGGAGTGTTTTGGATCTTCCTTTGCAATTGAATAGCAATGGGTTTCAGGGAGTCAGGGAGTCCTCGTATCAGGGGAGTCCTCCTCTCTGGGTCCTGGTTGGGCTTGAGCTCCCGATTATACATCATCTGCAGACAGGCTGTCTTCTGCACACTTTCCACTAACTAATCCACCGTACCTGTTATGGCAAGGGGATCTCGCCTCTCAAAGGGTTCAGCCCTCTGGCCCAGCATGCAACTCTCTGAGTCAATGACCATGGGGCTCAGCAGTCACCAGTGGTTAGAAACACACCCAGACCCCAATATCCTTCTGCTTCTTTCTCTGACAACAAAATTCCATCCTCTCCTGACAGAGACACTCTCCACAACACATACTCTGTCTCTGATTCTTTTGCAGTGCTTGAAAAATAATTTTTCAGTTTTGCCAATTCAGTTGCTGTAAATGGGACTTCCTTGGTGATAACCTGAGATTTGTTTTCAGTATTGTCCTCATATAGATACTCTGTTTTAACCAATGGATACATGTGGGGGTGACTTTCAACAGTTTCTTTTGCCTTCTGCAAATCTCCTTGGGGATAGATTAGACATATCCCCTTCTCCAGAAGCTTCACTTCTGCCTCGGCATGTGTGTCTTTCTCCACAAAAATGTGTTTCCTCAATTCGTCTTTCAATATTCTATTTTGATTTCTTTCCTCCTCTAACAATTCTTTGGTATCTCTCAGTTGGTTCTGCAGGGTCTGTATCACCATCTGCAGTGAATCTATTACAGCATCAGCTTGACTAGACTTCTCCTTTCTCTCTTCCACCGCAGCTGCCAGACTCACTCCTAGCACTGCACAAATTATAGCTTTTCCTTTTCCCTTCCTAACCTTAGCTTTCTGCAATACCCTTATCCAATCCACCACACTCTGTGGTTGAAACCAGTGGTTTTTCACCCAATCTTGCCCCTGGATTGAGGGACAGGATCGGTGTGCTTCCAAAAGACCATATAATTTATCTATTCCTTCAGCCCCTGAGGGCACACCACCACAGCCCATCCTTTTTTCCTTTTCTAATGCAAAGGGCATTATTGTCCTGAGAGGTTCAAACCTTAATGTCAGATTTCCTCTGTTCTCTCCCAGAAGACCAGATCTGAATCTCACACAAAAGCAAAGAAGAAAGGGGTTTCATCCAGAGAGGGCTACACCCCGGTACACAACTTTCCCCTGTTCACTCTCAAGGGTTCATACCTAACCCAAGCACAAATGCAATACCACTGTCCATGCTCTCCCTGTTCACTCTCAGGAGGTCACAATTTAATATAATACACAAAGAATTATTTCACCCTGAGAGGTTTGCATCTGTAATAAATTATTGTAACTAATTTGCTAAGTTAAGCAGGGCGGGTGTTTTAATAAAACTATTGTAACTAATCTGCTGGGCTGGGCAAGGCGGGTATGATACACTTGAACGACCTGTAAATGTTAGACAATTAAATGTAAAATGGGCCATTTAGATTGGAACAATGTAACTGTGCCTCAGAAACTCCACCAAGAGCTGATAAGTAATTTCTGTTTGAAGAGAAGCCCGCCAAAAGGATGAGATTATGAAGCTTTTAAAAGATCCAATAGGAGAAAAGCACGCCAAGAGACCAAGGTTTCGAGACTTTCAAAAGACCCAATAGGAGGAGGACACGCACCCCAGCAACCCAGATGATCCAATGAAAAAGAGTAGGACAATCATCTGACAAGAAAGACTGGTTAAAGACGATGACACAAGAGTATAAAAACGTGGGTTTTTTGGAACTCAGTGTGCGTGTGGCAGAGTTGTGGCTCTCCATGCACCCAGCACTGCTTTGCCTATTGCTTCTCACCCTAAATTGATTGAACCCAAATAAAAATAATTTTTTATAGAAATTGGCTTTGTCTGATTATAACACATCTAACACAACAAGGTATTACAACACTCTCGTCTCAAGGGATCCTGTCCGTGATGCCAATTTAAAATGTCCCAATCCGATATCTGGGAGAGTTCTTAAGCAGTCCCAAGAGCGAGATTAAGACACAAACAAGGTCAGATGCTTTACAACCTTATAAACTTTATTTTCTATAACAACTGATAAGAGTGATAGGGCAGAGAGGAAAAGAAAGGAAAAAGTCAGAATCCCTAAGCAATAAAACAGTAGAGGCGCAACTAATTACCACCACCACAACCAGGGATTCGGCAATGTTCTGTCGGCTTGATGATGCTCCACTTTCCTGGCTCCAAGTTAGTCTCTAACAAACAGCATCCCCCAACAAGCTTCCCCTGAGAGGAGTACGCAGTCTGTCCTTTTATAGTCCCCATCCCCACAATTTCTCTGCCCATTTCCACAGGGCTCGTATGTGCCGCCCTGTGGTCCTCTGTGTGTGCATGCCCAGGTGTCCATGGTGGCCGTGCTGGCCTTCAGCCTCTGCTGTCTTCCTCACAGTGGTTTCCCCTCCACCTGGCTTGCGTGCAGGTGCAGCTTGGTGGGCGCTGCCATGGCTGCTGTTGTTTTCACCTTGGGTGGATGTTGTGGATTCATCAGGGACTACTCGTCTCCTTGAAGATATACTCCTCCACAACAACAGGATACTGAGGCCAGGAAGTGGTGGTCATGAAGCAGCAATGTTTGGAAGACAAAAAGTCCAAAAAGTCCCTTACAACTAGATATTAGCAAGCATATTTCTATCTGAAAAGTCATGGATAAACACATGGTAATCCTACTCATAAAAATTTTGTTTTATCTGGGATGTTCTTTTTGTCTTTGCCTGGGAGAAAATTTCGCCTCATACATCTGCTGATACAACAGATAATTCCCTGTTGCAAGTATAACAAAGCCTAAATATACAGCTATATTCCATTTTCTTTAATTGGTGGGTGTATTTCAATCAATATGAGAAGGTATGTCTTCAGAGTTTCACCTGATACTGTAACAATTTTTTGTCACACTTGTGTAATCTAGGCTACTGACAAATTCCCACTTAATTATATTCTCATGAAGCCAATTTATACAAGCGAATAGAAAGGATTACATAGTCTTTTAATTGACCCAGTACTTGACACAAAGCAGTCAAGCCATTATTTTCACTGCTTTATTGTATAAGCTAATTGATCCAATTTATCACAGTCATGCAATCCTAAAACTAGGACAACTTAAGAAGTGAAAATGATCACATGTAATTTTTTTTTTTTTTAATTATGCAGATGTATCATGGCTTAATAGAGATATAAAGCATCTAAAAAATTTAACAACAATTAAGGATGACACGTATTTTGAGTGGCTCCAGTTCAATAGCATTCTGAAAAATGTTTTTAACAAATGAGACCATTATTGTTATTCTTTGCATTAAGATGATTAATACTACACACATCTGTGTAGTAACTAAGAATCCTGAATTATGAATAAGTCTGAACTATTATTACAGAAGGATTTTCTAGTGGACTGGACCAGGACTTACTCAAAAAATAGATTTAAACAAGAAAGGAAACAATCTTCATATATGCACACAGTAGTAATAATTAATACTTTGTAAGCAAAAACTCAAACACAAGGAAATGTCAGAGAGAAAGTTTTCTGTGCAACAGTAGGCTTGCCTTCATTTAATGCTCAGCACAATGATTTTGCTTATAGGACTCCTTCATTCAATGTGATTGATATAATTGGTTATTGACCTACTACTCAGAGGGTTTTTGAATTTTTTTTTAATGGTTCTAGGCATTTGTTAAGGTAAACTACTAGAAGCTTCTCACTTTAGAACCAAATATTCAAATGTTTTAATGAATACATAACATAATAACTCATAATAACAAGTGATTAATATGGTACTTTTGTACTTCATTTATATTCATTTATCTTCACAAAACTTACGTGAGAGGAAAGCATTGTATTATGCTTATTTTCTGATGTCAATCTGAGACACAGAGATGAGGGTGGAAGATGTAAGACTACACCTACATCAGAGATGTAGGACTTGATTTTACAGAACACTTAGCATTGTATAGACCTTGCAAATTCAAAGAAAAGTTCAAAGTAAAGTTGTTGTTCAACAGTTTTTCAAATCAGACTCCAGGTCTCATGTCAAACACTCAGAAAATAAAGAATATATAACTATGGAACACCTTAGAAAAAAGTGGTGTAAATGACTTGCCTATCTTCATACAACTTGTGCAAGAAAAAACTGTAGAATATGATACTCCAAGGTATTATACAGCTTTTTGAGATTTGTGAGTATAGATTATTTTTCAGAGTTCAAAAATAAAATTTTTTAAAATAGCTGTACAGATTAAACCAAAATTAAATTCTTGTCAGCTTTTTGTGGAAGATAACTGGTTTCAAGTTACAAAAGCACCTTGTATTTTAACATACTTAAGAAAAAAAAAAAAAAAAAAGTAGTATCTTACAAAGTGAATGAGTTAAAAACTGACATATGAAAATACCACAATAAAATGTTTGCTTATCTCCCCTTTGGAAAGCACTCATATTATTGTAGGTTTGTTCACAATCAAAACTTAACATTCCCTAAAGTTGAGATCATCCATTTTAAGTCTCCTCATTCACTAGACACCTTTCAAGTTTTTCAGTAAATGAAGAAAATGAATGATTCATCTCCTGAGCATCCAGTCTATGTCATGACTGAGACAAGGTCCTATGGGAAATAAATTATTTTGTTCAAAATTTTTTAATTCTTGTGTATTCAAGTTGCAAGACAATATCCACTTGTTATTTCCTAATCTTAAATACTTGGTCTGATGTGTGGGCACACACGTGCTCATGGAGTTTTAAGAAGTAAATGGATTTCCATGTTGTACAGTATATGATAAAAACCAAGAGAGTGAAGAAATGTTAAAATCTTCAGCTCTTTTCAAGACTGTGAAAGGGGGACAGTTCAATACTGCTTGTTGGCTTGCTCACAGCTGGCTCTCTGCTCATTCTCACCATCATCAACATCTCAGTGTCTTTGCTTGGCCAGTTCAGTTCTTCTCTTGCCAGTCTTAGTTATGCTTGTCTTCTTCCTGTATATTTCATTCAGTTGTAGCCCCAGCACCATCAGCCTTACATAGCAAACCCACTTTAGTGATTCATCTTAACCACTGTCCTCCAGTATCCTTAAATTATCAGTTCCTTTACTCTTCTCCTCTACCATGTCATTTTTTTAAGCTTCTTGTTCAACTGGTAAAGATGAATTATGCTGAGATTTAACAACCAAAGCCTAAGGGGCATATGAGGGTTTCTGACTTCAGGGTATTTTAAAGTCTTATGAACTGGTCAAATTTATGAAAATGTTCACAAAGTTGGCAAGGCATGGCTGACACAAAGGTCACCCATGCCAAATTTTAAGATTTATAAATGAAGGTACTATATTATTTCAAAGTAGAAATTTCCATAGTTTTGTAAATGGGACAAACTTCTTGCCTCTGATCTCATTTTCAGCAGTCAATACCTTAATAAGGTTTAGTCTGTAGTTCCAAGACTTTACTGAGTAGACTGATAGCACAGATGTGATTTGGTTTTGATATGGGCACATGATGATATTTTTGTTCCATCAGAGCATGAAATAATGGAACTTATGTTCACTTTAGTTTTTATACTGCTCTAAATCAGTTCCAGGTAGACAGATGACACCTGATTTAACATACATCTGGTGGTACAGAATTAAGGTTTTTAGGGTGTAAAAAGAGTGAATCAATAGTGAGTGTGTTGTCCCATAACTGACATAAAACCATAGTGGTTTTTGTCTGAACTTAACACTGTAATTAACCTCCTGTTATGTTGTGGTTACATACCGACTCAGAATGAAAAATCTCACCGCCAATGATTAAAGTTTGTCAAGGTTTCAAGCAAGTGAAAAGTGAAATCTTGTAATATGAAGACAGTTACTCATATGATTAGCAATGCTAAGAGTTAAATGTATAATAAAGAAGGTATTAAAAGCTGAGAATGTTCAAAATAAAAATCAAGATTCTAATGTATATTCCTCTAGTGGAATTCTAAATTAATCTCATGAATATCGCAAATTCTTAGGATGCCCTGCTAAAACTTAAGAAAGTAGAGCAGAAAATATGTGAAATATAACAGATGGAGGTATCTTAATTAGACATCCATATTAACTGGAAATGAGCCTCAGAGTTATAATACTGACTTAGATCTACATGAAAAGAAAGGGCTTCTTTAATATAAAATAATTTAAAATGTATTAAAAACCTGCCCAAACAAAAATTAATCCATTAAAGTAAAAGTCTGAAATGTTTCTGACATGAAGAACCTAGTATTTAGTAAAGAACTACTATAAAAAAATATGTATACATGGCTGCTTCTAAGATTGCAGCATATATATGTAGTAAAGGTCTGCACATATAAAAAAATGAGTGTTAGTTATTGAGCAAGAGCTACTTACTAGCAGGTTTTAGGGAAAAACATCGAAGGTATTTTTAACCATTTTTTTTTTTTTTTTCACTTTCCTGTATTGCCACAACTGGAACAGAAATGTAGATCACATGAAATAATGGTTGACACCTGAATTGTATTTCCCATTCTCCTAGATAACCACACAAGAGCAAGGAGCTCACAGCAACTTTCTTCCCTCTTTCCTCCTCTCCCACATCCTCCAAATCATAAACTATAGAGCACTTTTAGAAAATAGTAATAATAATAAGGAAAAGTTAATTATTACATGTGTAGAAAAGAAGAGGCAGCACAGAGAGAAAATTGACAATGAGATTTCCCAACAGAGAGAAAAAAAATTACTCAAGGCAAAATTCCATTTGACTTCGGTAGAAGGAGGAACATGCTGTCTTCATTGGTTGGCATGATCAATATATGTTGAGCTAGAAGTAATGGAATTATTAAAAAAAGAAGATGCTTGATGATGGTTAGACCATGTCTTCTAGCTGTCGTCTAGATAGCCAATACAACTCCTACAGAAGTCAACAGAAGTTCTTGGAGTCACATGGATGAGGTATCTGAAGCTATGAAGCTATCAGGTAATGTTATTGGGAAATCCTAGAAGCTCCAGTATTTTTAAAATGGACTGGACAAAGCACTGGAGAATATCAGGTACGTAGTAAATCTCAGTGGTAAGGATCTAAATTAAATTTCTGAAAACAGCATGAAAGCTGTGTAAACTGAACCCACAGAACAAACAAAATCACTTCTAAACCTACAGTATTGTGGTTTTGATAACTTAGTTATATTTTGACATCATGATCTGTAATTTAGTTTAATTCAGTCTTATATTGGAAATGAGAACTATTAAAGAGAAGTAACTCCTATTTTATAAATGGCTATAAAACAGGGAAAGCAGACAGGGAGTGACAAGAGATCATTAATTTTAAGTGGATTTTACAATGTATTGACTACCTAAAAGGAAAATGGATAATAACATTAAAACTGGTCTCAGTAAATACATATTTGGTGGATTTCTGCCAACAACTGCCTGTGCAGACTTCAAGTGTAACAGAATCATTTATTATAGTTGTGCTTTGCAGGACCATTGCAATAAATGATACATACAGCTTTTCACCATGCAAATCTTTATTTTCAGAGCTGTGTACTACAGGGATAAAAACTCTCTTTGAGCTAGAACATGAAATCTGCAGTTGATTTGTGAAGACATTTGAATACAATCAAACTCTTTCCTAGACACTGGTGGTATTACAGAGCAGTAGACAGAGTACATGTGTGCTTAAATGTTGTCAGAATTTGAGAGTATGAGGATTTTACTCACATTCTCAAATGGAAGGAAAAGCAGGGACTGATGGGCCTCTAGCCAACATATATATCTCCATATCAATTTTCTGTGATCCAAAGAAACTCCCTCTCTGTCCAAGAGAGAGTCTTTTAATTTCTTCTCCTCCAAGTCCTCATCAATTCTTGTCGATCAACTTTGCCTCCTTCTCTGCATTTCCTATTTTACTCTGGGCCTTCTCCTCATCACTCCCACAAAAGCTACTGAAGTTCATGTGTTGAGTTCTGTCAACTGGGTATTGGTTCCAAGATGCTCTATGTTGGGAAAGCTCTGCACTACAGGGTATTAAGGGCTGAACACAATACATATTGCTGAGGATACTGTGAAAGGCTAGGGGGAATTGCTGTGTTGGGGCAAGGAGCCATGAGCTAGGCAATTTGGCCTTGGTGTCCTCGGAAGTGGTGTGGATGTGTTGTAGATATAAAAATATTGCACTGCACTAGGAAGCATGGTAATAGCAGGTAATCTGAGGAACATGGAAGCCTGAAATGTATGACAGAGACATGACATTATGCTATGTGGTATGTCAGAATTGACCATTAAGAAGTCCTTTGTCAGATGGCATACTGGCACTGTGAGGTACAGACCTGTGTTATGAGGCTCATGAGAGAAGAATAATATGCAGAATCACAGGCAACTCTGGGGTATGAGATACTAGCAGAACATCTAAAAGATATATGTTAATATGCAGAATGTAAGCAGTACTTTGCAAGTCCTGTTTGACCCCTTGTAGGAAACAAGTCCCTTTGAACATGTTACAGTGGTACAGGATATCTGTATTAAGGGGAACAGACTGGGAGGAAGAGATATACCGCTTATGCACACAAGCATGAGAAATCCTCTGTGGATTGTGAGCAAAAATATGTAGAATGTTAAAGCATCAGCACTTTTCTAATATACTGCAAAGTTTTATAAATGCCCCCAAAGTCCTACCTACTCCCACCCCTTCATTTGACATCAGTAGATTTTGCTGCTGCTGAAATAGATATCCAAGCAAGGAAACAAAATATTTTAAAAGGCTTGATGTAAAATTTTGGCTTTTCAAGTCTCTTTCAGTTAGATAAGATTTTCTTGTGAGATTTCTCACCATATTTTGCAGTGGGTTTATTGCCTGAACTGTGCTTACCAGATCACAATTGTCTTTACATTTCTCTCCCTTCCTTCCTGGTCCAACAACCTAAATGCTTTGACATTCTGCATGACAGTAATTGCATTGGTCCCTGTCTCACTCCACTGTGAATTTAAGCAGCAGCTAAGCATATGTCATGTCCAAGACATCTCAAGGATACTTCATCCCATACACACTGCACCTTCGTTCCCTGACACACCTCTAAACTAGGGGTTGCAAGGAAATACAGTAGAGAAAATGCTGTACTGGATTTATATGTTGTAAGAGAATACCCAGCAAGGAAAAAACATCTCTGGCACTTTAGAAACAGGTTCTCATCCCTTCTTCCTTGTCAGCCAGTCATTCCTCTTCTGCCTGCAAAACATAGATCAAGGATCAGAGAATCTTCATAGTTCATAATTAGTCATACAGATGTAAATATTTCTCAAGTTATACCATATAACAGACAAAAAGTACTTACTAGACACAGTCCTTGTCTTCTGGTTAATATGTGACTGAGTTCATCATACTTATTGTTTTGTTACTTTCATTGTAAATTTTAAACTTTTTCTTTTACTTTTAAACATTCTCCAGTGTTCTGCTTAGAAACACAGATGTTACTCAAATGATTTTTGTCATTACTGAAGTAACCTGTGTGAATGTAAGGTGCTGCAACATTTCTTTTTGACTAATGGATAATGAAATGAATTATCTACTGTTTTGCTGATTAGGGATAGCAATTAAACTCAGAGTGAAAAGAGCAGGTGCATTTTACTGGAAATAACAAAATAATATAACAGAAAAATACAGAAAACATACAGGAAGAAAAGACAGAATAGTGCACTTAAACAAGTAGGAAAATACAGGGTAATGCATCAGATCATTACTACACAAGAGAGAGAATAGTGATTAAGAAAGATAGATCACCACTTGCATACATTACCATCATCCAGATCCACAGTCACTGGGCAGCCCCTATTACAGGGAGGGTTTGGAGAGCCTGCCCCAGAAACTGGGAAATCCTACACAGTGCATCCACCCATAGGTGAGGCTTCCAAAGTCATTGTGAGCAGGTCCAGCTTTATATACCCCAAAATCAGCAAGCCAGAATAACTGGCACCTTTGTTTTAAGCAGAAACATCTGGTTTCAATCTCACATTAGATTTCCCCAGAGCCTGGCCAGGGCTCAAGAGAGAAGCTAAGGGAGTTTCCCTCCTTATCTAATTTATTTATGTTCTTTTTAAAACAAGGCCACGTGTCTGTCCCAAGGCTGGACAGCTGGCTTCATGGCCTTTTTAACTTACCCCTGCACAGAGAAGAAGAAAGGCACATTCAGGATAGACATGTTTTCATTACATCCATCACCAGTAATGAGTATACGATTTCTAACTTACATCTTTCATTAACGAGCATACATATTTTGTTAATGACTACATACTAAGTTAGCAGCTTTGCCTCAGGGCCTGTTGCTCAGGCTTCAACACTGCCACCTTTTACATCAGAATAGGTGGTTTGTTATAGCTTAGTATAATACCTGTTAGCACAATGGTTATCAGTTATAAAATATACAGGATTCATCTATAGGTCAACTCTGGCTTGGGCCTATTGTCCAAGCCTTAGCACTTCATCTACAAAACTGTATTTTTCTTTAATTGGATTTAATCCTGGCAGATCTCTGCAGCCATAATTTTGATAGTTTGCCTAGTTTGTCAAGAAAATTACATGGTCCTGTCTATTCAATCTTCTTTCTCAACCCTTATTCCATGTTTCACTTTCCATTTTTATGACATCATTGTTTTATGTAAAACAGAGACTCATAGAAGATGGTTCTTTTTCTGTTGAACAAAGCTGGATTGCTTGTAACTTATAGGAGACTTCACATCTATATTCTACAAATGTATGGACTATAACAACTCAGAATAACCATGTTCTTCCTATTCTATTACTCATGCTAATTTAAGTTTCACACCCTCTATGGGTTGTACAGTAACTAGGTGCAGCATCTTTTATCCCTGGCATTTCTCATCTCAGTCATTGATATTGCTTTTCTTTTATAAAAATGGGTTGGGTTTTTTTTTTTGTGTGTGTGTGGTTGTTTGTTTGTTTGTTTGTTTGGTGGTTTTTTTTGTTTTGTTTTTTTTTTTTAATAAAATATCCTTTTCTGGGATGCCAGAACAGTTTTCGTGTGGCTTTTCTTCTCTTACTTTTTTCCTGTTTCTCTTTTTTTTTTTTTTCTTTGAGATCCTGTTCAGCAAGACATTAAATAGTATCAATAGCATAAAATATATGTTACTGTAAGATTTAAGAGAGGGCACAAATTCAGGTGGCATTATCAAAAGCTGTCTATAATTGCCTGTTTTCATATTTTTAAATAGTAATCATTTGTAGCTTGTTTTAGTTGTTTTGATTTGTAATGCATATATTTCAATCATAATGAATAAACTCCAGTTCCAATCAATAATTTACTAGCAATAAGTTATTTGTTTTTCCTGGTAAATTCCATCTCCCATACACATTGTTGACAAGTGAATGGTTAATGGTGAGAATGAGAGCTAACTTACCAATTTGGAGGTGGAATAACAGAATAACATGGGAGAGATTGAGTAGACAAGGAACTAGAGGATTAATATTTATCTCAGCCACTGCCAGTGCTCTTGACATAAATTAATCAACTTTCCCTTGTTGAGTAGTCTATTGACATAGAAGTGTCCTAGTGAATTTCACATAAGGAACTTGCTGTGTAGTAGTTTGGGGTTTTTTTCTGTATCTCCATTTTAGGCATGTGTATCAATACCTGACGTTTAGAAGCCTTGAAAACCTAGAGGTCTTCTTGGAGGATTAGAAAGACTTCAGTGTTAGCATTTTTCTAATTTGGTCAGGAATATAGGTGCTTCAGTTTTATCTGTTCTTCATAGAAATTTTTTATATTTGTAAGTGGATGAGTTTACACAGTAAAATATAGGCGTAAGTTATTGGTCATTCAGTGACTAAAATGGACATAATTAATAATTGAAATGAAATTAATTCAGTAATTTATATATAATGAATGAAAATTTAATAATTTTACCATTTTGGAGACTAATAATGGTCTCTGATCTTGCAGTCTTCACTCGGTTCCAGCTCACAGTGTCACCCTTCTTCTCCTGATAAAAATAACTAAAGAAAACATTAATGTTTTAGAATGAGTGCATTAAGAAATATAAAAAACCCCATGAAGTCATGAACCAAATATTGTGAGAGGTGAAAGCAGATATTCTGCAGGGAAACCAATGTCTTTATTTTCAGATTGCTACCCTTGATTGTTCCAAGTTTGTCCAGCTAAAATACACAGCTGGAGCCCTCCTTGTAGACCAAGAAATTCACACACAGTGTTTAGAATGCATTGTTTCGAAGATCTCTGACAATGCAGAGATGAAGAGGCTTTAATGTATGCTTAATTTATAATATAAACTGACAATATTTTTTACCACAGCATGACTACCAGAACAGATATAATCAAGTTCCTAGCTTATTTTAATGAAACCTGTATGTTCACTTTCATCTTTCTTTAGGAGTCAAACACAGGGATGAGTGCACAAATCTGACCTTTATCATGATTTATAGACAGATAAAAGTGACTTTGTGTCCCCATCCTGTTATAAGCAGCATTTTGCCAAGGGAAAGAAAAAAAAAAAAAAAAAAGAAGAAAGAAACGGGTGACAGACAAGTAATAACAGTCTCTAAGACTGAGTTTCAAGAGAATTTCATTTGAAAGAACACAGAAGGATAGTCAGAGTAATAAATGTAGATACCTCTTTTGTATAAAAAAAAATATGTTTGAATTCTTGGATACTTTCTTGTTAGGGTCTTCAAAAATTCAAAGGTGTTGAAAGCATTATTGTTACTGTAGAATCATAGAATCATTTAGATTGGAAAGGACCTTTCAGATTGAGTTAACCTAACACTGCCAACTCTACCAGTAAACCATGTCCCTAAGCGCCACATCTACACATCTTTTAAATATCTCCAGGGATGGTTACTCCACCACTTCCCTCAGCAGTCTGTTTCAATGCTTGACAACACTTTCAGTGAATAATTTTTTCCTAATATGCAATCTAAACCTCTCTGGTGCAACTTGAGGCTACTTCCTCGTTTCCTATCACTTGTTACTTGGAAAAAAAAGACCAACACCCACCTTGTTACAACCTCCTTTCAGGTAGTTGTAGAGAGTGATGGAGTGTCTCCTCAGCCTCCTTTTCTCCAGACTAAACAACCCCAGTTCCTAAGGTGCTCCTCAAAAGACTGTTCTCTAGACACTTCACCAACTTAATTGCCCTTATTCAGACACACTTCAGCACTTCTATGTTTTTCTTGTAGCAAGGAGCCCAAAACTGAACACAGTATTCAAGGTGCAGCCTCACCAGTGCTGAGTACAGGGAGATTATTATTTCCCTAGTCCTGCTGGCCAGGACTAGGGCCAATAATAAGACCTAGTGTTTGAAAGACATGGTTGATCCTGAACACAATGCAATATCACAGAGAAGAAACTGAGATATCAAGTTGTATTTGTAATAAAGCCTAGCTCTTTTATAGCTTTCATTTCAATGTGAGAAGCCTTTGCGAAGTAGATCACCAGCACTGTCCCTATAGGCCAAATGGAAAAATGGAAACACAAGAGTAGAAAGTACTTCTCTGGAGTAAACCACCAGGCTGTCAACAAGTTACTTTGGGGAGGAGTTTCTGTCTTCTCGAGCCAGAGAAGGTTTGCTCTCATGAGGGACTGACAGACCAAGGCTATTCATGCAAACTTGATGTAAAGTTGCACCAAATTCAGGCAAATCTGCCAGTAAGGAGTCTTTGAAAGGAGGGCTATACCCCAAAGTACTTCAGAGAATAAGTGACACATTTTTCAGATTTCAGTTACATGACTAAGGAAAATTCAATCTGCTGTAGTGAAGGAACAACTCAAATTAAGCACTGTGCTGGGTCTGGCTGGGATGGAGCTCATACGGTGCTGTGATTTGTATCAGGAGTTAAAACAGTGCTTGCACAGCTTCAAGGCTTTCTCTGTTTCTCACTGCCCTCCCAGCGAGTTGTCTGGAGGTTGGCAAGAAGTTGGAAGGACACACAGCTGGGACAGTTGATCCAAACTTGCAGAGGGGATGCACCATACCATATAATAAAACTCAGAAATAAACACTGGGGTAAAGAAAGAAGAGGTGGGGATTTTTTGGCTTCCAAGGTGACCATTGCCTGGAGTTTGGCTGGGCATCATTCTGCTTGTAGGAGGTGACTAATGATTGCCTTTGTATCGTGTGTTTTTTCCTCTTTCTGTTACCAATTAAACTGCCTTTGTCTCGGCCATGAGTTTTGTTTCTTTGGCTCTTCCTATTCTCTATCTTGTCCCATTCAGGGGGTGTGTGTATGAGCGAACAAGCTGCAGTGTGTGTGCTTGGCTGCTGGCTGGCACAGACCTACAATAAGTGCACACCTTTCTTTTTGTGATGTATAAAGACCATTCTTACTTTCTTTACTAGAATCAGCTGTAATCTCTCTATCAGATCAGATTAAATGTGTCTAAAAGACTTCCAGCTCTTTTTGGGGTCATGTTAGTACTCAGAAAATGTGAAGGAACAAACTATGTCCTCCCCTGTTTCTTAAAGTAATTTGAAAAACAAAATACACTGTAACAACAGTACAGATCAAGAGTGATACAGTTAAAAAAATCAGAGTGACAGGCTGGTGCCTTTTGGTAAGATTTGGAAGCTCGACCAAATGATTTCCCAGGAATTGAGTGGGTGTGATTGCAATTGGCTTTTTGTCTGTAGTGCTATATATCCAACCTGCAGTTTGTGCATTTATCGTAGGCAATCTCAAAGAATCTGTAGATGTTGCACAAGAATAAACTATCTATTTGTGAATGTGACTGCTTCTCTTGAATGCAACTGGACCTACAGCATAGGGGTTCTTCATACATCTGGTGTCAGGCCTATAGTTGTGGCCATAATTGGCATACCTATTAGGAGATAAATCCAGCTGCCCCTAGCCCCTCTAATCTCTGAGGACAGCTAGAACGCAAAGGGGATTAATCTCTTACCAAATTAATTCACCACCTTAAATGCAACACTTGTTGTGATAGGACAAGGGGTAATGGTTTTAAACTAAAAGAGTAGATTTAGGCTAGATATAAGGAATAATTTTTTTTACAATGAGTGTGGTAAAACACTGGAACAGGTTGCCCAGAGAGGTGGTAGATGCTCTATCACTGGAAACATTCAAGGCCAGTTTGGATGGGGCTCTGAGCAACCTGATCTAGCTGAAGATGTCCCTGCTTATTGCAGGGGGGGTTGGAACTTTAAAGGTCCCTTCCACCCTAAACTATTCTATAATTGTATGATTCTATAATTCCATGATTCTATGATTCTATAATTTTCAGTTTTGCTCTATTGCTGTAATTCAAATGTCTATATAGGTTGGAAAATCCATGAAATTGGGAGTTAACTTTCTAATTGATTTAAATAGATTATGTGAGCAATAATTCCTCTCACTGCATAAAACCACACAGCTGTCAAAAAGTAAAATCTATTTTAGTACTTTGCATCATAGGCAGCTGGGACCTTTATACTATTGTGCTGGTGCTTACAAGTCTGAAACTAGACATTGGTAATGATATCCAAGATGAAATGTGCTTTCCTATGCTATCTTCTTCCTATTTCATTAAAGATTACATAAGACGTTGATCTGAAGGTCCAATAAAATTAACAATTAGCAAACAACTGTCATTACCTATTTAGTTATGGAAGAAAGAAACAATGCATTATTTTGCTGCTTCAAAACTAAGAGGAATTTATGCCTATGGTCAAAAAACTCCTTCCTGTGAAAGGACAACTGACTAAAACACCTGTGAGCTGCCTGTCCTGCGGCAATAGATATACAGGTGAACACCAACATGTCATCTGACTAACATGCTTACAGATTATGAGTAAGCATGCAGCTTTCCATATGTCAAGTGGGAGAGAGGCAAGAAAAACAAATAGGAAAAATACAACTGCAGGTGTTATTTAGCTACATTAATTGGTATAGAAACTGCTGAGGAAATGTCAGAAAGATAAGGTATTCAACAAGGATAAGTGTTTGTATTCATAAATTTCTACTGAACACAAAAAGTTCAGAAAAGTTCAGAAAAGAAGAGAAAATTTTGGGAAACTTGAAACATTTGAAAAAGGAGAAGGGGAAGGGGAAGGGGAAGGGAAGGGGAAGGGAAGGGAAGGGAAGGGAAGGGAAGGGAAGGGAAGGGAAGGGAAGGGAAGGGAAGGGAAGGGAAGGGAAGGGAAGGGAAGGGAAGGGAAGGGAAGGGAAGGGAAGGGAAGGGAAGGGAAGGGAAGGGAAGGGAAGGGAAGGGAAGGGAAGGGAAGGGAAGGGAAGGGAGGAAGAGATAGAAATCTGGGTAGCTAATATGAACATTGTAGTAATCACAGTACAACAGAACAGTTTTAGGCAAAAGTCAGAGTGATAGAAATCAATTTATTTTAGCTTGTGATGTGAATTAAAGATGATGTGTCCCCTGCAACATCATTCCTCTGAGAAGACAAAATTACTTATTCCCTGAGACAGGGCAAACTCTTGGTTTTCTACCATTTTCTCAATAAAGTAGCAGACTAAGGGTCAACAAGATGTAGCGTCAGCCAATTAGGAACATAGGGTCCTTATCTTGACCCATGAGCTTTTTGGTCATATTTTGTCCCCATGCCTTTTTGATGGAGCAGAAGTGAGAGCAGGTTTGTGGGCACCTGTTGTCACCGAAAACCAGGATAATAACTTATCGACACCAACGTGATGTAGATAAGCAGACACTTCTTTATTAACGTCCGGACATGTAGGGGAGGGTTCTCACCAACAACACGTACCAGGCACCAGAATCATACACCTTATATAGAACTTATACCTATTAATTAAGTATTCATGCAATTCCCAAGAAATCATTAACATATTCTCCTCCTATTTCCAATTCTACACAGTAAAGGTTAGAAATGTCCAGAAATGGGTCTGGGGTGTAATGTGAGTAGGTGGTCCATGAGTCGGTGGTCACGATCTCCCCCTGCCGGAATTACCTTTTGCTTAAGGACACAGTTTTCTTGGCAGGTACTTGCAAGCTGTTACGGTTACTTTCCTCAGTTCCCATTAATCCTGGACCTTGACAGCTACTTGCATTCTTCTAGTCCTATACATGTATTATAAATCAGTTTACAAATCATCTTGTGTTTTGTTACCTAGGCTCTAACCATTCCTACTAAACAATTATGACCAATCCCTTTGGCCTTAGTACAGGGCTGTACAGGGGATTTTAGAGTAGCAGTTCATTGCTGGATTCAAAGTACTATAAATGTAAAATAATTTATTTTTACTAAAATATCTCTTAATTCTATACTTATATTAAAATCAAACACAATTTAATTTCTGTTGATAATAAAATCAGTAACATTTCCCCCCTTTGAAAGTGCTGAAAATCATTTCAATACTTTCATCCTTTTATTCGTTTTCATCTTCGAAGCCAAAGTTTGTCTTTGCAGATGATGGTTGTGGCGGGCTGTAAACTGGTGGCATAGGGGGTACTTCTCTCATAATTCTACGATGTTTTGCAAGCCTATTAGTAAACTGTCTTTTAAGACAGGCATACACCAACATAATCATCAAAAGGGCAGTTAACAGCAGAACTAGAGTCTTGATTCGGGATTTCAGCCAAGAGCTCAAGTTCCATCCTAATTCACTAAAAATTTTTCTTAGCCAATCTTCTGACATATCTTCTCGAATTGTCTCTGTTTCTTTTTCAATTTTGCCTGACAGATCTAAATCATGTTCTACATCCTGTGTAACATTCGGGATATGAATGCAGCAATGATCTATCTATCTTTGAGATATCCACACATTCCATGCTCCTTTAACAGAAGCATGTCTAATGCCATCCTATTTTGAATTGTCATTCGGGAAGATGCCTGTAGTTGTATGTTTAATTCTTTAAATCCTTTTCTTGTAACATTGGCCAATTTTTCTACTTGTCCTGTTAAGTGATAAAGCCATTCTCTATTCCTATAAGACGCTATTGGGTTCAAAATAGACTCTAAAGCCCAGCCAATTTTTACTCCTGTTGATGGTTCATTCCAGGTGTCGTCATCTGTTTCAGACATTTTAATTCGTTGTAATTTTAAATTTTCCAGGGATCTCTTTAATGGCGATTTCTTCCAAATCAAACACAATGTTGGCAGGCTTAAAGTAATTTGTTTCACCTTACCATCTACAGGTAAGTGGGTTGTCCAGGTGCCATCACTTAATGCTCAAATTGAATGTCCTGGACTCTGAGTGGTAGATTTCTTACAGCTAGAAACGTATCCTCTTCTGGGTGTAAAGATGCTAGTTGTGGTGAGATTATTATGAAAACCTTGACAATAAAAAACAAACTTCAAAGCAGCTGCCAAATGAGGAATTCTTTGAATTATTAAGTCTGCATTGCTGCAATCATATGCCTTTTCACATTTCCACCATGGTACTACATGCTCCGTTTCTAATCGGGTAGTGCCTTTATCTACTCTGGATGGAAGGATTGCAAACACGCCTTTAATCCAGGTACCGTCCCAGGTAAAACACCAAGGGGTTCTGGCCATGTACTGAAATCGTGAGAATATAGACATAGAACATACAGAGTCCCACTTTGACTGTCTTTGGGTACTTTGCCGAGTTTTGTTACATTGCCATTCCATGATGCTCCTGCTCACACTGTTTTTAATCTGTTCGTCATATGAACATCATCCAACAGCTGGATCCCCAGGAAGAGGGACCGGTTGTATTGCTTTCGTGAAATTGTAGTTTAACGGTTTTTTACAATATGTTTCTCTGCCCATTGATATACATTGTTTCCTAATAAGTTTTACCTGTTCATACCATTGAGTCACTGGCTTCTGTTTGCAATTAGTAGTAGTCTCGTTTTTATGTTCCAAATTGGTCAAATTCATAGTTAAGATTCCCCAAGGAATAGATTCACCTACTGCTCTTGGTATTGGTAAACAGGCAGCAATTTACGTAACGTTCTGCAAGTTGGCAAATCCCTTAATCCATCCTAACATCAAATTTTCTTCAGGCATTCCTTTCGGAATGTTAATTAATTGTTCTGTATCCGATTGCCTTTTGTTTCTAGCCACCAAATCAATCCATGATCTCACCAGCATCACCTTCCAAGCCAATATAAAGAGAACAATCACAAACTGATATAAAATACTATGCATGTTTCAAAGTCAGTTTTAAAGTCTTTGGATCACAGCTTATAATTTTCCATGGAGTAGGTGCTTTTTTCTCTCAGGTAGAGTGTATCCAAGCATCTGATTCTGCAATCTTGATAGCTGTGAAGGTGGCTAACAGTATCTGGAAAGGTCCTTTCCAGAGTTCCTGCACAGGTTGGGCAGTCCACGTTTTTACATAGACATAATCTCCTGGTTGAAAGTCATGCACCGGAGTTTCCAGGGATAATGGTCTATTCCACATCACTGCACTCCGAATCGCATACAATGTTTTTCCGAAAGAAAGCAAATAGTTATACACATCCTGTTTTCCTTTTACAGGCATGCTTGGATTTGGTTCTGGGGACTCATAAGGTTTTCCATACAGTAATTCATAAGGACTGACTGAGGTTCCATCTTTGGTTGTACTCTGATTCTTAATAATGCCAATGGAAGTGCTTGAGGCCACTTTAAAATGGTCTCTTGACAGATCTTACTTATTTGCCTTTTTAAAGTTTGGTTCATTCTTTCTACTTTTCCACTGGATTGTGACCTCCATGGAGTATGCAAATCCCAAGTGATGCCCAAAACTTTACTAATATTTTGGACTATTTCTGCAACAAAGTGTGGATCTCTGTCAGACGAAATTCGAATAGGAACTCCAAATCTTGGAATTATTTCTCATAGTAACCACTTTACTACTTCATTGGCTTGTGTAGTGCGACAGGGAAAAGCTTCTGGCCATCCTGTCAAAGTATCAACCCCCACCAGGATGTATCAGTAACCCATTTTGTCTAGGTAATTCTGAAAAATCTACTTGCCAATAATCTCCGGGTTCTGTACCAGATTTTAATCTTCCCATTTGAACTCTTTTCTTGGTTACTGGATTATTTTTCAAACATACTTCACATTTTGCAGTTAATAATTTAGCCATGTCCACCATTTTAACAGATATGACTTGTTTTTGTAAAGAAGTTACTAAAGCTTCTGCTTCTCAATGACATTCTTGATGTTTGGTCTGCATTATTTCTCTCATTAATAAAGGTGGAACTACTACTCATCCATGAGGACTTATCCACCATCCAGCTAAATTTTTCTTAGCATTCAAAACTTGACCTAATTTTTCATCTTCTACCGAATATTTTAGCCTCTCCCTCAGAAGAGTTACTGTTTTGGAGGAATTAATGCCATTTGGAATGCTTTTTCCTTTGCTATTTTCCTTGCTGTTTGGTCAGCCAAATTGTTTCCAATAATTTCTTTTGTGTTTCTGTGGCTATTTGATTGCTATTTGGTCTGGTTTTTGAACTGACTGTAATAATTGTAAAATTTCATTTTGATGTTTAATATTTGATCCCTGAGAGGATAATAATCCCCTTTCTTTCCACAAAGCTCCATGAACATATACCACCCCAAAGTATAATTTGTGTGTGTCTAAATATTTACTTTCTTCTTTTCACTTAGTTCTAAGGCTCGAATCAAAGCAATGAGTTCTGCTTTCTGAGCTGATGTGGTACTCGTCAGTGCTTTTACTTCTATAACTGTGGTGTCTGTTGTTACCTCATATTCAGCGTGTGGAACTCCTTGTTCCATAAAGCTGCTGCCATCTGTATGCAATTCCCAGTCTGGTTGCTCCAATGGTACATCCTTCAAATCTTCCTGACTGGAATAAACATACTCAATATTAGCCAGACAGTCATGTTCCAGTTGTCCTTCCTGTGTAGAGCTTAAAAACACTGCAGGATTTACCAGGGTAGTTATTTTTAAAATCACATCACCCTGTTCTGTTAGTATTACTTGGTACTTCATCATTCGGCTCAGAGATAGCCAACGTCCCCTCTTTTGTTCTAAAACAGTTATCACCATGTGTGGGACATAGACTGTTATTGTTCTTCCCAAAGTCAATTTCTGAGCTTCCTGTATGAGCATCACTGTTGCAGCCACAGCTCGAAGGCAGTTTGGCCACCCTTTACTCACTGTGTCCAGTTGTTTAGAGAAGTATCTGACAGGTCGTTACCAGCTTCCCATCTTCTGAGTCAGCACACCTAGTGCCAGGCATTGTCTTTTGTGAACATAGAGCTGAATGTCTTTGGTTAAATCAGGAAGTCCTAAAGCAGGTGCAGACATTAAGGCGCGTTTTAACTCTATAAAAGTCTTCTGTTGTTGAGGGCCCCATACAAAAGGAGAATTATTTTGGGCCTCATACAATGGTTTAGCTATTAGACCATAATTCATAATCCAAAGACAACACCACCCTGTCATTCCCAAGAATGCTCTGAGCTCATGAATATTTCTCGGCTCAGGTATATTGCAAATGGTTTCTTTACGATCTTTTCCTAATTGTCACTGTCCTGTTGAAATTTCAAAGCCCAGGTAAAACACAGTCTGGCAAGCTATTTGGGCTTTCTTCAGAGATACTTTGTACCCATTCAGCCCTAGAAAATTCAAAAGGTCTATTGTTACCTGTATGCAGGTAAATCTTTCTTCTGTAGCAATTAGTATGTCATCCACATATTGTAAATGTGCAGGCTTTGGTTGGTTCTGTTTCCAAATTTCAAGTTCTTTTGCCAGCTGGGTTCCAAAAATTGTCAAGCTATTTTTAAATCCTTGTGGTAGTCTTGTCCATGTCAGCTGCATCTTTTGTCCTGTCTGTGGATTTTCCCACTCAAAATCAAACAATTTTCTGCTTGCTTTCTCCAAAGGTATACAAAAGAAAGCATCTTTTAAATCAAGCACTGTAAACCACTGATAATTTTATTTTAACACTGTCAACAATATATAAGGATTTGCCACCACAGGATATATGTCCTTGACTATTTGATTCACCGCTCGCAAGTCTTGCACTAACCCGTATTCACCCAAGGGTTTTCTGACTGGTAAAATAGGAGTATTATACTCAGACTCATATTCCTCTAAAATTTTGTACTTCAGAATTTTATCAATTAGTTTCTTCAATTCCTGTCTAACTTCTGGTTTAATTGCATATTACTTAATTTTTACTGTCCCTACACATTCCTTTAAATCTATTTTCACAGGCTCTGCCAATTTTGGTTTGCCAGCAATGTCTGTTTCCCATACTGTAGGAATCACTGCAGAATCCACTTCTGGTGGAATTTCTTGCTCCTTCATTTTTTCTTGTATTTGTGATTTTCTTGTATCTCTGTTTTTGACTCAGGTATTTTCAAGAAGAGTTCTCCTTCCTCAAAAACAGTTTGTGCGTTTAGTTTAGATAACAAATCTCTTCCTAACAAGGGTACCGGACATTCTGTTACATACAAAAATTCATGTGTAATTATCTTATTTCCAGATTTTAAATCCAGAGGTTGCAGGAATGGCCTATTTTCCTCCTTCCCTGTTGCTCCTATTATGTTTGCTGGTTTTATTCCAATTTCTCCTTTACAAGTATTCAATACCGAAAATGTCAGTCCTGTATCTACCAAAAATTTAACTTCCTTTTCTCCCAGCTTAATTACAACCAGAGGCTCAGCTGGGTTCCCCCCCCGGTCCCCTTCAATCATCTAAAACCATCAGTTTAGCTATTTATTGCTGAGCACCCCCGTTCCTTGGGCAGTTTCTTTTCCAGTGTCCTTATTGCTTACAAAAGGCACACTGATTTATTCCTAAGCAGGTATTAAAGTTTTGATTACCACAATTTATAAATCCTCCCCTTCCAGCAATTCCTCGTCCTCGTCCTCTATCTCTTCCTCTGCTTGCTGTTCCCGTCATTACAGCCAACAATCTATTTTCTCTGCCTTTCTTCCTGTTACTATATACTTTCCATGCTACATATAACATTTTATGCAAACTCCTTCAATCCTCTCCCTCAAGTTTCTGAAGTTTCTTTCTTATATCTAGTGCTGATTGTCCCATAAAAATCAAAGCCAATTGTATCTGAGTTGTTTCTCTTTCTACTCTTAAATCAGTGCATTTTCTGGCAGGTTCTTTCAGTCTCTCCAGAAACACAGAGGGAGATTCATTCTTATCTTGTCTCACCTCATAAAATTTATACCAGTTCAGAAACCTAGGCATTGCATGTCTAACTCCATATAAAATCCATTTCTGATACTAGCTCAGTCTTTTCCTGTCTTCCACATTATTTGGATCCCACTGCAGATCCCCAGATGGAAAATTCTGCTCTAATATTCCACCTGCTGTTCCACTCAATACAGCCACATCTGCCCGTGCCTTGCCACTCTTTAATACCATCTGCTTTCCTGTATCATCCAGCAAATTATCTAGAATTACCTGTAAATCACTCCAATCTGGATTCTGTGTTCTGATGATAGTATCTACCACTCTGCTCTCTCAGGATCCTCTCTATACACTCCTGCTGCCTGCTTCCAAGCCATCAAATCCGTCACTGAAAAAGGCACTTTTACATACACCGGATCATCATTGCCAACTCCCTGCCACAGGGGAGCTATTGTTTGTACCTGCTGCCGAGTTCTTCGAGAAACGGGGGTATGAATTACAACCTCAGACAGCCCTTCCTCCACATCCTCTATTCCACTACTCTCAGGTTCCTCTACCTGCTCTCTGTATTCTCGCCCCTGATGCCGTTCTCTCTATGGAGGGTATATATCTAATTCTGGCCCTTCATCTTATTCAGCAGAAGCAATTATTTTCTTTAAACAATCTTTTCCAAGCTCACATGTTGAACAACACTTTTTCACCTTTTTGCCATCAGTAGTTACAACCATTACTAAATTATCTCTACTGATTAACTTACATTCCTTCTGACAATCCTTCCTTTGCCTTTAATAGAAGAATAAATCTATATATGGCACTTCATTTCCGTTCCCTTCTGCAAAACAGCATTAATTGCAGAATAGTGTTATAATTCAGTGTCCCATTCATGGGCCATTTTCCCTGATCATCCAAAGTGTACAGAGGCCACCAGTGATTACAATATTCAATCATCTGACTCTTTCACAAATCATCCTGCAAATCTCCCCAATATGCTAACAAACATCCTAATGGAGAAGTTTTCGGAACTTTGTCATTTGCAGCAAGACTACCCATACTTTTACTTTTAAACAAATTAGTCAGCTTAGATGCCATGGTTCAGTTACTTTGTAACACAATACATAATCACTCATTCACTTAAATCTGTCGCTTTGTTCTTCTCTGGCTGCACCCCTCGCAGGATAACAGAACTGCAAATCTGAACTCCACACTCACTTCGTGCTCAATTGCACTACTCACACCTTTCCACAATTACTACTACAAATAAAGGTATATAACACAATACAACAGAGTTCTTAATTAATACACAAAATTCAATTGATGAAACAACCAATACCACAATTGAGTGCATAAAAACTTAAAACTTCCTGTCAAATACACTACTTTTGAGAACTCTATAGCATATAGGGTCTCTTATTCCCAATTCCACAATTGTCCAACCCTGCAATAGCTTTCGCTTATGTCTTACGGGCAGACACCTAAGCTTCCAATACGCCAGGTACCTCTAGCCCAACCCTGCTCAGCTTTTGCCATGTCTGACAGGCAGGCTTACAGTGGGACTCTAACCAACTTTCCACGGGTGGGACTCTAGCCCACTCAAAGTGGGACTTTAACCCACTTATCCCAGTACAAAGAGAAGTGTCTTACCAAAATCCAGGGGACTTCGCGAAGAGCCTTATGGATCGGGATCAATGGGTGTCCCTGAGAAATCCTCAGTGCTGGCTGGAACCAATCAGGTCCCCAACTCCTCCGGTCTCTCTCTGTGAGGTCCTATCTGGGTCGCCAGAAACTGTTAACAAAATGCTGGAAATAAAAACTTATTGACAGCAATTTGATGCAGATAAGCAAACACTTCTTTACTGATGGCTGGCCGTGTTGGGGAGTGCTCTCACCAACAACACGTACAAGGCACCAGAATCATACACCTTGTATAGAACTTACTCATACATATCAATGATGTATTCATACATAAACATACAATTGCCGAGAAATTGTTAACATATTCTCCTCCTATTTCTGATTCTGCGCAGTAAAGATTAGAAATGTCTAGAAATAAGTCTGGGGTGCAATGTGAGTAGGTGGTCCATGAGTTGGTGGTTGCAATCTCCCCCTGCCGGAATTACCTTTTGCTTAAGGACACAGTTTTCTTGGCAGATACTTGCAAACTGTTATGGTTACTGCCCTCAGTTCACACTAATCCTGGACCTTGACAACTACTTGCATTCTTCTAGTCCTATGTATGTATTATAAATCAGTTTACAAATCATCTTATGTTTTGTTACCTAGGCTCTAACCGCTCCTCCTAAACAATTATGACCAATCCCTTCAGCGTTGGTACAGGGCTGTACAGGGGATTTTAGAGTAGCAGTCAGTTGCTGGATTCAGAATACATTAAATGTAAAATGATTTTTACTAAAATATCTCTTAATTCTATACTTATATTAAAATCAAACACAATTTAATTTCAGTTGATAATAGAATCAGTAACAGGTGCATGTAACTCGTTTGTATTTTGCAATCCCTGTCAATCGAGTTCTGAACTACAAGGCCATTCACAAACTCTTGAAAACTCTCTGTTATGAGGGCACTGATTCAGGATGCTGGAATAGATATGAAGCTCAAAACAACAGTGGAACAAAGTCCATTAGGAATCAGAATAATGCCTCAAGGAAAAATAAATAAATAAATAAAAAGAATGAAAAGGGACTGCCTGAAGCTGTCAAGTGCGAACTCTATGCAATACCCCATCCAAGAGTTCCCAAAGTATTCATGTCACCCTAATCCCCTGCATACCACAAGGAGCAAAATATTTTCTAATGCCTCAGAAAAGTTAAATCTTTTGTGTAAGAAGAAGAAAGCAAGTAGAATTAAGAAAACCACCAGGATTCTAGGCTCCTGCCACTTCAGAATAATTTGTTGATTCCAGAGGTTACATCTCTTTCTTAATTTGTTTCTCATGTATGGCAAGAGTGATTTACAAGAAAAAAAATGGTGGATGTTATTCAGAATGTGTAGGAACTTTGCTCAGGGACTGACTGTGGAAGAAAATATAATCTATTAAAGAAAATCTGAATGTCAATGGTTTCAGTGCTGAAATTATGATTGATGCTTATAACATTTGTCTTGCAATGCCACTTAATTACAAAATATTTTTTTAAAAAATCAAGGAGTGAATCTGAATGCACAGCATATGATCTTAATCCTGATATTTTTAGCAACACCGTGGTGATAATGCCACAAAAGAAGAGATGCTGTCAGCTATTAAGAGTTATAATGTTATGAACTAAGGCAAAATTAAAGCTGTCGTCCAAAACACATGACATTTTGCTGTCATATTTTTCTCACTGAAAGTTATGTCTGCAGTTAAATGTACTACAAACTCTTTAAACTCTGAGATCCAAAATGATATAGGAATCAGCTATCTGCTGACTAGGATTTATGGGTGAACAGTCCTCCAAAATACCATGTATCAGGGAGTTCATCCTACAGTCTGGTATATGCAGCAGTCTGTTCCAAATGGATGTCACATTTTAAAGTGATTTAAGCATCTACTTTAAAAGTTGTAAGGACAAGAGAAAAGGAGTAATACAATAGTTGTAACAACTAGGCTTAATCGTGTCCTCATTTTAAGAATATCAGCAAAACCATGATTTGGTGTCATTATCAGAGTCTTAGTTTAAGGAAAATCTGAAGCAAGGATCAGAATGATTGAACAACTTCAAAGGAGAGAAAAGCTAAGGTTATCTAGAGAGCTCAAGAGTCATTTGACAATGAAACAGATCATAATTTATAACTCTAGACATTTTAATTTATCTAAAAGATGTAGTATAAATGTGATACCAATAGCATCACAGCAGGATACTGCTTGGGATTTTTGGGGGGGGTTTAGTTGTTTTTGTGTTTGGGTTGGTTTTGGTTTTTGGGTTTGTTTTTTTGCTTGGGGTTTTTTTTTTTTTTTTAGATCTAAATATCTTCAAAGATGAAAGAAAACAATGCTATTATCGTTTGCAGATGATGATCCAACTGAACTGTTGAGTTTTCCTGTAGAAAGCAGAAGAGATTTTGAAAGGATACAGAGGAATCAGAGCTTTACATGTAGTGAATAACAAGGAACATTATCTGGGTGGTAAGTAGTCTTGGACAACAGCCTTGGTGAGAGAATTCTGCTTATTCTTCTTTGAAATCTTCCCAAAAGCTAGTTGAGATGGAACCTATAAACTTAGTTTGACTCTAAAACCTGATTTATTACTTCGGGTAATATGAATATATGGACGTGAATATTCTGGAGTTAGATTCTAGCTATAGAACTGGATCCCTGGGAACAGATGCTGCTCCAAGGTTAATTTAAGAGCAGGGTGACAGCCTTAACCTTTCTATCTGTGCATTCTGCTCCTGTTGATCTGCAAGAAGGGATAAGTCCTTGAAAAAAACTCTTTGCATTTATTCAGAAAATGGCTTAGAGTGTACTTTTATCTCAGCCTGTCCTGCCACTTTACATTGTGAATTTCACAAAATCCATGAACCTGAAATGAAAGCTTCATAGAAGTGCTACAGCAACAGAAATTCTCATTCTGATATAAGTAGTCTTAAAAGAAAGGATTAGACTGTTTCCAAGAGAAAATGAGTAAAGGAGGACTTGATAAAAGCAAGCAAGATAATGAGCATTACTAGCATCGGAATTTTATTTTGTATCTTTCACAAAGTAAGAAAAAAAGGGGAAATTTGGTAAACTTGAAGGATATGTGACAACTGGGGAAAAAGATTAGAAATTTCCTTCAACATAATGGGAATTAAACCTATACAAGTTACTGCACCAAATTTACCTGAATCCAATTACTTACAAGAGCTTGCTATTTTACCACTTATGCAGACTGAAAAATACTCCCCAAACTGTTTGAAAAAATACTAAATACTTGTACTTTTGGTGCATAAACCATCAGCTACATCAAGGGAAAAGGAATGTTAAAATAAACTTTCACTATAATTCACTACCACTAGCACTGTTACAAATATTATTAATTAAGTGGAGTCTGATCCACAGCACACTTTATCATCTTACTGATCAAACAAAATCCTTAAGTGCCACACAAACCTGTTTTGTAAAAGGAGAAATACCTCTGGAGATTTTTTGGAAGTCCAGTCATACCAAGAGAGCTGATTATTCATTCTTTTTCACATTAGAACTCAATGCATGCAAATTATCTCTTGAGTACCCTGCTAATTTATTCTGACATTCTGACATTTTGTCTAACTCTTTGGTTTTGTATTCTGCCTCCAATGCATGGAAAATGCTGGGGAGAAAAATTACTTCTCCAGTGGGAGCTTTAAAAATGTAAATGTAAAAGAAGCTGCTAGGATTTCAGAAAGGAGGGTGAAATAAGGAAACATGCTACAGGGAGAAAATATAAAACATTAAAATATCTCTAGTACGAAATTTAAAAAATTAACAATTTTTATCTAGCATGAACAAGGGAGATGTCAAAAGAGAGAGAAATGTAAGTAGTTTGAGCTACCATTCTTTAAGTGTCTAGTCAGTAATATAGTAATTTTGATACTAATTTATTAGCTGAGGCATGGTGAAAGATCCATGGAGAGTTACTTTTCTGGATTAGAAACTTCCCTGTTCCTCCTCCTAAAAATGAAGTAAAATTTATGCAGAGTGTATAATAGGGGTGACATGCTGTACATTTGTACAAATCATTGCTAAAAGCGATTACAAATTCAAGGAAGTTGTCAACCTGTTAAATTTTTAATACTGGACAGAAGGGGACACAAATTCTGAAAATGACAGGCTTAAAAAGAAGTAAATTCTTGAAGACACATGGGATTTCTTCTTTCAACCAGCTTTTTACCTCATTTCTACAATTTAGAAATGCAACTGAAAATAATCATTTAAGTTAAATTGCTCTTGGGTGAATTAAGTAATAGAAACATCTTTGGAAATAGTTGCTGACAGAAATAATAGTTAAACTAGATATTCTGAATGAGTTGTAAGTAAATTTTTCAGAGGCACTTAAATGCTGAGTCAACAGCTCCTTCACTGAACTAAATCTTGGAATGGATTAAGTTCTAACCACTGATGGAGGTAGATTATGGCTACACAGAGCTGTTGTTTTTTGCATTACCATTCACAGAACATTGCCAAGCATATTGGGCAAAGATGATTCTTGTTCCTCCTACCTTGATATATAAAAAAATGAGACAAGTTATCCAGCTGATATGATCACAGTGTACTAATACACATTGAAGTGTAGTGGGCTTAAAAGTAACTAGTAGAGAAGAGAAAGTCTAGATGCACAGGTACAATATGTAAATCTGCAGATGGTACATGTTTGTGCAGAGGGGAAATGTGCCTAGATTATGAGTCAGAGTAAGGAATGGAGGAAAGAGAAGGTTTGATGGGAGTTTATCAGTGAGGTACAGTTACAGTCAACTCTGTCAGTGTAATGATTCTATTATGATTGGTAAAAACATTCCATAACAAGCATTCAGAGAAGGTAAAGCTGCAGGACAGAATACCTGTGATAGGTGGTAAAATGTCTGTTCATCAAATTCAGCGAACTGTAATATGAACTATTGCATATTGTGTAATACTAACAGCAAATGCTTAATTGAACTAACATGATAGTGAAAAAAAAAAAAAAGTGACAGGAAAGGGGGCGGGGGAACAACAAGAGAGGAAGCATCTGTACCTCAGAAGATGTGGAGAATTGCAGGCACATAATTGAATAAAACAGGAGGAGGTTCAAGACCATGAATCTCGTTATGCAAAGAGATTACTGGGCCTAGACTAATAAGAACTCTGCAAACTCAGAGGATCATCACATTCCAAGCCAAAGGTGAAACGTACACTGTGAGGAGGACCTACAGCCTTCCTCCCAGAAGACCACCCCCCACGATTAGAAGACCCCTGACCGTAGTTTTAACAACTTCTGCGCAAGCAAAGGACTGATAAACTAATTACCATATGAAGCGGGAGTAGGCGGGTTCAAGTAATGAATATGTATATGTGAATAATGACTATGTAATACTTTGTAGTATAAGATTGAAACAGAGTGCCCTGGAGGGTGCGGTCCGTTGTTGGAGTACAAGACTCCCCGGCTGCCCAGCGCTGTTTTGCTTGTTGCTGCTTGCTAAATAAAGAAATTGGAAACTCTGACTCAGCCAAATTTAAGAAGTCAGTTTATAACAAATTGGTGCCGTGACTCGGATCACGGTTTCCCGGCAGACTCCCATATGGGGGAGGCGCCCCTCTGGATTTCAGTGGCCCCCGCCTGCGGATTAGTCTGCCGGAGCCCCGACCGACGAACCCTAAAATTCGGCAACAAGCAAAAGAACACCAGTTAACCCCATAATCTTTGTGCACGAAGTCCCGGACGAAGACGCACAGGGTTGCGTGAGTATAGGCCGGTTTCCCATTCGGTTGGGGTTGGGTTGCCTGGAGCGTGGTGTGTGAGACGCCTGGTAGGGCGAAGCGAGTGCGGACCCCTCGGTAGTGCGGTTCCCATATCCCGCGAGGGACTGGGCCACGAAAAGGGGGACTAAATTTTGTGAGTGTGTGCAGACGTTCCAGAAGATGGGACAGAAGAAGAGCAAGCCTTCTGATCCCATGGGTGGTGTGGGAACCCAGGTGAGGTACCCTCAGATGCCATCGGATAGCCCTTTAGGATTGACATTAAATAATTGGGAAAATTACCCCTTCTAGGTGGGGTAAGGACAAAGTAAAAATGATTTATTATTGCATGGAGGTTTGAGAAGGTAAACAAATTAGGAGCGACCATCTCTATTGGGCTGTTTTGGCGTCCTTTGAAGAGTGGGTCTGCCAAACTTTAAACATTTATCTACACCAGAGGGGGCTAAACCCTCTAAAACGAGGGTTTAACCTTGCTGATCAAGAGGCAAAAAGAACAGCTCTTAGATGCCTTAGACCAAAAAACAAATTTAATAATAATAAAAAAAAAAAAATTAAAAAAATCATCTCACGGTCTGAAAAAGGGATGAATGAACAAGAAACCTGCAACCGGACAGATCTTGGCTCTGTTCCGAATAGTGAACAGGAATTTACAAGTCTGGCAAAATCAGCAGCCTGCCCCGATGCTATTAATTTATAATCCCGATCAAATGACTCCCCTGATTCGGGGCTTGCTGGACTCTTTGAAATCACATGCAATACAATTACAACATCGTTTGTGGAATGCATTAGCCTCACAAGGGGGGAGACGGGCAGGGGGGAGAGCCCATGACTTGGTAAAAGATAGCTCAGGACTTAATAAATTATGGCCGGAGAATGGGCCTTATCAGGGGAACAGGTAAACCTAAGCCATCCATATGCAAAATGGAAAAGGAGGAAAATCTGTCACCTTCCACTCCACAAGTTTTAAGAGCAAAGAGAAACCTCTTGTGGACTGAGGGAACAAGACAGGGGATTCCCCGAGAGTTAATGGATGGTCTGCCTACTACAGTTTTAGAAAAGCTCATTCGAGCCTGGAAAGGCAGAAGGAAGCTGCCCCCTCCCCAGCCGAGCAGACCTTTCGGAGGAAGGGAGGGACAGAACTGAAAACTAACGAGATGGTGGGAATTGCTTCACAAACACCAACTGCCTCTATAAGACTTTTACAGCAAGCGCCTGCACTTCCTCCTTCTAAAATTGTTAATGTGAAACCTCACGCCTTACCGTTGTGTTCCAGGGAGGACATTGCTCTGGTAAGAGCAGAGCTGCGGGAACAAGAGATAATCATTCCAAGTCACTCACCCTATAATTCCCCAGTGCGGCCAGTCCATAAAGCTAAAGGGAAGTGGCAACTGACAGTTGACTATCAGCAATTATGTGTCCATACAGGTCCTCTAACAGCTGCAGTACCTAACATAGCTAAACTGACTGCAATACAGGAGGCAGACAGAGATGGCTTTGCCTTTATATGGGAAGGTGTGCAATTTATTTTTACGTATCTCCCCCAGGGATACTGCCATCCACTGACCATCGTTCATTATGCACTAGTGTAGGAGCTTGCTCAAATCCCTCCTAGGGAAAGGGTCAAGATATATCAATATATTGACGATGTTCTGACTGGTGGTTCTGATCCTGCTGCAATGGGACAGACCCAGTCAGGAAATCACCCTGCCCACCTCGGGAGCCTTCACCTCCCCCAACTGCACCAGAATACCCAGGAGATTCAGACTCCACACCAAATTCCCCGAGGGAGCAAAGAGTAACCGGGAGTCAGACTAGAGCAGGACAAGGCAACAGCAACTTGTACCCCCTAAGGGAGGTTGCAATGGGAGGACCCCCTAGGTGTGGCGGAGAGGGTGGATCAATTTTTAGGACCAAATATTTATACCTGAGATGAAATGCAAGCCATAATAGCTATATTATTCACTGCTGAAAAAAAGGAGACATGATCAGAAGGGCAGGAATGAGAATCTGGGACCAACAACATCAGCAGAGCCCGGCAACAGATATGAAGCGGTCTCTAATTCGACCTAACTGGAATAATCAGAATGAAATTGATAGAGGCCATATGCAAGACCTGAAGATGATTATAGTCCAAGGTATAACAGAATCAGTCCCTGAGGGCAGAATATTAATAGAGTTTTTAGGGAACAACAGAAGAAAGATGAAACACCTACTGAATGGCTTGAAAGATTAAGAAAAAGCTTAGAGTTATACTCAGGAGTAGATCCTGCCACCCCTGTGGGGCAGGCTTTGTTAAAACTCAGTTTATGGCTAGTCCTGGGTAGATATTAGGAAGAAGCTGGAAGAGATCTAGGATTGGCAAGAAAGAGGAATGGATGAATTACTGAGAGAAGCTCAGAAAGTTTATGTTAGAAGAGAAGAGGAAAACCAGAGAAAACAAATACGAGAGCAAACGAGGGTATTGGCAATGGCCGTGAGAGAGGGACAGAGAGGAGCTTTAGCAGAGATGGGAAGGCCTGTCGGAGAACAAAAGGATAGACGCTCCTGGAAAGGAGGCAGTCATCCCTGCGACTTGGAGCATAAAAATATAAGGGAAGTGGAATGTTTTTATTGCAAAAGGAAAGGGCATGTGAAGAAGGTTTGCCGAAAGAGAATCCAAGATGAGAAAATATTCTTTGAAGATTAGTGGGTCAGGGGCTCTATGTGCTGGGGACCCCAAAGAACAAAAAGCCCTTACTAAAACTTAAAGTGGGTCCTCAGCAACAAGAAGTAGAGTTCCTTGTGGACTAAGGAGCCAAAAGATCTACCATTCAGGCTTTACTTCCAGGTTGTAAGGTATCACCAGAAAAAGTTAATGTAATAGGGGCTAAAGGTGAACCGTTTGAAGTCCCGGTTCTTCATAATAGAATTATTGAATCAATATGTAAATATTTGATTGGAACATTTTTATTAATACCAGAAGCAGATTATAATTTGCTTGGACGGGATCTGATTATAGAATTAGGAATCAATTTGGAAGTAGAAGAAAAAGAACTCAAAATCAGATTATGCCCTCTTACAGTTGCGGATGAAGAAGAGATTAACCCAGAAGTATGATATACCCCAGAGACAGTGGGTAGACTGGATATTACCTCTTTTTGACGTAACCATTAGGAACCCAGAGATCCCGACCAGAATCAAACAGTACCCTTTGCCGCAAGAAGGCAAGAAAGGCTTAAAGCCTGAAATAGAAAGACTCATTAATAAGGGACTACTGGAACCTTGTATGTTGCCTTTTAATACTCCAATATTGCCTGTTAAGAAAGCAGATGGGAGTTACAGATTAGTGCATGATTTAAGGGAAATAAACAAAAAACTGTTACTAGGTTCCAGTAGTAGCAAACCCTCTCAAGATATCAAGCCCATTGAACCCTGAACATCAATGGTATAGTGTCATTGACCTAAACGATGCATTTTGGGCCTGCCCTCTTAAAGAGGAATGTAGAGGTTATTTTGCCTTTGAATGGGAGAACCCTGACACTCACAGGAAATTAAGATGTCCTGGGTTAAATGTTTACCTCTGGCCCTACTAAATATCAGAACCCAGCCTAAAACAGATACCGGAATGTCTCCCTTTAAAATGTTATATGGAATGCCTTATGATTTGGAAATGCCCCCTGATCACCCTCAAATTAAAGATGCAAGAATAATATCCTACCTAATACAACTAATGGCAAGGAGAAAACAACTACAAGCCAGGGGAATGGTGGTACAAAGGCCTCCTTTGGACATAACAATGCATCAAATTCAACCAGGAGATAAAGTATTGATTAAATCATGGAAAGAATCTTCCTTGACCACCCCGTTGGGAAGGACCCTATGTTGTTCTTATCACTACAGAAACTGCTATTCGAACTGCTGAGAAGGGGTGGACACATACCCGTCGTGTAAAAGGACCTATACAAGATTCGTCCTGGCAAGTGACCAGCTCTCCCGGGGATCTACGAGTTACCCTTCGAAAGACCTAAATGAACACTGTGAAAATCAAGGTACAAGACACCACAAAAGGACTCAATAAGTGAGACATTAATATTTTGTCCAATTGAAACCTGTATTTGTTTCCCTTTTGTGTGTATAGAGTATACCATATGTAAAGAAGGCTGGTGGATTCATAATACATTTGAGGTGAACCTCCAATCTAGCTGTAACCAGTGTTACTGACTGGAACGGAGACTAACTAACTGGGTCTTAAAATTGGAATAACAACGAGGAAAACAATTGGGAAAACAAAACAAAACAAAACAAAAAAACAACAACAAAAAAAAAAACACAAATCTAAAAAAAAAAAAAAGAGTACACTCACCCTAACTGGCCTACAAAATACCAGCTTCAAATTCCCTGTCAAGGGCCTGAGGTTAAAGCTAAAAACTGGGAGGCCTATGTATCCTGGAGTAGAGGTAAAAACGTACCCCTGAAGAATACGACTGCTGCCGAGAAGATGAAACTTACTGCTGCTCTATGCAACAGAGTAGGCAAAGGAGGCAGAGACGTACACCGGTGGGGAAAAACTTCAAACCCTACTCTGAGGGAAAAAAGGCTCCCAAGAAGTAAAGGCCAGAAAGGGGTGCAAAGCACCTTGACTCTAAAGGAGCAAGCCCCCCCCCCCCCCCTTCTATAGAAGTTGTGAAAACTTTCAGAATCCTACCAACCTTCTATTGGATTTATTGAACTATCTGGATAACAAAGAAATGGAGTTTCCACCCTTCTCAATACATTCTGAGCATATAACTCACAACACATATACCGCAAGCATGGGCTGGACTGAACCACCAGCCCCATCAACCTTTTGAATGGACCCTAACTACTGAAAGAGGTAACCAAAAGCAAATACAGACTATAATAACATCAGGGGCACCAGTATTTGTAAGTCCCCTGTGTACACTGGTGCCTGTAACACCTTGCACACAGGACTCAGGATTTTATATTTGCCCCAGTTCCAACCCAGGAAAAAGCTACTGCAGTTATCCTGACCAATACTTTTGTAAGTATTGGGGATGTGAGACTATAGCCTCGGATTGGGTACCAGGACCACAGGGCCGTTCATATTATTAATTTTAACCTTAACTTTTGGTCCTTATATATTCAGTAAGATAGTAGCAGTCATTAAGAATATGTTAGAAACAGCTCATTTAATGATCATAGGGACTAAGTGTGAACCTCTGGGAGGAACACCAAAAATGGAGGAAACTTTTCATCCTGAGCCAGCAAGCACTCGAAAGATTTGATGAACAACATGGTGAAAAGAAAAAGGGGGGATTGTGATAGGTGGTAAACCATCTGTTCATCAAATTCAGCGAACTGTAATATGAACTATTGCATATTGTGTAATACTAACAGCAAATGCTTAATTGAACTAACATGATAGTGAAAAAAAAAAAAAAAGTGACAGGAAAGGGGGCGGGGGAACAACAAGAGAGGAAGCATCTGTACCTCAGAAGATGTGGAGAATTGCAGGCACATAATTGAATAAAACAGGAGGAGGTTCAAGACCATGAATCTCGTTATGCAAAGAGATTACTGGGCCTAGACTAATAAGAACTCTGCAAACTCAGAGGATCATCACATTCCAAGCCAAAGGTGAAACGTACACTGTGAGGAGGACCTACAGCCTTCCTCCCAGAAGACCACCCCCCACGATTAGAAGACCCCTGACCGTAGTTTTAACAACTTCTGCGCAAGCAAAGGACTGATAAGCTAATTACCATATGAAGCGGGAGTAGGCGGGTTCAAGTAATGAATATGTATATGTGTATAATGACTATGTAATACTTTGTAGTATAAGATTGAAACAGAGTGCCCTGGAGGGTGCGGTCCGTTGTTGGAGTACGAGACTCCCCAGCCGCCCAGTGCTGTTTTGCTTGTTGCCGCTTGCTAAATAAAGAAATTGGAAACTCTGACTCAGCCAAATTTAAGAAATCAGTTTATAACAATACCTATAAGGAAAACCTCGTGTAGAGAGAACAGAATTAAATGCACATTCCTCAAAGAAGAAGTCTTATAGTTCCCTGTGGTGGTTTAGGCCCTACCGGGACAGGAGACCTTGTTGCACTTACCCCTCCCCCACCCTCAGCCCGGTCAGGCTGGAAGTGAGGCACAAACCCCGGGTTAAAATAAGATGAAATTTAATACAACAGTGTTGGAGAACGGCTTGCAGAGAGCAAGGCCATGGGTCTCTGCAGAAGCTGATTGCAGCCATCTGAGGTAAACAAAGGAAAAAACCCAGGGTACAGTTATGCTAACAACAGACTGTTATGTTAACAAAGAGAGAAACTGAGGTACATTATGACCTTGTATACGATAAAGGAACGGCCCTGGGAGAAAAAACAGGTTCAGAAGAGGGAAGATGTTGTGACATATCTGAAATGCCACAAGGGGCTGGGATATTATAATGTAGCTTTTTACATGTATCCAATAGATTTGTGAGTAGTATGCATGATTATTGTAGAGTGCTTAGATAAGGTGTGATTTCTTTCAATAAAGTTGAAGCTTGCTCTATCATTCACACTGAATCGGCTGCTTGCTTCCTCCGCCTGCCGCACAACAGTGTGATAAACAATCTGAACAACAACAGTAGCAATGATAACAACAGTAAGCAGTAATAACAGTAAACAATACAAAAGATATACAGAGAAATACCGCAATGGATACAGACAGCTCACTTGCGTGCTTCCTGACACCAAAACCACTAAGGAAAAAGTTCCCACGCTCCCACGCCTGGACCTGACATCAGCATGGTATGAATAACCCAGCTGGAGTTCCCTTCCCCCTTCTCTGCTAGGGAAACTTAACCCTATCCTAGCTGAACCAGGACATAATCCACCCCTTTATTCTATACCATCTGCGTCATGTCCAGCTGACATTTAGCAGTTAACAATAAAAAAACAACAATTAACAAAGGCACAGCATAATTTATGGCATGTTCTCACCCAGAATCAAGTCCCCCTGTGGAACGCATTGGACCTTTCCATTGTCCTGCATCACCCACCAGGTACACCCAGGTCCTGGGGCAAAAGCAGTCCCATGGATGGGTTTGCCTTTACCTTTGCCTGGTGCAGGACTAAACCAGACCAGTTTTCCCAATATATTCCTCATGCGCACCACAGGGACTTTATCCCCATCTACAGCACTTGGAGGTTTCAGCTGAGCCAGGCCAGCTCGACTGGCAGATCCTCTTCTGTTGACTAGCCAGGTGGCCTTTGCTAGATGCATGTCCCAGTCTTGGAAGGTCCCACCTCCCAATGCTTTCAATGTGGTTTTTAACAGTCCATTGTAGCGCTCGATCTTCCCAGAGGCTGGTGCGTGGTAGGGGATATTGTAGACACACTCGATGCTGTGTTCTTCTGCCCAGGCATTTATGAGGTTGTTTCAGAAGTGGGTCACAATGTCTGACTCAATTCTCTCTGGGGTGCCGTGTCGCCACAGGACTTGTGTTTCAAGGCCCAGGATGGTGTTTTGGGCAGTGGCATGGGGCGCTGGATAAGTTTCCAGCCATCCAGCGGTTACTTCCACCATTGTGAACACATGGCGCTTCCTGTGGTGGGTCTGTGGCAGTGTGATGTAGTCGATCTGCCAGGCCTCTCCATATCTATATTTCAGCCATCGCTCTCCATTTCTCTGGGGCTTCACCCCCTTGGCATGTTTGATTACAGCACACGTCTCACATCTGTGGATGATCTCTGCAATGGTGTCAATGGTGAGGTCCACCCCTCAATCTCGAGCCCACCTGTATGTTGCATCTCTGCCTCGGTGGCCCAAGTCTCATGGACTCACCGGGCTATGAACAGTTCACCTTTGCGCTTCCAGTCCAAGTCCACCTGAGCCTCTCTAATCTTAGAATCTTGGTCTGCCTGCTGGTTGTGTCGATGTTCATCAGTGGCCCGACTCTTGGGTACATGGGCATCCACATGGCGCACCTTCAGAACGAGGTTTTCCACACGGGCTGCAATGTCCTGCCATACTTCAGCAGCCCAGATGGTTTTACCCTTACGTTGCCAGTTGTTTTGCTTCCGTTGCTGCAACCATTTCCACGGGGTATTCACCACCACCCACGAGTCAGTGTAGAGGTAGAGCTTCAGCCACTTTTCCCGCTCAGCAATATCCAAATTAAGCTGGATAGCTTTCACCTCTGCCAAATGGCTCAATTCACTCTGTCCCTCAGCAGCTTCAGTGACCCGTCATGTGGGACTCCACACAGCAGCCTTCCATCATCGATGTTTTCCCACAATGCGACAAGACCCATCAGTGAACAGGGCATATTGCTTCTCCTCATCCAGAAGCTCGTTATAGGGTGGGGCCTCCTTAGCATGTGTCACCTCCTGTTCTGGTGACATCCTGGAATCTTTGCTCTCTGGCCAGTTCATAATGACCTCTAATATCCCTGGGCAGCTGGGGTTCTCTATTTGAGCCAGCTGTGTTATCAACACAACCCATTTACGCAACGTGCCCTCTGTTGCATGATGTGTGGAGGAGGCCTTTCCTTTGAACATCCACCCCAGCACCGGCAGTCAGGGTGCCAGGAGGATCTGTGTTTCAGTGCCGACCACTTCTGAGGCAGCCAGAACTCCTTTGTACACTTCCAGTATCTCCTTCTCAGTTGGTGTATAATTAGCTTCAGAGCCTTTGTATCCCCGGCTTCAAAAGCCTAGAGGTCGGCCTCGGGTTTCCCCAGGTGCTCTCTTCCAGAGGCTCCAGGTAGGGCCATTCTCCCCGGCTGCGGTGTAGAGCATATTCTTAACCTCCTGCCCTTCCTGGACTGGCCCGAGGGCTCCTGCTTGGGCAATCTCCTGCTTAATTTGTTCATAGGGTTTTTGTTGCTCAGGGCCCCGTTCAAAATCGTTCCTCTTATGGGTTACATGGTAGAGAGGGCTCACAATCAGGCTGTAGTTCGGGATGTGCATCCTCCAGAACCCCACAGTGCCCAGGAAAGACTGAGTCTCCTTTTTAGAGGTTGGTGGGACCATGGCTGTTATCTTGTTTATCACCTCCGTTGGCATGTGGTGACGCCCATCTTGCCATTTTATTCCTAGGAATGAATTTCCCATGCAGGCCCCTTAACTTTCTTAAGTTAAGCAAGTTAAGCAAAGCCAGCCTTCAGGAGGATTTCAATTATCTTCTTCCCTTTCTCAAAGACCTCCTCAGCTGTGTCCCTCCATACAATGATGTCATCAATATACTGCAGGTGTTCTGGAGCCCCACCTTTCTCCAGTGCAGTATGGACCAGTCCATGGCAAATGGTGGAGCTGTGGTTCCACCCCTGGGGCAATCGATTCCAGGTGTACTGGATGCCTCTCCAAGGGAATGCAAACTGTGGCCTGCACTCTGGCACTGTCAGAATGGAGAAGGCGGCGTTAGCAATGTCAGTCGTGGCGTCCCACTTGGCTGCCTTCAACTCCAGTTCATACTGCAGCTCTTACATGTCCGGCACTGCAGCACTCATCGCTGGCGTAACTTCATTCAGGCCACGGTAGTCCACAGTTAGCCTCCATTCACCATTAGGCTTTCTCACTGGCCATATAGGGCTGCTGAAGGGTGAGTGAGTTTTGCTGATCACCTTCTGGCTTTCTAGTTGGTGGATCAGCTGATGGATGGGGACCAGGGAATCTTGGCTGGTGCGGTACTGCTGCCGCTGTACCATCCTGGTAGCAATCAGCACTCGCTGCTCCTCAACCTTAAGCCGCCCCACCACTGAGGGATCCTCTGAGAAGCCGGGTAAGGTGGACAACTGTTCAACCTCCTCCAGGGCAGCTACACCAAAAGACCACCGGTACCCTTTTGGGTCTTTGAAGTACCCTCTCCTGAGACAGTCTATGCCCAGGATGCACGGGGCATCTGGGCCAGTCACAATGGGGTGCTTATGCCAGTCCTTCCCAGTCAGGCTCACTTCAGCTTCCAGTAGGGTCATCTGCTGGGATCCCCCTGTCACTCCGGAGATGCAGATGGATTCAACCCCACTGTAGCTCGATGGCATCAGGGTGCACTGTGTGCCAGTGTCCACCAGAGCCTTATATTCTTGTGGGTCTGATGTGCCAGGCCATCGGATCCACACTGTCCAGTAAATCCGATTCTCCCTTTCCTCCACCTGGCTGGAGGCAGGGCGCCTCTAATCCTTCTCAGGATCACTCACTTCTTGTAAGAATGCCTTCCGCAAGAAAGATTCACTGGTCCCCTCAAGAGGGTCAGACATAACGTTGGCCGTTCTATTCTGCCTGGGGGATTTCTGACTGGACACTGGAGATGTGCTTTTCTTGGAGAACTCCCCTTTCATGATGGTCTTCCCTTTCAGCTGCTCTACTCATGCAGTTAGGGCAGAAATGGGCTGTCCATCCCACCTCCTCATGTTTTCTCCATGGTCGCAGAGGAAAACCTACAGTGTGCCTCGTGGTGTGTACCTTCTATTGCCTTTCTCTTGGGTATGGAAACGTTCACTTCTAATGGCTGAGACATCAGCCTGTGAAGGTGGAATGTAGGACACATCCTCTTCCTTTTTCTGGACCCTCTGAGACAGTTTCTTTACAGCTGAAACCCAGGCATTTTGAGAGGCAGGGACATTTCCCTCATATTGCCGGAGATTGCCAACCTCTCCATCCACTGTTAGAGTGTGGGTGTCTCGCCACCAGGACGCTATTGCCAAAGCTTTGGAGTGTGCTTCTGGTGCACTTTGAAGGAACCTCTGCCACATCAGCTGTGTGCTAAGGGCCTGATCTGGGTCCATGGGTGACTGCTCATCATTCAGATCACCATAGATCCTCTCAAACACAGCTAGTTCCCTGAGATTCTGAATGCCTTTCTACATGTTGGTCCACTTGCCTAACCAACATAGGACATCATCCTTGTACCTCTCCTTTACACTGAGCAGGAGTCGCCTCCAAAGGCTGAGGATTTGAGTCTGTCCCCCTACTGCCTTTTAAATGCCAGCATCCCTGCCCAAAGATCCCAGCTGCTTGGCCTCTCTCCCCTCTAATTCCAGAACACCAGCTCCACTATACCAGCATTGGAGCAGCCAGGTACAAATCTGCTCACCTGGATGGTGGCTGAAATCATTCCGCATATCTCGCAGCTTGCTCAGGTATAGAGATCAGGTGATGACCTCTGGCCCTTCCTCCTGTTCCCGTGCTGGGTCTGGCTCATTTCCATCCTCCAATTTGCAACTTGACTTTTTGGTGTATTTGGTTTTCTGTATTGTGACTACTGATACTGGCTCTGCCTGTCCCTCTGGCCCAGCTGCTGCACTAGTGGGGGCAATTGATACTGGCACTGGCTCTCTCTCTGGCTCAGCTGCTGTGCTGGTGGAGGTGACTGATACTGACTCCGCCTGTCTCCCTGGCCCAGTTGCTGTACCAGTAAGTTCACTTTCAGATCCTTCAGCCCTTTCTCCCCCTTGAGGGCAGTGAGTAGTGTTAAAAATGACACAGTAGGCATGGGCAAGTCCCCAGCACATAGCAGAGAGTTGTATCTCCTGGGATTTGTTATATTTATAACACTTTTTTTAAGCACTCCACCAGTTTATCAGGGCTCTGCATTTGTTCGGGAGTGAAATTCCAAAGCATTGGCCGTGACCACTGACTCAGGTGCTTGCTCATCTTTTCCCACACACCTTGCCACTCATAATTATTTGACCTTGGAGTAGGTTTCCGGGTGGTGTTATTGTTGGAGAAATACCGCATGGCCCAAAACAGGATCTGACAGACATTCAAAAAGCATTGTGCCGCAAACACACTGGCCTGGATGATCCAAGAATAGTTAAAACTTTCAAAAACCAAGAGGATCTCTTCCCCTGGCTCACCCATAGAAGGGGTGAGACCCCTAACAAAAGCCCAGGCAGCAAACAGGTACCGGTCCCCCCCCACAAACAATTATAAAAGCGCATTATAAGCAGTCAGTAGCCCCTATAACAGAAGAATCCCCTTTATACATTTTCCACCAACAACAAACACCAGCACTGGGAACAGACATTGGATATAAGGATTAATCCAGCCCCACCATGCAAGCAAGTGGGCCAGCATTGTAAACATTTTCTTATCAAACAGTACAAATACAAACAGAATAATTGCATCTAACAGATTGCTCTAACACACTCTGGTCAGGGTCTGTCCCTTTTTGATCCTTATCTCAAACCTCTCATGGCCCCACATTGGGGACCAAGAAAGGTTGTGGTGGTTTTAGCCCTGCTAAAATTTTAGACCAGAGACCACGTTGCTGTTGTCCCTACCCCACCCTCAGACCAGACAGATCAGGGAGTATGATACAAACCCCGGTGTTGACATAAGGGAAAATTTTAATACAACAGTAACAAATAATAATCCGAACAACAACAATAGCGATAGCAATAACGTTAAACAGTAATAACAATGAACAGGACAAGAGATATACAGAGATATACAACAAGGATATAGCATTCCTGTCACGGGTACCGTCAGGGACAAAAGCAATCCCAGAAACTGTTCCTGCGCTTGGACACTGGGACCTGACTTCAGCATGGTATCAAATAACACGACTGGAGGTCTCTCCCCACTGCTGGGGAAACTTAACCCTATCCTAGCTGAACCAGGACACCTACTATCATTGAGTCGGTAGAGGTACTACACTGACCTTGTCCCAGACTGCTGTACAACAGGTAGTCAGCAAAGCAGATGTCCATAGTACTTGTAGTTTCATCATTCGAATAGATGAAAATTAATTGTAGACAACAAAGTGCAGAACAAAAGAGATACTTTTCCAAATTTTGTATGAACTAGACTGAACTCAAAGGAAAAAGAATACAAGGAGGTACCTTAAAACCATCCCCTTTTGATAAACAGAAGAAAGTTCAGTGGAGGGCCACTGACATGGTTTGGGGCTGGAGCATTTTCCCATGAGTTGAGGCAGAGAGCTGACCTTATTCAGCCTGGAGCTTTGGGAATGTCAGTGCTTATGAGCTGGTTACTGAAAAGACAGCCAGGTTTTTCACAGAAGTGCATAGCAGGAGGATGAGGGACTATCACCATACACTGAATCAAGAGTGGTTCCAAACGAACAGAGAAAAACATTTTTTTCACCCATGAGGACAGTCCAACAGTGGTTATCCATGGAAGTGGTGCCGTCTTTCTCTTTTCTGGCAGGTTCTCAAGACCTCAATGGACAAAGTCTGAGAATCCTGATCTGAGCTCATAATTGACCTTGCTGTGAGAAGGAGTTGAACTAGAAGTGTCCTGAGGTCCCTCCCATCTTGAATTATTCTGTGATCCTACAAACATGCCAAATTTCTGAAAAACATCAGCTTTTGAAGTTCTGTTCATCAATCATAAGTATGTGCATGCTCTTTCACCATTTCTTATTTGTCTGCAACATATTCTTAATATTTATCCTGAGCAGAAAAATGTACTTTCTTGTATTATTCTACCAAAATCTTATTTTCAACTGTCTTAAAACCAAAGTGAGATCAGGTCACACCAGAAGAAATATATTAAAAATAAATTTTCTCTAAAGGTTAGTTGCCAAGGGTTTCACAGTGCATTTATTATTTTTTTCCATTATACCGAAAAGACCAGAAAGATTTGAAGAGGATTTTTCTTTAATTTTCCAAAGACTAATGGTAGAGGAGAATAACAACAGAATAGTGCAATGCCAAACTAGTGTTGAAGGAAGAATCAATAGGATATTACAGAAGCTCAAAGAGCAAATTTGAGACTTTTTGAGAATATGTGAGAAAAAAAGATAAAGAAATAAATCCCCAAATGCTTTTAAATGAATCCCTGCATTCCATGGATGGAGTGCTGGACAGCATCTACTGTATAATCAAGGAATGTTTATGTGCAGAAGGATAACTCTTTGGCTGTATATGTGGGGCTTGTGAGAAAATACGAATAGTGATATTTAAAACATCTCAGCCTGTTCACCTGTAGTATTAACAGAAGGTTGTCATTTAGGAGTAATTCAAGTCACTAAGAGTATTCAGTAACAGGTCTTATGCTATCGGAAGTGTGGGAAAAGCAAAACAGTGGAAAATAATGCAAAACATACATTTCCTCAACACATGGTACCCAGAACAAACACAGGATGGGATGAAGATCCAATCGTTTGTGTTGTCATGGTACCAAGCAGGAATCCAAAGCAAGGTAGAGGCTACACAGTCCCATTCTTCCACTTTTCTCAGGGAATATTTGACACAACTATGCAGATTTATCTCCTGCTCTTACTCTTTTTTCAAGGACTGTTTTGCACAATTCTGAGGGCCTTATCTCTCATTCTTCCTCTTCCCACGAGAACAAGGCACACCTTGTACTAAGGAATGTACTGTGTTTTTATTCAAGAAACAATGGGTTGACTACAGTCCTACCCACTCACACATGCACACTTAGATAAATACTACCCCGAGTTTGTATCTAACTCAGAGGGATGATAATCTGATACCAGATCGGAGGCACAGATCGATGGTTTGTGCTCCTTGCTACTCCCTGAGAAGGGACACCTTTTGATAAGATTTGTGCCCTCAGCTACACTGAGTAATTACCCATGAATTAAGTGTGTGTGCCTGCAATGATTTTTGTGTGTAGTGCTATATAGCCAACCTGCAGTTTGTGCATTTTTCGTAGTCAATGTCAAAGAATCTGTAGATGTTGCATAAGAATGAACCATACTATTCATGAACCTGACTGCTTCTCTTGAATGCAATTGGACCTACAGTATTCAGGCTGTTCATGCATCTGGTGTCAGGGCTATAGTTACAGCCCTAATTGGCATACCTATTAAGAGATAAATCCAGCCACCCCTAGCACCTCTAATCTCTGAGGACTGGTGAGAATGCAAGGGGATTAATCTCTTGATAAATTAATTAGTCACCTTAAACGCAACATTATATTGGTGTCAAAGACAGAATTGCTATAGACAAACTGCTGCAGGAACGTAATTGTGCACCATCCCAGGCAGGGATGGAATGGGACCAGAAATTTGGGAAAGATGAGGATAAGTAGTAGAACAAATAATACAGTGTAAGACTTGACAAAAAGTAAAAATAGGAAAAGGTAAAGGAGTTATTTGTGAAGTCTTGGGGGCTTGTTTATCGTGCGCACAACAGGAAACCAAAAGACCACCTCCCCGCAAACAGATTGCAAATGTAGAATATCATGCTATGGAACCAGAAAATAAGGTACTTAAAGTATCATTGGCTTTTTAAAGGGAAACACAGGGGAAAAAAAAAGACAAATTGAAAAATAATATATGAACTTATAAGTAAAACAATAATTAGAAAAACTATTGGCTGCAGCTGAGAAACAAGAGGAACAGCTGCAGGAAAGGTTTGATAAATTAATTGACTGAATATATACTAATTCAGTCCAACATATTCATAAAGTAGTACATTGTGACTATCCTGAAACGTGGGACAGAAAAAATCGGTATGATAACAGTGACTTAGGAGAAGACACTGACTTTATTTCAAAAACAATAAAAGTTTGACTAGTAATTAAGACTCAGTTAGTTAATGATGGAGATGGGGAAGCCCAAATTACCACATATACCATACCCTGGTCCCCCCCTGAATTAGCTAAATTGTAAGAAAAATATTTTAGGTGCCCAGATGAAACTGAAACAGAGTACGTGTGACGAGTTTGACTCACGGGCAGAGATCAGGTCTTGTTAATAGAGGAAGAGGCAGAAAATTATTAGGGACCTGGAGTTTTCTTAACTACCACTCCATTTAACCACAGTTACTCAATAATTACTCAAGTCACTTACTGGGCTGGAGACATAGACCCACAGGAGAGAGGAGGTCCTTTCATTGTTAGAATTTAAGGGTTTTCAGATCCAGCAGCCCCTGTACAAAAGACAGAATGTATACAAGCAATGTACGAGAGAAATGTATTATGTCAATCCCCAATGCTAGTACCTATCGATCCGGCCAGATTGACCCCCTCTCATTTGTGGCCTTCCAGATAGTCTAAAAACATATCTATCAAATCTCTAAGATCATATTCACATAATTGACGCTATGAATGTTGCTGCAACAGCAGCACAAACACCTAGAAAGAATTTTCATACACCTACCTGGAGCCAACTCGCTCAGGAATTGGTGAATTACAGGCACTGCATGGGATGGGCTTGACCGACTTCTGGAAAGCCACCTGAAATTCCCTGGTGAGTCCATCAAATCCAGGCTGACACACGTAGGCCAGAATCTTAAAAAAAAAAAAAAATAAATAAATAAAAAAAAAAGATCCAGACTGAAATACCTTAAGGTTACAAGCTCTAACCCTAGGAGTATAGCACCACCTTTTGAAGAAAGAGCTATACCTTTGCCCTCATCCAAAAATTACTAGTGTTTAACAAAATCCCCTGCCATCAGCCACACACTCCAATATTGACAGGGCAGGGTTGTCGCAGACCTATCAGGACCTTTCTGTCCTTTAGATGTAATTTGAAAAGTCTCAGCACCACCTGCTGGTATTGCCTCAGAAACCTGGAGAATATCCTATGGGTTTCTCCAGGACAAGCTGTGTTAGTCAAGCTACAACAGACTGGAATGGTAGTGGTGGTACTAAACACTCCAAAGAATCTTTATGCTTGAGAAGCAAAAGATAGTTCTGGAAAAACCCACCGAATCGATACCAGATGGATAATTCCCTCTTTTTAACCCCTTGTGTGCCAACTAGATAGAAACTAAGCAATTCTCTTCTTTGTTTCCACAGTTTGCCAGTACCCCAGATGTTGGACAACTGTACCTGGAACAAAGGACTCCCCTACACTAATCCCAGGTGTCCACAAGGGTTTTACATGTGGTGTGATTTTGGTTTTAATCTGTATGTGTGTTTGTAAACTAAATGTTTTTGGAAATGTAAATTTTTATTGTGAAAAAAGATGTCAATTTCAAGTTCTACATTCACACATTTAGCTAGATAATGCTTGCAGTTAGGATCAGCAAACATGATATTTATAACCTGTATTGGCAAACTAAGTTTTGGTTTAACATGTTTATATGTATTATGGAAATGAATGACACCCTATGAAATCAAGAAAGTACTAGGAATGAGAATAGACAAACTTCACCTGTCCAAACCACCCATGGTTTAGATGATAACTTAGTCTTAACCTTGATTAAGGGATTTCCAATTGCCCTTAATGAATCTAGTATTACTGCTTGCTTGCCCCTACCCAAATCTGTAGAAGATCCTCTTCCCACAGGTGTTCTCCCCACAGATATAATGGGAAGTCTGCTAAGATTGTAGAATACAAGTAGTATCCTCCACTCTCCCAGGAGATCATCACTCCCATGTTCAGGCATGAAATTTATCAAGATAGGTCAACCCTAGAGCATCTTTCAGAGTGAGTAGGGTTGCTGCCTCAGCATATGGGAGATATTATGGGAGGGAAAGAGCATTCTGGAACTGCATTTATAATGGAATATTAAGGGCATGAATCAAAGGCAAAGGATGGATTTAAGTGAGGAAGAGTGGAAAAACCGAGTTAAACAGTACCGTTTGTGTGTAAACAGTGTGCTGGCTGGCAGGTAGGTGTGGTCCAGCATCCACTCATGTCTCTAAGGGTGAGACCATGGGAAGAGATGACTGCTGGAGACACCAGGGGTGTCCCAGAGAGCTGCTGGAGAGACTGCAGGATCTGAGGGTCCCCAGGGGAGAGAGCTGCGGTCTATATATGTCTCTAAGGGTGATACTATGGGTGGATTGGCTATTAGTGGATCAGGGGATGCTCACTGTTCTGCCTGTGTGTCTGTGCATCTGTGTGCATGCCTGTGTGGCTCAGGTCTTACTAGAGGAATCTAGGGCCCACCAGGGCAGACTAAGTGTCATGGCCCAGCTGCTGGAGTGGTCCACACCACAAATATGTGTGTGTGTATATATACACACACACACATATTTTCTCACTGGTGGACTTCCATCCTGTTCAGCCAGAAAGAGGCCACTGATGCTGTGTTTGTGTGTGCAGTTTATGTGTGTCACCTGTGTGGCTGGCCATGTATATATGTGGTGTTGTGATGGGTTGAACTTGGCTAGCCACCAGATGTCCAACCAAGCCACTCAATTGCTCCCCCTCCTCAACTGCAGGGGAGAGAAAATACAGCAAAACTTTTGTGAGTCAAGATAAGGACAAGGAGATCACTCACCAATTATCATCACAAGCAAAACAGATGACTTGGAGAAATTAATATAATTTATTGCCAATGAAAAGTCAGAATAGTATACTGAAAAAAAAAATCTTAAAATGTCTTTCCCCAACCCCTCCTTTTTCCCAGGTTCAGCTTCACTCTGGATTTCTCTAACTGCACAGGGGGGTGGGGAACAGAGGTTGCAGTGAGTTTGTCAGACACAGTGTCTCTTCTGCTCCTCTCTTCTCACACACCTGCTCCAGCATGGGGTATCACCCATAGGAGAAGAACCTTCACAAACTGCTCCAACATGGGTGTCCTGGTTCACCTAGGATAGGGTTAAGTTTCCCCAGCAGAGAGAGAGGGGGAAGGGATCTCCAGCCGGGTTATTCATACCATGCTGACTTCAGGTCCGGCACAGGAATTTTTTTTTACTTTTTCCTTGGTAGTTTTGGTGGCGGGGAGCTGTTCCCTGACCATTTGTGGTATTTCTCTGTGTATCTTTTTTCTTGTTCACTGTTATTGCTGTTTATTGTTGTTATCATTGCCACTATTGTTGTTCAGATTGTTTATCACACTGTTGTATTAAATTTCTTCTTATTTTAACCCGGGGTTTGTGCCTCACTTCCAGCCCGACCTGCTGAGGGTGGTGGAGGGGCAACGGCAACGGCAACATGGTCTCCAGTCCCGGCAGGGCTTAAACCACCACAATGGGTCCTCCAGGAATGGAGCTCTCCAGCATGGGGCCCCTGTGAGGCCACAGGTTCTGCCAGAAGACCTGCTCCAGCATGGGCTCTCCACAGGGTCACAAATTCCTTCAGAGCATATCCACCTGCTCTGGCATGCAGTCCTCCACAGACTGCAGGGTGGATGTCTGCTCCACCATGGACCTCCATGGACTGCAAGAGGACAGTCTGCATCATCATGGTCTTCACCACAGCCTGCAAGGGACTCTCTGCTCTGACAGGTGGAGTACGTCTTCCCCTCTTTCTTCACAGACCTTGGTGCCTGAAGAGTTGTTTCCCTCACATATCCTCACTCCTTTCCCAGCTGCAGTTGTGCATCAGTTTTTTCCTCTTCTTAAATATGTTTTCACAGAGGCTTTGCTGACTACTGACTCATCTTTGGCCAGCAGCAGGTCCATCTTGGAGCCAGATGGAACTGGCTCTATCAGACACGGAAGAAGCTTCTGGCATCTTCTCAGAGAAACCATCCTAGTAGGCCCTCTGCTACCAAAACTTTGGCAAGTAACCCCAATAGACCTGTATATGTGTACTTTGAGTATGCATGTGCATACTGGCAATAGATTTCAGTCTTGCTACTGACTGGACCAGCAGGCACAGACCTGAAGCAGCCTTTACTCTCTTTGGTTATCATTTCCAGCCTGATATTTCTTAACAGTTTCCATCTATGTATCTTTTACATATCCATTGTATGTATTTTATATCCATTTTATGTGTCAAAAATGTTTCCATATTATGTATCTTTTTATGACCTATTTCACCAGCTATGCTCCAACCCTTGCCTTTAGAGAAGCTCAGAAGAAAGACCCTCAAGGAAAACCAAAGAATTGTTGCTCCTATAGCCAAATTTAACCCAAATGAATCTTCAGTACCTCTCTTTGAGTTAAAATGGGTTTACTGTCTCCATTTTATGATGATAAAACCAAGAGAAAGAAAAAAATAAAGTTCAAAGAATTTAACACAGAGTCCCAGATATAAGAAGTTTTGGAGATTCTGTGTCAGTGTACTGAACCTTGCAAGTCATTTCATGGCTTTCTAATCAGAATATATCTCCTATTGACCTCAGCAGCAGCTGAATACTCAACATTTCCTCAAGAGAAATCATGGGTGCCCCAGCAAATAAGGAACACAATTGCTATCCATTTTGAGAGATGGGGTGCGAGCATCTTTCTCCCTATGTCCCATAAGAACACTATGATCTGTACAATGAAGGGAACCAATACCTCAGAGCTCATCTCCACTGTGAAATAAATCTCTCTCTGTGCAGGCATTTACACTACATAATTTCAGATACATAACCATGTAGAAGTCTGAAATTTCCTGATAAATGAATGTATCACAGAGCAAATTCAAAGTTCACAAACATGCTATTAGAATTCATCACTAGGTAAGCTTTTCAAGTTTAAATGGTGAAGACCTTTAATTTCTAACACAGTCTTCCCAAAACTAAAGCTCTAACTTTTAAAAGACTGTAACCTATATTCTGTGCTGCCCTAGAACAGCAAGCTTGTCACTTATGAAGTGTTTGTAGCCTTTTCTACATGGTAGTTTTAAAGCTGGTGATCTATTTTATCTCCTTGCTATATAGAACAGAGACAAAAGACTAAGTTATTATTTATTTTTCTTTTATTTTCAAATACAATCTTGGTATTTGAAATGTTAGAATGTAAACAAAAGGCAAAGTGTGAGTGGAAGTATATTTGTGTTCCTTTAAGAAGTCAATAAATACATTTTCACTCTTGAAGACTTTGAAAATCTAGTTGAATTAATTCATTAATAGTTGGATTTTCTAGCCTTAATATTTTTCCCCGATTAATATCTCTTACTTGCATCGAATTTTTAAATGTCTCATATAATTTTTAAGCACCAAAGTGATTTGACAGGATTAGGTTTTGTCCTGTAGCTTTCAGCTTTTAGACCACAGTGTTTCAGCTGTTTCCACATGTCACAGAGGCAGAATTTTGGTGGAAATCTCCAAGGCAAAGCAATCTACTCAAAGGCACAGTCAGTTGCAAATTGGTGTCTAACATCTTATCAATGTCTAAGATAGATTCAAGATTAAAAGTCATTGGTGAAATAACTGCTGAGTGGAAAATGGAAATTCTGAAGTATTCTGAGGGTTACTGTAAATTTAGTGATTACAGATTTAAGTCTAAGGAGTCTTTTCTACTTTAGCACTACACAGTCAATCGATTATCTATATTTTTTTTAAAATGCATTAACCAGCAAGTATAAAGAGAAAAAAGAGGTTACTGAACTAGACACATAAACAAACTAAAAGCAACCAATATAATCAACAATAAAAGCATTATGATGTAAGTTTAGCAAAGCAAAGTGTATGCAAGAGATAGAAGTTCAGAAAACTTATGAAGCTGTATATGTCCACTGCTGAAAAAGGACATTTAAAAAGTGGCTCTGAATAAAAATTCCTGTTAGATACTGTTTTACAACCCTGTATTCCCAAAAGAGAAAATCATGTCATGAGAATAAAATTCAACTGGTTTTAACAATGTATTAAGTGCTGAATCAAAACTTCAGTGAAGTATGCCTGTGCAGAATGTGACTGAGCAGGCCATGCTGTGTAAAATGATAAATAGTAGGACTCTAGCACAGCAACTGAAGACAGTAAGTTTTGTTATTGCCAGTTGTGTAAAAAGTGTAACTACATGTAACTATATCTCAAAATATGCTTTTCTGTTCAACAGTAGATGATAGAAAGTGCTGCCTGAAAGGTTTTGCAAAAGGTACACATGATGTTTTAAAAAACAGGTATATTCCTGACTGAAGCATGCTGTAGCAATGGGTAACCATCCAAAGATTTTTAAAAGATCAGTTTGGATGACTGTCACGTCCCACTCCGATGAGGGAGACAAATGTCTCAGATTCACAAATCCCCAAAAGAGCAGACAACAAGTCTCGAAGTCCAAACATTTATTAACTAACCACAATGTACTAATTGAGCACATGATAATTGGCTAAGTATATAGCAAGTTGTGACAATACAATATGCCTTGCATTTCTTAATGGAAAAGGGAAAAGAGGGAGATAGAGGAAATGGGGAAATACAGATCACCGGTCTGGGTTTCTGCATTGATCCCCCTAGTGAGGGTTCCAGGAGGCAGCCATCTTTTTTGCTTGCATCTGTCTTCAATTCACTGCACTCTCCAGGCCCCCTCCTTTCTTTTCCCCCCTTGGTTTATACCCACTTTCCTTGGGTCTGTCCCCTAGGTCAACCCACATACCTACATATCCCATGTACGGGGAGGGGTAAAGTGTTTCATGGGATGATATAATCAGCATGATCATGTTAACCTTCGTTAGCACATTGAGGGGTGTTAACTTTAATATGCGTTTCATGGATAATGAAGCAAAATTCATTCACCAGACAGGTGGCCCTTGAAATTTGTCCAGGTGCACCGGAGCAGAACTGTCCTGTCTCCACATAGCTCCCCCATCCAGTTGCACCCTGTGTTACTGGGGCAGCCTTATCAGCTTCGACCTCCTCACCATTCACCCTGTGACTCACAGTTTTGTCTTGCAAGTGTTTGAGGCATTCCTTCGATCAGCCTGAACTTTCGCTTCCTCAGGCTGTTTTTCTTAGTTTTTGTACATCTGATTTCTCATCTCACACAATGACTCTTCAAAGGTCTGCTGAGATACTGCATTTATGATGTGAAAAACAGGCTAAATTCCTCAAGAGCTTTTGCAAGTGTCATGTTGATTATTACTTTCAATTCAACTAAACATATTTTTTAAATGTCTTCTGTTGCGATACTTTTAAATGTTTCTTTCCAGTCCCCAATCAAGAGAAGAACAACATAGAAGTTAACATGTGTTATTTATATTATAAACTCTCCATTTCAGTCTAATTAATTGGATCCATCACTCAATTAACAATTATGCTATGGTTGTGGTTAGACTTTTCAACTGTATCATAAAGTTTTCAAATGAAAATATTCTGTCTTTCAGATGAATCACAGCCTAAATTTAAGGTGTAAACCGCCATACAGTCTTCTAGTTACTAACATTTGGAGAACCAGATTGAACGAGAAATTACTAATTAGACTTTGTTGATATGAGAACATATAACAAGAGAAAAGATGTGTCAGTGGCTGCTGTACTAAAATGGAGATTGGAAAGACATCTCAGCTACTTTACATAAACCATTTAATTTCCTTGCCCTTCAGTTTGTCATCCTAAACAAGAGGTCTTGTTCAGAGCTGCTCAAACTGTATATACTTGCTACTCAGAGGAAAGAAGGTATTGTTTACCAGGATATGTAGGCTGCAAAGCCATTTCTCATTGCACATTGCAGGCTCCACAAATCCTTTTCATTGCACCCAGGGCTACTTAGTGCGTATTGTTATCCAGGTAAGAGTTTCTCATCCAACACAAAGACAAATTGGACTCACCAGATAGATCAGCCTGTTCATCAGACTGTCAACAATAATTAGCAAGGAAGTTCCAATCAGAAGCTAGAGTACTTGAAGAAGAGAAACATCCTGGGACCTGGAAGCTTGTTAAAATTGTCTTATGTAAATAAGCTTAAGACCCCTGCCCAGACACAGACCCTTATGCTTAGAGATTACGCGGAAAGTTGACAAACCCACTATAAGTTACTAACCAATAAGTGACAGGAGTGATAAGCAGCTAACCAATAACCATTATAGAAAATATGTAATCACATAGTTCAGAGTGTATAAATACTTTGTAATTATTTGGTGTGGTGTGCTTGATTTGTGGATGCTTTCCACTTAGCACCCTGTGCAGAATAAAGCAATATCTCCTCTCTAAAATAATCTTTGGTTTCGAGAGTCTTTATTTCAGGTAACAAGTTTCCTGTTGGAAGAATTAATATTCCTTTACCTCCAAAAGATTTGAGAAGTGAGCTGAAACTAAGATTTCTGGGAAAAGAAATACACTTCATTTTACTATTTAACTGAATAAGTCGAATGAGGAAAAAGAATTCCAGGCCATTCGGTATATTGATACAAAAAAAACAAAACAAAAAAAAACACACCACAAAAAACAGTATAGAGACATTGCAAAATATCCAAAATAACAAAGGGGAGAGGGAAAGAGATTCTAATTCTTCTTTGTTTCAGGAGAACATTGAACTTAAGATAATACAAGCAAACAAAACAGAATGAGTAAAGCAGAGCTATCAATCCAAAAGCGGAAAGCAGGCATTAATGAACCTTATCAAAACCAACTGTATATCACTGGAATGACATTGGCAGGTGGTCCTTCTCAATAATACTACTCATAGAATGTGTGGCAAGTTTTTATTAGTGAAAAATGGTCATTCACAACTAAAACAATAAAATTTCTAACACCGCTCTTCCTTCTGAATCTTAAATCAGAAACACTAAGTTACATAGAAAAAAAAAGAAGGTGTCATGTTATTTAAAAAAAAGAGCTTCCCCTACCGATGTTGATAGGAGTCACTTGATCAAGGCCTTACTGCTCACAAATTAATTGAGGATTTTTTTTTTTTTTAAATAGTTGAAAACTCTGGTTAAATGTAGATATGTGGAATTCTAAATATGTGTTGATTTCTGTTAGCTCTAAAAAGAAAGAAAAATGCAACTAAAATAAAAAAAATATTAAGTATTTTGACATAGTCCTTGACAAGTTCTTGAAAAGAGACAAGAAAGCAAAAGCTAATAGGAAGTTTTCCATTTCAGCCATAAACTTGTTTTGCTGATTAAAGATACCAACTAAACTCTGACACCACTTGTATACTTTGCCATCATCCAGATCCGCAGTCACTGGGGAGCCCCGGTTACAGCGAGGATTTGCAGAGCCTGTCTTGGCAAGTGGGAAATCCTATGCAGTGCATCCACCCACAGGTGAGGCTTCCAAAGTCACTGTGAGCGGGTCCAGCCTTATATACTAAATATCAGCAAGCCAGAATAACTGACACTTTTGTTTTGAGCAGAAAATTTCTGGTTTCATTCTCCTGCTGGAGTCCACCCAAAGCCTGGCCGGGGCTCAAGGGACAAGCTAAGGAAGTGCCTCTGCTTATCTAATTGGGTTATGTGCAAGGTCTCACATGAGGCTGCGGTGCCAGACAATGGTCTCCATGACCCTGTTATTTTATCCGCACACATTCAAGATAGCTACATCTTCCATACATATTTTGGTAATGATTATATACTGAGTTAGCAGCTTCAGCTCAGGGCCTGTCATTCAGGCTTCAGTACTTCTACTTTTTACATCAGAATAGGTGGGGTTTTATAACACAATGGTTATCAGTTATAAAATATACAGGATTCATCTATAGGTCAACTCTGGCTTGGGCTGGTTGTCCAAGTCTTAGCACTTCAAAACTTCATCAAACTCTAAGTGTCATATTATCACAGAATCACAGAATCATAGAGTGATTTGGGTTAGAAAGGACCTTAAAGACCATCTAATACCAAGCCCCCTGCCATGAGCAGGGACACCTTACACTAGATCAGGTTGCTCAAAGCTCCATCCAAACTGGCCTTGAGCACTTCCAGGGTGGGGCATCCACATCTCTGGGCTACTTGTTCCAGTGTCTCACCATGCTCACAGTAAAGAATTTCTTCCTTACATCTAATCTAAATCTACCCTCTTTTAGTTTAAAATTGTTATCTCTCATCCTATCAATTACACTCCTTGACAAAGAGTCCCTCCCCATCTTTCCTGTAGTCCCCCTTTAAGTACTAGAAGGCCACTGAAAGGTGTCCCCAGAGCCTTCTCTTCTCTAGGCTGAACAATTCCAACTCTCTCAGACGGTCCTCATAGGAAGATGCTCCAACCCCCTGATCATCCCCATGGCCTCCTCTGGGCCCACTTGAGCAGGACCTTTTCCTTATGTTGGAGTCCCCTGAGCTGGACACAGTACTTCAGGTGGGGTCTCACAAGAGCAGAGTAGAGGGGGAGAATCACTTCTCTTGACATGTTAACTACACTTCTTTTGATGCAGCCCTGCGAGTGCACGTTGCTGTCTCATATTCAGTATTCCATCCACTAATATTCACAAGTCCTTCTCCACAGGGCTGCTCTCAATCCACCCATCGCCCAGCCTGTATTTGTGTATGGGATTGCCCTGAAACATGTGCAGAACCTTTCACTAGGCCTTATTGAACTTCATGAGGTTTTCACAGGCCCACCTCTCAAGATTGTCAAGGTCCCTCTGGACAGCATCCCTTCCCTCAATCATGTCAACAACATCACACAGCTTGGTCTCATCATCAAACTTGCAAAGGGAGCACTCAGTCCTGCTGTCCATGTCACCAACAAAGAAGTTAAACAACACTGGTCCCAACACCAACCCTGAGGAACACCACTTATTACTGCTCTCCACTTGGACATGGAGCCATTGATCACAAGTCTTTGAGTGCGACCATCCAGACAGTTCCTTATCCACCAAGTGGTCCATCCATCAAATCCATGTCTCTCCAATTTAGTGGCAAAGATGTCACGTGAGATAGTGTCAAATGTTTTGCACAAGTCCAGGCAGATGATACCAGTTGCTCTTCTTATATCCACCAGCACTGTAACCCTATCATAGAAGACCTTATTTTCCATACGCCCTAACATTGTTTTCAGGAGAAGCCGTTCCATGATCTTGCTGGGCACAGAGGTGAGACTGACTGGTCTGTAGTTCCCTGGATCTTTCTTTTTTCCCTTTTTAAAAATAGGCATTATGTTTCCCCTTTTCTAGTTAGTGGGAATTTCACCGGACTGCCACGACTTCTCAAATATGATGGATAGTGGTCTAACCACATCTCCCACCAGTTCCCTCAGGACCTGCAGATACATCTCATCAGGTCCCATGGGGTGCACAAGTCCTTCTTCCTGTTCCTTCTTCTACTGTGGGTGGTTCTTCATTCTCCCAGTCCCTGCCTTTGCCTTCTGCATCTTGAACTGTGTGGCTGGAGCACTTGCCAGTGAAGACTGAGGCAAAAAAGTTGTTGAGTACCTCAACCTTCTCCATATCCAGGTTAACCAGGTCACCAATGTCCTTCTGGAGAGAGCCCACATTTTCCCTAGTCTTCCTTTTATCACCTTTGTACCTACAGAAGCTTTTCTTGTTGTCCTTGACATCCCTGGACACATTTAATTCAGTTAGGGTTATGGCCTTCTTAAAGCTGATCCCTGGCTGCTTAGACAGTTTATCTCTATTCCTTACAGACTACCTGTCCTTGTTTCCACCCTCTGTAGGCTTCTTTTTTGTATCTGAGCTTGTCCAGGAGCTCCTTGTTCATTCATGCAGGTCTCCTGGCATTTTTACGAGTATTTTCTTTGTTGGGATGCATCACTTCTGATCTTGGAGGAGGTAATCCTTGAATATTAACCACTTTTCCTGGGTCTCTCTTCCCTCCAGGACTCTACCAAGCAGATCCCTGAAGAGGTGAAAGTCTGCTCTCTAACATCCAGTGTAGTGAGCTTGCTGTGTGCTCTCCTCACTGACCTAAGGATGTGAACTCCACCATTTCACGGTCATTACAACCATGGCTATCCTTGAGTTCACATTCCTTACCAGTTTCTCCTTGCTGGTGAGGTCCAGCATAGCACCTCTCTTTGTTGGCTCCTTTATTACTTTGTCCTGGTTCAACTAGGATAGGGTTAAGTTTCCCCAGCAGAGAGAGAGGGGGAAGGGATCTCTAGCCAGGTTATTCATACCATGTTGATGACAGGTCCAGGGGCGGAAACTTTTTTTTCCTTGGTGGCTTTGGTGGCGGGAAGAACACATCGGGTTTGCTCCGTGACCATTGTGGTGTTTCGCTGTATATCTTCTGTCTTGTTCACTGTTATTGCTGTTTATTGTTGTTATCATTGCCACTGTTGTTGTTCAGATTGTTCATCACACTGCTGTATTAAATTTCTTCTTATTTTAACCCGGGGGTTTTGCCTTACTTCCAGCCTGACCGGCTGAGGGTGTGGGAGGGGCAACAGCAACAGCAACCTGGTCTCTGGTCCGGGCAGGGCTTAAACCACCACACACTTGAAGGAGAAAGTTATCATCAATGCATTTCAGGAACCTCCTGGATTGCTTATGCCCTGCTGTGTCATCCCTCCAACAGATATTGGGCTGGTTGACAACCACCATGAGGACCAGGGATTGTGAACATAAGGCTGCTCCTATCTGTCTATAGAGGGCCTCATCTGCTCTGTCTTTCTGGTTGGATGGCTTGCAGCAGAAACCTGCTATAATGTCACCTGACCCTGCCCTCCCTTTAATTCTGACCTATAAGCTCTCAGTCAGACCCTCATTCATCCCTAGGCAGAGCTCCATGCTGGTCATTGACATAAAGGATGACACATCCTCCTCGTCTCCCCTGTCTGTCGTTCCTGAAGAGCCTATATCCTTCCATTCCAACATTCCAGTGACAGGAGTGATCCCACCACATCTCTGTAATGCCAATAAGATCATAGCCCTGCAGGTGTGCGCATGTGTCCAACTACTCTTGTTTAGTCCCCATGCTACATGTGTTTGAATAGAGGCATTTAAGTTGGGCCCCAGTGAAGCTGACTTACTGACTGGAACTCCTTTGTGCTGTTCTTCAGGTATTTACCTGATGACCTCTGATCACTTTAGAGGCTCTGAGCATCTATCACTGGCACTGGCATCAAACTGGTAGGAGTGGGATGGATTGAGGTTCCACATCCTCAGCAACTTCAGTTGAAAGCCCTCTTCACCAAATTCAAAAGCTTATGGCTGAAAATGCTCTTATCCAGTCAGATGGACTCCATCATCCCCCAGCAGACCAGGTTTCTCCAAGGAAGTCCCATGGTCAAAGTAGCTAACCCATGGCTGTGACACCAGTCCTGTAACCAGTTGTTGATTTGCCAGATTTGACTGCCCCCTTTAAACATCTTCCTTTTGACTGGGAGGATTACTGCCACTCCCAAGGCTCTGTAATTCTTCGTTAACTCCTCAGGCTGCTCCTGACTGTAGCATTGGTGCCCATGTGAAACACAGCAGTGAATAATAGCAGACTGTACAAGTGTAACTGATTTTATTATCAACTGAAATTAAATTGTGTTTGATTTTAATATAAGTATAGAATTAAGAGATATTTTAGTAAAAATCACTTATTTTACATTCATTGTATTTTGAATCTAGCAATCGACTGCTACTCTAAAATCCCCTGTACAGCCCCGTACCAAGGCCGAAGGGATTGGTCATAATTGTTTAGTAGGAATGGTTAGAGCCTAGGTAACAAAACACAAGATGGTTTGTAAACATTTATAATACATACATAGGACTAGAAGAATGCAAGTAGTTGTCAAGGTCCAGGATTAATGGGAACTGAGGGCAGTAACCATAACAGCTTGCAAGTACCTGCCAAGAAAACTGAATTACCTAAGCAAAAGGTAATTCCGGCAGGGGGAGATCGCAACCACCGACTCATGGACCATCTACTCACATTACACCCCAGACCCATTTCTAGATATTTCTGTAATAAACTATTGTAACTAATTTGCTAAGTTAAGCAAGGCGGGTATGATAGGTTTGAATGATCTGTAAATGTTAAACCACACTATCCTGCTGTCTAAAGTATTGTAAAAATAGAATATGTTACCTTGTGTGGGTTTTGAAATGATTTGCAGTTACTATAACCTATAATACAATGAATGTTTGAATATATATGGATAAAATATAAAGTATGCCATTCGGTTGGAAAAATGTAACTACTTCTTGGAAACCTCATCACCTGGAGCTGATAGGTAAACTGCTTCTTGGAAACCCCATCACCTAGAGATAATATGTAACCGCTTCTTGGAAACAACCCCCCCACCTAGAGATAACCTGTAACTGCTGCTTGAAGAAAAGCCACCAAAAGACGGAATGATGAGGCTTTTAAAAGATCCAATAGGAGAAAAGCACGCCAAGAGACCAAGGCTTCAAGACTTCCAAAAGACCCCATAGGAGGAGGACAAAGACCCAAGCATCTCAAAGGACCCAATGGAGAAAAAGCAGGATAATCATCGAATAAGAGAGGATTGGTTAAAGACGGTGGCACAGAAGTATAAAAAAACCTCTGGTTCTTTGAACTCGGGGTGCGTGTGGCAGAGTTGCGGCTCTCCATGCCCGCAAGCGCTGCTTTGCCTATTGCTTCCCACCCTAAATAGATTGATCCCAAATAAAAATATATATATATTTATGAAAATTGGCTTTGTCTGATTATAACAATTTGGTGACCCCGACGTGATCTCAGTGTGCTTTCCTGGACTGTGGCTTCTCAAGGGGCGCCCCACAGATTGTGGCTCGAAAGTAGCCGTCTGGGTCAGTCTCCAGAGATCAACGGACAAAAGAGAAGCAATAGTCAAAGGAATGGGAGCTCTGTCCTGGTTCAGCTAGGATAGGGTTAAGCTTTCCAACAGAGAGAGAGGGGGAAGGGATCTCCAGCCGGGTTATTCATACCATGCTGGCGTCAGGTCCAGGAGCGGAACCTTTTTCACCTTGCTCTTTGGCGGGCTCGGTGGAGGGAATCCTTTGTCCGTAAACCAGCTACCGGTATTTCTCTGTATATCTTTTGTCTTGCTCACTGTTATTGCCGTTTATTGTTATTATCACTGTTACTGTTGTTGTTCAGATTGTTTTATCACTCTGTTGTATTAAACTCCTTGTTACTTTAGCCCGGGTCTGTGCCTAACTTCCAGCCCGACCGGCCGCGGGTGGGGGAGGGGCAACAGCAACGTGCTCTCAGATCCCGGCAGGAATTAAACCTACACAAGCTCCAAAGGAAAGACTGCAGTATAAAATATTCGTAATTCTGGTGCATGAAGACCCGAACGAAGATGACAGAACGGTGAGTATAAGGGATACCATTCGGTTGGGTGGGATTCAGTTGCTTGTGTGTGAGAGTGTGACTGAGAAGGAACCTCATTCTGGAAACAAAAGTAGTTTCGGAGCCAGGATTTGGGTTGCAAATCGAGTGTGGAGGTCTTCTAACAGCTGTTCCAAACTCCTGCGAGGGATTTGGCCGGTGAAGGACCGAAGCGGATCCTATAGGACTCATGGGTGGGAGCACAGGTTCTAGGGGTACGTGGGTAGGTAAAGGGTTCAGCCACCCCGCAAGACACTCTTTCTGGTAACCAAGGGTGAGAGGAATTGCCGTAGAAAATTCCCAAGGCGAGAGGAATTGCCTTACAAAATTCCCAGGAGATATGTGGGTGGGTAAGAGATTCAACTCCCCCGATCTAACCCACTACAAGGGCGAGAGGAATTGCCATAGAAAATTCCCAAGGCAAGAGGAATTGCCTTAGAAAATTCCCAAAGGATACATGGATGGGTAAGAGGCCCAACTCCCTGGATTCAACCCCCTACAAGGGCTGTAGGAGTTGCCACAGTAAAACCCCTAGATGGGTCAAAAAGAATCAAAAACCCGGGACCAGAAAAAACAAACAAACAAACAAACAAAACAAAACAAAACAAAAAAAAAAAAAAACAACGACAAAAAAAAAAAAAAAAACAACCCACAAAACAAAAAAAAAAAATAGTAAATTACCGGATATACCACCAGATAGTCCATTAGGCATAATGATTAGAAATTGGAATGGAAGTGGTCCTAGAAAAGGAAAAAGTAAATTAAAATTAGTCCAATATTGTATGGTTGAATGGCCGAAGAAACCTTTAAAACCACATGTCTTCTGGCCTACTTTTGGATCTTTAGAAGACTGGATTTGCCAGGCTTTCAGTACGTATGTTTACTCAAGAAAACCTTTTAGTCGAGAAGAAAGTGATTATGCAAAATTGTGCATCAGGACTTCACGTCCTTATCCAGCTTCAATACTTACACTAAAAAAGGATGAAAAATCTGAAGAAAAAGGGGATAAGAACAAGGAAGGGATAGGGATAGAGAAAGATGATGAATGGGAACCACTAGATAACTTGCCGCCTCCATACTTTAATTATCCGGCCCCGGCGGTTTTGACGGCCCTGGCCCCGGCGGCCTTAGCTGCTCTGGTGGCTTTAACAACCCCGGCGGTTCCCCTTCTACCTCCGGCTGCATGTACAAGAAGTAAAACTGCTGTAATTGAGGGAGCTTCCTTATATCCGTTACGGGAGGTACCCCTAGGAGGCAATCAAGGAGGCATCGGATTTGTGGCAGTCCCGTTAAACACCTCCGATGTACGAAATTTTAAAAAAGAAATGGGGACTCTATTAGATGATCCTCTTGGAGTAGCTGAGAGGTTAGATCAGTTTTTAGGTCCCAATACTTACACTTGGGAAGAAGTACAGTCCATTTTAAGCATCTTACTTACGACCGGGGAAAGGCAAATGATTAGACAAGCCAGAATGTGTTTGTGGGAACTGCAAAATCAAGCAGGGCCGCCGGCAGATCAGAACTGGCCCAGTGTCTGCCCTAATTGGGGTCATCAAGAACAGGGCCGACAGAATATGAGGGACCTTAGAAATTTAACAGTGGCCGGCATTAGAGAAGCAGTTCCTCGGGGGCAAAACATTAATAAAGTCTTTAGCGAACGTCAAGGGAGAGATGAATCACCCACTGATTGGCTGGAAAGATTAAGAAAGAATTTACAAATGTATTCGGGGGTAGACCCAACACGTCCTGTGGGAGAGGCTTTATTAGAAAAAAAAAAAAAAAAAAACCACAAACAAACAAACAAACAAAACCCCCACACACCTCAATTCGTAGCCAATTCGTGAGGTGCCATCAGGAAAATGTTAGAAAAAGTATACAATTGGCAAGACCGGAGTATTAAAAGAAACACAGAAAGTGTATGTTAGGAGAGACGAAGAAAAGCAGGAAGCAAAGGGGAAAATATTCGCAGCAGTCAGAGAAACCTCTGAGATCTCATCCTAATGGATTTACCTGGAGCTTTGGATGGTGAAAAGCAAGGAGCAGTAATTAGAGAAAACGAATTAGCATGCTATTATTGTGGAAAGAAGGGACATTTACAGCAGAATTGTAGAAAGCAGGAGCAGGATAAAAGGATGTTTAAAGAAGAATAAGGGAGTCGGGAGCTCTATTTTCTGGGGACAAACACGTCAAAGGAGTGCTTGATAAAAATAAAATGAAGCCCCAGAGAGAAGAGTTTGGATTTTTAGCAAATAGGGGTGCAGAAAAAAAAAAAATCAACTGTAAAAAAAATATTCCGGGGGGATTTATTACTATTGCTACCAGAAGCTGAAATTAAAAAGAAAAAAAAAAAAAGTACAAGAAAAATAAAAAAAGTTATACATTAACGGAAAAAGACGAACAACAGGTAAATCCTAAAGTCTGATATACAAAAGGAGAGATTGGAAAGCTTAAAACAAAGCCTTTTAAAATTGATATAATTGATCCGGAGACACCAATTCAGATAAAACTGTTACTGATTTTATTATCAACTGAAATTAAATTATGTTTGATTTTAATGTAAGTATAGAATTAAGGGATATTTTAGTAAAAATCATTTTACATTTATTGTATTTTGAATCTAGCAACCGATTGCTACTCTAAAATCCCCTGTACAGCCCCGTACCAAGGCTGAAGGGATTGGTCATAATTGTTTAGTAAGAACAGTTAGAACCAAGGTAACAAAACATGAGGTGATTTGTAATCTGATTTATAATACATGTATAGGACTAGAAGAATGCAAGTAGTTGTCAAGGTCCAGGGTTAATGGGAACTGAGGGCAGTAACCGTAACAGCTTGCAGGTACCTGCCAAGAAAACTGTGTCCTTAAGCAAAAGGTAATTCTGGCAGGGGGAGACCGCAACCACCGACTCATGGGCCACCTACTCACATTACACCCCAGACCCATTTCTAGACATTTGTAACCTTTACTGTTCAGAATCGGAAGTAGGAGGAGAATATGTTAACGATTTCTTAGAAATTGTATGCTTATGTATGAAGACTTAATGAATATGTATGAGTAAGTTCTATATAAGGTGTATGATTCTGGTGCCTGGCACGTGTTGTTGTTGAGAGCACTCCCCTACACGTCCGGCCGTCAATAAAGAAGTGTCTGCTTATCTACATCAAATTGGTGTCGATAAGTTATTTTTATCCCGGATTTCGGTGACGGTTTCTGGCACCCCAGATGGGACCTTGCTGAGAGAGACCGGAGGAGTCGGGGACCTGATCGGTTCCAGCCGGCACCGAGGAATCCTCGGGGATACCCATCGATCCCCGATCCGTAAGGCTCTTCGCGACGTCCCCTGGATTTTGGTAAGACACTTCTCCTTTGCATTGGTTTTGTATTGGTTTTGCATTTGCATTGGTTTTGCATTCGTTTTGGAAAAGTGGGTTAGAGTCCCACTATATAAGCCTGCCTGTCAGACGCGGCGAAAGCTGCGCAGGGTTGGGCTAGAGGATCCTTGTTTTTTGGAAGTCTAGGCGTCTGCCCGTAAGACATAAGCGAAAGCTATTGCAGGGTTGGACATTTGGATTTGGAAACAAGAGAACCTATATGCTATAGAGTTCTCAAAGGTAGTGCCTCTAACGAAAAAGTTAGAAGTTTTTATGTACTCTATTGTGGGATTGGTTGTTTCGTCAATTGAATTTTGTGTAGTAATTAGGAACTGTGTTGCATTGTGTTATATACCTTTATTTGTCGTAGTAATTGTAGAAAGGTGTGAGTGTGTTTGTTAAGTGTGAGATGTGCAATTGAGCATGAAGCGAGTGTGGAGTTCGGATCCACAGTTCTGTTATCCCGCGAGGGGTGCAGCCGGAGAAGGACGAAGCGATAGACTTGAGCGAGTGATTAATTGTATATTGTGTTAACAAAATAACTGAACCATGGCATCTAAGCTGACTCATTTGTTTAAAAGCAAAAGTATGGGTAATCTTGCTGCAAATGACAAAGTTCCGAAAACCTCTCCGTTAGGATGTTTGTTAGCACATTGGGGAGATTTGCAGGATGATTTGTGAAAGAGTCAGATGATTGAATATTGTAATCATTGGTGGCCTCTGTATACTCTGGATGATCAGGAAAAATGGCCCATGAATGGGACATTAAATTATAATACCATTTTTCAGTTAATGCTGTTTTGCAGAAGGGAAGGAAAATGGAGTGAGGTGCCATATGTTGATTTATTTTTTTATTTAAAAGGAAGGATTGGCAGAAAGAATGTAAGTTGATTAGTAAGGATAATTTAGTAATGGCTATAAGTTCTGATGATCAAAAGGTGAAAAAGTGTTGTTCAACATATGAACTTGGAAAGACTGTTTGAAGGAAAGAATTGTTTCTACTGAAAAGGATGAAGGGCCGGAATTAGATATATGCCCTCCGCAGAGAGAATGGCATCAGGGGCGAGAATATAGAGAACAGGTAGAGGAACCTGAAAGTAGTGGAATAGAAGATGTGGATGAAGGGCCGTCTGAGGTTGTAATTCATACCCCTGTATCTTGAAAGAACTCGGCAGCAGGTACAAACAATAGTTTCCCTGTGGCAGGGAGTTGGCAATGATGGGTCAGTGTATGCGAAAGTGCCTTTTTCAAGTGACAGATTTGGTGGCTTAGAAGCAGGCAGCAGGAGTGTATGGAGAGGATCCTGAGAAAACAGGCAGAGTAGTAGATAATATAATCAGAACACAGAATCTGGATTGGAGTGATTTACAGGTGATTTTAGCTAATGTGTTAGATGATACAAAAAACCCAGATGGTATTAAAGGCTGGCAAAGCACAGGCAGAAGTGACTGTACTGAGTAGGACAACAGGCGGAATATTAGAGCAGAATACTTCATCTGGGGATCCACAGTGGGGATCCAAATAATGTGGAACACAGAGAAAGACTGAGTTGGTATCAGAAATTGATTTTATATGGAGTTAAACATGCCATGCCTAGGTTTCTCAACTGGTCTAAATTGTATGAGGTGGGACAAGATAAGAATGAATCTCCCTCAGCATTTCTAGAAAGACTAAAAGAAGCTGCCAGAAAAAATAAATACTGATTTAAAAGTAGAAACTGAGGCAGCTCAGATGTAATTGGCTTTGATTTTTATAGGACAATTGGTACCAGATATAAGAAAGAAACTGAATGATAAATTTTTGAAGTATAAAATCGTGAAGGAGTGTGAATCTAAATATAAACCTCTCATTCTACCAGTCAAAAAACCATCGGGTGAATATAAATTAGTGCAAGACTTCAGAGCAGTGAATCAAATAGTTCAGGGTATATATCCTGTAGCAGGAAATCTTTACATGCTGTTAACATCTTTAAAGGAGACTTATCAGTGGTTTACAGTGCTTGATTTAAAAGATGCTTTCTTTTGTATACCTTGGAGAAGGAAAACAGAAAATAGTTTGCTTTGAATAGAAAAATCCACAAACAGGACGAAAGATGCAGCTGGCATGGACAAGACTACCCCAAGGATTTAAAAATAGCCCGATAATTTTTGGAAATCAGCTGGCAAAGGAGCTTGAAACACGAAAACAGGACAAACCAAAACCTGAACATTTGCTTTTACAATATGTGGATGACACACTGATTGCTACAGAAGAAAGATTTACCTACATACAGGTAACAATAGATCTTTTTAATTTTCTGGCACTGAATGGGTATAAAGTAGCCAGGAAAAAAAAAAAAAAAAAAAAAGCGCCCAAATAGCATGTCAAACTGTGATGTATTTGGACTTTAAGATTTCAAAAGGGCAGCGGCAATTAGGAACAGAACACTGAGAAGCCATGTAAGCCGAAAAATATTCATGAACTCTGAGTATTCTTAGGAATGACAGGGTGGTGCCGCCTCTGGATCATAAGTTATGTTCTGACAGCTAAACTGCTATATGAGGCCCAAAGAACTCTCCTTTGACATGGGGCCCACAGCAACAATGGGCTGTCACAGAATTGAAACGCTTTAATGTCTGCACCTGCCTTAGGACTTTTGGACATCACCAAAGACTTTCAGCTGTTTGTTCACGAAAGACAATGCCTGGCACTAGGTGTGCTGACTCAGAAGATGGGAAGCTGGAAACGACCTGTCGGATACTTCTCTAAACAGCTGGACACAGTGAGTAAAGGGTGGCCAAACTGCCTTCGAGCTGTGGCTGCAACAGTGATACTCATATAGGAAGCTCAGAAATTGACTTTGGGAAGCACAATAACAGTCTGTGTCCCACAGATGGTGATAACTGTTTTAGGACAGAAGGGTGGACATTGGCTATCTCTGAGCTGAATGATGAAGTACCAGGTAGTACTGACTGAACAAGATGATGTGATTCTAAAAACAACTAACCTGGTAAATCCTGCAGTGTTTTTAAGTTCCACACAGGAAGAAGAGCCACTGGAGCAGGACTGCTTGGCTACTATAGAGTATGTTTATTCCAGTCGAGAAGATTTGAAGGATGTACCATTGGAGCAGACAGACTAGAAATTGTATACAGGTGGTAGCAGCTTTATGGAGGAGTCTGATATGTTGGGTATGCGGTAACAACAGACACCACAGTTATAGAAGCAAAGGCACTGACGAATACCACATCAGCTTAGAAATCAGAACTCATTACTTTGATTCAAACCTTAGAACTAAGTGAAACGAAGAAAGTAAATAATTGCATAGACTCAAAGTATGCTCTTGGGATGGTACATGTCCACGGAGCTTTGTAGAAAGAAAGGGGATTATTGTCCTCTCAGGGATCAAATATTAAGCATCAAAATTAAATTATACAATTATTGCAAGCAGTTCAAAAACCAAATCAGATAGCAATCATGCACTGTAAATCACACCAAATTAAAAATACAAAAAATTTTATTGGAAACATTTTGGCTGTCCTAACAGCAAGAAAAATAACAAAGGAACAAGCATTCCAAATGGCATTAATTCCTCCAAAACAGTAACTCTTCCGAGGGAAAGGCCAAAATATTCAGTAGAAGATGAAAATTAGGTCAATTTTTGAATGCTAAGAAAAATTTAGTGGGATGGTGAATAACTCTTCATGGAGGAGTAATAGTTCCACCTTTGTTAATAAAAGAAAGAATGCAAACCAAACATCAAGAATGTCGTTAAGAAACAGAAGCTTCAGTAACTTTTTTACAAAAACAAGTTATATCTGTTAAAATGGTGGACATGGCTAAATTAATAACTGCAAAATGTGAAGTATGTTTAAAAAATAATCCAGTAATCAAGAAAAGAGTTCAAATGGGTAGATTAAAATCTAGTACAGAAACTGGAGATTATTGGCAAGTAGATTTTTCAGAATTACTAGACAAAATGGGTACTGATACATCCTGGTAGGGGTTGATACTTTTACAAGATAGCCAGAAGCTTTTCCCTGTCGCACCACACAAGCCAATGAAGTAGTAAAGTGGTTATTACAAGAAATAATTCCAAGATTTGGAATTCCTATTAGAATTTTGTCTGACAGAGATCCACACTTTGTTGCAGAAATAGTTCAAAATGTCATCAAAATTCTGGGTATCACTTGGGATTTGCATACTCCATGGAGGCCACAATTCAGTGGAAAAGTAAAAAGAATGAATCAAACTTTAAAAAGACAAATAAGTAAGATCTGTCAAGAGACCAATTTAAACTGGCCTCAAGCACTTCCATTGGCATTATTACAAATCAGAGTACAACCAAAGATGGAACCTCAGTCAGTCCTTATGAATTACTGTATGGAAAACTTATGAGTCCCCAGAACCAAATCCAAACATGCCTGTAAAAGGAAAACAGGATGTTTATAACTATTTGCTTTCTTTAGGAAAAACATTGACTGCGATTCGGAGTGCAGTGATGTGGAACAGACTATTATCCCTAGAAACTCCAGTGCATGACTTTCAACCAGGAGATTATGTCTATGTGAAAACATGGACTTCTGAACCTTTACAGGAGCGTTGGAAAGGACCTTTTCAGATACTGTTAACAACCTTTACGGCTATCAAAATTGCAGAATCAGATGCTTGGATACACTATACCTGAGTGAAGAAAGCACCTACTCCATGGAAGATTATAAGCCGTAACCCAAAGACTTTAAAATTGACTTTAAAACATGTTTAAGATTTCATATCAGTTTGTGATTGTTCTCCTTATATTAGCTTGGAAGGTGACACTGGTGGAATCATGGGTTGATCTGGTGGCAAGTGTGAGAGACGAGAAACCAGGCCTGTGAGAAACTAAGACAAACAGCCTGGAAAAGCAAAAGTTGAGACTGATTGAAGAAATGCCTCAAACACTCGCAAGACAAAACTCTGAGTCACAGGGTGCATGCTGTGGAGGCCAAAGCTGATAACGCTGCCCGATGTAGCTGGGGGAGAGAGCCCTGTGGAGACAGGATGGCTCTCCTCTGGGGCACCTGGGCAAATTTCAAGGGCCATGTGTCCGGTGAATGAACTTTGCTTCATTATCCACAAAATGCATATTAAAGTTGACACCCCTCAATATGCTAACGAGGGCTGTCATGATCATGCTAATGACATCATCCCATGAAACACCTTACCCCTCCCTGTACATGGGATACGTAGGTCTGTGGGTTGACCTAGGGGACGGACCCAAGGAAAATGGATATAAATCAAAGGGGGGAAGAAAGGGCTCTCTCTCTCTCTCTGCCCCTCTTCCTTTCCCCCCCCCCCCCGACCGTCTGGAGAAAGCAGTGAAGCTAAGAAGACGAATGCCAGTGAAGAAGACAGCCGCCTCCTGGAACCCTCATTGGCGGGATCAGCGCAGGAACCCAGAACGGTGATCTGTATTCCCCTATTCCCTCTATCTCCCTCTTTTCCTTTTTCTATTAAGAAATGCAAAGCATATTATATTGCTCACCACAACTTGCTCTGTACTTAGCCAGTTATCATGTGTTCAATTAGTACATTGTAGGTAGTTAATAAATGCTTGAACTTGGAGACATGTTGTCCGCTCCAATTGGGGATTTGCGAATCTGAGTCACTTGTCCCCCTCGTCGGAGCGGGACGTGACAGCAAGGAACAGAAGGCAAGCAGATACAGAATAATTAATCCAAATTCCCAAAGAAATGCCTGAAGAAAATTTGATGTTAGGATTGATTAAGGGATTTGCCAACTTACAAAATGTCACCCAGATCACAGCTTGTTTACCAATTCCAAGAGCAGTAGGTGAATCTATTCCTTGGAGAATCTTGACTATGAATTTGACCTATCTAGAACACAAAAACGAGACCACTTATTGCAAACAAAAGCCAGTGATTCAATGGTACGAACAAGTGAAAGTTATTAGAAAACAATGGAAATCACCAGGAAAAAAATCAGACTGCGAAAAACTACTAAATTATGACTTTGTAACAGGGTCTCAACCTAGTGCTTTGGATCGATTTCTCCTTCCAGGAGGCCCAAACCCTAATCTAGGATGGTGTTCATATGATGAACAAATTAAAAACAATGTGAGCAGGAGCATCGTGGAATGGCAGTGTAACAAAACCGGGCAAAGTACCCAAAACCAGGCAAGGTGAGACTCTGTATGGTCTATGTCCATATTCTTACTATTTCAGTACATGGCCAGAACCCCTTAGTGTTTTACTTGGGAGAGTACCTGGATCAATAGAGTGTTTACAATCCTTCCCTCAATAGTAAATAAAGGCACTACCTGATTAGAAAAGGAACATAGTAGTACCATGGTAGAAATGTGAAAAGGTGTATGATTGCAGCAATGCAGACTTAATAATTCAAAGAATTCCTCATTTGGCAGATACTTTGAAGTTTGGTTGTTATTGTCGAGGTTTTTATAATAACTTCACCATGACTAGCATCTTTACACCCAGAAGCAGATACTTTTCTAGTTGTAAGAAATCCACCACTCAAAGTCCAGGACATTTAGTTTGGGCATTGAGTGATGGCACCTGGACAACCCACTTGCCAGTAGATAGTAAGGTGAAACAAATTACTTTAGGCCTGCCAACATTGTGTCCAATTTGGAAGAAATCACCATTCAAGGGATCCCTAGAAAAATTTAAAATTACAACGAATCAAAAGGTCTGAAACAGATGATGACACTTGGAATGAACCATTAACAGGAGTAAAAACTGGCCAGGTTTTAGAGTCTCTTCTGAACCCAATAGCGTCCTATAGGAATAGCTTTATCACATAACAGGACAAGTAAAAAAAAATTGGCCAATTTTACAAGAAAAGGATTTAAAGAATTAAACATACAGTTACAGGCAACTTCCCGGATGACACTTCAAAACAGGATGGCATTAGACATGCTTCTGTTAAAAGAGCATGGAGTGTGTGGATATCTCAAAGATAGATCGGATCATTGCTGCATTCATATTCCAAATGTTAAACAGGATTTAGAACATGATTTAGATCTGTTAGGCAAAATCGAAAAAGAAACAGTAACCATTCGAGAAGACATATCAGAAGATTGGCTAAGAAAAATTTTTAGTGGATTAGGTTGGAATTTGAGCTCTTGGCTGAAATTCCTAATCAAGACTCTGTTTTTATTACTGATCGTCCTTTTAATGATTATGCTAGTGTATGCCTGTCTTAAAAGACAGTTTACTAATAAACTTGCAATACATCGTAGAATTATAAGAGAAGTACCCACTATGCCACCAGACTACAGCCCACCACCACCATCATCTAGCAAGACAAACTTTGGCCTCAAAAATGAAAAAGAATAAAAGTGTGAAAGTATTGAAATAATTTTCAACACTTTCAAAGGGGGGAAATGTTACTGATTTTATTATCAACTGAAATTAAATTATTTTTTATTTTAATGTAAGTATAGAATTAAGGGATATTTTAGTAAAAATCATTTTACATTTATTGTATTTTGAATCTAGCAACCGATTGCTACTCTAAAATCCCCTGTACAGCCCTATACCAAGGCTGAAGGGATTGGTCATAATTGTTTAGTAAGAACGGTTAGAACCAAGGTAACAAAACGAGGTGATTTGTAATCTGATTTATAATACATGTATAGGACTAGAAGAATGCAAGTAGTTGTCAAGGTCCAGGGTTAATGGGAACTGAGGGCAGTAACCGTAACAGCTTGCAGGTACCTGCCAAGAAAACTGTGTCCTTAAGCAGAAGGTAATTCCGGCAGGGGGAGATCGCGACCACCGACTCATGGACCACCTACTCACATTACACCCCAGACCCATTTCTAGACATTTCTAACCTGTACTGTGCAGAATCAGAAATGGGAGGAGAATATGTTAATGATTTCTTAGAAATTGTATGCTTATGTATGAAGACTTAATGAATATGTATGAGTAAGTTCTATATAAGGAGTATGATTCTGGTGCCTGGCACGTGTTGTTGGTGAGAGCACTCCCCTACACGTCCGGCCGTCAATAAAGAAGTGTCTGCTTATCTACATCAATTTGGTGTCGATAAGTTATTTTTATCCCGGATTTCGGTGACAAAACAATACCCCATTCCCCTAAAGGGTCGAGAGGGGCTGAAACCGATTGTAGACGAATTATTAAGTAAAGGCACATTGGAACCTTGTATGTCTCCATATAATACACTTATTTTACAGGTTTTAAAATCAGACAGATCTTACAGACTGGTGCAAGATTTAAGGGCTGTAAATCAGCAAACTGTGGCTCGTTTCCCTGTTGTAGCAAACCCCTATATGCTGCTTAACCACCCACCCTAACTCTATTTGGTACAGTGTAATTGACTTAAAGGATGCATTTTGGTCCTGCCCCACCCCACCCCCCACCCCCCACCCCCACCCCCGACAAGGGGAACAGAGACTATTTTACATTTGAATGGGAAGATCCATCTAATAATAGAAAACAACAACTCAGATGGACAGTGCTTCCCCAAGGGTTTACAGAATCGCCTAACGTTTTTGGGCAGGCATTAAAAAAGTTACTGCAGACATTCAAGCCATCCTCAAAAATAAAGCTTTTACAATATGTAGAAAATTTATTATTAGCTGGACAAACTGAGAAATTATGTCAGGATGGGGACTACAGAACTGCTGAACTTTGTAAAAAAAAAAAAAAAAAAAAAAAAAGGATTAAAGGTTTCAAAATCTAAATTGCAAATTGTAGAAAATTAAATCCTTGGGTCACTAGGGCTTTGAGTGATCATTTCTTGAGATATTTTGGCTGCATTGGAATATATGAAATTCCAAAACTACATACGGTTGTTTAACGTGTTAAAAGATTAATAAAAGAACTATGAGACAGACCGCAGCTGATGGAAGGAAAACAGCTTATCAATCTTTTGAGAGGGTCCAGATAGATTTCACAGAACCACCGAAAGTTGGGAGACATAAATATTTGCTGGTAATGGTAGATCAATTAACTCACTGAGTTTCCTACCACCAGAGCAACTGCTCAATCAGTAACTAAAATAGTACTGAAACAAATTATACCACGATTTCGAATTATAAAAGCATTGGATTTGGATCATATTAGCCCAGACAACTCCTTTAGGATTTGCAGTACACAAAATACAACCTGGAGGTGAACTAATGATTAAAACTTGGAAGGTGGAAAGCTTATCTCATAGATAAGAAGGACCATTCCTAGTACTATTAACCACAAAAACTGCTGTAAGAACTGCTGAGAGAGGATGGACACAAGTTTCCAGGGTAAAAGGACCTGTTACAGAAAAGCTTCAGTGGAAGATTGAATCAACGCCGGGAGACCTAAAGCTTCAAATGCAGCAGAATCAACAAAGGGATGGACTCATTAAGACTAACTGAATAATTAGGACTCTATATTGGTAACAAGAAAAATTTAAGGTATTTGTTATGAAGTTTTGTAAGATCCTGAATGTTTGTTATAATAAGTTGTGGTGTCTGCTTTATAAATAAGTGTATATAGTTGTATATAGTTGAATAAGAAGTTGAATAAGAGTAACAAAAAGGAGAAGAAGACTAAAAATAAATTCGAAGTCAGGGCAAGACCGGGTTGGCCTCCATTTTTGCTGTTAAGAAGATAAACACCTGACTGTTGGCAGCAACCCAAGGGCTCTAGGGACAAACAGAAAAATGTGCCATACCAGACCTCACTATAGTGGTTTCCTTTTTCTCCTAATTATATGTATCAGCCCTGTAATGAATACAGAAAGTCGAAATGTTCCATGTGATCCCCTTGAAGGTAATAAGTTTGTTTTATTAGCCAAGACAATAAGCAGAACTTTCAATCTAAGCCACTGCTGGGTCTGTGGAGGACCTGTAGGACTGTCCAGCTGGCTGTGGGTCTCTGTACGCCTTACTCCATTGCAGATTGTGAGTACAGTGATATTAACAATACTACCTGGGAAGAAAACCGAACATGGCCAATCCAGTTTCCAAATCAGGGCAGATTTTGTGTGAACTGAACTCAGAAGGGAGGAACTGATGTAGGGGAGAGTAAATGCCGGTGGACACTTACACATACATTGATCAACAAAGATAGAGGTATTTATATATGGTTATGGCTTAATGAACAGGGACATAGCAAAGGGTTCAAGGGATTTTGGTCAGATAAAAATAAACCCGAATATGCTAAACTAAACAGAAACAGCTTTTATAATCAAACCTGTGTATGGAGAAATGATATGGGATCCTGGTATTGCGATATAGGGATAAATGATAATTTGAACGAAGTTTTCAGTCCTTTAGGAGATAAAAACAACCTTAATTGGATCCCTGATTATTTTGTTATTAATTCTCACTTTTGGACCTTGTATCTTAAACAAATTAATTAACCTTGTTAAGAACAGGATTAAAACTGTCCAACTCATGATACTAAGGCAACAATATACTGACTTAAGAAGAAGATGCCACCTTTTTAGGGGCCCCTAGGGAAGTTATTTTTAAGCTTAACCAGCAAATTGAGGTATAAAAAGAAAAAGAGAGGACTGTAATAAACCATTGTAACTAATTTGCTAAGTTAAGCAAGGCGGGTATGATAGGTTTGAATGATCTGTAAATGTTAAACCACACTATCCTGCTGTCTAAAGTATTGTAAAAACAGAATATGGTACCTTGTGTGGGGTTTTTTTGAAATGATTTGCAGTTACTATAACCTATAATACAATGAATGTTTGAATATATATGGATAAAATATAAAGTATGCCATTCGGTTGGAAAAATGTAACTACTTCTCGGAAACCTCATCACCTAGAGCTGATAGGTAAACCGATTCTTGGAAACCTCATCACCTAGAGATAATATGTAACCGCTTCTCGGACCCTCCCCCCCCCCTCCCTAGAGATAACCTGTAACTGCTGCTTGAAGAAAAGCCACCAAAAGACGGAATCATGAGGCTTTTAAAAGATCCAATAGGAGAAAAGCACGCCAAGAGACCAAGGCTTCAAGACTTCCAAAAGACCCCATAGGAGGAGGACAAAGACCCAAGCATCTCGAAGGACCCAATGGAGAAAAAGCAGGACAATCATCTGATAAGAGAGGATTGGTTAAAGACGGTGGCACAGAAGTATAAAAAAACCTCTGGTTCTTTGAACTCGGGGTGCGTGTGGCAGAGTTGCAGCTCTCCATGCACGCAAGCACTGCTTTGCCTATTGCTTCCCACCCTAAATAGATTGAACCCAAATAAATATATATATATATATTTTTATAAAAATTGGCTTTGTCTGATTATAACATTTCTAACCTTTACTGTGCAGAATCGGAAATAGGAGGAGAATATGTTAATGATTTCTTGGAGATTGTATGTTTACATATGAATAAGTTCTATATAAGGTGTATGATTCTGGTGCCTGGTACGTGTTGTTGGTGAGAACACTTCCCTACACTTCCGGCCATCAATAAAGCAGTGTCTGCTTATCTGGTGTCGATAAGTTTTTATCCCGGTTTTCAGTGACACAAGTCTTGGTAGTGTCCTTGTGACATCACTGATACAAGTCCCCAGTAAGCAGTACACCTCTCCAGAAAGTGCATCAGGTTGGCATATGTGTACCTCCATACTTCTCAGAAGAGAATCACCTACTACTATCACCCATCACCTTTTTTCGGATGTGCTGGTTGTTATAGAGGGAGCAAATCAGGCTGCTTTACTCTGCTCCAACATCTCTCCCGATGTGACAGGCCTTTGCAGTCCAGAGCAGTGAAGTGGCTCTGCAAGGACACCTCAGGCTTTGGCGTCTCTTCCTCCTGCAGGTCCTTGCTGTTACAAGCTTCCATTCTTCTGTATCATTGTCACACACACACACACACACCCTTCTGTGTGTGCTGTGGGGGGAGTTTTTGGCTGTGGGCTATGGGTCCACAGCAGACTTCACTTCAAACCAGCTATATCTAACTCCTTCTCAGCCTCCCTGAAGTTATGCAGCCTTCTCACTGCTTCCTGCAGCTCAGCCACCTGTTGCATTTAGGTGAGGATAAATTTGGTAAGAGATGTATCCCCTTGTATACTAGCTGATCCTCAGAGATTAGGGGGACTAGGGGTGACTGGATTTATCTCTTAATAGGTATGACAGTTATGGCTGTAACTATAGGCCTGACACCAGATGCACAAACAGCTTGAATTCTGTAGGTACAGTTGCATTCAAGAGAAGAGAAGCAGTCACATTCACAAATAGTACAGTTTAATTTTTATTAAACGTTGTGCTAGTTTGAAAAAAAACCTAGTGGGAGACACCAAGTCAGAATAACAATTTAATACGGAAAAAAAAAAAAATTATAAACGCAGATAACACTTGGTTAAACTAACAGAGTCAAAGATACAACCTGACACCCTGTTAATCAGGGTGGTGGTAGCAGTCTGGTAGAATCGTGGCTGCAGTCCCACCGAAGCAGTGATCCTGTTACTGATTTTATTATCAATTGAAATTAAGTTGTGTTTGATTTTAATATAAGTATAGAATTAAGGGATATTTTACATTTTACATTTATTGTTATTTTGAATCTAGCAACCGATTGCTACTCTAAAATCCCCTGTACAGCTCCGTACCAAGGCTGAAGGGATTGGTCATAATTGTTTAGTAAGAACGGTTAGAACCTAGGTAACAAAACATGAGGTGATTTCTAAACTGATTTATAATACATATATAGGACTAGAAGAATGCAAGTAGTTGTCAAGGTCCAGGGTTAATGGGAAGTGAGGGAAGTGACCGTAACAGCTTGCAGGTACCTGCTGAGAAAACTGTGTCCTTAAGCAAAAGGTAATTCCGGCAGAGGGAGACTGCGACCACCGACTCATGGTCCACCTACTCACATTACACCCCAGACCTATTTCTAGACATTTCTAACCTGTACTGCATAGAATCAGAAGTAGGAGGAGAATATGTTAATGATTTCTTGGAAGTTGCATGCTTATTTATGAAGACTTAATGAATATGTATGAGTAAGTTCTATACAAGGTGTATGATTCTGGTGCCTGGCACGTGTTGTTGGTGAGAGCACTCCCCTACACGTCCGGCCGTCAATAAAGAAGTGTCTGCTTATCTGCATCAAATTGCTGTCGATAAGTTATTTTATCCCGGATTTCGGTGACAATCCTGTAGAAAGAAGATCTGCTCTTCCTCAGAAAAGTCCAGTGGTGGCTAAGTAAGCTTCTGTCCTCTGGAAATCCAGTGGAAAAGAGAGTGTCTCTGGTATTCAGAATCTCAGATTATATTCAGGATGGAATGCTGGTTTTCTCCCTCTGGGTGGAGCATCTCACAATGGGATAATGAGTCATGCTGCATGGCACTGATGGGCCTTTAACAGAAAAATAGTCTGGAGGCGTGGAGGCGGGGGGGGGGGTGGGGGGGGGGGGTGGGGGGGGGGGGTGGGGGGGGGTGGAGGCAAGGAAACACTGCCCCACCTGATTTCAATAGCTCAGGAGGATGGTAATAGAATACACTGCAACCCAGGCAACCCAGGACAAACATTTACAAATTATTTAAGATTGCCTGCGATTAATGATCAAACTGTAGGTTGGCTATATAGCACTACACACAAAAAGAAAAAGAACTGCAGCCACATACACTTAATTTCTGGGTAATCACACAGCGTAGTGTGGGGTCAAATCTTACCAAAAGACATCCCTTCTGCTGGGGGGAAAGGAGCACAAACCCATCAATCTGTCCCTCCAATTTGGTGTCAGATTATCATCCTCCCAAATTACGTACAAATTTGAGGTAGTATTTATCATATTATGTATGCATGAGTGGGTGGGACTGTGGTCAAGCCATTATCTCTTGAATAATGTCACAGCCCTTTCCTTGGTGTGAGGGGTATGCTGGTTTTTGTGGAAGAAGATGAAGAGTGAGAGACAAGGTGACAGACTACTGCAAAACAGTTCTTGAGAGGAAATAAATCAAAAAATGGGACTGCACAGTCTCCACCACGCTTCACCTTCCTCCTTGGTGCCACAGCCACAAATCACTGGATCTTCATCCTGTCCTATGTTTGTTCTGGGCACTATGTGAGAAGGAAATGTGTATTTTGCAGATTTTTTATTGGTTTGCTTTTCCCACACTTCCAACACCATCTGCTGCAGGAGGTCCTCCTCCTGAGCACATCTTTCACGGGCAGATCTGCTGCCTGTCCCTCCCCTAGACACTTCCTACAGTCTGTCTGCACTGCAGACTCTCCATTTAGCAGCTGGGTGGAGGCATCAGCCACTGATTACATAATCTATAATTATTAAATTATTATATATAACTATTAAAATATAGTAATATGTTATTTTTTTTTCCACTCTGTGTTGTAGATAAAATGAAAAAGAGCTAATCATCAGTATTTTAAGGTTATTATTGTGGTGAAAACACAGACTTCCATTAATTAAAAAAGGATTTCCATTAAAATGGAAATGTTACAGAATTTCATTATCAGTGCCACCAGAACTACAAAATAGTCTTTTGAAGCATCACCTTTTTTGGTTTTGTTTTTTTTTTGTTTGTTTTGTTGTTTTTTTTGTTGTTGTTGTTTTGGTTTTTTTTGTTTTTTTTGTATGCTATAATAGCTTGAATTGGCTGGCAACAATGTAGTTAAAATGAAACTATAAACACTGCTGCTATGGCATAATAAGGTCTCTGCACTCTAGTCTATGCCTTTTGTCTATGCAGATCTTTCAGCCATGAATCTCAGGTGTTAGAAACCCAAGAACTGCTGAACACTTTATAGTTGTTATAAACTGACTTCTTAAATTTTGCTGAGTCAGAGTTTTATTTAGCAAGCGGCAACAAGCAAAACAGCCCTGGGTGGCCGGGGAGTCTCCTGCTCCAATAACGGACCGCACCCTCCAGGGCACTCTGTTTCAATCTTATACTACAAAGTATTACATAGTCATTATACACATATACATATTCATTACTTGAACCCGCCAACTCCCGCTTCGTATGGTAATTAGCTTATCAGTCCTTTACGCTTGCGCAGAAGTTGTTAAAACTATGGTCAGGGGTCTTCAAATCGTGGGGGTGGTCTTCTGGGAGGAAGGCCGTAGGTCCTCCTCACAGTGTACGTTTCACCTTTGGCTTGGAATGTGATGATCCTCTGAGTTTGCAGAGTTCTTATCAGTCTAGGCCCAGTAATCTCTTTGCATAACGAGATTCATGGTCGTGAACATCCTCCTGTTTTATTCAATTATGCGCCTGCAATTCTCCATATCTTCTGACGTACAGATACTTCCTCTTTTGTTGTTCACACACACCCCCTTCCTGTCACTTTTTTTTTTTTTTTACACTATCATGTTAGTCCAATTAAGCATTTGCCGTTAGTATTACACAGTATGCAATAGTTCATATTACAGTTCGCTGAGTTTGATGAACAGGCGGTTTACCACCTATCACAATAGTTAACCTTTTGCTTGTTTGTTTGTCATGAACTGTCTCAAGAAGAATCATATTAAGAACAGCAAAAGGCATACTGCTACACAAAGAGCATGCCAGTTCTCCTGCCAGTATCTACATAATATTTTTAATTGTGAACATTTACAAAGATTCAAGAAGCCAACTGGAAAACATTCCACTAGAGACCCAGAGAGAAAGTTCACTCTATGCAGTTCAGTGTTGTCAACAGTAATTTCTCTAAATACCAAAGGTCTGTTGAATTATATAAGAGATGTCATGATTTATTGTAGGCACAAAGGAAGTTGCATCTCTTTCAGGGCAACAAAATAATGTATTACTGCCAGTTATTAGAAATAAAGCTTAGAAGATTCTTGATGTAGTAGTAAAGGCACACATCAAAAATCAGACACCAGTACTGATCTTTATTTCTTTCTTTTCCTCATTATTTCATTTGTAAGACTCTGTTCATTCTTCAAAGTGACTGTCCCTAGAATGTGAAAGGGAATTGTAGAAAAATGAGGATTTGTCATCAATAAAGACATTTTTTCCCATGAAGATGGTCAGACACCAGAACTGGTGCTCAGAGAGGTTGTGGACTCCAGTCGTGGGCATTTTCAACATTTAATTGAGCAAGGCCCTGAGCAGCATGATCAATCTTTGAAGTTAGATCTGCTTTGAACAAATTGGGACTACAGGACTCCAAAGCATTACGTTATATGAGAAAGGGCTCATCCGCACATGCCCAAGGAAACACTGGGGAATAAACCTTAGAGACAAGTAAAGGTTATTGCCTAGTGGTTTAGGACATATAATAGGATGCAGGGGAAAAGCGCAATGTGTGAATCTGTGTATGTTGCAGTGTGTAAGAAGAGTCTGCCCCAGCAGCTGGAGTGGACCTGCAACCTGGGGCCTCATGTGCCCAGCTCCTGCAGCTGGAGAGATGTGAGATCCAGGGTATGGTACAGGGCAGACTGGGCACCTGAGTCAGTTCTTGAGGGATTCGGACTTATGCATACACCTATGTCCCACTAACAGACATCCCACTAACAGTCTATCTGTCAGAGAGGAGAACAGAATGAGGCCCTTGAGGCTTCTTTGTCTTTGCAGGTGCTGTGTTTTCTGTCTATGATCTGTGTGGCCTCCTGCCTGTATGTGGACCGTATATGTGTATTTGTGTGTACCTGTGGGAATATATGCACAGCTTTGCTATTGGTTGGGCCTAGGGGTTGTCACGTCCCGCTCAGACAAGGGGGACATGTGACTCAGATTAGCAAATCCCCAATTGGAGTGGACAACAAGTCTCCAAGTTCAAGCATTTATTAACTATCTGCAATGTACTAATTGAACACATGATAATTGGCTAAGTACAGAGCAAGTTGTGGTAAGCAATATAATATGTCTTGCATTTCTTAATAGAAAAAGGAAAAGAGGGACATAGAGGGAATGGGGGAATACAGATCATCGGTCTGGGTTCCTGCGTTGATCCCGCTGGCGAGGGTTCCAGGAGACTGCCATCTTTTTTGCTGGCATCCGTCTTCTTAGCTTCACTGCTTTCTCCAGACAGCCGGGGGACAGGGAGAGGGGGGCAGAGAGAGAGAGAGTCCTTTCTTCTCCCCTTTGATTTATACCCACTTTCCTTGGGTCCATCCCCTAGGTCGACCCACAGACCTACATATCCCATGTATGGGGAGGGGTAAGGTGTTTCATGGGATGATGTAATTAGCATGATCATGACAGCCCTCGTTAGCATATTGAGGGGTGTTAACTTTAATATGCATTTCGTGGATAATGAAGCAAAGTTCATTCACCAGACACATGGCCCTTGAAATTTGCCCAGGTGCCTCAGAGGAGAGCCATCCTATCTCCACAGGGCTCTCTCCCCCAGCTACATCGGGCAGCGTTATCAGCTTCGGCCTCCACAGAATGCACCCTGTGACTCATAGTTTTGTCTTGTGAGTGTTTGAGGCATTTCTTCAACCAGCCTCAACTTTTGCTTTTCCAGGCTGTTTGTCTTAGTTTCTCACAGGCCTGGTTTCTCGTCTCTCACATCCCACCCCGTGACTCAAACACTCCAAGCTCTTTGACCATTGTGATCTCAAAGGGTATAGGGGAATAAGAAGACAGAAGGTAAGAGAGCATATATCTAACTGCTGCAAGGCATACTATGAAAAGCAAAACTTTGCACAATATTACAATACTAATATTTACAAGCCGTCTTCCCCACCCCGTGAGTCCTGAGGATCCCGGTGATGTTACTCATGACCCAGGGTTCCATTCATCAAACCAGTTCATTGGTCAAAAAAAGTTCTTTGTTCCTGTTGGCAGTCTCCCTCATCTTGGCACGGGTCTCCTCTGTAGAGGTGGTGTAGAGGTGCATTGTGGATGGGGATGCAGCATTCTCCCTCAGACAGACTCAGCATACCGCACAGTCCATGTTCCTTCAGCAATGCTAGCTGGATTCTGCAGTGCCATCCTATATGGTTGGTGGGTCTGCATCTTTAATTCCTTAAAGGTAGACCTTGTTAGTACATATAAATACTAAGTTAAATTTTCGAAAACTCTTTGAGGTTACACAATCACATTAGAAGGTCAATAAGGATTTAAATGGGAATACAATTTAATATTCGGGTACAATTTGTTAATGCTTAATTTGTGGGACAAGACCCCTCCAGCTAGTCTTTGATTATTTCATCTTGCTGTTGGTGGACGTGGTGTTGTAAGGATCACATACAGTTATATGATATTTGCAAGCACCAGTGTGCAGTCACAGGTGACTCACAGGCTTCCTTAATTTTGGAGGTGATTCCCAATAAGGTAACTTAAGGCACAACTCCAGGTTAGCCTTCCAATAAGTGGATTCTCCACACTTAGCAGGTATGATTCCACAAATTATATAACAATGTAAGCAGATTACAAATAATAACTAGCTGATAATGCCTATAACTATTGAAAGCACTAAAAGTAACAGAGGTCTCTGGTCGTCCAGGATCAATATCCTGTAAAACAAATATATGCATAACAAAACAATGATGGTTAGAAAGAAGGGACAATCCCCCTGGTATTGATATGGTATTCTTTCCCATGGGCATCAGTAGCTACCCATGAACAGGTATTGATGGGAGTTTTTAGGGTTAGGGGTACTTTCCCCACAGTGGGCAATTCTACTAAAACAGGTTGTCCAGGATAATGGAGCGGGTTTGCAAAGTCTTTAGTCTCTTTTTCACATTAACAATTTTAGAAGGAGGAAGTGCAGGCGCTTACTGTAAAAGTCTTATAGAGGCAGTTGGGGACCCAAATTTCCATTTTCTTCCTTTTGAATCTACCCAGGCTTGTCCCTTCAATAGGTCAAGTTCCAGGATATTTGTGGGAAAATTTCCTAGAATCATAATAGTTTCTGTTGCAGTTTCATTCCCAGGTAAACAGCATTTCACCCGAGCAGTCGGCTGTGGTTTAGAGTCCCCGAAAACATCTGTAACCCAAATCTGCTTTTTGCCAGCAATTATGCCATTCCACTTGTCAACAAGTTTGGAGTGCTGAGACCTGAGCACCCGTATCTACTAGAAATGTAACTGGAGTTTTAAGGGGGCCGAGTGGAAAAGTAATCAACAAGTCTCCTTTAGTATTGTCTGTGAGCCTCCCTAAGTGGACCCACCTGCCATCCCCTGGCTCACTTACTGGGGATGGCACTTCCAGTTTCCTGATCCTAAACCAATCAAGTCCTCTTCAGGGGCAGTTGGTGTTTGTGAAGCAATTACCACCATCTCATTAGTTTTCAGTTCTGTCCCTCCCTCCATCCAAAAGGTCTGCTCGGCTGTGCGGGGCAGCTTCCTTCTGCCTTTCCAGGCTCGAATGAGCTTTTCTAAAACTGTAGTAGGCAGACCATCCATTAACTCTCGGGGAATCCCCTGTCTCATTCCCTCAATCCACAAGAGGTTTCTCTTTGCTCTTAAAACTTGCAGAGCGGAAGGAGACAGATTTTCCTGCTTTTCCATTCTGCGTAAGGAGGGCTTAGGTTTACCCGTTCCCCTGGTAAGGCCCATTCTCCGGCCATAGTTTATTAAGTCCTGAGTTATCTTTCCCCAAGTCATGGACTCTCCCACTCCCTGTCCCCCCCCCCTCCCATGGGGTTAATGCAATCCGCAAACAATCTTGTAATTGTACTGCATGTGATTTCAAAGAGTCCAGCAAGCCCAAAACCAGGGGAGTCATTTGATCGAGATTAGCAATTAATAACATCGGGGAAGGCTGCTGTGGAACCAAACGCCTGTCATTCATTAATTGGAGACAAGCAGCCTTCTGCAGACTTTCAGTCAAATGATTTGTGGTTGGGGTCTCAATACATACTGGATCCCCCCTTTCCAAGGGGTCCAGACTCCCAGCCCAATAAGCAGCTCGTTGAGTTAACGACCATGGCTCTCTCTGGTCATCAGCAACTAAGAAAACCCCTGGCCCCCAGTACCCCTGGGCCTCATCTTCTGATAACAAAATTCGGTCACCACCAGTCAAAGACACCCTTCACACATATTCAGTCTCAGTTTCCTGAGCTCGTCTGGTATATTTCTCCTGAATTTTTGCAAGCTCACTTGCTGCGTATGGTGTAATTCGAGTGGTGACCTGCAGAGCTTTTCCACCCTGACCCTCGGTGGTCTCCGTTTTAATTAATGGTCTTAAATTTGCCCCCTCATTTTCGGGGTAATAAATCTCTCATCTTATCTCTAAATCCTTTGTTGGATGCAAGGGTCTGGCTGCTGATTTTGCCAGACTTGTAACTCCCTGGTCACTATCCGGAACAGAGCCAAGATCTGTCAGGTTGCAGGTTTCTTGTTCACTCATCTCTTTTTCAGACCATGAGATTTTTTCTCGGCCCAAGGCATCTAACAGAGCTGTGTGAGGTCGTTGAGTGGTGTTACTCTCATCAGCTAATTGGCTTTTCAAAACTTCAATTTGCTCTTGAGCTTATCTCAAACAAAAAGAGTTTATCTTTTTGTTCAGTAGCTTTATGTTCCTCGAACAACTGATCCTGGAGAGCTTTTACCAGATCTTGTAGGGATTCGATCATTTCCCTTTCTAATTGTTTCTTAACATGTTCATCTTTTTGAGCTGCAATCAGTGCTGCCTCTAATACAGCACACACTCCTTTGCCTGGTCGTGACCCTTTCACCCCTGCAAGCACACTGATATACCTTGCCAGTGCTTCTGGATTTTGCCAATTATCGTGGGCCCAAACCTCTACTAAAGGAGGAGGACAAGCCTTATACTCCTTCAGCTTCTCAAAAATAGGGGAGCAGTCAAGCACCGACATTTCCTGGCCAGTCATGGCTTGCAACTGCTTGAACCTCTCCTGGCTTAGAGCTGAGAAGTCACTTCCTGATTCTCCCTGTCCTTATTGGATAGAGAATTGGTATCCCTCCGACCCTCTCCCAGCTTAGAGCTGAGGGGCCAATTCCCAGTTCTCCCTGTCCGAGTTTGTCGGATAGAGAACCAGTATTTCACAAGACTTTCCGACACCGAAGGGGATCCTGCCGACTACGCCAATTTAATGTCACATCCCGCTCAGACGAGGGGGACAAGTGACTCAGATTCGCAAATCCCCAATTGGAGTGGACAACAAGTCTCCAAGTTCAAGCATTTATTAACTACCTACAATGTACTAATTGAACACACGATAATTGGCTAAGTACAGAGTAAGTTGTGCTAAGCAATATAATATGTCTTGCATTTCTTAATAGAAAAAGGAAAAGAGGGAGATAGAGGGAATGGGGGAATACAGATCACTGGTCTGGGTCCCTGCGCTGATCCCGCCGGCAAGGGTTCCAGGAGACGGCTGTCTTTTTTGCTGGCATCCGTCTTCTTCGCTTCCCTGCTCTCTCCAGATGGCCGGGGGACAGGGAGAGGGGGGCAGAGAGAGAGAGAGTCCTTTCTTCTCCCCTTTGATTTATACCCACTTTCCTTGGGTCCATCCCCTAGGTTGACCCACAGACCTACATATCCCATGTACGGGGAGGGGTAAGGTGTTTCATGGGATGATGTAATTAGCATGATCATGACAGCCCTCGTTAGCATATTGAGGGGTGTTAACTTTAATATGCATTTCGTGGATAATGAAGCAAAGTTCATTCACCAGACACATGGCCCTTGAAATTTGCCCAGGGGCCCCAGAGGAGACCCATCCTGTCTCCACAGGGCTCTCTCCCCCAGCTACATCGGGCAGCGTTATCAGCTTCGGCCTCCACAGAATGCACCCTGTGACTCATAGTTTTGTCTTGTGAGTGTTTGAGGCATTTCTTCAACCAGCCTCAACTTTTGCTTTTCCAGGCTGTTTGTCTTAGTTTCTCACAGGCCTGGTTTCTCGTCTCTCACAGGGGTATGAAGAAGTAGCAGGCTACCAGATTCAGCAACCCCTAACACAGAGGATCCTTGCGAGGTAATTTGCCTCTGATTCTAGAATTCTGAGCAAATCTGAAGCAAAACTAGAATTTTGAAGTAAATATCAGGGAAAGTGATAGAGACAAGTTAGAAATGGCAGTTTCCCCTTCTGGGATGAACATAGTGACCTCAGAATAATTTCCTACTCTTATAATGATATCTAAATTTTGGGCAAAAATTGTTGAAATTCAAGGAACAGGAAGCTAGACTGTATGACCTTTAAGATCAAACACAACACAAGAGGTTGTGTAATCATTTTTATTTCAGTTATTTTGGAGAGCAATAATTAAACTTGGCCTGTGTGCATGTCTTTCTTTTCCCTGCCCCAGTTCAACAGTGAAAGTTAGTCTTGCTAACAACTAGTACCTGACTTCTTTTGCCTAGAGACTGCAAAAGCATTTAGTTCAAAATCATTTTAAAGGCCCAAACTGTAAAGCCATAAGTACGAGACAAGAAAAGTCTACATTCTACAGGGAAATTAACCAAGAGCTCCCTGTAGTATATGAAGTAGACATGGAAACAGGAAGTTTACAGTGAATTATGTTGCTCATTAAATAACATTTCTGAATAGTTTTGCTGTAGCTTTATACACCTCACATTGCATTAAATATTTCTAGAAGGAAAAGAAAAAAGACACAAGGGTCTCTTTAGACTTTTCTCATATATTTAATAAAATTTTTGCTAACACTCATCCTCATTAAGCACTTTGGTAACTTCAAATGGATCCATTCTCATTAATGAATAAATGCAATTTCTCTGATTCGTTAACAGCAAAGACACTTTCTAGTTCCAGGAGAGTCTAGAAGAAGATCTGTCTTTACCCTGCTACATCTCCTTTAAGGGACAATATTATATTAACAGTTCATATGTAACAAAGGTGTGTCTTTTTCTGGCTATAGACATATGTGAACAGAAGAATCACATGCTACGTGATTCAGCATTAAAATAGTAGATGAAATTCAGTGGAGTTAAATGCATTTAACATAGTTAAGGCAGTTAAAAAGAAAGCCAGCTTTACATTTAAAATCAAAGCTATAAGATTACTTCTACTATTATGGACTGAATTTTGGGGGTTATGACACATACTTCCATGAATTCACCAACTTGGTGCTCAGTAGAAGTCAAAAAAACAAGCCACAGATCAAGAAAATTAGGAAAGGACCAGACAACAAAACTGACACCATAATACCACGGCATAAATGAATGTTTCTTCCAAACTGCAAAACCTATATGCACATCTCCCTTCAACTCAAAAAGGATACATTGAAACACAGAAAGGTTCAGAGGAATGTAACAATATGTAGAGACAGGCTGAGATGTATGAGATCTGCTGAACTAGGTTAGGACTCTTCTGTCTGGAAAAGAGATAACCTACGGACAAAAAGGTGGCAGTGTATAAACAAGCAATGGTATCATGAGACCAAAAAAAAAAAAACCAAAAAAAAAAAAACAACAACCAAAAAACAGTGTCTTTCAGTACAAGTTCCAGGGAACATCAAGCAAAACAACTGAGGGTCAGAAAGGAGAGGGATCTAGAATGAAGAAAACCATGAAGAGCACATGAATGCAAAAAGTTTCTATGGGTTCAAAGGGACACTGAATTACTTATGGTTATTAAGTAGACTTCCCATATACCTGGAAATGGTCAGAGGTTGAAGACTACTCAGAACAAGCATCACACATACTTGCTCTCTCTCTATTCTTCTATGAGCGGTTTTCAATGGCCCCTGCTGGAAGCAGATTCTGAGAGAGAGTAATTGGTCTGAATCCATACACACACACTTAAATTTCCCAGGATTGTCTAGATTGTCATCTAAAGCCTTAACTTAAGTAATTTTGTCTAAACATCCCACTCCCTTTGTGATGTCCAGTCTGGTAGTCCACTTATAAATGTAATATGTAGTATTTTGGGCACTTATAAAAAACAAATTTCAATCCTGACCCACTGCACATTATCATGAATGTATCATCAGTGACCTTAAGGTCAAGAGTTACACCAAAGATAAAAAACCCAAGAAATTTCTGAGTACAATGATTCCCCTCAATATTCCCCTTAAGTCAGCACGGGTTACTTTGGCTACCCAGGTAGTTGTACCCAGTAAGATTAAAATTATCTCATACACATGTACTAACCACACCTGGGACAGCATCTCTGTCCTAACTTGAATCTCTAAAAAAGTTACATTTTCCGGTTCAGCTGAGCTGGATATTCTCCTCTCCCCACCCCTACTTTGCATCACTAATAGTGACTGTATAGGAACATTGCAAGTCAGATCAGTGTACTTATCTGCAGGAAAACAATTTTTTTCCTTTTCTTTCTCAGTTCATTCTCAGCCAACTGCCTGAATTCTCCATCATGTCTACTTATTCACTAGAGCGGATGCAAAGGCTGGTTCTGTCAGTGACAGAAATGCCTTCTGACTGTGAATTTGTACATACAGATAGTGTAAATTTAATGTAGACACCCCCTTACGAGTATGGTGCAAGGAATTATTTTATTCCTCCAAATTAAACCTTACAGAGCATTAAAATACTTGTCAATAATGTTGGATCACTATTTTATTCTTCTCCTGGAAGCTGGAAAGAGGGAAGTTAAAATGGTAATTAAGAGCACTGTTTTGTCCATTTGAAGGGGGATCAGCATTCCATCAGCATATCAAGGAAAGTTGCATTTTGAGTGCTGCTTCTCCAAAATAACAAAATAGCTCAAAATTGTACATGACTGAAAAACCTGTTGTTCTGTTAGAAAGACTTACCAGAAGAGAGGAGACAGCAGTTTCTAAATAAGCTGAATAGCATGGACATAATTCTGTTAGATGATCTATAGATAGGGATAAAGTAATCAAACATAAGGACGGAGCAATCAAACATAAAGGGATTTCAGAGTCTCTTAAATTCAAAAATGTTGGTAAAAAAGCTTTTAGTTTTCATTTCAGCATTTATATGGCATCTTTTCCCAGCATCCTGTCACTTATCTGCACTAATTTCTTCAAAATCTATATGCTTACAACCACAAAAATCTGATCAGGCATAGAAAGCCCAATACCACAGATAATATTTCAAAGTTAAGATGTAGCTGGATGCAAAGCAAAAGAAAGACAAACAGATAAAATCTAAAGTTAATTTAAGTCACTAAATCACTGTATTTAAAAGTATGAGCATTTTTTATGCATGTCATGCATGGGTAATTCAGAAAAATCTCTGCACAGTATGAAAGTATTTAGCATGTAGAATTTGGAAACACTACTTTTTGCTCTGTAGTAGTCTCATATCATGCTGTTTTAGAAGAGTTGAGAGCTAGAAAAAGGAGAAAATTCTCTCTGAAACAAAATAATCCTATGAGACAGGCTGTAATATGTGCTTTTATTTGCTAGATGTTATATAAGTAATATGTTTTCTTAAATATCAAAACAAAAACAGTGTTTCAATAAGCAGCACTATTTTCAGATTACCAGAAAAGAAATACAACTAAATACAATATTCATCAAAAAGAAACCATCTGGCTAGACAATTTAATACCTGACTAAATGTACAGCTCTTTCTAACTCAATCATAGCCAGGAGGCATGTTTGCAAGGCACTTTTCCATATTATTAGGTCCATCCTCCAGTGATGGGGTCTGTAGCATAGGCCCATTGACATTTACTCCATCATTTATTTATTTATTTAGGCAACAACTTACATATCAGAGCAGCTCTGAGCAAGCTGAAGCATGTAGTGTTTTGAAAATGTGGTACAAACTCATTATATAAAACATATAGTTCTACACTGCTACATCAGGGCCTCACTGAAAAGCTTGCTCTTAAAACAATTGTGTGAGCAGTGCATGGTTTCTTCCTAGTCTGGGTTTATTCTAGGCTAAGAACTGTTTTTTAGTAGCTCGTATTTTACACTTTGAGATAGTTGCCTTCTCTTGTTTATCTTTTTATTACTTATTCCTTTTGAGTTTATGTATAACAACCTTTTACATCTTACTTGTGGATCTGGTTACCATTTTCCTCCCATTTCAGACAATTTAAAATTTGTTTGATTTCTGAAAATAACAAACTGTTTTTATTTCCTGAATATTATAAGTTGGAAACATGACATTCAGTTTTCAAATATTTGTATACAGCATGATCCCCTCACATTCTCCATATTATCTTCCATTTAAGTAACACATTTATTATTTCATATAAACTCTGTGGTTAAATTCTATTTGGTTTTGACCACAACAGAAAACCACAGTATATATTTGTGGTTTAATATATATGTATATTTTTTTAAATTAAAACACTCAGGCTATAATATGAAAGTTCACTCTTGTTAAATAGGTTTATCTACTGTTAAGTACATAGTTAAATATCAGAACTGAAGATATAAAGTCTTGATATACACAAAACAAAAAGCAGCCTTTCTCCTCTGAGAAATAGCAAAGGATTAAACTCAATGGATAAAACACTGATAAGTCCTAGACTGTAACAATATAGAAAATATACATTGGGGGAAACAAGTACTGAAATCTCTTGCCATGACAACAAAATCATAATTACATTTTCAAAAAGAAGCCAGTTCCTTGATGAAAAATAAACTACATAAGCAAGTTTAAAAAGTATGTTTGTGCTCGCTGGCTCACATAAATGTACAAAAAATGCCATAGTCTCCACATAAGGCTGTTTTAAAACAAGACACTTTTCTATAATAAAAATACTGGAAGCTCCTCTGAAGTAAAAAATGTAAAATGAAACAATCATTCAATGGGTAAATTAATACCAGTTTAAAGAATCAACAGCATCACTGATTTCAGAAGAGTCTAACACACTGGAAACATCACCATATATTTTTTTTTTCAGTTTGGTCTCTGTGAATTTTACACTGTCGCATATCACTTTATGCCTTTACTAACCAAATATCTCTGGCTAGATAAATCCACCTATATAAATATTAGAAAAGACACATTTTCTTGGACTTTTCATTGCTACTGGAAACTCAGTTGGTCTTACATACAAGTACTGCCAGATTCTTTATTAAAAGCACTTTGCATGATCCAACTAGACTAATACTAAAAATGTTCCCACTGCATTGAACTGTAATTCAGTGGTAAACAGTAACATTTGACCCTAGAAAGTATCACATTTTTCCTCCCCTCCAGAAAACTAGTGATACAATTAAAAGCTTGACTCCTGAGATCTGCCAGACAAAACTCAAATATTTGATAAAATTCTGTAATGAAGTGGCTGTAACAGTAACTGGACCATCAGTTAGAGCATAACTAGAGCCAAGAGCACCAGTAAAAATATATTATCAGCATCTTCACGTACATACAGCAAGTCTAATAAAGGTAGACATCTTCAAGTGGAAGTATTCAAATTAAGAGAGCAGTTAAGTTCAGGCAAAATGCAACTCAACTAAAAAAAAATCTTTACCTCCCAATTGTATCAAATATATATCTTCACCCTTCCCATAAACTCTATAAAACAAGCAGCCCTTGCAATATTCTGGAAATCTCATTAAATCTAACTGATAGTGGACCAAAAATTAGTAAACTCCAGGACCGCACAGATAATATCTTTCCCTAAACAGTTCTACGAGCAACAGTTGTGCAATGTATCATAGAGGAAAAAAATAACTGGAGGCAAAGTACCTTTAAGCAAACACATAGCCTTAGGCAGAAGACATGCATGTAACACACAAACCTGTGTTGCTTTTATTCTGCCTATGCTCATTAAGGAGAGAAACAAATTTTCCATTTTCTTCAGTGTTATTCTTTAAACAGGCTGGTTATAGATTATAAACATATATATAAGGAATCATATAGTGTTCATTACTATTTCTGCATCTGTTAAATTACATGCTAACTACTCATCAATACATTTGAAGTTCTCTTCAAATAATGGTTTAAACAGAACTTTCCAGCTCAGACAAGGAATGGCAAATCTTTCTGTAACAAAGCACCTGAATATTGTGACCAAACTTCTGGTGATGTTTTAAGATCTGTGTCTTAGCTGGCCACAGATTTATTCAACTACCTACCTTTGGTTCATTTTATCAGCTACTAATAATGTTCAGATTCAAGATACCATGTTTGAATGGGCCTTAAACAATACCTGATTCAGTATGAATCTGTCAAAACCTGAATCCACCATTCCTGCAATTTCCCCCTACTGCTTCTTAACAATAATTATTTTTAGGTCTCAATTTTTTTCAAAGCTTTCAGCACGAATCCAATGCAATAAGAACAGAATTAGGATGTTCTTTTCCATTATTTTTCACCATTCAATATATAAAGCCTTTATCTTTACTGACAAGGAAAAAAAAATCTTTACCATAATAAAGGGTGAAGTAATAATTTTCTGAAGATAAATAGAAAAGCAATTTGCTCTTAGAAGGAGTTTAAGATTTTTCTGGTTGTCACTGTTCACAAGCAGCTGCACATTAAGTTGTACCGTCGCTTCACCTATATTGCTAATAATATCACATCATTATTTAGAGAATGTAATTAACTGAACATGCACAAGTTCTTTAGCTGTCAATCTTCATCTAAATCTTTTTTTCTTTTTTTTTTTTTTCCCCTTGTGCCTGGACTATTACAGACAACATTCACTTCTCAACAATAAAACACATAAAAGCAGGAAAACAAAATGTGGGTCTTGATACTATCTTCCTTCCATTCTATGTGCCATAGAAGTTACTGTTAGTAAAGAACCTCACAGACTGACAGAGAAATGTACACGCTTTAAGAGTTTGGAATTGTGGTGTGTTGCAGGAACTACACAGGTGTAAAAGAGAAATTCTATCAAAATCTCAAATTTTACAGCATCTAGTAAAAGTGAGGGGGGTTTTAACTCTGCATTACTTTCAATGGAGATAGTCATACTGTCATTTTTAAAGAACTCTAATTAAGCACAGTTTGTACTTTGATTAAGCATTTAGTGGGAAGAAAAACGGCAGGCTTAGATGAATAAAACGTAGATGTTAAATTCATTTTTTTCAAAAATAGCAGTCAAATTAGTATCTGTGTTTTGTGTCACGCTGAAGTGGCTATACATATCTACTTTCACTGATTTTTTAGGCATGTGAAGTCAACAAAAACAGGATTATCATGGAGGGAGGCAGTTAACACTTGATCTGGATTAATGTTTAAGAACAGAAGCACTTATGAATTACATAAAAGTATACCTTAAATAACATTTTTCTTTTCACAGTTAAACAGGAACCGCTCAAAAGTAAATCTCACAGTGTGCTTACTATTTTTAAAGCTACCACTATCAGGTGTATGCTTTACATTTATATGTGTACTAGAGAAATACAGAAAAATTACAATGCTTGGAATTTTGTTTCAACAAAATTCAGGTGATCTTTTCCTCGTTTATTTATGAGTTTCCAATTTCCTCCCTTATACTCACTTCACTTGCTTTCTTTTCAGAATGCAAAAGGACAAAGACCCCAAGGTGACCTTGTGTCTTAGTGTGGTTGAGATTTGTTTTCCACAGCGGCATGTGAAATTTCCCGACTTGGTTCTATCAATCCATTTGACACATCCGTGCATAAAGTTTGTGGCCATTACCCTGCATTTCTCTGTGAACTAAGAAAAGACCCTCTGACAGCCCCCCTCAGGAGCTGACTTCTACCCAGGGACGGCAGGGCCGCAGGCGAGGGCCGGCTCTGCAGCCACCAAGGCTGTGGTGTGGGGTGCAGCGCGTGCCATTGGAGACACCTTCAGCCTGCCGAGTGCTTCTAACGACAAGAGAAAGCAGAAGAGAGAGTCCTGTCTTAGACTTGGTGATATGTCAGCTTCCTGAAGACTTTCGTTAAGCATCTGTACTTTCATTTGTGGGTTTAGGATCTCCAAATCTAACTCTGAGAGTGAAATTATAAATTCCCTTTTTCTCAGTGATTTGGATGGGTTTGGGAGAAGAGTGTCTTTTTAGTATTTTGCTACCTTCATCTTGAAAAAGCCAAATCACAGAATCTTCTAGGTTGGAAAAGACCATGAAGATGATCTAGTCAAACCATTAACCTAACATTGGCAGTTCCCAAATACACCATATCCCTCAGCGCTACATCAACTCTACTCTAAAACATCTCCAAGGATGGGAACTCCAAAACCTCACTGGGCAGCCCATTCCAATGCCTAACAACCCATTCTGTAAAGAAATGCTTCCTAATATCCAGTCGAAACCATCCCTGGCAAAACTTGAGGCCATTGCCTCTTGTCCTATCACTTGTTACTTGGTTAAAGAGGCTCATCCCCAGTTCTCTGCAACCTCCTTTCAGGTAGCTGTAGAGGGCGGTGAGGTCTCCCCTCAGCCTCCTCTTCTCCAGGCTAAACAACCCCAGTTCCCTCAGCCGCTCCTCGTACGACATGTGCTGCACACCCTTCAGCAGCTTCGTTGCTCTTCTCTGGACATGCTCAAGTCATTCAATGTCCTTTTTGTAGTGAGGGGCCCAAAACTGAAGACAGACATTGAGGTGTGGCCTCACCAGTGCTGAGTACAGGGGTAAGATCCCTTCCCTGTCCCTGCTGGCCACACTAACCCAGATACAAGCCAGGATGCCATTGACCTACTTGGACACCTGGACAAACTGATGGCTCCCGTTCAGTCGGCTGTCAGTCAACACCCCCAGGTCCCTCTCTGACTGGCAGGTCTCCAGCCACTCCTCCCCAAGCCTGTAGTACTGCTGGGGGTTGTTGTGGCCAAAATGCAGCCCCCGGCATTTGGCCTTATTGAAAACCCTCCTCCAGCAAAGGCCACCTGGCTAGTCAACACAAGAGGGTCTGCCAGTCGAGCTGGCCCGGCTCAGGCAAAACCTCCATGTGCTGTAGATGGGGATAAAGTCCCTGTGGTGCGCGTGAGGAATATCTTGGGAAAAACGGTCTGGTTTAGTCCTGCGCCAGGCAAAGGTAAAGGCAAACCCATCCATGGGATTGCTTTTGCCCCAGGACCTGGGTGTACCTGGTGGGTGATGCAGGACAATGGAGAGGTCCGATGCGTACCACAGGAGGACTTGGTTCTGGGTGAGAACATGCCGTGAATTATGCTGTGCCTTTGTAAATTGTTGTTTTGTTCTTGTTAACTGCTAAATGGCAGCTGGACATGACACAGATAGTATAGAATAAAGGGGTGGATTATGTCCTGTTTCAGCTAGGATAGGGTTAAGTTTCCCCAGCAGAGAAGGGGGAGGGGATCTCCAGCCGGGGTATTCATACCATGCTGATATCAGGTTGGAGCACGGGAAATTTTTCCTTGGTGGCTTTGGTGGAGGGGAGCACGCGGCAGGCTTGTTCCGTAACCATTTGCAGTATTTCTCTGTATATCTTTTGTCTTGCTTACTGTTATTGCTGTTTACTGTTGTTATCGTTGCTACTGTTGTTGTTCAGATTGTTTATCACGCTGTTGTATTAAATTTCTTCTTATTTTAACCCGGGGTTTGTGCCTCACTTCCAGCCTGACTGGCTGAGGGTGGGGGAGGGGCAATGGCAACATGGTCTCTGGTCCTGGCAGGGCTTAAACCACCATAATAGTGAACAAGAGAAACACTCACATAGGTATGATGTTTCAAACCCCTCCAAGCTAACTTCAGAGCATTTGGTAATAAGTCATAAAAACAAATTTATATTGTATTTGGTTTACCACAAATAGCATCTCTAACCATGGGAACAGACTCTAGTGCTTCTGTATATACTCCCTGCTCCACCCAACATCACTGCACAGCAGAAAACAATCAGAAAAATTAATGATGTCATCTTCAAAATGGAGGACAGCAATCAGCTCATGATGACCTAAAAGCAAAGGAAGGCAAGTTATGTGTAACCACTGGAGAAAATGCCTTTTTGATCAGTAATGAAGCAGAAAGAGAAAGAGCAATGAATAAAATGGTGGACTTTCTAGTCAGTGAAGCAAGTCACTTCAGAGTCAAACTTTGGCACCCGTAAATAATAAATCATACAGAACCCCATCTGCCTTGGAGGTGCTAAAATACTGAAACCAGATATTTAAGATCAGTAAGGAACCATTCTGAGAGTCTATTCTAAAATTTTATGCCATACAGACCAAAATTCTGTAACCAACAGTTTCTGCATTGTTTGTAATGTGTCTGAATCTAGGACATTTGCAAATGAGGCACCTTGCACATACATCAGGAATCTTTATGTGATCCCTTTATAATATGTTCCAATTGCTGTCAAAAGGCTACCCTGCTTGTAATCTGTATGTCTAATTTCAGATTTCAGAATGCTTCTTTACCTCCAAGTGCATCTAAAGCTGGCTATTATCAGAAATCCTTCCCTTGAGTATATATAGACAATAATACATTTGCTTCTCAAACATTTCTTTAAAGAACAATATTGGCAGCTATTTGTGAACATCCCTTTTAAACCCAGCTATCAAAATTCCAGCCATTGTATCAGAGAATCACAGAATTGTCTAGGTTGGAAAAGACCTTGAAGATCATCCAGTCCAACCATTAACCTAACATTGGCAGTTCCCAAATACACCATATCCCTCAGCACTATGTCAACCCGACTCTTAAACAGCTCCAGGGATAAGGACTACACCACTGCCCTGGGCAGTCCATCCCAATGCCTAACAACCCATTCTGTAAAGAAATGCTTCCTAACCTGCCCTGGCACAATTTGAGGCAATTACCTTTTGTCTTATCGCTTATTACTTGGTTAAAGAGGCTCATCCCCAGTTCTCTGCAACCTCCTTTCAGGTAGCTGTAGAGGGCGGTGAGGTCTCCCCTCAGCCTCCTCTTCTCCAGGCTAAACAACCCCAGTTCCCTCAGCCGCTCCTCATATGAGATGTGCTGCACACCCTTCAGCAGCTTTGTTGCTCTTCTCTGGACACGCTCGAGTAATTCAATGTCCTTTTTGTAGTGAGGGGCCTAAAACAACACAGCAGTTGGGTGCAGCCTCACCAGTGCTGAGTACAGGGGTAAGGTCCCTTCCCTGTCCCTGCTGTCAACACTGTTTCTGACACAAGCCAGGATGCCATTGGCCTTCTTGGCCACCTGGACACAGTGCTGGCTCCTGTTCAGCCGGCTGTCAGTCAACACCCTCAGGTCCCTCTCTGACTGGCAGCTCTCCAGCCACTCCTCCCCAAGCCTGTAGCGCTGATGGGGGTTGTTGTGGCCCAAGGGCAGCCCCCAGCATTTGGCCTTACTGAAACTCCTCCAGTTGGCCTCAGCCCATGGCTCCAGCCTGTCCAGGTCTCTCTGCAGAGCCTCCCTACCCTCGAGCAGATCAACACCCAACTTGGTGTCATCTGCAAACTTACTGAGGCTGCACTCAATCCTCTCGTCTAGATCATCAATAAAGACATTAAACACGAGTGGCCCCAACACCGAGCCCTGGGGAACACCACTCGTGACTGGCCACCAACCAGATATAACTCCATTCAGCCCAACCGTTTGGGCCCGACCACCCAGCCAGTTTTTTACCCAGCAAACCACGTGCCCACCCACACCACGATCAGCCAGTTGCACCAGGAGAATGCTATGGGAAACAGTGTCAAAGGCCTTGTTAAAGTCAAGGTAAACAACATCCACAGCCTTTCCAATAAGCAGGTTGCCCTGTCGTAGAAGGAGATGAGGTTTGTCAGGCAGGACCTGCCTTTCACAAAACCATGCTGACTAGGCCTGATCATCTGGTTGCCCATTATATGACTTGTAATGGCACCCGAGATGACCTGCTCCATGGCCTCCCCTGGCACCAAGGTCAGACTGACAGGTCTATAGTTTCCTGGATCGTCATTTCTGCCTCTCTTGTAGATGGGTGTCACATTTGCCACCCACCAGTTCAGTGGGACCTCCCCAGTTAGCCATGATTTCAGGTAAATCATGGGCAGCGTCTTGGTGAGCACATCTACCAACTCTTTCAGCACCCTTGGGTGTAACCCATCCAGCCCCACAGACCTGTGTGCATCCAAGAGGTGTAGCAGGTCTCTGACCACTTCCTCTGTAATTGGGATGACCTCAGTCTGCTTCCCCTCCCCATCTCCCAGATCATGAGGCTGGGTGTCCAGGGAACACCCAGTTCCACTGCTAACGACTGAGGCAAAATAGTCATTGAGCACCTCAGTCTTTTCCTCATCCTTAGTTACCATGTTTCCCTCTGCATCCAGTAAAGGAGGGAGATTTTCCCTAATCCTCCTTTTGCTGGTAACGATTTTATAGAAACATTTTTTGTTATCCTTAACAGTTGTATCCAAGTTGAGCTCTAGCTGCGCTTTGGCTCTCCTAATGTTGACCATGCATAATTCCACTACATCTTTATAGTCTTCATGAGAGACCTGCCCCCTCTTCCAAAGGCAATAGATTCTCCTTTTGTTCTTGAGATCCAGCCAAAGGTCCCTGTTTAGCCAGGCTGGTCTCCTTCCCCACCTGCTTGTTTTTTGGCACATGGGAACAGCCTCATCCTGTGCATTTAAGACTTCTCTCCTGAAGTATGTCCAACCTTCCCGGACTCCCATACCCTACAGGGCAGCTTCCCAAGGGATTTTGTTAATCAGTCTTTTGAACAGGTCAAAGTTTGCCCTCTGGAAGTCTAAGGTGGCAGTTTTACTAACCCCTCTCTTTGTTTCTCCAAGGATCAAAAATTCATTCATCTCATGATCACTGCACCCTAGACTGCCTCCAACCTTTACTTCCCCCACACGCTCTTCCCTGTTCACAAGAAGCAGGTCCAGGAGGGCTCCTTCCCTGGTCGGCTCACTCACCAGATGTGTGAGGCAGTTATCCTCCACACATTCCAGGAACCTCCTGGATTGTTCCTTCTCTGATGTGTTGTGATCCCAGCAGATACCTGTGAGGTTAAAGTCCCCCACAAAACATGGCAAGTGACCACGAGATTTCTCCCAGCTGTTTATAGAGAGCTTCATCCATCTCATTGCTTTGGTTGGGAGGTCTATAGCAAACTCCCACAGCAAGATCTGCTTTGTTGGCTCTTAACCTAACCCACACACTCTCAACCCCATTATCACTATACTTCATCTCTGAGCTCTCATAGCATTCTCTAACATACAGGGCCACTCCCTATCTATCCCTCCTGAAGACCTTGTAGCCATCGATTGCAGCACTCCAGTTGTGTGAGGCATCCCACCACGTTTATCATAGTTCTTGTGCTGCATCATGGCTTCAAGATCCTCCTGTTTGTTGCTCATACTGTGTGCATTGCTATAGGTGCACTTGAGATGAATCCAACACCTTTTTGTGAGTGTGGGCCCCATTCCCTACCAGACACTTCTCAGGTGCTACCACGGTTTCTAAACATCTTTCTTCTCTCAAATGAAGTGGCAGAGGGAGAGCCCTCACCAGTCTACCATCCTTCAAGACTTGGCTTGCTTCCCTTGAGCTTATTCCTAACAGGCCCAGTTATCTCCCCATCCCCCCTCATATCTAGTTTAAAGCCCTGTCAATAAGGGCTGCTAATTCCTGCCCCAGAATCCTTTTTCCCCTCTAGGACAGCTGCATCCCATGTGTCCCACTTGTCACCAGCAGACCAGGTACCTTACAAACTGCCATGACCAAACCCCAAAAATTCTGACCGTGGCACCAGTCTCTGAGTCACGTGTTAATCAGATTTTCACGTACTTCCCTTAACACATATCGCAGGTCCACCTACTGCCAATTCTGTTTGCTGTTGTAGCAGAACAATGTATCAAGGGGTTTAGGTGTATGATCACATTTTTCATTAGTCACTCATCTTGCCTCTCAGCAGATGACGCAAGTCAAACAGCATATAAGTATGTGAAAGGAACAGTGTTACTGGAAGAGTGATAACCTAAAGAGAATAGAAAGAAATCTAATGAAAACAAGAACATTAAAGTCACGTACAAGAACAAAGGATTCCTTAGAAAAGGATGGGGGTTACTGAGAATGTGAGTAGTGTCCCTCTCTCCAGAGTAGTGTCCAGCTCTCACTGATAGCAAAAAAATCAGATGCTATTTAGGGTTTATCCTTGCCTTTTCCACTTCATATTCTGTCCTAGTTCAACTAGGATAGGGTTAAGTTTCCCCAGCAGAGAGAGAGGGGGAAGGGATCTCCAGCTGGGTTATTCATACCATGCTGATATCAGGTCCAGGGGCGGGAAACTTTGATTTTACTTTCTCTTTGGCTTTTTGGTGGTGGGACCCCCGCGTTGGCTTTTTTCCCTGACCATTTACGGTATTTTTCTGTATATCGTTTGTCTTGTTCACTGTTATTGCTTTTTATTGTTGTTACCATTGCCACTGTTGTTGATCAGATTGTTTATCACACTGTTATATTAAATTTCTTCTTCTTTTAACCTGGGTTTGTGCCTCACTTCCAGCCTGACCGGCTGCGGGTGGGGGAGGGGCAACAGCAATGTTCTCCCTGGTCCCAGCAGGGCTTAAACCACCTCATATTCATTTACAGACCGTTGTCCACATTTTTTTTTTTTTATCCCTTCTGAACCTGTTGATGCAGTGTGTCTCTCCAGTCTACTGCAGCAAAAGTTCACTGTCAGTCTTGTAGGGAAAAGGGTTTTGTTTTATCAGTTTTAAATAATTTTCTTACAAGATGTTTCCTACTAGTTCAGCAAGTGCCTTTATGCCTAGTCTTACAGGACTTGACAAAAATAGTACTTACTGTACTATTACTGTACTATTACTTACCCACCATATTCATGATTTTGTAAGCCTTGATTATATTGCCCTAGTCTTCTATTCTACAATAGCTATTCTATCTGCTCTTTCAGTTTCTTCTTTCAGGGAAGTTGCTCCATCCTCTAAATTATAAGACAATATCATGATACACTGGAAAGAGAGACCGAAATCAGGTAAAATGCATCATTTCAGGATTTGAAAACTGATGTTCTCATATTTGCTAAGAAGATGTGCCACTTCAGTCAAGGGGGGGGGGGGGAGGACAGTTCCTATTTTGCAGAGACAGAACAGACTGTTTCAGAACATTCAGTTGTCTTGAAGTGTTCATTTAATAATTATATTAAAGTGTTGCATTGAATCAATTTATTGAAAAAAGAGTGCCCATGCATTTGACAAACAGAAACAGCTTTATATAAAGATGCAAATACTACATAAAATTTAATATACTGTAGGTGTAGAAGTTCTTTTGGTATGCAACAGAAATCATATAAAAAACACAATGTGGCTTTAAGTTACCTTGTTTCAAAAGCAACACTTTAATTAGAAAAAGAATATGGTAATACAGAGATTCCTTAATTAAGCACTATGTATTCTCTTCCACTACAAAACTGTATGAATTATTCTTATGACTGTAAATGGAAATGTATTTAAATTACACTGGATTCTGAGATTTTTCCTTTATGAATCTATCAATCTATCTCTTCTGGTCATGACAAAAAGGAAAAAAGGTGAAAAAAAGTCTTTCTATGAAAAAATTGAGGGACTAAAATTCATCACAGCATCACACTTCCATATATACGTCTAGACCTCTTCTGCAAATGCAAAGAATTAACAAGATAATGCATATATAGAAAGCCACACAGGAAAGTCCATGGCTGGAGATGGTCCAGGGAGGCAAGCTAATGTGAATATAGGCTCTGAGTGGGGAAATTGAGGAATATTGGTCCTTTTCAGATTCAAAGAAAAGCTTAAGGTAAGACAATCTTTCATATATCATATGATTTTAGATCAGCTCTCTCTTACTTGCTTTCAGAACTAGAGTAGGCTGTCTAATCACTGCTTACTGCCGTCACTGCTGCTAGAGGAAAGGATGAGAGGAAAGCATATCAGCCCTGGTGAGGTGATCTTAATTGATCACTGGAGCTCAGGACCTGGCCTAATGGTATGTTAATCACATAATTCGATCCTAGAGAGGGGAGACGGCATAAAGCCAGCAGCTAAAGGAAGAGTATGTTCAAGACATCTCAAGGGCTCAGAATTGCAGTCTGTTCTACCTGATGCACAGTGCAAAAGCACTAAATTTGGCAACAAGATTAAGTGACAAGGCCAGTGATGTTTATTCACTGGATGAGCTATAAATTTCCTGAAATAGTTAGATTAAGTTATTTAGAGGGGTTATTACCTCCCTACATATGTCAATCATATAAAAACCTATTACTTATAATACTCCTTAAAAGAAAAAAACCTTGCCCTTCATTTCAACTAGATGCCTTTTCCTGTTTCCATTAAATTATACCTAAGGTTTCACCATATGTGGCTTCTATGAAGTTTCAGGGTTTTAAACACCTCTGCATCATTTAGCTTTATGTCTCCTCCCATTTTTAATTTTTTTCTTCCTCCAGGCCTATTATTTCTCCCTGCTGCCACCTCAGCTGACAGGTAGCATCAAGACTTACTTCACATCTTCTGTCTACCAGCTGACATTTGGGACGTAAATTAGAAATACTCAGTGTGTTTAGAGTCCTAGGGAAAAAATAGCTCAAATTTTACCAAAATTTATAAATAGAGTAACTATATTTTCTTCTACGTTCATTAATTACAGGAAGGATATTACCCATGTGGTTCAAGTCAACAACTATTCAGAGCTGTTAGCTTTGTCCAATTACTATTTAATTGAGGCCATTATAAAAAACAGTAAAGTTTGCAATGTGAGGCTCTAATTGTTAGAAACAGCAGTTGTTAGTATAATCTAGGGCTCATTTTCTTAATGAAGAAAGGTTAATGATGATGATATTCCAAACAGACCTGGAATTATTACATTGTGCACAAGTACAGTATTTTTGATTACTTTGCATTGTCAACATATGCTTTTATTTATTCTGAGCTGTATTGCCTTTGGTGTTTCTCTCACAAACTCTACTTTTAGCTTCCTTAAAATGGTTTTAGTCCCTTGATTATGGAGAAATCCAGACACATCACTAAACCTTAGAAACAACAGAGAAAAATTAATTTTCATTTCTGTAACGTTTAGCAGGCAATTAAGGATCTTGGGCTCTTGGGCAAGTTGCTTTAGTAAACCTCTAAATATTATTACAAATCATTACAACACCAGCCTACATAAAGCACATCAGAAGAAGCTTAATTTGTTTAAAATATACCATAGTATTTACTGAATGACTTACAATCTAGCTTCAGTATGATACACAAAGATTTCATCACCTTCACTGATCTCAATTGTGAATAATCTCACCTGTCAGAACAAGTATTTTCTTGCATGTTTATAATCACTGACTACAATGAAATCTTCAAACCTGAGTTTAATTTTCAACTTTATTCTGTTGTATACTACTCTCAACAACTATTATATACAATCCAAAAAAAAAAAAAAAAAAAAGGGAAGGGCAAAAGGGAAAGGGAAGGAGAAGGGGAAAGGGTAAGGGAGAGGGAAAGGGAAAGGGAAAGGGAAAGGGAAAGGGAAAGGGAAAGGGAAAGAGGAAAAGTTTCCTTAAGGACAACAAGAAACAAAAAAACAGCTGTCCACTTCTATCCAGAAGTGTCTTTTTTTAGTTCCACCTTCTTTTCCACACTCCAACTAATTCTTTTCTCTCCATTATTTTTTAATATTTTGATAATTCACAAGTACTTTAACACAAAAGGAATAGCTATTACAAATTTTCTTAAAAATAATAAACTCTCAATCAAGTGCTTAAAAGCAGCCTTTCATTCCATTATTTGTACAGAAATTAAAAAAAAAAAAAAATAAAAATTTGAAAGACATTTCTTTACAGTTTAACAAAGCTCACCTAGTACTGACACTTATGTCAGCAAAGTCCCGCACTGATAACCTTGTGTAGCAGATTGAGCTTCTACAATGCATTAATGAAATGTCCTGGAACGATTTTCCTTTTCATGTCTGAATGGGTGAGCCAACGCTTCACTTGAATGTTTAGTCATTTTTTCACTAGAGGGAGCCAAAATCTCTAAGTATGTCCTTTTAAGTGCCAACAATTCCAAAGTTTTCAATCCAGTTCTACCTTACAGCTACTGTGGTAAAGTTAAACGTGATACTTCCGGGATATTATTATTTAGTTTTATTATTGCTATTGCTATTACTCTTATTGTAATTATGGTGGTGTGGTTTTTTGTTGTTTTATTGTTGTCATCATTATTGTTACTATTATTGTTGTTGCTATTATTGGTGGTGGTGGTGGTGGTGGTGATGGTAGTGGTAGTAGTAGTAGTAGTAGTAGTAGTAGTAGTAGTAGTGAATAAAAAGGAGTAAATGAAAAAGATACTGGTTTAGTCCTGCTGGTACAAGTTTACAGGAATTTAGTCAGCTGAATTTAAAGTCTGGGTATATAGCACCAAGTTATGTATTTGCATCTTAGTACTAATAAGAAGTTACTTTACATCTAATTATCTTACCTACTAATTCATGCTCAGAACACAGCTGACTCAGTGTCACTGTTTTCAGTGAGAGGATAATCTGGAACCCATGATACATTTATAGTGCATTGCTAACACTTGTTATTGGATATGTGTATTTGACACTTAGTTGCTCTGAGGAGCCAAGGCAAAGCAGGGATAGTGATTATATGGAAGAAATGTCAAGAAGAATATAACAAACTATGAGTTAGGGTAAGTCTTCCCTTATTCAACATTTGCATTCCTTCTTACATAAAGATTTTGTACAGGTCCTCAGAGCAGATGAGAAATTTTAAAAAGGATCAGCCATGCTGCAGTGTTAGTACAGCTTGGCTGAGATGTACATTTTGTGGTAACCTAAAGGCAGTATTCACCAAACAAGACATACGGGAAACTACAGAACCAAACCTGACTTAACAATGTACATAAGATTACAGCTAGATAACATAGTATTCATTTTGGATGTAACAAGGAGAATGTCCAAATGTGCCTTTAGGTTGAATAACTGATTTTCTCAATCATTTGGATAGTGTGAAAAAGTTACAAAATTGTTTTCATATGGATCCATGATGATTCCATCGATGTTGCAATACTAAATTGGATGTTTGGCAAATATTTCATACAGAGATGGAAAGAATTGGATTTGGGGACTAGAGAGTTTGTGTGTTTTTTTCAGGGTTGGGTTTTGGGTTTTTTTTTTCATGATAACTTCAGAATACTAAGGCCTTAAAGTTATGTAAAATAAAATTTACTTTTTCTTAGCTATAAAATCCTCTTTATCACTCCAAAAAAAATTGATACATGAGAGTTTTTCATTTGTTACCTAGATTGCTATGCTCTTCTGTTTCCTATTTGGTTTTGGCACTTAGATATAATTTATCTAAACCTAAGAACAGCTCAGAACAATAATATATAGAGCACCATGTACTTCTTCAAATGATTTACCATATGAAACAGACATAAGGGACATTAGAAAAAAGAAGATAGAATCTCAGCACTGATTAATTTGAAAGCAACATCTTGTTTTCTAATAAAGAAGAAAATTATCATGCAATGTTGAGGGCAAATGTTAACTACCCACATCAAAATAACTTCTAGATGTTCCTTACTAGAGTGTTCGCTTTTTTTAGTCACTTTCAATTTTTTTTAACTAGAGTTTTTCCTTTTAGCTAATCTCATTGTCTAGGAGGGTAACAAAATGCAAGAGAGTAGGGAAAGTAACTAATCTTTACCAGGGGAAGTATTAGGCTGTTCAGAAATTAATTTCCATTTTTGTAATGTGATTTTCATTGTATATGTTTCAGGAATAGTACCTTCTTGACTGGCGTACTGTTATATATTTTTGAACAGCTCATGTTATGAACTTTCATGCTGTATAATTAAATTATAATATAAACTGTGTTTTTGACAAATTTTGGAGGTTTGAAGTTCAGATGTCAAAACAGCAATTTCAACAGATCTACGAGTTCAAACTTGGACGTAATGCAGCGCAAGCTGCTCAAAATATCAATGAGGTATACGGCCAGGGAAATATTAACAAACGGACAGTGTGACTTTGGTTCCAAAAATTTTGACGTGGCGATTTCAACCTTAAAGATCAAGAAGGTCGCGGATGTCCTTCTGCTATTGACAACGATGAATTGAAGGCTCTGGTGGAAGCAGACACACGCACAACTGTTTGAGAACTTGCAAAAGAACTCGGGGTAAGCATATCAACTGTTTCTTAGCATCTGAAGAAGATTGGAAAGTTGAAGAAGCTCGACAAATGGGTGCCACACGAATTGAATGAGAGTCACAGAAATCACCGTTTTGAAGTGTCGTCGACGCTTCTTTTTCACAACTAGAACAACCTGTTTCTTGACTGTATTGTGACATGCGATGAGAAATGGATGCTCTGTGATAACCGGTGAAGATCGGCTCAGTGGTTGGACCGCAATGAAGCTCTGCAGCACTTCCCAAAGCCGAATCTGCACCAAAAGAAGGTCATGCTGACTGTCTGGTGGTCTGCTACTGGTTTTGTGCATCACAGCTTCCTGAATCTGGGTGAAACTATCATGGTGGAGAAGTACATCCAGCAAATCAATAAAATGCACCAGAAACTTCAACAGCTGCACCCAGCACTGGTCAACAGAAAGGGTCCAATCCTTCTCCATGATAACACGTGGCCACACGTTGCACTTCCAATGCTGCAACAGTTGAACGAGCTGGGCTACGAAACTCTGATTTCCGAACAGCCGGTTACTCTCATAGATTTGCTAGCATAGCAGATTGGCAGAATAGTCATAACTAAAGTAATTTAAACTAAGTTAGATAGAGTTCCTCAAAAACTGAAAGCAGACTTTGATGTCTAAGTTGCACTGCATTTGTGCTTTGAACTTACAGTCACATATTTGCAAGGTTTTGATAAGATTTTAAGCTAGTTTCAGGAAATGCTGTAAATAATTTGAACATAAAAATGCAGATTTCCTACAGGTAACAGGAGTAAAGGGCAGGCATTATTATTATTTTTTAAATTCATTCAATTCTAATCACAGCACAAACAAAAACAAATACATAATATTTGTTTCAGTATCTAAAATCCCTTCAATTTTCAGACTTGGACAATGTTGGATTGTGAATCTACAATCAGTGTCTGCATATTAAGTAAATACTATTGCCAGCTTCAGCTCTTCTACCATAACAATTTGTGACATTCTAGCCCTTTCACTGTGTGAAGTTAAGAGCACTTTCTAAATGTCTCTGTTGTTTATACATTTTCCTTGTCTAGAATATCTCTCCAAGGCAAAACAGCAAAAGCATTGTCTCCTCAATCACTCACCTTCACACTGCTTAAGACTCAGTATAAACACATTGCAGCTGGGGATAATTACAGAGGAAGATGTCTCTGTGAACCCTACAGAAACTGTAACTTACTTTGCATAATAGAACTGTGCTTGAAAGCACTTCAGAGCTCTAATAGAGCTCTGTGTGTACAGAAAATAGGAAGTACCAAGTAAGCATTAAAGATGTTAAGACTGTTTAATAAGTTGCATCATAGTAACAGAGTTATGCATTATAGTTTGAAAACACCACCTGGGGGTAAATCTATACTTGTACTGGCTCTGACTGGGATAGAATTAAATTTCTTCACAGCAGCCCCTATGGTGCTGTACTCTGCATTCGTGACCAAAACAGCACTGATAGCACACCAGTGTTTTGGCTATTCCTGAAAAGTGCTTGCACAGTCAAGGCCTTCTTTGTTACTCACTCTGACCCCACAGGGAGTAGGCCACAGGTGAACAAGAGCCTGGGAGGACACATAGCCAGGGCAGCTGACCCAAACTGACCAAATGGAAACTTTGTGCCATATAATGACCTGCTCAACAGCAAAAACTGGGTGTGCAGTCTTTCTAAAGTAGCCAATGCTCAGAGATAAATTGGGCATTGATGTGCTGGTTAAAGATGGCAAGTAACTGCCTTTGTGTCACTTGTTCTTTTTTCCCTCTCTTCATCATTTTCTGAACTGTAGTTATCTCAATGCATAAAACGTCTTGCTTCTGCCTTCCCAGTTTTGTACACCATCCCACTGGAGAGAGGGAAGAGGTAGGCAGAAGAGTGAGTGGCTGGCTGGGTGCTTAGTTGCTGGCCGGTGTCAACACATCTTTGTATCAAATGTATCTGCTTGTGTTTGACTTCCTATGTGTTCTATGATTGATGACAAATTATTCCAAATAGCAAGAAACACCTCTTTTACCATTATTCATTCCACAGATCATATTGCAGACTTTTCGTTTCTTAGTGGGTTTGGGGCACTAAATGCTTTAAAATTAGTAATATCAGGAACAATTACTAGAATTTTGTATATCTCAAGGTAAGAACTGATGTTCAGTAGTGAACACTAGCAGTGGGAAAGCTGTTTAAATATTATGCATTCACATATCACATGCTAAAACAGAAATCAGCACAACATTTTTTAACTTTTGCCGTGTTATCCTTATGAAATCAACTAATAGACATTAAAGCAAGGTTCCTCATAAAAATATCATCCAATATTCTAGCAAACATAAATAAATACCCCAATATGTATCACATAAGCCTTGGTTTAAGCCCTGGTTAATAACTGCTTTAAGTAAAGCTGTATGGAGATGAGCAGTCAGCATTCTGTACTTCTAAAGACCAGCTATAGAAAGGAAGAGCAGCAGTAATCACTGAGCCACTCGTGATTAATTAATTAATTAATTAATCTGTTATCAAATCTATTCTGAAGTTTTTGCAATCCTTAAGATGTTTTTTCTCTGCATAACCACAACCTAAGGAAACAAACCCAGGTATTCCCTTATGACTACAACTACTACTATGGTAGGGTCAAATAGGTTGGAATACTTGAGAGTGACATGAGGTTACCACAGCATGTAAAAAAAACATCTGTTCTCCTGTTTGTAGATATTGTTACTGTCATAAATCAGAACAATTATATTCTCACACCAATGAAGTAATAATAAAATAAAAAAAATTAATAGTTGTCCTGGTTCAACTAGGATAGGGTTAAGTTTCCCCAGCAGAGAAGGGGGACGGGATCTCCAGCCGGGTCATAACATGCTGACATCAGGTCGGAGCATGGGAACATTTTCCTTGGTGGCTTTGGTGGCAGGGAGCACACAGCGGGCTTGTTCCATAACCATTTGCAGTATTTCTCTGTATATCTTTTGTCTTGCTTACTGTTATTGCTGTTTATTGTTGTTATCATTGCTACTGTTGTTCAGATTGTTTATCACACTGTTGTATTAAATTTCTTCTTATTTTAACCCGGGGTTTGTGCCTCACTTCCAGCCTGACCGGCTGAGGGTGGGGGAGGGGCAACGGCAATATGGTCTCTGGTCCCGGCAGGGCCTAAACCAACACAGCTTTTTTTTGATGCACCAACATGGGGCACAAGAGGGTTGAAATAAGAATCAAAAAGGGACAGACCCTGAGCAGAGTGTGTTAGAGCAATCTGTTGGGTGTAATTTTTCTGTTTCTATTTGTACTGTGTAATAAGAAAATGTTTGCAATGCTGGCTCACTTGCTTGCGTGGTGGGGCTGGATTAATCCTTATATCCAGCGTATGATCCCAGTGCTGGCATTTTATCGGTGGAAAATGTGTAAAGGGTCTTATGTTGATGTACTGGCTATTGACCGCTTATACTGCCTCTGTATCGCTATTTGTGGGGGTGGGCCGGTACCTGTTTGCTGCCTGGGCTTTTGTTAGGGGTCTCACCCCCTCTATGGGTGAGCCAGGGGAAGAGATCCTCTCGGTTTTGAAGAGGTTCAATTATCCTTGGAGCCTGCAGGCCAGTGTTATTGCGGCACAATGCCTTCTGAATGTCTGCCTGATTTTAGTTTTGGACATATGGCACTTCTCTAAAAATAGCAGTGCCCGAAAACCTGCCCCGAGGTCAGATAACGGTGAGTGGCAAGGGGTGTGGGAAAAGATGGGCAAAGGCCTGAGTCAGTGGGCACCCCCAATGCTTTGGAATTTCACTCCCGAACAAATGCAGAGTCATGATAAACTGATGGAGTGCTTAGAAAGGGTGTGTTACCAAACGGGCAAAACCCAGGAGACACAAATCGCTGCAATGTGTTGGGGACTTGCCCATGCATACCGTGTCCTCTTTAATACCACCCACTGCCCTCAAGGGGGGAGAAAGGCCTGCAGGATCTGAGAATGAACTTACTGGTACAGTATCTGGGCCGGGAGAACAGGCAGAACCAGTCTCAGTCGCCTCCACCAGCACAGCTACTGAGCCAGAGAGACAGCCAGTGCTGGTATCAGTCGCCCCAACACAGAAAACAAAATATACCAGAAAGTCAGATCACAAAGTGGGGGATGGGGATGAGCCAGGCCCAGCACGGGAGCAGGAGGAAGGGCCAGAGGTAATTGTCCGATCCTTATCCACAATTAAGTTGTGAGATATGCAGAAAGATTTCGGCCGCCTGGGAGGCGAGCAGATTTGCACCTGGCTGCTCTGATGCTGGGACAATGGAACCAGTGCTTTTGGAATGGAGGGGAGAGAGGCCAAGCAGCTGGGATCTTTGGCCAAGGATGCTGGCATTGATAGGGAAATAGGGAAACAGACTCAAACCCTCAGCCTTTGGAAGCAACTCCTGCTCAGTGTAAGGGAGAGGCACCACTACAAGGATGATATCCTATGTCAGCTAAGCAAATGGACCAAAATGGAGAAAGGCATCCAGAACATCATGGAACTGGCTGTGTTTGAGATGATCTATGGTGATCTGAATGATGAACAGTCACCCATGGACCCAGATCAGGCCCCTTGCACACACCTGATGTGGTGAAAGTTCCTGAAGAGTGCACCAGAAACACACTCGAAAGCATTGGCAAGAGTGTCCTGGTGGACAGACACCCACACTCTAACTGTGGATGGAGTGGTTGGCAAGCTCAAGCAATATGAGGGACATCTCCCTTCATCTCAACATTTCTGGGTCTCAGCTGTGGAGGAATGGTCTCAGAGGGTCCAGAAAATGGAAGAGGACATGTTCTACATTCCACCTACACGGGCTGATGTCTCAGCCATTAGAAGTAAACATTTCCCCAAGCAAGAGAAAGGCAGCAGAAGGTACACACCACGAGGCACCCTGTGGTTTTTCCTCCGTGACCATGGAGAGAACATGAAGAGGTGGGATGGACAGCCCACTGCCGCCCTAGCTGCACGAGTAGAGCAGCTGAAAGGGAAGACCATCATGAAAGGGGAGTCCTCCAAGAAGAGCGCAGCTCCAATGTCCAGTCAGAAATCCCCCAGACAGAATAGAACGGTGAATGTTATGTCTGACCCTCTTGAGGGGACCAGTGAATCATTCTTACAAGAAGTGAGTGATGATGAGCAGGATTAGAGGGGCCCTGCCTCCAGCCAGGTGGAGGAAAGGGATAATCGGATTTACTGGACAGTGTGGATCCAGTGGCCTGGCACATCAGACCCACAAGAATACAAGGCTTTGGTGGACACTGGCACACAGTGCACCCTGATGCCATCGAGCTACAGTGGGGTTGAATCCATTCGCATCTCCGGAGTGACAGGGGGATCCCAACAGCTGACCCTACTGGAAGCTGAAGTGAGCCTGACTGGGAAGGACTGGCATAAGCACCCCATTGTGACTGGCCCAGATGCCCCGTGCATCCTGGGCATAGACTATCTCAGGAGAGGGTATTTCAAAGACCCAAAAGGGTACCGGTGGGCTTTTGGTGTAGCTGCCCTGGAGGAGGTTGAACAGTTGTCCACCTTACCCGGCCTCTCAGAGGATCCCTCAGTGGTGGGGCGGCTTAAGGTTGAGGAGCAGCGAGTGCCGATTGCTACAAGGACGGTGCACCGGTGGCAGTACCGCACCAACTGAGATTCCCTGATCCCCATCCATCAGCTGATCCGTCAACTAGAAAGCCAGAAGGTGATCAGCAAAACACACTCACCCTTCAGCAGCCCTATATGGCCAGTGATAAAGCCCAATGGTGAATGGAGGCTAACTGTGGATTACCGTGGCCTGAATGAAGTTACGCCAGCAATGAGTGCTGCGGTGTCAGACATGCTAGAGCTCCAGTATGAACTGGAGTCAAAGGCAGCCAAGTGGTACACAACGATTCACATTACTAACATGTTCTTCTACATGCCTGCCAGAGTGCAGGCCACAGTTTACGTTCACTTGGAGAGGCATCCAGTACACCTGGAATCGATTGCCCCAGGGGTGGAACCTGAGCTCCACCGTTTGCCATGGACTGGTCCATACTGCACTGGAGAAAGGTGGGGCTCCAGAACACCTGCAGTTCATTGACAATGTCATTGTATGGGGGGACACAGCCAAGGAAGTCTTTGAGAAAGGGAAGAAGATAATTGAAATCCTCCTGAAGGCCAGCTTTGCCATTAAGCAAAAGAAAGTTAAGGGGCCTGCAAGGGAAATTCAATTCCTAGGAATAAAATGGCAAGATGGGCGTCGCCACATCCCAGTGGAGGTGATAAACAGGATAACAGCCATGGCCCCACCAACCTCTAAAAAGGAGACTCAGTCTTTCCTGGGCACTGTGGGGTTCTGGAGGATGCACATCCTGAACTACAGCCTGATTGTGAGCCCTCTCTACAACGCAACCCATAAGAAGAACAATTTTGAATGGGGCCCTGAGCAACAAAAATCCTTTGAACAAATTAAGCAGGAGATTGCCCAAGCAGTAGACGTTGGGCCAGTCCAGGAAGGGCAGGAGGTTAAGAACATGCTCTACACCGCAGCTGGGCAGAATGGCCCTACCTGGAGCCTCTGGCAGAGAGCACCTGGGGAAACCTGAGGCTGACTTCTAGGCTTTTGGAGCCGGGAATACAAAGGCTCTGAAGCTAATTATACACCAACTGAGAAGGAGATACTGGCAGTGTATGAAGGAGTTTGGGCTGCCTCAGAAGTGGTCCGTACTGAAACACAGCTCCTCCTGGCACCCCGACTGCCGGTGCTGTGATGGATGTTCAAAGAAAAGGCCTCCTCCACACATCATGCAACAAATGCCACGTGGAGTAAATGGGTTGCGTTGATAACACAACTGGCTCGAATAGGGAACCCCAGCCGCCCAGGGATACTATTAGAGGTGATTACAAACTGGCCAGAGAGCAAAGATTCCGGGATGTCACCAGAACAGGACGTTACACATGCTAAGGAGGCCCCACCATATAACGAGGTGCCGGATGAGGAGAAGCGATATGCCCTGTTCACTGATAGGTCTTGTCGCATTGTGGGAAAACATCGACGATGGAAGGCTGCTGTGTGGAGTCCCACACGGCGGGTCACTGAAGCTGTTGAGGGACAGGGTGAATCGAGTCAGTTTGCAGAGGTGAAAGCCATCCAGCTTGCTTTGGATATTGCTGAGCGGGAAAAGTGGCCAAGGCTCTACCTCTACACTGACTTGTGGGCAGTGGCGAATACCCTGTGGAAATGGTTGCAGCAATGGAAGCAGAACAACTGGCAACATAAGGGTAAAACCATCTGGGCTGCTGAAGTATGGCAGGACATTGCAGCCCGTGTGGAAAACCTCATTGTGAAGATGCGCCATGTGGATGCCCATGTACCCAAGAGTCGGGCCACTGATGAACATCGATACAACCAGCAGGCAGACCAAGCTGCTAAGATTAGAGTGGCTCAGGTGGACTTGGACTGGCAGCACAAAGGTGAAATGTTCATAGCCCGGTGGGTCCATGAGACTTGGGTCACCAAGGTAGATATGCAACATACAGGTGGGCTCGAGATCGAGGGGTGGACCTCACCATTGACATCATTGCAGACATCATCCACAGATGTGAGACATGTGTGCTGCAATCAAACATGCCAAGGGTGTGAAGCCCCAGAGAAATGGAGTGCGATGGCTGAAATATAGATATAGAGAGGCCTGGCAGATCGACTACATCACACTGCCACAGACCTGCCACAGGAAGCGCCACGTGCTCACAATGGTGGAAGTAAGCACTGGGTGGCTGGAAGCTTACCCAGCGCCCCACGCCACCACCCAAAACACCATCCTGGGCCTTGAAACCCAAATCCTGTGGTGACACAGCACCCCAGAGAGAACTGAATCAGACAACGGGACCCACTTCCAAAACAACATCATAAATGCTTGGGCAGAAGAACAAGGCATCAAGTGGGTCTACCATATCCCCTACCACGCACCAGCCCCTGGGAAGATCAAGCGCTACAACGGACTGTTAAAAACCACATTGAAAGCACTGGGAAGTGGGACCTTCAAAGACTGGGACATGCATCTAGCAAAGGCCATCTGGTTAGTCAACACAAGAGGATCTGCCAGTCGAGCTGGCCCGGCTCAGGCAAAACCTCCACGTGCTGTAGATGGGGATAAAGTCCCTGTGGTGCGCGTGAGGAATATCTTGGGAAAAACGGTCTGGTTTAGTCCTGCGCCAGGCAAAGGTAAAGGCAAACCCATCCATGGGATTGCTTTTGCCCCAGGACCTGGGTGTACCTGGTGGGTGATGCAGGACAATGGAGAGGTCCGATGCGTACCACAGGAGGACTTGGTTCTGGGTGAGAACATGCCGTGAATTATGCTGTGCCTTTGTAAATTGTTGTTTTGTTCTTGTTAACTGCTAAATGGCAGCTGGACATGACACAGATGGTATAGAATAAAGGGGTGGATTATGTCCTGTTTCAGCTAGGATAGGGTTAAGTTTCCCCAGCAGAGAAGGGGGAGGGGATCTCCAGCCAGGGTATTCATACCATGCTGATATCAGGTTGGAGCACGGGAAATTTTTCCTTGGTGGCTTTGGTGGAGGGGAGCACGCGGCAGGCTTGTTCCGTAACCATTTGCAGTATTTCTCTGTATATCTTTTGTCTTGCTTACTGTTATTGCTGTTTACTGTTGTTATCGTTGCTACTGTTGTTGTTCAGATTGTTTATCACGCTTTTGTATTAAATTTCTTCTTATTTTAACCCGGGGTTTGTGCCTCACTTCCAGCCTGACTGGCTGAGGGTGGGGGAGGGGCAATGGCAACATGGTCTCTGGTCCTGGCAGGGCTTAAACCACCATAATAGTGAACAAGAGAAACACTCACATAGGTATGATGTTTCAAACCCCTCCAAGCTAACTTCAGAGCATTTGGTAATAAGTCATAAAAACAAATTTATATTGTATTTGGTTTACCACAAATAGCATCTCTAACCATGGGAACAGACTCTAGTGCTTCTGTATATACTCCCTGCTCCACCCAACATCACTGCACAGCAGAAAACAATCAGAAAAATTAATGATGTCATCTTCAAAATAGAGGACAGCAATCAGCTCATGATGACCTAAAAGCAAAGGAAGGCAAGTTATGTGTAACCACTGGAGAAAATGCCTTTTTGATCAGTAATGAAGCAGAAAGAGAAAGAGCAATGAATAAAATGGTGGACTTTCTAGTCAGTGAAGCAAGTCACTTCAGAGTCAAACTTTGGCACCCGTAAATAATAAATCATACAGAACCCCATCTGCCTTGGAGGTGCTAAAATACTGAAACCAGATATTTAAGATCAGTAAGGAACCATTCTGAGAGTCTATTCTAAAATTTTATGCCATACAGACCAAAATTCTGTAACCAACAGTTTCTGCATTGTTTGTAATGTGTCTGAATCTAGGACATTTGCAAATGAGGCACCTTGCACATACATCAGGAATCTTTATGTGATCCCTTTATAATATGTTCCAATTGCTGTCAAAAGGCTACCCTGCTTGTAATCTGTATGTCTAATTTCAGATTTCAGAATGCTTCTTTACCTCCAAGTGCATCTAAAGCTGGCTATTATCAGAAATCCTTCCCTTGAGTATATATAGACAATAATACATTTGCTTCTCAAACATTTCTTTAAAGAACAATATTGGCAGCTATTTGTGAACATCCCTTCTAAACCCAGCTATCAAAATTCCAGCCATTGTATCAGAGAATCACAGAATTGTCTAGGTTGGAAAAGACCTTGAAGATCATCCAGTCCAACCATTAACCTAACATTGGCAGTTCCCAAATACACCATATCCCTCAGCACTATGTCAACCCGACTCTTAAACAGCTCCAGGGATAAGGACTACACCACTGCCCTGGGCAGTCCATCCCAATGCCTAACAACCCATTCTGTAAAGAAATGCTTCCTAACCTGCCCTGGCACAATTTGAGGCAATTACCTTTTGTCTTATCGCTTATTACTTGGTTAAAGAGGCTCATCCCCAGTTCTCTGCAACCTCCTTTCAGGTAGCTGTAGAGGGCGGTGAGGTCTCCCCTCAGCCTCCTCTTCTCCAGGCTAAACAACCCCAGTTCCCTCAGCCGCTCCTCATATGAGATGTGCTGCACACCCTTCAGCAGCTTTGTTGCTCTTCTCTGGACACGCTCGAGTAATTCAATGTCCTTTTTGTAGTGAGGGGCCTAAAACAACACAGCAGTTGGGTGCAGCCTCACCAGTGCTGAGTACAGGGGTAAGGTCCCTTCCCTGTCCCTGCTGTCAACACTGTTTCTGACACAAGCCAGGATGCCATTGGCCTTCTTGGCCACCTGGACACAGTGCTGGCTCCTGTTCAGCCGGCTGTCAGTCAACACCCTCAGGTCCCTCTCTGACTGGCAGCTCTCCAGCCACTCCTCCCCAAGCCTGTAGCGCTGATGGGGGTTGTTGTGGCCCAAGGGCAGCCCCCAGCATTTGGCCTTACTGAAACTCCTCCAGTTGGCCTCAGCCCATGGCTCCAGCCTGTCCAGGTCTCTCTGCAGAGCCTCCCTACCCTCGAGCAGATCAACACCCAACTTGGTGTCATCTGCAAACTTACTGAGGCTGCACTCAATCCTCTCGTCTAGATCATCAATAAAGACATTAAACACGAGTGGCCCCAACACCGAGCCCTGGGGAACACCACTCGTGACTGGCCACCAACCAGATATAACTCCATTCAGCCCAACCGTTTGGGCCCGACCACCCAGCCAGTTTTTTACCCAGCAAACCACGTGCCCACCCACACCACGATCAGCCAGTTGCACCAGGAGAATGCTATGGGAAACAGTGTCAAAGGCCTTGTTAAAGTCAAGGTAAACAACATCCACAGCCTTTCCAATAAGCAGGTTGCCCTGTCGTAGAAGGAGATGAGGTTTGTCAGGCAGGACCTGCCTTTCATAAAACCATGCTGACTAGGCCTGATCATCTGGTTGCCCATTATATGACTTGTAATGGCACCCGAGATGACCTGCTCCATGGCCTCCCCTGGCACCAAGGTCAGACTGACAGGTCTATAGTTTCCTGGATCGTCATTTCTGCCTCTCTTGTAGATGGGTGTCACATTTGCCACCCACCAGTTCAGTGGGACCTCCCCAGTTAGCCATGATTTCAGGTAAATCATGGGCAGCGTCTTGGCGAGCACATCTACCAACTCTTTCAGCACCCTTGGGTGTAACCCATCCAGCCCCACAGACCTGTGTGCATCCAAGAGGTGTAGCAGGTCTCTGACCACTTCCTCTGTAATTGGGATGACCTCAGTCTGCTTCCCCTCCCCATCTCCCAGATCATGAGGCTGGGTGTCCAGGGAACACCCAGTTCCACTGCTAACGACTGAGGCAAAATAGTCATTGAGCACCTCAGTCTTTTCCTCATCCTTAGTTACCATGTTTCCCTCTGCATCCAGTAAAGGAGGGAGATTTTCCCTAATCCTCCTTTTGCTGGTAACGATTTTATAGAAACATTTTTTGTTATCCTTAACAGTTGTATCCAAGTTGAGCTCTAGCTGCGCTTTGGCTCTCCTAATGTTGACCATGCATAATTCCACTACATCTTTATAGTCTTCATGAGAGACCTGCCCCCTCTTCCAAAGGCAATAGATTCTCCTTTTGTTCTTGAGATCCAGCCAAAGGTCCCTGTTTAGCCAGGCTGGTCTCCTTCCCCACCTGCTTGTTTTTTGGCACATGGGAACAGCCTCATCCTGTGCATTTAAGACTTCTCTCCTGAAGTATGTCCAACCTTCCCGGACTCCCATACCCTACAGGGCAGCTTCCCAAGGGATTTTGTTAATCAGTCTTTTGAACAGGTCAAAGTTTGCCCTCTGGAAGTCTAAGGTGGCAGTTTTACTAACCCCTCTCTTTGTTTCTCCAAGGATCAAAAATTCATTCATCTCATGATCACTGCACCCTAGACTGCCTCCAACCTTTACTTCCCCCACACGCTCTTCCCTGTTCACAAGAAGCAGGTCCAGGAGGGCTCCTTCCCTGGTCGGCTCACTCACCAGATGTGTGAGGCAGTTATCCTCCACACATTCCAGGAACCTCCTGGATTGTTCTCTCTCTGATGTGTTGTGATCCCAGCAGATACCTGTGAGGTTAAAGTCCCCCACAAAACATGGCAAGTGACCACGAGATTTCTCCCAGCTGTTTATAGAGAGCTTCATCCATCTCATTGCTTTGGTTGGGAGGTCTATAGCAAACTCCCACAGCAAGATCTGCTTTATTGGCTCTTAACCTAACCCACACACTCTCAACCCCATTATCACTATACTTCATCTCTGAGCTCTCATAGCATTCTCTAACATACAGGGCCACTCCCTATCTATCCCTCCTGAAGACCTTGTAGCCATCGATTGCAGCACTCCAGTTGTGTGAGGCATCCCACCACGTTTCTGTGATAGCTACTATATCATAGTTCTTGTGCTGCATCATGGCTTCAAGATCCTCCTGTTTGTTGCTCATACTGTGTGCATTGCTATAGGTGCACTTGAGATGAATCCAACACCTTTTTGTGAGTGTGGGCCCCATTCCCTACCAGACACTTCTCAGGTGCTACCACGGTTTCTAAACATCTTTCCTTTCTCTCAAATGAAGTGGCAGAGGGAGAGCTCTCACCAGTCTACCATCCTTCAAGACTTGGCTTGCTTCCCTTGAGCTTATTCCTAACAGGCCCAGTTATCTCTCCATCCCCCCTCATATCTAGTTTAAAGCCCTGTCAAATAAGCCCTGCTAGCTCCTTTCCTAGAATCCTTTTCTCACTCTGGGACAGCTGCATCCCACGTGTCCCATTTGTCACCAGCAGACCAGTTGCCTTATAATCCTCGCCAAAATTCCGATGGTGGCACCAGTCTCTGGGCCACGGGTTAATCAGATGCATTTTCCAGCCTCTTTCAGTGTCTTTTACTTCCACTTGAAGGATTGATGAAAACCCGACCTGAGCTCCCAAGCTTTCAGTTAGCCACCCCAGTGTCCTGAAGTCACTTTTGAGTGACTTTAGACTTCTCTCTATCACCTCATTGTTACCTGCCTGGATAACCAACAAGGCGTAGTAATCAGAGGGCCGCACCAGAGCAGTGACCTTCCTTTTAATATCTCTAACCTGAGCCCCAGGGAAGCAGCAGACGTCTCTGTGGAATGGGTCTGGTCGACATATGGGCCACTATGTACCCCTCAGAACAGAGTCACCACTACAATTATCCTCCTTTCCTTCTTACTTGAAGAAGTTGCAAGTCATGGGGCTGAGGGACAAGCTGTGGATGACTCACTAGATTGGTCCTCATTTCCATCTTCATTTGGCTGGCCATCTAGTTCCAAAGCTTCATACCTATTGTATAATGACAACTGAGAAGTTGAGAAGGGCTGAAAAGGTCTTTGCTTGCCTTTCTGAGGAAGGATGTGAATCCATTCCCCCCTGTCCCCCACATGCCCTCCTTCTGCCTGTTGAGAGGTGGGGATGGAATCATGTATTTCTTGTAGAGCCTCTACCTGCTGCCTTTGCCTCAGAGGGTGGCTTCACCAGTGAATCTTGTTTTCACGCTCTTTGATCGTTCTCAACCTTTCTACTTCCTCCCTCGGTTCAACCACCTGCCTGAGCAGATCGTTTACTTGATCACACTGCACACAAACAGTGTCTTTGACTCCCTCCAATTCAAGTGCCAGACTCAGGCAGTCTCAACAGGCAGAACCTGCACAGCTGCCTGTTTGTGCAGGACCTCTGTCTGGGTTCCCACATTCCTCAGCACTCTGCCTCTTGGCCGTGTTGTGACCATGATCTTCTCTCTGGCTGGGAGAAAACCAATGCTTGTGTGCTGTTTCCCACATGCTGTGCTCTTACTTCCTTGCAGTGCCATTCCTTCATTTCAAATCATCACTTGTATCATTCTTTTTCTAGGTTCAACTCAGAAAGCACTCTCCTGGATGACAGCTGAAGAGACTGCTGCTTTTCTGTCTGTCAGAAACTTTTCTGGCTGTTGTAGAGGACACAGGCACACTAACAGTATGAGGATTGTTGCAAATCCACTGACTTAGGAAAGTTGATCCCAGTTTGTCACTGGCAAGTAATTAGTGAACACTGGCACACTTCTGCCTTTGACCCTCTGTCTGTTAGTACCCTAATAAAATGTCCACCTTCAAATTATTTTTTTGCAAGGCAAGCTGTCATAGCTAAAAAACCTATCTAAACCACAATTAATGTCGTGTTTAGTACTCCTCCACTTAAAAGGATATATATTATGAACTATTTATTAAAGATGATCTCTCTGAAATTTGAACCATTTTCTCCCTGTTTTAACAGCTGAACTTTATGCAACAATATTGTATACATTAGTAAAAATACTAATATATGTCCTTTAGAAGAATATGGGCAAATAACTTAGGCACAGCAAGATATTTCATTATTCGGGATACATCATCAGAATGCATCAGAAAAGATCCCCTATTCCCTTTCAGACATGGATCTACACTTCATGTGAAATACTGTGACCTCATAACAGCCTAATTGTCATTGATTGCCCTTATTAAAACTTCAGGAAGAACATACCTCAAAATTTAGAATTTGGCCTAAGTAGCTCTTTTTGCTTAAAGCCTGCAATGTGACAATTGTTTCAATTATTAAATTCACAGTTAGAGACTGCTGATCACTTCCAGGTTTTCAATCAATTCATAAGTGTCTCCTTTAAAAAAAAATTCCTTTGATCATGTATTTAAAGAAAGTAGTCACTAAGCTGTCAAACAGAATTGAAGTACAATACTACAAACCTTTTGAAAAACATTACACTTGTGTTATTTCTAACAGCTGTATAAAATAACAGGCCATTTTGATAAACCCATATTTTGAATCTCATTCATAGCTCAGCATGTATTCCCAGGTGCACAAAACTCCAAACTTTGGCATAAGCCCTCAAGTAAAAAAAAAAAAAAAAAAAAAAAAAAAAAAAAAGTTAAATATTTTATACAGTTCTTAGAATTGTATCAATTGTATCTAGAATTATATCTTAGAAAGTTTAAGACTTTTCAAGCATGATATGAAGTAACAAGGAATAAGGAAACAAAAGGTCAGCTACCACATTAGCAACTCTGTACTTTCATCAGCAGTAAACTTTACTCATAAATAATTTTAATAAAGATAAAGCACTTGTTCATATTTATTACCTTGCATCTGGGAAGACCTCTGTTCCCTGAACCTGTAGAAAGTATTCACAAGTCAGAACCATGCATTCTGCCAAATAAATTTATACATAGGTAATTACTCTAAGATCATGCAAGACAGGACATAAGAGGTCATTCATAGCTCATGAGCCTGTCTGATACAGTTCACAGAAGCCTACTGAAGACAGCTAAATTTCTACCTTGTCATAGATAGTATAAGCAATGATTCTAAAACATTCACCAGGGCTTATGACTGCCCACTGTAAATATTGGGCTAGTTGATTAACAGATGCCTTAAAAAAGGTACATAGGGATGTTACTGATGACTTACAGGAAGGACATTTTAAGACAACTGAGCTGGTTTTGCTTAATAGAAGGCTGAATTATCTCAATACTAAATCTGTTCTGAAGGTCACATTTTTCCCTTACTAAATTCTAAAGAGATATTTGCAAGCTTTTATATTTTTATGGCATTATTTTGATTTGCAATTAAAATTACACTAGTTTCTGCACCAGCTGATATTTAATACAAGATTTCTAATATGGCGAAAACCATTTGCTCTCATTCAAATCTCTTAGGAAAGAAGCTTTACTCCTCAAATTTCCTTTCACTCCTCTTAACTCAGGAAGGGATTGGGAGGGGGTAGAGAGAGTTTACCAAAGGCATATCAACTCATGTGGCAGGAATTAAAGAATTACATGTTCAGGAAGTGAAAATTTATTATCATAGTGGGAGGTGACAGGGTGTACTTATTTTTTAGATCAAAAGAATATGCAGTGTCCTCACGTTTTCTTGGAAGAAATAAATCGATTATTCAGAAAAGCATTTTTCCCACCTTTTATTCTATTAAAAAACAAAACAAAACAAAAAAAAAGTTAAGTAATAAATTCAGTATGGATAAGCCACCAACAATTTCATAGGTGTTAGTAGCTGGTAAAGGTGAAAATTCTTGTTGAGTCTGACTTTGATTTCCAACATTTCTTGGAACTACATATTTTTAATCTAGGATTTTAAATGTTACAAAAACATTTTGTTTCCTCAAGTCGATACTGAGAAGTCCTAATTTTCATGGTTTCAACGATTTTTGATAGCTCTGTTGAATTTACTCATAAAAAGTTGCTTAGTGCCCCAAACCCACATTTACTATTTCCCCTGTAGTTACAGTTTATCATTACAAAAGTGTACTTTATAAAAATGTTACACTGTTATACTTCAGTTACAGCAGGAAAAGAAAAATTTTAAGATGAACTTTTGACTGAAATTGTGTTTATTTTAGAGATTTTAGGGAATATCCTTACTATAAGATTTTCTCACCGGAGCTACTGTTACTGATTTGTTATTGAGTTGATGATTTTTGGTGATTTTGATAAGGAAAGATTAAGACTAATCAGTTAAATGGAATCTCACAGAAATATCAGGTTTTATAAAAGATAGTGGTGTAATGTTTTAAGTAGTCATATAGATGTTGTTTAAAGTAACCATACAAACAGTTACACTGCTAGACAAGGTAGCATTGTTAGACTGTTTGCTGAGGATGATTTATTGCCCTGTAGACCAGGTGTTTTGAAAGCTGTATTGTGAAAGGGCCTTGAAGCATGCTAAAATTGCAGTGTGAGCCAAAGTCCTTGAGTCAAGGGAACTGGAAGGTTTTTCTTTTAGGTCAGTAGTCCATGGTGGTCACAAAAGCAGCGCTGACTCATTTCAGGACTCAATGGCACATGACCAGACAGAGGTGGGAATAAGAAAATGAGTTATAGGAGTTAACATGTTTATGCATGAGAACTTGATTAATAAGTATTACTGTACCAAATATAATCAGCATGTTAAGTGTGCATTGTTGATGAGACAACTCCCCTGCGCACCCGACTGTTAATAAAGGAGTGTCTGCTTATCTACATCAAATAGGTGTTAGTAAATTATTTTCTCCCATTTTGGTGACACTAACAGTTTTGGATCCTGTGTTTCACCATAAGTAAGGCCTTTCACTATCACAATTTTTAAATTTATTATGAAAAAAACAGTGAGGTATCTTACATTCAAGTAGGATGATTGATGACTGCTCCTGACAAAATACTTAAACTTCTGTCTGGGCATGGGTTTATGTATCAAATGTTTCAAAGTTTGACAGTGAAATTCCTCCCTCTACTGCAGAACTTCTAAAGAACATAAAACATACTGAAATTCTTCATGTATCACTAACGATTAATTGTCTTAATGCCACCTACATTTTAACACATGAAGTTTTTTCCTATCATCAATTCACCCTGCTTAAGCAGTAATTGTTCAGAGCTCTTCATTCAACCAAGAAAGAGCATGACAACACTGAAGGAGACAGTGTTAGTAAAATACTTACTCCAAAATAAATGTATCACGATGTCATCAATGATTATTTGCATTTTCTAAAACCACATTTTTTTCCAGTTAGTGATCAATCTGCCCATTTCTCTGTCCCTTTCTAGTATGTCCTTTATTGTACTAAGTACCAAAAAGATCAACAATGAAAGATGTAGGGTGTTGGTCTTTATTTTTAGTTTAGTTATTATTGCTTTAATTTATCAATTATCTGCAGACTTCATTGTTCTAGAAGGGAATAAGATCTTGCAGTTTTCCATTTAATGTAATAGTACCCAAAACACTCAAGGAAAAAAAAAAAACACAACACAAAAAACAACCAAAAACAAAAACAAAAACCTAAAAGGCAAGTCATCAGCAGTGGTTTAGAATTAGTGGACCTACATATTACTTTAAGTACCTTCTATAGAACAGTAACTGTGGGCTATTATAAGTAATTTATAACTACTTCAGCAATATAAAGATTAAAAAAACTATATAAAGATATGTAAAACTAACTTACACTTTAAAAGAATACTGAAGATTCAGTAATTCAATTGGATCTGTTTGGGATTCTCACTGGTGCTCTATGTACTGCACACTAACAAATGGGACAAAAGAATACAAACATAAGAACATGTTAGAACATTATTTTCTCCAATTACTACATTTAATTTGAAAAAAAGTTCAAGTACCAGTAGTATCTTACATTGTAATTTACCAATACTGAAAACACTATATGTAAAAACTATTACAGAAAAAAATATTCCCATTATATGAAAGTAATGGTTTGATGACAATAAGTCACTTTTCAACCCCGCTGTTCATAAAGATGTACTTGGTCACTGAGTATTAACTGTTGCAACAATATTAAAAATTTAGTTTTACTTTAATATGTGATAATTCAGTGTATCAGTTATTGTTAAACACCTCACACATGTTTAACTGGTCAAAACTATAATCTTGGCATGAAATTTTTAAGTTGTTCCAACACAGTAAGAACAGTGCATAGCTCAGAGAAAAGAATGCAGCTGAAAAGTGAGAGTCAAAGTAAAAAAGAGGATTATACACACCAAAGAAGACTGCCACCACAGTACTACAGTTATAAGCTATTAGCTATTATCAAATAAAATAGCGCAGATACTTTGCTAGGGTAAACTACTTCAAGTTTATAGAACTGTATAAATTCCATAGTTAATAAAAGTTACACTGTCACTAGAGAACATCCATGGTTATAGTTTTGACAAATGCTGATTGTTCCATCTATGGTTTTCTGGAGTTTATTTCATAACAGTTGTAAACTATGTGCTTTTGTCCCTGAATTTTACTAGTTTTGCATAAGACATACTATTTCATACAAAATTATACCCTCATACTACTTTGTAAACTGAAAATCAGTAGTTACAAGTTTGAAAAATAGTTTTAAAACACAGAGAAGATACATGAAATTAGTTTCCAAGTGGAATTTCCACTGAAGAACAGGTTACTTCAAGAAGAAATAAGGAAGGCTACAAATCAAATAAAGTTTATTGTATTAAAGAATTCTGAGTTTGAATGAAGTTTTCATTTCAAAGATTGCTAATTACTAATTTTTACTAATGCAATGAATCCACACTTTGACATTTTATAGATTAACAACTGCATCTCAGATTGCACACATAAATACTAGAATGCACTGAATGCAGACTTTTGCACAACAGCTACAATCAAGAATCCCTAAGGGAAGAAATATTATTCTTCATTTACTGATAGCTTCCCAGGGTGGGACTGCTGCACAATGGAATTTTTTTTTTTTTTTTAATGTTGGGTAATATTAGTCACTATAATGTTCCTGTCTTCTTAAGAACAACCAGCAGGATAGTACAAACCATAGAACTTAGTATCACCTATAGTGCAAAGAAAAACACCGTGAAAAGACCTAGGAAAATAATAACTAAGACATATTTATTTATTTATACGTAAGCATTTATAACAAGCTAGTTTAATTCCTTGGTTTACTTGTGTGATAGTTTTAAGCCCTGCTGGGACCAGAGACCACATTGCCATTGTCCCTCCCCCACCCTTGGACACAAGTAGGGCACAAACCCTGGGTTAAAATAAGAAGAAATTTAATACAACAGTGTAATAAACAATCTGAACAAAACCAGTAGTGATAATAACAACAACAAACAGTAATAACAGCAAGCAAGACAAAAGATATACAGAGAAATACCGCAATGGACGCAGCCAGCCTGCACGTCTGCTCCCCATGACCAAAGCCACCAAAGAAAAGCTTCCTGCGCTGCTGCTTCGTCCTGGCTGGAGATCCCTTCCCCCTGCTTGGGAGAAAACTTAACCCTATCCTAGCTGAACCAGGACAACTTGTATTAAAACAATCTTCATTTTACAACAGGAGAATACATATTTTGGAATTATCAGTTGTAAGAAGCTTTCTTCAGGTTTGACTTATCTCACATGGCTCTAATATATCAAGTAAAAATTTTTTTAAATAGACATTATTTTTAAAATCATTATGAGAAATTATATAACTTTGAGGTTAAATCTCTGCTGTCCACTGTAGGATATATCTCATTAAGCATAATCCATCTCTATTCTTGTATCCAAGAAAATTTTACTTAATTGCAAGATTTGTCTCACACAGCTGTGGGATTTCAAGCAATTCACAATCACTATTTATCTTCCCACTTTCATAAATGCAACTCTGGAATTTTTTCATAGTAACAGAGTGTACAAAGCCAAGCAAATGCACATACTTCTCTTTATATCTTGAGGCAGTGCATCTTCCTCACTAGTCTTAACATTTATCTCATTTTTGGAGCTCAGGAATAATATACAGAATAAGTAAATAGTTTTCTCCCTCTGAATATGCACGTGTGTGCTTTCTTATGTCAGCATATATTTTAAATGATTTATCAAACTGCTTGGTATACCATATGAAATTAAAATAAACTGACGGTAGCACTCATTCCTATTCTACACAATCATGATATTTAATAATAAAAAATATTTTGCTGTCTCATATTTATAGTCAAAGTCAAGGTCAAAAGTCATGAGCACTATTAGTCTTACATTTCCTGGACTTTTAAACCAGAAATTGCTGGTTTATCTTGATCTAAGACTTTCTTTTTCTTTTCTTCAATTAAAATTCAGTACTTTGTCTATTCCAAAGTCAATAATCAGATTTTATTATAAACAAACGTTTGACATCAAGAAGATGGAGAGAGGGTAAAGCAGAGTCTATATATTACAAGTCTGTGTGTATAGAAGGATGTGGTAGAATTTGTGTATGAAAGTATCTTCAATCACAAAAAAAAAAAAATTAAAGCAGCATTTTGCATGAACAGCTAAATTGAGGTTTGTCATTTAACATGAACATATTTTTTATATCTGTAATAATAGCGAGAATAGCTGAAGATCAGGAGAATTAACAAATTGAACAATAATTGTTTATTTTAAATGAAGACACCCATTATGTTTCACTAATTTGGTCATATTATTGTATTCCTCACATCTTCAATTTAAAAAAATAAATAAAAATAAAATAATTTACTTCAATAACAAAGTTTTGAAGTCTGGGATTTTTTCTTTTTTAAATAGATATTCAAAAAATAGCATATATATTTTTACAGTAGGATTTCTAAATCATGTATTTGTGTATGTATTTCCCAACTAAAAGACTGGATTAACACTGTCCATATATCTTTGATGTGAGACTTTCTAAATTTTAAGTTGTCAGTTTCAAAAAATTCAAGACAGTCACACATTGAAATGACATAAAACTGCCGCTTCATCCAGTATGCAGAGGAATTTTTCATATCCATATCACTGAATGTTCTCCATTTGAAAACACAGGATGGTTGAACTCACGCGTCATGAATATGAAGGTATTCATTTCCTCTGAGGCTTTTCTTTAAGAAACAATACTATTGAATCTTATTTCATAATAATTTATTAAGCTTAATGAAATCTCTCTGAGGTGCAGAAATGCTTTTACTTCTGTTCTGCACCTGGAGAGCCATACTGCAGAAACTTAGACAAGATTTCCAGTAATTCTGCATGCCATATTTGAAAAATTCAGGATCTGATTTGTCACCATCCCAACACTAAGTTTACTCATGTTGTTGTCTTGAATATCATGCTAAAAGCAAGCACATGTCCAAACTTACCAATATATGTAAAAAAAAATACATTGTTCTCAGTTCCTTACTGCCAACCTGTTTTGGACGACTGTTTTAAACTTCAAACACTGAGTCTTATTCAGGTTTGAAACAGGTTGAAACCTTTTGCCAGTTCCCTCCAGATCTTGTATGCCTTAAAGGATGGGAGGATTTGTTGGTTCTGGAGGGGCCAGTTCTTTCCAGCCTCCTCTCATGGAAAGGTAAGCAGGGCATAGCTTGTGCTAACAGCCAGCTCCATACCTCCTACTTTCTGCTGCTACACAGCTTTTTACATTTTACACATACAAATGCAAGGATATAAGAGCTCAACTTCCTGCAATATAATACATTGTTCGTATTTTCAGGTAACAGATCCCTCAAAATCTTGCCACACAGCTAGCAACTTACTAGGACTTCCTCAGGAAATGGAGGAGCATCTCAGCTGATGACATTGTTGGAGCCATCAGAAGGAAGAGATAATTGCACATAAAACTCATGGCCCTCTATAGGACAAAAATCAGTCCTCAGTTGCATTTCCTGAGCTGTGTTTGACAGGACTATCTGGTCCTAGAACAAATACTATACACTCAGAAGTGCCACTATCACCCTGATGTGTGTCCAGCTACCATCAGCCACCAAAAAAAAGAATTTTGGAGTACCAGCTCTCAAACAATCCCAGTATCTCAAGTAGAAGTACAATATGAAACCTTTCAGACATATCCGAGTTCCAGTTATGGTGAAAGTGAATCAATATCTTAGTGTATTGGGTCTATCAGGCACCATTTTGGTAGATGTGTGGATGGCAAGGAGAGGATTGAGGAGAGGCTGGGGCCACAGCCTGTTCCAGCTGGCTTCAGTGGACCCATGGCAAAGCACAGCTCAAGCCCTCAGGCAAGATGATGCTGCCTCTAGGAAGATTTATTTAAGAAATGGTAAAAAACCCTGCAGTTGAGAGAGGAGTGAAAAATGTGTGAAACAGCTCTGCTCACCAGCACCAGTGAAGGTGGGGAGGAGGTGCTCCAGGTGAGAGGTGCTCTCTCCCCTACATCCTGTGGGAGAGACCTCAGTGAAGTGTTAGTCCCCTGCAGCCCATGGATAGCCCATGCTGGAGCAGGCTTCTCCTGGGATAGCTCCATGGATAACTCATGTTAGAACAGCTTATGAAAGACTGTATCCTCTGAGGAGGACCCACCCTGAAGCAGGGGAAGACTGTGAGAAGGAAGGAGTGGCAGAGAGGAACTGTTATGGACTGATCCCAGCTCCTATTCTGCATAGCTCTGTGCAGCTCCGGGGGAGGAAATAGAGGAGTCAGAAGTGAACATGAGTCTGTGAAAAAGCAGGAGGGTGAGGGAACAGTGGTGTCCTCATTTGGGGGGCAGGGGGTGGTGGTTGGGGTTGGTAGCAGGGGAAGGAGCTACAGCAGTGATTCCCTGTAAGAAGCTTCTTGAAGTTCTCCCTGGCTCCAAGTTGGATCCACCTTTGCACCAAGGCTGAGCCAATTAGCTGGGCCTCTGTGATAACATATTTAAGATATGGAAACTGGGAGGATGAAGGGGAGTTGTGAGGAGGGGTTGTGAAGAGAACATCTGTGCTTAACGCCAAGGTCAGTGGAAGTGCTGAAGGTTAAACTTTTAGAACAAGTAGCAATATTATGCTTAGATCAAGAAAGACATTCTTTGTATATGTAAAAGCCAAAGGCATCCCTAATCAGAAGAAGTAGCCACCTTTGAGCAAGGACATCTGAGAGCAATTAGACCTTGAAGAGGATACATTGCCAACTTGGCAAGCAGACTCAAGATCCAAGTATCCTTAGCTGAACTGCTCTCATTATAATACTAAAAATCACGCCTATAGGTCAAGAAGACCCTTGACCAGGTAAAGAGTCTGAGCATGCATATAGTAGAAGTATTGTGTCAACAGTATTACAATTGTATGCATATTACTAACTAATCATCATAGAGAGAATGGACTTGCAAAATTACTATGTCTGTAAGTTTTATGTATAAATATAGCACAAAAAGTCTCATTGGTGTGCTTGATTTGTGGAAAACCACCGAGAACCTAGGATTGAGCAACCCTAAACTGAATAAGCAAATGAAGTGCCAAGGCTTGGACAATAGGCCCAAGACAGAATTGACCTATAAATGAATCCCGTATATTTCATAACTGATAGGTATTTTAGGCATCGCATAGGACTTCCCACTTGTCGGGACAGGCTCTCCAAATCCTCACTGTAACCAGGGCTCCCCAGCGTCTGTGGATCTGGATGATGGTAACATATGCAAGTGGTGATGTATCTTTCTTAATCGCTATTCTCCCTCTTATGTGGTAATAATTTGATGCAATACCACAGGGTAATTTTCCTATCTGTTGCTTTAGGTGCATTATTCTGCCTTTTCTTACTGCATGTTTTCTGTATTACTCTGTTACATTATTTAGTTATCACTAGTAAAATACGCCTACTCTTTTCAAGCTGGTGTCTGAGTTTAATTGGTATCCTTAATCAGCAAAACCAGCAATGTCTCCTGAGCATGTGGTTATTGACCTATTGCACACTGGGCAAAAAATCTGCTTTTCAAACAACAGAAGGAAGGAGGAGGAAGGGGGGAAGATGCACCGGAACACTCCCCTGTGTCTCATAGTGAGACAGCAGAGTCGCTCTGCCCTGCCATCCATGGAGGTCTGTGGTGGAGCAGATGCTGATTTACAGCCTGTGGGCATCTATGCTGACCCAGCTGACTGCACTGGAAGAAGGCCAGTACCCTATGAGAAGGGCCTGCTCTTGTTGTTTGGCTCTAGAAAGATTGCAGCACACAGGGGTGACAAAGAATGATGCTTCTTTCAGACATAACTCCTGTTTATCCTTCCTTTAGTAAATGGAAGAAACAGTTCACTTATGATTCCTTCAATTTCTTCAGTCTATTTTTTCTGTCAGCAGCAGGGTTAGTAACAAACCTTAGTTTTGAGCTGAACTTCTGCATGCCCAAATTATAATTAGATGTCCACGCTTCTCAGAGCTAGTCTCTGAAGGCTCAAACACTGATAGCACTCAGTTGCTTATTATAAACTTACTTTTTATGAACTTACTTTCACCTAAAAATACTAAGTCCTAAAAGGCTACTCAATAGTATAACTGCCAGCATGACCTATCCATTATACTGCTGCAACTGAGAGGGAAAAACCCACTATTTTAGACAACTTGGACCAAGTCTAAGGAATACACAATTTCAGTTGCTCTAGTGAGAAAATTGCATTACTCCAGCACACAAGAGGCACAGCATTCAAGGTTTTGGTCAAGTATAATAGTTATACTAGTGTAACGTATATATTTTTTTTTAAATTGATGGGTAAGAGTAGTCTTCTTTAGCTGAGGGGAAGCTCAGCATTTGTAAATGTTTTTAGTGTAAACTATGACAGGTCGGGATATGTGTAGAGGAGGCTTGTGACTGAAATAGCTATGCAAACAAAAGCTCCAGCTGTAAATATAGTGTTATATATAGTGGCATATAGTTATGTTACTTTATGCCTCTTAACTTCCAATGAATTATAAAATCTAAGGCTACCATGATGTTACAAAGAATGGGCATTTTATGCATAAGGTCATGCAACAACAATGTTTATCAAATTAAAAGCAGGTTCCCAGTAATACATGGTGATGGAGAAGGGCCTAAAGCACAGAAAATGCCTTAGGGTGGGAGTTTATTAAACAAGGGTGCATGTTCCCTGGCAGCTGCCCAGTACTATGCCTTTTGCTGTGGCACTCCATCTGCCATGTGTATCTGGCCAATGCTCTACCAATGAGGACAGCTGGCCAGCCAACTGTCTTATCAAGGAGACCACTAGAAGTTCATGATACACCAGCATACTAACAGGAAAAGCAAGAAAGCAGACAGATGAACAAGACCTGTAAGGTTTTACTGTTGAAAACCTTGAAAAAGGCAATCCACCCTAGAAATATTATTTATATAGAAATATAAGCTTATCTAGAAATATAAGCTCTCCAAAACAGACTTATGATGACTTAAGTCTACATGTAGAAGCTGACATTTTTTTATTGGTCAAGAAATGTTTTAAGTGACTTTAAATATAGATTTTTAGGAGTATTTTGCAAGTGGACAGTAGAGAGAGTCTTTGAAAGACTGGCTAATTTCTTTTTCACGCATTACTGGCACTCTTCTTCTAGTAGGGCTTCTAATAAAAAAAAAAAAAAAAAAAAAAAAAAAAAAGAGCCACATGGTTGCATCAACTTTATTTACTCTTTCATTCCCTACCTTCTTCTGTGATAACTTTTGAAATCACCTAGCAAGTTCAATCAACTCTATCAGAAGTGATGGGACTCTGAAAATATGAACCCTATGGTTTATAAAGAGAGCTCTAAGTATCTGGTAGCAGCTGGCATCTGATAAAGCCAAATCAGCCTCCTCCTGCCTTCCCCCTCCCTCTCTCCACAGCACAGTTAGTGGACATGAAAAGGAACTTCAGGTGTTGAAGAGTGTGAAAGGTCAGGGAACATAGATTGAAGTCGTGATATATAGGATACAAGTTTGCAGAATTAAAGATCTTAATTAGCTGTTCCCAGAACACTTACTTTTCTTCTTTCAGGTACTTGGAGACTTCCACTTAACAGCTTGAACCTGCAACACAGGTCACTAGTCTCATTCTGCAAAAAGGTATCTACTAGCTGGTGTGCTTATGGCAACTAGCCAGTTGTGCTCATGTCATCATGTTTTCTTTTCTAAAGAACAGTCAGCTCTGTTTTTACAGCATGATTTGAAAACCAAAGTGCTCTTATAAAATAAGATGCTGATATTCAGAGTGATAGACAAGAATCAAAATAAGCTGTATCCTGTCTTGGACGCTGCTATTGAACACATATGCTTTTCCAGGTAATTGAAGCACTCAATAAACATTGCAAGAAAGCACATGCTGCGCTAAAGGAAGAATGGTGGCAAGTGGAAACATAGTTTGGAGATGCTGCTGTTCCTCAGCAATGGCTTGCCATCTGCATTGGAACTGCTCTGGTGTACAGGACCAAGAAACACAACAGCATTAACTTTTTGAACAGATATAGATGAGGTACTAGTAAACTACTTACAGTGATGATTATCACATGCAAACCAAGTAGCCTCAGTAAGTCTTGGAGACTACAATATTCTGAAATTAATTTTATTTAGTTGACTGTTGTTCCCCACCTTTCTTCAGCTTCTCTTGATTCCTTTGATCTTGGCCAAAACTTAGATATGACAATGACTTATTTGTTAATTTTTGATTTATGAGATAATTTTCAACTAAAATTAGAACCAGAAAGCAAATTTAGAACACTTAACAAAATCAATTGTTAATATAATCACTTCAAAATTGAGAATATTTGACAACAAATAATATCAGATTCTCAAACTGACAGTTAATATACTAGAAAGATACTGGTCCAATTATAAAAGCTTCACTGATGTTACCTGCCTATCTAAAAATCAGGCTTTATTGTATTTATCTCCAGCTTCAAGTAGTGCACCAAAAAGCCTGCTAGTTGAAATGTAGGATACTTCAAACATACATCCTTGCAGAGACTTGTTCATTTTACCCAGGCATTTACAGTAGTTATTTTGGTTTTTAAAAGTTTTATTAAGTTACCTTGTAGACTAATTGAATACATATGTATGACAAACAGCTATAAACCAGAATTTAGTAGAGGTCATTGTTACCACTTCCTACCATCAGCAACAAAGGCAGCTTTACTAGATTCCCAAATTTAACCAGCAAGAACTGTCTCTGATATGTCTAGCCTCTCCGCTTTTGTACATCCTAAGCAAGCAAAACAACTCCCCTCCCCCCCCAACCCCCCCCGCCAAAAAAAAAAAACCAACAAAAAAAAAAAAAAAAAAAAAAACCCAAAAAAAACCCACAAAAAAACCAAACAACTCACAGACCTAAGGCTAACAGGTTCCTAATACAGACATGGGCTAAGGCTGAACCTTTTAATAATTACAGTAACAGATATAATTGCACCTTCATGAGCAGAACAATCTGAGACAGTCGAAAACAGAGTGGAAAGACTTGAAAACATGGGCCAAAGATAAATCAGCTTATAACAAAGCAAGGCCATCCATATTACATTCATGTGAGAAAATGTCCTTCCCCTTACAGACATCTCAAAACTACCGGAAACTGAAGACTGGCAGTATTACCACTGGACAAAGATATCAAAGTCATTTAAAAGAAGAGTCTACTTTCCTTATTGAATTATAAAGCACAAGTAAACAAAAGAAAAATCTAGAATTGACTGCATGACAAGCTTCTCCTCTCAGTAGACAAGTCCCTTATTTATTTTAAAAATCCTCTGAAACAATTACTATGTATAGGATCATTCTAATTTGAAAGAAAATGCTATAAAAATGGTACGATAACAAGAAAATAGTCATGTTTATATCATCTGACTGTTCTTTATACAAAGACTACTTGTGGCTTGAAGGATCATTACTGTAAGTTTATTCTTTAACTCTGGATGCTAGATATATTATTTTTATCCACAAACACATAAGTCCTTACTGTGATTTAGCGAGTCTCCAGGAATTAATTTATCTTTCCTACTCCAGAAGGTAGTTTAAAGCAGTCTATTATTGTCTCTGCAGAAAACAGTCACAGGTTTGACTTTATCTTGAAAATACCGAGGATTATTGACTAAGAAGGAATAAAAAGGAGAAGTTTACACTTTCTCTAGCTAAATATTGAAAAGATAACACTAACAGACACTATACTTATAAGGCAGCCAAGGTCTATACACTCCTACTGCTTTTGGACAGAATTAATGCCTCCAAGAAATCAGTGGTAATTTAAACAGACCAAAACAGTAGCCTAAAGAAAAGTGTAAACTTTTCTCAGCTGTCCTGATGGATATTAACTTTAGAGCCTCATTATAACCTTTTAATTACCACTGTTTTAATTACTTCTTTGATCTTTTCAGCAAAATATTCAGTCAATACACTTTCTGTTCAGGTGTTCCAATCACATACAGATAGTGTGTCCAGACAAGGCAGAAAATTGTGAAAAGTTTATTTAATTGTACTATACATGAGCCAAAGGTAAAGCTTTGAATCATACTTGCCCAATTATTAGTTTGTTGCTCAATTTGATTAAATTCACATAGTTAAGAAAATTCATGTATAAACTTTTACCAGTTGAAGTTATTACACTTTGTTTTAACTTGAAAAACATTTATGGATGTACTCACATATTTTCTAAGGGATTGTATAATTTAAGAATTTTGTAAATAAATTATTAAAACCCCTATGTTTAGTTGGTCAAACTTAGCCAATTTATTTACCTAGCTACTAGGATTTTTTTTCTTCCATAATTCTAGTTTCCATGCACTGCAGTTACCAAATCTACCTGCATTTTAAGTATCTACAGATTAATGACATTCAAAGCTAATAAAACTTTATATCTTACTATGACACCTACACACAAAATGATTGTGAGAGAAGTACTTCTGATCAGCTCTATATGAAGACAAGACCTAAGCAAGTAGCAGCTTCAAACTATGCTGATTTCTAATGAGTGCTCTGAAAGCGGCCCACAGGTTAAACAGAAAAAAAATTTAGACTAGCTTTTTCCACAGAGAACTTAATCTTTTTCTTTTCTTTTTCTTTTAGCAATTTCTTTAAAATAAGTGTCACACATTTTCTTCTAAATTTTAATCGCCCTAATTTTTATCATTGTGCACCTGGCTGATTGATGAAGGCCAAGTAAGGAGGGGAGGTAAATGAGAAAGGGTTTTTGTGTTTGGTAAATAAGAGAGCTAGGAGAAGTGAAGAAGATGTAGTATTTAAATGAAAGAAATACTTAAATGAAAGAAGCATTTTAATAAAAGAAATGAAAGAAGGCTGTGGATGTTGTCTACCTTGACTTTAGAAAGACTTTTGACACTGTTTCCCACAGCATTCTCCTGGAGAAACTGACTGCTCGTGGCTTGGATGGGCACACGCTTTGCTGGGTAAAAAATTGGCTGGGTGGTCGGGCCCAAATGGTTGGGCTGAATGGAGTTATATCTGGTTGGTGGCCAGTCATGAGTGGTGTCTCCCAGGGCTCGGTGCTGGGGCCACTCCTGTTTAACATCTTTATTGATGATCTAGATGAGGGGATTGAGGGCACCCTCAGTAAGTTTGCAGATGACACCAAGTTGGGTGGGAGTGTTGATCTGCTCGAGGGTAGGGAGGCTCTGCAGAGAGACCTGGACAGGCTGGAGCCATGGGCTGAGGCCAACTGGAGGAGTTTCAATAAGGCCAAATGCCGGGGGCTGCCCTTGGGCCACAACAACCCCCAGCAGCGCTACAGGCTTGGGGAGGAGTGGCTGGAGAGCTGCCAGTCAGAGAGGGACCTGAGGGTGTTGACTGACAGCCGGCTGAACAGGAGCCAGCACTGTGTCCAGGTGTCCAAGAAGGCCAATGGCATCCTGGCTTGTGTCAGAAACAGTGTTGACAGCAGGGACAGGGAAGGGATCTTACCCCTGTACTCGGCACTGGTGAGGCCGCACCTTGATTCCTGTGTTCAGTTTTGGGCCCCTCACTACAAAAAGGACATTAAATGACTCAAAAGTGTCCAAAGCAGGGTAACAAAGCTGGTGAAGGCTCTGGAGCATGTCTTACAAGGAGCAGCTGAGGGAACTGGGGTTGTTTAGCCTGGAGAAGAGGAGGCTGAGGGGAGACCTCATCGCCCTCTACCGCTCCCTGAAAGGAGGTTGCAGAGAGCTGGGGATGAGCCTCTTTAACCAAGTAAGAAGTGATAGGACAAGAGGCAATGGCCTCAAGTTGCACCAGGGAAGGTTTAGACGGGATATTAGGAAGCATTTCTTTACAGAACAGGTTGTTAGGCGTTGGAATGGGCCGCCCAGGGAGTAGGTGGAGTCCCCATCCCTGGAGGTGTTTAAGAGTCGGGTTGACATAGTGCTGAGGGATATGATGTAGTTGGGAACTGTCACTGTTAGGTCAGTTGTTGGACTGGATGATCTTCAAGGTCTTTTCCAACCTAGATGATTCTGTGTTTCTATAAAATTAAATGGAATGACAGTAGGAGTACAAAATGAATGAAAAGCAGACAAACTAGGCTATGCCTGCTGCATATAGTATCTACTTAAGAGAAAGAAAATCTCTGTTGCTGTATTATATCTAGTATTGCGTTTTTTGAGCTCTTTGGGATGTTTTAGAATTAACTGAAGAGTACAAGGAGAAAAATCAAAGTACTAAGTGTGATGGGGAAGCTGTTTAGAAGAAGAAAAAAGAAAGGGAATAAACAAGTATATAACATAGTTAAAAGTTACAGATATTTCTTGTCTATCTTGCCTCACTAAAGACTGCTAGAGCCAGTATTTAAGGCTTCACCACTTTAAAAATGAAAAAGCTTCTTTGTCCAGAAGAGCTTCTAAATGTTAAGAACAGTGATAAATCTTTTCTTTAACATAAGATACTGTGATAAACTTTATATACTACCACTATTAAAAAGATATATTAAGGAAAATAACATGAAAACATAGACATTAAAATGGTTTGTGCTAATTGTATAACAGTGCACCTAACTTGGATCATGTATTACATTTTGCCTTCAAGCACAAATCCTGCTCAAGAACAGCTGGAGGGGTAGGGGTGGGGTAAATCGTTGACACCTTAGACACAATAAATATTCTCACCCATATCATGGAAGTATGCTGAGATGTCAGAAACCTGTAATACAGTTTCAGATAAAAAGCTTATTCCTATGGGTGACAGCTTTTCTATAATAACAAAAAGCTTTGTCCAGCTTTCCTTAAAATGTTGTGAGTCACATGTATTTGTCTCTTGATACAAAGTGAAAGCTATGTGTAACAGAAGTCAGTATTACTTGTGCTGTGAAATGCTGCTAAGATAGAAATGTTGGACATACTTTACTATGCCATCTGGAAAAGAAGGAACTGGTGAAAGATGCATTACAAACAAGTTCTGATGTGAAAAGAAAATCCTTATATCACAGGGATGTGGAGAAAGATCTACAGATACTGTTGTGGTAATTTCTAGCCACTTTGAGTAAACAATTGCTGCTGCGAGCCTTCTGCACAAGGATCACTGCATGTGCAGCTGTGTGGTGACCTAGTTCAGAAAGTAGAAGCGACCAGAAAGCAATCGTTTTTGAGTGGGGCTAGTTTTTGGCTGGTATGGCAGACAAGAGGATTGGATCACAGCAGCTCTAACTTCAGTTAACTTAAACCATCATGAAACGATACCTTCAAAAGGGATTTCCAGGACAGCTGAGAACCTCAGCTGAAAGAATCTAGGTGAAGGAAACTGAAGAAGCCAGGAAGGCTTATTAAGTAAAATATAACTAAAAATGTAGACTGCTTCCAAGTTTTGTAATTAGGAGTTCCATTCATATCCTGCAGAAACAGAATTGCTTAAGCCTTCCTTCTATTGCAGTGACTCCAAGTGAGGTTACCAAATGTGAGGCACCTTCATTTATGAAAGACAAATGAAAGGGCATGTGTAGCACATCCTGAGGAACAGCACTTCGGGACATATTTAGAAGACTTAAGAGAATGGAGGTTATCTCCTGGGTTGCAAAGTGTAGGCTAGTATTTTTAACTGCTGTGTTCAGGAAACCATTTATATTAGTGAGCACACAGGCTAGCAACCGCTACAGTCAGGAAGCAGAAAGATGTCTCATGCCTCTAACTAAATCATGCAACTGTGAAAAAAGCTAAGGATTGATCCTCATTGGAAAGGAGGTAAGTTAAACCTTATTAATTTGGATATGAAAACTACTGGTGTCGAAGTCCCAGGAGGACAAAAAAACAAAAGGACTGTTTATAGCAGACTACCCAATAGTAACCGCTTATGGTAAAGTGTACACATAAGTGTCTTTCTGGCAAAAGGGCATTCATACCAAGTGGTAGTGTGTCTGTATTGCTTAATTAATCTGAAACAACACTGACCATGACAGAACCTTCTAACAACCACAAGGCAGCTCTCCAAGGACAAATGATATGCTGGGCTGCATGCAAATGTGAGGAGGACAGAGGAGTTGTGCATCTGCAAATGGAACCATACATGAGAACAATTTTATATCTTGATAGTACTGTTGGTAAAATTCGCTAGCACTGACTCTGATTATTGATTTATACTGATGTTCATTCTGTTATGTGTTCGCAGTTATTTTTGATAGCTAAAATAAGCTATTACAAGTATACTTAATATAAGTACAGTCATATCTTCCTAACTGTGCAGACAATCTTGCAGAATATGACCATCTTATTAATGAAGCAGAGGCCCTAAACACTTGGAGGAATGCCAGGGAACTGTGGTCACATTTAAAAAGTTTGAAGATTTGGGCCCTTAACCTGCAAAGAAAACCATGTATGTGCAGTGTGATCAGTATTTAAATATAGAAACTGTCACATCAGTAACTCTAACAATGCAAAAGACAAAGTAGGGGTTGCCATGTGAAATGGAAAAACTAGCCTTTCTCCCTCAATTCTTTTCCTGAAAGAATACGTAGTTTCATTGATTCCTGTATTAAAAGCTAAACCAATATATTTGCCTTATAGGAATACTACTTTACTTTCATTTGTTAATAGAAGTTGATTACAGTTGCTGATGTTACCATGTGTTAAAAATCAATAAGTATCAAAATTAAATTATACACAGTACTCAAAGCAGCAGCCACCTGGAAAGATATTTTTTAGCAGAATAAAACTCTTTTCTACAACGATTTCTTACAGAAGGTTAGGACGGAGGAGAAACAAAGAAAAGAGAAGGATGAAAGTCACTGTATATCTGTGAATAATTAGAAGCTTGAAGAGAGGAAGTTGGATAGCAAAAATAGAGGAAGTTGGACAGCAGAAATAGAGGAATTTAACTAACATCTGCCCTCTTTATTGACATTTAGCTTTTTGGATGGTTAATAAGAATTGATTGCATTCTGTAGATAAGTAACTGGAATTGATGGAATTTATTTTGTTTTCTCTTTTTTGTTTCCCTATCTCATTTCTTACCTGAGCATTAGGTATCTCCAACTAGACAAAGCGTAGCAGTTTGTAAGAGAGATTCTGTAAACAGAAAGGGATGCTTATTTCCTTTTATTTGTATTTAGGTATGGTTGTATTATTAAAGGTTTTACTGATTCTGTGAATCACATTGATATTGAAGGTGTAAATTATGTATTTACATATTATATTGACCAATGGGAGTTTTACAACCAGCTCTAAAGCTCAATGAAATTTGTTTTGTTATTTGTCTATGCAACTCAGATTCTTAATCTATGTAAATCACATCATTTGTAGACCTAACACCTAGCATGTATCAGAATTCTCATCAACTTGGTCTTATCTCCTACTTGCTGCAGGTAACTGCTTTAGTTCACAATTTTTCCATAAACCCTTCTGGTTGAACAAGCCAGTGGCTTTTCACTGTTTCTTTCCTTAAAACTAACAAATCTCTAACAGTAATACAAATCCTTCCATTAGGGTCTGAATTGTCCTTGCTAAAGTGTTTTGTTATTAATTACCTTAATTTAAAAGAGTTACTTTCATTTTGGCACTCCTGAATTTAATCTTCAGTCCACTGATCTTGCAGTGTCCTAGTCTATCACAACAAAATATTCTCCCTTGAACAGACTTAGGCAAACTTCTATGCTTCAATAAGGAACATAATGTAATGAGCCTTCTTGTAAACTTTGAAGCTGTTTTCTTGTCTGAGCAATTCCTGGTGCATTTTTTTTTTTAACTCTAAGGGGGAAAATTATTCTCTGCCATCCACCACTGAGATTTGGGGGTACCTTCCTATATGGTGCTTGAGAGCTGGGCTAGTGTATATGCCTCATCTTGCCTCTGCTGCTCCTCAGATAGTGAGTCTCTGTGTGGCCGTAATCTCACAACTCCTTTGGTGGGCTGAAGGCACAGCTCCAGGAAACCCCAGCAAACCAGCTGAAGGGTGGCAGGTACATTGGCTACCCACCCTCCACTGAGCACTGAGGTAACCAGCTTTGCTCACCCTGGAAGAACAACCATGAGGTAAGCTATACCCCAGTATATACTTCACTAGTACAACTCTTGAAGCTTGAACTGCTGTAACCACCTTCCTCTAGTATACTCACACAGTGACTTGCTTCCTTCAAGCTTCCCTTTGTTCATGAGCAAACTGTGTTTTCATGCTGATCTTGACCTCTTTCACTCTTGCAGAGTGCTAAACAAATAAATATCCAAAGGTCAGATGTCAGTCAGTAATGACCTCACACTTCTTTAGAGTGAGAGTCTAATTGCACACGTGCCTCCAAAGGAAAGAAGGCGGGTAAACTGCTCTCTCTTTCCAGCAGTGTTTGGCTGTGGTGTGGTATTGCTTTACAGAACACTCTATCACTCAACTGCTACTACTTTCCATTGCTACCCTGGGAACATTTGGACACACAGCTTACATGACTTTTTCTTGTTTTATTTTGGTTTGCTTTGGTTTTGGTGGTGGTTTTTGTTGTTGTTTTTTGGTCGGTTTGTTGTTTGTTTTTTTTTTTTTTCTTTTTCCCCCAATAACGAAGGTGAGGCACCTTAAACATAAACAAACGTCTCAAGAGAGCTTTAGGTTCTGGAATGGAAGGAAGACGACCAGCGCCCAGCCAGGGGATAGTCATCACGGATACAATCGTCCTCCCAGCAGCAACATGTCAAGCCTTCTAAATACACCCCTGTACTACTTGTCACTACGTAGTTACGACTAAGAAATGCTGTCATCTTTGTCGCTGGCCTGTGATTTTACACCGAAAACCCAAGAGCAAATACAAAAACCCCACTGGGCAGAACGGCAACCGGCGGCCCGCACCAGGCGCGAGGCCGCGCCGCTCAGGTCATGGGCCGGGCCGGGCCGGGCCGCACCCTGCGCTTTCACACGCGCCAGTCTCCTCGCCCCTTCCATGCGGCAGGCAGGGAGGGCAACCGCGGCCTCGAGCCCACCGGCCTGCGGCGCGGCAAAGCTACGCATCCTCCCTTCACTGCCCCACTCAAGAGCGGCCCAGCAGCGCTGCCAGTCGCCTCAGGCCGTGGCTCCTCCTCCTTCTGCTGGTCGGTCCCAGGGCGCAGAGCTGACATCACGCTCGGGGTTTCCATCCGAACGAGGGAGGGGGAGGCAGAGCGGAACGGCAGCGTGATGGCGGCTGTTGGGAGGACTTAAGCGGTGGTGGAGCAGAACGGCGCAGCATCCACCTTGGTTCGCCCTGCGCCCCTCCCTCTCCGTTTCGGGGCCCCATTGTTTGAGCCGGCGAGTGAGCCCCCCGGGTGGAACTGTGAGGAGCCGGCGGCCAGCGGGAGGAGCGGCGGCCCAGGCCCCGCCGCGGCCGCGGGAGCAGCCCCCGACCCTAGGCTGCGGCACGAACCTCTCCGTGGGGCATAGCGCAGTCTTGGGCCGGGGCGGCCCTGGGAAGGACTGGCCAGGCCGGGCTGGGCTGGGTGCACGCAGGTAGGCAAAGGCCCGCCATGACTTTTCTCTTGCTGTCCGGGAGTTGTGCAGTTGCCTAAGATGGAAGGGGGAGGCGGGCGGTGCTGACGAGATGGGGCGCGGGGCCCGCTGTCGGCCAGCTGGGGGCTGGATGCCCGGTGCTGGGCTGGGTGCTTGGGCCCACTCGCTGTTTTCAGCGGAGGCAGGGAGCTGCGAGGGCCGAGGCTGGCAGCTGGGGTCGAGCCGCGCTCGTTGGCCGCCCGTTGGCTCCTGCCGGGGGAGCCAGTGTCGAACCACCCGGGAGACTGGAGAGGAGCCGTGGTTCTCCTCTGGCCATGGGGGGCGCCGCGGGAAGCGAGCATGGAGAACAGTGGCGGCCTTGGAGACGCTGCCAGAGAACCTTGGCCGGGAGTGGCGCCTGTGCAGGCCGCTCCGCTAGCGGAGGGCCGTCTCTGAGGGCAGGAGGCAGCCCTGGCCCGGGCTCCCGCGGGAGCGCCCTGGGGACTGGCGGAAGGAGAGCGACCGCGGGACCGCGGTCTGGACGGCCAGATCTCGGGGGAGGATCGCTGCGAGCAGGAAACGGATGGTAGGGAGAAAATTTGGCCGCGTCTCAAAGTGTTTTGCGGGGTCCAGAGGGTACCGGGCGTGGAGGCGAGGGGGTGTTTTTCCGCGCGGGAGGACAGACAGCGGGCAGCCTGCTGCCGGGGGCGCAGAGCGCGGCCTCGCGGCCGGGCCGTGGGGAGCCTCCTGGCTCGCCTCTTCCGCCGAGGAGTCCCCAACCTCGCTTCACGGACCGTCCGTGGTTGCAAGGCTCCTTCCTATTACTTTCCCTTCTTCATCGTCTTTGTTTGCTGGCCGGAGTGTCTCGGGTATCATCTGGTGCCTCAGCGCGGGGCATTTCCCTCGTCGGAGCTAGGCATCCCCCCGCCCCCAACCCGGTGAGTTTTGTATTGCCTGTTCGAGGAGAGCACCTCGGGGCAGGCAGCCAGCAGGCGAGCCCCTAATCGCTTTCACACCACTAAATCTGAGAGGCGCTGCTCTTTATCTGATTATAACTGAGTTTATACTTGCAGTCCCTTTACCGTGAGCCTGAACTTTATTTAGCTGCATCGGATAGTGCAGGGATCTGATTTAAGATGCCCTTATATGTGAAATAATGGTAATTCCATCTGTGGGATCTTGCTGGTTTTATTTAGTGGAGACACTTGTTTTAAACGGGACAGTCTTTATCTTCCTGCCTCTGCCCACAACTGGATATAAGCATTATGTGTGTATGTGGAAATGCTTCTGCTATGTTTTGTGCATGAAACACATTTTACCGAGCAGATCTTAGCAGAGCATTAGTATCTATGGTATTTACCTATGTGTTCATGGAGGCAGTTTTTCTTTAAAGTTTAGATGTACTTTGTCCTGAAGTCAGGACAAAGAATGACAGAAGTTAAGCCACAAAGTGTAGTGCAGACATACAGTAAACTGTTCTTAGCCTGCAGTGCTAAAGAGAATGTAATTTCTGTAACATTTCTTATTCTGCAGCTAGTGGTTCAGCAGAAATTGCCATCTTTATGGCACCATCAATTAAAAGTTGCATAAAGGAGAATTATGGCCGGTATGCTGGGACACAACTGCAGTTGAAAAGCTGGACAGGTCTTTCCTTTCATGAGTTTTGTGTATTTAATTTAGTTTTTTCATTTTTTTTTAAACTGTAACTAATGAAAGACTTGTTCTCTTCTGAAGATTTTTTTTTTTCTGGTTTTCTCGGAGATCAAGAAAGATTTTTTTTTTTTTTTCAGACAAGAAAATGGTAATAAAATGATCATCCATGAACAGGTAACACACAAAAAGCTATTTTTCAGTTAAAAACATTACATCAAACATGATGCCCCCTTTCAGTGTTAGTGAAAGACCAAGTTATTTTTGGTATCTTTTTAGTTGCAAACATATTTTCAAATTGTGTCAACATTTTCCTTTACTATTTTAGGTATTTGGGGAGAAATCTTGAATACCTGCAGAGAACACTAGAACAAACACGTAACCTGGAAAACGTACAGAGAATCAAGAAGTGGATCCTTGATATCCACCTTGTAACCTGAGTGGATTTTTATTTATCTTTTAAACTTAATATTTACAATGAATGGGCACAGTGATGACGAAAGCGTAAGAAACAGTAGTGGAGAGTCAAGGTAAGCACTTGCTCATTTCACATATTCATGACTATGTATTCTATATTTTCTTTACTAAAACTGTAGTTTTATATTTAAACTTGGTGCCAAAGCTTCCTGGTTAGCAAGCAGACCATAGTTAGGAGGACTGAACATGCTCTCCTACAGGTGCTTAAATGTGCTTGTTACATTCACACAGCTTCAGCTAAGAATTGTAATGATCTTGTGTATGCCTTACATAATAAAACTTACATAGTATTGAAACCACGTCAGCATCCAACGGAATAGCATTACTCTTCTGAGGAAAAAAATACGTTGAAGTGTCAAAAGCTGAAGCGTTGGATCAGAATGTTAAAATAAAGCTTTTGTCTCTAAAGTGCAAGACAAACATGCATAATACGTGTTGTATAAAACCCTAACTAGATTATTTCTAAAGGTGGAGCAGTGGGCTCATCATTTTAGTTTTTGTTATAGAGTATTTAATGATTCTTCCTTCTTTAGAGCTGTCAGAGCAGTATAACTGAAAGTTAGTTTTGTATTTGTTTTCTGAAATGAAAGTACAGCTTTTTAGCTGCTTTTTTAATTAAAAAAAACCCCACCAATCCTCTAATTTTGAATGCTAGTCTTCTAGCGTGTTCAGAGTGTTCACATTCGGAAAAGTCTGGTTAGAATGTCTCTGCATCCATGCAGGATGACAGCCGATTTGTAGGGGTGGATTTAAGTTCCCTCTCTAGAACAGTGCTAAATTCAGAAAGTTTGTCCTGGGCTAGAGAGTTTAGATTTCTAAAACTGGAAATATGATGAATGCTGAAGGTTTAAGAAGTCATAGTAAACTTGCAAATAGTAAGTGGCTTTAGACTTCTAAGAGGCAGTTAAGACCATGCTGTTAGTTTACCCATCTGTCTTTCTGCCCCTCTTTGTGATCATAGCCTGTTGAATCAGTTAGCTCATTCTGTCAATCAGAGGGTCATAACACTATGATCTACAGACTATGGAAACCTAAGTATCAGGAGGATGCATAATACTTAAAACTTGATACTTGGCCTGTGAAGTGAGACTGTTATTCATTTCAAATGTCCTGCTGAGCACATTTTAAAGCTTATAAGAAGTTTTAAAATGCTAAAAACTTTTTTCCTAGATTTGTATCAGTCATTAACCGTATAGCCTAACCCACAGGCAGGTCTTGGAAAGCTTATGCTCTTGTTTGCCATGTATTATCAGGAAACTGTTTTTGTAAGTGAAAGATGAAAGCTTTCCATTTTAAATGATGAAACACTCTTCTGTGTAGCCTAGTGCCATTATGAAAACAATTATTGCAAAAGGAGGGTGACATTTACGGAATATCTTTATATGTCTTGCACCTATTATTTAGTCTTTTTTTCTTCTTTGTAAGGTTCCAGATTTCTAGATGGTTTTTACTCAGAGGGGAGTTGCCTTAGGAAGCTGCAACTGCAGATAGATAGCTAACTGTAACTTGGCAAGCGTTGCTGTGTTTAGCCTTCTAATCTGGAAATGTGAATTCTACAGAATGGAAGTAGCTTCTAGTGGTCCTCTTCCACTTAGAATGCTAGAGGGAGAAGTGGAATGAGTGAAGAAAGCAATTGAGAATTGCTGCTGGGAATAAATTGCAAAGATCAGACTCTCGAGAATTGGTAGGAAAGAAGAAGAGATGAAGGTGAATACGGTGATAATCTAAACATCATCATTGGTGAAAACTACAAGAAATCTTTGAATTTTCCGGTGTTGTCTCTATTCATCTGTCCAGTAGATGAGTAGAAAGCTTTTCTTTGCTGCAGGTGTTTAGCCTGACATTCTGTTTTGCTACAGGTGGAAAAGTGCATCTCTTGTATTTTCACAGTTGGATAACTGGCCACACTATTTGGACTCTCCTTGTCTATTTCAACAACCTCTGAAACTATAAATCATAACTAGAACCAAACAATGATGGAAATTGTAGACTAGCATAAACATAATACCTAGTCTTGTTGCTTGATGTTCTGATTTCTGTGTAATAATTACAGTGGAGTCTTCTCCAGCTTCTTGTTTACTTTAAGTCACTACTCTGGAGTATTAACTAGCTCAAGGTAAAACATTGCAGATATATTTCACCGGGACAGCAAGTGAGTGTAGACACAAAAACTTTATAGCAATACTATGAGAAGCTGACTATTAAGCAAAGCATCTTTGTGTCATGTTCTTGAAAGCATTCTGTTGCAAACTTGAATATGAGTAAATACATTCTAGTTAGATAGGAATAAGAAGCTTAATCAGCAAGGAAGGGAAGTTATACCTGAACTGCAAGACAAGCCTCAGGTAGAAGAGGGACTGTAGAAGGGAAACACTGGTGCTAATTGAATAACAATCAGATTTCCTGTATCTTTGTTCTTCCTCTGTTTCCTGCAGAACGAGGTATAGAGGACTTGAGCAAACCTTCCTTCTCTGTAGGTAAAAAGGGATGTGCTCAGTGCAGCTTAACTGAAAGGTAGCTGGCTGGAAGGTATTGTACTCCCATTTTTTCAGAAAGCAGCTGCTTACACTAAGTAATTTAACCATTCTTTAAATACTTGAAAGCTGATGTTTATAGAAGATAGTAATTTCAGTGAGTTTAATTCACTTTGTGGATTGAATAGTCTGTGGACTACAAAAGAAAGTTAAGTAAAGGCTAAAGACTTTGTCAGCAGGTTTCAATTTACTGTATAAATTCATACCTTCCATAGGAGGTAAAAAAGATTACTTGAAAGCCATGATGAGGTTCTTGCTTTCAAAAAAATCTAAGTGGGAGTTAAAACAGAGATTCCCCAAGTATATTTGCAGAATTACTCCTGTATGCTGGCTTTTTTCTGGCAGAATTTTAATAAATAATATTAATGAAAATGTGTGTATATAGCAAGAGAGAGTATATACATAAAACTGTACATATATAGATACACCGTATATACACTAGAGCTATTCAGATGTGGCCCCTAAAGTGTTTGGGTTGGGTTTTTTTTAATTGAATTCCATTTAATACTTTTTTTGCTGGTGATCTACAAGGAGCTTCTGATAAAGACATCATTGTGTTGGCCCTGGAACCAGCTGCATGTTGCGAGGATGGTCACATTGTACAACAGAGTAGTAGACGCCTGGGGAACCACTGACACCTCCTGCCTGTGAAGGATGCCTGAGACTTCTTTGCTCTCAAGATGTGTGACTTGTGGTTCTCATAGACTTTCAGTGTGGTTCATAGGGTCATGAAAGTTGGTAGATGATCTGTGTGGTTTTGATACCTTTCCTTTGCAGAAAGTTTCTAGTGACAGCAGATAATAGTCAGCAGGACTGGAAATATAATGCATCTCTTCTGAGTTGTTGGTAGGTATCAGGAAAATTCAGTTGTGTTCATGCTTTGCAATAGCTGAGGACAAGAAATAACAGTTGGTAGCCTGGCTTCTTGTACTCTTTTTTCCTCTGCTTTTCATTGGTGGTGATAAAAAAAAAATAAAAATCCCTGTGCATATAAATCAAATTAGATAGTTAAAATGTCTTTAAAAATAAAACTAAAAACCACAGAGCATTTACCTAAAGAAACTTGCTTTTGAAGTTGCAATTTTAAGAGTTTGGCATTTTAGTGTCAGTTACTTCTGCACATTTTGAATGGGCTCTTCATATTCAAATGTTTACCTTCCCTCAGATGCTTTTCAAAGACCCTGTAGTGAGGTTCTGGTTTTTTTTTTTTTTCAGTGTCTTGAATTTTATTTTGCTTGAGTTGGTCCTCTTTCCTGATGTTCTTAAACCGGAAGATTCATAAGGTAGCTTAACCTAATGAATGCACCTGAAATCATCAATGATAAATTATCCACTCTTAGATCCATTATTAACCTAGACCTTATGCAGGACTCTTAAATGCTCAATCACTTCTTTTACAATGTGGCTTGTATAGCTTTCCATTTCAGGGTTTCTCTTCCTAATGCTTTGTGTAAATCAGTAGACTTCATTCTTCATTGTGTAATTCTGTTAGGGACACCTTGTTTTAAGGGGTTAGTGAAGCTAAATTTATGACTGTTCAAAAGAACTAATGACTGGGACAGGATACTTGCTTGTAATCTGTTCCAGTGATCTGTCTCTAAGCGTGTCATCTCCCAAAGCATTCTCCAGTTTTATTGCATAGGTATTTAAAAAAAGGTAAAAACAAATGTGAAGTATTGTCTCCTTTGATACTTTAATTAAGCTGTGTTGCTTTTCTTGCAGAGTAGCTTGTAGATAAACACTGCATTCAGCCATAAATTAATCTTGAATATGTAAGGGGTATCCAGAGACAGTGTTCTTAAAAAAAGAACAGACAAATACTTCAGTGTGTCAAACTTCATGACAAATCGGATTTGACACGTGCTGCTGTACAAATGCAACTACTTGACTCGAGGGCTAGGGGTGAGAGAGGTTTCTTGACTGCGTATCCCAGAAGATGCTCTTTATTGACTTCACACCTCAGTTTGTCAACATGCATGAAACTATACTTTTTCAATTAGGGATCCCATCCTGAGAACATGCTATTTATTTTTAGTATATACTGTTGCATGCCTGCTACTGCAGGTTATTATTGACATGTAACTTTGTCATTGCTGTGGTTTGTGTGTATGGTAGAGAAATAGTCTCACTCCAGCAGTGCTGAAGAGATCATCATTATTGCTTTAACCATCATGTTTGTTTCTATTTTCATAGCCTTATGATGCTCCACTGTTTTGTACAGTCCTGTGTATTGCTGTCTTTGATTTTTTTAGTGGCGGGTTTTTTTTTTTTAGTTGAACAAAGTACAGTGAATGTAATGTAAGGTTTTTAGTGAGGAACACCTCTAAACATGTAATGCTGTTTTCTGTGTACTTTTGATTGGGTTTTTTTTTTGTTTAGTTGGGTTTTTTAATAAGTAATATTATTTACTTGGAGCTGGAGGAAGGAAGAAGGTTTAGGGACTTTACAAAAGCAGGAATTTTATTTTGAGTAATAAAGTGCTTAAAAGAGCACAAATGGTCTTCAACAGTTAGTGTTACCAAATATTGTATTTCTGTATAGATTAACAACATCTCTATTTTGTAGCTTAACTTGCTTTGCCCTGTTGTTTCCATCTAGTCTTCCTATTATAGTCTTGATAATGTTTACAGTTTCTTTTGGCATTTGGTTTCTTGGAAGCCCCTGCATCAGTGAAGGAGGTAGGAAAAAAAGCAAGTTAGCCCACAAAATAGAGCTGGTTAGAGGAGGTCACCAGCATAAAACCAGAGCAAAGGGAAGACGTAATGTGACATGGTGAACACTGGTAATCTTGACAAACACAGGTGTATAGCTATTTAAGAATGAAGTCCTGTAAAAATTTGACTGTTTCTCTGATTATGTTGAACAAAGAAGGTAACCTCCAGCTCTGGATTGTCCTGCAGAGAGACTGTCTTGACTGTGTTTGGAAAGGGTGAGTGAAAGACAGGAAGGTCCTAATTTATGTTAGCTCCTTGGAAATTACGGAGATTGTCTCTGTCCTGTTTTAATCAGGCTTTTTTTGGAAGAAGCAGAAAAGAGGATATAGATGCACAGGCAAAAAAAGGTGGTTTAAGTTGTACCCAAACCATCTGTCTTACTCAGCTTCAGGCATCCACAGCATAGCAGGGTATGGTGTCCACTTTTCCTTTTTGCTGAACTATTTCCAATAAAAGCATCTGGAACAAAGACAATGATCCTGGCCTGTTCAGGAACAGAAACTGGCAAGAAATAATGCACTTTTGCCTCTCCTTCTCTTTAAGGGGATCTCTGAAGAGCAGGGGACCAGAACTGCTGATCCTAAGATAATATTTATGTAGTCTGCATTAGGCAGCAGGTGATAGGTAATTGTGACAGTATTTCAGGCCTTGGTTGAGGAAATATTTAATGTTCCTTGCATCCTACCCCTAGAGATACCAATACAGGAATCTCAGTAATTAGTAGTGCCAGTTCAGGTGATTAATTTTGTGGAGGTCAGTGGTGCAACTTTGCACTAATGGGCATTAGTTACTGCAAAAGTTAGTCAAATTATTGACCCCAGCTAGACTACATCAGATAATACTTAAAACTCTTTAGCAAGAGAAGGAATTGCTTATAGACTTAAAAAATGCGGGCAAAATAAAAGAATACCATAGGCAAAAGTGGAAAAGAAAGTGACCAAGGGTGTTATAACTACCTCACAGCTCCCTTTGTTTTATGTTTTAGTATCTTTAAACAGGATCTGTTTCTTGAATGAAAGTAAAACTGTCTTGCTATCAGACAAGGGTTTTTTGTCTTTAATGCAGCAAGTATTTTAAAAATCAAATTTTAGTAGGATGTGAAACACTGTCACTTATCATTTGGTTTGCAATGGTAGCTTCTATCAATTATAGAAAATATGCATGTATTCTTAGATTGTGTATCCTTTCCCTTTCCACTTCAAGGAAGATTAAACTGGTATTCTGCTGATACAAATTGTTAAAATAAGAGATTACTTATCTTCAGCTTGAGAGAGGTCTATAAGCTTTTTAGAGCTTGATTATGATTGTTTTTGCCTTGTTATAGCAGGCTTTTAAGGCATCCGTTTCATCAGATCAAAAAAAAAAATCATGAGCTACTAGAAATCTGTATGAAACTTCTGTATCCTATATATCTTCTCCTATTAACTTCAAAAACTCCCACAATTAAGTTTTAAAAACTTTGACAAACAAGGTCTCTAAATTTCTGGTGATGCTGGTAGGCACTGCAGTGTAATAGGAGTTCTGCATGCTGTTGCCCTTATTCTTAGTCATATCAGTGATGCCACACTCCATAGGAAAAGAGAGAAGCTATTACACTATCTGTTTAAGCACTTGGAAAAATGACTTTCAGTATGTCACGATACAGTGTGAAATCTGTGTGTACTAAAATTGAAAACTACCAAAAAATTCTTTTTCATTTGAAATCTATGTTTTTTCTAAATTCTGTATTGTTTTGCGCTGGTTTATACTTCAGTTTCAGGACAGCAATCTTAAGATATACTGCCTGTTCGCTTCTGCTTGTTTGTTCCTCATTGGCCCTTTAGAATGTTTATGAAAACAGACACTGTTTTAAAAAGATGAATCTGCTCTTCCTGATTGTTACTGATCCCACAGGGGGGATTAGAGAGGGCATCAATAACACTGTCAGAAAGTTATTGTAGAACCCTCACCAACGGGTGATTGTTTTGGTGAGGACTGAGAGTGTTTCATTGTTTAAATTGTGTGAAAATTGCTGAAACTCAGAGCAAAGGTAGGATTAGTTAAAGGGAAGCTTCTAAATTCCTTGTTCCTGAGTTCCCCCTTTACTGTCAGGAGGTGACAGATGTAAATTTCATTCCTGAGTGCATGTGTGTGTGTAAATGTGTGTACCTTTTCTTAAATAATTCCATCTTTACTCTTAGAGTAACTCTTAGATTAAATCCTGATCATGCTAAATGCTAACTCTGAGTTATTGCTTATGTGGAAGAGGGTTAATTCCTTTCATGGGATTACAGATTTATGTTAATTTTTAATAGCCAAGGCATGCTTAATGTGTCATGGTTGTGGAGAAAGGACGGCTTCTCTCCATTATGTTTTTTTTAAATTCCTTAGTACAGTGGCCTCAAATTTTTGTTTATGCACTCCTATCAATAAAAAATACTTGAGTACACATCTCTGATGTATGTATGTATGTAGTTATTTTTATATATATACTGCTGTACAAATACCTACATTACAAAACATACACAAGAAGTAGAAATTTTAGAAGGATAAGATAATTATTAAATCATACAAGAAAATATTTTACTTTGTTAATGGCAAAAAAACCCTTTTTGCACTCGCTAAAAGAATTATTATGAATATTCTTATTTATTAAAATCTTGGTTTAACACTTTGTAATACAGTGTTTTGAAGGTATGGTTCTAGGTTCAGTTTGTTTTGGTACTTGGTTTTAATGGCTGGCATAGCTGAAAAAGATATTTCACAAAGATACATGGTTCCAAATGGAAGAAGTGCATTGTTGACTGCACTTACTAAATTATGATACTAATTTTTTTTTCAATCCCATCAACTAATTATGCAAAGATTTTTCTTAAAACTTGGCTTGTAAATTTCCATCTGCCTTGGTGTCAGTCAGTTCTTGCAAATTAATCAGAAGGGGTTGCAGTTTTATGTTCTTAACAAATGGGTTCAAAACCCACTGAAACTTTTTGGAAGATTTTCAAGTTAGAAATTTCTGTCTCCAACTTTTTAAGTGTATAGATATGATGGCTTTTATAGGTGGTATGCATTGCTTTGGGCAATAAGAATCACAGTGGAAACCTTTCCAAACATCTGGTTTTAAAATGCTCTCTCCACAGCATGAGTTTCTTTAGAAAAGCAGTTGCTTTCTCATCATTAAAATGTCACCTTCACCTGGAGTGTAAACACAATGAGTGTGTTTATTTTTTCAAAAATACTGCTAGGTAGCATACTACTGGTGGCTGCTTGTTTTCACAGAAAAGATCAGCAAATTTGGAAGACTTGTGGGGTTTTTTAAAAGCAAAAAAAGGCCCCAGACCCCACCAAAAAACTAATCTTCAAGGTCAGCAATGCTTCTGAGCAGTGAACCTTACTTGGTAGAAAAGGTTTTTATGGCCACTCCTCATTTCATTACAAAGTATTGTAAACAGTTTAGTATTTAATGGTCCTGTTTTAATTAACCACATCGATAGCATCCTTTCACACTTTGTACACCTCTTGCTCCAGATTCTTCTGTGCATTAGCTTGTCTGTAGTTGATGCAGTGGATGAATTTCATGTATGATGCTATCTATATAACCTTTACTAGAATCTGGTTTTTATTCCAGTCAAAGCAACCACTCCGTCAGTGGTTACACTTGCACATTTTTTCCATAACACTTTCTTTGTTTTAATAATTTTAACACTTGTCTTTGTTTAAATAATTAAGTCATTTACTGTTGAGAACATTTTTTCTGGTACATCTTTCCTTTAGTGGCTCACAAAAAAGTAGTTATTTGTGCATTTCATCATTGAAACAGAAACTAGCAAATACGGTAAATTGGAACATCTGTACTTTCATCCAACTATAGAGCAAACTCCTACAGTGCATGATTCGTTTTCTTCAAATCTTCACCAGTGTTTTCTGTGCATCTTTCAACAGTGTTTGCTGACAAAGAAATGCATTATTTTAGCCATTTTTACAGCACAAGAAGTGAGTTCTCGAGTGACATGTGGCATTTTTGTTCCTTGCTCTTAGCTAAAAGAACGTCAAAAGAGGCTTCTAAACATTTATAGTTAAATTTAGTGAAATTTTGAAAAGTACAGGATAGGATTGAATATTGCATAACTTGAAACATTGCTGGAAAAAAATGAGGTTTGTCTTTGTGTTATAGATTTTCAAATGTCTTTCTGACTGTGATGGTTCATACTATCATGTACTATCTCAAGGCACAATATACAGATAGAGTGAAGTTAATTAACAACAGTGGATGTAAATACATAAATAGTCTTGATAATTCCAACTTTTTGGGTCCAGTTTATTGTCAGATGTGATTAGATTATCATTGTTTTTTTCATTGCAATGCAGCTGATGAAGAGCTTGTACAAGAGTAGAAGTGCCAGCTCTGCCACTTTCTTGTTGTTCACTTGCACTCACAGTATTAGTGTTATTTTCAGTCCACTGTTTTGGTTAAAATTAAGTAACATAATGCATAAATCCACCTAACCAGGGAGAGGCAAACTGCAGTTTGTCACAGGGCACAGATAAGGGAATGAAGAAATAATTGTGCCATTGTCACTCTTATGCACTGTGGAGCATATACTTCCCCCAGGAAACATCACCTAGCATATGTGACACAGGACCCTCAGACATACGGACTGAGTGAGATTGCCAGTGTCAATCCATATATAAAATGTTCATAAAGCTGAATTTGTGATTTGGTTTTGATTTGTGTTTTTTTTCTCTGGGTTGTTGGGTGTGTTTTTTGTTTTGGGTTTGTTTTGTGTTTGAGATTAAAAATAAATCAGAAGTTCCAGTATTTTCTTCACATATCCCATGGGTTGTCTTGCACACCTCCAAGGTGTGTGCATCCCTGTTTGGAGACAACTGCCTTCGTGTGCCAGTAGATTTGTCTTTACAGTGAAGTGTGGTGGGTCTGGGAGAGGGGGAAGCTTCTTCTGTTTCATGAACACTGTAGTGCAGCTAAACGATTGGCTCCTCATAGGATAGTAAAGCCTTTAGTTAAATCGTGGCATTCCTCACATCAGTTAGCAGAAGTTCTTCTCACCAGGGAGGCTGACTCAGAGATACATTTCTCAGTTAAGTCCTGAAGCAGAGTAACTCTGGATCCTGTTTATGTGATAATGAGAAGTGGTGACTCATTGTTAAATTTTGTCGAGGTCAGCACTACATGTAGGACAAAAATAAATAGCCAGGTAGAGAAAATGTCCTGGAGATTTTACATCTGCAGAGATGAAGTGCTAGAAATGGTTGGTCTCTGGATGATAAATTGATTTGATGTAGCAAACTGCTATCTTGACTGAATGAAGTTGAAACTGAGAACTACTTATACAGAGGTATCGGTCAGACTTTTTCAGTACCCCATTTTTTCATGATGGACACTGCTTAAGGAGACATAGCTGGGAAATGCCACAGAGTATTTTACTTTTCCATTTGTTGTGAGAGGAAAGGTACTCTTTACTTAACACTTTCTTTGTCCCAAGCAAGTATTTTCATATTTAAGTGGCTTTCTTGATTTTTTTAGAAAAAGTTATATAGGTCTATGTTTTTCCTTTATTGCTGCTGCTTTCTTACAAGTATTAATTAAAAACAAAAAAGGTGGTCCTTTATATCATAAGTTGATCAGTAGTCTGGCAAGTTGGTAGTCTAGTCTGGTGCTAGTCTTAAACTGTTTCCCATGAAAGATTTTAATAAAACCAAGAAAAAACCCAGTTAGTAATTAAGTCTGTTCTTTCTTTGTTTGCCTTGTAGATACCTTTAGAGATAATTAAGTCTTTAACTGAAAATTTCCATTCAGTTTCTGTTTGTATGGATGGCTGGCCCTTTTAGGCAGTAGAGGTTTTTTTGTGGTGTTGATACAAAACGGTTTTCTTTTAACTGCTGGCATTTTCAGGTAGTTTGGTTAGGGAATGAGTTTCCTTTTTCCCCCCTCTGCCTTTCTCCCTCTATTCTTTTCCCCTGCCTTATTCCCTCTATTCTTTTTCCCCACCTTTTCCCCTCTTTTTCTTTGCTGCCCTTTTCCCACCTTTGTCCTGCCTTTTTCCTCTTTTAAGAAAAAATTTCAGTGAGAGCAGAGACAGTGACTTTGATAAAGGGAATGGCTGAGCTAAGTTCCTTATTCTTCAGCCTTCTCATGATGAAACCTATGTTACTGTAAAATCACTTGAAATTAGCTAGTAGTTTTTCTTTGGAAAAGTAAAAAAAACAGTATCATAGCTTGAAATTATGATACTATAGTGTTACACATTGTGAAAGAAGACTGTCAATAGAAGTGCTAGACCTAACTTTTCAAGTACAGGAAAAGCAAGAACACAGTCTGCACCCAGAAGTGTGTGATATTTTGATTTTTGAACATGTTCTCTTTTGGATCTTTGACTGCAGTGACTTAAGTGATAAAAAGAAAAATTCCAATTTCCTTTCAAATTTTGTAAATATTTTTAATGCTGAAAACTCAGCACTTGTAGCTCATGCTGTATGGTGTGTGTTTTGCCTGGTGATCTCACTGTTACTATAGGTTCAAATCCTTTAAATTTCTCAGAGGAGAGTGCTTTAATGACCATTGCAACTATTCAGAATTTATAGGTATTGTCATACAGTCCTGCTCAGCACTGTCTCAATGATCTGCAATGTGTCTTTATTGCATATGTTTATGAAGAACTTCTGTATAACTTATATTACTTATGTAATATAACTTATGTATTAAAACTTATGTATTACCCCATTTCCTATCATTTCTGGGTTATAGTACAACCTCTACAAATACAGTCGAGGTTGTGCCTCCAAGTCAGTGTTCTGCTGAAGCCCTGGTTGAAACATCTTGTGCAAGGACACGATGAAATAAAGATGTGTTGGTAGTCCTCACAGCCTATCAGTTACTTGTATTGTGGCCAGTGAACAAGAAAGTTCTTCACAATTCAGTAGAAATGAAGTCATATCTGTTAATCTCTTTTTTTTTTTTTTTTTTTTTTTTTTTATACACACTGTAGTTGCATCAAGACCTCTGAGAGTATGTGGTACACATGAGGAAGTATACAGGTAGAAATGCTAGTGCATTTCCACGCATCTGTATTCATTTGGATGATTAGAGTTGAAGTAAACTCAACCCAGCATAGACTAGTCCACTGCTATAGTGCATTTTACTAGTTAATTTCAAACTCTCTTCAAGCATGTGTAAATACTGCCATAGCATCTTATGATTTGATAAACATTTTAGCAAGTCCTTGCTGTTTCCCTTCTTTTAAGATTACTTGCTGCTAGTCATTTTGCCTTTTCCCATTTTCTTGTTCTGGTTTAACACTGTGGAATAAGAAAGCATTAATAAGACGTTACAGAGGCTGCAGCATTTAATTTTTTTTTTTTCCTCTCTTCTATGTCCCAATTAGCTGTTAGTCTATAGTAGTGATCCTGTGTTGTCCTGCATACATGGTATGTTTAAGGGCAGCCCTAAATCAGTTGCGGTGAACCTTATTACTTGTTCTTTCTTCTTGGTTCTTGCAGTTTTCTTTCTTTCCCTATCCTTTTGCTTCTATTGTCAGGCTTGTTTGGAGTCTTGCATTTATTAGCAACGTGGCTGAATATTGACTAATACTTGTTTTCTTGTCAGATGTTCCTGTTAGTGAGTATGAAGTTGGGTTGTATTAGTCTGCTCTTGTCCAGATCAGGCCAACTTATTGTGAGAACCAGGGTTGATAAGCTCTTACTTTTCTCATCCTGCTCATAAGACTAATGACAATTCATTCCCAGACTCCCACGTCTGTTGAGAGCTTATTGGCAAGATAAGGAATTGATGTGTTTTGTCTGATTATTGGATTCACATCTGTTGACAGGTTGGTATTGCTTAATGGGGACATTGGATGATAGCTAGCTGACCACTTCATAAAGAAAAAGATTTGGAGTTACTTAGAGGTTTTTGCGTCCAACTCCAGAGCAACCAGCACTATCTACTAGACTTTTTTCCCCTATCTCAGTTCATTTGTTTTTGAACTTAGCACTTAATTCCTGTGTGGAAGAACATCAAACCATTTAAAATTTCCCATCAACTGTGATCTGACATGATTTTTGCTTGCTTATTTAAGTAAACTGGAATGTCTTTCTTCCCCCCGCGCCCTCCTTTAGTCTCTCCACCATTCTATCCGGTAGCCGGTTTACATGTTTCTCATAATGTTGGCAATTTGTTTGAGCAAGATGGCTCACTACAGTGTCGGTTCCCTCATGTTACCTTAGGAAAGAGGTACTTTGCTTTGGTTGCCTCTGGCCCTATGTGGAACAGAAGCTATGGTTAGCACTGTGTTAGTGTATATGGAAAGCTAACTTAATTACCATTCTCATGGCTTAGTGTTTTGCATCTTTTTTAAAATTTGGTAATTCACATTAGTATCGCCCTTTTTGAGCAAGCCTTGCCCTGCATGGCAGTATTTGATTCCCTTCTCCTCCAAAGTTATGTAGGATTTACACTTTTTTGATGGCTTTTTGTCACTAGGACTTGTCTGGCTGGTATTTTTCTCCATGCCAAATTTTCTTGTGATTCTCTTCATTTATAGCTAGTGCTGACTTCCACAGTCCCCCTGACGTTTATTTATGGCACTTAGCTGTGCTGAGGAATGCTGTTGTTTTATAATGGACTGATTTATCCAGCATTAAATGTGAGGTAACATTTGTGTACAAGAACACTATTACAATTAAAATCTCTTTGGAAGATAATCATGAAGTGCCATTAGTTTTTGATAAACAGTTTACACTCTAGTCATATTCTGTAGTGAGTGTCCTGTTTTATTTGACAAATGAGGTTAGTGTTATAGAACTATGCCTTAAGTAAGCCTTTGATGAAAGAAACAGGAAGTTTGGGAGCATCCTTGTTGCTTCCTAGTTTTCCTCTTGGCCTAAGGAAACCCAACAGAAGTATGTTTCTTCCTATTTTCCCCTTCAGAGCAAGGAAGCTTCACCATTGTCTGTTTCTTTCAAAGTTGGCAGTTGCAGATGACTGATTCAGGTGCAGTCTACAGGAGTCTGTTTATGGGTAGCTTAGTATCATCTTTACTGGTGTAGTTTTGTTGGTGTTAGCAAAAACAGAAGGAGGAACAATTTTGCTTTATTTTGTGGTTTTAAAATGTCAATTAAGTGTGTTCCAGGGCCGACAATGACCAGTCCGCCCTCTCCCCACTCTTTCATTGTCTCTGGCTGACTGTCAGCCATATGAATTGTGCTGGCAGAGATCAACTAGGGTTTTGATACAGGCTTTTGGTTTTATCAGTTTTGATTTTAGCTTCATGTTTACTTTGGTTTTTAAGTGTTTCCAGTATATGTGTAGGTAATTTTAAATTATTTTGGCCTGTGGTAGTATGATTCTGATGGGTTTTCTCATGAGGTCTTTGAAATATGGTAGTATTAACCTAATGAGTAATCTTATTAAAGTTTTAACCTCACTACTTTATGAAGTTGGTATAGAAAACTAAATGTTTCTAAGTTTTTAAGTGGTCATAAAATAAATATTTATCTTTAATTATTGTGGTTTCTAAGTATGTTAAATCTGGTGCAAAATTGAATATACTGGTAAAATAATCTGGCAGCTCAAGTGTATGCTAAGGAAAGTGCCCTGGCAGAAGTCATACCTTCAGTGACAAATTTAGAGTTGTCTGCATGGGGAATATTGCTGCTGTTATTTTAACAGAAAAATACAGTCTGCATAACTTTCTTTGTGCTTCTAAATTTAATTTTTTTTAAGGAGTACTGTTGTTCTTATAAAGATTGAAAACAATAATTTATATATAAGTCTTATATATTATAGTTTAATCCTGTTACCTTGGCAATTGTGTAATATCCTACTGACTTCTCATTGCAGCCGATCAGATGAAGATTCTGGGTCAGCATCACGTTCTGGATCTGGTTCAAGCTCTGGAAGCAGTAGTGATGGAAGCAGCAGCCAGTCAGGCAGCAGTGACTCTGACTCTGGCTCAGAGTCAGGCACTCAGTCAGAATCAGAGTCTGACACATCTAGGGAGAAGAAACAAATTCAGGATAAACTGCCAAAAGTTGATGGCTCTGAGGTAAACAAAACACATAAATGAACCCTTTGTGGGGGAAATAATTATTTAAAAAATCTTTCTGTGTAGTTTTCATTTAAAAAAATAAGAGGTAATGAACTGCTTTTGATTAGATTTTTAACTTGGTTGGGTTAGCGAATGCATGTGCTGAGCTGTCTTAAACATTGGGCTGAGTTGTTCATGGATAAGTACTTGAATTGATGCTTTTAGAATTCTCCCTTTTGTAAGTATTTTAAGTTAAATGCTTACCTAAATTTCACCATGCAGAAACATGCACTAATTTACTGGAACTTAAGGAGGACAAAGAAACACATAATGTTACTTCTGAAATTCTACTTTTACATTGTTTCTTTAATGCTTAGTCTTCTTGTATCAATGAATGATTGTATAAAAATTTCAGGCTTACATGCTGTTGGCTTTCTCTATCAATAAGTCAGCTAAATTCAGGAAACGGTGTTTAGAAATCTCTTAAATCCTGTGCACCAAAATTTCCTGCACTCTCTTGTGTTATATGGACTTAATTGGGGTGGCAGACAATATTTGTGAAAGGTAGTCATATATTAATTACCACAAAAATTGAAAACTGCTAAGTATTCTTTGTTACATTTTTGTTCATGTAGTTCAGTATTGTATGAAACAAAAGCATATCAGCTAAGTGGTCTGAAAGGATTTATCTGCGTCAGTTTAAAAATTTACTGTATAAATTTTTTATTTTAGCAACACTTACACAACCATTGTTAAACGTGCTATAGAAATTGTCCTGGGAATTATTACATAACATTCTCTTCTGCAGAAATCTTACTGCTTTAAAAATCTATCTGATGTTATTATTGCATGCAGTATTTTGTAGTGAATTTTTTTAATTTATAAAATTAAGCACAGTCTTAACAGTGATGCTATTCCGGAAAAGTAACTATGTGGTAAACTGGAGACTTACAGTATGTTTAAATGACTTGTATCTCCATTCCTGTTCAGTTTTGGAAGTCAAGTCCAAGCATACTTGCTGTGCAGAGATCAGCAGTGCTTAAGAAGCAACAACAACAGAAGGCAGCCTCATCGGACAGTGGTTCAGAAGAGGTGAATAACATAACTTAGATTTTTAAAATGTAAACGTGTCTGTCTCGTATGTTAGAATAAAACTACGTAGAGCCAAACGATATTCTCCCAGTGTTTATAAAAGTCTGGTTTTAGAAGTAACATTCAAATAACTGACATTCTTATAAGCAAAAGTAAAAATATCTCTAGTTACTTGTTTTCAAGTGAGTTGTGCCAAAATTATAGAAACCTTGACTATGCGGTATTTTTAGGTACATGTTCTGTAATGTATGGACAAAATATGCAAACCACACAATACTGACTTGTGTTGTATTTTTGGCTTCTTGAATTTTGTGAAGACTGTTAAAAATGCTAAAAGATCTTTTTTCAACTTGTTTCTCTATAAAGGTATCTGGTGTGGCTTACAAAAATTCTATATGGAGTAGAAAACTACATTTTTGCAGATTTTGTGACCATTACTACAAAAGACTTACTGTGTTTAAGAATGACACCTGTATCCCAAGTATTTTAAAACCTAAAACATAGGCTGAAGAAATGTTGACTTTGTGCAGTAAGAACATCTTTTAAGGACACTAGTGACTATAAAATGGAATTTATTTTTAAATGGAATTTTTCTTCATCATCAAAGTTATGCAATGTAGTCACACTCCTTTAGTTCAATTTCTGTTATTTGTGGCTTAGTAGCTCATTAAAACTTAAAACCCAGAATCACCTATCATTAAAACATTAATTTACAGCTGTTGTTCTCTCTTTCTGAAAGATGTTTTTCAGGATAATTTAAACCTAAACTTAATCCTGATGAGATTGTTTTTTCAGGAAAATCTCATTTTTATAAGAGGGTTCTTGGTTTTCCTTTGAGCATAGAGGAAGAAGAAAGATGCTATTCTCAAAATTTTCATAAACTCGTGTTTAAATGTGAAAGAATGTGGAAGGTGAGAAAGCTCCTAAGGGTAGGAGATTTTTATTAGGATTTTATTAGAACCATTGTCTTGATTAACTTGGGGCAGCTTAAACAATGCCTGTTTTTCTGTAGGCACAAAGATTATTTTTTAAGACAGGGTTTTTTTGTGATGCTCTGTAGAGCTGTACTAGTATAATGTATTCATAGATGGCTAAATACAGAAACAATAGCAATCTTTATCTAATTCTGCATTAAGAGCTACACTGTTGGGGATGAATAGCATAAAATATTTATAATACGCCTCTAATTTGGACGTGGAAGCTGATTTATCTTTTTAATGGTAGAAGTACTTCATTCTTTTTGTGATAATAAATTGGTTTTATTTTCTTCACCTTCAGAACTTGTCAAGTAGTCAAGATTCTGTAGATGATTCATCCAGTGAAACCAAGAAGAAAAAACATAGAGAGTAAGATATTTTCATAATATCTCAATTTTTTTTCAGTCACATACGCTCATAATTCATGCTTTGTTTTTTCACGCTTGAAGTTCTGCAATTCCCATTTAATTCATCTTGATCTTGCATTTCCAAATGACTTTTAAAATAAATTCTGAAAGGAACATACTAGTTTCTGAGCAAGAGTCTGTGGTATTGTTCAAAAACATTCATCAATGCTTTTATTTTTAAAATAATCTCTTGCAGATTATTTTTGAGATGAAGGCCCTCCCTAAAAATTCTTGTAGGAATGGCAAACTGCTTAAATAGGTTGTCTCAACAAATTTGTTAGAATCCCTTAATGCTAAATTCTTTTTTTATGTTTTGTTTTCCCTTGGACATGTTTAAAAGCTATTATAGTACTGATAGTAGTGAACTAGCAAAGAATTTTAACTGGAAATTAGCTCCTAAATAATCAAAAAGTTTGTGAAAACGATTATACATTGTCATTGTGGCAGTGAGAGGCAGTGACCTGTGTTTCTTATGAATGGTGTGTAGAAATTGAACTGTTGTATCATTCCTCTTCTCCCAGTTCATGAATCACCTCAGTGTTCAGGGTTGCCAGTATAATATGTTAAAATAAATGGTAGCTGAAAAAAAAGGCAGACACAAAAAAAAGCACTTAACTGTGCAAAACGGTGCTTTCGTGGTAATGGGCTGCTACCCAGTCTTTTGTTACTTAAGAATTTGCTTGCATTTAATGGCATACTCCATTACAAGAAAGATATTTACGTTTAGGAACCCATAACTAAATCATTTCATATATCCAGTGCCTGAATTTATGTCCTGTGGCTCTTCTGAACAAGTATGTTGTTGTCTGACAAGCAAATTAGAGATTTCTCGTATATAACTTGGTACATGATCAAGCCTTAGAGGATGGTACTTTAGATTTGTTTTTTTGTATTTCTAAATAAATACAGGTCATGGATTTCTATTTACTTTTTTATAAAATTTACTGCTTACAGGAAAGTATTGTAATAAGACACTCTGTACTATTGGTCATGTGCCATCTGTACAATAGACACATACATAGATTTGTCTTGAATGACTGAAACAGTGGGAATGTAATTTCCTCCAGGGCCCAATGTCCTGGAAGACAGGAAAACGAGAAGAGAAGGATCAAAGCACTAATTCCTAGGCTTCTTGATTGGAAATTTTAGGAAGAGATTTCTTGGTAATAATAGTTCAGTTTTGAATATTACTACTGCTGTAGCACCTTGGTCCAGTAGACCTAAACCGAATGTTAGTACAAAGATGTAGCAATGTTTCAGTAATATACCAGACTTTTTTTTTTTCCATTTCTTGAAGCTATTAAGTTTAAATTTGTCTGTATAAGGTCAGAATTTGAAGCAAGATACTGTCAGTCATCAGGTACCTCTTTGCCATTGCAAAGTAGATCTTGGGTAAGCATGAACAAGGAGATCCTGCTGCTCAGTCACAAGTGTCTGTCTTGTAGTATCTTGCCTGGTTGTGAGCCACTGGTTTGGGAGCTTAGTGGGAGCTTTTGAGAGCCAGTGCCACTCATAGGTTTCTGCAATTTGGGTTTTTCTGGACGTTTCTCAATTCTGCCTCTGTTTTTTGATTTCCTGTGCCAAAGTTGCTGATTCTTCACACTGGCCACAGGGACCACAGGCATTAGACAATATGGGACTCTTCAGAATATCACATGACAGGGATTTATGATTTGAGCATGTGTAAGTTCTGATAAATATGTATCTCTCCAGCTAGACTTGTTAAGTGCTTTGGTTTCTTAATGTCATGTTAATTCATTTCTTAATGATAAAATTCATATAGAAATCCAGATTTTTGTTTTAATTTGGATTTTAAGACTACCTCTTGATAACAAAAAGCTTAGTCCAACTGCCTTTGAAGCCATTGAGCATTTTTACTTACCTGTTATTCCTTGATGGCAATTTTTTGTATTATTGGCTGAAATAACTGTTACAGGATTTTTATTTCTGTGAAGAATGTAAAAATTACAGCAGATACCCTGTGAATGAAAACCTGATTTAAAAAAAAATAATCACAGTGTAAGTTACTCTTTTTTGTTTTCCAATACTTGTAGTGAAGACTGGCAAATGTCGGGATCAGGGTCAGTATCAGGTACTGGTTTTGATACTGAATCAGAAGAAGATAGGGAGAAAAGCAGTTGTGATGAGAGCGAATCTGACTATGAGCCAAAAAACAAGGTCAAAAGCCGGAAACCTCCAAACAGGTAAGAAATCACACATTTGGATACTCTGGTACTATTTCTAATAAAGAATTGAATATTTACTGCTACTATATGTGAAAATGAAAACATTAATGCTTATTAAAAATCGAATTTTTTCAAGACACAAAAGATGACAGTATACTAATGCTTTCTAGTGAATACCTTTTCCTGTCTTCTGTAACTGAAAGTTGCATTCATGAAACACATGTATTCAGAAAGCAATACAGAAGATTTAGAGTTGAAAATTGTTGTTCTGTTGTACCTTCTTGTCTTCAAGAATTAAACCAAAAGGTGGGAAAAAGAGTTCAGGACTGAAAAAGAGGCAGCTTGATTCATCAGAGGACGAGGAGGAGGAAGAGGAGGATGACGATGATTATGATAAGAGAGGATCTCGTCGCCAGGCAACAGTCAATATTAGTTACAAAGAAGCTGAAGAAACCAAGACAGATTCTGATGATTTGTTAGAAGTTTGTGGAGAAGATGTCCCACAAACTGAAGAAGATGAATTTGAAACTATAGAGAAGTTCATGGATAGTAGAGTTGGCCGAAAAGGAGGTATTTTTTTTTATTTTTTTTTTTTTTTTTTTTTTTTTTTTAGTGTTAAGATCCTGGAGTGCATTGTGGTGCAACTTCAGCCAATGTTCTCAGCTGTAGGTCACCTGTGGGGTTTATAAATGCTAATAATTTTAGGTTACCAAAACATTATCTTGTTTTGTCTGTCTTATTCATATGGATGTTCCTTTTAAAGTCCCTTTTAAGTATTGCAAAGTAAAATGTAGAAGAATTGCATACCTAAGTAGAAAATAAAAATGAAGTGGAAGATAACTCTGTATTGCATAAATGCATACCATATTGTTATGACACTCTTTATACAGTTTAGTGATACTTGGTCAGCATAAAACAGTGGAGTGGAGAAAGCTGACTAGACAGGAGAGCTAACTAGTAACCTGAAGCTTGAAAGATGGTGTTGGCAAGGCTGAACCACTAAGGTTATGATTTCAGTTATTGCTGTACAGATTGTGTCAATACAGTGCAGTGCGTGGGGTGACTACAAAATGCATCTGAAATTTCAGTGGTGCACTTGCATGTGAACTCTGAAAAGTTAGTGAATAGTGGTAGGCATGTCATATTTCCAACAATAATGGGATGCAGTGCCTAGAAGTTCTGTTTACGTGTTTGAGTCTGCAAGTCAGGATTTTAATTATAAAAACACACACAAAAACCCCCTCAAACCCTGAGCCCCTTGCACTTCAGAGCTACCTTTCTCCATTAGCTATGCTCAGTCTTTAAAGTTTCTGACCCATCTTAGGACTTGAACTCTACTTCCTCTCAACTTTCTCCTCCCATGCTGTCCCATATTCTAGTCTGTCCTGCTCCAGTACATAGTGTTACTGCTGTGGTCAAAGCCTTTGAAACTAAGCTTCTTATATTCTTCCTGCCCAGATGATGTTGCTGCTTGTGCTGTCTTTTGCTGTTGCCACTCTCTGTGGCTTTATCTGGCCCCTGCAGCTTGCTGGGCTCATTTCCTTACCTGGCTGTCCTCACAGAAATGAGCCTGTTTCCTGCTGCTAGTATGCTTCAGCTGTGATACAGACTGTTCTTAATTAAAAATTTTCTCAGGTAAGATAACAAAGGCAGAAAAAACATAGTAAAACATATTTAGGAAGAAATAGATTCATAGTATCCCTAGTAGTAGGTTATTGATGTCTCAAGGCTGACCAGGCATAATGTCAGATGTCTTTTGTGTGCTCAGAGATGAGAGCAATGTAACACAAGTCGACAAGCAACATTAGTGGAGCATTCCATGGTGATGATGTTAAACGCTAGGAATGCAAAGAAAGTTCTCATGAGAAAAGATTAGATATTGTAGGTTAGGTGCAGAAGTTTTGGTGTCTTTTTTGATTCTCTTTTGACTGCTTGTGCATGTGTTAACATACCTACATCATAATTCAAATAAGAGTAATAACATGAAACGTGTAGCATACTATTCAAGTATATGCTTATCTAAAAGTATCACTAATTGTTTTCTACAGTACATTTATTACTGGTTAATTTATGACAATGCACACTTAATTAAGGCTTATGATGTGGTTTCTTTCTCAGCCACAGGTGCTGCAACCACCATCTATGCAGTTGAGGCAGATGGTGACCCAAATGCTGGGTTTGAAAAGTCAAAAGAGCCAGGAGAAATACAGTATCTTATTAAATGGAAAGGTTGGTCACACATCCATAACACTTGGGAAACTGAGGAAACACTGAAGCAACAAAATGTTAAAGGAATGAAGAAACTGGACAACTATAAGAAAAAGGATCAGGAAACAAAAAGATGGTGAATATTTTTATGTAGACTTCCATGATACGTATTTCATAATAATGTAGATTTTCTGTTGTGTTTCTGAGACCTGTTACCTGGTTTTGAGGGCATAATATCAAGCGTTTATGCAGCAGAAAGACAAAAGCTTCAAAAGTTAAAGCATTGTGATCATGATCCTGTAAGATAATCCTCTAAACCTGATTTTAATGTATTTCTGTTACAAATGGAGTTTTAACAAGATGGGTAGTGTATAAAAATAAATAAGTTGTACCTTCTACTAATTTTGGTTTTATACTGTGATCAGAGTTCTTCAGGAATCTCTGCAGAGATTAATGTTTTCTTGATGCATTAGCCATTAGTTTGAAGAATTCAGTTTTCTTGGCTCAAACCTGAGATTCAAGCTTTGAGAACAAAACCCTGAAGAATCCATACATTTCGAAGTCACCTTTTCCATTTTATTAGTATGTTTATTATAATCAATGAATACTGGTGGGATTTTTAGCAGCTTATAAAATGGATTTTTGTAGAGTGAGCCACCCTGAATACTGTTTGAAAATACCCTGTAAAGTACACTGCTTATTGTTGAGAATAGATATTCTGTATTAGCAGCATGACTAGTACTACCTGTAGCTGTAGTAGTTGTGTCTCTTGAAAGCATTCTCAGTCATTAATGATGAGGCACCTAGGCCAGATGCAAGAGTTTTGTATTAGGATTTTCTAAACTGTCCCTTCAAAGAATCTCTTTAAGCAACATTCCTGTGATGCTTACATTGAGAGCATTAAGGCTGCCAGATTTTCTTAGTGTTAGAACTATATAGTGTAGTAAGTGTTGTAAATTAATTCCCATTACAGGCTGAAAAATGCTTCTCCAGAAGATGTGGAATATTACAACTGCCAGCAGGAGCTTACAGATGATCTACATAAACAATATCAGATAGTGGAAAGAATAATTGGTATGTTACAAGCTTATGGACAAAAAACAGTGCTGAGAATGCTGTATGTTCACTGCTTTTATGTTGCATTTGTAGTTAAGAAATTTAGAATACAAATATCACTAACATCTTAATCCAAAACAAAACTTCAGGTAAAGAGAAAAGTTGTCATAATGTCTGTGCTATGAAGCTAGCTTATGTTGTCTTATCTAAAATGAGTGTTTCATAAGATGCAGAAGTTAAATGCTGATCAGATACATCTGGTGCATTTCTGCAGCTCATTCAAATCAGAAATCAGCGGCTGGTTATCCAGACTACTATTGTAAATGGCAGGGTCTGCCGTATTCAGAATGTAGCTGGGAAGATGGTGCTCTCATTGCCAAAAAGTTTCAGGCTTGCATTGATGAGTACTTCAGCAGAAATCAATCCAAGACCACTCCCTTTAAGGACTGCAAGGTATGTAATTTGCAGTGGATTTATAATCATTTGTACTGCGTCTGGCTGAAATGCAGTTAATTTTCTTCGTGGCAGCCTGTATGGCCCATGGTTTAGATTTGTGACCTAAACTGTGATGATAATACATTGGTGTTTTGGCTGTTGTTGAACAGTGTTTGCAGTGTCAAGTCCTTTTCTGTTTCTTGCTGTGCCCTCCCAACCATGAGTAGACTCGGAGTGGGCAAGAGACTGCGAGGGAACACAGCCAGTGCAGCTGACCCCAACTGACCAGAGAGATATTCCATGCCACTTAATGTTATGCTTAGCAATAAAACTGGGTGGGCTGAGCAGGGGGTTTAAAGGTGGCTGTTGCTTGGAGACTTGCTGGTTATCAGTCTGTTCATGGGTGACTCTTGTCACTTGTGGGAGCCTTTTTGGTTGTTGGCATTTGTTTTGGTTGGTTGGGGGTTTTTTTCTTTCACCCAGTTAACTATTTATTTTGACTTAAAAATTTCTCTCACTTTCACCCTTTCAGTTCTCTCCCCTGTCCTGCTGGGGTGGGAAGTGAATAAGCAGCTGGGTTGTGGCTTAGCTGCTGGTCAGGTTCAAGCCACCACATCAGTTACAACAGTAAAAATATGGAAAAACTTCTATGAATCTGGAGATAAGATACATATTATGAAATACTTTTTGATGGCTGTTCAGTACAGTAATAATGATACATAGTAATATATATGGAAAATATCACTACTAGGAGTCGCTTTTTATATATACCTGTCCTGTGTTTACTGGCAGAGATGGGTGTGTTTAGTATTGTAATTTATTTTAAATTAGGTACTTAAACTTTGAGTGAGTTAGTGTCACTCCCATTATGAAATTTAAATTGTCAATAGAATTAATTTCAACTTACAAATTGCTTTGTGTTTTTATATGGCCTAGTTCTCATTGATGGATAAAGACTAGACTCAGTACCTACTGCTATTTTTTCTGTAGGAAGACATTCTTATAACTTCAGTCAATAGTAGGACTGATGATCAATTTGTTTTTGACAGGTTCTAAAACAGAGGCCAAGGTTTGTTGCACTGAAGAAACAACCCTCTTACATTGGAGGACATGAAGGTTTAGAGTTAAGAGATTATCAATTAAATGGATTGAACTGGCTTGCACACTCATGGTGCAAGTAAGTATAGTCTGGAATTAGTTTTTCTGTTTGTAAACTGTAAGCATTTGTAAAACTTTGAAACTGATATTTCTGTATATTTTTTTGAAGGTGGAGGGTTTCATTAAGCTCAAAGTAGAGGTCTGAGGGTAGTGGTTTTGCTCAATCAGTAGCAAAGCACATCATTCCATGTCTGTCCTGAGAAAACAGCTAAGCTCTGTTGTTGCTTTGATTTTAATTTCCTATGGGAGTAAGTCATACCTTTAAAAAACAAACGAGCTTAAAACAGTAAAATGAGAAGATCCAAAGCAAACTCTTCTGAAATGTTAACAGTAGTGTTATACTTCTAAAATCAAGACTCATGAGGACTACTTGCAAGGTTTTTTGTTAATTCAATTGAAGTATTGTGTAGAGGGGTTAGAAATTGTTTTTATGGAAATAAATGTCAAGGTTTACAGTTGAAAAATCTCAAAAGCTTGTATGAGTGGGCTTTATGCTCAAAGGATAATTTTACCTAACCCTTCCCCCTCTCTACATCCCCCATCTACTTTTTTTTTTTTTTTTTAGAGGGAATAGCTGTATTCTTGCGGATGAAATGGGTCTGGGTAAAACAATACAAACAATTTCTTTTCTGAACTACCTGTTTCACGAACATCAGTTGTATGGGCCTTTCTTGCTGGTTGTGCCACTTTCTACCTTGACATCTTGGCAAAGAGAGATTCAAACTTGGGCTCCTCAGATGAATGCTGTAGTCTACTTGGGAGATATAACTAGCAGAAATATGGTGAGTATTTCTCTTGCTCATTGGAACAGCTGGTAGGTAAACAAGACTCGCTTCATATGCCTGTCCTCTGCTAACGTCCAGTGTTTTGGCTAGGACTGATCAAATACTTACTGAAATACTATGTGTTTAAGATGCAAATTGAAAGTTTAGATTTTGATCTGATATAAATGTGTGTGACAGAGTTCCTTTCTGCTTAATAGTGAACAGGTTTAAAAATGTAGTCTTCATTTGAAGACATTAACCTGCCATATGATTCTTCAGGTGGATATAATAAGAATAAATGTGTAAGCAAGCCAGTCATAATCTTATTTCCTGAAAGGTTGTTGGTTTGTTCTCTCAATTTGTTTTCTGAATATTAGTAATCTTACTCATTAAAGTAAAAAATGTTTTGTAGAAATTATTTGCTGTTTCTTCAGAAGTTTAAACAAAACACTTCTGGAGTGATCAGACACATTGGAAGTTTATTCTTGTGTTTGTTAATGTGTTGTCCTTTGTTTTGTGTCATTACTGTGTGTCATATTACTGTATGTCATATACATTGCTGCATTTCATTCAACACCACCTTTTTCTTTTGATTCTTTTTGTAGATAAGAACTCATGAATGGATGCATCTGCAGACCAAACGGTTAAAATTTAACATACTTCTAACAACATACGAAATTTTGCTGAAGGATAAGGTAATCATGCTTCTCAGTGAGACAAAAGTAATTTCTCCAGCTTAGAACTCTGTAGACTTGCATGTATTTGGTTTGTGGGTTATTAAATTTATGAAGAGTGTGATACTTTTTGCTTTTGGAAGTATGACAGTGCATGGTTTGAGTTTTTGGGGCTTTTTTTATGTGACTTTCTGTTTTTTTTAAGCACTTCTAGATTTTCTGTATGTGTGGTGAGACTTTCAGCCTTTTTCCATTTTGTTCAGTGGTAACACTTATTTTTCTACAATTTGCTTGGGATTCTCATTACTGTAATAATCTCCTCTCATCTTCAAGAGCTCTACTTCTTTGGAGACCACCATCAAAGAACTGAAAAATAACCCAGTTCCTAGCCCCAAACATGATACAGAACTCTGAAATCCCATATAGTTTTTCTTTGTTATTGTGCTTATAGTAGTTTGTGTACATGTATTCATACTGTCTTTGTAGTGATAACACACAGAGTTATAGTTAATTCTTCTACTAGTATATGGAAATTTTCATGGACAGTCAAGAAGCAGAACATTTTTACTTCATTTTTTTGTACATGCTAAGAAGAAGAGGTTGATAGTGATTTTTTCCTGTCACGTAAAAATTAATGTAGGTCAGACTTTTGGCGTTCTTTTCCTTTTAAACTTAATTTATGCTTTCATGGGATGCTTGTACAGCCTTTCATCGAATCTGGCAAATGTAAAAGCATAGCTAGTACTAAAAACGTATAGCTGTCCATGTTCTGTTAAAATAAACCAAGAAGTGATGGTGTTTATAGCTTGATTATAAAATGTGGGAAATTATGCAGTGTGTTTATTTGTATAATGTTCCCCCCTTCCTCCATTTCTTTAAGTCATTCCTTGGTGGTCTGAATTGGGCATTCATAGGAGTTGACGAAGCTCATCGTTTAAAAAATGACGACTCTCTTCTGTACAAGACTTTAATAGACTTTAAGTCTAATCACCGTCTTCTTATTACTGGAACCCCTCTGCAAAACTCCCTTAAAGAGCTTTGGTCTTTGTTGCACTTCATCATGCCAGAAAAGTAAGGAAGCTTTACATGATTCTTTTTAACATTTTTTTGGTCAAGTTTGTTATTGTGAAGCAGTGTGGTGGTGATTTGAGAAACTAGAGGTAGAGAATTGTACTGAAAGATAATTTTAAGTATTCTGCATGAAGGAGATGCATATATTTTTTCACACTGCTCCTAAAAATTAACACTAGTAGCAGTTGCACTTTTTTCTATTTTAGCAGTCCACAAAAATGATGGATTGATATATGTCAGAACCTGGAAAAGAAGCTTTGTCTTAGTGAAAAAAATAAACACATATTGATTTGATTTGGAGAAATAGAATGGAATCTTTTCTGTGTTAATACTATTTATGAAAACAATTTTGTACCAGGATGACCAATATTGTGTAGTTCAGTCAGCCGTATTTCCCATACAGTTTGATAGAGTAAGCTTCTGTATTGACCTTATTTTGTATTGACCTCTGTTTATACTGAAGATAAATTAGAACTCATGTGTGAGCACACATGTTGCTGTCAGACATCTTGTAAATGCCAAACACCATAGCTCCATTTAGTTTGAGCTATGGATTGTACTGATTTCAGAACCTTACAAGCAAAGCCACGAGTATCCATTCTTCATTTGATCAAAAAATCTAGTTCTAGTCTGTTAGCACAAAATAATTAACTCTTCAGCTAGACAATATAAGCTGCAAAGTGTACATTAAATAGTCTCTTGTTCTCTTGCACACCGTCCAGCCATGCAGCTGCTTTTTCATGCTGCTCTTGATAAATGTAATAATGGAATTTCTTCAACCATCTAGGTGAGTATCCTTGAAGAAAAAAAAAGTTGGATTTCTTCTGGGGAAGTTAAAATTTGTAATTTTTTATATATTTTTTTGAAAAATTCCATTCTTATATTTATAGGCAGAGGGTTTTTTAATTTCTTGTGAGATGAAAATTCAGAAATTGGATAAATTAAACAGAAGGGAGTAAGGAAGAAATCCAAATGTGTGTGTGTCTTCTGGTATATATGTTCCATGTTTGTGTTATCTATCCTCTTGAATTTTGCTTCTTCAGGTCATTCACAGTATGTCACTGTTCTGTGTTCATTTACTCTTATGTTTAAGGTTTTCCTCCTGGGAAGATTTTGAAGAGGAGCATGGAAAAGGGAGAGAGTATGGTTATGCAAGTCTTCACAAAGAACTTGAACCATTTCTGCTGAGAAGAGTTAAAAAAGATGTAGAAAAGTCTTTACCTGCCAAAGTTGAGCAAATTCTGAGGATGGAAATGAGTGCACTGCAGAAGCAATATTACAAGTAAGTAATAACACTTCAAGTTGTGCTGTTTCAGTGATAGATCTATATGCAGTTTACTGAAGTACAGTTTTTATAATGCAGTTTGAACTTGAGACTTCTAGGGTTTCACAACAGTAAAATCCTATAAAGCAATGGCTCAAGAATTACACTGGTCTAACGTCTATTTGTGTAGCTTATTTTGTTTGGCACGTTTGGTACAACATTTTGGGAGCTGCTTTTTTTCTTTAGCTTGTTGATATTTAGAATCTTACATCTGTCTTACTTAAAAGATTACATCTGTCTTGCTTCCACATATGGTTAGAAATTACTTACATTGGTCATCTTATATCATAGGTGGATTTTAACCAGGAATTATAAAGCCCTCAGTAAAGGTTCAAAAGGCAGTACATCAGGCTTTTTGAACATCATGATGGAACTCAAGAAGTGTTGTAACCATTGCTACCTCATTAAACCACCAGATGATAATGAGTTCTATAATAAGCAAGAGGCCTTACAGGTAATACCACTTTTTAATCTAAAAAAAAAAAAGTTTTGCTTTACATCTATAATATTCACATAGTTTTATAGTGCTCAGGTAGTTTATTGTATAATAAGAAAAAACAGGTTCGCTGGAAAATGTGCATCCTGGGTTTTACATGTAAGAGAATTTGATTTTTTGCTTCTAATTGGAACTGAATAATTGACTGATAATTGACTAAATAAAATATCTCTGATTTTAATTACAATCAAAGAAAATAGTTTGAAACAGACTGTGTATTTTCACACACAATAGACTTAAGACCTATTTTAAACCTAAGTGAGATAAAGCCAAGCAGGTGAATGTAATGTGAGTGGAAATGCATGACTGGCAGTGCTACACAGTCAGTCTGTGTGACAGCAGAAGGTGATCTGCAGAATGCTTTTAAACCTTTTTTATAATCAAATACTGTTCTCTGTGTGCCTGCAAACAATCAGAGTGAAAGGGAAAGAAAGTAACAAGCATCAAAAACTTCTGATTTTGTTACTGTTGTAACAGATGGAAACAATTATCATTACAACCAAAGATGGTATGTTGTTTTACTTAAGGTTAACTAATACTTGTACCAAAACTGTTGAAGGGCACAGCAACAGATAAGATTGCTGTTGCTGATGCAGTTTATACCAACACAAATACTTCTAAAGATGATTTTTTTCCTGTCAGCTTTTAAGTTGATAATTTAAATACCTTCCCAAAGCTACTTGTTTGTTCAGTGACAAATACCCTCCTCTCTTCTGGCATAAAAAATAAAGGCACCTAATGCGGAATGCTTAATTTTGTAAGAATCTATCCCAATCATCTTCACCTAGAGACCTAATTTTTTCAACATTACATTTCACATAGGCTTGAGTTTCTGTTCTAGTTATTCCCAGTGGAGCTGAGACGGCTTAACAGGCTTTAGGTAGTTTACAGCATTAGGCACCACAAACAAGGTGCTCCTCACTTTATCTTGCCTGAGGAACTTGATTGATAGGCTTTGTTTAAAATTGCTTAGATGGTTAAGCAGCAATACCTAGTTTTTTTTCAGAAGTTGGGAAGTGAAGAGAAAGTAGTACTAAGACAGGGGTTTCTTTTCTCCATCTTATATTGGTTACAAAATTTTATTTTCTACTTGGCAGAAAAGAACTTGGGCCTACATCATAACTGTTTAAATTTTTAAGTTCATATATTTACTTCATATTTTGATGAGATGTGATTCACTTTGAGAGCGAATGGAACAGTGCATTTCCTTTAAAAATATGAGTTAGTAATCGTGTTGATTTCAGTTAGAATCCACTAAACAGAAATCAGAGTAAACTTCTGTGTCAGTTAATGCTGCATACTATTTATGAAAAAATTTATATAGCAGTATTGTCTTATGGTCATACGAATTTGGTGCGTTGGTTTGTGGTTTTTTTAGTTCTAGGAGACTATATATTGTATACACTTTTTAAAATATAAAATTCTTAAGGAACGTCAGAGGGTTTTTTTTTTTTCCTTCCCACATCAATAGAAGGAAAAGAAAACTTCAAATGAATGTCTAACCAACTGTAGTCTGTACTAGTGTTGAGATGAATTTATTTTGTAATATGCATTTTTTTCCATTTGTAGCATTTAATACGTAGCAGCGGGAAGCTAATCCTTCTTGACAAGCTACTGATTCGTCTGCGAGAACGTGGCAACAGAGTTCTGATTTTCTCACAGATGGTGAGAATGCTGGACATCCTAGCAGAATATCTGAAGTATCGTCAGTTTCCTTTTCAGGTAAGAATCTTGGTGGTAGTAGCCGAGAAACTTTGATCTTGAATATGACAAAAACCACTTCTTTACTCTGAAGGTGACAGAGCACTGGAACAAGTTGTCCAGAGGTTATGGAATCTCCATCCTCTGAGACATTCAAAAGTCACCTGGTGATGATCTTGGACAACCTGTTTTAGCTGTCCATGCCTGAGTAGGGGAGTTAGATGAGATGACCTCCAGAGGTCCTTCCCAACCTCAACCATTTTGTCATTATGTGGTCTTTACCACTTTGCTTAAGAAAAGATACAAGAAAATGTGTTCTTTTTCTAGAAAGAGTGGCGATTGCTATATGCTATATAGATAGTATTTTGAAATGAAACATGAGAGATTATGTGAAGTGTTGCATTACTTTTTCTTCACATAACAGTTTTGGCAGTTGGGAATTCAGGTTGCTCAGATTTTTAATATAGTATAAGAATTACTCTTTAACTGTAGTATCAATCTCTTCAGAGACTTGACGGATCAATAAAAGGGGAATTGAGGAAACAAGCACTGGATCATTTTAATGCAGAAGGATCAGAGGTATGGTTTTTTTTGTAAGGAATCTGTTTTATTTTTTTTCAAGAAATATAAATAAACATTGCATAAAAAATGAAGTCTGAGAAAAGGGAGGAATATATCAGTAAGGTGGAAAATTCATTCTTATTGCCTAGACTATAAGATTTGCATCTGGTTTTTTTTTTCCCTAAGAAGGGATTAAGTAGAAAACACATAACTTACGAAAGTGGTGTTTAATCAGTTGTGTAGCTATAATTTTTTTCTGAAGCTCTTTATCAAAATAATTTAATTACTATATAAATGCTGTAGAAATTTAACTTCTATTGCTGTGTAAAACTTAACCCAACAATGTTTACAAGACCATTGAACTTACACAAGCAGCATCAAAAACATCCTTTGGCATTGGGCAGAACTAATTTGTGTATATCCTTGCATGAACAACCATCTTCAGTTTCAAATCTGTCTTCTGTTGTCTTCATCTGTTGCCACCTACTTACATGCCCTGGAAGAAATAGCAAAGAACTGGTTTCTAGCCATTCTTTGTGAACATCATGATGCATATGTACATGAATATTCACACCTGTGAATATGTAGGTATCTGTTACAGATTTTTTCTTTTCTGAGTTTGAAGTTTTGTAGCTTATTTAGCATTCCTGATATGGAAGCCATCCCATACCTTAAATCATTTTAAATCTTTTGTCCTGCACTGGTAGATGTGGGGGAGGGGAGGTTGTTTTGCTTAGGTTGGTTTTCTTTAAGTCAGTAATTGAAGCACAGCATTTGTCAGTTGCTTATGAGCTTTGTTTCTGCTATTATGGAGGGAGAATGACTTAAGTCCAATAATGTAAACTTCAGATATTTGTTAAATACAGTAGTTAATTCTGTTTAAAATTTCTAGTGTTTCTGAAATCTCTGCAGTTTTTTGAAATGAGGACGAATTTAAACTTCAAGCATTTCAAAAAGGAAGGAAAACTGCATTTGTGCAGCAACAAAATTTTGTTCTCAGTTTTATTTCTTTCATAAAAATTCAGAACATTCTGTATGATTTTGGGCTGTTATTGACCTAAGGGCTACATGGGAATTTCTAAGACAATTCTCTGGAGTCATTCCTGAGTGTAATGGTTTGATATTTCATGTAACTGTACTGAAAATTGGGAATTTTTTTTAGCCTGTTTACTTTGAATTTCATAAGGTGTTCTGCAGGTCTTTGTAGTTGTATCCGAATGAATAATACTCTATCATCTACAGACTTTTCTACCTCATTGCTTATCCCATTTTCTTACTGTTCATGAGTATGTTGAACAGCATTGAACCTGGCAGAAGGCTTTTCATTTCTGTCTCCTTAACTGGTTAACTGTGGGCTCAAGGATCTTCCCTGCTCTGTCATGCCTGCTTAGTATTTCAGGGCTTAGGACAGGCGGTATGGGAGAGGGACTTTGTAGCATACAAAGCTTTAATGGTAAGGTTTTTGTGGTTTTGGCCATGCTTTTGTTTGGTATTTTTTGGTCAGTGATCATCATCTGGGATGCTGCTTCCTTTAAACTTTTGAGAAGTAAGTAAGTGAAGCTGATGGAGCAGCTCATCCTAAACACCATCATGCAACACATGAGGGACAACCAGATGCTCAGGCCCAGCCAGCATGGGTTTATGAAAGGCAGGTCCTGCCTGACAAACCTGATCTCCTTCAATAACAGAGTGACCTGCTTATTGGATGAGGGAAAGGCTGTGGATGTAATTTACCTTGACTTTAGCAAGGCCTTTGACACCGTTTCCCACAGCATTCTCCTGGCAAAAATGGCTGCTCGAGGTTTGGACAATCGGACACTTTGCTGTGTAAAAAACTGGCTGGACAACAGGGGCCCAGAGAGTTGTGGTGAATGGAGTTAAATCCGGCTGGCGGCTGGTCACGAGTGGTGTCCCCCAGGGCTCCGTTTTGAAGCCACTCCTGTTTAACATCTTCATTGATGATCTGGATGAGGGGATCGAGGGGACCCTCAGTAAGTTTGCAGACAACACCAAGTTGGGTGGGAGTATTGATCTGCTCGAGGGTAGGGAGGCTCTGCAGAGAGACCTGGACAGGCTGGAGCCATGGGCTGAGGCCAACTGGAGGAGTTTCAATAAGGCCAAATGCCAGGGGCTACCCTTGGGCCACAACAACCCCCAGCAGTGCTACAGGCCTGGGGAGAAGTGGCTGGAGAGCTGCCAGTCAGAGAGGGGCCTGGGGGTGGGGGTGGGGGGTGGGTGTTGATTGATAGCCGGCTGAACAGGAGCCAGCAGTGTGCCCAGGTGGCCAAGAAGGCCAATGGCATCCTGGCTTGTGTCAGGATTAGTGTGGCCAGCAGGGACAGGGACGGGATCTTGCCCCTGTACTTGGCGCTGGTGAAGCCACACCTTGATTACTGTGTTCAGTTTTGGGCCCCTCACTACAAAAAGGACATAGAGTTACTCAGACATGTCCAGAGAAGGGCTACAAAGCTGGTGAAGGGTATGGAGCACATCCTATGAGGAGTGGCTGAGGGAACTGGGATTTAGTCTGGAGAAGAGGAGGCTGAGGGGAGACCTTATCACCCTCTACAGCTACCTGAAAGGAAGCTGCAGAGAGCTGGGTTTGAGCCTCTTTAGCCTAGTAGAAAGCTACAGGACAAGAGGGAATGGCCTCAAGTTGCACCAGGGAAAGTTTAGACTAGATATTAGGAAGTATTTCTCTACAGAATGGGTTGTTGGGCATTGGAATGGGCTGCCCAGGGAGGTGGTGGAGTCCCCATCCTGGAGGTGTTCAAGAGTAGGGTTGATTTAGAGCTTAAGGATATGCTGTAAGTGGGAACTGTGCTAGGCGAACGGTTGGACTAGATGATCTCTAGGGTCCTTTCCAACCTAGATGATTCTGTGATTCTGTGAACTGTTTGTGAAATAAATTGATATCAGTATTTGCATTATACTTAAAGAAGCTTTAACTGTAGAATAGTATGGAATTGCTATTACATGATTTTGTAATATGCTCCATGGACTGCACAAATAAGTATCTTATTGGTTCCTTTAAGAATATTACAACTATAAAACTTATTTATTTTGATTTCAGGACTTCTGCTTTTTACTGTCTACCAGAGCTGGAGGATTAGGTATCAACTTGGCATCTGCTGACACTGTAGTTATATTTGATTCTGACTGGAATCCACAGAACGATCTTCAAGCACAGGCTAGAGCGCATAGGATTGGACAGAAGAAACAGGTATGCACATTCAACTTTAAGCTTCAGACCCAAAGGAGGGTTCTGTACAGTAGTACAATTTGGTCTTCATGTATTTTTGAGACTAACTAATACTTGCTGTATTTGTCAAAAAATGTTAGTAAAGCTCATTTAACCGTTTTTTAAAAAAATCTCCCTATATGGAGAGATAATATGATAGCTGTGGTATATGGATGGAAGAGGGAGAAGAGTTGTAGGCTTGTCTGCCTCACATTCATTGGCATCATGTTATTCTATTAAGTAGCTTCTGTTTCAGTCACATCCCCCTTGCTTAAATATTTCTTAGTTCTCTTCGGGTTTCTTTCTTGCAGAAGACATCATAAAAATATGATAGTTTTGCCTGTGGCAATGTTTATGCCAAATCACTGAAGTTTAAAAAAGACAGGTCTAAGAGTTTATTTCTCTGTTTTTTTAAAAAAAGCCCACATATAAAGACTGTGATAAGATGATTGATCTAGTATTTCGTATTTGAAACTAGTCAATAAATTCAGAAGATATGTAGTGAAGACTGAGATTTCTCCTTGTATGCTTACTTTTAAAAAAAATCTACACAGGTTAATATTTATCGGCTAGTTACAAAAGGATCAGTAGAAGAAGATATTCTTGAAAGAGCCAAGAAAAAGATGGTGTTAGATCACTTAGTAATTCAGAGAATGGACACTACAGGGAAAACTGTACTACATACAGGCTCTACTCCTTCAAGGTATATTTGTATTTATTTCCATACCAGTTTATCCTTAACTATATTTGACAAGTAAAAATGTAAGTTATTTCAGTTGACTAACAAAAGGCAAAATAAGTTTAAATAAGTAAAGATGCAAAGTATATTGTCTTTGTAAATTTTTATTTGCGTGTTAAATGTATATTTAAAATACATATATATAGTTTTTATTTATCAGTAATAAGAAAGCTTAATTGACTCGTGGTTATAGAGAACTTTTTCAGGTTAGTAAGATAAAGTTTTTCATGAGATATCCTTTATTTCAGCTCAACACCTTTTAATAAGGAGGAGTTATCAGCAATTCTCAAGTTTGGTGCTGAGGAACTTTTTAAAGAAGCTGAAGGGGAAGAACAGGAGCCTCAGGCAAGTAGTGTTTCTGGACTAAATAAGTAAAACAACAAGCAATACGTATGAGTTATTTCACTGTAAAGAGAAACTACTTCTTCTTTAGGAAATGGATATAGATGAAATCTTGAAGAGAGCTGAAACTCGGGAAAACGAGCCAGGTCCATTAACTGTAGGAGATGAGTTGCTTTCACAGTTCAAGGTACTGCTCTGTTCCCTCCCTCCTGCCATAATTACACTTTCCTGTATAAATGATACTATTTTTCTTTTGTGTACCTATCTGTCTGTTCATTCTTATGAAATAGATGCCTCAGTAAGTCAACTTTGTATCTCTTTCTAATAAAATGTCTTTTCAAATATACAGAATACCTACCATCAGTATAAACATTTAAAAATACATGTTGTATTTTGCTAATAAAATATTTATGAATGTGTTAATGATTAGAATTCTTGGCAGCTGTGTTATTGAATGCAAAATACAAAGTTTGCATTTCTTAGTTGATAACTTCTGGAAATAGCCTTTGGCCCTGAAATAAACTTGAATGACAGGTATTTTAAGTGTTGCCAGTTAAACATAGTATAATCTGGGTGGAAAGACAATGCAGAGCATGATGTATTTGTTTAGATCAGCAGATTATTAACGAGCTCTCCTGCTCATTGTTCATTTGCAATGTATTTTGATTTCTGCACTCAGTGTTTGGTTACTTTTATACTATTAGAGGTTCACGTTAACTCAGGCAATCAAATGTTGTTAGCCCTTTTTGAAGGAAGTTAAACAATGATCATATACTTGTCAGGAAGATGTTTAAGATTCTTATCTTTTCTCAGCCCATATTTCATGGAGTCTGTGTCTGTTTCATAAATGAATAAAAATGCATTAGAGGCACTGTTTCATGAAGCATTTTGTATGTATAAATTTTACATAATAGCGTACATATAAATACATAAAATATATAAATGCATAAAATAAGTCATCTAGACCTTTGTTTTCCTATAATATTAGTTTCTCAGTCTTTCAAATAAGTCACGTATTGCTTTGATGAAAACATGCATTCTGATATACAAGGTGGCCAACTTTTCCAATATGGATGAAGATGACATTGAATTAGAACCAGAAAGAAATTCAAGAAATTGGGAAGAAATCATTCCAGAAGTCCAGCGACGAAGAATAGAAGAGGAGGAAAGACAAAAAGAACTTGAAGAAATATACATGCTCCCAAGGATGAGAAACTGTGCAAAACAGGTGTCTCTTGGTTGTGACTTGTACTTTTACATTGCTGTTGGTTTAGTCTGTTTGCTGGGGATTGTTGTTGGGTTTTGGTTTGGTTTTTTTTTCCTTTTCTGAATGCGTATTTTTGACAAGCTAGGTAAAACTTTACTTATATTTGTTGATCACATAGCTTTGAACTACTTATTCTGAAATTACAGATCAGCTTTAATGGAAGTGAAGGGAGACGCAGTAGGAGCAGAAGATACTCTGGATCTGATAGTGACTCCATCTCAGAAAGAAAACGGCCAAAAAAACGTGGAAGACCACGAACTATACCTCGAGAAAATATTAAAGGATTTAGTGATGCAGAGATCAGGCGGTAAGATATGGGGGCACATGCATATTTAAAGAGACAAGACAATTTAAAAATTGTTATTATTATAGAGATTGAAAGTACAGAGGGCACTTATTTCTTTTTATTTTTCCTGAATTTACTTGAAATTTTTTAATTCTAGGCATTAAATGTTTTGCTTTATGTACTTTGTGGTGAACTGTCATGATAAGAATTTGAACCTATTCTAATGAGGGATAAAATTAGGTTTGAAAAATACTCCTTTTTTAAATTAATTCCTGGAACCCATGAAGACAGTGACTTCAAAACCCAGCTGTCATAGTGGATAAAGTTTTCTTTTAACATACAAGCAAAATAATCTGCTTCGCATCATTTTATCTAAAAACTGCAGTGCTGAAACAATATTTAAATCTTTTTGGTGACACCTTCAAAAATTTGAGTGTATTTTGCTTTTAAATTTATTGACACTGTAATTGAGTTAATCATATATCATGCTTGTTTAAACTAAAAAAATGCAAAATTCTGTTTGAATCTTGTAAAACAGGTCCCTTCAATATTTGGTGCTAAAATACTTTTTTGGTAGGAGGACAAATTTTTTTCGTTTGCATTTTTGGGTTTGTGAATTGCTACTTTGTTTTTCTCTAAAGCGCAGTAAAAGTTTTAAAATCTTCTTGATTAGAAAAAGTAACTAAAGATCCTTTTTGCCTTTCCATTTAATCTAACAACACAGTGAATGATATTTTTTCAAAGCTATTCTTGTGTTTGCTCTAGCAATTTGAGGCCTTGATTGTTGAGGAAATTTTTTTTTTTTTTTTTAATTTTATTTCACTTCCTTTCTGTCCCAGGTATCTTCAGTTTCTTTCCATCACTTACACGTTCCCACAGACAGTATCTTTCATGTAATATTTTCCAAAGTCCTCAAACTTGCAGATTGCTCCTTCTACTATTTAAGACATAACATAATGTCTGAATCCCTATTCACTGTAAATCTACATTAATTTTTTTATGAATACACACATCCAGCTGCTGAACCTTCTCTCTTGTGAAATTAATAAAGCAATTTCGAAAATAAATTTTACATCTATAAAACTCTGGGTTATCTGGATATACTAAGCTGTCCTACTGCCTCTTTTTATTTGTCATTGTCCATATATCATTATACTAAGGTTCGTATTTGTATTAATATAATTTTAAAACCACGGTATTTAGGTAAGCATACATTTAAATAGCAAATTTATTTTCTGTTACTAGGTTTATCAAGAGTTACAAGAAGTTTGGTGGCCCTCTTGAGAGGTAAACTTGTTTGATTATTATTTGTGTAGCAACTTTGAACCATGTTTTCATATAACAATATACTAAGAAACCTTAAGCTGAATAGAAGATGCAGTGTCTAGTCTTTTGTCTTGAATATAATATGACTTCAGCTTAGTATCTTCCCTTTCTTCATGTATGTGTGCAAATAGTCACACAACAAACCTTTCAATTTGCAGGACTACTTACTCTTTATTTTACCTGTTGTCTTGTTTAATCTCCACTGGTGATAATCATTCAGTTGTCTTGTTTGATAGCCTGTTGAAAGCCTATCAATTTATCCACTGTGACTGTCAAAGTTGGTTTTGCATTTTCCTTGTCAATTTTTATTTTTAAGCTTCCTTTATTCCATATTTTAAGAAAACCTTCCCATCCTTATTTTCCTTTAAAATACTTTTAGCCCATATGAACCTATGATTCTTTTTTTATTTTAAAGAAATATACAGTAATTTAACTAAACACTGTAGGGTTAGGGTCATTTACAGTTGTATTGTCCTCTGATACCTGAATCTTTTTTTTTTTTTTTTTTTCCTTGGATCAAAATTGTACACAGCATAGCAAGGCAGGTGACTGATAACTAGAGAAATGATCATGTAAGTTTCAAAGTCTGAAGGAGTCATTCAAAATACTAAAGCTTTAGAGCTATAAAAACCTGTATCTTGTCTTATTACAGGTTAGATGCTGTAGCTAGAGATGCTGAACTAGTTGATAAATCAGAGACAGACCTTAGACGTTTGGGAGAGCTTGTACATAATGGATGCATTAAAGCTTTAAAGGACAATTCATCTGGACAAGAAAGAGCAGGTACAGTGTGTTCAGGGGCTTGGGGGAGCAATCAAAAATGTCAAAAAGCCTGACTTATTCTTGCACTCTGATTATAATGGAAAACAGTTTTGTTGGGGAAGTGTAAACAAAAATATTGTAATGCCAGGGATTTTAAAAAAGGGTTATAGTAAGATAACTCTTTTCCCCTTTTTATGTGTGAATTGTCATTGGAGAATTCAGTATGGTTTTTGTCTTACTGTGAAATTTAAAAGTAATTTGTTATTTTCTGAAAGACCTATGCTAAGATTCTGGAACTTAATTCTAACATTTGGTTAAGAAAAGGTCATTTGGTATAATTGAAAGTTAGCTGCTATAGCATCAGTCTTACTTGTTTTCTTTACATTTTTCTGTATGATGTTCATAAAAGTAAATGTTTTAATAACTTTGTAATTTATTTTAAGGAGGTAGACTTGGGAAAGTTAAAGGTCCAACATTCCGAATCTCTGGAGTGCAGGTGAATGCAAAGCTAGTGATTTCTCATGAAGAAGAGTTGGCACCATTGCACAAATCCATTCCATCAGATCCAGAAGAAAGAAAAAGGTATGGAGTGGGGTTTTTCAAAGGAAATAGTAACGTAGAAAATTTTTATTAAAAAGTTTTATTAGCTTCTTTCAGACAACTTTGACTCAGAGCACACTGTGACAACACTGTCATTCCATTCCCCGTAAGAACTGGCAGCAATAACCTGCTCCACATCTGTTCTTCATTCTTTCTTCCCTTGCCATAGAAGCCAGTACGAGCTTTGGCTTCTGAGTTGTATTCACTGGGGACTGGTTCAGTACTAGTAATAATCAGGACTAGGATTCAGGCTTGCTGAGGGGCTGCTGTATGTGTCATCTCTGACAGATACTTTCCCCTCAAAGCAAAGTGCAGCAGAAGTTGTTTTTCTACCTTCTGAACTTTTTCCCTTGCCACCTTGTGTATCACAATCCCTAAACTATCTACTTAGCAGTTAAACTTGGGTGATGATTTTTGCTTTTATTCGTGGTTTGCAAACTCTGTGATACAGCTAATGGCCACAGACAGATGTCTGTTCTTCGTATTTAGTCTTGATCAGCTTTAAAACACATTTCAGTGCTGAATTCAATAAATAATTTATAGAATTGTTAAGAAAACATAAAGATAAATATTTGGATTGAATTCCTAAATATACCAGCATCTTAGCAGAGAAAATAAATCTAGTTGTATTATTTTTAGTATGTTGCCTTACCCCTTGCTAAGCTTCAGAAGTAAAAATCCCTTACTTGTCTAATTTATTTCTGCTAGATATGTCATCCCATGCCACACCAAGGCTGCTCATTTTGATATAGATTGGGGTAAGGAAGATGATTCCAATCTGTTAATAGGCATCTATGAATATGGTTATGGCAGCTGGGAAATGATAAAAATGGATCCTGATCTCAGTTTGACACAGAAGGTATGCCATCTATAACATTTAATCAAGGACTCTTTTCATCTAGGTAATAATGCTACTAAGAGTTACTGAAAGAACTTATTTTGATTACTGAAATTGCAGAGATGTAGTCAGCTGTAGTTCTTAGTATCCTTCTTGCGTTATATTATTACATTTTAAGGTCTTGTGTGTTTGGTTGAAGTATGTCTTCTTGCAGTCAATTATGTTGCCATATTTCTATGTAGTTCAACTTATATAATCCTGACAGAGCCGGGAGTTCTTTGCATGACCAGTGTAGGAGCTCAGAATTTCTTACATAAACTATCAGAGTGGAAAAATAAATCTGAGGCTGGTTTCTTGAGTTGCTTTTAAACTATGAGGCAATTTCTGAGACTCTGCCTTACCTGCATGATTGGAGAGAAATGAAAACATTTAAGAAATTCTCCATTGCTTCAAACATGCTGGCATATTTTCTAGGTATGGTTGAAGTGGATTGTTTTCCACTTTCTTTTATGCAGCTTTTACTGTTCTGTGTGCTCCAGGCTAGCATCTTCCAAACCCAGTAACATGTCCTCATAGCTGTGATACTACCATTGTTCTCCTCAGATCTTGCCTGATGATCCAGATAAGAAACCCCAGGCAAAGCAGTTACAGACCCGTGCAGACTACCTCATTAAATTACTGAATAAAGACCTTGCAAGAAAGGAAGCACAAAGGCTTGCTGGTGCAGTAAGTAAAATTTGGCATTCTTTAGTGAGATAAACCAGTACTCTTATGGACATGTTAGGTGACCTTTTTCTTCTTTAGTTCTGCACTTCTTCTTTGTATGGTGTTACTAATATTATATGAGACACAACTCAAGAAATTAATTGCAAGTTCCATTTTGTATTATAGTTAAGTTGTATGTATTCTCTACTGTTGCACTATGCTCTGTCTCCAGTCCTGAGAATAGTGGTGGTCATTAGTGGCAATAAATAAAACGAATCCTCTATTTGATGTAAAAAACAATCTTTTTTTGTAACTGGTTCAAGGATGCTTGTCAGTTGATATATTAAGGAGACCAATTTGTATTCAGGGCAATTCAAAGAGGAGGAAAACAAGAACTAAGAAGAATAAGGTTGTAAAGGCTGCAAAAATAAAAGAAGAAATAAAAAGCGATTCTTCACCACAACCCTCAGAAAAATCTGATGAAGATGATGATGAGGATAACAAGGTAAATATCTTCCATATGGTAAAGTTGGTTATTCCATTCTTCCTATTAGTATCAACTTGTATTTTATTTGCTGCCCGACTTAACAAAATTGAAGCACCTGAATGTCATCCTCTTCCTGTGGCCACTACAGTTGATATTACATCAGTACAAGCACATGGATAAACCAATAACTGAGGAATTATGAGTAGTTTCCCACATTGCATTGTAAAAAAATGTTGTGGTCTAATTACAAGTGGCATTGCTCAGTTTCAGCTTTCTTTAAAGACTTCAGCATTCTATCTGCTAGAAATGCATACCTAATACAACATACAATTATGAAACTACTGTTTCTGGCTAATATGTTCTAACTACTGTTAGTGGTTCTTCATGTAAAGTGTTTTATTCAGGCTCAGGAAAAAAACATCAAGCTCAATTAGAAAGAGCAGGATGAATAAATGATATTTCAAGACTTGCATGTGAAAGCTTCTGTTTGTGTCATGACTATCATTTATGCAAAAAATATAACTGACTGTTTAACCCTGTTGTGTTCTGTTACTTCTGATGTGTTCCTTTTGGCCTCTACATTTGATGGTTCTTTTTATTTCTAACATTCATCTCTATTGGTTTCTGCTGTGTGATAAAAATTTAGGTAAAGTTACAGCTAATTTAGGTCAAGTTACAGCTAATTTTATGACTTTGAAAGTAGTCAAAATAAATATGTATGGATCATTAAAATACTTTACTTGATTTAAAATAAACTAAATTGAAGTGTCATGTAAGGATTTTAAACTATTAAAAACCATTGTAATTGTCAATTCTAGAGGAAGAAATACTTACATGAATACATAGTTAAAATTAAGTCAGCCTTAAAAGAACCATGATACATCTATAAAAAATTTTCATTTTTAACTAGAGCATTCCTGTATGTATTTAAATTGTACTGTGAAGTATAAAACATAAAGCCCAAAAAAAAAAAAAAATTGTATGTAGAGTGGCTTATTTTTACAGATACAATAGTCTATCTGGAATGTAAGACTTAAGAACTGTAAGCGTTGTTACAGTTCCCAGTAAATTAATATGGGCAACTAAACCCTAAAACTAAGTAAAATAAGTGTTGAGGCTACTTAAAAAATGAGTGTTACTCTTCATCTCCACTCAAAAGACACTGCCAGACAGTTGATTGACTTGTTATGTTTTGGGAAAGTGCCTAGAATGCTGTCCCCTTTTGTATATTTAAGAATAGATATTAATCACTTTTATACTTTTGGACACAGACTAACAATTGCACTTCTGAAAACTGTACTATATAAAAGAAATGGATTTAACCACCACAGTGGTTGGCTTTAGCTACTTAGCTGCCATACTGTGTACAATATTTAAAACTTACCTGTTTAACCACTAGGAACAGGCAGGAAACCCTTGGAGTCAATGGATTTTTGCTGGGAAGTTTTCATGATACCTAAATTCTGAAGTCCTGGTTGGGCTAATTACTTGATACTTCATCTAAGTACTGTTCAAATCCATGTATTAAGCATTCTTTCATCTGTTTTTCTGCAATGGTTTCTATATACACCTTTCCAGGATGTATTCAAATAAATCAAATATGATGATTCTTTTGTTACTTACTGTGTTTTTCTCTGTCTGAAAGGATTTGAGTTTCCATCTCAAACCTTATAAGTGAATATTATAAAAGACCAGTGGAGTGTTATTTTGTTCACCTTCAAATAATTAAATGGGCCCCTATCTAAGATTTTTTTTTTTAAGCCTAGTAAAAAGAACACCTCTGGAAAAAAGAAAGTCGAGACTCTGTTACCTTCTCCTGTGAATGTTTAATATGGGGTTGATAAAAGCATACCTGGACAAAGCTAACTAAAACAGAAGTCTTCTAATATCCCTGATGAACACTCAGCTTAGTTTTGCCAAGACCTACTTTCTTATAGTTTTAATTTGTCAGAGCCTAACTAACTTTTAGAGGAACAGAATTCCAAGTTAATTCTAAGTTAATTTCTCACCTTACTACCACTGCCAAATCAGTACTTGCTTTGTCATATCAAGGAGGCGAGTAAGTACTTCTCCACCACTTCATTCAGTTGTATTTGATAGGTGTTAAATTTATGTCCCAAAGTAAAAAAATGCACAGATAAAAAGTATCTTTTAATCTGATAGTTACAAAACTTGTATAGATAGGAGCTCAGTTTGATGTGACATATATGCTTGCGTATTGCAGGATGAGATTGTTTCAGTGAAACATCCACATAAAAAGGTTAAAGCAGAAAAAGAAAATGAAGAAAAGCCTGAGCCAGATACTGGTATAAAGAAGGAAGCTGAAGAAAAAAGAGAGACAAAAGAAAAGGAAAATAAGAGGGATATGAAAAGGGAGAAAAAAGAAAAAGATGATAAGAAAGAATTAAAAGATATTAAAGAAAAGAGAGAAAACAAAGTAAAAGAATCCACACAGAAAGAAGTAAAGGAAGAGAAGGTAACTAGGTTTACTTATCTTATACAGCACTAGAAAAGGCCACTAGGTTCATATGAATGATTTTGAGATGAAAAAGTGTTTTGGACCTGATCAGTCGTCATCTCATTGAAGTCTTTTATGCCATTTGAAGTTTTATTTTTACTACCTGAAACCATGAGGATAGGCATATGAAGTGGGAAATTACATCTTCAGTAACACGTATCTTAGTTGGACTGAGTACAAGTGTCTGCAAGAAATTCTTCTGTTCCTTTTCCATTCTCCTTTTCCATCCCACAGAAATAGTAAAACGCTCTGTCATTGAATGTCAGCATAGTTTTTATTATTAGAATGCAGAAGTTACGGGGGGGTTGTAATTTATTATAGGATAATTCTAGAGCCAAAATAAAATTTGCTTAAATATTTTTATATCTTGTTCTTAGGTAAATGAATTCAAATCTGAAAATAAAGAAAAAACTAAAAAACCTCCGTTGTTGGATACTCCAGTTCATATTACTGCAACTAGTGAACCAGTTCCTATATCAGAAGAATCTGAAGAACTGGATCAGAAAACTTTTAGTGTGGTAAGTTCCTTTTTGATAAGAGTGTTTACTTGATCATCTAAATGAGGAGAATTTCTGTTCTTGATTCTGTTATTGGGCACAGGAACACAGATGATCTTTTGCTAGTAAAGTCTCAGACCAATGAATGTTTCTGACACTGTACTGAAGTAATTTTTGTCTCGAGTAGTTTTATTTTGCTGTTTACTCTTTATGCAGGATAGCAGGAAAACTTACCAGTGGTCTGTGTGCCTCATAGATTTAGAATATAGACTTTAAAAATATATCATCAAGAATAACTTCTGTATCCTGCTTCTTAAAGAACAGACATGAATGAACTTCAGCGTAATTTCTGGAGTCTCTGGCTTCATGCCTTTGTGAGATAACAAGACAAATTAAGTTTCAGCACTATCTGAAGTATTGCAGACTTAAATTAGGAGACAGAGGAAGGAACAAATGCTAAAGGCCTTAGAAATAGCTTGCTGGAGTAATGTCTCTGACACCAAAAGAATTTAGTTTAATCACAACTTCTGACTAAGAACATAATCAGTATTTGAGGAAAAAAGGTATGTACACACACTTCATGTAAAGTTTTATAGGTTGGCTGAGTCCTGTGGAAAGCTCTCAGTGACTACTAGAGCAGCTACTCTCCTGTGGGTATTTAGTCATTCAGATTTCAACAGTTGGTTGTTTCAGCCAGTCAGGTTTTATTGTGGCTGTTGTGGGTGCTGGCTGTGGCACACAAATTAGATTCTTTTGAGTATGGCAGTGACTGGTCTATGTATGGCTTTATTCTAAACATTCCAAGTAACCTGCGGTTTCCAGGATAAGCCTTGAGTAATTCAGGTGGGTATGTTTATGTGGCTGAGTGACAGAAAATCACTTGATTTCCATGTACAGTTCCATTTTTCTGTTCACATCTGTATTTAAGCAGTGCACTTTGTAATCTGTCTTCTAAAAGCTACTCTAAGCTGTGGCTAGTGCAATATGTAACGCAGCTGCTTAATTACTTAGTGGCATGATTAGGCAGTGGAACAGCTTCCCTGATTTTTCTGAATTGTCCCTAGATGCCTACATGGTAATGGTGATATTCCATTTCACAAAATACAGAATCATCTAGGTTGGAAAAGACCTTGAAGACCACATAGTCCAAGGATTAATCTAGCATTAGCAATTCTGAACTACATAACCCGACTCTTAAACACCTCCAGGGATGGGGACTCCACCACTTCCTTGGGCAGCTGATTCCACCGTTTAACAATTCCTAATATTCAGTCTAAACCTTTCCGGGCACAACTTGAGACCATTACCTGTTGTCCTATTGCTTGTTACTTGGTTTAAGAGACTCCTGCCCAGCTATCTGCAGCCTCCTGTCAGGTAGCTGTAGAGGACAGTGAGGTCTCCCCTCGGCCTTCTCCTCTCCAGACTGTCAAGATCTCTCTGCAGAGCCTCCCTACCCTTGAGCAGATCAACAGTCCCACCCAACTTGGTGTCATCTGCAAACTTACTGAGGGTACACTCAATCCCCTTGTCTAGATCATCAATAAAGATGTTAAACAGGAGTGGCCACAAAACCGAGCCCTGGGGGACACCACTCGTGACCGGTCGCCAACTGGATTTAACTCTGTTCACCACAACTCTCTGGGCCCAACCATCCGGGCAGTTTTTTACACAGTGAAGTGTGTGCCCACAAGCAGCCAGTTTGACCAGGAGAATGATATGGGAAACACTGTCAAAGGCCTTGCTAAAGTCAAGGTAGACAACAACATCCACAGCCTTCCCTCATCCAATAAGCAGGTTGCCCTGTCATAGAATGAGATCAGTTCTGCCAGGCAGGACCTGCCTTTCACAAACCCATGGTGACTGGGCCTGAGCATCTGGTGGTCCTGCATGTGTTGTGTGATGGTACTCAGGATGAGCTGCTCCATCAGGATTCCCAGGCACCGAAGTCAAGCTGACAGGCCTCTAATTTCCTGGATCATTCTTCCAGCTCTTCTTATAGATGGGCATCACACAGGCCAGTTTCCAGTCTGTCGGGACCTCCCCAGTCAGCCAGGACTGCTGGTAAATGATGGAAAGTGGCTTGGCGAGCACCCCAGCCAGCTCCTTCAGCACCCTTGAGTGTATCCCATCTGGCACCATAAACTTGTGTGTGTCTGTGTGATGCAGCAGGTCACTGACTGTCTCCTGGATTGCAGGGGGGTCGTTCTCCCAGTCTCTGTATTCTGGCTGAGGAGGATGGATTCCCTCAATACAATTAATCTCGTTATTGAAGACTGAGGCAAAGAAGGCACTAAGCACCTCAGCCTTCTCCTCATCACTTGTTACCATGTTTCCTCCTGTATCTAGCAGGGGATGGAGAGTCTCCCTGGTCTTTCTTTTGCTGCTCACATACTTACAGAAACATCTCTTGTTTTTGACTGATGAAGCCAGATTAATTTCTAGCTGGGTTTTAGACTTCTCGATTTCCACCCTGCATAGCCTTACAGCATCTTTGTAGTCATTGTGAGTCACTAGCCCTGTCTTCCAAAGGCTGTAAACTCTCCTTTTCTCCCTGAGTTGTAGCCAAAGCTCCCTGTTCAGCCAGGGTGCTTTTCTCTGGTGCTGGCTTTTCTTACATCACCTGGGGACAGGCTGCTCCTGAGCCATTAAGATTTTCTTCCTAAAGAGTGCCCAGCCTTCCTGGACCCCTATACCATTCAGGATCGTCTCGCAAGGGATCCTGTCAAGCAGGTGCCTTAACAAGACAAAGTCAGCCCTTGGGTAGTCCAGGATTTCATTCCATTCCAAACATTGTTTTGGTTTTCCAACATTTTCCCTGTGTATAGAGAAACATAGTTTTCTCCAGGGTTTTTATTCTGTAATGTGTGTTTATCATTATGCCAAGTTCAGATGCAGCCTAACTAGCATATTTAACTACACTTTCAAATGGAAGTTGCTACTGTGTGTTGTTCAGGTTTAACTAATTTGGCTCTTTGGCAAGCAGAATATGCGTTTCATCTGTTTACCATGCCATTTTAGTTGGATGGTATTCTCAAGCAAGAGTGTGTAATTGAAATCATTCTAACTGGTCTTATCTGGATTTACTATTAAAACAGTTGATTCAAATTGTGAAAATTCAAGAATGCACATATGACATGTATCTTGTGTTGCCATGACTGCTACTGCTAATCTAGTCATACCCAAACTGTAGCTTTACAAGTAACACAAGTACTGGTAGTATCTGCATAGGACAGAGGTTTAAAAACTGCTCAGAGAAGCAGTGCTGATCCTCTGCTGAATGCCAGGTTTAATTGTTGCAGAAAGTAGCTGTTTGAAACATTCTGAGGACGCATCTTTAATTTTGACATTGAGTCTGTAGAGCTTTCAAGGTGCTAAAAAGTGTAAGTCTTGCCCTTTATGCTTGTGCTGAATGTTGCGATTGTAAAACCCAGTTGTAATGAGTACCTTTCCTCATAAAATCCCTGATATTAAACTAGTGCTTTCTTAAATCCTTGATATCTCTATTTTGTCCAATCTGATGCTTTCATGGAGCAGTGAATTTCCAGCTGGGTTTAAAATACAACTTTCTCCGTAGGGAACCTGTAAAACACTTTTAATATCTGTGAGCAAGTCTTGTAACTTTTGGCTTGTAACAATACCATCTTTGTCTATATATATATATCTCTATATATATTTATCTCACAGAAAAGGGTGTGTCATGTTTCAAATTCTGTTTTTTTCTTTGAAATAATACATTCCTTTTTTCCATTTTACAGTGCAAAGAAAGAATGAGACCTGTCAAAGCAGCATTGAAACAGCTGGATCGACCAGAGAAGGGCCTTTCTGAAAGAGAGCAGCTGGAACATACTAGACAGTGTCTAATCAAAATTGGGGATCACATTACTGAATGTCTAAAGGAGTATACAAATCCTGAACAAATTAAACAGTGGAGAAAGTAAGTTGTTCTCCATGGGTTTTTTTGAAAAAGGAAAATCTGTAATTGCTTCTATCAAACAGAATATTTTAAAATTATTTCTCTCACTTTTTATTTTCCCTTTCTTGAGTCTTTCTGCTGTTTTAAATAGGAATCTGAAATAAGATGGTTATAGATGGTTCTTTTAATGGATTTTTTTCATACTGTATAGCAATGCATTTTGTCCAGTAGGTGGAGTCATCCCACTTACAACTGAAAGCCAACACTAAATACTTGTTACTTAGACTGTGTTTAGTGGAGAAGCATTCTTGTCTTTAAGCCTTTGGTTTTTTCAACTTTGAGGTTGGGTGTTTCTTTTTTTTTAAATCCTGCTAAAAATAGACAATTCTAAATTAGTCTGGCACTTGATATGCACTTGATATGATTTTGAGTTGCAAAATTATTTATGCTTTTATAAATATACTCTAAAAAAATTATATATTAACTATGACTTGATAAAGGTATTTATCATAATGTGTACTCAGATACATTTCAAAAATGAAAGATGAATTTGCATCTTTGAGGTGACAATTTAAAAAAATTAAGAAAAAAGAAAAGACCCATATCTTACAGTTTGAAAAATACTGTATTTCTTTAAGTGGAAACTTATAATAAAGCTGCTACTCATATTCTACAATATTATATGTAGATTAATAAAATAAGTATTTCAGCTATCTTTGATAAGGAGTGTAGTTAAGCTTATATAAAGTTATACAGGTGTTGTTAGGCACACCATTGACTGGTTGTCTATTTTTGCAAACCTCTAGACCAAAATCAAAATATTTAAATAATCACAGTGAAGGAGCAGACTGTTGCTTCTTGAGCCTGCACACTTCAGATACTTCTGAACCACTAGTATATCAGTCTCTTCTAAGCATTCTACCTGCAAATTTGACTAAAAGAATTCTAGACTTTAGATCTGTTACCTGTGATCATAAAAGCATACGTTTTCTTCAGGGTTTTGGCATCTTGACAGCAAAAGACTTGATCTTCTTTTATTCATTCGGGCACAGGTTAGGCATAAATTTATTGCCACGCCACTTCAGTTCTCTTTCACAGTTCTCATTAGGTTTCAAAAGCTTTGACCAGGCTTTGGAATTCTGTGGAACAGTTCTCTTACTGATAATTTCATTAAATAAGACTTGTAGGTTAAATGTCTTAACGCTGTAAGAATTTTCAAATTTGGAAGAATTTTTATTTCCTTTACTTAAATTTTTATTTACTGAGTAGTAAATACTCAAAATTCAAACAAACTTTCAGAACACAGACATAAACTGATAGCTACATTTTTAAGTAGTTGCACAAATAATTCTATTAGCAAAATTGTTATTAGTACTACTTTTCCATGCACTTTGCACTCTGAAGTACTTATGATAAATATTACAACGTGACAAATTGTTAAATTAATCTTTCATATATTTGGAATATAGCTAGGTAATGTTTGCTGTGCACCTAGGCAATACTGTGTAAATTTTATAGTGTTTCTGGTTTACTAAAGTACTGTTTAAATATTTCCATTAAACTCATGTTCTGTTGCATAATACAAGAAAAACTTATATAGAATAATTATAATTGATTTTTCTTCCTCCTCAGAAATTTGTGGATTTTTGTCTCTAAGTTTACAGAATTTGATGCCAGAAAGCTGCACAAACTGTATAAACATGCAATCAAAAAACGCCAAGAATCTCAGGTAATATTTTCAGATCCTTTCTAAATACACGAATATCTATTTTAAGTATTATAATCCTTTATTAGATTTAAAGGATTATAAGGAACACAGAAATACAGTTCAAGTAGCATTTGTGTTTGTAGTAAAGTAGTCTCTTTTGTTAGGATATTTTTCTAATTAATTCAGATGAACTTTGGGATTTAGCAATGAGTTTTTGTACTTGTCTCTTTTAGCAACACAATGACCAGAATATTAGCAGCAATGTGAATACACATGTAATTAGAAATCCAGGTAAGAAAGGTTAAGTATGTTCTTGTGTTAGATATATTAGTTTTCGTGCTTATTTAATTTCACATGTCTCTTAGATCTGTCTCCCACACTGCTAAGTATCAGAGATAGGCTGATAAGGAAAACTTCACTTGTTTACTGATGAAATCCATCTGAATGCAGACTGAAGCTGGTACTTACTGCTTTTAGTAGCAAGTTGTTTGACCATGCTTTAAAAAAATTGTGGAAACATTCTTTGTGTTTAATTTTGGGGAGGAAGAGAGGTCTCCTCAAAACCTGTAAATTTCTTGGAAATTTAGTGCCTGATTGTAGCTGTTGTGATGTCACTACTGTGTAAGAAAGCAAGCTATTCCTTGAAGTCATAGTTTATAATTAGATGGGCTGTCTTTTGTTGTTGACAATAACACTGATTTTTTTTTTTCTATGCTCCCACACCTGCTGCCTTCTTATACTTGCTTTTATCTTGTGTTTTGTCGTGGACTTAAGATCAACAGTAATGTATTTCAGGAATACCACTGATAGTTTCATTAACAAGGCGTACCTTTAAAACTTACTCACATGCTAAGGCCATCCCTTCTTAGATAGGAAGTTGCTACCATTCTGTCTTAAAATTTCTCTACCAAAGGCATCTCTATTCACTGCTCATTTGGACCACACTTAGCTTTGTAGACTGAATGGAGAGCTTGAAAAGTTCAGTTTCTGAGTCCTACACATCTACATTCTAGCTTGCTTCCCTCTTCTGAGGTTTCTTTCAGTTCACTTGCATGAGTGCATTTGTCCTTCATCCATTTAGATCTTGTTTCTGTCAAATTATAATGTCACTTTTGTACTGCTTTACATCTGACAGGTAGAAGGGCTGTTTGAATTAGGTGAAGAAAAGACTTTGAGACTTCCTTTTAACCTCTACTTTATTAAACAGATGTGGAAAGACTGAAGGAGAATACAAACTATGATGACAGTAGCAGGGACAGTTACTCTTCTGATAGACATCTATCACAGTACCACGAGCATCATAAGGACAGGCATCAGGGAGATGCTTACAAGAAAAGTGACTCTAGGAAAAGGCCCTATTCAGCCTTCAGCAATGGAAAAGATCACAGAGACTGGGATCACTACAAACAAGATAGTAGGTGAGTCTCTTCGGTAATTTAAAAAATCTGTTTGGAACTTCCTTCCTGTTTCCGTAGTATGCTTGTAGCAAGCACCAAAAAAATATTTTTTGAGTAATGCAAAATTGCAACAATAATATCTCTCTAATGCAGTTCTGATGATTTGACATAATTGTGGCTCTTAAAGTGTGTTCAGTAACACTAATACAAATAATTTATATTTTTTTTTAGATACTACAGTGATAGTAAACATAGAAAGTTAGATGACTACAGGAGCAGAGACCACAGGTCAAACCTGGAAGCAAGTTTAAAAGACAGCCGGGCTCATTCAGATCACCGTTCCCATTCAGACCACAGGATACATTCAGATCACCGTTCCACTTCAGAGTACAGCCATCATAAATCTTCTAGAGATTATAGGTACCACTCAGACTGGCAAATGGACCACAGAGCTTCAGGAAGTGGCCCAAGGTCACCATTAGATCAGAGGTCTCCATATGGTTCAAGATCTCCCCTAGGACACAGATCTCCATTTGAACACTCATCAGATCACAAAAGTACACCTGAACATACATGGAGTATCCGGAAAACATAACAAAGACTGACGTTTTCTGGACCGTCTTTTAGCCATATACAGTAATCTAACACAGTAATTGCCTTACATGACTTGAAAGATATGGACTGGATATTCTATCAGTAGCAGTATTGTTACGTCTTTCCAGGATGCAAGGTCTGTTATCCCAACAGAAGAAAAATATTTTTGTATTTAAAGTTTATGCTGCACTGTGCTGCAAATGCTGTGGCACTCTTTTTTTAAGAAATGGAACATGTTTACTTTTACAGGGACCTCAACACTGCCCCTTTCAGACTGGATCTTACTATAAAACTCTTCATGTCAAAGTGGTTTTAGGCTGAACATATTTTAAATTATGTTTGTAAATGAACTTTTAAAACACTGATCTGTGCTCATATTTCAGGAAGGAATGAGGAGTTTATTTTCTTTTGTTTCTTAGTAAAGAACTCTCAAGGACTTTGTTCACTTTCCAAAGCTACTTGTTTACATTGTACACTGCGACCACCTTGCCGCTTTTCATCACAAGCTTGAATATTTAAATTCTGTACTTATAACTGTAAAATAGCCATGATTTCTTCAGTTTGTTATCAGTTATAATGCCTTTTTATGAAACAAACAAAAAATTAAAACACACAAACAAATGGCTGTAAATTATTGTAAATTAATTAAATGAGCTTTTTTCCCCTCTCAGGCTTTTTTTGACTGTTCCTTTCCTCACCAACTCAGGCCTTCTTGTCAGAAGTATGAAACAAAATCAGTGTATTTATATGTTGTAATAAAATATGTTGATGGAATCACTGTTCAGAATGTAAAAATGGGGAAAGGGAACATTTTATTTCCATTCAGTGCTCCATTTTTATTGGATACTTTAGATACAAGGGGGTTTTTTTTGGTTGGGTTTGTTTTTTTTGGTTTGTGGTTGGGTTGGGTTTGGTTTTTTTCTATTAAACTTTCAGTGTTGTGATTGTAATGAAATGGTAAATGTCCAGCTAAACTGTGCTCTTGAAAGCTTTTCAGGTGCATTGGTTTTAAAGTGTTAAATATCTGAACACCTCAAAATCCAAATCAGCCAAAATTTATTGTAAATCCACTTGTGTTCACTTTTCAACATGGGCAATAATGTAAAATGTGCTATGCAGCCAGTTAATATTTTAGCAGATTTGAATTACTTTATTGACAGAATTGTTACAATGCACACTGATTGTACATAGATAGCTTATATCTGACAGATTAAATTTAAACTGAAAGGATATGTGGGCTCTTGTAGTTTTCTGCTGTGTTTTTCTCTACAGTGTTACTTTTTATCAGGTTTATTCATAAAAACATTAAACTCTCAGGTACTAAATCTTAATACACAATGTGGTCATTGGGGAAGATACCAAGCCTGGCATCATGTGATTGGAGCTACATCTGTCACTTCAATTTTTCATTGCTCTTGCAACATTGAGCATTTTTTTCCAATTAAACAGGTTTTTATGAAAGTATAAAAATACAGAACCAAAATCTGTTCACAGATGATGTTAGGATCTCACTGTAGGCAAAGTTGCTGCGTATTAAGCTTTTTTAAATGTAGCTGAGACTCAATGCTGCTTCATTTCTTAACTCTTCTCAGGATCTGGAGGATTTTGAGTTGTTCTGGAGGATTTTTATCTTATTGCTGAAGTGGTTTTTAGGCAGTGGAGTGGTGTCTAAGGTGTGCATGTGTGCCATGTGTCTTTCACTTCCAATAGTGAATATCTAGAAATTGGAGCATCTTCAACTACTGACTGATTCTTGCTGCTTGGGTAGTGCATAGATCCATCCACAGAGCAGTCCCACTAATCCTGGTTCATCGTTGTAGCTATCTTACTGCACTGTGGCGGAGTATGTCTAATGTGACATGGTTAGTCTGTATCTGTTTTCATTAAAGGTATCTCAGGTTCCTCTGAAATAAGCAAGAAAGATACTTATTTGATGGGCTTGATGATTAGGATTCTTTGGCAGTTAGTCTATTTGGGCTGTGTCAACTTTTTTTCAGTCTTATTTACAGATTTACAAATCACATTTACAACAGTTTAAGTTTTTCCCCTCTGGTTTCAATTAAGTCTTAAGTACAAAGTTTGATGGTGGAGACAGCCTCCACTGCTTATGAGGCTGACTGTTACCATGTATCTATTTAGAAGAATCCTGTATCCTCTGCAAATAAGCCATTTATAATTAATTTTCCATACAAACAGATTTGGTCCATCTTCTGTTCATCTGTAATGAAAAGTCTTCAAGGCATGAGTCCAGTTCCAAAGCATCCATCAGATAATTAATGTTGCCTGTCTGTAAGAGGTTTTGGTAAGTACGAATGGTGGTAACTGCAAGAGAAATCCTCGTATGGCTGTTGATAAAGATTCAGGTGTTTCATCTGCCATGCATGGAAGTCAAGGTTTCCATCTTAATCCTATTATGTATTTCTAGTCTACCATTCCCAGTACGACCTAAAACCAAGATTTTTGGTCAGTCTGAAAAAGCACATTAAAAATATATATTGCTGTTGTTAGTTTTAAGGACAGAGAAATGCATGTTCTACTTGCCATTAGTGCATCAGCTGCTGTGATGGCCTTGTTTACCTGCTCATAGTCAATCTGTTTTCCCCATTTTGATCTTCAGTGTCTGTGCCCTGGTGTCTGAAGGGTACTCGGACAGCTTCTGTTTTCTGAGAGCCTTTCACTACTATCAAGAACAGGACTTGCAAAGGGTTCAAGCACTAACCACAAAAGGACAGCAGTTTATGCAGAAATGTGACACTCCTACAAAAGGAGTGTGCCCAACTGCCCTTTGAGACAGGGACAGCACACCAACTTAGAGCACTGACTCCCTAGGTTGAGTACCTTCCTTATTTTTTTGAGTTCAGTTGGTTTGTTTTGTCCCTGTATTTTGTTCTGTCATTAATAAATGGAATTTGTCACCACTACAGCCCTTAATGTTTAGCTGCAGGGTTTCCACTTAAGGTGTAAGATCACAGTGAAGTACTCTTGTAGTGATGTTATGCTTAGTGTTGTGTTCAGCAACAACAGCTTTTTTTGGTAGGAAGTCACCTCACCATTACTTAGGAAGATGAGCAGGACTGAAGCCACTAAAGGAGATCATCCTGATAGAGCTTTTCTTTCTATTGAGATATTTCATTGCAAGTTTCTCCATGATGTTTGAACAGCAAAATAAGTCCTAGCTTTTTTGTATACTATGCATGAAATTACATCCTCTCATTTTTGCCTTTCTTAATTCTGCTTTTTAAATTATTTGTAGCATTGTCATAAACCTATTGTGGAAGCTGCTTTTTTTTACACTCTAAAGTTCAACATTAGGCTTTTAATTCATATCAATATAATTCCCACTTAAAATACAGTAGCAGAATATTTTTAAAAAATCTAAGGTATTTGTTCATATTCTGTATGGTATATATTGTAGAAAAAAATGAGGGGGTATGTGGTTTTACAGGAAAGTGGCAAGTCCTGGTCAAGTGCATAATTTTCAGTTTACTCCAAAACCTATTTACATAAACTGATAAATACAGGAAATTTGCATGCATTTATTGTGGATTGTCAAGACTGTATTTCAAAATTATTTTCTTTCGTTGTATAGTATGACTTCATGAATCTTAATCACGAGAAGTAAACAGCAGCAGTCCTTTGATGAGATACATAAGCGCTATCTGGATTTTATGAAGAAACTTCAAAGTGATTGTAGTTCTATGTTTAGACAACACCTGAGATCTAATTGTAACCCAAAGTTGCTTATTCCAAGCTTGATTCATTACACTACTTCTTTTATTCGAGCTGTAAGGAAAAATGTAGCTATGTAATGGTCTGCAATACATATTAATTAGATGTGAGGCAGCTGCTCTCTGAACCTTGGTTAACTGCTTAATCTTTCTGTGACTCACAATCTTTGGGCACAGCAAGTATCGTGGCCTCACATGGAAGCTCCTGTGCACCTCGATCTCTCTTCCATTATGGAACCAACACAGAAAATAGCTCTGCATATTATGTGTATCAACAGGCAGTAATGGCCTATCTCACCTAACCCTCCTAAAGTGTTTCTTTGGCAGCATATTGTTACTGTTACATGATTGAATATAAAGAATATACTGATTGCCTCCCACCCCATGGCCACAAAGGACTCTGCAGCACTGTGAAAAAAGGGCAACAGGACACAGACTGCCAGAACAATTCATACATTACACAGGTCAATCTTGGGCAACATTTTAAGTGCCTCTGGTAAAGAAGTCTGCAAGGGATGGGCCATGGGCCAGATCTGGTGACAAACGACACCACGTGGCCACTCTTAGCTGTACCAGCTCTATTCTGGAATTGATTTGCAAATTTTTAATACAACATAGTATACATAATAAAAACATAATACAACCTGTGAAGGTTGTAAATGACAGCCAGTGCAAATACACACTACGGACTAAAAGCATATGAAATATTTTTCTGTTTAGGATTTCCTGCCAGAAATACTAATTATAAACTGAAGTAAATTCATGGAACTAGATGTGCATTACCACAGTTGATCCCATATAGTTCAAGGTACCATGTTTGCAAAAACAAAAAAGGAGGGCATTGCTGGAAGGGTAACAGTCTTACAGCTGTGTATGGGGTGTCTGACTACACTTCATGAGAAGGAGGAGTTGGGTGAGTGTGTAATTCTTAGGTGCCAGCCAAATGATTGTTGGGGAGATAGTGCTCCAGGGTCCTGCCTGCCCCTCTGACTCCTACTGTACAAACCTATCCAAGCCCAGCCTGGTACTGAATGCTCCTGATTTCTCCAGTCCCAATTCCTACTTGAGAGTTTCTCCCTCAGGGTCCGTTTTTGTCAACCTACCCCACAGGCAAGGAAAGAAAGCCTTTCACTCAGCCTGCCTCTCCCTCTCACCATTGCTCTGCTTCTGAATCCATCTTCCCAACCCTATTCCAGGTTTCTACCAATGGCCCTCTTAATTGCACACTCCAGTCAATTTGTTTTCTCCAGGGCCTCCAACTCAAGTGCAGTCATGCATGTAGCCTGCAGCCTGTTTAGAGCTGAATTTTTTTAAAATGTGTTTTCTATTCCTGGCCAACACCCACCTTTACTCTTAGCTGGCTGTTCCAGTTAGCAAAACATGTGCATCCAGCTTGTGTAAAATCCAATCTTGAATTCTCACTTTGGTGCAGATTTTGGAAACCCAGGCAGATTGCTCTTCCCCAAAATCAACCACAGGAGTTTTCAGAGACTAGAAAAGGAAGACATTCTAGGAGAAAAGGTACTTGCATAACATATCCAGGATTCAGTGAACCATGTTGTGGTTTTGGAAACTGCTTAATGAAGAGTTCATATCTGACCTAAATTCATACAGTTGAGTTCATACAGCTAAAATGGGGGATTACTGCAATAAGTGCTAGGCTAAAAATCATGTAGAAGAATGAAAGCGAGAAAGAGAAGATGAGATGTGCTGCGCTGTTAACAAGGATCTGGCAAAACTGCTATAACTGGTAAAACCAGAGTGCTCCAGAGAACAGATGTTTAATACAGGTGCTGCTTCATGTTGCAATACCTCTGTTTTTGACAGTTCTGCAGACAATCAGAGTACTTTCATGGCAGATGAAACACTAAAGTAAAAAAATTGTCATCCTAAGAGTAGCTACTGTTAAAGTATGTTGTCATGAGCTTTATTGAAAGTGAGCTGAAAAATACATAATTATTGAAGACTTATAGAAATCACTGATGCAAGACTTTGAGAGGTTTTAAAATATAAAATTTTGGTCCTCTTAGAAGGCTTAAATTTAGATCTAGACTGTGTTCATGCACTAAGGCTGAAGCCCAAGGAACATACTGGGACATTATTATTATATATTTGCTGAAAGTAAATATTTTATTTGTCACAGGTTTTTCAGTAAGCTCAATTTTATATGTGTCTTCTTTGAAAATAAACATCTGGAAATCATGTCAGAAAATCGCATACCACTGATCACATGTAAGAAATTAATTAGAGAGCTTTTATTACTGTAGTACTCTAAGACCACAACTGACTTTTAATTACAATAGAGTTAGTATTCGCTGAAGTAATTGAAGCATTTGGAAAATAATCTTCTCATTCATCATTTAAAATTAGCTACCGGTTTTGGTTTGCAGTAATCCTAGCATCGACACCTGTAGTGTATAGACCAATTAAAATTAACAAATGTTTCTTTAACATTTCTTTTAATCACAGAGGAACAAAGATCTGATTTCAAAACTCTGATTTTTGCGAGTATATCAAATCATGATTCTTTTAAGTGAAGCTTAATTTAATCTTATATTAGAAGCTGCTGAGCTACTTAAAAATATATTCTGTGAAACTATGCCTATCAGGTATCATAATTAAGTGCTGTATCTTGTGAATCTTGGAATTGTGCAATGTAGTCGACAACTGAAAAACACACACCACTACTATGGCACTGAGTATCCATAATAAAACTGTCAGAAGTCCACAGCTTTAAATGCCTTTCACTTCTTTTGTCTGGAACCAACCCTCCATCTCTTTTTGGTACTGTTCACAAAGGAGTTGTTAGTATGAAAGATAGCCTTCTGTTTTAAATTTTAAATAAATTAGATTGGGGGGGATTGATAATATTCCTCCTGTAATGAAGTCTGCAGATGGATTCTCTACCCAGAACAGAATAGGCAGGAGATTATTAGTTTTAAAAGATCTTGAACAGAAAATTGTAATTCTACCTCACTGAAGTCTATCAAAACTATAATCAGGGCTGGAAAATTATCCTTACCTTTCCAAGATCTTAAGAGTTCAATAAGTCATGTAAAATGCCAAATAAATACTTCTGAAGAGTTAGGATCCAGATATTCATTAACCATAATGCTGGAGGGAAACATGCACAGGAAAGACATGCTCCATGAGCTTTAATGGAAAATGCACATAAAGCACTGTTTGGTGCTTTAAAACTGTATTTTTCTGTTCCAAACTGGAATAATCTTTAGCTAGTGACTGAAGAGAGATGTTTGGAGTGTATGTCCATGAGCTAACAGAACAGATCACCCTGTAGGTCCTCCAATTCCAGCACATTCTGGTCAAGTTTTTAAAGTATAAATTCTATCTGGTATGTTATCTTTGATAGTGCAGTCTTTCCCATTCTGTTTTAATTAACTGAATTAATAAGAAAAATAATAATATTTATTCTCAGTCAAGAATATAGCCAGAATACTAGAAAAATGAACATGTAATTATCTGAAAGGTGTAGTATGCCCAGTTATTACAGTCTGCAAGTATGTATATCTCTTAGTATAATTAACTTTGTGAAGTTCAAGGACATAGCCTCAGACAATCATGGATGACTGCCCTTCTGCAGTTTTAAAATTCTAGAGAAACTCTATAATCATGACTATAAATGGTGGAAAAAACCCCAACCCTAGTTGCTATGTCATAGAGACAAAACAGAAGACTGTGTGAAGCTTGAAGAGTTAGTACTATTTCAAGTTACATTACTGAAAACAAAAAAGTATGATAGATCTTATAGCATCAGTTTACTTGTAATTATCCAACTGCTTTTAAATTTTTGAATATTACATCTGTATTTATGCATCACCCTTGTAATATGGTGGAAAATTATTATTAATAGGGAGAATGAAATGTTATTTAAGTACAAAATTCAAAACCTTATTTTTGTTTCCACAATTACAAAAAAAGATATTATTAATTTGAAATTTTTTTACAGTAACTTCAAGTTATTTTTCCATTCATAACCTAAAGGCTTAATATATGGGTTTGTAGTATAACAACATCAGAATAAACAGATGGACTGACAGCCCACAATTTCTTTACAAAATAAATGTTTTCAATAAATAACTGTAAACATTCAAAACTGAGGCAAGAGTATTTTAGATGACAGTATTTTTATTCCATAAATATAAGTGACTTGACACTTGCATAACTGCAAAATAAATCATTTAGAATTTAGGAGATTCATAACTAAGTTTGCTTGTAAAATCTTAATTCAGACCCTCTATGCAATTCTTATGATGCAATTTTAGTGACAGAAATCCTCTTGGCCTAGGATTTTTTTCTCCGAGCTTGTTCCTGAGCCATCCAGGAAGAATCTCCAATTGCAGCAAGGAAGGCAAGCATGGTTGGTGCCAGGTGTTCCTGTTGGGGCAAGCTGGAAGATGCAACAGGCTCATTTGCATGTCTGAAAAACAGCATGTGGGAATTCTGATTACTAAACCAAGTCTTTTCATTTGACTTAAAAGTAAAATATTCAGATGTGAGAAACAAAATGAAGAAGCTGAAAGCAGGCATATTGAGGGAGTCCTGTTCTGACTTCACAAATGTTGGAAATGAACTGGGTACAGATGTGGCCCTGTTTCTCTATGGTAGGAACTTATATGTAATTATTTTCCTCTCTTTTTCACACTTCAAAACTTGAATACTAAGTTGAATGAAAATTTTAAAGTTCAGCTTTAGAGTTCCAGTGCACTATTTTTGTTCTGATGAAATTGCTTCTTCTGGATTTTTTTTGATCAGAATTGGGCATCAGAGTCATAAGTGAGACTCAGACTCCTGTCTGTACCTCTGTGAGGGAGCAGATGCGGAACAGCTGCAACCTTCCCTTGGTTCTCTCTTTCCATCTATTGTAGAGATGGCGAGTGGTCGAATGTAATCTTAGAACTAAGCATATTAGATTGGCCTTGTTTGTGTTCCACATATAAATACTCTGGTATTTCCAGATGAATGACAGAATAAGTAATGTTTGAGCTATGTAGCTGGCATCATCTGTAGAAAGCATTTTCTCGAAGTAGTTAGTTGTCCCACCTAACACTGTGTATGACTACTCCAGTATATCTTCCAATTGCTTCAGGAGTGTGACAACAAAGTAAATCTGTAAAGACATCAAATCTTTTGATGTTTGCCAAACACTGAACCTAGTTGCAAGGCAGATACCAGATTTGGAAAACTGGCCCTGAAATAACTGTTCCACAGAGATGGTGAAAAAAACAGAATTTCAGCCAGCTGTGAAAGACGTTGCTCCACAGTCACTCATGGGAATGCTAGCACACACCTGCAGGTGAAAGGTCTGGGGCAGAGCACCTGGCTCTCATAGCCTGCCCCTCCATTCATGCTTCTTAGGAGCATGTGAGAAACAGGGAATTTAGACACAGTGATGTGGTTACAACTATTTGAAGAAAACAAAAAAGGTCCTCTTGCAAACATCTTCTCCTTGCCACTCAAATAGCAGATCAGCAGATGCTACAGGAAGTTATTCACTGTCATACCTCTGATTCTTCAACTGCAACATCTTTAAGAATCATAATTACTGGGGAGGGGGGGGAAATAGCTATAGCACCCACAAGTCAGTAATTATGATTGTGTGTTTAATAACCATTTGACCACCCAGATTCTACGGCTTTAGATTCTATGGAATCTGACATTTGGGATATGAAGATATAAATTTAGACACATGTAAAAGGAAATTCTGTAGTATTAGTGGAACTATTCTTTTGGGGAGCTTAGTAGGGAAGAAATACCTTGATTTTTTAAAAGGTTTTTTAAGGTTTTTTTTCAGATCGTCTTGTCCCAAAATATCTGTTTTAATTTCGGGCTTTCAGTAACTCAGAACTTTAATAACATTGGCTTAAAAGGTTTAAGTTCCTCACTGTTCTCAGGCTCTTTTAAGCCAGGTGCCTGATGTTATCATTGTGGATGTACAGAAGCTTCTAGGAAATATTTGGCAAACACCCCATGCATCTACAATAGGATTTTAGATTGCTTAAGGAGTGGATTTTTGAAGTGCACTTCCTGATCCCTTCAGTACTCTGCACTTTGATTTGCACTGTAGAGCCTTCTCCCTCTGCACTGTGATAGTTGATTTCAGATGAGTCAAAGGGGAAGACATCCTCCAAGCACCCAGGCCACAGGAGCAGACTAAAGCTTGACTGATCTAACTCTACTTCTTCCCGAAGGTGTGGGGTGTGGATGCTGGGTCCTCAACTAGGGTTTTTTTCTCTGCAAACCCACTCCTATTGCACTGCATGACTTGCTAATGCAGACAAAATTTATTTCCCCCTAAGGAAAGCAGTGATAGAGTACCGAAAAAGTGAAAAACTTCTGCATACACCCCACCCCGGGTAGGTCTCATCAGACTGGTGCTTCCCAGCAAATGCAGAGATGTTACATCTATCCTTTTTGTGCCAATTCCTATGCTTTCATGCTTACTGCAGCTCTTCCACACAGGGGTACAAATTAGCTAAGATCTGACACAGTACCAACTGTTTCAGGCATTGTTACCTTTTAGCTTATCAATTAAGAATTTTAATGAGATAGTGATGTACTCTCCATTTGCACCAAATATTCTATATTATATTAAAAATAATTGCTTTGTTCTGTCACTTTAGTAAAAATTATTATACAGAACAATTTACTGCAGTGAGTGCAGTTCAACATGCCTCAAAAGACACATTCTGATGGATTATCCCCATTTCTTCCTCATTATTGTTTTTTCCTTTCATATGTCACCAAGAAACAGCCCTAAGGCAGTTATCGTAAATGCTTGGTTGTATGCTGCAAATCTCTCAAGCACTTTATTATTTCTATGGCCATTTTTTTAGATACTAACTAACTGCTCTTGGTTTTGCCTTTTAACATGATTTTAGAAAGTGAAAAAAACGAGAGGTTTTATGTGTGAGCAGAAAGTATTGCACTATTTGCTAATCCATAGTACTGCTTTAAGTGCAGTATGTCTACTTACTAAGCTCAGCTTAATTTTGGTTGCAATTAACTTTAAATTATGCAGTCTCTGTAACAGGACATACTTTTTTTCTCCTTTACTGTGCTATTCAATCTTTTTATATGATAAAGATATTATTCTGTAATTAGGGTTCCATTTTTCATCTTGGGTAGGAGATGGGGGATGGAGTGGGAATGTTCCTTCTCTTAACAGATATTCAGAGAAGCGGTTTGAGCAACTAGAAAGCTGTCCTTCCAGCTATGTTAAACAGCAAGTAAGCTACAGAAATTCTTCCCTTGGAAAATTCAGAACAGTTTCCACTTTAAGACTGCATGCTTGTGAAAGCTTAATATCTAAATGGTTAAAAGAAATATGCTTGCATGAGCAGTCATATGTAAATACTGATTTCTCTAAACTTACCAGCAATGGTCAGTAATTTCAAAGAATATAGTATCCTGAATGCTTTTCATACAGATGATTTCTTGAAGCATTGGAAAAGTTCGTTTGTTAATTAGATGTTAAATACTTGATAATTAACCATAAGATTCTGCGTATTTATTTTCAGGTTTATGAGTAGTACGATTTGACAAGTAAGATTTTCATGCTTCTTATGGTCTGTGTTATTTCTCCCAAGCCTACTTAGTATATAAAATACATATGTTAGCTGTACTTCCAAGTTCCAGAATGGAGCAGTCTTCTTGTAATTAATTCCAAAACTGAAAATTTGAGAACTAGATGGTTGGTAAAATTAGTTTCAGATCTTTCTAGACTGTGAAGTAAGCCCTGTTTTATTTTCCCACTGAAAGAGAAATCAGATTCTAAAATTACCACCACAGCACAAATATAAGGAGGTCATCATGGTTATTTCTGAGGTATTTTATTGTTTGAAATGAGTATTTCTAGGAAAGCATCAGAAAGAGAGATGAGAAGAGAGGAGCAAGGCATCATATAATCTAAGAAAGAACCTTTAAAATCGATGTCACAGCTGATGGATAAAGAAAGTGAAACTTTCATCATGGATTTGGATAATATGAGGATAGCATTGTCTAACCCTTAGGGTTCACACAAAAAAAGCAAAGCAGACAAAGAGCAAAGGAGAGGTTTTTCCAGCAATCCGCTGGTATTAATTAAAGTCTAGGAAAGTGCTTCTCAGCACCTAACCTTGCCTAATCATGTCTCCTGATATCAATAAGGAATATGTCAGCTCCTTCAAGAAGCTGTGCCTTAAAAAGCCTAAATCCCTTCCGTACTTGAAGAAGTAGGCAGCGTCTGTGTGTGTACAGGTGTGGGAAACAAAGACTCCCAGGAGCGCAAAGGCTGGAAACTGATGGTTTTCAGTCCCAGAAGGGTATTCTGCCCCACCTGCAGGTCTGCACCTACAGAAGAGATTCAGTGCTCTGGTAACAGATGAGGGGCTGGGAGCTACATCTGGTGAAGCACCCCAGCTAGCTGCACTTGCGAGTGCCATGGCATCCAGGGGAAGTGGCAAGGCATAGCAGAGAAAAACTGCCTGCTGTGGGGTATAAGTCCCCATCTGCCGACCTAACCTAGGTCAGGACCCAAGGTTTGCTGATTGCCGGGGGTTGGGATACAGGACACTGCAAGGAGGCTGCCAAGGCTTCTCTGGATCTTGGCCTATTCCCCCTCAGCTGCTTTTCCACGTGAGCACTACCAATGGAGCCAGGCGGGACCCGGAGCCTAGCAAGAATGACTATGTGGATCTGGAGGTGAGGACCATGGGCACCAGGGCCCAACAGTGTCACTTGTCAGTGAAAAGAGGAGCTTGAGGAGGAATGAATAGATCCTGCAGGTCAACAACCATTTTTGCAGCTGATATTAATTACAGGGTTTCAGCTTTTATGACTACCAGGCCATCTGAGGATCAAGGACTGCTAGTTGGTCCCACCTGACTATGACAAAACATCTTGTCAGGTTTGTGATAGGTGGTAAACCGTCTGTTCATCAAATTCAGCGAACTGTAATATGAACTATTGCATATTGTGTAATACTAACAGCAAATGCTTAATTGAACCAACATGATAGTGAAAAAAAAAAAAAAGTGACAGGAAAGGGGGGGGGAACAACAAGAGAGGAAGCATCTGTACTTCAGAAGATGTGGAGAATTGCAGGCGCATAATTGAATAAAACAGGAGGATGTTCACGACCATGAATCTCATTATGCAAAGAGATTACTGGGCCTAGACTGATAAGAACTCTGCAAACTCAGAAGATCATCACATTCCAAGCCAAAGGTGAAACGTACACTGTGAGGAGGACCTACAGCCTTCCTCCCAGAAGACCACCCCCCACGATTTGAAGACCCCTGACCGTAGTTTTAACAACTTCTGCGCAAGCATAAAGGACTGATAAGCTAATTACCATACGAAGCGGGAGTAGGCGGGTTCAAGTAATGAATATGTATATGTGTATAATGACTATGTAATACTTCGTAGTATAAGATTGAAACAGTGCCCTGGAGGGTGCGGTCCGTTGTTGGAGCAGGAGACTCCCCGGCTGCCCAGCGCTGTTCTGCTTGTTGCCGCTTGCTAAATAAAGAAATTGGGAACTCTGACTCAGCCAAATTTAAGAAATCAGTTTATAACAAGATTTGTTAAGTCTGGCCACCCTGGTGAGAAGAGCCTTAAATTAGGAACAAGGGAGAGAGACAGGAAGTAATGGCCTGAATTGACAAGCAAAGGGCACAGGCTGATGTGGACAGGAGAAACCTTACAGCCAGCAAAATAGAGTGGAAAGGGGCCTACCCCAAGTGTAGGCACACAATTAAGGATGTGCAGTGAGGACTGCATGATGGCAATAGCTCTCACACTCTTTTTGGAAAATCATCATGATTGGGTGCCTCTGTATATACATGCAGCCTGTAGTCACTAGGGTCTTCACCTGACTGCCGTGACTTTTCAAACACAACAAAGAGCAGCATAGCGACTACATCTGCCAGATCCCTCAGGAACGTGGGATGCATCTCATCAGGTCCCATGGATTTGTGGATGTTCAAAATCTAGGCTCATCTGCAAAAACAGGTGTTTGTTACTTTACAGGGATTACAACCTTTAATCACTGAAGAATTCAAACACCTATATTCAGTACTGCAGTCCTCAGAGCCTGTACAGAGCTGCTGCCTAGTACAGTAGTACCTGAAGGTCTTCAATTTTCAGTATTAAGATGTACAGCCTTTCAAAATTTCTGCTTCTGATCACACACCCACATCACTCCCTGGCTTCAAGGATCGGAACAGCTTGGTGCTATCTCCTTTCTGCATCAAAGAGCATACATTTCTATATTTGACTTCCTTCAGGTAGGTAGGTATTTTCATTTGCCCTCTGTGAGAGGCTGAAATGTCATATGACAGTCTCAAAGCTTCCCTGTGTCTGTGCAAACCTCCAAGACAAGCCGCTGTAGCCTGTGGATTGGTCTGGGAATGTTGCCCTGGGAAGTGGGAGTGTACTGAAGGATGCACCCCCTACTTCTTTGCAGTTGCACTGTCAGACTCCTTAGATAAGCCTCCAAGAGGCAGAGTGTACTGAGCTGGCCCCATCATGTAGCCATTTGTGGCTCTATTGTGTAGGCCAGACATCATACATGCATTACTAATGAACTGACAAGAGGCAAAGGTTTCTCCCCAGAAACCAAATGTAACAAAACCTGTGGGACCAGAGGGGAAAAGAAAAAAAGGGTGGGGAGATATGCTAATCAGCAGATACAATGAACTTAAAAGAAACTTTGCTCCGTGTGCACCCACCACCGAAGAACTTAAGACTGAGGACCAATGGAATGCCACTGGATCCATGGTGGTGACTATTCTTGCAGTCCTGTCCCACATCATTGCTTTATTTCTGCCATTTTCTTCCATTCTGTCCTATCACTACCCTTCTTCACTTTTTTAATAATAAAAACCTGTTTGGGCTATGCGGCATTTGGCCACATTTGTGTCTTAATCTTGCTCTTGGGATCATATCAAAACCTCCCCCGATATTGGATCAGGATACCACCTTGATTGCCACATCTCAGGGTTGATATTCTTATTTTGCCTTGTAGCTTTGACAAGACTTTTCCTGATGTAACCCCAGAAATGGGTTAGGTATTATACATGTGTAAAAGGCTATGTTGTAAATTTCTTCAGTCTATGTAGAAAATCTCTGAGTGTAGGCAAGTAAGAACACAAAGCTCTGTTAACTTCACAATGAAATACAAAATTTTTCTTGTGGGCTGCATATCTACTTGTTTGAATTAGGTCTGTGGGATTTGGAGTTGGAAGACATTGCTGAAAATCTAGAGGTGAACCAGTAACTTCAGTTCTGCCGCTTTCTTGATAGCATAAGGCACTCAGTGTAAGGAAGTGTTTTGATCCTTTATAGAAGAATGGTTAATGGTGAGTGCTATAAGCTTGAAACAAAGAAATAGAGGGCACAGGAAGGGGAAAGATATTCCCTGAGATTCAGGGATGCAGTGCTCCAGCCAAAGCTGATACACAAGACTCTAATCCCTATATTCAAAGTTATGTGTAAGGATGAAATAAATGAAGACTGGAAGAACTGTAGTTCCCCTTTATGAGTAGGACAGACTGAATGCTTACTCTGTGGGAAAGGAACAGAGGTTAAAAGGCTTGGCGGTGGATATGCTCTTTATTCAAGATGGAGAAATGCCTAGTTGTGTTAGAGTGTCCAAACCATCAAAGTGTCACTTTGGCATATTAGAAAACGGCATCCTGAGATTAAAAATCAAGCAGACTCTGTGTACATACTGATTCATACTCACACTTAATATCCAAGATCCCTGCTGAGGGGAAATTAGCGTAAAAAAGAAAAAAATAGTTTTTATCTCAGTGGGTTTCATTAATGACTGTCATATAATCTTTACTGTCCATAATTAGCAGCTCTATGTTTAAGGCAAGTACTCCACCAGAGGCCAATATATTGCCACTTAACTACTGGCAGTTTAAATAACCAGTAAAAATATCCTCTGAGCAAAGCTGGAAGTGAGGTTTTCTACTTCTTCTCATTAGACTAACTCCTACACTTACAAATAAACTGCCTTTAGACTGCAGGGTTCTGGGGTTTGGGTGTTGGTTTTTACCCATAGCATGTCCATTTTAAGCATCTGCATCATAATTATTAGCACTACCAGGCAAGTAATCTTACCTTAATATTGAAAGAGCTAATAACTTATGAAGTGAACCTCCTTATTTTCCCCTCCCTCTTACTGTGTTTTGGTTCACATCTCTGCATGAAATGGATCTTTCCTGGTGAAACTAAATGGTTAGAAGTGTTCCGGAAGATCATATAATGCACTGCAGCTGGTAACAGCTCTTTGCTCTGTTCGAGCCAATGTACAACTAAGCGAAAGCAAAATCTCCTGAAATGTACAGAACTAGAGATTTCACTATACAGTTTTGTTCCCATCAGACAATGAAAAAGCAATATTCACTTTTCTGAACAAAATTATTTTTGGCTAATTTTTCATAATTGTGGAGTTAGACTTTTTACCGGAGCCTAAACCCAGGAGTAGGAAGTATTTCCACTTGTAAGGGTCTTCTATTTCAGTCAGTGAAACAGCCACATCAGGATTACCAGGTTTTCTGAACAAGTCAACAATAAAAATAATGCATCTAGAGAAAGATAAAAAGTAATCCATAATCTGAATCTCTGCTGACAAAAAAGAAACTCTCAGCATTTCTGTCACTGAACATGCATGTCTACTTGTAGAAAACTTTCAAGGACACAAACACAGATGGTCATCACTGAAGGAGGTGATATTTTTTGACTGAGGAGCCTTAACTACTTGTGGGGAGAGGGCAGAAGACTGTGATTGCCATAGATATAGGTGTATCTGAAATTATTTTTCATCAATTATTCTTATTATAGAGTAATATCTATATCAGATTTCACAATGGGACTATTTATTGATATCTTTAGCATACATAAAGACCATCACATTTGCAAGAAGAGGTGAGACTTGTGACTTTTTAATATGCAAATTAGGTGAAAATATATATTCTAAAGTTATGGCAATCCAAAGAATCACAAACACTACTTGTGCAGGCCACAGTTTAATTATTAGGGCCTTTTTACAGGATTTATAATTGATGAAGTATTTTAAAATTACTATTTTATTAAAATTTATATTTTTTCAAAAAGTCTATTCTGGTATCACCTATCTCTCATAGCTTAGTATCAATTTCCTTACTTTAGAGCCAATTACTTTGTTGTGTTTTAAGCAAGCTGGGGAGAGATGACTGACAGCACCTGAAGAAGCAAGGACTAGATGAAGGCAGGTCATGCCAAACCACTGGCACTGCATCAAGGTCAAGAAAAAGGTACTAAAGATGGCACCACAGACGGTGATGTACATTAGTTTTTACTTGCCCTAACCACCAGAAGGGTTTGCCACTCTTTGGCTCTCTATACAGAAAGACAGGGTTGGAGAGAGAGTTATTCCTCTGGCATGAGATGCTACCCCACCTACAGAAAGTGGGAGTGAAGACTTTCAATCCTTATACAGTCTTTGAAGGCACATCTCATATGCTTCCAAGCAGACTGGTATGAAAAAGCTGAACATCTGTTCTGAGAAAGGACAACTGCTGGATCAGGCTTACAGAGTTCTTATAAAACTGGGGTCAAGTTAAAGGGTTTAATCAGATATACCTAAGTACTGAGTTATTCGTATTGAGAACGTTACAGACGTCAGCAATGATTTCAGAGGTGAGCTAGCTTTTATAATCACTTAAAGTTATATACTAGACTTACTGTTCAGGCACTTCAGCGCTAAGAAGTATAGCATACAGACATTTGTGTTGCACTGTGTCCTGGTTCAGCTAGGATAGGGTTAAGTTTCCCCAGCAGGGAGGGGCACGGGATCTCCAGCCGGGTTATTCATAACATGTTGATGTCAGGTCCGGCACGGCAGTGAGGTAAGCTTTCCTTTGTGGCTTTGGTCGCGGGAAGCACGCGTAGCAGGCTGTCTGTATCCACTGCGGTATTTCCCTGTATATCTTTTGTTTTGTTTACTGTTATTACTGTTTATTGTTGCTATTATTGCTACTGTTGTTGTTCAGATTGTTATTTATCACACTGTTGTATTAAATCTCTTCTTATTTCAACCCTGGAGTTTGTGCCTGCTTCCAGCCTGTCTGGTCTGAGGGTGGAGGAGGGGCAACAGCAATGTGGTCTCTGGTCCCGGCAGGGCTTAAACCACCACACGCTGCTATCTAGTTAGACTTTCTGAGAGTGAGATACCTTGGAGAAAGTAAGACTGTCAGGATCCACAGCAGGTGTTTGTAGCTCTTAGCTATTCAGTAGGAAATAACGGAAAAATTCTTATTGGACTTGTGTGGCAGCACTCGCCCAATGAAAATAGGGCTTCTTGGCTGCTGAAGTGTAGCAGCTCCTGATTGCCTTTGCTCTCAGATCTTCACTGTAGTTGGGGCCTTTAGCCAATGGGAACCGCTACTGATTACAGATCAGATTCGGCCTGGGTATAAATGGAGTCCCCTGGGGGAGCCATTGTGAGTTTGTCCCCTGGAGCCACACACTGTGGACAAGGACTCTCCCCTTGGGTCAGGATGCTGCCCAAGGGAAGTCTTTGAGGTGACTTGGCACAGGATGCTGACCTGAGAAGGTCCTCGAGGTTGAGAGCCCTCACTTGTCAGGTGAGTGTTAGGAGCGTTTTGGGTTGTCGTTAAACCCTAGGGAGTTGTTCTGTTTTCCTCTCGCATACATTCGAACCTGTATTTTGCAGAGGGCTAGTTAATTGTATTGACAATACATTTTTAATTTTTGGTGGTTGCTTATTTGAAAGCCTCCGTAACAAATTGGCATAGTCAGCAGGATGTCAGACAAGCTGTTACAGAAGTATAGTTGTGTCCCTTTTCCCCCAAATGCACAATGGGTGAAGGAGAAGTGATATGATCTGGTGGGAATTGTGAGGAAGTTGGAACAAAGCCAGGGAAGTCAGTGGAATGGCAAAAGTGAAGGAAAAATGTGCACCATTTTAGATGCCTGCTTGATTTAGGTGCAGGATTATTTTGTAATAGTGGAGAAAGATAATTTAGAGGACCAATTGGAAATTGATTATTTGAAGCCAGAATTAAGAGAGAAAGAAGGTGATTATTAGAGAAAAAATTGAAATTTTGTTGGCATGAGCAAAAAAGCCTCCTCATGATGTTCAGATTTGGAAGTTAATCATGAGTGTAGATATTAAGGAGTGGGGCAGATATATTTGGGAAGAGTCTGATGAAAGTTGCTTGGAGGAAATGGAGGCCTTGGAGGAAAGAAATGTGCAACCTCTCATCAAAACAGAAAGGCATACAGGTCCACAAGGTGGGAACCCCCAAACCACCATCCATACAACCCCCTGGACAGGACCCAACCTTAGTGAACTTCAGGTTAAATACTCGCATAAGCCAGGTGAAACTGAAACCGAGTATTTGTAGAGGGTTTCTTTAATGGGGGGGGTGGGGGGATGAGGGTATAGAATTCTATTGAGTGATGATGAGGTGGGAAGTTTCTGGGGTCCTGGAGTGGTTTTAAGTGACTGACCAGAGGGTAACCAGTCGATAATACCCCCAGTAGCTTACTGGGCTGGAGGTGTGGACCCTTAGGAGAGGGGAGAACCTGTTACCATTAAGGTGAAGGGATAGTCAGAAGTGGCAGAGGGAGTACAAAAGGTAGTTTGCATTCAGGCAATGGATGAGAGGGGGCAGTATGGAATACCACTTGCTGCGCCACTGGATCCAAATCAGCTTAGATGTCTTATTAGAGGGCTCCCGGATGCCTTAAAGATACATGTCCAGTCCCTCAAAGAAAGAGTGCACAGAGCTATTGAATGCAACCAGTGAAGCCTCCCCCCGTTGTGTGCACATGTTAATGTGGGCAGAAGTGTTACAGGATCTGGCTGCTTATGGGCAAGAGATGGGCTGGACTGACTGAGGCAGGGGCGGGGATGGAAGCCAGAGGGTTCGGCCAGTTGGAAACTCAACCCTGAGCAGCCTCCTTGTAGAGAGTTTAAACTACCCAGGGTAAGTCAGGTCGATTTTGCAATTCCAGAAGGAATCATCTTTGGCGGAAGGCGTTGGCACTGAGGGTACCCTGGGAAATATTACATGGGCAATCTACTGGTAACATCTCGAAGTTGGTGCAATTGCTGGACGGGAGAACAAAGAAAAATATTATGGTTTGATGTTTTGTCAGGTAAACAGTGGTGGTTACCATATGGCAGAGTGTGGAGTTTTGGAGCTTGGGGGACAGAATTTACCTGTGTCTCTCAATATCCATTGCCAACTGCTTCCAGACAGGGTAGTTTTGAGGTGATTAATGATAATGAAAAAAGATTATAAATTGTACACATTCTGCCAACAATTGCTTGCTATGCACTGGCTCAAAAGCTTGCTAAAACCACTCCTGGAGAAGGGGTTAAGACCTCTGGAACCCCACCTCCTGTGAGATTCAAGCAGTGAGAAACTGCGAAGAAGTATTATGTGCAATTAGATCATTATTGCCACACATGACAGATAGAGAAGGGAACACCCAAATCAATTTAATCACGTTACAGGAGCCATTTTACTGCTTGGGGTGGTCCAGGAGTGGGTGCACAAGGAATCCTGGGGGTTTGCACACCCCATACTATCCTCAGGCTAATAGGCATTGTCAACATGCTTGGGAAGCCTTAGGTAAAGGTGAAAAAACTCACCATATTAGTGCCCAATGGATAATTACTAATTTTAACTTCGTGCCTAGGTTCTGATCCAAGGCCTAGTTCTGGGGGTTTTTTAGGATCTTAGAGGAACAGATAACTCCAGCATCCTGGTTGGCAATGGTGATCCAATATGGACCATCAAGACTTGGACAACAACATGGTGGCAAATGAATCTTATGAAATTGGCAGCATTCAGAGGAATGTGATTGAACTTGGTGCTATCATGTTAATGCCACTTTAGGACAACAAATAAAGAAAGTGGCAAGAGACTTGAGGCAATCGTTACTATATTAAGCATTAATTGGTTAATTGAATATGTTTGAATTTAACTTGTTAAAATGGTTAATCAGCTTCCTTCAGTTTTGACTGTAGTACATTGGATGCTTGGGGTTTTTTTAAGATTTGATTGTATAATCATCTAGGAATGACAATCCATGACAAGTATGGAGACTCACCGGGACTGCACTCCCTTTTAACCTTGGAGGCAAGAGGTGACTGCACCACCACTTCAAGGACACCAGCCAAATCATGACTGTAGTCATGGAGTGGACTGTGTGGCAGATGCACCTGCCCAATGAAAACAGGGCTTCTTGACTGCTGAAGTGTAGCAGCTCCTGATTGCCTTTGCTCTCGGAGCTTCACTGTAGTTGGGGCCTTTAGCCAATGGGAGCCGCTACTGATTACAGATCAGATTCGGCCTGGGTATAAATGGAGTCCCCTGGGGGAGCCATTTTAAGTTTGTCCCCTGGAGCAGCATGCTGCGGGCAAGGACTCTCCCCTTGGGTCAGGATGCTGCCCAAGTGAAGTCCTTGAGGTGACTTGGCTCAGGATGTTGCCCCGAGAAGGTCCTAGAGATTGAGAGCCCTCACTCATTAGGTGATAAGAGCGTTTTGGGTTGTCGTTAAACCCTAGGGAGTTGTTCTGTTTTCCTCTCACATACATTCGAACCTGTATTTTGCGGAGGACTAGTTAATTGTGTTGACAATAAATTTTTAATTTTTGGTGGTTGCTTGTTTATTTGAGAGCCTCTGTAACGACAACTCCAGCTCAAAGGCAGAACTCCTCCACCAGAGTTCCCAGCTAAGGAGGCAGCTTATACTTTATTACTGTCAGATAAAAGTGATGAACCCAGTAGGATAATGATTATTGCAGTCACCCCAGAAGGCAGGAAAACTTTGTTTAAACATCTCCTTTATGTAATTTAGACTGGGGATTTCAGCAATCACAGACCTCTTACTTTCCAGTCAAATACATTAATAGTTTGGCTGCAGGGTATTTAAGGGGTTTTGGCCATCTCACCTGTGGAAACTGAACTGCTTTCTGTAAAATACTTGCATGGTAATGGCAGCAATGGACACCAAAGGACAGCCTAAAAGAAAAGACACACTAATTAGAAAACACAGCCCTTGCTCCTATGCAGACTTACACTGACATATTTTCAGTTATATACTTTGTGTCATTCACTGGAAAATGTAAGCACTCTGGGAATTAAAGGCCAAAATTAAGATTAGAAGCCTTAGCCACTATGATCCAAAACAATCAATCTCTTCTTTTTGTCCCCTGACTCCCGCTTCTTATTTCTGGTGTCTCCCCCAAATCCCGCTTAGAACTGCTTTGGGAAGGGAGAAGGAGATAGTACAGAAAGGATGGGGTCGCCTTCTTCAGGTATAGTTTCAAAATAAATCAAATATTGAAAGTTTCAGTGTAAAGGCCAGGCCAGGAAGGTCAGGTGAGAGTCTTTCACAGGCGAAGGTGTATCATCAGTGAAGCCTGGGAGACAGATGTGGTGCTGTGCAGGAAATGCTGAATCTACTGGCTTGTCACTAACAAACATATCTGAATAGGACCCTAGTGCAGAATTTACAATGTACCCATCAGGGCTGGATTAATCTCATCGAACTCCGGCTATTTAATAATTAGCTGCCTGGGCTTCCCCTCCTGAAGAATATCAGTAGGCACCTCCATATTCAACTCAACAAGCTTACTAGTTGTTACATTAAAATACTGATGATCATGCTATATTGCCTTCTGCAGAGATTGTGGCAGCAGGTCAACACCTTTGAAGGTAAGCTCTTACAGATACAATGGCTGCCTCCTGTATACACTAAACATAATCGTATTTAAAGCTCCCATTGATTTCTAAAGTTCTTTCTACAAACCATTTCAATTATGATCTACCATTTAAGATTGCTCCACACACAATTCTAGCTGTAACACAAGTTTAGGAAAACAACATTCAAAGTTGTGTTTATTAGGTCTATCTTTCTTGGTATGTATCTGACATAATTTGGTTTTCAGTTCTGGCACTTGCAGTTTACCTTCATGCTCTGTGATTAACCCTGCAGCTGAAATACTGCAGCTCCCATATATATTTGCAGATCACCTTGTTATATAAAGTTCTGTAATCTTACAGACTCTTCTATATAATTTATTTTTTCAGTGCCTCAATCTCTTCTTCTGCTTTACAGCAAGCAATTTTCTCTTCCATGGTTCTTCTGGTCTGAGAGTTCTCTAGCAACTTCAAAAGAGCATTTTCATAATGCCTCTCAAGATGAATACAGCAATATCAGATCACTGTGTTAAAGCTCTTCTGAGTATCTCTGCAAACACTGCAGAGGAAGTGTACAAGTCAGATCCTGAGGGGATGGTCCCTGCTGTTGGTTTCCTACACACTGTCTCTTCAATAAACTGGCCTGGTTTGCAGCTGCTGGTCATAAATTTCATTACATAGTTTATTTAGCAGAGGGGAAACAAGCATCTGCAAGGAATTATAACGACTGTACTCAGCACATTCCTATCTAACAAGTGATAGCTAGGATTGAGGCTTTATTTATAGATTGCCTGCCTAGTACGTGTCCCACGTCCCAAGTTTCTCTGCACCCCACCAGGGGTTACTAACACACATTACAGACATTCCTCAGCAGAGCAAGCAACTTTATTCTTCTATCATAATAATTTAAAATATTTACACACTGCACAGCCACTCTTTTATACAAACATACACTTAGTGGTATATTCATGAACCACATCTAAATGGTTTTGCAAAGGCTGACACACTGTCGGATTTACAAGCATGGAAAAAAAATACCTGTAGCCTTCTAAGAGACAGTCATTTGGAGGGCCTGTGGAAAAAAAAAAAAATCCATCTAAGCTTAAGTTCTCTCCAGAGACCATTCACTAGCTTCAAAATATCCACATCTGGTATTAACTAAAGCTCTCTTGGCAATGGCAGACTTCAAGAATGAGCATGTGCATATAACATTTATTCAAGAAATCCCACAGCAGGAACAAGAAAATTGAAAACTCTTTAGGAAAATTACTACATTTCTGAAATATTACTTATTTGAGAAGCTCACAACTCAATGCTAGTATACATATACATATGTATATACTTATATATGTATATACATACAGGATCCAAGGACTGAGGAAATTAACTACTATATGGTGCCCGCCCAATAAGTGTGTGCACTACTGCAAGCAACACTAGGTTCATCCATCAGCTTTCAGCCATGAGAACCTTATACTCAGAGCATTAATGAGGAAGTTCAGACATACAAAATAAGGAGAATCCTGTCACCATTGTGTGACACTGCACTAGCCACATTATCAGACATATCATAAATCCACAAGTCTAACCCATCTCAGATAGCACCATCAGACAGTACAGACAGAAAAACCTACCAATAGTCTAGTCTAAAATAAAGTTTCACCTTCATTCTTAAGTTCTGACTGCTTTCATCTCAAGTATTCCCAGAATAACACCTGTATGTAGTTACTTAACTATACAGGGAATTAAGTTTTTCTGAGAAGACTACTGCTGTCCTTACCAGTCAACAGTCCCTAACCTAGCCAAAAGAATCTTCAATAAAACTAGGAGCATTCATTGCATTCATAAATTCCATCTCCCTCTACGAACGCAACTCAACTATCTCAAATTTGCTTCATAAAGGCAAGTGTAATTTGTAATTTTTTCAGATAGCACTTATATCAGTTCAGTCTCAGATAAACAGTTTTAAGAGTCAAATAAGCCAGTCTTGGAGCTGGATTTATTGCAGCATGTATTAAAGCCTCCACTTCTTGCAGCAGATTATGGCACCAAGTAAAACCAACCATCAGTCCACCAAATCATTCTTCTCCTAGATCCTCAGTAGAAGTAGTCAGAGCCTGCAGCCTCACTCTCCTGCTCCCTCTGAATGTATAGATAGAATTAGCACCCAAGCAAGGGACAGAATTCAGGCTTGTGACTTCTGTAGTCCATCTTGGAGAATGACTTAACCCAGTTAAGTGGATGTTAAACTGTTAAAATGTTTAAAATGTTAAAGTTAACTTAACTCTTAAATTTAACCTAAGGTTAGAGGCAGCTGAAATAGTTGTGTTACATGCTCATACAATTAGATCATTATCTTTTAAAATTCTCCACAGGTTCTATAAGTCTCATTCCAACACATTCCCTTTCTTCTTTTGAAACTCATGCCATGAAACTACAAAATGTCAGAATTACAAAGAAGGTTCTGTAATTCATGTTACCAAAGACGGTTATGTGAGCGAAGGAGAAGCAGTTCACTTTCTCCCTCCAAAGAAGGGATGGCTATTTGACTGAGGGACAGGATACAATCCCATTCTTAATGATTGTAACTAGTGAACCCAGCAAAGCACTAGTGTCATTACAAGACAAGAGACATGCTCTGTCTAGAGTAACAGAAATAAACCCACAAATTAATCCAGTTAAAAAAATGTGTTAAACCAAGTAGTACTTGGAGGGAGCAGTGAATACTGTATGTATATGTTTATATGTATAATACATAGTTTCTCAGATATACACATAAATATGTAATATATAGAAAATAAAGTGCTTTCTATCATGTCCCAATGCAGGGACATTATAAAACATTTCACCAAGTGCAAAACAAATAGATACAAAGAATACTATATCAAACATACATGAAAACAGTTAACACATTATGTACAGTCTGGTTGGTGTCCCAACACAACACTTCATATACATGGTATTGAGACAGGGAGTCTAAACAATCTTAGACTGATGGTGCAAGGTCTGCGCAAAAACAAGGGGAGGCGTATGGGACTGTTCGAACAAGACATACCAGGTGTTGATAATGTTGCTAGGCGATTATCTCCTAGCCCAAAGAGAAGTTTCTTATGGTCCTTGAAGTTGTATGTTCCAGCAACAAATCATCCTAGATTCTAGCACAAACTGACCTGGTGGTTTGGCCAGGGCCCAGGGAACAACTGAGGCTGTGCAGAACGACGAGCTGAAAAGTTCATTAGCGAGGAAGAGGAGATACTTCATCTATGCGACCCTCGCCCATAAATCTGCGACCACCGAACAAGGCCAAAGAAGCTCAATACGCAGGCGCAAGGGGAGGAGACCTGATTACCATGAGAAGCGAGGGGAGGCGGGGGTAGACTATGTATATGTATAGGCGTTCTATGAATATGCACTATTCTGTAACATATAAGCCAGACAGGAGCTGCAAACGATGCGCATGCTTGTGGTGGAGCGATCCCCCATGCGCCCAGTGCTGAATAAACGTACCCACTTTATAACTCCAAAAGTTATAGAGGGATTTCTCCGCAAAATATCTTGGCACCCTGTAAGGAACTTTTTGGACTTTTAGTATGTCTCAACATCGCTGTCTCCACGACGATCACCTCCTGACTCAACGTAAAGGAGCAAACACACAGTCCCCGACGAAAACCACGTCCACCCTAGACGAGAACATCAGCAGTCATCTATCGAGCTGCGAGCACGTGAGCCGGGTGGAGGGGAAACCGCGGCGAGACAGATTGGCCCCTCGCCAGCACGACCACCATGGACACCCAGGCATGCACACACGGAGGGCCACGGGGTGGCACCTACAACAACGAGCCCCGTGGAAATGGGCGGACAAACTGTGGGGACGGGGACTATAAAAAAGACAGACTGTGTACTCCTTTGTAAGAGGGAAACCAGCTAGAAGATGGGAACCAACAAGAAGAGGGGAACCAACTCGGAGCCAGGAACGTGGAGCATCATCGGACCGACAGAACATCGCCGGATCCCTGGTCGTGGTGGTGGTAATTAGTTGCGCCTCTACCGTGTTCTTGCTTAGGGATTCCGACCTTTTCCTTTCTTTTCCTCTCTGTCCTATCGCTCTTATTAGTTGTTATAGAAATAAAGTTCATAAGGTTATTCAGCATCTGACCTCGTTTGTGTCCTAATCTCGCTCTTGGGATTTTTTAAGAACCCTCCCCCGATATCGGATCGGGACATTTTTAAATTGGCGTCACGGACAGGATCCCTTGAGATGAGAGTGCTGTGTTACCTTGTTGTCTTGAATGCAAACCTCTCAGGGTGAAAAAGTTCTCTGTGTTTTATATTAAGTTGTGACCTCCTGAGAGCAAACAGGGTGAGCGTGGACAGTGATGTTGCATTTGTGTTTGCGTTAAGTTGTGACGTCCTGAGAGTGAACGGGTGAAAGTTGTTTATCAAGTTGTGGCCCCCTCAGGACGAAAAACCCTTTGCATTGCTTTTGTGTGAGATTCATATTTGGTCTCCTGGGAGAGAATAGGGGAAATTTGACATTAAGGTTTGACCCTCTCAGGACGATGTCCCCTTTGTATCAGAGAGAAAGGGAAAAGGAATGGTCTGTGATGATGCGCCCTCAGAGGCTGAAGGAATAGATATATTATATGATCTTTTGGAGGCACACAGATCCCGTCCCTCAATTCAGGGGCGAGACTGGGCGAAAAACCACTGGTTCCAACCACAAAGTGTGGTGGATCAGATAAGGGTATTGCAGAAGGAAGCTAAGGTTAGAAAGGGGAAAGGAAAAGCTATAAGTTGTGCAGTGTTAGGAGTAAGTCTGGCAGCTGTGGTGGAAGAGAAAAAGGAGAAGTATAGCCAAACTGACACTTTGATAGACTCGCTGCAGACGGTCATACAGACCCTGCAGAACCAATTGAGAGATACTAAAGGGTTGTTAGAGGAGGAAAGGGATCAAAATAGAATATTGAAAGATTAACTGAGAGAATACATTTTGGCAGAGACAGATACCCATGCCAAGGCAGAAGTGAAACTTCTGGAGAAAGGGATATGTCAAATCTATCCCCAAGGAGATTTGCAGAAGGCAAAAGAAACTTTAGAAAGTCACGCCCACATGTATCCACTGGTTAAAACAGAGTATCTATATGAGGACGATAGTGATAACCGTCCTCAGGTTATCACCAAAGAAGTCCCATTTACCTCAACTGAATTGGCAAAACTGGAAAAAGATTTTTCAAGGACTGCAAAAGAATCAGAGACAGAGTACGTGTGGAGAGTGTCTCTGTCAGGAGGGGATGGAATTCTACTGTCTGAGAAAGAAGCAGAAGGATATTGGGGTCCAGGTGTGTTTCTAACCACTGGCGACTGCCGAGCCCCATGGTCTCTGACTCAGAGTTGCATATTGGGCCGGAGGGCCGAACCCCTTGGAGAGGGGAGATCCCCTTGCCATAACAGGTACGGTGGATCAACTAGTGGAAAGTGTACAGAAGGCAGCCTGTCTGCAGATGATGTATGATCGGGAGCTCAAGCCCAACCAAGGCTCTCCGATGATGATGCCTGTGGACCCAGAGAGGATGACTCCTCTGATACGAGGACTCCCTGACTCCCTGAAACCCATTGCTATTCAATTGCAAGGGAAGATTCAAAACACTCCTAATGGAGAAAGAATAACGGCCGCTCTGGAGGGGATAGTGACCCCTGACCATCAACGGCAAGGGAGGAAAGTATGGACATGGGGAGATGTAGCTCAGGAATTAAAGACCTGTATTGTGAGGCACAAGCCCGAGGGTGGCCAGTTACCAGAGAAGAGTGTAAAACTTGTGTATCTTCTTGTGAACAATGCCGTGTCCGTCTGGACAGACATCCACTGGGAAGTGACCCCCTGCACTTAAGAGAGGGAAAAGGCCTATGGGAGGCCTGGCAGATCCATTACATCGGTCCCTTTCGAAAGTCAGAAGGCAAATACTATATACTGGTAGGTGTAGAGATAGTGTCTGGGCTAGTGCAAGCTAAAGCATGTTCTAAAGCAACAGGAGAAAACACAGTAAAAGCTCTGAAAGAATGGTTTGGAATTTTCCCCAAACCACAGTCGATCCAATCAGATAATGGCTCACATTTCACAGCCAAAGTGGTCCAAGAGTGGGCAGCTCAGGAAGGAATTTCGTGGGTGTTTCATACTCCGTATTACCCACAAGCGAATGGAATTGTAGAAAGAACGAATGGTCTACTAAAACGCTTCCTCAAACCACATAAGCCAAGATGGGCTGAGAGGGTGTGGGATGCAGTGACCAGCATCAACAGTCGCTGGGGAGTAAATGGATGCCCAAAGATCACAGCATTCTGTCCTAAACCTCCAGCAATCATGCCAACCCCACACGGTCCCGACCATGCTACCAATCCATCTCATTTCCCAGGACAACCTGTCTTGGTTGAACTCCCCACAGTGGGCAAAGTGCCACTGGTGTTGGACACACCTCTTAATAAATACACCTGGAAAGCAAAAGATGCCTGTGGGAAAACTCACAAGATTCACACTAGATGGATTGTTCCCTCCTTCTAACCCGAGAAGCGAATTTGTTCTCTTGTTTCACTTTCAGGAGGAAGCAAGCGACGCAGACACACCCACAGAAGAAGTGAAGCAGATGCAGATCTTAGTGTAATTTTGTTAGGATGTATATGCTGTTTTTTATTACAGTATTTTGTGCATTTACCTACGGGAGTGAAGGGAAACCAATTCCCCCATTTCCCCTCCACCCATATGACCCCTTTGAGGACAATGAGTTTGTTTTGTTAGCAAAAACTGTAAGCCAAACCTTTAATCTAAGTCACTGTTGGGTTTGTGGAGGACCTCTAGGATTGTCAAGCTGGCCGTGGGTCTCTACACCCCTTACCCCAGCACAAATTGTAAGTAACTATAGTGAAACTAGCAACACCACCTGGGATGACAGTGGAACATGGCCAATTCAATTTCCTAGTATGGGAAAATTTTGTTTAAATCACACCCAGAAGGGAAGGGTCAACGTGGGAGAAAGTAAGTGTCAATGGACACTCACACATAAATTGGTTAACAAAAACAGAGGTGTTTATATATGGATGTGGCTTAATGAAAATGGGCGTAACAAAGGATTTCAGGGGTTTTGGTCAAACAAAACCGAAACTGTATATGCTAAATTACAGAAAGATTATTTTTATCATCAAGTTTGTGAGTGGAAAAATGACGCTGGTGCCTGGTACTGTACCACTCGAACGAATAGTTACCTTAATGAGTTTTTTAGTCCCTTGGGGGACAAAAACACAACTTACTTTCAAATTCCAAAAACTGCAGCTGGACCATTTGCAAACGGTGCCAAAGCCCAAAAAGGCCATTATTGGATTTGTGGACATACTGCCTACAAACAACTACCAGCAAACTGGTCAGGGATTTGTTATATAGGGATTATTCGCCCTCTGTTTTTCCTTCTTCCAGAGGCGGATGGTCCTCAATTGGGAATAAGACTATATGACAAATTGGGAAACAAAGGGATTGTCCACAGCAAGCGATCTGTTGAGTTCAAAATTGGTGGAACTCAAAAGTGGGGAGAAAATGAGTGGCCTCCCAAAAGAATAATTAAGTATTATGGGCCTGCAACCTGGAATCCCAATGAACCAATATCAGGGGCAAGAGAACCGATTTATAATTTGAATCGCATAATTCGACTACAAGCAGTTTTAGAAATTATTACCAATAAAACTGCTAATGCTATAGACATTTTAACCCAACAATCTCAACTGATGCGCACTGCAATCCTTCAACATCGTATGGTCTTGGACTATCTGCTAGCAGAAGAGGGAGGGGTATGTGGAAAACTGAATGTTTCTAATTGTTGTTTGGAAATAGCTGATGTAGGTGAAGTAGTCCTTCAACTAACTACTGACATTAGGAAACTGGCCCATGTCCCTGTTCAAACATGGAATGGCTGGAATGGTGATTTATGGTCGTGGTTACCCGGAGCACCATGGGTAAAACAGCTTTTATTTTATCTGTTATGTGCATTTGCTGCCTTGATGTTTTTGCCCTGTATCATTCCTTGCTTTGTTCAGTTAATCCAACATGTTGTATCCAACATGCAATTTACATCTACTGCCTCACCTGATGGTGTAAAACAGATTCGTGCTGTTTGCCAATCAAAGTCTACCACTGTATCAATCATTTAAACCTTATATATATATCTCTACACGTGTATCCTTGTTCATATTTAGGATAGGCGCTTTGAGGCCTAAACAACACATGCGCTTTGGGCTGGGGGCATGGAGATCCATTTTCTTGCTGCGTAGACAGACCCCCAACTCAGGCGAACAAGACCACCATTTTGCAGCTCTGTAATTTTTGCAATCTATAGCAATCATGGATATGGATTGCATCTCCGCATTAGCTTTAATTCTTGTTTTGTCGGCTATTGCCTTGTTTGTTATTGTAATGTTCCTTTTTTGCCGTTGCAAATGTGATCTTTGTAAATTATCTTCGTTTTCCTCTACCACTTCACCCGAGCAACAACCGCTGCATTCCTCTGCTGTTTCCCCTGCGTCTCCTCCTCAATCGTCTTCTCCTGCCACTGTTCCTGAGCCTCAACCATCCTGTTCTTTTGCCGTTGTTCCCGAACCCCAGCCATCATGTTCTTCTGCCGCTCTACCCGAACCTCAACTGCCCTCGTGTTCTTTTGATGATTTTCTTGAAACTCGCGTCTAATATGTAAGATGTCTTTGTTTTATAAAGTTAATTAGTTTAAATATTGTTAGAGATAATAGTATTGTTTATTCGTTTTGGTTTAAATTTAAATAGAATTTTCCAGGCTCGGATGACGCATGCGCTTTGGGATAAGGGAAGCCCTTTTTCCCTCTGCGCATACTGATCCTGATTCTAGCAGACCGGAGCAGCGGACCACGTGCACTTGAAGGGCCCTGAACATTTTTTGGTATCTTTTGTTTACAATGGATTGCTTTTTAACATTACTTTTAATTCATGTTACCCTTTCTGTTCTGATGGCTATTATTTTGCTTATTATTGTCATACTTCTGTTTTGTCCCTGTAAGTGCTTTACATGGAGACTGTCGCTGCATCCCTCTGCGGATTCAGAGCCTTAAGATTAAGTTTATAAGATGTTCTAGTTTTATAATGTTAATTGGTTTAAGTATATCGGTTAAAACTGTTAGATAAAAATGTTCACTGTTATCTTGTTAGACTAAAAATGTTTATTGTTGTTAAAAATAGTGTTAAAAGATGTTTGTCTATTGTTGTTAAGAATAGTGTTTAAAAATGTTTACCAAAAAAAAATAATTCATTTATTGTTGTATTGTGCACTTTTCTAGCCTTTTCTCTCTCCTCTTTCTGTACTGTTATCTTTCACACCACCACGAAGACAGCGATGTTGAGCCACCGGGTGGTGTAAGGAACTTTTTGGACTTTTAGTATGTCTCAACATCGCTGTCTCCACGACGACCACCTCCTGACTCAACGTAAAGGAGCAAACACACAGTCCCCGACGAAAACCACATCCACCCTAGACGAGAACATCAGCAGTCATCTATCGAGCTGCGAGCACGTGAGCCGGGTGGAGGGGAAACCGCGGCGAGACAGATTGGCCCCTCGCCAACACGACCACCATGGACACCCAGGCATGCACACACGGAGGGCCACGGGGTGGCACCTACAACAACGAGCCCCGTGGAAATGGGCGGACAAACTGTGGGGACGGGGACTATAAAAAAGACAGACTGTGTACTCCTTTGTAAGAGGGAAACCAGCTAGAAGATGGGAACCAACAAGAAGAGGGGAACCAACTCGGAGCCAGGAACGTGGAGCATCATCGGACCGACAGAACATCGCCGGATACCTGGTCGTGGTGGTGGTAATTAGTTGCGCCTCTACCGTGTTCTTGCTTAGGGATTCCGACCTTTTCCTTTCTTTTCCTCTCTGTCCTATCGCTCTTATTAGTTGTTATAGAAATAAAGTTCATAAGGTTATGCAGCATCTGACCTCGTTTGTGTCTTAATCTCGCTCTCGGGATTTTTTAAGAACCCTCCCCCGATATCGGATCGGGACACACCCCAGATGGGACTCTATCTCTGCTCGGCTGCTGGGACACTGCTGACGGGTGGACTTCGTAGGTGCACCCCGAGCTCTTCTCGGAGGAACTCCTCTCCCAGCTGTCCACTGTGGGAGCAGACAAGACCATCTGGTTCGCGGACAGAGGTATGTTTATAAGTGTAGCAGGCTGCTGGTAAGACGCGCAGAGACATCTGGCACACGGCTCAGTCCCGAGGAGGGGGTATACCCATTTGGTTTTTGTTTTGGGAATCCTCGGGAAAGTAAGATCTTTTGGGGCAAACTACCGATGACTGGTATATAAGAGGCAGTTTGCATTTTGGGCAGGGTACTGGTAATTACCGTCACCTGCAGGATCTTGCTTCAGGTCATTGTATAGTGCACTAATTGTGGATATACTGGCTTTGAACTGACTGCTAATTGTTAATGGTTTATGATATATGTTACAAACGGATTTGGTGATTGTTTAAACTCGGTATATTTTGTGGTATGAGTGGAAAGTGTGATGGGCCCTTTAAGTGTCTGTGTGCCTGTGTGGTGTGAGTGAGAGCAGCCGCTGCTGTGTGTCTGTGTGCCTGCATGCCTGCATGAGTGAGACGCTGCTGTGTGCCTGCGTGCCTGCAGGGGCAGGGTGTGAGTGAGATGCTGACACCGCTGTGTGAGTGAGAGGCAGCTGCTGCAAGATAAATGAGAAGTTTATGTTTGTTTAAATAATACACTGTCCTTGTATGTCTTGTGAAAACATTGTATGAATCGTAGGTGGGAAAGTGAATCCCTTCTCTGTCGGTTTGAGTTAGATTTGGTCGAATTATTTGTGTAGAAGGAATGAATGGTCGGCATGGGGAAATGATTTATACCTGCTAGAAGGATTGTACACACTCCTTCTGGGCAACTAGTAGTACCAGATTGGGTTCGTGGGAGAATCCCCTGCTTTCTCTGTGCTCCTATGCTCCTACCTTTAGTAATTTTCATCAAGCTTGGGTATTAGCAGAGTGCGTAGATTGTCGATGTAAGTGGTATTATGCGTCTGATAAAAGGAGGTCGAGGTGTGCAGAGTGCTGGGAAGAAGCGGTGTTGTTAGACCTCTTGGAGTCGATAATTATTGTGTGGAAGAAGTCGTAAGATACCGGAACTTTGGGAAGTGAAGGAGGAAGAGTGGAAGAAGGTTAAAAGACAGTGTAGAAACTGCTATAAGTGGAGAGAAAGGATTTTGGGAAGAAGGGATAATAATGGGAAATAAGCAGGGAAAAATTGTAAAGAAACGCCCATTGGATTGCATACTCACGAACTGGAAAGATATAGCGGGGAGAGGAAGCACGGAAAGCAACAAAATCCTGATTAAATATTGTAATCAGTGGTGGCCACTTTACAAATTAGAAGAAGAAGATAAATGGCCACTGAATGGGACCTTAGACTATAACACGCTTTTGCAATTAATGTTATTTTTACAGAGGGAAGGGAAGTAGAATGAGGTGTCTTACAATGCAGACATGTTCTTTACCCTCCGAAATCACCTGGGGTGGCAGAGGGACTGTGGACTAGTTACACCATAAGATCCTTTAGTGCTTGCCCTGGAAAAGATTATAAGGGAGCTACTAGCCAAAGTGAAAAGGCTTATTTTTGCAAACCTTTGAAATATAAGTTGGGAAAGCAGTTAGGTATACACAAATTTTCATATATGCCTAACTCTCCAAAAGCACTCCTGGGGAGGGATTTACTAGAACAATTAGGAGCAACCATTACCTTTAACAAGGGAGAGATTACTCTGGAGGTAAATGACCAAGAACTCATACAACTCATGAGCTTATCTCTAACCAGTATTCCCACAGAAGGAGAAATTAGTGAGGAAATTGTCAATCAAGTGTATCCCGGGGTGTGGGCCACTGATACACCTGGAAGGGCAAAGGACGCTCTGCCTGTAGAGGTAAACCTCAAAGAAGGACAACAACCAGTAAGAATTAAACAATACCCTTTAAAAGGAAGATCGGGAAGGGATCCAGCCAGTTATAGAAAAATTTTTACAAATAGGATTAATAAATAGATCTCCACCCAGTGGTGGCAAACTCATGCACTTTGTAAACACAATTAACTCCTGAGCTAATCTGATTTACTGTTTTAGACCTCAAGGATGCTTTCTTTTGCCTCTCTCTCTCCTCGAAGCCAGTCAGAAAATATTTGCATTTGAATGGGAAAATCCTAGGAGTGGGCAGAAGACCCAGTTAACGTGGACGGTGCTGCCACAAGGATTTAAGAACAGCCCCACTATATTCGGTAACCAGCTAGCAAAAGACCTTGAAACCCCAACTCCACCTGAAAAGGGAAAACTGCTGCAGCATGTAGACAACATCCTAATTGCCACCAAGACAAAAGAGGCCTGTGTGACCTAGACGGTAAGCCTTATAAATTTTGGGGGACTTCAGGGCTACCGAGTATCCAAGAAAAAGGCCCAGGTGATGCAACGTGAAGTGATTTATCTGGGCTATGAAATCAGTGCTGGAAAAAGAACTTTAGGACGAGCCCGGAAGGAGGCGATCTGCCAGACTCCAAGGCCACAGACAGTGAAAGAACTGCTAACGTTCCTGGGAATGACTGGGTGGTGCAGACTATGGATTTATAACTATGGATTGCTTGTTAAACCTTTATATGCACTAACCGCCACTCAACAGAAAAATCTCCAATGGAATAAGGAGGCTATACGAGCCTTTGACCTGTTAAAAAGGCTCTGATGTCAGCTCCAGCTTTGGGACTCCTAGATGTAAGTAAGCCATTCTTTCTCTTTTCACACGAGAAACAGTGAATTGCATTGGGAATACTGGCACAAGACTTAGGCACGTATTGTCGGGCAGTCGCCTATTTCTCCAAGCAACTAGATGCCTACGAGCGGTTGCAGCAGTGATCTTAAATATACAAGAGGCACAAAAATTCACTTTAGGCCAGAAAATGACCGTATTTGTATATCACACAGTGTCTGCAGTATTAGAAATTAAAGGGGGACATTGGCTTTCGCCCCAAAGGTTCTTAAAATATCAGACCGAATTAGTAGAACAAGATAATGTGGAGATTGTAGTAACTAACATTATTAACCCAGCTTCTTTCCTGAGTGGAAACACAGGAGAACCAGTGCAACATGACTGCCTGGAGATCATCGAGGCAACATACTCAAGCCGCACAGATCTGAAGGATGCCCCTCTGGAAGATGCTGAGAACTGGTTTACAGATGGGAGCAGCTATGTTTTGAGTGGCAAGAGGTATGCTGGGTATGCTGTTACTACCACCCAAGAAATACTGGAATCAGGACCACTGCCTGCGAATACTGCTGCACAAAAGGCAGAGATAATCGCACTGACTCGTGCTTTAGGACTAGCCCAAGGCAAGGCAGTGAATATTTACACAGATTCGAAGTATGCGTTTGGGGTAGTCCACGCTCATGGAGCAATCTAGAAGGAAAGAGGACTGTTGAACTCACAAGCGAAACACATCAAACATGGGAAGGAAATTCTGGAACTGCTAGAAGGTGTACAACTTCCAAGAAAAGTGGCAATCATGCATATTAAGGCCCACCAAAAGGTGAACTCAGATTTCGAAAAAGGAAATGAACTGGCAGACAGAGAGGCAAAACAAGCAGCCAAAAGAGAGGTAAAAATAGAGGGAGTTTTAGTTCCTGATGGGCAAATCATCCCAGAAAGTAAGCCTAATTATACTAAAGAGGATCAAAAGTTAATTACAGACCTGGAAGGATCATATAATGAAAAAGGTTGGGCCATCACTCCCCAAGGGAAGGTAGTAATTCCCTCTTGTTTAGCTAGACACCTAGTACGAGAGGAACACAGGAAAGGGCACTGGGGAGCAGAGGCCCTATACCGATATTTGGTCAAGAGTATTAGAGCTAGAAATCTGTATACAATAGTAAGACAGGTGACTCAACAGTGTGACCTTTGCCTCCAGACTAATCCTAAGAATACCCCTATTCTAGAAGTAGGCCAGATTGGAAAAGGAAATGGACCGGGACAATGGCAAATTGATTTTTCAGAACTTCAGAAAAGGGGGGTATCAATATTTACTGGTATTAACGGATACCTTTTCAGGTTGGCCAGAAGCATTCCCCACTAGATCTGCCAAAGCTCGGGAAGTGACAAAAATATTAGTACAAAAAAAATAATTCCACACTTTGGGGTCCCAGCGACTATATCCTCAGACAGAGGACCGCACTTTATCTCGAAAGTAGTTCAGCAAATCAGTTGCCGTCTGGGTATAGACTGGCAACTTCACACTCCTTATCATCCCCAATCTAGTGGCCAAGTAGAAAAGATGAACCATTGTGAAGCTCGGGCAGAAGTCAAACCTGACCTGGCCCCAGGCTCTCCCTCTGGCACTTTTGCGCATACGAGCAAAACCGAGGGCCAGGGAAGGATTGAGCCCTTTTGAAATTTTATATAGCAGACCTTACGTGGTACAGAAGGGAACATCGATGCAAATTGGGGAGGAAACTATGACTTCATACATGATAGCATTAAGTAAACAACTCAATAAAATTGGGAAACATGTATTTGGAACTCGGGGTAGAGGGTTAGATGGGCCTGTACATAACATTCAGCCTGGAGACTATGTGTATGTTAAGTCTCTTACAGAAAAGACGTTGGAACCACAATGGGAAGGGCCGTTTCAAGTGCTACTTACAACGTTTACGGCCGTCAAGATTAAAGAATACTCAGCCTGGATTCATCACACCCGAGTAAAGAGGGCCCACAAATCCCCATGGAAGGTTACACAAACTCAGCCGGGAAGACTATGCTTCTCACGATAAGTCTAATAATTTCCTTTCCCCAAATGCCTGGTCAAAGGTTTGCTGAATGGCCATGGTCCCAAGCGTACATTGGGTATACTAGAAGCATGGGTATAACCAATACTAACTCAACCTTGACTTTAGCTACTGTAGTGATGCAGGGAACAGAGGTGTATACAAAAACTGAATGGAAAGACGTCAATGGAGTACCGCAATTATGGGGAACGGTAGGGCAAAAGATTAGAGTAAGGTGTCAGGTAATGAATGAAATCACCCATTGGTCAGTGCGTCAGATTACAGTGTCTGAGATCAAGATATTAAATCCCAAATATATCGTGTCAAGTATTGGTCATATATGTGATCCAAAAGATCTAGAATGCTAGTATAATTTTACTTTGACTCAACCTGCTGTTTCTGTGACATGTCTCCAGACCAAGGATAAACTAAGGCTATCCTTTAAGTTTAACATGGTGACTACCCTAGTGACAACCACAACTGAAAGCACAGTGACCATGACAACCACAGCAATCACTGTAAATCTTACACCCAACGTATACGAGGTCGGCCCATATGTGATCAGACACTTAGACCAACAGCAAGTGCTGATCAATCCAAAATGGTCTCTAAAAAAGATAGAATTACAGATGCAAGTTAACATTTCTAATATAGAGGCACGTTGTTCCCCCTTCTTATGAACCTCAGACGAAGGACGGACAACTTGGCTAAGGAAAAAGGGAAATACCTACTGGAAAAGACCACAGAGGGACCTAACCAGAGTATTAGGAACCGAATTGGGAGTGTTAAATTCAATAGATTCAGAAGAAATCATGAACAAATTAGCAGCTACTGCAAGGGATATATCAAAATTACAACAGCCATTGAGGTCTTCACTATCAGCATTAGGGGTACATCAATGGGCAATGTCAAAAATAATGCCAGATTGGGAGCAAAAAGAAACAAAAGACCACACACTTACTGCTGAAACCCCGGGAGCATTACAAGGTGATATCGCCATAGCTCTAAGTTGCATACAAGCTCAGTTATGGATGCAAACAGTAGCAGAATCTGTAATAAGGAAAGGAGAGGAGGGTGCACTTCCCACTGAAATTCAAAAAATAGTTTGGAATAGTGCCACAGAGACAAAGTTACAATCATGGTGGAACATGGTCAACTTCACCTATAGGCCTGACACACATACAGTAACAACTTTTGTGTTAACCATATATGATGCAAAATTAATCACCATACACCCCATTGTAAGTCTTGGAGTCAATTACAACGGGACTCTACTGTACCCCTTTGAACATAAGACCTGGGCTATGAATACTGATAATAAATGGCAAGCAGTAGATCTCGAACCCTGTATCATGAAAGAACAACAAGGATTTATATGTGAAAGTAATACCTTAATAACCCAGGATACCTGCTTAGATACTAACCAAAAGATTTGCCACTTTGAAGCATGCCCCAACGTAAATTTGAGGACCATTATTGTTTATACCGGAAAGGGATGTGCATGTTTAAGGACACTGTGTGACACAATAATCATAGATGGGCAAGAGAAGAAATTGATACAGCATCTAAATTATTGTATTTGTAATTTCACCATCATCCTGGGGTGTGATTTCACTTACTCTGCCCTGGTGGTTACACATTCCCTCTTGAGAAGCAGCCTCATGGTAACGATACTTCCCATCCCCATAGGGTTAAATGTCAGTCATCTAGAAAGCTTATTAAAACACCCAGACTTACACCGGATACTGGAAGAAGTTAAGGAAAAAGGGCAAGAAACTTTACTCACAACCTTTCATGATGGGGAAAGGATAAAGAAGGTCTTAAAGATGGTTGAGCAGGAAGGGAAACATAATTGGTGGGATACACTCTTCGGATGGTCGCCAACAACTACTGGCATCTTAAACACAGCCCTTCACCCAGTGGTTGCTTTATTAATATCTGTAGCAATTTTGTTGATCCTTACTGTAGCTATATATGTATGGATCTGGAGACTTACAAAACGCTTGCAAGCTATGTATGACACTTTATATCACAATCCGAGCTTTAAGCAATAAACTAACTAATTTGTAGGATAGTACTAACATATTATAGGGCAAGGGAAATAGGTTAAGAGGTAGATAAATAGGTAGTAAAAGAATTTACTAAGTAAGAAGAAAAGGGGGGAATGAGACAGGGAGTCTAAACAATCTTAGACTGATGGTGCAAGGTCTGCGCAAAAACAAGGGGAGGCATATGGGACTGTTCGAACAAGACATACCAGGTGTTGATAATGTTGCTAGGCGATTATCTCCTAGCCCAAAGAGAAGTTTCTTATGGTCCTTGGAAGTTTTATGTTCCAGCAACAAATCATCCTAGATTCTAGCACAAACTGACCTGGTGGTTTGGCCAGGGCCCAGGGAACAACAGGCTGTGCAGAACGACGAGCTGAAAAGTTCATTAGCGAGGAAGAGGAGATACTTCATCTATGCGACCCTCGCCCATAAATCTGCGACCACTGAACAAGGCCAAAGGAGCTCAATACGCAGGCACAAGCGGAGGAGACCTGATTACTATGAGAAGCGAGGGAGGCGGGGGTAGACTATGTATATGTATAGGCGTTCTATGAATATGCACTATTCTGTAACATATAAGCCGGACGGGAGCTGCAAACGATGCGCATACTTGTGGTGGAGCAATCCCCCATGCGCCCAGCGCTGAATAAACATACCCACTTTATAACTCCAGAAGTTATAGAGTGATTTCTCCGCAAAACAGTATATACATATATACTCATCTTTACTCAATATATTATAACAATATATATTTCAAAACTTTGTTATTGACAAAAACCCCTATAAAAACACAACAAGGATCAAGCACACAAGTCCCAGACTGACAAAGAATATGCTACCCTTGCCCATACCACCACCTCCACTGCTGGGGCAGATATGCTAGTGCTCTTTTCTGGGGTGCAGTGCCTCCACATCCTGTAAGACTGTGAGCAGCAGCCGTGAAGTTAGCATCACCAGTGGTGAGTAGGTCAAACACACATGAATAAAAATAGATGTACTTCACCAGCATCTTCTCATGGCATTTGGTGGTGGCAGTTTCCAGTGAGCACCACCACCCTGAGGGAGTAACTGCCCCATCACAGGCAGCAGTAAGTGGCCACTACCACCAATACATTCACTTGAAGGACAACTGTTCACACACAGCTGCAGATCGTGACTCTCCTCGTAGGCCATGACCAACTCTTGAGGCATGCGAATGGCCAATGTTAAGTAGTGTCCAAGCTGGAGTATATACACCGTGGTTCCAATGTACCTGGTTGCATTTTGATGTATTTGCCACTGACTTTCTCCACAATTTGCAAGCTCTTAGTATACCCATCACCTCCACTTGTTGTACCATCAACAAAAGCTGCAGCTAAGTCATTAGTCACTGCTTGATACACTTTCTTGAAACAAAGAGCTTCACTCAACAGTTAGGATTGAGTATAACTGTTAAGTAGGTATTCTTTATTCACAGTGCTGGGCAGCACTGGAGATCGCTCCATCACAAGTGCCACACTTACTAACAAAACACTCTGACTAATACACACAAAAAGCATACATATTAATCAGATTTCTTAGAAAAGGCAGTCTTATGCTAATGGGTTCTCAGAATTCATTTACATAGTCTGAGCATGTGTAGTAAAAACAGAGTGAGGGTCTTCTCCACATAGCCTTTCTCACACTGTCCATTAGTTGAACTTCAGGTTTCTCGTGTCCATATATGGTCATAGAGTTACCTCATCCGTCCTTCAGCTCCTGTTTGTTCCAAGGGGGTTAGTTTAGACCAGCTACCAATCTCTTATCTTGACACTGGTGTCTTCTTAGACACTTGGTTTTTTAGGTTCCTGCTATTGGGGATGCACTCAGGGAATTTTTCAGACTGTCCAAGATCTCTCTCAGCTTCACTAAGCAAGAAGCTATAGGTTTCAAAACATCTTACAAGTGGTTAATGACTACAGAGGGTAGTTAGGAAAAAAAGTATAAATGAAATTACATACTTTGCAGTAAAATACAGGAAAAAGAAACGCTAGTAAAACACTAGTGATGGTTAACATTATAACTCTTTACAGGTCCCTGTACATATGCAATTCCAAGTAGTCTTGGTATGATTTAAAAATAATAGTTATTGGGGGGGGGGGGAAGCACAAAGTTAGTGAAAAAAAAAAAATTACTTCAATCCCTTTTCCATTTTGCAGCTGGACATACCTGGGACTGCCCACTACCTCACAGTTTGATAGTTGTCCTCAACTCATGCCTAAAGGAAAACAGTTTGTACACATGCTTAAAGCAGTATTTTATCACATAGCAATTGTTAAATTTGTTCTTAGGTTGGCCTGGAAGCAAGACTAGTAGCAACTGGAAACAGTCACAAGCTCAGTAAAGGTAAAGGCTTTATATTTAATTAAGGATCACAACTCCCTCCTGTCTGATGGTTTCTTAATACTCTGGAATGTATGCTGTAGTCACAGAGAAGTGTTAAGTGCCAAGTAATTCCGACAATGCTAGCTACTACAGCCAAACCAGAAAGAGACTGTCCAAAATCATGGAAAGGTACAAGAGAACTCAGCTTCCTCGACTCACAATATTCTCATCACTTCTTATACACTGGCTGCATGGGGTACTGTACAGCTGTTGAATGTGTTACCAGGATTAGCTGTGTGAGACTATTTTAAAAGCACTGAAGTATTTAGTGCTTTATCAGCCATCAACACAACAGACAGTGAGATGAGAGATGTATGACAAAAAAGGACTAGCAAATGACTACTTAGAGATCCTGGATCCATTACTCCTAGGAACTGGGAGCTTTGACACTTCCAGTCCACTGTTGGTAGAATATGTGCCCATGGAGAAACAAAGCAAGACTGAAAGATACTCAAAGACATGCCTTTGAAGAGTGACTTCCAATACTGAATCCAGGAGCGTAAAGCAATTATTTTTTTAAGATTATGATTGGCCTTTTAAAACTTCGCACTTATTGAATAAGCCACAACAGAAAGAGTAGGTTCTCCAGTCTTTCTTGAAGGGAGTAATCATGCTATTTGGCAGACCAAGTTTGGAGGGTCTAGTGTCTTTCCCTAAAATAGAAAGTATGATGAGGAATCACACATAAATATTAGAAATGGGTATGCTACTTCTTTCACAGTTTTAGAGGGGAATGACTTCTTGAAAAGATCAAAGGGAATTTGCACAATGAATCAGTATTTTAATCATTATTTTAATCACTGACTGATTACATAAAAATTACTTTGCAGTCTATGATTTAAGCAGTCTGCTACAAGATCCAGAAAACTTCAAAACATATTAGAAGGCATTTTCAATCTAACATTACACTTTTTCCTTAAAATGTCACATTGTAATTTCAGTTAACCAGCCCACTTCTGCACAACAGCTTTTGTTTCCTGCCCCTCTGCTCTGAAGTAAGAGCTAGAAGTTAAATAAACAGCTGATTGCATACAATCCAAACAAAACCTCTACCCTCATTAGCCTCACCTCTCCATATCAGTCATATAAGACAGAAGTCTTCCCTTCTCTCTCCTCCTACTGCAACAATTTCTTTGGAGAATGCAGACATACCCTATACAGTATTACATTAGTTTTCGATGTTTGCTTTGTCCCAGTTTGTCCATGCTCTGTCAGTCTTTGTCTCACACACAAACTGACAATACTTGCTATTTTGATTTCATTAATCAGGTAAACACCTAGCTTGAGACCATCTGTAGTCAGCCAATTTAGTAAATTGATGTCTGTGGACCACAGCTAAGCTTGAATGCCTGTGTCCAAAATCCAGAAAATGCATAAATGCCCCTGTTTCTGTGAAGACCACCTCATAACTCTATGCTTAGTGAAACCTGAGAATCTGTCAAGTGATTAGTATTTCTGCATATAATCCAGACCTTCATTCAGTAAATCATTTCTTGCATTTTATATAACACAGTTTTAATGAAACAGACTTCTCTCTCAGACTGCTCAAACAAAAAGTCATTCCTACTTCCTCGAGCACTTTTACATTACTTTGCAAGGAAAAGAATGATTTACATTTCAGCAGAAGTAAAGCTCTAAATCTGCTCAGCACCTGAACAAGCCTGGAGTCAAAAAGAGTTAATGGTTTTAATGAAACACTGAACTGGCTGCATGATAAAACAGTAAGCAAGGAATGTGGCAAAAATTATCAGGAAGCAGCCACTGAACTATTCTCTCCAAAGCTCCCTCTTCTGCAAGACTGAAATGCTACAATTTCAGACACAGAGGAAGAATAGCAGCCTTCACCCTAAAGCAACAATACTGTTTGAGGCCTGAAAAACTGTTAAGTGAATGAAGACCCCACATACCATGCAAGGATGCTTCAGAGAATCAACAGCGACCATCAAGACTTGTCAAGGACATACTCATAACTAAACACTGCAGCTCAATATATTAGGTTTGGATAGTCTCTTTTCTGTCATGTGACATCCATCTAACCCATAGGGCAGATCAGCAAAACCAGAGTTCTGTAAGGCCCCTACCTCTATCTCACAACCTAGTACTAAGAGATACTCAAGAACTCATTGCAAAGGGATAGGAAGCAAATTTCACAGAAACACAGAATCATCCAGTTTGGAAAAGACCTTGAAGATCACCTAGTGCAACTATTAACCTAACACTGACCATACTCAACTACACCATATCCCTAAGCGCTATGTCAACCCTACTCTTAAACACCTCCAGGGATGGGGACTCCACCACCTCACTGGGCAGCCCATTCCAACACCTAACAACCCGTTCTGTAAAGAAATGCTTCCTAATATTCAGTATAAACTTTCTACGGTGCAACTTGAGGCCATTACTTCTTGTCCTATGGCTTGTTACTTGGTTAAAAAGACTCATCCCCAACTCTCTGCAACCTCCTGTCAGGTAGTTGTACAGGGCAATGAGGTCTCCCCTCAGCCTCTTCTTCTCCAGACTCAACAACTCCAGTTCCCTCAGCTGCTCCTCATAAAGACATGCGCTCCATACATGGTGAAGACCAGCTTCATTGCCCTTCTTTGGACACGCTTGAGTAATTCAATGTGCTTCTTGTAGTGAGGGGCCCAAAACTGAACACAGTAATCGAGGTGCGACCTCACCAGGGCTGAGTACAGGGGTAAGATCCCTTCCCTGTCCCTGATGGCCACACTAACCCCGATACAAGCCAGCATGCCATTGGCCTAATTGGACACCTGGACACACTGCAGGCTCTTGTTCAGCCGGCTGTCAATCAGCACCCCAGGTCCCTTTGTGACTGGCAGCTCTCCAGCCACTCCTCCCCAAGCCTGTAGTACTGCTGGGGGTTGTTGTGCCCCAAGGGCAGCCCCCGGCATTTGGCCTTATGGAAACTCCTCCAATTGGCCTCAGCCCATGGCTCCAGCCTGTCCAGGTCTCTCTGCAGAGCCTCCCTACCCTCAAGCAGATCAACACTCCCACCCAACTTGGTGTATTCTTCAAACTTTCTGAGGGTGCACTCGATCTCCTCATCTAGATCACCAATAAAGATGTTTGTTCTGGTTCAGCTAGGATAGGGTTCTTTCCCCAGCAGTGGGGAGAGGGCGCTAGCTGGGTTATTCGATACCATTCTGACGTCAGGTCCATGCACCAAGAGAGGGAACAGTTTCCTTGGGCTTTTGTCCAAGGAAGCACGCACGCCAAGCTGGCTGTGTCCCTTGCGGTATTTCTATGTGTACCTTTTGTCTTGTTTACAGTTATTACTGTTTACTGTCGTTGTTATTGCTATTGTTGTTGTTCAGATTGTTATTTGTTACACTGTTCTATTAAATTTTTCCTTATTTCAAACCCAGGGTTTGTGCCTCACTTCCAGCCTGTCCGAGCTGAGGGTCAGGGAGAGACAATGGTAATGTGGTCTCTGGTCCTGGAAGGGCCTAAACCACCACAGCCTTTTTGGTGCCCAACCTGGGGCTCAAGAGGGTTGAAATAAGGATCAAAAAGAGACAGACCCTGACCAGAGTGTGTCAGAGAAATCTGTTGGGTGTAATTTTTTAAGTTTGTATTTGTATTGTTTGATAAGATATATTTGCAATGCTGGCCCACTTGCTTGCGTGGTGGGACTGGATTAATCCTTATATCCAGTGTATGATCCCAGTGCTGGTGTTTGTTGTCAGTGGAAAATGTGTAAAGGGTCTTGTTTTGCTATACTGGCTACTGACTGCTTATAATGCATTTGTATTGTTGTTTGTGGGGGTGGGCCGGTACCTGTTTGAGGCCTGGGCTATTGTTAGGGTTCTCACCCCTTCTATGGGTGAGCCAGACGAAGAGATCCTCTTGGGTTTTGAGAGTTTTAGCTATCCTTGGAGCATCCAGGCCAGTGTGTTTGTGGCACAATGCTTTCTGGCTGTCTGCCACGTCTTGATTTGGCCACACAGCACTTCTCTAACAATAGCAGTACCTGGAAACCTGCCGCGAGGTCAGATAATACTGAGTGGCAAGGTATGTGGGAAGAGATAGGCAAGCACCTGAGACAGTGGTCACCCCTAATGCTTTGGGATTTCACCCTGGAACAAATGCAGAGCCCTGATAAACTGGTGCAGTGCTTAAAAAAGGTGTGTCGCCAACCAGACAAAACCCGGGAGACACAACTCATTACGAAGTGCTGGAGACTTGCCCATGCCACCCCTAACCTCTTTAATATTACTCACTGCTCTCAAGGGGGAGAAAGGGCTGCAGGATCTGAGAGTGAACTTACTAGTACAGCACCTGGGCCAGGGGGGACAGGCAGAGCCAGTACCAGTCGCCTCCACCAGCACAGCAGCTGAGCCAGAGAGACAGCCAGTGCCAGTATCAGTCACCCCGATACAGAAAACAAAATATACCAGAAAGTCAGCTTGCAAAGTGGGGGATGGGGATGAGCCAGGCCCAGCAAGGGAACAGGAGGAAGGGCCAGAGGTGATCACCCAGTCTCTATCCCCAACTGATTTGTGAGATACGCGGAGAGATTTCGGCCGCCTGGGAGGCGAGTAGATTTGCACCTGGCTGCTCTGATGCTTGGACAATGGAGCTAGTGCTTTTGAAAGGAGGGGAGAGAGGCCAAGCAGTTGGGATCTTTGGCCAGGGAGGCTGGCATTGACAGGGCAAAAGGGAGACAGATTCAAACCCTCAGCCTGTGGAGACGACTCCTGCTCAGTGTAAGAGAAAGGTACCCATACATGGATAATGTACTATGTCGGTTAAGCAAATGGACCACCATTGAGAAAGACATTCATATCTCAGGGAACTGGCTGTGTTTAATATGGTTTATGGTGATATGAAAGATGAGCAGTCACCCATGGACCCAGATCAGGCCCCTTGCACACACCTGATGTGGTGAAAGTTCCTGAAGAGTGCACCAGAAGCACACTCGAAAGCATTGGCAATAGTGTCCTGGTGGCAAGACACCCATACTCAAAAAGTGGATGGAGTGGTTGGCAAGCTCTGGCAATATGAGGGAAATGTCCATTCAATTCCTGGGTTTCCGCTGTAAAGAGCTTTCTCAGAGGGTCCAGAAAATGGAAGAGGACATGTTCTACATTCCACCTGCACAGGCTGATGTCTCAGCCATTAGAAGTAAACGTTTCCCCAAGCAATAGAAAGGCAGTAGAAGGTACACACCATGAGGCACCCTATGGTTTTTCCTCCGCAACCATGGAGAAAACATGAGGAGGTGGGATGGACAGCCCGCTCCCGCCCTAGCTGCACGAGTAGAGCAGCTGAATGGGAAGACCATCACAAAAGGGGAGTCCTCCAAGAAAAACACATCTTTGGTGTCCAGTTGGAAATCCCCCAGACAGAACAGAATGGCCAACATTATGTCTGACCCTCTTGAGGGGACCAGTAAATCCTTCTTGCAGAAGGGATTCTTACAATAAATGAGTGATGCTGAGCAGGATTAGAGGGGCCTTGCCTCCAGCCAGGTGGAGGAAAGGGATAATTGGATTTACTGGACAGTGTGGATCCGATGGCCTGGCACATCAGACCCACAAGAGTATAAGGCTTTGGTGGACACTGGAGCACAGTGCACCCTGATGCCATCGAGCTACAGTGGGGTTGAATCCATCTGCATCTCCGGAGTGACAGGGGGATCCCAACAGCTGACCCTATTGGAAGCTGAAGTGAGCCTGACTGGGAAGGACTGGCATAAGCACCCCATTGTGACTGGCCCAGATGCCCCGTGCATCCTGGGCATAGACTGTCTCAGGAGAGGGTACTTCAGAGCCCCAAAAGGGTACCGGTGGGCTTTTGGTGTAGCTGCCCTGGAGGAGGTTGAACAGTTGTCCACCTTACCCGGCTTCTCAGAGGATCCCTCAGTGGTGGGGTGGCTTAACGTTGAGGAGCAGGGAGTGCCGATTGCTACCAGGACAGTGCACCGGCAGCAGCACCGCACCAACCGAGATTCCATGTCGCCATCCATCAGCTGATTCGTCAACTAGAAAGCCAGAGGGTTATCAGCAAAGCTAACTCACCCTTCAACAGCCCTATAGGGCCAGTGAGAAAGCCTAATGGCGAATGGAGGCTAACTGTGGACTACCGTGGCCTGAACAAAGTTACGCCAGCCATGAGTGCTGCAGTGCCGGACATGCTAGAGCTCCAGTATGAACTGGAGTCGAAGGCAGCCAAGTCGTACGCCACGACTGACATTGGTAATGCGTTCTTCTCCATTCAGACAGTGCCAGAATGCAGGCCACAGTTTGCATCCACTTAGAGAGGCATCCAGTACACCTGGAATTAATTGACCCAGGGGTGGAAACACAGCTCCACCATTTTCCATGGACTGGTCCATACTGCACTGGAGAAAGGTGGGGCTCCAGAACACCTACAGTATATTGATGACATTATTGTATGGGGGAACACAGACGAGGAAGTCTTTGAGAAAGGAAAGAAGATAATTGAAATCCTCCTGAAGGCCAGCTTTACCATTAAGCAAAAGAAAGTTAAGGGGCCTTCAAGGGAAATTCAGTTCCTAGGAATAAAATGGCAAGATGGGCATCGCCACATCCCAATGGAGGTGATAAACAAGATAACAGCCATGGCCCCACCAACCTCTAAAAAGGAGACTTAGACTTTCCTGGGCACTGTGGGGTTTAGGAGGATGCATATTCCGAACTACAGCCTAATTGTGAGCCCTCTCTACCATGTAACCCGTAAGAAGAACGATTTTGAACGGGACCCTGAGCAACAACAATCCTTTAAACAGATTAAACGAGAAATTGCCCAAGCAGGAGCCCTTGGGCCAGTCCAGGAAGGGGAGGAGGTTAAGAACATGCTCTACACCGCAGCTGAGGAGAATGGCCCTACCTGGAGCCTCTGGCAGAGAGAACCTGAGGAAACCCGAGGCCGACCTCTAGGCTTTTGGAGCCAGGGATACAAAGGCTCTGAAGCTAATTACACACCAACTGAGAAGGCGATACTGGCAGCGTACAAAGGAGTTCGGGCTGCCTCAGAAGTGGTCGCACTGAAACACAGCTCCTCCTGGCACCCCGGCTGCCGGTGCTGGGGTGGATGTTCAAAGGAAAGGCCTCCTCCACGCATCATGCAACAGATGCCACGTGGAGTAAATGGGTTGCATTGATAACACAACTGGCTCGAATAGGGAACCCCAGCTGCCCAGGGATACTAGAGGTGACTACGAACTGGACAGAGAGCAAAGTTTCCGGGATGTCACCAGAAGAGGAGGTGACACGTGCTAAGGAGGCCCCACCATATAACGAGGTGCCGGATGAGAAGCGATATGCCCTGTTCACTGATGGGTCTTGTCGCATTGTGGGAAAACACTGACGATGGAAGGCTGCTGTATGGAGTCCCACACGACGGGTCACTGAAGCTGCTGAGGGACAGGGTGAATCTAGCTAGTTTGCAGAGGTGAAAGACATCCAGCTTGGTTTGGATATTGCGGAGTGAGAAAAGTGGCCATGGCTCTACCTCTACACCGACTCATGGACAATGGCGAATACCTTGTGGAAATGGTTGCAGCAATGGAAACAGAGCTACTGGCAACATAAGGGTAAAACTGTCTGGGCTGCTGAAGTATCGCAGGACATTGCAGCCCATGTGGAAAACCTCGCTGTGAAGGTGCACCATGTATGTACCCAAGAGTCGGGCCACTGATGAACATCGACACAACCAGCAGGCAGACCAAGCTGCTAAGATCAGTGGCTAAGGTGGACTTGGACTGTCAGCGCAAAGGTGAACTGTTCATAGCCCAGTGGGCCCATGAGACCTCGGGCCACCAAGGTAGAGATGCAGCACACAAGTGGGCTCGAGATCGAGGGGTGGACCTCACTATTGACACCATTGCAGAGATCATCCACGGATGTGAGACGTGTGCTGCAATCAAACATGCCAAGCGGGTGAAGCCCCAGTGAAATGGAGAGCCATGGCTGAAATATAGATATGGAGTGGCCTGGCAGATCCACTACATCACACTGCACAGACCCGCCACAGGAAGCGCCATGTGCTCACAATGGTGGAAGTAACCACTGGATGGCTGGAAACTTACCTAGCACCCCATGGCACCGCCCGGAACACCATCCTGGGCCTTGAAATCCAAGTCCTGTGGTGATACGGCACCCCAGAAAGAATTGAGTCAGACAACAGGACCCACTTCCGAAACAACCTCATAAGTGCCTGGGCACAAGAGCATGGCATCGAGTGGTTCTACCATATCCCCTACCACGCACCAGCCTCTGGGAAGATCAGGCGCTACAATGGACTGTTAAAAACCACATTGAAAGCACTGGGAGGTGGGACCTTCAGAGACTGGGACATGCATCTAGCAAAGGCCACTGGCTAGTCAACACAAGAGGATCTGCCAGTCGAGCTGGCCCAGCTCAGTCAAATCCTCCACATGCTGTAGATGGGGATAAAGTCCCTGTAGTGCACATGAGGAATATCTTGGGAAAAATGGTCTGGTTTTTTCCTGTGCCAGGCAAAGTTAAAGGCAAACCCATCCACAGGATTGGTTTTGCTCAAGGACCTGGGTGTACCTGGTGGGTGATGCAGGACAATGGAAAGGTCCAATGAGTACCACAGGGGGACTTGATTCTGGGTGAGAACATGCCGTGAATTATGCTGTGCCTTTGTAAATTGGTTTTTTGTTCTTGTTAACTGCTAAATGGCAGCTGGACATGACGCAGATGGTATAGAATAAAGGGGTGGATTATGTCCTGTTTCAGCTAGGATAGGGTTGTTTCCCCAACAGAGAGGGGGAAGGGATCTCCAGGCGGGTTATTCATACCATGCTGACGTCAGGTCCGGGCGCGGGAGCACGGGAACTTTTTCCCTTGTGGCTTTGGTGGAGGGGAGCATCGTGAGCGAGCTGTCTGTATCCAGTGCGGTATTTCTCTGTATATCTTTTGTCTTGTTTACTGTTATTACTGTTTATTGTTGTTATTATTGCTACTGTTGTTGTTCAGATTGCTTATTACACTGTTGTATTAAGTTTCTTCTTATTTTAACGCAGGGTTTGTGTCCTACTTGTGTCCGACGGTGGGTGAGGGACAACGGTAACATGGTCTCCAGTCCTGGCAGGGCCTAAACCAACACACAACCATGGCTAAGCAGGGAGCTTTGGCTAGAGCTCAGGGAGAAAAGGGGTTTACAGCCTTTGGAAGAAGGGGCTAGACACTCACAATGTTCACAGACACTGTGAGGATATGCAGGTTGGAAATCAGGAGTTCTAAAGCCCAGCTGGAAATTAATCTGGCTTCAGCAGTCAAGAGTAACAGGAAATCTTTCTATAAGTATGTGAACAACAAAAGAAAGACCAGGGAGAGCCTCGATTCCTTGCTAGACACAGGAGTATACATAGTAACACTTGATGAAGAAAATGTTGAGGTGTTTAATACCTTCTTTGCCTTGGTCTTTAGTAACAAGGCTAGTTGTACTGAGGGAATCCAGACTCTTCAGCCAGAAGACAGAGACACTGGGAGAACAACCCCCCTGCAAGCCAGGAGACAGTCCGTGACCTACTGCATCACATAGACATACACAACTCTATAGGACCAGATGGGATACATCTGAGGGTGCTGAAGGAGCTGGCTGGGGTGCTTGCCAAGCTGCTTTCCATCATTTATCAGCAGTCCTGGCTGACTGTGGAGGTCCCTACAGACTGGAAATTGGCCAGTGTGATGCCCCTATATAAGAAGGGTCAGAAGGATGATCTGGGAAATGAGAAGCCTGTCAGCTTGACTTCAGCACTCGGGAAGCTGATGGAGCAGCTCATCCTGAGTACCATCATACAACACATGCAGGACAACCAGATGATTGGGCCCAGTCACCATGGGTTTATGAAAGGCAGGTCCTGCTTGACAAACCTGATCTCCTTCTACGACAGGTCGACCTGCTTATTGGATGAGAGAAAGGCTGTGGATGTTATCTACCTTGACTTTAGGAAGTCATTTGACACCATTTCCCGAGGTATTCTCCTGGCAAAAATGGCTGCTCATGGCTTGGATAGGCATACGTTTTGCTGGGTAAAAAACTGGTTGGTGGGCCAGGCCCAAAGAGTTGTGGTGAACACAGTTAAATCCTGTTGATGGCCAGTAATGAGTGGTGTCCCTCAGGGCTCGGTTTTGGGGCCACTGCTGTTTAACTTCTTTATTGATGATCTAGACCAGGGGATCGAGTGCATCCTCAGTAAGTCTGCAGATGACACCAAATTGGGTGGGAGTATTGAACTGCTCGAGGGTAGGGAGGCTCTGCAGAGAGACCTGGACAGGCTGGAGCCATGGGCTGAGGTCAGCTGGAGGAGTTTCAATAAGGCCAAATGCCGGGGGCTGCCCTTGGGCCACAACAAACCCCAGCAGTGCCACAGGTTTTGGGAGAAGTGGCTGGAGAGCTGCCAGTCACAAAGGGACCTGGGGGTGTTGACTGACAGCCAGCTGAACAGGAGCCAGCAGTGTGCCCAGGTGGCCAACAAGGCTAATAGTATCCTGACTTGCATCAGAAATAGTGTGGCCATCAGGGACAGGGAAGGGATCTTACCCCTGTACTCAGCCCTGGTGAGGTCGCACCTCGATTACTGTGTTCAGTTTTGGGCCCCTCACTACAAGAAGCACATTGAATTACTCAAGCATGTCCAAAGAAGGGCAATAAAGCTGGTCTTCACCATGTATGGAGCGCATGTCTTTATGAGGAGCAGCTGAGGGAACTGGAGTTGTTGAGTCTGGAGAAGAGGAGGCTGAGGGGAGACCTCATTGCCCTGTACAACTACCTGACAGGAGGTTGCAGAGAGCTGGGGATGAGTCTCTTTAACCAAGTAACAAGCCATAGGACAAGAGTTAATGGCCTCAAGTTGCACCAGGGAAGGTTTAGACTGGATATTAGGAAGCATTTCTTTACAGAACGGGTTGTTAGGTGTTGGAATAGGCTGCCCAGGGCCATGGCGGAGTCCCCATCCCTGGAGGTGTTTAAGAGAAAGGCTGACATAGCACTTAGTGAAATGGTGTAGTTGAGAATAGTCAGTGTTAGGTTAATGGTTGTACTAGGTGATCTTCAAGGTCTTTTCCAATCTTGATGATTCTTAATCATCAAATTAAATCCCACTGCACATGCAAAGTCTTTCAAGGACGGTGTTACTGATCTGCCAAACTTAAGTTTCTAGAAGACCTTCATGTATCTGTAGAAGCTTCATATATCCACAAAAAGCTGCTTGGTTTGTGTGTCTTAAACAAAAACAACACTGTCAACTCTGAGTTCTCATACTAGTCTTCACTAATGTCATAATACCATTACAGTGGTGTCAATGGTGTAGGTCTGACTGTATGTTGGTGTTTTATTATGGATTTCATACTCATAGAATCATTTAGGAAAAGACCCTTAAATTATCAAGCCCAACTGTTAACCTAACACTATGAAGTCCACCACTAAACCATGTCCCTAAGCCCTACATCTCTACACATCTTTTAAACACCTTCAGGGATGGTGACTCAAACACTTCCCTGGGCAGCCTGTTACAATGCTTGATAGCCCTTTCAATTAAGGTATTTTTCACAATATCCAAACTAAAACTCCCCAGGCACAACTTCAGGCAGTTTCCTCTTGTCCTATCACTTCCTACTTGGGAAGAGGCTGACAGCCACCTCGTTACAACCTCCTAGGTAGCTGCAGATAGCAATAATGCTTCCCCTCAGACTTCTCCAGGCTAAACACCCCAGTTCCTTAGCGGCTCCTCATTAGACTTGTTCTCTAGACCCTTCACCAACTTTGCTGCTCTTCTTTGGAAATGCTCTAGCACCTCAGTGTCTGTCTTGTAGCGAGGGACCCAAAGCAGAACACAGTATTCAAGGTGCAGTTGCAAAAGCGTCAGCTACAAACAGACAATCACTTCCCTAATTCTGCTGGCCATGCTATTTCTGATACAAGCGAGGATAATGTTGGCCTTCTTGGCCACCTGGACGCACTGCAGGCTCCTATTCAGGTGGCTGTAAATCAACACCTCCAGGTCCTTTTCTGCTGGGCAGCTTTCCTACTACCTTTTCCCAATCATTGTATGGGGTTGTTATGACCCAAGTGAAGGACTCAACAATTAGCCTTGTTGAATCTCATACAACTGGCCTCAGCACATCAATCCAGTCTGTCCAGATCCCTCTGGAGAGCCTTTCTACCCTCAAGCTGATCAACACTCCCACCCAAATCAGTGTCATCCTCAAACTGACTGAAGGTGAACTTGATCCCTCCCATCCAGATCATGGATAAAGACAAACAGAACTGGCCTCAGTGCTGAGCCCTGGGGAACACCAGCTATAACTAGCCACCAACCAGAATTAACTTCATCCACAACTCTTTCTGCCTGGTCATCGAGCCAGTTTTTTACCCAGCAAACAGTACACTCATCCAAGTCATGAGCAGCCCGTTTCTCCAGGAGAATGCTGTGGGAAACAGAGTCAATGACTTTACTAAAGTCCAGGCAGACAACATCCACATTCTTTCCCTCATTAACTAAGCTGGTCACCTTGTCACAGAAGGCGATCAGGTTAGTCAAGCAGGACCTGCCTTTCATAAAACAATGCTGACTGAGCCTGATTACCTAGCTGTCATGTACATGCCATGTGATTGTGTGCTGGGATATTGTGTGCTGGGATAGTGTGTGCAGGGAGAAGTCTACAGATGTGGCCCCTGTATGAAGCTTCTTGAAACTCCCCTGGCTCCAAGTCATACCCGGCTCTGGCCAAGACCATGTCAACCAGCAATGGTGGCTGTGCTGCTGTTATAACATATTTAAGAAAGGGAACTTGGGAGGAGGAAGGGTTGTAAGGTGTTGTGAGGGAGATAGTATGCAAACACCAAGGTCAGCTGAAGAAAGGAGGTGGGGGGAGGAGGAGGGGGGAAGTGTGCCAGAGTGAAGTCCCCTCCTGCAGCTGTGGTGACAGAGCAAGCTGTCCCCCTGTAGCCCATGCAGGTCCACAGTGGAGCAGATGCCCACCTGCAGCCTGTGGAAGATGCCAGAGCAGGTAGCTGTGCCTGAAGAAGACTGAGACTCTGACGGAGGCCCCCACTGTAGCAGTTAATTGCTGGGATGACTGCAACCCACACAAAGGACCCACACTGGAGCAGTACAGGAAGAGCTGCAGCCCATGGGAAGGACTAATGTCAGAAAAATTCCATGGAGGACCCTCTCCCATAAGAGGGGCCCCACACTGGAGCAGGGGAAGAGTGAGAGGACTCCTGCCCCTGAGGAGAAAGGAGCAGCAGAGACAATAGGTGACAAACTGACCACAACCCCCATCCCCTGTGCCACTGCAGGGAGAGGAGGTAGAGAAATCAGGAGTGAAGTTGAACCCAGGAAGAAGGGAGGGGTGGGGGAAAGGTGTTTTTAAGATGTCGTTCTCAATGTCCTACTCTAATTGTTAAATTAATTGGTGGTGGTGTTTAAATTAATGTTCTTTTTCTTCCCCTAACTAGTGTGTCTTTTGCTCATGACCACAATGGGTGAGTCATCCTTCCCTGTCCTGTCTCCATTCCAGAGCCTTTCTGTTCTATTTTCTCGTTCTCATCCCTATGGGGGAACAAGTGATAAGCAGCTGCACAGTTGCCGTCTGGGCTCAAACCAATACACATGGCACTCAAGATGATCTGTTCCATAAACTTCCCAGCACTGAGGTCAGTCTGACAGGCCTGTAGTTCCCCAGATCCTCCTTCCATCCTTTCTTGTAGATGGGCATCACACTTGCTAACCTTGAGTTAAATGGGACCTCCCTGGTTACCTGTTGATAAATGACTGAAAGTTGCTTGGTGAGCACTTCCACCAGCTAGCTCAATACCCTTGGGTGGATCCTATCTGAACCCATAGACTTGTGTGTGTCTAAGTGGTGTAGCAGGTCACTAACCATTTCCCCCTGGGTTATAGAGCTTCATTCTGCATCCTATGCCTGTCTTCCAGCTCAGGGGCTGGGTACCCAGAGAACAATTGGTCTTACTATTAAATACTGAGGCAGAGAAGGCATTAAGTACCTCAACCTTTTCCTCATCCTTTGTCACTATGTTTCCCCATATTCAATAAAAAATAGAGATTCTCCTCAGCCCTCTTTTTGTTGTGAATGTATTTATAGAAATATTTTTATTGTCTTTTACAGCAGTAGCCAAATTAACTAGTTGGGTTTCCAGCCTTATTTTCTCCCTGCATAACCTCACAACATCTGTGTAGTCCTCCTGAGTTGCATGCTCCTTCTTCGAAGGTCATAAACTCTCTTTTTTTTCCTGAGTTCCAGCCAAAGTTCTCTGTTCAGCCAGGAAGGTCTTCTTCCCATCAACTCATCTTTTAGCACGTAAGGACAGCCTACTCATGTGCCTTTAAGATTTCCTTCTTGAAAAATGTTCAGCCTTCCTGGACTCCTTTGCCCTTCAGGACTGCCTCCCAAGGGAAGTCCAAGATAGCAGTTCTGCTGACCCCCCTCCTTACTTCTCTGAGTATCGGAAACTCTATCTTTCATGATCATTGTGCCCAGGACAGCCTTCAACCATCACATCACCCACAAGCCTTTCTCTGTTTGCAAAAAACAGGTTCCAGGGGTGACCTTCTCTAGTTACCTCACTCACCAACTGTGTTAGGAAGTATCTTCCACACACTCCAGAACCTCCTGGAGTGCTTCCTCTCCACTGTATTGTATTTCCAGCAGACATCAGCTAAGTTGAAGTCCTCCATGAGAATAAGAGCTAGCAATCATGGGACTTCTCCCAGGTGCTTATAGAATACTTCATCTGTCTCTTCATCCTGGTTGGATGGTCTATAATAGACTCCCACCATGATATCTGCCTTGCTGGCCTTTCCCCTGACTCTTACCCATAAACACTCAACACTTTCATCACCATCATCAAGCTCTAGACAGTCAAAACACTCCATAACACACTCCTTGCCTAACTCTTCTGAAGATTTTGCTGCCATGCACTGTAGCACTCTGATTATGAAAGTCATCTCACCATGTTTCCAATTACATCATAGTCCTCCAGCTACACAATGGCTTCCAACTCCTGTTTGTTGTCTATGCTGCCTGCACTGGCGTAGATGCACTTCAGTTGGGCTGTTGATCCTTCTTCCTTTTACTGAGGAGAAATCCTAATTCTTATGTGACTGCTCTCAGGTGATTCCATGGTTTCTAACACATCAAAAAACCTTATGTCTTTGCTGCCACATGGATCTCCAACCCCTACCCCCACTGAGACGGCTACAGTGCTGTGTGCATCAGTATAGAAACAGCTCAAACATGCTCCAGTGTGCTCAGCACAGTGTGGAACAGACTGAAGGGCCTCCCTACTACACTGTCCCTCAAACACTGGCATGCTGCCCCAGGCTTATCACTAATGGGCCTGGTTTTAACCCTTTCCCCATTCAAATCTAGTTTAAAGCTCTTTCAACGAGCCCTGCTAACTTACACAAAGCTCCTTTCCCCTCTTTGCGAAAGTTGTGCCTCATATGTCACCGGCAGGCCTGGTGTCATGTAGACTGACCCATGATCAAAAAACTTACAATTCTGCAGATTACACTAGTCACTGTGGAATGGCTGGAAAACAACGGACATATTATGAGCGATCCAGACCAAGTGGTGTCACTGTAACAACAGGCTGTAGCTGTGGTGAAGAACACCTGCAAGGCCAAAGGGGCTGAGAAACTGCATACATAGCAAAAAGATAAGGAAGCTGGACTCTGGAAAACAAGATGTTTGCCTAGCAGGAGAGCGACGCATGGACACTACAATGCAACCAATCACAGAGGGCAAAAGGGCACGTGGACAAGTAGCTTTAGCCTATTAGCAATCAGGTAGCTGTGCGTGTACTTTACAGTAGTCTATAAATTGCTGCGTATCCTTTAATAAAGTGGCATTAACTTGATCACATTGGTCGTATAAGTTATGTTCAGAACCTCCATGTCAGCAAGTCACGGAGCCAGATATCGATCATCTGGGTCTTTCTGTTTGTTCCAACATAATTCCCTGCAACTGGAAGGATAGAATAAAAAACTACTTGTGCTCCTGATCTCTTAACTGGTTGTCCCAAGGCCCTGAAGTCTCTTTCGATCGCCCTTGGACTTCTTGATACCTACATGATAAAGCAATAATGGATAATAACCCAAGGGCTATACCAGGGTAGGAATTTGCTCATAAAATCTTTAACCCAGTCTAGCCCTTCCACCACACAAGACATAAATCCAACTCCTGTACCTAGAAATGCAATTTCAGGCATTCAAGTCTTCTACCCCTACTACAGGCAAAATTCCTGAAGAAAGAGCTCAGATGAAACCTGCCTAAGAATCAAGACTTCATCCAGATGTTAAAAAACAGATATGAGGTACATGCAAGAAGGTGACACTACTTACTGAACAGGCAGCGACTGGAAAAATCTTAAGGTTGTTGGTTGTTCTTTTGGTTTGGTGGTTGTTTGTTTTGTTTTTTAATGCAGGACAGAAGGTTCCTGTCATTCTAGGAACAGATTTTAATCTTGCCTAGTTTTACTCATAATTTTACTGTAATAGTTCCCAAGTCAATTTTCCTCCCCAGATGTTTGTCATGACTGGGTTGTACTTTTGGGCACGGGCTTTTATCACCACAAAATCATGCAGAACATACCCCAACCCTAATGAAGACCCAAGGTGCTACGAAAATTCAGAGACACTTCCCGTCCTCCCCAATTACTACCTCAAACACAAATGGCCATAATATATGTATTGGAAAGGTTACAGTCAGCATTCAGGTACATAAATAGGAAAGCTAGAGAGGCAGGGAACACTGATTACAAGTATGTTATGCAAGTATCTATAAACAGAATACCCAACCAGTAGAATATGCACATTGAAAGACTGTCTCAATGTTTTCTATGACATTAGATTTGGCTACTGACCATTCCTTTTCCTAAGAGAGAGTAGCAGGGAAGCAGATGAGATTCAACAGTGCGTCTATCTATGACATGTCTAAGTCTGCATAAAGCAGACTTAGGTCAGGCAGACTGATGAGACAGGACTCTGATTCAGCCGAAAAAACACTTGCTATTCATGTTTCTCAGCTTTACCTTCAGCATAGGACTGCATGCCCTGCCTCATGTCTAACATAATGAGAAAACATTCCAATGCTCTCCTTACCACTTCAGTCGCTGGGAAGACAGTGAAGGATATATAAACAAAACCACAAACCTGATGAGTTACTACTGATTTCATCAAGCACTGGGGAATAAGTAGATGTACAGCAGGAGGTTTTATGACACTAGACCAGTGGTCTATCAAATATTCCTGGGAAGTCTGCAAAGGACTGAACAAGTGATCCATGAAAGGCAGCTATTAAAAGTTCATAGGTAGATAACTGCATAGCATACAAGACATTTCTACAGGGGTCTTGCAATGCCACTCAAAACCTTTTAGCGTTCATACATACATATAGGAAAATTTAAACTTGAATGCATTACATAACGTTCCAAGCACTAACTGAAAATGTCACAGCTTCCCTTTACAGAGGCCTGCAACAGCCGTGAAGCACGTGAGTATCTGAGAAACCAAACATCATTTATCACCACCTGAAAAATGGCCTAAGCCAAAAGGTGGGAGTGGAGAGATTTAACAACAGAAAATCATAAAGACTCATTGTAAAATTTTGATGCAATAGCCTCATTTCAAATTACATCACTTGATAGATATATAGATATGCATAGCAGGTCTTTTGGGATGAAACAAAATTGAAGGTTGCATTAGAAATGCTGAAGACTGCTCAGTCCATCACACAGCACTAAGCATCATCCAAAGCAGGATTTCTTCACATTTCTCTTCATATACCCATGCTTTTATGGTAAACTTTGCTGAAGTCAACATAGCTCAAGGACACTTTGAAGTATATGTGCAAAAGACACTTTGCTTCTTTCATGAATACTGGGGATGAGGAGGACAAACTGTCTGGGGAAGATTTAGGGACTGCTTCAGTGATACTGCTGGGGCCTACTTCGCAGAAGCAAGAACTGCTGGGAGTGTTACAAAACAAAATACAGTAATTCCTCTTCAGCCTGCTGCTGTGATACAGAAGCACCACAAGACGTTTTATCATGACACGTTCCTATTTCGTATCAGAGGAGAAAATGCAAAGGAAAAGCATGTGGATGCCATGCACAACAGAGAAATAAAGAGGAAGTCAACCTGAAAACAAGACAGTTCAGCATTAGATGATTTCCAAAAGGAAAGCCAAGATCACTCAGGAAAGCAAGCGTTTCTTGAATGTGGTTAAGCAAGAAGTTCACTGTTCACAAATCACTCTAGAAATCAATCTACCATTGATTAATTTCAAGAGTACCCAGAACTTGACCATAGTTAAGCATCCTTAAACAGGAACCGTAGCTAAAACATTCCACCTCCTTTTCTCAGGTAGACAACCCAAAAAGAATGGTTCTCCCCACACAGTGTGATTATAAAGCTTATATGGTAACAAACAGAAAAGTAAAGCCTGTTTAAATGCACAACATTATCATTTAACTCCCATCACGATGTCTGAGAAAAAACTGCCACTTATGCTCATTAATTTATTCTCTGTTCTGCTGCCCCCAAGAGACCCCCAGAGGCGTTAAAGACATTCAGACAGATGTTGCTGAGTATATATGCATCTCTCCTTTCCTCTCCACCACCCAAAGACAGGCATTAGAGGCACTGAAATGTCTCTAACAGTTGTCCAGCAGCCTCACAAACAAGAAAACAGCTTAATGCCTCACAAACTGCCATACCTTGTCCTACAAAACCAACACTAGTAACAGCAGAAGGAAGAAAAGGACTTGCTTTAAGTTTTGTTTGATTCTCAGAAGAGGCTAACGGTTTTACCTTCTGTCCTGGTTCAGTGAGGATAGGGTTGAGTTTCCCCAGCAGAGAAGGGGGAAGGGATCTCCAGCCAGGTTATTCATACCATGCTGACATCAGGTCCGGGCATGGGAGCGCGGGAACTTTTTCCTTTGTCGCTTTGGTGATGGGGAGCACACAGCGGGCTTGTTCCATAACCACTTGCGGTATTTCTCTGTCTGTCTTTTGTCTTGCTTACTGTTATTGCTGTTTATTGTTGTTATCATTGCTACTGTTGTTGTTCAGGTTGTTTATCACACTGTTGTATTAAATTTCTTCTTATTTTAACCCGGGGTTTGTGCCTCCCTTCCAGCCTGACCAGCTGAGGGGGGGGGAGGAGCAATGGCAACGTGGTCTCCGGTCCCGGCAGGGCTTAAACCAACACAGCCTTTTTAGACTACTATATAGAAGACTCTCAAGGTACTATACTTCTTAACTGTTAAGAGCTAAGTGACTTGCTCTACTGTCTTGACCTTTTACTTTTGTATGTATGCACAGTGCTTAAGAACAATCTACACCTTATTTGTAGCAGTAGCACTGGATCCTGGGACCACAGGCACATTAGTCACCTGCACTGATAAGTAGTTACTGTCTATAAGAGGCCAAGCATCTTCCACTTTGCAAGTCTGTAAGTGATCTTTAAAAGTCTTCAGATTAGGATCACCAAACAACCCACAAAACAGGTTAAGTAGTAGTAGGAGTATTCTCCACTCCCTGATGTTCTCTGGCTTCTGTGTGGCCACTGTAACTGCAAGGATCATGGGTCACTTCAGGGTTGGTGGAAGATGTGGGTCCATCTTTGGAACAGTTTCTCTGGCTCATGAAATCACTGATTCCAAGCACTGCAGAATAGTAGACTAGGTTTTTCCACGACATATTTTGGAACTGTGATAGGTGCAGGCAGAGTATGCTCGCAGGGCCTTGCAGAACTCCAAATCAAAGCCCTCAAAGAGGCAAGTTTAGATGTGAAGTTAAGAATACAAAATCAGTGGTGCACTTCTGGATTCAACAAGTTGTTTGCAGCTGGCAGTCACCTAAGCGCAAAACAGACAGAAATCAAGCAAACTTCTTAAAATTGCAATACCACATTCCAAATCCACAGGTACTGTACAAAACTTGAAGACAACTTACAGTGCTCACCCATTAAGGATACACTAGATGATACAGGAAAAGGGGTTGGGAGGCAGAAAGATAGCAATACAGACCATCTCAAATGCTGAGATGACCCATGCATGACTTAATCCATTACTTGATATTGTCCAGATGGAAATTAAGAGCACTAACTCCTGCCAAGTATGAGCCCAGTATTTCTCTCCAGATATGCAGATGATGATGCAACTCTGTGCTTAATTTAATCATTAAGTCTCCATTTAGTCTTTCAGTGCTTTACACAAGTTACTGAACATTTAAACAGAATCCTGCCCATCAGAAGGATGTGGTAAATGAAGCTGGTGAAGGGCTTGTAGAACAAATCCTATGAGGAGCTGGGACTGTTTAGTTTGAGGAAGAGAAGGCTAAGGGGAGACCTCATCACTCTCTACAACTACCTGAAAGGACGAGGTTGGTGCTGGTCTCTTCTCACAGATAATTAGTGACAGAACAAGAGGGAATGGGCTTTAAACTCCAACAGGGTAGGTTTAAATGACATTAGGAAAACATTTCTCACAGAAAGAGTAGTCAGACAGTGGAATAGGCTGCCCAGGGAAGTGGTGGAGTCACCATCCCTGGATGTGTTTAAGGGTCATTTGGATGAGATACTGGGGGATATGGTGTAGGGGAGAACTTTGTAGAGTAGGGCTGATGGTTGGACTTGATGATCTCAAGGGTCTTTTCCAGCCTGAATGATTCTGTGATTCTGTAATATGTTTAGAAAAAAAACAGGCTGAATAAAGCAGAAATCCATGTTTCTCTTCTAGAAAGCAGGGTAAGGGGAAAGAGGGGAGGGAAGTGGGCAGGCCATAAATTCAGTTTATTTCCCTGGCACTGTCATAGCTAAAGCTTCACTGCTTACTTTCTGGTACTAATGAGTGAGAAAAGCCACGGCTGTCTGAAGTGCAAGTTGTCAGTTAAGGAATCCATACACTGCAAGAGCAGTACCTCTTACAGTGTAATTCAGTAACATGACAAGGGCAAAGAAACCCTCTTCCTATGAGAACCTAAAGTACTTATCAGACATACCCAACAGGTACACAGTTCAGTTTACATAGACAAACCAGTTAGACCTTATCTAGTTACCTGATTTCCAGAAAGAAAGCATAATTACCATTCCAGAAAGCAAACTGGAGTTTTACAGCCCTCTACAGCTCTGTCATGATCTGAAATCCTTCCAGATTCACACAGCAGTTAAAAACAGTCTTCTTCAAGTAACTTTTACACATGAACTCATGAGGAGCAGAAATGAAATGAACAAGACTGCACACTGCACTCAAGGAAACAGACACACATTCCTCAGGGGTTAAAATCAGGATGACCCAAGTGAAAAGAGAGATTGGGTTCCCTCCCATCCAAAGAGCTGAAAACAGCCATAACAGAAAATGGACCTCCACAAAGAATATGTGCAGGACTTCAAGAAATACCTGTATAAGCACACAAAACTATCTACTAAAAACATGCTGTACTTATTCATTCCTTTTATGACCTATAAAATTCAGCTGTATGTACATTAATCTGTAATTTCAAGCTGTCATAAAGCAGATTTTGAACTCCACAAAAACATTTGCAAAGATATATGGAAGTGTGAAAAAAAAGGGAAAATACAATATACCTAACAGATACTCCTTTTCCTGACCTCAAACCCCTCTTTACAACTTTTTCCACTTGTTTTGTGTGTCCTCAAAGTAAAATAGGCATGTGTCCAGTCTGATTTTAACGGCCTAATTAAAATGTTTCTAAACTTCCAAGGCATGAGGAGTGGAAAATGTCCTGAATAGTACTGTAGCACTTTTTATTTTTAAACAGACTTGCTTTCTGCAGTTCACACAGTGATATGAGGATATTAGCAATTTCTTTGCTTGCCCCTTAGCTGATGCTCCTGTGTGTCAGTACACACAACTTATTCTGAATATCTAAATCATGAATTAAAGGACAATGTGTTTTGCCAGTGATGGGGTAGCTAACACAATCTCCTGCTAAAATACAAAGACAACAGAGTAGTAGTAGGAAGTCTCTAACCTGCAGTCAAGTGTGACCGTGAATTTTATAAGTGGTAAATTTCTTATCTGATCTTATCTGATATGGCGTTTGCAAAGAACAGGGGAAAAAAAAAAACCACACAAAAACCAAACCACCCTAGTTTTGTGTTTTCAGTCACACAAAAAATATCTACACCAAGAAAAATGGCAGAGACAATATGGTTCACAGGCTGACTTTCAAAGCACCAAATTTTTTCTTATATTTCCCTTCAGTTATAAGTTGTGTTATTTTAATCATATATAATTTCACACAGAATCACACACAGAATCATCCAGGTTGAAAAGGACCCTAGAGATCATCTAGTCCAACCGTTCGCCTAGCACAGTTCCCACCTACAGCATATCCTTAAGCTCTAAATTGACCCTACTCTTGAACACCACCAGGATGGGGACTCCACCACCTCCCTGGGCAGCCCATTCCAACGCCTAACAACCTGTTCTGTAAAGAAATACTTCCTAATATCTAGTCTGAACTTTCCCTGGTGCAACTTGAGGCCTTTCCCTCTTGTCCTGTCGCTTTCTACTAGGCTAAAGAGGCTCAAACCCAGCTCTCTGCAACCTCCTTTCAGGTAGCTGTAGAGGGCGATGAGGTCTCCCCTCAGCCTCCTCTTCTCCAGACTAAACAATCCCAGTTCCCTCAGCCACTCCTCACAGGACATGTGTTCCAGACCATTCACCAGCTTTGTAGCCCTTCTCTGGACATGTTTGAGTAACTCTATGTCCTTTTTGTAGTGAGGGGCCCAAAACTGAACACAGTAATCAAGGTGTGGCCTCACCAGCGCCAAGTACAGGGGCAAGATCCCTTCCCTGTCCCTGATGGCCACACTAATCCTGACACAAGCCAGGATGCCATTGGCCTTCTTGGCCACCTGGGCACACTGCTGGCTCATATTCAGCCAGCTGTTAATCAACACCCCCAGGTCCCTCTCTGACTGGCAGCTCTCCAGCCACTCTTCCCCAAGCCTGTAGTGCTGCTGGGGGTTGTTGTGGCCCAAGGGCAGCCCCCGGCATTTGGCCTTATTGAAACTCCTCCAGTTGGCCTCAGCCCATGGCTCCAGCCTGTCCAGGTCTCTCTGCAGAGCCTCCCTACCCTCGAACAGATCAACACTCCCACCCAACTTGGGGTCATCTGCAAACTGACTGAGGGTACACTCGATCCCCTCATCCAGATCATCAGTAAAGATGTTAAACAGCAGTGGCCCCAAAACCGAGCCCTGGGGGACACCACTCATGACCGGCTGCCAACTGGATTTAACTCCATTTACTGCAACTCTCTGGGCCCGGTTGTTCAGCCAGTTTTTTACACAGCGAAGTGTGCGATTGTCCAAACCTTGAGCAGCCATTTTTGCCAGGAGAATGCTGTGGGAAACAGTGTCAAAAGCCTTGCTAAAGTCAAGGTAAATTACATCCACAGCCTTTCCCTCATCCAATAAGCAGGTTGCTCTGTCATTGAAGGAGATCAGGTTTGTCAAGCAGGACCTGCCTTTCATAAACCCATGCTGACTGGGCCTGAGCATCTGGCTGTCCCTTGTGTGTTGCATGATGGTGTTTAAGATGAGCTGCTCCACCAGCTTCCTGGGTACCGAAGTCAAGCTGAAAGGCCTGTAATTTCCCGGATCACCCTTCCGACCCTTCTTATAGATGGGCGTCACACTGGCCAATTTCCAGTCAGCCGGGACCTCCCCGGTCAGCCAAGACTGCTGGTAAATGATAGAAAATGGCCTGGTGAGTACCCCAGCCAGCTCCTTCAGCACTCTCGGGTGTATCCTATCCAGTCCCATAGACTTGTGTATGTTTGTGTGATGAAGCAGGTCACTGACTGTCTCCTGGATTGCAGGGGGGTCGTTCTCCCAGTCTCTGTATCCTGGCTGAGGAGGGTGGATTCCCTCAATACAATTAATCTCGTTATTGAAGACTGAGGCAAAGAAGGCATTAAGCACCTCAGCCTTCTCCTCATCACTTGTTACCATATTTCCTCCTGCATCTAATAGGGGATGACTATCCCTGGACTTTCTTTTGCTACTGACATACTTAAAAGAAACTTTTCTTGTTATCCTTGACTGCAGAGGCCAAATTAATTTCCAGTTGGGCTTTAGCCCTGAGCAAATTATCGAATAGTCTAATAAATCCAGGCCCCCATACTCCTTGCAACTTTAGGAAATCTGCTTCCTGCTTTCGGTGAATTCTTGGTACAGAGAGCGGTGAATGAACTGCGGTTTTACTAAATTCGAATGATCTCTCCCTACAATTTAGTTCACTAAAACTATAAATATATTAAAGCATTCAAGCGACAGAAAAACATTTTTACGGAACTACAACTGCTCAGACGGCTTCCGATTTGAAAACGCACACCACTTTAGCAGGCATCTGCAGTATCCGGGGTACCTTCCGCCTTCTCCCCAGTTTCCAATCCGCCAATCGAATGCTGGCTCTACCTGGAGAACAGTAGTTCCCCGTGCCTTCAATCAGGCCGCCGCACTACACCGGCGCCGCCCGGCTTCACCCCCATCACTTCCAGCGCTGTATCAGCCTTCCTACCCGCAGGCTCCTGTCCCCCTCCGCACAGGGACGCGGGACGTGGCGCTCTGCCGCAGGGCCGCCACCAGCACGCTGCCCGCGCCGGCACTAGGGAGCGCCCAGGCAAACTCTGTCCACAAGCCTGCACCAGCCCGCGTCCGCGCCGACCGAGCGCGTAACACCCGCCCTCCATCCCAGTCCCGACGTGGCCAGGCAGAGGCTGCGGCTGCACCGCCCCGCGGCGGCGGTGCCCAACGAGCCCCCGGGCCACACGCGCAACGGCCCCCAGCCCACCCTGGTAGCCCTGGTACCTGAGTCCAGCAGCAGCCCCAGGGCGGTGAGGAGACCGAGGGTGGCAAGAGTCGGGCTGCGCGGCGGCTCAGCCTCGGCGGCGCTGGAATGGCGGAGCTCTCCCCACGCCCATCCATACAGATCCCCGAGCTGACGGCGGGACGGGGCGGCGGCATGAAGCGGTGGGCGGGCAACCTCCTCCTTGCTGCTGCTTCCCCTTCCTTCTCCTTTTCCTTTAGCGACGCAGCAACAAGCGGACGCCGCCGGGCCACAGCACGGCCGGCGCAGGCCGGCGCGGCATGGCAGCAGGAGAAAACGAGCACAAAAGGAAGGAGTTGGTGAGAGGGCGAAAGAGAAGGTGGGCAGACGGCAGCAGCCTAGAGACCCCACCGTACCCGCAGACTCCGCGTCACCGAGCTCACCACGTCCGGCTCGCCACCTCCCATTGGCTGTCCAGCTCCATGACTTGCAGTTGGCACAGCCCCGCCCCCTCGGGCCGGGGCTGATTCGAGCGGGAGGGGTGTCCCCAGCTCCCCTGCCTCCTCGTGCCTTTCCTCCTGCCCGCGGGGCTCTGCGCAAACGAACCTTCTTCCTTCGTTCCGCCGGACGGCGGCCCCGCCTGCCTGTCGCCGGCACCGTTGTCACGTCAGTCGGCCGCGAGCGGCCAAACGCGAAGGCGCTCGCGAGCAGCCCCTAGCGCTCCCCGCGGCAGTGATTGGCTGCGCCGGCACACATGCCGAGAGAGGGCCCGCAGTGTTACGCCCCGCAGCGGCAGGGCGGGTAGTATCGCAGCCGGAGCGGCGCTGGAGTCTTCGCCGCTGAAACCTCCTGTAGACGGACCCATTCCGGCACAAGCCATATCCGCAGCATTTTCATAGCAGCCAAAGGGTCCTCACCGCCCGCTTGTCCCCGGACAGGGCTTCAAGCATATCTGCTGCAGAACCGGGAAAAATAGCGAAATTAAACGGACGTGTCAGTGCAAGAAACATTACTGGATTTTAAACTAGCCGTGGTTTATTTTCCAGAAGGCAGGTGTGATGCCTGAGCCGCTCCCCTCCGTGGGCAGCATATCCAACTCCCAAAGAGAGCACCACGTAGGGCTCCTCCCGGGCCGCCCTGGGCGCCGCGGGGGGCACCGTGGTCTGTGCCCGCCCACGGGGAGGGCAGAAGTCCAAGCAGTACGCCCCTCATTCCACACCGGCTACTTACATCATGTGTGATTCTAGTGTTCTTGCGAGGCTCACTCTCCTCAAGGCTGCACCGTGCTCTCCCAGTGGACGGTACGGGATTCTTTGCAGATTAGGGCGTGTATATCAAATACATGACAACATGGACATGGTCAGTGACCCTGCTGTGGGGTCAAGAACAGAGCCCTCACAGACTTGGCTTTGCATCCATGTTGTGGAGAGTGCTGTGGGCATGCCAGCCAGTGCAAGGCAGATTTGTGGCCTGCCTGCCAGAGCTGGAGGTAGTATGTTTCTTGACCATTTCTCTAGAGAAATTTGCACTACCTCCCTGCCCAAGAACATTAATCTCATCAGGCAAAAACTGCAAAAACTTTAAACTTTTTATTTCTTGCTTCTTTTCAGCTGAGCAAAGGTGGTCTCACATGTGTTCATACTTATTATCTCTGCACACACCCTGGCTTTGCACCCCGGTGCTGAGCCTGGGACCTACCAGTTCAACACAGGCCCAGAGGGCCACACCATGCTGCACACCTTTGGGAGATAACCTGCGCAAAGTGCATGCTACCAGCACTAACCCTACCAGGCCTATATTTTCAGCAGCACCTAGTGGGGCCCACCATCTCACCTGCCTTGATTTCAACAAGGGAACACATTTTAGGCAAAAAGCAGGGAAACCCCCGGAGTGCGTGCCACTCAGCCCTCTCTCTCCAGCACAGGCACAAAGGGAGGATTGTGCTTTTAATGGTAGTGTGATCTTTCTGCCACCTATAGAAGACTAATAGAGAGGAGGAGGGGAGAAAGTGGGAAGCAACGTCAGACCCTCTGGGAGTGCAGGGATGATCCTTCACCTGCCACTCCACTCTGTTCCCAGCTGGGTCCTGACCCACTGTGCCCATGCCAGCTTGATCCCAACCCCTGGTCTCTCACCACCAACACCTGGCCTGAACCTTGCCCCACGGGAGCAGTCCCAAGCAGCCTCCTGCCCCTGCCACGGCTCAGTGCACATCTTCCCCACACCTCCCAGCTCTCAGCCACCAGTAGCTCCATACTTACCCAACTGCTGGGAGCCCACTTGACAAGCTGCACACACAGTACAGTCCCCCAGTTTGGGCTTCCCCCTTGTGAGGCTGCCCACTATCTCTTTGCACCCGCTAGGGTGTTTCTCATTATGTAGGGCACCCAGTGCAGGGACTGTCCTCTCCTGCAGAAAGAACAGTGACAAATCAATATACAACATCTGTCTGGAAATCTGATCTCACAAATGCAGGGGCAGAATGTAGTAGCTGGGCAGAAGGGTGAACAGAGAGGGGGAAAAAACTTCCAGACTTGGCCTTGTGGCTGGGAGAGTCTTGGTTGGGTTGTTAGAAAAGCTGTGGATCCAACCTGATGTTCTTCCTCTGGCTCATTACATTTTCACTCCTGAATTTGCTACACAGTGTTTTGGGGGAGTTGATGTGCCTCTGATGTTTTGGGAGGCTAGAGACTGTGTTGTGCACTGGGTAGGTAATCTTAAAATGATCAGCCATTTGCCTCCGGGCAGCAGCTGGGATCTGCTTGGTGCATATTTCACCAGTTTCTCTGTTCCTCAGTCCAGTGGTAGATTGATACAAAGAAATGACTACTTGTTTTGAGACTTATTTACTTACTGACTTCCAGAAAACTGCTTAGCAAATTATTTACTTACTTATAGCAAGTTATAGTTATAAATAATAACTTGCTAATTCTTGCTAATAATTAGCAGATTATTTACTTACTTATAGCAAGTTATAGTTATAAATAATAAATTGCTAATTCTTAGGAATATTAAAAAATACTTATAGTATTTTTTAATATTGCTAAGAATCTCACTTGCCCAGGCTGTTCTGTGGAGTTTTACCAAGCACTACTGTATTCGTAAAACAAAGGAGTTCACTGTGAAAATCTGCCAAGAACTATAATATTCAGCAAAATATTATGGCTTTGTCCTTGAGGAGCAGGCGTGCTCTAACTAGTTGGAGTCTTGATAATGAGTAAAGATAGTCATATACGGATGGGAGAAGTTCTATTGGTTCTCTTAGATAAGATAGAATGAGTAAACCATCTGAAAAACACTCTTGTTATTCAAGAAATTGGTCAAGGGAATCTGCGCATACTCCGGGGAAAAAACAATGTGAGAAAGACTACGAGCCTTCCTCCCAAAGACCCCCGAAGACGACCACCAGGAGGCAATGCACAGGTGCAAAAAGAACATAAACTGCTGACACCAGCCTCTAGAACTAACCCAGCCTTACTCATGCGTATGTATGTTTGTGTTATGTAATCCAATTAATATGGATATCCACACTATGTAAGTTTTTGGTAAAATGTGCTGTGGGTGTGCAAGCTTTGTGGAGAAATCCCCTTGCACCCTGGTGCCGGAGTAAACATACCTGCTTTATAACTCTATTTGAGTTGTAGAGTCTTTTTTCCATGAATCAAGATGGAACTGAAGAAAGCCTGTTGGAAGTTTCTTAAGGGCTTCAAGGTGCTTTGGATGAGGCTCTACCCCAGAAGGGAGGGAGACCTCAGTCTGTTCACAAGTCTGCACCCACAGCCTGCTGTGCTCTATCAGTCACAGATCATTGTGTGGGGCAAAGGGAGCTCAGAGCTCCTGAAACTTCCTTTCCCTTTCTGACAGTGGGAGCAGGCTCTTGTTAAGAACATTTCAAACAGCCTCCATTTGTAGCCCACAGAAACATGAGATTTTAATGTATACAATTGCTTTGGAGCTTAAAAATTCATTGTTGCAATCAAGAAAGTTGCAGCTTTGATTAAAAATCCTAAAGGCAAGACTCGTGTTGTTTCCTACCTTCCTTATATAAGCACTAAGGAGATGTATAAGATCAATGTGTAAGATAATGATGGGTAACAGTTCAAAGCAATCCCAGAAAGCGGGCCTTAGACGTTCTTTTCTAATGCAATACCAGCTCTTTACCATTCTTTCTTCATTGAGAAATGCCAACACAATAAGTGTAATTTAGCAAGGCAAAGCCCTTCTCTTTCTAAAAACATTAGTCAATGTGTCTTCAAAGTCAGCTTGTCCAATCTTAAAGAAATGCAGTAATTAAATAAACACTTTGAATAGGGTCTGAAACAGACCTTTCCTCCGTTATCAAGGCAAGAGGCCTGGTAAGGGAAATGTCTCCTCCTCTCTGACTTTTGTCAGATTGCTAAACTGTTTGACACCAAGAAACATTATTATTTCCAAAGCTATTTTTTCAAATACTGAATAAATGGAGACGGGGTGAGGAAAAGAAGTAATAGACAGCTCTTCTCTTTCATTATCTTTCAGATATGAGCTGTCTTGTACCATTTATCTAGTAATCTGGTGTCTCTGTACGTTTACTGTGATGCTCATTATTAGAAGGTTGAGAAGTTCCTCTGATCATCACTCTGATTTTCATAGAAGTGATGTTTCACAGCTGTATCACAGATAGTTAAAGGGCTTTGCAAGCAGGAATTGATGTTTGGAGTATCCCTTGAGACCTGGCCTCTACACATTTTATGTGTACAGAAGCACTGTCATGACAACACTGTCCTAACATACAGAAGATGATAGTTTTCCTCTTTCTTAAAAAGCATAAATGGAAAAAGAATGCAAAAGACAGAGGTCAAATACTAGACAGAGAGAAAAAATAACTGTTAAAGTTCTGTTAAGCCTGTCAAAAAGTTAAAACTTTTATGATGAAACTTTATATTTAATGTAAAAAGGTTATACACTATCTTAAAAAAAAATCAAATTAAACATCCCAAATAGCTGTTTCTTTGACACTCCTTTCTTTGCTGTGACAGAAACCCTACATACAGAAAATCCAGGTCCATCTGTCACCAAAATAGGATAAAAGAACTTATAGACACCAATTTGATGTAGATAAGGAGACACTTCATTAACATCCGGGTGCTCAGGGGAGTCGTCTCACCAACAATGCACACCTAACTCATGTAGCATGCTGATGTTACTCATGTAACATATTGTATACAGTAATACATATTAATCAAGTTCTCATACATAAGCATGTTAATCCCTGTAACTCATTTTCATATTCCCACCTCTTTCTGGTCATGCACACTTGAGTCCTGAAATGAGTTGAGGGACTGCTTTTGCAACCATCACTACCTAACTGGCCTAAAAGAAAGACCCTCTAATGCCCTTGACTCAAGGACTTTGGCTCACATTGTGATTTTAACATGCTTCAAGGTCCTTCTACAATACAGCTTCCAGGTCTACAGGGCAATAAATCTTCCTCAGCAAAGAATCTAACAATAGTACCTCATCTAGCAGAGTAACTGGTTGTATGGTTACCTCAAACTAAAGACAACATCTCTATGACTACTTAAAACATTACACCACTATCTTTTATAAAAAATGATATTTCTGTGAGATTCTATTTAATTGATTAGTCCTAATCATTCCTTATCAAAACCACCAAAAATCATGAACTCAGTAACAAATCAGTAACAATCAGAAACAATCAGTAACACATCTGTCTAAAGATTCTGTGCAGAAAAAAATCCACTGAACTAGTTTTTGTGTTTTGTTTTGTTTTTTTTTTCACTTAGAAAATGACTGTAATCCAGTAAGTTCCTTTTTATTTTGCCAATAACATACATGCCATCTGTTTTACATAGCCTCACTCCTCTCAGCCCAGTATCTCTAAGCAAGTATCAATCGTTGGGCTAGCAAGACTGGAACCTTAACATCCTATGAGACAAATTCTCTCAGTAGAGGGAACAGAAAAGGGAAGCACAACACACTTTAAAAAAAATCAGTGTTTATATAAAATATTTTAGTTGAATGCCATTTTATGCACTAAAAGAAAAAAAGAAAGGAAGAAATTACAGGAAATACAAAAGAAATGGTGACATTCTCATAGTCAAAGATGGAATGTGAGCATCCTTCATCCCTATGTTACTAGTACAGTCACTGTCCTAAATAATCCTACTGTTTTACTCACATTATTTGTTACAGAAATCTCACTGCTCAGTGTCTGTAATAGCAGCTGCTAAGGGCTCAATACCTTAAAAATTTGGGTCACTATTATTATACATAGACCTAGGCAACACACATTCTTCCCTAAAGACTTCATTTCTTCCTCAGTTATGCTGTTATACAGGCATTAGAGATACTCCCACTGCCTTTTGGTAATAAAAAGAGAAAGGTTAAAGTAAGGCTTAAAACTGAGGTTTTTTACATTAGATGGCATCCTCTGAAATAGTTGGTCTAGCTGTAATAGTAGCTAATGCATGTGAAGCCAGATGGTCTGGCAATCAGAGTCTTCTGAGGCCAAGCACAAACCTGAAGGGCACAAGCGAGTGGGAGGCTGGCCAGCTTGACAACCGGAAGCAGTGTAGCCAGCTCCTATGGAGGTGAACCCAAGATAATTGATCCTAAGAAGAGTAGTTAATTATTGTCACTGAAGTAATAGGGTAGACCAGAGCTGGTATCTCTGCAGAGACATATCCTGAGTGTCCTTCTGCTAGCAGACTACAGGCATATATGTAATGCTGATCAAGGTCCCATTTCCACCAGAGAATCCAGAGCTGACTCTTCCACCTGAGCACAGGTGATAAAATGGGGGCAGGTGAAAGGGCTCAAACCAGTGACTTCCTAATTAAGTCTAAACTGTGATGCATGAAAATTTTTGCTTGTTTCACAAAGACTCCTCAACTGTTTTTCCTAGGCCTCTTTGTCTGTCTAGACAAAAATAAAATGCTCCCTATATGACTCACTGATAGCAGCCTTCAATGGGCACTTGGGCAAACTAAGATAAGGGGTAACTTGAACAAAAGGACACAGAGATACAATCTAGGGAGGATGATCTCATTGATTTAGGAAGAAGACACCTGGACTTTACCTCACAGCGCATGCTCCAAAAGAGCAGACACTACGAAGAAGAAAACGTACTTCTTCCCTTGACCACTGACGATCCTCACTCTGTTTTTACTATGCTTGCTCGGACTATGTAAATCAATTCTGGGAACTCATTATCATAAGACACCTCTTTCCAGAAAATCTAATGAATTTGTATGATTTGTGTGTATGTAAACTGATGTCCCTTGCTAGTTTGTGGGACCCCTTATGGTGAAGAATCTCCAGGGTGACCCCAGGGCTGCTAATAAAGAATACTTGCTTAACAATTATATTGGGATCTCACTGTTGAGTGAATGTCTTCATTTCACAGGCAAGGCATGTCTGAACACCAACTACTGTCAAATAAGAAAAAAATATTTCTTTTAGTGCATCTACTTCCATGGATATTTTTGGAGACTTTCAGACAATCTTTTGGTGTGAGACTTGTGGAAACAGAAGCACAGTTCTGCCAAAGTGCCAGAAGATGGTATATCGACACCTGGTACAAAATACTTGGCAGCTGTTGGAGAGAAAACTGCCATGAATAGAAGCAGATTGAACCCGCCGGGCAAAACTAGAAAGTTAAAGGAGGAATGCCAATATCTTGTGGGCTCAGAAAGAGCTCTAAAATACCAACTCTTATTTGAATAGAATCTGGTTGATTCACTTTTTCGAGAGATGATCCTGGGAACAGTTTTGGTTTCTTGCCATTAAATGTTAAGGTCCTGCAACATCCAAGGTTTGCAGTGTTCTTTCATATGAATCTAGGCATGATAAATACTTTTGACAGGTCTATAATTTAGAAGTAAGCTTGCAGATGCTTCGGATAGGTATATGGTGTGGCTCAAGAGTTTTTTTAACTGTGTGGAATGTGGCACTTAAAGGTGCTGCCATTAGATGTTGTGGATATCTGTCCTGTTCACTGTGTGGCTGCCATTTTTTATGAAAGCAGAACAGATTTTACAGATTGCATAGGATTTGAATGGGAACTTGGTAACATAGACAGTCATATTTAGTTCTTGAACTATACAAGGATTGTTTTTGCAGTGAGAGAAGAAACATGAGAAAAGCTTTTTCTGGAATTAGATGACAGTGAATGAGAAAATAGTGATTTTCAGTAAGATGATTAGAGGCAGAGAATGATAATGAGATGGAGTTTGCCAGAAATAAATCCAAAAGCAAGACCTTTTTTTTAAGAGCAAGTAGGCCAAAGTTATAGATATATGTGAGACACCAAGATAGAAATAATGTCCTGACATTTAAATTGTTTTCTTCTGGCAATATGTAAATATTTGGATTTATCTAATAGAACCTCTTCCAAAATGGAATAAAATTATCTGAATGGCAGATAAACATTATTCCTTTCAGGCAGACATAACAGGTATGAAAGAAACTAGGTTAAAGTTATAAAATAATCTCTTTATTTTGGGATACTGAGTCTGGTATCAAAGGAGCAGATCCTGGAATACAAATGTCTGAGAACATCACCTCCAGTGTTAATATGATCATCTATCAGAGGCACTTTAGGAGGTAAGTGTAATCATGACTTTGCAGTGTTCTGTGAATCACAGTTCTCTGAGACCTGATGAGAGATGATGTCTCAGATCATCACCCAGAGCATTCTTAAAGCATGGGGATGAATTACTCTGAGAGATATACTGAAAGGATAAATTCTGTGGCCAAAAGGCGTCTGGGGTAGGAAGGATGTGCACACTCCATAATTCATTACAATAATTTTGTTGTTCATAAAGCAAAGAGCAAGTACTTGAATCAATGGTAGGGGTGTGATGAAAGCTTTCCAACCAACGCAGGGCTCCTGCAGGCAAATCTGGAAACTCCGTAGTCTAGGTGTTCTCTTCTCATTGCAGAAATTTTGAATGGGAGGGCTGGGGGAAATATGGTCCTTTTCACAGTTGACTAAGGTCTTTCTGGCAATTTAACAATGAATAAACATCATGGAGAATTAGCAGAGGCTTCTCTAAACTGTGGCTACTTTGCACATTGATTTTAACAGTCCCGTATGCAGTACAAATGCAGTCTAGAGAATGATGTATGTAATAAGTCATGGAAGTGCAGGTGGCCACGTGTCTGTGTAGTATTCAATCCATGTATGTTTGGAGTAGAGTGATGAAGTTAGACATCGTTTTGAACAAGTGCTGTAGTAACTTCAGGGATATAGATACACCTGAGAAAAACCTAATCTGTAAAATTTCAAACTCTCTAGTTTTCCTAACGCTTGCTTTATAAGCACTGTAGAACAGCTTGTTCCTAGTAAAAGTAGAGAAGACTACATTAAGAAATTCTTCACTAAAATATGATTTAAAATAGGAGATGTGTAAAAGAATTATGGAGGATAAACAGTCTTCATTATTTGCAAAAAGGTGTAGGAAGCTATTTGAGACTTTCCTGATTTCGACCAGGATGGAGTTAATTTTCATAGGAGTATTTCATACCATGTGATGTCATGCCCGGGTGGGCAGTCTCATGCTCGGGCTCACTCTCTCCCACAGCCATCTGGCAGTGTTGTTGCTGGGGGGGTCGGTTGCCACGCTTGGTAAGCCACTGTTGCATTTTACTTGTTTTCTTTTGAACTCACTATTGTTACTGTTGTTCTCTTGTTATATTTAGCAAATGCTTTCTTTTTACTCAACCCACAAATTCTCTTCTTTTGTCCCTCCCCTATCTGACCAGAGGGGGGAGGGGGAGGTGAATGGCCAGCCTCCTGGTGTCTGGCTGCCGACTGAGTTCAAACCTCCACAGTTTTTCGTGCCCAACATGGGACACGGGGGCTTTCCTTTTGCTTGAGATAACACCAAAACTAGGACATGAAGGCTTTTCTTTTTGTTTGAGATAACAACAAACTGGGTAAAATGTGGATTGCTTGGCTCCTTAAGATCTTATCACCTCAGTGTAATATGTGTTTCTCATGCTGTTGCTCACCTTCCATGAGAGTTGGGTTAAGGTTTTGTTTCTGTTGTACTACGTGATGCTCATCTATGATAGTGTTGTCATTGGTCCTGGGGATATTCACAGCTGTATTTGAGAGATTTAGGAGGTTCAAATATCTGTGGAATATTGACATAAACATTGTTACCGTTCTGGTAGGAGTTAGTGTTTTCCTGCGTGTGGTTCAGGTTTTGTTTATGGTTAAGCTACTATTTAAGAGTAACCAAGCAACAGAGACTGCAGCCACTACAAGCTTGGGGACAGTTGCTGCAGCTGAAGCAAAGAACCAATCCACAACAGTGTCAGTTGCTCCCATACAGAAGATGAAATACACAAGAAAATCCCCTTGCAGTGTACAGGGTGATAATGAACCAGGCCTATTATGAGAACAGGAGGAGGAGGCAGAGCCACTGATAGTCACCCAATTATTGCCTTGAGTGAGTTGTGAGACATAAGAAAAGATTACAGCCGCCAGCTAGCTAAGAAACTCATTACCTGGCTGCTGCGGTGCTGGGATAGCAGAGCCAGTGGCATGGAACTAGAGGGTAGGGAGGCGATGCAGCTGGGATCCCTGTCTAGGGAAGGGGCATTGACAAAACCATTTGAAATGCTGGGGTTTCAATCCCAAGCCCCAAATTAAGGTTGACATATGGGTGACTCCCACAGCCCTTCACAAAGGGCGGGGTGAGTTTCCCTTTAAGCTTCCCTCCAGGGTGCAGCTGGCCTTGCAGGGAGAGCCATGAGGTAAACGAGCCCCAGGTGTCTGCATTAAGTAAACAAAGGTCAGGTGTCCCACTTAGGGATAAAAGCTGGGACCACTTACAGGAAGGGGCAGTGTCTGTCTGTGAGGTGTATGCACTGTGTAGTTTCCTGTTGAGGAAGGCCCTCCTGCCTCCCTGGGACTGGGCTCTAGTCAGGTCTGGCTTTTGTAAACGTGGGCTGTGTTGAGATTCAGTCTGTGGCTTCCTTGGTCTTATGTGTTTGTCTTGTTGACTCAGTTGTCTCCTGTCCCTTCTATAGGAAACTGCATTTCACCATTTATTCCACTCATTGTTGGTCATGTGGTGTTGTTGTTGGGGTCAGTGGGATTGATGGTGATTATGTATAATCTGACTTGTTTGTAGCCCCAGCGTTCACCCATGTACTGACCCTTTTGTATCAAATATAATTTGGTTATTGGTTTATCTTTATGCTAGTCGTGTCCTTTTTGCTAGGCCCAATAATTTGCAAAACAAAATCGTCGACAAGTAAGGCACAGGATGCTGTAACCTTTGGGAGATGGGGATGGATCCTGTTAACAGTATATAAGAAACAGCACCAGCAAAAAGATCTCTTACTGGCTGAATGTTCACGCATGCAAGCTCAGATTATGACATTAGAATCTGTAAACAAGCTCCTTACTGATAAACTAGACACTTCCCAAACTGTACCCGAGAAGGATACAGTGCAAGTTTCCCAGTGTAAATGTGGGAAGAGATGGGGACAATGTAGTCATAAGAAGGTCCACTCAGAGGTTATGCAGAGGTTATACCACCCTCATCTGATGGGGCTGGTGTCTCAGATGACTCTGCATATGTGAGACCAGTCATCAGGAGGAAGGTGGAATCTTCTGAGGGTGAGCCACCAGTAAATAGACCTACAATGGAAGATTTCACACAGCAAGAAATTAGTGATATTCTTGCATGGTTCAGAGACCAGGAGAGCCCCTGCTTGCTTGGATGGTACGTTTATATGATCAGGGAGCATCAGGGGTTAGCCTGGATAATTTTGACTTCAGAAAGTTTGTAACTCTAAGTTCAGACCCTCTGGTGCAGGAAGCGTTTTGGACTAATGATGACAGTACTAATCTTTTGGCTTTAGCCGCTGTGGGGTGCAAGGCAAAATACCCCCTAGAGAATTCCTGGCCAGGTTCTGACCAGCCATGGTATACTCTGCGGGATGGTATACAGTGACTGAAGGAAGAAGGAATGAAACTGGCCGTTCATGTAGACCATGTTGATGTGTTGATGCAACTTCCAATGTCTGTGCCTATGAGACATGCAATCATTAGGACTACTCCACCAGCTTATAAGACTGTTCTTGTAACTCTCTTATTAAGTGAAACAGGAAATCCCATTAGAGATGTACTTGAGAAAATGCGTCAGCTAGGTGACCTTGGAGAATGGACTCCCCAGGAGCATCAGGGCTATCGAGAATTCCGACGTCAACAGGGCCCCTGGGAGTATACACAGAACTGAGACACCCGATGCAATAAAAATACCGGATGTCAGCTGTTTCAAGGACAATTGTTTAAAGCTTTATTAAAAGATGGCGTACCTCGCATTAAAATTGATGGTCTTGACACCAGTGAATTATAGAGGTTGTACAAACAGAGAGGGTTACAGAAACCCCATAGAAAAGTGCAGAATTCTTAAGCACGGTGGTCAGAAACTGTTCAGCCTACAGCATCCCCTCTGGATCCTCAACAGGATCCCACCTTTGCTCATGGTGGGCCCTCCACTGGGAGCAGTTTGGTTGTTCCGGGGAAGAACCACAAATGGCAGCCATATTCTGACCTGTACCCCTCAAGAGACAACAGGTACTGTAATCCATATTGAAATATTGGCCAAGCTCTGGTACATTGGGCGTGGGAGGACTAACGACCCCATGTGGAGTTACAAATATTCTGGAAAAAACGGTCCTCTCAAATAGTAAAGGCTCTAGTAGATAATGGAGCAGAGGCCTTCTTGATTTATGGAAATCTGAAGAAATTTAAAGGTCAGTCTGTGATTACTACAGGACTGGGTGGAAAACAAATTGAAGCAGTACAAACCCAAATTGATATGAAAATCGGAAATCTTCTGAAACGACAGTATACAGTCATGATTGTTCCAATCCCAGAGTATATAATCGGAATAGATATTTGTAAGGGACTTACTTTGAATATTCTTGGTGGTCGTTATCAATTTGGGGTAAGGAGTTATATCACTAACCGAACAGTTTTAGTAGGGAAGATAAAGATGCCTCCTGTTCAGATCCCAACTGCGACCAAGGTAGTAACCATGCAACAGTACAGGATTCTAGGAGGTCATGAAGAAATTTTCCAAACAATCAAAGATTTACTGGCTGCAGGGGTTTTAAAACTGACTACCACAATGTGGAATAGTCCAATCTGGCTAGTCAAAAAGGCTGATGGAGAATGACTGTGGATTATAGAGAACTGAACAAGAGCACCCCACCTCTTGCGGCAGCTGTACCTGATATGATCACTTTAATAGAAAGAGTTCAGAGGCATCCTGGCATGTGGTACGCTGTTACTGACCCAGCCAATGCATATTTTATGATTCTGATTGCAGAAGAGCCTTGGGATCAATTTGCATTTACATGGCAAGGATGGCAGTACACCTTTACCAGGTTGGCTCAAGGATGGGTGCATAGTCCAACTATTTGCCATAGAATAGTGGCTGAGCACCTGGATGACGTACAGCCCCCTTTTCATATGCAAATGATCCACTATATTGATGACATCCTGATTCAGGGGACCAATGAGAGTGTGTTACAACAAATGCTCAGAGTGCTACTAACGCATACGAGGGAGAAAGGTTGGGAGATTAATCCTACTAAGATCCAAGGGCCATCTCAGACAGTTAGATTCCTAGGAATACATTGGAACTGTGGTCATCGAGAAATACGACCTAAAGCTCGGCAAAAGATTCTTGACTTTGCTATACCATGGAATAAGAAGGAGGCACAGAGATTTATCGGACTGTTTGGTTTCTGGAGACAACATATTCCACATTTAGGAGAGATTCTGGCCCCATTATACAAGCTAACTCACAAAAACCATGCTATGCCTAAGTTGCTGAATTGATCTAAATTATATGAGGTGAGACAAGGTAAGAATGAATCTCCCTCAGCGTTTCTGGAAAGACTGAAAGAAGCTGCCAGGAAAAATAAAAATACTGATTTGAGAGTAGAAACAGAGGCAGCTCAGATATAATTGGCTTTGATTTTTATAGGACAATCAGTACCAGATATAAGAAAGAAACTGACTGATAATTTTTTGAACTATAAAATCTTGGAGGAGTGTGAGTCTAATACTCCTATTTTACCAGTAAGAAAACCCTCAGGTGAATATAGGTTAGTGCAAGACTTGAGAGCAGTGAAATAGTTAAGGATATATATCCTGTAGCAGCAAATCCTTACATGCTGTTAACAGCTTTAAAGGAGACTTATCAGTGCTTGATTTAAAAGATGCTTTCTTTTGCATACCTTTAAAAAAAAAAAATGCTCTTGAATGGGAAAAATCCACAAACTAGATGAAAGATGCAGCTGACATGGACAAGATTACGCCAAGGATTGAAAATAGCCCAACAATTTTTGGAAATCAGCTGGCAAAGGAGCTTGAAACTGGGAACCAAGACAAACCAAAACCTGGACATTTGCTTTTACAATATGTGGATGACATATTAATTGCTACAGAAGAAAGATTTACCTGTATACAGGTAACAACAGATCTTTTCAATTTTCTGGGCCTGAATGGGTACAAGGTACCCAGGGGAAAAAAAAAAAAAAAGCCCAAATAGCATGTCAGACTGTGATATATTTGGACTTTGAGATTTCAAAAGGGCAGCAGCAATTAGGAAAAAAACACTAAGAAGACATTTGTGGTATACCTGAGCTGAAAAATATCCATGAACTCGGAGCATTCTTAGGAATGACAGGGTGGTGACGCCTCTGGATCATGAATTATGGTCTAATAGCTAAACTTGCTATATGAGGCCCCAAAGAACTCTCCTTTTATATGGGGCCGACAGCAACAACGGGCTGTCACAGAGTTGAAACATGCTTTAATGTCTGCACCTGCCTTAGGACTTCCAGACTTAACCAAAGATTTCCAGTTGTTTGTTCATGAGAGGCAAAGCCTCGCACCAGGTGTGCTGACTCAGCGGATGGGAAGCTGGACATGGCCAGTTGGATGTTTCTCTAAACATCTGGACACAGTGAGTAAAGGGTGGCCAAACTGCCTCCGAGCTGTGGCTGCAACAGTGATGCTAATACAGGGAGCTCGGAAACTGACTTTGGGAAGAACAGTAACAGTCTGTGTCCCACAAATGGTGATAACTGTTTTAGAACAAAAGGGAGGACATTGGGTATCTCTGAGCCGAATGATGAAGTACCAGGTAGTACTGACTGAATGAGATGACGTGACTCTAAAAACAACTAACCTGGTAAATCCTGCAGTGTTTTTAAGTTCCACACAGGAAGAAGGACAACTGGAGCATGACTGCTTGGCTACTATTGAGTATGTTTATTCCAGTCGTGAAGATTTGAAGGATGTACCATTGGAGCAAACAGACTGGGAATTGTATACAGATGGCAGCAGCTTTATGGAGCAAGGAGATTGATACACTGGATATGCGGTAACAACAGACACCACAGTTATAGAAGCAAAGGCATTGACAAATAACATGTCATTGCTCTGATTCGAGCCTTAGAGCTAAGTAAATTGAAGAAAGTAAGTATTTGGACAGACTCAAAGTATGCTTTTGGGGTAGTACATGTCCATGGAGCCTTGTGGAAAGAAAGAGGATTATTATCCTCTCAGGGATCAAATATTAAGCATCAAAATGAAATTTTACAATTATTACGAGCAGTTTAAAAACCAGACCAAGTAGCATTCATGCACTGTAAAGCACACCAAATTGGGAACACAAAAGAAATTGCTAGAAATAATTTAGCCAACTGAATGGCAAGAAAGATAGCAAAGGAACAAGTATTTCACATGGCATTAATTCCCTCCAAAACAGTAACTCTTTCGAGGGAAAGGACGAAATATTCAGTAAAAGATTAAAAATTAGGTTAATTTTTGAATGCCAAGAAAATTTAGATGGATGGTGGATAACTCCTCATGGACAGGTAGTAGTTCTACCTTTGTTAATGAAAGAAATAATGAAAACAAAACATCAAGAATGTCACTGAGGAGCAGAAACTTTAGTAACTTCTTTACAAAAACAAGTTGTATCTGTTAAAATGATGGACATGGCTAATTTAATAACTGCAAAATGTGAATTATGTTTAAAAAACAATCTTGATGAAGAAAATAGTCCAAATGGGTAGATTAAAATCTGATACAGAACCTTGTCATGTCCCGCTCAGACGAGGGGGACAAGTGACTCAGATTAGCAAATCCCCAATTGGAGCAGACAAGTCTCCAAGTTCAAGCATTTATTAACTACCTACAATGTACTAATTGAACACACGAGAATTGGCTAAGTATATAGCAAGTTGTGGTGAGCAATATAATATGTCTTGCATTTCTTAATAGAAAAAGGAAAAGAGGGAGATAGAGGGAATGGGGAAATACAGATCACTGGTCTGGGTTCCTGCGCTGATCCCGCCAGCGAGGGTTCCAGGAGGCGGCTGTCTTTTTTGCTGGCATCCATCTTCTTCGCTTCACTGCTCTCTCCAGACGGCCAGGGGGCAGGGAGAGGGGCAGAGGGAGAGAGCGAGTCCTTTCTTCCCCCCCTTTGATTTATACCCACTTTCCTTGGGTCCGTCCCCTAGGTCGACCCACAGACCTACATATCCCATGTACGGGGAGGGGTAAGGTGTTTCATGCAATGACCATGACAGCCCTCATTAGCATATTGAGGGGTGTTAACTTTAATATGCATTTCGTGGATAATGAAGCAAAGTTCATTCACCGGACACATGGCCCTTGAAATCTGCCCAGGTGCCCCAGAGGAGAGCCATCCTGTCTCCACAGGGCTCTCTCCCCTAGCTACATCGGGCAGCGTTATCAGCTTCGGCCTCCACAGAATGCACCCTGTGACTCATAGTTTTGTCTTGCGAGTGTTTGAGGCTTTTCTTCAATCAGCCTCAACTTTTGCTATCCCAGATTGTTTGTCTTAGTTTCTCACAGGCCTGGTTTCTTGTCTCTCACAAACCTGGAGATTATTGGCAAATAGATTTTTCAGAATTACCTAGGCAAAATGGGTACCAAGTACATCCTGGTGGGGGGTGATACTTTTACAGGCCAGAAGCTTTTCCCTGTCGCACCACACAAGCAAAGGAACTAGTAAAGTGGTTACTATGAGGAATAATTACAATATTTTGAGTTCCTATTAGAATTTCTTCTGACAGAGGTCCACACTTTGTTGCAGAAATAGTCAAAAAGGTTAGCAAAATTCTGGGTATCACTTGGGATTTGCATACTCCATGGAGGCCACAATCCAGTGGGAAAGTAGAAAGAATGAATTAAACCTTAAAAAAGGCAAATAAGTAAAATCTGTCAAGAGACAAATTTAAAATGGCCTCAAGCACTTCCATTGGCATTATTACAAATCAGAGTACAACCAAAGAGTGGAACCTCAGTCAGTCCTTATGAATTAATATATGGAAAACCTTATGAGTCCCCAGATCCAAAAATCCAAACATACATGTAAAAGAAAAACAGGATGTTTATAACTATTTGCTTTCTTTAGGAAAAACTTTGATTGTGATTTGGAGTGCAGTAGTGTGGAACAGACCCCTAACTCTAGAGAATCCAGTGCATGACTTTCAACCAGGAGATTATGTCTATATGGAAACGTGGACTTCTGAACCTCTGCAAGAACACTGGAAGGGACATTTCCAGATACTATTAACAACCTTCATGGCTATCAAGGTTGAAGAATTAGATGCTTGGATACACTATACTCAGGTGAAAAAGGCACCTACTCCATGGAAAATTACTAGCCGTGACCCAAAGACTTTAAAACTGACTGCGAGACATGTCTAATTTTTCATATCAATTTTTAATTATTCTTTGGATTTTACTCTGCAAAGTGGTACTGGCTGAAGCATTGCATAGCCTGATTGCTAGGAACAAAAGACAATTAGAAACAGAACAAATGATTGACATACCCAAAGAAACGTCCGAGGAAAATTTGATGTTAGGATTGATTAAGGGATTTGCCAGTTTACAAAATGTCATACAGATTACAGTCTGTTCACCAATACCAAGAGTAGTAGGAGAATCTACTCTATGGGGAATCTTAACTATGAATTTGACCAATCTGGAACATAAAAATGAGACTACTTATTACAAACAAAAGCCAGTGACTCAATGGTATGAACAAGTGAAGGTTATTAGGAAACATTGGAAATCAACAGGAAAAAAATCAGATTGTGAGAAATTTGTAAATCATGACTTTATAACAGGGCCTCAACCTAGCGCTTTGGCTCAGGTTCTCCTTCCAGGAGGCCCAGACCCTAATTTAGGATGGTGTTCATATGATCAACAGATTAAAAACAATGTGAGCAGGAGCATCATGGAATGGCAGTGTAACAAAACCAGTCAAAATACACAAAAAAGAAGGAGCAGTGGGGCTCTGTATGGTCTATGTCCATATTTTTGCGATTTCAGTATATGGCCAGAACCCTTTGGTGTTTTACTTGGGCCTGTACCTGGATTCATATTGTGTTTGCAATCCTTCCTTCGATAGTAGATAAAGGTACTACATGACTAGAAAAGGAACATGTAGTACCATGGTGGAAATATGAGAAGTTATATGATTGCAGCAATGCAGACTTAATAATCCAAATAATTTCTCCCTTAGCAGCTGCTCTGAAGTTTGGTTGTTACTGTCGAGGTTTTCATAATAACTTCACCATGACTAGCATCTTTACACCCAGAAGAGGATATTTTTGTATGTTGTTGTAAGAAAATCCACCATTCAGAGTCCAGGACATTTAGTTTAGGCATTAAGTGATGGCACCTGGACAACCCACTTACCAGCAGATGTTAAGGTAAAAAAAATTATTTGGGCCTGCCAACATTGTGTCTGATTTGGAAGAAATCACCATTCAAAGGACCCTTAGAAAATGAAAAAATACAGCGAGCCAAAAGTCAGAAACAGATGATGATACATGGAACGAACCATCAACAGGAATAAAAATTAGCTGGGCTTTAGAATCTCTTTTAAACCCAATAGCTTCATACAGGAATAGAGAGTGGCTTTATCATCTGACAAGACAAGTAGAAAGGTTGGCTAATGTCACAAGAAAAGGATTTAAAGAATTAAACATTCGATTACAGGCAACTTCTCGAATGAAAGTTCAGAATAGGATGGCATTAGATACCTTCTGTTAAAGGAGCATGGAATGTGTGGATATCTTAGATTGGATCATTGCTGCATTCATATTCCAAATTCACTCAGGATGTAGAACATGATTTAGATCTATTAGGTAAAAAAAAAAAAAATAAAAAAGAAACAGAAACAATTCGAGAAGATATGTCAGAAGACTGGTTAGGAAAATTTTTAGTGGATCAGGATGGAATCTGAGCTCTTGGCTAAAATCCCTAATCAAGACTCAGTTTCTGCTACTAATTGTCTTTTTGATGATTATGCTGGTATATGCCTGTCTTAAAAGACAGTTTACTAATAGACTTGCAATATATTGTAGGATTATGGGTGAAGTACCAAATATTCCACTAGAATACAATTTACCCCCACAAGCAAGACAAACTCTGGTTTCAAAGATGAAAGTGAATAAAAGGGTGAAAGTATTGAAATCACTTTCAACACTTTCAAAGTGGGGAAATGTTACTGATTTACCAATAAGTAGAAAAAATTGTGTGTCATTTAATAGAAATATAGAAGCATAAGAAATAGTGTAGTAAAATAATTTGTTCACATTTGTTGCATTTTGCACCAGAAACCGACTGCTACTTCAAAACCCCCTGTACAGTCCCATACCAAGGTCAAAGGGATTGGTCATAACTGTTTAATAGGAACAGTTAGAACCTAGGTAACAAAACACAAGATGGTTTGTAAACTGATTTATAATACATACATAGGACTAGAATAATGCAAGTAGTTGTCAAGGTCCAGGATTAATAGGAACTGAGGGCAGTAACCGTAACAGCTTGCAAGTACCTGCCAAGAAAACTGTGTCCTTAAGCAAAAGGTAATTCTGGCAGGGGGAGATTGCGACCACCGACTCATGGACCACCTACTCACATTGCACCCTAGACCCTTTTCTAGACATTTCTAACCTTTACCGCACAGAATCGGAAATAGGAGGAGAATGTTAATTATTTCTTGTAGATTGTATGTTTATGTATGAATACTTAATGAATATGTACCAGTAAGTTCTATATAAGATGTATGGTTCTGGTGCCTGATGTGTGTTGTTGGTGAGAGCACTCCCCTGCACACCCGGCCATTAATAAAGAAGTGTCTGCTTATCTACATCACATTGGTGTCGATAACTTTTTATCCCGGTTTTCAGTAACAATAGGGATAAAAAATTATTGATAAATTTTTGCAATTTGGACTGTTAATTGAATGCAAACCAGGGTGTAATACTCCTATCTTTACTTATAAAAGAAAATAAATCTGATGGCAAGTGTTATAGATTAGTTCAGGATTTAAGGGCAATAAACAAAATTGTGTAAGACCTATATCCTATAGTGGCAAACCTTTATACTTTGTTAACTAAATTAAAAGGAGTTCAAATATGATTTACCATATTGGATCTAAAAGATGCCTTTTTCTGCCTGGCCTTAACAAGAAAGCCAGAAGCTATTTGCTTTTGAATGAGGAAACCCTGATACAGGGAGGAAAAAAAACCTGAACAAACAAACCCAAAACCAAAACGGTTAACCTGGACAGTGTTACCACAAGGTTTTAAAACCAGCCCCATATCTCTGGGATTCAATTGGCCTGGGAACTTGAAACCTGGACCCCACCCTCACTAGGAGGAATTTTACTACAATTTGTAGGTGTAGGTGACCTTTTCATAGCTACAAGGATGAAGGAAGACTGTGTGCTATGGACTGTCAGTTTGCTTAACTTTCTGGGACTTAGTGGATGTCGAGTCTCTCAACAGAAAGCTCAACTGGTCCAGCAGCAAGTGACCTACTTAGGATTCGGGATTCCCAGAGAACAACAGAGCTGAGAATGGAAAGAGGCCATCTGTCACACATGTGAACCCAGAATGGTAAAAGAGCTCCGAACTTTCCTTGGGATGACAGGTTGGTGCGAATTATGAACCACTAACATCGTGAATCCAGCCTCTTTTCTCAGTGGGACCACATCAGAGCCTGTAACCCGTGACTGTCTGGAGATCATGGAAGCCATTTTCTCCAGTAGACCTGAATTAAAAGAAGAACCACTTGAGAATGCTGAAGGCACCTGGTTCATGGATGGAAGCAGCTTCATAAAACAGGGAAAACCATAAGGCAGGATATACTGTGATCACCACTGATGAAGTAATAGAAGCTAAACCATTGCCAGTAGGACTTCTGCCAGAAGGCTGAAATAATTGCCTTGACCAAAGCTTTAGAACTGGCAAAAGGCAAAAAGATTAAGATTAGAAATATGCTTTTGGAGTAGTACATGCTCATGGTGCTGTATGGAAAGAACGAGGATTATTCACAGCACAAAGAAAACAAATAAAACATGTGGAAGAAATTTTAAGGCTGCTGGAAACCGTAAAGCTCCCTGAAAAAGTAGCCATCATGCATTGTTGAGGGCATCAAAATAGTAACACTGAACAGGAAATTGTAAATAATTTGGCAGATTGAAAGGCTAGACAGGCGGCAGAAATGACAACCATAGCATTAGCTTTGGTCCCAGACGGTAAAACTTTCAATCCTAAACTCAGATTTGAAACCTAAATATTCAAAGGAGGATCAAAAATTGATTAATGATCTAAAAGGTAATAAAGAAAAAGATGTATGGGTTTATATTCCAGATGGGCGAATAATAGTACCTTCTAACATACAATAGAAGTTAGATTTAGGTGAACATAAGAAAACATTGGGGAGCAGATGCTCTATAGAAGCAGTTAAATTGAAAAACCAATAAGATGACTATGCTGTTTACTCAAAAAAACCCAAATAAAACAAAAAACACAACCCAAACACATCAAGTAAAACTAAAAATGGAGTTATAGGGAAAAGTAATAGTCTAGGACAACACTGGCAAGCAGATCCTTCTGAACTCCCAAGAAAAGAGGGGTGTTGGTACTGATTAGTATTAACAGATACCTTCTCAGGTTGGCCAGATGCATTTCCATGCAGAACTAATAAGAGATATTGAATGAAGTAATTTCTCAATCTGAAGTGCTGACAGTGAAACACGATGTTGGCCTCACATGGGGGATTGAGCACAGTTGTGAATTGTAGTTGTTGTACACACATAGGTGAAACAGGAAAAATAAATGTAGATTTAGGAATAATATTGCAATAATTAAGTATTTTGCAGGAGATATGAAAGGACGATGCTTCTTTAGGCTTTGAAGAAATATGAAACAAGCTTACTTCATGGTTACCAAACTTCAAATGGTTAAAACAATTACTTGCATTGATTATAGGAATAGACTGGCAATTACATACTCTATATAGCCCACAAGCAAGTGGTCAAGTAGAGAAGATGAATCACTTAAGTAAATTACAAAACTAGGTCAGGAGGTTGGATTGCCTTGGCCCCAATCTAATTGTCTTTAGCACTTTCGAAAATCAGGATCAAACCCAGAACTGAGGAGGGATTAAGTTATTTTGAAATAGTATAGGAAACTATATATGATACAGGCGGGGGCATCAACTTAGATTGGGAAAGAAATAGTAACTGATTATGTTATAAGCCTACAAAAACAGCTGCGGGAAATAGAGAAATTGGTCCTAGGGACCAGAGCTCGAGGTCTGGACGGGCCTGTACCCAACATTAAACCAGGTTATTATATATTTACCAGATCTTTTTCAGATTCGCCTCTGGAACCAAAGTGGGAGGGTCCATTTCAGATGTTGTTACTGTCCCAAAACAGCAATAGGAATCAAAATCGACTGGACCCCTAAGACTCCGAATCCAATGAAAGGATGGACACTGATTATCAACATGGTCGGATTATGGGTAGGGACTGTAGGTGCATACTTGGGCAAAACCCTTAAAGGGAATGGCATGATATAGCAAAAGAATTTGCATAGGTAAAGGAAAGGGGGGAGTTGATCTGAGGAAAGCAAAGAAAAAAAAGCAAAAAAAAAAAATCTACAAAGTTGTGGGGCCCCTTAAAAAATGCTAGCCCTCAGGCAATGTTCAGTAGATAACATTCTTACAGAAAACAGGATAGATAGTAAACTAATCCCTGTCTTTGAGATAAAGGGGGAGCCATACCAGCTAAAAGACTTACTTCCTGGGATATCTTGATAGAAAGTTCCAATCGACAAAACAAACAGGTAAAAAGCTGACTCTACAACCTGGAAAGGAACCAAAGGGCCAGAGAGCATGTGCAGGAAGCAAAGTCGAAAAGTTCATTAAGAGGAAGGAGACATCTGGACTTTGCTTAACAGTGGGACACTGTGAAGAGGACCACATACTTCTTTCCTTGAATAATTCTAACAATCACACCTATTCTCCAAACTAATTGTAATAACTCAGCCCTTCCTAATGAATATGTATGTTTTATTGTAATAAATATCTGGCTACTTGCCAGAGACGGTGTTCAGGCTTTGAGGAGAAATCCCCTTGCACCCCAGCCTGAATAAACATGCCTCCTTTGTAACTCTTTCTGAGTTGTAGAGATTGTTTCCGTGCCTCAGAGGTGCCCACCGACTCAGGCCTTTGCCCATCTTTTCCCACACCCCTTGCCACTCACTATTGGGGCAGGTTTCCGGGCACTGCTATTGTTAGTGCCGCATGGCCAAAACCGAAATCAGGCAGGCATTCAGAAAGCACAGTGCCGCAATCACACTGGCCTGCAGGCTCCAAGGATAATTGAAACTCCCAGAACCCGAGAGGATCTCTTCCCCTGGCTCACCTATAGAGCCCAGGCAGCAAACAGGTACCGGCCCGCCCCCACAAATAGCGATACAAAGGCATTATAAGCAGTCAGTAGCCCGTATAACAAAAGAATCCCCTTTATACATTTTCCACTGACAACAAACACCAGCACTGGGAACACACAGTGGATATAAGAAATAATCCAGCCCCACCACACAAGCAAATGGGCCAGCATTGCAAACATTTTCTTATTACACAGTACAAATACAAACAGAAAAATTACACCCAACAGATTGCTCTAACACACTCTGCTCAGGGTCTGTCCCTTTTTGATTCTTATTTCAGCCCTCTTGTGCCCCACGTTGGTGCGCCAAAAAGGCTGTGGTGGTCTAGGCCCTGCCGGGACCAGAGACCATGTTGCCGTTGTCCCTCCTCCACCCTCAGCCGGTCAGGCTGGAAGTGAGGCACAAACCCCGGTTTAAAATAAGAAGAAAATTTCATACAACAGTGTAATAAGCAACCTGAACAACAACAGTAGCAACGATAACAACAATAAACAGCAACAACTGTAAACAAGACAAAAGATATACAGAGAAATACTGCAATGGTTACAGACAGCCCTGTGCTCCCTATGACCAAAGCCAACAAAGGAAAAAAGTTCCCGCGCTCCCCGCGCCCGGACCTCATGTCAGCATGGTATGAATAACCCGGCTGGAGATCCCTTCTCCTGCTCTGCTGGGGAAACTTAACCCTATCCTAGCTGAACCAGGACATTAGTGAGTATTATGATCAACATTAGAGGGGCCCTGCCTCCAGCCAGATGGAGGACAGGGACAGCCGAGTTTACTGGACTGTGTGGATTTGATGGCCTGTCACATCTGACCCCCAGCAGTATAAAGCTCTAGTGGACACTGGTGCTCAATGCACCCTAATGCCATCAAATTTTAAAAGAGCAGAACCTGTTTGCATTTCAGGAGTGACAGGGGTGTCTCAACAGCTGACTGTATTGGAGGCCGAGGTGAGCCTAAGTGAAAGAGTGGGAAAAACACCCCACTGTGATTGGCCCAGACACTCCATGTATTCTTGGCATAGATAATCTCTGAAGACAGTATTTTAAGGACCCAAAATTATATCAGTGGGCTTTTGGTATAGCTGCCTTGGAATTATAGCTGCCTTGGAATAAAAGGAGGATTTAAACAGCTGTCTGTGTTGCCTGGTCTCTCAGAGGATCCTTCTGTTGTGGGATTGCTGAGGGTTGAAGAACAACAGGTGCCAACTGCCACTACAGCCGTGCACCGATGGCAATACTATACGTATCTAGACTCTGTAATCCCTATCCATAAACTGATTTGTCAGCTAGAGAGCCAAGGAGTCACCAGCAAAACGCACTCCCCTTTTAACAGGCACATATGACCAGTGAAAAAGTCTAATGGAGAGTGGAGATTGACAGTGGACTATCGTGGCCTGAATGAAGTCATGCCACTGTTGATTTCTGCTGTGCCAGACATGTTGGAACTGTAATATGAACTAGAGTCGAAGGTGGCCATGTGGAACACTAAGATTGATATTGCCAATGTGTTTTTCTCCATCACTCAGGCAGCAGAATTCAGGACATGGTTTGCTTTTACCTGGAGGGGTGTCCAATACACCTGGAATCGGCTGCCTCAGGGGTGGAAACAAACCCCACCGTTGGCCATGGACTCATCCATGCTGCACTGGAACAGGGTGAAGCCCCAGAACATTTACAGTACATAGATGGGGTAATACAACAAAAGAAATTTCTGAGAAAGGGGAGAAAATAATCCAAATCCTTCTGAGAGCCAGTTTTGCCATAAAACATAGAAAAGTCAAGGGGCCTGCTCAAGAGATCCAGTTTTTAGGAGTAAAATGGCAGGCTAGACATCATCAGATTCCAGTGCAGGTGGTCAATAAAATAACAACTATGTCTCCACCAACTAACAGAAAGGAAACACAAGCTTTCTTGGGTGTTGCGGGTTTCTAGAGACTCCACATTCCAAGTTGCATTCAAATTGTCAGCCCTCTCTATCAAATGACTAAGAAAAAGAATGATTTTGTATGGGGCCCGGAGCAGTGACAGGCTTTTGAGCAAATTAAGAGGGAAAGAGTTCATGCAGTAGTCCTTAGGCCAGTTTGGACAGGGCATGATGTTAAAAATGTGCTCTACACTGCAGCAGGGAAGAATGGCCCTACCTGGAGTCTCTGGCAGAGAGCATCAGGGGAGACTCGGAGTAGACCTCTGGGGTTTTGGAGTCAGGGATTGTCCTGGTTCAACTGGGATAGTGTTAAGAGAGAGAGGGGGAAGGGATCTCCAGCCGGGTTATTCATATCATGCTTATGTCAGGTCCGGGCGTGGGAGCGTGGGAACTTTTTCCTTTGTGTCTTTGGTGGCAGGGAGCACACAGCGGGCTTGTTCCATAACCTTTGCGGTATTCTTCTGTATATCTTTTGATTTGTTTACTGCTATTGCTATTTATTGTTGTTACAATTGCTACTGTTGTTGTTCAGATTGTTTATCATATTGCTGTATTAAATTTCTTCTTATTTTAAACCGGGGTTTGTGCCTCACTTCCAGCCTGACCGGCTGAGGGTGGAAGAGGGACAACGGCAACGTGGTCTCCGGTCCCGGCAGGGCCTAAACCACCACAGACTTTTTGGCGCACCAACGTGGGGCACAAGAGGGCTGAAATAAGAATCAAAAAGGGACAGACCCTGAGCAGAGTGTGTTAGAGCAATCTGTTGGGTGTAATTTGTTTGTATTTGTACTGTGTAATAAGAAAATGTTTGCAATGCTGGCCCATTTGCTTGTGTGGTGGGGCTGGATTATTTCTTATATCCACTGTGTGTTCCCAGTGCTGGTATTTGTTGTCGGTGGAAAATGTATAAAGGGGATTCTTTTGTTATACGAGCTACTGACTGCTTATACTGCCTCTGTATCGCTATTTGTGGGGGTGGGCCGGTACCTGTTTGCTGCCTGGGCTTTTCTTAGGGGTCTCACCCCCTCTATGGGTGAGCCAGGGGAAGAGATCCTCTCGGTTTTGAAGAGTTTCAATTATCCTTGGAGCCTGCAGGCCAGTGTGATTGCGGCACTGTGCTTTCTGAATGCCTGCCTGATTTTGGTTTTGGCCATGCGGCACTTCTTTAACAATAGCAGTGCCCGGAAACCTGCCCCGAGGTCAGATAACGGTGAGTGGCAAGGGGTGTGGGAAAAGATGGGCAAAGGCCTGAGTCAGTGGGCACCCCCAATGCTTTGGAATTTCACTCCCGAACAAATGCAGAGTCATGATAAACTGATGGAGTGCTTAGAAAGGGTGTGTTACCAAACGGGCAAAACCCAGGAGACACAAATCGCTGCAATGTGTTGGGGACTTGCCCATGCATACCGTGTCCTCTTTAATACCACCCACTGCCCTCAAGGGGGGAGAAAGGCCTGCAGGATCTGAGAATGAACTTACTGGTACAGTATCTGGGCCGGGAGAACAGGCAGAACCAGTCTCAGTCGCCTCCACCAGCACAGCTACTGAGCCAGAGAGACAGCCAGTGCCGGTATCAGTCGCTCTGATACAGAAAACAAAATATACCAGAAAGTCAGCTCGCAAAGTGGGGGATGGGGATGAGCCAGGCCCAGCACGGGAGCAGGAGGAAGGGCCAGAGGTGATCGTCTGGTCTCTATCCTCAACTGAGCTGTGAGATATGCGGAGAGATTTCAGCCGCCTGGGAGGCAAGCAGATTTGCACCTGGCTGCTCTGATGGTGGGACAATGGAGCTAGTGCTTTTGAAATGGAGGGGAGAGAGGCCAAGCAGCTGGGATCTTTGGCCAAGGAGGCTGGCATTGATAGGGAAATAGGGAAACAGACTCAAGCCCTCAGCCTTTGGAAGCGACTCCTGCTCAGTGTAAGGGAGAGGTACCCCTACAAGGATGATATCCTATGTCAGCTAAGCAAATGGACCAACATTGAGAAAGGCATCCAGAAACTCATGGAACTGGCTGTGTTTGAGATGATCTATGGTGATCTGAACGATGAACAGTCACCCATGGACCCAGATCAGGCCCTTAGCACACAGCTGATGTGGCAGAAGTTCCTGCAAACTGCACCAGAAGCACACTCAAAAGCATTGGCAATAGCATCCTGGTGGACAGACACCCACACTCTAACAGTGGATGGAGTGGTTGGCAAGCTCAAGCAATATGAGGGAAATCCCCCTTCATCTCAACATTCTGTGGTTTCAGCTGTGGAGGAACTGTCTCAGAGGGTCCAGAAAATGGAAGAGGACATGTCCTACATTCCACCTACACGGGCTGATGTGTCAGCCATTAGAAATAAATGTTTCCCCACCCAAGAGAAAGGCAGTAGAAGGTACACACCACGAGGCATCCTGTGGTTTTTCCTCTGCGACCATGGAGAGAACATGAAGAGGTGGGATGGACAGACCACTGCCGCCCTAGCTGCACGAGTAGAGCAGCTGAAAGGGAAGACCATCATGAAAGGGGAGTCCTCCAAGAAAAGCACAGCTCCAGTGTCCAGTCAGAAATCCCCCAGGCAGAATAGAATGGCCAATGTTATGTCTGACCCTCTTGAGGGGACCAGTAAATCATTCTTGCAAGACGTGAGTGATGATGAGCAGGATTAGAGGGGCCCTGCCTCCAGCCAGGTGGAGGAAAGGTATAATTGGATTTACTGGACAGTGTGGATCCAATGGCCTGGCACGTCAGACCCACAAGAGTATATGGCTTTGGTGGACACTGGCGCTCAGTGCACCCTGATGCCATCGAGCTACAGTGGGGTTGAATCCATTTGCATCTCTGGAGTGACAGGGGGATCCCAACAGCTGACCCTACTGGAAGCTGAAGTGAGCTTGACTGGGAAGGACTGGCATAAGCACCCCATTGTGACTGGCCCAGATGCCCCGTGCATCCTGGGCATAGACTACCTCAGGAGAGGGTACTTCAGAGACACAAAAGGGTACCGGTGGTCTTTTGGTGTAGCTGCCCTGGAGGAGGTTGAACAGTTGTCCACCTTACCCAGCCTCTCAGAGGATCCCTCAGTGGTGGGGCGTCTTAAGGTTGAGGAGCAGCAAGTGCCGATTGCTACCAGGACGGTGCACCGGCGGCAGTACCGCACCAACCAAGATTCCCTGGTCCCCATCCATCAGCTGATCCGTCAACTAGAAAGCCAGAAGGTGATCAGCAAAACTCATTCACACTTCAGCAGCCCTATATGGCCAGTGAGAAAGCCTAATGGCGAATGGAGGCTAACAGTGGACTACCGTGGCCTGAATGAAATTACGCCAGCAATGAGTGCTGCAGTGCTGGACATGCTAGAGCTGCAGTATGAACTGGAGTCGAAGGCAGCCAAGTGGTACGCCACCATTGACATTGCTAACGCGTTCTTTTCCATTCCGATAGCACTAGAGTGCAGGCCACAGTTTACATTGTCTTGGAGGGATATCCAGTACACTTGGAATCGATTGCCCCAGGGGTGGAACCACAGCTCCACCATTTGCCATGGACTGGTCCATACTGCACTGGAGAAATGTGGGGCTCCAGAACACCTGCAGTACATTGATGACATCTTTGTATGGAGGGACACAGCTGAGGAAGTCTTTGAGAAAGGAAAGAAGATAATTGAAATCCACCTGAAGGCCAGCTTTGCCATTAAGCAGGAGAAAGTTAAGGGGCCTGCAAAGGAAATTCAATTCCTAGGAACAAAATAGCAAGAATAGCATCGACACATCCCAACAGAGGTAATAAACAAGATAATAGCCATGGCCCCACCAACCTCTAAAAAGGAAACTCAGTCTTTCCTGGGTGCTGTGGGGTTCTGGAGGATGCACATCCTGAACTACAGCCTGATTGTGAGCCCTCTCTACCATGTAACCCGTAAGAAGAACGATTTTGAATGGGGCCCTGAGCAACAACAATCATTAGAAAAAATTACACAGGAGATTGCCCAAGCAGGAGCCCTCTGGTCAGTCCGGGAAGGGCAGGAGGTTAAGAACATGCTCTACACCACAGCTGGGGAGAATGGCCCTACCTGGAGCCTCTGGCAGAGAGCACCTGGGGAAACCCGAGGCCGACCTCTAGGCTTTTGGAGCCAGGGATACAAAGGTTCTGAAGCTAATTATACACCAACTGAGAAGGAGATACTGGCAGCGTACGCAAGAGTTTGGGCTGCCTCAGAAGTGGTTGGCACTGAAACACAGCTCCTCCTGGCACCCCGACTGCTGGTGTTGGGGTGGATGTTCAAAAGAAAGGCCTCCTCCACACATCATGCCACAGATGCCACATGGAGTAAATGGGTTGCATTGATAACACAATGGGCTCGAATAGGGAACCCCATCTGCCCAGGGATACTAGAGGTGATCACGAACTGGCCAGAGAGCAACGATTCCAGGATGTCACCAGAGCAGGACGTTACACGTGCTAAGGAAGCCCCACCATATAACGAGCTGCCAGATGAGGAGAAGCGATATGCCCTGTTCACTGATGGGTCTTGTCACATTGTGGGAAAGCATCGATGATGGAAGGCTGCTGTATGGAGTCCAACAAAACGGGTCACTGTAGCTGCTGAGGGACAGGGAGAATCGAGCCAGTTTGCAGAGGTAAAAGCCATCCAGCTTGCTTTGGATATTGCTGAGTGGAAGAAGTGGCCAAGGCTCCTCCTCTACACCGACTCATGGGCTGTGGCGAATACCCTGTGGAAATGGCTGCAGCAATGGAAGCAGAACAACTGGCAACGTAAGGGTAAAACCGTCTGGTCTGTTGAATTATGGCAGGACATTGCAACCCATGCGGAAAACCTTGTTGTGAAGGTGTGCCATGTGGATGCCCATGTACCCAAGAGTCGGGCCACTGATGAACGTCGACACAACCAGCAGGCAGACCAAGCTGCTAAGATTAGAGTGGCTCAGGTGGACTTGGACTGGAAGCGCAAAGGTGAACTTTTCATAGCCCGGTGGGCCCATGAGACCTCGGGCCACCAAGGTAGAGATGCAACATACAGGTGGGCTCAGGATCGAGGGGTGGACCTTGCTATTGACACCATTGCAGAGATCATCCACGCATGTGAGACATGTGCTGCAATCAAACATGCCAAGCGGGTGAAGCCCCAGCAAAATGGAGAGCGATGGCTGAAATATAGATATGGAGAGGCCTGGCAGATCGACTACATCACACTGCCACAGGCCTGCCAAAGGAAATGCCACGTGCTCACAATGGTGGAAGTAACTACTGGATGGCTGGAAACTTACCCAGCACTCCACACCACCGCCCAGAACACCATCCTGGGCCTTGAAACCCAAGTCCTGTGGCGACACGGCACCCCAGAGAGAATTGAGTCAGACAATGGGACCCACTTCCGAAACAACCTCATAAGTGCCTGGGCAGAAGAACACGGCATTGAGTGGGTCTACCATATCCCCTACCACGCACCAGCCCCTGGGAAGATCAAGTGCTACAATGGACTGTTAAAAACCACATTGAAAGCATTGGGAGGTGGGACCTTCCAAGACTGGGACATGCATCTAGCAAAGGCCACCTGGCTAGTCAACAGAAGAGGATCTGCCAGTCGAGCTGGCCTGGCTCAGCTGAAACCTCCAAGTGCTGTAGATGGGGATAAAGTCCCTGTGGTGCGCATGAGGAATATAGTGGGAAAAATGGTCTGTTTTTTTCTTGCGCCAGGCAAAGTTAAAGGCAAACCCATGCATGGGATTGATTTTGCTCAAGGACCTGGGTGTACCTGGTGGGTGATGCAGGACAATGGAAAGGTCCAATGAGTACCACAGGGGGACTTGATTCTGGGTGAGAACATGCTGTGAATTATGCTGTGCCTTTGTAAATTGGTTTTTTGTTCTTGTTAACTGCTAAATGGCAGCTGGACATGACGCAGATGGTATAGAATAAAGGGGTGGATTATGTCCTGTTTCAGCTAGGATAGGGTTGTTTCCCCAACAGAGAGGGGGAAGGGATCTCCAGGCGGGTTATTCATACCATGCTGACGTCAGGTCCGGGCGCGGGAGCACGGGAACTTTTTCCCTTGTGGCTTTGGTTGAGGGGAGCATCGTGAGTGAGCTGTCTGTATCCAGTGCGGTATTTCTCTGTATATCTTTTGTCCATTTTACTGTTATTGCTGTTTATTGCTGTTATCTTTGCTACTGGTTTTGTTCAGATTGTTTATCACACTGTTGTATTAAATTTCTTCTTATTTTAAAGCAGGGTTTGGGCCTCACTTCCAGCCTGACTGGCTGAGGGTGGGGGCGGGGCAACAGGATGTGGTCTCCGGTCCCAGCAGGGCTTAAACCACCACAGGTTTAATATCTATATATCAATGTACTTGAAACCCCTAACCCTTCCTAGCTTCAGTGACATGAGGCTGATCCTGCAAGGTACTAAGCACCCACAGTTGTGGGAGGTGTCAATGAGGAGGTGGAGGTGTGCATTCTTTGTTACACTGGGAGGCATTTATTTTAGGCACATCTGTAGATAAGATGAGAATGAGGAGAGCTTAGAAACAGCTACTGCTCTACATTCATATCTTTAATAATTTTGGGAATACACATAATGAGAGACTGTCCCCCAAGACATTTTCAGTCAAAAAAGTGTATGTGTAACTTAACACCCTGAGGCATTTGACATAATATTGCATGATGCTAATTAGAGTATCATGACTGCACCTGTGCCACGTGCACTGCAAGCAGGGCACCACTGAAAGGTTTCAGTCATTACATATATGTCTAGAATAAGATGTACTTTCAGTTCGTGAGGTGTAAGAAAGTGTCTTTTCTAAGTCATGCTGTGCATTATGTTGTAGAGCTCATTGTACTACCCTGAATACCAGAACTCGCCTAGCAGCCAGCAGCTATGAAAAAGGTTACCTTACACCTAGTAGAGATTATTTGAGTTCATGCTGTTGTGGCTCTGAAGTATTTATGAAAGTATTATATAGAGAGTATTTAGCTAGTAATACATATTTTATTGTAAATTTAATTAATCATTTATGGATTGTTATACATCAATATCTAAATGTGATTGGTTTGGTCAGCTTGTGACAGGATCCACTCAATGCTTCATGAATAACAGTGCTGACTATCCTTAATAGTTCCCAAATTTTGGCTATCACCAAGTGAAGATGCTGTTGCTACCTTGTTTAGTCTCTTCTCTTTGGATCTTTGTCCTGACAATGGAAATTAGCATTAGGGAGGGATGCAGAATGACAAAATTTGGAAAGCCTTAGTCTGGCAACAAAACCCAGTCCATCTGTCATGAGTGAGCTCCCAAGAGTGTCTCCTGTATCTGTATAAACTTGACAAATGTTGAGACAAACAACAGTGAAGTTTTGGCAGGAAAATATGAGACTGGCAATAAAAGTCCATAACATATTTGCTGAGTGACTGGTATATTAAGGTAAGTTTCAAACATATCTAAGCCAATCACAAACACTGTCAGTGTCACTCCTACATCAAGCCTTCTTAACAAAACAAAATTTCAGGAGAAAATCTATTTTCTCCATCTGTTGGTGTGAATGTCCGACTGGCAATTTATTATTTATGTTTCTATTTTAAACCATTTTTCCAGAAAGATATGATAGTATCATTTCACCATCTGCCATGTGAAAAGAAATAAAAGCACATCTAGAGATACTTATTTTGAGACATTTGGAAGAAACACTCCATTTCTAATATAAAAGTTATAAGAACTTGAGTAGATGCAAGGAGTAGAAATGTGATGTAACAGAGCCACAGCATCTCCTAGTTTACTAGCTGTTGTGATTTTAACTCAGGTGGTAACAAAGCACCACGTGGCCAGTTGTTTACACCCCCATCCCCCCCATCCCCCATCCCAATGAAATAGGCGAGGGACAAAAGAAGAAATTTGTAGGTTGAATTAAAAAAATTTTAGTAATAGTAACAAAACCAAGAGTAACAATAGTAGTTCAAAACGGGTAAAATGCAGCAGTGGCTCACTGAGTGGTGACCAGTACAGAGCCTATTCCCAGCAGCAATGTGACTGCACCAGAAAATCCTGCCACTCTGACCCGAAAACCGAAAACAGAAAAAAACACACATGAGAGAGCACACATCTGCCTATGTGCTGAGCGTGACATCACATGACATGGAATGCTCCAGTGATTGATCAGGACCCAGCCCTTCAGCTGTGCTTCCTCTCAGTCCAAGGAAAGTTAACTCTATCCTGGCTGAAACCAGGACACTATCTTATCATAGCAAACTGTGAATAGCCAGAATTTTGTCTGGGTACTTGAGTCTTTGCATTCTGAATAACATTTTTTACCAGATACTATATTACAGAATCAGAGAAAAAAAAAATTCAGGCCAAAAAAAAAATTCAGGCCAAAATCAAAAGAAGACAACATTTTCATATTCTGGAAGCCAGTGACAGGATTCTTGAGACAATTCTACAACAGAGGATTATCTCACAATAGTGCATGAAAACATGATCTTACAGGAGGCAGAAAATTTTTTCCACTGTTTACATGTCTGCATTTCTTCTTGTCATCAGCTTCCCAAAGCTGGTTTGCAGGAGAATTGTTTTCAGAAAAAAAAAAAAAAAAAGGTATAATATTCCAGTAAGTATTTTGTCTTCTGATGACATGGCAGTGACACACTGAAAAGGATTTCTGAGGTAGTTTTGAGCTGGTTAGGCTGTGTACTGGTTAACAGTGTAGCTACATTAGTAAGAAGTGACCTGGGCAACAGGCAAATATCTATGTAATATCCATACCACAGACTTAGCTGTTACTGAGTTAGCCTTAAATTTTATGCCTGGTATATATCTATGTTAGGATGTAGTGAGCTTTTCAATGGTAGTGTAGACATGAGTTTAATCTGTAAGTATGTGTGTGATACCACTGAACTCAGCAGACTTGTTGCTAAGTTATACATCAGGGTAGGACCTGAGAGTCTAAGTGTTCTCAGTCAGAGCAAAAATGAATAGACAGTTCAGCAAATGCCATTGTCAGAGGTTTGTTCAGCAAGTGCTAAATACTTTATCAGTGTTTTCATTGCAGTCATTGTATTCATGTAAAAAGACATTTATTTCCTGAAATATTCCTGAGAATTGCTGTTTTGACAACTTATTCAACTTAATAAACTGACTTAATTGTTGATTGCATCCAAACTGTAAATCCTCTGATTTGTTTCTGAGGTATTACATGGACAACACAGGTAGCCTTCTAATAATTAAGAATACTAGTCTCTTGGTCTCTTCACATTGCAAAGTTCTTTTTGACAATATTTTCCTTTATGGATTGAGATTGACCAATTTTAATGCACTTTATTGTTCTCTGGATGTTTACAAGATGCCTGTTACATTGTTGTGAGAAGTTAGACTGGCATGAAATCAACATGGCTCATACATCAAATTAATTTTAAATAATGAATTGATAGTTGTGGTGGTTTAGGCCCTGCTGGGATCTGAGACCACGTGCTGTTGTCCCTCCCCCACCCGTGGACCGGACGGGGCAGGGAGTAAAATATAAGCCCCAGGGTTGAAATAAGGAAAAATTTAATACAACAGTGTAACAAATAATAGACCAAACAACAACAACAACAACGGTAATAACAATGAACAGAATAAGAAATATACCACATGGAATACAGCAGTGGTATCAACCACGAACACAACACGTCCCCCCAGCTCTATCACGCTTGGCGCCCCGATCTGACCTGACATCAGCATGGTATTGAATAACCCGTCTAGAGCTCCCTCCCCACTGCTGCGGAAACGAAACTTAAGCCTATCCTAGCTGAACTAGGACAATAGTCATCACAATGTACCAGTCAATGGTGATTTCTTACTGAATGGGTGGGTTTATTTCTACTGTCATCCTCAAGGACCTCTTGATTCTAAGCTATTTAACATTTTAATTGACCGAGATGACAGAAAGCAAAATTTACTGACAAAAAATACAGAGAAATATAAGCAGTGATAGTCAAAGGATAATGCATGTGATCTTGACTGCTGGAGAAAGGCAAATGTGGTTTTGCATAAGTTCAGATTTAAAAGGAAAAGGAAAAGAAACTATACAACAGAAATTAGGACTATGGGGATGTTTCTTTCTGTAAGAATGCAGACGGTTATTTGCACTCTATATTGTCTTAGAAAGCTAACTTGTCCAGGTAGACATAAATAACATCTGATTTATCTGGGTGATGTTGCTTGCAGAAATTTTCTATAGATAAAGTCTAGAGCAGTATTTGGGATCATCATTTAATTAAATGCTGTCAGTTTACCTTTTCCTTGGCTTTGATTATTTGAATTTTAGTTGCTTTGAGGGAGAATAATGCACAAGTTTATTAATCACTATTCCATATCAGTCATGGTTTAAAAGATTCAGTTGTTGAGAATTTTTACACAGCATCACTCTAGTAATGATTAGTCAGTACATATTAGGTGAGTGCATTCTCTGCAATCTGTCTCATTCTAATAGATTCCTTTGCAAGTTAACAGTAATATATAAAAATGGTGACATGTGTGTCTTTGCTACATCTGCTGCAGTGCCTTTTTTCCAAGGAGAAAGGAAGAACTTGTATTTTCACTGAGAAAAGAACAGCTAATAAAGCCTTTGGCATATGCAAGGAGGTCTTTGCCAGAAGAGTGAAATGGCAGTTTCCATTCCAAGTGCATGAGAGTTGTGATGTCATTTACACACATGTAGATGAAAAGCTGCTTTGCAAGTATTCCTAAACCATCAAGTTTTGTAGGATGCTATCACTAACCTTGAAATCAGGGTCAACTATAATTGCAATTTTATTCCCCTAGCAAAAAAATTCCGGACATGCTGTTTTAGTTGGATGTGCTATTCTTCCCGACCTAAAGCAAATGGTTATGCTTCTGCATTTTTCTGTGTTTCTCTGTCCAGGAGCAGCTACATTTCCTTGATAGGTGGAGTGCTTCCAAATTATGGTGACTGAAGCACATTTGCCTACACCGAGATGAATGATAATAATGTTCAAATTGCAATGGAGAGCAATATCACATTTTATACATTGACATTGACAGTGAGTCAATCTGATGGGATTCAGCAAAACAAATGTAACAGCCTAGAAATAGCAGATCACACCAAGAGTGATTTTTCTTCTTTCTTCCACATTCCACATATTTTTACTGGACTGGACTCTTCCTTGTGCATCTGTCTCTGATGAAGGCTCCTACTCTGTCATCAATATGCTGCCATATTGCTATTATATAATAAGCAGAACTGTTCAGCCTCTGCTTTTATTGGAGAAATATTAACTCTTCTTTGCCTTCAGCAAAAATAAAAATAACATGAAAATAAATTTCACATACTACCTGCAGGGGATTTATGTAATTTAGACCTAGCTTTCAACAGAGCAATGAAAATAAAGCATATTTTATTATTTTCACTATGTTAACACTAGTATATATAACATAAAATTCAAAGTTTAGCTATGATTGGTGATGATTTTGTTTTATTTTTTTTTAAAAAAGTGAAATATTACATCTGTGCCATATAAAGATTGTGGGTCTATGAAAACCAGAAAGTAAATAAGATTTAATAATTAAATTTAAGACATAGATTGTGACCCTGAGAGTACACTTGTGATTTACTACTAGCAAATATAATTTTCTGTCGTATCAGACTTGTGAATTATTTCTAATGGTATTTAGCAGTATTTGTTTTCAAATGTAACATCCTGAGAAACTTTAAGCATTTATTCAGTGTTTGCATAATCAATGTGTGAAGGTTTAAGCCTTGCGGGGACCGGAGAGCACGTTGCTGTTGCCCTTCCCCCACACGTGGTCGGGCTGGAAGTTAAACACAGACCCAGGGCTAAAATAAGAAGAAATTTAATACAACAGTGTGATAAAACAATCTGAACAACAACAGTGGCAATAACAACAATAAAAAGCAATAACAGTGAACAAGACAAAGGATATACAAAGAAATACCGCAAAATGGTCAGGGAGGAAGCCTGCTGTGTGTATGGCAACCCCCAAAACCCAAAGCGAAAGTAAAGGGGCTCCATCCCTGGACCTGACGTCAGCATGGTATGAATAACCCGGCTGGAGATCCCTTCCCCCTCTCTCTTTGCTGGGGAAAACTTGACCCTATCCCACCTGAACCAGGACACAATGGAAACTCATTAATCATACTCCCATGAGTCTGTTCAGGTAGTTCACCTATTCACCTAATTCACATTACCTGCTTAAACAACCTGTATGAAAAATTAAATATATAAGTATATATCTCCAGGTCAAAATGTGCATTCAGTTTAGGAATAAAAATTGAAGTGTCACTCCTCTAACTCGTTCTTATTTTTTCATAATTGTTTTTGTTTAATTAGATGTTACATATTAAAAAATTGTTGTATTTTTCATGCAGAATTTAGAATGTGGTGTAAATAAGCCTTTTTGCAGGTTAATTAGTGTTAAAGATAGGCCAAAAAAAATTTATCTCTGAGAAGATAGTTGTAAATGACTGTGCCTATGTGCAGTTCCCTGAGAGCAAGATATAAATTCACATTCTTGACTATTTGAACTTATATGATTATTTTTAAAGAAATTCCATCAATAAATGTTTTGAAAATTTGGAATATTGTAAATGGTAGTATGATTTGTCTTAAACCAGAGAGATTACTTTTCTTAGTGTTTGTTGTTAGCCAGTAAGATCAGCAGGTATGCACTTCCACAACAGAAGTCTGTTCTATGTATACATAACCTCTAGTAGAAATTCTCTATTTCTTTTTTTTAAAAAAAACATTTGGTCAGAATGTCTCAAGTGCCTAATTATCTGCTAAAAACAATACACAGTTATGGGCAGAAGAATAAAGAAAAAAGTCACCTGGAAGTTAGAATGGGTATTTGGGGGGAAGTATTTTTTTGCTCTGATTTTTCCTTCACATAAGCAGAGATCTGCAAATAACAGCTATTATGTAACTTGCAAAACTAACGTACTGGATCTTTCATAATCAAGGCCAAACTTCTGGGACTGCAGAAATTTGATCATGAATGCTGTATTGCCAGCATTTAAAAAACATTAAATGGGGCAAAAAAAAGTAAAATTATAGGCAAAATTTCATCTGGGCAGTTGTGCAGTTTGGGGACACTACATAAAAAATTCAGGACATTAAAATTTAGGAGTAGGTGGAGAGGGATTGGAAGGAAGAGAGTTAATCTTACGGAATTAGCCTACAGAAATGGAGGGAAAAATGCAAGAATGTGAACAATCTTGTGGATTTTATCTTTGACATTTCTATATCAAAAAATCTCTGCCTTTTCCTTCTCTTCTCCATAATTCAGACAGAAAACATTAGAAAAAGTCTCAATAGCCGAAAAATACCTAGATATTCCACAAAGTAAACTAGTGTCTTTGCTAATGTTATCTGTTTTTTATGGCTTGCATTCAGGTGTTATGTTATTATGTGCTAATAAAGCCTCTATGTAGAATAAATTTTGTATTTGTACAGCAATTAACAAAAAACTCTACTTGAATCAAACCATATGAAGATTTCAAGCAAAAAGCTTTTTCCACTGACCATGTACTCTGAATGCCTAACTTCAGGCTCCCCTTCCAGCATAAGCAGGACTGAATTTTGCATCTAAATCCTTTGCAAACACAGCACTTTCAAAATGCTGTATGCCAAACATATAGAGGAACCACAGATCATTAAAAACTCATTAAAGATTCTGTCTTTTCTCATTCATACCACTCATCCACACCCACTGCCCCAGGTATTCATGTCTATTTGATTCATGTAGCTTTCACCATCTGGGGAAGAAACTTTCTCCAATTTTATTGACTGCAAATTTTGGTAACCTTTTTTTGTGGGGTGGAAGGAAGGAAGACAAGTAGGTGCATAGACTACTGACATTCCCCTTTAGAGGTAAATTCCAAGTCACTTCAGTTAGCTTTCACCACATTCGGATTTAGACAACTTCCATGTAGAGACTTCTGGGTCTGGATATTACACAGGACATATGTAATTTTGGAGTATCTCCAGTTCAGAAACTGCTGATTCCAAACGAGTGTGGAAGGATATGTGAACATGTGGTGAACAGTCTAAACCAGTCCAGAAAAAAATATTCACTTTCTGGCATGCTGGCACAAACAAAAGAAACCTTGAACTTCAAAGTATTACCATTTAAATGTTAAAGGGAAATAGCACAAAATCAGCTGTTACTCCACACTGGTTAGGGACAGAGGCCTTTTAATTTGTTGACACATCAGATTACTAGAAAACATAAACACACTTCACTGTCTGATTCTAAAATGACTGTTATTGGAGTTCCTCTGTGTGTGGATAGTTATGTTTTCCAGTCCATAAGCTCATGAAATACAAAAACACTGGCCATTTTTTAATATCATTCCAGCTTTATTTTATCTATTGACTGGAGAACAATTTTGTTGCTACACATTCATTCTTGGTGAAATGCAAAATTAAATGTGAAAAAGTATTCTGTCTTCCAGAGAAATTAAAAATCTGCAAGAAACATGCCTGATGAGACTACACATTTAATAGAATATTTTCAGTCCAGCTTTTATATTTTATAGATAAGACACCATTGAACTTTTGACTCACTTTGATAAAAACATCTGTAGTAACCAGAAGTTAAATATCTGCAACAGAAACAGTTACTGAGACACTCTGTACTGAAACTGGATATAGTCTAGCTGACAAGTATACAGTTCACTAAGAACAGGTGATTTTATGATACTTTTTGAATTTTTCTGAATACTTTACACAAAACGTATAAAAACAAGCAAACAAACAAATAAACAAGTGAAGGAATTGACTGAATATTCTGTCACATATCAGCCCTGAAGACAGCATCAGAAATTTATGTTTTCAGTTGAAAAAAGATGTTGGCTTAGTGTAATTTCATTAGTAGAAAATCAGTGAGAGAAAGAGAGACAGTAGAAATAAAAATTCTCCATTTTATGCTCAACAAGAGAGAAAATTACTGTGTTTAAAAAACCCAGTCTGCTTGTTTTTAAAAATACACTGTTACTCTTGAAAATCCTGTTATCTTTTAAGGTGAACTGCAAATCAAATGTGAGAAAGTAAATCATTAAAAGCTCAACTTGCATTATTATCCAGTCCAATTTGGTCACTGGAAATAGTTGTTGCACATACTAGAAATTATCAACTGGAAGATCATGGCAAGAAACAAAGGAGGATACTTACTATTTAAGGGGAAAAAAACTATCAATGAGATGTGGGTATGCAGACAGAGTATCAGAGTCAAAGTTTTCCATTAAATTCACAATAACAACAGAAGTTCAAAATAAAAAATAAATTTAATTAAATTGAAAAAATAGATTTACATCAGAGCTAGAATATTCTCTGCTACTTGGACAAATAAAACACCCAGTCTGAGATGTCATTTAACATAACATCAAAGTCTGAAGTGTAGCAGTCTTGGAGAGTGCAAAAAGAAAAAAAGATTTGCACTTTCTAAACTCAGACAACAGGACTGTACATTACCATTTTACTACAGTAAATTAATCTGTTTTCTATTTTAAATAACTTTAAAAAAACAGTATATACATATTAAGATATATTTTGATTATCAGATTGTGAGGCTTCATAGAGCTCTGTTATAATAATGTAAGGAAATATATACAAATCATAGATGAGGTAAATAGAGCTGAAATTGCATGTCTGCCAGAAAATAATGCAATTAGAAACTACCATGAAAATCAAATACATATTCTAGTTCATTCGACAAATAAGAAATATAAAATTTTCAAGGACAGCATCATGAACAGCTAGATCAAAATCCAGATGAAATAATCCCATGGGGACCTGATTACAAAATTTAGATTCTAAATTATGACATTCCTAAGTACCTTGATGTGGAAGAGAAGCAAGTTGACATTGGCCTGTCAGCTCTGAGAAGCCCCTGAGAAGCAGCAAGATGAGAAACAGGCCTTGGGAGAAAGATATGAAACTGCCTAGTTGTTCCAAGGTGGCAGGGAAAAACAACAGACAGCTGCAACACTGAACTGTGGAAAAGTTACCGCTGCATGAACAGCACATGAACAAGAAGTTGATTGGTCTGCACAGCACATGTTAGAGTGGTCTTATGCTGATAGGAGAAAAGGATTGATAGCTGTCTAATTGCTGATTTGCTAATTATGAAGTAGCAACTTTAACCATGGCATAAGCATGTACTAGTGTAATAATAAAGGCTCTTTCCCTCTGCACTTCATGGAGAGTCTGTGCCTCAATTGCCACACCTTTATATATTTAAAGAAAAAGTTATATCACGTCTAATACTTCAAGAAGCTCTAATGCTGTGAAAATGACATGCAACATTTCTTCTAAATGTAACTTTCAGAACATAAGCAGACATCCATGCCAAGAGCAAATCATGATTAATGTGAACAGGAAAGGTAATTCTGTCATGAAACACCTCTAAAGTGAAAATGTTCAGTGAACATGTTTTCATCAAGTACCACATCTGAGAAGGGTGTGGCTGTCTTACCTCAAAATGGATTTTTAATGAGAAAAAGAAGCTGTTGGGCCATAAATTAAGGGAAGTGTTAAACCCAGAAGTAACAGATTCAGGAATCATGTCATCCTCATGTGGCAGAACATGCTTACCTACCTACACCTGTGCTTGAGAAAAGCAAAGAAAATATACTAATATTTATTTCCAAACTTAACCATGCAGGGAAATATTTGCATTTCTCTGGGCTGGCTGAATCAAGCAAGAGAATAAGGATTTTGTAAAAGAGACTAGGAGTACTCTAAAAAGGGACTGTTGCAGTGAAAATTTAGGACTGCATCAAATACTGTCCCAGGAAAAATGTGAGACGGGCCTAAAGAGACTGGGATTAGTTTCTTACCTTCACAGCAGGCTTCCTGTGCAAACAAAACTACACATCTTTATGCATTTGAATAATTTCTGTCCAGTCATGGCAATAGCAGGTGGAATTATTAGCAAACTACTTTCTTAAAAAAAAAAAAAAAAAAAAAAAAAAGTGTTCAATATGTAATACAGAAAACATCATACCAACATATTTCTAAATAATTTGAGATAAAATGATAGTTAAAATAAGTGCAGGAGTCCAAGGAAAAAAGGACAATAGCTTTAGTCTTTGAGAATGACTTGATGTATTTCCAACACCTATCAAAAGGATAACAAGCAAACTTTTAAGCTCTTCACTCTCAGTTTAAACTTGAGCAGGTCTTCCAGGAAGAAAGCCCAGTGTTCTGAATAATTACAAAATTGCACAGCTGAGACAATATAAAGTTAGTTTTTCACTGAAACAAACGGGAAAAAATTGAGGCAAATTATATATGTCTGTAATAATGATAATAAAACTGAAGACTCCTTACAGAAATAGTGACTGAAGAATCTTTTTCAGTCTCATACTAGGAAGAAACACAATGGTGGAATGGGGTAGCAACCAATATATAAATAGCAGAATATACAAAGCAGAAGTAACGAACTTTTTCCACTCAGTCTAAGAAATATGGAAGAAAGCAAACGAAATGGTGATGGAACTGAAAAAATCTCTTTCTACTTGATACATTAGTTTAGTAATGATTCATTTTATGCCAAAACCTGATTTGAGTGTAGCAGTGTTCACAGCTGGTAGGAAACAGCACAAACACCATGTCCGTGGCTGTTGGACTTTTGAGTCTACATTGTTTAGCTTGTTAAAATTTTTATAGCCCTTCACTGTTATCTGCTAGTGATAGTGACTTTTGATTATAGGTCAATTTGATTTCTAGAATCATCGGTCTTGTTCTTTGGTGCTAACCTTCCTATCCCTACCTATACATCACCTCCTACTTTAGCTCCTCCTTAACTTGACTTTCATTAGCCTGACAGAAATGCTGTGCATTCACCAGCAAAGTGAGTTTGTTCTTTCTCCAGACTGGACTGAAGTTTCTGGAAAACCTGAAGTGACCCTAAAGCCAAGAACTCCCTACTAAAATGCATATTGCATTTAGATGGAACCATTGGCTCTCTAACAGAATGCAGCACCTTTTTCTCAGAGCCAAAGGTCCAAAACTGAGCAACTTTGCATTTTTAATTCCCAACCATAATATGGCAACCAAACTGCATATTACTATTTATATTCATATATACATATATATTTTTATTTATGTATTTATTCATATATAGATATATATTTATTCCATATTTGATGTGTAGAAAAAATCAGATGTCTGCATTTCATATATGCAGTTGAATATGCAGAAATATTCACTTGATCCACACTTTGAAAAATCTTGATATGTGGCTCAGTTAAAACTCTGGAACCAATTTTGTGTTTAAACTCTGCTCTAAACTAAACAAAAGCTAGCAGGTGAGCTCACATAGCTACACTGATAAGCACTTACACTAGTATAAAGTTCTCAGGATGTGAAGGACACATCAGAAACCAGTCCACCTAAACTTGTCCTCTATTCAGCACTTCTCTTGGAATGCACTAAATGGTTCCCCAGTTGTAACCAGTGCATAACCAATCCCCCATATTTCCTCCCACAACACTAAGGAGTATGGGGTCTTTGAAAGTTCAGAGGCTAGTGAATAATGAAACTACTCACAAGTGTGATGCGCTACAATGGCTATTAAATATATAATGATAGATACGTGAACATAATTTTCTTTTAGCTTAAGTTTCTTATTGGCTTGATTTATAAAATATATGTTGTTATAAGACTTCAAGGAATGATTCTACAGTATAACCAGCATTATAAAATTTCACAATGTTCAGCAGTAACAGTGACCCATAACAGAGTTAGTACCTTTCAGTGATCATTAACAGGTCATTTTCTTAGCTGACATTAACACAAGATACTGTACCTTGGAATTTGACAGCCTTCAACACTGTATTTGTGTCCTGGTTCAACTAGGATAGGGTTAAGTTTCCCCAGCAGAGAGAGAGGGGGAAGGGATCTCCAGCCGGATTATTCATACCATGCTGACATCAGGTCCAGGGGTGGGAAACTTTGATTTTACTTTTCTCTTTGGCTTTTTGGTGGCAGGGAGCTGCTCCATGACTATTTTGCACTATTTCTCTGTATATCGTTTGTCTTGTTCACTGTTATTGTTGTTTAGTGTTGTTACCATTGCCACTTGTTGTTCAGATTGTTTTATCACACTGTTGTATTAAATTTCTTCTTATTTTAACCCGGGTTTGTGCCTAACTTCCAGCCCAACCAGCTGCGTGTGGGGGAGGGGCAACAGCAACATGCTCTCTGGTCCCAGCAGGGCTTAAACCACCACAGCCTTAATTGGTGCACCAACGTGGGGCTGAAATAAGAATAAAAAGGGACAGACCCTGACCAGAGTGTGATAGAGCAATCTGTTGGGTGAAATTTTTCTGTTTGTATTTGTGTTTGTTTGATAAGAAAATGTTTGCAATGCTGGCCCATTTGCTTGTGTGGTGGGGCTGGATTACTCCTTATATCCAGTGTATGATCCCTGTAGTGGCATTTGTTATCGGTGGAAAATGTATAAAGGGTCTTATGTTGTTATACAGGCTATTGAATGTTTATAATGTCTTTGTATCGCTCGGGGCGGGGGGGTGGGCCGGTACCTGTTTGCCGTTTGGGCTTTAGTTAGGGGTCTCACTGCCTCTATGGGTGAGCCAGGGGAAGAGATCCTCTCGGCTTTGGGGAGTTTCAATTATTCTTGGAGCCTGCAGGTCAGTGTGATTGTGGCACAATGCCTTCTGAATGTCTGCCTGATTTCGGTTTTGGCCATGCCCGGAATAGCATTGCCCAGAAATGCAGTAGCAATCCAATAGCAGTGCCCAGAAACCTGTCCCGAGGTCAGATAATAGTGAGTGGCAAGGGGTGTGGGAAAAGATGGGCAAAGGCCTGAGTCGGTGGGCACCCCCAATGCTTTGGAATTTCACTCCTCAACAAATGCAGAGCCCTGAAAAGCTGATGGAGTGCTTAGAAAGGGTGTGTTACCAAGCTGGCAAAACCCAGGAGACACAAATCGCTGCGATGTGTTGGGGACTTGCCCATGCATACCGTGTCCTCTTTAACACCAACCACGCCCCCGAAGGTCCCGGCAGGGCTTAAACCACCACAATTTGCTACAGTATGTTTACCTGCCAACACTGGACAATAACATCACATTAGCCTGATGGTTAAGATCTTACAGGACCATTTAAGAGATCCTGTGGCATAAAGTTCCTGGTCCCAGGAGCAGTGGCACAGCTCCCACCCAGAGTGCAAATTCCAAGGACTATAAAGCACACCAGACTCCTAATGCGGATGTGCTTGGAGCAGAAGGTATCAGGCAGTAATGAGTAGCTTGTTATGTACGGAATGGAATGGAATGGAATGGAATGGAATGGAATGGAATGGAATGGAATAGAATAGAATAGAATAGAATAGAATAGAATAGAATAGAATAGAATAGAATAGAATAGAACAGAACAGAATAGAATAGTTCAATTGCAAGGGGCCTACAATGATCATCCAGTCCAACTGCCTGACCAGTTCAGGGCTGACCAAAAGTTAAAGCGTATTCCTCAGGGCATTTTTCAAATGCCTGTTAAACACAGATAGGCACGGGGCATCAACCACCTCTCTAGGAAGCCTTTTCTAGTGTTTGACTATCATCTCAGTAAAGAAATCTTTCCTAATATCTAATCTGAACCTCTTCTGATGCAGCTTTTGACCATTCCCATGTGTCCTGTCACTGGATACCAGGGAGAAGAGATCAGCACCTCCCTCTCCACTTCCCCTCCTCAGGAAGCTGTAGAGAGCAATGAAGTCACCCCACAGCCTCCTTTTCTCCAAATTAAACTTTAAACTCAAAGTCCTTAGCTGCTCCTCACAAGACATGCCTTCCAGCCTTTTCATGATCTCTGTTGCTCTCCTCTGGAGGCATTCAAGTACCTTAACATCCCTTTTAAATTGTGGGGCCCAGAACTGCAGAAAATACTCAAGATTAGGCCACACCAACACTGAAAACAGCAGGATAATCACCTCTTTAGAAAGCACGGCTGTGCTGTGTTTAATGCACTCCAGGATGCGGTTTGCCCTCTTGGCTGCCAGGGCACACTGCTGACTCATATTGAGCCCACCATCAACCAGCACCCTCAGATCCCTTTCTGCAGGGCTGCTCTCCAGCCACTTCTCTTCCCATTTATACTTGTGTTTCATGTTACTCCATCCCAGGTGCAGAATCCAGCATTTGTTCTTGTTAAATTTCATGCCATTGATGATTGCTCAGTGCTCCAAACTATCTAGATCCTTCTGCAAGGCCCCTTGTTCCTTGAGTGAATCAACAGCACCTTCCAGTTTGGTGTCATGAAACTTACTAAGAGTGCATTCAACTCCTGCATCCAGATCATTGATAAAAATATTGAACAGAACTGGCCATAGAACTGAGCCCTGAAGAACACTGCTGATGACTGGCCATCAACCAGATCTAGCCCCATTCACTACAACATTTTGATCCCTGCTGTTTATCCAGTTCTGTACCCAGTGCACCATGTACCTGCTCACCTCACAGTTGAAAAACTTGACCAGGAGGAAGCTCTGAGGGAGAGTATCAAAAGCCTTACTCCAGAAAAATTGCATCCAATGCCTTCCCTTCATTCACTAGACAGGTGACCTTATCATGGAAAGATATCCAATTAGTTAGACGGGACTTTGTGAACCTACATTGACTATGCCTGATGATTGCATTGGCCTTTAAATGTCTTTCAGTAGCACCCAGTATGATCTTCCCCTTAATTTTCCAGGTACTGAGGTTAGACCAAGAGATATGTAGTTACCTGTTTCTTCCCTTATACCTTTATTGTAAATTGGAATAATGTTAACTAGAGTCCAGTCAGCAGGGTTTCCTGCAAAACCTGAGCTTGCTTCCTGAGGTCATACAGTTTCTTTTTCCTCCTGAGTTCCAAGAGGAATTCTCTGTTTAGCCAAGCTGATCTCATATCCTCCCTGCTTGATTTTTGAAACAATGGGATTACTTGCTCCTATGCTTTTAAAAGGTGTCTCTTAAAAACTGATTCAGAAAAGCAGATTCCCAGCCAACACTGACTTTTGCTGATCGAGGATGTCAATTAAACTCAGACACAGAGTGAAAAGAGTAGGCTTATTTTACTGTTAACTAAAGGATATAATCAAGTAATACAGAAAAGAAGCAATAAGAAAAATACATAATAGTACACTTAATTATTACTACGTACAATTAATTATAGAAAATAAGAATAAGCAAGGTTATGCAGCTAATCATTACTACATGGTGGGGAGAACAGTGATTAAGAAAGATACATCACCACTTGCATGCATAAGCAACATTCAGATCCACAGACACTGGGGAGCACTGGTTGCAGCGAGCATTTGGTGTCCTTTTCCCCGCAAGTGGGAAATTCTACACCATGCGTCCACCTATAGGTGAGGCATACAAGGTCGCGGCAAGAGGGTCCAGCCTTACATACCAAAACCCAGCAAGTCAGAATGACTTGCACTTTTCTTTGAGTGGAAATATATGGTTTCACCCTCCTGTTGGATTCCACCCAAAGCCTGGCCAGGGCTCGGGGCGGGGCGGGGAGGGAAAACCAGAGGAGTTTCTAACAAGGCCACACACTTGGGTTCTCAGCCTTGAACAGTGCTAAACAAGGGAAGTTGGATACACATTTTCACAACATTTCATCCTCACTACTGCTTATATTTTGTCTAAGCTACATCTTTCACTAGTGAGCATATATATTTTGTTAATGATCAGATACTAATTAATAAATACTAAGGGTAATACAGACTTTACTAATTAGCAGATACTAATAATAGATAACCTTTTGTTGTGAGGTTCATCTAGAGGTCAACTTATTCAGGCTCTAGCACTACAAGTGGACACAGCCACAACCTATGAGGGCTACCTGACCTGTGAGTGTTTAAAGATCATGACCATGGGGGTACTCAAGATCCCACAATACACAAGAACACAGACATTTTGGTTTCTGGGAATTTTATTAAAAATTACTACAAAACTACTATTAGTAATATATTTAGATATAGATATAGATGATACAGATAGAGATATACACTACAAGTCACTGGAACCACTAGAAAATCAAGTATATATATTACTTGTAAAGCAAGAGTAAAGCAAATATATGTATGTTACAAGATATTACAGAATTCCAACAAGTGAAGGAAGTATATACTTGCGAACCTTTACCTTTGTGCATGCCTATAAATATGTCATGTGATGTGTTACTGGTACGACACTCACCGAACTGCTCCCAGGAGTGGAGTTAATCAACGATGGAAAAGTCTCACTTCAAACATGATCTGTGTCGCAGAGTCCGGAGTCATACAGGCATCCTCAGCAAGGGTCCAGTCTTTCCAGGAGATCTTGTGCAGAGGGGTTCTTGCAGAGATGCTCCTTTTGGATCAGTAGCAACGTAGTTTTTGTAACTTTTTGGTGTAGATATATAAGTGGGCATAGGACATGAGTTCCTGGAATAATTGTTCCTGATTCTTGTTTTCCTGGAAGGATAGTTCATTACCAGTTTCTTTGTTTTGCACCCATGAAGGTTTCTTTGTCCTGCCAACTACTCCCCAGCAGGGAGTTTTCTGCTGAGCTTATCAGGGATGTCTTGGAGGTCAGCTAAGGTGTTGTTACCTTTCTTTGACAGTAGGTTTACTGGGTCACCTTTGTGGCAACTTATCCTGGTTCAGCTAGGATAAGGTTAAGCTTCCCAACAGAGAGAGAGGGGGAAGGGATCTCCAGCTGGGTTATTCATACCTTGCTGACGTCAGGTCCAGGGGCAGAACCTTTTTCACCTTGCTTTTTGGCGGGCAGGATGGCGTGAATCTTTGTCCGTAAACCAGCTAGCGGTATTTCTCTGTATATCTTTTGTCTTGTTCACTGTTATTGCTGTTTATTGTTATTATCATTGCTACTGTTGATGTTCAGATTGTTCTATCACTCTGTTGCATTAAATTTCTTGTTACTTTAGCCCGGGTCTGTGCCTAACTTCCAGCCTGACCAGCCGCGGGTGGGGGAGGGGCAACGGCAACGTGCTCTCAGATCCCAGCAGGAGTTAAACCTGCACATTAAACATTGGCGCACCAAAGTGGGGCAGACCCTGACCAGTGTGATAGAGCAATCTGTTGGGTGTAATCTTTCTGTTTGTATTCGTGTTTATTTGATAAGAAAATGTTTGCAATGCTGGCCCATTTGCTTGCGTGGTGGGGCTGGATTAATCCTTATATCCAGTGTATAATCCCAGTGGTGTTGTTTGTTATCAGTGGAAGATGTGCAAAGGGTCTTATGTTGTTATACTGGCTGTTGAATGCTTATAATGCCTTTCGATCGCTGTGCGGGGCGGCGGGCCGGTACCTGTTTGCCGTTTGGGCTTTTCTTAGGGGTATCACCCCCTCTGTGGGTGAGCCAGGGAAAGAGATCCTCTCAGTTTTCAGGAGTTTCAATTATCCTTGGAGCCTGCAGGCCACTGTGATTGCAGCACTATGCCTTCTGAATGTCTGCCTGATTTCTGTTTTGGCCATGCGGCACTTCTCTAACAATAGCAGTGCCTGGAAACCTGCCCTGAGGTCAGATAATAGTGAGTGGCAAGGGGTGTGGGAAAAGATGGGCAAAGGCCTGAGTCGGTGGGCACCCCCAATGCTTTAGAACTTCACTCCTGAGCAAATGCAGAGCCCTGAGAAGCTGATGGAGTGCTTAGAAAGTGTGTGTTACCAAACTGGCAAAACCCAGGAGACACAAATCACTGCAATGTGTTGGGGACTTGCCCATGCATACCGTGTCCTCTTTAATACCACCCGCTGCCCTCAAATGGAAGAAAAGGCCACATGAACAATATCTGAACCAGGGGCACAGGCAGAGCCAGTCTCAGTTGCCTCCACCAGAACACAGACTGAGCCAGAGAGCCAGGCAGTGCCAGTGTCAGTCGCCCCAATACAGAAAACAAAATATAACAGAAAGTCTGTTCACAGAGTGAGGGATGAGGATGAGCCAGGCCCATCAGGGGAACAGGAGGAAGGACCAGAGGCGACTGTCTGATCTCTGTCCCCGACTGAGCTGTGAGATATGCGGAGAGATTTCGGCCGCCTGGGAGGCGAGCAGATTTGCATCTGGCTGCTCTGATGGTGGGACAATGGAGCCAGTGCTTTTGAGATGGAGGGGAGAGAGGCCAAGCAGCTGGGATCTTTGGCCAAGGACGCTGGCATTGATAGGGAAATAGGGAAGCAGGCTCAAATCCTCAGCCTTTGGAAGCGACTTCTGCTCAGTGTAAGGGAGAGGCACCCGTACAAGGATGATATCCTATGTCAGCTAAGCAAATGGACCAGCATTGAGAAAGGCATGGAGAACCTCAGGGAACTGGCTGTGTTTGAGATGATCTATGGTGATCTGAATAATGAGCAGTCACCCATGGACCCAGATCAGGCCCCTTGCACACACCTGATGTGGCGAAAGTTCCTGAAGAGCGCACCAGAAGCACACTCAAAAGCATTGGCAATAGTGTCCTGGTGGACAGACACACAGACCCTAACAGTGGATAGAGTGGTTGGCAAGCTCCGGCAACATGAGGGAAATCTCCCTTCATCTCAGTATTCCTAGGTCTCAGCTGTGGAGGAACTGTCTCAGAGGCTCCAGAAAGTGGAAGAGGGCATGTCTTACGTTCCACCTACACGGGATAATGTCTCAGCCATTAGAAGTAAACGTTTCCCCACCCAAGAGAAAGGCAGCAGAAGGTACACACCACGAGGCACCCTGTGGTTTTTCCTCCGTGACCATGGAGAAAACATGAGGAGGTGGGATGGACAGCCCACTGCTGCCCTAGCTGCACGAGTAGAGCAGCTGAAAGGGAAGACCATCACAAAAGGGGAGTCCTCCAAGAGGAGCGCAGCTCCAGTGTCCAGTCAGAAATCCCCCAGGCAGAACAGAATGGCCAACGTTATGTCTGACCCTCTTGAGGGGACCAGTAAATCATTCTTGCAAGACGTGAGTGATGATGAGCAGGATTAGAGGGGCCCTGCCTCCAGCCAGATGGAGGAAAGGGATAATTGGATTTACTGGACAGTGTGGATCCGATGGCCTGGCACGTCAGACCCACAAGGGTATATGGCTTTGGTGGACACTGGCGCACAGTGCACCCTGATGCCATCAAGCTACAGTGGGGTTGAATCCATTTGCATCTCTGGAGTGACAGGGGGATCCCAACAGCTGACCCTATTGGAAGCTGAAGTGAGCCTGACTGGGAAGGACTGGCATAAGCACCCCATTGTGACTGGCCCAGATGCCCCCTGAATCCTGGGCATAGATTATCTCAGGAGAGGGTACTTCAAAGACCCAAAAGGGTACCGGTGGTCTTTTGGTGTAGCTGCCCTGGAGGAAGTTGAACAGTTGTCCACCTTACTCGGCCTCTCAGAGGATCCCTCAGTGGTGGGGCGGCTTAAGGTTGAGGAGCAGAGAGTGCCCATTGCTACCAGGACAGTGCACCGGTGGCAGTACCGCACCAACTGAGATTCCCTGGTCCCCATCCATCAGCTGATCCGCCAACTAGAAAGCCAGAAGGTGATCAGCAAAACTCACCCTTCAGCAGCCCTATATGGCCAGTGAGAAAGCCTAATGGCGAATGGAGGCTAACTGTGGACTACCGTGGCCTGAATGAAGTTACGCCAGCAATGAGTGCTGCAGTGCCGGACATGCTAGAGCTGCAGTATGAACTGGAGTCGAAGGCAGCCAAGTGGTACGCCACGACTGACATTGCTAACGCGTTCTTCTCCATTCTGATAGCGCCAGAGTGCAGGCCACAGTTTACATTCTCTTGGAGAGGCATCCAGTACACCTGGAATCGATTGCCCCAGGGGTGGAACCACAGCTCCACCATTTTCCATGGACTGGTCCATACTGCACTGGAGAAATGTGGGGCTCCAGAACACCTGCAGTACATTGATGACATCATTGTATGGGGGAACACAGCCGAGGAGGTCTTTGAGAAAGGGAAGAAAATCATTGAGATCCTCCTGAAGGCCGGCTTTGCCATTAAGCAAAAGAAAGTTAAGGACCCTGCAAGGGAAATTCAATTCCTAGGGATAAAATGGCAAGATGGGTGTCGCCACATCCCAATGGAGGTGATAAACAAGATAACAGCCATGGCCCCACCAACCTCTAAGAAGGAGACTCAGTCTTTCCTGGGCACTGTGCGGTTCTGGAGGATGCACATCCCGAACTACAGCCTGATTGTGAGCCCTCTCTACCATGTAACCCGTAAGAAGAACAATTTTGAATGGGGCCCTGAGCAACAACAATCCTTTGAGCAGATTAAACGGGAGATTGCCCAAGCAGTAGCCCTCGGGCCAGTCCGGGAAGGGCAGGAGGTTAAGAACATGCTCTACACCGCAGCCGGGGAAAATGGCCCTACCTGGAGCCTCTGGCAGAGAGCACCTGGGGAAACCCGAGGCCGACCTCTAGGCTTTTGGAGCCGGGGATACAAAGGTTCTGAAGCTAATTATACACCAACTGAGAAGGAGATACTGGCAGCGTACGGAAGAGTTCGGGCTGCCTCAGAAGTGGTCGGCACTGAAACACAGCTCCTCCTGGCACCCCGACTGCCGGTGCTGGGGTGGATGTTCAAAGGAAAGGCCTCCTCCACACATTATGCAACAGATGCCACATGGAGTAAATGGGTTGGTTGATAACACAACGGGCTCAAATAGGGAACCCCAGTCACCCAGGGATACTAGAGGTGATCACGAATTGGCCAGAGAGCAACGATTCCGGGATGTCACCAGAGCAGGACATTACACATGCTAAGGAAGCCCCACCATATAACGAGCTACCAGATGAGGAGAAGCGATATGCCCTGTTCACTGATGGGTCTTGTCGCATTGTGGGAAAACATCGACGGTGGAAGGCTGCTGTATGGAGTCCCACACGATGCGTCACTGAAGCTGTTGAGGGACAGGGTGAATCCAGCCAATTTGCAGAGGTGAAAGCCGTTCAGCTGGCTTTGGATATTGCTGAGCTGGAAGAGTGGCCAAGGCTCTACCTCTACACCGACTCATGAGCTGTGGCGAATACCCTGTGGAAATGGCTGCAGCAATGGAAGCAGAACAACTGGCAACATAAGGGTAAAACCGTCTGGGCTGCTGAAGTATGGCAGGACATTGCAGCCCGTGTGGAAAACCTCGTTGTGAAGGTGCGCCATGTGGATGCCCATGTACCCAAGAGTCGGGCCACTGATGAACATCGACACAACCAGCAGGCAGACCAAGCTGCTAAGATTAGAGTGGCTCAGGTGGACTTGGACTGGAAGCGCAAAGGTGAACTTTTCATAGCCCGGTGAGCCCATGAGACCTCAGGCCACCAAGGTAAAGATGCAACATACAGGTGGGCTCAAGATCAAGGGGTCTCCCTCACTATTGACACCATTGCAGAGATCACCCACAGATGTGAGACGTGTGCTGCAATCAAACATGCCAAGCAGGTGAAGCCCCAGCAAAATGGAGAGCGATGGCTGAAATATAGATATGGAGAGGCCTGGCAGATCGACTACATCACACTGCCACAGACCCGCCACAGGAATCGCCACGTGCTCACAATGGTGGAAGTAACCACTGGATGGTTGGAAGCTTACCCAGCACCCCACGGCACCACATGGAACACCATCCTGGGCCTTGAAACCCAAGTGCTGTGGCGACACGGCACCCCAGAGAGAATTGAGTGAGACAACGGGACCCACTTCCGAAACAGCCTCATAAGTGCCTGGGCAGAAGAACATGGCATCGAGTGGGTCTACCATATCCCCTACCACGCACCAGCCTCTGGGAAGATCGAGCGCTACAATGGACTGTTAAAAACCACATTGAAAGCACTGGGAGGTGAGACCTTCAAAGACTGGGACATACATCTAGCAAAGGCCACCTGGCTAGTCAAAACAAGAGGGTCTGCCAGTCGAGCTGGCCCGGCTCACTCGAAACCTCCATGTGCTGTAGATGGGGATAAAGTCCCTGTGGTGCGCATGAGGAATATATTGGGGTAAATGGTCTGGTTTAGTCCTGCACCAGGCAGAGGTAAAGGCAAACCCATCCACGGGATTGCTTTTGCCCAAGGACCTCGGTGCACCTGGTGGGTGATGCAGGACAATGGAGAGGTCCGATGCGTACCACAGGGGGACTTGATTCTGGATGAGAACATGCCGTAAAATATGCTGTGCCTTTGTAAATTATTACTTTGCTATTGTTAACTGCTAAATGTCAGCTGGACATGACACAGATGGTATAGAATAAAGGGGTGGATTATGTCCTGTTTCAGCTAGGATAGGGTTAAGCTTCCCAACAGAGAGAGAGGGGGAAGGGATCTCCAGCCGGGTTATTCATACCATGCTGGCGCCAGGTCCAGGGGCGGAACCTTTTTCACCTTGCTTTTTGGCGGGCTCGGTGGAGGGAATCCTTTGTCCGTAAACCAGCTAGCGGTATTTCTCTGTATATCTTTTGTCTTGTTCACTGTTATTGCTGTTTATTGTTATTTTCATTGCTATTGTTGTTGTTCAGATTGTTCTATCACTCTGTTGCATTAAATTCCTTGTTACTTTAGCCCGGGTCTGTGCCTAACTTCCAGCCTGACCGGCCGCGGGTGGGGGAGGGGCAACGGCAACATGCTCTCAGATCCCAGCAGGAGTTAAACCTGCACACAACTCAATCACACAGTTACTGAAACTCATTCTAACTTGGGATATCCATGCAATAGAAATGCCTCTGAGCTGGGTAATTATTTCAGTTATCCTCAAGTTGTTACCTACTGCTTTTGATACCTGCTTTTGCTATGTATTTGCTGAGTTTCCCTGTCAAAACCTTTCAGAAGACAACACCTAATTCTCCATTAGTTGACTTAATAGTGCAATTTTTCTCTTATCCTGAGGCTTGCCAATTCTTTCTCATATCTGAAGAAGGCCTTACATATCCAAGGCTTCCTCTCTTTTTACACGAGTGCATGGTTAGCTTCTGTGACAGTTCCTGTTGGTTATGAGGCTGATCTAAGACATTCTTGTCTCAGCCCCTCACCACAATCCATTTTAGTCTCAATTTGCTGTTCCCCACAGTTTATGTTGGTATAATTTTTCTCATATAATCAAACTCTTAGATATGCAGTCATGTACTTCCACAGTCAATTAAATTATCTGGGCTAACAGTGACTCTTTTTGTCCATCTCACAGTCATCAGTGAGGTCCTGGATTGAGACGTAAGTTTAAAAAAAAAAAAAGAAAAAAATGTTGTACTGAGAATCTTTTTGTTGAGTTTAATAACTCAGCCAGGTGTCTGAAATAATTAGTTTGAGGTTCAGTTTAATAAAAAGTGATTATATTGGTAGCCTTAATCTCAGGACAAACAGCATAGACAGATGGAAAATTAAAGAAGTCATCAGCAAATAAATAGGAACATTAACAGCTGAATATGTAGCCCTGAAGTGTATCTTAGCAAAAAGAGTGAAATCGAGGGAGACCTGAGAGATTTACCAGATTTCAGCAGAGCTAGAGTTTTACCTAAGACCTTGAAGTCTAAATTCTGCCTGTTCCTCTGGAAAGATCATAAAAGCTGATTAAAACTACTGAAGATTAATTGATACATACTCATGTTCAGTAGTAATATAATGAAGTTATCAAATATTTGTCACATCTGTTTTGCTGTTTTATGTAACTGAAATAGAATAAACCTTGCTATATGCCCAATTTACATACAAGTCAGCCAAAAGTGTTTAATCAAGCACACTGGTTCTTAAACATTCCTGTTTACATTGTCTCTGGCACAGCAATATCCCTAAATATGAGAAGACACAAACCTCTAAAGAATGTTACCCAGGAAGCCTTTGAGAGTATCTTTATACTTGGGGCCTGTCTCCAAACAGTGATTCAAATAATCTCCAAGATTTATCTCTGCACACAATCATCTCTGTTATGAGTCCATAACCAGATTTTGGTTAGAATGGAGAAAAAGTTCTGCTTTTCTTCCTCATCAGCTTCCAGTTGCACAAAGCCTACTCCTTTCAACTGAGGTTTTTACTAGTAGTAACTATTTAAGGTAACACAAGGGAGTAGGAAGTTAAATAGGTTCCAGAATTTGGTTTAACCTTCTCCTGGTGAATCAGGGATTTGTATCCTTTTTCACAAAGATTTTTTTTTTTTTTCCCATCATCAATAAATACAATTTGACTGACTCTATTTTATTTTATGTATCACATAACAGTATAGCTATAAAGCAAAATATGTTCCCTTCAAATAGAAGGAAAAGACATGACTTGGTTTTGTTTACAAAGGGAAAAGTTACTTAGAGACAATACCCATATGTGTATGCCAGTCATATCTTGACATTACTTCAGTGTAAACAATGAAATCACAATGAATGTTTGTTTTTTAAATTTTTTTTTTACATGGCAGGGATACATTTAATTTTTTTACATGGTAGGGATAATTTTAGTAGCTCTCCTGTATACCTTATCTTCCATTTGTATTTAGGTCATACACCGAAGCAAAGATTAGTGTCACAGAAGGTAGTATTACTGGCCTAAGCTGTTATTTGTGTCCTTGCCTTTAAGAACTACATACTATTTTAACATTCCATTTTAGAAGCCACAGTAGGAGAAGCATGGAACTGTGACTAGTTAAGAGTCTTACAAACAGCAGCAAATCTCTGGAAAGCCTTTGAGAATTAAAAGGAAAGTAAGCAAATTCTTCCTCATAGGCATCTGTTGTGGTTTAACCCCAGCTGGCAATTAAGCACCCCACAGCTTCTCACTCATGCTCCCCCCACAGTGGGATGGCAGAGAGAGTTGGAGAAAAAAAATAAGTAAAACTCACGGACTGAGATAAAGGTAGTTTAATAGGACAGAAAAGGAAGGGGAAAACATAGTAGTAATAGAATATACAAAACAAGTGATGCACAGTACAACTGCTCGCCACCCAGTGACCAATGGTCAGCCAATCTCTGAGCACAGTATATCCCAGATAACTCCTTCCAGTTTATATACTGGGCATGATGTCATATGGTATGGAATACCCCTCTGGCTCATTTGGGTCAGGTGTCCTTGCTATGTTCCCTCTCAGCTTCTTATGCACTCCCAGCATCCACTGCCAGGTCAGTATGAAAAGCTGAAAACTCCTTGACTTACTATAAACACTGCTTGGCAACAGCTAAAACATCAGTGTGTTATCAACATAATTCTCATCCTAAATCCAAAACACAGCACTATACCAGCTACTAGGAAGAAAATTAATGTTATTCCAGCCAAAACCAATACAGTATCATATTGGAGTAGGACTGAGCTAATGCAAGCCTAACTAATAGCATTTGTTAGGAATTCCAGATGATTGCTGAGGTGAGCAGCTCTGGTGCCACCACAGTCCACAGCGGAGCACTCTGGCTGGTGTACAGAGGTGTTTCCTGAACCAGAGAAATCCAAGCAGACTGGAGAGACCCACCAGAAGCGCACAGCTCATGTGACAGTGGCTGACGAGACCTGGGCAGGGCCAGGAGCAATGGAAGCCAAGCCCCCATAAAAGAAAGCCCTAGGGAGCACTAGTGAGCGTGCAAACAGGGCATGGCACACCAGCAACTGCATGGCGCAGCAGCTTGTGTGGAAGGGTATGCAGGAAGAGTGTTCAGGAAGGGCTTGCTTGATCAGGGTGCAATGGTATCTATCCTGCAGAAGGCCATGTGTCCTCTAAACTGGGCTCCCACCACAACTGATGCAGCTTTGAAGACAGAGTTTGGATGGGAACATGCTGCTAAGATCAGAGTGGCTCGGGTGGACTTGGACTGGCAGCACAAAGGTGAGCCCATGAGACGCCGGGCCACCAAGGTAGAGATGCAACATACAGGTGGGCTTGAGGTCAAAGGGTGGACCTCACCATTGACACTATCGCAGAGATCATCCGTGAATGTGAGGTGTGTGCTGCAATCAAACATGCCAAGCAGGTGAAGCCCCAGCGGAATGGAGAATGATGAGAATATAGATATGGAGAGGCCTGGCAGATCGACTACATCACACTGCCACAGGCCCACCAAGGCAAGAACCTCCTGCTCACAATGGTGGAAGTAACCACTGGATGGCTGGAAATTTATCCAGTGTTCCACGCCACTGCCCGGAACACCATCCTGGGCCTTGAAACCAAGTCCTTTGGCAACATGGCACCCCAGAGAGAATGGAGTCAGACAATGAGAACCACTTCTGAAACAACCTCATAGTTGCCTGAGCAGAAGAACACGGCATCGAGTGGGTCTACCATATCCCCTGACATGCACCAGCCTCTGGGAAGATCGAGCGCTACAATGGGCAGTTAAAAATTACATCGAGAGCAATGGGGGCTGGAACCTTCAAACACTGGGATGTGCATCTAGCAAAGGCCACCTGGCTAGTCAACACAAGAGGATCTGCCGATTGAGCCGGCCCAGCTCAGTCAAAACTTCCACATGCTGTAGATGGGGATAAATTCACTGTGGTGCGCATGAGGAATGTATTGGGAAAACTGGTCTGGGTTAGTCCTGCGCCAGACAAAGGCAAAGGCAAACCCATCCATGGGACTGCTTTTGATCAAGGACCTGGGTGTACCTGGTGGGTGATGCAGGACAATGGAAAGGTCCGATGCGTACCACAGGGGGCCTTGATTCTGGATGAGAACATGCTGTGAATTATGCTGTGCCTTTGTTAATTGTTATTTTGTTATTGTTAACTGCTAAATGGCAGCTGGACATGACCCAGACGGTATAGAATAAAGGGGTAGATTATGTCCTGTTTCAGCTAGGATAGGGTTAAGTTTCCCCAGCAGTGGGGAGAGGTCGCTAGCCGGGTTATTCAATACCATGCTGATGTCAGGTCCATGCGCCAAGCACGGGAACAGTTTCCTGTGGCTTTTGTCCTGGAAAGCACGCGCGGCAGGCTGGCTGTATCCCTTATGGTATTTCTCTGTATATCTTTTTTCTTCTCAAAAGAGCCCCCTAAGCAGACAGGGAGTTGGTGTTGCCTAAAATAAGGACAGCAATAACATGCAACAAACAATTTAAAACTTAATTATATTTTGGTTTTATTACATACAGACACAAATTCAAGCACGGAAGTGACACCTAAATATTAAAGCAAAGCTGGAGAAATTAAATTTGCAGTTTGTCAAGTCTACACATGTTGTTTCCTCTCTTAATTAATTTTTAAAACCTGTTTTCTAAAATCAACCAAATCTCCAGTCAACTTCCAAAGCTTAAAGTTTTAAAAATAACAAACAATTAAGCAGAAGCACTATCCTGGGGTCAAATGACACAACTCAGTCTTGGGAACTGCACACCAAATATTGGAATACGATATAGATTTTTTTTCCCATGGCGTCACAGAGAAAGAAGCCATTTTATTTCAAGGTAAAGGGAGTTTTGCTTTACTAGTTGGAAAACATTTTCTTTTATGTCATTTTTTCTCATTCCCACCAAACAAAAAGGGACTACAGGATTTCATACAGTCCATTTCTCAGGCCTATGGCAGGAACAATTGTACCTCTAGACATCTCTAACAACTGTGCCTCTAGACTTCCAGTAGCAACAATTTTAAAACCTCACTGAGCACTGCAGCCCATTGTTTCATGAGGCTACTACATGTTTTTTCCTAATGTGTTATCTAAATTCCTTGGTGCACTTTAGGTCCACTGTGTGTTTTAACATACATTGCCCTTATATGGAATGGAGATTTTTCTCTGTGTAGCAAACCTTTTAACAGTCAAAAATTTGCTATGTTTCCAAATATTCTGAGTTTTAATCTGCTCCTTTTTAGACTAAATAATGGCAATTAATTAATTTTTACCTAGACAATCAAATTTTCTAGATCTCTGATCATGTTCACCTACAACTACCACTTATAGGGGTGAAATCAATCTGCAACCTACTTGGAGCTTGGCCACAGTAATCCAGTGAAAGTAATCCAGTGAAAGTAATCCAGTGAAAGTTTAACAGTGTTGAGTAGTTGCATAAATTACAGCTATTAATAGCCATGGTCATTAATCCTAGAAGTAAATTTGTTAAATATTACTTCTACCACTCAGTCTTTATTTGTTATTGGGTGGATAAATAAGCAAATCCTATTCTCATCTACCATTCAATTCTAGCATTGGCAACTAAATAATTTCTTTCACAATTTTTGGTGTTTTACTATTGCTGTTCTCAAAAACATGACTTTATTTTAAATACCTTTAATTTGTTCTGTATTTTCCTATCTTGTTACTTTGTTGTCTTCTTATTTTAGACTGGTTTGTCTCTAAAAATAAAGGTACCAATACCTTTTATTTCTGTACAAAAACTGACGGGTGTTCCACAAGATTGAGAACTTTTATATTTCCTAGTTACACATTAACATCTAGGCCTTCTGTCATCCTTTGTTTCATTGAAAAGAATGATTACTCTGACATTATTCTCATATAGCACATTTCTGAGTTTCTTGAAATTACCTGTGGTCTCTGATGAATCTCACGGAAAAGTAAAATTGATTATAACACACAAGTGTTATAACGTGTACAGTCACAGATAACCAGCTGAGAAAGACCATCTAACCACTCAGCCTTCATTCTGGAGGGCAACACCTATAAACCACTTCTGTAGGATGCATATCTAACAAGGGTCACCTGCTACCATTGGATAATTGGACAGCTCTTTGTGGCTTGTAATTTCTTATGCTTTTCTCTTAACAAAACTTTGCCTTGTACACATGAACAGAGAGAGCAATCCATCTCATCTGGTCTGTTCACACTCTTAGAAAGATAACTAAGAAACCAAAGTTAACCAAGTTTTGGTGTTGGGTTTTGTTTTGGGTTTTTTTTTTTTGGTTTGGGTTTTTTTGTTTGGTTGGTTGGTTCGTTGTTTTTTTTTAACAAAACCTTCACCTACAAACGCAATTTGTAGTTTGTGAGATTAGGCCTGACGTTCTGTTTGATTACTTCTACTTCAAATCCTACCTTCTGTACTGAGACTGTACACAGAGGTGCAAGACATTACAAATTCTGATGGAAACAAATGCCTAAAAGCAAGTCTTCTGAAATGCAATGGTAAGGAGATATAGAGAAATGATAATATGAACTGAACTGTCACCAACAATAATTGGTTACAAGTTGGCAAAAGAATTGTTTCGTACCCATAATCATATAATTTTTCATTTTTTTCTAGGAGATTTATAAAAGATGGACAATCTAGACAGTGTGTTAATATCCGTAATTTTCTCTGGAGGTCTGTACAGAATTGTTGAACAAATCCACTCAGATCCAAAGTCAGGAATACACATTAAAGGAGTTCTCTCAACTTCTTTCTACAAGTCATACGCAAATGTGATTTCCTGAAATAAAATGGCTTAATGGTGAGATCTCACCTCCTTAAAATGTTTTTATTTCTAGACTGGAAGGCACTACCACGATTATTAGGATGCTGAGTGATTCCATAACGCAGGAATGTCAAAGACTATTTCTGAAGGGTACTTCCATACTTTCAGACATTTCATTTCTCCAGTCCAGATCCATTTTGGAGTACAAAGACTATTTAGCTTAAAATTAATTTTACTTCCTCAGGAGGAACTGACAAACAGTTCTTCAACCAACAATTCACTGAGCATCAATACCCCATAATTCTCAGGGGAATTCTGAGTGGTTTACTGAGGATTATTGGAACAAATAACCCTGGTAACCATTTCCAAGTATATTAAGGACAAGGTGATTGGGGATAGTCAGCATGAATTTATGAAGGGATCATCATGCTTGACCAAACAGACAGACTCCTACAATGAGATAGTTGGCTCAGTGGATGAGGGAGAGCAATAGATGTTGTTTATCTTCACTTTATCAAGACTTTTGACACTATGACCCATAACATCTCCACAGACAGACTGATGAAGTTGCATATTGAACAATGAGGTGGATCAAAAAATGGCAAAGATGCTGGATTTAAAAGACTGTAATTAGCAGCACAAAGGCTACCTGGAGGCCAGGCACTAGTGGTGTACCCCAGAGATCTATACTGGGGCAATACTGTTTAATACCTTCATTAATGACATGGATTCTGGGACACAGTACACCCTCAGCAAGTCTGTAGATGATAAAAACTGATGAGACACCAGATGTCTGTCCTGCCATACAGAGGGACTTCAATATGCTGGAGAAATGCTCAAACAGGAACCTCATGAAGTTCCACAAAGGGAAATGCCCTGTAGACAAACAACCCCATGCACTAGTATAGGCTGGGGGGTAACTAGCTGGAAAGCAGCTTGGGAGAAAAGGACTATGATATCCTACTGGACAACAACATGAGCATGTGTTCTTGCAGCAAAGAAGGTCAAGGGCATCCTGTACTGCATTGGGAGTAGTGTTCCCAGCAGGTTGAGGGAAGTGATCCTTCCCTTCTACTCAGCAGTGGTGAGGCCACATCTGGAGTGCTATATCCAGTGTTGTTCTGGGTTCACCAGTACATACATGAACATACTGGAGTGAGTCCAGCACAAGGCCTCTGAGAGGACTGGACCCTCTCTCAGAAATACTAAGTAAGCTTGGGATTGTTTAGTCTGCAGGAAGCTGGGAGGGGTGATCTTGTCAATGTGTATAAATGCCTCATGGGAGAGAAGGCAGAGGATGGAGCCAGGCTTTTTTCAGTGGTGTTCAGTGGCAGGACAAGAAGCAGCGGGCACAAACTGAAACACAGGAGGTTATTTTCTGTGTTTTCCAACATCTACTGCTGTCCATCCTTTTTGTCATTCTCAGTTAACTGGGTCTGTTCAAGATCAAGGGCTAAGTGTAAGAGAACTATTCTTATAACTGTGATGAAGGGCTGTATAGGGCTGAATGGAGACACACCTAGAGCCCAGCCTTTCCTTTGCTCTCTCCAGCTACTGTCCAGACAGTACTAAACATTCCCACTCCTAACAAATGAATGGAAATTAATTTAAGGGAATGCCAGAAGAATGAAAACAGGAGTAGCAAATCAAATCAAAGACATCAATTGATGAGCTCAGGGAATAACAAGGGATGATAAAAGACACACAATGATGTGCAGAAAAGACCAGAGATATCAGAAAGCATTGTACAGTTCAGCCAAAGAAGAAATTAAACGAACTAGAACTTTTTAACTTACAAAAGGCTTGACAAAAAGTACACAAAACTGGATTATCTACAGTAGAATCACCATGAACAACATGAAAAGCTGAAACAAAGCCCTATTCTTTAGTTTTCTTAATATATATATTAGATGACATACTACATAGGAAGTCTGAAACAACCAAAATACATGAAAAATGTGAATTTAATGGTCTTTTGCAGGCTATTACACACACTATGGGAGTAAATCTTCCCATAGAAGAAGTCCTTTATTAGGAAATCAGGATGAATGTGACACAGGAAGGATCACTTTATCACCTGATTATTACATTCTTTCCCTAAGCAGCCCCCATTCTTTACTACCAGAGACAGGAGGCTGAATTCACCAGACCACATATGTTCAGAGCTAGAAAGGAAAAACTCACACTATAAAAGGAAAAAAAGGGGACAGAGCCATCAGGAGAATAGCTGAGATAGAAAGCCTGAATGAGTAATTGTACACACAAATTTTCACAAACAATTGTGTAAAATGGCTGTACCAGCTCAAAATTACATGTAACTGATATGCAAATACAACTAGCTTATTATGGGGAAACCTGTAATTGCTGAAGAGAGAGCAGGACAAAATTATCCTGGGCAAACTGAGAAGATAGCTGCTTCCTGGGAAGGGACTGGGTGGGTGGGTGGGGTTAGGGGGAGCGAGAAGATAGAAAAATAAGAAATCAAAATAAATCCATAGTCTGCTAAACACAGAGAGATAGATAAAGACAAGCTAGAACTCTGAAACAGAAACAACTAACCGAACCAATGCAGCCAGATCCTTAGAAAAAAACTAAGAGTATATGTGTTCCACTGAGTATATTTTTGTCCTGCTCTAGAAATGGAATTATAGGTTCAAATTAAGCCCACTGGGGAAAGTAGCATTTATTTTTGGCATTTGTCAATATAAAAGATGATAATTTTTTTCATTAACCCAACTATCAGAAGTCTGTTACACTTGTAGATGACAAATCTCCATAATCCTTTAAACATGTGTAGTACATCTGGGAAGGAAGGCTTTTTATCAGCAGTAGCCTCCTGGTTAAGCATATGCTTTATCTAAGGAAGATAGATGCAACTCTGGCCCAGTATCTGTTCTCTGACTATTAGTGCATTCAACTGATCTCATCATTAAATGAAAATGGAAGACATGGTCAACACAAGTTAAAAAAAATGTTGGAACAACAGTGTATTTCTTCAGACACACAATTGTCTGAATCCCACTTCAGCTTGACAATTTGCATAAGATGGTCAGGTGGAACAGTCAGTTTACTGCAATAATACTCTTCCCAAGTTGTAACTTGGTTAGTGCTTTATTTTTTCATTGCTTGCCAAGCTCTTTGTACTAGTTGTGTGTGCTTTCTACCTATACAACAGAATGTGGAATGACAGGCTTATCCTGTATAAGAAAAGTATGCTTGTTTGTTTTGAATGCACACTATAGCAGACAAATCATTCAACCTGGAAGTTTATTTTTTCATGAGTACTTGTGATGGTTTGACTCTGGCTAGGTGCCAGGTATCCACCAAGTCGCTCTATCACTTCACCCCCCCCACCCCCCCCCACCCCCCCTTCCCTTTGTTTTCTCAACAGGGTAAAGAGGGGAAAGAAGATAAACTAACCCTTGTGGGTGAAACAAAAGCAGTTTTAATATAAGCAAAGTGAAGCAAAAGTCTGCACGCAGAAGCAAAAGCAAACAGATTTATTCTCTACTTCCCATGAAGAGGCCATGTCGGGCCTTCTCAGGAAGCAGGGCTCCAATACGCGTAGTGGTTGCCTTGGAGGACCAAGGGTGACCCCACCCCCTTCCTCCTTTCTCCCAGCTTTATACTGAGCAGACGTCACATGGTCTGGAATATCCCTTTGGTCAGTTCGGGTCAGCTGTCCTGGTTGTGTCCCCTCCCAAGATCTTGCCCACCCCGTCCCACTGGGGGAAATATCGGAAAGAGCCTTGGTGCAGTGTAAGCACTGCTCAGCAGCAGCCACAACAACAGGGTGCTATCAACACCCTGCCAGCTCCCAGCATAAACCACAGCACTGTGAGGGCTGCTATAGGGGAAAACCAATTCCAGTTCAGCCAGACCCAGTACAGTACCTTAAAAAAAAAAAAAAAAAAAAAAAAGGAAGATTTCATTATAGTTGCTACAATTAATCTAACCACAACTTTTGATTTCCACCCCACTTCTTTTCATCTTTCACTTCTATCCATTCTTTTCCGCTTGGCAAAAGGGAGGAGGACGATAAAACTAAAAAGTATCATAGGGGAGTATGGAAGATAAAATACTGCTTCTTAAAATATGTTTGTTGTAACAAGCTACCTGGACCTTTCTGTCTTTTTAGACGTAATCCAAAAAAGGCGCAGCACCACCTGCTGGCATTTCTCAGAAACCTGGACAATATCCCATGGGTTTCTGCAGGACAACCTGTGTTAGTCAAGCTACCACAGACTGGAATGGTAGTGATGGTACTAAACACTGCTTGGGAAGCAAAGAATAGTTCTGGAAAAATCCAACAAATCAATAAGAGATGGATAATGCCTTCTTTCTAACCCATTGTGTGGGGGCTTGACAGAAGCCAAGCGATTCACTTTTTGTTTTCACAGGTTGCCGGTCCAGATGTTGAACAACTGTACTGGGAATGAAGGACTCCACTATACTAATCTCGAGAGTCCACAAGCTTTATTAATTTTTATGTTTGATGTGATTTTGGTTTTAATTTGTACATGTGCTTGTAAACAAAATGGTTTGGGGAATGTAATTTTTTATTGTGGACAAGGATGTCAATTGCAAGTTCCACATTCCCACAATTAATTAGATAATGATTGTAGTTAGGATTACCAAACATGACATTTCTAACTTGTATTGGTAAGATATATTTTGGTTTAATGTGTTTTCATGTATTAAGAAAATGAATGACAACCCACTGGAATCAAGAAAGTGCTTGGAATGAGAATAGGCGAACTTTACCTGTCCAAACCACCCATGGTTTAGATGATAATCTAGTCTTAACCTTGATAAAGGGATTTGCAATTTCCTTCAATGAATCTAGTATTACTACTTGCTTGCCCTGACCCAAACCTGTGGAAGAGCTCCTTTCCATGGGTATTCTTCCCACAGATATAGCCGGAAGTCTGCTAAGACCGTGAAGTACAAGAGGTGTCCTCCAATAATAAGTGTTTATTCCTGAGTGTGATGGTTTGACTCTGGCTAAATGCCAGGTATCCACCAAGTCGCTCTATCACTTCCCCCCCCCCCCCTTCCCTTTGTTTTCTCAACAGGGTAAAGAGGGGAAAGAAGATAAACTAACCCTTGTGGGTGAAACAAAAGCAGTTTTAATATAAGCAAAGCAAAGCAAAAGTCCGCGCGCGGAAGCAAAAGCAAACAGATTTATTCTCTATATTCTCTACTTCCCATGAAGAGGCGATGTCGGGCCTTCTCTGGAAGCAGGGCTCCAATACGCGTAGTAGTTGCCTCGGAGGACCAAGGGTGACCCCACCCCCTTCCTCCTTTCTCCCAGCTTTATACTGAGCAGACGTCATATGGTATGGAATATCCCTTTGGTCGGTTTGGGTCAGCTGTCCTAGCTGTGTCCCCTCCCAAGATCTTGCCCACCCCGTCCCACTGGGGAAAATATCAGAAAGAGCCTTGGTGCTGTGTAAGCACTGCTCAGCAGCAGCCACAACACCAGGGTGCTATCAACACCCTGCAGCTCCCGGCATAAACCACAGCACCGTGAGGGCTGCTATAGGGGAAAACCGATTCCAGTTCAGCCAGACCCAATACAGTCTCCACCCCTTATTCCATACCATTTACGTTATGCCCAGGTCCCACATAATATTCATTTATCTATTCCATAAGCTTTCTTCACTTCTTCAGATGTTCAGTGTCTTGGCTTCCATCTGTCAAGATAGATGCTCAGGACAGAAGTATGCTTGACCGTTGGACTCCAGCACCGGCTAGGTTTGGGTCGTCATTGCACGTGTCTGGTTCACTCTTCATCGTTCCTACTTCCTCCATCACTTCCTGCAACATACAACTCATCCCACAGATTACTTTCCCCCCAAGGTTAAATGTTCTTGAGGCACACACTGAGTAGTCCCATCCTCCCGCATTACCCACCAAGTACATCCAGGTCCCTGAGCAAAGACAATCCCACGAGTGGGCTTGCCTTTTCCCAAGGGAGGAGCAATCCACACTGCCTTCCCCAGCCACCTCCCTGTGTGTACTACAGGGACCTTATCTCCTCCCACAGTATGAAGGGGGTTTGTTTGGGCAGGCCCAGGACGGTTAACAGATCCTCTGGTATTAATTAGCCAAGTGGCTTCTGCTAAATTTATATCCCAGTGCTTCCATCCCCCATTGTCCAATGCTTTCAACATAGTCTTCAACAGTCCGTTATATCTTTCAATCTTTCCAGACGCTTGTGGGTAATAAGGGATGTGATACACCCACTCAATGCCGTGTTTCTTTGCCCAGGAGTTTATAAGATTATTTCGAAAATGGGTCCCGTTGTCTGACTCGATTCTTTCAGGAGTACCATGTCGCCATAAAATTTGCCTTTCAAGACCCAAGATGGTATTTCGGGCAGTGGCATGATTTACAGGGTACGTTTCTAGCCAACCCGTAGTTGCTTCTACCATGGTGAGTATGTAGCGCTTGCCTTGGCGTGTTCGTGGCAGTGGTCCAATAAAGTCAATCTGCCAGGCCTCACCATATTGAAAACTCAGCCATCGCCCTCTGTTCCAGGGAGACTTTACTCGTGTGGCTCGCTTGATTGCAGCACATGTTTCACATTCGTGAGTGACCTGTGAGATGGCCTCCATGGTCAGGTCCACCCCTCGATCACGAGCCCATCTGTACGTTGCATCTCTGCCAAGATGCCCTGATGTTTCATGGGCCCATCGAGCTACAAACAGCTCACCCTTACGCTCCCAGTCCAGGTCCAGCCGAGCTACTTCAATTTTGGCAGCTTTGTCTGCTTGCTCATTGTTTTGGTGTTCTTCAGTGGCACGCCTTTTGGGCACATGAGCATCTACATGACGCACCTTTAGAGCCACGTTTTCCACTCGGGCAGCGATGTCCTGCCACAATGCAGCAGCCCAGATGGGTTTACCTCTGCGCTGCCAATTGGTCTTCTTCCACTCCTGTAGCCACCCCCACAGGGCGTTAGCCACCATCCAGGAGTCCGTGTAGAGATATAATACTGGCCACTTTTCCCGTTCAGCAATCTTTAGGGCAAGTTGGATCGCTTTTACTTCTGCGAACTGACTTGACTCTCCTTCTCCTTCAGTGGCCTCAACGACTTGTCTTGTGGGACTCCACACAGCAGCTTTCCACTTCCGATGGCTTCCTACCACACGACAGGATCCATCAGTAAAGAGAGCATAACGCCTCTCATCTTCTGGTAACTCGTTATATGGCGGTGCCTCTTGGGCACGAGCCACCTCCTCAGGCCGCACTCCAAAATCTCTACCTTCTGGCCAGTCCATGATCTCTTCCAGGATCCCTGGATGGTTGGGTTTCCCCAGTCGAGCCCGTTGCGTGATTAACGCGACCCATTTACTCCAGGTAGCACTGGTTGCATGGTGTGTGGCAGGGATGTTTCCTTTGAACATCCAATGTAATACAGGCAGCCGTGGTGCCAAGAGGAGCTGTGCTTCTGTACCAACAACTTCTGAAGCAGCTCGAATCCCCTCATATGCTGCCAGTATCTCCTTTTCAGTCGGAGTGTAGTGGGCTTCTGATCCTCGATATCCCCGGCTCCAAAATCCTAATGGTCGACCTCGAGTTTCACCTGGTATCTTCTGCCAGAGGCTCCATGTGAGTCTGTGCTCCCCAGTTGATGTGTAAAGTATATTTTGCACAGCTGGTCCTGTCCGAACAGGCCCAAGAGCTACCGCTCGAGCTATCTCTTGTTTGATGTGCTCAAAGGCTTGTTGCTGCTCAGGACCCCACTGAAAATTGTTCTTCTTTCGGGTCACTTGATAGAGAGGGCTCACAAGCTGACTGTAACCTGGAATATGCATCCTCCAAAATCCCACAAATCCTAGGAAAGCTTGTGTTTCCTTCTTGTTGGTCGGTGGAGACATAGTTGCTATCTTGTTGACAACATCCAATGGCACATGACGGCGTCCATCTTGCCATTTTATTCCCAAGAACTGAATTTCTCGTGCTGGTCCCTTGACCTTGCTTTTCTTTATGGCAAACCCAGCTCTCAGAAGAATCTCAATTACTCTTTGTCCTTTCTTGAACACTTCTTCTGCCTCATTGCCCCACACAATGATGTCATCAATGTATTGTAGATGTTCAGGGGCATCACCCTTTTCCAGTGCAGTTTGAATTAGTCCATGACAAATAGTGGGGCTGTGCTTCCACCCCTGGGGCAGTCGATTCCAGGTATACTGGACACCCCTCCACGTGAAAGCAAACTGTGGCCTGCACTCTTCTGCCAAAGGAATTGAAAAGAATGCATTGGCAATGTCAATTGTGGCGTACCACTTGGCTGCCTTTGACTCCAGTTCATACTGGAGCTCTAACATATCTGGTACAGCAGCACTCAGTGGTGGCGTCACTTCATTCAGGCCACGATAGTCTACTGTTAACCTCCACCCTCCGTCAGACTTTCGCACTGGCCATATTGGGCTATTAAAAGGCGAATGTGTCTTACTGATGACACCTTGGTTCTCCAGTTGACGAATCAATTCTTGGATGGGAGCCAGAGAGTCTCGGTTTGTACGATACTGCTGTCGGTGCACGGTCCTCATAGCGATTGGCACCTGTTGTTCTTCAACTTGCAACAGTCCCACAACAAAAGGATCTTCTGAGAGGCCAGGCAGATTAGACAACTGTTTTACCTTTTCTGTATTCACACTGGCCACACCAAAAGCCCATCGGTATCCTTTTGGGTCTTTGAAGTATCCCCTCTTGAGATAGTCAATGCCCAAGATGCAAGGGGCTTCTGGGCCAGTTACAATGGGATGTTTTTCCCACTTGTCCCCAGTCAAGCTAACCTCGGCCTCCAATACTGATAGTTCTTGACAGCCCCCTGTCACTCCTGAGATCCAGATAGGTTCTGCCCCTCTATAACTTGACGGCATTAGTGTACATTGTGCCCCGGTGTCAATTAAAGCCTGGTACTTCTGTGGATTTGATGTGCCAGGCCATCGAATCCACACTGTCCAATACACCCGATCATCCCTTTCCTCCTCCTGGCTGGAGGCAGGGGCCCTCTATTCCTGTTCTTGGTCGGAGTACTCACTGTCTGACTCTTGCCGTGCCAGGCCGGAGGTTCCTTCTTCAGGATCAAGGGAGGTGATCTCAGTCTTTCTGTATCTGGGAGATCGCTGGTTACTTCCTTGTGGTTTTACACCAGCTACATTAGCAACCTTCTTAGATGTCTTCTTGTTGGCAGGGGTCTTTCCTCGCAATTCATGTACACGTGCTTCCAACTTAAAGGTGGGTTGACCATCCCACTTCCTCATGTCCTCCCCCTGGTCGCGCAGGAAGAACCAGAGTTCGCCACGTGTCATGCGCCTTGGCTTTCCTTTCCCCCTGACTGGGACAGAAGAGAAATGATTTCTTGGGGAGCTCCTAACATCCAGGGCACTCGCCCGTAGAGATGAGGAGGTACCAAGACTCTCTTCAAAGTTCTGAAGCCAGGAAGAGACTGCCTCCACAGTTGGCGTACATCTTAGTCCTTCTCCTGCATCCATTTCTGGGTAGTACATTGCGGCCAAGCCGGCAGAATACGAGGATGGCGCACCTTTAATCACCTTCCTCCACATGGCCCGTGTGCATGGGACATCCTCTGGATTTTTAGGGGCTTCATCATTATCTGGATCACCATAGATGACTTCCATCACTGCTAATTCTCTCAGGTACTGGACACCTTCATCTGCAGTAGCCCACTTCCCTGGGGTGTGGTCCATAAGATCTTCCTTAAAAGGATACCTTGCTTTAACACTTGAAAGGAGCCGTCTCCACAGACTGCAAATTGCTGTCTCCTTTCCAATTCCCCTTTCAATTCCTCGATTTCTAGCAAGGGAACCCAGCTGCTGGGCTTCCTTACCTTCTAGCTGTTGAGCATCTGCCCCATTATCCCAGCATCGCAGCAGCCAGGCAGCGATCCGCTCACCCGGCTGGCGGCAGTAGTCTTTCCGCAGATCTCGCAGTTCTGATGACGTCAGGGACCGGGTAGTTTCTGCCTCCTGTTTCAGTTCTGTTATTCCCTCTTCTGATACCTTTGCTGAAGGACCAGCTTCTTCCTCCTCTTTCTCCTCCCTTATTAATCGAGGGTATGGGCCTGTTGTTCTCCTTGTCCATTGTTTCTTTTTTACTACTGGGGCAATCTCTGTTGTTGTTATTGCTTGAGTTCCCATGTCAACCACAGCCCTTTGAGAGTGCTGAACTGCAGCTCGATAAGCACAGGCCAGGCCCCAATAAAGTGCTAGAAGTTGTTGATTCTCATTGGGATAGGCAAGGCACCCCTCTATCAGGTGATGTGTCAATTTTGTGGGGTTGCTTGCCTGTTCAGGGGTGAGATCCCAGGCTACAGGAGGTGATAACCGTCCTAGGAATCTGCCCAACTCCTTCCACTCTCCCTGCCACCCAGGAACAGGCCGCCTCAGAGCACATTTTGGCACCGATTCACTCAAAATTTGCGTTCTCTTACACCAAGAGCATACCGAGCTCCACACAACCCACAACAGGCGAACAGCATTAATAAAGAGTATCAATGCACTAACATAAGGATGACTAAGTACCTCGGGAGCCTGCAAAATAAAACCACTCATGATGTTCCCGATTCCTTGCAGCATGTTCCCGAGCTTAACAAAATAAAGATAAGCAGCGCAATAAACAAGCCCGTGACCAGCACAAGAGCTTGTTGCTTAATAACTACTATAGCTACAGCACATTTAATATAAAACTGCCGTTGTTTTGCCCCACGTTGGGCGCCAGAATAGACTGTGATGGTTTGACTCTGGCTAAATGCCAGGTATCCACCAAGTCGCTCTATCACTTCCCCCCCCCCCCCTTCCCTTTGTTTTCTCAACAGGGTAAAGAGGGGAAAGAAGATAAACTAACCCTTGTGGGTGAAACAAAAGCAGTTTTAATATAAGCAAAGCAAAGCAAAAGTCCGCGCGCGGAAGCAAAAGCAAACAGATTTATTCTCTACTTCCCATGAAGAGGCGATGTCGGGCCTTCTCTGGAAGCAGGGCTCCAATACGCGTAGTAGTTGCCTCGGAGGACCAAGGGTGACCCCACCCCCTTCCTCCTTTCTCCCAGCTTTATACTGAGCAGACGTCATATGGTATGGAATATCCCTTTGGTCGGTTTGGGTCAGCTGTCCTAGCTGTGTCCCCTCCCAAGATCTTGCCCACCCCGTCCCACTGGGGAAAATATCAGAAAGAGCCTTGGTGCTGTGTAAGCACTGCTCAGCAGCAGCCACAACACCAGGGTGCTATCAACACCCTGCAGCTCCCGGCATAAACCACAGCACCGTGAGGGCTGCTATAGGGGAAAACCGATTCCAGTTCAGCCAGACCAAATACACTGAGATAGAAAACAAGTTGCTGTGAGACTTGATTAACTGTTCAGTTTTTCTACCTGTCCTGGTTCAGCTAGGATAGGGTTAAGTTTCCCGAGCAGAAAGGGGGAAGGGATCTCCAGCCGGGTTATTCATACCATGCTGACGTCAGGTCTGGCACTGCAGGGTGGGAAGGCATTCCTTTGTGGCTTTTGTCCTGGGAAGCACACGCAGTGGGCTGGCTGTGTTCATTGCGGTACCTCTCTGTATATCTATTCTCTTGTTTATTTATTGTTATTACTGTTTATTGTTTTGTACTGATATTGTTGTTGTTCAGATTGTTATTTATTACACTGTTGTATTAAATTTCTCCTTATTTCAACCATGGGGTTTCTGCCCTACTCACCCCGAGGGTGGGGGAGAGACAATGGCAACATGGTCTCCAGTCCGGGCAGGGCCTAAACTATCACAGCCTTTTTTGGCGCCCAACATGGGGCACAAATTGGGTTGAAATAAGAATCAAAAGGATACAGACCCTGACCAGAGTGTGTCAGAGCAATCTGTTGGGTGTAATTTTTTAAGTTTGTATTTGTATTGTTTGATAAGAGATATTTGCAATGCTGGCCCACTTGCTTGCGTGGTGGGACTGGATTAATCCTTATATCCAGTGAATGATCCCAGTGCTGGTGTTTGTTGTCAGTGGAAAATGTGTAAAGGGTCTTGTTTTGCTATACTGGCTACTGACTGCTTATAATGTGCTCAAATGGCTGTTTGTGGGGGCGGGCTGGTACCTGTTTGCTGCCTGGGCTTTTGTTAGGGGTCTCACCCCCTCTATGGGTGAGCCAGACGAAGAGATCCTCTTGGGTTTTGAGAGTTTTAGCTATCCTTGGAGCATCCAGGCCAGTGTGTTTGCGGCACAATGCTTTCTGGGTGTCTGCCACGTTTTGGGCCATGCGGCACTTCTCTAACAATAGCAGCACCTGAAAACCTGCCCCGAGGTCAGATAGTAGTGAGTGGCAAGGTATGTGGGAAGAGATGGGCAAGCACTTGAGACAGTGCTCACCCCCAATGCTTTGGGATTTCACCCCCGAACAAATGCAGAGCCCTGATAAACCGGTGCAGTGCTTAAAAAAGGTGTGTCGCAAACCTGACAAAACCCGGGAGACACAAATCACTGCGATGTGTTGGGGACTTGCCCATGCCTCCCCGTGTACTTTTTAATACTACTCACTGGCCTCAAGGGGGAGAAAGGGCTGCAGGATCTTAGAGTGAACTTACTGGTACAGCAGCTAAGCCAGAGAGCCAGCCAATGCCGATATCATTCACCCCGATACAGAAAACCAAATATAACAGAAAGTCAGCTCGCAAAGTGGGGGATGGGGATGAGCCAGGCCCAGCACGGGAACAGGAGGAAGGGCCAGAGGTGATCATCCAATATCCCTGACTGAGTTGCGAGATGTGCGGAAAGATTTTGGCCGCCTGGGAGGCGGGCAGATTTACACCTGGCTGCTCTGATGCTGGGACAATGGAGCTAGTATTTTTGAAATGGAGGGGAGAGAGGCCAAGCAGCTGGGATCTTTGGCCAAGGATGCTGGCATTGATAGGGAAATAGGGAAACAGACTCAAACCCTCAGCCTTTGGAAGTGACTCCTGCTCAGTGTAAGGGAGAGGCACCCCTACAAGGATAATGTCCTATGTCAGCTAAGCAAATGGACCAACATGGAGAAAGGCATTGAGAACCTCAGGGAACTGGCTGTGTTTGATATGGTTTACGGAGATTTGAACGATAAGCAGTCACCCATGGACCCAGATCAGGTCCCTTGCACACACTTGATGTGGCGAAAGTTCCTGAAAAGTGCACCAGAAACACACTCCAAAGTACTGGCAATAGCGTCCTGGTGGTGAGACACCCACTCTAACAGTGGATGGAGTGGTTGGCAAGCTCAAGCAATATGAGGGAAATCTCCCTTCATCTCAACATGCCTTGGTTTCAGCTGTAAAGGAACTGTCTCAGAGGGTCCAGAAAATGGAAGAGGACATGTCCTACATTCCACCTGCACGGGTCGATATCTCAGCAATTAGAAGTAAACGTTTCCCCACTCAAGAGAAAGGCAGTAGAAGGTAAATACCACGAGACACCCTGTGGTTTTACCTCTGCGACCATGGAGAAAACATGAGGAAGTGGGATGGACAGACTACTGCCGCCCTAGCTGCACAAGTAGAGCAGCTGAAAGGGAAGACCATCATGAAAGGCGAGTCCTACAAGAAAAGCACAGCTCCAGTGTCCAGTCGGAAATCCCCCAGACAGAATAGAATGGCCAATGTTGTGTCTGACCCTCTTGAGGGGACCAGTGAATCATTCTTACAAGAAGTGAGTGATGATGAGCAGGATTAGAAGGGCCTTGGCTCCAGCCAGGTGGAGGAAAGGGATAATTGGATTTACTGGACAGTGTGGATCCGATGGCCTGGCACATCAGACCCACAAGAGTATAAGGCTTTGGTGGATACTGGCGCTCAGTGCACCCTGATGCCATCGAGCTACAGTGGGGTTGAATCCATTTGCATCTCCGGAGTGACAGGGGAATCCCAACAGCTGACCCTATTGGAAGCTGAAGTGAGCCTGACTGGGAAGGAAGCACCCATTGTGACTGGCCCAGATGTCCCGTGCATCCTGGGCATAGATTATCTCAGGAGAGGGTACTTCAGAGCCCCAAAAGGGTACCGGTGGTCTTTTGGTGTAGCTGCCCTGGAGGAAGTTGAACAGTTGTCCACCGTACCCAGCCGCTCAGAGGATCCCTCAGTGGTGGGGCGGCTTAAGGTTGAGGAGCAGCAAGTGCCGATTGCTACCAGGACTGTGCATCAATGGCAGTACTGCACCAACTGAGATTCCTTGGTCCCTATCCATCGGCTGATCCGTCAGCTAGAAAGCCAGAAGGTGATCAGCAAAACTCACTCACCCTTCAACAGCCCTATATGGCCAGTGAGAAAGCCTAATGGTGAATGGAGGCTAACTGTGGACTACCATGGCCTGAAGGAAGTTACGCCAGCAAGGAGTGCTGTGGTGACAGACATGCTAGAGCTGCAGTATGAACTGGAGTCAAAGGCAGCCAAGTGGTACACAACGATTCACATCGCTAACATGTTCTTCTACATGCCTGCCAGAGTGCAGGCCACAGTTTGCATCCACTTAGAGAGGCATCCAGTACACCTGGAATCGATTGCCCCAGGGGTGGAACCACAGTTCCACCATTTGTCATGGACTGGTCCATACTGCACTGGAGAAAGGTGGGGCTCCAGAACACCTGCAGTTCATTGACAATGTCATTGTATGGAGGGACATAGCTGAGGACATCTTTGAGAAAGGGAAGAAGTTAATTGAAATCCTCCTGAAGGCTGGCTTTGCCATTAAGCAAAAGAAAGTTAAGGGGCCTGTAAAGGAAATTCAATTCCCAGGAATAAAATGGCAAGATGGGCATCGCCACATCCCGATGGATGTAATAAACAAGATAACAGCCATGGCCCCACCAACCTCTAAAAAGGAAACTCAGTCTTTCCTGGGTGCTGTCGGTTTCTGGAGGATGCACATCCCAAACTACAGCCTGATTGTGAGCCCTCTCTAGCACGTAAACTGTTAACAAGAAAGATATCAAATTTGGCCCTGAGCAACAACAATCCTTAGAACAAATTAAGCGGGAGATTGCCCAAGCAGTAGCCCTCGGGCCAGTCTGGGAAGGTCAGGAGGTTAAGAACATGCTCTACACCACAGCCGGGGAAAATGGCCCAACCTGGAGCCTCTGGCAGAGAGCACCTGGGGAAACCCGAGGCCGACCTCTAGGCTTTTGGAGCTGGGGACACAAAGGTTCTGAAGCTGATTATACACCAACTTTGAAGGAGATAATGGCAGCGTACGCAAGAGTTTGGGCTGCCTCAGAAGTGGTCGCACTGAAACACAGCTCCTCCTGGCACCCCGACTGCTGGTGCTGAGGTGGATATTCAAAGGAAAGGCCTCCTCCACACATCATGCAACAGAGGCCACGTGGGGTAAATGGGTTGTGTTGATAACACAACGGGCTCAAATAGGGAACCCCAGCTGCGGGAGATCAGACACGCACACTACCAGTATGATCAAGCAATGCCAATTTATTGAAGGTAAGCAAGCCCTTTTATAGGTTTCTCCTGTGCACGCGAACGGTACATGGTGCAATACTTATGACTGGACAGTTAGCTTTGTCCACGCGCTTCAAGCCTTCTCACGATTGGATAATAAGCGCCACACTCAAATGTCTTTCTCTGCCCAACCCATCTCCTGGAGTTGGTTACTGAGTTCTTTGTGCTATGTCCTTGCCGAGCGTGCAAATGTGTAGGATTGCTCACATGTACATTACCTCCCAACATATCCCTCTTTTTGCTTTTGAGCAATCCACATTCCGTGCGGGCTTTTTGCAATGATTGTTAATACAACAAACTAAGCATGGCAAAATAATAACAAACATAACAATTACAACAATTCCAACAATTTCAACAATTCCAACATGTAACCACTTCTTCAACTATCCTGTGAACATAGTTAACTTTCCTATGTAACTTGGCCCCCTACTGGTATGGAAGGGATTTCAATAAACACATTCAGAATGTATGAGCATTAATCACTTAGAACCATTGCAAGGCTTAGGATTGTGAGCTTAACCTTCTTTCCAAGGCCTCACCCAGCGAGATGGAACCCACCGTAAGCCATGATCTGTAAGCACACACATATAACCTCTGCCTGTTAACTGTACTTTAATAGGTCCTTCCCATTGCCCACTATTTAAGTTTTTAAACATAACTGACGGTTGCTGTGTGCCCATAGATTGTTCAGCATCATCCTTTATTGCTAAACTGTGAATCATCATTGGTGGTTCCTGACGTTCTCCTATAAGCCTCAAAAATTCACAACATATAAAACTTTATTTAATCGTTCAGCTGGCATCATACCTGACATTCGTCCTTTTTGGTTTTGAAGCATTTGCTTCAGTTGGATGAGCTCGTTCGATGATTGCTTGTCCAGTGGGAGAGTGTGGAATTCCTGTGCAGTGTTTAATGCCCCATAAGATACAGAAGCGTTGGAAGCGTCCAGAAATATATGCTCGACCATTGTCTGTTTTGATCTTTCTTGGCACTCCAAGTACAGCAAAAGAACTATTTAAGTGTTTTTCAACATGTTTAGCTGTCTCTCCAGCTTGAGCTGTAGCCCAAATAGTCATGGAGAAGGTATCAATAACAACGTGTACATATTTTAACATACCAAATTCTGCTATGTGAGTAACATCAATTTGCCATAATTGCAAAGGTGATAGGCCCCGTGGGTTAACTCCTGTTCCCAGGCCAAACCCTATTTTTTGACAGGATGGGCAAGAGGCAACAATGCTCTTCGCATCCGCAAGAGGAATTTTAAATTGTCTATGCAACATTTTTGCTGACTGATGCAAAAATTTGTGAGATTTTGCAAACAAATTTGGAGAGGGCCCAGACCAGGCTGGAGCAACCTATTGATCAGCTAGTTCATTTCCATACCCTAATCCTTCTTTGGATTGATGACATCTGATGTGAGCAATAAAGTAGACAACGCTTCTCTGATCAAAAGTGTGAACTAGTTGTTGCAACAGTTTCCCTTCTGTATCAGGCACAGACATTAGGGCTTAACAAGCTATTGACTGCAATAGTCGCAACACTTCATTAGAGAAATTGACTTGTAGATCTACTGTTGCAAAGAGTCCTGTACCTAACAACATTCGCATTTGAACGAGATAAAGCGGATCGCCTTGTGGTCATGGCTGAGCTTGCTCATTATTAGCTAATTTAGTCCATGCACTTTCAAACAACATTTTTTGAGATGGAGTTAATATAACTGCTGCTATTTGATCAATATTTTTTGGAATTAGCAGTGATGATGAAAAAATATAATGAATAATTTGTTTTGTTAATTGATGATCCATTTTGCATTACTGAAGCTCTAGCCTTTTCAAGCAATTTCCAATCTAAAGGATCCCATTCATTAGTACCGCTAACACTATTAATAGAAACAGGAAATGCTTGTACGCTTTCAGGAATAAAAGACCCCTCCACTATAACATCTCTAATAATACCTTTCCATCAGCATGTGGCCACAGAGGCACTCTGCACCTGTGAAGAAAAAAGATGTGAAGTTGTAGGGTGAGACGAAGGAAGCGCAGCCTTCGCCTGTGATGATAGCAAGAATGGATTAGAAGCAGGTACTGGAACCGAATAGTCAGGACAGGAGCAGACGGTTGCAGTTGCTTGCCAGATGAAAAGGTACACGATCTGTGCTCCATCTTCTCCTCCCGTGTTGCAGCCAGTTTTTCAAGCTTGTCTATAAGTTGCGAGAGTGAAGTTTCTTTGTTTGAAACGCCGACTTGTGAGGCGGGGGGGTTCTCTCCCTGCGCGGCAGGCGCAGGCGGCGATACGTCGGTTCCGCCCATGTTCCCATCCGTGCCCTGCCCCCCGCTGGGCTCCAGGGACGCCCCCGCTCTCTCCTCACTCTCCTCTCGTGCGGCGCCAGGCGCACTTCCGGCATTGCCCGCTCCCTCCCGCGCAGCTCCCGATCTAACCCCTGCTGCTCGCCGCGGCCCCGCCAGTGTGACCGACGAAGCAAACGGGTTTTTCGGCGGGCATAACGCGATGGGATCTGCCAGCGGCACAGGCACTGGAGGCGGCATATCAGAGCCAGAAGCTGCTTCTACCGCCTCAAAGGCGGAAGTACCAGCCACGTGGTCGCCAGCCGCGTGGTTGCCAGCCGCGCAGTCCCCAGCCACGCAGTCCCCAGACACATGGTCATCGCTCAGCTCCTCTATTGTCTCGCGAATCAGCTTCCAGAGCACAGGATAGTCGCTCACTTCTTCTGCTGACCTTCCACCCTCACTGATCACGTCCCAAAGCTTTTTTCCTATGGATTCCCAGGTAGATATCTCAAATATGAGACCTGCACGGGAGATAAGTCATCTTTCCCGGCTCCATTTCACCAAGCCTGTCAGGGTGGATTTATCGTATTTTATGCCTCTCATGGAGAGGATATCTTGGAGGACTTTCACTACTGCTTGCTTGTCCCTGCCGAGAACAGACCCCATTCCTCCCCGGCCGCCGCTTCTTTTCACGGATCTTCAACCCAAATTACAGCGTGCTGCTTCTCACCTTCAGACACCGGGGCAGAGTCTGGATCAGTTTTAACCGGCTTTCCACCCTCGATTGCACCTCCGTCGAGTCCTCAGCGAAGACTTGTGCCAATCTTGAGGGTCCCTGTTCGGGCACCAGATGCGGGAGCTATGGACACACACACGACCAGTATGATCAAGCAATGCCCCTTTATTGAAGGTAAGCAAGCCCTTTTACAGGTTTCTCCTGTGCACGCGAACGGTACATGGTGCAATACTTATGATTGGACAGTTAGCTTTGTCCACGCGCTTCAAGCCTTCTCACGATTGGATAAGTGCCACACTCAAATGTCTTTCTCCGCCCAACCCATCTCCTGGAGTTGGTTGCTGAGTTCTTTGTTCTATGTCCTTGCCGAGCGTGCACATGTGTAGGATTGCTCACATATCCATTATCTCCCAACACCCAGCCACCAGGGATACTAGAGTTGATCTCGAACTGGCCAGAGAGCAAAGATTCCGGGATGTCACCAGAACAGGACGTTACACGTGCTAAGGAGACCCCACCATATAACGAGCTGCCGGATGAGGAGAAGCGATATGCCCTGTTCACTGATGGGTCTTGTCACATTGTGGGAAAACATCGACGATGGAAGGCTGCTGTATGGAGTCCCACACAACGGGTCACTGAAGCTGCTGAGGGACAGGGTGAATCCAGCCAATTTGCAGAGGTGAAAGCCGTTCAGCTGGCTTTGGATATTGCTGAGCTGGAAGAGTGGCCAAGGCTCTACCTCCACACCGACTCATGGGCTGTGGCGAATACCCTGTGGAAATGGCTGCAGCAATGGAAACAGAGCAACTGGCAACACAAGGGTAAAACCATCTGGACTACTGAAGTATGGCAGGACATTGCAGCCCGTGTGGAAAATCTCGTGAAGGTGCGCCATGTGGATGCCCATATACCCAAGAGTCGGGCCACTGATGAACATCGACACAACCAGCAGGCAGACCAAGCTGCTAAGATTAGAGTGGCTCAGGTGGACTTGGACTGGCAGCGCAAAGGTGAACTCTTCATAGCCCTGTGGGCCCATGAGACCTTGGGCCACCAAGGTATAGATGTGACATACAGGGGGACTCAAGATCGAGGGGTGGACCTCACCATTGACACCATTGCAGAGATCATCCACGCATGTGAGACATGTGCTGCAATCAAACATGCCAAGCGGGTGAAGCCCCAGTGATATGGAGAGGCCTGGCAGATCAACTACATCACACTGCCACAGACCCGTCACAAGAAGCGCCACGTGCTCGTAATGGTGGAAGTAACCACTGGATTGCTGGAAACTTACCCAGCGCCCCATGCCACCACCCGGAACACCATCCTGGGCCTTGAAAGCCAAGTCCTGTGGAGACATGGCACCCCAGAGAGAATTGAGTCAGACAATGGGAACCACTTCTAAAAAAAACTCATAGATGCTTGGACAGAAGAACACAGCATTGAGTGGGTCTGCCATATCCCCTACCACGCACCAGCCTCTGGGAAGATTAAGTGCCACAATGGACCATTAAAAACTACAGAGATCACTGGGAGGTGGGACCTTCAAAAACTGGCACATGCAAAAGGCCACTTGGTTAGTCAACACAAAAGGATCTACCAATCGATCTGGCCTGGCTCAGTCAAAACCTCCACGTGCTGTAGATGGGGATAAAGTCCCTGTGGTGCGCATGAGCAATGGGCCGGTTGTTTCCATTGCAGTATTTTGCTGTATATCTTTTGTCTTGTTTATTGTTATTACTGTTTATTGTTATTATTGCTATTGTTGTTGTTCAGTTTATTATTTATTACACTGTTGTATTAAATTTCTCCTTCTTTCATCCCTGGGGGTTTGTGCCTCACTTCCAGACTGTCCAGCCTGAGGGTGGGGGAGGGACAACGACAACATGGTCTCCAGTGCCAGCAGGGCCTAAACCACCACACTACCATAGACAAAACAAGTTGTACATATTACACAAATGAAAATAACACTTTACCCTGTAATTGGACCATATGGGGCACCATAGACTTGCAACCTTGGGGACAAGTATCCAACATATTACAATATAATAAACACATAAAAATTTATTGGTTCTTACAGTGGAGTAAAGGGCAAAATTGCTCTAAAAGAAATGCCTGTAGCCCTGATTGTTGCTATCTAAACCTCTCCAGTACTGACTGCTGCATTTATGTCCCTAATCTTACACAGGACCCCCAACTGGAGACGATAACACCAAGTAGCAAAAGTCACCCATGACCTATGAGAATCAATGAATAACAGCTGGTTTTCGAAAGTGTTTAGTTGGTTTGACTTGGTATTACCAGTTTTATCCAAAATTTGATACAATATGTGTTAATGTTCATTGTGTTTATGATTGTCATAGTTATAGCAATGCCTTGTATAAAATCAGCTGTAATGAAAACTGTTAGCATAAGAATGATTCAACAATCCCTTTAGATGAGAACAACCCAATCAATGTCCCTGGTCCTGAAGACCTTAATTAGAGGCCACATTCAAGTGCATGGGTGTGACTGTAGTCATGGCGTGGAAGTGTTGGAAGTGTGGGAAAAGCAAACTAGCAAAAAATCTACAAAATACACACTTCCTTAACATATGATGCCCAGAACAAACACAGGATGGGATGGAGATCCAGTGATTTGTGTTGTCGTGACACCAAGGAGGAATGCTAAGTGAGGTGGATGCCACACAGTCACATTCTTCCACTTTTGACATAGTCAGGAACATTTGACCTGACTATGCAGATATATCTTCTGCTTCTCTCAAGGACTGTTTTGCAGTACTCTGTGGATCTTATCTCTCATTCTTCCTCTTTTCCCACAAATACAGTGCACAGCTTGCACCAAGGAATGTGATGTGTCATTACTCAAGAAACAATGGTTTGACCACAGTCCCACCCACTCACACATACATAATTAGATAAATACTATCCCGAGTTTGTATCTAACTTGGAGAGACAATAATCAGATACCAAATTGGAGGGACAGATCGATGGGTTTGTGCTCTTCGCCACTTCCCCCCACCCCCCACTCCACCCCCCCACCCCCCGAGAAGGGGCACTTTTGGTAAGATTTGGGCCCTTGGCTACACCAAGTGATTTGCCAGGAATTAAGTGTGTGTGATTGCAATCGGGTTTTTGTGTGTAGTGCTATATATTCAACCTGTAGTTTGTGCATTTACTGTAGGCAATCTCAAAGAATCTGTAGATGTTGCATAAGAATAAATCATACTATGCATGAACCTGACTGCTTCTCTTGAATGCAACCAGACCTACAGCATATGGGCTGTTTGTGCATCTGGTGTCAGGCCTATTGTTACAGCCATAATTGGCATACCTATTAAGAGATAAGTCCAGCCACCTCTAGCACCTCTAATCTCTGAGGATCAGCTAGAATGCAAGGGGATTCATCTCTTACAAACTTTATTAATTACCTTAAATGCAACAGAGGTGTATCTATCTTCTGATTAGAGTTTGCTTTAAAAGCACAAACAAGGAATATGTTTAAAGCCTTAATATGCCTGTTGGTCATATGGATAATAACACATGAAAATTAAAATCCCAATATTCAATACATACATACAAAAACACACAAAAAAACTTTATGAAAAGTGATTGCCATTGTACATTTTTGTATCAGATTTCATCACCAGTGATTTTACCACAGTTACTGCAAGCAAATAAATATTACACCAAGTTCTCAAGCCTCATTTATGACGATGACAGCACCACAATTTCAGCTCTGGAATACTTGCATCTGACACCTCAATAAACCTAGTACCTAGTGCCTACATTATGAAAACCTGATACATAAGCACCATATACATCTGTACATTTCTTAAGAGCAAACTGAACTGGCAATGTTAAGCTTAAGACACACTGTGTTTGTCTCTCTAGGTGAGAAATCAGTTTCTCATATGCACAGCTGAACTACAAAATTAACAACGAACATCTGACCTGCTATATGTACACACAGATAAGGAAATGAAGCTGAATTGTTTGCACTATTTATTTTTTCCAGAAATCTTAAGGGAATGTAATATGACTGAAGCAGGCTTAATTGCTGGGTTTTCCAGCTAAAAAGGTAATCCTCGCTGTAACAGAATTTGTAGTTTGTTTCTAAGGCTTTGCTTCAGACAAGTAAGTGTGTTTCAGACAACTGAAAAATTAAGATTGACCATTTTAATGTTAACAAAGGACTTTCACAGAATTACTGAATACCCGGATCCACAGAAGCACAGAGTCAAAAAAGATACTGTAGTGCTTTGTATACATCAGCAGACCACAGTCACTTTACCTCTCCTGCTACAGACAGAACCCCAGATGCCTCTCCAAATATTAGAAAAAGCTTTTCTCAAATCAGTTAACAGCTTTGAATGTAACAGTAATAAGATTTTGTTGAAAATGCTTTATATGCACTTTGAACACTATGGCTATGGGACACGTATAATTAAACACTATATAATAAAGAAAAAACATGTTAGGTTTCTGTCCTAGACACTAGACTCCATGACCTACTTCTCATCGTATATTGATTGCCATTTTCACAAAAGCAGCTCCAAAGACTATCAAAGAATTTTTTGTAATAATAATCTTTAAGCAAATTCCACAAGTGTTAACACTTTAGCAGTTCATAAAGAATGTTACTGGCCTATGCCCCTTTCTCCAGCAAAGGTAATAAGGGCACAATCAGTACTTTCTTTTCCTGTTTTCTACTTCCCTTGAAGAACACATACATTTTACCTACACCTGAAGAGGCAAGAAGTCACCAAACTTCAGAAAGCATTGGGAACAGCCCAAGAACACGCAAAATCACATTCACCAAGCCTATGCCCAATTTCCAACCTCAAATACCACAGAAAATTCATTATGAGGTATCATGAAAATTAAATACATATCACAATGAAAGAACACTGAATACTACAACTAAATACCATCTCTATTATAAAATGGACAATTATACATCGAATTAGTATAGTAACAGAGCCAATAAGTAGGAGTTTTAAGGAGGGAAGTTATGCATATATTATTTAACACCTCTATAAATGGATGACAGATCCATTTCACACAGACATTTTTATGTCTTATAGACAATTTATGTATCACTGCCCTATTCATCAATTCCATGCAAATAGTTCACCACAGCATTCATCAAGTTCTCATTCCACATCATTTGAACTAAAACATCTGTTAATCTCATACATCTCCAGAATCACAAAATGAATAAAAATTTAGTAAAATTCTGAATGAAAGCTACACCCAGCTCAACAATTGCTGGAAACAGCTATTCCTGAGAGTCACCACCACATGCATTTTTCTTTAGAGAAGAGCATCAAAAGACAAAGGTTACTGCAAAGGAAGTAGGTACATTTTTATTAGTTAGAAATATTAATACACACAGAGAAGCAATCCACTGTGTTGAGTGGAAGTTCCTGATACATTACTGAATTACTTCAGGTAATTCATCTAACATAAGAATTATGCTTGTCAGAATACCCATACTGGACAGACATCAGCAGAGCTGTTGCAGTCAAGAGAAGGTGTGCACATCCACCATAGGTTGCAACATAGCAGTTGGAGACACAGTCAACCTGGAGACATTTCAATAATTTCGAAACAAACGTTGGGGAAAAAAAAAAAAAAAAAAAGCAGAAATTAGAGTATTCTGATGACACAATCACTGCAGAAGAGAGGAGAGGAAACAGATCAGAAATAACAGGTCTCTGTGATTGTGAATGCGCTTATGAACACAGAAATCTGTGGACTACAGATCAGGCAGCAGTGTGGGCTCAGCCTTAGAAAGAAACATAGTTGTGAAGGAGAGATACAAGATGTCTTCCTGTTTCTTGCTTCAGTCCTCAAAACTATGCCCTTCTTGTGGAATGCCTTACCCCTACATAAATGTTAATCTTATACCATCAAGATATGCCTTACTCCTACATAAATGCTAATTTTATAACATCAAGATTTACAAAAATATGCTCTCACATTTTCTACCAGTCATTAATAGAAATGCAATAAACTCAAGGCCAGATTCTTGTAACAGAGTGCTCATAGCCATCCTCTAACCTCTTAACTTCTTTGCCATTTTCCCTTTTTCCATTTCTTTACCAACCTAGTAATTACTTTTGCAAGAGATCTTTTACAGTTAAAAGACTAAAGGCAGATAATGCACATTATTTCAAATTTTATTGTAGCAACCGGACATAGATACAGATTTTTCTTCAAAAACTTGTCTGGGGAAAAAAAAAAAGCTTCTATACTGTCAAATTCACATTAATAAATCTCATAATAATAATTCCTTTTATTTCTGTATGTATATTAGGGTGTCAGTGTTTACTGTTTTGTAGTTTGTATGATACTGCTTCTCATTTAAATGCAAAGATGAGGAGACAGAGGCACAGACTCTGTGCACAGTGCAAACATACAGAGACCTTTATTGTTTTTAACACTCAGAATTTATACCATTTTCAAAGCTATGTCAGTAAGCACAAGTTAGGCTGCATTATAATAATTTGTTACAATGTATTATGCAATTACTGTTCACACACTCTAGTCTATACACTGATTGGCTAAGCTAAAAGATTAACTCTACCGTCTGCATCCTGGTTATCAGTCCTTTAGTTTTATAGTTCTTGCAACTCTGCATTTTCTTGTTTGCCAGCTGCCAACTTTCTTCAGTTGTTCTTTATTCTTCAGTTAAGGACATTGTCGAGATGAGACATCCATTTTCTGCCAAAAAGATCTCCACAATTCCCCCTTCTTTTTCTTTGATAGCAACAGCAATCAGTCTCTGATATTCTTTCTGTAACAAAGCTTTAACACACCTTAAAAAGGAAGGCACAAAAAATAAGATCATTAATATAACAATCCCTACAACTATAAGCTGCTTCACCCAATCTTTTAGCCATCCAGTGATACCCCAGTTAGCAAGCCACTCATTTAGCCCCCAATCTGTAACAGTTAGTTTATGCATATTATGTTGCAGTTCAGTTAATTTTCTGTGTATCGATACCGAATGATCAGACAGGTTCATACAACACATTCCTTCAAAATCTTCACAACCATGTCCTTGTGCTAATAATAAATAATCAATTGCAGCACGATTTTGCAATGTAGCACGTCTAACACAATATACATCCATGAGCAAGCTTTTGATTATATCTGACATCAAATTCAATTGTTTGGCAGTCCAGCATGTTAGTTTAGTTATATCTCCTAAAGCTTTTCCTGCTGCAAGATGAGGAGTAAACAAAGCTGTTACAACTCTAGCAGGAGTATCCCAAAATTGTATTTCATCCTGACAATTCTGATCTTGTTGCCATACCGCATGTTTTTGTCTTACACTGCTTGTGTTATTCCAAATAGTACGATTAAGAATTTGTTGGTAGCTAGGCATAAACATTGTTAGCTTTCCAAGATAACATGGACCTCCTAAAGCTCCTGCTGGAATACCTGGCCATGCCCAGTCTCCACAGATCAAAAAAAATCCTTCTGGTAGTGCTAAAGAGTGTTGAGGTGAGCTCATGTTAGTCCTGAGACCTCTGTTGTAATATGCAGTATCATTCTGGTATCATTTTTCAGTTGAATTTACCCAAAGTGAATTATTTGGATAAGTTAACAATGGAGATTTTCCCTGCCGGGCATGGGATCAGATCAGAATTTATCAATGATCAGAATTTATCATTGCTGTCCTCATGAACTCTGTTCCTCTGAACATCACACAACTCTGGTTACTTGGCATGGAGCTGAGAAGGTCCGGTTCTTGTGGAGGTAACATAGTTACATTCAATTTTTCTATAATCGATGCTGTTTGAATTGCATCTGGGAGATTAGCATACTGATGCCTTGTGTTTGTCCATTTTCCACAGAGACCGCCCCATGTCCTATTGCAGATAGTGATAATCTGGGTTTTACTGATACTTAAGATAGTCTTGTCCTTTATCCACCCTGTAAATTGTTTAGGATCAAACATTGGGATACCTATGAGGCAAGTACGAAACGGATTGTCAGGTGTAGACATAGATAAGCATATAGAATCTTGACCTGTCCGATTGGCTAAAGTTACCCACATGTTCTGTCTCGGCAGTGACTGATGCAGTTGATGTAGTTCCATTCCAGCCGTAATTCTCGACACAAGGACGACCACGACGATGCAGAAGGCACAGTCGAGTCTTGTTACACTGCCGGTTTCACTCATTTTGCTGGTATCCACATAGGTCCCGACCCTGTAATGACACAAGCGTAACCTCTTCCCCACGTTATTAACTGATAAGGACCTTCCCATGATTCTTCTCTAATTTTAATTAAAACTTTGACATGGTCTGTTGATTTGGCCAAACCTGTTGACATAGACTGTGTATGTTTTACCATAGGTGGAATAAGATCATCACCTGCAAGATGCAAAAAATTCATTACATACTGTAGTTTTGCTAGTCTGTTTACTGGAGTTTCTCCTAATTCCCCCTGGTTTTGTTTTTGTAAATAATTTTTGATTGGGTGATGAGTACACTCAATAATTGCTTGTCCTGTAGGAGAATAAGGAATACCTGTAATATGTTGAACACTCCATTGTCTGAGAAATTTCTCAGTGGAATAGGACATATATGCTGGACTATTGTCGGTCTTTATTTTTTGTGGAATAGCTAGAGTATCAAAAGTGTGGCGAAAATGAGTTGAATATGTCTTGTTGATTTACCACCTAATGCAGTCATACAAACAGCCATTGAAAAAGTATCAATAGATACATGAACATATTTTAGGTTGCCCAATTCAGAAATATGAGTGACATTAGTTTGCCACAGCTGAAGAGAAAACAACCCTCTAGGGTTAACTGCCACAGCAGTTTCTTTTGAAATTCTTGGACAGTTAGGACAAGACTGAATAATAGCTTTAGCTTCAGATAATGGAATATTGAATTGCTTTTTAAGAATTTTGGCCAATTGGTGAAAATATTTATGCGAAATATGTGTCTGCTATCACGTATTTTGCACTGGTGAAAGGAAAACTGGCTGAGTAAGAATGTCAGCACGGGCATTGCCTTCTGCTTAAAATCCAGGCAAGTTTGTATGACTTCTATGATGGCAACTGTAATATACTTCTACCCTAAGTGACAATAAATGCCATAATTGCTTCAGTAGAGTAAACAATTGCTGATTATTAAGGTGTTTCAAATAACTCATCTCAAGCCTTTGAACTAGGCCTGCAACATATGTAGAGTTAGTAACAATGTTCACTGGATTGTCATGCTATAGTTCAAAGACTATTACTACTGTTTTTAATTTTACAATTTGTGGTTAAGCTGGAATAATAGAGAATTTAGATTTCCACTGTCTTTGCTCTAACCATGTGAGAGCAGCTTTTCCAGTGCGACCACTCCCATCAGTAAAATCAGTAGGGCCTTGTACAGGTGTGGGACTTAGTTTTGGCTTTAATTCTAAACTGTGTTGACCTACAAATGTTAGCATTCTGCTACTAGGATGGTGTATTTGTATTTTTCCAGTAAAGCCTGATAAAGCAATTTGTAAATGCTGATTGTTCTGTAGAGACCATTGCAAGTACTCCTCTTGCACTGGTATGACAATAATTTCTGGTTCAATTCCATTCAGTTCTGTAATGCGATTATGACCTTTCATAATTAACTGTGCAAACATTTCCAGCCTTGTGGTAACTGTTTTAGAAGGTTGATGTGATAGAAAAATCCACTCTATAATCTTGAGCTTATTATTTTCAGGTTCTGAGGCAATCCATTGAGATATCAATCCTAAAGGCTGATAACTGTTATTGATAAGAATAAGGTGTAAAGGACATTGATATATTATTCTGTGTGTTTGTTGATGGCTTATTAATTGACTTATTTTTTCAATGGCCTGAGTTGCGAGTGGCATTAATTTCCGAGGGCTATTGAGATCTGAGTCCCCTTGCAACAAATGAAATAATGGTTGTAATGTCTGATTGTCAATACCAATTAATGTTTGAATTCAATTAATGTTCCCTAACAATTTTTGCAAATCATTTGAAGTCTTAATATCTGTGTTTATAATAACCTGTTGAGGTTCAATTGTGTGATCTAATATTTTCCATCCCAGATGCTTCCATGGCACTGAAGTCTGTACCTTTTCAGGAGCTACTTGTAAGTGAGAATCCTGCAATGTCTGAAAAAGATCATTCTTTACTTCATCTCTAATGTGCTGACTAGAGATTAAGATATCATTCATATAATGATACACTAAAAATTGAGGGTACTTATTCCTAAAAGGTTGTAATGCTGCACTTACAAATTGCTGGCAAATCATCGGAGAATTTTTTATTCCTTGAGGTAAAACCATCCACCGATACCTGTCCACAGGTTCCTGCTTATTAACTGAGGGTACAGAAAAAGCAAATTTATCTGAATCTTCAGGGTGAATAGGAATGGTAAAAAAGCAATCTTTCAAATCAGTTATTAAAATCTTCTAATTTTTTTGAATCATTGAAGGTGATGGTAGACGTGGTTGCAGTGCACCCATGTCTACTATAACTTCATTGATCTTTCGTAGATAACCTCCGTTTTCTTGATTTCTTTGGAATAACAGACACAGAAATATTACAAGGACTAATTGATTTTTTTGATGTGACCACCATCCAACTGTTCTTTTACAAAATTTTGTAAGATTGCGATTTTTTCGGTGGTTAATGACCACTGATCTACCCAAACTGGCTTTTCTGTTTTCCACTGAAGTTTAAGTATAGGTCGCTGATCAGTAGCCATCACTGAAAAGGCTGAGTAGTAACAATGCACTTGGTTTGTTGTAATAAATCTATTCCCATTAAATTGATTGAAATACGTGTTATATAAGGTTTTGTCATACAATTCAAACTATCTGGCATACAAAACATAATCATATTTCTACTGATTTTAGTAACTGTATGTCCACCAACTCCCATAAGTGAACCAAGGGCATCAACGAGAGGCAAGGACTTTGGCCATTGTTTCTCAGAAATCACTGTTACATCTGCTCCTGTGTCAATTAACAGTTCTATTTGCTTTGACACCTCTCCTAGAATCATCGTGACCATTAGTTTAGGTTTGGAACTTTGGATTTCTAAAGCCTACATAATTTGCTGATCTTGTCCTGTAGAGCCAAATCCGCCGTGACCTCTGATTTTTGAACTTGTAACTGGTGCTTGGTTTTGAATGGTACTAATTGTGCAATTTGAGACCCTTTTGGTAAGAAAACTGGAGGACTTGGAGTCCAGACCATTACTTGAATTACTCCTTCATAATTCTTGTCAATTACTCTAGGCATATCAAGTATGCCTTTTATTGTTATACTTGATCTGCCCAATAAAAGAGTACTAAGTCTAAATCCTAAAGGTCCATGTGCATTAGTAGGTATCTTGTGAACTCTGGAGTCTATAATGGTTGTATCTTCTATTGTTGTTACATCCACTCTGGCACTGCCGCTAGTTCTTGCTGCAAGCTGTTGCAGACATCCTGGTGATTGGTTGTCAGGAGGACTTGTGTCTGTGCACGGTCCTGACTCGCGCTCTTCGTCCAGTTTCCCTGATTTTGTATAGGAAAAGGATGTCCTTCAAGATCAAAAGGAGATTGACATTGTTTAACAAAATGCTTCCCTTTTCGACATCATGGACAAATTCCTGGAGGTTTAGTTTGAAGGGGTTGATTAGACATGCATGATTTTCCTTGTCGACATTGCCAACTAAAATGGCCAGCTTTTCCACAGGAAAAACATCTATGTTGCTCTCCTTCTGTTTTCATGCCAGCAGCAAAAGCCCCTGTTAAGTCTTCTGCATTCTCTTCCATTGTTCCTACACAACTGGCAGCTTCCACCATTTCTACTAATGTAGCATTTCTAGGTAAATTTAACAAAACTCTTACATTCTGGATTTGCATTCTCAATAGCTAGTTTCAATAGTAATGCATCTCTAGCATCAGGATTATCCAATTCTTTGTAAATAGCATCTCGTAATGCATCTATGAATGTCATATATGGCTGATTTGGTCCTTGTCTGACTGTTGTAAAAGACACTGCAATTTTGGCTGATTCAGGCAGCGTCACAAATGCTCATGTTGCCATTCTGGCTGCATCTCGTAAGATATCAATTTGCAATCGAGCTTGCGCTTGTGAATCGGCAAACACTCCCGTTCCCGTGTAATGATGTACTCCTACGCCAAACAAAGGATCGCCTGGTTGCCTTTTCAAATTTTCTACTACCTTAGTTTTGGCATACTCCATATATTTATCTCTCCACAACAGCTTTTGTGTTGGTGTTAGTATCATAGCTGCTAATTGATGACAATTAAATGGTGTCACAAGTTGTCCACACAGCACATTTTCTAACAACGACTGTGTAAATAGGGCTTGCAAACCCGCTTCCATGACTGCTTTTCTGTCTTCTTTTACTAATCGCCAATAGAACAGCTGAAATTGTGGTGGACCGTTAGGTTGAAGCACCACAGGAAAAGTCATTCGCATTGGTTCTCCCTCCTTAATACTGTCCAACTGAATTTTTCTCCATTGTTCCCGAAATGGATCAATCTTTTGCCTTCCTCATTTCTTAAAGCTGTGCTGGTTATCATAACTCTCATCATCCGAGATTGACCTATCAACCACAGGTGGGTCTCTCCAACATACTTGTTGATTTCCCCTTTTTGTTTTTCCTTCCTTAACAAAATATTTGGTTTTAGTATTGTTCTCTATATTATAATTTTCATTTTCATTTTTATTTGATGGACCAACATCTTTATCATCATCAGAACTCTGTCTAGATACTTCAGTTGCTTGTGTTACACTGCTTTCACCAAGGAGCACTAGCGTTGTTAAAAACTCCTTGTCTCCTTGATCATTTTTCTTTCCGAATGCAAGTCTACTAAAGTCTCATATACCAGCTGCCAAGTCGTTAAGACTTTGACAGCATTTGAATCCCCTTTGGATACACAGTCAAAAACAAGATCTCCTGCTTTTTTCCACAGTTCCGGTTCAAAAGCCTGTGGCATCTCTTCAGGTAGATTTTTTCCTTTTAACCATGCTAACAGAAAAGTTAAAATTTTTTCATCATATGCTACACCTTTTTTCTTTAGAATATGTTTCAAAAATTTTACTACTGCTTTTTAATCACTTGACATATTATTTCCCATCACGTTTCCCGGTTGCTCACCTGTTAACAGATGCAGGTGATTGTGGCCACGTATTTCTCTATTTTCTTTTATTTTCCTTTGGTTCCTGACTGGTCCAGCCAACAGGAGATTGTTCAACTGAGACAACTCCTCTGGAACGCTACCATTCTTCTGTCAGTGCGTCGTTTAAGACCATCACGTTGGAGTCACCATTTGAGGAGATGGAGGTACGGACTCTGTGCACAGTGCAAACATACAGAGACCTTTATTGTTTTTAACACTCAGAATTTATACCATTTTCAAAGCTATGTCAGTAAGCACAAGTTAGGCTGCATTATAATAATTTGTTACAATGTATTATGCAATTACTGTTCACACACTCTAGTCTATACACTGATTGGCTAAGCTAAAAGATTAACTCTACCATCGGCATCCTGGTTATCCGTCCTTTAGTTTTATAGTTCTTGCAACTCTGCATTTTCTTGTTTGCCAGCTGCCAACTTTCTTCAGTTGTTCTTTATTCTTCAGTTAAGGACATCATCAAGACGAGATGTCCATTTTCGGCCAAAAAGATCTCCACACAAAGACCCACCAGGTTTTTAATGAATTTCTATAGTGTTGATTTCTTCAAAACACTGGAACAATATAACACCAAAAACAGCACAGCAGTGCTCTGAGTTTTATTGCTTTCATTGTGGTTTCCATTTCAAAATTATCATTACTCCATTCCTGGAAACTGAGGCAGAATACCCATTCCTGATTTAGAGAGATTAGAGATAATCTACATATCTGATCCACATTGAATACAGTACAATTTTTTTCCTTACTCTTTCTAAAACTGCCATTTGCTTTCATTCCTACAATACTACTTTACAAATATCACTTTATTCCTATATTTTCATTCTTTCATTACTGATTGGCCTTTTCCTTCTCACAGCTTTTTGCCTTCACACAACCTTTTGGAAGTCAGTATTCTCACAAACATACACTGTCCTTCTTTCAAGTTACCTCACTGAGAATAAAAGAAATATTTCCATGTAGATTTTTAAATCTTCCTTTCACTTGAATATCTGGGTTCCTCAGTGTAGCTGTATTTCTAAATCCTTAATTTCTCAGTGTTTTTCCTCTTTAAATCAAGAGCATTAAAGATCTATTCCTGCTTATCCATTTAAACACAGGACTATAGGATCTAAAGGTCTTCTGACCTTTTGTAATGTCCTCTTTAATTCCCAAAATAAGATTTAAAATAAATTGATTGAGAATAAATCAATCAATGAAGATAATGAAATGTCAGTATCTAAGCTCTAGCACTACAAATAAGCTAATTTTTTCCCCCATAATCCCTATCTAGAAAGGTAAAATTTCACATATTAATAGAGTGCTATTTTTTCACAGAATCACAGAATCATCTAGGTTGAAAAGGACCCTGGAGATCATCTAGTCCAACAATTCGCCTAGCACAGTTCCCACCTACAGCATATCCTTAAGCTCTAAATCAACCCTACTCTTGAACACCTCCAGAGATGGGGACTCCACCACCTCCCTGGGCAGCCCATTCAAACGCCTAACAACCTGTTCTGTAAAGAAATGCTTCCTAATATCTAGTCTGAACTCTCCCTGGCACAACTTGAGGCCATTCCCTCTTGTCCTGTAGCTTTCTACTAGGCTAAAGAGGCTCAAACCCAGCTCTCTGCAGCTTCCTTTCAGGTAGCTGTAGAGAGTGATAAGGTCTACCCTCAGCCTCCTCTTCTCCAGACTAAATAATCCCAGTTGCCTCAGCCACTCCTCATACGACATGTGTTCCAGACCATTCACCAGCTTCGTTGCCCTTCTCTGGACATGTTCGAGTAACTCAATGTCCTTTTTGTAGTGAGGGGCCCAAAACTGAACACAGTAATCAAGGTGTGGCCTCACCAGCACCAAATACAGGGGCAAGATTATTTCCCTGTCCCTGATGGCCACACTAATCCTGATACAAGCCAGGATGCCATTGGCCTTCTTGGCCACCTGAGCACACTGCTGGCTCATATTCAGCCGGCTGTCAATCAACACCCCCAGGTCCCTCTCTGACTGGCAGCTCTCCAGCCACTCCTCCCCAAGCCTGCAGCGCTGCTGGGGGTTGTTGTGGCCCAAGGGCAGCCCCTGGCATTTGGCCTTACTGAAACTCCTCCAGTTGGCCTCAGCCCATGGCTCCAGCCTGTCCTGGTCTCTCTGCAGAGCCTCCCTACCCTCGAGCAGATCAACACTCCCATTCAACTTGGTGTCATCTGCAAACTTACTAAGGGTGGACTCAATCCCCTTATCCAGATCATCAATAAAGATGTTAAACAGGAGTGGCCCCAAAACCGAGCCCTGGGGGACACCACTCGTGATCGGCTGCCAGCTGTATTTAACTCCGTTTACCACAACTCTCTGGGCCTGTCGTCCGTTTTCCTTTCATGCTGTTAGAGAGACTTAGTTTCCAAGAAATTACCTCAACAGTACTATCCCTTCCAGACTTCACTGAACCCAGCCTACAGTACTGTGACCACATATTTTAGCTTTATTTCTATTTTTCTCAAACAGAATCTTACATTTCTATAATTATTTCTGTTAGTTAACCTATAAAACTGGGGTTCAAGCAGTTCAAGTTCCTCTACCTTGGTATTAGACTTCCTGCATCACAAATATTTCAGTAGTGGCCTCTTGACCACAACTGATGAACAATAAAATCCATTCTTTAGTGGAACTACTGTATTCTTTAGTGGAACTACTGTGTAATTATAATTGTTATCAATATTTTAAAATTCCTTTCCCCTTGCCATTTCTCCTATTACTTCATCATCTGCCATTTTCTAATTTCTTTTATTTTTCTCTTCTTAAGTGCTCAAATTGAGATAAAATTGACATGTCTTCTTCCAAAGTCTCATTTTTACTTCTTTGTTTACTGTCTTTCCAATCTCAATTCCCAGATGACAGTATTTCCAATGGAGTATAGCTATCAAGGAGAGTTCTTTTTTCTGTGAATACCACTCAGTAGTCAAGCATCCTAGAATCATTCTCTTGAAATGCATTTCCCATATTTTTTTAAAGAGGATTAAAATAATTCCATCTATATAATCCTAGACCACTGAGGATCTTTCCTAATCTCGGGCAATTACTTATTAGAGCAGATAACTGTCATTTGTCCCAAGCATACCAGTTTGAGTGAAAAATATATGCATGAGTAATAACATACTGTTGCTGCCTTACCCTCCCCTCTACACACATACGTACACACACACTCTTAAACAATTTTCTTTTTTAAATGAAGTTGTACCAGGATAATTTCCTTCTAAAGATAGGAAATTTTGACTTTTAAGTATTTTAAGACAGTGATGCTTAATTTCTGTCATATACAATTATTATAATTCTCTGTCCCAGGCAAATTTTTCAGTTATTGAAAGGAAAGTTAATGATAAAAGACAGATACAACCTCCACAATTTTCAGGTTTTACCTCTCTGTAATTAAGAAATGTCAGTTGATATACAGAAATTATTTAATTGTGTGTTAAATTTAGTATAAGACTCGTCGTTTTTTTAAAATGTAGCTTTCAAACTGCTTTCAGCAAAGCATTAAGAATAAAACAATTTTGTTACTTAAAAATCAGTTAAGGTCATTCTCAAGACATACTGTATTATTCTTATGTACAAACTGAAAAACAGAAATTTTGAGTCTTGTATTGAAATACTTAATTACAGGATAAAATCATACTTAATCATAATGTCTCTGGATTATCAGAGTTCAAATATCTTTGTAAAGCTATTTTTATACCATATAAAATGCATTGGTTTTTTACATATTAGAAATCCATGTTAGAAAAAAATCAGGATCTTGAAGTGCTAAGGCTTGGACCCATGCCAGAGTTGACCTATAGACGAAGCCTCTATATTTTATAACAATAACCATTGTGCTAGTAGGTATTCTACTAGGTTATAACAAAACACCTATTCTGATGTGAAAAGTGCTAAATTGTTGAAGTATTGAAGCCTGAACAACAGGCCCTGAGATGAAGCTGCTAACTTAGTATGTAGTCATTAGTGAAATACGCATGCTCATTAACAGAAGGTGTAGCTAAAACATCATGTCTATCCTGAATATATCTTTATCTTTCTTTGTGTGGGGGCAAGATAACAGGGCCATGGAGACAGTTGCCTGGCATTGTGACCTTGCTCATAAATTAATTAGAGAACCAGGCCAGTCTCTGGGGCAATCTAATGTGAGAGTGAAACCAGATGTTTCCACTTAAAAGAAAGGTGCAAGCTATTCTGGCTTGTTGATCTCTAGTATATAAAGCTGGACCCACTTGCAGCAACTTTGGATGTCTCACCTATGGATGGATGCTTTGTGTAGGATTTCTCATTTCCTGGGAAAGGCTCTCCAAATCCTCACTGTAACTGGGGCTCCCCATTGTTTACTGATCTAGATGACTGCAACATATGCAAGTGGCGATGTATCTTTTTTAATCGCTATTCTTCTTCTCAGTGTAGTAATGATTTGACGCATTACCCTGTATTTTCCTATTTGTTTGCTTTAAGTGCACTATTCTGTCTTTTCTCACTGGATGTTTTCTGTATTACCCTGTTACATTTTTTAGTTATCCCCAGTAAAATACACCTACTCTTTTCACTCCAGTGTCTGAGTTTAATTGGTATCTTTAATCAGCAAAACATATCTTTATTCACTAAAGCACTGCTTACTAGGAAACAGAATATCACAATATAAACACTACATAGAATTTCACGATTTTCTCAATTTTAGTAGGTCACCCAGTGGCTATTCTTTTTAACACTTGGACATAAACAGGGCCAGGAATTTAGGAGATGATGAGAACCTGAAATCTTCAGTGACATCCCCCTGAGTTAAATATTCTTATGTGACATAGGAACTAAAGCCATCAGTATTTCTTTGCCAGCAAACTCAACTCAAACATTTGGAAGGGAAAAAAATATATTAATAGAATTGGGGTGGAGCTTTTTGTGTCATTATTGAATTTCTATAGATTTTTGTTTTACTTGTTGCTTTTCTTTGTTTTAAATATGAGATTGTTAATAGTAAGACACTATGTTAACCAAGTTTTAATAAAAATATTGAGTGATTTTTATAAAGGATACAGTAGGAATACATATATCTTATCAAATTGGTACTGCATACCATATAATAAAATCTGTACTTAAGGATAGCAATCGTGATAACAGTACAGACAGTGAAAAGAGAAAACATCTACACTATCCACTTGACTGTATATTTTCAGAGCAAAGGAAAAAAGTTATCCCCTTACGTAACAGAAGTTAGTAGTTACCAATACCAGTACTGCATAAGCTATCTTCAATATTTTAAATTCCTGTTCTGACAGTATCACTTTCAAATTTTGTCTCTGACTGGCTTTGAGAGGTCAAGATGCATGCTAATGACAGGATAGAGAGCTTAATCATCATCTGCAGTTTTTGGAAATATCATAATGGTTTGCACCCCGTTTAAAAGTTAGCTTGTTAAAGGAGTTTTATTCTCATTGATCTTTGCTTCCCGATACCTACCACATGAAGTCAAGCCATTTTCCTGGGGTAAATCAGTTGTTTATACAGGTTAAAGGTGGCAGCATGAAACCATCAGACTAAGATAAACAACACAGAGATCACTCACATTTATCATGTGCCTGTGCAAGTACAAAAGTAGTTAAAATTTCACCATCTTGTTTGCCATGTACATACATTTTCACCCTTGTAAATGCAAAGTAGTTCATTCATCTTTAAGAGGGAGGCAAACCCACTGACAATTATCTTGCACTGCTACAAAGGAGAAAAATAACAAATAAATTACCAGTTTACTGTGTGAAAGGAATTGAAATCCCAGATGAGGAAGCATAAGGTATAACTATAAATGTCTCTAAAATGTACATTCTGATCCTTAGATTTAATTTTATTAATCTACAGGTAAGAGACAATTTAGCCTAACTCTCCAAATTCAGATTTTAATGGCAGTGTTGGCAAAAGTTTGTTTCTCATACACAAATTCCAAGAAAAAAGAGTGAATCTATAACTTTCTAAAAATCTGCAAAACATTAAACAAGTAAATACACTTGAAAATTATTTTAAGCTACAGATCTTTTGCCTGATTTGTTGAAAGTGTCCGGGATCTAGTAATTTTTTTTTTTTTTAAGAGAACTGGATAAAGAGAAAAAACACAAAGTTATTAATGGATGTTAAAAGTGTCAAGGGGCTTAGAAAAACTGCACTGATAAACTTTCCTGATCTTAATTATAATAAATTATGCAAATTTTCAAGAGTTCTCAGTCTTGCAGGAGGGGAAGGGAATTGAGTCCATGGACTGTTCAGGTGTGTTTGTGTTTAGGTGCTGCATATGACTGCATTCCCAAAAGCTTGCCTGTTTTTGCAATAGTGTAAGTCTAGCTAGAAAAGCTACTCTCCCTGCAAATTTTGCTTTGCAGATATCTATAATGATCCATAGCTTCAACACTGCAGACTGATATTTATGAAAAGATGTGAGAGAAAAGAAACCAGGCCTGTGCAAAACTAAAAAAACCAGCCTGAGAAAGCAAAAGTTGAGGCTGATCGAATGAATGCCTCAAACACAAGACAAAACTATGACTCACAGGGTGGATAGTGTGGAGGTCAAAGCTGATTGGGCTGCCCAAATAATACAAGATGCAGCTGAAGGAGGGAGCCCTGTTCACACAGAACATCTCTGCTCTGGTGCATCTGGCCACATTTCAACGGCCATCTGTCTGGTGAATAACCTTTGTTTCATTATCCATGAAATGCATATTAAAGTTAACACCCCTCAATGTGCTAATGAAGGTTAACATGATCATGCTGATTACATCATCCTTCCCTGTACATGGGATATGTAGGTATGTGGGTTGACCTAGGGAACAGACACAAAGAAAGTGTGTACACATCAAGGGGGAGGGGGGCGTGGAGAAAGGGTGCGGGCCTGGAGAGTGCAGTGAAACGAAGAAGACGGATGCCTCCTGGAACCCTCACTGGCGGGATCAATGTGAAAACCCAGATTGGTGATCTGTATTTCCCTATTCCCTCTATCTCACTCTTTATCCATTAAGAAATGCAAGGCATATTGTATTGCTTGCCACAACTTGCTATATACTTAGCCAATTATCGTGTGTTCAATTAGTACATTGTGGGTAGTTAATAAATGTTTGGACTTTGAGACTTGTCTCACTGGTGTCCGCTCCATTGGGGATCTGTAAATCTAAGTCACTTGTCTCCCTCATCTGAGTGGGACATGACAGAAGAATATATAAAGTCAGAGAGAAATTGACATGGTTTGAGCCTAGAGGGGAACTGAGCACCACATAGCTGCTCGTTCACTCCTTCCCCTTCAGGGATGGGGAAGAGAAAATGAAATAAAAGTCATAGGAATTGATACAAGGACAGGGAAGGATGACGTACCTATTATGGTCATGGGCAAAAGGCTCATCAGGGGAAGAAAAAAATATCAATTTAATTTAAACACCACCACCATCATTTAATTTAACAATCAAGTAGAGCAGGACAGCAAGAAATACAACCACATCTTAAAACCACCTTCTCTCCAACCAACACTTGATCCTGAGCACAGCTTTCTCATGATTTTTCTACCTCCTCCTCCCCAGCAACACAGAGGGGCAGGGGATGAGGATTGCAGTCAGTCTACCACCATTGTTTCTGCTGCTCCTTCCTCCTCAGGGAGAGGGGTCCTCACACTCTTCCCCTGCTCCAGCATGGAGTCCCTCTCACCAGATACAGTTCTCCACAAACTTCCTCTGCTGTGAGTCCCTCCCATGGGCTGCAGCTCTTCATGCACTGCTCCAGCATGGGTCCCTCCTGCGTGTTGTAATCCTCCCAGTGATGAACTGCCCTAGGTGGGCTTCCCTCAGAGTACCAGCCCTCTTCAGGTGCAGTCACCTGATCCAGTGTGGGGTTGTCCACAGGCTGCAGGTGGGGCATCTGCTCCACCATGGGCCTCCACAGGCTGCAGTGGGACAGCCTGCTGTCTCACCACAGGCTGCAGGGGAGTCTCTGTTCCAGCACACCTTGTACCACCCTCCTCCTCCCTTCTTCCACTGACCTCGGTGTTTGCATAGGTATTTCCCTCACAACTCCTGCTCCTCTTGGTTCCTTTTCTTAAATATGTTATCATAGAGGCGCAGTCACCGTCGTTACTTGTCTTGGCCAGAGGTCCAACTTGGAGTCAGGGCAGCTTCAAGAAGCTTCTCACAGGGTCTACCACTGTAGCCCCTTCCCCCACTATCAAAATTCCTGCCACACACACAGACCCAACACAGAAATTTAAATAATAAAATTAATTTATGATGACCAAAACCATGAAGTTCTTGATCCACTATATATTTCTTCAGGATCTTCCAAATACTCTACTGAAAAGAATATCTCTCCTAAGTTCAAAGGTCTAGGTGAATAAAGTTACAATAATGAAGAAAAGCTCTACAACATTCAAAAATATAAAAAATATAAAAGGTTTTTGCTGAATGATGCATCTCATTGTCAGACAAGAAGTGACAGATCACGACAAAAACTAAGCAACCAATATAATTGTTATAAACAGGCAGCATCAGCTTCTGATGTGATGTGTTTAGAAAAAACACCTATTGTTACTTAAGTTCCCTCCAACAACCATAATATTTCAAAACCATCATAGTGCACTCTCACTTCTAATTAATGAATGCTACTGTTTGACACATCTGTGTAAGAAAGAGCTTTGTGCATTTGACCAAAATTTAGAACTTCTCTTTAAACTGAGCCTGACAAGTGCTAACAATAAACACACACAGTCAGGACTAGGCTGCATCTTCCTTGATGCAAAGCTATACAGACAGTATTATCACTTCCGTATAACACATGTCCAGCTTTTGCAAGTCTCAAGCTCAGGTAAGACCTCACTGAAATCTTTTAGCAGCACAGATTACCTGCTTTCTTTCTCAGAGGAAAGCTACTGCTTTTCGTCACAATTTCTGCTTATTTCATTTTTTTTTTGTCCTTCCTCATTTGCCCCTAACTTCAGGCTGACCTGTTTATTTCTGCCCATTCCTCTCTGTTGAGGATAGAGTCATTTCTATGGGTACAGCTTCTTGCAAACAACATGACTAAGAACACACCTGAGTGAATGTGATGGTTTTAAGCCCTGCAGGGACCGGAGACCACGTTGCTGTTGCCCCTCCCCCACCCTCAGCCGGTCAGGCTGGAAGTGAGCCACAACACCGGGGTTTGAAATAAAAAGAGATTTAATACAACAGTGTGATGAATAACAATTTGAACAACAACAGTAGCAATGATAACAACAATAAACAGCAATAGCAGTAAACAAGACAAAAGATACACAGAGAAATACTGCAATGGTTACAGACAGCCCGTGCACCTGCTTCCCCCAACCAAAGCCAAAAGGAAAAAAGTTCCCGTGCTCCCCCACTGGACCTGACTTCAACATGGTATGAATAATCCACCTGGAGATCCCTTCCCCCTCTCTGCCGGGCAAACTTAACCCTATCCTAGCTGAACCAGGACATAATCCACCCCTTTATTCTATACCATCTGCGTCATGTCCAGCTGCCATTTAGCAGTTAACAAAAACAAAACAACAACTTACAAAGGCACAGCATAATTCACGGCATGTTGTCACCCAGAAGCAAGTCCCCCTGTGGTACGCATTGGACCTATCCATTGTCCAGCATCACCCAACAGGTACACCCAGGTCCTGTAGCAAAAGCAATCCTGTGGATGGATTTGCCTTTACCTTTGCCTGGTGCAGGACTAAACCAGACCATTTACCCCAATATATTCCTCATGCGCACCACAGGGACTTTATCCCCATCTACAGCATGTGGAGGTTTTGACTGAGCCAGGCCAGCTCAACCAGCAGATCCTCTTGTGTTGACTAGTCAGGTGGCCTTTGCTAGATGCATGTCCCAGTCTTGGAAGGTCCCACCTCACAATGCTTTCAGTGTGGTTTTTAACAGTCCATTGTAGCGCTTGATCTTCCCAGAGGCTGGTGCGTGGTAGGGGATATGGTAGACCCACTCGATGCCATGTTCTTCTGCCCAGGCACTTATGAGGTTGTTTCAGAAGTGGGTCCCGTTGTCTGACTCCATTCTCTCTGGGGTGCCGTGTCGCCACAGGACTTGGGTTTCAAGGCCCAGGATGGTGTTCTGGGCGGTGGCGTGGGGCGCTGGGTAAGTTTCCAGCCATCCAGTGGTTTCTTCCACCATTGTGGGCACGTGGCGATTCCTGTGGCGGGTCTGTGGCAGTGTGATGTAGTCGATCTGCCAGGCCTCTCCATATCTATATTTCAGCCATCGCTCTCCATTTTGCTGGGGCTTCACCTGCTTGGCATGTTTGATTGCAGCACACGTCTCACATCTGTGGGTGATCTCTGCAATGGTGTCAATAGTGAGGGAGACCCCTTGATCTTGAGCCCACCTGTATGTTGCATCTTTACCTTGGTGGCCTGAGGTCTCATGGGCTCACCGGGCTATGAAAAGTTCACCTTTGCGCTTCCAGTCCAAGTCCACCTGAGCCACTCTGATCTTAGCAGCTTGGTCTGCCTGCTGGTTGTGTCGATGTTCATCAGTGGCCCGACTCTTGGGTACATGGGCATCCACATGGCGCACCTTCACAACGAGATTTTCCACACAGGCTGCAATGTCCTGCCATACTTCAGCAGCCCAGATGGTTTTACCCTTACGTTGCCAGTTGTTCTGCTTCCATTGCTGCAGCCATTTCCACAGGGTATTCGCCACTGCCCACAAGTCAGTGTAGAGGTAGAGCCTTGGCCACTTTTCCCACTCAGCAATAACCAAAGCAAGCTGGATGGCTTTCACCTCTGCAAACTGACTCGATTCACCCTGTCCCTCAGCAGCTTCAGTGACCTGTCATGTGGGAATCCACACAGCAGCCTTCCATCGTCGATGTTTTCCCACAATGCGACAAGACCCATCAGTGAACAGGGCATATCGCTTCTCCTCATCTGGCAGCTCGTTATATGGTGGGGTCTCCTTAGCACGTGTCGCCCCTGTTCTGGTGACATCCCGGAATCTTTGCTCTCTGGCCAGTTCATGATCACCTCTAGTATCCCTGGGTGGCTGGGGTTCCCTATTTGAGCCCATTGTGTTATCAATGCAACCCATTTACTCCACGTGGCTTCTGTTGCATGATGCGTGGAGGAGGCCTTTCCTTTGAACATCCACCCCAGCACCGGCAGTCGGGGAGCCAGGAGGAGCTGTGTTTCAGTGCCGACCACATCTGAGGCAGCCCGAACTCCTTCGTATGCTGCCACTATTTCCTTCTCAGTTGGTGTATAATCAGCTTCAGAACCTCTGTGTCCCCTGCTCCAAAACCCTAGAGGTCGGCCTCGGGTTTTCCCAGGTGCTCTCTGCCAGAGTCTCCAGGTAGGGCCATTCTCCCTGGCTGCGGTGTAGAGCACGTTCTTAACCTCTGGCCCTTCCCGGTCTGGCCCGAGGGCTACTGCTTGGGCAATCTCCTGCCTAATTTGTTCTAAGGATTGTTGTTGCTCAGGGCCCCATTCAAAATCGTTCTTCTTACTGGTTATATGGTAGAGAGGGCTCACAATCAGGCTGTAGTTTGGGATGTGCATCCTCCCGAACCCGACAGCGCCCAGGAAAGACTGAGTCTCCTGGGTTTTGCCAGCTTGGTAACACACCCTTTCTAAGCACTCCGTCAGTTTATCAGGGCTCTGCATTTGTTCGGGAGTGAAATTCCAAAGCATTGGAAGTGACCACCAACTCAGGCCTTTGCCCATCTTTTCCCACACCCCTTGCCACTCATCATTATCTGACCTCGGGGCAGGTTTCCGGGCACTGCTATTGTTAGAGAAGTGCTGCATGGCCAAAACCAGAATTAGGCAGACATTCAGAAAGCATTGTGCCACAATCATACTGGCCTGCAGGCTCCAAGGATAATTGAAGCTCCCAAAAAACGAGAGGATCTCTTCCCCTGGCTCACCCATAGAGGCGGTGAGACCCCTAACAAAAGTCCAGGCAGCAAACAGGCACCGGCCCACCCCCACAAACAGCAATACAAGCATATTATTAAGCAGTCAATAGCTAGTACATCAAAATAAGATCCTTTATACATTTTCCACCAATAACAAACACCAGCACTGGGATCATAGACTGGAAATAAGGGTTAATCCAACCCCATCACACAAGCAAATGGGCCAGCATTGCAAACATTTTCTTATTACACAGTACAAATACAAACAGAAAAATTTCACCCAACAGATTGCTCTAACACTCTCTGCTCAGGGTCTGTCCCTTTTTGATTCTTATTTCAACACTCTTGTGCCCCATGTTGGTGCGCCAAAAAGGCTGTGTTGGTTGAGGCCCTGCCGGAACCGGAGACCACATTGCCGTTGTCCCTCCCCCACCCTCAGCTGGTCAGGCTGGAAGTGAGGAACAAACCTGGGTTAAAACAAGAAGAAATTTAATACAATAGTGTGATAAATAAGAATCTGAACAACAACAGTAGCAATGATAAAAACAATAAACAGCAATAACAGTAAAGAAGATAAAAGATATACAGATAAATACCTCAATGGTTACAGACAGCCCCATGCTCCCGGCGACCAAAGCCACAAAGGAAAAAAAGGTTCCCACACTCCTGCACTCAACCCGGTATCAGCATGGTATGAATAACCTGCCTTGAGATCCCTTCCCCCTCTCCGCTGGGGAAACTTAACCCTATCATAGCTGAACCAGGACAGTGAAGTCCAACTGAAGAACCCACATAGAAAAGTGGTGATGAGGAGGTTATGATATCCTGTATTTACCAGCTGGAGAAAATGAGAGCCATCAGCTCAGTGATTCTAGATATACTCAGTCTTTGGTTAGGAAGTCCAAGAACACAAATAACTTTGGTTTACACTAACCTCAAACAAATGAACTGTCATGCTAGATGGAGTCTCTTATAGTACGTTTTTATGTAAAGCTCTCCAAAAAAGTAAAATACAAATATTTGGAATGACAAGAAACACCAAAATTTACTTTATATATAATACATATTTGTTATATATAGATTGTATTTTTAAAAACACGAGCACATCATTTCTATTGGTTTAGAGTCACAGAGAATACAGGAATCAAATATTTTGTTATTTTTCCTAAAATTTGTCAATGATAAGTAATTTTTTTTAATCTTAATTTTCTTATAATATTTATCTAATTTATTTTAAAAATGGTGTGTTGAAAAAATACCTTGCTCTTTTCTTCTTTGATGGAAGATAAACATATCCATTTGGTTTCACTACAATGGCCTAATGCTCCTCCACTACTCACTTTATTTTCCTTGGGACCAGAACACTTACTAGTTCATTTCCACACTTTTTGTTTCTGGCATATTTCAAATATTAAATTATGTGTTTTTACTGAAGCTGATCATTTTTTTTTTCACTGAAGAGAAAGGCAAAATGTTCTTTCAAATGAAAAGTGGAAAAACACTTGCAAAACGAGAATTTCAAGCTGCAATTTTAAAAGACAGACTACTCACTAAGATTTAGTCTACGAGCCTTCGTTTTATGTTTTTTGTATAGTACAAAGCTTTAAGAGCACAAAGCTCTTCAAAGCTGAGCTGCTGAATGCCAAAAATAAAAGGGAAGCTAGAACAATCTCTGCCCATATCCTAGGTTTAACTGAAAAATATTTAGCATCTTGATATTTCATTTTCATCTTATCCAGGTAAGGAAAAAAGTCACAAAAAGCAGTACTGAAAGAATGAAAAACTGGGCGTGACACAAGGAGTGTATAAAAGGGAGAGAAAGCGCTTAGTGCAGGAGACACAGCAAGCATGCAAGAGAGCATGTAAGTGTGCTTTAACTCTTCTTTCATTGGTCCTTGTGGAGGTGGAGCAGACACAACACAATCTCATCAAATTCTGGAAATCACTACAAAAGACCTACTGTAATGAACAGCCCTCCAAAGCTACATCAGCTAAATAATTAGAGAGTCCACTGTGCAATTGACATGTTGAAGTCTAGCAAAACCCTGAAGCCTTTCATACTTCCATGCATTGAATAAAAACACACCTTTTTGCAATCACCTTCTAGAAGTCGTAGTAATTTCCTGTAGCAGGAACCCCCTTAGTTGCAGGACAAGGCTGTGAGACAAGACACACACCAATACGGTTAACAGTCAAGCTCCAACGTTTATTAGATAAACAAGTCCTTATATATTCTTGTGACAGCAAACACGTGTGTTGCTCTGGCACATGCTCATTTCAAAAACTCGCTCCACTCAGCACTTTCAACAAGCGCTACTAAGCGTACACAACTGGTAGATAAATTTCTGCTTTGTTATTCTACAGATTCCTTTCTTATCTGTTTCTTCCCTAATGAGTAAAAATACTTTTGCTTTTAGCCGTCGTTAATCTAGACGCTGTTAGTCTTCTAACACAAGTGCGTCATTAATTTAGACATTGTTAATCTTCTAACTTGAATGCTGATGACACTTTTACATTGTCAGTGACACAGACAGTTTGCGACCCGGCATACGCACCCACAATTCCCCCTTTTCTTTTTATTAAGGCCTCTATCCTATTTGCCACACAAGACAGCAATAATCTCACTATGTATATTGTTTTGCGGTTAGTAACAATGCCTAGACATAAATAGAGAGTGATCAGAAAGATTCACACAGTACATACCCTTAAATTCTTCACATCCATGTTCTGGTGTCAATAACAAAAATCTATAGTCGCTTTATTTTGTAGAACAGCATGCTTTATAGTATCTTCATTTGTCAACAAATTACTTACTATATTAGATGTTAAGTTAAATTGTTTTACACGCCAACAGGCTATTTTGTTCAAGGTGGATAGGGTTTTTACAACCCCTACTCCTGGGGGCTAAGAGAGATGTAGTGACAATCTCTCCAGGCCTCCACAATGCCATTTTATTAAAGGATACACAGCAATCTATAGACTACCATAAAGTACACCTGCAGCTACTTGATTGCTCACAGGTTAAAGCTACTTGTCCATGAGCCCTTTTACCCTCTATGATTGGTCCCAGTGTGGTGTCTACGAGATGCTCTCCTGCCAGGCAAACATCTTGTCTTCTACAGTCCAGTTTCTTTATCTTTTTGCTACATACGCAGTTTCTCAGCCCTTTGGCCTTGCGGGTGTTCTTCACAACAGCTAAAGCCTGTTGTTACAGTGAGGCCATTCGGTTTGGATCGCTCATAATGTGCCCGTTGTTTTTCAGCCATTCTACACACAGTTTAACATCATTAAAAGGATTATAATGACAATTTAAACTGTTAGTCCTTGTAAAAACAAATCTTTTAACCATCCAGTAATTGGTAACCTTTTAGCCGGATCATTATTAAATACTCTTCCCTCTTCAAGATGTAAACCCATCGTGTAAGTATCACTACAAAACCAAATGTCATTTATCCGTACTGCTGAAGGAGTCACGTTTTGCCATCCCAGCCAGACTGTCTGATTATACCAACTATGTGTCAGATAGGCTTTTTATTCTCAAACTATATACATCCGCAGGCCTGATTTGTATGCTATTCCCAGCTACTGGGGGAAGAGGGCTTCTCAGTTTTAACTCCAATCAGACAGGTCTGAGATGGGTTGGCAGCAGTTGCTAAGCCCAGGCAAATTGCCTGCTGTCCTGATTGATTTATCCCTGCTACCTTGGCACAACTCAGCAGTATCTTATCTATCCTACGAGGCCTGTTCTTCATCAAAGCTTAGCTGTTTGTCAGAGGCTGTGTAAGGCCGATGCCTCCTAGATCTCCCCTTTCTTGGTTTTGCATCGGCACCTGCAAGACTTGTTTGAGAGCTGTATCAATTAAGGGTTAGACAAACTTCAGAAACATAGTGTACTTGGAATAGTTCTATAGAAGGCTAAAACAATACAGCAGTTACAATTACTAGTTAAAAGAGTAGGCTAATTTCACTACCTGTAAATAAGGGATATAACTAAATACTACAAAATAAACAGTAAGGAAAACACGGAATAGCACACTTAATGGGGTACTAACATTCAGATCCGCAATCGCTGGGGAACCCTGGGTGCAGCGAGAATTTAGAGTGCCCTTCCTCGCAAACCGGAAATCCTACGCGATGCGTCCATCCATAGGTGAGGCATCCAACATCGCTGCAAGCAGGTCCAGCCTCTACATCAACTGGCCAAAATAATTGGCACTTTTCTTTGAGCGGGAACATCTGATTTCATCCTCCTGTTGAGTTCCACCCAGAGCCTGGCCAGCACTCCAGGGGGAAAACCAAGGGAGTTTTTAATAAGGTTAAACATTTGAGCTTTTCATTCTTAATATTGCTAAACAAAGAAAGTTGAATACACACATTCTTACAGCATTTCATCCTTATTAATAATTACTTTTCATCTAAACTACATCTTTCACTAGTGACTAGTAAGCCTATATATTTCATTAAGGAGTTGCAATTACTGTTAGCATTCTCTCTTAAAAGAGTTGGCAACTGTAGTGTAGTTTGTTCTGTTGCAGTAGCAAGCATTACCCAGACATTCTGCTTAAATGATCAGTCTAAGAGATCACAAACTGTTAACACAGCGGCACCCACAGCACCCACAGCTGGATCCTGAGTGCTGGCTGCCTCTCACCCTCAGGTGTGGTTGCACACACCTTGCCGGTGACCATTGGAGACTGAGACCTGTGGAGACAAAAGCATAACCTCTTCCCCAGGTTATTAAAAGACATGGTCCTTCTCAGTTACTACTTTCTATGTTTTTTGTTAACACTTGAGCCTTGCTCTCGACTTCTTGTTGATCTGGTTTCTGTGATGAGAAATGACACAATATTGGTGGCATCTGTGAGACAGGGGAAATGTTTAAAAGGTTCATGACGTATAATGCCTTATTTAGCCTTTTGTGAGGTGTAGATTGATATCTTGCATCTTGCCCCTTTGTTGTTGTAATAGACACTTTAGCTTGCTAGATGTATGCTTCACAGTGGCCTGACCGGCCGGTGAATGGGGAATGCAGGTCAGATGCTTGACTCCCCACTGTATGGTAGGATGCAAACAGTCTGTATTAAGAGACACATGTACATATTTTAACATTGGAAATGCAGCTAAGTGAGTGACAACAGATTGCCATAATTCTGAGGAGGTGAGTCCCCAAGGGTCGACACCACTTGCCTGTTGAAGAGATGGAGTCTGTCTGGTATTCAGGGCAAGCTGATAAAGAAAATTGTTTTTGTATTGACCTGGCATTCCAGTGGAAAAAATGCATGTGTTTTTCATCCCACTGAAACAGCAGAGGATATGGTTGACCTGGAGTCAAGACTTCTCCCCCTTTTTGTTTTTGCAAAAGCACTTTCAAGTTCTGGCGTGTTCTTTCTACAATGGCTTGTCCTGTGGGGGAATGCAGTATACCTGCGATGCTTGTCTGTTTGAGATGGTGTTTGCTATGCGGTGAAGATCATATTTTTCTTTCTCTGTAAGTACTTTGGGTGATGTTAGTGAAGGATCTTTTCATAAAATATGAAATAAGCTATGCAGATCATCATCAGTTAGGCCCACAACGGCTGTATCCAATTTATGGTTCCTAACAGTTTCTGTAAATCTTTTAAAGTCTTAATAGCAGTTTTAAGTTTAAGCTGTTGCAGGACAATAGTCTGTTCACAAATTCTTCAGCCCAGGTACTGCCGGGTGATGATATATGTACCTTTTGAAGTGGTATTTGCAACACCATTTGATGTAGTGAGTGTTTGGTTAAAGCAAGAGCCGTTTCCATGATCTCTTGTGTTTTTGTGGCTATAAGGATGTCATCCATATAATGACATATAACAGCTTGGGGGACCTGGTGGGATTTTTATGTGTTATGGTAAAATAACGCAGTGGTATTGTTTTGCAGGTTCACTAATATTAATAGTGGGAATAGAAAAAGTAATTTTAGGTGCATCATTTGGATGCAAGGGAATGATAAAAGAAACCAATCCTTTAGATCAATTACTACAAGATGCCAGTTTCAGGTAATCATTGTTGGGGAGGGCATTCATGGTTGTAAAGTATTTTTATCCTCCATTGTATCATTAATGTGTCAGAGATCATGTAAAAGTCACTATTTACTACTTTAAAATAAGAAACTTAATTGTCCCTGAATGAAATCATTAAGGTGGCATGGCTTTTTCCTTGGCAAGGGCCACTGACACAGTCACACAGGTGATTCGGTTTACAAGGTTAGTTTCAGGGTGGGTTGTGCACTGAGGGTGATTAAGACAAATTTGATCCAATTTGAGTTCCCCATTGAGCCATACAGTCATGACCCCAAAATGTAATTGTGGGTGCGTATGCCAGGTCACAAACCATCTGCATCACTGACAACGTAAAAGTGTCATCAGCATTCAAGTTAGAAGATTAACGATGTCTAAATTAATGATGCACTTGTGTTAGAAGACTAACGGCGTCTAGATTATCGACGGCTAAAAGTGAAAGTACTTTTACTCATTAGGGAAGAAACAGATAAGAAAGGAATCTGTAGAATAACAAAGCAGAAATTTATCTAGCAGTTGTGCAGGCTTAATAGCACTTGTTGAAAGTGCTGAGAGGAACGAGTTTTTGAAATGAGCATGTGCCAGAGCAACACACGGATTTGCTGTCACAGGAATATATAAGGACTTGTTTTTCTAATAAAGATCGGAGCTTGACTGTTAACCGTATTGGTGTGTGTCTTGTCTCACAGCCTCATCCTGCAACTAAGGGGGTTCCTGCTACAACTGGCGCCTGAACAGAGACCTCCTTTTTATTGCTTAAATGCGGAAACTCGCTTAAATGCAGGAACTCGCGTAAATGCGGAAACTCGCTTAAATGTGGAAGACTCCGAAGCATCACCGAAGGTGATACCGGGAGCTTGCAGGCGGGGAAGCAGAAGGGCACAGGATGAAACACCGGAGCGTGGAGATCCTGCAGGTATGGAAAACGACACGGCCCTAAAACTGCTGTTAAGTATCCTCTCTATGAGAGGCAAAGAAACAGCTCTTAGAAATCTTAAACAGCTCACTGAATGAGCGCATGGAGAACATTTTTTTGAGATAAGAAAAAGACAAAATAATGAAGGTGGCCAGGCTGTTAACAGAGAACGAGAACACAGAGGGAGAGGATGCATATTTTGAACCTCGGGAGCAAGATTTATATGCTAGGTCTTTTGACTGTGATAATCTTTTAGACCCTGACGCTGTAAATCCTGAAAAAGAATCTGACCTATGTCCTCCCTTAGCTGGGGATGATCCGTGGGTAAAGTGAGGCGAAAAACCTTGGCGCAAGGGGATAAGGCCATGGCAAGAAAGATTGTTGCTCCTGTAAGCTATGAGCCGGGACATCAGCCACGTTGGGAAGGACTGCATTTTTCTGTTATTAAAGATCTACAGAAAAGCATTAATGAAGACAGGTTGCAAAACTCATTTACAACAGTTGTACTGGAGGCGATGGCTCAGGGATATCGATTGGCCCCATAAAAATTGGCTAACACTTTTAAGAAAATACTGGCATTCACGCCGACACAGTACTCTATCTAGAAAACCGAGTGTGTGAATTTTTGTACTCAGCATTCGCGCCCCCCCCCACACCTGCAGGGGCAGAGCTGGCGGCGGCAGCCCGGGCCAGGGTCCTCCCCGAGCCCACCCGCCGCGGAGCGGCCGCCTGCGTCCGAGCTCGGCACTGCGCTCTCGGCAACCCCCCACCCCCCGGCAAAAGCGGCAGGTTTTTCACAGAGAAGGTGCTGACGCTGTCATGCAGCAATGGCTTTATATATTCTTAATGGTGTTTTCGTATTTGTAACATTTGTCATTTTATGTTGTGAGTAATAAGGGTAAGGGGCTCCTTTGTGTGCCTGTGTGATTGCTTTGCGTGTGGGAGACGCGGCCCACTGCAGCTGCAGAGTCCTCCGGCCGCCAGGGAAGCGGCTAGAGAGGAACACAGGAACGACAGGGTCCTAGTGCCCGCCCGCTGAGCCATCACCGCTGAGGTTTGTTCAGGCTCAGGGTTTTAAGTGTCTCAAGTGAAATATCTCCTCTAGCAGGAGGCAGTAATTCTGTGTTGATTGTTGTCTTGAATTTAGGTGCATACTCTGCGGGGAGAGTGCACCTCTGTACCATCTGCCTAATGAAAATATTGTTAAAAAAAAAATCTACAACCTTACAGGGGTTGTTTGTTTTACCAGGGGTCATCGATGCTGGTTACGAAGAGAAAAATCAAAATTATGGTCTGTACCCCTGTGTTCAGTAACAAAATGAGAAAAAATTATTCACCTTGTTAATTTTACTGCGGCTCCCCCTAATAGTATACTGATAAGCCACGGTGACTCAGGATTTGGATCAGCAGGCACCCCTTAAATATTTTTGGACTCAGACAGTGACACAAGGTTGACTTCTAGTAAAATTTACTCTCATTAAAGCTAAAAAATCTGTTGAGCTGACAGGCATCTTAGATACTGCTGCAGATGTGACCATAATATCTGTGAGCAGATTGGCTGTTAGCTCCAGTAACTCAAATGCTTTTCAGTGTTAGTGGTCGTGCTGTAGCAATTTAAAGCAAAGATCTCATTCATGTAAGGGGCCCAGAAAACTGGGTAGCAAATATTCATCCATTTATATTGGAAAACCCTATTACATTTTAGGGTCATGACTGTGTAGCTCAATGGAAAACTCAAATTGGATCAAATTTGTCTTAATCACCACTGTAGCACGACCCACCCTGAAACCCACCCTGAAACTAACCCTGTAAACTGAATCACCCGTGTGACTCGGTCGGTGGCCCTTACCAAGGAAAAAGTCATGCCACCTTAATGATTTCATTCAGGGACAATTAAGTTTCTTATTTTAAAGAAAAGTGGTAAATAGTAACTTTTACATTATATCCAACATATTAATGATACCATAGAGGATAAAAATATTTTGCAACCATGAATGCCCTCCCCAAAAAAGATTACCTGAAACTGGCATCTTGTAGTAATTGATCTAAAGGATTGGTTTCTTTTATCATTCCCTTGCATCCAAATGATGCACCTAAAATTACTTTTTCTATTCCCACTATTAATATTAGTGAACCTGCAAAACAATACCACTGCGTTATTTTACCATAACACATAAAAATCCCACCAGGTCCCCCAAGCTGTTATATGTCATTATATGGATGACATCCTTATAGCCACAAAAACACAAGAGATCATGGAAACGGCTCTTGCTTTAACCAAACACTCACTACATCAAATGGTGTTGCAAATACCACTTCAAAAGGTACATATATCATCACCCGGCAGTACCTGGGCTGAAGAATTTGTGAACAGACTATTGTCCTGCAACAGCTTAAACTTAAAACTGCTATTAAGACTTTAAAAGATTTACAGAAACTGTTAGGAACCATAAATTGGATACAGCCGTTGTGGGCCTAACTGATGATGATCTGCATAGCTTATTTCATATTTTATGAAAAGATCCTTCACTAACATCACCCAAAGTACTTACAGAGAAAGAAAAATATGATCTTCACCGCATAGCAAACACCATCTCAAACAGACAAGCATCGCAGGTATACTGCATTCCCCCACAGGACAAGCCATTGTAGAAAGAACACGCCAGAACTTGAAAGTGCTTTTGCAAAAACAAAAAGGGGGAGAAGTCTTGACTCCAGGTCAACCATATCCTCTGCTGTTTCAGTGGGATGAAAAACACATGCATTTTTTCCACTGGAATGCCAGGTCAATACAAAAACAATTTTCTTTATCAGCTTGCCCTGAATACCAGACAGACTCCATCTCTTCAACAGGCAAGTGGTGTCGACCCTTGGGGACTCACCTCCTCAGAATTATGGCAATCTGTTGTCACTCACTTAGCTGCATTTCCAATGTTAAAATATGTACATGTGTCTCTTAATACAGACTGTTTGCATCCTACCATACAGTGGGGAGTCAAGCATCTGACCTGCATTCCCCATTCACCGGCCGGTCAGGCCACTGTGAAGCATACATCTAGCAAGCTAAAGTGTCTATTACAACAACAAAGGGGCAAGATGCAAGATATCAATCTACACCTCACAAAAGGCTAAATAAGGCATTATACGTCATGAACCTTTTAAACATTTCCCCTGTCTCACAGATGCCACCAATATTGTGTCATTTCTCATCACAGAAACCAGATCAACAAGAAGTCGAGAGCAAGGCTCAAGTGTTAACAAAAAACATAGAAAGTAGTAACTGAGAAGGACCATGTCTTTTAATAACCTGGGGAAGAGGTTATGCTTTTGTCTCCACAGGTCTCAGTCTCCAATGGTCACCGGCAAGGTGTGTGCAACCACACCTGAGGGTGAGAGGCAGCCAGCACTCAGGATCCAGCTGTGGGTGCTGTGGGTGCCGCTGTGTTAACAGTTTGTGATCTCTTAGACTGATCATTTAAGCAGAATGTCTGGGTAATGCTTGCTACTGCAACAGAACAAACTACACTACAGTTGCCAACTCTTTTAAGAGAGAATGCTAACAGTAATTGCAACTCCTTAATGAAATATATAGGCTTACTAGTCACTAGTGAAAGATGTAGTTTAGATGAAAAGTAATTATTAATAAGGATGAAATGCTGTAAGAATGTGTGTATTCAACTTTCTTTGTTTAGCAATATTAAGAATGAAAAGCTCAAATGTTTAACCTTATTAAAAACTCCCTTGGTTTTCCCCCTGGAGTGCTGGCCAGGCTCTGGGTGGAACTCAACAGGAGGATGAAATCAGATGTTCCCGCTCAAAGAAAAGTGCCAATTATTTTGGCCAGTTGATGTAGAGGCTGGACCTGCTTGCAGCGATGTTGGATGCCTCACCTATGGATGGACGCATCGCGTAGGATTTCCGGTTTGCGAGGAAGGGCACTCTAAATTCTCGCTGCACCCAGGGTTCCCCAGCGATTGCGGATCTGAATGTTAGTACCCCATTAAGTGTGCTATTCCGTGTTTTCCTTACTGTTTATTTTGTAGTATTTAGTTATATCCCTTATTTACAGGTAGTGAAATTAGCCTACTCTTTTAACTAGTAATTGTAACTGCTGTATTGTTTTAGCCTTCTATAGAACTATTCCAAGTACACTATGTTTCTGAAGTTTGTCTAACCCTTAATTGATACAGCTCTCAAACAAGTCTTGCAGGTGCCGATGCAAAACCAAGAAAGGGGAGATCTAGGAGGCATCGGCCTTACACAGCCTCTGACAAACAGCTAAGCTTTGATGAAGAACAGGCCTCGTAGGATAGATAAGATACTGCTGAGTTGTGCCAAGGTAGCAGGGATAAATCAATCAGGACAGCAGGCAATTTGCCTGGGCTTAGCAACTGCTGCCAACCCATCTCAGACCTGTCTGATTGGAGTTAAAACTGAGAAGCCCTCTTCCCCCAGTAGCTGGGAATAGCATACAAATCAGGCCTGCGGATGTATATAGTTTGAGAATAAAAAGCCTATCTGACACATAGTTGGTATAATCAGACAGTCTGGCTGGGATGGCAAAACGTGACTCCTTCAGCAGTACGGATAAATGACATTTGGTTTTGTAGTGATACTTACACGATGGGTTTACATCTTGAAGAGGGAAGAGTATTTAATAATGATCCGGCTAAAAGGTTACCAATTACTGGATGGTTAAAAGATTTGTTTTTACAAGGACTAACAGTTTAAATTGTCATTATAATCCTTTTAATGATGTTAAACTGTGTGTAGAATGGCTGAAAAACAACGGGCACATTATGAGCGATCCAAACCGAATGGCCTCACTGTAACAACAGGCTTTAGCTGTTGTGAAGAACACCCGCAAGGCCAAAGGGCTGAGAAACTGCGTATGTAGCAAAAAGATAAAGAAACTGGACTGTAGAAGACAAGATGTTTGCCTGGCAGGAGAGCATCTCGTAGACACCACACTGGGACCAATCATAGAGGGTAAAAGGGCTCATGGACAAGTAGCTTTAACCTATGAACAATCAAGTAGCTGCATGTGTACTTTATGGTAGTCTATAGATTGCTGTGTATCCTTTAATAAAATGGCATTGTGGAGGCCTGGAGAGATTGTCACTACATCTCTCTTAGCCCCCAGGAGTAGGGGTTGTAAAAACCCTATCCACCTTGAACAAAATAGCCTGTTGGCGTGTAAAACAATTTAACTTAACATCTAATATAGTAAGTAATTTGTTGACAAATGAAGATACTATAAAGCATGCTGTTCTACAAAATAAAGCGACTATAGATTTTTGTTATTGACACCAGAACATGGATGTGAAGAATTTAAGGGTATGTACTGTGTGAATCTTTCTGATCACTCTCTATTTATGTCTAGGCATTGTTACTAACCGCAAAACAATATACATAGTGAGATTATTGCTGTCTTGTGTGGTAAATAGGATAGAGGCCTTAATAAAAAGAAAAGGGGGAATTGTGGGTGCGTATGCCGGGTCGCAAACTGTCTGTGTCACTGACAATGTAAAAGTGTCATCAGCATTCAAGTTAGAAGATTAACAATGTCTAAATTAATGACGCACTTGTGTTAGAAGACTAACGGCGTCTAGATTAACGACGGCTAAAAGAGAAAGTATTTTTACTCATTAGGGAAGAAACAGATAAGAAAGGAATCTGTAGAATAAGAAAGCAGAAATTTATCTACCAGTTGTGCAGGCTTAATAGCACTTGTTGAAAGTGCTGAGAGGAACAAGTTTTTGAAATGAGCATGCGCCAGAGCAACAGATGGATTTGCTGTCACAGGAATATATAAGGACTTGTTTTTCTAATAAACGTTGGAGCTTGACTGTTAACCATATTGGTGTGTGTCTTGTCTCACAGCCTTTTCCTGCAACTAAGGGGGTTCCTGCTACATGTAATAGTGGTTTTCCAATATAAATGGATGAATATTTGCTACCCAGTTTTCTGGGCCCCTTACATGAATGAGATCTTTGCTTTAAATTGCTACAGCACGACCACTAACACTGAAAAGCATTTGAGTTACTGGAGCTAACAGCCAATCTGCTCACAGATATTATGGTCACATCTGCAGCAGTATCTAAGATGCCTGTCAGCTCAACAGATTTTTTAGCTTTAATGAGAGTAAATTTTACTAGAAGTCAACCTTGTGTCACTGTCTGAGTCCAAAAATATTTAAGGGGTGCCTGCTGATCCAAATCCTGAGTCACCGTGGCTTATCAGTATACTATTAGGGGGAGCCGCAGTAAAATTAACAAGGTGAATAATTTTTTCTCATTTTGTTACTGAACACAGGGGTACAGACCATAATTTTGATTTTTCTCTTCGTAACCAGCATCGATGACCCCTGGTAAAACAAACAACCCCTGTAAGGTTGTAGATTTTTTTTTTAACAATATTTTCATTAGGCAGATGGTACAGAGGTGCACTCTCCCCGCAGAGTATGCACCTAAATTCAAGACAACAATCAACACAGAATTACTGCCTCCTGCTAGAGGAGATATTTCACTTGAGACACTTAAAACCCTGAGCCTGAACAAACCTCAGCGGTGATGGCTCAGCGGGCGGGCACTAGGACCCTGTCGTTCCTTCGTTCCTCCCTGGCCGCTTCCCTGGCGGCCGGTTCTCCGCAGCTTCAGCTGGGTCGCGTCTCCCACACGCAAATCACACAGGCACACAAAGGAGCCCCTTACACTTATTACTCACAACAAAATGACAAATGTTACAAATACGAAAACACCGTTAAGAACATATAAAGCCACTGCTGCCTGACAGCGTCAGCACCTTCTCTGTAAAAAACCTGCCGCTTTTGGCGGGGGTGGGGGGGTGCCGAGAGCACAGTGCCGAGCTCGGACGCAGGCGGCTGCTCCGCGGGGAGGGGGGGGACGGAACGGGACTCGGGGAGGCCCGGGGCCACCGCCGCCAGCTCTGCGCCTGCAGGTTGGGGAGGGCGCGAATGCTGAGCACAGAGATACACACGCTCGGTTTTCCAGATAGAGTACTGTGTTGGCGTGAATGCCGTTTTTTTCTTAACAGTGCTAGCCAATTTTTATGGGGCCAATTGATATCCCTGAGCGATTGCCTCCAGTACAACTGTTGTAAACGAGTTTTGCAACCCGTCTTCATTAATGCCTTTCTGTAGATCTTTAATAACAGAAAAATGCAGTCCTTCCCAACGTGGCTGATGTCCCGGCTCATAGCTTACAGGAGCAACAATCTTTCTCGCCATGGCCATATCCCCTTGCGCCAAGGTTTTTCGCCTCACTTTTACCCACGGATCATCCCCAGCTAAGGGAGGACACAGGCCAGATTCTTTTTCAGGATTTACAGCATTAGGGTTTAAAAGATTATCACAGTCAAAAGACCTAGCATATAAATCTTGCTCCCGAGGTTCAAAATATGCATCCTTTCCCTCTGTGTTCTCGTTCTCTGTGTTAACAGTCTGGCTGCATTCATTCTTTTGTCTTTTTCTTATCTCAAAAAAATGTTCTCCATGCGCTCACTCAGTGAGCTTTTTAAGATTTCTAAGAGCTGTTTCTTTGCCTCTCATAGAGAGGATACTTAACAGCAGTTTTAGGGCCGTGTCTTTTTCCATACCTGCAGGATCTCCACGCTCCGGCGTTTTGTCCTATGCCCTTCTCTTTCCCCGCTGCAAGCTCCCGGTATCACCTTCGGTGATGCTTCGGAGTCTTCCGCATTTAAGCGAGTTCCCGCATTTAAGCGAGTTCCGTGTTTAAGCAATAAAAAGGAGGTCTCTGTTCAGGCGCCAGTTGTAGCAGGAACCCCCTTAGTTGCGGGAAAAGGCTGTGAGACAAGACACACACCAATATGGTTAACAGTCAAGCTCCGATCTTTATTAGAAAAACAAGTCCTTATATATTCTTGTGACAGCAAATCCATGTGTTGCCCTGGCGCATGCTCATTTCAAAAACTCGTTCCTCTCAGCACTTTCAACAAGTGCTATTAAGCCTGCACAACTGGTAGATAAATTTCTGCTTTGTTATTCTACAGACTCCTTTCTTATCTGTTTCTTCCCTAATGAGTAAAAATACTTTCGCTTTTAGCCGTCAATAATCTAGACGCCGTTAGTCTTCTAACACAAGTGCATCATTAATTTAGACATCGTTAATCTTCTAACTTGAATGCTGATGACACTTTTACATTGTCAGTGATGCAGACAGTTCATGACCTGGCATACACACCCACAATTTCCATTTTTCTTGGTAATGAAAAGAAAGAAATAGGTTAAAACCTACAAGAACATGTAAATTTCAGTTCAGAGGTTGCCATCTGAAAATCCAGCTATTTGTTGGATTATTAAAGCTACAGAATTATAATTCGTCACTATAAATTCTTGCTTCAAAAATACGCAGTCAGAAAGGCTAAATAATCTGTGTTTAAGGTATCAAGTGCTTCTAACTAAAACCTAAATGGTTAAAAAAACAACTTTTGGATATTAAAAGCATGCAGAAGAGTAATTATTGTACAACTACTTAATTTACTTGATGCTAAGGCCAAAAATACATTTCCCCGGTATCTTCACAGAAAAAAAAAAAAAGAACATCACAACTCAGAGCAGAACAGATGGAGACATCCCAATTTAAATTTTGCTTAGATTTTACAGAAGTGTTGGAGGGGTGTTTTTTGGTTTTCAAACTTTTCATTACCCTGTTCAGATTAAAAAAAAAATAAAAATTACTCACTTTTATATTAAGTAAACAGTTTAGGGACTGGAGGAAAAAAACCCAACCAAACAAACATAAGTTTATTTTAGGTCAGTACTCATAGAAGTCCAGCAGTGAAAGCCTGAAGAGAGGAGACAAGGAGCAGAGAGACTTTCTTTGAGAAACCCAGAAGGACATGCAAGTACACAGGTAGAATCAGTGTCAACATCTAGTAAAGAACAAAGGGAATAAACACGACAGTCAGCAATTCAGATCTCAGCATGATTAAGCAATTCAGATCTCCGCAGGATTAAGCATGCATACAAGCACAGTTTTATATGAGAACATATATACATACATATATATGTATGCATATGTATGTGCGTAAATATCTTTATTTTTTATATTTGAATATATAGAAGATCTTAAAAGCTAAACAAAGAAATATACGGTATACTTTGTGGTATTTAAAGAATCAGTATGTTATAATATTCAGATATGTACTCACATTAGGAAAATTCATGCAATCCAAAAATGCCTAAATGTTCCACAGCTGCATATCACCCCTCATATATTGTGGCATTGGCATGGAAGGGAAAAATTCTTGGTTTGGAGAACTTTTAACAAAATGAAAAGCAGATAAGCTCCTAACATACAAATTCTTGAAACAGGAACTCTGCACAAACTACTTTTCAAACAACCTGAAACACTTATTGCAAGCTAAGTTTTTTCACAGCACAGCAAATCTATCTAGGAACAATAACACAGCCATCAAGAAGAGCAATCAGCAACATCAACAATAACACAGCATTCTTAACAGGCAAAGGAAAGATTATTTAAGATTGTAAAAACAGAGCTCAAAATTCCTTTAATAGAAACTGATTCACCTGCTTATCTACTGAACTCCAAATTGAAGAAGATAATTTGGAGGAATATAAGACTTGGGTCTTTCACTAATTGCTTATCAGAGCTGAAGAACCGAGTGAGTGTTTGAGCTAATTAGAACAAGTAATTTCGTAGGAAGTATTTAGGTTTCATGCTCTACATGCTATGTTTTCTCAATGTCTTCTCTCCACTGATATTCTAGTCTGATTTATTTATTAAAAACCCCACACCCAACCTCAACATAGCCAACATTTAATTGGATTAAAATCTCATTGTCACATTAAAAAATTCACTGAGGAAGCAGCCTTTTAAAACAAGTCACAGCTAGCAAACTTCTTAGATAAAACTGTTCTCTATGCAGCAACTAATGTATTAAAAATTATGATCCAAAAACCAAAGCAAGTACAAAATCAGTATCAGTGAGAGCTGCAGATAACTGAAAAAGCAGAATAAGTAAAAAATGACAGAAAGAAGTCAGTTATGCATTATTTCAAGGAGCAAGGGTAGAATGAATTTTACACATTGCAGCAGGTAAGTTATAACTATGCATAGAGGGTGCCTAATTGCTTTATAGTAAATTAAAGCTGTCTCTTTTCATTGAAGCTACCATGAAATACTTCAGTTGCAATGCAGTAATACACACAGAATATGGGAATATCATACAGCAGACACAAACAGGTCCAGGAAATTCCTGAAGCATGTGGAAGATAACTTCTTAGTGCAAGTACTACAGAAGTTTTCCCTTACAGGAAAGATGCCCTCCTAGATTTGTTGTTTGTAAACAGAGTGACTCGTGGGCAAAGTTGCTGTCTTCATGGTTGTCTTCATCACAGTGACCAAGCAGCTGAGTTTTGAATCATTGGCAATTGAAAAACTGCAGCAAAACTCCGTAGATATGGGGAAAGCAGACTTCAGGCTGATGAAGGACATAATTAGAGGATGATAAATTTCCAGCCAACTCTGAACTTGTTTGAAACTCGCAGCTCCAGAGGGATGCACATAAGTCTATGGGACCCAATCGCCTGAAAGAGCTGGCTGATGTCATAATGGGACCTTTCTCCATTATTTTTCAACAGTCTTGGGAATCTGGAGAGGTCCCAGTTTTCAAGAAGTGTAAGAAGGAAGACCTGTCAGTTCACTTCAGTGCCTGCTAAAATTACGAGGTTATTCTGTGAGTTATTGAAAACCACTTGAGAAACAATGCAGCCATTGGTCATAGTAAACACAGGTTCATGAGGCAAAAGTCCTGTTTAACTAACTTAATTTCTTTTTATGACAAGGCCACCCATCAAGGGAAGGGAGTAGATGTGTGTGGGGGGGTATTTTAGCAAAGCTTTTGATACAGTCTCTCCCAGTATTCTTCTGGACAAAATGTCCTGCATACAACTAGACAACTGCATAATACCTTGGGTGAACAATTGGTTGACAGGTCAGGGTCAAAGTAAATGGAGTTACATCAGGCTGGTGGTCAGTCACTAGTGGGGTTCAGCAGAGCTCAGTTTTAGGGCCAGTGCTCTTTAATGTTTTTATAAATTATGTAGATGCAGGAGTCAAATGTACATTAGGTAAGCTTGCCAGCAGTACTAAATTACAAGGAGCTGTGGACTCCCTCAAGGGCAGAGAGGCCTTTCAGAGAGATCTCAGAAATCACCAATAGTATGAAATTTAACAAGACCAAGTGCTGGATTCTGCAGCTGGGATGGGGTAATACTGGCTATACATAGAAAGTGAAGGATTGGAGGCTGGATGGCAGTTCCAGGGAAAGAGATCTGTAGATGTGGGTTGATGGCAAGTTGAATATGAGTCAACAGTGTGCTTTGGCAGCCAAAAGGGCCAACTGTGCGCTGGGGTACATCAAGCACAGCATAGGTAGCTGGTTGAGGGAGGTGACTGTCCCCCTCTACAGTGCACTGGTGTGGCCCCACCTTGAGTACTGTGTACAGTTATGGGCATCTCAGTATAAGGACATCAAACTATTAGAGTGTGTCCAGAGAAGGGCAATCAAGATGGTGAAAGGTTTCAAGAGCAAGACTTACAAGTGGCTGAGATCACTTGGTTTGTTCAGTTTAGAGAAGAAAAGGCTGAGGGGTGACCTCAGCACAGTCTACAACTTCAAGGGAAGCCATGGAGCAGGAGGTGCTGCTCTCCTTTCTCTAGTGATCAGTGATAGGACATGAGGAAAAGGTACGAAGTTGCATCAGGGAAAGTTTAGACTGGACATTAGGAAAAGATTCTTCACTGAGAGGGTGGTTGGTCACTGGAAGAGGGTCCCCAGAAAAGTGGTCATGGCACCAAGCCTGTCAGAGTTCAGGCAGGGTCTGGAAAATGCTCTTAGTGACATAGTTTAGTTTTAGGTAGAACTGCAAAGAGCAGGAAGCTGGACACGATGATTCTTATGGGTCCTTTCCAACTTGCAAAGTTGTACAATTCTGTGATTATTCACTTTAATCACATTGTGCTTTTGTAAAAGCATATAAAACATATAAACCACATTTTAATAAAGATTTTGAAGAACAGTTCTGCAGCTGAATACACTAAATTCTACTGCATTGAGTACTACTTAATTTATTGAAGATCCAGAACAGAATCTTAATGTACTTGTTTTAAAATCCAAACTCTGACAATTAATTTTGCACAGGTTTTTCATGCCAAAAACCAAAAACTCTTCCCCCTATGAAACCTGAACATTCCCAAAAAGCATTATTTTATTTCTTTAACAAGATATTACACACTACTTGTTTTATAACAGAACTTTGGCAGAATTAGCAATATTATAGGTAATTATTCACATATTACCTTTCTCCTCTTTTTTTTTTCTATTTTTTTAATGACAGAATTATTATTGCCCCTCAAAACCTGATAGTTTACCACTTCCTGCAAAGAAGAGAAGCAACTTTATCCTTTCATTTGCAACAGTCTGTCTTTTTTTCCTCTTAATATTTTGATTAGTAAGATCTTATTCCTATTCATGACGATGCAGTTACTTCAGTGGGAGGGTATGTTTTTAACTGGATGTTCCAAATCTCTCCAGTGAAATCAAATAAATGAAATGGAAGAATATTTATTTTACAGGGGCTAGCACATCATCTTATATTAACAAAACATACAACTTTTTATTCTAATATTTGCATATGTATCAGCATTTCTAATTACAAAAGAACACAAAAGTACAGTGAAGAAATCAAAAGTTTATCACGTATTGGGTTTATAAGGCAAGGTTTTGGCACTGGGGGAGTGCATGGGTGGAAGAGACTGGGGTCTGTTCCATGCCAGAAACAGGTGGTTCCAGCTGGTTGCATACCAGACCTAACACTGGCCATAGCTGAGCCCAACAGTGAAGCTGGTTGTGCCTCTATGAAAACATATTTAAGAAAGTGTAAAAATGCTGCTCAACAGCTGTGAGAGAGAGGAGGAAAAAAATGTACAAAAAATGATTCCGCAGACACCAAGGTCAGTGAGAAGAAGCAGAAGGAGGTGCTCCATACACTGGAGTAGATGTGTTCCTCCACCCACAGAAGACTATGTTGGAGCAGATATCCACACTTTCCCCACCTCATCACTGGAAATAAAGGAAAGAATATTCAAGGTGAAAATCATCATAATTTTTTATAAAAGCCAGCATGCCTTTAAAATATCAAAAATATGTTGCTGTGCTTACTTGAAGTCTATTCTATATGTAGGACGGAGTAAGAAAAAAAATTGTAGAATTAAGAAACAGATAAGCAGTAAGAAGTTTTCAGCATACTATTTATTTATCACAAACACAAAGATCTCATAATTTAGAAGTTAAACATAGAAGACATACATAAAGGAAAAATAATCAAGTGCATAGGACAGTAGCCAGAATCTGGACTTTGAACTGTAAATTTCTTGGGCAACCCAGGCAGCTGCCTTATTTTTCATGTGTCTAACCTCTACCTAAAAACTCTGACATTTTTTAGGATAACAAGATGAATGGTTATATGTTTTCACTGCTGGAAATAGCAAGCCTAAAACTGTACTTTTACAAATGAAATGGTATGTTACAGCCGAATTTTTCATTGTTCTGGTCTAATTGTTAACTATCCACAACAATGTCATTATTCGCCTGCAAAGAGTTTTTTGTTTTAAATACAGCTGGTTATGTATCCAGTAGCCTAAGTAAATAGTTCTTTAGAAAGAAAAAAATATAATTAATATTCTCTTGAGAAATAAGCACTATGATTCTGGCCATGCAAATTGTTGTTTTTTTTAAATAAATAAGAGCTATTAAGACTCCAAATGATTCTCACTATAGTTGCAAACAGGATTTTTATTTTATGTTCTGATGGTTTAGCATTATCATAGGCCCCTAAAGACAGGGGCCCCTAAAGACTGAGAAAGTATTATAACACAGGTTAAAGAAGAGGAAGTGAGGAGGGTAGCCCTGCATTTATTTTTTATAAAAATGTATTGGAAAAGAGAGACAATCATAAGAGCTTTGGTAATCTACCACCTTTGATAATATTAAGTGTTCTGATAAAATTATTAAGTGTTCTTCATGAAGACAATAAAGCATCTTTTCCCTACACTCATTCTTTCTTAAAGTGCTCTGGTTGGTGTTTGTAGATGTAAGTATTATGCATTGTTTTCTACATATATTGGTAAGATTACACACACACAAAAAACAAGAGATAAATTAGGAAACTAAAATACAAGCTACAATCAACATGAACTGTCAAGGAAGATGAAAACTGACAAGTGTGACAGCACAGATTGACTGTTATACCCTGATGGAAATAGTATTCAAGCAGACAACACCTGTACTGGTTTACAGTCCAAGACATGCAGTCAACAGAACATAAGAAAAAATTAAACCAGTAAATCCTTACTGCTTCAGAAACATACTGCTAGGCTCCTTTGAAATTACATACTGCCTCTATGGATGTCAGAGTAGAATTAGAGTCTAGAAGGGAACACATTTTAAGCCTTTCACCCAACCTCTAACAACCTCATTTGTGGGTAGGCAGAGAACCAGCAAACCAGAGAGTGACAGCTCCTAGTTAAAGGTTTCGCAACAAGATTTGCAGAATTCTCTCTACATCACAGCCTGCCACTTTCCCATGTCCAGGAGAAAGCTCTACTTCCTTTTTTCAATTGGATTTATGCCAAAACTGAACAAAACCACAATAGCTTGAAATTCTCCTCTAATCTTGATCAAACAACGAAAGTAGTATTGAGGATTATGTCAACCTTTCCCCTCTAATTCATGCATCAGAGCTCTCAACAAGGGAGTCTGACAGACTAACTCCCTCTGTACCCATGTCTACCACAGGATAGCAACTCAAATCAAGAAGAGGCTCCTTTCTTTTTTAGAAAGCTAAGCAGTGATTTCAATGACAGAGAAAAATTACTACCCTTCTAAAGAAGTATACAAACCACAATATTCCAGCATTTTGCTTACAAAACAATGAGAAACTACTTAGAAAATACTCAGTGACATACATACAACTTTACTGGATGGCATCCACTTGTATCCAGCTCTGACTGCTACACACCTTAAATTAACACCACTCAATCTGCAGTAATCTCCACAAGGAGGCTCTTACCTGCAAGAGTGAGACTGCATTTTAACTCTTCTAAACATTCAAGTAATACTTTTGTTGGTAGTCTATCAGCAAACACCAGAAACTAGCTAAGAAAATGAGCCAGTCTTTCAGACTTTTATTCCTGCTACTTAATAAAATATGCCATAATAAGGCAGAGCAGGGAAGCTTACACTCATGTGGAAACAAACCCTCACTAATGTACTTCACAAGCACTAAACTTCACACACTACTTGCCATAAGTATTAAAACAATGGTGAGCTTTGTGAGCTCTACAGTTTTTAACAATAAAGAGTATGAACAGCTTTCTAAATAGCTGTTCTGGGAAAGATTTAAGAGTGTTAAACATTCTGTGTCATTTTATTAGAATTTAAAAGCTCCCATATTATCTACTCTGAAAACATTTATTACATTGCTTTAACAGTCTCTCAGGAGCCTATTTTCAGCCATAAGGAGGGAATGGATCACAGCTAGACCTCACTCATATGGGTGAACTACAACTCTGATGCAAAGAAGTGAGCTGTCTGAAGACCAACTAAGGTTCATGCAGTGACCAAACAAGTGCCAAATGCTGACCTGAAATTCCAGTTATAAACATGTAGGTAAAATACATGCATCACTCTGAGCTCCTTATACATCCTGTAATCACATTTTACCTTTTTAGTAATTCAGGCACATTAGCAGTTACCCAAACTAGAAACTGCAACACTACATAATCTATCCCCTAAAGAGTTATTACTAATTTTCACTTGAAAAGGGACACCTGCAGCAATAAACTAAGAAGCATTCATATCTGTCTTGAGACAGTAGTTCTCCGAAACTGCTATGAAAGGCTCTACCATATGAACTGCACTATTAAAACCTTACATTCAACTAGAGGAACATGCAGCATTTGTACACCTGGCATAGACTCTGCTATTCATTATAAAAGTTTTTACAAATATCAGGGGATTTTTCTGTCCCCACACTGATCATTCATACACATATACACACATGAGTCAAAGTTTTAAAATATAAAAAATGCAATTGTTATGTATATTCTTCATGATAAAGGCAACATCACCTTAGAAGCACACTGACTAGCCAAAATAACCATATTTTTACAATCCTCATTAATTTTGTTACATCAGTGCAGACTTCTAGAGAACATTCTTTTTTCAAGGTTATGACCTTAAGCTCACATGTAATTTTTAAGAAATATTCTTTTTTTTAACTGTTTGTACTGAAAATTTAACAACTCAGTTTATAAGTTCAACTTTCAAGGGGACTCCTTGTAAGTCCAGAAAATATATGTGCTCTAAAGTGATTCTATATTAAGAACATGCAACAAGATCTGCTGCACTACAATTCAAGCACAGTAGCAGTACCTCATACTAGAGACAGACTGGAGGGAATTTTTTTAAGTTACTGTTCTTTGTTAGGGGTCATGTATATGAAGTTCTGGATAGGAGCATTATTATTATAGGAGTATATTCAAACAGCTAGTCTCTCAATTAACTAATTGTACAGTGGGTTAATGTCATCTTTTATTTGCTTTGAGATTTGGAAACTCATAGTCACATGTTTCTGGTGTTTCTAGCATGAAGACTGTACAGAACTACCTCATCTTCCAAGGCTTACCAGCAAACCTTGCAGAAGAGAGGCCAGGCAACAACTCAGGATATGCCGTTCTTCATCATGCCATGTGAGACCATGGATGAAATAAAAATATTAATTAAAACCCAAATCAAAACCCAAACCAAAAACACACAGCCCCTTTGCCCAAGAAAAAAACAAAACCTATGCATTGAATTCAAGTGCATTACTGACATACATTAACTTGCAAACAAATCATAGAATCATTTAGATGGGGTCAAAAGACCCTTAAGATCATAAGAGTCCAACCAGAAAACTAACAATGACAAATCCCACTAAACCATGTCCCTAAGGACCATGTCCCTAAGCACCATGTCTACACAAATAGCACCAGGAATGGTGGCTCAAACACTTCCCTGGGCAGACTGTTCCAGTGCCTGATGACCCTTTCTGTGAAGAAACTTTTCCTTTATATCCAATATAAACCCCACCTGGTGGAACCTGAGGTCATTTACTCTTATCCTATCACTCATTACTTGGGAAAAGAGACCAACACACACCTCAAAACAACTTCCTTTCAGGTAGTTGTAGGTAACAATAAGGTCTCCCTTCAGCCTCCTCTTCTGCATACTAAACAACGCCAGTTCCCTCAGCCACTCCTCACAGGACTTGTTCTCTAGACCCTTCACCAGCCTCCTATGCTCCTCTTTCAATGTTTTACTGAAAGTGTACTACTAATACTTAGGAAAAAAATACAGTTAAATTTATCCTAATTACACTGTGTTTCACTGAGTGCTAACTTAAAGCACTGAGAATGGCTAGGTGTTCAACACACAGATTATATTACTGCTGTTTATTTCTCCACAGACTACTTATAGCAGGACAACCTAGATGAGCAGACTACAAAAGAATGTCTCTGCCATACCACCTTACCAGTTTTGTGTTCTTCTTTCACAGCTCAATCGCTCCCAAGAGCAGTGGTTTGTGGTCTGGAGCTACCAATCTAGGTAGCATATGATGCTATCAAGCAATCCTGACTACCTGAGCACTGTCAGGCACTAGACACCTTGTAGGTGACAGCTCTGTCTACCTGCATGCTAGACAACCCCTTCAAGCAACATGGCCCAATGACAGGCAGTAACAAGCAATACAGTCATAGCAAAGAACAAAGTCTTTGAGATATGGAATGAGTAAAGTACAACTACCCTGGACAATTCTGTTCCAAAGCAGGTACAAAACAAAACCAGATCAACTGTAAATATTCACCACCTTCCTCCATCAGATGCCATAAAGTAATTGCTTCAGTGCTAACTAGATGTTGAGCAGCGGTGAACTGTCTGCTTGAGAAGTACCTGAAACCTGCAGCTGATCAGAATGACTACTTACTCTATTGTAAAATATAATACTCCAAAAGATATAGATAGCATGAGTGAAGTAGAGGTGTGGGTATGGAACTGGGGCTTTTGTAGGTTAGAGAGATGAGGATACTGTAGCAGAAAGTTAGAATCACGGGGCTCTGGATTCGATAAAGATAACAGTGATCAAGAGTTTGGTAAAAGGCACCTAACAATGTGATGAGGCTGACCTACCTATTAGACTTGTGAATGCACCACTGTTTTACAGAATTTCAACCCAGCATTTTTACTCATTTAAGCCAACAAAAAGATCCTTTCCACCATTCAAAGATCTTGAGAAAGAATTTGAAAAATGCAGCAGACAAAAGGTGCATCAGAACTATTTTCATCACAAGTAGTTACATTACAAAGCAACTGAGGAATAGGCGTCTAATTTTTCATTACTGCTACAAAATAAAATCAATTAACTTCTCACTGCTGCAGTCTGATACATAAGGCAGGTTACGAACAAAGCAGTAAAAGCATTTCCTTTCCCAGTTAGTAAACGTGAGCTCAGACTACTGCTTCTTCCCATTAGGGGAAGGAACCATCCCCGTTTCCCCAGTGAATAGGGTTGGGGTGTGTGGGGGGGTGTGTTGTGCCATCAGTATTTATGCTTCTTTCTGCCGTACTATCACGTGTAAATAAATGAAAGAATTCACAAATGGGGCCACAGGTCACAGACCACACTGGCAAGACACACTTGCCCTCCCCCGCCGCTGCCCCTAACCCGATCCCCCCCGCCCCCCGACTTCGTTCAGCACCCAGAGGAAGCACAGTACGCAGCTGCCAGGACTCAAACATGCAGCAACCCCGGCCTGGGAGGAGATTGCTGCGACAGTGTTGAGCGTTCTACGCATGCGTCGGAGTGGTGCCGTCGTTCTGGCGCGTTTCCGCACGGTCAGAGAGGCCTAACTGGACCTTCTCTGTGGACTAATCGGGCTCTCCGCGCCGCTAGCGTGTACCGGCCGCAGCGGTTATGGGGAAGCTGAACGTGGTGATGCTTCGGTACCTCTCCAGGGAGCATTTCAGGGTCCTGACAGCGGTGAGCTGGTGGGGAGGCCTGCCTGGGGTGACAAGCTAGTGGGGGCAGGAGAGGAGGCCTGCGTAGCTTAGCTCAGCCTTGCGCATGGAGTCCCTCGTGGACGGTTAGCTAAGCGGGGTCGGGCAGGTTAGGAGATATGGGTAGGAGACCGGATTGGTTGTGTCGCAAACAGCAACGGAAGAAAAGCTGTAGGGGAATGGGACTGGCTTCTGTTCTCCCTGCCTCTGCCAGGGTCTGATATAGGTGTTTCCCGGTGGGTACAACCAGGTCGTGCCGTTCTTTCCTTCAGCCGGCCGCCTCGGAGGGATCGTTAACGTCAGGGCGGTTGCTGGGGCTGCCCAGGTGGTGGCTTGCCAGTAAGGTACCGTCACCAGTTTCTACACACGTGTTGATTGCTTTTGCCCTGGCTAAAGACGAATGAGCAAAGGTTTAACAGTGTGCGTGCAGCTTTGACTAGTTGTGTGGTAAGCACACAACCGCATCAGTTGGCCTGTGTGACTGTGCTGACGGCCAGAGTACTAGTAGAAAGGCAGATTGAGCTATGGCTGTGAAAGTATGAGAAAAGAGTCTTATTTCAGAAATGTAGAACAACTCCCTTGTCTGCTCCTGAGACTGAAATCTAGTCAGCCATTCATCCTCTGGCCAGTTCTGTAGAAGTTTCAAGGCTGAGTTATACAAAGTATATCAGGGTGCAGTGATTGCATATTAAAAGGTGTGGTTAAGACATTAAAAAAACCATCTGTGAGAAGTGATTTTAGTCTTAGTCCGAAGTATGATCTGATGTTTCATTGTTGAACACAGAGGCTAATAATTTTTTTCTTATTTACTCTTTTAGGTGGAAATGGGCATGAAGAACCATGAAATAGTTCCTGCTAGCTTAATTGCTTCCATTGCCAGCCTTAAACATGGTGGCTGTAATAAAATCTTGAGAGAGTTGGTAAAACACAAACTTCTAGCTTATGAACGAACCAGAAGTGAGTTTGAACTTGTATGTGTTGGGCTCCCTGTTTCATTCTGTGAGACAATGCCTCACAGTGGTACTTGCAGAAGTATGACATCTTGACATGTGTGAATATCCAGAGCACTTGCTAGTCTTACCTTCTCTGGCACCTACCCTGGGAATATGGATTTTTGTAACACCAAATGTAGCTGTCTGCTGAGCTGCTCATGCCTATAAGGACAACGGGCAGAAAAGAGATGAATGGTTAACTTTCTTTTTTCCTAAATCACAAAAGTAATGAAAGATAAAGGAATCATCAGTTAAGGAAATATTCAAATGTATACTGAAATCAACCCAAATGAGTTAGTCTTACAGTACACAAACTGGAGCAGACTTCATAAGCCTTATACATTACACAGCCCCTCAGAAATGGCTACTAAAGTAGTCTTTATTCCCTGTTGTGTGACATGCAGTTGAGCAGGTCTTTCCCCATTTCCTTTAGCCTTTTAGTTGGATCTGACTTTGCAAACATACTGTTGGAGTCTACAGGAAATTCCTATCCTTTTTGTCCCAGTTCTTCAGAGATTAGCTGTTACTCTAGATCATCACAACAATCCCTGATCCCTGCTGTGTTTATCTTCCAAAGTGCTCCTCGGATTTTTCCCAGCTTATTTAAAGTACTGCCATTGCCTCTGTATAGAGGCAGATATATGTCTTTTGTCCAGTTGTCAATTTTCATGAAACTTGTAGGAGTTTAAACATCTTTACTATTCTGTCACATGGGGCTGATATTAGCCAATGGGTGACATTTACTTGGTTGTTGTGTTCTGCAAGCTGAAACAATATTAAATTGAAACTTATATATGTAATGTATACATAATGAGGAATGAGATATTTTGTATTTTATTCTTACCTAGCTGTCCAGGGTTATCGATTAACTAATGCAGGATATGATTACCTTGCTTTGAAAACTCTATCTTCCCGACAAATCATAAATTCTGTTGGAAACCAGATCGGTGTTGGCAAAGAATCAGGTAATTAAAAGAACCACATTTTTAATTTTTTAAGCAAACAGAACTGTAACGTTGCAGATGTTTTGCTGGAAACTAGGATAGTCACATCAGTCAATCTGTCAGACAACCAGGATTTATGGGTCACTTGTTGAAATGCTACGTGAGGCTTCTGGCTGCATTTGAATATTTCTTCACAAGAGTGTTAGTCTATTTAGACTGTTTTGTCTGATTCAGGTTGTCACTTAAAATGATACTTTGCAGACAGATGCTGTTTGTCTCATGCTTTGTGAACAGTTTTGAACCATTTTAGTGAAAAGTTTTATCTTTTTTATCCCACTTAAAAACAAGTCAGTAAAGGAAAACAGGCTCAAAACTATTGGAGTACTCTCTTGTTTCTCTTACGTTCATGTAGATTGTAATTTGACACAGCATGTAATTTGTGTAATTAAAGGAGAAGGGGATTACTGGGCACAAGTAGTAGAAATGAAATACAGGCTAAGAAGAAGGCTCTTCTAGAGTGTGATTAAGAACACCAGCATCTGCCCCAGATTTTTCTCAAGGGTGTATTATATTTGTTCTTTGCTGTGCAGATAGCCTGGGGATGTTAACCTGAATATAGAAACCTTAAGATCTTCAACTCTGAAAGGTGTTTCACATCACACCAGTATTCTAAAGGAGTATCATGCTCTCTTTAACAATAATTACTTCTTGTTCAAATCTCTAATGTACACTATGTAAATTTAGTTGTACTAACTGTAGTAGAACTTGCTATGACAGAAGTAGCATTTGTGAGAAGTGAACTAACAAACATCACTGCGCTATTTCATCAGATACTAGCTTGTTAGATAGTGTTTATTTCTTAGATCTGTGCCATTATGTGTCTTCTAGATATTTATATTGTTGCAAATGAAGAGGAGCAACAGTTTGCATTGAAATTACATAGGCTTGGAAGAACTTCCTTTCGCAGTCTGAAAAATAAACGTGACTACCACAAGCATAGGCATAAAATGTCGTGGCTGTATTTATCCCATCTAGCAGCAATGAAGGAGTTTGCCTATATGAAGGTAGGTGGTCATTCACACAGTATCAGCAACGGTGTAATAGACTGGAAGGTACTTTTCAGACTGTCTTTTGATCCGTTTGTATTTGCAATACTGGTAGGATTTACAGTTCCCCTACCCGCCCCCAGTGCACTTAAACATATACGTTTCAGACAGTTTCAATGCTTTATGTTTTGTATGCTCTCCAGTGACAAAATGCTTGACATGGAAGTCATGTGGAAAAGAAGCAGGTGTTATGAGAGAATTTCACATTAATGTTGTTATTTATGGATAGATAATTTATATATCTCCAGTTCTGCTGTATTTCCTTTAAAATGTATAGCATAAACTTGCAAAAACACCTTAAAAATTAAGGAAATTTACAGTTACTTGTCAGAATAATTCTTTATTTGTGTTTGTTCAGTTGTCATTTTTAAAAATTTGTTTATTACTTTTTAATTTACCATGTTTTCAGTTGTGCTGTTAATGGAAATCTTTCAGTCCAGACAGACTGGTGTTCTGATCTGAAAAGGCATACTTTGTTCTGTATGGTGGGAAAAAGTTTCATTTCCAAGCATATCTTGCTGCTCTCAGAGTTCCAGACTTTTAAACCTGTTTTTAAAAAATGCACGTATTTCACAGTAATTGAAAGTTGATAGTGGAAAATGAGTTATTTATAAAAAAACTAGATTTCCCTTCTCCTTTTGTACTATTCAACAGTCCTATATATATTAAATTCTGTTTTCTTGTTTCTGTTAAAAAATCTTGGTAGGTTCTACCAGTGGCCTCCACAGAGAGAAAAAGAACTATTACCATTATTTAGAACCTCTTTATTGGTCCAGTTGGTCCAATTGGTAAAGTGTTATGTGGTCAGAACTTGTAGGAATATAATCGTGGGGGTCAGTTTCCCTGAAAAGAGAGTTGAGGGAGGATTAATTGTGTGAGAAGTGGTAATAGTGTAATATTTAAGTAACAAAGACTGTATTTATGTTACTTTAACTTAGAACGATATCTTGGAAAAATTCACTGGTAATAAGAGAGTGAATAAAATGAGAATGAACCCATAAAAAAGTTGAGTGGATCAAGGGAATAACTAAATTTGCATTAGAAAAGGCAAACAAGAGAGCTTCAAAATATGACCTACTTTTGGTTAATCTTTCACGTGGTATAATGCTGGCTATTAATATTTAAAAATGGAAATTCTGTTTTACAGCAACTGAGTATAGATTAACTAGTCAGGCAGAACTTCACTGGCAGCAACTTAGTGTTTTTTTCTAGTGCCTGATACCCTATTCCCAGTTACCTGATATTGATTACTTGGGGTAACTGATTCTGTCATTTTTTCCGTTCTGTTGCGTTTTTATTCCAGATGTACGATAATTAAACTGTAGACAGTGCACATAGCAGTGCACATAGTGTCTAAATTTTAGTCTTTGCAGTGGAAGTTCAAATGGCTGTTAATGCTGTCTTCCTTCTTAAGCATGTGATTTGGTGTTTCCAGTTAGTATTTGAGTAATGTGTGCTGCTTCTACAGTAATATTTATTGCTTATCTTACATGGGAATTTGTCAATATATGTAATGTTTTCTTAACTATTTAATTTTAATTTTTCAATGTGTTGTCTTTTTCAAGGCTTTGCATGACCAAAACTTTCCTGTTCCAAAACCTGTAGACTACAACAGGCATGCAGTTGTTATGGAACTTATTGATGGCTATCCTTTGTAAGTACTGACACTTGACTTTTCTGTGTTACAGAAACCCTAGCAATGTTAGGTTCAATAACGTAACAGGGTTAGGATTTTTCCTTGTCATGTGAGTGAATTATGACTTCCCTATGCTGAATAATGCTTTCTAGCCCACACTCACTAGCATTGTACTTACTTATAATCTTGCTTCTATCTCTTTTATTCAGAGAAACTGTTTTTCTCATAGTCCAAATAAACTGGTGAAATTGGCTAATATTTTAAGTAAGGAATACATCAAAAGAGCAGTATGACACATGTTATGTTAGTATGTTTCTACATATTGCGTATTCTGTATGTTATTGGATATATACAGTCTTGAATCTGATACCATTCTTGTTCTGAACTCCAGTTCATGATCCTTGCTGTGATAATTCAGGTAATTATAAGTATAACTCACTGTTTCAGAACTTCAGCTCTGTTTACATAGAATACCATGTATAATCTGGTTTTGCTTCTTCAAGGATGATTGCTTTGCTTGAGTTCAACATCAAGGTTTGTACGTGAAGGGATGGTTTGTTTCGTTTGCAGAGCAGAACTCAGGCCTGTATACTCCATATAATATAGAATAACCTAGGTGCTTATTCAGAAATATAAAGTGTCTAGTTCTAGAACAAACCAGTCTGTGCTATTGTAATCAAGATCTAAAGTGTGCAGTTTTAATCAAAAGGAAATTAATCCCAAAGTATAACAATTGAAGAGTAACATAGAACAGACTTCATTACATTCTGTCTCCCCACCTTCATTTGTTAAATAATTCAACATCCATCATGTACGTGGAATACTTCAAGTTGTATGTGGACATCTGCAGTGGATGTTTACATGTTCTCTCTTTTCTGTGATTCTGACCTGAAGGAGATAAGTAGTAGAATAATTTCAAGTATGCAGAGATCAAAGAATCTTCAAACAGTTGAGGTTGGAAGGGACCTCTGATAGTCATTTGGTCCAAACATCCTGCTAGAGGGCCACCTGGAACATGTTGCCAGTTCTTCTGTTGTCCATTGCCTGAGTTGAAAAACTGATGTGGAGTTGGTGACTTAGGGTAAAATATTGTTATGCTCTTTTTGACAAGCACAGGGTTATTCATAGTTCCTGCCAGGTCTTCCTAGCCTACCTACTTTATTTCACATCTCAAAGAATGGTTGAGGTTTAGGAAAGACCACCCAGAGATGGGTATCCAGTTTCCCAGGGCTGTGTCCAGATGATTTTTGAATAGGTTGAAGGAGGCAGACTATACAACTACTTTTGGCAACCTGTGCCAGTGCTTGGTCAGCCTCACAGTGGAGAAAGTGTTTGCAGTGTTCAGACAGACCTGTCTTGGGTTTCAGTTTGTGCCCATTGGCTCTTGTCACTGGGCATCACTGAAATAAGCCTGACTGTCTTCTTTGCACTTTCCCTTCAGGTACTTATACACATTGATGAGATCCCCCAGAGCATTCTCTTCTTGAGGTTGAACAGCCCCAGCTCTTAGCCTTTTCACATAGGAGAGATGCTCCAGCCTCTTCATTATCTTTGTAGACCTTTGCTGGACTCTGTCGAGTATTTCCATGTCTCTCTTGTACTGGATGGGCCAGAACTGAACACAGTATTCCAGGTGTGCACTCAGCAGTGTTGCATGACACTTCCCTCAGCCTACTGGTAATGCTTTGTCTAATGCAGCTGAGAATACCATTAACCACCTTTGCAGAAAGGGCACATTGCTAGCTTGTATTCAGCCTGCTGTCTACAAGGACCCCCAGGTCGTTTTCTGCCAGACTGCTTTCCAGCTGAGTAACACCCGGTGTGTACTGGTGCATGAGATTGCTCCTCCTCATATTCAGGACTTTGCAGCATTCACTGAACTTCATGAGGTTCATGCTGGCTTATTTCTCCAGACTGTTGAGGTCCCTCTGGATTGCAGTATGACCCTCTGAGGTATCAGGCACTCCCAGTTTGGTGGTGTCTGCAAACTTTGCCCCATCATCCAGCTCATTAATGAAGATGTTAAACAGGACTGGAAACACTTTTGACTGCTGAGGTGCACTGCTAGTCACTGGTCTCCAACTAGACTTTGTGCCCAGCCATTCAGGCAGTTTTCAATCCACCTCACTGTCTGCACATCCAGACAATACATCAACAGCTTTTTTGTGAGAGTCTAATGGGAGACAGTGTCAAAGCCTTACCGAAGTCCAGGCAGATGATATTCACTGCTGTCCCTGCATCTGACAAGCCAGTCATTCCATCACAGAAGTTTACCAGGTTGGTCAAGCATGACTTCCCGTTGGTGAAGTTGACTGCTCTGGATGATTTTCTTGTCCTTAACGTGCATGACAGAGGTTTCCAGGACTAGCAGCTCCATCACCTTCCCAGGGTTCAAGGTAAGGCTGACCAGCCTATAGTTCCCTGGGTCCTTCTTGCCCTTCTTGAAGATGGGAGTGATGTTTGCCTTTCTCCAGTCTCCAGGTACTTCTTTCAGTCACCATGATTGATCAACAGTTATCAAGAGTGGCCTAGCGGCCAGTGCTCAGGGGGCATCCCATCAGGGTCCATGGACTTATGTATGTGCAGTTTGTTTTCCCTGAACTCATCTTCCTTACTCCAACCCTTCCCCCTGGTCACTGGAACCTGAGATTCCTGTTTCCGAAGATACAAGTTAATATGACTTCCAGATTCAGAGATCAAGTGGGACATTTTATGATGCAGACCTGTGGCTATGAGAAGCATCACTGATTTAATTTTTATACAAATATGAAAGTGTTCAACAGGAGCCTGTTACAGAGCTGCTAGAACTCAATTGGTTCTTCTTTAATTATACAGATGATCCATTCTTATAATACTGTAATTCTGCATTTCGACCAAAATATTTAACATGATAGTTGTAAATACTGACCACTTCTTGACAGTTTATGGTACAATAAGATAACTGCCTTTTCTCTTGGTTTGTTTCTAAAGACCAGATGATTTGTATTTTGTCACTTAATGTACTTAGCTTTCTCAGGTATATGTTCAGGAAGGCTTTAAGCTTTTTTTCTTTTATTTTTTCCCTAAATTGGTGTAGAAAATATGTCATGGGGCATTTGAATTTGAATACAGGAAGACCTAGTTCCTACTAGATTACTTTAAACAGGAGAGACATAAAAAATATTAATCTATTATTTAAATAATGCATTATGACAATAGTGCCTCATGGGAGTCAGTGAGCATAAGCTGAAATGAGATTTAGCCTGGATATAAGGAGACTTTTCTCCCACTGAGGACAGTGGAGTAGCGGCACAGGGTGCCTGGGGAGTTTGCAGTCTCTTCATCCTTGGAATGTTTCAGGTCCCAACTAGACAAAATCCTGAGCAGTCTGGTCTGATCTCAGAGTTGATTCCGATTTGAGGAGGGTATTGGATTAGAGACCTGAAGGCCCTTTTAACTTGAATCACCCTGACATTCTGTCAGATGTATTTCATATTCTTTGTCTATATTTTTAAATTAAGACTTTCAAGGTTCAGAATATTTTGTTTAACTTTCAGGTGCCAGGTACGCCAGATGGAAGATCCTGCCTCTCTCTACAGTGAATTAATGGATCTGATTGTAAAACTTGCAAATCATGGTTTGATTCACGGTGATTTCAATGAATTTAATCTCATACTGAATAATGATGACCATGTCACTATGATTGATTTTCCTCAGATGATATCAACATCACATGCCAATGCTGAATGGTAGGTTCAAATTTAAAGATGTTTTCAAAGCTGCTAAGTGCTGGTGACTTGTTTCCATAAGCCTTTTTCCAATTCTTTTGCTACCATTGTTGTGCCTCACAAAAACCATTCCAGTCTCTTTAGGATATATATGTAAATGATTGCTTCTCAGAGAGAATGATGTTGTTCAGTTAAAAAATACTTAACTGAGTCATTCCAGTTAATGAAATAAACTGCAATCAGTTTGTCTCCCTAGCCTTTTGTCTTGGGATCACTAATAGAAATACTTCTCAAATAAAATCAGTAAAACACAAGAAATACAGGTCATTGCAGTAGACTTCATTAACCTTAATTTTTGTCTTTGTACAATTTGTATTTTTTTTTCAGGTATTTTGACAGAGATGTTAACTGTATTAAAGAGTTTTTTAAGAAACGCTTCAACTATGAGAGTGAGCTCTTCCCAGCATTCAAAGACATCAGGTAGAAACTGCTAGATGAATTTGACTTCTCCTATTTATGATATCTATGTTGGTTTTGTGAGCAAAATGAGTGCCTGTGAGAGATGCCTGTAAGCAAAATAAAAAAAAAAAATAGGCCCAGCTACCCAATTCTAAATTATATTTTTGTAATTCCTATTGTGTTTTCTTCAACCGAAGTTACTGCAAGTGGTTTCCAAAAGCTAAAGTGTGCTTTAGAATCCACGGCTGCCTCCTTTGTCTTTCCTCTTGCAGCTAAGAAAGAGATCTGAAAAGCTTGATCCAAATGGTAAATATCTAGGAAATGTTAACAGTGATGCGGAATCATTTTCTTTCACTTCTCAAAGCCTATTTTGACAGTTTTAGTATATTGAGGATTAATTTGGGTTTCAATTTTAAATTTATTTTTTAAATGGTAGTAACTATAGTAACTATGGTGACTACCTCTTCAAACGTTATTATGTTCAGAGTTTTCTTCCTAATGTCTCTTGTTCCTTTTAAAAAGTATTTTTTCCCTATTTTAAGATGGAAACTATTGCAATTAAAGGGTTTTATTTCAGTCTGAGTGCTTTTCCAAAGGGGTACCACACTTGTATCAGTCTCTGTGTGTCAGTGTACACTTTATTCTTCTGTTTGCTTAAATGTAATTTGAACTTAAAGACAAATTATATTTCTGCTAAAATAAAATAATTTCCTAGAAATAAATAAATGCTGGTTATGGAATTACTTTCTCTAGAAATTTGCTTTTCTCAGGTCACATTCTGTTATCTAAAGCTCAGCACTGTCATGTGCTGTTCTGTGTGTTTCAGCAGAGTGTATCCTCTTAGTTAATACTACGAGTAAATATAGTCTAGCTTGATTTAATATTTTTAGTCCAAAATGTAGCACACTGATATCTTGATGATTTAGCATATTACAAGAAAACATACTTTTTTCACAGAAGAGAGTGCTCTCTTGATAGAGAGGTTGCTGCCAGCGGCTGTACAAAGGAAATGCAGGAAGATGGTGAACTGGTTTACCCGCCAGATTCTGATGAGGATGATAATAAAACAGAGTCATCAGAAGTTGTAGAAGATGCTGAGAATAAGCTCAAGTTCTTCAACAAAGATAAAGAAAACAACGCAGACTTCATGTATGAAGTGGGTGATTTCTCTCAAAGCAGAACCTGTAACAACCTTATGTGCAGCAATGAAGAGGCTGATACAACTGAAAGTAGTGGAGACTCATTGAATATGTTAAACTTGAGTTCAGCCTTAGAAGAAGTTGAAGGGAAAGCTATGCTTTGGAAACCCGGTGAAGATGCAGAGAGTTCTGCGATTGTTTTTTTTAAGGGCAAAAGCATAACCAAAAATGCCACTGAAGTTAAAAATCAGAGAGGTCAAGGAGGGTGCTGTAATGATAAGGAGAATGAAGACAAATGCCCTAATCTGTTTGACATGTCAACTTTAAATAAGAAATTCAGGCATTACAGGTAAAGATTTGTATTTACTATCTAGGTGTGTGGTTCCTCCCCTCCCCCCAGTAAATATAAATCTTTTCAATGGTTCAAAAAGGACTGCTCTTCAGCTACCCTTCTTTAAATTAAAGACTGAAAATTCAATTTATTTTTAAAACATTGCAGTGAATATCTTTCCTATTTGTCTCATGATAGTAACCTGTTGATTGGTACTACATATGTAATGCTTCATATGTAAGGTGTGACAGATAAGTTGTCCAGCTGTTGTAGTACTGTCTAATGAGAGAACTTGGATTTAATTCACAGAAAAACCTATTTTCTGTGGTGGATTTTTTCCCCCTTTTTTATTATTTAATACAGGTAGTGAAAGAGTTCTTGATATTAAAATACTGCTTCTAAATAACTTTATGAGTAAATTTGTAATTTGAATGCTCTGTCTCAAAGCTAAATTATTCTGCTGCTCAGTCAGCTGAAGTTAGCAAGAGTAAGCTCCTTGGAATGTATTATTGAAATATATTGTACTGGATGCTGTTATAACTTTTAATTCCTTTCCTGACATACTTAGATATTCCTGCTTGCCTTCAGGCAAGCTTCTTGTAAGTGAAATTCTAACTCTTGAGTTAGCCAGCTCACCATTTATCTGAATGCATATACCAAGCTCATACTCCTTGTCATCTGCTTTTGCTTTCTAGTGAAATGACTTGTCAAAATATTATGCTGAATCTGAATTTTTTTTTTCAGAGTTCTGAAGCTTTTTTTTGTGTGCTTGGTATACATTTGGCTATTGTGCAACAAATTCATCCTTTCCTAACATGCCTGTTTTGAACAATCAGTGCTAATATTTAACATAGAAATGTTTTGTAGTACTTGCATGTTCTGTTTGGAGTGTTCAGATCATATCTCAAAGTTAAGATTAAAACATGATGCTTATAAAGGCAAAGAATGTTATCTTACTGGTGGAGTAAAACATTAATTTATGTATTTTAGAAATGAAGAGAGTATCGTTCATATTGCAGAGCACAAAACCAGTATGACATCAGTCCAAAGTGTTGGGAGCTGTTCAACCATTCCAGCGGTAAATATTGTGTTATTATCTAGGTTACTCTCAGACCATATTAGATTGCACATAGCTGTTAGTACCTATTTGTAAAAATGTTCTTGAGCATTAATTATCTTTGAAAAGACTGTTCCTGTGTACCTCTCTGGTTTGCATTTCTATGCCCACAGGAAAATAGAACTGATACTTCTGTAACTGTTTACAGAGAATTATTTCCAGCACTTTATCTTTGCTCTCTTACCAAAGTTGTACGTCAGTGTTAACAACTCTCATTTAGCCAATAACAGGCTAACGTATGTTGATGCACTAACATATAATCAGTTCTTTAATTTCTGTTGCTAGCCACAATTAATATCTTTTTATTTTAAAAGTGGATGCTTGAGTCAGGATTTAGTTTGTCCTTTTTCATCTGTCAGAGATTTCTTCACCCTCTCTTCTGAAACATTTATATATGAACTCACTTCAGTAGTGATTTATGTGGCAATGTGAATTTATTTGACTTTGTATTATATAAATCAGAACATCTACAGCAGAATTTAATGTCTTTTTCTTCAACCCCAGAGTATGCACTAGCCAGCATGGCTACTCTGTCACATTTTTTAAAAGTGCATTTTTGTTTTGAAGAAAGTCCAGTGTTCTTTATTAGCTATAAAGCATTCTTGTACAAAACAGGAAGAAACTTCTTTTAGCTGACAGCTGATCTACGAGGTATTTTTTTAATTAGGTCAGACTACATACTTGCCATTGTAAATACGAGTACCTATGTTAAGTCTCATTTTCATTTGCAGTTAGGAGCAGATAATCTGAAAAATCTAGGTTGAGGAACATGTTAGTGTAGTTTGAGTTCTTTCACAACAGATACAAAAAGTAAGTAGTGTACTTTTTCAATTTGTGTCTTTTCAAAGCATTTCTATTGCTTAATCGGAGCTTTAGTCCTAGAAATACTATATCTGAAATCTCTAGGGCTGGCAAGAATTTTTTTTTTATTTAGTTAGACTTGATCTTCATTTACAGTCTTTTCAGTTTGCCACTCTACTGCTTCAGTAGTTTAGTAACAAAGCTTTTGCTGTTGTCCTGTTAAGTGATGTGTTACTCTGTGAAGCAGCTTTGTTTTACACAAGGTACTTGTTAGTGACTATAATATTGGTAGAATATTCGGCTGCTTTACTCTTTCATATTTGAATTATTTTTTTAAGAGAAGTATTGATCATTTCTGTATCTTTAAAGTTACATGTAAAGAAATGTTAAGAAACAACACATTTGCATCTTGTCTAAGGCATTTTTTGTAGGACTTCATGCAAGAAAAGAAAAACTAGCTTTGATCTTTGCATCAAAGTTGTTATTCTATGGAATGGCATTGTATCTTCCTACAGGAGACAAAGGATTAGCTTAAAACTATGAGATGAAATAAAGAAGAACCAGGAAGACATGCCAGGAATTCTCTAGCTTTTGGTTCATGCTTTTTCCCCACTCTTTTTTTTCCCGTTTCTTTTTAAGTTTGCTAATTAAAGTGTGCAGAATTAAAAAAAAAAAAATAAAAAATAGTGCTATGAAGTCCTGTAGATGAAATGAATTGAAATTGTACTCCTGTACACCACTTGGTGGTAGCAGTGGTTATTCTGTAGCTATAGAAACTGTTTTGAGTATTTAGAGGATGTATGTTTATTCTATAGGCAGATGCATAAAAAGCATTAAAAACATGTAAATGTCATCATGTACATACCTAACTTTCTGTTCTAAAAGTCCTGGACATTCTGTTCTGAAAGTCCTGGAGATTCTCCACCATAAGGGCTCCCAAGAATTAGCAAGAGACATCAGTTTGCATACACACTAATCATACTATTCATTAGATTTCCTAGAAAGGGGTGTCTTATGATAGTGAGTTCCCAGAATTCATTTACGTAGTCCAACCATGCATAGTGAAAATAGGGTGAGGGTCTTCAGTCGTTGAGGGAGGAAGTAAGTTTTCTTCTTCACAGGCTTCAAAGTAGTTTTCTTCACAGGATTCGAAGTAGTCTTCACAGTGTTAACTAGTTGACGCTCTTTCTAGAGCATGCACTGTGAAGTCCAGGTGTCTCCCTTCTAAATCAGCAGAATCATTTTCTCTGTAATAGGGTCTCTGTGTCTCTTTGTTCAAGCCCCCCTTATCGCATTCTAGGAATTGCCCAAGTGTCCACTGAAGGCCTTGAGTCTCCTATCAGTGATTTACATACGAAGCCTAATGAGGGTCTCAATCTTGCCTAAACGAACAAAGAGACATAAGGAAACAGTTGAGAAGTCAGGAGTCCTTGAGAAACAACTGAAGCAAAACACAGTCAAATCTTTGAAACAAGCAACAAGCAAAGCTTTCATACATCACAGTTAGTCTTAATAATTGTCAGAAAATCATTTGTTTGAGCCCTTTCATTCCCTTTCAGGATTCAGCCACATAAAGTGGTCCAGGATAAAGTTTTTTATCTTGCATAATCCTTTCACTTAGATGCTTTTATGCTGAGTAGAATATTTCTGCCCATTGCTGAATATTTTAACTTCTGAGTGTTAGCTCATTATACATATAATTTCTTTAGCTCTACTTGTAAATCTAAGAAAACAATTACAAAACTAAAAATGTGAAATAATGGCACTGCAGTAAGATCCACTAGGCTGCTTAGAGCTGATGCCTGCTGTTGTTGCTAGCATTATCTGTTGTTTATGCAGCTTGCTTTCTGTTTGTTGAAGAAAACATATTAAAACATAAGCATATTTTAAAATTAATTGCATGAACAAATTCATACAGGCATATATAAACAATGGCAGTAATAACAGTAGGTACAGTCATAACTTGGAGACCAAATGATTACTGCAGGACATGAAATGTTCTATTAGTCTTTTTTTTTTTTTTAAACTTGAAAGACATTTATTCAGCCATAGAATATTATCAGCTTTTACATTTTTGTAGAATGCACCGAGATGTGCTAGTCCTTTATGATCCCTATAAGACAGACACTTAAACTCTCTAAGGTATGATTTAAAATGCTGTTTATTAGAGCTAAGACTATCTGAAAAGAATAACAGATAATCGCACACCCCTTGAAACACAGGGAGCCCTGAGGGTATAGCTCCAACACAAATGCAGCACACCATGGAAACCTGGTTCATAGCAGACAAATCTCTCTTTTCAATGAATTGAGCTATTTTATGATTTTCTTACAAGGAAACAGTGCTGTTCATATTTGCTGCAGTCAAACTGAACTGATGTTCACATGAGAACTTCTTGATGCACTTTTAGGTAAAAAAAGAGCCACACAGGAGGCCTAGTTGCCAGTACTGAGCAGGACCTGGCTTAGCTGATATTACTGCCAACAGATCTGTGCAGCACAACACAGGCCTGAACAGAACCCTATACATTCAGCTTAGTGTAACACAGCGCAGACCTGGGCTTGCTCCTGTTAACTGTTACGAAGATCTTCTCAATGGACAGAGATCTTCCAGTTAGGATCATGCATGTTCATTGGTACTGAAAATGCACTATCATTGTGCCATGTCTTAGTACTGAATGATCTTCAGAAAGTTCTGATACAAATTGTTTGGTTTTTTGTAGGAACTGGTGAAACAGAAAATAAAACGTCAACTGACCAAACATCAGAAGTCAACTCTGAGGCAACAGCTACAAAAAGGAGAGGCGAATATTTATACCAAACAACGCCGAGAAAATATGCACAACATTAAGTCAAGCTTGGATGCAGCTAGTTTTTGGGGGTAATCTATTAAAGCTTCCACAGAACATGAGAAAACTTGTAATGTGTACAGTTGAAAGAATTATGCTAATAACCAATAATCCTTTTATCTAGTGGAATATAAATCTTTTTGTGTTTGTAGGCTCTTACCTGTGAAGAGACAGTTTCAGTGACAGCTTAACAAGATTTGAGTTACTGTTTTTGGCTAAGATGTGCATGCACTTTTGCACTTCTAATTTAGGGCTTCTCACAGTAAATGGGTTCTTTTTGGTGTGTGACCTTAAGTCTGTTTTGCTAATCAGTTCCAAAATTATACAAAGGTTGTCCATTTGATTCAGCATCATGAGAAAAGACAGGATGATGGAAATCTTTGCTGTTTATTTTCAAAATAGTGCTTTAAAACATCCATTAACTCTTTTAAAGATTTTCTAATGGATGACTGTAAGTTATCATTTTTTTTTACTCTGGCAGACAAGACTCTTCTGAGACTGGAGTTAGCGAGTGAGGAACTACTTTTCAAAGTTACAGCTTAATATATCTTCATTAAGCCTATTTTTTTCAAAGCAGCGGAATTCCTGATGTATCTAAAGTTGTGAAAGGTCACAATGACATTTACATGTGGAGTCAACTTCAGAGTACCCACTCCACTTGAATGTCCACATGTGAAATAAAGTATTTAGAATTGATTTGGGAAAATGCACAGATTAGGACAGTGGTGTCATTGACTATCTTAAATTCATGTGTTCATCAGGAAGGAATTTGTGGGTTACAACAAAATTGGTTTATAAGGTGTTATTTTAATAAGCACACCTAAAGTAGTGTTCATTAATCTGTCACCAAACAAAATTTGAAAAATAGCAAGGACCAGACAAACATTGTGCCACACAAACTCAATATATGCAAAAGCATGTGTTAAATCTTTTAAGTGATATACAAGGTTGTGCAGCAGTTTTCCACTGCTGAATCCTAAAAACCTAACTTTTTTTTAGAAAGATTTTATAGTAACTAAAGAACACATCTGGACTTTTGGATTTTTTCCAGGTTAGGAAGATTTACCAGAGCTGATATAAAAGTATTCTGTACTAGCAAAGTAACTCCAGTTGATGTAGTTTATAGCTGCTACAAGCCTCCTTTCTGAAGGAAAAAGTATGTTACACCTGTATAATAGCAGTGTATTTGCCTCTGTACTTCAAGCTTTGTCAGCATTTCTACATCCATCTTTTGATTGGAGTGCCTCTTCAGACTCCTGAACAGCCTACAGGTTCTGTTCTTTTATATGTAAATACTCTAATTCACTGGCATTTTAATATACTTACTGTACATGGAAACTGTATTCCTAGAAAATAGATTCAAACTGGGTTTACCTAATACATCACAAATTTAATTTTGCTTTCTTTTTCATTTTCCACTTGCCATTAATATCAAAGTTATGTTCCTGGTATGTAACTGAAAGAAAAAGAAAACCATATTTTTTAGTTAATTCACTAAAAAAGAGTCCACATGCTACTTTCATGTTAATGAGTTTGGAACAGCTTTACATATTTTTGTTTTTTAATATTTTCAGTCTCTCCCTAGAATCTGAGAATCCTGGGGAGCAAGGAAGTCCTTGTTCATTTGGCAGAAACCAGAATGATCTTTGCTTCAGGGTGTCATCAATATCTGATGAAACAACTCTTCCACTTTTTCTCTGTAGCCTGTAGGTGGGTGTGTGTAATAGAAGGAAGCAATAGGAATGAGCCTGCTCATTTACCTTTACACCTAATTACTTAAGTGTACAGCAAAGATAAGCAATCCAGGAAGGTGAACCCTTTGAAAGATTTTGGAGTTAGAGACTCGATTGGCAAACATGGGGAGATTCTTTAGGAATACAGTGCATCAATCAACTTCAAGAATTCAGTACAGGATTCAACCAGTTCAGGTACGAGGATAGTTTTTGGATGCTTTCTGGAAAAGCAGACCCGAGATTAACAGAACCTTGGAGTCTTTGCAACTTGTAATTGCATGAGTTCTTCCTTATAAAGATGATGCCCTAGTGTTTAGACCATCAAGTACTGAAGATAACTATCTGATTTCCCTAGCAATACAATTGCTTTATTTAGTCCAAATGTCTTGTACAGTCAAGGTATTAAGATGCAGAAGTAATTAATCAGCTTGTATTTGCATGCATATCACAAATTATAATTCTACTTTAACTTCATATCACATCTCTCAGGTAGTGCTGGTTATTTTATAAGCTTGCATTTCTGAAGATTGATTCAAAACTTTTTCTTAGAATACTTAATTACATTCTTAGTAACATTCATCTTGTGGTAAAAACTTTGACTACTTGACAGCCTTGGAAAATTTTATGTCACTTCGGTTTTTTTTTTTCTGGCTTTGTCCTGTCTACTTTTTAGCCAGTGTTTCTGTAAAACTCCAAAATATCAAAATTTTAATGCTTATGCATTACAGATGCAATGTAATATGGAGCTTCTTAAACATAGTTTTCCTACAAGTAATTCAGTGTAAGGGGGTTGATGGTCCCTTTTTTATTTTTTACCAATCAGACTTCAGCATGAATGCTGTTTTTTTGAAAAAGCATGCCAACACTATTCACTTACTCTGTATATATAGTTTTCTTATCATACAAGCATAACATTCGTTTTGAAGTGCTTTTCAATGCATAATAAACTGCTCTGATGCATCCCTTGAAACAAGGAGAGTTGAATGTGACCCACATACCATGGTGTTGTGGTTTAGACCCAGTTGGCAACAAAGCACCATGCAGCTGCTTACTCACTCCTACCTTCCCAATGGGATGGGGAGGAAAATTGGCATAAAAACAAAGGTAAAACCTTGTGGGCTGAGATAAGGATAGTTTAATAGAACAGCACAAGAAGAGAAGGAAATGATAGCAATACTTGTAAAATGAATATATAAAGCAAATGATGCACAATGCAGTTAGTTCTTCACCTCCCTATATCCCACGCTCAGCCCCTTTCAGAGTCTAAATCACCACTTGCACGCTGGCCAGCTCCTCCAGTTATATAGTGAGCATGACATCAGCATGGTGTCAAATATCCCTTTGGCTAGTTTGAGTGACCTTGAATAGATGTGTTGGGTTTGTGTGTGCTGGGGTTTTGGTAGCAGGGGAAGAGACTACATATGTGAGAGGCTTCTAGAAGCTCCCCTGGTTCCCAGTCAGACCAGCCTCTGGCCAAGGCTGAACCAATTAGCAATGGTGGCTGTACCTCTGTGATAACATATTTAAGAAGGGGAACCCAAGAGGAGCAGGAGTTGTGAGGGAAATGCCTATGCAAACACTAAACAATCACTGTTGACAAAAGTGGCAGTGGGGAGGAGGTGCACCAGAGCAGAGATTCACCTGCAGGTCATGGTGAGACAGCAGGCTGTCCCCTTGGAGACTGTGAGGGTCCATGGTGGAGCAGATGCTCACCTGCAGCCCATGGAGGACCGCACACTGGAGCAGGTGGCTGCGCCCAAAGCTGAGACTCTGAGGGAAGCCTGCAGGGGAGCAATTAATTGCTGGGATGACTGGAGCCTGCAGCAGGGACCCACACTGGAGCAGTTCCTGAAGAATTGCAGCCCATGGGAAGGCCTCACAGCAGAGTTGGTGAAAATGGGACCCTACACTGGAGTAAGCAAAAGTGTGAGGAGTCCTGTCCCTGAGGAGAAAGGAGCAGCAGAAACAACAGGTGATGAACTGACTGCAGTGCCCATCCCCTGCACCACTGGAGAAATCGAGAGCAAAGTTGAGCCCAAGGAAGAAGGGAGGGACAGGGGGAAGGTGTTTTTAAGATGTGATTGTATTTCTCACTGTCCTACTCTGTTTTGATTGGTAAATTATGTAGTAGTGGTGTTCAATTGAAATCAGTGTTCTTTTTTCCTTTCCCAGTCAAGTTTGTCTTTTGCCTGTGACCATAACTGGTGAGTCATCCGTTCCTGTCCTTGATCCCCCAGTCTTTTGTTTTATTTTCTTCTCCGCATCCCCAAGCAGAAAGGAGTGAGTGATCAGCTGCATGGTGTTCTGTTGCCATCTGGGCTTAAACCAAGACACTAACAAACAAAACAAAAAATTCTTTTATATGAATTCAACAAAACAGTATTTTAATTCCTTTGTTTTTACAATTTACTTCAGAGTTGAATGGGATGTCCTAATTTTGTGCCCCCAAATCCAGTTCTATTTAAACTGTTAAATTAGGAATCTTCTGGCTGTCATTTTGATCTCATTTGATCAGTTACGTGATATGAAGACAAATGCTAGGATAGTATTTGATTTTTCTTTAAGGAGCTTTTCTCCCTTAACATTTAAATCTCATTGTAATCTGTTGTGGGATGTAAGGCACAGTGCAGAGGCATTTATTTAATCTCCATTAATTTGCCAACAGTATGTTAGAGTTAATAAAGTCAGTCTCATACAATCAGTGGTTTCCTTCTAACTTGCTGTGGAAGAAATAAGAAGAAATGGCTAGTAATGGACCTGGGGGAAAAGCCTGTATACTTCTGCATTAAGCATCTCTACTCACTAAATTCCCATACTGTTACACTGAAAAGTGAGAAACTGCACAAGTAGTTCCCTGGGAATAAGTAGGAACATTCATGTAGAAAGATGCTACTCTCATATGACTGTTATGTAAGGATCTATCCTGAAGCTTAAGAGTTCAGCATCTGTGTCTCAAGCCACCCCTCAGGCAGGTTTATGCTGCTGGGTATATTTGTATAATTGTGAATATATATGCATCACAGGACTAAATAATTTTATCTGGAGTTGAAGAGTGGGGGTAGGAGGAAGAGGGAGGAGGCATGTAGTTAGTCTGGAGGAAGAAGGGCTTTCCCTTTCATAAGTTACCACAGGTAACGAGTTTTTGCAGATCTAGTGGCAAGATTTTTATTGAAAGTGTCTGTACAAACTGCTTGGACAATGCATCTGTGACTAGCCACAGATCTAAGGTGAAAGATGATTAAAATTAAACAAAAGTGTGTGTCTTGGAGTACTATTTTTCTTTAGATTTTCTGAGGTATGAGAAGAATGTTAAAGACTTTCTAATATAGGTTTAACCTACATAGGCTTGAAATTACTGTGAGTGCATGCCACTAAATCTGACTGGAGAAAAACGTTCATAGTGCTTTGTATAGAAAGTCAGATGAGAATTTACATTCATTCTTTTTATCTCCAATAAAAAGACAAGTCTAAAAAGATTTAGGTAGACTTGTCCATCACATCTTGATTTTTTTTTTTTTTTTTTTTTTTAATGGCATTTAAACAATGTGAGCAGGTCTTCGTCTGGAAAGAAGATAATCTCATTGTTCCCTGAGAGAGCATGTCCGCAGCTCTTACAAACATTAGTTTCAACCTTTACTAGTAATGACCAGATAAGAATGAATAACGATCCAGCATCCACTTTACTGTACTAACAGCTACTTTTTTTTTTTTTTTCAGTGTGAACTGAATTAGTTTGGTATGAATTTTCCTAAGAAAGAACAAACATGTCAGAGCAAATAGCCTGCTTGCTTACACTCCACCACATACAGTTTTCATTCCCATTGCAGCTCATGGGCTCCTGCTTTCTCTGAGCCGAAGGCATGCTCTGTTGGAAATGCCTCCATAGAAGGCTTTCCCCGGCAGCAGGCAGAGACAGGAATTTGAAAAGTTCCTGCCTCCCTGGATGCAGCTGGCAAGATCAAAAAATTTTGATATATAAAACAAGAGACATAAGTAGGCAGTAGCGTTGTCTGTTAAGACTTGTTCTTACTATCTGTGCTAAACATGTGTGTTTGAACTGATTATGTTCCATACTGGGACTTCCAAGAGGCACTAGGTGAAAACCAATTTTTGTCTGAATTAAGAGGTTATGGATCTGTCTTTCTCTGAAAAGGCTGTAATCCATTATTTTTGACAAATACTTGGTGTTTACTGGCAGAAATGGCCTTCTGTATAAAGGATGCAAGGATACAAGTTTTGCAGTTAGCTAGAAAAACTTAGCCACACTTCTGGTTTTGGAAAATCTCAGTCAGCACATGCTCAATGGAGACAATTTATAGGTGTGAAATTTCTTTTCCCTAATAATTGTGTGTGTGCTGTGAGGAAATGGACCTTGAGGTCCATCTCTGGGCTGCTGTGAATCATGTCTGGACTTGCAGTGGCCCTCACATGGCCACACTTGCTGACCCAGGAACATGGAGGGCAAGACTGCAGTATTCATGACACAGAGCACACAGGCCAGCTATTAGTTTCAAAAAGGAGAGGCATGTCAGACTACCTGCTAACTGTTGGGACAGAGAACATCAGGCTGAGACAGCTAATCTGCAGAAAGACAGAAGCAGGCAGCCCCTGGGAGAAAGGGATGGGCAAAGACCTGGAGGTTGGAGGAGGATACCAAGGCTAGAACAAGGAGCCCAGCATTTCTTTTTTTTTTTGCATTTCCCTGATCTGTGCTTATTATGTAGCTTCTGCCTCAGGTAATGCAGGGGTCATGAAGATAACATCTCTACCACACAGACCCTGTGTAACCCCAGAGATAGTCTAACCTGTGCACTGCCAGAAGAAAATAAATGTCCTGAGAGCAGGAAAGGAGTGAAAAGTATCATATCAGTATGTAATTACTTATGATGTAATCAAATTGTCTTTCCTGTGTAAATTAAATTCATCCCCCTTCTCAATACATACTATGATGCACTGGTGTATACTAACTTCAGTTCTGGGTTTTTTAATGTTGTTTGGGGAAGAATGTGGATATCCAAGCAAGGAAGGAAGCTGAACTCGTGAATGCCATAAAGAGTCCAAATAAAAGCTGAAGTACAAAGGGTTGTTTTACTTTTAATATTTCTGTTACTGTAAGACATCACTTGACATACTGCCTTTTTTATATCTCATAATATTGTCTGTTAACTAAGAAGTAGATTGCTGTTGCATTTTCTGCATGTAAATTAGTTTTATAGGTTGAAATAGAAAAAAGCCCTTTACCTAATGTGCAATTGTCTGAGTGCAGCCACTGTGGAATGTACTACAGAAAAGGTTTACAGTATTTAGACTGGTCTGTTGTGATATGCAAGCAAGTCTGTAGGACACCTGAATATATAAGTTGAACCCAATTCTGTTAAACACTATGCAATCAAAATAGATTATCTGCCTGAAAGCGCTTACAGTATAAGTAATGTACTATGTTATCCTTACCACAAATTTTCTGAAATGTATCAGTATAAAAAAAGTAATTCCAAATCCAATAGTAGATGATGTACTATACAGAAAGATTTTTTTTTGCTTTAAATATATATTAATTTTACTGGTTATCTTTTCTCTTAGCTATTTTTGGTCCATCCACAGATAAGGTAGTGATAAAATAACCTACAAGAATTTAATAGTATCCCATTTTAGAAACTGCAGCGGCAGAAAAAATAATCAGGTATATTCCTAATCCAACAACACAGAAGTCAGTGAAAACATCGCAAAGATTTTGAATCAGGCACTTCATGATCTTAGGAAATAATAACTAAACTGCCAAGGTTTCTTTTAGGGTTTATTGTTATTTCTGTGGGGTTTCCATGGGGCTTTTTGTTGGTGGGTTTTTTTTGTATGCTTGTTGTTAGGAAGTGGCCTGTGTGAAGGTGCTAGAAGATATGAAAGTCTTAGGAAAAATATATTCACTACAAATGGAGTTAGTTCTCATTGTGGTCCTCAGCAATACGACATGTTAGAAGGTGTGGAAAAGCAAGAGTCAGGATGGAGCCAGTTTCTCCAGGAGAATGACATGGGAAATGGCATGAAAGGCATTACTAAATTCCAGGTAAACAACATCTACAGCCTTGTCATAGAAGGTTAGTCAAGCAGGACCTGCCTTTCATAAACCCATGCTGACTGAGCCTAATCACCTGCTTGTCCTGTACTTGCCATGTGATGACAACCAAGATGATCTGCTCCATAACATCCTCAGCACTGAAAATTTTATTCTGAACTCTTGTAATGACAGGAAAACTGACAGTAAAAAAGAAACAAAGATCACACATGCACACACCCTCTCCCCATTGCAGTTTAGAGGGCTACCTGTTGCAATTATTGGTATTAAGGAGTTTGAATACTTAGTGTTTCTTGTATGAACCACTAGAATTTTCTTTTAATAAGCAAAAGCATGGTGTTTGTGGGTATTTCTCCCCTTCATCAAGGATGCCTAGAGGCACTGGACATTAAAATTCTGGGATTGGCCTTATGCAAAAATGGGTCAAAAATTCTTGGGACTGCCCTGTTCTGCTTTGCCAATTGCAGCTTACGGTTTGTTAATGATTTGACAGATAAAGTAGACCACAAAACTCTGGCACAGATGTATTTAGCAGCTATGGAATATTTAATCTGGTGATGATATGGCACTTTTTTTTTTTTAACAAAAGTTGTATTATACAGGTTAAATGATGAGGCCAGCAGAAGTACTATAAGTTACCTATACCACTGTATTTGGTATTCCTGTAGACATTGGATTATTCTTTTTAATTATTAAACTGTAGGACAGCAATTGTTTAAAAGGCCAAAGTGCTTTATGGCAGCATCCTAAACATGTAGTGTTCTTGATGTTGGCAATTTTTACGGTGATCTATTTCAAGACCAATAAAGGACTGAATATCATCAATATAATTTCTTTACTGCTATTGAACTGTCAAGTTTAAAGCTTGCAAATTGACATTCATGGAATTTATGGCTAAATATCAGCTTTCACTTAATGGGTTTTAAGCTAGATTGTTACCTAATACATATGTGAAGTGCTAAGGCTTGGACAACAGGCCCAACCCAGAGTTGACCTATAAATGAATCCTGTATATTTTATAACTTATAACCATTGTGCTAGTAGGTATTGTACTAAGTTATAATAAACCACCTATGCTGATGTAAAAAGTGCTAAAGCATTGTAATACTGAAGCCTGAACAACAGGCCCCAAGATGAAGCTGCTAACTTAGCATGTTGTCATTAACAAAATATGTAAACTCACCAGTGAAAGATGCAGTTTAGACAGAATATCATCATTATTGAGGATGAAAGACAGAGAGAATGTATTTAACTTTCCTTTCTCAGCCTTATTCAAGGCCGTTGGGAGATAATGGACATGTGAGTAATCCTACACGTGTGCACGCCTCGGCAAGGACATGACAAGGACATAGAACAAAGAACTCAGCAAACAACTCCAGGAGAAGGGTTGGGCGGAGAAAGACATTGAGTGTAGTGCTTATTATCCAATCGTGAGAAGGCTCGAAGCGTGTGGACAAAGCTAACTATCCAGTCATAAGGATTGTACCACGTACCGTTCGCATGCACAGGAGAAACCTATAAAAGGGCTTGCTTACCTTCAATAAATTGGCATTGCTTGATCATACTGTCGTGTGCGTGTCCATAGCTCCCGCATCTGGTGCCCGAACAGGGACCCTCAAGATTGGCACAAGTCTTCGCTGAGGACTCGACGGAGGTGCAATCAAGGGTGGAAAGCCGGTTGAAACTGATCCAGACTCTGCCCCGGAGTCTGAAGGTGAGAAGCAGCACGCTGTAATTTGGGTTGAAGATCCGTGAAAAGAAGCGGCGGCTGGGGAGGAATGGGGTCTGTTCTAGGCAGGGACAAGAAAGCAGTAGTGAAAGTCCTCCAAGATATCCTCTCCATGAGAGAGATAAAATACGGTAAGTCCACCCTGAAAGGCTTGATGAAATGAAGCTGGGAAGAGGACTTATCTCCCGTGCAGGTCTCATATTTGAGATATCTACCTGGGAATCCATAGGAAAAAAAGCTTTGGGACGCAATCAGTGAGGGGGGAAGGTTGGCAGAAGAAGTGAGCGACTATCCCGTGCTCTGGAAGCTGATTCGCGAGACAATAGAGGAGCTGAGCGATGACCGCACGGCTGGTGACCACGCGGCTGGTACTTCCGCCTTTGCAGCTGTAGAAGCGGCTTCTGGCTCTGATATGCCGCCTCCGGTGCCTGTGCTGCTGGCAGATCCCATCGCATTAGGTCAGCCAAAAAACCCGTTTGCTTCATCGGTCGCGCTGGTGGGGCCGCGGAGGGCAACGGGTTAGACAGGGAGCTGCGCAGGCGGGAGATGCTGGAAGTGCGCCTGGTGCCGTGAGAGAAGAGAGTGAGGAGAGAGCGGGGGAGTCACTGGAGCCCAGCGGTGGGCAGAGCGCAGATGGGAACGTGGGCAGAACCGAGGTATAACCACCTGCACCTTCCTCGCAGGAAGAGAAAACCCCTGCCTCACAAGTCGGCGTTTCAAACAAAGAAACTCCACTCTCGCAACTTATAGACAAGCTTGAAAAACTGGCTGCAACACGGGAGGAGAAGATGGAGCACAGATCGTGTACCTTTTCATCTGGCAAGCAACTGCAACCGTCTGCTCCTGACCCGCCACCTGAGTATGCAGTTCCAGTACCTGCTTCTAATCCATTCTTGCTATCATCACAGGCGGAGGCTGCACTTCCTTAGTCTCACCCTACAACTTCACATCTTTTTTCTTCACAGGTGCAGAGTGCCTCTGTGGCCACACGCCGATGGAAAGGGATTATTAGAGATGCTATAGTGGAAGGGTCTTTTATTCCTGAAAGGGTACAAGCATTTCCTGTTTCTATTAATAGTGTTAGTGGTACTAATGAATGGGATCCTTTAGATTGGAAATTGCTTGAAAAGGCTAGAGCTTCAGTAATGCAAAATGGTCTTCATCATCAATTAACAAAACAAATTATTAATTATATTTTTTCATCATCACTGCTAATTCCAAAAAATATTGATCAAATAGCAGCAGTTATATTAACTCCATCTCAAAAAATGTTGTTTGAAAGTGCATGGACTAAATTAGCTAATAATGAGCAAGCTCAGCCGCGACCACTTTATCTCGTTCAAATGCGAATGTTGTTAGGTACAGGACCCTTTGCAACAGTAGATCTGCAAGTCAATTTCTCTAATGAAGTGTTGCAACTATCGCAGTCACTAGCTTGTCAAGCCCTAATGTCTGTGCCTGATACAGAAGGGAAACAGCAAGATAAATTTGTAACAGTAAAACAAGATCTTAATGAGCCTTATTCTAAATTTGTAGATCGCCTCTATGACTCTCTTGAACAACAGTATGACATGACTGTAGAAATGAAGGAAAACATGTTTAAATTAATGGCTTTTGAGAATGCCAACCCATCCACCAAGCGATTGTTAGTTACCCTCCCACAAGGAGCATCTGTAGCTGACATGATTGAATTAACAGATAGAGGGATGCAGCAAGCTAATGTTACAGCTTATGCGGCTGCTCTGCGCAAGGTGGTTGCACCATTTTTCCAAAATAAAGAGGGGGGAGTAAAAAGGATTGAATGAGGACAAGTAAAAGAAATAAAAAATAAACACTTAGGGAAACTGTTGCAACAACTATTTCACACATTTGATCAGAGAAGCGTTGTCTACTTTATTACTCACATCAGATGTCATCAATCCAAAGAAGGATTAGGGTATGGAAATGAACTAGCTGATCAATTGGTTGCTCCAGCCTGGTCTGGGCCCTCTCCAAATTTGTTTGCACAAGCTAGAGAATCTCACAAATTTTTGCATCAGTCAGCAAAAATGTTGCGTAAACAATTTCAAATTCCTCTTGCAGATGTGAAGAGCATTGTTGCCTCTTGCCCATCCTGTCAAAAAATAGGGTTTGGCCTGGGAACAGGAGTTAACCCACGGGGCCTATCACCTTTGCAATTATGGCAAATTGATGTTACTCACATAGCAGAATTTGGTATGTTAAAATATGTACACGTTGTTATTGATACCTTCTCCATGACTATTTGGGCTATAGCTCAAGCTGGAGAGACAGCTAAACATGTTGAAAAACACTTAAATAGTTCTTTTGCTGTACTTGGAGTGCCAAGAAAGATCAAAACAGACAATGGTCGAGCATATATTTCTGGATGCTTCCAACGCTTCTGTATCTTATGGGGCATTAAACACTGCACAGGAATTCCACACTCTCCCACTGGACAAGCAATCATCGAACGAGCTCATCCAACTGAAGCAAATGCTTCAAAACCAAAAAGGACGAATGTCAGGTATGATGCCAGCTGAACGATTAAATAAAGTTTTATATGTTGTGAATTTTTGAGGCTTATAGGAGAATGTCAGGAACCACCAATGATGATTCACAGTTTAGCAATAAAGGGTGATGCTGAACAATCTATGGGCACACAGCAACCATTTGTTATGTTTAAAAACTTAAATACTGGGCAGTGGGAAGGACCTGTTAAAGTACAATTAACAGGCAGAGGTTATATGTGTGTGCTTACAGATCATGGCTTACGGTGGGTTCCATCTCGCTGGGTGAGGCCTTGGAAAGAAGGTTAAGCTCACAATCCTAAGCCTTGCAATGGTTCTAAGTGATTAATGCTCATACATTCTAAATGCGTTTATTGAAATCCCTTCCAAACCAGTAGGGGCCCAAGTTACATAGGAAAGTTAACTATGTTCACAGGATAGTTGAAGAAGTGGTTACATGTTGGAATTGTTGAAATTTTTGTAATTGTTGTAATTGTTATGTTTGTTATTATTTTACCATGCTTAGTTTGTTGTATTAACAATCGTTGCAAAAAAGCCTGCAAGGAATGTGGATTGCTCAAAAGCAAAAAGAGGGATATGTTGGGAGATAATGGACATGTGAGCAATCCTATACATGTGCACGCCTCGGTAAGGACATAGAACAAAGAAGTCGGCAAACAACTCCAGGAGAAGGGTTGGGCGGAGAAAGACATTGAGTGTGGCGCTTATTATCCAATCGTGAGAAGGCTCGAAGTGCGTGGACAAAGCTAACTACCCAATCATAAGGATTGTACCACGTACCGTTCGCGTGCACAGGAGAAACCTATAAAAGGGCTTGCTTACCTTCAATAAATTGGCATTGCTTGATCATACTGGTCATGTGTGTGTCCATAGCTCCTGCACAAGGCTGAGAACCCAAGTATCTGGCCTTGTTAGAAACTCCCTTGGTTTCCCCACCCTGAGCCCTGGCCAGGCTTTGGGTGGAATCCAACAGGAGGATGAAGCCAGAAATTTTCCACTCAAAGCAAACGTGCCAGTTATTTTGGCTTGTCGATCTCTGGTATATAAGGCTGGACCCTCTTGCAGCGACTTTGGAAGCCTCAGCTATGGGTGGATGCACCATGTAGGATTTCCAACTTGCCAGGACAGACTCTCCAAACCGTCTCTGTAACCAGGGCTGCCCAGCGACTGGATGATGGTAACATATGCAAGTGGTGATGGATCTCTCTTAATCACTACTCTCTCAGATAGTAATGATTTGATGCATTTCCCTGTATTTTCGTATTTGTTGCTTTAGGCGCATGTTTTTTTCTTACTGCATGTTTTCTGTTACATTATTTAGTTATCCCCAGTAAAATATACCTACTCATTTCACTCTGGTGTCTGAGTTTAATTAGTATCCTTAATCAGCAAAACAATACGTGCATGTTCTGTGGAACAGAAGGTCTCATAAAAGATGTAGAGAGACTAGTTTCTGAAGCATTCTTGATCAAGGTGGATTACCTCTTGGGGTCTGTTCTGCTAGCAGTTTAACCAGGTAAAGGTCTGATTTTTCTCCCATCATGCTCTTTCCAACAGCAGACAGTTTCACCAGGAGAATGCCGTGGGAAATACTGTCACAGGTCTTCCTAAAGTCAAGGTAGACAATATCCACAGCCTTTCTCTCATCCAGTAAGCAGGTTGCCCTGTCATAGAAGGAGATCAGGTTTGTCAAGCAGGACCTGCCTTTCATAAACCCATGCTGACTGGGCCTGACCATCTGGTTGTCCCGCACATGTTGTTCAATGGTACTCAGGATGAGCTGCTCCATCAGCTTCCCAAGCATGAAGTCAAGCTGTGCTTTCACAGATCATCCTTCTGACCCTTCTTATATACGGGCAACACACTGGCCGATCTTCAGTCTGTCGGGACATCTCTAGTCAGCCAGTGTGAAATAAGTTTACATGATTCTGTTATTATAAAATAATGTTAGGACTTTCTAGTCCATTTTCACCTACATCAGCATATGGTTTTGCACAGTGTAAAATAAGTTTAAAATATTGCTCTTTTTATATGTATTTTTGACTGAACTGTTTTTGTATAACTGCAGGTTTGAGGGGGCAGGGTGACGTAATGTGTATATAGCTCTCTTTGGTTTTGCAAAGTCATCCTGACTCCATGTTCTAATGGGCCGGTCCAAACTAGTTCTGTTAAGTGTTGTTTACAGTTATCTGGGCCCAAGAAGAAGTTATTTGTAAGATGCATGCGCAAAGTTCGGGGTCACCAAAAGGGCAGGTTGAGGAAGAGTGTTTACTTCACCCCACGACCACCAGAGAGGGGCAAAAAAGACCCCAACAGACAAAGAGAGCATGCACGAGAGAGATCTCCATAAACCCACCCTTTTCTCGGAAATCCTATGAATAAGTATTAAAGGTTATAACTATGTATGAGGAGAGAGGATAAATACTGAGGAGGGAAACCGGTTGGCGTAGGCCGGGTAGAGCAGGGGCTCCTGGTTCATCCAGTGCTGGTTTAGCTTATCTTTATTTATTTAATAAATCGGAAGTTTTGTTTACGACTAAATTTGGATTCGATCATGTATAACAGCCAGGACTGCTGGTAGATGATTGAAAGTGAATTGGCGAGCACCCCAGCCAGCTCCTTCAGAACCCTTGGGTGTATTCCATACAGCCCCATAGACTTGTGTATGTCTGTGTGATGCAGTAGGTCACTGAATATCTCCTCCTGGATTGTGGGGAGGTTGTTCTCCCAGTCTCTATCTTCTGGCTGAGGAGGCTGGATCCTTTCATGTACTGAGAAAAAAGAAAAGTCTTCTTTAAACTAGGGACTACTTTGCATGGTTTCTACATGTCTAGAGGACCGGGACAAACCTGGTTCTGAGTCTTGCTCACTGCCAGCTGTCCATATTGGCCTGGTCAACACCACCTCTTCCCTGTGGAGATGGAGGCTAAGGCTTCCTTTTCACCTAGAAAAAGTTATATTTCTAAACACAAGCATGTTAAGAGTGGAGATGTCTACTCATGTTTCAGTATGTGTTACAATACAACAATACGAGCAGAACCTTCTCAACGCTTTTTTTGGAGTATGTCAGCCAGCCTGAAGGCCTAGCCCATTGCTATGACTAGTTATTATGACACTTATTCTGCAGTCTTAACCATAGCTCCAGCTTTGAGTAATTCAAGACTTCTCTGTAAACCTAAGCCCAAGAGCCTATGCTAAAACCTTTGCCTTCTGAAAAACTACATTAATATTTTACTCTTTCATTCTCCAGCTCAAATGAACTGGAAGGAAAACAGTAGATGACAACTTTGTTTCAAAGTGTAGCTTTAGACTGGTCAGAGACTCCTCCAACATCCCTTACATAGTAGAGTTACTTTAAAAGAAGCAAAACACAGAATCATCAAGAAAATCAGAGGTGTCATTCTGCTTTGCAGATATCAAATCAGACCTGTTTTCTGAAAAAAACTCCAAACATTTAAAAGATATTTTCATTGGAACATTTTTTTTGAAACTTGATTCACTCCAAACTTGGCTTTTGTTGGAAAGTGTGCTAAACTGCAAATTAATATTTGCAGAGACTTTTAAAATTAAATTTAACAGGTCACCAAAACTGCCTATTTTTTATAAAATAGATTAAAATGTCATTAATTTTTTGTATGTGTGGAAAAAAAAAGTGGTAAGGTTATTTCTCACTTGAAGCACTGGCTCTCAGAAGTTCAATTTAATGAGGAAAGTATTAATAAATAATATAATACCTTTATTTTTTTAACTATGTTGTATATTTCTTGTATTGAGAGGCAAAAAATACACCTAAGAATTGCAATGGTAAGTAGAAACTTCATCTGAGACTTGTAAAATTCATTGTGTGCTTTTTCAGAGCTGCTTAAGCAGAGCAGAGGCAAGGCAAGATGCTGTAAAAGTGGCTCTGCTCAACTCACTCTTCAATGAATTGCCTGTGGCAGGATCACAAAGAAATTCATCATGGAAAGTGTTCAGAAGGCTGTTTCCTCAACCAGCATAATGTGAAATGATACTTAAGGAATTTTACTATCCAAGTACTCATGCATGACTGGTTTATTGATTAATTTCTCCAATAGGATTTTGAGACCCTCTGCAAATGTATCTTCAGTGTTAATCCAGGTAAATTAGGGTTTGTGTGTTCCTCAACTATATAGAATTATATCAGGGGGAAGAAATCTTATGAAGATTTTGTAGGCAAAATAAGACCTTGTGGGCAAAATCAAAGCTCTCCATAGCCTACTTCCCTAGCAGTGACCAACAGACAGATGTTACAGGTGCTCTGAATTAAGCAGCCACCCACCAAAAATAATAAGAAATTATTATTAACACAGGTAACTAGCTCTCCATAAATTACAGGTTCAAATGTCTGTGAGAGGAGAACAGAAGAGCTTTCTAGGGTTTAACAGCAACCCAGAACACATAACAAAGAACTCTATAGGGTTTAACAGCAACCCAAAACGCAGACAAAGCCCCACTCCCTGGGGTTTAATGACAACCCCAAACGCATTACAAAGCCCTGCTACCTAGTGTTTAATGAAACCCAAAACACTTTATCACTCACCTGACAAGCGAGGGCTCTCAACCTCGAGGACCTGCTCAGGGCAGCATCCTGACCCAAGGCCCCTCGAGGAGTTTCCTTGGGCAGCATCCTGACCCAAGGGAAGAGCCCTCAACCACAGCTGCTACTCGAGGGAAAGAGCTCCCCCGAGGGACTCCATTTATACCCAGGCCGAATCTGACCTGTAGTCAATAGCGGCTCCTATTGGCCAAAGGCCCCAATTGCCACAAGGCCCTGAGAACAAAGACAGCCCCGAGCTGCTACGCTTCAGCAGCCAAGAAGCTCTGCTTTCATTGGGTGGATGCACCTGCCACAACAACAGATGTGAAAGGTCTTAATGAAAGAAATCTACATGTTTATTATTCTTCAGAACTGGTGAATCCAGCTGACAAAGCTCAAAGATTTAGTACTTTTTCATCATTGTTTTAATAAAGATTTTCCAAGCTAATTTAATGCTTAATACTATGGTATTAAAAGATCAGTTTTGCAATGCTGAGTTAACCCTTAGAAGTTGCTTAGATTTGTTTTCTCTGGAGTTTATACCTAAATGGTATATTAAGAATTGGTGATTGATTAGCAAAATGTAAACTGATCTTGAGGTTAGAAAATGATTGTGGATAACGGAGGCAGCATTATATAACTAACCCCTTGTTGTGTGAAAAGCAGCAGTAAAAAACACCACCTGCAGAGTGCAGTGAGCATGTAAACAATAAACGGGCAAAACCTGAAGGTCAGTAGGATGTAAAAGTAAAAACAAAACTATGTAAGCAGGTGGCAATAAATTGGGAGCTTGCACACAGTGCAGTGGCATTTGGACTTGGCAATGCCTCCCCTTCAACAAACTGGTATGAGTTTGTCAGTCATTTTTCTGTCTGTTGTCTCGATCCTGGCTGGACTGAGACCAACACCTAAATAAAATATTTCTAGCTCAGAACAATACTATGTAACAAATCACCTTAGGGTGTTAGAAATCCTTAAAAATTAAAGCAGTAATTTGCTAAAAGCTGTATCTAATAGATTCAGAAAGCTTAATTGAATTCCTCTTATGTTTACATTTCTGATAAGTATGGAAGAGATTTTGAAAAGTTTAGAAACATTAATATTTCTTGTATTTTGTGAGATGATCTGTAATGTTCACTTTCTGAGTAAAAGAAGATACTTATTTGGGGAAAGACACAGAAAGAGAGGAGTGCAAGGCAGTCTGGTCTGTATCTGTTTTACAGATGAAGGGAATGGGTTTTTTTCCAGCACTGCAAACTTTATACACTTTGGAGGGACAAAAATTGATAAAAATTAGGAAAACTATAGCATGATTTATTTTTTTGTGAAATTTAAAGGGAGTTTTTATTCAAGTAATATATTATTTTTAATGAAAATCTTTGAGGTAAAGTGTTATGTACTTTTCAGAGTTCTACTTGGATCTCCTTCAGGGGTATTTAAAGGCCAGCATAAATATTTCAGCAGCAGCATGTTGATACTACAGCATCTGAAAGGTATTAATTTACTCTCAGTTCAGTGGAAACATTTTGGGTAGAAATCTGTTTAACTTTGTTGCTGAACACCTGGGATTACCCAAAAGAATCTGTCCCAAATTGTCTCATGTTGCTTTTCTAGTTTTCTCCCTAAAAATGAGGAGAAGGAATGAAGGAAAACTCTGTCCATTGATATACCTGGCTAATTCATCCAGCTATTGGATTCTACTGAAAATGAAAATGTAAAATTACGGACCATTTCATCATACTTCATTAATATGGCCATAGAAGCACCTTATTAAATGCCTTAACTACAGATGTACTTCATGAAATGCAAAACCTTCACAGTCAGAATTATCAGTGTGGTGATAAGTATTCCTTCAAACTAGACAAAAATTACTTAACTGAAGGGGCTTATTGTTGTTTCATTTTGAATAATTGTGTATAAGACTTTAGGTGGATGAGCAACAATATTGGAGATCAGTGAATCCTGAAGCCACGAGATAGGCTCTCCTACCCATACCAGAGCAGGTAAAATCAGCTGAAGGGCAGCAAGGCATTGACATAAAAATATATTCTGCTGAGCCATGAATCCCTCCCAATTTTCTTCAGAAGTGCTCTGGACGGATGCTGCCTGGTTTGTAAGAAAAACTAAGAACAGCTTCAAAATTTTAGTCAGCCATTTTAGTCCCATTACAGTCAATTGTTAGAGCTGTAAAAACAAGAATGTTATTTTGTGTTTTTGAATGGATGAAGAGGTCTGGACAGAATAAAACAGCCTGTTTCCCCCTTTCTGCTTCTCCTTCTCCTCAGTCTTATGTTTTCTTCCTGTCTTTACACCTGATTTTTTTAGAGCTCCAGAACCAGATATATCTACATAATTTTCCTTTCTGTAAATAAATTAAAATTCCAAATTGCTTTTTTCTCCCATAAATGTATGTCTTCTTTACAATAATGGTATTCTTTTCTGGGTGGAAAACACTTCAAAGCATTTCACAGGCCCTGCATTATCATTTTCCCAAGGCCTTCTGCTCTCTTTGTCATCTCGCATTATTCATTCCATTATCCATTGCTGGGATAACACTTTCCTTCTTTTTCTCCTCCTTTGTTGGTACAGATGAGAGTGTTTTTTCCACTGCATGCCAGTGCTGAGGTATTTCAGAGCATATTTGAGCGATAGCAAACACCAAGTTAGAAAAACCTAGCACAATTCACTGGCTCATCTAGTGAAATTGAATAAATCAAGCTAGAAACAGCCTGGCTAGATGGAAAAGAAGGAACTCTGAACAGGTAGCATGAAGATCACGGACAAAAGGAAAAAATACCAGATAAACCAGCTCAACTGTATCAGGAGAAGAATGATTTAAGAATGACCAGTAGGATCTGCGTGGGGGGACTAGCTGACCAAGCCTCTAGAGTGCTGAATGCTTACTGAAAAGCAAACATTGTAGTATTTCTGGGTAATCACACAACTCCTTTCCTCCTTCATTAACAGCTCACTAAGTGATTTAGCATTATTTGCTATTAGTGTAGGAAGACTGGTAAGCATCCAAAGGCATCAACAATGCAAATATTCATTACATAAGTGTTTAAGGAGAAAGAAACCAGAGTTTATGAACTGTCAGAGTCCTTTCAGAGTAATCAGATGGTATAAAAAATGTTGGTAAATTTAATAACTGCCACAGTAACTGTTATTTACAAAAGCAGACACCCAAACAATCTGCTGTAGAAAGAAGCAGAGAGAGGGGTATTTGAAATTACTCAGGTTTGCAGTACTAAAATATGTTTGTGACTATAAATAGTTATGAATATTATATGATTATATATAATGAATAATATGAATATAATTATATGATTATATATAATGAAATTCTAAATCGCACATCACAGATCAACCACCTCAATTCTTAATCACTTTGTCTTATTCTTCCCTAAGGGAATACTTATGCATCCCCTAAGGTATGCTGATGACCCAGACACTAGTATTGGAGCCCATCTTTGCACACTAGAGTCAAATACTGGAAAGACAATGCTGGAATTTCAGGCTGACAGTGCAGCTTCTCCTTCATTCACATTTGAATGAAACAACTTATTTCATGACTAATATCTTACAAAATTCATTGCATTTGAGGCATGGTGAGGATGTGATGAGAGAAAGAATGAGAGAAAACTGGATTAAGATCACATTTGAATAAATAAAGGTTAACTTTTAAACTCCACTGCAATAAGTAAAATGGCAACATCACGTGACTGCTGTATTAGAAAACAGCGGTGTTCCTTCCTGACTCAGTATATGTACTCAAATTCCATCAATGCTGTACTTAAAATGAACATTTGATAAAATGGCCTGTTTGATTCCAGTTACTAATAAAAAATACCAAGCTAAATCTAAATTATTGGAGAGAATACTTGTGAAAAGTATTAAAACGTGGGAAGGTGACAGCTCTGTTTTCCTTTCTTTTTCTTTCTCTGGGCTTGGGCCTCTGTGTAAAGGTGTAGAACACTCCAAACAATATATGGAAGGGGTACCTGCTAAAAGACAGTAGCCCTGTCTTTTAGCAGTTTTACACACCAGCAAGTTTCTCTGGATCTTTCAGCTGCTCCAGTTCTTTAGCACTGTAAGAACAGCAGAATCAGTGAATGCTCTTTTTCATTACTTTTTTTTTTTTTTTCCTTTTCTTGGCAAAGTCCATGCAAACCGTCATGGGTGGTATTCCAAAGGCCTTTCTGTCCAACCAAGAGTTACTCATTAAATTGTCATTGTGCCCCAGAGCACTCTCAGTGCCTTTATTTGTGGCCAAGGAGCATCTGAGTGCCTTTCTACTTGACCCAGACATCTGAATGGCCTATCTTGGGAGCCAGTGTCCTCAAATGGCCTTTCTGTGTGCCCTGGGGAGCTCTGAGGGTTTTCCAGTGCATCCCAGAAACCTTGGAGTGCCTTTCTGTGCTCCAGGGTCCTCCTTGTGCTTTTCTGTGTGCACCAGGCAACACCAAGTACTTCCAGATGACCCCTGAGGGGACTCTGAGTATTTATGTGTAGTCCAGGGGCCTCAGATACCATTTTGGCAAGGACACAGAGTCTTCTGGCAAGCTTTCTGTGTATGCCTATCCCTAAGGGTGAAACCACAGCAGGAAGTTGACTATGAGAGGGAACAGGGGAATTGATCAGGGCTGTATGTGCTTGCAGGTGCATGTGTGTGTGCGTGGGAGTGAGGAGGTCTGTACCAGCAACTGGAGTGGCATAGTTGATTGGGGTTAGGGGGGTGGGATGTCATACGTCCATGTGCCAGCAACTGTGGAGACTGGGAACTGGAGGCCAGTTACTGGGCAGAGTGAGTGCAGCAAGAATCAACTAAAGAACAAAAATGGTTGAGTACTTTCAAAAGAAGGTGGAGTTGCTGGACACTGGTTTCTTTTCCATCAGGAATATCAAGGAATAAAAGCCTGGGGGCAGGGCATCCCAGAAACTTGGGTTTCCTCCAGTGCTAGGTGGGCAACAGGGTCTAGTGGTGGTGCCAAATATTTTGGGCTTTAGATTTGAACTTTTCCAGCTGGTGGCAAAAGGAGGAGTATTGGGAAATTAAGATGAAGGAAGGAAAGGAGAAATACAGCTGGAGAGACAAACTGAAGTGACCACAAGCAGGCTAAACACAGTTTCTGTTTTCCTTGTTGCTGTTGTTGAAATAACCAAAATGTTAGAATGCAGTAACAAGAAAACTTAATATGAAGAAAAATCTCTAATATGATGAACATGAGGTTAACAATAAGCATAATTTAAAAAAAAAAAAATCTCAATAGTTCCTGCTATAATTGCACTGGACTTGGTTAATAAGTCATTCCCCCAACATCAGAAAACTTTGTTTTGCACATGAACAGCCTCCTTCTTCAGCCTCTGGGTGGCACACGGCTGTAAACTGAAGAAATGTGGACTGTGGAGAAAGGACACACACAGAAGCAGCCAACGATTCTATGTTGAAAAAACACAGTAGCTCTGCTGATCCAGAATAATGTCACAACGTGCATCTTAGGAAGGCTTTGGGTTTTGGAGACTGTCGAGAAAATGAAGGTAACTACAGCTATGTCTAAGAACTCCACAAACCAGTGTGAAGCTTGTCTGGTGGCGTGGGAAAGGGCTCTGCCCTACAGGCAGTGGATGCTGTGTTGGCTGTTCTGTGTGTTCCAGCTCTCTGGCAACACTTTCAGTGCTCCATAGTTTTGGAAACAACAATAAACAAACAAAAAACCCTCAGAAGAAACAAGGCAAAAAGCATTTGACCCTAATTTGCATTATTTCAGTAGAGTCTCACTTTTTAAAAATAACCAAAGATGTGATTCCACTCTCATTTGCGCAGAGTTGAATCAGGAGAAATTGAAACTAATGCAATGAAACAAAAAGGTACAAGCACAATTCAACAGGGACTCAACAGACACAAAAGGAGCCAAAGTTCAAGGTCAACAGTTCTGTGTTGAGCCTCTAATCTGCTGAATGCTTTCTTCTGCATTTGAAATTTGACCTGAAACAAACTCAGATGACAGATAGACAATGACAGAATATAGTTAGCCATTTGATAAAATTGCACAGGGAAGCTCACTTTGAACAAGCAAACAAACAAGCAAGCAAACAAACAAAATCTAACCAACCAACCAAAACAACTTTCATAATCTCATGAAATTAAATTTAGGAAATGTTATAATAGAAAAATAATACTGCACATAGTCCCTCTTGAGCAGAATTTCTCCCTGCCTAGTTTTCCACCTCCCCAGAATCAGTGATGTAAAAAAACCCCCAAAAAACCAAAACAACCTAACCAAAAAAGCAAAGACAGCAGTTTACTAGGATTGTTCTAGGCTAACTGAAGACACTCAAAAAACATTGTTTCTGATGTCATTAGAAAATTTACAGTATTTTTCATCAAGTCTTACCTGCAAACAAGAAGGAAGAATGAAGCAGAGTTGGAAGGATGCTTCTACATTCAGTTGCAAGTTAAAGGACTATGTCAAAGTGGATTAATCTTTACTGAACTGCAATCACACACCCAGGGAAAGCATCTCTACAGGCTGCAGGTACAGTCACCTAAATGAGAAGTGAGTTTCTGAACAGGTTAAGTTGAACTGGATCCAGGTCTAGAATTACAAGGTACAGCACAGTAGATTCTGTGAATGCGACTCAAACCATTGAAAAGAAAGAAGAAGAATGTGTCGCACGAGAAAAAGAAAAAAAAAAAAGAAAAAGAAAAAAAAAAAAAAAAGAAGAGAACCACTACCAAACTAGGTAAAGTGTAACAAGAGCTGCCTTGAATACCTCTTTTCTACTCAGCAGAGTGTGCTCACCACTCATCCAGGGTTCCAAGAGTGTGTTGAAACTTGACATACTTTTCTGCTCCTGCAGTTGCATTTTTAGACAAGATTTTTTGTTTTCATGGCTGAGGGCAGCCCTGCTACCACACCATGGAGAACATGCAGAGGCCTGTCATTTCTCTTGGTCTTTCACATCACTCTTTCTTCCACCTCTGCTACAGCAGCATGTGATGTGTGTCATGTGTCACACTGCTGTGACAAGCAGCAAATGAATAGCAGCAAACCAAGAATATTCTCCATGTGTGGACACAGCAGACAGATGGCAAAATCTTACATGTGAAAACATACAGTCTCAGATCTTCTGGTAGCATTCTTACTGTTACAAAATTTGTAAATCAGATCTTTGAAGTGCTAAGGCTTGGATAACAGGCCCAAGCCAGAGTTGACTTATAGATGAATCCTGTATATTTTATAACTGATAACCATTGTGATAGTAGGTATTGTGCTAGGTTATAACAAACCACCTATGCTGATGTAAAAAGTGCTAAAACATTGAAATACTGAAGCCTGAACAACAGGCCCCGAGCTGAAGCTGCTAACTTAGTATGTAATCATTAACAAAGTATGTAAACTCGCTAGTGAAAGATGCAGTTTAGACAGAATATAATCAGTAGTTAGAATGAAATACTGAGAGAATGTATTGAACTTTCCTTGCTCAGCCTTGTTCAAGGCTGAGAACCCAAGTGTTCATCCCTGTTAGAAACTCCCTTGGTTCTCCCCCTGCCAAGCCCTGGCCAGGCTTTGGGTGGAATCCAATAGGAGCTCGAAATCAGGAATTTTCCACTCAAAACAAAGGTGCCAGCTATTCTGGCTTGCCGATCTCTAGTATATAAGGCTGGACCCGCTTGCAGCGACTTTGGATGCCTCACCTATGGGTGGACGCATCACGTAGGACTTCCCACTTGCCAGGAAATGTTCTCCAAATCCTCTCTGTAACCGGGGCTCCCCAATGACTGCAGATCTGGTTGTTGGTGATGTATGCAAGTGGTGAAGGATCTTTCTTAATCACTGTTCTCTCTCTCAGATAGTAATGATTTGATGCATTACCCTGTATTTTCCTGTTTGTTTAAGTGCACTATTCTATCTTTTCCTACTGCATGTTTCCTGTATTACTCTGTTACATTATTTAGTTATCCCCAGTAAAATATGCCCACTCTTTTCACTCTGGTGTCCAAGTTTAACTGGTATTCTTAATCAGCAAAACAGTCTTGACCAGAAATGTGTTTGGAAAGCCAATTAAGTTCAATTTAATTACAGAGGCATTCCTCCTCAAGATTCTCATGGGCCACAGAGAGGTAACTAGTGACTGTGGCTGTAGGGCTACAAGACTTCCTATAGCAAAGGCAAGGACTTTCAGAGTTTTAACCCTTGTTTTGATAGATTCTATTTTATTCTCTGACTCCTTTGTTTTGCTGCTTTGGTCTATTAAGCTAGAGATTCAGTTTTTCTCTGCTTGCTTTAGTGTGCTTCAAAGAAGTGACAACATACATAAGAATCTCTCATAACAGTTGCTCTTCTGTTAAACATAAATTTTGTATGTAATTAGGAAGATAATATATTCACCTGCATAAAGCATGAAACTGTAATTCCTACAGAACATATCTTTCAGAGTTGTCATATTACAGGTAGTGTCATAGGCTTGTCTACAGCTCTACAGTCAAACATATAGAGCTATCCAAGTGGAAATAGAGAGGGTGGTATGAACGGGGAGGCTGTATTGACCATGACATGCCATGAATTTCAAGATCTTATTAGGCACAACAGAACACAGTAGTGCTATTGCACACAGACTTTGCAGACAGACGATGAAGGGTCCTTATCCTTTCAGAAAAACTTTGTGTTCAGTTTTAATCTGGGGAAGCATGTGAGTGTGGTACAGAAGATGGAGTGAATTCACTTCTCAATGAAATGGATTAAGATTTTTTTTTCTTTACTTCCTAGTATAAGAGCAAATAACCAGTTTTGTTTAGCTACTTTCCATATGCTTACTTAAGTATTTTAGGTTCAGTCTTCAGATGGCACATTTATTGCTGCAGCATGACAAATAGTTGGGCCGAGTATTCTGTCTGGCTCTGAAAGTTTAACTCTTTGTTTCCACCCCATATCATCTACAATCTGGTGGTCAGGAGCAGCAGGTGAACCAAATCCTGGAGCAGTATCTCCATTATATTGGTTACCATCAGGATGCCTGGATCTTTGTTCCTGTTGGCAGAATGCCTGCAGCAGTTGTGTCCACTCTTCCATGCAGCAGACCTTTCTGAATGCTCAGTGTGGCTTTCAGGCCTGTGACCATCCAGATAATCCAGTGTTTGTCCAAGGTCTTTCCTCTGCACACTCCCTTGAGCAGTTGCTGCATGTACATTTATTTCTTCAAAAGCAGATAGGAAAATCAAAGGTTGCTTACCAAGATGGTGCGGACAGATGTTGGTGACTGGCACCAAACTTTGCACTGGGGACTGTGTTTGTCCAGTGAACATGTTCATTCAGTGTGTCCATCTTCTAAGTCAGATCACCATTACCTGGGCCCACTTAAATTTGTGGCCCCAGTCAGGTTGCATTTAGTCTGCAGCTTTCACATGCTCTCAAGATTCACCCTGTCCTTCACTTCTCCCTACTAAAACTTGTTCACCCAGATCCCTTACAGAGAGTCCAGGGCCAGAAGTATACTGTGTCCAGCTATCTTGAATTGCCAGATATTCAAGGGTTCTCTGCAGTATTTGTCTGATTGGATGGGGTACAATCTGGATGACTGCTCTGGGAGCCAGTATTGGAGGTGCATGCCCTGGCTAAGGTTTGGGCTTTATGCCTGTTCTGGTAAACTGGGTGCAATGGCAGGTGGAAGGAGGCAAACCCTGGATGGTGTGATGTTAGGTTACATTGCTATCTGTTCAAAGGCAACAATGTTTTGTAATTATTATGCATTGGGCTGCCCTTGTGTTACCAGGAGACCTCTCTAAGTAGTTGCCTGCTAGAGACTTCAAAACCTGTATCTCATTTTGGGTCAACTCTGACAGGTAATGGGGAAATCCATGGATCATGGTGTTCAATGTCTTATGGGGAATGGCAGAAATTGTGGATATATTGTGAAAGTGTTTACAACTAGCTGTCCTAACCACTATGGGTTCAAGAGGATTAACATGATGAAAGGGTTACAAAACGGTATTTATATTTAAGTCACTCACTTTATGATCAGAGAGCACCAGAGTGGGCTTGAAAGATGGAGCTAACTAACCACTCCACATTCTCTGTTCAGTGGTGCATTTTGCAGTAGATTAAGCCAGTGAATGACAGGCAGACCAGGAGTAAGAAAGGCCCATTTCCAGGAGAATGCTTCCTTCTGAACTCTTAATGATCATATGTGACTTTCAATACATTCCTGTGTCCAGGATGAAAATCAGCTTTTCAGCAAGCGGGTTGGAAATGGTGGGAAATAAGGTCCCTTGACTAGATTGTTTACTTTTCAAGAAGTCTTAAAGGTGTGTTAGTAAGAAACTGATGAACAATATCTGTGCGTGTGTGTGTGAATTACAATTAGATCAAAACATCAGTTGTTTTTATGGAATGCTTTTTAGCACATTCCCCATTTCCATTCATAATTCCAGCACATTCCAGTGTGCTGGAAAAAAATTTCCAGATTATTTGGAGGACCTGACTTGAAAGAGACCATACATACCGACATTTAGAACTGAACCATGATCTGTGGCCTCAGCCCTATATCTGTAAACTGCAGCTGCATCTCAGGAGTCATGTGTCCTTGCATTTTTCCTCTTAACTATTCTTTCCATGACTTGTGCTTTTTCCTTTAAGGAAAAGTACAGAGATTTAAATCATATTATTACTCTGCTGATGAATACATTACTAACAGTGTAATGCCAGGCAAAATGATCACAAAACTTTCAAGGCCAAGCAAGTAGAAAATACTTTCCTGATTCTCTCTATCCTATGCCAGTAAGAAGTGAAAGAAGAACAATTAACATCTCCTGTTCAGTTAGGCAAAGAAATTACTGTCCTGTTGTTAGAGCATAAAAATAACTTTACCAGAGTGGTTACAGTATGATGAACTGATTAATATTTTGGTTAATAATTAATATCAGCATGTCTTAAGGAATAGTCTTCTTTTATTCCAGCTGCTGTTTGTCAACTGTAATAATGTCATGCAAGCCCAAGTCTGATGTAACACTGCTCTTAATTTTCAGTCCTTATGCTTGCCATGTAGTATAGGAACCCAAATGCCTTCACTGACCTTTCTTACTTCCTGATTCTGCCAGTTGGTACATTTAAATAGTACACTACAGCAGTTCTGTTCCTTGTTGAGTGGCAAAAATGCTTGAGATGTTTCCATCTGTTCTCTACTCTATAGATCATAATACTCTTCTGTGCCTCTGAGATCTAATGTATTAAGAAGCTTTAGCTTGAGTTTTACTATGTGTTAGCTCAGCAGTGGATGCCATACTTGGCTAACGGTTTGCCCAGGAAGGAGAGATTCTAAAAATGGCAGAGTGCTAAGTAGCTGATGAAACCATCTCTGACTTGAATATTGGGCAGTTTTCCAGCTGCTTGAAAAAAATGCAGTATACATGTGGATTCAGCTGATAATTTGAACTGAAAACTTTAGCTTCTAAAATGAAAACTAGACTGTATTTTGTATTGGTTGAATGTAAATTCATGGGAGAATTCTAATAGAGTTAAAATATGATCTGGTTAGATATACTTTAAATACTTACATTGAAAATCTAAAATTCTGAATATTTTCTTAACTTTTTATGAATCCCATATTATTTTCATGGAAAAAATCTACATAAGCTTAGAAAGTCATCTCAAGTTGTTTTCAGAATACACACATGAAGTTTGATGATACTTTACCTCTAAGTCAATAAGAGAGAAATATCAGGTTCATTAAAATGCATTAAGAAAAACCACAGGAAATATAAGTTAAGCATTGATCTTGTGATTGTGACAGATACACTTGACCCCTAGCTATACTTTGGTTCAGACTGACTAAGGAGCAACAGACCTCACGTCCTGTGGTGAACCTGTGAGCTGAAAAGCTCCTGGTTCATATAAAAAGGAGTGAAGGTACCTTAGAAAAATATTTCAAAAGGTGGTTTTGAAACCCCAAAATGCAAGATAACTGAAGTACAGAACAAAGATAAAACAAAGACATCTATCTTGTCTGTACTATTGTCTAGCAGCCAACTACTATTACCATCAGGATGGGTCCAATATGAGCTCTCCCTGAATTGCAGTTGGACCGCATGTCAGGTAACTCTCCCCTTCAGCAGGGATGCCTCTTAAGGTCTGAGCTTCCTTATCTGACACTAAGAGACCTTTTCTTACCCAAGGTGGAGAGATCCCTTACCCACAACAGATCCTGGGTAAGTGACTGATAGCATGCTGAATTAATACTAATGAAATGTTACTAATCCATGCAGCTACTAAATATTTTAATAAATGTATAAATAAAATCCATTAGGTATAAACCATTGTTCAAGTCTAAGATTGGACCTAGCTGCACCTAGGCTCCATAAGTAGTTTAGAACGCAAGGGAGTCCACTCCGTACCTCGTGAGTCATTGGGAGGGCCTTACTATTTACATCTCCACTCTCTGTGTGAGTAATTCTAACTCAATTTCGACTCAAATTGCTTTCATTTTAGTAAAAACTTTTTTTGCTTCTTGGCAGATGTTGTCCTGTATGCTTCCTGTTCCTTCAGCCCATGAGAGTCAAAAATGCTGGGTATAACTAGTACTAACAAGCAGCCTATACCTTGAACTGCTCAGTAAATTGTCTTCAGTGACATGTGTTCCCACCTGATTTAAATGACTGGCAGCTTTTACAGTATGCCATGAACCTTCAAAAGAAAAATATTAAATGCTTACAAATATAGGTTTGTAAAGTGATGTTAAACCTCTAAAATCCTACCAATATGAAAATCACCTGATTATCACTGATGGTATTCTTCTCTCCCGATAAACTCTGAGGAAGATGTAGGTGCTTGTCCTCCCCTTAGATGACCTCTGACAGGCACCTTAGTATTATCCAAGGTGCACAGTCTTCTGGGATAGCCAGATAGCTAGGAATGTAGGTTTGTTACTGAGAAATGTTTCTCAATGCAATTCTAGCTTTTTTGTTTTGTCCCAAGTCAGAATTTAATAAATTATATTTTCATTTTTTTATCTCTTTTACTTCTTTTAATATCAGTTATTCACAATGTAGATAGATGTCTGCTGTGGTTTGAATTCCACCGGTAGCAAATCATGGCCAGTTTTTTACTGCCACACACACCCCCTCCCTGATGAAACAGGGGAGGGGCAAAAGAAGAAATTCCTAGGTTGAATAAAAAAAAAAAAAAATAGTAAGAAAAACAACAGTAACAATAGTAAGTCCAAAACGGCTAAGTGACTTACCGAGCATGGCAACAGGTACGCAGCCCTCCCCTCCACAGCAGTGATCTGACTGCACCAAAAAATCCTGCCACACCAACCCAGAAACTGAAATGGGGCATGAGAGAGCACATGTCCGCCTATATACTGAGCATGACATCACATGATATGGATTACTTCAATAACAAATCCAGACTGGCCCTCTAGCTATGCTCCCTCTCAGCCCAAGGAAAGTTAACTCTATCCTGGCCTGTAAGGGACTGTGTCAGACTGTATGTCTCAACATTGCTATCACACCCCCACCATTTCCTGCTGTCGAGTCCGGTGGACAGGGAGAAGTATGCTCAGAAACTGTCCCAGACGAAACCACAACATCCGCCTGAAGTTAAATCGGGATGAAGAAGACATGCAGAACGAAGAAGACGTGCAGGACGAAGAAGACATGCAGGCCGGCATGACCACCATGAACGCTGGGGCATGCACACTTGACACGGACTGTTTGGAGGAATCTGGGACAATAAAATAAAAGGATGGCGTACTCCTCTCTTGGAATTCTACTCTACCTCTCTCTCTCCCTCTCAGCCTTGTCATCACTTCTGAAGCTTGGAGCACCATTGTCTGCACGGGGATCAAGACAACAGTACATCGCTGGATTCGTGGTGGTGGTAACTAGCCTTGCTGCATCTCTGCCATTTTTTTGGGTTTTTTTGTTGTTTTTTTTCTTGCTTAGGGATTCTGGCTTTTCCTTCCTTTTCCTCTCTGTCCTATTGCTTGTCCTGGTTCAGCTAGGATAGGGTTAAGCTTCCCAACAGAGAGAGAGAGGGAAGGGATCTCCAGCCGGGTTATTCATACCATGCTGGCGTCAGGTCCAGGGGCGGAACCTTTTTCACCTTGCTCTTTGGCGGGCTCGGTGGCGGGAATCCTTTGTCCCTAAACCAGCTACCGGTATTTCTCTGTATATCTTTTATCTTGCTCACTGTTATTGCCGTTTATTGTTATTATCACTCTTACTGTTGTTGTTCAGATTGTTTTATCACTCTGTTGTATTAAACTCCTTGTTACTTTAGCCCGGGTCTGTGCCTAACTTCCAGCCCGACCGGCCGCGGGTGGGGGAGGGGCAACGGCAACATGCTCTCTGATTCCAGCAGGAATTAAACCTACACACACTATTACCAATTGTATGTTAAATAAAGTTCACAAGGTTGTACGGCATCTGACCTCGTTTGTGTCTTAATCTCGCTCTTGGGATCGTTTAAGAACACTCCCCGATATCGGATCGGGACATGGCCAAAACCAGGACACTGTCTTTATCACAGAAGCAGGAGAAATAAAGAAGAAAACATGGGTGATTATCTGCTGCAACTGCAGAAGAAACCTTTACCAATTGTTTTCAGCACTCAATCCATACATCCTATGGGAAATGAACTACAAACCAGAGAAAAGGCAACAGTTTCAACATAATTTACATAACATCAGGAGATTAAAATAACATAGAGTGATTCTTATAATAGTAAGAAGTAAATTAGGTTTACAAAAATTCTGTTTAATAAGCTGTCATGAAAACTTATTATGGACCCCTCCCTAACCGTCATCGACAGCCTCAGTTTTAATCAGTTGTCGCATAAACACCCCTCCCCCCTCAAGGCAATATATTTCTTTTGTATGCTCTAGGTCTTTAAAGGGCTATAACAATTTTGATTCTTTTCTCCTGTCAGAATCTGCATTCAAATTTTCTACAACAATTTGGGAACAGGCTTCATCTAATTGTTCCCTTAATATTTTCTTCCCCTTCAATGCCTCTGTTAAAGTGGCATGTAACCTTTGGTTAGTCACTCACTCAGCACCATGTTGATTGGAGAGGCTTTTTGTCTCATTTTCTAATTGTCTTTGCAAAGCCTTTACCAGATCTAGAAGGGCTTTTATTGCCTCCCCTTCTGTCTGCTGCATCATGTATTTATCTCTTTGTGCTGACACCAGACCAGCTCCCAAAACCGCACAGACCACTGCTTTTCCTTTTCCTAGTTTGAATCTCCATTCTTTAGCTAGAGTAGAGATTCTGTCCACTACTGCTTGCAGATCATGCCAATTGTTACGGGCCCAAGATACATGAGGGGGAGAAAGCTGAGCATTAGACCTCTCTAATTTCTCCAGGAGAAGGGTGCGATCTACAAGCAGATCTCACAGGGAGATCGTAATGAGCCTACAATTGGTCCTCCCAGGGAAGCTGTAATGTACCTACAAAAGTCCTCCCAGGGTGGCTATAACAAGTATAAAACTATGAGAATCAGATCCCATGTCAGCACTCAGAGGGCTGTCCCCCTCCTTTTTGTATGACACATCTCAGAGAGGGGATACAGTTAATGCCTGGTCCCAATGGTCACTTTAACACCAATGAGGGGATCCTGCCGACTACACCAATAAAATATCATGACCTGGATTGGAAGCCCAGAGAGTTGCAACAGTTCTGTAATCCCCTTGGGTTAAATTAAGGTGAAATGACAGCAAACAAGAAGTTTAAATGTTTTATTTGTGGTAGAGAACAATTTAAACTTGGAAAAGGATAATAAGCAATGTCTCTTATAAATCTATGATAAAGAGAAGAAAGGAAATGAAAGAAAAAGAAAGGAGAGAAGGAGAATCAAAGAAATCTGGGTCACCACCTCTGGATCCAGTGTTGTCTCAGGTCTGGTAATCTTGGGTGGTGGGTGCACACAGTTTATTTTATCAGCTGTTTAGCATCCTTTGTTTTTTTTCTCAGTTCCCAGAATTTTGCTGACTTCATGCTTCTTGAACAATCATCCAGCTTCTGGGGCAGAAATGATCACCTCTCACCTCTTCAATGGTGAAGTCGGAAAGGCATGCATGGTGTCTGGCTTACATGATAGAGCTACACAGTATGGGTTTACACAGTGGAGCCAATGATTAGCAGTACTTGTGCTTGATGGGAGACATTTGGTTTCACTTAGTCCACTTTCTCCCTTTTGAGGCCTTGTGGCAGGTGCATCTGCCCAGTGAAAGCAGAGCTTCTTGGCTGCTGAAGCGTAGCAGCTCCAGGCTGCCTTTGTTCTCAGGACCTCATCATAGTTGGGGCCTTTGGCCAATGGGAGCCGCTATTGACTACAGGTCAGATTCGGCCTGGGTATAAATGGAGTCCCCTGGGGGAGCCATTTGGAGCTCGTCCCCTGGAGCAGGATGCTGCAGTCGAGGACTCTCCCCTTGGGTCAGGATGCTGCCCAAGGAAGCTCCTCTAAGTGCCTTGGGTCAGGACGCTGCCCTGAGCAGGTCCTCGAGGTTGAGAGCCCTCACTTATCAGGTGAGTGATAGAGCGTTTTGGGTTGCTGTTAAACCCTAGGTAGCAGGGCTTTGTAAAGCATTTGGGGTTGCCATTAAACACCAGTGAGTGGGACTTTGTTCTGCATTTTAGGTTGCTGTTAAACCTAATAGTGTTCTTTGTTATGAATTTTGGGTTGACGTTAAAACCTAGAAAGCTGTTTTGTCCTCCTCTCACAGCCATTTGAACCTGTAATTTACAGAGAGCTAGTTAACTGTGTTAGTAATAATTTTTCAATTTTTGGTGGTTGGTTGTTTATTTGAGAGCATCCATAACAGGCCTACTTAAGGAGTCTGTCAATACCACTGCAAGGGAGTGGGAGGTGCATCCTTCCATACACTCCCGCTTCCTTGGGTGACATTCCTTAGACTAATCACAAAAGCCACAGCTTGTCCTTAAGGTTTTCTTCTTCAATGAGTGAGAATTCCTTCCTTCAGTTCCTTACATAAGCCACTCTTACTGACTGTCAGGGTAAAAACATATGCTTTTAATGGGAATGATGTTGCCTTAAGTAGAAGGAAAATATTAATATATTCAATGATGAGAAACACTGTGATGATACAGTTCCAGTTTTCTACGTTATTGCTGAAAAGAGTTCATATTTGTCTTCACAGATTTGTATTAGCTTTTTTCTTCTTTAGAACTAATTTTTCTGAAACTATTATCATACTTTTTGTCTGGGGATGAGGTAGAAGATATTTAGACATACCAACATCAAACCAAAAGGATAGAATAACACCATTACTCTTGTTACCGTAAAAACCAGCAGAGGAACACTGTAAGACTTGTTCTGGAGTTTTAGAAAGCAGGCATTCTTTATTGCAGCTCTAGGTGCACACACAAATAGTTCCGCAAAAGTGAGCACACCCCAGATCTATAAGTGGCAGCTAATATACAGTGAGATTATATATATTTATAACTTTTCTGAGAAATAGATTACATATGCATTAGATTTCCTGGAACTAATGACAATATCTGCATCCTAGTTACACATACACTTTCTTGCTGGGTGGTGGTCTTGAGGGGTCACTGGTGGTCATTGGTAGCCTTCCTTACCATGTCTGCTGGTTGACCTCAGGTCTGTTTAGGAGGTGTTGTGCAGTTGTATTGTGTCTTAAGCTGGTTTGTATTAATTTGTCCCAAACTCGTTCCTGTTATCTTCAAGAATAGGCCACAACTGTCTCATTTATCACTGTCTTATCTTCAAAACCCTTTCTTCTTCACAAAAGCACCAACCTTCAGCGTGTCTGTAGATTCCAGAAGCTACATGGACATTGACCTACTTTATTCTCTGTAAAAAAAATATTTAGCAGAAGGAAAAGCAAGATGAAGAGGGGAAAAAGAATTGTTAGCAAGACATTTTGACTTACAGTCTCATTAAATTTTTGTCTTTCAATTTTGGGACATGACTGCATGGTAAAAGGAAAGAAGGTGAGGCAAAGTTTGGATACTTACCTAATAATTTGGTAACAATTTAGTCCAATTTCTGTGTTAGTCGGGTCTTTATATAGTAGGGCATAAGCTAGTGTCCTCCAGATGTATCTGTAGACAAAGTTTCTTACAATTATGTGTAACCCTTTACAATTTATACAGAAGGAGATTTATTCTTCTGATAACTGTGTTTGTGTTCTGGCTTTGCTTTGAAGACATATGCAGCTCACAAACCAAACATGCATCTGATCAAAAAATCAGTGTCACACAAGCTTTATGAAAGATGAAAGGTATGTTTCTACACGTCTCTGTGTACATGTCTATATCTATTGCTCCTTCATTTGGCAATGGTATCCATTCAGAATCAGAGGGTTTCCTATTGGCAATGGCCAGTCACTGCTGTTGGATATTTTTTTTCCATTTTCTGTAGTTGCTTTGTTCCATGATATACTCCATGTTTTCCTCATGTTATGTAAATTTGCAGGAAATATCTGTGGAGTGATGTATTTGGAGATGGTGAACTCCATTTCAAAAGAAAATAGTCTTACAGAGAAAACATCAAGCCAGAGATCAAGTTACAAGGATGTAATGAGCTACTGCTGAATCATTTGGCACAGGATAAATGATTATGTGCAGACACGTAGTCTGATAAATAAAATATATAAGTGAATATACCTTAAATGTAGGTTGTTACACTGTGGTAACATTTCTGTTTGCCTGGTTTTACTACTGGTTACATTTTCCCATTTACCTTCTCCCCAGTAAACTAATCAGGATTTTTTGTTTAATGTGTAATGTCAGGACTGAAAGACGAGAACTTTGAATGACAACTTATTTGGAAATTAGGAATCATACTGGAGCTTATGTAAGAATGAATTTAGGAACCTTAGAAGTTATTTTCCCCCTGCAGAAAAAAAAAACAAAAAAACAAAACCACCCCCACCCCCCCCCCAAAAAAAAACCAAACAAACAACCAAAACCCACAAAAAAACCCCACAACAAACAACCAATAAGAACAAGTTTTGTACCGTTCAGTAATCAGGGCACTTCCCTAGGACCTGGTTACTCCGATTACAGTCCTTGTTTTACTTGACTCAGAGGTGACAAATGTAACTAGATGACACAATCTCAGGACTGCAGAATGACACCATCTGCCACACTAGTGACCTTAGCAATTCATTTACGAGGGAGAGATATTGACCTTAAAACAGTCTCAGCCACAATATATACTGTGCGTAAAACTGTGAGGATTAGTATGTTAATGTGGTGGTTTAGGACCTGCTGGGACCAGAGACCACTTTGCTGTTGTCCCTCCCCCACCCTCGGCCAGTCAGGGTTGGAAATGAGGCACAAACCCTGGGGTTGAAATAAGGAAAAACTTAAGATAACAGTGTAATAAACAAATCTGAACAACAACAATAGCAATAACAGCAACAATAGACAGTAGTAACAGTAAACAAGACAAAAGATCTGCAGAGAAATACTGCAATGAACACAGCCAACCCGCGCGTGCTTCCTAGGAAAAAAGCCCACAGGAAACTGTTCCCCTGCTTGGCGCATGGACCTGACATCAACATGGTATTGAATAACCCGGCTGGAGCTCCCTTCCTACTGCTGGGGAAACTTAACCCTATCCTAGCTGAACCAGGACAGTTAAAACACAAAAGCCTAAAATCAAGTCTTTGCTATCTTGAAGTTCACACTAACATTTGAGGACAATCATATAGTTCACCTTTACTTGCTAAGTAACATCTTGGCAGATCAGACGATTGTTTACATCTCTTTTCTGTGGATTTTACAGGCACACACCAACCCAGAGGACATAGCCAATGTAAGTTATACAATTCTCAGTCTTCGCTCATCCTGATCTCCATTTTCTGTCTGTAGTGATAAGACTGAAAAGAAGGACAGAGCCTGATGTGGACAGCACAAGAAATAATTAGTTCTTAGTAAAGATAGATGAGGATTGCCTTCTTCAAGGCTGAGCTAAATATCAAATACAAGCATATCTGAAGATACCTGCATTTTAGATGACTATTGTAACTGTCAAGTAATTGGTTAGACTAATTTCCCTTTAGATTCAACTAGGAATTCCATGCCTGAAGTGAAAAATCTTTTCCAACTAACCTTTTATTGGCAACAGTACATTTCTGGGAGAAAAATGCAGTTTGGTGGGTAATATTTTTCCAAAAATGTATAGTTTACTGTAAAAACTCTCAACTTTTTCTAGTAATTTCATGTGTTTTCCTGTAAGATTTTACTACTTATCACTATCAGCATTTCCAAGCATAAATGCACACATGACCTATGTTAAGGTGCCTCCAATTTCCTCATAACTGAAGATTATATGTGTTCTGTAGCTTACATACATTATCTATAAGATGACAAATATACTAAACAATAACTGGATCTCAAAGGTAGTTAGGCAAGTAACAGTATTTCAATATTATCAGGTACATGACAGGTTAAGTTTGTTCTGAGAATATTACATTTCTGGCCTGTGATTCATTGGTTGACATTTGAAGGGAGAGTTAAAATACACCTGATGTGGTATCATCTTATCTTATATAAATAAAGGTGTTAATGTTTTTTTTTAGTTTGTTCTTTGAAAGCCTCTTACCATAACTGAATTAACAGAAAAGTTATTTTCCTTAGTTTGGCAACTATTTTTTGTGAGTTGGTATTTTCTGATGCTTACAGGAACAGCAACTGAAGCAAAGGCAAAGTGTATTCAAATCTCAAACCAATCTACATTTTGTAAAACCATCAAAACATACATAGATAGTTTAGACTTTCTTATGTGTCAAAGTACTTTTCATCTTTCAACCTGATTTCTTTTTGACTGTAATTTCGAAGAAACAAGTCTCTTTTGAAGGGGAATCTGGATGCAAGAAGACTGCAATGTCTCCTGAGGAATTTAGCCCAAGCACTTAATGCATCTCAGGTGTCACATTAGTGCTACAGAGTGCTGACTGTCTTGAGGAGGCAGTATACTCCCACTACTTCCCAGCCCCAGCCTGACTTGGTTTTGATCAGCTCAGATTTCTCTGCTTGTAAATGCTTTGCTCATTGTGGGTGTGACCAGAAACCTTTGCCATAGAAAGAGCCTGTGTGAGGCAATGTTATTAGGTACAGCATTTGGACAACATGCTTACCTCACACAGTTCTTTGTTAAAATATGGAAGTGACACCTTGATGGAGATATGGAGATATTTTTTTCTTATAGTAGACTTCTCATTCTAATGTGACTGGTTTTATTTGTAGTTTGTCTTCTCATTTGGTAGTCTTAAAGCATTACCTATGCTTGAAACATACTGCTGTTATCAGTACTAAATGATCCGAGGCAGCTGTTGAATGCCAGTTGACTACCCCTATCGTTATGTGGTGATTATATTACATATTCTTAGTATTATATCACCTCACAGCACACTGATGTTTCAAAATAATAAGTGATAGAACAAGAGGTAATGTCCTCAAGTTGTGTCAGGGAAGGTTTAGACTGGATATTAGGAAGCATTTCTTTACAGAACAGGTTGTTAGGAGTTGGAATGGGCTGCCCAGGGAGGTGGTGGAGTCCCCATCCCTGGAGGTGCCTTAATTGACCCTTAAGAGTCGGGCCAATTTAGCACTGAGGGATATGGTGTAGCTGGGAACTGTTAATGTTGGGTTGATAGTTGGACTGGATGATCTTCAAGGTCTTTTCCAACCTAGACAATTCTGTGATCATATGATTCTGTGAAAATACATATTCTGCATTCAAGCCAGACATGTTACCAAGCACTTCCCTGTTCCAATACTGTGTGCATGTCATGGTATACATTGTTTTGCAAGATTCCCTCCAGACATGAAAAGTACTGTGAAAATTTCAGTTACAGTATAGTCTTATCAGCTTTCTTTATACTCTTTCTTCAAGACAGTCCATTTTCAATGCTGAGCCAAGGTAGCACTGTTGAGTGCTAAGGTGCTATAAACTCTTAAGAATGAGTAGAAAAACGGGCTACTGCACACACAACAAAAGTGATGCGAGTTCCTCAGAAACAGAACAATAAGACTCCTAGGTATTATTCACAATCTTAGATTTTATTTTCAATAGATACACACTTGCTAAGACTGTTGACATAATTATAACATTCCTGGCATCATGCTATTTGGTCATTGTTGCTGATGTGTCACTGAAGAAAACTAGAGATTAGTGTGGAAAGTTCAAAGCTATATGCTTCAGGTGAGCTGTTTACCATTCTCCATTCTCAGGAGCTTAGTCCAAGGTTTCTGAACTATCCCTTAGATTTTTTGCCTAGGTTTCTTACACTAATGAGATAATGTGGGTGAAGAGAGTAGAATGGAAAGAATGGCATTTTAATTATGGTGGGGACTGATAAGTGCCAGCCATGTTGTGGGTATTGTGGAAAGCTAGCTAGGATGTCGCAACAGCAGACTAGTAATTGCATATGCATACTTGCAGTTGGTATTCTGGAGAACGATAATTTTTTCCTTCTTTTTTTCTTTCTGGAAGCTGAGTTGGAAACATACTGTTGCAGTGGGATATCCTAGTTCACCAACTCATGACAATTAAAATTATTATGAAATGCTGAGCTCAGTTTGTCCTCTACCTAGCTGGCAACTGTCATATGTGCTGGAGAGATTTTATTGCATCATAATGGTGATGATTCTACACTTGGATATCTAGAAAACACCAGTGTGATAACCGAACATATTCTTGCAATTAGTGTACAGGTATATGTATTTTTTCCATGGTTTTATTACCAGGGAAGATAGCGATTTTTAAAATTTCTCCATATCAGTCTATAGGAAAACTTGTTTTCAGTCTAGAAATTATGGAATTAAATCTTTAGACTTTGAAACTCATTGTGAAACTATTAAAGTCCAATAGAGCTATGTCAGTCTACTCATTCATATCAGCAGTGTGGCCCATTAGCACAATCTTTAGTATACAGAGAGTCTTGAAAATTGGAGGCTATCTAAAAAAATTTCAAAAATTCATGCATTTAAAACACCGTATAAAGGAATGAAATATACAGAACCGGTTAACTCTGAGCCCTCGGGACTGACATATACTTTATGTTACTGACTTTCAAATAAGTTATATACTTTATATATATATATATACTTTATTTCTTTTTGAGTCCTGTGACGCTATCTTATTTCACTGTATGACTCAGTCTTGAAGGAACTACTAGAGTGAAAGGTGCCAAGAAAAAAAAAGAGGAACACCAGCCATTTTTTATGAGCATGAGATCTTCAGATAAATCCCTTCAGGAAAGCTGAGCCACAAAATTATTTGGTTTTTAGTGCAAGGGCTTGTCAATGCTTAAAAGCTGATCCAGATTTTTTTTTTTTTTTTTTTTTTTGTGCATTTTGTGCATTATTAATGCTTTAATAACTAGTAATTATTCTCTGCCTTTGGAGCCAGAGGTGTGGGGATGATGTATTTCTATTCCACACCAACTTTTGCTGTCTGACCAGTAAGCCATGTTCACACCTATTTAATCCACTGGTTAAAAGTTATCCTGGCCAAGTGACATGCTGATTTTTAAATCTGTATTTTTGTGTATCACCCAGAACTATCTTTTCCAATTGCCACCAGCTTCAAAGTTCACTTCTATGTGTGAACATGTATCTTATTCATGACTATTTGTGGCACTGTTTGTGACTCAGACTGCATTTACTTTCTCTGCAGAAATTTTTTAATTATTTGTAATTCTAATAACAAGGATCACATGAAATCAGTTTTTCTAGAGTGTGGCTGTGGAACAAGTGTATGGACAGAGACTTTCCAATAGACAGGATAGAGACTGTAATTTTAGTACCAGTAACAAATCTTCAGTTTCTCACAATACAAGCATGTCTAGCGTCAAGCAGCAGACCACAAGCCCCATTGAGTCAAATTTGTTGCTCAGATTGGATAACAGAAATAAAAAGGGGCTAAAAGCATTAAGTATTCCTTAAAACAGGGAAAATAAGAGGGGTTATATTAATCTCTGAAATTGTTTTCACTTTTTGTTTAAAAACATAGCAGAATAACTATAGTTATTAGAAGTTTGATTAGAAACAATATGTCTTTTCAACATATAACATTGTCAGGTTATTTGTTACCTGTCTTTCTCAAAAATTTGTTTTAAACAACACTGCCAACATGTGATGGATGGGCTTTCAGTGAAATAAATAAAACACCAGAAGATTCCACAGGCAAGTGGAAAACTCTAGCTGCTGAATATATACTTAAATCAGAGCTCAAAACATTGGCAAGACTTTATGCTTTCTTGTTGCCCTGAGAAGCTGCAAGTTTAAAAGATGTCACCGACATGTGCATGTTGTTTATCATATGCCATGATCTCTATCCTGTTACATATGCTAGCTGACTGAAGGCTATATTTTCGTAGCAAGTAAAAGCTCTACAGCCTTCTACATAATTTAAGACTGTGACAGAACATCACTAAAGAACCTTGTTTTGCTATGGAAGTATTATTCCCACTGTTCCCTTACAATTTTTTTATATTCCTCTTCAGATGATTGCAAGGGGTTTTGAACGCATGAGAGCCTTGTGCAACTGGAATCAAATAGGGATGTCACCACTAAACATTTCCAAGAAATATATGCAGTAATATGCATGTGTTCTGTAGCAGCACCCTGACCATTCTACTCTGCATTATGCTTTATCCTGTTGTATGAAAGATCAAGAACACATCAACCAGTATAGTACCCCATGTTAGTCTGTGCTCTGTGAACATGACTATTAGAAGCCCACTTACTTTGGATGATTCAGCAGTCTCCTGTTTCTTAATGCAATACTTCCATGATTCACATCACTTAACTTTTTGATACTAGCACAAAAATTAAGGAATACATGACATTAAGAGCCCTGGTGCTAGCTTTGGACTGCTACTGATTGGTGGCTGATAATTTCAGTTCATAGTTCTTTTGCAGTTTTCCAGTTTGCAACAGGAGAAAATAATACTAATCAGTTGCCTAATGGGGTACACAGAGATGAGCTGTGAGCATGGATAACTTCTTAAAATCCATAATGTTATTATGGCTGTAAAAAATAAGATACTTATGAATCCTTTTTATAATTTATACATTAAGCACAGTAGTTGATGTTCTCAAAATTCATGACCGTTACTGTGGCTTTACTGCTGTTCATGCCATTTAATGTTCACTTCAATAATAAAAAAGTCCTGCCAGCATTGAGTGTTTTTAAAATGCTCCATGTGGTGTTGGAGAACAGCTTGCAGAGAGCAAGACCATGGGTCTCTGCAGAAGCTGATTGCAGCCATCTGAGGTAAACAAAGGAAAAAAACCCAGGGTACAGTTATGCCAAACAACAGACTGTTATGTTAACAAAGAGAGAAACTGAGGTACACAATGGCCTTGATGGTAAAAAACAACCTTGGGAAAGGATGCAGGCCAGAAGAGGGAAGATGTTGTGACATGTCTGAGATGCCACAGGGGGCTGGGATATTATAATGTAGCTTTTTACATGTATCCAATAGATTTGTGAGTAGTATGCATGATTATTGTAGAGTGCTTATATAAGGGGTGATTTCTGTCAATAAAGTTGAAGCTTGCTCTATCATTCACATTGAATTGGCTGCTTGCTTCCTCCGCCCGTCGCAATGTGGATTTATTCTGACCAGATTTCCTGCTTTTCTGCCTTAGTGTATCAGTTTGCTGCCATTTTCCCCAATGTTCAAGAACAGTTATTTTCAGTGCTATCAAGCTTCAATTAGTGGTAGATAAGAGGAACTGACTGCTTTCTGAGCTGAGGTGAGCTGAGAATGGAATCACTGGAAAGAGAGCACCAAATCTATACGTGTAGTGATATAGGGGTATTTTGGAAAATGGACAATAATCATAACATAGAATAAAATGACTAACAATGTTAAAAGCTAGGAAACTGTATGTTTAACTAAAGAATTACTGAGCTATGGAAATGGAGACTGAGGCCCAAGCACAAGAGGAACAAAAGCCATGGCAATGAAAGATAAAGGATGATTTATTACTCAAATGACTAAGGCCGAAGGATGTGCAACATTTCTTAGATAAGGGAGCTAACAAGCAGGACAACCAGAAAATACGGTCCTGCAATGTTTTAACAGGGGAAAGGTGAAAAGTTGACAGCGAGGAAGACTGCTGGCCTTCCTCCAGAAGACCCCTGAAGATTACCACCAGGAGGCAATACGCAGGCATAAAGATGAAATAAACATTCCAGAACTGCTGACACAAGCTTTTTGAACTAAACCCCACCTTAGTTATGTATATGTATGTTTGTATTGTGCAACTCTATGAATATGTATAAAACACCTGAATTTAAGATGTAACCTAAGTTTTGTGTGCACAATAGGTGGAGCGATCCCCCATGCACCCAGCGCTGCAATAAAGAATGCCTGCTTTCTAAAACTTTAAGTCTTAGAGAGTGTATTTTAACCGACTTTTTTGGTATCAGCAGAAAGCTTAAGAACTGAGCTCTAAAGGAGAGATTGCTGTAGACATCTCACCACTGGAAACAGAGGAGAATCTTCCTTCTCTTCTTTGGCTCTCACTCTGAGCTGAGGTTGTTTAGCTGCATGTGCATTATCCCTCCTTTTACTGATGTTATCCAGATTCTTTGCAGATTCTAATAAAACTATGTAACCCAGAATTAAATTATCCACTGCATTTCTGAATTACTTTTCTGCCAGATTAGGCAGTTGAAGAGTTGAATCAGACTGCAGAGGAATCTAACAAGCATCAGAGTTGATGCAAGGTAAGTAGTGAGAGGATGAGGAAAGAGTAGGCAGAGAGAAAGAGCTGAGCAGGGAAAAGGACATTGTCATTTTGTCAAGTGACAAGGTGTTAGATCTGCCTAAATCATCAAGCTTAAATGTATTCTAATGCCACCTAAGGAAAAAGCAACTTTGGAATCATGCCCTGTAGCATTCTGATCAGAAAAGCTGGCAAGTTACTTCTGTGCTATCTGGTGTATACATGATAATTTTGAGCTAGTACATGTTTTTTAAAAAATGCAAACAAACAAACAAACAAACATTAGATGTGAGCTTTTACAGTCTGGAGGTGAGATACACACATACTGGAAATATTTCAAGGAAAAGAGAAAATTAGATTAATTTAATTTCAGGACCTGGAAGTTTTTAGAGTAGTTAATTTATTTTTTATGATTTAAACAATAACAGTTCACTAGTCCCACACCTGATTCTGAGATACCTCTGACACGTTTTAGCAAGATTGATGAAGTGTCACCCTAGTTTTCAAACCTATGGAGTCCTGGCAACTTCTCAACTACAAAGCTCTACATACTATTGCAGTGTAGCTTCTTCTTATGTGCAGATCTGGCTGAAAACAATTGAAGACTTTCCACTGTGTGAAAGACACCCAAGTGTCTATCTGACATTTCTAGAATTCACGTAGCCAAATCTCTGTTCCTCTCAGCAGAAAAATAAATAAGAACAAAGAAGGGCCGGGTGATGTTTCCTGTGTTTAAAAGCTGAAATACCTCAAGCATTCTTTAAGGAAAGCAGGTCTTGAAAGATGTGAAAGAGGCAGAATTGCTAGCAATCATCGTTTACCCCATGGAAGAGCCTCAGTTAAGGTACTTCTGAAAGGAGGCTGCCAGACAAAGGTGAAATACAAGACACTGCAAATGTTTTAAGGATGTATTTAGGTCTCTGAGAAATTAAAGACATGTTTTTATTCTGCATCTTAAAAAAAAAAAAAAACAAAACACCAAAAAACCTGTGGTAATAGTTGCCTCAAGGCCTGAAAAAGGAACTGTTTTAATGTTCTTAACTTTTGTCAATCAAACATAATACTAACCTATAATTAAAAACTGTATTTTATAGTGAAAAATGATCTGTACCCTTTGGACACTTTTTTTTTTTCTTTTTTTTAATCATATTTTAGAAACGTTGGCTTTTTAACAATTCCAGCAAAGCTGGAGCTTCAGTTCTGTTCATCTGTATTCTAAATGATGTTATACAAATTTACACTGAAACTCTTATTCTTCAGATATGGGACAGATGCAAATAGGTACTACTGTGTAATGACCTCTATACATAACTTAATCTGTATGGTTACCATTTTATTCTCTTAAAAGTTGATTTTAATAGGAAAATCCAGATATGGAAATATATGTACATGTAATAGAGTATGATCTTATTGTAGCTTTTCTGCTTTACAGAGATGTATCATGCTAATTAAAGATTGTGGATTGGCAAAAATGAAGAAGGGTGAAAATAGTGACGGGAAGCTCACAAAAAGTTACTCAGGCCTCTGCAGTCACTGCATGACACTGTGTAGGATCTCTGCACTGCAGAGTCAGATACATGGTTATTAATGCTTTTTTAATATAGATAAATATAGGCTAGGCAGGGTCAGTGCTTAGAAAAAAAAGCTCTCAGGACATACTCTGCTATTAAAATAAATGCTTTGCTGATTTAATAATATGTTATTCTTTTGAGGATAAGCTGTTGTCATATGCTGAGGAGTGTCTAAGAACATGTTGGTGAATAAATGATCATTTAAACTCATATAGTTTTATGTGTCCAGCATCAGGATTAGTATTAAACTCCAGGGATTTAGAGCAAAACTATTTACCACCTAGTTTATGCTACAGGGTTGCCAGTGTGTAACTGTGTGTGTGAAACACACTAAGGTGTGGGAAAAGTGCACTTCCAGGTTTGTAAAACAGTGAGAACAGGTACAGGACTGGGAATAGGGCCTGAGCTCTTGTGGATCCCCTCCCTTCTTTCTTCCCTCAAAGAATGGTTAAACTTCCTTTTTTTGGCCAAATAAATATAAGGCCTTTGGATTGTGAGTTCTTCAGGATTAATCAATGTCTATTTTCTTCTTTTCCAACAATCAGTGGTTAAAAAATGCCCTTATTTTTTTAAAAAAACCTTTAGTCCATCATGTAATAGCAGAAGTGTAGTCGTCAGGGAGGAGACGGCGGCAGGTAAGGCAGTAATAAGGCTAAAAATAAAATGGTTATGCGCGACGAAGGGAGCACGGCTGTGAGTTGCAGGCAAAGCTGGCGTGGCCCGGCTCGACTGCATTGCTAATGGCTGTCAGGCGCCTGCGGGGCTTCCGTGCAGAGGTCCCGCGCGCCTCAGAGCCACAAGGCCTGCGGGGCAGCGCCCGGATCCCACTACGGCCGGGTCATTTCGACTCTGCAAGCTGCAGGGCGGCGGCCGGCATTCGTCTGACAACGCCCAAAGTAACCCAGACGAGCAGTGTAGGGGACCGACATCCCGACACTTTTTTCCCAGGGTTCGGAGAGCCGCGCAGGGGCCTGCGGCCTGTCGCGCACCTCCTCCGTCCTCCCTCGGCGGGGAGGCGGGCCTGTGTGAGGAGTAGGCGGTGCAGCGTGGCCCCGCCGGGGTTGAGAGGGAAGCAGGACAGAAGGTGGTTGGTGGGGGCTAGCTCCCCTCAAAAAGCTGCTGACCAGGGAGCAGCCGATTAAGCCTGCTGTGCCCCTGTCTGGTGGAGGAGTGGTTGCAGGGTTGGGTGGGCAGTGACAGCGGCGTGAGGGGCCGCAGTGGCCCGGCAGATCCCGAGGCAGTGCCCGTCCTGAGAGCATGCGGCGGCAGGAAGAGGAGTGAAGAGCCGTGGCTGCGCCTCTGCGTCGTCTTCTCCCTCCTCGCCAGGGCTTCGCTCTCGCGGGCTTAGCGCGGACTCCCGGAGAAAAATGGAGCCGTTTCCCAGTGGTGAGTACCGCGGCAGGGCCGTGCTACCGACGAGCACACCCCGAGCTGGCGGCGGAGCCCCGGATGGGGACGTGCGGCCTCCCCGCGGCAGGCTTAGCCTGCCATTCCTCCTGGCAGAGGTGCTCCCGGGTCGGCCCTCACGCCACAGGGCCCAGACGCAGCTAGGGCTCCTAGCGGAAGCTGCTTGCCCAGAGGAGTCTTATTAGCCGTGCCGCCCCCATGGTCCGCGGCTTGAAAACTACCTCAGATCTTGTTTTATTTGGGTTAATTATAACCACAGGTCTTTTAACCTGGAAGGTGAGAGGAGGCTCCGTCTCTCATTTGGTACTGTTGTATATACTTCGTATTGCCCGGCCGTAATCTCATGGTGGCATATCACGGGCAATACGAAGCCCCGGCAACTTCTACACCAAGGTGTGCTCTCGCTCCGAGGAAGGAGCCTTATATGCGTCTGAAGTGCCAAAGCCATCATGACTCTGATGGGAAGGAGGAAACAGTTCCTCTGTTTATGCCATTTGCCTGATCGAGACACTCTCAACAGTGTCTCCTCCCAGCGAGGGAAAGGAGAAATAAAAATACAGGAGTATCTAGGGTATTTGAAACAATGTTTCAAAGTGTTCCTGGAAGCCAGAAAGCTTTCAGAACTGTCCGTGCTTTGTCAGAAATGCTTGAAATAACGGTGTGGTTGCAGGTGTGAGATAAGCATACAGGAGCATTCGTTGACTTTGTGATACAGCACTGTGTGTGAATCCCACACTTGTGACTGAAATGAAGCCATGTCAATTCCGTGTTACTACTGCCTGCATCTGTATTAGTAAGACAGGACAGAGGAGGAAATGAAGCTCTCAGATCAAACTGAGACTAAAGTATGTTTGGTTAGACTCAAGACCATAGCCAAATAAGGAATTGGGACAAGACACTGTGTAAAGAGCCTTCCTGTTGAAAATGCAGAGCTTTTGTTACAGGGGGGAGGGATTTGGTCTGTTAAATTACAATACTGGGTAGACATAACTAAAGCCGGGGTAGAGTTTGCTACATTATATTTTTAACTCCTCAGTGATCTGCCAAATCATAGTACAAAACTGCCAAGTTCAGGAAAACCTAATGCAGTAAAAAGTAAATTTTCTTTTTCACTTGAGAAATATATTGTCATTGCTTTGTGTCTCCCTTTTCTCAAATACACCAAAATTTCCCTATCCTTTATATGCTGCTGTTTAGAATCTCAAGATTATGAGCTCTGGGCATATTTTTTTTTAAGTAGCAAGATGGACCTTTTTCTTTTTTTTTTTAAAGATTACACTTCTATGGAGGTTTTTTTCTGTCTGTACAGTTTGTACAACAGTAGAAGATCTTTCAACAAGAATTTATTACAATCACAGGATTGTAATCTGCCTTGCTACATGCATGGTAAAAAGACCTTGTCTTTAATAGTAATGCAGTTTTGGGAAGAATTTTTTTTGAAGTAATGTTGTTAAGTCCAGTCCCTTTGAGAGACAGCCATCATGTTTATATCCCTTTAAAAAGTCTGTTTGATATAATACTGTTACTGCATTGTGCAACAAAACATTAAAAAAAATCTCTTTATCTATGCAACTGGAAGAAATGGCAGTGTGGGCCTGAGCTCAAAGATATTATGTGCTACTACTGAGAAGCAGTGTTCATGCATTGAGCTTCCTAGTTTTGTTCCCTGATGTGAAAAGCCTGGAGATGATGGTGAGACTGATTGGAAGAAAATTTGGAGCTAAAGCTCATCAATAAATTCCCTACGGAAAGCTGTCCCTTCTTTAAAGGACACTAAAGAGAATATGTGCAAATATTAGAGCAGAGATGCTGCTTATCATTTTGACAATGTTGGGACATGTTTTGTTCTCAGTAGCAGCTGATAAAATCTGAAGCGGATGCTTACTATTGGGTTTTTGAATAGAGTTTTCATTTCCATAGCTGGTGGTCTGGAAGCTTTTGTAGACATCAAATGTTTCAAATAAACTGTGCTTCCTGGCAACTGAAAGGTTTTTTGTGTTGTCTTACATAGTAGTAACAAGTTCTGTTTGTGAGTCTGTATGTATGATTTCCTGTGCAAAGTGCCATGTAAATTCAGGGGAAAAGATTGCTACTGCAGGAAGCTTACAATATTATATTTGTAGCTCTTTCAGTTCTTTGGGGTTTTTGTAAAACAGAGGGAACAGACTGAATGTTAATATTTTCCAAAAGCATTTCAGTTGGATTCAGGACTCCAATGGCCAAATTTCTTGTTTTACTTTATGGATGTAGAACTGTGTCAGAATGGATATGTATCTTAAAATAGCCTGTAAGTGCTAAAGTGCATATGGAAGATCACTGTTTTTCTAATTCAATATTTGGTGTCTTTTTTCTTTTCTTTAAATAAAAGCAAAAGCACATCCATAATTCATTTCAGAAGTCAAAGAAACCCTTATCCTTTCCTTTAGATGCTTGTGGGTGTCCTGAACTTTTTATTGTTTGAATAGTTTCTCCAGTGGAAATACTCAGATAACCTAAATAAAGGTATTTAAGTTTTCTTTTTTTTGACTTCACCCTTATTCCTGTACTGGAAACTTAGGTCCAGTCCTCTTTGGAGAGATCTCTGCTATGCCTTCCCTTTTGCCCAGTTTAGTTGGAGATAATGTGTGAGGTCCATAGCTCCAGAAAAACAGTTAATTGCAGATCTATTTTTAGGACATGAGTAAATCATACAATCATAGAATATCTTAAGTTGGAAGGGACCTGTAGGGATCAACAAACCCAATTCCCTGCTCTTTGCAGGACTACCTAAAACTAAACCTTTAACTCTGACAGGCTTGATGCCATGACCATTTCCCTGGGGAGCCTGTTTCATTGACTGACCACCCTCTCCGTGAAGAACCTTTTCCTAATGTCTAATCTAACTTCCACTAAAATGTTATAAATGTAGTTAATTAATAAATGTTTTAGAAATGGTTACTGGTAAGATTTTATTTTTTGAGACAAATTCCTCTATTTTACATTTACTATTCTTAATTTGAGACCTTTCCAGAAATATGAATAATCAAAGTATTAAAAGTGCATAGAAGACTTCCTTGTTGTTGCACATCTTTTTTTTTTTTTCTAAGTTTGACAATCTCAAATTCTACTGTGTTGGGAATTGCAAATTAATGAGCAAAATTTATTAGTTCTGACTAGTCATTTGTTACTAAACAGTTTCACTTAAACCAAAAGAAGTGAAATACTGACTAAAAGAAATATGTCGTGTAATTTGGGACATCTCTTTTGGACAATATTACAAAATATTTTAGATTGCATGGGGTTTTTGAAAGATCATTTCACCATTTCCTGTTAATACATCAAACATGGAACTTTTCCATTTCAGATGAAAGGAAAATGTAGAAATTAGTTATTACAGTGTTTCTCACTTAAGACAGGTGATACGTAAAACAAGTAACCACAGAAGGTTTAACTTGTGATGATCTGCTGAAATGCAAATAACTCACTTTCACTGACATTCTTGATTTTTTTTTTTTTTTTAAGCATCAGATGGAAACTTTGAAATAAATAACAACTAAACTGACGAACAAAATAAAAAGTCTCTCATGGGAAGGAGTAGGGGTTTTTGTAGAAATAAACCAAATTAGGTAATGTCATTTACAAAATGAAAAATGTCATTTGCACAATCTAGTTATTTCAGGTAGTTCCTGTTAATTCCAAAATGTTTTCTTTCTTTATGTTAGTTTTGTTCAGTATATAAATGTGTGGGAGATTGCAGGAGCATATTCTGTGTGCATAGCCTAAGTCTTTTAGGGGCAACAGGCATACCCTTAACTGTCAATGTTGTGTACTGCTGTGTAATGGAGCAGAAGGGTTCCTGTTTGTTTAAACAGTAGTATTCAGTCCTAAACAACAAATTTGAGTAATCTGTTTTGGCAAGTTTAGATTTAAAAAATCTAAGAGGTCTGTTCTCAGTGTCTCTTTCTCCCCCCACGTTTTACATATCCCAGAATTTTACTTTGTCAAGTATTACTGACCGAAATAAATGCTGATTGTATCTGTTTCTATTGCTCAAGTTCATGTTTCTGGGTAGTATTTTTCCACCAAGCCATGCTGTAGCATCTGTATCTTGTGTTCCTGTGTCAACTAAGCTAACAGGACGAGTGTTTTCTCAATGAGTTTGATATGTATTTTCTTTTACTGCATTTCTGTGAACTCCATGTATAGCAATAGATGCTGAGAAATGAGTTCAGTAATTTGGATGCAGTCTGTATAGCTGAGAGAGTGGTCATCTCTCTCTGGGCTCAGTTAATGTATATACACTTACATTCTTCTTTTGCTGGCACTTTACTGTACAAGCTGGGACCTAGAAGTATTATCATCAGATCTGCAACAGAGGTACTCGCATTTTGGTGATAAGAATAATGAGGGAAATAGGTGAACATACAAAGAGAGAAAGAACTTAATCTGTTTGAAATGTTTTGTTTTGGCGACACCAATCACTGTGGATTGGAAAATCTTTTTCTCTGTTAAAACAGTGTCTGAAGAGCAGAGTATAGATGTTCACTGTGGATTGTTTGCTAGTATTTTTCCACTAAGGAGATGGTATTCCACTTGCAGAATGAATGAAAACACTGAGTATCTGCATGATATCTCACGAGTCAAAAATGTTAAAAGCTTATGTTGATCTCAGTATCCACCTGTAAGAGTATTCCAGGACTGTCTTGTCTTTTTGGGGAAGATGATACAAAGCCCAGTCTGTGACACTTGTGAAACTGTGTGCACATGTGCTAGATAAAGCTGCATAATGACTACCATAGAAGATGCCGAAAACTGATAAAACCCTCTTCTGTTTAACTGATCAGAATGTTTTTTCATATTTGACTGGTATAGTAATTGCCTATGAAGAAGCTGAATTTACCTTTATTTAATGCATGTCTCTGATTTCAGTAGTGAATTAATCTGTATTCAGATAATTCAAGTTTTCCTTTTCCTTCTTTGCTCAGTGAATTGAGTGAAGGAAGTTCATTGAGTTTCCAGATCTGCTGGGCAATACTTTTTTTCACTAAGTATAAAAGCAAAGATTGTGTAGAAGAGCAAAAACTTTGATTTTTTTTTAATGAGTGAGAGCAATATTATTCCTTTGTCTATCAGAAATTTGTATGCATGGCAGCTACTGCTTAGACTTCTGTCCAATGCTACCTTAAAATAACATTAAATTAACCTTTAAAACACACCAGCATTTTTTGTGAGCTGAGTTTTAATTGCCTGTGTTTTCAAGTGTACATACATCCCTTCTAATAGCTGTGTTCTGACTATTTTTGATACCGCTTTAAGTAGTGAAAGTATTAACCTTAAATTATAAGAATCACAAAAAGATTGTGTACCATGTAGCCAGGAAGAAAGTGAGAGAACAAATGGAGACTCTTGAAGGAAATGGAAAGGAAGGAGGGGAGGAAACAGCTCTACAAAACTCATCCAGTTGATCAAAGAGACAGGAATTTCAAGGTAATATGGTGTGTTGGGTTCTGCTCACTTTGCCTCCATGAGGCACATCTGATGTTGCATTCCATCATGAGGATTGTCTCCAAAAAGATGTTCAAACAAAATCTCAGTGCCCAATTCTTCTATTGGATTAGAGTGTATAGTAATATACTGCAGCAGTGATCTTCTTTACTACAGCTAGTGAATAGTGAGAATGAGGAATCCTGATTCCACTGAAATTAACATTTGCTTGTTCATGTGGAGATAAGGTGGTTTTTGGTTTTGGGATGGTTTTTTTCTTTCCCACCAAAACTGTTTGGAGGAGTCTTTTCAGTATGCTTTAGTAAGGACAATTGAGTGCAGAGAGCTTTTCTTGGGTTGTAATCACTCTTTGATATTGAAGGAAGCAATTCTGCAAAAAATGGAGTTCTTGTGTAAGAATACTTGTCAGTGCCATTGACCTCTATGGAGAACCAGCTGGGTTTAAAACTGTCTAACTTACCTACTCTTCAGGGCCTAAGACTGCTTTTTATTTAAGCCTTTATTTGTATAAAATCCGGCAATTTCTTCTACAGTAATAATGAATTGTTAACATATCAACAGAACCGCTTGTAACTGTTTTTCATGCATGTAAATCAGTCTTTCTGGAAACACCCAAGCTTGAATTTATGGGAGTCCAAAAAGTTCAGAATACTTCAGAAGCCTCATTACTTCTGAGCTGTAAACCATTATAAAAGAAAGACAAAGAACAGGTTGTCAGAAAATGGAACTGTGAATACAGCATGTATAAGCTGTCAGTTTTATTATCCGAATTTGTGCCCTTTATCATTGCTGGAGATACTAATGAGGCCTCAGTGTCTCTTTTGACACAGCTTGATATACATAATTGTGAATACTTGTATGTGAAGTATTATTTTACAAATCACTGAAAAATAAGTAAAGGCACCATTGCACAATATGCACTTTATCAATTAAAACCACAAATGTGAAGAAAATAAGAACTAATAATATTTAAAAGAATGCAACCTGTTAAACTTTGAACAAATAAAAAACAAAACCCAAGGTAACAGATTCAATCTTCCTTCATGTCTGTCTTCTGTGTTTATAATACTGTGACAGTGGTTTGCGTTGCAATAGTAGGAAGGCTGTTTTGTCCTGCATTATGTACCCTGGTTAGGCTATCAAGCTCCATCACATCAGCTGACTTGTTGACAACTCTGCTGATTAATTTAGCAAAATTTCAGGCTAGTGCTATGCTGAGGATTGGCACCTGGAGTAGAAGAGGCTATAGTAAATGTTAAAATGTAGGAGGGTTAATATATTTTATACTTTCTTTGTGATTGTTCCTCCCTACCCCTCCATGTATATGTAAAACAGTGGAAGTCCTTCATATGGAGTATCTAAAATAACAATATATAGATTCTAAATCTTGTCTTTGCCAAATTTTGGCAGTTTTTGCAGAAAGAACAGGCCATAATGTGTTAACTTTTCATCTGTGAAAATGATGATTGTGGGATTAAGATCAATGAAGGCAAAAAACCCTCAGATGTGGTGCAGAATGGAACTGTTATTATGAGGGCCTGTATCATTGGCAGGGCTATCATCTACAGAAATTCTTCTAAATACAAATTGGTAATTGATATGCTTTGTCTAGAGAAGAACCAAAGGTTGTCTTTTTTTATATCTATTGTATCTTCTCCTATCATTCTGCTATTTTCTTTCTTTTTCTGGTAGCAACATACATGTTCTGAAATACATATATATTCTAATAACAGCAATGTGGCCAAGGATATGCACATTGCTGGGCAAAGCAACCCAGCGTACTCACAAGATCAAAATAGCTGCCTGTATGCACAGCTTGTTGATTGAAGTTCCCTCTGGTATTTCTGCAGAAACCTTTCACAAACCCTGTGGGGGGTGTTCATCTCTGTATAGATCAGTCTGGCACTCAGAAGTCTGCAGCTCTCCCACCTGCTTTTTGCGTGGTGAGAATGATTGAAAGAGATAACTACAGGGTACCTTCTGAGAAGTGTATGGTATACAGTGGTGGTGGTTGTAATGAATCCAGAGCTGACATATGATACCTGCTTAGCATTTGGGAGCAATTCAGATCTCAATATTTCTTGCACTACCATCCTGGCACTTCTTTCTCTGTCAAAGTCCTTTATATAATGAGACACACAGAAATTTAGGGAGATGTGTTGTTGCTCTGTTAAGACCACATGAAGTTTACTGCATTGAGAGTCATAGGTGATAACTTTTCGCTATTATTGCTTTTGTGAGCTGAAATACTAGTTATAAAGAAATTAACATGCAATACTTGCTTGTGACCTTCAAATGGTTTTGTATAGTATCACTGGAGTTGTCAAGTGTGTATTAAGTAACAAAACTAACAATAGTGTAAGGCACATTGGCTTGCTTTTTTAGAAACTGCTCAAGATAAGAGTGTATGGTAGTTCAAATTTATTGCTTTAAAAAGGACTAAGCAAGCATCAGGTTTTATGCAGTCTGTCAGACTGTATGCCTGACAGTCTGTTCTAGAGACTAGAGCAGTCTGTTTTAGAGAACCTTGCAAAGTTCTCTAAAAGTTTTTCCTCAGAACAACTGAAATTTAAATAGTAAATAGTAAATTTAAATAATAAATTTGATGAGTAAATGTGGACATGTTATTGATCCATGTGGTTCTTTACCCTGAGGTCCTACTGAAGAAAATGCAGCTGTTCCTTAAAAATCAGAAAGAGACTTTCACAAAATCTTTTAGAGGCCCTAATAAACTAATAAGCTGTGACTTACATGAGATTACACTCTTAGCTCCTGTTTCTTATGGCAATTTAAGAGAGGATCTTCAAACACATAATCATCTATTGTTTTAATTATCATGATACAGCCCAACTGGCAGAATTTTGCTTCAGCATATGTGCAGAAGGTTGCTATTGCAATATTTGATCTCACATTCATTTAAAAATTCGTCCGTCCCCCCCCAACCAACCAAACAAACAGCAAAAGTAGACCTAGTACAGGCTGAAGGAGAGGAATTAGAGAGTGACCTTGGGTGGCTTGGAACTTATCTTTCCTTTCTTATTTTGGCCTTGAAAGCAGCACTTGTCCTCCTTTGCAATACAAGAAAACTATTCATTTTCAAGTGAAAATAGTGGGGTGTTTTTCCAAACCAACATCTGGTTTATGCATTTTGTGGCATTTGTCACTAAGTTGTATGTCAAATCATGGTCAGACTTCATGCCTGACTGCCTGCCTTTTGATAAGAGCTTGCAGTAAAAATAGTAAAAAGAGAGTCATCATATATGATTGCATGTAAGTAATGATACTTCAAAAAGGAACAGAGCCTGTCTTGATTTTTACTCCAAACCAAATGGAAGTGCCGTAATCTGTATCAGTGAAGGACAGTGATGTTCTAGCCAACACAGGAAAACTCTCACTTCAATTCAGTGAGGTGGTTGTTTTATGTAAGGCTTTTTTGGGATTGTTCTGTTTGGGGATTGTTCTGTCTGAGTCAGTATGTGCCATTCTCTAGGTTTTTTTGTACTTAAGTAATAGTAAGAGGACTAGAAGGTGCTGATTTAGGATCTTTATCAACAGGAAGCACAAGTGGGTTTAATATTTCTGTTTCTTTTTTAAATGATTGCATTAAGTATATAAAAGTATATATGCATATATGCCTGTGTTTTTTATCTATTAAAAATGTAAACATATAAACTTGCAACATCATGGGAATTAGGAACATACTGTTAGCCTACCTATTCCTTCTCTTCTGTCTAAAAAGCATGCAAGGCCATGAATGATACATGGATTTTCATAGCAATACTTCCTATTTCAAAATATTTCTTGTCTGTGCTTTCTCCTACTGGATTATTCCCTTCTGTCTTCTTAATTCAATAATTTAAGAGAGAAAGTGCTGACATCTATGTGTCTTGTAGCAGCCTAACTTCTTTTTTTAATAAATGTTTTTCTCATGTAAATGTTCTAAAAATATGATTTACCACATTTAAAATAACTGCAAGCACGAAAGCTTTTATTTCTGAATTCAGAGATTTGTTGTTTCCTAGAAGTGACTCTATATTGCTTCTGTACACTGGCTATACCAGTAAATATAAATTCTGCTCAAATTTTCTTGCTCTCTGTTAACCCTGTTAGGCAGCAAAGCCCCATGGAGCCACTTGCTCACTCCCACCCAGTGAGATGGGTGAGAGAATTCAAAAAAGTAATTGGAAAAACCAATTGGAAAAATTGATAAAAGTGGAAAAGCTTGTGGATTGAGATAAAGACCATTTAAGAGGTAAAACAAAAGCTGTGTGTACACAAGCAAGGCAAAACATGTTGTCCTTAGCCTGTTTTGCAAAATTCTTAAAATGACAAAGGGTCATAATGGTGGAGAGGTTGCTTTAGGTCTGAAGCTGTGTAATGCCAGTAAAGAGGGACAGTTTCCTTGGGCCACTAGGAAACATATTGAGGAATATATACTCAGACAGGTATGAATTTAACTGCACAGCTCTCGGGGGTCATCAGGAGAAGCGAACCAAAATCTGTGCACTGCTTTGGCAAGGTCTAAAACCGCAATTCTTTCATTCCAAATTAAAATAATTCAAATCCCAAATGGTGAAAGCAGAAGAAACATCAGTTGCAATTTTCAAAGATGGAAACTGAAGTGGTTTTTTTTATGTTTTGGGTTTTTTTGGAGGGAAGTGGGGGGAGTGTTGTTTGTTTTGGGGGTTTGTTTGTTTGTTTGTTTTTTCTTAATTTCAGGGCTCTTTTGCAAAATGTCATGGTATAACTACTGGATACTCATGGTCATGTTTCCCAACACAGGAGAGGCTTATACTAAATTGACTTGCAGGGGGACTTCATCAGATATTCACAAATCAAGGGTGACATTCGCAAACCAAGTCTGCGGGTCTGATACTGGATTCCTGTGGGTCTGTCTCATATTACTGTTTTCAGGAAGTACTTGTGTATCTGCTTTTTTATTTGAATGTTAACTTTGCACCATAACTAAACTAGTAATTTTTTGTTGTTTCATGAGCTGCTGTAACAAGTGCTCTTGATTGTATGTATTAATTCCTGTGGAGCCAACTAAAATACTTGTAAGAGAGTGTGGAATACATGTAAACCACTATTATGAGTGAGTAAAATCCCTAAACATTTGTGAAATTTTTCAGGCTCAGTCTAATGTTCAGTTCTGAATGATTTGTTTCCTGCTTCTCTGCATAATGATTGAAAATCATATACAGCTTGAAAATTCAGAACAGTGCACCTAATGTTTCCATAGATATTTCCATTCAAAGCAAATATTTACATCTGTAAGTTGGCATACACTTTTAATGAACCCATTCAATCTCATGCACAGCTCCAATTTTGATCATTTTCCTGCATGGGTAAAAAACCATAATTCTTAGAAAATTCTATTGGTTCATGATTTTCCTTCCACAAGTGGAAGATGTGACCCTGCATTCAAATAAAGCAGTAATAAAAGAGCCACAGAGCTGGGAAACCTGTCAGGTTTTTGCTAGCCTGCTATAAAGGAAATGTGGGTTATTTTGTTGGATCCTGCTTGTGTGGAGAGGGCTGCTTGAGCTACAGCCACTGAACCTTTAGTTGTACCCGTGGAAATGTCATAGAAACTGAGGACCTCAACCACTTTGCTATATGTGAATATATTTGGAACCTCTAAATGAATCTTTTGGCATGTACAACTAAGAGTGCTGGGAACTGCAATTTGTTGGCAGGTTGGATTTTCTAAGATGATGTATTACTTTTGGAGTGGTGGATTCCAAGGTTTTTCTCAGGTGTTCAGTGCCTCACTTGATTTTTGTTATGGAAACTTCCATTCTCTCTGCCATCCCTGTGCCCCAGCTCCAAGGTGATAGGTGAAATCATGGTGAAATGAAGGCAGTATGCTTTCAAGTAGGACTTCTGATTTTCCTTTCCTCTGCTTAGTTTCCTAGGCAGTCTCCCTAGTCTCCTTGTTTCTAAGCTGATTGAAGGTTATAAATGTTTGCTTTCTTACTGTGGATAATGCTGATTTTAGATTACACAAATGCCTTTGTGTACTCTCCTTTAGTAATAACAAATAATTCTTCTGTATAGAATTGAATTGTTTCCTTGCTCAGAAGGAATTTGAAATTCATAGAACAGTTAGGGAAACATAGTTGAAAAGAAGGAAACCTTTAGTAAGAGTCTTAGCATAACTAACATGTTTGCTGAACAAGCTTCTTAGAAAAGTTAAGAGGAGCTTCTTTATTCCCTCCATGCCCACTTCTTCAACAGGTAATATATTTTTTATGGACATGTTAGAGACAGCCCAAAGCATAACAGTTCAGGAAGAATTCTGCATTATAGAAGATATAAATTGATATGAGAAGAAATAATGAACATAAACCAAGCAGTACCTGGTTAGAACAAGCTGAAAAAATTAAAAGCCTGCCATTTTAAAAATCACTACTTTGTTAAAATCTATAATTTTTACTGTATGATGTAACTGTTTATACTTATCCACAAGAAGAAATAGTGTAATGCAATATAGATGACAGTGACATTAATTACTGTTCCAGCAACATGCAATTTTGCAGCAAGAGTTCTGAAAATATGATTTTTTTTTTACTTAGTGTTCCACTAATGAAGTGTAGTATCTTTCAAAAATCAGATTTCATAAGTAAGTTTTCAGTTGGTTTTTGTGTAGGTTTTTTTTTTGTTTTTGTTTGTTTGTTTGTTTGTTTTCCTGTAAATGTGTGCACTCAGAGATTTGAGCATGTCTTGAATTTAAGAAGCTATTCTGTCTCCTATAGGATCTATGCAGCATGTCACTGCATAGAGTTTTTCTATATGCTTCAGGGCCAGAAATCCCTTAAGATGAGTAATTTGCTTTCATGCAGACTCTGAATAAATATAACTTTTTGTTTGAGGGTCCTCCTCCCACTCCCTTTCCTCTGTGTGTGTGTGAAACCAGAAATGTTGCTGCTTGCTTACCATAACATGAGATTTTGGTTAGGATTTTGTGTAGGTTTTCCAATATATTCAGGGGGTTTGCATGTGATCATCAAGAGTCTGTGCCAATGCCCTGATACTCTTTCTGAAAGTGACTTTCTATGTTCCGGAGAGCTCTGTCTATGTACCGTGCACGAAAATAGCAACAGGGATTATTTACTGACTATGCTGTAAATCAGTTGTAAATCCATGGGCAATATTTAAGAAGTCCTATATAACTCTGTTGGGTGGTATTTTAGAAGAACAACAAAGCCATTTTTAAAACTAATATTTGTTATTTAAGTACTTCCACTTTAAAGTATTTTATTGCTTCCTTCAAAGTTTGGAGGCATTTTTTTCTAAGCTATGACAAGACATACTGTGACAGAGAAGGAGAGCTGGCAGTTAGAGGGGGAAGGAATTATAAGTTAAGTGAATCCTATGTCTTTGCTTGGAAACTGAAGTAAGACAAGAGCTAGTTAAGAGTTTATGATCATCCCAGGCTCCAGAATAAGGAATCACAAGTTAATTCCTCTGTTAACTGCTCCTGGAAATAGGTGTACAGTCCTTGTAGTGAATCTGTGGACATAGTGCTCAGAGAAGTAGGAAGAACCTGCTTACATTTTTAATCATTTCATCTTTTGCTGGGAGCAGCAGGAAGTCCAAGGGATGCCACTCTGAAAGGAACAGAGGAACAAAGTGGAGGATGGAAAACAGACTGTCTCTGCATTAGCTTGGACATAGGTGTCTGGGAAAGGATGGTGGAATGTGGTGAGAGGGTGATGTATCTTTCTTTTAGAGATGAAAATGGTGAGTTATCAGAGGTAATAGGCAAAATTATGTTCACTATGTGCTGTTCCACCAGTTTTAATAGCTGGGAATGTAGTATGCCGTCAGCAAATACTTTGAGAAAGTCTGCAAATTGAGCAATTTACTTGATTAGGTCAGATTTATAAGACTTACACCTAATGTTAAAAATCCCTATGGTAAACAATTAATTTATAGAATCATTTAGGTTGGAAAAGACGCTTAAGATTGAGTTCAACCATTAACCTAACATTACCAAGGCCACCGCTAAACCATGTACCTAAGTGCCACACCTACACATCTTTTAAGTACCTCCAGGGATCATGACTAAAGCACTTGCCTGGGCAGGCTGTTCCAATACTTAACAACCCTTTCAGTGAAGAAATTTTTCCTAATATCTAATCTAAACCACCCCTGGTGCAACCTGAGGCTGTTTCCTCTCATCCTCTCACTGTTACTGGGGAAGAGACTGACACCCACATTGTTACAACCTCCTTCCAGGTAGTTGTAGAGAGCAATAAGGTCTCCCCTAAGCCTCTTCTTCTCCAGACTAAACAACCCCAGTTCCCTCAGCTGCTTCTCACAAGGACTTGTTCTCTAGACCCTTCACCAGCTTGGTTGCTCTTCTTTGGACATTCTCCAGCACTTCAATATCTTTCTTGTAGTCAGGGGCCCACAACACAACACAGTATCAAGGTGCAGTCTCACTGGTGCCATGTACAGGGGGATGATCACTTCCCTGCTGGCCACACTATTTCTGATACAAGCCAGGATGCTCTTGGCCTTCTTGGTCACCTGGGCACACTGCTGGCTGTCAACAAACACCCCCAGGTCCTTTTCAGCTGGGCAGCTCTCCAGCCATTCTTCCCCAGACCTACAGCATTGCATGGGGGCTGTTATGACCTATGTGCAGGACCCAGCACTTAGCCCTGTTGAAGGTTATAGAGTTGGCCTTGGTCTGTCAGTCCAGCCTATCCAGATCCCTCTGTAGAGGCTTTCTACCTTCAAGCAGATCAACACTCCTACCCAGCTTGGTGTTGTCAGAAAACTTACCAAGGTTGCACTCTATTCCCACATCCAGATCATTAATAAAGATATTAAACACAACTGGCCACAGCACTGAGCCCTGGGGAACACCACCTGTGACTGGCCACCAACTGGATTTAACTTAATTCACCACAACTCTTTGGGCCCAGCCATCCAACTGTTTTATTTAACCAGCAAATAGTACACTCGCCCAAGCCATGAGCAGCCACTTTCTCCAGGAGAATGCTGTGCATAATGGTGTCAAACGTTTTATTGTAGTCCAGGTAAACAACATCCACAGCTTTTTCCTCATCTACTAAGCTGGTCACTTTGTCATAGAAGACAATCAGGTTAGTCAGTCAGGACCTGCCTTTCATAAACCCATGTTGACTGGGCCTGATCACCTGGTTGTCTTGTATCTGCCACATGATGGGACCCAAGATGATCTGCTCCATAACCTTCCCTGGGAGTGTCATATCCTGCTCAGATGACGGAGACAAATGACTCCCCAAGAGAGCAGACAACAAGTCTCTATGTCCAAACATTTATTAACTACCCGCAGTGAACTAATTGAACACACTATAATTGGCTAAGTATATAGCAAGTTGTGGCAAGCAATACCATATGCCTCGTATTTCTCAATGGAGGAAGGAAAAGAGGGAGATAGAAGGAATAGTGAAATTCAGATCACCCATCTGGGTTTCTGTGTTGATCCTACCAGTGAGGGTTCCAGGAGGCATCCATCTTTTTCACTTGCATTTTTCTTTTTCGCTTCACTGCACTCTCCAGGCCCCTTGTCCTTTCTTTCCCCCCCTTGACTTATACACACTTTCTTTGGGTCCATCCACTATATCGACCCACATACTAGGTACCCCATATGTGGGGAGGGGTAAGGTGTTTCATGGGATGATGCAATTAGCATGATCATGTTAGCCTTCATTAGCATATTGAGGGGTGTTAACTTTAATATGCATTTTATGGATAATGAAGCAAAGGTCATTCACCAGACAGATGGCCCTCAAAATTTGTCCAGGTGCACCAGAGCGGAGCCATTCTGTCTCCACAGGACTCCCTCCTTCAGCTGTATCTTGTGTTATTCAGGCAGCCTTATCAGCTTTGACCTCCACATCCTGTGACTCATAGTTCTGTCTTGCAAGTGTTTGAGGCATTCCTTTGATCAGCCTCAACTTTTGCTTTCTCAGGCTTTCTAAGTTTCTTGCAGGCCTTGTTGCTTATCTCTCACACAGAGTCCCTCTTGTAGATGAGCATCACAATTGCTAACCTCCAGTCAGATGGGACTTCCTCAGTTAGTCAGGACTGCTGATAAGTGATTGAAAGTGGCTTTGTGGGCACTTCCTCCAGCTACCTCAGTAACATTTTTGTGCATCTGACCACATAGGCCTGTGTTTGTCAAAGTGGTGTAGCAGATCGCTAACTCTTTCACCTTGGATTATGAAACCAGCAGAAGTTATGAAGCTCAGCTGAAGCCAGACCATACTTCACAAGTCCATTATTGCCCATCAGCTGCCCCCTGGACAATGCCTTTGTGCACGGAGAATGTATCCTCTGAAGACACAGTGCTGTGCAGTTTGCAACTACATTTTGGAAGTAATTGAGAAGAATCAACCCTTTTGTCATCTTTGTCACTCCTACCAGATCCTGGTAGCTAGCAGGACATGCTTCCTGTATTTTATATTTTGATAGTTTTCATTTTGTAACAAACCAGTAGAGAGAAAATTGAAATATAATTCTGTACTTAAACTGAGATCTTTGTTTTAAAACTTTCTAATTTTGTGACTCACTCTAGCATGAGAGCAAATTGTAATTAATTAAACGTTATATTTTTATAATTATATTTACATAACTTAAAAATATTTTTTATTTACAGAAAAATCTACCTTTATTTATTATTCATATAATTAGAAAAGAGTTAAACACAGTCTTTTGTTCAGAAGATATTGTATTGATTTCTGTCACTCACTGAAAAAAGGAAAATTCATTATTTCCAGGTGTCATCAGCTCCAACTTCACTGCACCTCCCAGTCTTCTCTAACTAAGTAACTTGGAAAATTATTTCTTACTTAACTGTTGGTTTAGCTTTGTGGTGTGTTTTCTTGTTGTTCTCTAGAATGTGTAATTGAAATTTGATATAAAACTGTAAGGGCTTTGTCTTGATTGTGAACTGTCATACAATTAAATAACTCAGCATTTTGGCTCTGAATTTGTCCCTGTTACTTTAACTCCCTTAGATTGAGACTAATTTACCTGTTGATAGATCAGAAGGAAAAGAAATACCTCAAACCAGATTTAACAAAATAAGACTTTAATTTCTGGAAAGAACAACTGAAAAAAACCCCATTAAATCTATATAATGAGTTTCATCATCTTGAACATACAGTAGTGCTTTTGTGAGTTGATGAGGTAGTAGCTTGAACCAAAGTGACTCTTTATTGTAATTCCTGTGAAAAGAAGGTGCGCTCTGATAAATTTTTCCAGAAAAACTTTTGTGACAATAGCTGTACCTCTAAGTTACTGTTGTTTGGATGTCTTGGTCCTATGCCCATAGAGTAACTCAGACTCTCTGAAAGCTAGGTATTGGCATACAAATGATAAAGTTGTCTGTCAAGCGTCCAAATTGTGGATTTTCTTTTTCAGCAACAAGGTAATTTCAGACTTCTGTTTGCTTGTTTTTTTGTTTCTTTCTTTTTTTTTTTTTTTTTTTTAAATGAACGACACTTTTCCCATATTTGATGTATTTGAACTGATAAGTGCAGAAATTTTCATGAACGAGCCCTAGATAATTTCTTGTAAGTTTTAAATTGAGCAGCTACAAAGCTGAAAAATAGTAAAGTCAGTAACACGTAATCTTCTGAGTATTTTGTTCATCTGCTTTAGTTGGCATTCACATATCATGAAATTCAAAAAAATGGCACTATGGGAAAGGGAAAAAGGTCAATGAACACAAGTGTCCTGGTTCAGCTAGGATAGGGTTAAGCTTCCCCAGCAGAGAGGGGGAAGGGATCCAGCCGGGTTATTCATACCATGCTGACATCAGGTCCGGGCTCGAGAGCACAGGAACTTTTTCCTTGGTGGCTTTGGTGACAGGAAGCACGGGGCTGTCTGTAACCATTGTGCTATTTCTCTGTATATCTTTTGTCTTGCTTACTGTTACTGCTGTTTGTTGCTGTTATCATTGCTACTGTTGTTGTTCAGATTGTTATTTATCACACTGTTGTATTAAATTTCTTCTTGTTTTAACCCAGGGTTTGTGCCTCACTTCCAGCCTGACCAGCTGAGGGTGGGGGAGGGGCAACGGCAATGTGGTCTCCGGTCCTGGCAGGGTCTAAACCAACACAGCCTTTTTGGTGCACCAACGTGGGGCACAAGAGGGTTAAAATAAGAATCAAAAAGGTACAGACCCTGACCGGAGTGTGTTAGAGCAGTCTGTAGGGTGTAAATTTTCTGTTTGTATTTGTGCTGTTTAATAAGAAAATGTTTGCAATGCTGGCCCACTTGCTTGCATAGTGGGGCTGGATTAATCCTTATATCCAGTATATGATCCCAGTGGTGGTGGTTGTTATCGGTGGAAAATGTATAAAGGGTCTTATGTTGATGTACTGGCTATTGACTGCTTATAATATGTTTGTATCGCTGTTTGTGGGGGTGGGCCGGTACCTGTTTTCTGCCTGGACTTTTGTTAGGGGTCTCACCCCCTCTATGGGTGAGCCAGGGGAAGAGATCCTCTCAGTTTTTGGGAGTTACAATTATTCTCGGAGCCTGCAGGCCAGTGTGATTGTGGCACAATGCTTTCTGAATGTCTGCCTGATTTTGGTTTTGGCCATGTGGCACTTCTCTAACAATAGCAGTGCCCAGAAACCTGCCCCGAGGTCAGATAATAGTGAGTGCCAAAGGGTGTGGGAAAAGATGGGCAAAGGCCTGACTCGGTGGGCACCCCCAATGCTTTAGAACTTCACTCCTGAACAAATGCAGAGCCCTGATAAACTGTTCTTAGAAAGGGTGTGTTACCAAGCTGGTAAAATCCAGGAGACTCAGTCTTTCCTGGGCGCTGTCGGGTTCGGGAGGATGCACATCCCAAACTACAGCCTGATTGTGAGCCCTCTCTACCATATAACCAGTAAGAAGAACGATTTTGAATGGGGCCCTGAGCAACAACAATCCTTTGAACAAATTAAGCGGTAGATTGCCCAAGCAGTAGCCCTCAGGCCAGTCCGGGAAGGGCAGGAGGTTAAGAACTTTCTCTACACCGCAACTGGGGAGAATGGCCCTACCTGGAGCCTCTGGCAGAGAGCACCTGGGGAAACCCGAGGCCGACCTCTAGGCTTTTGGAGCCGGGGATACAAAGGTTCTGAAGCTAATTATACACCAACTGAGAAGGAGATACTGGCAGCGTACAAAGGAGTTGGGGCTGCCTCAGAAGTGGTGGGCACTGAAACACAGCTCCTCCTGGCACCCCAACTGCTGGTGCTGGGATGGATGTTCAAAGGAAAGGCTTCCTCCACACATCATGCAACAGATGCCACGTGGAGTAAATGGATTGCATTGATATCGCTATGGGCTCGAATAGGGAACCCCAGCTGCCCAGGGATACTAGAGGTGATTACAAACTGGCCAGAGAGAAAAGATTCCGGGATGTCACCAGAATAGGAGGTGACACGTGCTAAGGAGGCCCCACCATATAACGAGCTGTCGGATGAGGAGAAGTGATATGCCCTGTTCACTGATGGGTCTTGTTGCATTGTGGGAAAATACTAACGCTGGAAGGCTGCTGTGTGGAGTCCCACATGACGGGTCACTGAAGCTGCTGAGGGACAGGGTGAATCGAGCCAGTTTGCAGAGGTGAAAGCCATCCAGCTTGCTTTGGATATTGCTGAGCGGGAAAAGTGGCCGAGGCTCTACCTCTACACAGAGTTGTGGGCGGTGGCGAATAACCTGTGGAAATGGTTGCAGCAATGGAAGCAGAACAACTGGCAACATAAGGGTAAAACCATCTGGGCTGCTGAAGTATGGCAGGACATTGCAGCCCGTGTGGAAAACCTCGTTGTGAAGGTGCACCATGTGGATGCCCATGTACCCAAGAGTCGGGCCACTGATGAACGTCGACACAACCAGCAGGCAGACCAAGCTGCTAAGATTAGAGTGGCTCAGATGGACTTGGACTGGCAGCGCAAAGGTGAACTGTTCATGGCCCAGTGGGCCCATGGGTCCTCGGGCCACCAAGGTAGAGATGCGACATACAAGTGGGCTCGAGATCGAGGGGTGGACCTCACTATTGACACCATTGCAGAGATCATCCACGCATGTGAGACATGTGCTGCAATCAAATATGCCAAGGGGGTGAAGCCCCAGCGAAATGGAGAGCGATGGTTGAAATATAGATATGGAGAGGCCTGGCAGATCGACTACATCACACAGACCTGCCACAGGAATCGTCACGTGCTCACAATGGTGGAAGTAACCACTGGATGGCTGGAAACTTAAGCAGTGCCCCACACCACCGCCCGAAACATCATCCTGGGCCTTGAAACCCAAGTCCTGTAGTGACATGGCACCCCAGAGAGAATTGTGTCAGACAACGGGACCCACTTCCGAAACAACCTCATAAATGCCTGGGCAGAAGAACACGCATTGAGTGGGTCTACCATATCCGCTACCACGCACCAGCCTCTGGGAAGATCAAGCGCTACAATGGACTGTTAAAAACCACATTGAAAGCATTGGGAGGTGGGACCTTCCAAGACTGGGACATGCATCTAGCAAAGGCCACCTGGCAAGTCAACACAAGAGGGTCTGCCAGTCGAGCTGGCCCAGCTCAGTCAAAACCTCCACTTGCTGTAGATGGAGATAAAGTCCCTGTGGTGCACATGAGGAATATATTGGTAAAAATAGTCTGGTTTAGTCCTGTGCCAGGCAAAGGTAAAGGCAAACCCATCCACGGTACTGCTTTTGCTCTGGGACCTGGGTGTACCTGGTGGGTGATGCAGGACAATGGAGAGGTCTGATGTGTACCACAGGGGGACTTGCTTCTGGGTGAGAACATGCTGTGAATTATGCTGTGCCTTTGTAAATAGTTTTTTTGTTACTGCTAACTGCTAAATGGCAGCTGGACATGACACAGATGGTATAGAATATAGGGGTGCATTATGTCCTGGTTTAGCTAGGAAGGGTTAAGTTTCCCCAGCAGAAAGGGGGAGGGGATCCAGCGGAGTTATTCATAACATGCTCACATCAGGTCCAGGCTCGGGAGAGCGGGAACTTTTTCCTTGGTGGTTTTGGTGGTGGGAAGCATTGTGAGCGAACTGTCTGTAACCATTGCGGTATTTCTCTGTATATCTTTTGTCTTGTTTATTGTTATTGCTGTTTATTGTTGTTATCATTGCTGCTGTTGTTGTTCAGATTGCTTATTATGCTGTTGTATTAAATTTCTTCTTATTTTAACCCCGGGTTTGTGCCTCACTTTCAGCCTGGCTCGCTGAGGGTGGGGGAGGGGCAACAGCAATGTCATCTCCGGTCCTGGCAGCGTCTAAACCACCACCACAAGACACTGCATTACTGTTTCTGATTAAATTACAAGGGCATTAAAATTATCTGCTGCATAGAAGAGTGTGTGTATATGAGATGCTGTTTTTACTTGGGCTTCTGAGATTTAAAATAATTAATCTCAGAAAGTATTATTGCTGAGCTATCAAATAACACATATCTTTTTTTAAACCTCTCTTTTATGGAAGAGGAGGGGGAGCTATATCTTTGTCAGAGCTAGTAACATATGCCTGCTAGCTGACGCCTTCAAGCTGTTGATGATAACTGCTGTAAGGTGCCTTAGTCAAGAATGCACCAAAGGATGTAATTTTTGCAACTGTGATGGGTACATCCTGGACAGGGCAGATAAACCAGCAGACACCTGTGGAAGCCCCTCAGAGACCCTTCCCCAAATTTTAGTACTCTTGTGAAATGTATTAACATATGCATTCGATTCTCTGGAAATAGGTGTGTACTTCTTGGAAGTTACATGAATATTCATTTATTTTATTGTATATATAAGTGTCCCCTCATCTTTCAGCATGCAAGTTAGGTAGAATGATCAATCCCCCATGCATCTGGCGCTGCATTAAAGAATGCCTGCCTTCTAAAACTTCAGATTCTTAGAGGGTTCTTTTGAGACTGAATTTACGGTAGTGTTTTGTTGAACCATAGGGACACTGCTTCTGAATCTTGATGTAACTGTGGGATCACAGGACCTCCAGCTGGCACCAAGGGATTCTTGGGAAGAACCTCTGATCCCTGGACCGAAGAGCTCAGAGCAAATTCCCTGGTAAAATTAAAGGCATTCCTTCAGGATTTCTGGTTGCCCGCCTGTAAGATGTGGTAAAAGCCTCACAAGGTTGGGCCAGAGGGTAGGCAAGGGGTTTGGTCCCCTCCTGGATAAGTTCCACCAGACGAAACATTGGAGGACGCCTGGTCTGAAATATTGTGGATTTGAGCCCCACCTGGTCTGAAACTGGTATAGGGGTTTAAGTCCCTTTTGGTAGAATTGTGGGTTTGAGTCCTACCCATTGGTTTTGGTAATTTTGAATTACATACTTTGTTTACTGGATTTTTGAATTACAACCTTTGTTAACTAGATCATGGTTTCTGACTTTGTACATTGGACTATGGTTTTTGGCTTTGTATATTAATAAGGTCTAACTAAGATGGGTGCAAAACAGTCTAAAACTTAAAAAATAATTTTGAAAAAGTCTCCATTAGGATGTATTTTAAGGAACTGGAAGCAAATAGCAGGGTTCCCTTTGGATTAATATGCTAAACTCTGTATTGTAGTTCTGTGTTAGGTGTTTAGTTTTGTGTTGTTACTGTACTATTTTGTTTTGTGTATTGTTATTGTAGTATTTTGTTTTGTGTGTTATTTTTGTGATGAGTTTTATCCAGTCACAGAATGGAGGAATTCTAAAGGCTGGTCCTTCAGACTGCTCATTCAAACAGTGGAAAGATCTGGGGGGAGAATCACTGACCCAAAAGAAACTGGCTGAACATTGTAATGATTGATAGCCCTTATATACTTCAGATTATCAGGCAAAATGGCCTAAGAATGGAAGTATAAACTATAATACTGTGTTGCAACTGTTGTTGTTTTGTAGACATAAAGGAAAAAGGAATGAGATGCCATGTGTGAATTTGTTCTTTGTATTATGGTCCAGATCATTTTATACCAGCTCAAGAGCAAGACTGGAATCTAAATATAGGGGAGGCAGATTGATGAATAAACAGTATCAACACTTGACTACTTTGTTCATAGGTCAGTCAGCACTTGTTGAGGTTTGAACTCAGCTGGCAGCCAGATACCACATGGCCAGCCCACATTCACCTCCCTCCTCCCCAGTGAAATAGGGGAAGGACAAAAAGAAGATGTGTAGGTTGAATAAAAAGAAAGAATGCACTAAGTATAATAAGAGAACAACAGTTACAATAGTGAGTCCAAAAGAAACAGGTAAAATGCAGCAGTGGCTTACCAAGCACTGCGACCGCTCCCCACAGCAACACATGACTGTACTGAAAAACCGAAAATGGCATGCACCAGAGAGAGCCTGAGCCCACCTGTATACCCTGAGCATGACATCACATGGTATGAAATATTCTAGTGATTGATCAGGACCTGGCTCTCTAGCTGTGCTCCCTCTCAACCCAGGGAAAGTTAATTCTATCCTGGTCAACCAGGACAGCACTAGATAAAAGAAAGTTACAAAAGTAGAAGGTATGTCTGGAATGTCAACATCTCAGTTAACAAATGCTGCAGTCTTAGCAACCACATTTGCTTAAGCACAAACCTCCTCTGGGGGAAGAGGTTTCCCAAGAGGCTGATGAACAAGAGGAAATAGGAGAAATAGAATCCCTCTGGGAAGGGATCAGTGTGTGATCTGCAAGGGATAGTGACACTGGAAAAATGAATGCCCAAAGAGGCAGTTAGTTAATTGGATACCCCTATCTGCACCTGTTCTGGAGGCAGACTTGTTTATGATTGGTATTGAAGACTTGGACTGACAGGGACTGGGGATTAAGGAATTAAAACTCCCCAACCAAACCCCTGGTTTCAGTTAAACTGGGGCATGAGACAAATTCCTCATTGATACAGGGGCAACATATCCTGTACTAAATAGTTGTAAAATGCCCGTGAGCAAACTCTTTATGCCAGTGATTAGTGCCTCAGGGCAGAAAGCAAATCAGCTGTTTTTCCAACCTTGGAAGTTTGGAATTGTAAGCAGGGTGCTAACTCATCATTTTCATTATATACCAAATTGCTCTATGCTGCTAGTAGGACAGGACATATTAAATAAAGTGAATGCATAAATCACTTTTGAAAAAGGGAAAATCTAAATCCGTATTTCTGAAAATAAAGCTTTGGATGCCCAAGTCTTTATGTTACAGAGGGAAGCTGAGTTACAGGAGGTACCTTTGAAAGTAGAAGATGCTGTGATTCCTATTGTATGGGCCAGAGAAGTCTCAGGAAAATCCAAAAGAGCCGAAAAACTAATAATTGACCTTAAACCAAGATTGTCCCCAGTAAGAATTAAACAGCATCCTCTGAAGCTGGAAGCTAGAAATGGATTGGTGACAATAATTCAGAAATTCTTAAAGTACAAGTTATTAGTAGAATGTGAATCCAAATACAACAACCCCCTTTTGCTGGTTAAAAAGGCCAATTGTAAGGAATACCAGTTGGTCCAGGACCTGAGGGCAATAAATCAGATAACCCAGGATATTCATCCTGTAGAGGCAAAACCATATACATTGTTACAAACCCTCACTGACAAACAGGGTTGGTTCAGTCTCAGACTTGAAAGATGCCTTTTTCTGCATTCTCCTTGATACTAAAAGTCAGGAGCTCTTTGCTTTCAAGTGGAATATCCAGAAACAGGGAGAAAAACACAATATACTTGGACAGTTTTACCTCAAGGCTTTAAGAATAGCCCAACAGTCTTTGGAAATCAATTGGCAAAAGAATTAGAAATTTGGAGAAAAGACAATCATCAAAGACCTTATTACAGTATTTGGATGACATTTTGATTACAGCAGAGACTGAGGAACACTATCTTGACCTGACCTAAGCCTTTTGAATTTCCTGGGCATATATCCTGGCAGATACCAGGTGTCAAAAGACAAGGCCAAAATTGCCCAAGAATCAGTTACATATTTGAGATTTGAAATCCTGAAACACCAGAGACAGCTAGGATCCAACACAATGAGGCCATCTACCGCCTACCTGAGTCCAAAACTTTGAGAGAATTACGGACAGTCTTGGGAATGTTAGGATGGTGCTGCCCATGGGTCATTAACTATGTATTACTGGTGAAACCTCTATATGAGATGTTAGAAGATTCCCACAATGAGTATCTTGATTAAACTGATAATGGCAGAACTACATTTAAGCAATTAAAGTGATAGCAGTGACAGTGTTGCTAATCCAGAAAGCCTGCAAATTTACTCTGGGACAAAAGATTACTGTATATGTTCCACACATGGTGGTTACTTAGTTAGAACAAAAAGGGGGGCATTGGCTGGCTCCCAGCCACATATTAAAATACCAAGTGGTATTGCTAAACAGGACAATCACAGAACCACAGAATCATCTAGGTTGGAAAGGACCCTGGAGATCATCTGGTCTAACCATTCGCCTAGCACAGTTCCCACCTATAGCATATCCTTAAGCTCTAAATCGACCCTACTCTTGAATACCTCCAGGGATGGGGACACCACCACCTCCCTGGGCAGCCCATTCCAACGCCTAACAACCCATTCTGTAAAGAAATGCTTCCTAATATCTAGTCTGAACTCTCCCTGGCACAACTTGAGGCCATTCCCTCTTGTCCTGTAGCTTTCTACTAGGCTAAAGAGGCTCAAACCCAGCTCTCTGCAGCTTCCTTTCAGGTAGCTGTAGAGGGTGATAAGGTCTACCCTCAGCCTCCTCTTCTCCAGACTAAACAATCCCAGTTCCCTCAGCCGCTCCTCATAGGACAGGTGTTCCAGACCCTTCACCAACTTTGTAGCCCTTCTCTGAACATGTTTGAGTAACTCTATGTCCTTTTTGTAGTGAGGGGCCCAAAGCCGAACACAGTATTCAAGGTGCGGCCTCACCAGCACCAAGTACAGGGGCAAGATTACTTCCCTGTCCCTGCTGACCACGCTATTTCTGACACAAGCCAGGATGCCATTGGCCTTCTTGGCCACCTGGGCACACTGCTGGCTCCTGTTCAGCCGGCTGTCAATCAACACCCCCAGGTCCCTCTCTGACTGGCAGCTCTCCAGCCACTCCTCCCCAAGCCTGTAGCACTGCTGGAGGTTGTTGTGGCCCAAGTGCAGCCCCCGGCATTTGGCCTTATTGAAGCTCATGCAGTTGGCCTCAGCCCATCGCTCCAGTCTATCCAGATCTCTCTGCAGAGCCTCCCTACCCTCGAGCAGATCAACACTCCTGCCCAACTTGGTGTCATCTGCAAACTTACTGAGGGTACACTCGATCCCCTCGTCCAGATCATCAATAAGATGTTCATCTTAAAACCACCTCAGTTGTTAACCCAGCTGTGTTTCTCTCAACTGACCAAGTAGAAGGAGTGCCAGATCACAATTATTTGCAGGCTGTCGAAGAAGTCTACTCCAGTCAACAGACCTTAAGGACACCCCATTAACAAATCTGGATTGGAAGCTGTACAACAACAGAAGCAGCTTTGTTCAAGATGGAAAGCAAATGTCTGGGTATGCCATAACCACCATTAACAAGGTAATGGATTAATGAGTTTTGTCTTCAAAGTGTCTGCCCAGAAAACTGAATTAATAGCTCTCAAGAAAGCACAAGACCTGAGCGAAAGAAAACAACCCAACATATGGACAGATTCCAAGTATGTCTTCGGGGGTAGTCCACACCCACAGGGCTATTTGAAAAGAAAGAGGATTGTTATTGGCACAAAGAACTGTTATTAAACATGCCCCTGAGCTCAAGAACTACTGGAAAGCATTCAAAAACCAAGGACAGTTACACATTATAAAGACCATCAGACAGGTAAAACCACACCAGAATTGGGTAATCATTTGACAGATAAAGCTGCAAAGGAGGCTGCAGAAAAAGGCATCAGAGACCTGGTACCTGAAAAGGAAATAATTTTGCCAGACACATCACCCAAGTATAATAAAAAGGAGTGTAAATTGATGACTAAATTACAGGCCAAGGAGCAGGTGAATGGGTGGACCGTTATGCCCACCAGACAGGTAGTTATTTCACCCTCATGGATGAGAGAAATTACTAGGAAAGAACATAATAAAGTGCATTGGAGAACAGAGAATTTGGTGAAACACCTTTAGAAAAGAGTCAGGAGCAGAACTATGACATACATTGCTTGGTCTATTACAGAAAAGTGTGAAATTTGTCTTACAAATAACCTGAACACTAGTAATAAAGTAGTATTTGGTGTTACCAAAAGAAGAAATTCTCCTGGAGTTTATTGGCAAATAGATATTACTGAACTACCTAGAAAAGGCAGGTTATAGATATATTTTGGGTTTAGTTGATACCTTTACTAGGTGATCCAAGGCTTTCTCCTGTCACACCAACAAAGTAAAAGAGGTAATTAAAGCTATTCTAAAAGAAATTATCCTACGATTTGGTACACCTTTGAGGATGTCATCAGATAACAGGCCTCATTTTACTGCTGGAATTGTGAAACAGTTGAGCAAAGCTTTGTCTATAACTTGACATTACCACACTACTTATAGACCACAGTCCAGCAATAAAGTGGAGCAAACGAATTATACTCTCAAACAGCAGCTTACGAAAATTTGTCAGGAAACACCTATGACTTGGGTACAGGCTCTACTCTTAGTGTTGCTGAGAGTTAGAATTTGGCTCTGTGGAAAGGGTAATTGGAGTCCATATGAGCTATTATATGGATGACCATACCAGGCTCCACATGTGTCATGTGCACTCATATCATGGGAGAACTAAATTTTAAAACTTGACATCTTTAGGGAATACCTTATAGAAGCTCCAGAAATATGTCATGATGGATAGACCTTTGGAACTTGACATACCAGCACATACTTTCCAGCCTGGAGATTGGGTCTACATCAAGTCATGGAACACTAAACATCTGACAGAAGAGTGGAAAGGACCGTTTCAAGTATTGTTAACTACCTATACAGTGGTCGAGGTTTGGGGCAAAGGCTCTTGGATTCATTATTCAAGAATCAAGAAGGCTCCCACCCCGTGGGTAGTGGAGTGGTAATCTCCTCTTAAATTGAAATTAAGGAGATCATGATTGAGTTTTATGTTTGATCTGTGACAATTACAATAGCCATATTGCATAGCCAATGCCATAGACAAATTACAAAAGCCATATTACGTAGAAGTGATTGTTGGATCTATACACATTTACCAGAACACTCTTTAGGAACACTAAAGTACATAGGGATTCTAATGTCTGATGGTAGCCCCTCACACAGTAATATTACCATTACTCAAGGCCAGAGCTATGGACAGATTACAATGTGCGCAGACTTTCAGCGGGGCAGTGCTAAGATGACTACTCAACAAGAAATCCAAATAGAAGAACCACAAGTATCCTATAACTATACTTTCATACAGCGATGCCATCTAAATGATGTAACTCTATACTGTAAACAGTACTACTAGATGTAGGACTAAACAAGGCGTATAACAGTTATACGAAATAGGCAGATGGCAAATTTGATCTAGCCTTCTTAGATTTAAATGAAACAAAACTAAACCCTCGATTGGATGGCATGTACCCCAAATAGAAGGAATAGGATGATATTTGCTATATGGTAATTGAGCTTGGAAAATATTATCCCTAAAATGGAAAGGAATGTGCACCCTAGGAGCCCTAGTCGCAAATATGACAATAGTTAATAAGCTGCAGGAACAGAGTGGATGGGTGGGGGCATTCATTAAACAAACCAGAAGGATTCACATTGCTATAACAGACCATCCTTATGCATTACACAGTTTCATTAGAGGATTTTTCCCTTGGCTTGGAGTAAGTGAATTGTAAAAGACAATTGCAAATATATCCGCTATAATTGAGAACATAAACCCCAAAATTATGGCCACCCTACAAGCATTGTAGCCAAATCTGTATGAAAATAAGGTATGGGTATGTCCCGATCCGATATCAGGAGAGGGTTCTTAAAAAATCCCGAGAGCGAGATTAAGACACAAACAAGGTCAGATGCTGCATAACCTTATGAACTTTATTTCTATAACAACTAATAAGAGCGATAGGACAGAGAGGAAAAGAAAGGAAAAGGTCGGAATCCCTAAGCAAGAACACGGTAGAGGCGCAACTAATTACCACCACCGCGACTGGGGATCCGGCGATGTTCTGTCGGTCCGATGATGCTCCACGTTCCTGGCTCCAAGTTGGTTCCCCTCTTCTTTGGAGTATGCAGTCCGCCTTTTTTATAGTCCCCGTCCTCACAGTTTGTCCACCCATTTCCACTGGGCTCGTTGTTGTAGGTGCCACCCCGTGGCCCTCCGTGCGCGCATGCCTGGGTGTCCATGGTGGTCGTGCTGGCGAGGGGCCAATCTGTCTTGCCGCGGTTTCCCCTCCACCCGGCTCACGCGCTCGCGTGCGTAGGCGCAGCTCGATAGATGACTGCTGATGTTCTCATCTAGGGCGGATGTGGTTTTCGTGGGGGACTGTGTGTTTGCTCCTTTGCGTTGAGTCAGGAGGTGGTTGTCATGGAGACAGCGATGTTGAGACATACTAAAAGTCCAAAAAGTTCCTTACAGGGTATTCAGTATTGAGACCCTGGGTTTGAGAGTCCAAAGTCTCAATAAAAGGGGGGAGTGGATACCCACTAGCTGATGCCTGCAAGCAGTTGATGATAATTGCTGTAAGGGGCCACAGTCAAGAATGTGCCCAAGGACAATATTTGCAACTGTGATGGGTACATCCTGGACAGGGCAGATAAACCAGCAGACACCTGTGGAAGCCCCTCAGAGACCCTTCCCCAAATTTTAGTACTCTTGTGATATGTATTCACATATGCATTCAATTCCCTGGAAATAGGTGTGTACTTCTTGGAAGTTACATGAATATTCATTTATTTTATTGTATATATAAGTGTCCCCTAGTCTTTCAGCATGCAAGTTAGGTGGAATGATCAATCCCCCATGCATCTGGCGCTGCAATAAAGAATGCCTGCCTTCTAAAACTTCAGACTCTTAGAGGGTTCTTTTGAGACCAAATTTATGGTAACACAAGACAGATCTTGCTAATCACTTTTTCTGAAACGTTTTGCTAAAATCTCCTTCTGACTCTACAGCTATGACTGAAGGGATCTACTCTCACTGCAGTCTAACCTACAGGTCATAATAAACCTTTAGGCCAAGGGTTCCCTTGGAGAACTTTATATTTCTAAATTGAGGTAAAATAATTGTAAATGTCTTAAAAGGAATGATCTCATTCCTAAATAGATTAGAAAGTCTGAAAACCAGGTGAAATAACCTTTTTTAAAAACTAGTCAGAATTTTTTTTTAAAATTTTTTACTCTTGGACACAAAATTACAGAAAGCTCTTCACTCCATACTGTCCAGAAGAGCTTATCAACAAACAATGAATGAAGAATTTAAATAATGTTCTTTCAAATATAAAGACCTCTCAGAAGGAACCATATAGCACTTAAACTGTTTATAAGCACAGGTCTAATCAACTGCTCTTATTACCATTTTCTATAAAATTGCCATCTTTTTTGCCCATTCTCTACTTTCTTTTCGTTACTTATAAAGCAATCTGGAGCAACCACTGTGTACTGATTTTGGCTATCCTAATGCATACAATTCATCAAGAAAAGATAAGACACTAGACCATAGCAATCAACAGTTTGATACAAATAGCAAATATAATCCTTAAAGGATGGTTGTTAGGTAGTGGCAGGAAACCTGCAGTTCTGGGAATAATTCCAGGCTGAGCACAGAATATTGCTAGCAAATAAACTACAGAAACTTTCCAAGACTGTAAGTAGTTAATTTCTGTTGCACTGATTTTTTTGTTGTTGTTGTTTTTGACTGCTGAATGCTTTTTTCTTGAGGTAGTAGTGTGAGTAATCAACAAAATAGGCAGAAGGTATACTAAAGCAAGTTAGAGAAGTTGTAGGACTTGGCTTCAGGTTCTCTGCAGTTTTCTTTTTTTGAGAATGGAATTGCATGTAAAGTCTCCCTGGACTGACCATCAGTTTTGGTTGTCTATGACAGCAAGAAATGGACTGTGCAGCTCCACTGGCTCCAATCAGTACTGTATTCCTACTGTTTAGTTCTCTGTGTCAGCAGAGATGAAAGAAAATTTTGTTTCAGAAGTAACTGCAGAGGTGGTCTCCTTTCAAGTGTGTCAAAAGGTGATGAAGCTACTATGTACTCAAATGTTTAGGTGGATTGAGAGGCTCTATCCCATTCTTCTGGACCAGCCGTAAACGTTAGGATGACAGGCAGTTCTGCAGATGATTGGGTCCATTTATCTGTTTGCTCTGACTGTTTAAAAGCTGGACCCAACTTCATAAGCATGCTCATGCTTGGAAAGCATGGCTTTCCTTTCATAGCTGCTGATGCTGTAGGAACAGGGAATTACCATTTAAATCAAAGTAAAGGTTAGCTACCAGTACAGTTGCTTTTAGCCAGTTGATTTAAGTGTCTCTTATATAATCCTTGGTTCTGATCATGAAGTGAAGATGGTTTGCCTAAGCAAGGAAACAGTCCTAAGGCTGGAGATGTGTGGAGACTTAATAGAACTACTGCTGGTTTATCTAATGAGGTTTTTACAACAGACTAATACACAGCTGAGTGCACTTCACATGTACATACTTGCGAAGATCAGTAATTTTATCTAAGGGATCATGTTCTGGGATTCTTACAGAACTAAGGTTATTTCTGATTTGACCAGCAGGTTTTGAAATTGCAGTATCACAGAAAGAAACTCTGAAGCAGCATCCAAACATTCAAAAAGAGTCTGAAGAAGGCTTTAGGTAGGAGGAGCTGTGTTATTCTTAAACACTTGTAGACTGAGCAGTTATTGACATATGCAGCCAGGAATTAATCAACAGTAATTATTTGTATTCTTTGATAATTTTGTGGGGAAAAACTTGGATGTCATCTAGTCATGAGATAATGCCATTTATATATTCAAATCCTGTATCAAAGATCTTAAGATAACAGTGTATGAATAGGACATAATAGATAGGGATTTGAATGTTGACTAAATAGAAAGGGAAGAGGGAATATGAAAAACAAACCCCCCTTTGCCTCAGTATTAATGTATTTTGAGGACTTTATTCTTAAAGTCTTGATATAAAATTGACATAAAATATTGTAGATTTTCTAGGTTCACACTTTTGTTTCTTGATCTCTTTTGTCTTATTTGCTGAAGTGGTTAAGTGGAGTGGAGTGTAACAGCATTTGAGTCACTTATTTCTCTGCTGGATTTTTGAAACTCCTTTCTGATTTATTTCATTATGCAGTTCAAAAATAACATAAATTAAGGTTTCTACCTTTTTTTTTAATTTATAAAAATATTTTTTTTTTCTAAGAAAATGTTAACAAAATCTTAAATGCATTTTCAAAGGCTACTAATTCAGATGTTTAGTTGTCATGTAAACCTATTCTTCTTTGCAAGCCAAGGCCATTTTATTCCTCATCTTTTTAAAAAAAAAAAAAAAAAATTGGATAACAATTTGTATTTATCTATACAGGATATTCTTATTTCTGTTGATTTAGATTCTAATGTTTGTTAACAGTGATAAAAATTCTAACTATTATTGTTCAGAACTAGTGATTTTTAATTGGTAGTCTCCACCAAGGAAGTGATTACACTTTCTGAAATACTTCTTACCTTCTGGACTTCCAGTATAGTATTTAGAATCTCAGCTTTCTTCAAAATGCCTCTTTATGCCAGTTTTAACACCTGTGAAAATGAATCTGTGTTTTGGAACTCCCTTTGGGCTGCATGTCTTCCTCTTTCCTCACAGCGAGGACAGAAACAATAATGGCAACAATAGTTTTGGCTGAGCAAGATTTAGAGCAAGATTCCAAATATTTGTGTTTCTAGCCAAGTCTAGCTTTTTTCCCCTGGCATGCATTAATAATTTTTTTCTAATGACAGGCTTAGTGGTTTGTACATTTAAAATATAAAATTACTTTAAATTTAAAATAAAAAGTAGTATTTTTTTATACGTTGGTTTAATCTTAATAAACCCATAAATTTTCTGAAAGCTTGCTGGATATTACTTATGCTATTTTCCTATAGCTTGTTTTACTCCTTCTTGCATTCAGACTATACAATGCGAGTTCCTTTGCCTTTTATTAGCTCTCACATTTCATGTTGTTCTTGTCTCTAGCTTGGAAGGACTGATGACATGAGATATGTGTGAGAAATTTCACTATGTAAACCTGAAATAGGAATATTTTTGATTTTGTCTCATAAATACAGATGAATGTATTAACTCTCCTTTCCTTTCCTTTGTTACTAGTCCCAAAGTCCAAAGAAAGGAGAGAAGATCAAATTTCATGTACTGTAACCAGTCTTGCTATTTTTTATGACAATACATCTGACCACTTGAAGTGTCCTTGCCTGCCATACATAGTGTATTTGCAAGTGCTTGTAAGTGCTTCAAATATTTTCTTGAAGTTCTGTAAACAAATAGCTTTATGTTGTTTGCTAAACTTAAGAGTGTAAAACTAATTTTCCAATGCCTAAGGAACAGTGGAGCCTTTGCTCTTTTGACCTTAGACCGTGTGGCACAGTATTTGTTCCTGCTGGCATCTTTTCCTCAAACTCAATTTATTATTGTGGTAGTGGTTCATTCATCTATTAGGAATCACATATCCTGAGTTTACTAACTGTGCCAAAATCTTGCAAGTGTTTCACCACTACTTTTAGAAGAGTTGGCATTTAGACAGGTACATGAACATAATATAGATCTTTAAAAGGAAAAATACACCTTAGAGTTGCTTTTTGCCCCGTCTTAGAAAATGCAACCAGCCTTTAGTAGGAACAAAATCCATGTGGTTTGTCTATGGCATTTGCTGTTTGGTCAGCAGCTGCTTCTACTAAGAAAAGGCCAATCCTTTCAAAGTTGGACATACAAGTTAGGTATGTACAACAATATTGTGGCCCTGAATAATTTACCCCGCTGTTAAACACCTGTAACTATTCCTGAAATATTTGGACAGAATTATTCTTTGACATAATATCAATGAGTTACTTGGTAGCAAGTCAGGTAGCAAAACAGATACTTTGTTCATAGGTTTTTTGTGTTCTTTCCTGTTAGGCCAGGTACAGAACATATCAGCATATTAGTAGATGTCTATTTTTGGGCAGCAGTAACTCCGCACCCTCACATTACTTAAGTGCAACTGATAAAGTTTACATTCTGTGGGAACCAGTTTTCACTCCAGCTTGTAGGCACACTTTATACCAGGCCATTTGGTCTGGCCTTGGGTTTTGCTACATCTGCTGGTCTATGACAACATACTACCCAATAGTTGTTTGGCTTCTAGGTTATTCCAGGATAACAAAAAGTTTCCTATGATTATCTCTGCAGTAGGGGTTCAGTTGCTACAAAATGCCAGGTATTACTGTAATTATTTTCACATTTCTTTCAGTTAAAATACTAGTCATTTTTTAAAGATGGGAATGTGATGAAGTTCTGTCTTAGAAAGTGACAACAGTCTGTCTGACATTACCAATAGGATTTGTTGAGTTGAAATTGTGCATTTTAAAAATTTTAACCTCTTAATTCGAATATGGAAAGTTGAAAAAAGAACAGATGCCTTCAAGCATGTCCTGCATGTTATGAAAAGGAATTAACTTGAGGAATAGATCACTTAGATTCATATAAGAATTTTGAGTGCTGAGATTTCAGTTCTGAGACAGAATATCCAGACATGAATCCTGATAGCAAAGACATTACTGATTTTGTTTTACAAGGGGAAAGTATGTACTTATAGCATTATAAACAGGTATCAGTAACACTATGGGAAGATGCTGACTCTGAAAGAGAAAGAAAGAATGACTTTTTGTATTCTACAGAATATTTGAAATAGATTCCAAAACCAAAACATCCTGAGATATTTCATTGTCACACCTACTGAGATTCATTACATGGTGTTGCTTGAGGCTTTTACAGTCTCCTTGCTAATGGGAACAGAGCTCTTCAGACAAAATAAATACTTGGAGCAAATGCTAGACAGTTTTATTGCAGCCCTTGATTGTTCCTGCAAGAACTTGAGTATTGTAATATAGATGCTTTGTAAGCTTAAAGACTAATTTGTGAAAGGATGTAGGGAGTGAAAGATATATGTCTTGTAGGAACAAGATAAGGGATCTTCTGTTTATCTTGATCTGATTAATTACTCACCTTCGTGTCCTTAAGTAATGCCACTTTTTACCACCTAGGTATGCAGTTCACATTAGCAAAGGATACAGTATATACATCAAACTTATTGTACTGTTGGCTCATCCTGTTTTAAACTGAATTTGATTTTCATGGCTATGCCTTCTGTCCTCTTTACAGAAAACAACAGAACAGGCTTATTAAGGTTCCCTGAATATTACAATGGGGAGATATGTCACAATAGGTTTTGGGGCATCTGTGTTGCAGGAGGCAGCTATAAAGAAACTTTTTCAAAACAATAAATTTTGAGAAAAAGTCTGCTTTCCTTCAGCTTTGCAATAGTAGGAGGACTGGCTGTCTGGATTAGACTATCACATTTAGTTTTTAACCTCACATCTCTTCTTAGGATTGTTCTAAACTATGAGTATTCACTTTGCTTACTATAAATGTGATAATAGATCACGTATTGAGGAAGATACTGAAAAATCTCTGATTTTCAGATTACAAATTTGTAGAAGAATTGTGTAAAATCACTTCTACTTGGGTGTGTTGAAGATTTTAGCTGCTTAAACTTTTAGTGTCATCAGTGATAATTAGGGAGCAACAAGTCTCAGCTCCATTACTTTTTTTCACCTCCTTGTTCACTCTCACACTAAGCTTATGTTTAGTAAAGATTTAGACTTAAATTGCCATGCCAGATAACAGCTAATTTTTGTAGTGCATTTTAGCAGCTCAGATCAATACTTTCTTAATTGTGGACTAGTGTGACCACAAATGCCTCTAGTGTACCTGCAGCCTCTGGCATGGCAGCAGTAATTCCCCAGAACCATGCAGCTTCTTTACACACTAAAGTCCCCTAGTCCTGCATTCATACTATTTTTTTCCTGCATCATAATTGAAATTTGAATTAATGTGCTTGAGTATCTGAATGAGTGTTTTGAATATCTTATAGCATGTTTCATAATGGAAATTTTGCCTCTTGACCATACTTGGTGTGAAAGATGACTGAAATGTGATGGTTGCAATCATTTTCTTCAGGCTGCTGCTTGTTCCTTATGGCTTGTTTCAGTTTAAGAATACCTTTTTGCCCTTCCTATGGGCTTTTTAGCTCATATTGTAGCAGCTCATGGGTTAAAACTGAAAGGTCACATGATTGATGACTCACTCTATCATGTTAGAAATACCAGTGAACTAGCAGGAAGCAAACAGTCCAGAGTTTATCTGAGTGTAAAAGCTTTAAACATGTTTGCCATAGTTCCTCCACAAAAGGTAGTCTGACTTCTATGCTTCTGTGAATGCATAACTACAGTAACCTTTTGACATTTTGTCCATATGCTTTCCACTGGAGAATAGTAGTCTGGTGATGCCCTTGATCTTCAGTAAATTTCCAATCTAACAGATTTTCAACACTACAGAACAACCAAGACTTTGCTTCTGCTTTTTCAAATACTTCCACAGAAATTAGTTTAAACTGTTGTTTTCCTAGAAATGAATGTCTCTTAGGTATTAAAACTGTCAATTGCCTTGAAACTAACATCTGTTTTAGCTTTTCTATCTTAGTTTCAGTTTGAGATTTTTGGTATAATTTAATTCCTTTTGACTAAAAGTGTTATTAGTGCCTGCATGCAACTTTGAAAGTATTCAGAAAGTTGGCTTTAGAAGAAACTTAGAAGCGAATAAGCTCTTCAAGCAACAAACTGTTCTATGAGCAGCAGAGCTGATGAAGCCTACATTGTGCCAGATTTATGCTCTTTATCTTTCTCCTCCTTCCCTCTGCAGTGCCTCCCCTGTCTTCTACCTCTTTTGCTGGCCATGCAGCAGCACATGCCATGGCTGGGGTTGGAGCTGTGTACTGATTGGCTGCTACCTTTTGGAGTGGTTAAGATGTGAGTCTTAATACCTGCCTTTTCTACATAGTTGATACTGATTTGGTTGTCTTCCAGCAGCAGCTGGTTGTTTTGGGGTGGGATTGCATTGGGACTTTAAGAAATTTGGTCTTCAGTCTGTTTTCAAATTTGATAGAAGTCAGTGAGCAGATTTGAAGAGCAACCATCTGAGGGAGTAATCAGCAAGAATCTCTGGTAAAAGTAGTTTAGTGAATTCTTGATAAACTATTCTTGGGTAGATGAATTGTAAAAGAACTTTTGTTGCACAGTACTTTGTCTCTTCACTTTTTTTCTTCCACTAGTTTGTCTATGTGTTTTCACATGTAACTTAGCTTTTTATCCTCTTTCTTTACTTTTTACTGTCTTTCTTTGAGGCCTCCAATCAGATATGTGAGTACACATGTAGAGACCATAGTGCTGGACTACTGAATTGCAACCACAGCTTGAAGGCCAGACCATGAGCACTGTACTTGGAAATGCCATAAGGACAGAAACTTTTAGAAGCTGATTTTTACAGGAGGTTGGAGTATTTGACCTTCCTGAAGTCACTTCCAACCTTGGTAGCATGTGACCCTATGATCCTATTCCTAGTCAGAACACCATGTTTACAGTGGGACAAAGGTTGAGCAGGTAGATCCAAATTCCAGCAAACTCGCTGCTTTCATCCATCTCCATATTGATTTTTTGGACTGATGAGTGTACCTTCCTCTTACTGACTTTTGTGGGGTAGGATTTTTAATTTTCTTTTTTTTTATTTTAAGGACTTTGCAGAGACATATTCAAGGTTGATCTTTTTAAAGTAATGCAGTAAGTTGTTGTTGGAGATGCAAGGTACTGATTTATGAAGCTGTTATTTGTTTTGAAGGTATCTGAATAGTGTAACTCTGAAATAAATGGTAGGCAAGTATCATTAGACGTTTAATACATAGATGTCACACAAAGAGAAAAGCATAGTAGAATGTGGGCTAGAATAAGAATTCTTGCTCCATCTTTTTCAGTGTTAGGGCTACTGACACTGTAGTTTTCTGAATTTGTGGCCTTGAAACAGAAAGTCTTAAATGTATCAATACATCTTAGAGTAAGTGTTGAGGCATTTCGTGTAGCTGATTTTGAAAAGATTCTTGCCATCCTTTCTTTAAGATGCTTTATTTTCACCTTTGAGTATTTCAACCATATAGAAACCTGAGTCTAGGAAAAAAAAAGGAAAAAAAGGCTAAAAACAATAAATCTTTATCCTCCCAATATCTTCCATTAGTCTGTTTCAACATTTTAAGTCCTATCAAGCAGCTATATATAGTTGTATTCCTCAAATTATTAATGTAATTTGCTTCTGTATAATATTATCCTCGATCATTGGATGGGAGCATTGCAATATGGGTAAAATGAGTAATGTATTATAGGAACGCTGATATTCTAGGATGTATATAGATTGGCAAAATGTACATTCTTGTCAAAAATTAATAGAAGTCAGCCTGTTTTTCAGTACGTTTAGATCAGAAGAAAAATTTTATCTGTCTCATTCTGAAAATATAGAATGTGGAGGATAGAGGCATGATGTGATTATTGTCCAGTTAGCAGCAGACCTTCATGTCTGAAAAAGGTTAGTTTAATTTCTGAAGCCTTGCAGTTGGACAAAAGTTTTGTCTAGTACCTTGGATAGAAGCTGTGACAGGGGACTAATTCAAATTAACTGTAATTTCAAGGCCCTAAAAAGTTGGTAATGGGATTTCTTGGGCTTTTTGGGACAGAAATCTCTGTATAGATGGCTTTTTCATTTGAGTTGCTTGGTTCTCTAGATTCCTAACAAAAATCAACCATCATCCTTTGTATATTGTTTATAGTGCTTTGGTTTAAATACAGTATGGAAAAAAAGTTCCTTGCTCCTAAGTTAACTACTTTTGGGTGTCCATATCCCATTCCCTCTATATACTTCTTTCCAACAGTGTTTTTAATTTTCTCCACTTTCCACTGAGCAGGTTAGCTGAAAGATAACCTTTTACATAAACAGTTATAGACATGACCGGAAGTTTGATTAAAATACAACTGCATGTAGAATATGAAAGTATCTGACGCTTTTAAAATATGGTATGAATTTCAATTCTTCTTTTATGTTCAGTTATCTGCTATCTATTAAGGACAAATTTTATGGAAAAAAACAGTCTGCTTGACACTGATTTAACTTCTTACCTGCATGGATTATTTCAAGGGTTGTATGAGCTAACTCTTAAATCAAGATGTCAATTGGAGCTATAATTTTTATCCTGTCTTTTTTTGTGTGAGAAATATTTTGTATCTTTTTTGGAGGCTGTTTTAAAAATAAAGTTTAAAAATTTCAAATGGATATTTTATTTGTGTAGCTGCCAGCACCTTGGCAGATTTTTATCCCCTTTTAAGGAACTTAGTACCTACCATATTCAGAAATACCTCTTGAACTGCACTGGCTGCCTGTGCTTTTCGACATAAAGAATATTCCATCTTAACCAATTTAGTTGAATACAAATATAATTTACTGGGTTAGAGGAGGTGTAGCCAAGACACTAGCATCAATTAACTGGGAATGCTATGCAGATAAATAGCTGATCGCCAGTTATGATGCTAGACATGTGAATGAGTATGCTTAATGGAAACATCATTTTGAAGATACTGAATGAAAAATTACAGTAGGCAGAAAAGCACAGAAATATTTTCTAGAAACAAACCTGAGGGAGAAATTTGAAGAGATCTTGATTGTATGTGCTGTAAAAGTGTTTCCCATTGTAATTTAGTAAACTATTTTTGAGGTATTATAATCATGCATTTTGTTTATCATATAACAGATGGTCTTTTCTTTTTCAGATCAAATTCAGTTACCCAGGAATATGATTGAAAACAGCATGTTTGAAGAAGAGCCTGACGTGGTTGACTTGGCAAAAGAGCCTTGTTTACATCCTCTGGACCCTGATGAAGTGGAATATGAACCAAGGAGCTCCCGGCTTTTGGTTCGTGGCCTCGGAGAGCATGAAATGGATGACGACGAAGAGGACTATGAGTCATCAGCGAAATTGCTGGGGATGTCCTTCATGAACAGAAGCTCGGGTCTCCGGAATAACATGTCTGTCTATAGACAAAATCCAAATGAATCATGTTTGGTGCCCTCTACAAGGACCATGGTGGTTTGCACCGTCATTCTTGTGATTGCAGTTTCATTAATAATGGCGATTTATCTTCTTCCCAAATGTATCTTTACCAAAGAAGGCTGCTATAAAAAAAATCATACAATGGAACTAATATACCCTTTGGCAACCAATGGAAAACTGTTTCCATGGTCAAAAATTAGGCTTCCTCCTGATGTTGTACCATTGCATTATGATCTTGTTTTGCAGCCAAACCTAACTACTCTGAAATTTGCAGGCTCTGTAAACATAGTAGTTAATGTAATCCAGGTGACTTGGAAAATTGTACTTCACAGCTCAGGACTTAATATCATGAAGGCAACAATTACTTCAGCAGGAGGGCAACAAACAAAGCCAGCTGAATTCCTGGAATATCCGTTGCATGACCAGATTGCAATCATGGCTCCTGAAGCTCTCCTTGTAGGACAGAATTATACTGTCAACATAGAATATTCATCTAATTTATCAGATACCTATTATGGCTTTTACAAAATTTCTTACAAGGATGAGAATTCTGAGCAAAGGTATGCCCACAAATGCAGCTTCTCTTTTCTGTCACTTCTAGATTGTGCTTTGATGATAGAAATAACAAGGGTTGATTTTTCTATTGGATATTTTGTACAACTGATTCCTATTGAGAAAAATCGATCTTTAATCTCCTGATTAATCTACTTGAAAAATGTCTTTTGTGGATGAGTTCATGAAGTCAGGACAGCCTCTCCATCAGTTAAATGTAATGTGGTATAATGATTATAGGTAGCTGTAGTGTGGCTTTTTGTTTGTTTGATTTTTAGTTTTTCTCTTTGGAAATTCTTCCCACATCTCTCCAGTCCCAGAGTCTCAAGGCAGGGACTGTGGCAACTAAATCCTACTTTCATAAGAGAAGATCAGATTCAAGATCATCTACGGAACCTGAACATACACAAGTCCATGGGACTCAATGACATGCATCTCACAGCCTGAAGGGAACTGGCCGATGTAGTTACCACAGTTGGAAAGTCTTGGTATTAAGACAAAGTTCTTTAGTGACTGGAAAAAGGGAAGCATTACACTATTTTTTAAAATAGTAAATCAGTGCTTTTTACCAAGAAGATTAATGAAATTACCCCCTACTTCAAATGGGCCTTACACTGGTCATGTACTTTAGAGCGTTCACACCTTTGTTGGCACATAATTGTCCATGCAGGTTTTCTAGAAACAGAGCAGTGCAATAAATGAAAGATGGAAAAAGCAGCATGGGTCAGTCCAGGAACAGCTGACAGGAGAGTAGTTTTGAAGGGCCCACAAAACAAGTGATAAATAGAGTAAAGACATGAAACACTTACCAGCTTGTGCTAGGAAGTGCTGAGATCTGAAGCTTAGAAAAAAGAAAAGTTAAATGGGATGTAAAAGAAAAAGCAAGAAAAATCAATCCCATCAGTGTTACAAATCTTTGCAACAACAGGGAGTTTGTATGGAAATTCCCAAAATATTAGTAAGTAGATTTTGTTTCCTGACAGGGGAACTTACATTAGCACCACCAACCCAACCATTTACACACTGAAAGTTATTCTCCGGAAAGAAAATCATGCTGAGATTGCATTTGTTTTCAGTTACTTAAAACAAGAATCATTGGAGGGAATCTGTTGTGAAACTTGTGGAACTGCTGATAGGCTTCACAATTCCATGATTATAACAAAAATGCCACAAGTTGTCTCTGTGTTGTGAAATGTGTCGGACAATAAAGAATCACAGAAGGTGTAGATTGCATCCAAAGAACATAACCACAAAGTGAAATAAAATAGTTAAGTAGCTTATCACAAGGACATGCATTACCATGAAGTGGGAGTAAGAATTCATGTCAAAGGCAAAAATGACTTGAATAATTAGCCTCTTTTTGAATTTCCATTTTTTTCCCTATTCTGATGTAGCTGAAGTTTTGTTTTCTTCTTGTATTTGCTGTACTAGAAAGAGAATGTGTAGGTGTTCACAGAGGAAAAAGGTGATCTGTCAGTAAGTTCCTGAGTTATTGTCTCCCTTTAGTCTAGTGCTACCTGCTTTTGTTCAGGAATAAGCTATAGTACATGCTTTAACTTGTGTGCTTTCCAGCAAATCCTTTTCACATAACTCTTTGCTGATACCATCATTTCCACTGCCTTGCTTGCCTCTTCTATTTCCATGGGCTTTGTCTCTGTATACTTAATGTCAGTGGTTTTACAAATGCAGGCTTCTTTGACAGCCTCTGTTGTTGTTGCATTTTCTGTCTAAAACTCAAGCTATCAAGCTGCTTTTGCAAGAACATGTCTTTTCTTCTAGTTTAGCTTAATTTTCTTTTGAAGACTTTTTATTGCCACAAAGACATTAAAATTATCAAATGGCAAAATAACACACTGTTGCCAGATGCAAATGGAAAAAAAAAAAAAAGTTGGACCTTACTTATACTTTTATGCAGAATGGTTCTTTATTAATTTTTTTCTGTAAAATCCTGGGGTGAATGAAAAAAAAGAAAAACTTACTGCACCAACTTCTAGATTGTTGGTGAAGGGGAAGAGAAGCATTAGAGAAAGTAGGCATGGAGATTAATCTTATGAATTGTCAGCAGTGTGTCTCCTCAGAAAAGCTGTAGGTCCAAAAATGTTGGAGTCATGGTGCAGAAGAAAAGAAAAGCCCCCAAACTTGTGGGTAGCTTGTCAGTAGGTTTAAAAGAACACCACCACCACAGCCACCAATGACCACAAAGCGGTATGAACCACAGTTGTCTCCACTGTTTAGCTCCATGAAATAAACGACTTCAATTTGCAAACTTCTTGTCGCGCTCCCAGGATTGTCTTGCAGGAGCACAGTACATAGTTGGTATCAAAACAGATATCAGAAATCAGTTCCTAGAGAAGGAACATAGACTTCTGAGAAGTTATTTATTCTGACTAAACAAACCCTGTCATTTACTATTCAGAAAACTACTCCCATAACAAGCTATTACAAAGTTTTGGGAGGAAATGTCTATTCTATCATAATTAAACTGACATCCTTTTCATAATTCTTAATTTGCTCTTCTCTGCTCTTCCCATTAGGTGGTTTGCAGCAACTCAGTTTGAACCTCTTGCAGCAAGGTCTGCTTTTCCATGCTTTGATGAACCAGCATTTAAAGCTACTTTTTTAATCAAGATCAAAAGAGATGAGAAACTTTCAACTCTGTCAAATATGCCAAAGGTACCTGCTTTTGTAGAGGACTTTTAGTAGAGCTGCTGCCTAGGTAATCTGTTTAAGTGCTTTGCATTGTGGTTTTGTTGCATTAACATCCAGGGGAGTGACTTGAGCAGATAAGCTATAAACTGTATGACTTTATAGTAAAAACTGTCTTTCCCTCAAAGACTTAAACTAAGTAACTTCACAGAGAAAACAACTGTTGAACTGTTGAATGTGCAGTGTAGGATGTTACTGTAGAGACAGTTGAATGGCTATGGGAGGGATCCCTGTTGAATTTAAATGAATCATTGTTTTGCAGTTCTGTTATTAGCTACATCAGTCTCAACAGCCCTTAAGATTCATATTTGAGTTTTCTGTGTTTGCTGATACTGCACATGTGCAGAATACTGGAATATCTTTATCAATAGTTTGTGTAACTAACAACAGTCTCAGTGAAAGAGATGCCTGATCTTTTGAGCCTAAATGAGGGGAAGTAGGGCATAAATGCAGAGTCAACCCCAAGATATGAATGAGGGATATGAAGTTCCTTCAGCTAGATCTTCTCAGGCAAAATCTTTAAGAGCATATCTGAATTTTATAGTGATACTTTGTGTCATTCAGCCTTTGGAGAAACCTTGATAGAAGCTTAATTCATTTAGACAAAGCAGCAAGACTAACTTATTACCTAGTTTGTGTCTGAACTAGGTAGTAAGTTCAGACTTATTAGGTTAACAATGCCACCATTTATTACCCAACAAAAACTCATTAATACTGGCATTGATCTAACCAGTAATGAAAAGAATTACACCCTTGGTGTTGATGGGACATATACACTGTGTAGTTTGGGTTCCAGAAGGTTGTCAAGAGCTCAGGTGCTGAAGGAGCTACTATGTTTTTGCAGACCAAGATAATAACTGCAGTCTTGTGAAATAGTATCTTTTTCACAGTGCATGAATGTTAATATTCCTGGATTTGTGGTGATTCTTAACCATTACTTTGTTATAATCAGACAAAGCCAATTTTTATAAAAATATATATTTTTATTTGGGTTCAATCGATTTAGGGTGGGAAGCAATAGGCGAAGCAGTGCTGGGTGCATGGAGAGCCACAACTCTGCCACACGCACCCCGAGTTCCAAAAAGCAGCGTTTTTTATACTCTTGTGCCATTGTCTTTAACCAATCTCCTCCCGTCAGATAGTTGTCCTGCTCTTTTCCATTGGATCATTTGGGTTGCTGGGGTGCATGTCCTCCTCCTATTGGGTCTTTTGAAAGACTCGAAGCCTTGGTCTCCTGGCGCGCTTTTCTCCTATTGGATCTTTTAAAAGCCTCGTAGTCTCATGCTTTTGGCGGGCTTTTCTTCAAACAGCAGTTACATGTCAGCTCTAGGTGGGGTTTCTGAGACACGGTTACATTGTTCCAACTGAATGCTAGGTGGGGTTTCTGAGACAAGGTTACAATGTTCCAATCTGAATGGCATACTTTACATTTAATTGTTCAATATTTACAGATCATTCAAGTGCATCCTACCCACCTTGCCCAACCTAGCAAATTAGTTACAATAGTTTATTACAGAACCCGCCTTGATTAATTTAGCAAATTAGTTACAATAGTTTATTACAACTTTAACAGGATTGCAGCACTTTAGTTTATGTCCAGGCCTAAGAACCATTCATTTGATGCTTTTTTTCTTCACTGAAAGAAGAAACAGACTCTGCTGTACAGCTCTTCTGTTTTCTGTCAACAAGAAAGGGTCCTCGCTTGCTTTCCTCTGCTAGGGGTTGGACAAGTGACTAAGGCAACTTTCAATAGTTTCCATAGTTCTTCATGTACAAAAACTAAACTATACCATTGCTGCATGTGTGTGTCAGACATTGCTGAGCTAATTGCACATAGTTGCTGAAAGTCTTATCTTGATCTTCAGTGTACCTTCCACAGATAATGAGTACTCTGAAAGACCAAGAGTATTTTTATTTTCAGTTATTCTGCTGCACCACACTACCATAGAATGTTTACTGCCACCCTAATCCTGGTATATGATGACATCATTATAAAGAAGATGAGAGCATATTCTGTGACAATTTTCACCTTTGTTAGTTAAGACAGAATTATCTGGTATGTGTCTGGCATCTATTGCCTTGGTTGCCAGTTTGATTGATAATGTTTGGCAGGTAGAGTGCAGGCAAAATAATCGTCAACTCTTCTTCACTGTCATTTGTGGTTGGCTATCAAAAGGAGAATGGTGGGTGACAATTCAAGAGCAAGAAGGGTGTTTCCTGAGGTTCCTAGTTTCTACTATTTTGGTAGCAGTTACCTGCCTACAGTCCTTTGGTATGTCTGCTAATGCCTATTGTAGTAATTCACTGCACCAGAAGAATAAGTAAGAGCCCTCACAGTAGCAAGCAGGCATATCTACTTTGGTTTTTTCCCCACCATATGTGGTTGTGCAGCACCTCCAAGCTGCCTTCTTCAGTAAATGCTTTGCTGAGTGTGCTAGTTTGAAAACAAACTAGTGGGAGACACCAAGTCAGAATAACAATTTAATAGGGAAATAAAAATAAATAAGTAATAAAAAAATATATAGATATATCTAAAGGCAGATAACACTGGGTTAAACAGAGTCAGGATATAACCTGACACCCTGTTAATCAGGGTGGTGGTAGCAGTCTGGTAGAATGGTGGCTGCAGTCCCCCCAAAGCAGTGATCCTGTAGAAAGAAGATCTGCTCTTCCTCAGAAAAGTCCAGTGGTGGCCATTTCCTGTCCTCTGGAAATCCAGTGGAAAAGAGAGTGTCTCTGGTATTCAGAATCTCAGATTATATTCAGGATGGAATGCTGGTTTTCTCCCTCTGGGTGGAGCATCGCACAATGGGATAATGAGTCATGCTGCATGGCACTGATGGGCCATTAACAGAAAGATAGTCTGGAGGGGGGGGCGGGGGGGGGAGGCAAGGAAACATTGCCCCACCTGATTTCAACAGCTCATGAGGATGGTAATAGGATACACTGCAACCCAGGACATAATCCACCCCTTATTCTATTATCATCTACATCATCCCAAATCAATACCTTCCTTAAACTCTACACACGCCCCCCCACATATATATACAATGAAACCCTACACACAGTTCTCACCTAAGATTAGGTCTCCTTGTGGTACACAATGGGTTTCCTCCTCTTTCTGCATTACCCACCAAGTGTAACCAGGTCCTTGAGCAAAGACAATCCCACGGATGGGTTTGCCTTTACCTGAGGTGGGATTAATCCAAACAATCTTTCCTAAAATACCTCTCAGGTGTACCACAGGGACTCTATCTCCATCCACTGTGTGCAAGGGTTCAGACTCGGCAGGACCAGCTCGATTGATGGACCCTCAGGTATTGACATCCAGGTGGCCTTTGTTAAGTTCACTTCCCAGTTTTTGAAAGTCCCCCCACCAAGTGCCTTTAGGGTGGTTTTAAGTAGTCCATTGCAGCATTCAACTTTCCTGGCAGCTGTTGCATGATAAGGGATGTGATATATCCATTCGATACCGTGTTCTCTGGCCCAGGTGTTGATGAGCCTGTTCTTAAAATGAGTCCCATTGTCTGACTTGATCCTCTCAGGGGTGCCATGTCTCCACAGGACTTGCTTTTCCAGGCCCAGGATGGTGTTCCGGGCAGTAGCATGAGGCACAGGGTAGGTCTCCAGCCATCCAGTGGTTACTTCCACCATGGTCAATACGTAGCGCTTGCCTTGGTGGGTTTGGGGAAGGGTGATGTAGTCAACTTGCCAGGCTTCCCCATACCTGTATTTTGACCATCGTCCAATGTACCACAGAGGCTTCGCCCGCTTGGCCTGTTTGATTGCAGCATAGGTCTCACAACTGTGGATGACCTGTGAAATGCTGTCCATGGTAAGGTCCACCCCTCGGTCACAGGCCCATCGGTAGGTTGCATCCCTCCCCTGATGACCAGAGGCATCATGGGTCCAACAAGCTAGGAATAATTCTCCCTTGTGCTGCCAGTCCAGATCCACCTGAGATACTTTCACCTTGGCAGCTCGGTCCACCTCCTCGTTGTTGCGATGCTCTTCATTCGCCTGACTCTTGGGTATGTGCACATCCATGTGTCAAACCTTCATGGTCAGCTTCTCTACTCGGGTGGTGATGTCCTGCCAAATCTCAGCGGCCCAGATGAGTTTCCCTCTGCGTTGCCAGCTGGCCTGTCTCCAGTGATCCAGCCATCCCCACAGAGCATTAGCTACCATCCACGAGTCAGTGTAGAGATAGAGCCTTGGCCACTTCTCTCATTCAGCAATATCCAAAGCTGGCTGGACGGCTTTAAGCTCTGCAACCTGACTCGAACCACCTCATCCCTCAGTAGCTTGTGCAACTCGTTGTGTGGGTCTCCATATTGCAGCTTTCCACTTCCGGTTAGCGCCTACAATTTGGCAGGAGCCATCAGTGAAGAGGGCATAATGTCTTTCAGTCTCCGGTAGCTCATTATATGGTGGAGCTTCCTCAGCACGAGTCTCTAGCTCTTCCTCTTCTTCAGAAGATAATCCAAAAGTCTCACCTTCAGGCCAGTTTGTTATAATTTTCAGAATCCCAGGGTGATTTGGATTTCCAATACGGGCACACTGTGTGATGAGAGCAATCCATTTGCTCCATGTGGTGTCAGTGGCGTGATGCGTGGAAGGATCCTTTCCCTTGAACATCCAACCCAGCACCGATAGTCAGGGTGCCAGGAGGAGCTGTGCTTCTGTGCCAATTACCTCTGAGGCAGCTTGAACTCCTTCATAGGCGGCCAAGATTTCCTTCTCTGTGGGAGTGTAGTTGGCTTCAGACCCTCTGTAGCTTTGGCTCCAGAATCCCTGTGGTCGACCCCGAGTCTCACCAGGCACCTTCTGCCAGAGGCTCCAGGACAGACCGTTGTTCCTGGCTGCAGAGTAGAGCACGTTCTTCACCTCTGGTCCTGTCCTGGCTGGGCGAAGGGCTACTGCAAGAGCAATTTCTTGCTTGGTCTGAGCGAAGGCTTGCTGCTGTTCAGGGCCCCAGTGAAAATCGTTCTTCTTGCGGGTAACCAGGTAGAGAGGACTCACAATCTGGCTGTACTCGGGAATGTGCATTCTCCAAAAACCTATGGCGCCTAGGAAAGCTCGTGTTTCCTTCTTGCTGGTCGGTGGAGACATCACAGTGATCTTATTGATGACCTCGGTGGGAATCTGACGTCATCTATCTTGCCACTTTACTCCCAGGAACTGGATCTCTCGGGCAGGTCCCTTGACTTTGCTCCTTTTGATGGTAAAGCCAGCTTCCAGGAGAATCTGGATGATTCTCTCTCCTTTCTTAAATACTTCCTTTGCTGTGTTTCCCCACGCGATGATGTCGTTGATGTATTGCAAATGTTCTGGAGCCTCACCCTTTTCCAGTGCAGTCTGGATCAGTCCATGGCAAATGGTGGGACTGTGCTTCCACCCCTGAGGCAGTCAGTTCCAGGTGTATTGCACACCCCTCCAGGTGAAAGCAAACGGGCCTGTATTCTGCTGCCAAAGGAATGGAGAAGAAGGCATTGGCAACGTCAGTAGTGGAGTACCACTTCACTGCTTTGGACTCCGGTTCGTACTGAATTCTAACATGTCTGGCACGGCAGTGCTCAATGGTGACGTGACCTCATTCAGGCCACGGTAATCCACTGTCAGCCTCCATTCTCCACTGGACTTACGCACAGGCCATATAGGGCTGTTGAAAGGTGAATGGGCCTTGCTGACCACCCCTTGGCTCTCCAGTTTACGAATCATCTCATGGACGGGAACCACAGAGTCTCTGTTGGTATGGTATTGTCGATGGTGCACTGTTGCTGTGATGATTTGCACCTGTTGTTCTTCAACTCTTAGCAGTCCCACAGCAGAGGGGTCATCTGAGAGGCCAGGCAATGTGCTCAGTTGTCTGGTATCTTCTGTCTCTACAGAAGCTATCCCAAAAGACCAACAATGTCCTTTTGGGTCTTTGAAATATCCATTTCTGAGATAGTCTATGCCGAGAATGCACGGGGCCTCTGGGCCAGTCACAATGGGGTGTTTCTGCCACTCATTCCCAGTTAAACTCACTTCAGCTTCCAGTACAGTCAGCTGCTGGGATCCTCCTGTTACCCAGAAATAGAAATTGGTTCTGCTCCCACATACCTTGATGGTATCGGAGTACATTGAGCACCGGTGTCAACCAAAGCTGTGTATTTTTGTGGGTCAGATGTGCCAGGCCATCGGATCCACACAGTCCAAAAGATCCAATTATCCCTTTCCTCTACCTGGCTAGAGGCAGTGCCCCTCTATTCCTGGTCATGGTACATGTGCTTCCCTCCGGTGAATATGATCCTGAGGTCCCTTCAAGGGGATCGGTCATATTATCATTCCTATACCGTCTGGAATTCTGTGTGCGAGAGAGTGGAGCAGCGTTGACTCTAGATGAGCTTCTTGTGGTAGTTGTCCCTCTTTTTAGTTCACATACCTGGGCTGCTAAAGAGGAGGTGGGTTTTCCATCCCACTTACTCATGTCTTCTCCATGTTCCTGAAGAAAAAAACAGAGATTACCTCGTGGGGTGTATCCTCTCTCCCTGGTTGGGGGACGCCTGCTCCTAATGGCAGAGACTCTTGTTGGTTCTGGCGAGATGTGGTAAATCTCTTCCTTAAGTTCCTTTTTCAGTTTCTGATGGCCCTCTTCAACCAAGCTTCAGACTTGCTCAGCCAGCCTTGTTTCTACGGACAAGACATGGGTGCGAAATGGGGCTGTGACAGTGTCCTCGTAAATTCTCAGTTTGTTGACCAATACGCCCACCCTGTCCTCGCCCTCCCTTCATTGCAGCGTTGCCAGGTAACAGAGAGTACATCTCTGGTCCAAGGCATGCGAACCTCAACCACATCTGTGACGTGCACTGGACACCATCCGGGCTCTTAGGAAATATCTTGTCTTCTGAGAAAATTATTTCCAGCACAGCCAATTCCCTCAGGCACCAGATACCTTGTTCCATTGTGCTCCATTTTCCTTGGTGCACCTGGAGGTCTTCTTTACAAAGGTACCTGTCCCTTACACTTGTCAGCAGTCGCTGCCAGAGGCTGAGAGTTTCTTGGATTCTCCCGATCCCCTGGTCAATGACCACATCCCGGGACAGAGATCCCAGTTGCCTGGCCTCACTTCCGTCCAGAATGGTGTCATTGGCTGCAGTGTCCCAGATGTGGAGCAGCCAAGTTGTCGCGGTCGAGACGGTCATGCGACAATTGACAATTAATTAAGAAGCAAAAGAAGTGGAATCGTTTATTGCTCTTTTACATCCTTTTTTTATATCTTCTACAACTACTGCAAGCTCTAACATAATTGGCTAAGCCCTTAGCAACGGTACACCCATAGCAACGGTACATGATTAGATAGCTTTCTTAAAGTTTTTACTTCTGAACATGATTCACGCAGTTCCTTATCTATGTTCAACAGTTTCACGTTTCTTGTTGCAGATGTTCACTATCCTTGCTCCTTATCTGTGGTATGCTCTCCCTCATGCAGACTTCTCACGGGTACGGGATGATCTGGCCAAGGTCAAATTCCTTCTGCTCTGCCAGGCGTTCAGCAGACCCGCTGCCTACCCCGACAATTCCCCCTTTTTGTATTTGTGCTACAAATATTGCATGAGCAGCCTTCTGCAGGGCCTTTTGCAGAAGACTGATGATACATGGCAACATTAGGAGCACAATTATGACGACTAACAGGATCATTCCAGTAGTTCTGATTAAAGAGATTAGCCAGCCCGATAACCCCCATCCTTTAAACAACTTTGTTAGCCAGTCAAGACCATCATCTTCTGTTAAGCGATGCACTCCATCTTTCAGCTGCTGAATACTGTTGAAAATAGATTCAGAATGATCAGACAAGTTCATACAACACATCCCTTCAAATTCGTCACAACCATGTCCTTGTGCTAAAAGCAAAAAGTCAATCGCAGCCCTGTTCTGTAAGGTAGCATGCCTAACACTATCAACATCAGTTAAAAGACCACTTAAAGCTATAGAGGTAGTATTGGTTTGCTTGCTAAGCCAACAGCCTAATTTATTCAAAGTTCTTAAAGCAGGTGCAGCACCAACAATTGGGGCTAAGAGAGCAGTTGCTATGATTTCGCCTGAATTCCAAAATTCAACATTATCGTTGCACTGACTGTCAAATGAATGAACAGCTCTCCGGGCCCGGTTATGCTTCCGAGTCATGTTTACAAGCTGTGACAAACTTGGTGTCAGCAGGGTAAGGCGACCAAGACTACAAGGTCCGCCGTGCAGTGCTGATGGGATACCACTCCAAGCTCTGTCTCCACAAATCAGAAACACACCAGGGGGTAGTGCTAAAGGTATGTTAAAGGATAGAGAAGCTTCGGGTGCAATATAATTGCACCATGCTGTTGCATTGCGATAGAGAGTGCTGATTGCATTAACATTCTGGCCTCGACGAGCAGGATTAGCATAAGAATAATTAAAAAACACACATGCATCCATCATAACAGATCCCAACAATTCTAACTCCTGAGGCTCCTGAGTAACTTGCGGGAGGTATGCATACACACCATCCCAATTGTTTGCACAGGTTTTTGGAGAGTCACAAAGAGATGCAACCGGCACTGGGTTCGGCCATGTGTCTACAGGTATTCCTACCAAGCACGTGGAAAATGGATTTTCAGGGGTTGCAGTGGCAAGACACAGGGTATCCTGTTGTGTCATGTTTGCCAAAGTTACCCATACATTTTGCTTTGGTTGCGGCACTACCCAGCCTTCACCCTGATGTAGACTCCAGTACAGGCCGAACACACCGAGCAGGAACCCAGCGAGGACCAGCATCTGTGGAGACACAAGCGTAACCCCTACCCCAGGTTAATAATTCACATGGTCCACTCCATTGACCAGAAACTAAATCCTTTACATGTACTTTAACACCCTCTTTCACATTCTGTTTCGAAAAAAGAGAGGAAAAATGTTGCAATATAGGAGGTGTGGAAACAACATCTCCATAATGAAGAAAATTAAGAACATAAACTGCTTTATCTAAACATGCCTGAGGTGGTTCCCCAACCATTCCCCCTTTTTGTTTTTGAAGCTGCCTTTTCAGCGTGCCATGTGCACGCTCGACAATTGCTTGTCCTGTTGGGGAATGGGGAATCCCCGTAACATGAGTAACACCCCATAAATTAAAAAATGTTTGAACCTTCTGTGAAACATATGCTGGACCATTATCTGTTTTAATTTGACGTGGCACCCCAAGGACAGAAAAAGCTTTCTGTAAATGTCGGATTACATCCTTACTTGTTTCTCCATTATGTGCTGTTGCCACCAAAGCATGTGAATAAGTATCAACAGAAACATGAACATATTTCTGTCGACCAAACTCAGGTATATGAGTAACATCAGTTTGCCAAATCTGTAAAGCTTGAATACCTCTGGGATTAGTACCGAAATACGCTGGAGTATGAGTTCCTTGACAATCAGGACAAGCAGCAACAATAGACCGAGCCTCAGAATGAGACAAACCAAACTGCCGTCGCAAAGCTCGAAAACCTTGATGAAAAAATTGATGTGATAGAACAGCTTGTTGTTTCATATTAGGAACAGTACTCAAAGTCATTGCAGAGACAAGAGCATCCGCTCTGGCATTACCTTCTGTGTAAAACCCAGGTAAGGTGGTATGGCTGCGGATGTGCATGATAAAATAGGGTTCTGTGCGCGACTGAATGTTTTTCCAGAGTTCTCTCAAAACCTCAAATAACATTTGATTGCTTGACGAAGTTAAGACTACTTTGTCCAGTCGGGAAACTAAGTTAGCCACATAAGCTGAATCAGTTACAATATTAATAGGAACAGAAAAGGTAGAAAAAACAAGGGTCATCGCACGTAATTCAACAATTTGTGGAGAACCCTCTTGGTAAACAACCTTGCTATTCCAGACATCATTCTCATACCACACCACTGCTGCTTTACCAGTCTTTCCTGATCCATCCGTAAATACGGTAAGGCCTTTGACAGGTTCTGGCTGGCTCAAGTGCTTCTGACCGAATTGTATTTCTTGAGCAAATTTTAGTAGCGGGTGTGATGGAAGATGATAAGACACTTGTCCCTGAAAGTCCGCTAAGGCCGCTTGTAACTCATACTTGTTTGCAAGGCACCACTCAAAATACCAGTTCTGAACAGGTAAAACAATCGTACCTGGATCACGGCCTGTTAATTCCAAACAGCGTTTTCTAGCTTTTATAATCACATCAGCAATTAACTCAAACAATCCAGGAGCAGTTTTCTGTGGTCTAAATGGTAAAAACATCCATTCTAAAATGTGTAAGGGGTCACTCCACTCAGGATTCCACTGCACCAGGGCACCAAATGGCACAGTTTTGTCAATTAGTACAAAGAATTGTACTAATTGAGACAGATCTATTCGAGAAACAAATTTTTTGTGTATAGATTGCTCCACAATATGAATTGCACTTAGTGCTTCCTTATTTAATGTTCTGGGTTCTGTTGGATCACTGGAATTACTTAACAATTCCAACAATGGTTGCAGTTGTGAATTGGTCAGCCCGAGGTAAGGCCTGATCCAATTCAAAGATCCCATTAATTTCTGCACATCATTGAGTGTCTTAACCTCGAGGTCAAGTTTCACAGGTTGGGGAATAACCTGATTGTTAGTAACTGTCATCCCCAAATATTTCCAGGGCTCTGTCTTTTGCACTTTTTCAGGGGCAATAATCAATCCATACTGTTGCAATGATTCTCTAGTCAAATTTTCCATGTCACACAACTGCTCCTCGCTGTTTGATGCCAACAAAATGTCATCCATATAATGATAACAATAACTGGTGGGAAATTTCTCCCGTACAGGTGACAATGCTTGTGCCACAAACCATTGGCATATTGTTGGAGAATTTTTCATGCCCTGCGGCAACACCTTCCAGTGGTATCTTTGTACAGGTTCTGCATGATTAACAGAAGGCACAGAGAATGCAAATTTTTCTTTGTCCTGAGAAGCTAATGGTATTGTAAAAAAACAGTCTTTCAGATCTCTAACTATGATTTCCCAATTGTGAGGGATCATGGCAGGTGAGGGCATACCTGGCTGCAGAGCCCCCATTGTGGCCATAACAGCATTAACTTGCCGCAGGTCATGTAAAAACCTCCATTTACCTGATTTCTTTTTGATTACAAATACAGGAGTGTTCCAAGGGCTCTGAGAGGGTTCAGTGTGTCCAGCAACCAACTGTTCTTGTACCAATTCTTGCAGGGCCTTTAACTTTTCAATTGGCAGGGGCCACTGATCTACCCACACAGGGTCAGTTGTTAACCAGGTTAATTCCAGTGTAGGTCGTTTAACGCCCTGCAGAACAGTGACCCCTGTTAAAAATCCGTAGTAATCTTTACCCCCCATTGTGACAAGCAATCCCTCCCCCATAAATTGAGAGGGGCAGCTGTCACATACGGTTTGACAGTTGCCTGTTGGCCCTCAGGATTGGTAACAAGAATTGGCGTGGTTGCCGTTCTAGCTCGTGTGGACCCTCCCAGCCCTAGTACCCCTGCTCCTGCATCTTCCGTTGGCCAGGTCGGTGGCCACAGGTAATCAGCAATGATAGTCACATCAGCTCCAGTATCCAGGAGCCCAGCAAGCCTTACTGTGGTCGGCGATCGGTCACGATTTGATAGTGTACACACCATGTGTGGTCGGGATGATGACAAAGTCTGTGACCAGCAGATCTGCGGAGGTCCTGTAGATCCGAAGCTGCCGTCTCCACGCAGGCGCTGTTCTGCTTTTGAAACACAACTCAAAAATGGAACAAGTTGAGCAATGCGAGTACCTTTTGGTATTGTTATTGGTGGAAAAAGAGTTGAAACCATGGCACAAATCTGTCCTGTAAAATCTGCATCAATAACTCCAACATGTACTATGAGTCCATTTAAAGTGCTACTGGATCTTCCAATTAACAATGCACTTAGTCCTTGCCCTATGGGCCCAACAGCCTCGAGTGGTACTTTAACGATCTCTTTAGTAGTTATTGTTACTGTGTCGGAGGTGGATACATCCAGCCCTGCAGAGCCTGCCGTGGCTGCCGACAGGCGTTCACAGCAGGAGCAGCTTTAAAAACAGGGAAAGCCTGCGTTTGTAGTTGAACTGAACGGGAGGAGGACAGGAGGGAAGAACCAGGAGTGATTCGCTCTACTAAGTCCCAGTTACCACTCTCAGCTGCATATTTACGAACACCCTCCCAAAACTGCTCTGGGGATCTAGGAAGGACAGTCACAGTGGCTGGAGGAAGTGTCCATGGCGAAGCTTTTTGTTCTGTCTGTTTATCAGTCAGATTCAACGCTCGCAAACTGTTAGTAAGTTCTTTAGTGCCAGATTCATCACCCTCAGAGTCTCTGTCAGACTCACTACATACTGCTGGCTCCTCCGGGGGAGCTGATGGTGTCACGTTTATCGTATCAGAATCCTGCGAGGGGGAAGCCCCTCCAGGGTCTTCCTGTATCGGCACAGGGGGAGGTGGACGAGAATGCCCCCTGCTTTTTCCTGTCAATGGTTTTCGACCCGCTACTGCAGACAGTGTGGGATCACCATAACTGAGACCAGGACCAAATGAACTAGAAGCAGGAGTGGATTCTTTCTTTCCTTCAGCATCATGTTCCTTTTTCCACTCCTTCAGCGTCTCAGTTAGCACGCGCCATGTAGTTGCTAGCTCACACGCCTCTTTCTGTCCTTTTGAAACTTCATCCCACAGCTTTTCGCCTATTCTCTGCCACACAGTCACACTAAATGCAGTGGTTACGTTAGCTTCAAAGCCTTGCGTCTTACTCCATATCAACATTTTCTTCAGGCTTTGTTCTGGGGTTTTAACCCCTTTTCTTTTTAAAAGGGCTTTCCAGGCAGACAAAATTGTCTCCTCCTCTTTAGTTAATTGCTGCCCCATATTATATCTTAATAAGTTTTCCCCGGTGGCTCACCTTGTACGAAGGTGTCAAAATGTCAGGTCCGGACCAGGCAGAATCTCCTCTGCTCTCAGCTTCACCGGTCTCCGTCTCCACTGCACCTCGCCCTGCAGCTCATAAAAAATCCCCTATGTTCCACTTGTATCATATCACGTCGGGGTCACCAATTGTCGTGGTCGAGACGGTCATGCGACAATTGACAATTAATTAAGAAGCAAAAGAAGTGGAATCGTTTATTGCTCTTTTACATCCTTTTTTTATATCTTCTACAACTACTGCAAGCTCTAACATAATTGGCTAAGCCCTTAGCAACGGTACACCCATAGCAACGGTACATGATTAGATAGCTTTCTTAAAGTTTTTACTTCTGAACATGATTCACGCAGTTCCTTATCTATGTTCAACAGTTTCACGTTTCTTGTTGCAGATGTTCACTATCCTTGCTCCTTATCTGTGGTATGCTCTCCCTCATGCAGACTTCTCACGGGTACGGGATGATCTGGCCAAGGTCAAATTCCTTCTGCTCTGCCAGGCGTTCAGCAGACCCGCTGCCTACCCCGACACCAGGTCAGGATAGACTCGTTTGTCTGACGGGTGAATTCCCTCCGCAGGTCACGCAGCTCACCCAGGGATAGCGACTGAGTGATGATCTCTGGCTCTGCCTCTTCTGCTGCGTACAAAGGTCCTGCTGCATCCTCGTCAGTCACTATGTGGACTGATTTGCTTTTTGATTTCTTCTTCTGCACGGGGGCAAATGCAATCGGTTTAGGCTGTTCTGGTTCAGTGACGGTTTGTGTGGAGATGCTTTCAGCGCCTTTGTTTTTTTCCTCCTCTGTGTCAGTCTGCATAGACATGGATGCTGTTGTCTTACGTCTGGTTTCTTTCTCCTCTGTGACAGTCTGTGTAGACATGGTGCTTGTTGCTCTGCTCTTTTTTTCCCTCTCATGCTGAGGATGCTGTGCCATCCTAAGCATGGTGTACACAGTCAGGCCATAGAGAAAAAAGAAAAAAGAACTGACAAGAAGATTGTGCCATCCTTAACATCCACAGAGAACTCAATATTTCCAAAACCTGCTGTGTCCGGCCTGAAAAGCTGGAAAAAAACACTCTTTAACCCTCCCCCCAGGGTATGGGTATGATTGTTGAGGCCCCAGATGTAGCAGCCTAAAGTAGGACATACAGACAAAGTTGAGTATATATTCTGAATTATGTTCACTGTCTTGGAGGTTATCATGCAGTAGGCATAATAGACTAATAAAGCAAATTTTATACCATACCCTGGTCTACACAGGAGCATTAAAATCAGCAGATAGTTCCCCATGTGTGGAAAAATATAGAGAGCTAGATACAAGACCCATGTAAGCATGTTGAACATCATAGCGAGTAGGTGACCTTTACAATACAAAACTGTAATTCTGACTTTTCTCAGCAGCCAGCCCCACATTGGGCACCAAAATATGTGCTAGTTTGAAAACAAACTAGTGGGAGACACCAAGTCAGAATAACAATTTAATAGGGAAATAAAAAGAAAAAAAAAGGAAAAAAATATTATAAAAGGCAGATAACACTGGGTTAAACTAACAGGGTCAGGATATAACCTGACACCCTGTTAATCAGGGTGGTGGTAGCAGTCTGGTAGAATGGTGGCTGCAGTCCCCCCAAAGCAGTGATCCTGTAGAAAGAAGATCTGCTCTTCCTCAGAAAAGTCCAGTGGTGGCCAAGTAGCTCCTGTCCTCTGGAAATCCAGTGGAAAAGAGAGTGTCTCTGGTATTCAGAATCTCAGATTATATTCAGGATGGAATGCTGGTTTTCTCCCTCTGGGTGGAGCATCTCACAATGGGATAATGAGTCATGCTGCATGGCACTGATGGGCCATTAACAGAAAGATAGTCTGGAGGCGGGGAGGGGGGGGGGAGGCAAGGAAACACTGCCCCACCTGATTACAGCAGCTCATGAGGATGGTAATGGAGTACACTGCAACCCAGGACACTGAGTCATTTAATCTAGTCCCTCCATCACTTTACTTACTTTCTTATATGATTTCTCTCAGATTTTATATCTTCTGTGCAAGGTGTTCATGCAACTTTACATGGACAGGAAGAAGTCAACTGGAAAACTTCTGCATGTGTTTGTGGCATTAGATTAGATTAGGCATCTGAGATTTCAGATCGTCTTTTCCTGCAAACTGTGCAAGTGGGTCACTTGATGCAGTGAACAGTGAGTGTCAGGAGATATGAGCAGGCTTTTCAGCCTTCCTGAGAGAATCTGCAGAGAAACTACTTAGAGCTCAAGCTCTGTGTTGACAAGAATTATGGCTTAACTGGTCTGACCAACATGCCTTCAACATCAACTCTGTGTGCTTAGTGTGTTTTTGTTGCCAGAGAATCTTCCTCTAGTCTGAAAATGGCTGACTCTCACACCTCAGGACATGTGAATTAGATCTGGAAAAGAGAGTTTTTTTACTTGCCCTAGTCTTGCATCCTCCCGTAATTCCTGCCTTGCATTGACAGTCCTGCAATGCCTGTGCTTGTGGGGTTCTGTGCTTAGGAAGGAGCTGCTCCCCATCCCATCTGTCCCTGCTCAACTCTGAGTGCTGTTACAGTGTGCAGTAGCTCTTTTGGTGCTGTCTGTGGGTACTAATGTTGTGTACTTGACATGTGTGCACAAGGAGGAATCATTCACACGGAGAAAACATGCTGATGAGCTGCCTTTACTGTAAAGTTATCAGTGCTGCATCTTGTTTTTTCCTCCAGGACACATTTACACTTAAGTTTCTAGCCTTTCTCGCTTGCAGAGTAGCATTCATTACATTGCTCATTTTTCAGGGAGATAGGAAGCCATTTGAAAAATTAACATTTGGGAGATGTGACCTTGTACATATTCTTCTTGCAGTGAAAAATGGGTTGGTATTGCAATTTGTATGGTCTTAAACATGTGTTTTCCCTATTGGTCACAATAAGATACATACTGTTTGGATGTTCCTGCACTGCATAGAAAAGGTGTCTTTTTCCTATCCATCTTTCTCTACATAGAATTGTTCTTCCCATGACTTGTGCCGCTTCTGCATGATTAATTCCCTTTTAAATTATGTGATGCCTTTCTTGCATATCTTTTTGGTGTTTTGATTTCCCCTACTGTTTGTCATATCACTTGAATTATCTTCATATATGTTTCTTCCTATTCTGCCTTGCATACAACGTGTCTTTCCTTCAGCTACCTATGTATGCCATAGGCAGAAGGTCCCATGCTTCCTTCAAGCTGAGAATTCTTCTTCCTTCCCATCTTGTCAGACTCTTCCATCATTTGGTTCTCTGCTTTTTAATTTCCCTTCTCTGTCTTGCTACCTTTGTTCTTGGTATCAGACCCTTTTCACTGAACTTCCTTTTTGCCCACTCTTTTTTAATTTGTAACATTTACTGAGCTTGTTATAGTGAGAATGTCTCTAAGAGTGTATTACAAATTTCATCTGCGTCTTTTTCTGTTATTTCCATCTCTGTTTTAAAACTTGACTGTTACATCATCTGTATGATTGCTAAAAATTTGAGGAAGCTTCCGCATGTGGAACGAAGATATATTTTAAAAAGACATTTAAAGGAATGAAGTTGTATGTTTAGTGCTGGGGATCAAATGCGAGTTCTGGTGTTGAAAGAGGAGGTCAGGTTTAATTAGAGTTTATCAAGAAGATATAAGAACATACAGAGCATGTAAATTGATAGTTTTGCTGATTGACGTTATCTCTAAGATAATTGCTCATTTGTGTTTATACTGCAAACAATATTCTTTTGTTTTGTCCCCCAACTTTATGCCCTGATAATTTGATACTGTGTAATTCCACTTTTGTTATATGACATCTAAACATGCAGTCTGTTAGTGGGTTCAGAAGTGGTTCCTTTGGGTTTTGTAATTTGTCAAGATAATTTGCACATGTGAATTACATTAAAGTCCTTATTTTTGTAACTGTACAAATAAAGAAATTAGACACAGGAGTTTCTGTTAAATAATATGCTACCTCAAAAGCATTTCTTGTATCAGTGAGTCCTCTTGTAATGGTACCCATTTTTATATGCAAAGCTTCTTTTAATTGACATGTTTTTATGATTTATTTCATGGTTTTTGTCCCTGATCTCACAAGTGCTCTAGCACATGTTGAATTCTTACATTTTAGCTTACTTAGCCTGGATTACGTATTCTGTTAGGTAGTGTGGGCTCCCAATGCAGTAAGTACAGGCTAGTGAGTTGATTCTTGTGTGGCTAAAGAAAGAAGTTTGAAAATTGAAGAGGATCATGTTGTATAGGAGTATATTGCACTGGTGAGATCATTACAACAATAGGCTCGCTTCTGAAAATAAACAAACAAATCCCTCTCAGAAAAAAAGTGGCACGAATTCTTCTGTATAACTACAGGTCTTAGAAACAATCTGTGCTGAATGGAGAGTCTTTTTAGTTTATCCGTGAGAAGATTAAATGTGTACTTCATAATTTTCTATAAATACCTACATGAGCAAGCGATCTCAGAAGCAGGCCTTCTCATCTAGCATGTACATTCCTAATACGACAATAATAGTGGCTGACACACATTAAAGCTCGAAATAAACTCTGTGTGTTTTGGGCTTGTTTTTGTTGCTTTGTTTTGGTTTGTTTTGCTTTTTAAATAAAGATAACTGATTTCTGAACCAGTTTATCTACAGCCACAGATTTTCTTAAATAGGATGTCACCTCATTATGAAGATGAAACTCTAGTAAAGACCAGAAATTTATGAATTTGCTGAAGGTGTTCAATAGTGGCGTACTATTCATATGCAGTGGTCAGACTAGATGATTATATTGATTTCTGTCTTCAGGCTTAAAAAATTTACTCCTCTTTAAATCTAGGAGTTAAATTTTTAGTGGCAGTTAAATCATTGTTTGGTTTGAAATGATCTTGTCTAAAACTAAGGTTATTGTTTTTTAAATGTTTGTGGTTTCTAGATACAAACTTATCTATGAAGTTTCAGAAGGCACATTAACTGTCATCCCTGCCTCCAGACCTTTACTAGTCTGCACTACAGTGATTTTCAACATTTCTCTTTATTCTTCATGTAATTTGTTAGTGAAGAACTATACAGAAAAGTACTTCTAGGCATAGAGCATGCCTTTCCAGGACTAATATTAAAGAAAAATTGCACTGGAAGTAATTTAAGAGACACCATATTTTCTTACTTCAGAAGACTGAGCAGACAGTAAATTTTGGCAGTGTGTAAGATGGGCATGGTTTTGCTTTGAACTAACTGAAACCTTAGGTTTTCTTCCCTTTTTAAAATAGTCTCATTTGATTTGTATGTATATGTGTGAGGGGTTTTTCATTCTGTTGTTTTAAAATAATGAGTATATCCAGTTACCTAGTTTTGAAGAGGATTCTGAGAACAAATAAATGTTTAACATTTACAGTACAAGTGTTCTTAGTAGGATATGCTGAGCTGTGTGTCAGATCTAGCCCTAAGTTCTCTTGAATTAATGTTAATCTTTATGTTGATTTTAGATTATACTGGGGGTTTAAGTGTGAACTGAATTACATTGATGGCTTCTCCAACAATGCAGTTGTCTGGTAATACAGCATAATAAAAGTCTAACAAATAATTTTTTGGGTATATAGGCTTAAAATGTACCATGTCTCCTTAAGTTTTGTTACACTATGGTTGTGCCATCTATCCCATTGAAACATAACCAAAATATAAAGATGTTCTGCAAGTTTGCTTGTAAACTTTCCCTAGTGTGTGGTAATTATTTGATTTTAACATCAATTCCTTGCATGTCTTAGTACTCTTTTGTGTGCATTAATAACAGTGTTTTCCTTCCACCTGCAGAAAGCCACTACTCCTGTGACAAATGGAATTGTTCAAGATGAGTTTTTTGTGAGTTTGAAGATGAGCACCTACCTAGTAGCCTTTGTTGTTGCAGACTTGAAAAACATCAGTAGGGAAACTAATGGGAGTCTGGTATGTTTGTTCCACTTTAAGTTCTCCCTCACCCCTCCCAAGCCAACCAGACAAACAAAACAAAGCAAAACAAATCCCCAAACCAACATGCAAACTCTGTCTCTTTTAAATGTATTTATTTTCTTGGTTTTATTACGCTCATCATAGTGAGGGAACAAAAGCTATATGCTGTAGGTCGGACTGACTTCAGGGCTTATACCATATTGAGAATACTTTTACAGCAAGGGATTCAGCATCAAGTCTTGTTAACAGTGGAAATTTACAAAATCTAAAATTCCTAAGAACTTTCAGAGCTGGAAACTTTAACCTTTCAGGTTTAATGCTTCATTTGCGAAGCAGTAATGTCATGCAAACCAAGAGTTGTTCTGATGATGTATAAAAACATTACAGATCCCAAGACAGTCTATTGAAATACTATTTCAAGCAGTGCTGCAAATATGTTCTATACCTGCAAATATAACGTACCTAAAAAAAACCCCATGCCCTGAGTAAAGCAAATTTGGACTAACTTGAAGTAAGTCTAAATTTAGTCACTTATATACAATTTCATTGTGGGGTTTTTGTTTTTCCAAAGGTCACAAGAATCAAACAGTTGGTCATGTTTGATCTTTGTCATTTGCAGGGATATGACCTGCAGGGTCAGTGAGCAGTTCCAAGTGTGCAATTAAAGTAACTGAAGAAAAATATTAGGACATTCTCCTTAATTGTATTTTAAGAGACGCAGGAGTTTCATGTGAACAATGATTATCATGACTATGCCGCTTTGTGGTGAAATGTCAGAAGTACCAGTACCTGTCTAGAAAGAGGTGGAGAGAATAGTGGTAGTAGCACTGCAGAAGGAGAAGCAGCCCTCTCGTTAATCCAGTGTACCCAAGTAAAGATACTGGTCAATAGGCTTTGATTCTGACTTGGACAAGGATTCCTAATTATAGCTGAATAGGACAGACTGTTAGGTGTAACCTGAAAAGTTAAATCTTTTTTTTTTTTTTTTTTAGTCCTTGTGGCTACTATTCAGACCTGTATTTGAACCTGTGTTCTGTTAAAATCATGTGGCCACTTCTTTACCTGGCAGAAAACTGATCAGTGTACTAAATGTTTGGTGTCTGCAAAGAGCCAAAACAACTATCTATGTGGTGTGCTTTCCTTATTTCATAATAGTGAGACTGACTTGTATGGACTGTCAGTACTTCAAAAATATTTTATGGCAGAGGCCTGTAGGAGAGGAAAAAAAAGACTGAGTGATATATTCTAACTAAGGAAAGTGGTTCTTAACTGTGCTTCTCCTTCATTGTGACCACTAAACAAGATCTAGCCAAGCTAGGGAAGTCCAGCAGACTTCCAGAAGGCACCAAACACAAGGGATCTAACCATGTATAAGAGTACTTGCCAGCTTAAAGGGAGAAAGCATAAGAACGGTCATACCAAGTAAGGCCAGAGTCTAGCTTATGGGTTGTCTAGTAGGCCAATGGAGAGTGTAAGAAGGAAGCATATGATGATGTTTTCCATGAAATACGCTCTCAAAATGCTTCCAGCAGTTTGTAGCTGGAAGATTAAAAGAATTTGAGCCAACCAGTTTACACATGATAAGTTTATTGTCCTGAATATTATAAAGCTTAGAGTTGAAGAAAAGGTACTTTGTGTTCATAATGCAATGACATTTTTATCAACTCCAGAAGATTCTGGGGGATCTTTATGTTTTGGTTTTGAGCTTAAAATTGGCAGCAAATAATACTCTTCTATTCCAGGAACACTAGATTAGACCCTTACTGGTATGTGCTTGATGCAAACTCAAAGGGTCACCCTATCCATCTATTGGAAATGTCATTTTTTTACTGATTTGTAGCATTAGTTAAGAGGGACCTTTTTTTTTTTTTTTTTTTTTTTTTTTAATAGAACAAGAAAATTAGTCTCAACATATTTTGTGTTTGTGTATGAAGGGGTGTCCCAAACTGGATCAACCTGCTCAAATTTATTTTCTTGATATAGCTGCTTCAACATGAGTAGAGGGAGACTGTAACCTCTAAATTTTTATGAATGCTTCTTATATCATGTCTAATGTGGCCCTACCTTAGATAGGGGAATGGATAAACTTTGTGCCAGTTATTATTTCTTGGGATAATTTCTTGCAGATGATACTAGTATTAGCATACTGATAGTCTAAATTTATAGATTAATTGAGGTATGCAGGGAGGGTCACTTAATAACTCATGAGGGATTAGAAAAGAAAATTAATCAATTTCTGTTCATGTCGACCCTTCCTGAACACCTTCCTTAAAGGTGTGAACCTTGAGTTATTCTTGTATACACATTGTTCAATTGGATAGTCTCTCCATATTTTGATTAGTGAATAAGCTCTAGCAAACCAAATAACTGTTTATTGACAGCTTCGTAACTGGTGTTTTTAGCTTGTGTGTGTACTCTCAAAACCATGTTCTACCTGTTTCAGGAACTTCTGCCAGCTTCTCTTTTACTTCTAAAGCTTTTGTGGCTATACATTTCCAAATGTTTTCCCTTCTCTGTTTGGGCTAGGTATCTATCTATGCCATACCACAGCATTTAAATCAAGTTGGATATGCCCTAAACACAGCAGTGAAACTTCTGGAATTTTATCAAAAATACTTTCTAATAAACTACCCTCTTGAAAAATTAGGTAAGTTCTTTTGAACTTTTTTAAAACAGAAGAAGCAGCCCTAATCAATTCTGAGAAATGTAGGGGAACTTTTGTTCTGAAAAGGTGTTCTTAAAAAGAAAAAAACATCATCAAACATCTGTGAAATAAGGTTGCCCCAAAATTATTTTTAAAATTCATTATATGTTTGACTGAATCCAAGTATTAAGTGATTCCCAAGAGAGGAAATTTTTATGACCTTTTGACAGTGGATTGTTTATATTTGTAGATAACATTCAAAAAAGTAATTCAGTGTACATTTAACGTCACGTGCCTAGGTAGGGAGATACACAGTTCTCAGTTTGTGAACCATGTTCACCAGTCCAAAATCTGTGGCCATACTTTACATGTATTAATTTGACTGTAAAGGTAATGAAATGCAGTCTTCTAAGACATTACTTTCAGTAGGGGCAGCCACATTTCCTTGTTAATTGTGTGCATGCAAGATCTGTAGGCAGTGTCTGTGCTTTAAGTTGTTTAAGAGAGAAACATGACTATAAATGTGTGGGACTTCTATGCTTGAGATGTGAGCACATGTCCACACCACAGGATTTAACTATGAGGCTTTTAGGAGTTATGTAGTAGAATAGGTAGACCTGGAATACAGAATTACTCTAAGTAGCTGTTTTCAAAAGCTTCTTTCAAATCTCTTCCAGATCTGGTAGCAATTCCTGATTTTCAGTCTGGTGCAATGGAAAACTGGGGCTTGATCACCTTCCGAGAAACAGCACTCTTGTTTGACAGTAATACTTCTTCAGCAAGAGATAAAAAGTTAATAACTGCAGTGATAGCACATGAGCTTGCCCATCAGGTACTAGATTCGGGAGGTCTTTGTTTAAATGTGGTGGGTTCTTTTTTTTAAAAAAATAAATGTAATTCTATCCTTCACCTCTGCCCTCACTGTGACTGGGCTGTACAATGTATTCAGAATACCTGCAGGTGTATTTTCTCCAATATAACAGGCAGAGTGCAAACTCTCACTTAAGAAGTTCGTGCAAAAGCACTACCATGGTTTTGACTGAACTTGATTTTGCCATAAGCTAAAGCTGAGGATGGATAGCATGTTATTGCACTAATTTGGTTTTATTTCTGAAAAAGAATAACATTTTTGATCTTGCATAGTGGTTTGGCAATCTAGTAACTATGGAATGGTGGAACGATCTCTGGCTGAATGAGGGATTTGCCACTTTTATGGAGTATGTTGCCATGGAGGAGATTTTTCCAGAATTACATTCAGTAAGTACTTTATGTAGCTACACTTTCTGTACCTTCACTAAGATCCATCTTTTAATGCTACCCATAAAAGACTGATACTTATAAACTTATACTGAAATTTGCTTTGGGCACCATTGAGATTAGACTATATCTCTTCTGCTTTGGCATTTTAATTATATTTGATGTAGTTTTGGGGGGCTTTGGGGAGGGTACATTTTTTTGGGGGGGTTTAAATTTTTTTTATTTTGGTAGTTGTCCTGGTTCAACTAGGATAGGGATGAGTTTCCCTAGCAGAGAGAGAGGGGGAAGGGATCTCCAGCCAGGTTATTCATACCATGCTGACGTCAGGTCCCTTGGCAGAACCTCTTTTTACTTTCTCTTTCGGTTTTCGGGTTGCGGCACACACACGTGGCGGGTTTGTTCCCTGACCATTTTGCGGTATTTCTCTGTATATCGTTTGTCATGTTCACTGTTATTGCTGTTTATTGTTGTTATCATTGCTACTGTTGTTGTTCAGATTGTTTTATCACATGGTTGTATTAAATTTTTTCTTATTTTAGCCCGGATCTGTGCCTAACTTCCAGCCCGACTGGCTGAGGGTGGGGGAGGGGCAACAGCAATGTGCTCTCCGGTCCCGCCAGGCTTAAACCAGCACAGCCATTATTGGCGCACCAACATGGGGCTTGAAGGGCTGAAATAAGAACAAAAAGGGACAGACCCTGACCAAAGTGTGATAGAGAAATTGTTGGGTGTAATTTTTCTGTCTGTATTTGTTTGATAAGAAAATGTTTGCAATGCTGGCCCAAGTGCTTGTGTGGTGGGGCTGGATTAATCCTTATATGTATTGCATAATCCCAGTGGTGGCGTTTGTTATCGGTGGAAAATGTATAAAGGGTCTTATGTTGTTATACGGGCTATTGAATTCTTATGCTGCCTTTGTATCACTGTGTGTGTGGGCGGGCTGGTACCTGTTAGCCGTTTGGGCTCTTGTTAGGGGTCTCACCCCCTCTATGGGTGAGCCAGGGGAAGAGATCTGCCATTTTTTGGGAGTTTCAATTATCGTTGGAGCCTGCAGACCAGTGTGATTGTGGCACAGTGCTTTCTGAATGTCTGCCTGATTTAGGTTTTTGCCATATGGTATTTCTCTAACAGTAGCAGTGCCCAGAAACCTGCCCCGAGGTCAGATAATAGTGAGTGGCAAGGGGTGTGGGAAAAGATGGGCAAAGGCCTGACTCTGTGGGCACCTCCAATGCTTTGGAATTTCACTCCTGAGCAAGTGCAGAGCCCTGATGAGCTGATGGAGTGCTTAGAAAGGGTGTGTTACCAAGCTGGCAAAACCCAGGAGACACAAATCGCTGCAATGTGTTGGGGACTTGCCCATGCATACCGTGTCCTGTTTAATACCACCCACTGACCTCAAGGGGGAGAAAAGGCTATAGAAGCTGAAACAATATCTGAAACGGGGGGACAGGCAGAGCCAGTCTCAGTTGCCTCCACCAGCACAGCGACTGAGCCAGAGAGCCAGCCAGTGCCAATGTCAGTCGCCCCGATAACGAAAACAAAATATACCAGAAAGTCAGTTCGCAGAGTGAGAGATGGGGATGAGCCAGGCCCATCAGGGGAACAGGAGGAAGGGCCAGAGGTGATCATCCGATCTCTGTCCCCGAATGAGCTGCGAGATACGTGGAGAGATTTCAGCCACCTGGGAGGCGAGCAGATTTGCACCTGGCTGCTCCAGTGCTGGGAAAATGGAGCTAGTGCTTTCGAGATGGAGGGAAGCCAAGCAGCTGGGATCTTTGGCCAAGGAGGCTGACACTGATAGGGAAACAGGGAAACAGACTCAAACCCTCAGCCTTTGGAAGCGACTCCTGTTCAGTATAAGGGAGAGGCACCACTGCAAGGATGATATCCTATGACAGCTAGGCAAATGGACCAGCATTGAGAAAGGCATGGAGAACCTCGGGGAACTGGCTGTGTTTGAGATGATCTATGGTGATCTGAATAATGAGCAGTCACCATGGACCCAGATCAGGTCCCTTGCACACACCTGATGTGGCGAAAGTTCCTGAAGAGCGCACCAGAAGCACACTCGAAAGCACTGGCAATAGCGTCCTGGTGGACAGACACCCACACTCTAACAGTGGGTGGAGTGATTGGCAAGCTCCAACAATATGAGGGAAATCTCCCTTCATCTCAGCATTCCTGGGTTTCAGCTGTGGAGGAACTGTCTCAGAGGGTCCAAAAAATGGAAAAGGACATGTCTCATGTTCCACCTGCACGGGCTAATGTCTCAGCCATTAGAAGTAAACGTTTCCCCACCCAAGAGAAAGGCAGCAGAAGGTACACACCACGAGGCACCCTGTGGTTTTTCCTCTGCGACCATGGAGAAAACATGAAGAGGTGGGATGGACAGCCCAATGCCGCCCTAGCTGCATGAGTAGAGCAGCTGGAAGGGAAGACCATCATGGAAGAGGAGTCCTCCAAGATAAGCGCAGCTCCAGTGTCCAGTCAGAAATCCCCCAGGCAGAACAGAATGGTGAACGTTATGTCTGACCCTCTTGAGGGAACCAGTAAATCATTCTTAGAAGTGAGTGATGATGAGCAGGATTAGAGGGGCCCTGCCTCCAGCCAGGTGGAGGAAAGGGATAATTGGATTTACTGGACAGTGTGGATCCGATGGCCTGGCACATCAGACGCACAAGAGTATAAGGCTTTGGTGGACACTGGCGCACAGTGCACCCTGATGCCGTTGAGCTACAGTGGGGTTGACTCCATCTGCATCTCCGGAGTGACAGGGGAATCCCAACAGCTGACCTATTGGAAGCTGAAGTGAGCCTGACGGGCATAGACTGCCTCAGGAGAGGGTACTTCAAAGACCCAAAAGGGTACCGGTGGGCTTTTGGTGTGGCTGCCCTGGAGGAGGTTGAACAGTTGTCCACCTTACCCGGCCTCTCAGAGGATCCCTCAGTGGTGGGGCGGCTTAAGGTTGAGGAACAGCAAGTGCTGACTGCTACCAGGATTGTGCACCAGCGGCAGTAACGCACCAACCAAGATTCCCTGGTCCCCATCCATCAGCTGATCCGTCAACTAGAAAGCCAGAAGGTGATCAGCAAAACTCACTCACCCTTCAGCAGCCCTATATGGCCAGTGAGAAAGCCCAATGGCGAGTGCAGGCTAACTGTGGACTACCGTGGCCTGAATGAAGGTACGCCAGCAATGAGTGCTGCAGTGCCGGACATGTAAGAGCTGCAGTATGAACTGGAGTCGAAGGCAGCCAAGTGGTACACCACCATTGACATTGCTAATGCTTTCTTCTCCATTCCGATAGCGCTGGAGTGCAGGCCACAGTTTGCGTTCCCTTGGAGAGGCATCCAGTACACCTGGAATCGATTGCCCCAGGGGTAGAACCACAGCTCCACCATTTTCCATGGACTGGTCCATACTGCACTGGAGAAAGGTGGGGCTCCAGAACACCTGCAGTTCATTGACAATGTCATTGTATGGAAGGACATAGCCAAGGAGGTCTTTGAGAAAGGGAAGAAGATAATTTAAATCCTCCTGAAGGCCAGCTTTTCCATTAAGCAAAAGGAAGTTAAGGGGCCTGCAAGGGAAATTCAATTCCTAGGAATAAAATGGCAAGATGGGCGTCGCCACATCCCAATGGAGGTGATGAACAAGATAACAGCCATGGCCCCACCAACCTCTAAAAAGGAGACTCAGTCTTTCCTGGGCTCTGTGGGGTTCCGGAGGATGCACATCCCAAACTACAGCCTGATTGTGAGCCCTCTCTACCATGTAACCCGTAAGAAGAACGATTTTGAATGGGGCCCTGAGCAACAACAGTCCTTCGAACAGATTAAACGGGAGATTGCCCAAGCAGTAGCCCTCGGGCCAGTCTGGGGAGGGCAGGAGATTAAGAACATACTCTACACTGCAGCCGGGGAGAATGGCCCTATCTGGAGCCTCTGGCAGAGGGCACCTGGGGAAACCCGAGGCTGACCTCTAGGCTTTTGGAGCTGTGGATACAAAGGTTCTGAAGCTAATTATACACCAACTGAGAAGGAGATACTGGCAGCGTACAACGGAGTTTGGGCTGCCTCAGAAGTGGTCAGCACTGAAACACAGCTCCTCCTGGCACCCCGACTGCCAGTGCTGGGGTGGATGTTCAAAGGAAAGGCTTCCTCCACACATCATGCCACAGATGCCACATGGAGTAAATGGGTTGCATTGATAACACAGTGGGCTTGAACAGGGAACCCCAGCTGCCCAGGGATACTAGAGGTGATCACGAACTGGTCAGAGAGCAAAGACTCTGGGATGTCACCAGAACAGGAGGTGACACGTGCTAAGGAGGCCTCACCATATAACGAGCTGTCGGATGAGGAGAAGGGATATGCCCTGTTCACTGATGGGTCCTGTCGTATTGTGGGAAAACATCGACGTCCCACACAACGGGTCACTGAAGCTGCTGATGGACAGGATGAATCGAGCCACTTGGCAGAGGTGAAAGCTGTCCAGATTGCTTTGGATATTGCTGAGCGGGAAAAGTGGCCAAGGCTCTACCTCTACACTGACTTGTGGGCAGTGGCGAATACCCTGTGGAAATGGCTGCAGCAATGGAAGCAGAACAACTGGCAACATAAGGGTAAAACCATCTGGGCTGCTGAAGTATGGCAGGACATTGCAGCCCGTGTGGAAAACCTCGTTGTGAAGGTGCGCCATGTGGATGCCAATGTACCCAAGAGTCGGGCCACTGATGAACATCGACACAACCAGCAGGCAGACCAAGCTGCTAAGATTAGAGTGGCTCAGGTGGAGTTGGGCTGGCAGCACAAAGGTGAACTGTTCATAGCTTGGTGGGCCCATGAGACCTCGGGCCACCAAGGTAGCGATGCAACATACAGGTGGGCTCGAGATCAAGGGGTGGACCTCACTATTGACAGCATTGCAGAGATCATCAACGCATGTGAGACATGTGCTACAATCAAACATGCCAAGGGGGTGAAAGCCCCAGCAGAATGGAGAGCGATGGCTGAAATATAGATATGGAGAGGCCTGGCAGATCGACTACATCACACTGCCACAGACCCACCACAGGAAGTGCCACATGCTCACAATGGTGGAAGTAACCACTGGATGGCTGGAAGCTTACCCAGCGCCCCATGCCACCGCCCAGAACACCATCCTGGGCCTTGAAACCCAAGTCCTGTGGCGACACGGCACCCCAGAGAGAATGGAGGCAGACAACGGGACCCACTTCCGAAACAACCTCATAAATGCCTGGGCAGAAGAACACGGCATCGAGTGGTTCTACCATATCCCCTACCACGCACCAGCCTCTGGGAAGATCGAGCGCTACAATGGACTGTTAAAAACCACATTGAAAGCATTGGGAGGTGGGACCTTCCAAGACTGGGACATGCATCTAGCAAAGGCCACCTGGCAAGTCAACACAAGAGGATCTGCCAGTTGAGCTGGCCCGGCTCAGTCAAAACCTCCACTTGCTGTAGATGGGGATAAAGTCCCTGTAGTGCACATGAGGAATATATTGGGAAAAATGGTCTGGTTTAGTCCTGCACCAGGCAAAGGTAAAGGCAAACGCATCCACGTGACTGCTGTTGCCCCAGGACCTGAGTGTACCTGGTGGGTGATGCAGGACAATGGAGAGGTCCGATGTGTACCACAGGGGGACTTGATTCTGGGTGAGAACATGCCGTAAATTTTTCTGTGCCTTTGTAAATTATTGTTTAGTTATTGTTAACCGCTAAATGGCAGCTGGACATGATGCAGATGGTATAGAATAAAAGGGGTGGATTATGTCCTGGTTCAGCTAGGATAGGGATGAGTTTCCCTAGCAGAGGGAGAGGGGAAGGGATCTCCAGCCAGGTTATTCATACCATGCTGACGTCAGGTCCCTTGGCAGAACCTCTTTTTACTTTCTCTCTTGGTTTTCGGGTTGCGTCGCACACACGGTGCGGGTTTGTTCCCTGACCATTTTGCGGTATTTCTCTGTATATTGTTTGTCATGTTCACTGTTATTGCTGTTTATTGTTGTTATCATTGCTACTGTTGTTGTTCAGATTGTTTTATCACATGGTTGTATTAAATTTCCTCTTATTTTAGCCCGGATCTGTGCCTAACTTCCAGCCCGACAGGCTGAGGGTAGGGCAGGGGCAACAGCAATGCGCTCTCCAGTCCCGGCAGGGCTTAAACCAGCACAGTAGTCTACATGCTGTCTTTGTAGTTTTTGTAGGTTAATGCATTCTGTGCAAAATAGTAGGTGTCGAAAGGTGTGTCTATATAGCAAATAATAACTTAAAGTTTTTATACAGGAAGTCCTGGCACGTTGTTGACCAAGTTTGTCTGCCTCTTCATTTCCCAGTAGACTTAGGAAGCTCCAGAGCTTTAGGTTACTAAATATGCCTAGAGGAACTCCTGTCTTTCCATTGTTGTGGTACTTGCTTGTGTCAGGATTAGGGTACCTGGTATCAGAGTATCTTATTTCCCACCCCATGTATTCTGATATCATTGAGTTATATTAATAGTACAATGCACTACTCCCACAGGCACTTCTGTTTACACATATGGCTGAAGGATAGAATCTTTTTCATATAATAACTTAGCGATCATTTAAAAACTCACTGAAGTACTAAGTGAGCTAACTTTTCAGACTCTGGAAAACATGAAGGATTCAACTTGATCTTTCATCTCCAATGGATGGATACCAGCTACTGCTGTAATGTGTCCCTGTCACTGAATGCAGGCAGAGACATAAAGATTAGTGGAACTAAATGGGGGTGACAGTGGGGAGACTAATTTTGTATCTGGTGTAAAGGTGTCTCCTAGGAGAAATACTACCTGGCTTCTGGAACCAGCTTCTATGAGTGCATATGTGATTTGCATTAGTCATGGGAATAAAAACTTGACGTGTACTGACTGTTTCCTGCTTGATGGATTGTGTTCTTCTCAGCATTCTGACTGTGTTTTGAGTTCTTAATTCACCCTTGTTACTGCATTAAGAAACTTGGGTTACTAACTTGGTTCAGTATAATTCTTTTTGGACCTGGGTGTTCAAGTTTTTCCTTTGGCCTAGCTTGGTTGTTGGGTTTGATGGCCACAGAAAGTATGTTTGTATAGCCATTCTGCTTGTCACTGTGTAGCTGTTCTGCGTATGTGGTGAGAGGAGGACACAAAAATAGTCTGTTTTAATGAGGACACAACTAACACTTGTATACTTTATTCTGAAAGGTGCTTGACAAGGTGCCTTCACCAACATGTCACTTCACCACTTGGTGGTGCCAAAATGTTTTTGGTAAAAATAAAAAAAAAATCACTCAGAACTACAGTAAATGAGAACAGCTTACAGCTTTAAAATTTTGAACTTTAAAGGCTATCTTTATTGTACTGTACACAGATCTTACCTTTTTTTTTTTTTTTTTTTTTTGGTAACTCTCTACTGCATAGAGGAAACTGTATAGAGAATTGTTTATTCAAATCTCAGTGAAATTAATGAAATGGTCATTCAGCTTCTTTTCAGTGTTTGGGATTGTCTTGTTCTGGTAACAGTATATTAAATGCAAATATCTTCATTCTAGAAGAAAAGAAGATACTTTGGTCTTAGGATCACTAGGTAAGGTGGTGTTTACATTCACACAAACATCAGTTTAGTGAGTAATTTCCCTAAAAAATTAACTGAAAGTATTGATGAACCAAATCTGAAATTTGGCACATACTTGCTTAGTAGGTATGTTTATTTTCTCTAGTGTCAATGATGTTTTTACCTGAGACAGTAGCTTAGGGGTCTGGATAATGTGGCAGGGAAAGAGATTTTATGAATGCTACCCTGACAGTTCTTTTGCTGCCTCCACTGGCAGAAAGGTGAGCAATGAATGGCATGTTCGACTAATGGAAGAGCAAACCAGACAACTTTTACTGTTCTGCATACCATGCATCTTCTGACTTCTCAGACACTCATAAATGTTTCTTTACTAGGATGAAGATTTCCTTAACTTAATTTTCAAGGCTATGATGAAGGATTCTTTAAATTCTTCACATCCAGTCTCTTCTGCTGTTCAGTCTTCAGAACAAATTGAAGAAATGTTTGATGCACTTTCTTATATCAAGGTAACTTTAAAAATATTTGAAAATATTTGGGAAGTGATATATTAGCTATTGAAAACATGAATGTGGATCATGAGTAAGTAGGCATGTACTGACAATTGTTTGGTGGTAATTTACACCTGGCACAATGTAGATCTCTCAATACTGTCTCTGAGTATCTACATCGCTTTTAATTAGGAAAACATTATGTATGTGTATTTGTGTCCTTACTTAACATCCTTCTGCTTGGCGCATGCTTCAGCACAAATGAAATACTCATTAAGATGTTAGTTAGACATATAACCTTTTTTCTGATAGCAGACTGTAACAAGTACTTAAGAAAAAATTAACAACAAAGCACTTAACTTGAAGCAATCACTCCTTTCTATGCTCCTTCTGCTTTTAAAAAAACAGTATTTTAGAGACTTCCTGAGATGGAGGCTTGTGTCTAGGATGTAAAATTATTTCACTGCATATCCTGGTTGTCTGCAACTTGATTATTTCTCACATCTAGTGAGGGTTGTGTGTGAAGTTTGTGTTTTAAAAGGTGCACAGTGCCTTACTTGAAAATGCTTGAGAAAGAAAATATCTGTATTTGCCAAATTCTTACTTTATTGTCTCAGATTTTAAATGCTGTATCCCTTGGTTTTGGTAGTATTGGAGGAAAGCCTTTTATATCTTGTCATGGTCTGAGCCCAGAGGGCAACTGAACGCCACAAAGATGCTCATTCATTCCTTCCCCCTCAGGGATGGGGAGGAGAAAATACAACTTGGGAATCTGGGAATCTGACTTGGGAAATAAGGACAGAGAGGGATGACTCACCGATTATGGTCACTGGAAAAAGACACACTCCTTAGGGGAAGAAACCATGATTTAATTTAAACATGACCACTTAATTTTATAATCAAACAGAGTAGAACAGTGAGAAATAGAACAACATTTTAGAAGCACCTTCTTCCCACCCTTCCCTTTCACCCAGGTTCAGCTTTGCTTCCAATTTTCTCTACCACCTCTCCTCCAGCAGTGCAGGGGGGCAGGGAATGGGGGTTGCAGTCAGTTCACCACCCACTGTCTCTGCTGCTTCTTCTTCCTCAGGGGAAGGACTCCTCATACTCCTCCTCTGCTCTAGTGTGGAGCCCCTTTCATGTGAGACAAGTTCCATGAACTTTCTCTGACATGAGTCCTTCCTGTGGGCTGCAGCTCTTCATGAACTGCTCTGGCATGGGTCCCTCCCACAGGTCACAGTCCTCCCAGAGATGAACTGCTACAGCGGGAGCTTCCCTCAGAGTCCCAGCCTTCTTTGGGCTCAATTACCTGCTCTGACATGGGGTCCTCCACAGGCTGCAATTGTACATCTGCTCCACTGTGGACCTCCATGGGCTGCAGGGGGACAGCTTCCCCTCTCACCACAAGCCTCAGGGGATTCTCTGCTCTGGTGGACCTCCCTTTCCCCCCCCCCCCCCCCCCCCCTTTCTTCAGCTGATCTCGTTGGCATACATATCCTCCTCACAACTTCAACTTCTCCCCTCAAGTTCCCCTTCTTAAATATGTTATCACAGAGGCGCAGCCATCATCGCTAATTGGCTCAGACTTGGCCAGAAGTGTGTCCGACTTGGAGCTGGGGAACTTTGAGAAGCTTCTCACAGGGGCCACCACTGTAGCCCCTTCCCCCACTACCAAAACCCCTGCCAAACACAAACTCAACACATATCTTTTGTATTGGCTCTATTTTTGTTCCCTCACTGTCTTTGTATGCTTATACCTTCATCTAATAAGGAACCATGGGAACAGCTAGTGCTTACTAGAAAATAGTCAAATACTACATCTTCCTCTGCTCAGTGGAATACAGTTCACACAGCGGTCTTGGTTTGTCTTGTCTGATTTCTTTTTTGCAAGTCTCAATGAGTTAACATATGTTGTCTGGCATCCTTGAGTAGTCTGAGATGCCAAATGGACCTACAATAGTGATGTGCTTCTCTTTGTTTGGTCTCTGTTTCCTGAACTACAAGAACAAAGATGTGTGATTTTTAGCTTCCCTTGGTTGTGAAATGGATTTGGTTTGTCCCCCTAATCTGTATATCAAAAGGCATGGCTGTTGTTTCATGTTTCAGAGTTGCCATCTCAAGTAATTCCCTTTTTGGTGAGTTTCTGGAAGCTATGAACCATGTCCTGGTTACATGTCTGTAACCAGCCAACATCAGAGATAACAATTCTGTCACTCTTTGACTCATAAATGCCCATAAGTGATTGGGCTGGACTTTCAGTCAATTAGTAAAACATTATATTTGGAGAATTACTTTACTGCCACTAATGAGTATGTGCACCTTCTGAATAGAAATGTAGAAATCTACAGCTCTGAGTTAAGGAGCTAGCCGGAAGAACTTTTGCCCAGCATTGTCAGAAACAGGTTTCTTATTCTGCTTTCTATGTTTCAGAGGCCTTAATTCGATAGCTTTTTATTTATGCACGCCATCTTTGTATTCCACTACTCTTGGCCCTGTATCTTAGCTAGTGCTTTTGGCAATTTGGGTGGGAAGACACATGTAACATGGTCCCTAATCAGCTAAGGGTGGTCCGTTACTGAATTGTAAAACTTGCTTTGTTTTACTATACTACCAACTGACACAGTTCTCAGTAAGTGGCCTCTACATTTTATTGTCTGGAATAGAAATTATTGTACAAAATTATTTTTAGCCTTGTTGTTTTGCAGACTATCAGTAAACCTGACACTCAGGGGTGTGACAACAATCCACCTGCAACAACAGAGTGTTTGGGAGGATATGACAGTATGTAAAAGTAATAGAGCTATGGGTCACGTATGAATGCATGCGAGAGGAAACTGTGACCATATTATAAAAAACTATAGTAAGGGGTATTCATTGCAGTTTCATGAACAATTAGAATAACAAAGGTAGCCTTCAGTTTCAGGCAAGATGTTAGTTAAATTCCAAAACTTGAATTTGGAATGTGCGAGAACCATACATGCTTTCATTAAAATCTTCCTTTTAATTTTTTTCTTGATCCTTTTTCAGAAATAATACCAAGAATATAAAGTGCACCATTAAAGTCTTCATGATCTATGGCTGCTCATCCACATTCACTTGTACAGTGTGCAAGTCCTCAGGCAATTTATTCATTAGTGGCTGTGACATAGAAGCATTTCTATGGAAAGAAAATGGCTTTCAGCTATGGCTGAAAAAAGCAGAAACCACCTTTCTGTCTACACATTTGTGGCCACTTTGATACTAAAATAACTCAGTTACTACTTTTTTTTTAACAAAACATGGCTGCATTTAAACACTGTCAAAATGCACTTGTCCTTCTACACTCAATTCCAGGCTACTAAGTGTATGTCATATTTCTCCTATATTTTTAGGTTTTTGATATAACTGGTAATCATATGACTTCTAAACACTGTCTCACAAGTGCAGTTCTGTACCATGCAGGAGTATCACTAATGAAATATGGCAGCCAGCAGAGACTTATCAGTAAGAAGGCGATATTTTTGAGATTATGTTAATTGGAAAAAATGTTAATCTTTATTAGCCTGTTTTGTAAATTTATTTTGAGCCTTTGAAATACTTAAAAATATTTTTTTCCAAAGCAGCTGGTAAAATATTTCAAGCTGTAATAGCTTTTTTTTTGTAACCATATTTGAAGTTTATGAAATACTAAAAAAATATTTTTCCAAGGCAAGTGAGTTAAAGGTAATTATTCAAATTATATCATTTGGGATAAAATCTGGCAGCTTGTGAGTTATTCTTGTACTGTGAAAGAGCTATCATATGCATGTGCTTCAACAAGTTCTATAACTTTAATTTACCATTTCTTTTCTTTTTTTTCTCCCTAAAGGGGGCTTCACTTCTTTTGATGCTGAAGCACTATCTCACCAAGGATGTTTTCCAAGCTGGCATTGAGGTATACTTGCATAATCATAACTATGGATCTGCCCAGAGTGATGACTTGTGGGACAGCATGAATGAGGTATCCATCTTTGATACACTGTTCTTGTTTTTTCATTATCTGTGTTGTAAATTTGTATTTATTTCCTTGTTTATGACCAAAATAAGATAATAGACTGCAGATGAAGAGTTCTTGCTTATCATAGTACAAAGTTCTGTCATGTAGATATGGAGATTCCTGTAGCTTCTAGGACTCCATTGAGTATCATTGCAAAAAAGCACTGGAAGTGGGTATGCACTACATGTATGGACATGTCAGTATGTACATATCCTCTCTACAGTTGCACTGTTAGTGTGTTAAGACCAGAATAAAAATAGTTATCTTAAATGCAGGACAAAAAGTTACTTTCAAGGAATCACTGTAGACCACTGCAGAGGTCTTGGGATACTCTCTACCTGTGCAACTTGCTTCAGTGATGGCTTCTGTTTCAGCAAATTGTGCTGGAATTGTAGGAAGATAAATTTTAGGGGACAATTTACTTCAGCAGCTCACAAATTGCAAGGCAGGCATAAGACTGTGTCTGACTGGGTGTGGGGGGTGGGGAGTGAGGGCACAAGAAAGCAGGAACACAGGCAGGAGAGAGCAAGGGTGAGAGTCAGCAGACATGTGGGAGCTGGAGAGGGCAGGGGTGAGAGGGTGCATGTGAAGGAGCGGGGAGAGACAGCAGAAGGGAGAGAAAGAAAAGATGAGGGTATAAGAGTGCAAGAGGGACAGCACATGAGGGGAAGAGTGGGAGGGAGAGTGCAAAGAGGGGAGTGTGCAAGAGGGAGAGAGTGTGTGAGACAGTGAGAGTGCAAGATTGACAGTGATTCCAACAAGAAAGAGCTGCTGAGTGTCCTCAGGGAGTGTCAAGGTAGATGTAGAAGGGAAAGGAACAGATTTCCCTGTGAGTGTATGTACTGCATAGTATGTATTAAAGTATCTGAAATACATGTGAGCTTCCCTCACGGAAGCTGAGTGCTAGACAGGATACTAACTTAATGTTTAGTTTTGGTTCTTGGCATCTACCTTATGATATTTGAACTGCAGAACTGAAGCCACTGTTAGTTATTGTCAGCTGTCACAGGTGGCTGTAAATTTGTGTGTTTAGTCACATATAGTCACTAGTTTGCCAGCTAGTGATGGATTATTACTGATATCAGACTGCGATTCTCTTATGACAAGAACTCTTCGGTTTGTATAGTGTTTTTTATAGTGCAAACTAGACTTTCCTCTTCTCAACCTCTGCAAAATGGAGCCTCCTGATCAACCATCTTCAGTCATGCACACGTAGAGAACATATCACACAGTGATGGTAGTACCACATAAAGTGGCTAGCAAGACCTCACAGATGCCTCACTTTTAGTTAATGTTAGGGTTTTACTGTTGCTAGATGCAGAGTTTAACTGTTACTATGGCATGGGACAAGAGTTGTTCTCAAAACTAGGTTATTTACTTAGTCTGTCTCCCTAACTCAGAAAATAACTTTCTTTTAGTTATAAACCTGCTGTTTGACCATGGGGAAAGTTTGGCTTTTTTGCAAACTCAGCAGGCCTCTTTCTCCAGTCTGTTGGAAGTTCAGTCATCATCTTTTAAGAGTCCAAAGTAATTGTTAAGAACTCTGGGGTTGCTTCACCCACGTTTATTAGTATTATTAAGTGAATTGCATCCAACCAACCTAGTAACATCTAATGTTAGAGCTCAGTGTGTATTTCCTATTTTAATGAGAAACAACCCCTTGTATTTGGTGCTAATTTAATAGTTACCAAATTCCCACTGACACCAGATATTTAACAGCATTGTCTGCTAGAAGTTGCCTTTCTGTGTGTAGGAGATCACCAACTGATTCTTTAGATATTTTCTGATGCTGCTTACAGTGTTTGCCTTTTACTCTGTGTCCATTTCTGACTGCACCTCATTTTATGCCTGAGTCTTTGATTTGTTTTGTGAGGTTTTTTCCATATAAGTGTAAATGCTGTTAGTTTTGTGTTTTCACTTGTGTACACTTTCATATTCCCTTTTTACAAAGACTTTTGGTTTAGCTGGACTGGTCTGGTATTACAATGAGTTTACATTTGGGCTTTTATTATTTTGCTCCCCTGGGAAGGCACATTTTCTCAACTACCTTCTTTCCATTGATTTTCAGCTATTGCCTCTCTGAATTAACCGAAATATAGGTATTGTCCCTGTGTCCATTTTCCTTTGTTTTGGTATTCTTTCTGTCTTAAATATTTTTCTTTTTGTATCTTGAATGCTTAGTTTCATTATTTTTCTGATGGACTTTCACCTTCAGATTCTCAGCCAGACTCTGTTGATTAACAGTCAAATCTAGACAGGCTGCATCTCTGATTACTTGCTCTGCTCTTGTTATCAAAAGTTCATCCATTCTAGAAACTTGATGGAAAGTCTTTGCTCAATAATATTTTACCCCAATAGGTGTCCGAATATTAAAACTTTATGAACTATATGGATGTGAGTAGCTCACACAAATTATTGTGTACATATCTGAACTTTGAACTGACTGATACCATTATTAGTACCCTTGGACTCTAGTCAGTGCCTAGATATGTTAATTCTTTCAAAGTTTTATCTTCATAATACAAGGGGCCATATCTGTTTCTGAACTTGTTGATTCTTCTCCATTTTAGATGTGAACTATTGTCTCCCTTATGACAATCAAATAATTAGTATTATTATGTAGTGAGATCTTTGTTACTGGTTTTGGTTGTTTCCCATATTTATGGTAATAGTAAAACCAGATCTATGATATTCAGCACACAGATTGGCTCTTTTCTTTTACTCTCATTAATTACACCTAGGCTGAATGTAAATTTGAAAATTTCAACTGTAAAAGTGGCTTTTTCTTTGATCATAAACTTTTCTGTCCACATAACAAGATGCATAATCATTTCTTAAGTCTGGACTTTCTCTGTGGAAATTGACAGTCATAGTTGGCGTGAAGATGAGAAAATTGCACATGAATTAAAAGAAAAACCTGTAACACAGTGAGCAAATTTTTTGTATACCTTGCCTAGAAGGAAGATGGTTGAATTAATTTTGATGTGTTGCTTTCACTGGAGCTGTTCAAGGAAGATATGTCAATAAAATCAATTAAAGTCAATAAAAGTTTTGCTAGGATGAAATAACGAACTTATAATTTCTAACAAATTGGTTTAATTTCAGGTGATTGCAAAGGGTTCTACTTTGAAACAGAATTATTTCAGTGGATCAAATTTAAAATTTATAGGTGGCTCACAATATTAACACAGAAAGATTTGAGATGTGCAAGTTGTCAAGGCAAGTTTTCAAGGTGCAAGTACTAGACTTAATTAGTTTCTGGATCTCTTAACATTCCTTTTATGGTTTGGTGTTTTCTAGTGGTTTTTGGTTTGGTTTGGTTTGGTTTGGTTTTTTTTTCTGGGTAGCAATGACCTTATAAATTTCTGGTGGTTTCAAAGTGGAAAAGTAAAAAAGGAATAATGGCAAAAAGAAAGTGAGAGCATGCATTCAGCACATCTTGGGCAATTTATGAAGGGATTGCATAATGTAACATTGTAGTAGCAATGATAACTTGTGATAACAAGGTGGAGGAAGAGGATTTAGCCAAGTGTGCAGTTTGGAAGCATATAAAAAGTATGTTTTTTCATGTAGACTTCAAATTCTATAAATTTTAAGCTTTTGACAGAGAATTGCTTCCCTGGAATTGAAACCCCTATTTAAATTTTAAGGCTGTTCTCTACCTAAATAATACAGTATTTTCCCATGAGTGTCAACTGTACATGTTATTGTTGTCTTGACAGACAGCAATGGGCAGTGAGATGTTAATGAGATAAACTAGCGAAAGACCCAGTATAGGTTAGTAAAAGTTAAATGTAACTTGAATAATGACATTTTAATTTCCTTATGTTCCTGATAGCTCAACCTAAAATTCAATTTCCAATATTCATTTCAGAATTGTAAGATCTTTTACCTGAAACACCCACATAATATCAGAATACCAAGAAGGAGAGAGAAAGGCTGGGGGGAGCTTGAGAGCTTCCCATTACTTTCCTTTCTGTAACATTACCTTCTTCACTTTCATGACATACCAGTTCAACCTACCTGATATTTCCAATTTGTCTTTCCACTGCTTGGCCAGGATTCCCTCAACTTAAGAAAATAAAAACCACTTGCTCCACTAAATTGTTGCTTACAAAATGTACAAGCTCAGTGTCAAAGTAATTGTTTACAGGTGCAGAATCATGCCACTACTTACTTGTCAAATTAAAGAGGAAGATTTTAAAATGTTCTCCATTTGCTGTTTTCTTGTTATGTTATGATTGTGTTTTACAGGTTACCAATGGAACACTAGATGTAAAAAAGCTGATGAAAACTTGGATTCAGCATAAAGGATTTCCTTTAGTCACTGTTGTTCGAAAGAGAAATGTTATTTCTTTACAACAAGAGAAATTTTTGTATCACATGGAACCAGACAATTGGACATCAGATACAAGGTTATTACCTTCTTAATACCTTTTGTCCATTAAAATCTACCTTCAGATATCTTTTTTGTATCTTGTACATTTTTCTTGCTTGAATTCAGGGGTTCTAATATTTTCTTTGAAAGCAGGTAGTAATAGAGAATTTGGCACAGAGATTTATACATCTAGTATCTGCCTGAGGATCCCTGACTATTTCCATCCAAGTAACTGGGAAAAATCTGTAGCAACCTTTGTAAGCTGAGTTTCTTATTTGCATCCTTTCCTGAAACTTTTAAGATTGAGATGATGTTGTGGTAAAGAGCAGAATGAATTCTTAAGAGTTTTTAATAACAAAAGACAGATCTCACAGGTAAAGTTTTCTTTTGATTTCGGAAAGTTTTGTGTGGTTAATGAGAAGAAAGACAGGTTGCAGAAGTTTGCGGAAGTTACAGATACATGCGTCTGGCTTTAGAGCCGCTGCTCATTCCTGCCAAAATTCATTGTGGATCTTGGGATTTGTCAGAAGAAGGTAGAAATGCTAGAATCAAAGTTTACTTGGCTTAGAAATTTTACGATGGCACTAATGCCTGACAGCAAATGACTGAATATATCAGAGAGGAAGTATATACACAAATGCTGAAGAAGCAAAGATGTGGCAGTTGATAACTGTAAAGATGCATGTACTGCAAATATGTTTTATGTGATGAAGTTTAGTGTATTTTGTATCAAAACAAAATATATAAGCTTTAATCATTTTGAGATTTTGTTGGTTTTAATCGGTTGTTTGAAGTCTTAACAGAAACTGAGTGCATCATCTTGTAGAACCAGGCATATGAAAGGAATTTGTCTCTTGGAATGTTGGAAGTTACAGGGCTTTGTTTTATTTTTGTTATGTGGAGAGAGGAAAGCAATGTGTGGTTGAAAAGTAAGAAAGAAAAGGATTGCTAGGCTTAATTATTCTTCTGTTTCTAGTTGATACCAATTTGGTGAGTGCAGGAAAAGCTTTTGAAGAAGAGCGATCTGTGTGAGTCATACACATAAGGTGTCCCTGTCAAAATTGGAAAGCAAATGTGAAACTTGTTTTATCTCACTCAAAGTTTTGTTTTCTCTAGTCAAGTCCTTATCATCATTAATGAGCCACCTTAGCATTTATTTTTCCAGCTTGCAGTTTACTTCAGACAGTAGTATGCAATCAATTATGGTTTCTATTATCACAGATTGTGGTTTGATCCCAAAGGGCACCTGAACACCATGCAGCCATCACTCACCCCTTCTCCCTCAGGAAGGGAGAGGAAAAAAGCAAAAGGTTTGGGAATCAAGATAAGGACAAGGAGGGATTACTTGCCCGTTATGGTCATGGGCAAAAGACAGACTCCTTAGGGGAATAAAAAAAGAACATCAGTTTAATTCAGACACTAACAACACCACCACTTAACAGACAGAGTAGGACAGTGAGAAGTATAACCACATCTTAAAAACACTTCCACCACCCCTCCCTGCTTCCCAGGCTCAGCTTTGCTCCTGATTTCTTCCTCCCACCTTGAGGTGCAGGGGTCAGGGAATAGGGGTGTGTGGTTAGTCCTGTGCTTCTTCCTCCTCAGGGGGAGGACTCCTCGAATTCTTCCCCAGCTGCAGCATGGTGTTGCTCCCATGGGAGACAGTCCTCCGTGAACTTTCTCCCACATGAGTCCTTCCCATGGGCTGCAACTCTTTCTGACCTGCTCTGGTGTGGATCCCTCCCGTGTGTTGCAGTCTTCCCAGGGCCAAACTACAATAGCAGATGCTTCTTCTCACAGAGTTTCGGCCTTCTTTGGGCACAGTCACCTGCTCTGGAGTGGAGTCCTTCATGGGCTTCAGGTTGACATCTGCTCCACCAGTGACCTCACCACAGGCTGGGAAGAGCCTCTGCACTGGTGCACCTCCCCCCCTCACTCCTCCTTTCTTTCCCCGATCTTAGTGTTTACACAGGTGTTCTCCTTGCAACTCCTTTTCATAACTCCAACTCCCCCTCCCAGGTTCCCCTTCTTAACTAAATTATCACAGAGGCACTGCCATCATCCACCAATTAGCTGGGCCTTGGCGCAGAGGCGGGTCCAACTTGGAACTGACAGAGCTTTGAGAAGTTTCTTAGAGGAGCCACCACTGTAGCCCCCTTCCCCGCTACCCAAAGGCCCCCCCATACACACAAACCCAGCACACCATGATTTGGAGTTTGAGTCTTGTACTTGAATCCCCCCCTTTTTTTTTTTTTTTTTTTTTTTTAATAAAGCTTATAAAGTTTCAGGAAGAGAACATTGGACTGAAAAGAAAGTAATACTGGCTGAATTTCTAATACAGCCAGGGATCTCCTGTCCATATGACTTTGGACAAGCTACTTAGCATGCTGGAACTGAGGAAGAAGTACTAGGAAAAGCTGTATCCTTCAGGCATCTGTACAGTGACAAGTACTGTTTAATGTCTTCATGAATGACATACACCATGGAATCGAGTGCACACAGCAAATTTGCAGATGACACCAAGCTGAGTGGTACAGTTGACATGCCTGAGGGACCTGGACAAGCTCGAGAAGTAGACCCATGTGAACCTCATGAGGTTCAACAGTGCCAAGTGCAATGTCCTGCACCTGGGTTGGGGCAACCCCCAGTATCAATACAGGCTGTGGGTTGAAGGGATGGACAGCAACCCTGTGGAGAAGGACTGGGGGATACTGGTGGATTAAAAACTGGATGCTCTCGTGCAGTTTTTAATCCACCAGTGAAATGTGCACTCACAGCCCAGTAAGTCAGCCATATCCTGGGCTGTATCAAAAGAAGCATGGCCAGCAGGTTGAGGGAGGTGATTCTGGTTTTCTACTCTGCTCTGGTGAGACCCCACCTGGAGTACTCATCCGGCTCTGGAGTCCTCAATACAAGAACAACATGGACCTGTTGGAGTGTGTCCAGAGGAGAGACACAGAAGATCTCAGAGTGATGGAAAACCTCTCCTATGAGGACAGGCTGAGAGAGTTGGGATTGCTTAACCTGGAGAATAGAACTCTCTCAGTGGACCTTATTACAGTTTTTCAGTACTTAAAGGAAAGATGGGGACAGACTTTTCAGTAGTGTCTGGAAGATGGAGGTAAATGGTTTTCAACTAAAGGAGAGTAGATTCGGACTAGATATAAGGAGTAATTATTTTGTGATGTGGGTGATTAAATACTAGAACAGGTTGCCCAGAGAAGTTGTTGTTGACCTGTCCCTGGAAACATTCAAGGTCAGGTTGGATGGGGTTCTGAGCAACCTGATCTAGTTGAAGAAGTCACTGCTTATGATGGGATCTTGGACTAGATTACCTTTAAAGGTCCATTCCAACCCAAGCCATTCTATGATTCAATGACATTTTCCCACTTCTCAATATGGTGGGAATAAAATAATTGTTGTATATGCTGTACGTGTATTATTTTATCATATTCTGATTATATGTATGATATATACTTTATTATATGAATGATTTATATAATAGCATGTAGTGATTCTAATACTACTGATACATTTAAATACTGAAATGAAAAAAGTCTAAACAAACCCTTCAAGTCAAAGAACATGTGCATAGTATGTCAGTAAACACCTGCTTTCCTTTGCAGTTATCTGTGGCATATTCCTCTCACCTACATAACTAGTAACTGCAACTTTACCCATTGTACTAGTGCATATTTACTGGACCAGAAGTCAGGTATGTTACTCAAAATTTCAGTAGCAAGTTACGTAAATGTTATAGATTACTGACCTTTCTAAGCGCACCCTTATGTGAGGTGTACAGATGAGGGCATACATAGTACAAAATAATCACAGAGATCTGGAGCCAAGCACTACCAGTGGTCTTCTTTAGAAAGTTGGTTTATGTCATTCTGACATCAGTTTTACAAAGTCAACAAGTTATTCCTGGCCTTTTTCATTTGAGAGGGAGTTTTAGAAAAAAATACTATGAGTTATCAGAATGGATACATACAAGTGAATGGCAGCAAGTGGGTCAGAAGCACAGGTTTGGAGTTTGTACTCTGTTCGTCCCAGTGTATGCACAAAATCTCTCAAACTGCATGTCCTTTAGAGAGTGAGTAATGGGAAGGTTGCTCTGCCAGTGTACTGAAATGTGAGGAAGTCACTTTCCACTGAAATATTATTTATTTTCTTATAACATTAAAGCAAATATTGCATCTGGAACAGATTCAGTTTTTGAGAATGCTGTAGAACTTGAAGCATTTAGATCTTTTCACATAAACTCTGTGCTTTTGCTGCAGTGGCTAGTTTAATCCTAAATTGCTAGTCTTTGAGTGCTTTTTATGCAGCGTTGTTTTTCCTTACCAAGTGAATAGTTACTATACACTTTTATGTAGTATTGTGCTAAAATCACTTTGTCAATCATTTTCCACTGACTTGAATAGGTTTTTGCATTTTATTGAGGCTGGTCTGACTCATCTCACTTCTGCTGATGTATTTTCTTCTCCCCCATTAAAATTACTATTCAGTGCATTTAACTGGCAATTATTCTTAATTCATAAACCTATCTTGCACCTCTACTTCTTGAAATAAAGCTGTAGAAATCTAAAACCAAATTCTCAGAGTTGATCTTGTCATTTTTACTGTTTACTGACTCTTACAAAGTGCCACCCTTCTAAAATTACTTTAGAAGTACTATAAGTACAGTAAATAATTTTAGTTCATGTCATTCTGACATTGCTTTTACAAAACCTACAAGTTATTCTTGGCCTTTTTCATTTGAGATAGAGTTTTAGAAAAAAATACTATGAATTATCAGAATGGAAAAACAAAGCTGTTTAATTGACTGTGTTCTTGATCTTACTAGAACTAATAGGTGAGTAGCTTCATTTCCTCATTCTTTTTTCCACCTTAAATGGCCCTGTTGGTGGTCTCATATTCATCATACTAATTTCTTACTCACTGTAGAAATTTGGACATGGAGGATATGAGAGTAAAAGAGATGTACAAAACAGTTTGGAGTAGAATACTTACATTTCAAATGCATTGACATTTTTGGCAGTACTTACAGAATCAACTGAAATTAAGAGCTTTTTCCCAAAGCCTCTCTTTTTGTATCTAGTTGACTTTGAAACTAGAGTGTGGCCTTTTGTTTACTTCATTCCATCTTCATTTCTCTATTTCTTTATACAGTGTGTGTAACTACTCTTCATATATATATATTTAAAATACGAAAGTGAGCAGAGAGTACATGGGGTTGTTTGAAAGAAGAACTGGACAGAAGGAGAAAAATTACTGCACTAAGTAATTAATTGCATAAATACAACTCTGGGCAGATTGTGATACTGTTCATTCAATCAGATGTAGAAGAAGGAGGAAGAAGTACAGTGAGGAATTTTGGAGCCTTCTCGTAGAAGCTTTGTACTGGCTATTCTTTCTTCATAGTAAGGGGAACTAGTGGGTGGAAAATAATTTATTGTCTCTGGAACCAGTCTGCTTCACAGATTTGGATTTGAATGAACAGTTGCTAAATGTTTGTTTCAGCTGCTAACTGATTGTCTGTCCATTAGCTGTCATTGAACTTCCAGAAGAAGTGGAATGGATAAAATTCAATGTGGACATGAATGGCTATTACATAGTACACTATGCTGAAGACTGGAAAACACTAATTGATCTGTTGAAAAAAAACCACACTGCTTTGAGTCCTAAAGACAGAGCCAATCTGATCAACAATATCTTCAGCCTTGCAGGGTAAGACTTTTATTTTGGAAAACAGTTAGAAGGTGTTTATTGTTTTTTCAAGTTAAAGAAGATCACACTTAGATTCTAGAGAAGACTGACTCAGATGAGTTTTAATTCAGTCTTTATTAGCCTATTGAAACTGTTCACCATTCACTAATTTTTTTAAAAAAAGTTATTTCGCTGATGCTTCCATATTGCTAATTTTTTTGCAGCACGAAGAGACACATGATAGCTTCCATTTTTGAAAGACACTGTTTTCTTCAGTGTCTGACAATCTGCCTCGAGGACTGTTTTCCTTACTCTGTCAAGGAGTGCTCCACTTTAGAGTAATAAGCTATTTAGAGTAATAATCTATTTTCCTCTCAAATTTTTATTGGCTCCCTCTCTTGTCTTTCACCACTGCCATCATAGCAGGTGAGGTTGAGCATTCTGGATGGCCTCTTTGACAGCTACGTCCTGTATCTGAGTACCCTCATTTATAATAAATATTTTCAGAAATTATCATCACACTTCCTTACTTATTTTCTTTTTTTTTTGTTAATTAAAGGCATGTTAGTGGCCATTGTTGTTTTGTTGATGTCCTACCAATGCTATAATATAAAAATATGTACATTTGAAGTGTTTCTCATGTTATTCCCTCTATTCACCTATCGCTCTGTTAATGCAATGGAGAGCATCACTTCTGGATTCAGGGAGTGCTTTTGCTTTGGAAACAATTTTAATGTTTGTATTCATTGACCTATAGTCTAGGAAAAGAGTCTCTGGAAAAGGCCTTTGAGCTGATTGATTACGTTAACAAAGAGAGCAGCACTGCACCACTCACTCAAGCTTTATTTCAGCTGAGTCATATATACAGCCTTTTGGAGAAAAAGGGTGAACAACAGCTGGCAGTACGAGTCATGGTATGTCTTAGTTTTCTGTAAATTATGATTTGAAATAAGTAGCTGTAATGTTCTTTATAGTTACATTATATTTTTAGGTGTTGAGTGTTGAACATATTCAGTAATGTTACTGAGTTTGGTTGTATTCTAGCTACTTGCCAGTCTTGTCTGCTTTTCTTAAGTAGTAGTGACATTTTACTGAAATGCTAATTTTTTTTTGGATCGACTTGCTCCACCTACTCACTCCCTCCCAACCCCCAGCAATGTTTTGTAAGGAGTGTAATGCAGTGGGAATATAGTAGTGTCTGTGTGTTTGCTGTAGTGGCTATGAAGGTCAATGTAGTTATGTAATTAAACAGAGTCCATGACAATATGGATAGAAAAGTTATTTCCAAAATCATTAAAGTGGATGGAGAACATAGATTATAGAGCAATGGAAAAAAACTTATTAACTGTAAAAATAGGAACACGAATGGTTGTCACTGTCCCATTCCAGCTGTGCGATAGATTAACATGTTACAGTGCTACAGATTTAGCAATGAAACCAACATCATACCTCAGTTCTTACTGAGGAAATGTCTTTCATTTCTGTTTATCTTCTTAGTATGAAGCATCCTGTCTGTACTTATCTACAGATATAAAATGATCCTTGCTTTACAAGGCAAGGTTGTACTGTAGATACATTGTAGAACATCAGCAAAGGGATTTAGTCTAGAAGGAGAACTATTAAATGATTAGATAAAATAGCAGATGTTTTTCTTTATACTAAGTAAGTTTAATTAGTGAGTACTTAAGGAAATTTACAAGAAACAAAACCCCACTACTATAATAATTTTATTTAGTATTTATTCAAAGGTTTTACAGATCTGTTGTGATAAACAGCCCAAACTATTGTTTGAAATTCAGTGTCTGTGAGGCTATATTTAAGTTCAAGCATTTCAGCTGAGATGTGGTAGCTGGTCAGTCACCTTGCTGTGTTTTGGCAAGCTACAAAATTACAGATCTGAAAGGTGTTCAGCCTCTTGATAAAGGTTTGTTGATTTACTTGTGCTAAACTAAGGTGTATTAACTGTAGCTTAATGGAGTTAAAAGCAGTTAAACATACAGGAGTTGTAGTTAGTTGAGCTAGTAAGATGACTACATACAAGTCTGAACCATAGCTTGGAGTAGTCTTCAGTTTCCATGTGCAATTTAAGATGTAGGTCTGGCCCATCTTTCAGATCAATATGGTACCTGATTCATACAGGTAAGAAATGGTATATGTGAATTGGAATATTTAGATGAAAAGCTACTATGTGTAACTTCCACAGTTCTAAAATTTAACTTCTTTTCTTTTCTGAAACTAATTTTTTAATATAGAAAATCCTCTTGGGAAGAATTAGCTACTGATAATATTTTTTTCCTCCTTTAGCATAGAATAGAACACCTGCTTGGAGATAAAATTGATCAACAGCACTGGACAGATGATGGGACCCTGTCTGAACGAGAGCTCCGGTCAATGCTGCTAGCTTTTGCCTGCACCCATGATATGAGAAACTGTAGAACAACTGCCAATGAGATGTTTAAAAAGTGGATGAAGTCTAATGGAACAATGAGGTACCACAAAAAATGGGATTCTACTTCTTTTATCTACCTGTTTTCCTGTTACCTTGCCACCATTTTTGGAAAAAAAAACAATAAACAAAAAAAATGCATGCCAGCACCAACAGCATTGATCAAGCACTTCATTCTGTCTTTGACTTGCTCCTCATGTAGAAGTAGTTGCTGTTTCAAGATGAGAGGGAGAAGTGTGCTAGAATTTAAATCTTTTTCTGCAGTCTTATTAAGTGTGACTGCAAAACCAGTCACAAACTGCTTCCATCTGCATTTCCTAAGATGTATGCTCGAGGATTACTTAGTAGTAATGTCAAAGCATGCCTTTTTATCTTGCAGAATTCATTCTGCTCTGTATTCTTGCATTTTTAGCCACAGAAAATTACTCAGATTTTTGTTTGACACAGTTTACTGTGCTTTCACATGACTAACACAATTCGCTTTTTCCCAGTTACTTAAAGTATTAGACTGGCATGAATTCAATCCAGCAAATTTACAATTTCTACTGAATTAAACTGCTCAAAAGAGAGGAATCTTTTTCATGCTAATATTTTAATTTTGTAACTTTTCTTCCTTCTTTTGCCAGATAGGCATTTATATGTCCCTCTTTTGTTTATTTTCTTGTTGTTTTGTTGTTGGTTTTCTTTTTCCCTGTAGTCTGCCGAGTGATGTTATGAAAGCCATATTTATAGCTGGAGCCAAATCTAGTGATGGCTGGGAATTCCTCCTAAAGATGTACTCATCTTCAGTTTCTGAAGCAGAGAAAAGCAAGATGATTGAAGCCTTGGCCACCACAGAAGACGTCAGAAAGCTGATCTGGTATGAGGGAGCCAAAGAATTGTATGTTGTGAAAATTAAAGGTGCTAAAATCTTTGAATTGTTGAAAAAATTTGTGATTGCTGGTCTATCTGCATGTTTTGTACAGGCTTCCATAAACATGAAGAACATGATATTTTTAACTTTAAAATAATTTATGTAACAGAGTAGCTCAAAAGGCGAAATTCTAAATATGTGTAAAGAGAAAACAATTTCACATAAAGGCTTTGCACTACTGGTAACACAAAATTGCAGACTTTGTGGTAAAGGTAACAAAATTGCAGATTGTCCTATGGAGTCTTAAAAGATTGGTCTATCTTTATAAACAAGATAATAACTAGTTGGGGGCGAGGGGTATTGTTTAGGGTTTTTTTTCTTTTCTTTTCTTTCTTTCTTTGCATAAAATTTTGACTTTACATTATGCTCCAACAACTCTCTATAGACCAACTCTCAGTACTGCATGGAGGACCAAGTTTGTGCTGCTAGGTGATTCTCGTTACAGCTTTTTTCTCTTAACTTTTCAATGTGTCCTGGTTCAGCTGGGATAGGGTTAAGAGAGAGAGGGTGAAGGGATCTCCAGCCGGGTTATTTATACCATGCTGACATCAGGTTCGTCGAGGGAGCACAGGAACTTTTTCCTTTGTGGCTTTGGTGGCAGGGAGCACACGGCGGGCTTGTTCTGTAACCATTGCAGTATTTGTCTGTATATCTTTTGTCTTGCTTACTGTATTGCTGTTTATTGTTGTTATCATTGCTACTGTTGTTGTTCAGATTGTTTATTACACTGCTGTATTAAATTTCTTCTTGTTTTAACCCGGGGTTTGTGTCTCACTTCCAGCCTGACCAGCTGAGGGGGGGGGAGGAGCAATGGCAACGTGGTCTCCAGTCCCAGCAGGGCCTAAACCACCACACAATGTATTATGTTTTCTTTTACAAGTTGTTAGAATTTACTTCATCTTTTTCAACAGCAATGAAAATTCAGGTACTTGGTTTAGAGCTAAGGTCACTCTGGCACTTGGAAACTAAAGCTAAACAAGTACAGTAGTTATAAAATGGAGAGTCGGTGTGTTCCGGATGCCAGAAGTCTATTACATAATCTTTATATTATATCTATTATATAACCTTTTCCATCTAATTCAGGAGTATTAGGAGATCATGCGAAGATAAGAATAGTTGTTTTTTCCTGTCCCTTTTCATATACTTTGTCTTTTAGGTTAATGCAGAACAGCCTTGAAGGAGAAGTCATTAGGGCACAGGAGCTTTCACATATCATATCAACTGTTAGCCAGAGTTTGACTGGGTATTTGCTGGCCTGGGACTTTGTCAAAGAGAACTGGGAAAAGCTTACACGAAAGTAAGTCTTCTGATGTAGCTGAAATTTCATACTCACTGTATAAAAAGCACCTTTTTGTTTCTTTCAAGAGCAAGATAGTAAACAGTTGGTTTCGTATAAGATTTCTATTAAATTTGTAAAGCCTGTTTTGAAATCTGATTTTACAAAAATAATTTGGAACATAAAGTTTGAAGTCTCACCAGTAGTTGATGGGACTTTGGAACCTCCTAGAGCCTCACAGTAATTTAAAAAAAAATTTGAATTTCTGTTAAAAGGATGCTGTCTCTAAGGTGATTGCTGCACATAGAGGATATTTATGTGGATCAAACGCATTAAAAAGCACACCAAGGGAATTCATTCAGATTTTTTTTTTCTGCCTTTTTACAGCAATCCCAAAACCTAATAAACAAAAATCCCACTTACTTTTAGAAATACATGTCTACTTAACTGGCCTAGAAGGGTACCCATCAGGACAGCTGTCCCGCAAGTCTTCCAAAAGCTAACAGTATGTGGAAAACTATTTCTAAATCCTAGTTTTGATCTGGAGCATTTTCACATTGCTAAAAATGCTTCTCCTGGTTGAAAATTTCTGCCCTAGCAAGCTCTTATTATGCAATATTACAAAATTACTTTGCTTGAAATGAAATCTTGTTGCAAATTCAATTACTGTAGAATTTTTGAATACATATCACAAATGCAGGTCTTAGTATTCAGTGTGTGGTGTCCTCAGTTCTTTACTAATTGAGCTGTGATAGAAGTTTGAAAATTTTTCATGTCTTTTTGATCTAAAGTTTAATTTTTAGGGAACTAGAGGCTTGGGCTTCTAAGACCTTGTATCTCTTTTGAAAAATTACATATGTAATATGTAAACTTGAATTTAAGTTCTTATAATGATTTCCAACTACTAAAACAAAAAAGGAGAAATAAGAATGTGTACATGTACTGAACGTGCATCTTAAAGTGGCTTCTAGTTCAAAATAACTTATTTGTTTGTGTTTCAGGTTTCACCGAGGCTCATATACTATCCAGAATATCATTAGTTTATCAACTTCTCAATTTGCAACAAAGGCACATCTACTTGAGGTTGGTGGTTTAATCTACTAGAACGGGATATTTTCTAGTGCCAGTGCTGTTTTCATTTAATTGAAGGATGAGGAAAACATGTTATTTCTGTCCTTGAGGCCCTTTTGCAAGGATATACACCTATTGCTTTCCCTATTTCACACAAGGCAAATATATACATAAACGTGTTAAAGTTTACATACCGAATCTGTGATAGAGTTGAACCCAGTTATCTGTTTATGCTGTTTTGTTTTCCTGTTCACTGGAACACACTGTCTCCCAAAATAATGATTTAGTCTAGAATTTTGGTCTAAATTTTGTAAACAGGCTATGCTTTCTGCCTCTCTGGAATGCAATGGAGTGCCATAGGAATTGCTTTATGTTATTTTTTTGCTGTCAACAGTCCCAAGGAGATGTTGTGGAGGTTGAATATCAGTTAAGAGCCAGTCAATAGCCATTAGAAATTCCTGCTGTCTTCTTTAACGAGGCCTTGAATTTAATGTATCAAGAATGGTTTATGGTTTGGTCTAATGTTTTTGTTCAGATTAATTCGTAGAGATAGTTATTCAAGGTTTGTTCTGTAGTATTTTAAGTGTTAGCATTGACAGTTATGAGTGGGTATGTGGGTCATTCTAGAGTGCTGAAGAGGATTGCTTGCAACAATCAACTGTCACAGAAGAAGACTCATTTTCCAGAACGATGCTTTGTAATTGCTCTGTGATCAATATGATAAGTGAATGTCTGTTTACTGGTGAAATAATTTATTGGAACCAGATGAGTTATTGCTGCTGTTACCATGAAAAATATTTTCCTGCATTTTGGGAACTCCTTTGAGAGGTTTTCTTCCTGCATATATAAAAATAATTCTGAATAATAGATTTCCTGCAACATATGTGTAGCCTTTGCTTCTGAACCTATTTGTGTGACCAGTGTTGATTTTAATGAAAATTTTATTTTTATTTCTTTTATCTTGCTATGCAGGTGAAGTCATTTTTTGAGGCAAAATCAGAGGAGAGTTCTCAACTGCGCTGTGTAAAAGAGGCAATTGACACAATTCAGCTTAATATCCAGTGGATGGAGAGGAACTTAGCAAAACTACAAGAACTGATGTAGTGACCATAATGCTGTGGTGTGTCAGCCATTTAGGAGCTCTGTGGGCAGTTGCTGTGTTTCTTTTACAAAAGCCAGGATGAAACCAGGCATCACTGCAACATGGTTTGCACTATTAAGGAGTCTAGATAGCTCAGGGTATGTCTCAGATAAAATATTATTTTCCTTGGAGCATTTATGAGTAAGATGTAAGTATATTTATTCTGAAATTATTTTCAACTATAGACCAAACTTCTCCACAAATAATTAAAAATAATTTTATATTTGAAACATATCCCCTTTCATTTGGAGTTGTGTTTGTTGTAGTTTCTTAGCAGTGGGTTAATATTGACAATTAGGGTCAGAAATAAACAAAGAGTTACCATAAACTGTTACTTCTTTGCAGGCTGCCCACTGAGCAGTAGATTTTTTTAATGCAAAACTGTAGGTGGTTTCCACATTTGTAAATACAGAAGCTGTTGTGAAACAAAATCATACTTGGGATACATAAGCAGTAGTGGATCTTAAAGTACAGCAGCTTGAGGCAAAATAAATAAGATTTCAATTTTATTTAAGTTTGGTTTTATTATTTTCACAGTATTATTTAGGAATTACAGAAAAAAATAAGAATAATATATCATACTAATAATATACACTTTGATGTATAAAGTGGCTGGGTAGTAGTATTAAAAAGAAAATCCAGATAGTAAAACTAAGTGGTTTAGAGACAGGATTTCCAGAAATACTGATGTGACCTTAGAACTTTTATTCTGAATTTATTAGGCATTTTTGAGAATCTCATCATTAATCACTGAATTTTAACTGGTTTTGCTGTTTGCTGTATTGATCTCCAAGCAACTGCACGAAATTGGATTTTCCAAGTTGGTTCATCTGTTAGACTGACTACTGATTTGTGCCTTTTTGACCACTGATTTTTAATTTCATCACTTGTTGCAGATGGTCTGCAATTAATAGATGTGGCAGCCACTTCATTTGGGTAACCTTCTGTTTCTTCCTTCCTGATAACTCGCATATCACAGTATAATTTGTGAACATTGCTCACTCTATGACATTAGCTTTAGGAAAGGTTCTCATTTACATTTTAATGATTTGTTCTTCTCCTGTTATGAAAAACCTTATGAGACAAATCTTCAAAGTCTTTTAAGGAAAAGGATCTAAACCCCTAATGTGCTATGTTAGAAAGGCAAAATACCTACTGTGCAATTTCCATCTCTTTCATAAGCAGTGAAAAAGGCCATTTTTGAGTTATATCATATATAGACAACGCATACATGAGTAAACATACCTTCTTATCTGGAGATCTGTCCTATTCATTTCAGTACTGATGCACCTTTCGTGGATACATGCAAGCAGATTCAGACCCGTTGTCTTATCATCCAATTATGTGATCAGTTATAAACTATGATGAAAGCACTAACATTTAAAAGTTGTGCTATTTTACTTTAATTAAATTTCAGCTACAGTAAATTCTGAAGAAGATAAGACTTTGAATTAGAGTAAAATTAATGGACTTAAAAACTTGTCACAGGGTAATTCAAACTGAATGTTTTCATTTATGAAACTGTAGCACTGGCTGTATATTCGGTTAGCAGAAATTGTAAGCTATGATTGCTTAAGCCGTACCATACGTTTCCCATCTTTTCAGAGTATCTGTCAAAACTCCCATTTTCCAGATCACAGCAGAATCACACATGTCATTTTTTAACCTTGAAATTATCAGAAAGAATGTTAGACATTAAGAGTGTGCAAATACTTGTTTGCCCAAAAGGCCCAGAAATGAATAATTTTTGCATGCACTGAAGAATAAACTGGCAGTATGATAATTAAAAGTAAATCATACTTCCTAATAACTTATGGAATTAGAATTGTAATTAAGTATGTTCTTGGAAATTTTGTACTGCCATGTGTTATGGCTTCATTTCTTCCTTTAATCTTTGGATTCTCTACAGAAGTGCTAGTCCCATCTTTGCATATTTGTGTCTATATATATGTCATCTCTTTTTCTTTCTAGTCACTTCATTTTAAATGAGAAGTCAGTTGTAAACTTCCACTTTTCTATCCCTTCTATCCCCTCACATATGTTCTACCTCATCACTCACTGCAGTATTGAGGCATATAAAATTTAAAATGGAAACTGTGGAAGAAGATCTCATCTTCCTCCTGATTTCTTCTGTGGAATTTTAAAAAAATTGCAATTTTATTCATATGCTTTAATGACAATTATGAAGAAATAGCATGGAGCTGAGTTTTAGACAGCAAACTATACCAAGAAAATCTGGGAAGTTGGGGGATCTGTGGAGGAATTATTGAGTAATTTTTCATTTTACTTTTTGTTTCATATGCACACTTTTGGTATCTCAGTTATAGAGATTTTTAAATTATTTTTCTGTCCTGGAGTCTCCAACTCTATTAAAAATTGTGCTGGAGTCCGTCCATGACAAATACTTAAGTATACTTCTTCCTTTCTGAGTATATTAGGAACTGATGAAGATTGGAATGGTTAAGACCTGATGCAGGACAGACAGCCATTGCTGACAAGGTTGCAGTTTGGACATGGGCTTAGGGTAGGGTGAGGGTCAGGAAAAGGTTAGGTTTTGCTGCAAGACAAAGTATATAGCCACATGATAGGTGATCCATGAAAAGGCTGCCAAGGGAAGGTGAGGGCTGCCAAAAGCTTTCTGAGTTGGTCATTTCTGTGTGAGACCCTAGCTGGCAGTTGTCCATTTTGAGGCTGAGCTGTGGCTAGATTTATGGTCATGGTGTGGGTTATTATTAAGTGCTAGAACAAGCACAGAGCCAAAGTGTTGGTGGGACTAGCAAGTGGCTACCAATGGAAGCTGAGAGCTGCCAGAATATTTCATTCTTGGCTGCTGCTGTGGCCTACCCTACCCAACTCTACCCCAAGCCCATGTCCAAAATGGAGCCTTGCCAGCAATGAATCACATAAAAAAGTCCCCAGGAATGAGCATTTGGCAGCTCTCACCATCTATTGGCAGCCTCTTCAAATAATCTCAAACAGTCATCTCTATTATTTGTTCTCCACCTAACATTAATTCTCCTGATCCTCGCCCTTGTGTAGGTCAAACATGCAGTTCTAATAGCTGTGTCTCCCTGGCAAAACTGAGCATTTTGAATCCATCACCTTCTCATGGCCTTCCTCTCACAGCCCCAAAATACTTGGACTCTGCACCATCTCAAGGACCAGATCCCTCACCCTAGCCAGAGGCCAAGTCCAAAACAGATACCCATCTGCTAGGGTTCCCACACAGAAGTGGCCAGGACTGAAAGCTATTAGCAGCCCTCACCTTCCCTTGGCAGGCCCTTCCCAGCCCCACTTAACACTATGGCTCTGCACTTACTCTACCACATAACGCTCATACACCCCCTACCACCAGAGCACAGCTCCAAAACAGACATCCACCACATAGGGTTCCCCACACAGGTGTGGTCAGGTGTCATGGTTTAACCCTGGCCAGCAACTAAGCACTGCACAAGTGCTAGCTCACTCCCCCTCAGTAGGATGGAGGGAGAATAGGAAGGTTAAGATAAAAAAGGTTGAGATAAAAACAATTGAACAATTAAAAAGAAATACTAATTAAAAAAAAAAAAAAAAGAAGAATTGCAAGGAGAAGAGAAAAAAAGAAGTGATAGGAAAATTAAAACCCAAGAAAGACTAGTGACACAAATGAAAAAAATCACTCGCCACCAACTGATACCTAGCCAGTCCCTGAACTGCAGCTCCCTCTGCCACACACCACCACCCCACACCCCATTTTTATTACCATGATGGTATGGAATATTCATCCCTTTGGCCAGTTGGGGTCACCTGTCCCAACAGTGTTCCCTTCCCAACTTTTTTTGCATCTCCAACGTACTTGGTAAGGCAGTGTGACGAGCAGAAAAGGCCTTGACACTGCGTAAGCACTGCTCATCAGAAGCTGAAACATCAGAGTATCAACACTATTTTCAGCACAGATCTAAAATATAGCCCTGTGCAAGTTACTGTGAAGAAATTTAACTCTAACCCAGCCAAAGCCTGTGCATTCTCCACGCATTACTCCATACCATTTATGTTATGTTGAGGTCCCCCACACACAATATATCCTCATTAACCACCCCTTCCCCTGTAAAATGTTTGTAAAAAGTCCATACATATTCATAAAATGTTCATTGAGTGCATTTGTTCTATGACTTCAGGCTTCATCTGTTAAAGTATTCACTCAGGACAGGAGAGGGCATGAAAAGCAGCTCAAGTTTGGACACTGCTGCACTTGCACTGCTTCTTGTGATGTTCTTCATTGGCTGAGGTGGTTTCTGCTGTGGTACTTCCTATAACATGCAACACAAATCGTGAATTACAACAATTTAAAGATATAGCCATTACAGTCTCCACCCCTGGTCCTTTTGGACTAGGCCATAACATTTAGCTCTGTAATGAATTCCTCCTCTTGCCTCTAGCCTGGCTATCAGTAAGAGGTACCTGCTGTAATATTTGACACCTTTGACATAAGGTAGCCACAGCAATAGTGACATAAAGCATCATGTAACACTGACAACATACAACTCAAATAATGAGCTATTTTCACCCAGAATTGAAGCACCTTAAGGTGCACATTGGGCTTGCCCATCCTTCTACGTTACCCACCCAGTGCACCCATGTCCTTGAGCAAAACAATCTCATGAGTAGGTTTGCTCTTTCCCAAGGAAGGAATAACCCAGACTTTTTTTATGTACTGTGGGGACCTTGTCTCCTTCCACAGTGCGCAGGGGTTTTGACTGAGCAGGGCCAGGTCAACTCAGATCTTCTAGTGTGAACTAGCCAAGTGGCTTCTGCTAAATTTGTATCCAATGCTTGAATGTCCAAGCTTTCATTGGTCTTGGTGCAGTTTTTAACTACATTATATCATTCAATTTTCCCAGAGGCTGGTGCATGATAGGGGATGTGATACATCTCATCAATGTCATGCTTCCTGACCCAGGTGTTTATGAGGTTGTTTTGGAAATGTGTCCTGTTGACTGAATTATTTCAAGGGTGTCCTGTCACTATAAAACTTGCTTTCCAAGGCCCAAGATAGTATTTTGGGCAATGGCATGGGTCACATGGTTTCTACCATGTCAGTTTCAGGTATACTGGAAAGCCAACTACATGAAAGCAAGCTGTGACCTGCACTCTGCTGCCAAAGGGATTGAGAAAAGCATATTAGCAGTATCAGTTGTTTTACACTGTTTGGCTACCTTTGACTCCAGCTCATACTGGAATTCTAGCATGACAGTAGTCAGCAGCTGCATGATTGTTCAGGCCACAGTAGACTACTGTTAGCTTCCACTGTTAGACTTTTGCACTGGCAATATGGGACTATGTTGTGACTTAACCCCAGATGACAACACAGCCACTTCCTCACTGCCCCCTGCAGTGGGATGGGGGAAGAATCAGGAAAAAAAAAAAGTAAAACACACGGGTTGGGATAAACATAGTTTAATAGGACAGAAAAGGAAGGGAAAATAAGAATATGCAAAACAAGTGATGCACATTGTGATATTGTGAACAGCACATTGCTGAACACATGCCAACTGATGCGCAGCCAATCCCCAAGCTGCAGTGCTCCCAGCCAACTCCTCCTGCTTTATATACTGGGAATGATGTCATATGGTATAGAATCCCCCTTTAGCTCATTTGGGTCAGCTGTCCTTACTGTGTCCCCTCCCAGCTTCTTGTGCACTTCCAGCCTCTGCTGTCAGGGCAGTATGAAAAGCTGTTAAGTCCTTGACTGTTAGCAACAACTAAAGTGCTTAACAAAAACTAAAATGTATTGTCAACATAATTCTCATTCTAAATCCAAAACACAGTACTATACCAGCTACTAGGAAGAAAATTAACTTTATTCCAGCCCAAAACAGGACAATAGCCACTCCTTATTCTATACCATCTATGTCATGGCCAGGTCCCACACTTTCCTTTTTCAAATAACTTCCTGTCTTTTGGTACACCTGTATACACACAGATATAATTTCTTTAGTTTATGGGCCTTTAAAATGTTAATTTAAATGTTCCTTTATGTTCATTAAAATGTCCTTTTAAAATGTATGTCGGGTTCATGTAGTTCATGACTTTGGGCTCCATGTGTCATAACAGTCTTTCTGGGAGGGAGGGATGGTGCAAATTCAGCACAGCAGAGCAGAATCAGGCTTCAGTGCACTGGGGGGTGGGTGGGTGGGTGACATTGGGCACAGCAAGAGAATCATGTGTAGTGTTAGATGATTGCATGCTGAAGTCAGTTCTGGTTCCATCACTACTGTCGTTCACTTGGTTTTATCAAAGTTCATTCTTCATTAATCTAAGTGAGTCTTACTGTAATGCCATTGATATAGCATATAACAATTATAGTAATGATGACATATAGTAGCAGAGTTATAGAGTAATTACATAATTTAATTTAATTCATTGGCTATTCTCACTTAAAGCCTCTTGAGGCACACATTGGATTTTTCCGTCCTTCTGCATCATACACCAAGTGTACCCAGGTCCTTGAGCAAAAACAACCCCATGAATAGGTTTGCCTTTGACTAAGTCAGGAGTAACCCAGGCTGTCTTCCCTACCATATTCTTTATGTGCACTACAGGGACTTTATCCCCTTTTACAGTATGTAAAAGTTTTAATTGAGCAGGGCCAGCCCGACTTGCAGATCCTCTAGTGTTAACTAACTAGGTCGCTTTTGAGAAATGTGTACCCCAGTGTTTGAAGGTTCCAACCCCCACTGCATTTAGTGTAGTCTTTAACAGTCCATTGTATCATCTGATTTTCCTGGAGGCTGGTGCATGATAGGGAATGTTATATATCCACCCAATGCCATGCTCTTTGACCCAGATATCTATGAGGTTGTTTTAGAAATTTGTCCCATTGTCTGCTTCGATTCTTTCTGGGGTACTACGTTGCCATAAAACTTGCTTTTCAAGGCCCAGGATAGTGTTCCAGATGGTGGCATGGGGTTTGGGATATGTTTCCAGCCATCTGGTAATTTCTTCCACCATTATAAGCTCATGGCACTTGCATTGGTGGGTTTGTGGGAGTGTGATATAATCAATCCACTCTTCCCTATATTGATATTTCAGCCATCATCCTCCATACCAGAGGATTTAACCACTTGGCTTGCTTAATGGAAGCACGTTTCACATGCATGGATTGCCTGTGCAATAGCATCCATGGTCAAGTCCACCCCTCAATCATGAGCCCATCTTTATGTTGCATCTCTTTCCTGATGACCTATGGTATCATAGGTATCATATCTATGGGCCCAGCAAGCCATAGATAATTCACCCTTATGTTGCTTGTCCAAATATACCTAAGCCACTTCAATCTTTGCAGCCTGATCCACCTGCTGGTTGTTTTGATCTTCCTCAGTGGCCCAACCCTTGAGTATATGAGCATCCATGTGATGTACTTCACAATCAGCTGGGCAGCAATATCTTGCCACAATGTGGCAGCCCAGGAAGGTTTACTTCTGCATTGCCAGTTGCTCTGGTTCAACTGTTGCACCCACCACCACAGAGAATTTGCCACCATCCATGAGTCAGTATAAAATACTGGCCTTTTTTCTCATACAGCAATGGCTAAAGACAGCTGGATAGTTTTCACCTCTGCAAACTTGACTCAATTCACCTTTTCTGTCAGCAGTTTCTGCAACTTGTAGGGGACTCCACCTTCCATCTCTGATGCTTTCCTACATTGTGACAGGACCCTACATTGTGACAGAGGCATAAATGCCTCTTCTTTTGGCAGTTTATTATACAGTGGGGTCTAATGTCACCTCTTCCTCTGGTGATATTCCAAAATCTTTCCCTTCTGACCAGTCCATAATCACTTCTAAAATTTCTGGGTGACTGATGTTTCCTATTCGAGTCTCTTGTGTGATCAGTGCAACTCACTTCATACAGCATCAGTTGCATGAAGTGTAGAGGGGACCTGAGGCAGCTCTAACTCCTTTATATGCTGCCAATATCTCTTTTTCAGATTGAGTATAATGGCTCTTGGATCCTCTGTATCCTTGACTTCAAAACCCTTGGCATTAACATCGTGTCTCCCCTCATGCTTTCTGCCAGAGACTTCAGGTAGGGCCATTCTCCCTGGAAACGGTATAGAACACATTTTTAACATCTTGTCCTGCCCAGACCCGGCCAAGGGCTACTGCATGAACAATCTCCTGTTTAACTTGTTCAAAGGCTTGCTGCTTGATCAGTGCCCCATGTAAGATCATTCTTCTTCTGAGTCATTTGATAGAGAAGGCTTACAATCAGACTATAATTTGTAGTATGCGTTCTCCAAAAACCCACAACACCTAAGAAAGCTTGTATTTCCTTTTTCCTTTTATGTGGAGACATAGCTGCTATTTGGCTGATCACACCCATTGGGGTATGACAACACCCATCTTGCCATTTTATTCCTAAAAACACGATATCTTGTGCAGATCCCTTAACCCTACTTTGTTTTATGGCAAAACCAGCTTTCAGAAGGATTTGGACTTTCTTCCCTTTCTCAAAAGTTTTTGCTGTGTTGCCCCATACAGTGATGTCATCAATGAATTGCAGGTGTTCCAGAGCTTAACCCTCTTCCAGTGCAGTCTGGATTAGTCCATGGCAAATGGTGGGGCTGTGTTTCCACCCCTGGGACAGTCAATTCCAGGTGTACTGGATGCCATTCCAAGTGAAAGCAAGCTGTGGCTAGCACTCTGCTTCCAAAGAGATTGAGAAAAATGCATTGGCAATATAAATTGTGGTGTACCACTTTGCTGCTTTTGACTCTAGTTTGTACTGAAGTTCTAGCATATCCAGCATGGCAGCACTCAGCGGTGGCATGACTTCATTAAGGCCATGATAGTCTACTCCTAATCTCCATTATCTAACAGAGAATTTTGCACTAGCCGTATGGGACTATTAAGGGGTGAGTGATTCCTGCTAATCACCCCTTGACTCTTCAGCTGACAAATCAGCTTATGGGTGGGAATCAGGGAGTCTTAGTTGGTGTGATAGTAGTACTGGTGCACTGTTGTGGTAGCAATCGGCACCTATTGTTCTTTGACCCTCAGAAACTTCACAACCAAAGGATCCTCAGAGAGACCAGGCAAGGTAAACAGCTATTTAATTTCCTCCATATCCAAGGCAGCTGTACCAAAAGTCCACCAACACCCTTTTGAGTCCTTAAAAAACCCTGTCCTGAGATAGTCTATGGCAAGAATACATGGAGCCTCTGAGCCAGTCACAATGGAGTACTTTTTCCACTCATTCCCCGTTAGACTCATTTCAGCTTCCAATACAGTTAGCTGTTGGGATGCTCCTGTCAGTCCAGAAGTACAGATGGGTCCTGCCCCTTTATAACTTGATGGCATTAGAGTACACTGTACACCAATGACTACTAGAGCCTTATATTCCTGTGTACCTTATATATATCTCTCCTGAGCAGGGGAACATTTACTCCTAGTAGCTGAGATACTGGTCCATACAGGGGGTTCTAGGATTTCCTTTTTTATTTGCTGGAACTTTCAAGACAGCTTCTTGCCTAGTATTTCTGGAAGTTTATCCACAGCCAGAACAAGTATGTTGGTTTAAGCCCTGCGGGGACTGGAGACCACGTTGCCATTTCCCCTCCCCCACCATCAACCAGTCAGGCTGGAAGTGAGGCACAAACCCCAGGGTTTGAAATAAAAATACATTTAATACAACAGTATGATGAATAACAATCTGAAAAACAATAGTAGCAATGATAACAACAATAAACAGTAATAACAGTAAACAAGACAAAAGTTATACAGACAAATACTGCAGTGGACACAGACAGCCCACGCGCCTGCTTCCCATGACCAAAGCCACACAGGAAGGCTACCCACGCTACTGCGCCAGATCTGACATCAGCATGGTATGAATAACCTGGCTGGAGATCCCTTCCCCCTGCCTGGGAGAAACTTAACCCTATCCTAGCTGAACCAGGACATAATCCACCACTTTATTCTGTACCATCTGCATCATGTCCAGCTGCCATTTAGCAGTTAACAATAACAAAACAACAATTAACAAAGGCACAGCATAATTCATGGTGTGTTCTCACCCAAAATCAAGTCCCCCTGTGGTACGCATCAGAACTCTCCATTGTCCTGCATCACCCACCAGGTACACTCAGGTCCCTGAGCAAAAGCAATCCTGTGGATGGGTTTGCAATTACCTTTGCCTGGTGCAGGACTAAACCAGACCATTTTTCCCAATATATTCTTCATGCACACCCCAGGGACTTTATCCCCATCTGCAGCACGTGGAGGTTTTGACTGAACCGGGCCAGCTTGATTGGCAGATCCTCTTGTGTTGACTAGCCAGGTGACCTTTGCTAGATGCATGTCCCAGTCTTTGAAGGTCCCACCTCCCAATGCTTTCAATGTGGTTTATAACACTCCATTGTAGCGCCTGATCTTCCCAGAGGCTGGTGCGTGGTAGGGGATATGGTAGAACCACTCGATGCCGTGCTCTTGTGCCCAGGCACTTATGAGGTTGTTTCAGAAGTGGATCCTGTTGTCTGACTCCATTCTCTCTGGGGTGCCATGTCGCCACAGGATTTGGTTTTCAAGGCCAAGGATGGTGTTCCGGGCAGTGGCGTGGGATGATGGGTAAGTTTCTAGCCATCCACTGATTACTTCTACCATTGTGAGCACGTGGTGTTTCCTTTGGCAGGCCTGTGGCAGTGTGATGTAGTCGATCTGCCAGGCCTCTCCATATCTATATTTCAGCCATCGCTCTCCATTTTGCTGGGGCTTCACCCACTTGGCTTGTTTGATTGCAGCACAACAAAGCAATGGTGTCAATAGTGAGGTCCACCTCTCGATCTCGAGCCCACCTGTATGTCGCATCTCTACCTTGGTGACCCGAGGTCTCATGGGCCCACCAAGCTATGAACAGTTCACCTTTGCACTCCCCGTCCAAGTCCACCTGAGCCTCTCTAATCTTAGCAGCTTGGTCTGCTTGCTGGTTGTGTCGATGTTCATCAGTGGCCCGACTCTTGGGTACATGGGCATCCACATGGCGCACCTTCACAACGAGGTTTTCCACACGGGCTGCAATGTCCTGCCATACTTCAGCAGCCCAGACGGTTTTACCCTTATGTTGCCAGTTGTTCTGCTTCCATTGCTGCAGCCATTTCCACAGGGTATTCGCCACTGCCCATGAGTCGGTGTAGAGGTAGAGCCTTGGCCACTTCTTCCACTCGGCAATATCCAAAGCCAGCTGAACGGCTTTCACCTCTGCCAAGTGGCTCGATTCACCCTGTCCCTCAGCAGCTTCAGTGACGCATCGTGTGGGACTCCATACAGCAGCCTTCCACCGTCGATGTTTTCCCACAATGCGACAAGACCCATCAGTGAACAGGGCATATCGCTTCTCCTCATCCGGCAGCTCGTTATATGGTGGGGCCTCCTTAGCACGTGTCACCTCCTGTTCTGGTGACATCCCGGAATCTTTTCTCTCTGGCCAGTTTGTAATCACCTCTAGTATCCCTGGGCGGCTGGGGTTCCCTATTCAAGCCCATTGTGTTATCAATGCAACCCATTTACTCTATGTGGCATCTGTTGCATGATGTGTGGAGGAAGCCTTTCCTTTGAACATCCACCCCAGCACCGGCGGTCGTGGTGCCAGGAGGAGCCGTGTTTCAGTGCACACCACTTCTGAGGCAGCCCGAACTCCTTCGTACGCTGCCAGTATCTCCTTCTCAGTTGGTGTGTAATTAGCTTCAGAACCTTTGTATCCACAGCTCCAAAAGCCTAGAGGTCGGCCTCGGGTTTCCCCAGGTGCTCTCTGCCAGAGGCTCCAGGTAGGGCCATTTTCCCCGGCTGCAGTGTAGAGCATGTTCTTAACCTCCTGCCCTTCCCGGACTGGCCCGAGGGCTACTGCTTGGTCAATCTCCTGTTTAATCTGTTCAAAGGACTGTTGTTGCTCAGGACCCCATTCAAAATCGTTCTTACTGGTTATGTGGTAGAGAGGGCTCACAGTCAGGCTGTAGTTTGGGATGTGCATCCTCCAGAACCCCACAGAGCCCAGGAAAGACTGAGTCTCCTTTTTAGAGGTTGGTGGGGCCATGGCTGTTATCTTGTTTATCACCTTCACTGGGATGTGGAGATGCCTATCTTGCCATTTTATTCCTAGGAATTGAATTTCCCTTGCAGGCCCCTTAACTTTCTCCTGCTTAATGGCAAAGCTGGCCTTCAGGAGGATTTAAATTATCTTCTTCCCTTTCTCAAAGACCTCCTTGGCTATGTCCTTCCATACAATGACATTGTCAATGAACTGCAGGTGTTCTGGAGCCCCACCTTTCTCCAGTGCAGTATGGACCAGTCCATGGCAAATGGTGGAGCTGTGGTTCTACCCCTGGGGCAATCGATTCCAGGTGTACTGGATGCCTCTCCAAGGGAACGCAAACTGTGGCCTGCACTCCGGCGCTATCGGAATGGAGAAGAAAGCATTAGCAATGTCAATGGTGGCGTACCACTTGGCTGCCTTCGACTCCAGTTCATAGTGCAGCTCTTACATGTCTGGCACTGCAGCACTCATTGCTGGCGTAACTTCATTCAGGCCACGGTAGTCCACAGTTAGCCTCCATTCGCCATTGGGCTTTCTCACTGGCCATATAGGGCTGTTGAAGGGTGAGTGAGTTTTGCTGATCACCTTCTGGCTTTCTAGTTGACGGATCAGCTGATGGATGGGGACCAGGGAATCTCGGTTGGTGCAGTACTGCCACCGGTGCACCGTCCTGGTAGCAATCGGCACTCGCTGCTCCTCAACCTTAAGCCGCCCCACCACTGAGGGATCCTCTGAGAGGCCGGGTAAGGTGGACAACTGTTCAACCTCCTCCAGGGCAGCCACACCAAAAGCCCACCGGTACCCTTTTGTGTCTCTGAAGTACCCTCTCCTGAGGTAGTCTATGCCGAGGATGCACGGGGCATCTGGGCCAGTCACAATGGGGTGCTTATGCCAGTCCTTCCCAGTCAGGCTCACTTCAGCTTCCAGTAGGTTCAGCTGTTGGGATCCCCCTGTCACTCCGGAGATACAAATGGATTCAGCCCCCACTGTAGCTCAATGGCATCAGGGTGCACTCTGCGCCAGTGTCCACCAAAGCCTTATACCCTTGTGGGTCTGACGTGCCAGGTCATCGGATCCACACTGTCCAGTAAATCCGATTATCCCTTTCCTCCACCTGGCTGGAGGCAGGGCCCCTCTAATCCTGCTCATCATCACTCACTTCTTCTAAGAATGATTTACTGGTCCCCTCAAGAGGGTCAGACATAACGTTCACCATTCTGTTCTGCCTGGGGGATTTCTACTGGACCCTGGAGCTGCGCTTATCTTGGAGGACTTCCCTTTCCAGATGGTCTTCCCTTCCAGCTGCTCTACTCGTGCAGTTTGGATGGGAGTAGTCTGTCCATCCCACTTCCTCATGTTTTCTCCGTGGTTGCAGAGGAAAAACCACAGGGTGCCTCGTGGTGTGTACCTTCTACTGCCTTTCTCTTGGGTGGGGAAATGCTTACTTCTAATGGCTGACACATCAGACCGTGCAGGTGCAATGTAGGACATGTCCTCTTCCATTTTCTGGACCCTCTGAGACAGTTCCTCCACAGCTGAGACCCAGGAATGTTGAGATGAAGGTAGTTTTCCCTCATATTGCCGGAGCTTGCCAACAACTCCATCCATTGTTAGAGTGTCGGCGTCGCCACCAGGACACTATTGCCAATGCTTTCGAGTGTGCTTCTGGTGCACTCTTCAGGAACTTTCACCACATGAGGTGTGTGCAAGGGACCTGATCTGGGTCCATGGGTGACTGCTCATCATTCAGATCACCACAGATCATCTCAAACACAGCCAGTTCCCCGAGGTTCTCCATGCCTTTCTCAATGCTGGTCCATTTGCCTAGCTGTCATAGGATATCATCCTTGTAGGGGTACCTCTCTCTTACTCTGAGCAGGAATTAACTCCAAAAGCTGAGGGTTTGAGTCTGTTTCCCTATCAATGCCAGCCTCCTTGGCCAAAGATCTCAGCTTCTCTCTCTCCCCTCCATTCCAAAAGCACTGGCTCCATTTTCCCAGCATTGGAGCAGCCAGGTGCAAATCTGCTCGCCTCCCAGGTGGCTGAAATCTGTCCGCATATTTCGCAACTCAGTCGGGGATAGAGATGGGACGATCACCTCTGGCCCTTCCTCCTGTTCCCGTGCTGGGCCTTGTTCATCTCCATCCCCCACTTTGCGAGCTGACTTTCCCGAATATTTTGTTTTCTGTATCATGGCGGCTGATACTGGCACTGGCTGTCTCTCTGGCCCAGTTGCTGTGCTGGTGGAGGCGACTGATATTGACTCTGCCTGTTCCCCTGGCCCAGCTGCTGTACCAGTAAGTGCATTCTCAGATCCTGTAGCCCTTTCTCCCCCTTGAGGGCAGTGAGTGGTATTAAAGAGGACACGGTACTCATGGGCAAGTGCTCAACACATTGCAGCGAGTTGTATGGCTCTGCATTTGTTTGGGAGTGAAATTCCAAAGTATAGGAGGTGATTCAGACCTTTGCCCTTCTTTTCCCACTCACTATTTTCTGACCTCAGGGCAGGTTTCCGGGCACTGATATTGTTAGAGAAGTGCTGCCTGGCCCAAAGCAAGATCTGGCAGACACTCAGAAAGCAGTGTGCCACAAATACACTGGCCTGAATGCCCCCAGGATAATTGAAACTCCCCAAAACCAAGAGGATCTCTTCCCCTTTCTCACCCATATAAGGGGTGAGACCTCTATCAAAAGCCCAGACAGCAAACAGGTACCAGCCTGCCCCCACAAACAGTGATACAAACACCTTATAAGCAGTCAGTAGTCAGTATAACAAAACGAGCCCCTTTATACATTTTCCACAGACAACAAATATCAGCACTGGGAACACACAGTGGATATAAGGAATAATCCAGCCCCACCATGCAAGCAAGCAGGCCAGCATTGAAAATATTTTCTTATCAAACAGTATAAATACAAACAGAAAAATTACACCCAACATCACTCTAACACACTCTGGTCAGGGTCTGTCCCTTTTTGATTCTTATTTCAACCCTCTTGTGCCCCACGTTGGTGCACCAAAAAGGCTGTGTTGGTTTAGGCCCTGCTGGGACCGGAGATCACGTTGCTGTTGCCCCTTCCCCACCCTCAGCCGGTCAGGCTGGAAGTGAGGCACAAACCCTTGGGTTTGAAATAAAAAGAGATTTAATACAACAGTGTAATAAATAACAATCTGAACAACAACAGTAGCAATGATAACAGCAATGAACAGTAATAACAGTAAACAAGACCACAGTTATATAGCCAAATACCACAATGGACACAGCCAGCCTTCGTGCCTGCTTCCCATGACCAAAGCCACAATGAAAGCTTCCCGCACTGCCGTGCCGGACCTGAGGTCAGCATGGTATGAATAACCTGGCTTGAGCTCCCTTCCCCCTCCTTGGGAGAAACTTAACCCTATCTTAGCTGAACCAGGACAACAAGAGAGGAAGAGAGACTCTTTGTATTGCTAGAGTCAGCCAGGCAATTCATCCTGAATATGACAATGTGGTCACCTGGAAAATGGCTGAAATATTTTTCATATCTTGCAGCTTACTCAGAGATAGGTATCAGGAGATTATAATTGGTTCTATCTCTTTCTCCTGTTCTTGTGATAACCCTGGTTCATCTTCAACCCTTACTAAGTGAACTGATTTTTTGAGATATTTGTTCTTCTGTATAGGGTCAACTGACACCAGCATGGGTTGGTTCTCTGGTGTAGTGCCTGTCACAGTGGTTGAAGTAACTGTAGCACCTGTCATGGGGTTTGGAGTAGCTGCAATGTCCATCTCTCTGAGGTGCTGCATAATATCGAGCAGTGTTTGGTAGATACTGGGTGGGGTTCAGCACAGTGCAGTAAGTGCCTCTTTGGAACAGCCACAGCATTTTCTTTTGAAATATTCTATCACTTTATAAGCATTCTCTAGTTTTTCAGGAGTGAAGCTCCAAACTACTGGAGAAGTTCTCTAGATACCTGCCCATGCCCTCCCACATGCCATGCCACCCAGGATTCTCCAGCCTTGGGGCAGATCTCTGTATGATATTCTTAAACAGTTGTTTAACCTTAAACAAGACGTGGAACATATTCAGAGACATAGCAATAAGAATATGCTGGTTTGAATATCCCAAGGATATTCAAAATTCTCAAGAGCTATTGTAATTTGCCTGGTGGAGAATGGGAAGGTGAAAGAAAGTGTCTTCACGATGGACTGGCTTTCTAAGGAGAAAAGGTAAAAGGTGTTATTATTAAGAGTTTCCAATAGTTGTCTCCCAAAGCACAGGGATGATGGCAATGCCGAGTACAAATACCAGATTAGCTTAATGACCAGCAATTCTATCATATCATAAACTGGTTTTACAAAGCACGACATCATGACTTTAGCCCAGTGGATGATAAACAGCACAACAGGGAGAATATACTGCAAGTAAGGTATCACATAGCTCAACTTTACTGCATATATATTATTTACTTTATTCCAGGCAACAACAGAACACTCTATTAAAGGGTGAATGGGTCTTACTGATCACTCCTTGACTCTCCAGTCGCTGAGTCAGCTTATGGAGGAGAGCCAGGGAGTCTTGATGGGTGGGATATTGTCTCCAGTGCCACTGTCATGGCAGGAAACAGGCATTTGCTGTTCTTTTATGTGCAGCAACTCTACAACAGAAGGATTATCTGAGAGATCAGGAAAGCTAGAGAGCTGTTTACACTTCTCCGTACTCAAGGTAGCTATGCCAAAAGCCCACCATCCCTCTTTTGGGTCTTCAAAGTACCCTTTTCTGAAGTAGTCTCTGCCAAGGGTACCTGAAGCATTCTGGACCAGACACAGTAGGATGCTTTTGCCACTCATTTGTAATCCAAAGATATTTATTAGAATACACTGTGCACCATTGTCCACTAAAGCTCAAACTCAAAAAGGAAGCCTATAGAAAGGGGAAGCAAGGACAGATAGCCTGGGAGAGATACAAAGAGACTGTCTGAGCAGCCAGGAAACAGGTTAGAAAGGCCAAAGACCTGATAGAATGAAATCTGGGTAGGGATGTCAAGGGCAACAAGAAAAGCTTCTATAGGTATATTGGTGATAAAAGGAAGATGAGGGAAAATGTGGGCCCTCTCCAGAAGGAAATAGAAGACCTGGTTACCAAGGATATGAAGAAGACTGAGTGACTGCAAGTGCAGAACCAGTTTTGACACTGCTGTGAAGGGGCTGCAAAGGGATCTTGAAGGCCATCAACAACATTCCCTTCTGGTACTTTCTCTGTGGGGCACCTAGGTTGTACATTTAGATGTTACTGATTCTAACGTGTTTGGAGCCTAAACAAGCAGAGACTCCCCATTTTGACACTGCCATGGCTGCAAAGGGTTGTTAAAGGCCATCAACAACATTCCCTCCTGGTACCTTCTCTGCAGGATTCCTAGCTACTGCATTTAGATATTGTTGCTGGTTCTAACATGAGCGTCTATTTGGAGGCTAAAAAATCCCAAAGCCTAAGTTCTTCTAGGCCTGTGAACATGCTGCAAAGGGATGGTGAAGGCCATCAACAATATTCCCTCCTGGTACCTTCTCTGTGGGATACCTAGATAGTGTGTTTAAATGTAGCTGGTTCTAATGCAAGTGCATATTTGTGGACTAAGCAAGCAGTGACCCCCAGTTTGACAGTGCTGTGCACAGGCAGCAATTGGACGGTGAAGTCCAGGAATAACATTGCATCATGGCACGTTCTCTGTGGGATTCTGAGGTGCTGCCTTGTGATGCTGTTGCTGATTTTGGGGTAAGTGTGTTGTCAGGGGTAATCAAGCTCCAGACATGGTAGGACTTTGGACATGCTGCAAACAGATTGTGAAGGCCAGCAGCATTCCCTCCTGGCACCTTCTGTGTGGGATTCTTAGATGGTACGTTTAGATGTTGTTGCTGGCTTTGGCATGAGTGCATAGTCACGGGCTAAGCATGTGTAAAGCCCCACTTTTTATAGGACTGTGAATGGGTTCCAATGGGATGATGAAGGCCAGCAACCACATTCTTTCATGGTATGTTCTGTGCGGATCCCCTGTGGTGCCTTTAGATGTTGCTGCTGTGTCTAACATGAGTGTGTCCTTGGGCTCTAAGCAAGCACAGAACCCCAAATATGTTAGGGCTTTGAACAGGCTGCAAAAGCATGGTGAAGGTCAGCAGTAACATTCCTTTCTAGTACATTCTCAGTGGGATTCCTAGATGGTGCATTTACAAGTTTTTGATGGACAAATTCACGTATGTAGTCAGGGACAAACACAGACAAGCTGTATTGGTAGGGCTGTGAAGGGGCTTCAGATGAATCACAAAGACCAGCAACAACATTCTCTCCTGGCACATACTGTGGGGAACTTCTAGATGGTACTTTTAGATATATTTGCTGTTTCTAACACAAGTGCATGCTTGAGGGCTAAATAAGCACAGAGACCTAGTTCTGCTAGGGTTTTCAACAGGCTGGAAAAGGATGTTGAAGGTCAGCAACAACATTCTGTCCTGGTACATTCTGTGTGGGATTCCTAGACTGTGCTTTTAGATGTTGGTGTTAGCTCTGGTGTGAGTACGTGTTCAGGATTTAAGAGAGCACAGTGCCACAGTTATGGCAGAGCTGTGAAAGTGTTGCAAAGGGATGGTGAAGGCCAGGAACAACATTCCCTCCTAGTACCTTCTCTCTAGCCTTCCCAGCTGGTGCATTTAATTGGTTGTGGTGGCTGTGTTACAAGTATTTATTCAGGGGTTAAGCAAGCACAGAGCTGCAGTTCTGGTAGGTTTGTGAAAAGGTTGCAAAAGTGCATTGAAACCCAGCTACCACATTCCATCCCGGTACCCTCTTTGTGTCATTCGCAGCTTGTGTGTTTAGAGTCTGATGCATGTCTGGCACAAGTATGTGTCTGGGGGCTAAGCAAGCATAAAGCCACAGTTATGGTAGGGCTGTGAATGGGCAACGAAGGGATGGCAAAGGCCAGCAACAACATTCCCACCTCCTAAGTTCTCTGTTGCATTCCCATTTGGTGCATTTAGATGTTTTTGCTGTCACTCGCATGAGTACTTGTTCAAGTGCTAAGTGAGCACAGAACACCATTTGTGGTGGAGCTGTGAGAGGGCTGCAGGTGCATGGGAAAGACCAGCAAAAGCATTCCTTCCTGGAACTTTTTGTGCAGGATTACTGGATGGCATGTTTAGGTATTGTTTCTAGCTCAAGCTAGAGAATGGTGTCAAGGGGTAAGCAAGAGCAGAGCCTCGGTTGTTTTAGGGCTGTGAATGGGCTGCTTACTTATGGTGAAGAGCAGCAATAACATTCTCTCCTGGCACATTCTGTGTGGTCGTCTTACTTGGTGCGTTTAGATTTTGTGGCTGCTTCTAACACAGTTCCATGTTCTGGGCCTAAAAAGAGCAGACTGTCAGTTCTGCTAGGGCTGTGAATGGGCTACAAAGGGATGGTGAAAGGTGTCAACAACACTCCCACCTCGTACGTCTGTTGTATTACCAACCAGTGTGTTTAGATATTGTTGCTGTCTCTGGCACCAGTGCATGTTAGTGGGCTAAGCAAGTGAGGAGCACCATTTGTTATAGGGCTGTGAACATAATGCAAAGCTGGTGAAGAACAGCCACAATATTCCATCGTGGCATCTTCTCTGTAGGTTTACTTGATAGTGTGCTTAGATGTTGTTACTGGATCTAACGTGAGTGTGTGTTTGGATCTTAAGGAAGCACAGAACCCCAGTTTGGACACTGCTGTGAACACAGAAAGGGGTGGTGAAGGCCAGCAATAACATTTCCTTCTGTTACATTCCCTGTGGGATTCCTAGAGGGTGCATTTAGATGTTGATGGCTCTGCAATGAGCATGTGTCTGGGGGCTAAGCAGGTGCAGAACCCCAGTTTTGACACTGCTGTGAATGGCCTGCAATTGGATGGTGAAGGCCAGGAATAGCATGAGTGTGTCCTTGGGCTCTAAGCAAGCACAGAGCCCCAAATATCTTAGAGCTTTGAACAGGCTGCAAAGGGAGGGTGAAGGGCAGCAACAACATTCCCTCTTGGTATGTTGTAGGAGGATATCAGACTTGCACAACTCTATGAGAGTTATATCCAGCAAAGCTGTTTATTTTTCTAATAGTACATACTTATGCTCTCGCCAAAGGTCTTACTTCATAATTAGCAAATCAGCAATTAGACTGCTATCAACCTTTTCTCCTATCATCAGGAGAAGGCCTAAAGCAATGAAGAGAGATTTCAGGTCCTTGGGAAAACTGCTTAAGGGGTCGCGGGCACAAATTGTGTTCTCCTCCATCCCTTTGGTTGGGGGGATGGATGAGGAAGATTACAGGAGAATTCAGCAGATGAACGCGTGGCTCCAAGACTGGTGTTACCATCAGGGGTTTAGATTCTTCAATCATGGGTTAGTATACAGGGCACCTGACCTTTTGACATTAGACAGAATGCACCTATCCCAGAGAGGGAAGAGGATCTTGGGGCAGGAGTTAGCTGGACTCATTGACAGAGCTTTAAACTAGATTTGAAGGGGGAAAGGGACAAAACATCGGCCCATTTGAAGTGCATGTATGCCAATGTACACAGCATGGGTACTTGAAGAGGAGGAGCTTGAAACCGTGATGAAACAGGAAAATTACGATGTTGTTGCTGTTACAGAAACATGGTGGAATGTCTCCCATGACTGGAGTGCGCCAACTGATGGCTACAAGCTCTTTAGAGGGACAGACAGGGAAGGAGAGGTAGTGGGGTGTCTCTGTATGTTAAGGACTGTTATGATTGTTTTGAGTACAAGTGTAGTAAAGACAAGATAGAGTGTCTTTGCATTAGAATCAGGGGGAAGGCCAACAGGGCAGATGTTGTAGTAGGAGTCTACTACAGGCCACCCAACCAGGACAGAGAGATAGATATTTTATAGGCATTTAGGTGAAAACTCATGATTGCTTGCCCTTGTTCTTGTGGGCACCTATAACTTCCCAGACATCTGCTGGAAATACAACACAACAGAGCGAGACCAGTCCTGGACATTCCTGGAATGTGTGGGAGACAACTTCCTGATGTAGCTGGTGAGACAACTGACGAGAGAAAGTGCCTTGCTGGACCTCTTATGAACAGAGAAGGACTGGTGGATGATGTGGTGGTTGTAGGCAGACTAGGGCACAGCGATCATGAAATAATAGTGTTCTCTATTCTTAGAGACGCCAGGATAGGGCTAAGCAGGACTGACATCCTGGACTACAAAAGGGCTGACTTTGTCTTGTTTAGGCATCTGCTTGAAAGGATCCCGTGGGAGACCATCCTGAAGGGTATAGGGGCCCAGGAAGGCTGGGCGCTCTTTAAGAAGGAAGTGTTAATGGCTCAGGAGCAGGTGGTCCCCAGGTGCTCTAAGAGAAGCCGATGCCAGAGAAGATCACCCTGGCTGGAACTCAGGGAGAAAATGAGAGTTTACAGCCTTTGGAAGAAGGGGCTAGCCACACACAGTGATTACAAAGAGGCTGTGAGGCTATGGAGGGTGGAAATCAGGAGGGCTAAAGCCCAACTGGAAATTATTTGGCCTTAGCAATCAAGTACAACAAGAAATATTTTTATGTCAGTGTATTGGGTCTGGCTGAACTGGAATCGGTTTTCCCCTATAGCAGCCCTCACGGTGCTGTGGTTTATGCTGGGAGCTGGCAGGGTGTTGGTAGCACCCTGGTGTTGTGGCTGCTGCTGAGCAGTGCTTACACAGCACCAAGGCTCTTTCTGATATTTTCCCCAGTGGGACGGGGTGGGCAAGATCTTGGGAGGGGACACAGCCAGGACAGCTGACCCAAACCGACCAAAGGGATATTCCATACCATGTGACGTCTGCTCAGTATAAAGCTGGGAGAAAGGAGGAAGGGGGTGGGGTCACCCTTGGTCCTCTGAGGCAACTACTACGCGTATTGGAGCCCTGCTTCCGGAGAAGGCCCGACATGGCCTCTTCATGGGAACAAGAGAATAAATCTGTTTGCTTTTGCTTCCGCGCGCGGACTTTTGCTTTGCTTTGCTTATATTAAAACTGCTTTTGTTTCACCCACAAGGGTTCGTTTATCTTCTTTCCCCTCTTTACCCTGTTGAGAAAACAAAGGGAAGGGGGGGGGGGGGGAAGTGATAGAGCGACTTGGTGGATACCTGGCATTTAGCCAGAGTCAAACCATCACAGTCTATTCTGGCGCCCAACGTGGGGCAAAACAACGGCAGTTTTATATTAAATGTGCTGTAGCTCTAGTAGTTATTAAGCAACAAGCTCTTGTGCAGGTCACAGGCTTGTTTATTGCACTGCTTATCTTTATTTTGTTAAGCTCGGGAACATGCTGCAAGGAATCGGGAACATCATGAGTGGTTTTATTTTGCAGGCTCCCAAGGTACTTAGCCATCCTTATGTTAGTTCACTGATACTCTTTATTAATGCTGTTCGCCTGTTGTGGGTTGTGTGGAGCTCGGTATGCTCTTGGTGTAAGAGAACACAAATTTTGAGTGAATCGGTGCCAAAATGTGCTCTGAGGCGGCCTGTTCCTGGGTGGCAGGGAGAGTGGAAGGTGTTGGGCAGATTCCTAGGACAGTTATCACCTCCTGTAGCCTGGGATCTCACCCCTGAACAGGCAAGCAACCCCACAAAATTGACACATCACCTGATAGAGGTCTTGCCTATCCCAAAGAGAATCAGCAACTTCTAGCGCTGTACTGGGGCCTGGCCTGTGCTTATCGAGCCGCAGTTCAGCACTCTCAAAGGGCTGTGGTTGACATGGGAACTCAAACAATAACAACAACAGAGATTGCCCCAGTAGTAAAAAGGAAACAATGGACAAGGAGAACAACAGGCCCATACCCTCGATTAATAAGGGAGGAGAAAGAGGAAGAAGAAGCTGGTCCTTCAGCAAAGGTATCAGAAGAGGGAATAACAGAACTGAAACAGGAGGCAGAAACTACCCGGTCCCTGACGTCATCAGAACTGCGAGATCTGCAGAAAGACTACTGCCGCCAGCCGGGTGAGGGGATCGCTGCTTGGCTGCTGCGATGCTGGGATAATGGGTCAGATGCTCAACAGCTGGAAGGTAAGGAAGCCCAACAGCTGGGTTCCCTTGCTAGAAATTGAGGAATTGAAAGGGGAATTGGAGAAGAGACAGCAATTTGCAGTCTGTGGAGACGGCTCCTTTCAAGTGTTAAAGCAAGGTATCCTTTTAAGGAAGATCTTATGGACCACACCCCAGGGAAGCGGGCTACTGCAGACGAAGGTGTCCAGTACCTGAGAGAATTAGCAGTGATGGAAGTCATCTATGGTGATCCAGATAATGAAGCCCCTAAAAATCCAGAGGATGTCCCATGCACACGGGCCATGTGGAGGAAGGTGATTAAAGGTGCGCCATCCTCGTATTCTGCTGGCTTGGCCGCAATGTACTACCCAGAAATGGATGCAGGAGAAGGACTAAGATGTACGCCAACTGTGGAGGCAGTCTCTTCCTGGCTTCAGAACTTTGAAGAGAGTCTTGGTACCTCCTCATCTCTACGGGCGAGTGCCCTGGATGTTAGGAGTTCCCCAAGAAATCATTTCTCTTCTGTCCCAGTCAGGGGGAAAGGAAAGCCAAGGCGCATGACACGTGGTGAACTCTGGTTCTTCCTGCGCGACCAGGGGGAGGACATGAGGAAGTGGGATGGTCAACCCACCTTTAAGTTGGAAGCACGTGTACATGAATTGCGAGGAAAGACCCCTGCCAACAAGAAGACATCTAAGAAGGTTGTTAACGTAGCTGGTGTAAAACCACAAGGAAGTAACCAGCGATCTCCCAGATACAGAAAGACTGAGATCACCTCCCTTGACCCTGAAGAAGGAACCTCCGGCCTGGCACGGCAAGAGTCAGACAGTGAATACTCCGACCAAGAACGGGAATAGAGGGCCCCTGCCTCCAGCCAGGAGGAGGAAAGGGATGATCGGGTGTATTGGACAGTGTGGATTCGATGGCCTGGCACATCAAATCCACAGAAGTACCAGGCTTTAATTGACACCGGGGCACAATGTACACTAATGCCGTCAAGTTATAGAGGGGCAGAACCTATCGGGATCTCAGGAGTGACAGGGGGCTGTCAAGAACTATCAGTATTGGAGGCCGAGGTTAGCTTGACTGGGGACAAGTGGGAAAAACATCCCATTGTAACTGGCTCAGAAGCCCCTTGCATCTTGGGCATTGACTATCTCAAGAGGGGATACTTCAAAGACCCAAAAGGATACCGATGGGCTTTTGGTGTGGCCAGTGTGAATACAGAAAAGGTAAAACAGTTGTCTAATCTGCCTGGCCTCTCAGAAGATCCTTTTGTTGTGGGACTGTTGCAAGTTGAAGAACAACAGGTGTCAATTGCTATGAGGACTGTGCACCGACGGCAGTACCATACAAACCGAGACTCTCTGGCTCCCATCCAAGAATTGATTCGTCAACTGGAGAACCAAGGTGTCATCAGTAAGACACATTCGCCTTTTAATAGCCCAATATGGCCAGTGCAAAAGTCTGACGGAGGGTGGAGGTTAACAGTAGACTATTGTGGCCTGAATGAAGTGACGCCACCACTGAGTGCTGCTGTACCAGATATGTTAGAGCTCCAGTATGAACAGGAGTCAAAGGCAGCCAAGTAGTACGCCACAATTGACATTGCCAATGCATTCTTTTCAATTCCTTTGGCAGAAGAGTGCAGGCCACAGTTTGCTTTCACGTGGAGGGGTGTCCAGTATACCTGTAATCGACTGCCCCAGGGGTGGAAGCACAGCCCCACTATTTGTCATGGACTAATTCAAACTGCACTGGAAAAGGGTGAGGCCCCTGAACATCTACAATATATTGATGACATCATTGTGTGGGGCAATGAGACAGAAGAAGTGTTCAAGAAAGGACAAAGAGTAATTGAGATTCTTTTGAGAGCTGGGTTTGCCATAAAGAAAAGCAAGGTCAAGGGACCAGCACGAGAAATTCAGTTCTTGGGAATAAAATGGCAAGATGGGCGCCGTCATGTGCCATTGGATGTTGTCAACAAGACATTGGATGTTGTCAACAAGATAGCAACTGTGTCTCCACCGACCAACAAGAAGGAAACACAAGCTTTCCTAGGACTTGTGGGATTTTGGAGGATGCATATTCCAGGTTACAGTCAGCTTGTGAGCCCTCTCTATCAAGTGACCCAAAAGAAGAACAATTTTCAGTGGGGTCCTGAGCAGCAACAAGCCTTTGAGCACATCAAACAAGAGATAGCTTGGGCAGTAGCTCTTGGGCCTGTTCAGACAGGACCAGCTGTGCAAAATATACTTTACACATCAACTGGGGAGCACGGACTCACATGGAGCCTCTGGCAGAAGATACCAGGTGAAACTCGAGGTCGACCATTAGGATTTTGGAGCCGGGGATATCGAGGATCAGAAGCCCACTACACTCCGACTGAAAAGGAGATATTGGCAGCATATGAGGGGATTCGAGCTGCTTCAGAAGTTGTTGGTACAGAAGCACAGCTCCTCTTGGCACCACGGCTGCCTGTATTACATTGGATGTTCAAAGGAAACATCCCTTCCACACACCATGCAACCAGTGCTACCTGGAGTAAATGGGTCGCGTTAATCACGCAATGGGCTCGACTGGGGAAACCCAACCATCCAGGGATCCTGGAAGAGATCATGGACTGGCCAGAAGGTAGAGATTTTGGAGCATTGCCTGAGGAGGTGGCTCGTGCCCAAGAGGCACCGCCATATAACGAGTTACCAGAAGATGAGAGGCGTTATGCTCTCTTTACTGATGGATCCTGTCGTGTGGTAGGAAGCCATCGGAAGTGGAAAGCTGCTGTGTGGAGTCCCACAAGACAAGTCGTTGAGGCCACTGAAGGAGAAGGAGAATCAAGTCAGTTCGCAGAAGTAAAAGCGATCCAACTTGCCCTAAAGATTGCTGAACGGGAAAAGTGGCCAGTATTATATCTCTACATGGACTCCTGGATGGTGGCTAACACCCTGTGGGGGTGGCTACAGGAGTGGAAGAAGACCAATTGGCAACGCAGAGGTAAACCCATCTGGGCTGCTGCATTGTGGCAGGACATCGCTGCCCGAGTGGAAAACGTGGCTCTAAAGGTACGTCATGTAGATGCTCATGTGCCCAAAAGGCGTGCCACTGAAGAACATCAAAACAATGAGCAAGCAGACAAAGCTGCCAAAATTGAAGTAGCTCGGCTGGACCTGGACTGGGAGCGTAAGGGTGAGCTGTTTGTAGCTCTATGGGCCCAAGAAACATCAGGGCATCTTGGCAGAGATGCAACGTACAGATGGGCTCATGATCAAGGGGTGGACCTGACCATGGAGGCCATCTCACAGGTCACTCACGAATGTGAAACATGTGCTGCAATTAAGCGAGCCACACGAGTAAAGTCTCCCTGGAACAGAGGGCGATGGCTGAGTTTTCAATACGGTGAGGCCTGGCAGATTGACTATATTGGACCACTGCCACGAACACGCCAAGGCAAGCGCTACATACTCACCATGGTAGAAGCAACTACGGGTTGGCTAGAAACGTACGCTGTAAATCATGCCACTGCCCGAAATACCATCTTGGGTCTTGAAAGGCAAATTTTATGGTGACATGGTACTCCTGAAAGAATCGAGTCAGACAACGGGACCCATTTTTGAAATAATCTTATAAACTCCTGGGCAAAGAAACATGGCATTGAGTGGGTGTATCACATCCCTTATTACCCACAAGCATCTGGAAAGATTCGAAGATATAATGGATTGTTGAAGACTATGTTGAGAGCATTGGACAATGGGGGATGGAAGCATTGGGATATAAATTTAGCAGAAGCCACTTGGCTAATTAATACCAGAGGATCTGTTAACCGTCCTGGGTCTGCCCAAACAAACCCCCTTCATACTGTGGGAGGAGATAAGGTCCCTGTAGTACACACAGGGAGGTGGCTGGGGAAGGCAGTGTGGATTGCTCCTCCCTTGGGAAAAGGCAAGCCCACTCGTGGGATTGTCTTTGCTCAGGGACCTGGATGTACTTGGTGGGTAATGCGGGAGGATGGGACTACTCAGTGTGTGCCTCAAGAACATTTAACCTTGGGGGGAAAGTAATCTGTGGGATGAGTTGTATGTTGCAGGAAGTGATGGAGGAAGTAGGAACGATGAAGAGTGAACCAGATACGTGCAATGACGACCCAAACCTAGCCAGTGCTGGAGTCCAACGGTCAAGCATACTTCTGTCCTGAGCATCTATCTTGGCAGATGGAAGCCAAGTCACTGAACATCTGAAGGAGTGAAGAAAGCTTATGGAATGGATAAATGAGTGTTATGTGGGACCTGGGCATAACGTAAATGGTATGGAATAAGGGGTGGAGACTGTATTGGGTCTAGCTGAACTGGAATCGGTTTTCCCCTATAGCAGCCCTCACGGTGCTGTGGTTTATGCTGGGAGCTGGCAGGGTGTTGGTAGCACCCTGGTGTTGTGGCTGCTGCTGAGCAGTGCTTACACAGCACCAAGGCTCTTTCTGATATTTTCCCCAGTGGGACGGGGTGGGCAAGATCTTGGGAGGGGACACAGCCAGGACAGCTGACCCAAACCGACCAAAGGGATATTCCATACCATGTGACGTCTGCTCAGTATAAAGCTGGGAGAAAGGAGGAAGGGGGTGGGGTCACCCTTGGTCCTCTGAGGCAACTACTACGCGTATTGGAGCCCTGCTTCCGGAGAAGGCCCGACATGGCCTCTTCATGGGAAGTAGAGAATAAATCTGTTTGTTTTTGCTTTCGCGCGCGGACTTTTGCTTTGCTTTGCTTATATTAAAACTGCTTTTGTTTCACCCACAAGGGTTCGTTTATCTTCTTTCCCCTCTTTACCCTGTTGAGAAAACAAAGGGGAGGGGGGGGGAAGTGATAGAGCGACTTGGTGGATATCTGGCATTTAGCCAGAGTCAAACCATCACAGTCAGTAGAAAAACAAAGTCCAGGGAGAGTCTCCTTCCCCTGCTAGATGCAGGAGGAAACATGGTAACAAGTGATAAGGAGAAGGCTGAGGTGCTTAATGCCTTCTTTGCCTCAGTCTTTAATAACAAGATTAGTTTTATTGAGGAAATCCAGCATCTACAGCCAGAATACAGAGACGGGGAGAATGACCCCCTACAATCCAGGAGACAGTCAGTGACCTACTGCATCACATAGACGTACACAAGTCCATGGGACAGGATGGGATACACCCGAGGGTGCTGAAGGAGCTGGCTGAGGTGCTCACCAAGCTGCTTTCCATCATTTACCAGGAGTCCTGGCTGACTGAGGAGGTCCCTACCAGTTGGAAATTGGCCAATATGACACCCATCTATAAGAAGGGTCAGAAGGATGATCCAGGAAATTACAGGCCTGTCAGCTTGGCGTTGGTGCCCAGGAAGCTGATGGAGCAGCTCATCCTAAATACCATCATACAACACATGAGGGTCAACCAGATGGTCAGGCCCAGTCAGCACGGGTTTGTGAAAGGCAGGTCCTGCTTGACAAACCTGATCTCCTTCTACAACAGGGTGACTTGCTTGTTGGATGAGGAAAGGTGTTGGAGAATGGCTTGCAGAACAAGGTCATGGGTCTGTGCAGGAGCTGATTACAGACATCTGATGTAAACAAAGGAAAAACCCAGGGTACATTTATGCTAACAAGGAAGGAGATTCAGGGCGCAGTTATGCTAACAAAGGACAGTTATGCTAACAAAGGAAGAAACCGAGGTACAGAGTGGTCTTGATTATAATGGTAAACAACCTTTGGGGAAAAACAAGCCAGAAGAAGGAGGATGTTGTGACATACTCGAAATACCACAAGGGGCTGGGATATTATAATGTAACCTGTTAGATGTATCCAATAGATTTATGATTAGTATGCATAATTATAGTGAGCGCTTAGATAAGGTGTGCTTTCTTGCAATAAAGTGAAGCTTGCTTTATTATTCACATTGAATTGACTGCTTGCTTACTCCGTCCGCCAGCAGAAAGGTGGATGTAATTTACCTTGACTTTAGCAAGGTCTTTGACACCATTTCCCATAGCATTCTCCTGGTGAAACTGGTTACTCATGTCTTGGATGGGCACATGCTTTGCTGAGTAAAAAACTGGCTGGATGGCCAGGCCCATAGAGTTATGGTGAATGGAGTTAAATCTCGTTGGTGGCCGGTCACAAGTGGTGTCCCCCAGGGCTCAGTTTTGGGGCCACTCCCGTTAAACATCTTTGTTGATGATCTAGATGAGGGGATCGGGGGCACCCTCAGTAAGTTTGCAGATGACGTCAAGTTGGGTGGGAGTGTTGATCTCCTCGAGGGTAGGGAGGCTCTGCAGAGAGACCTGAACAGGCTGGAGTGATGGGCTAAGGCCAACTGGAGGAGTTTCAATAAGGCCAAATGCCGGGTCCTGTACTTGGGCCACTACAACCCCCAGCAGCGCTGGGGAGGAGTGGCTGGAGAGCTGCCAGTCAGAGAGGGACATGGGGGTGTTGATTGACAGCCGGCTGAACAGGAGCCAGCAGTGTGCCCAGGTGGCCAAGAAGGCTAATGGCATCCTGGCTTGTGTCAACAATAGCGTGGCCAGCAGGGACAGGGAAGGGATCTTACCCCTGTACTCAGCACTGGTGAGGCCACACCACAATGACTGTGTTCAGTTTTGGGCCCCTCACTACAAAAAGGACACTGAATGACTCAAATCTGTCCAGAAAAGGGCAATAAAGCTGGAGCACATGTCGTACAAGGAGCTGCTGAGGAAACTGGGATTGTTTAGTCTGGAGAAGAGGCTGAGGGAAGACCTTATAATCCTCTACAACTACCTGAAAGGAAGCTACAGAGAGCTGGGGATGAGCATCTTTAACCTAGTAATAAGCAACAGGAGAAGAGGAAATGGCCTCAATTTGCACCAGGGAAAGTTTAGACTAGATGTCAATAAGTATTTCTTTACAGAACGGGTTGTTAGGCATTGGAATGGGCTGCCCAGGGACGTGGTGGAGTCCTCATCCCTGGAGGTGTTTAAGAGTAGGGTCAATTTAGCACTTAAGGATATGCTGTATTAGGGAACTGTCAGTGCTAGGTGAACAGTTGGACTAGATGATCTTCAAGGTCCTTTCGAACCTTGATGATTCTGTGATTCAGTGTAAGACCACTCTAACACGGTCTGTACAGATCAATCAACTTCTTGTTCACGTGGCGGTAACTTCTCACAGTTCAGTACTTCTCCACAGTTCAGTGTTGCAGCTGTCTGGTTTTTTTCCTTACCACCTTGGCACAACTCAGCAGTTTCTTATCTTTCTCCCAAGGCCTGTTTCTCATGAAAGCCTAGCTACTTTTTAGAGGATGTGCAAGGCTGGAAAGGCCAATGTCTCCCATATCTCCCCCTTCTTTGTTTTATAGCTGCATCTGCAAGAGCTTTATCAATTAAGGTTTAGACAAACTTCAAAAAGCACAGTATACCTAAAACAATTCTACAAAAGGCTAAAAATAAAACAGTAGTTGCAGTTACTATTTAAAAAGAGTAGGACAGTCTTTGACTAGGTATTATCAAATAAGGAAGATACAGAATAGTACAGTTACTAAATGGGGTACTAATATTCAGATCCACAATTGCTGGAGAACCCTGAGTGCAATGAGGGTTTAGAGTACCCTTCCTAGCAAACCAGAAATTCTATGCAATGCGTCCATCCATAAGTGAGGCATCCAAAGTCGCTGCAAGAAGGTCCAGCCTCTAAATCAATAAGCCAAAATAACTGGCACTTTTCTTTTAGCAGAAACATCTGATTTCATGCTCCTGTAGGGTCCAGAGTGTGGCCACCACTCAAGGGGGAAAACCAAGGGAGTTTCTAATAAGGTTAAATGCTTGAGTTCTTAATTCTTAATATTGCTAAACAAAGAAAGTTGAATACACACAATCTTATAGCATTTCATTCTTATTAATAACTACATTTTGTCTAAGCTACATCTTTCACTATTTACTAGTAAGTCTATATACTTCATTAAGGAGTTGCAATTACTGTTAACATTTTCTCTTTTAAGAGTTGGCAACCATACTGTGATTAAGGACAGAGATAGTGTAATTTGTCCTATTGAAGTAGCAAGCATTACCCATACATTTGGCTTAAATGATCAGTAGAAGAGACTGCAAACTGTCAGCACAGGGGCATCCACATCACCCACAGCTGGCTCCTGAGTGTCTATCAAAAGTTGCCTCTCACACCTCAGGTATGGTTGCACACAACTTGCCAGTAACCACTGGGGACCATGACCTGTGGAGACACAAGCATAACCTCTTCCCCAGGTTATTAAAGGGAATGTTCCTTCCCAGTTACCGCATTCTAGGTTTTTTGCTAACACTTGAGCCTTGACTTGGACTTTTTGTTGATCTGGTATCTGAGATGAGAAGTGATGCAGTATTGGCGGCACCTGTGAGACAGGGGAAATGTTTAAATTTTTCATGACATATAATGCCTTATTTAGCCTTTCGTGAGGTGTAGATTTATATTCCATCTCCCCCTGTTTGTTGTTGTAATACACACTTTAGCATGCCATGCATACACACCACAATGGCCTGTCCAGTCAGTGAGTAGGGAATGCCAGTCAGTTGACTCCCCACTGTATGGCAGGATGCAAACACTGCTCCAGAAAAGGCATCCACAGACACATGTACATATTTTAACATTCCAAATGCAGCAAAGTGAGTGACGTCAGATTGCCATAATTCTGAGGACGTGAGTCCCCGACGGTTGACACCACTAGCTGTTGAAGAGAGGGAGTCCTTCTGGTATTCAGGGCAAGTGACAATGATGTCTTTAGCCTGATGCCTTAATAATGAAAACTGTTTTTGTATTGTCCTGGCGTTTTGGTGGAAAAAATGCATGTGAAAGCTGTACTTGCTTGAAGACATTTGTATTAGCCACTGTAACATGTGCATAGTAACCGGAACAATGATATACACAGGTTCCTGACCAGCAAGTAATAGTAGGTGCTGCCTATCTTTCATGATCACTTTGGCAAACATTTCTGGACAAGCAGTGACCATCTTGTGCATCTGGTGTGACAAAAAAAAAATAAATCCATTTAATAATAACAAGAGGGTCACTAAGTGTTTCATCCCACTGAAACAGCAGACCATATGACTGCCCTGGAGGATTAAATAATACCAGTTGATATGGATGGGCAGGCACACGTCGTGACGCTTGTGTTTCTGAGATGGCATTAGCCACACAGTGGAGATCTTGTTTGGCCTTCTCTGTAAGTACTCTGGGTGATGTCAGTGAAGGATCTCCTTGCAAAATATTAAACAAGCTATGCAGATCTTCATTAGTTAGGCCCAGCAATGGCCATATCAAATTTATGGCTCCCAACAGTTTCTGTAAATCATTTAGAATCAGTTTTAAGTTTAACCTGTTGTAGTACAATGGCCTGTTCACAAATTCTTGACCCCAGGTACTGCCACGGAGACGATTGCTGTACCTTTTCAGGTGCTATTTGCAACCTCATTTGAGATACGGAGTCTTTGGATAAAGCAAAAGCCTTTTCTGTGATCTCCTGTGTTGCTGCTACTACAAGGATGTCATCCATATAATGATATATAACAGCCTGGGGGCATTCTAACAGGGCTCAAAGCCTTTGCAACAAACCATTGACATGTCATGGGGCTATTTTTTATGCCTTATGGTAAAACAACCCAGTGGTACAGTCTTGCAGGTTCACTAACATTAATATTGGGAACAGAGAAGGCAAATTTAGGTGCATCATCCAGATGCAAGGGAATAGTAAAAACCCCCAATCCTTTAGATCAGTTATTACAAGCTGCCAGTATAGGGGAATCATTGTTCGGGAGGGCATTAGTGGCTGTGATGTACCCATATCCTCCATGGCATCATTAATGTGTGGGAGATGATGTAAAAGTAACCATTTACCACTTTTCTTTAAAATAAAAAACACCGAGGAGTTCTAAGGACTGGTGGTAGGTACGATATGTACTGCACTTAATTCTTCCTGAACTAAATCATTAAGGTTGCACAACTTTTCCATTGGCAAGGACCACTGACACACCCAAACAGGAGATTCTGTTTTCCAGGTCAGTTTCAGCGTGGGTTTTAAGGTGAGTCCTGCTCCAGTGGCAATAAAGACAAATTTGATCTAATTTGACTTCGCAATAGAGCCACACAGTCACAACCCCACTATGTAATAGGGGTTTCCAGTATAAATGACTGAATACTTGCTACCCGTTTTCAGCCGAAAACGTGTACGTTTGCACTTCCGAGGCACAGAGAAGATGCTAGCTGGGAATTCTCTGCCTGGTTTTACTTGCAGCCCGCAAAGCTATGTAGGACAAAAGCAATTCTTGTCCTCCGTACTTGCTTTGGCTCAGAATGAGACTTGGTTTACTTTTCGCCGTGAAAACACATTTTCGTCCGAAAATGTGTACGTTTGCAATTCCCAGGCACAGAGAAGCTGCTAGCCGGGAATTCTCTGCCTGATTTTACCTGCTGCCCAGAAAGATATGCAGGGCAAAAGCGATTCTTGTGCTCCGTGCTTGCTTTGGCTCAGAATGAGCCTTGGTGTGATTTAGGTGAGAAAACACAATTTCGCCTGAAAACGCGTTTTTGGCCGAAAACAATGACGTTTGCATTTCCCAAGCACACTGAAGCTGCTAGCCGGGAATTCTCTGCCTGCTTTTACCCGCTCCCGAGAAAGCTATGCAGGACAAAAGCGATTCTCGTCCTCCGTGCTTGCTTTGGCTCAGAATGAGCCTTGGTGTGCTTTGAGGCGAAAAAACGCGATTTAGCCTGAAAACGCGTTTTTGGCCGAAAACGTGTTGGTTTGCAGTTCACAGGAACAGCGAAGCTGCTAGCCGGGAATTCTCTGACTGGCTTTACCTGCTGCCCAGAAAGGTATGCAGGGCAAAAGCGATTCTTGTCCTCCGCGCTTGCTTTGGCTCAGCATGAGCCTTGGTGTGCTTTTAGGCGAGAAATTGCTATTGCATTTGAAAATGCATTTTCGGCCAAAAACGTATACATTTGCACTTCCCAGACATGGAGAAGATGCTACCGAGGAATTCTCTGCCTGGTTTTACCTGCTGCCCGGAAAGCTATGCAGGGCAAAAGAGATTATCGTCCTCCGTTCTTGCTTTGGCTCAGAATAAGCCTTGCTGTGCTTTTTGCCTAAAAACGCGTTTTCGGCCGCAAAAGTGTACGTTTGCACTTCCCAGTCACAGAGAAGCTGCTAGCCAGGAATTCTCTGCCTGGTTTTACCCGCTGCCCGGAAAGCTATGCAGGGCAAAAGCGATTCTCGTCCTCCGCACTTGCTTTGGCTCAGCATGAGACTTGGTGTGCTTTTAAGCAAGAAAAAGCTATTACATCAGAAAATGCTTTTTCGGCCGAAAACATGTACGTTTGAAATTTCTAGGAACAGAGAGGCTGCTAGCCGGGAAATGTCTGCCTGGCTTACCCGCTGCACGGAAAGCTGTGCAAGGCAACAGCGATTCTTGTCCTCCGTGCTTACTTTGGCTTAGAATGAGCCTTTGTGTGCTTTTTGCCTGAAAACGCATTTTCGGACGAAAATGTGTACGTTTACAGTTCCAGGGCACAGAGAAGCTGCTAACCGCGAATTCTATGCCTGGTTTTACCCTCTGCCCGGAAAGATATGCAGGGAAAAACGAAACTCGACCTCCGTGCTTCCTTTGTCTCACAATGAGCCTTCATGTGCTTTTCGCCTGAAAACGCATTTTCAGCTGAAAATGTGTATATTTGCACTTCCCAGGCACATAGAAGCTGCTAGCCGGGAATTCTCTGCCTGGTTTTACATGCAGCCCGGAAACGTATGCGGGGCAAAAGCGATTCTCATCCTCCATGCTTGCTTTGGCTCAGACTGAGCCTTGGTGAGCTTTTTTGCCTGAAAACCTGTTTTCGGCTGAAAACGTGTAGGCTTGCACTTCCAAGGCATAGTGAATCTGCTATACGGAATTCTCTGACCTGTTTTACCCGCTGCCCGGAAAGCTATGCAGGGAAAAACGATTCTCGTCCTCCATGCTTCCTTTGGCTCAGAATGAGCCTTGGTTTCATTTTTCAACGGAAATCATTTTTTTGGCCTGAAAACTTGTAGGTTTGTACTTCCGAGGTACAGTGAATCTGCTAGCTGGGAATTCTCTGCCTGGTTTTAGCCGCTGCTCGCAAAGCTATGCACGGCAGAAGCGATTCTCGACCTCCATGCTTGCTCTGTCTCAGATTGAGCCTTGCTGTGCATTTTCGCCGGAAAAGGCATTTTCGGCCGAGAACGTGTAGTTTTGCACTTCCAAGGCACAGTGAATCTGCTAGCCGGGAATTCTATGCCTGGTTTTACCTGCAACTCAGAAAGCTATGCAGGGCACTAGCAGTTCTCGTCCTCTGTGCATGGTTTGGCTCAGAATGAGCCTTGGTGTGCTTTTTCACCTGAAAACAAGTTTTTGGCGGAAAACGTGTAGGTTTGCACTTCTGAGGCACAGTGAATCTGCTACCCGGTAATTCTCTGCCTGGTTTTACCTTCAGCCTGTAAAGCTATGCAGGGTAAAAGCGATTTTTGCCCTCCGTGCTTACTTTGGCTCAGAATGAGACTTCATGTGCTTTTTGCCTGAAAACGCTTTTAAGGCAGAAAACGTGTACATTTGCACTTCCCAGCACATAGAAGCTGCTAGCTGGTAATTCTCTGCCTGGTTATACTTGCAGCCCAGAAATCTATGCAGGGCAAACCCAATTCTTGTCCTCCGCTCTTGCTTTGGCTCAGAATGAGCCTTGCTGTGCTAATACATGGGAAAACACGTTTTCGGCCAAAAACATGTATGTTTGCACTTCCCAGGCACATAGAAGCTGCTAGCCAGGAATTATCTGCCTGGTTTTACTTGCAGCCCGGAAAGCTATGCAGGGCAAAAGCGATTTTCGTCCTCCGTTCCTGCTTTGGCTCAGAATGCGCCTTGGTTTGCTTCTTTGCAGGAAAAATCGTTTTCGGCGTAAAACGTATATGTTTGCACTTCCGAGGCACAGTGAATCTGTTAGCCGGGAATTCTATGCCTGGTTTTACCCGCTGCCCAGAAAGTTATGCAGGGCAAAAGCGATTTTCGTCCTCCATGCTTGCTTTGTCTCAGATTGAACCTTGCTGTGCTTTTCTGCCGGAAATCGCATTTTCGGCCGAAAACATGTAGGTTTGCACTTCTGAGGCACAGTGAATCTACTAGCTGGGAATTCTTAGCCTGGCTTTACCCGCTGCCGGGAAAGCTATGCAGGGCAGAAGCGATTCTCGACCTTCGCGCTTACTTTGTCTTAGATTGAGCCTTGGTGTGCTTTTTAGCTATAGAAACGCGTTTTCGTCCGAGAACATGTACTTTTGCACTACGCAGGCACAGAGAAGATGCTAGCCGGGAATTCAATGCCTGGTTTTACCTGCAGTACTGAAACCTATGCAGGGCAAAAGCGATTGTCATCCTCCATGCTTGCTTTGGCTCATAATGAGCCTTGGTTTGCTTTTTCACCAAAAATCACTTTTTTCGGCAGAAAACTTGTAGGTCCGCACTTTTGTGGCACAGTGAATCTGCTAGATGTGAATTCTCTGCCTGATTTTAGCCGCTGCCCGCAGAGCTATGCCCGGCAAAAGCGATTCTCGATCTCAGTGCTTGCTCTGTCTCAGATTGAGCCTTGCTGTGCATTTTCGCCAGAAAACCCATTTTCGGCCGAGAAAGTGTAGTTTTGCACTTCCAAGGCACAGTGAATCTGCTAGCCGGGAATTCTATGCCTGGTTTTACCTGCAGCACAGAAAGCTATGCAGGGCACTTGCGGTTCTCATCCTCCGTGCCTGCTTTGGCTCAGAATGGCTCTTAGTGTGCTTTTTCGCCTAAAAATGTTTTTTAGACAGAAAATGTGTAGGCTTGCACTTCTGAGGCAAAGTGAATCTGCTAGATTAAATTTATGACTGGTTTTACCCACTGGCAGGAATGCTATGCAGGACAAAAGCGAGGCTTGTCCTCCGTGCTTGGTTTGGTTCAGAATGAGCCTTGCTGTGCTTTTTCCGGAAATCGCGTTTCGGACGAAAACGTGTAAATTTGCACTTCCCCGCCACAGGGAAGCTGCTAGCCGGGAATTCTCTGCCTGGTTTTACCCGCTGCCCGGAACACTACGCAGGGCAAAAGCAATTCTCGTCCTCCGTCCTTGCTTTGTCTCAGAATGAGCATGGGTGTGCTTTTTCGCCTGAAAATGCGTTTTTGGCAGAAGACGTTTAGGTTTGCACATCAGAGGCACAGTGAATCTGCTAGTCGGGAATTCCATGCCTGGTATTACCCGCTGCATGGAAAGCTATGCATGTCAAAAGCGATTCTCGTCCTCCGTGCTTGCTTTGGCTCAGATTGCACCTTGGTGTGCTTTTCGCCGTAAAACGAGTTTTGAGCCGAAAAAGTATACATTTACATTTCCCAGGCTCAGACAATCTGCTAGCGGAGAACTCTCTGCCTGGTTTTACCCGTTGCCCAGAAAGCTATGCAGGGCAAAAACAATTCTCCTCCTCCGTTCTTGCTGTGGCTCAGAATGAGCCTTGCTGTGCTATTGCACCGGAAAACACGTTTTCGGCTGAAAACATGTATGTTTGCACTTCCTCGCCACAGGGAAGCTGCTAGCCGGGAATTCTCTGCCTGGTTTTACCCGCTGCCAGGAACGCTACGCAGGGCAAAAGCGATTTTCATCCTCTGTGCTTGCTTTGTCTCAGAATGAGCCTTGGTTTGCTTTTTCAACGGAAATTATTTTTTCGGCTGAAAACTTGTAGGTTTGCACGTCTGAGGCACAGTGTATCTGCTAGATGGTAATTCTCTGCCTGGTTTTACACGCTGCCCGGAAAGCTATGCAGGGCAAAAGCGATGATCGTCCTCCGTGCTTGCTTTGGCTCGGATTGAGCCTTGGTGTGCTTTTTGCCTGAAAACTCTTTTTCCGCCGAAAACGTGTAACTTTTGTCCTGGTTCAGCTAGGATAGAGTCAAGTTTTTCCCCAGCAGAGAGAGAGGGGGAAGGGATCTTCAGCCGCATTATTCATACCATGCTGACGTCAGGTTCAGGGGCGGAGCCTACTTACTTTCGCTTCTGGTTTTGGGTGTTGCCATACATGCGGCGGGCTTGCTCCTTGACCATTTAGCGGTATTTCTCTGTATATCCTTTGTCTTGTTCACTGTTATTGCTGTTTATTGTTATTATCATTGCTACTGTTGTTGTTCAGATTGTTCTATCACTCTGTTGTATTAAATTCCTTGTTACTTTAGCCCGGGTCTGTGCCTAACTTCCAGCCCGACCGGCCGTGGGTGGGGGAGGGGCAACGGCAACTTGCTCTCTGGATCCCAGCAGGAGTTAAACCTGCACACCGTTGCACTTCCCAGGCTCAGAGAAGCTGCTAACCAGGAATTCTCTTCCTGGTTTTACCCGCTGCCCAGAAAGCTATGCAGGGCAAAAGTGATTCCCGTCCTCTCTTGCTTTCGCTCAGAATGAGCCTTCGTGTGCTTTTCACCTGAAAAATCATTTTCGGCCGAAAACGTGTACGTTTGCACTTCCCAGATAAGGAGTAAATTCTAGCTGGTAATTCTGTGCTTGGTTTTACCCCCTGCCAGGAAAGCTCTGCAGGTCAAAAGCGATTCTCATCCTCCATGCTTGCTTTGGCTCAGAATGAGTCTTTTTGTCCTTTTCATCTGAAAACGCTTTTTCAGCCAAAAACATGTACGTTTGCACTTCCCAGGCAAGGAGGATCTGCTAGCCGGGAATTCTCTGCCTGGTTTTACCTGCTCTCCGGAAAGCTATGCAGGGCAAAAGCGAATCTTGTCCTCCGTGCTTGCTTTGGCTCAGAATGAGTCTTCATGTGCTATTTCGCCTGAAAACCCGTTTTTGGGCGAAAACGTGTACATTTGCACTTCCCAGCCACAGAGAATCTGCTTGCTGGGAATTCTCTGCATGGTTTTACCCGCTGCCCGGAAAGATATGCAGGGCAAAAGCAATTCTCGTCATCCGTGCTTGCTTTTTCTCATATTGAGCCTTGTTGTGCTTTTTCGCCGGAAAACGCTTTTTCAGCCAAAAAAGTGTAGTTTTGCGTGGAGAATTTTTTGGAAGATAACCGCCACTTGGTCCTTGATACTGACGTGTGTAACTCTCTGCTAGCTGCCCCTGTGTAAAGAACTTACTGTTCAATGTTCCCCTCTGGCTTGCCACTGCGTAGAGAGCTATTGTTTTGCAAATTCCTAACTAGAGATATGGAGTGAAGTTGAAACATTGAGGAGGAGGTCCATAGGCTTGTGCTTCTTTCGTGTGCTTCTTGTGTTGTACCAATGAAATATGAGTTATATTGTGTGGACAGTAGCTTAGAACCAATCACAGCTTGTTTAGTTGTATGTGATCACGCCTTAATAGTATATAAGATGCTCTGTACTTAATAAAATTGGATCAAGCTGGCAAACCATATTGGTGTTATTCTTGATACCCGGGCTTTATCTGTTGACAAAATGGCGCCCAACATGGGGCAGCCTTTTTCTTAAAACATCGACCAAGACGTGTCGGTGAGCGGAGAACTTTGGATAAAAGCGACAGAGAGAAACACAGAAGCCGGCGCATAGATGCACTTCTGGAGTTAGGAGACAGTTCTGCAGGCTGTCCTCTGCGAAGGTAAGCTGCTATGGCACAAGAAGTGGTAGCAGCAATAAGGCTCCTCACAAATATACTCTCTAAGAGAGGTAGTGATGTGAGTCAGTCCAAGCTAAAGGACTTGGTGCAATTGGCACCAGAACAACAGCTTTGCCTTAGTGTCTCTATGTTATTTAATCTGTCCGAGTAGAGGGCTGTAGGAGATTTACTGTGGAAATTTACTATAAAGGGTGGAAAAGCAGGAAAGAAAGCAAAGGAACTTGGATCGGTGTGGTGGGAATTGATTACTGCTTTACAAGAGATGAAAGCTGAGCGGAAGGTCGCCGCTGCAGCAATAGAGGCGTTACAATCAGATAACACAGAGGTGAACAAAGCAGCCACCCCACATCCTCGAGTGGCGAAATATTTTGGCCTTGTTACTAAGTTGCCAGTTTGTGGTATGTCAGCTCCTGTTGCTACTTCTGCAGCAGAAGTCATACCTCGTGTGGAAGGGGGGGTACAAGCAGTGCAATTCCGGTTTCAACTGAGAATAAAACGGAAGTGAAAGAGACTGTTTCTAAGATGGAGGACGTTAAGAAAGAGGAGGCGGAGCAAGGTGGATCTAGCTGCCACCCACGAGCATATCCATCCCTTCCGGTTTCTGGCTTCTCCTCTTCCTCATAGTCAGCTAATAACTCTGGCAGTAACACACCTCCAGCAGCTCCTGCTGCAGACGACCTAGAAAATGACAAACTGTTACATCAACTAATGAAAAAACGGGAGGAGTTGCATCCCAGTGCTGAGATAAAAAAGGACTCTGTAAAATCTACCACTTGGTGGCACTCTAATGCAGGCCCTGTAATTCCTTCTGCATCACCACTGCCACCACCACCACCACCAGCAGCTACAACAAATACAGCTCCGGCTACACAACAATTTCCATCTTATCACACTACAGTATCTAACCTTGATCCTGTACAGAGACAATGGACTGGAGTGATTCGATATGCTATTTTAGAAGGAGATTGGAAAAAAGCTGGATCTTTAGCTTGCCCTGTGGTTATTGATGGTGGAGCTGGGAAGTGGGAACCACATGATTGGAAAATTTTACAACAAGCAAAGCAGACAGTAAATCCTTATGTATTAAAATCAGAAGCAGCAAAGAACATTATAAAATATATATTTACAGCAGATTTGATGTCTCCTGCTGATTGTCAGAATATTGCTTCACTTCTACTGACTCCTTTGCAATATATAATTTGGGAAAGAACATGGAAACAACTTGCAATTGCTGAATTAAATAAGCATCAACATGATCAGAATGATCCATTCTATGCTGTGACTGTAGATATGCTAACAGGTCAAGGCCCATATGCCACCACTAACGTGCAGGTGACTTTTCCTTCAATTTTTCATCAAATGTCACAACATCTAGCTCACCAGGCTCTTCTACAGATTCCTGAAGGGAAAAGGTCATCTCCATTTGCAGCTGTTCGACAAGGAGTTTCAGAACCATATAATGCTTTTATTGATCGACTATCCCAAGCTATAAAAGACCAAGCAGATTTACCTGATGATATGAAAGACTATATGTTTCAGTTGTTAGCATTTGAAAATGCCAATGCCAAGACAAGGACTATATTAGCAGGTTTACCAAAAGAAGCCCCTGTTGATGAAATGTTATTACGTGCTTCCAGGGCAGAACAGAATGCCCAAGCAGCCATGATTGCCTCTGCTGTGAAAAGTGCTTTACAGGCAGAAAAAGAAAAACCCGTAGTTGCTGCTGTTACTAAGATGAGCAATAAAACACCAGAAAGGAGGAAATTTATTCAGGATATGGGTCCATGTTATCGTTGCGGAGAAAGTGGACACCTTAGAAGAAATTGTCAAAAAACAGCGGTATGGTGTCACAATTGTAATAAATCCTTTCATGCAACTGCGGCTTGTCTCCAATCAGGAAACAGGAGACGCAGCGCGGTGGGACAACACGCGTCGACAAAAATGGCTGTTCCTTCTCAATCGGCAATGGATACCTTTCCCAACATGCACCAGCCACATACGGAAGCCTCAGGGTGGATGTGGGTAGTAGTTGGTAATTCCAACTACTGCAAAAGGACCATTATTTGCACCAGAGTATGTTACAGGTGGATTAGGAGGTTTGTTAATCGGAAGATCGTCCTCCGGAATAAAAGGACTTAAATTTTTACCAGAGTAATTGATGCTGACTATACTGGAACAATTCCTGTCATGGCCTATAAGCTGTTTCCTCCTCTGACTATTCCTGCTGGCAACAAAATAGCTCAAATCATTGTGCTGTGGAATTTACAACCTAAAGCCGGTGATTTGTCTCTTAAACATCATAATGAAAGAGGAGCAAAAGGTTTTGGCTCTACTGGACCTGCCATTTTATTCACTCAAAAATTATCTAGTCGACCAGAGCAAACGGTCACCTTACATAAGGACTCAACCCACTTGCAAATACAAGTTATATTAGACACAGGAACAGACATCACTATTATTAATAAACAACATTGGCCGCATCATCGGCCTGTACAAAAGCCTGTTACAAGAGTTTTGGGAGTAGGGGGTGTAAAAGCACCTGCCTTAAGTACTGATCCAGTATATATTATATTCCCAGATCAACAAAGGGTCACGTTACGACCATATGTTATGTCATTACCAGCTGGAATTCAAGGACTGATAGGAAGAGATGTTTTGTCGCAGATTGGTGCAGTATTGACTACTGATAAGCAGCTTTTTTAATAATGGCCATTGATCAACAGCCGCCCATCTTGCCCCTCATGTGGCTTACAGAAACACCTGTATGAGTAGATCAATGGCCAATGACAAAAGAATGGCTGCAAATTGCACAACATTTGGTTCAAGAACAATTAGCTGCTGGTCACATTCAACCCTCAGTAAGTCCCTGGAACACTCCTATATTTATTAAACCGAAAAAATCTGGAAAATGACGTTTATTACAGGACTTGCGAGCCGTAAATGCACAAATGCAATCTATGGGTGCTTTGCAGCCTGGACTTCCTACCCCTACCATGTTGCCTGCCGGTTGGTCTCTTTTCATAATAGACTTAAAAGATTGTTTCTTTACCATTCCACTGCATCAAACTAACACTCAGTGCTTTGCATTTACTTTACCAGCAGTAAACCGCGAAGCCCCAAGCCAAAGATATGAATGGACAGTCCTTCCTCAAGGAATGAAAAATTCACCAACTTTGTGTCAGTTATATGTAGCATGGGCGTTGACACCGTTGCGTCAACAGTTCCCTGAGATGCTTATATATCATTACATGGATGATATTCTTTTTGCACACCCACATGAGATTTCTGATGAACTTGTTCAAAGTATAATCCAATCATTGGCCACAAAGAAATTGATTGTAGCACCAGAAAAGATTCAACGCTCCGCACCATGGAAATATCTTGAATGGATCATCACAGATACACAGATACGGCCACAAAAGATCCATCTGCTCACCACTATTAGAACTCTGAATGATGCTCAAAAATTACTAGATGATATCCAATGGGTTCGAAATATTGTTGGAATCACTAAAGATGATATTGCTCCACTTTTATCATGGCTATAAGGTACCAATGCAGCAGAACCCCGTATATGTACAAGAAAACCACAGGAGGCCTTGGATAACATAGCACGAAAAATTTCTTCTCATTGGAGCTCTTGCCATCTGGAAGACACTGCAATTTCTGTTTATGTTGTCAATGTTGCAAACCATCCTTTCAGTGTTTTATGTCAATGGATTAAAAAGAAAAAAGGGGAGCTGAGAGAGGAAGGTTTGCAAGATGGAGAGATGGTGATTTTAGAATGGGTCTTCTTACAGACGCAACCAAAAATCTCAGTATTGACATGGTCAAAAGCTCTTGGGCTTCTCATCAGGAAAAGTAGAGATCGTGTATGTGAAATTGCGGGTGTGGAACCAGAAGACATTAGTGTTCCAATCCATTCAGAAGACTTAGAATGGATGCTGCGGCATTCATTACCTGTGCAAGAAGCTGTATTGGGTTTTTCTGGAGTTATTCATAATAAACAACCTAAAGGTCGGATGTGGCAAGTATTAGGTGGCCAACAATGGATTGAAAGGCCATATGTATCATTTTTACCTGTTGATGGAAGAACTGTGTTCACTGATGCAGGAAAACGAACTCGCTTAGCTGTATGTGTGTGGAAAAAAGATACTGAGTGGCAAAAGCATATTTTACAGGGCGACGACCAGGACAGTTTACAGACTCTTGAGTTGAAAGCAGTGTCTTGGGCTTTTCAAAATTGGCCACAGGAACCTTTAAATGTTGTATCTGATTCTCTTTATGTTGTAGGAATTGTACAGAGAATAGCTGATCAGCTCTTAAAAAGAACAAAAAACTGTCAGGTTAAACCAACTATTTCAGCCGTTGCAACACATTCTGAATCAGAGAAATCAGCCTTACGGTGTTATTCATATTTGTAGCCATTTATGGGATATAGGTTTAGGAGAAGGGAACACAAAAGCAGATCAAGCTGTCAGTTTAGTTACACACTTACCACCTTTAAATGCATTTGAACAAGCCAGAAGCAGTCATGATGTTTTTCACCAAAATGCTCGTTCTTTACAAAGACAGTTCAATTTAACAAAAATAGAAGCAAGTGGTATAGTACGTGCCTGTCCTCAATGTAGTCATCATGGCCCAGGTCTGGGTCTGGGAGTAAACCCTAGAGGTCTTCAGGCTCTAGAGTTATGGCAAATGGATGTGACTCATGTTCCAGAATTTGGACGATTGAAATATGTTCATGTATCAATAGATACCTTTTCAAAATTTATCTGGGCTACAGCCCAAGTAGGAGAAAAAGCATCACATGTCAAAAAACATCTGACAGCATGTTTTGCAGTCATGGGTGTTCCAGTGCAAATAAAAACTGATAATGGACCAGCCTATGTTCGTCAAAGTGTAGCAAAATTTATGTGTATTTGGAATATAAACATCTTACAGGCATACCTCATTCTCCTACTGGACAAGCTATAGTTGAACGAGCACATCATATGTTAAAAGATTATTTGAAAAGACAGAAAAGCAATTATGAAAATGACCCAATTCAAAGATTGAACAAAGTTTTGTTCACTTTAAATTATCTTAGTATTACAGAGGGAAGAGAAAAGCTGCCCGTTGTTATCCATCATGCTACTATAAAATCTGGGAGACCACAATCTTTACCTCAGTTTTTTGTAAATTATAAACATCCTCGAACAGGACAATGGGAAGGACCATCACCTGTTTTATTTAATGGTAGACGTTACATGTGTGTTTCCACAGGGGAAGGACCTCTCTGGGTCCCGAGTTGGTTCACTCGCCTTGCACATCATCAGAAGGCAAACAAATCACCCGTAAATGAACAGAAGGAGGCAGATGAGGAAAATCAAGACATAGGTGTCACCTGAAATACAGGTGGTAAGACAGACAGCAGTGACTTTTTGAGGATTCCAACAAATGGACTTGTGCAGTGATATATAAATGAACTCGATAACTTGCTGTGTTTGCCAAACGTGCAAACCATGGGTTTTGGTATATTGTAAATCCTGTGATGAAAAATTTTGGGTAAGATCTGAGTTTTGTAATCAAGGATGTCAAAGCTGTAGATCTGCAGCACCTCGCACTGCACATGATCTTTTGTATATATTGTCCATTACTCATGAAAATAGAGTGGAAAAATTAGCTACAGCTTATTTGGACTTGATTGATCAGCCTTAACAGCAGGCGTCAGATGTCGAATTAATCAGCACTGAATGTGCTAGAGACTTGTTAGTGCCTTATATTTGGACAGTTTCTGACTAATTATGGGAAAGAACTAAAGCAAATTGTGCGAAAAGATTTGCATGGAGGCGTAAATCTAAAAGGAGAAAACGCCGTTAGGCTATCATGATGTGGTTAACATTAATGTGGATTTTAGTAAATGTGTCAACATTAATAATATCAGATTTGACAAAAATTGATGTCAGAACAAATATGTGGGTTACATGGGCCAATCAAACTGGCCAAGATTCATTTTGCTTGAGCCTTGCTTCTGCTACTGACCCTTTTAGGACATGTTTAATTGGATAAACCTATTTTGACCTTAAGGATTTTAATGGTATGATTCTCAACTTTACTCAGGCTCAGAATGTTTTTCATGATGTCATAGGGAATTGCATGACCCTCTATAACAGTATACAAACATGTCATGGTCTGTCTCGGCCTTTATTTCAAGGACGAATAATCAATAGTCTCAACATCAATGCCCTGAATCCAATACAAGAATTAGAATTAAAAGGATCCCTTATGGCTCATGAAAGTAAAAACACAGGAGGAATGCCATGGGGATGTTTTTACTTTGCAACATTTGATACTCATTTACGCTCCTTAAACATCAGTCCGGACAGACTTCAGCGAGTCTTGACATATAGTTGTTTACCCTATGCTACTGATGTTTCTTCTCCCTGGCCTGGATTACGTCTCTTCAGTAGTTATTGTGGAAGCATGGAGGCTTCTGTATTTTTAGGTTCAAGACTACCAGAAAAAGGAATATGGAATAATGGTAGTGCTAAAATGTTGCCCAAAGGGTATTTTTTGATTTGTGGAGATCAAGCCTGGGGAGGCATCCCAGGATATGCCTTTGGAGGACCTTGTTACGTAGGGAAACTTACATTGTTTGCACCCAGTCAGCATGATCTCACACAAGGTAGAAGGAAAGCACGATCTCTAGGAATCCTGACTGAAAACTGCAAGGACAATGTGGAGCTAATGAGTAGAACTCAGTTATTTTTTGCTTCTTTGTTAGCTCCAGGTATTGCTTCTGCAAATGCTTTAGTTAACTTAGAAAAATTGGCTTGTTGGAGTGTAAAGCAATTTAATCTAACCTCAGAGATTATTTCAGCTTTACTAACCAATGTAGATAGTGTCAGGCATGCCGTGCTACAAAATAGAGCAGCAATTGATTTCTTACTATTGGCACAAGGACATGGTTGTGAAGATTTTGATGGAATGTGTTTTATGAATCTGTCTGATAATTTCGAATCCATTCACAAAGCACTTAGCCTGATGAAAAAGAATATACAGCACATCCAGCAACATCGCCCCGGATTTGACAGTTGGCTTCAGACTCTTTTTGGGAAATAGAATCTTCCCCTTTGGTTAGGTAGCTTGTGGCAGGAATTGATTCGATTTTGCTTTTATATTATGATTGCAATGTTTATAATAGGTATTAGCATTTCGTGTATCAAGCGATTCATCACTAAGGTGACAAGCCAAGTCCTGATTGTTCAAAAAGAAAAAGAGGGAGTTGTGGAGAAGTTATTAGAAGATAATGGCCACCTGGTCCTTGACACCGACATGAGTAACTCTCTGCTAGCTGCCCCTGTGTAAAGAACTTACTATTCAATGTTGCCCTCTGGCTTGCCAGTGCATAGAGAGCTATTGTTTAGCAAATTCCTTAACTAGAGATATGGAGTGAAGTTGAAACATTGAGTAGGAGGTCCATAGGCTTGTGCTTCTTGAGTGTGCATCTTGCATTGTACCAATGAAATATGAGTTATATTGTGTGGACAGTAGCTCAGAACCAATCACAGCTTGTTTAGCTGTATGCGATCACGCCTTAATAGTATATAAGATGCTCTGTACTTAAAAAATTGGATCAAGCTGGCACACCATATTGGTGTTATTCTTGATACACGGGCTTTATCCGTCGACAGGTTTGCACTTCCCAGGCACAGAAAATATGCTAGCTGGGAATTCTCTGCCTGGTTTTGCCCGCTGCCCTGAAAGCTATGCAGGGCAAAATCGATTCTCGTCCTCCGTGCTTGCTTTGGCTCAGAATTAGCCTTGGTGTGCTTTTTCCGGAAATCGCGTTTCGGACGAAAACGTGTACGTTTGCACTTCCCCGCCACAGAGAAGCTGCTGGCACGGAATTCTCTGTCTGGTTTTACCCGCTACACAGAAAAATATGCAGGGCAAAGGCGATTCTCGTCCTCCGCACTTGCTTTGGCTCAGAATGAGTCTTGGTGTGCTTTTTCGCTTAAAACGCGTTTTCGGTCAAAAACATGTACAGTTGCACATCCCGGGTTCAGAGAAGCTGCTAACTGGGAATCGTCTGCCTAGTTTTAACCGCTGCCTGGAAAGCTATGCAGGGCAAAAGCGATTCTCGTCCTCCGCTCTTCCTTTGGCTCACAATGAGCCTTCGTGTGCTTTCCGCCTGAAAAAACATTTTCATCTGTAAATGTGTACGTTTGCACTTCCCAGGTAAGGAGGACGTGCTAGCTGGGAATTCTATGCCTGCTTTTACGCGCTGCCTGGAAAGCTATGCAGGGCAAAAGAGATTCTCGTCCTCCGTGCTTGCTTTTTCTCAGAATAAGTCTTTGTGTCCTTTTCTTCTGAAAAAGATTTTTCGGCCGAAAACATGTTAGTTTGCACTTCCCAGGCAAGGAGGAGTTCTAGCCGGGAATTGTCTGCCTGGTTTTACCCTCTGCCTGGAAAGCTATGCAGGGCAAAAGCGATTCTTGTCCTCTGTGCATGGTTTGGCTCAGAATGAGTCTTGGTGAGCTTTTCACCATAAAAAGCGTTTTCAGCCGAAAACATGTACGTTAAAACTTCCAGGCCGAGAGAACCTGATAGCCAGGAATTCTCTGCCTGGTTTTACCCGCAGCACGGAAAGATATGCAGGGCAAAAGCGATTCTTGCCCTCCGTGCTTGCTTTGGCTCAGAATATGCCTTGGTGTCCTTTTCGACTGAAAACTCTTTTTCGACCGAAAACCGTGTACGTTTGCACTTGCCCGCCACAGGGAAGTTGCTAGCCGGGAATTCTCTGCCTGGTTTTACAGCTGCCCAGAAAGCTATGCAGGCCAAAAAGCGATTCTCGTCCAAAGTTCTTGTTTTTGCTCAGAATAAGCATTAGAGTGCTTCTGGCCGTAAAACGATTTTTCGGCCGAAAACGTGTACGTTTGCTCTTCCCTTGCAAGGAGGAGCTGCTAGCCGGGAATTCTCTGCCTGGTTTTACCCGCTGCGCCAAACGCTATGCAGGGCAAAAGCGATTCTCGTTCTCCGTGCTTGTTTTGGCTCAGAATGAGCCATGTGTTCTTTTCTCCTGCAAACACGTTTTTGGCCGAAAACGTGTACGTTTGCACTTCCCAGCCACAGGGAAGCTGCTAGCCGGGAATTCTCTGCCTGGTTTTACCTGCTGCCAGGTAAGCTATGCGAGGCCAAAGCAATTCTCGTCCACCGTGCTTGCTTTGGATCAGAATGAGCCATGTGTTCTTTTCGCCTGAAAACGCGTTTTCGGCCGAAACATGTACGTTTCTTCTTACAAGCCACAGAGAATCTGCCAGATGGGAATTCTCTGCCTGGTTTTACCCACTGCCCGGAAACATATGCGGGTCAAAAGCGAATCTCATCTTCAGTTCTTGCTTTGTCTCAGAATGAGCCTTGGTGTGCTTTTCGCTGTAAAGCGGGTTTTCTTCCGAAAACGTGTACTTTTGCTCTTCCCATGCTCAGAGAAGCTGCTAGCCGTGAATTCTCTGCCTGGTTTTACCCGCTGCCCGGAAAGCTATGCAGCGCAGAAGCGATTCTCGTCCTCCGTGCTTGCTTTGGCTCAGAATGAGCCATGTGTCCTTTCCTCATGAAAACGCATTTTCGGCCGAAAACTTGTAGTTTTTGCACTTCACATGCAAGGAGGAGCTCCTAGCCGGGAATTCTCTGCCTAGTTTTACGCTCTGCTCAGAAAGCTATGCAGGGCAAAAGGGACTGTCGTACTCCGAGCTTGCTTTGGTTCAGAATGAGCCTTCGTGTTCTTTTCATCTGAAAAATCATTTTTGGCCGAAAACGTGTACCTTTGCACTTCCCAGGCTCAGAGAAGTCGCTAGCCGGGAATTCTCTGCCTGGTTTTAGCTGCTGGCCAGAAAGCTATGCAGGGCAAAAGCGATTCTCATCCTCCGTGCTTGCTTTGTCTCAGAATATGCCGTGTGTCCTTTTCGCATGATAACGCATTTTCGGCCGATAACTTGTAGGTTTGCACTTCCCAGGCAAGGAGTAGCTCCTATCCGGGAATGCTCTGCTTGGTTTTACGCTCTGCTCGGAAAGATATGCAGGGCAAAATCGACTCTCGTACTCCACCCTTGCTTTGGTTCATAATGAGACTTACTTAGTTCTTAGCCCGAAAATGTGTTTTCGGCCGAAAACCAGTACCTTTGCACTTCCCAGGCAGGGAGGAGCTGCAAGCGGAGAATTCTCTGCCTGGCTTTACCTGCTGCCCAGAAAGCTATGCATGGCAAAAGCGATTCTCGTACCTCCGTGTTTTATTTGGCTCATAATGAGCCTTGGCGTCCATTTCGACTGAAAACTCTTTTTCGGTCGAAAAAGTGTACGTTTGCACTTCCTAGACACAGAGAAGCTACTAGCCGGGAATTCTCTGCCTGGTTTACCCGCTGCCCGGAAAGCTATGCAGGGCAAACGCCATTCTCGTCCTCTGTGCTTGCTTTGGCTCAGAATATGCCTTGGTGTCCTTTTCGACTGAAAACTCTTTTTGCGGCCGAAAACATGTACGTTTGCACTTTCTAGCCACACAGAAGCTCCTAGCTGGGAATTCTCTGCCTGGTGTTACCTGCTGCCCAGTAAGCTATGCTGGGCAAAAGGGAATCTCGTTCTCAGTTCTTGCTTTGGCTCAGAATGAGCCTTGCTGTGCTTTTTCCTGAAAACGCGTTTTCAGTTGAAAACCTGTATGTTTACAATTCCCAGGCAAGGAGGAGCTCCTATACGGGAATTATCTGCCTGTTTTTACCCGCTGCCCAGTAAGCTATTGTGCAGGTTTAGCTCCCTCCAAGATCGGAGAGCACGTAGCCGTTGCCCCTCCCCCACCCGCAGCCGGTTGGGCTTGAAGTTAGGCACAGACCCGGGCTAAAATAACAAGGAATTTAATACAACAGAGTGATAGAACAATCTGAACAACAACTGTAGTAATGATAATAAAAATGAACAGCAATAACAGTGAACAAGACAAAAGATATACAGAGAAATACCGCTAGATGGTCAAGGAGCAAGCCCGCCGCGTGTCTACCAAACCCCAAAACCCATAAGCGAAAGTAAGTAGGCTCCGCCTCTGGACCTGACGTCAGCATGGTATGAATAACCCGGCTGAAGATCCCTTCCCCCTCTCTCTCTGCCGTAAAATTCTTGACTCTAATTTAGGTAAACCAGGACATAATCCACCCCTTTATTCTATACCATCTGCGTCATGTCCAGCTGCCATTTAGCGGTTAACAATAGTAAATTAATAATTTACACAGGCACAGCATAATTTACGGCATGTTCTCACCCAGAATCAATCCCCCTGTGGTACGCATCGGACCTCTCCATTGCCCTGCATCACCCACTAGGTGCACCCAGGTCCTTGGGCAAAAGCAATCCCATGGATGGGTTTTCCTTTACCTTTGCCTGGCGCAGGACTAAACCAGACTGTTTTTCCCAATATATTCCTCATGTGCACCACAGGGACTTTAACCCCATCTACAGCACGTGGAGGTTTCGACTGAGCTGGGCCAGCTCTACTGGCAGATCCTCTTGTGTTGACTTGCCAGGTGGCCTTTGCTAGATGCATGTCCCAGTCTTTGAAGGTCCCACCTCCCAATGCTTTCAATGTGGTTTTTAACAGTCCATTGTAGCGCTCGATCTTTCCAGAGGCTGGTGCATGGTAGGGGATATGGTAGACCCACTCGATGCTGGGCCTTCTGCCCAGGCACTTATGAGGTTGTTTCGGATTGGGTCCCGTTGTGTCCTGGTTTAGCTAAGATAGAGTCAAGTTTGTTTTTTTTTTTTCCAGCAGAGAGAGAGAGGGGGAAGGGATCTCCAGCCGGGTTATTCATACCATGCTGACATCAGGTCCAGGGGCGGAGCCTTTTTACTTTCGCTTCTGGTTTTGGGGCTCTCTTAGACGCAGCGTGCTTGCTCCTTGATCATCTATCGGTATTTCTCTGTATATCTTTTATCTTGTTCACTGTTATTGCTGTTCATTGTTATTATCATTGCTACAGTTGTTGTTCAGATTGTTCTATCACTCTGTTGTATTAAATTCCTTGTTACTTTAGCCCGGGTCTGTGCTTAACTTCCAGCCCGACCGGCCGCGGGTGGGGGAGGGGCAACGGCAACGTGCTCTCCGATCCCAGCAGGAATTAAACGTGCACACGTTGTCTGACTCAATTCTCTCTGGGGTGCCGTGTCGCCACAGGACTTGGGTTTCAAGGCCCAGGATGGTGTTTCGGGCGGTGGTGTGGGGTGCTGGGTAAGCTTCCAACCATCCAGTGGTGATTTCCACCATTGTGAGCATGTGGCGCTTCCTGTGGCGGGTCTGTGGCAGTGTGATGTAGTCGATCTGCCAGGCCTCTCCATATCTATATTTCAGCCATCGCTCTCCATTTCTCTGGGGCTTCACCCGCTTGGCATGTTTGATTGTGGCACATGTCTCACATCCATGGAAGATCTCTGCAATGGTGTCAATAGTAAGGTCCACCCCTCGATCTAGAGCCCACTTGTATGTCGCATCTCTACCTTGGTGGCCGAGGACCCATGGGCCCACTGGGCCATGAAGAGTTCACCTTTGCGCTGCCAGTCCAAGTCCATCTGAGCCACTCTGATCTTAGCAGCTTGGTCTGCCTGCTGGTTGTGTCGATGTTCATCAGTGGCCCGACTCTTGGGTACATGGGCATCCACATGGCGCACCTTCACAATGAGGTTTTCCACACGGGCTGCAATGTCCTGCCATACTTCAGCAGCCCAGACGGTTTTACCCTTACGTTGCAGTTGTTCTGCTTCCATTGCTGCAGCCATTTCCACAGGGTATTCGCCACTGCCCATGAGTCGGTGTAGAGGTAGAGCCTTGGCCACTTCTTCCACTCAGCAATATCCAAAGTCAGCTGAACGGCTTTCACCTCTGCCAAGTGGCTCGATTCACCCTGTCCCTCAGCAGCTTCAGTGACGCATCGTGTGGGACTCCATACAGCAGCCTTCCACCGTCGATGTTTTCCCACAATGCGACAAGACCCATCAGTGAACAGGGCATATCGCTTCTCCTCATCCGGCAGCTCGTTATATGGTGGGGCCTCCTTAGCACGTGTCACCTCCTGTTCTGGTGACATCCCGGAATCTTTTCTCTCTGGCCAGTTCGTAATCACCTCTAGTATTCCTGGGCAGCTGGGGTTCCCTCTTCGAGCCCCTTGTGTTATCAGTGCAACCCATTTACTCCACGTGGCATTGGTTGCATGATGAGTGGAGGAGGCCTTTCCTTTGAACATCCACCCCAGCACCGGCAGTCGGAGTGCCAGGAGGAGCTGTGTTTCAGTGCCGACCACGTCTGAGGCAGCCCAACTCCTTCGTACGCTGCCAGTATCTCCTTCTCAGTTGGTGTATAATTAGCTTCAGAACCTTTGTATCCCCAGCTCCAGAAGCCTAGAGGTCGGCCTCGAGTTTCCCCAGGTGCTCTCTGCCAGAGGCTCCAGGTAGGGCCATTTTCCCCGCCTGCGGTGTTGAGCATGTTCTTAACCTCCTGCCCTTCCCGGACTGGCCCGAGGGCTACTGCTTGGGCAATCTCCCGTTTAATCTGCTCAAAGGATTGTTGTTGCTCAGGGCCCCATTCAAAATCGTTCTTCTTACGGGTTACATGGTACAGAGGACTCACAATCAGGCTGTAGTTCAGGATGTGCACCCTCCAGAACCCCACAGCGCCCAGGAAAGACTGAGTCTCCTTTTTAGAGGTTGGTGGGGCCATGGCTGTTATCTTGTTTATCACCTCCATTGGGATGTGGAGATGCCTATCTTGCCATTTTATTCCTAGGAATTGAATTTCCCTTGCAGGCCCCTTAACTGTCTTTTGCTTAATGGCAAAGCCGACCTTCAGGAGGATCTCAATGATTTTCCTCCCTTTCTCAAAGACCTCCTCGGCTGTGTTCCCCCATACAATGATGTCATCAATGTACTGCAGGTGTTCTGGGTCCCCACCTTTCTCCAATGAAGTATGGACCAGTCCATGGAAAATGGTGGAGCTGTGGTTCCACCCCTGGGGCAGCCGATTCCAGGTGTACTGGATGCCTCTCCAAGTGAACACAAACTGTGGCCTGCACTCTGGCGCTATCGGAATGGAGAAGAAAGCATTAGCAATGTCAGTCGTGGAGTACCACTTGGCTGCCTTCAACTCCAGTTCATACTGGAACTCTAGCATGTCCGGCACTGCAGCCCTCCTTGCTGGCGTAACTTCATTCAGGCCACAGTAGTCCACAGTTAGCCTCCATTAGCCATTAGGCTTTCTCACTGGCCATTTAGTACTGTTGAAGGGTGAGTGAGTTTTGCTGATTACCTTCTGGCTTTCTAGTTGACGGATCAGCTGATGGATGGGGACCAGGGAATCTTGGTTGGTGCGGTACTGCCGCCGTTACACCGTCCTGACAGCAATCGGCACTTGCTGCTCCTCAACCTTAAGCCGCCCCACCACTGAGGGATCCTCTGAGAGGCCGGGTAAGGTGGACAACTGTTCAACCTCCTCCAGGGCAGCTACACCAAAAGACCACCGGTACCCTTTTGTGTCTCTGAAGTACCCTCTCCTGAGGTAGTCTATGCCCAGGATGCACGGGGCATCTGGGCCAGTCACAATGGGGTGCTTATGCCAGTCCTTCCCAGTCACGCTCACTTCAGCTTCCAATAGGTTCAGCTGTTGGGATCCCCCTGTCACTCCGGAGATGCAAATAGATTCAACCCCACTGTAGCTCGATGGCATCAGGGTGCACTGTGCGCCAGTGTCCACCAAAGCCTTATACTCTTGTGGGTCTGACGTGCCAGGCCATCGGATCCACGCTGTCCAGTAAATCCGATTATCCCTTTCCTCCACCTGGCTGGAGGCAGGGCCCCTCTAATCCTGCTCATCATCACTCACTTCTTGCAAGAATGATTTACTGGTCCCCTCAAGAGGGTCAGACATAACGTTCACCATTCTGTTCTGCCTGGGGGATTTCTGACTGTACACTGGAACTGTGCTCCTCTTGGAGGACTCCCCTTTTATGATGGTCTTCCCTTTCAGCTGCTCTACTCGTGCAGCTAGGGCAGCAGTGGGCTGTCCATCCTACCTCTTCATGTTTTCTCCATGGTCGCGGAGGAAAAACCACAGGGTGCCTCGTGGTGTGTACCTTCTGCTGCCTTTCTCTTGGGTGGGGAAACGTTTACTTCTAATGGTTGACACATCAGCCCGTGTAGGTGGAACGTAGGACATGTCCTCTTCCACTTTCTGGAGCCTCTGAGACAGTTCCTCCACAGCTGAAACCCAGGAATGCTGAGATGAAGGGAGATTTCCCTCATATTGCTTGAGATTGCCAATCAGTCTATCCACTGTTAGCATCTGTGTGTCTGTCCACCAGGACACTATTGCCAATGCTTTTGAGTGCGCTTCTGGTGCGCTCTTCAGGAACTTTCTCCACATCAGGTGTGTGCAAGGGGCCTGATCTGGGTCCATGGGTGACTGCTCATTATTCAGATCACCATAGATCATCTCAAACACAGCCAGTTCCCTGAGGTTCTCCATGCCTTTCTCAATGCTGGTCCATTTGCTTAGCTGACATAGGATATCATCCTTGTAGGGGTGCCTCTCCCTTACACTGAGCAGGAGTCGCTTCCAAAGGCTGAGAATTTGAGTCTGTTTCCCTATTTCCCTATCAATGACAGCATCCTTGGCCAAAGATCCCAGCTGCTTGGCCTCTCTCCCCTCCATCTCAAAAGCACTGGCTCCATTGTCCCAGCATCGGAGCAGCCAGATGCAAATCTGCTCGCCTCCCAGGCGGCCGAAATCTCTCCGCATATCTCCCAGCTCATTCGGGGACAGAGATCAGACAGTCACCTCTGGTCCTTCCTCCTGTTCCCCTGATGGGCCTGGCTCATCCTCATCCCTCACTCTGCAAACCGACTTTCTGGTATATTTTGTTTTCTGTATTGGGGAGACTGACACTGGCACTGCCTGGCTCTCTGGCCCAGTCTGTGTGCTGGTGGAGGCGACTGAGACTGGCTCTGCCTGTGCCCCCGGTTCAGATATTGTTTGTGTGGCCTTTTCTTCCATTTGAGGGCAGCGGGTGGTATTAAACAGGACATGGTATGCATGGGCAAGTCCCCAACACATTGCAGCGATTTGTGTCTCCTGGGTTTTGCCCGTTTGGTAACACACCCTTTCTAAGCACTCCATCAGCTTCTCAGGGCTCTGAATTTGCTCAGGAGTGAAATTCCAAAGCATTGGAGGTGCCCACAGAGTCAGGCCTTTGCCCATCTTTTCCCACACCCCCTGCCACTCACAATTATCTGACCTCGGGGCAGGTTTCCGGGCACTGCTACTGTTAGAGAAATACCATATGGCCAAAACCGAAATCAGGCAGACATTCAGAAAGCATTGTGCCACAATCACACTGGCCTGCAGGCTCCAAGGATAATTGAAACTCCCCAAAAATGGAGGATCTCTTCCCCTGGCTCACCCATAGCGGGGGTGAGACCCCTAACAAGAGCCCAAACGGCTAAAAGGTACCGCCCCGCCCACCCGCACAGCGATACAAAGGCAGCATAAGCATTCAACAGCCAGTATAACAACATAAGACCCTTTGCACATCTTCCACTGATAACAAACAGCACCACTGGGATTATACACTGGATATAAGGATTAATCCAGCCCCACCACGCAAGCAAATGGGCCAGCATTGCAAACATTTTCTTATCAAATAAACACGAATACAAACAGAAAGATAACGCCCAACAGATTGCTCTGACACACTCCTGTCAGGGTCTGCCCCACGTTGGGGCGCCAATTTTTAATGTGCAGGTTTAGCTCCTGCTGGGTTCAGAGATAATGTTGCCGTTGCCCCTCCCCCACCCGCTGCCTGTTGGGCTGGAAGTTAGGCACAGACCCGGGCTAAAATAACAAGGAATTTAATAAAACAGAGTGATAGAACAATCTGAAAAACAACTGTAGCAATGATAATAAAAATGAACAGCAGTAACACTGAACAAGACAAAAGATATACAGAGAAATACTGCTAGATGATCAAGGAGCAAGCCCGTCGCATGTATAGCAAACCACAAAAACCAGAAGCGAAAGTAAGTAGGCTCCACCCCTGGACCTGACGTCAGCATGGTATGAATAACCCGGCTGAAGATCCCTTCCCCCTCTCTCTCTGCTGGAAAAAAACTTGACTTTATCTTAGCTAAACCAGGACAGCTATGCAGGGCAAAAGCTATTCTCGTCCTCGGTGCTTGCTCTGGCTCAGAATGAGCCTCGCTGTTCTCTTCACCTGAAAATGCTTTTTCAGCCGAAAACGAGTACGTTTCCACTTCCAAGCCACAGAGAAGCTGCTAGCTGGGAATTCTCTGCCTGGTTTTACCCGCTGCCCGGAAATCTATGCAGGACAAAAGTGATTCTCTTCCTCTGTTCTTGCTTTGGCTCAGAATGAGCCTAGATGTCCTTTTTCCGGAAAATGCGGTTTCGGCCGAAAACCTGTACGATTGCACTTCCCAGCCACAGGGAAGCTGCTAGCCGGGAATTATCTGCCTGGTTTTACCCGCTGCCCGGAAAGCTACGCAGGGCAAAAGCGATTCTCGTCTTCGTGCTTGCTTTTTCTCAGAAAGAGCCTTGGTGTGCGTTTTCACTTGAAAACGCGTTTTTGGCCGAAAACGTGTACGTTTGCACTTCCCCACCACAGGGAAGCTGCTAGCCGGGAATTCTCTGCCTGGTTTTACCCGCTGCCCGGAAAGCGATGCAGTGCAAAAGTGATTCTCTTCCTGTGTTATTGCTTTGGTTCAAAATGTGCCTTGCTGCCCTTTATCCGGAAAATGCGTTTTCGGCAAAAAACCTGTAAGTTTGCAATTGCCAGTCAAGGAGGAGGTACTAGCCGGGATTTTCTGCCTGCATTTTCCCGCTGCTTGGAAAGCTATGCAGGGCAACAGCGATTCTCATCCTCCGTGCTTGCTTTGTCTCAGATTGAGCCTTGTTGTCCTTTTTGCAGGAAAACTCTTTTTCGGCTGAAAACGTGTACCTTTGCACTACCTAGCCACAGAGAAGCTGCTAGCTGGGAATTCTCTGCCTAGTTTTTCCGCTGCCCGAAAATCTATGCACGGCAAAAGTGATTCTCTTGCTGTGTTCTTGCTTTGGTTCAGAATGTGCCTTGATGGCCTTTTTCGGAAAAAGCGTTTTCGGCCGAAAACTTGTAGGTTTGCACTTCCCAGACAAGGAGGAGCTCCTAGCCGGGAATTCTCTGCCTGGTTTTACGCTCTGCTCGGAAAGATATGCCGGGCAAAATCGATTCTCGTCCTCCATGCTTGCTTTGTCTCAGAATGAGCATTTCCTGAGTTCTTAGCCCGAAAACGAGTTTTCGGTCGAAAACCTGTATGTTTGCACTTCCCAGGCAGGGAGGAGATGCTAGCAGGGAATTATCTTCCTGGTTTTACCCGCTGCCCAGAAAAATATGCAGGGCAAAAGCGATTCTCGTACTCCGTGATTGCTTAGGCTCAAAATTAGCCTTGCTGTTCTCATTACCTGAAAACATGTTTTCGGCCAAAAAAGTGTATGTTTTTTCTTCCAATTCACAGAGAAGCTGCTAGCCAGGAATTCTCTGCCTGTGTTACCAGCTGCCCTGAAAGCTATGCAGCGCAAAAGCGATTCTTATCCTCCGTGCTTGATTTGTCTCAGAATGAGCCTTGGTATCCTTTTCGACTGAAAACTTTTTTTCAGCCCAAAATGTGTACGTTTCCTCTTCCAAGCCGCAGGGAAGATGCTAGCTGGGAATTCTCTGCCTGGTTTTACCCGCTGCCCGGAAAGCGATGCAGTGCAAAAGTTATTCTCTTCCTGTGTTCTTGCTTTGGTTCAGAATGTGCCTTCCTGCCCTTTTTCCGGAAAATGCGTTTTCATCCAAAAACGTGTAAGTTCGCATTTCCCAGGCAAGAAGGAGGTCCTAGCCGTGAATTTTCTGCCTGTTTTTCCTGTTGCTCGGAAAGCTATGCAGGACAAAAGGGAATCACGACCTCAGTTCTTGCATTAGCTCAGAATGAGACTTGGTGTGCTTTTTCCGGAAAATGCGTTTTCGGCCGTAAAAGTGTACGTTGCACTTGCCAGGCTCAGAGAAGACGCTAGCGGGGAATTTTCTGCCTGGTTTTATCCGCTGCACGGAAAACTATGCAGGACAAAAAAGAATCTCGTCCTCAGTTCTTGTTTAGGCTCAGAATGAGCCTTGGAGTGCTTTTTGCCATAAAACTCTCTTTCGGCCGAAAACGTGTACGTTTGCTCTTCCCATTCAATGAGGAGCTGCTAGTCGGGAATTATCTGCCTGGTTTTACCCACTGCCCGGAAAGCTATGCAGAGCAAAAGCGATTTTGGTCCTCCGTGCTCGCTTTGGCTCAGAATTGGCCTCTCTGTGTTCATTATCTGAAAACGCGTTTTCTGCCGAAAACATGTACGTTTCCTCTTCTAAGGCACAGAGAAGCTGCTAGCCGGGAATTCTCTGCCTGGTTTTACCAGCTGCACTGAAAGCTATGCAGGGCAAAAGCGATTCTTGTCTTCCATGCTTTATTTGGCTCAGAATGAGCCTTGGTGTCCTTTTCTACTGAAAACACTTTTTCAGCCCAAAACGTGTACGTTTGCACTTCCCCGCCACAGGGAAGTTGCTAGCCGGGAATTCTCTGCCTGGTTTTACCTGCTGCCCGGAACGCTACGCAGGGCAAAAGCGATTCTCGTCCTCCGTGCTTGCTTTTTCTCAGAAAGAGCCTTGGTGTGCGTTTTCGCCCGAAAACGTGTTTATGGCGAAAACGTATACGTTTGCACTTCCCCGCCACAGGGAAGCTGCTAGCCGGAAATTCTCTGCCTGGTTTTACACGCTGCCCGGAACGCTACGCAGGGCAAAAGCAATTCTTGTCCTCCGTGCTTGCTTTTTCTCAGAAAGAGCCTTGGTGTGCGTTTTTGCCCGAAAACAAATTTCCGGCAGAAAACGTGTACATTTCCACTTCCAAGCCATAGAGAAGCTGCTAGCTGGGAATTCTCTGCCTGGTTTTATGCTCTGCTCGGAAAGATGTGCAGGGCAAAATCGATTCTCGTCCTCTGTCCTTCCTTTGACTCAGAATGAGCTTTTCCTAAGTTCTAAGCCTGAAAACGTGTTTTCGGCCGAAAACCTGAACGTTTGCACTTCCCAGGCAGGGAGGAGCTTCTAGCGGGAATTCTCTGCCCTTTTTTACCCGCTGCCTGGAATGCTACACAGGGCAAAAGCGACTCTCATCCTCCGTGCTTGCTTTGGCTCAGAATCAGCCTTGGTGCCCTTTTCGACTGAAAACTCTCTTTCGGCTGAAAAGGTGTAAGTTTCCGCTTCCAAGCCACAGAGAAGCTGCTAGGCGGGAATTCTCTGCCTGGATTTACACGCTGCCCTTAATTATGCAGGGCAAAAGCGATTCTCGTCGTCCGTTCTTGCTTTGGCTCAGAATGAGCTTTTGTGTGCTTTTCACCTTAAAACTCGTTTTACGGGCAAAAACGTATACATTTCCACTTCCCAGGCTCAGAGAAACTGCTACCCGTGAACTGTTGGCCAGGTTTTAAACCGCTGCCAGGAAAGCTATTCGGGGCAAAATCGATTCTCTTCTTCCGTGCTTGCTTTGGCTCAGAATGAGCCTTGCTGAGCTCTTTGCCCAAAAACGCGTTTTTGGCCGAAAAGCAGTACGTTTGCACTTCCCAGGCAAGGAGGAGCTGCTAGCGGATAATTCTTGCCTGGTTTTACCCGCTGCCCGGAAAGCTAAGCAGGGCAAAAGCGATTCTCGTCCTCAGTGCTTGCTTTGGCTCAGAATATGCCTTGTTGTCCTTTTCGACTGAAAACAGTTTTTCCGCCAAAAAAAAAAAGGTGTACTTTTGCGTTTCCTAGCCACAAGGAAGGTGTTATCCTGGAATTCTCTGCCTGGTTTTACCTGTTGCCCGGTAAGCTATGCGGGGCAAAAGACACTCTGGTCCTCCGTGCTTGCTTTGGCTCAGAATGAGCCTCGATGTGCTCTTCACCTGAAAATGCATTTTTGGCCGAAAACATATACGTTTCCACTTCCAAGCCACAGAAAAGCTGCTAGCAGGGAATTCTCTGCCTGGTTTTACCTGCTGCTGTGAAAGCTATGCGACGGCAAAAGTAATTCTCGTCCTCCATGCTTGCTTTGGCTCACAATGAGCCATGTGTACTTTTCGCCTGAAAATGTGTTTTCGGCCGTAATCGTGTACGTTTCCCTTTCCAAGCCACAGAGAATCAGCGAGCTGGGAATTCTCTGCCTGGTTTTACACGCCTCACAGAAAGCTATGCAGAGCAAAAGGGAATCCATTCCTCCATGCTTGCTTTGTCAAAGAATAAGCCTCGGTGTGCTTTTCGACTGAAAATGGGGTTTTTGACTGAAACTTGTACATTTGCACTTGCAAGCGACAGAGAAGCTGCTAGACGGCAATACTCTTCCGCTTTTTACCAACTGTACTGAGAGATATAAAGGGCAAAAACGATTCATGGCTTCCGTAATTACTTTGGCTCAGAATGAGCCTTCAAGTTCTTTTTGCCTGAAAATGCATTTGCGGCTGAAAACGTGTAAGATTGCACATTCCAGGCACAAAGAATCAAGCACGGAGGAAGAGAATCGCTTTTCTCCTCCGTAGAGTTCCGGGCAGCGGGTAAAACCAGGCAGAGAATTCCCGGCTAGCAGCTTCCCTGTGGCGGGAAAGTGCAAACGTACACGTTTTCGGCCGAAATCTCGTTTTCAAGAGAAAACGCACACCAAGGCTCTTTCTGAGAAAAAGCAAGCACGGAGGACGAGAATCCCTTTTGCCCTGCGTAGCGTTCTGGGCAGTGGGTAAAACCACGCAGAGAATTCCCGGCTAGCAGCTTCCCAGTGGCGGGGAAGTGCAAACATACACGTTTTCGCCATAAACACGTCTTCGGGTGAAAACGCACACTAAGGCTCTTTTTGAGAAAAAGCAAGCACGGAGGACGAGAATCGCTTTTTGCCCTGCGTAGCGTTCTGGGCAGAGGGTAAAACCACGCAGAGAATTCCCAGCTAGCAGTTTCCCTGTGGCGGGGAAGTGCAAACATACACCTTTTCGCCATAAACATGTTTTCGGGTGAAAACACACACTAAGGTTCTTTTTGAGAAAAAGCAAGCACGGAGGACGAGAATCGCTTTTGCCCTGCGTAGCGTTCCGGGCAGCGGGTAAAACCAGGCAGAGAATTCCCGGCTAGCAGCTTCCTTGTGGCGGGGAAGTGCAAACGTACACGTTTTCGGCCGAAAACGCGTTTTCAAGCAAAAACGCACACCAAGGCTCTTTAAGAGAAAAAGCAAGCATGGAGGATGAGAATCGCTTTTGCCCTGCGTAGCGTTCCGGGCAGCGGGTAAAACCAGGCAGAGAATTCCCGGCTAACAGCTTCCCTGTGGCGGAGAAGTGCAAACGTACACGTTTTCGGCCGAAAACGCGTTTTCAAGCAAAAACGCGCACCAAGGCTCTTTCTGAGCAAAAGCAAGCACGGAGGACGAGAATCGCTTTTGCCCTGCGTAGCGTTCCAGGCAGCGGGTAAAACCAGGCAGAGAATTCCCTGCTAGCAGCTTCCCTGTGGCGGGGAAGTGCAAACGTAACGTTTACGGCCGAAAACGCGTTTTCAAGCGAAAACGCACACCAAGGCTCTTTCTGAGAAAAAGCAAGCACGTAGGAAGAGAATTGCTTTTGCCCTGCGTAGCGTTCCAAGAAGCGGGTAAAACCAGGCAGAGAATTACCGGCTAGCAGCTTTCCTGGGGCGGGGAAGTGCAAACGTACACGTTTTCGGCCGAAAACGCGTTTTCAAGCGAAAACGCACACCAAGGCTCTTTCTTAGAAAAAGCAAGCATGGAGGACAAGAATCGCTTTTGCCCTGCGTAGCGTTCCGGGCAGCGGGTAAAACCAGGCAGAGAATTCCCGGCTAGCAGCTTCCCTGTTGCGGAGAAGTGCAAACGTACATGATTTCGGCCGAAAACGCGTTTTTCCGGCGAAAACGCACACCAAGGCTCTTTCTGAGAAAAAGCAAGCACGGAGGACGAGAATCGCTTTTGCCTTGTGTAGCGTTTCGGAAACGGGTAAAACAAAGCAGAGGATTCCCGGCTAGCAGCTTCCCTGTGGCGGGGAAGTGCAAACGTACAAGTTTTCGGCCAAAAAACGCGTTTTCGCATGAAAACGCACAACAATGCTCTTTCTGAGAAAAAGCAAGCACGGAGGACGAGAATCGCTTTTGCCCTGCGTAGAGTTCCGGGCAGCGGGTAAAACCAGGCAGAGAATTCCCGGCTAGCAGCTTCCCTGTCGCAGAGAAGTGCAAACGTACACGTTTTCGTCCGAAAATTTGTTTTCAAGACAAATCGCACACCAAGGCTCTTTCTGAGAAAAAGCAACCACGGAGGGCGAGAATCGCTTTTGCCTTGTGTAGCGTTTCGGAAACGGGTAAAACCAGGCAGAGAATTCCCGGCTAGCAGCTTCCTTGTCGCGGGGAAGTGCAAACGTACATGTTTTCGGCCCAAAACGCGTTTTCAAGCAAAAACGCACACCAAGGCTCTTTATGAGAAAAAGCAAGCACGGAGGACGAGAATCGCTTTTGCCCTGCGTAGCGTTCTCAGCAGCGGGTAAAACCAGGCAGAGAATTCCCGGGTAACAGCTTCCCTGTGGCGGAGAAGTGCAAACGTACACGTTTTCGGCCGAAAACGCGTTTTCAAGCGAAAATGCACACCAAGGCTCTTTCTGAGAAAAAGCAAGCACGGCGACGAGAATCGCTTTTGCCCTGCGTAGCGTTCCGGGCAGCGGGTAAAACCAGGCAGAGAATTCGCGACTAGCAGCTTCCCTGTGGCGGGGAAGTGCAAACGTAACGTCTTCGGGGGAAAACGCGTTTTCAAGCGAAAACGCACACCAAGGCTCTTTCTGAGAAAAAGCAAGCACGTAGGAAGAGAATTGCTTTTGCCCTGCGTAGCGTTCCAAGAAGCGGGTAAAACCAGGCAGAGAATTACCGGCTAGCAGCTTCCCTGTGGCGGAGAAGTGCAAACGTACATGTTTTCGGCCGAAAACCCGTTTTTCCGGCGAAAACGCACACCAAGGCTCTTTCTGAGAAAAAGCAAGCACGGAGGACGAGAATCGCTTTTGCCCTGCATAGCGTTCCGGACAGCGGGTAAAACCAGGCCGAGAATTCCCGGCTAGCAGCTTTCCTGTGGCGGGGAAGTGCAAACGTACCCGTTTTCGGCCGAAAACGCGTTTTCAAGCGAAAACGCACACCAAGGCTCTTTTTGATAAAAAGCAAGCACGGAGGACTAGAATCGCTTTTGCCCTGCGTAGCGTTGTCAGCAGCGGGTAGAACCAGGCAGAGAATTCCCCGCTAGCAGCTTCCCTGTGGCGTGGAAGTGCAAACGTACACATTTTCGGCCGAAGACGCGTTGTCATGCGAAAACGCACACCAAGGCACTTTCTTAGAAAAAGCAAGCATGGAGGAAGAGAATCGGTTTTGCCCTGCGTAGCGTTCCGGGCAGCGGGTAAAACCAGGCAGAGAATTCCCGGCTAGCAGCTTCCCTGTGGAGGGGAAGTGCAAACGTACATGTTTTCGGCCGAAAACGCGTTTTTCCGGCGAAAACGCACACCAAGGCTCTTTCTGAGAAAAAGCAAGCACGGAGGACGAGAATCGCTTTTGCCCTGGGTAGCGTTCCAAGAATCTGGTAAAACCAGGCAGAGAATTACCGGCTAGCAGCTTCCCTGTGGCGGAGAAGTGCAAACGTACACGTTTTTGGCCGAAAAATCGATTTCAATCGAAAACGCACACCAAGGCTCTTTCTGAGAAAAAGCAACCACGGAGGACGAGAATCGCTTTTGCCCTGCGTAGTTTTCCGAGAAGCGGGTAAAACCAGGCAGAGAATTCCCGGCTAGCAGCTTCCCTTTGGAGGAGAAGAGAAAACGTACATGTTTTCGGCCGAAAACGCGTTTTCAAGCAAAAACGCACACCAAGGCTCTTTCTAAGACAAAGCAAGCAAGTAGGACGAGAATCGCTTTTGCCTTGTGTAGCGTTTCGGAAACGGGTAAAACCAGGCAGAGAATTCCCGGCTAGCAGCTTCCCTGTCGCGGGGAAGTGCAAAGGTACATGTTTTCGGCCCAAAACGCGTTTTCAAGCGAAAACGCACACCAAGGCTCTTTAAGAGAAAAAGCAAGCACGGAGGACGAGAATCACTTTTGCCCTGCGTAGCGTTCCGGGCAGCGGGTAAAACCAGGCAGAGAATTCCCGGCTAGCAGCTTCCCTGTGGCGGGGAAGTGCAAACGTACAAGTTTTCGGCCAAAAAACGCGTTTTCGGGTGAAAACGCACACCAAGGCTCTTTCTGAGAAAAAGCAAGCACGGAGGACGAGAATCGCTTTTTGCCCTGCGTAGCGTTCCAGGCAGCGGGTAAAACCAGGCAGAGAATTCCCGGCTAGGAGCTTCCCTGTGGCGGGGAAGTGCAAACGTACACGTTTTTGGCCGAAAACGCGTTTTCAAGCGAAAACGCACACCAAGGCACTTTCTGAGAAAAAGCAAGCACGGAGGAAGAGAATCGCTTTTGCCCGGCGTAGCGTTCCGGGCAGCGGGTAAAACCAGGCAGACAATTCCCGGCTAGCAGCTTTCCTGTTGCGGGGAAGTGCAAAGGTACACGTTTTTGGCCGAAAAGGCGTTTTCAAGCGAAAACGCACACCAAGGCTCTTTCTGAGAAAAAGCAAGCACGGAGGATGAGAATCGCTTTTGCCCTGCGTAGCGTTCCGAGAAGCGGGTAAAACCAGGCAATAGAATTCCCGGCTAGCAGCTTCCCTGTGGCGGGGAAGTGCAAACGTAAACGTTTTCGGCCGAAAAGGCGTTTTCAAGCGAAAACGCACACCAAGGCTCTTTCTTAGAAAAAGCAAGCATGGAGGACGAGAATCGGTCTTTCCCTGCATAGCGTTCCGGGCAGCGGGTAAAACCAGGCAGAGAATTCCCGGCTAGTAGATTTCCTGTGGCGAGGAAGTGCAAACGTACACGTTTTTGGCTGAAAATGAGTTGTTCGTTGAAAACGCAGACCAAGGCTCTTTCTGAGAAAAAGCAAGCATGGAGGATGTGAATCGCTTTTGCTCTGCATAGCGTTCCGGGCAGCGGGTAAAAGCAGGCAGAGAAATCCCGGCTAGCAACTTCCCTGTGGCGGGGAAGTGCAAACGTACACGTTTTCGGCCGAAAACGCGTTTTCAAGCGAAAAGGCACACCACGGCTCTTTCTGAGAAAAAGCAAGCACGGAGGACGAGAATCGCTTTTGCCCTGCTTAGCGTTCCGGGCAGCAGGTAAAACCAGGCAGAGAATTCCCGGCTAGCAGCTTCCCTGTGGCGGTGAATTGGAAACGTACACGTTATCAGCTAAAAAACACGTTTTCAAGCGACAACGCACACCAAGGCTCTTTCTGAAAAAAAGAAAGCACGGAGGACGAGAATCGCTTTTCCCTGCGTAGCGTTCCGGGCAGCGGGTAAAACCAGGCAGAGAATTCCCGGCTAGCAGCTTCCCTGTGGCGGGGAAGTGCAAACGTAAACGTTTTCGGCCGAAAAGGCGTTTTCAAGCAAAAACGCACACCAAGGCTCTTTCTTAGAAAAAGCAAGCATGGAGGACGAGAATCGCTTTTGCCCTGCGTAGCGTTCCGGGCAGCGGGTAAAACCAGGCAGAGAATTCCCGGCTAGTAGATTTCCTGTGGCGGGGAAGTGCAAACGTACACGTTTTTGGCTGAAAATGAGTTTTTCGGCGAAAACGCACACCAAGACTCTTTCTGAGAAAAAGCAATTACGGAGGAGGAGAATAGGTTTTGCCCTGCGTAGCGTTCCGGTCAGCGGGTAAAACCAGGCAGAGAATTCCCGGCTAGCAGCTTCCATGTGGCCGGGAAATGCAAACGTACACGTGTTCGGCTGAAAACGCGTTTTCAGGCGAAAAAGCACACCAAGGCTCTTTGTGAGAAAAAGCAAGCACGGAGGACGAGAATCTCTTTATCCCTGTTATCGTTCCAGGCAGTTGGTAAAACCACTACAGAGAATTCCCTGCTAGCAGCTTCCCAGTGGCGGAGAAGTGCAAACTTACACGTTTTCGCCATAAACACGTTTTCAGGTGAAAACGCACATTAAGGCTCTTTTTGAGAAAAAGCAAGCACGGAGGACGATAATCGCTTTTGCCCTGCGTAGCGTTCCGGTCATCGGGTAAAACCAGGCAGAGAATTCCCGGCTAGCAGATTCCCTGTGGCGGGGAAGTGCAAACGTACACGTTTTTGGCCGAGAAGGCGTTTTCAAGTGAAAACGCACACCAAGGCTCTTTCTGATAAAAAGCAAGCACGGAGGACAAGAATCGCTTTTGCCCTGCGTAGTGTTCCGGGCATCGGGTAAAACCAGGCAGAGAATTCCCGGCTAGCAGCTTTCCTGTGGCGGGGAAGTGCAAACGTACACGTTTTTGGCCGAGAAGGCGTTTTCAAGCGAAAACAAACACGAAGGCTCTTTCTGAGAAAAAGCAAGCACGGAGGACGAGAATCGCTTTTGCCCTGCGTAGCGTTCCGGGCAGCAGGTACAACCAGGCATAGAATTCCCGGCTAGCAGCTTCCCTGTGGATGGGAATTGCAAACGTACATGTTTTCGGCCGAAAACGCGTTTTCAAGCGAAAACGCACACCAAGGCACTTTCTGAGAAAAAGCAAGCACGGAGGAAGAGAATCGCTTTTGCCCTTCGTAGCGTCGCGGGCAGCGGGTAAAACCAGGCAGAGAATTCCCGGCTAGCAGCTTCAATGTGGCGGGGAAGTGCAAACGTACATGTTATCGGCTAAAAAACGCCTTTTCAAGCGAAAAAGCATACCAAGGCTCTTTGTAAGAAAAAGCAAGCATGGAGGACGAGAATCGCTTTTCCCTGCGTAGTGTTCCGGGCAGCGGGAAAACCAGGCAGAGAATTCCTGGCTAGCATCTTCCCTGTGGCGGGGAAGTGCAAACGTACACGTTTTTGGCTGAAAATGAGTTTTTCGTCGAAAAAGAAGACCTATGCTCTTTCTGAGAAAAAGGAAGCACGGAGGACGAGAACCGCTTTTGCCCTGCGTAGCGTTCCGGGCAGCGGGTAGAACCAGGCAGGGAATTCCCGGCTAGCAGCTTCCCTGTGGCGGGGAAGTGCAAACGTACACGTTTTCGGCCGAAAACGCGTTTTCAAGCGAAAACGCACACCAAGGATCTTTCTAAGAAAAAGCAAGCACGGAGAACGAGAATCGCTTTTGCCCCGCGTAGCGTTCCGGGCAGCGGATAAAACCAGGCAGAGAATTCCCGGCTAGCAGCTTTCCTGTTGCGGGGAAGTGCAAAGGTACACGTTTTCGGCCGAAAAGGCGTTTTCAAGCGAAAACGCACACCAAGGCTCTTTCTGGGAAAAAGCAAGCACGGAGGATGAGAATCGCTTTTGCCCTGCGTAGCGTTCCGAGAAGCGGGTAAAACCAGGCAATAGAATTCCCGGCTAGCAGCTTCCCTGTGGCGGGGAAGTGCAAACGTAAACGTTTTCGGCCGAAAAGGCGTTTTCAAGCGAAAACGCACACCAAGGCTCTTTCTTAGAAAAAGCAAGCATGGAGGACGAGAATCGGTCTTTCCCTGCATAGCGTTCCGGGCAGCGGGTAAAACCAGGCAGAGAATTCCCGGCTAGTAGATTTCCTGTGGCGAGGAAGTGCAAACGTACACGTTTTTGGCTGAAAATGAGTTGTTCTTTGAAAACGCAGACCAAGGCTCTTTCTGAGAAAAAGCAAGCATGGAGGACGTGAATCGCTTTTGCTCTGCATAGCGTTCCGGGCAGCGGGTAAAAGCAGGCAGAGAAATCCCGGCTAGCAACTTCCCTGTGGCGGGGAAGTGCAAACGTACACGTTTTCGGCCGAAAACGCGTTTTCAAGCGAAAACGCACACCAAGGCACTTTCTGAGAAAAAGCAAGCACGGAGGAAGAGAATCGCTTTTGCCCTGCGTAGCGTTCCGGGCAGCGGGTAAAACCAGGCAGAGAATTCCCGGCTAGCAGCTTCCCTGTGGCAGGGAAGTGCAAACGTACACGTTTTCGGCCGAAAACCTGTTTTCAAGCGAAAACGCAAACCAAGGCTCTTTCTGAGAAAAAGCAAGCACGGAGGACGAGAATCGCTTTTGCCCTGCGTAGCATTCCGGGCAGCGGGTAAAACCAGGCAGAGAATTCACGGCTAGCAGATTCCCTGTGGCGGGGAAGTGCAAACGTACACGTTTTCGGCCGAAAACGCGTTTTCAAGCGAAAACGCACACCAAGGCTCTTTCTGAGAAAAAGCAAGCACGGAGGACGAGAACCGTTTTGCCCTGCGTAGCGTTCCGGGCAGCGGTTAAAACCAGGCAGAGAATTCCCGGCTAGCAGCTTCCCTGTGGCGGGGAAGTGCAAACGTACACGTTTTCGGCCGAAAACGCGTTTTCCGTCAAAAACGCACACCAAGGCTCTTTCTGAGAAAAAGCAAGCACGGAGGACGAGAACCGCTTTTGCCCTGCGTAGCGTTCCGGGCAGCGGCTAGAACCAGGCAGAGAATTCCCGGCTAGCAGCTTCCCTGTGGCGGGGTAGTGCAAACGTACACGTTGTTGGCCGAAAACGCGTTTTCAAGCGAAAACGCACACCACGGCTCTTTCTGAGAAAAAGCAAGCACGGAGGACGAGAACCGCTTTTGCCCTGCGTAGCGTTCCGGGCAGCGGGTAAAACCAGGCAGGGAAGTCCCGGCTAGCAGCTTCCCTGTGGCGGGGATGTGCAAACGTACACGTTTTCGGCCGAAAACTCGTTTTTCGGCAAAAACGCACACCAAGGCTCTTTCTGAGAAAAAGCAAGCACCGAGGACGAGAACCGCTTTTGCCCTGCGTAGCGTTCCGGGCAGCGGCTAGAACCAGGCAGAGAATTCCCGGCTAGCAGCTTCCCTGTGGCGGGGAAGTGCAAACGTACACGTTTTCGGCCGAAAACGCGTTTTCAAGCGAAAACGCACACCACGGCTCTTTCTGAGAAAAAGCAAGCACGGAGGACGAGAATCGCTTTTGCCCTGCGTAGCGTTCCGGGCAGCGGGTAGAACCAGGCAGGGAATTCCCGGCTAGAAGCTTCCCTGTGGCGGGGAAGTGCAAACGTACACGTTTTCGGCCGAAAACGCGATTTCAAGCGAAAACGCACACCAAGGCTCTTTCTGAGAAAAAGCAAGCACGGAGGACGAGAATCGCTTTTGCCCTGCGTAGCGTTCCGGGCAACGGGTAAAACCAGGCAGAGAATTCCCGGCTAGCAGCTTCCCTGTGGTGGGGAAGTGCAAACGTACACGTTTTCGGCCGAAAACGCGTTTTCCTGCGAAAACGCACACCAAGGCTCTTTCTAAGAAAAAGCAAGCACGGAGAACGAGAATCGCTTTTGCCCTGCATAGCGTTCCGGGCAGCGGGTAAAACCAGGCAGAGAATTCCCGGCTAGCAGCTTCCCTGTGGCAGGGAAGTGCAAACGTACACGTTTTCGGCCGAAAACCTGTTTTCAAGCGAAAACGCAAACCAAGGCTCTTTCTGAGAAAAAGCAAGCACGGAGGACGAGAATCGCTTTTGCCCTGCGTAGCATTCCGGGCAGCGGGTAAAACCAGGCAGAGAATTCACGGCTAGCAGATTCCCTGTGGCGGGGAAGTGCAAACGTACACGTTTTCGGCCGAAAACGCGTTTTCAAGCGAAAACGCACACCAAGGCTCTTTCTGAGAAAAAGCAAGCACGGAGGACGAGAACCGTTTTGCCCTGCGTAGCGTTCAGGGCAGCGGTTAAAACCAGGCAGAGAATTCCCGGCTAGCAGCTTCCCTGTGGCGGGGAAGTGCAAACGTACACGTTTTCGGCCGAAAACTCGTTTTCCGTCAAAAACGCACACCAAGGCTCTTTCTGAGAAAAAGCAAACACGGAGGACGAGAACCGCTTTTGCCCTGCGTAGCGTTCCGGGCAGCGGCTAGAACCAGGCAGAGAATTCCCGGCTAGCAGCTTCCCTGTGGCGGGGTAGTGCAAACGTACACGTTGTTGGCCGAAAACGCGTTTTCAAGCGAAAACGCACACCACGGCTCTTTCTGAGAAAAAGCAAGCACGGAGGACGAGAATCCCTTTTGCCCTGCGTAGCGTTCGTGTAGCGGGTAGAACCAGGCAGGGAATTCCCGGCTAGAAGCTTCCCTGTGGCGGGGAAGTGCAAACGTACACGTTTTCAGCCGAAAACGCGTTTTCAAGCGAAAACGCACACCACGGCCCTTTCTGAGAAAAAGCAAGCACGGAGGACGAGAATCGCTTTTGCCCTGCGTAGCGTTCCGGGCAGCGGGTAAAACCAGGCAGAGAATTCCCGGCTAGCAGCTTCCCTGTGGCGGGGAAGTGCAAACGTACACGTTTTCGGCCGAAAACGCGTTTTCCTGCGAAAAGGCACACCAAGGCTCTCTCTGAGAAAAATCAAGCACGGAGGACGAGAACCGCTTTTGCCCTGCGTAGCGTTCCGGGCAGCGGGTAAAACCAGGCAGAGAATTCCCGGCTAGCAGCTTCCCTGTGGCGGGGAAGTGCAAACGTACACGTTTTCGGCCGGAAACGCGTTTTCCGGAGAAAACGCACACCAAGGCTCTTTCTGAGAGAAAGCAAGCACGGAGGACGAGAATCGCTTTTGCCCTGCGTAGCGTTCCGGGCAGCGGGTAGAACCAGGTAGGGAAGTCCCGGCTAGCAGCTTCCCTGTGGCGGGGAAGTGCAAACGTACACGTTTTCGGCCGAAAACGCGTTTTCAAACGAAAACGCACACCAAGGCTCTTTCTGAGAAAAAGCAAGCACGGAGGACGAGAATCGCTTTTGCCCTGCGTAGCGTTCCGGGCAGCGGCTAAAACCAGGCAGGGAAGTCCCGGCTAGCAGCTTCCCTGTGGCGGGGAAGTGCAAACGTACACGTTTTCGGCCGAAAACTCGTTTTCCGGCAAAAACGCACACCAAGGCTCTTTCTGAGAAAAAGCAAGCACCGAGGACGAGAACCGCTTTTGCCCTGCGTAGCGTTCCGGGCAGCGGCTAGAACCAGGCAGAGAATTCCCGGCTAGCAGCTTCCCTGTGGCGGGGTAGTGCAAACGTACACGTTGTTGGCCGAAAACGCGTTTTCAAGCGAAAACGCACACCACGGCTCTTTCTGAGAAAAAGCAAGCACGGAGGACGAGAATCCCTTTTGCCCTGCGTAGCGTTCGTGTAGCGGGTAGAACCAGGCAGGGAATTCCCGGCTAGAAGCTTCCCTGTGGCGGGGAAGTGCAAACGTACACGTTTTCAGCCGAAAACGCGTTTTCAAGCGAAAACGCACACCACGGCCCTTTCTGAGAAAAAGCAAGCACGGAGGACGAGAATCGCTTTTGCCCTGCGTAGCGTTCCGGGCAGCGGGTAAAACCAGGCAGAGAATTCCCGGCTAGCAGCTTCCCTGTGGCGGGGAAGTGCAAACGTACACGTTTTCGGCCGAAAACGCGTTTTCCTGCGAAAAGGCACACCAAGGCTCTCTCTGAGAAAAATCAAGCACGGAGGACGAGAACCGCTTTTGCCCTGCGTAGCGTTCCGGGCAGCGGGTAAAACCAGGCAGAGAATTCCCGGCTAGCAGCTTCCCTGTGGCGGGGAAGTGCAAACGTACACGTTTTCGGCCGGAAACGCGTTTTCCGGAGAAAACGCACACCAAGGCTCTTTCTGAGAGAAAGCAAGCACGGAGGACGAGAATCGCTTTTGCCCTGCGTAGCGTTCCGGGCAGCGGGTAGAACCAGGTAGGGAAGTCCCGGCTAGCAGCTTCCCTGTGGCGGGGAAGTGCAAACGTACACGTTTTCGGCCGAAAACGCGTTTTCAAACGAAAACGCACACCAAGGCTCTTTCTGAGAAAAAGCAAGCACGGAGGACGAGAATCGCTTTTGCCCTGCGTAGCGTTCCGGGCAGCGGCTAAAACCAGGCAGGGAAGTCCCGGCTAGCAGCTTCCCTGTGGCGGGGAAGTGCAAACGTACACGTTTTCGGCCGAAAACTCGTTTTCCGGCAAAAACGCACACCAAGGCTCTTTCTGAGAAAAAGCAAGCACCGAGGACGAGAACCGCTTTTGCCCTGCGTAGCGTTCCGGGCAGCGGCTAGAACCAGGCAGAGAATTCCCGGCTAGCAGCTTCCCTGTGGCGGGGAAGTGCAAACGTACACGTTTTCGGCCGAAAACTCGTTTTCAAGCGAAAACGCACACCACGGCTCTTTCTGAGAAAAAGCAAGCACGGAGGACGAGAACCGCTTTTGCCCTGCGTAGCGTTCCGGGCAGCGGGTAGAACCAGGCAGGGAAGTCCCGGCTAGCAGCTTCCCTGTGGCGGGGAAGTGCAAACGTACACGTTTTCGGCCGAAAAAGCTTTTTCAAGCAAAAACGCACACCAAGGCTCTTTCTGAGAAAAAGCAAGCACGGAGGACGAGAATCGCTTTTGCCCTGCGTAGCGTTCCGGGCAGCGGGTAAAACCAGGCAGGGAAGTCCCGGCTAGCAGCTTCCCTGTGGCGGGGAAGTGCGAACGTACATGTTTTCGGCCGAAAACTCGTTTTCCGGCAAAAACGCACACCAAGGCTCTTTCTGAGAAAAAGCAAGCACGGAGGACGAGAATCGCTTTTGCCCTGCGTAGCGTTCCGGGCAGCGGGTAGAACCAGGCAGGGAATTCCCGGCTAGCAGCTTCCCTGTGGCGGGGAAGTGCAAACGTACACGTTTTCGGCCGAAAACGCGTTTTCAAACGAAAACGCACACCAAGGCTCTTTCTGAGAAAAAGCAAGCACGGAGGACGAGAATCGCTTTTGCCCTGCGTAGCGTTCCGGGCAGCGGCTAAAACCAGGCAGGGAAGTCCCGGCTAGCAGCTTCCCTGTGGCGGGGAAGTGCAAACGTACACGTTTTCGGCCGAAAACTCGTTTTCCGGCAAAAATGCACACCAAGGCTCTTTCTGAGAAAAAGCAAGCACCAAGGACGAGAACCGCTTTTGCCCTGCGTAGCGTTCCGGGCAGCGGCTAGAACCAGGCAGAGAATTCCCGGCTAGCAGCTTCCCTGTGGCGGGGAAGTGCAAACATACACGTTTTCGGCCGAAAACGCGTTTTCGCGCGAAAACGCACACCACGGCTCTTTCTGAGAAAAAGCAAGCACCAAGGACGAGAACCGCTTTTGCCCTGCGTAGCGTTCCGGGCAGCGGCTAGAACCAGGCAGAGAATTCCCGGCTAGCAGCTTCCCTGTGGCGGGGAAGTGCAAACATACACGTTTTCGGCCGAAAACGCGTTTTCGCGCGAAAACGCACACCACGGCTCTTTCTGAGAAAAAGCAAGCACGGAGGACGAGAACCGCTTTTGCCCTGCGTAGCGTTCCGGGCAGCGGGTAAAACCAGGCAGAGAATTCCCGGCTAGCAGCTTCCCTGTGGCGGGGAAGTGCAAACGTACAACTTTTCGGCCGAAAACTCGTTTTCTGGCAAAAACGCACACCACGGCTCTTTCTGAGAAAAAGCAAGCACGGAGGACGAGAATCGCTTTTGCCCTGCGTAGCGTTCCGGGCAGCGGCTAAAACCAGGCAGAGAATTCCCGGCTAGCAGCTTCCCTGTGGCGGGGAAGTGCAAACGTACACGTTTTCGGCCGAAAACGCGTTTTCAAGCGAAAACGCACACCAAGGCTCTTTCTGAGAAAAAGCAAGCACGGAGGACGAGAATCGCTTTTGCCCTGCGTAGCGTTCCGGGCAGCGGGCAAAACCAGGCAGAGAATTCCCGGCTAGCAGCTTCCCTGTGGCGGGGAAGTGCAAACGTACACGTTTTCGGCCGAAAACGCGTTTTCGCGCGAAAACGCACACCAAGGCTCTTTCTGAGAAAAAGCAAGCACGGAGAAGGAGAATCGCTTTTGCCCTGCGTAGCGTTCCGGGCAGCGGGCAAAACCAGGCAGAGAATTCCCGGCTAGCAGCTTCCCTGTGGCGGGGAAGTGCAAACGTACACGTTTTCGGCCGAAAACGCGTTTTCAAGCGAAAACGCAAACCAAGGCTCTTTCTAAGAAAAAGCAAGCACGGAGAACGAGAATCGCTTTTGCCCTGCGTAGCGTTCCGGGCAGCGGGCAAAACCAGGCAGAGAATTCCCGGCTAGCAGCTTCCCTGTGGCAGGGAAATGCAAACGTACACGTTTTCGGCCGAAAACGCGTTTTCGCGCGAAAACGCACACCAAGGCTCTTTCTGAGAAAAAGCAAGCACGGAGGACGAGAATCGCTTTTGCCCTGCGTAGCGTTCCGGGCAGCGGGCAAAACCAGGCAGAGAATTCCCGGCTAGCAGCTTCCCTGTGGCAGGGAAATGCAAACGTACACGTTTTCGGCCGAAAACGCGTTTTCGCGCGAAAACGCACACCAAGGCTCTTTCTGAGAGAAAGCAAGCACGGAGGACGAGAACCGCTTTTGCCCTGCGTAGCCTTCCGTGCGGCGGGTAGAACCAGGCAGGGAAGTCCCGGCTAGAAGCTTCCCTGTGGCGGGGAAGTGCAAACGTACACGTTTTCGGCCGAAAACGCGTTTTTCGGCGAAAACGCACACCAAGGCTCTTTCTGAGAAAAAGCAAGCACGGAGGACGAGAATCGCTTTTGCCCTGCGTAGCGTTCCGGGCAACGGGTAAAACCAGGCAGGGAAGTCCCGGCTAGCAGCTTCCCTGTGGCGGGGAAGTGCAAACGTACACGTTTTCGGCCGAAAACGCGTTTTCAAACGAAAACGCACACCAAGGCTCTTTCTGAGAAAAAGCAAGCACGGAGGACGAGAATCGCTTTTGCCCTGCGTAGCGTTCCGGGCAGCGGCTAGAACCAGGCAGAGAATTCCCGGCTAGCAGCTTCCCTGTGGCGGGGTAGTGCAAACGTACACGTTTTCGGCCGAAAACGCGTTTTCAAGCGAAAACGCACACCACGGCTCTTTCTGAGAAAAAGCAAGCACGGAGGACGAGAATCCCTTTTGCCCTGCGTAGCGTTCCAGGTAGCGGGTAGAACAAGGCAGGGAATTCCCGGCTAGAAGCTTCCCTGTGGCGGGGAAGTGCAAACGTACACGTTTCCGGCCGAAAACGCGTTTTCAAGCGAAAACGCACACCACGGCTCTTTCTGAGAAAAAGCAAGCACGGAGGACGAGAATCGCTTTTGCCCTGCGTAGCGTTCCGGGCAGCGGGTAAAACCAGGCAGAGAAGTCCCGGCTAGCAGCTTCCCTGTGGCGGGGAAGTGCAAACGTACACGTTTTCGGCCGAAAACGCGTTTTCAAGCGAAAACGCACACCAAGGCTCTTTCTAAGAAAAAGCAAGCACGGAGAACGAGAATCGCTTTTGCCCTGCGTAGCGTTCCGGGCAGCGGTTAAAACCAGGCAGAGAATTCCCGGCTAGCAGCTTCCCTGTGGCGGGGAAGTGCAAACGTACACGTTTTCGGCCGAAAACGCGTTTTCGCGCGAAAACGCACACCAAGGCTCTTTCTGAGAAAAAGCAAGCACGGAGGACGAGAATCGCTTTTGCCCTGCGTAGCGTTCCGGGCAGCGGGTAAAACCAGGCAGAGAATTCCCGGCTAGGAGCTTCCCTGTGGCGGGGAAGTGCAAACGTACACGTTTTCGGCCGAAAACGCGTTTTCAAGCGAAAACGCACACCAAGGCTCTTTCTGAGAAAAAGCAAGCACGGAGGACGAGAATCGCTTTTGCCCTGCGTAGCGTTCCGGGCAGCGGGTAAAACCAGGCAGAGAATTCCCGGCTAGCAGCTTCCCTGTGGCAGGGAAGTGCAAACGTACACGTTTTCGGCCGAAAAAGCTTTTTCAAGCGAAAACGCACACCAAGGCTCTTTCTGAGCAAAAGCAAGCACGGAGGACGAGAATCGCTTTTGCCCTGCGTAGCCTTCCGGGCAGCGGGTAAAACGAGGCAGGGAAGTCCCGGCTAGCAGCTTCCCTGTGGCGGGGAAGTGCAAACGTACACGTTTTCGGCCGAAAACGCGTTTTCAAGCGAAAACGCACACCAAGGCTCTTTCTGAGAAAAAGCAAGCACGGAGGACGAGAATCGCTTTTGCCCTGCGTAGCGTTCCGGGCAGCGGGTAAAACCAGGCAGAGAATTCCCGGCTAGCAGCTTCCCTGTGGCGGGGAAGTGCAAACATACACGTTTTCGGCCGAAAACGCGTTTTCCGGCGAAAACGCACACCACGGCTCTTTCTGAGAAAAAGCAAGCACGGAGGACGAGAACAGTTTTGCCCTGCGTAGCGTTACGGGCAGCGGGTAAAACCAGGCAGAGAATTCCCGGCTAGCAGCTTCCCTGTGGCGGGGAAGTGCAAACGTACACGTTTTCGGCCGAAAACGCGTTTTCAAGCGAAAACGCACACCAAGGCTCTTTCTGAGAAAAAGCAAGCACGGAGGACGAGAATCGCTTTTGCCCTGCGTAGCGTTCCGGGCAGCGGCTAAAACCAGGCAGAGAATTCCCGGCTAGCATCTTCCCTGTGGTGGGGAAGTGCAAACGTACACGTTTTCGGCCGAAAACGCGTTTTCAAGCGAAAACGCAAACCAAGGCTCTTTCTGAGAAAAGGCAAGCACGGAGGACGAGAATCGCTTTTGCCCTGCGTAGCGTTCCGGGCAGCGGGTAAAACCAGGCAGAGAATTCCCGGCTAGCAGCTTCCCTGTGGCAGGGAAGTGCAAACGTACACGTTTTCAGCCGAAAACGCGTTTTCAAGCGAAAACGCACACCACGGCTCTTTCTGAGAAAAAGCAAGCACGGAGGACGAGAATCGCTTTTGCCCTGCGTAGCGTTACGGGCAGCGGGTAAAACCAGGCAGAGAATTCCCGGCTAGCAGCTTCCCTGTGGCGGGGAAGTGCAAACGTAAACGTTTTCGGCCGAAAACGCGTTTTCAAGCGAAAACGCACACCAAGGCTCTTTCTGAGAAAAAGCAAGCACGGAGGACGAGAACCGCTTTTGCCCTGCGTAGCGTTCCGGGCAGCGGGTAAAACCAGGCAGAGAATTCCCGGATAGCAGCTTCCCTGTGGCGGGGAAGTGCAAACGTACAACTTTTCGGCCGAAAACGCGATTTCAAGCGAAAACGCACACCAAGGCTCTTTCTGAGAAAAAGCAAGCACGGAGGACGAGAATCGCTTTTGCCCTGCGTAGCGTTCCGGGCAACGGGTAAAACCAGGCAGAGAATTCCCGGCTAGCAGCTTCCCTGTGGCGGGGAAGTGCAAACGTACACTTTTCCGGCCGAAAACGCGTTTTCAAGCGAAAACGCACACCACGGCTCTTTCTGAGAGAAAGCAAGCACGGAGGACGAGAACCGCTTTTGCCCTGCGTAGCCTTCCGGGCAGCGGGTAGAACCAGGCAGGGAAGTCCCGGCTAGAAGCTTCCCTGTGGCGGGGAAGTGCAAACGTACACGTTTTCGGCCGAAAACGCGTTTTCAAGCGAAAACGCACACCAAGGCTCTTTCTGAGAAAAAGCAAGCACGGAGGACGAGAATCGCTTTTGCCCTGCGTAGCGTTCCGGGTAGCGGGTAGAACCAGGCAGGGAATTCCCGGCTAGAAGCTTCCCTGTGGCGGGGAAGTGCAAACGTACACGTTTTCGGCCGAAAACGCGATTTCAAGCGAAAACGCACACCAAGGCTCTTTCTGAGAAAAAGCAAGCACGGAGGACGAGAATCGCTTTTGCCCTGCGTAGCGTTCCGGGCAACGGGTAAAACCAGGCAGAGAATTCCCGGCTAGCAGCTTCCCTGTGGTGGGGAAGTGCAAACGTACACGTTTTCGGCCGAAAACGCGTTTTCCTGCGAAAACGCACACCAAGGCTCTTTCTAAGAAAAAGCAAGCACGGAGAACGAGAATCGCTTTTGCCCTGCATAGCGTTCCGGGCAGCGGGTAAAACCAGGCAGAGAATTCCCGGCTAGCAGCTTCCCTGTGGCAGGGAAGTGCAAACGTACACGTTTTCGGCCGAAAACCTGTTTTCAAGCGAAAACGCAAACCAAGGCTCTTTCTGAGAAAAAGCAAGCACGGAGGACGAGAACCGTTTTGCCCTGCGTAGCGTTCAGGGCAGCGGTTAAAACCAGGCAGAGAATTCCCGGCTAGCAGCTTCCCTGTGGCGGGGAAGTGCAAACGTACACGTTTTCGGCCGAAAACTCGTTTTCCGTCAAAAACGCACACCAAGGCTCTTTCTGAGAAAAAGCAAGCACGGAGGACGAGAACCGCTTTTGCCCTGCGTAGCGTTCCGGGCAGCGGCTAGAACCAGGCAGAGAATTCCCGGCTAGCAGCTTCCCTGTGGCGGGGTAGTGCAAACGTACACGTTGTTGGCCGAAAACGCGTTTTCAAGCGAAAACGCACACCACGGCTCTTTCTGAGAAAAAGCAAGCACGGAGGACGAGAATCCCTTTTGCCCTGCGTAGCGTTCGTGTAGCGGGTAGAACCAGGCAGGGAATTCCCGGCTAGAAGCTTCCCTGTGGCGGGGAAGTGCAAACGTACACGTTTTCAGCCGAAAACGCGTTTTCAAGCGAAAACGCACACCACGGCCCTTTCTGAGAAAAAGCAAGCACGGAGGACGAGAATCGCTTTTGCCCTGCGTAGCGTTCCGGGCAGCGGGTAAAACCAGGCAGAGAATTCCCGGCTAGCAGCTTCCCTGTGGCGGGGAAGTGCAAACGTACACGTTTTCGGCCGAAAACGCGTTTTCCTGCGAAAAGGCACACCAAGTCTCTCTCTGAGAAAAATCAAGCACGGAGGACGAGAACCGCTTTTGCCCTGCGTAGCGTTCCGGGCAGCGGGTAAAACCAGGCAGAGAATTCCCGGCTAGCAGCTTCCCTGTGGCGGGGAAGTGCAAACGTACACGTTTTCGGCCGGAAACGCGTTTTCCGGAGAAAACGCACACCAAGGCTCTTTCTGAGAGAAAGCAAGCACGGAGGACGAGAATCGCTTTTGCCCTGCGTAGCGTTCCGGGCAGCGGGTAGAACCAGGTAGGGAAGTCCCGGCTAGCAGCTTCCCTGTGGCGGGGAAGTGCAAACGTACACGTTTTCGGCCGAAAACGCGTTTTCAAACGAAAACGCACACCAAGGCTCTTTCTGAGAAAAAGCAAGCACGGAGGACGAGAATCGCTTTTGCCCTGCGTAGCGTTCCGGGCAGCGGCTAAAACCAGGCAGGGAAGTCCCGGCTAGCAGCTTCCCTGTGGCGGGGAAGTGCAAACGTACACGTTTTCGGCCGAAAACTCGTTTTCCGGCAAAAACGCACACCAAGGCTCTTTCTGAGAAAAAGCAAGCACCGAGGACGAGAACCGCTTTTGCCCTGCGTAGCGTTCCGGGCAGCGGCTAGAACCAGGCAGAGAATTCCCGGCTAGCAGCTTCCCTGTGGCGGGGAAGTGCAAACGTACACGTTTTCGGCCGAAAACTCGTTTTCAAGCGAAAACGCACACCACGGCTCTTTCTGAGAAAAAGCAAGCACGGAGGACGAGAACCGCTTTTGCCCTGCGTAGCGTTCCGGGCAGCGGGTAGAACCAGGCAGGGAAGTCCCGGCTAGCAGCTTCCCTGTGGCGGGGAAGTGCAAACGTACACGTTTTCGGCCGAAAAAGCTTTTTCAAGCAAAAACGCACACCAAGGCTCTTTCTGAGAAAAAGCAAGCACGGAGGACGAGAATCGCTTTTGCCCTGCGTAGCGTTCCGGGCAGCGGGTAAAACCAGGCAGAGAATTCCCGGCTAGCAGCTTCCCTGTGGCAGGGAAGTGCAAACGTACACGTTTTCGGCCGAAAACGCGTTTTCCGGCGAAAACGCACACCAAGGCTCTTTCTGAGCAAAAGCAAGCACGGAGGACGAGAATCGCTTTTGCCCTGCGTAGCCTTCCGGGCAGCGGGTAAAACGAGGCAGGGAAGTCCCGGCTAGCAGCTTCCCTGTGGCGGGGAAGTGCAAACGTACACGTTTTCGGCCGAAAACGCGTTTTCAAGCGAAAACGCACACCAAGGCTCTTTCTGAGAAAAAGCAAGCACGGAGGACGAGAATCGCTTTTGCCCTGCGTAGCGTTCCGGGCAGCGGGTAAAACCAGGCAGAGAATTCCCGGCTAGCAGCTTCCCTGTGGCGGGGAAGTGCAAACATACACGTTTTCGGCCGAAAACGCGTTTTCCGGCGAAAACGCACACCACGGCTCTTTCTGAGAAAAAGCAAGCACGGAGGACGAGAACAGTTTTGCCCTGCGTAGCGTTACGGGCAGCGGGTAAAACCAGGCAGAGAATTCCCGGCTAGCAGCTTCCCTGTGGCGGGGAAGTGCAAACGTACACGTTTTCGGCCGAAAACGCGTTTTCAAGCGAAAACGCACACCAAGGCTCTTTCTGAGAAAAAGCAAGCACGGAGGACGAGAATCGCTTTTGCCCTGCGTAGCGTTCTGGGCAGCGGCTAAAACCAGGCAGAGAATTCCCGGCTAGCATCTTCCCTGTGGTGGGGAAGTGCAAACGTACACGTTTTCGGCCGAAAACGCGTTTTCAAGCGAAAACGCAAACCAAGGCTCTTTCTGAGAAAAGGCAAGCACGGAGGACGAGAATCGCTTTTGCCCTGCGTAGCATTCCGGGCAGCGGGTAAAACCAGGCAGAGAATTCCCGGCTAGCAGCTTCCCTGTGGCAGGGAAGTGCAAACGTACACGTTTTCAGCCGAAAACGCGTTTTCAAGCGAAAACGCACACCACGGCTCTTTCTGAGAAAAAGCAAGCACGGAGGACGAGAATCGCTTTTGCCCTGCGTAGCGTTACGGGCAGCGGGTAAAACCAGGCAGAGAATTCCCGGCTAGCAGCTTCCCTGTGGCGGGGAAGTGCAAACGTAAACGTTTTCGGCCGAAAACGCGTTTTCAAGCGAAAACGCACACCAAGGCTCTTTCTGAGAAAAAGCAAGCACGGAGGACGAGAACCGCTTTTGCCCTGCGTAGCGTTCCGGGCAGCGGGTAAAACCAGGCAGAGAATTCCCGGCTAGCAGCTTCCCTGTGGCGGGGAAGTGCAAACGTACAACTTTTCGGCCGAAAACTCGTTTTCTGGCAAAAACGCACACCACGGCTCTTTCTGAGAAAAAGCAAGCACGGAGGACGAGAATCGCTTTTGCCCTGCGTAGCGTTCCAGGCAGCGGCTAAAACCAGGCAGAGAATTCCCGGCTAGCAGCTTCCCTGTGGCGGGGAAGTGCAAACGTACACGTTTTCGGCCGAAAACGCGTTTTCAAGCGAAAACGCAAACCAAGGCTCTTTCTAAGAAAAAGCAAGCACGGAGAACGAGAATCGCTTTTGCCCTGCGTAGCGTTCCGGGCAGCGGCTAAAAGCAGTCAGAGAATTCTCGGCTAGCAGCTTCCCTGTGGCGGGGAAGTGCAAACGTACACTTTTCCGGCCGAAAACGCGTTTTCAAGCGAAAACGCACACCACGGCTCTTTCTGAGAGAAAGCAAGCACGGAGGACGAGAACCGCTTTTGCCCTGCGTAGCCTTCCGGGCAGCGGGTAGAACCAGGCAGGGAAGTCCCGGCTAGAAGCTTCCCTGTGGCGGGGAAGTGCAAACGTACACGTTTTCGGCCGAAAACGCGTTTTCAAGCGAAAACGCACACCAAGGCTCTTTCTGAGAAAAAGCAAGCACGGAGGACGAGAATCGCTTTTGCCCTGCGTAGCGTTCCGGGTAGCGGGTAGAACCAGGCAGGGAATTCCCGGCTAGCAGCTTCCCTGTGGCGGGGAAGTGCAAACGTACACGTTTTCGGCCGAAAACGCGATTTCAAGCGAAAACGCACACCAAGGCTCTTTCTGAGAAAAAGCAAGCACGGAGGACGAGAATCGCTTTTGCCCTGCGTAGCGTTCCGGGCAACGGGTAAAACCAGGCAGAGAATTCCCGGCTAGCAGCTTCCCTGTGGTGGGGAAGTGCAAACGTACACGTTTTCGGCCGAAAACGCGTTTTCCTGCGAAAACGCACACCAAGGCTCTTTCTAAGAAAAAGCAAGCACGGAGAACGAGAATCGCTTTTGCCCTGCATAGCGTTCCGGGCAGCGGGTAAAACCAGGCAGAGAATTCCCGGCTAGCAGCTTCCCTGTGGCAGGGAAGTGCAAACGTACACGTTTTCGGCCGAAAACCTGTTTTCAAGCGAAAACGCAAACCAAGGCTCTTTCTGAGAAAAAGCAAGCACGGAGGACGAGAATCGTTTTGCCCTGCGTAGCGTTCAGGGCAGCGGTTAAAACCAGGCAGAGAATTCCCGGCTAGCAGCTTCCCTGTGGCGGGGAAGTGCAAACGTACACGTTTTCGGCCGAAAACTCGTTTTCCGTCAAAAACGCACACCAAGGCTCTTTCTGAGAAAAAGCAAGCACGGAGGACGAGAACCGCTTTTGCCCTGCGTAGCGTTCCGGGCAGCGGCTAGAACCAGGCAGAGAATTCCCGGCTAGCAGCTTCCCTGTGGCGGGGTAGTGCAAACGTACACGTTGTTGGCCGAAAACGCGTTTTCAAGCGAAAACGCACACCACGGCTCTTTCTGAGAAAAAGCAAGCACGGAGGACGAGAATCCCTTTTGCCCTGCGTAGCGTTCGTGTAGCGGGTAGAACCAGGCAGGGAATTCCCGGCTAGAAGCTTCCCTGTGGCGGGGAAGTGCAAACGTACACGTTTTCAGCCGAAAACGCGTTTTCAAGCGAAAACGCACACCACGGCCCTTTCTGAGAAAAAGCAAGCACGGAGGACGAGAATCGCTTTTGCCCTGCGTAGCGTTCCGGGCAGCGGGTAAAACCAGGCAGAGAATTCCCGGCTAGCAGCTTCCCTGTGGCGGGGAAGTGCAAACGTACACGTTTTCGGCCGAAAACGCGTTTTCCTGCGAAAAGGCACACCAAGGCTCTCTCTGAGAAAAATCAAGCACGGAGGACGAGAACCGCTTTTGCCCTGCGTAGCGTTCCGGGCAGCGGGTAAAACCAGGCAGAGAATTCCCGGCTAGCAGCTTCCCTGTGGCGGGGAAGTGCAAACGTACACGTTTTCGGCCGGAAACGCGTTTTCCGGAGAAAACGCACACCAAGGCTCTTTCTGAGAGAAAGCAAGCACGGAGGACGAGAATCGCTTTTGCCCTGCGTAGCGTTCCGGGCAGCGGGTAGAACCAGGTAGGGAAGTCCCGGCTAGCAGCTTCCCTGTGGCGGGGAAGTGCAAACGTACACGTTTTCGGCCGAAAACGCGTTTTCAAACGAAAACGCACACCAAGGCTCTTTCTGAGAAAAAGCAAGCACGGAGGACGAGAATCGCTTTTGCCCTGCGTAGCGTTCTGGGCAGCGGCTAAAACCAGGCAGGGAAGTCCCGGCTAGCAGCTTCCCTGTGGCGGGGAAGTGCAAACGTACACGTTTTCGGCCGAAAACTCGTTTTCCGGCAAAAACGCACACCAAGGCTCTTTCTGAGAAAAAGCAAGCACCGAGGACGAGAACCGCTTTTGCCCTGCGTAGCGTTCCGGGCAGCGGCTAGAACCAGGCAGAGAATTCCCGGCTAGCAGCTTCCCTGTGGCGGGGAAGTGCAAACGTACACGTTTTCGGCCGAAAACTCGTTTTCAAGCGAAAACGCACACCACGGCTCTTTCTGAGAAAAAGCAAGCACGGAGGACGAGAACCGCTTTTGCCCTGCGTAGCGTTCCGGGCAGCGGGTAGAACCAGGCAGGGAAGTCCCGGCTAGCAGCTTCCCTGTGGCGGGGAAGTGCAAACGTACACGTTTTCGGCCGAAAAAGCTTTTTCAAGCAAAAACGCACACCAAGGCTCTTTCTGAGAAAAAGCAAGCACGGAGGACGAGAATCGCTTTTGCCCTGCGTAGCGTTCCGGGCAGCGGGTAAAACCAGGCAGGGAAGTCCCGGCTAGCAGCTTCCCTGTGGCAGGGAAGTGCAAACGTACACGTTTTCGGCCGAAAACTCGTTTTCCGGCAAAAACGCACACCAAGGCTCTTTCTGAGAAAAAGCAAGCACGGAGGACGAGAATCGCTTTTGCCCTGCGTAGCGTTCCGGGCAGCGGGTAGAACCAGGCAGGGAATTCCCGGCTAGCAGCTTCCCTGTGGCGGGGAAGTGCAAACGTACACGTTTTCGGCCGAAAACGCGTTTTCAAACGAAAACGCACACCAAGGCTCTTTCTGAGAAAAAGCAAGCACGGAGGACGAGAATCGCTTTTGCCCTGCGTAGCGTTCCGGGCAGCGGCTAAAACCAGGCAGGGAAGTCCCGGCTAGCAGCTTCCCTGTGGCGGGGAAGTGCAAACGTACACGTTTTCGGCCGAAAACTCATTTTCCGGCAAAAATGCACACCAAGGCTCTTTCTGAGAAAAAGCAAGCACCAAGGACGAGAACCGCTTTTGCCCTGCGTAGCGTTCCGGGCAGCGGCTAGAACCAGGCAGAGAATTCCCGGCTAGCAGCTTCCCTGTGGCGGGGAAGTGCAAACATACACGTTTTCGGCCGAAAACGCGTTTTCGCGCGAAAACGCACACCACGGCTCTTTCTGAGAAAAAGCAAGCACGGAGGACGAGAACCGCTTTTGCCCTGCGTAGCGTTCCGGGCAGCGGCTAGAACCAGGAAGAGAATTCCCGGCTAGCAGCTTCCCTGTGGCGGGGAAGTGCAAACATACACGTTTTCGGCCGAAAACGCGTTTTCGCGCGAAAACGCACACCACGGCTCTTTCTGAGAAAAAGCAAGCACGGAGGACGAGAACCGCTTTTGCCCTGCGTAGCGTTCCGGGCAGCGGGTAAAACCAGGCAGAGAATTCCCGGCTAGCAGCTTCCCTGTGGCGGGGAAGTGCAAACGTACAACTTTTCGGCCGAAAACTCGTTTTCTGGCAAAAACGCACACCACGGCTCTTTCTGAGAAAAAGCAAGCACGGAGGACGAGAATCGCTTTTGCCCTGCGTAGCGTTCCGGGCAGCGGCTAAAACCAGGCAGAGAATTCCCGGCTAGCAGCTTCCCTGTGGCGGGGAAGTGCAAACGTACACGTTTTCGGCCGAAAACGCGTTTTCAAGCGAAAACGCACACCAAGGCTCTTTCTGAGAAAAAGCAAGCACGGAGGACGAGAATCGCTTTTGCCCTGCGTAGCGTTCCGGGCAGCGGGCAAAACCAGGCAGAGAATTCCCGGCTAGCAGCTTCCCTGTGGCAGGGAAATGCAAACGTACACGTTTTCGGCCGAAAACGCGTTTTCGCGCGAAAACGCACACCAAGGCTCTTTCTGAGAAAAAGCAAGCACGGAGAACGAGAATCGCTTTTGCCCTGCGTAGCGTTCCGGGCAGCGGGCAAAACCAGGCAGAGAATTCCCGGCTAGCAGCTTCCCTGTGGCGGGGAAGTGCAAACGTACACGTTTTCGGCCGAAAACGCGTTTTCAAGCAAAAACGCAAACCAAGGCTCTTTCTAAGAAAAAGCAAGCACGGAGAACGAGAATCGCTTTTGCCCTGCGTAGCGTTCCGGGCAGCGGGCAAAACCAGGCAGAGAATTCCCGGCTAGCAGCTTCCCTGTGGCAGGGAAATGCAAACGTACACGTTTTCGGCCGAAAACGCGTTTTCGCGCGAAAACGCACACCAAGGCTCTTTCTGAGAAAAAGCAAGCACGGAGGACGAGAATCGCTTTTGCCCTGCGTAGCGTTCCGGGCAGCGGCTAAAAGCAGACAGAGAATTCTCGGCTAGCAGCTTCCCTGTGGCGGGGAAGTGCAAACGTACACGTTTCCGGCCGAAAACGCGTTTTCAAGCGAAAACGCACACCACGGCTCTTTCTGAGAGAAAGCAAGCACGGAGGACGAGAACCGCTTTTGCCCTGCGTAGCCTTCCATGCGGCGGGTAGAACCAGGCAGGGAAGTCCCGGCTAGAAGCTTCCCTGTGGCGGGGAAGTGCAAACGTACACGTTTTCGGCCGAAAACGCGTTTTTCGGCGAAAACGCACACCAAGGCTCTTTCTGAGAAAAAGCAAGCACGGAGGACGAGAATCGCTTTTGCCCTGCGTAGCGTTCCGGGCAGCGGCTAGAACCAGGCAGGGAAGTCCCGGCTAGCAGCTTCCCTGTGGCGGGGTAGTGCAAACGTACACGTTTTCGGCCGAAAACGCGTTTTCAAGCGAAAACGCACACTACGGCTCTTTCTGAGAAAAAGCAAGCACGGAGGACGAGAATCCCTTTTGCCCTGCGTAGCGTTCCGGGTAGCGGGTAGAACCAGGCAGGGAATTCCCGGCTAGCAACTTCCCTGTGGCGGGGAATTGCAAACGTACACGTTTTCGGCCGAAAACGCGTTTTCAAGCGAAAACGCACACCACGGCTCTTTCTGAGAAAAAGCAAGCACGGAGGACGAGAATCGCTTTTGCCCTGCGTAGCGTTCCGGGCAGCGGGTAAAACCAGGCAGGGAAGTCCCGGCTAGCAGCTTCCCTGTGGCGGGGAAGTGCAAACGTACACGTTTTCGTCCGAAAACTCGTTTTCCGGCAAAAACGCACACCAAGGCTCTTTCTGAGAAAAAGCAAGCACGGAGGACGAGAATCCCTTTTGCCCTGCGTAGCGTTCCAGGTAGCGGGTAGAACAAGGCAGGGAATTCCCGGCTAGAAGCTTCCCTGTGGCGGGGAAGTGCAAACGTACACGTTTCCGGCCGAAAACGCGTTTTCAAGCGAAAACGCACACCACGGCTCTTTCTGAGAAAAAGCAAGCACGGAGGACGAGAATCGCTTTTGCCCTGCGTAGCGTTCCGGGCAGCGGGTAAAACCAGGCAGAGAAGTCCCGGCTAGCAGCTTCCCTGTGGCGGGGAAGTGCAAACGTACACGTTTTCGGCCGAAAACGCGTTTTCAAGCGAAAACGCACACCAAGGCTCTTTCTAAGAAAAAGCAAGCACGGAGAACGAGAATCGCTTTTGCCCTGCGTAGCGTTCCGGGCAGCGGTAAAAACCAGGCAGAGAATTCCCGGCTAGCAGCTTCCCTGTGGCGGGGAAGTGCAAACGTACACGTTTTCAGCCGAAAACGCGTTTTCGCGCGAAAACGCACACCAAGGCTCTTTCTGAGAAAAAGCAAGCACGGAGGACGAGAATCGCTTTTGCCCTGCATAGCGTTCCGGGCAGCGGGTAAAACCAGGCAGAGAATTCCCGGCTAGGAGCTTCCCTGTGGCGGGGAAGTGCAAACGTACACGTTTTCGGCCGAAAACGCGTTTTCAAGCGAAAACGCACACCAAGGCTCTTTCTGAGCAAAAGCAAGCACGGAGGACGAGAATCGCTTTTGCCCTGCGTAGCCTTCCGGGCAGCGGGTAAAACGAGGCAGGGAAGTCCCGGCTAGCAGCTTCCCTGTGGCGGGGAAGTGCAAACGTACACGTTTTCGGCCGAAAACGCGTTTTCAAGCGAAAACGCACACCAAGGCTCTTTCTGAGAAAAAGCAAGCACGGAGGACGAGAATCGCTTTTGCCCTGCGTAGCGTTCCGGGCAGCGGGTAAAACCAGGCAGAGAATTCCCGGCTAGCAGCTTCCCTGTGGCGGGGAAGTGCAAACATACACGTTTTCGGCCGAAAACGCGTTTTCCGGCGAAAACGCACACCACGGCTCTTTCTGAGAAAAAGCAAGCACGGAGGACGAGAACAGTTTTGCCCTGCGTAGCGTTAGGGGCAGCGGGTAGAACCAGGCAGAGAATTCCCGGCTAGCAGCTTCCCTGTGGCGGGGAAGTGCAAACGTACACGTTTTCGTCCGAAAACGCGTTTTCAAGCGAAAACGCACACCAAGGCTCTTTCTGAGAAAAAGCAAGCACGGAGGACGAGAATCGCTTTTGCCCTGCGTAGCGTTCCGGGCAGCGGCTAAAACCAGGCAGAGAATTCCCGGCTAGCATCTTCCCTGTGGTGGGGAAGTGCAAACGTACACGTTTTCGGCCGAAAACGCGTTTTCAATCGAAAACGCAAACCAAGGCTCTTTCTGAGAAAAGGCAAGCACGGAGGACGAGAATCGCTTTTGCCCTGCGTAGCGTTCCGGGCAGCGGGTAAAACCAGGCAGAGAATTCCCGGCTAGCAGCTTCCCTGTGGCAGGGAAGTGCAAACGTACACGTTTTCAGCCGAAAACGCGTTTTCAAGCGAAAACGCACACCACGGCTCTTTCTGAGAAAAAGCAAGCACGGAGGACGAGAATCGCTTTTGCCCTGCGTAGCGTTACGGGCAGCGGGTAAAACCAGGAAGAGAATTCCCGGCTAGCAGCTTCCCTGTGGCGGGGAAGTGCAAACGTAAACGTTTTCGGCCGAAAACGCGTTTTCAAGCGAAAACGCACACCAAGGCTCTTTCTGAGAAAAAGCAAGCACGGAGGACGAGAACCGCTTTTGCCCTGCGTAGCGTTCCGGGCAGCGGGTAAAACCAGGCAGAGAATTCCCGGCTAGCAGCTTCCCTGTGGCGGGGAAGTGCAAACGTACAACTTTTCGGCCGAAAACTCGTTTTCTGGCAAAAACGCACACCACGGCTCTTTCTGAGAAAAAGCAAGCACGGAGGACGAGAATCGCTTTTGCCCTGCGTAGCGTTCCAGGCAGCGGCTAAAACCAGGCAGAGAATTCCCGGCTAGCAGCTTCCCTGTGGCGGGGAAGTGCAAACGTACACGTTTTCGGCCGAAAACGCGTTTTCAAGCGAAAACGCAAACCAAGGCTCTTTCTAAGAAAAAGCAAGCACGGAGAACGAGAATCGCTTTTGCCCTGCGTAGCGTTCCGGGCAGCGGGCAAAACCAGGCAGAGAATTCCCGGCTAGCAGCTTCCCTGTGGCAGGGAAATGCAAACGTACACGTTTTCGGCCGAAAACGCGTTTTCGCGCGAAAACGCACACCAAGGCTCTTTCTGAGAAAAAGCAAGGACGGAGGACGAGAATCGCTTTTGCCCTGCGTAGCGTTCCGGGCAGCGGCTAAAAGCAGTCAGAGAATTCTCGGCTAGCAGCTTCCCTGTGGCGGGGAAGTGCAAACGTACACTTTTCCGGCCGAAAACGCGTTTTCAAGCGAAAACGCACACCACGGCTCTTTCTGAGAGAAAGCAAGCACGGAGGACGAGAACCGCTTTTGCCCTGCGTAGCCTTCCGGGCAGCGGGTAGAACCAGGCAGGGAAGTCCCGGCTAGAAGCTTCCCTGTGGCGGGGAAGTGCAAACGTACACGTTTTCGGCCGAAAACGCGTTTTCAAGCGAAAACGCACACCAAGACTCTTTCTGAGAAAAAGCAAGCACGGAGGACGAGAACCGTTTTGCCCTGCGTAGCGTTCCGGGCAGCGGTTAAAACCAGGCAGAGAATTCCCGGCTAGCAGCTTCCCTGTGGCGGGGAAGTGCAAACGTACACGTTTTCGGCCGAAAACTCGTTTTCCGTCAAAAACGCACACCAAGGCTCTTTCTGAGAAAAAGCAAGCACGGAGGACGAGAACCGCTTTTGCCCTGCGTAGCGTTCCGGGCAGCGGCTAGAACCAGGCAGAGAATTCCCGGCTAGCAGCTTCCCTGTGGCGGGGTAGTGCAAACGTACACGTTGTTGGCCGAAAACGCGTTTTCAAGCGAAAACGCACACCACGGCTCTTTCTGAGAAAAAGCAAGCACGGAGGACGAGAACCGCTTTTGCCCTGCGTAGCGTTCCGGGCAGCGGGTAAAACCAGGCAGGGAAGTCCCGGCTAGCAGCTTCCCTGTGGCGGGGATGTGCAAACGTACACGTTTTCGGCCGAAAACTCGTTTTTCGGCAAAAACGCACACCAAGGCTCTTTCTGAGAAAAAGCAAGCACCGAGGACGAGAACCGCTTTTGCCCTGCGTAGCGTTCCGGGCAGCGGCTAGAACCAGGCAGAGAATTCCCGGCTAGCAGCTTCCCTGTGGCGGGGAAGTGCAAACGTACACGTTTTCGGCCGAAAACGCGTTTTCAAGCGAAAACGCACACCACGGCTCTTTCTGAGAAAAAGCAAGCACGGAGGACGAGAATCGCTTTTGCCCTGCGTAGCGTTCCGGGTAGCGGGTAGAACCAGGCAGGGAATTCCCGGCTAGAAGCTTCCCTGTGGCGGGGAAGTGCAAACGTACACGTTTTCGGCCGAAAACGCGTTTTCAAGCGAAAACGCACACCAAGGCTCTTTCTGAGAAAAAGCAAGCACGGAGGACGAGAATCGCTTTTGCCCTGCGTAGCGTTCCGGGCAACGGGTAAAACCAGGCAGAGAATTCCCGGCTAGCAGCTTCCCTGTGGTGGGGAAGTGCAAACGTACACGTTTTCGGCCGAAAACGCGTTTTCCTGCGAAAACGCACACCAAGGCTCTTTCTAAGAAAAAGCAAGCACGGAGAACAAGAATCGCTTTTGCCCTGCATAGCGTTCCGGGCAGCGGGTAAAACCAGGCAGAGAATTCCTGGCTAGCAGCTTCCCTGTGGCAGGGAAGTGCAAACGTACACGTTTTCGGCCGAAAACCTGTTTTCAAGCGAAAACGCAAACCAAGGCTCTTTCTGAGAAAAAGCAAGCACGGAGGACGAGAATCGCTTTTGCCCTGCGTAGCATTCCGGGCAGCGGGTAAAACCAGGCAGAGAATTCACGGCTAGCAGATTCCCTGTGGCGGGGAAGTGCAAACGTACACGTTTTCGGCCGAAAACGCGTTTTCAAGCGAAAACGCACACCAAGGCTCTTTCTGAGAAAAAGCAAGCACGGAGGACGAGAACCGTTTTGCCCTGCGTAGCGTTCAGGGCAGCGGTTAAAACCAGGCAGAGAATTCCCGGCTAGCAGCTTCCCTGTGGCGGGGAAGTGCAAACGTACACGTTTTCGGCCGAAAACTCGTTTTCCGTCAAAAACGCACACCAAGGCTCTTTCTGAGAAAAAGCAAGCACGGAGGACGAGAACCGCTTTTGCCCTGCGTAGCGTTCCGGGCAGCGGGTAAAACCAGGCAGAGAATTCCCGGCTAGCAGCTTCCCTGTGGCGGGGAAGTGCAAACGTACACGTTTTCGGCCGGAAACGCGTTTTCCGGAGAAAACGCACACCAAGGCTCTTTCTGAGAGAAAGCAAGCACGGAGGACGAGAATCGCTTTTGCCCTGCGTAGCGTTCCGGGCAGCGGGTAGAACCAGGTAGGGAAGTCCCGGCTAGCAGCTTCCCTGTGGCGGGGAAGTGCAAACGTACAACTTTTCGGCCGAAAACTCGTTTTCTGGCAAAAACGCACACCACGGCTCTTTCTGAGAAAAAGCAAGCACGGAGGACGAGAATCGCTTTTGCCCTGCGTAGCGTTCCAGGCAGCGGCTAAAACCAGGCAGAGAATTCCCGGCTAGCAGCTTCCCTGTGGCGGGGAAGTGCAAACGTACACGTTTTCGGCCGAAAACGCGTTTTCAAGCGAAAACGCAAACCAAGGCTCTTTCTAAGAAAAAGCAAGCACGGAGAACGAGAATCGCTTTTGCCCTGCGTAGCGTTCCGGGCAGCGGGCAAAACCAGGCAGAGAATTCCCGGCTAGCAGCTTCCCTGTGGCAGGGAAATGCAAACGTACACGTTTTCGGCCGAAAACGCGTTTTCGCGCGAAAACGCACACCAAGGCTCTTTCTGAGAAAAAGCAAGGACGGAGGACGAGAATCGCTTTTGCCCTGCGTAGCGTTCCGGGCAGCGGCTAAAAGCAGTCAGAGAATTCTCGGCTAGCAGCTTCCCTGTGGCGGGGAAGTGCAAACGTACACTTTTCCGGCCGAAAACGCGTTTTCAAGCGAAAACGCACACCACGGCTCTTTCTGAGAGAAAGCAAGCACGGAGGACGAGAACCGCTTTTGCCCTGCGTAGCCTTCCGGGCAGCGGGTAGAACCAGGCAGGGAAGTCCCGGCTAGAAGCTTCCCTGTGGCGGGGAAGTGCAAACGTACACGTTTTCGGCCGAAAACGCGTTTTCAAGCGAAAACGCACACCAAGACTCTTTCTGAGAAAAAGCAAGCACGGAGGACGAGAACCGTTTTGCCCTGCGTAGCGTTCCGGGCAGCGGTTAAAACCAGGCAGAGAATTCCCGGCTAGCAGCTTCCCTGTGGCGGGGAAGTGCAAACGTACACGTTTTCGGCCGAAAACTCGTTTTCCGTCAAAAACGCACACCAAGGCTCTTTCTGAGAAAAAGCAAGCACGGAGGACGAGAACCGCTTTTGCCCTGCGTAGCGTTCCGGGCAGCGGCTAGAACCAGGCAGAGAATTCCCGGCTAGCAGCTTCCCTGTGGCGGGGTAGTGCAAACGTACACGTTGTTGGCCGAAAACGCGTTTTCAAGCGAAAACGCACACCACGGCTCTTTCTGAGAAAAAGCAAGCACGGAGGACGAGAACCGCTTTTGCCCTGCGTAGCGTTCCGGGCAGCGGGTAAAACCAGGCAGGGAAGTCCCGGCTAGCAGCTTCCCTGTGGCGGGGATGTGCAAACGTACACGTTTTCGGCCGAAAACTCGTTTTTCGGCAAAAACGCACACCAAGGCTCTTTCTGAGAAAAAGCAAGCACCGAGGACGAGAACCGCTTTTGCCCTGCGTAGCGTTCCGGGCAGCGGCTAGAACCAGGCAGAGAATTCCCGGCTAGCAGCTTCCCTGTGGCGGGGAAGTGCAAACGTACACGTTTTCGGCCGAAAACGCGTTTTCAAGCGAAAACGCACACCACGGCTCTTTCTGAGAAAAAGCAAGCACGGAGGACGAGAATCGCTTTTGCCCTGCGTAGCGTTCCGGGTAGCGGGTAGAACCAGGCAGGGAATTCCCGGCTAGAAGCTTCCCTGTGGCGGGGAAGTGCAAACGTACACGTTTTCGGCCGAAAACGCGTTTTCAAGCGAAAACGCACACCAAGGCTCTTTCTGAGAAAAAGCAAGCACGGAGGACGAGAATCGCTTTTGCCCTGCGTAGCGTTCCGGGCAACGGGTAAAACCAGGCAGAGAATTCCCGGCTAGCAGCTTCCCTGTGGTGGGGAAGTGCAAACGTACACGTTTTCGGCCGAAAACGCGTTTTCCTGCGAAAACGCACACCAAGGCTCTTTCTAAGAAAAAGCAAGCACGGAGAACAAGAATCGCTTTTGCCCTGCATAGCGTTCCGGGCAGTGGGTAAAACCAGGCAGAGAATTCCCGGCTAGCAGCTTCCCTGTGGCAGGGAAGTGCAAACGTACACGTTTTCGGCCGAAAACCTGTTTTCAAGCGAAAACGCAAACCAAGGCTCTTTCTGAGAAAAAGCAAGCACGGAGGACGAGAATCGCTTTTGCCCTGCGTAGCATTCCGGGCAGCGGGTAAAACCAGGCAGAGAATTCACGGCTAGCAGATTCCCTGTGGCGGGGAAGTGCAAACGTACACGTTTTCGGCCGAAAACGCGTTTTCAAGCGAAAACGCACACCAAGGCTCTTTCTGAGAAAAAGCAAGCACGGAGGACGAGAACCGTTTTGCCCTGCGTAGCGTTCAGGGCAGCGGTTAAAACCAGGCAGAGAATTCCCGGCTAGCAGCTTCCCTGTGGCGGGGAAGTGCAAACGTACACGTTTTCGGCCGAAAACTCGTTTTCCGTCAAAAACGCACACCAAGGCTCTTTCTGAGAAAAAGCAAGCACGGAGGACGAGAACCGCTTTTGCCCTGCGTAGCGTTCCGGGCAGCGGGTAAAACCAGGCAGAGAATTCCCGGCTAGCAGCTTCCCTGTGGCGGGGAAGTGCAAACGTACACGTTTTCGGCCGGAAACGCGTTTTCCGGAGAAAACGCACACCAAGGCTCTTTCTGAGAGAAAGCAAGCACGGAGGACGAGAATCGCTTTTGCCCTGCGTAGCGTTCCGGGCAGCGGGTAGAACCAGGTAGGGAAGTCCCGGCTAGCAGCTTCCCTGTGGCGGGGAAGTGCAAACGTACAACTTTTCGGCCGAAAACTCGTTTTCTGGCAAAAACGCACACCACGGCTCTTTCTGAGAAAAAGCAAGCACGGAGGACGAGAATCGCTTTTGCCCTGCGTAGCGTTCCAGGCAGCGGCTAAAACCAGGCAGAGAATTCCCGGCTAGCAGCTTCCCTGTGGCGGGGAAGTGCAAACGTACACGTTTTCGGCCGAAAACGCGTTTTCAAGCGAAAACGCAAACCAAGGCTCTTTCTAAGAAAAAGCAAGCACGGAGAACGAGAATCGCTTTTGCCCTGCGTAGCGTTCCGGGCAGCGGGCAAAACCAGGCAGAGAATTCCCGGCTAGCAGCTTCCCTGTGGCAGGGAAATGCAAACGTACACGTTTTCGGCCGAAAACGCGTTTTCGCGCGAAAACGCACACCAAGGCTCTTTCTGAGAAAAAGCAAGGACGGAGGACGAGAATCGCTTTTGCCCTGCGTAGCGTTCCGGGCAGCGGCTAAAAGCAGTCAGAGAATTCTCGGCTAGCAGCTTCCCTGTGGCGGGGAAGTGCAAACGTACACTTTTCCGGCCGAAAACGCGTTTTCAAGCGAAAACGCACACCACGGCTCTTTCTGAGAGAAAGCAAGCACGGAGGACGAGAACCGCTTTTGCCCTGCGTAGCCTTCCGGGCAGCGGGTAGAACCAGGCAGGGAAGTCCCGGCTAGAAGCTTCCCTGTGGCGGGGAAGTGCAAACGTACACGTTTTCGGCCGAAAACGCGTTTTCAAGCGAAAACGCACACCAAGACTCTTTCTGAGAAAAAGCTAGCACGGAGGACGAGAACCGTTTTGCCCTGCGTAGCGTTCCGGGCAGCGGTTAAAACCAGGCAGAGAATTCCCGGCTAGCAGCTTCCCTGTGGCGGGGAAGTGCAAACGTACACGTTTTCGGCCGAAAACTCGTTTTCCGTCAAAAACGCACACCAAGGCTCTTTCTGAGAAAAAGCAAGCACGGAGGACGAGAACCGCTTTTGCCCTGCGTAGCGTTCCGGGCAGCGGCTAGAACCAGGCAGAGAATTCCCGGCTAGCAGCTTCCCTGTGGCGGGGTAGTGCAAACGTACACGTTGTTGGCCGAAAACGCGTTTTCAAGCGAAAACGCACACCACGGCTCTTTCTGAGAAAAAGCAAGCACGGAGGACGAGAACCGCTTTTGCCCTGCGTAGCGTTCCGGGCAGCGGGTAAAACCAGGCAGGGAAGTCCCGGCTAGCAGCTTCCCTGTGGCGGGGATGTGCAAACGTACACGTTTTCGGCCGAAAACTCGTTTTTCGGCAAAAACGCACACCAAGGCTCTTTCTGAGAAAAAGCAAGCACCGAGGACGAGAACCGCTTTTGCCCTGCGTAGCGTTCCGGGCAGCGGCTAGAACCAGGCAGAGAATTCCCGGCTAGCAGCTTCCCTGTGGCGGGGAAGTGCAAACGTACACGTTTTCGGCCGAAAACGCGTTTTCAAGCGAAAACGCACACCACGGCTCTTTCTGAGAAAAAGCAAGCACGGAGGACGAGAATCGCTTTTGCCCTGCGTAGCGTTCCGGGTAGCGGGTAGAACCAGGCAGGGAATTCCCGGCTAGAAGCTTCCCTGTGGCGGGGAAGTGCAAACGTACACGTTTTCGGCCGAAAACGCGTTTTCAAGCGAAAACGCACACCAAGGCTCTTTCTGAGAAAAAGCAAGCACGGAGGACGAGAATCGCTTTTGCCCTGCGTAGCGTTCCGGGCAACGGGTAAAACCAGGCAGAGAATTCCCGGCTAGCAGCTTCCCTGTGGTGGGGAAGTGCAAACGTACACGTTTTCGGCCGAAAACGCGTTTTCCTGCGAAAACGCACACCAAGGCTCTTTCTAAGAAAAAGCAAGCACGGAGAACAAGAATCGCTTTTGCCCTGCATAGCGTTCCGGGCAGTGGGTAAAACCAGGCAGAGAATTCCCGGCTAGCAGCTTCCCTGTGGCAGGGAAGTGCAAACGTACACGTTTTCGGCCGAAAACCTGTTTTCAAGCGAAAACGCAAACCAAGGCTCTTTCTGAGAAAAAGCAAGCACGGAGGACGAGAATCGCTTTTGCCCTGCGTAGCATTCCGGGCAGCGGGTAAAACCAGGCAGAGAATTCACGGCTAGCAGATTCCCTGTGGCGGGGAAGTGCAAACGTACACGTTTTCGGCCGAAAACGCGTTTTCAAGCGAAAACGCACACCAAGGCTCTTTCTGAGAAAAAGCAAGCACGGAGGACGAGAACCGTTTTGCCCTGCGTAGCGTTCAGGGCAGCGGTTAAAACCAGGCAGAGAATTCCCGGCTAGCAGCTTCCCTGTGGCGGGGAAGTGCAAACGTACACGTTTTCGGCCGAAAACTCGTTTTCCGTCAAAAACGCACACCAAGGCTCTTTCTGAGAAAAAGCAAGCACGGAGGACGAGAACCGCTTTTGCCCTGCGTAGCGTTCCGGGCAACGGGTAAAACCAGGCAGAGAATTCCCGGCTAGCAGCTTCCCTGTGGCGGGGAAGTGCAAACGTACACGTTTTCGGCCGGAAACGCGTTTTCCGGAGAAAACGCACACCAAGGCTCTTTCTGAGAGAAAGCAAGCACGGAGGACGAGAATCGCTTTTGCCCTGCGTAGCGTTCCGGGCAGCGGGTAGAACCAGGTAGGGAAGTCCCGGCTAGCAGCTTCCCTGTGGCGGGGAAGTGCAAACGTACACGTTTTCGGCCGAAAACGCGTTTTCAAACGAAAACGCACACCAAGGCTCTTTCTGAGAAAAAGCAAGCACGGAGGACGAGAATCGCTTTTGCCCTGCGTAGCGTTCCGGGCAGCGGCTAAAACCAGGCAGGGAAGTCCCGGCTAGCAGATTCCCTGTGGCGGGGAAGTGCAAATGTACACGTTTTCGGCCGAAAACTCGTTTTCCGGCAAAAACGCACACCAAGGCTCTTTCTGAGAAAAAGCAAGCACCGAGGACGAGAACCGCTTTTGCCCTGCGTAGCGTTCCGGGCAGCGGCTAGAACCAGGCAGAGAATTCCCGGCTAGCAGCTTCCCTGTGGCGGGGAAGTGCAAACGTACACGTTTTCGGCCGAAAACTCGTTTTCAAGCGAAAACGCACACCACGGCTCTTTCTGAGAAAAAGCAAGCACGGAGGACGAGAACCGCTTTTGCCCTGCGTAGCGTTCCGGGCAGCGGGTAGAACCAGGCAGGGAAGTCCCGGCTAGCAGCTTCCCTGTGGCGGGGAAGTGCAAACGTACACGTTTTCGGCCGAAAAAGCTTTTTCAAGCGAAAACGCACACCAAGGCTCTTTCTGAGAAAAAGCAAGCACGGAGGACGAGAATCGCTTTTGCCCTGCGTAACGTTCCGGGCAGCGGGTAAAACCAGGCAGGGAAGTCCCGGCTAGCAGCTTCCCTGTGGCGGGGAAGTGCGAACGTACACGTTTTCGGCCGAAAACTCGTTTTCCGGCAAAAACGCACACCAAGGCTCTTTCTGAGAAAAAGCAAGCACGGAGGACGAGAATCGCTTTTGCCCTGCGTAGCGTTCCGGGCAGCGGGTAGAACCAGGCAGGGAATTCCCGGCTAGCAGCTTCCCTGTGGCGGGGAAGTGCAAACGTACACGTTTTCGGCCGAAAACGCGTTTTCAAACGAAAACGCACACCAAGGCTCTTTCTGAGAAAAAGCAAGCACGGAGGACGAGAATCGCTTTTGCCCTGCGTAGCGTTCCGGGCAGCGGCTAAAACCAGGCAGGGAAGTCCCGGCTAGCAGCTTCCCTGTGGCGGGGAAGTGCAAACGTACACGTTTTCGGCCGAAAACTCGTTTTCCGGCAAAAATGCACACCAAGGCTCTTTCTGAGAAAAAGCAAGCACGGAGGACGAGAACCGCTTTTGCCCTGCGTAGCGTTCCGGGCAGCGGCTAGAACCAGGCAGAGAATTCCCGGCTAGCAGCTTCCCTGTGGCGGGGAAGTGCAAACATACACGTTTTCGGCCGAAAACGCGTTTTCGCGCGAAAACGCACACCACGGCTCTTTCTGAGAAAAAGCAAGCACCAAGGACGAGAACCGCTTTTGCCCTGCGTAGCGTTCCGGGCAGCGGCTAGAACCAGGCAGAGAATTCCCGGCTAGCAGCTTCCCTGTGGCGGGGAAGTGCAAACATACACGTTTTCGGCCGAAAACGCGTTTTCGCGCGAAAACGCACACCACGGCTCTTTCTGAGAAAAAGCAAGCACGGAGGACGAGAACCGCTTTTGCCCTGCGTAGCGTTCCGGGCAGCGGGTAAAACCAGGCAGAGAATTCCCGGCTAGCAGCTTCCCTGTGGCGGGGAAGTGCAAACGTACAACTTTTCGGCCGAAAACTCGTTTTCTGGCAAAAACGCACACCACGGCTCTTTCTGAGAAAAAGCAAGCACGGAGGACGAGAATCGCTTTTGCCCTGCGTAGCGTTCCTGGCAGCGGCTAAAACCAGGCAGAGAATTCCCGGCTAGCAGCTTCCCTGTGGCGGGGAAGTGCAAACGTACACGTTTTCGGCCGAAAACGCGTTTTCAAGCGAAAACGCACACCAAGGCTCTTTCTGAGAAAAAGCAAGCACGGAGGACGAGAATCGCTTTTGCCCTGCGTAGCGTTCCGGGCAGCGGGCAAAACCAGGCAGAGAATTCCCGGCTAGCAGCTTCCCTGTGGCAGGGAAATGCAAACGTACACGTTTTCGGCCGAAAACGCGTTTTCGCGCGAAAACGCACACCAAGGCTCTTTCTGAGAAAAAGCAAGCACGGAGAACGAGAATCGCTTTTGCCCTGCGTAGCGTTCCGGGCAGCGGGCAAAACCAGGCAGAGAATTCCCGGCTAGCAGCTTCCCTGTGGCGGGGAAGTGCAAACGTACACGTTTTCGGCCGAAAACGCGTTTTCAAGCGAAAACGCAAACCAAGGCTCTTTCTAAGAAAAAGCAAGCACGGAGAACGAGAATCGCTTTTGCCCTGCGTAGCGTTCCGGGCAGCGGGCAAAACCAGGCAGAGAATTCCCGGCTAGCAGCTTCCCTGTGGCAGGGAAATGCAAACGTACACGTTTTCGGCCGAAAACGCGTTTTCGCGCGAAAACGCACACCAAGGCTCTTTCTGAGAAAAAGCAAGCACGGAGGACGAGAATCGCTTTTGCCCTGCGTAGCGTTCCGTGCAGCGGCTAAAAGCAGACAGAGAATTCTCAGCTAGCAGCTTCCCTGTGGCGGGGAAGTGCAAACGTACACGTTTCCGGCCGAAAACGCGTTTTCAAGCGAAAACGCACACCACGGCTCTTTCTGAGAGAAAGCAAACACGGAGGACGAGAACTGCTTTTGCCCTGCGTAGCCTTCCGGGCGGCGGGTAGAACCAGGCAGGGAAGTCCCGGCTAGAAGCTTCCCTGTGGCGGGGAAGTGCAAACGTACACGTTTTCGGCCGAAAACGCGTTTTTCGGCGAAAACGCACACCAAGGCTCTTTCTGAGAAAAAGCAAGCACGGAGGACGAGAATCGCTTTTGCCCTGCGTAGCGTTCCGGGCAGCGGGTAGAACCAGGCAGGGAAGTCCCGGCTAGCAGCTTCCCTGTGGCGGGGAAGTGCAAACGTACACGTTTTCGGCCGAAAACGCGTTTTCAAACGAAAACGCACACCAAGGCTCTTTCTGAGAAAAAGCAAGCACGGAGGACGAGAATCGCTTTTGCCCTGCGTAGCGTTCCGGGCAGCGGCTAGAACCAGGCAGAGAATTCCCGGCTAGCAGCTTCCCTGTGGCGGGGTAGTGCAAACGTACACGTTTTCGGCCGAAAACGCGTTTTCAAGCGAAAACGCACACTACGGCTCTTTCTGAGAAAAAGCAAGCACGGAGGACGAGAATCCCTTTTGCCCTGCGTAGCGTTCCGGGTAGCGGGTAGAACCAGGCAGGGAATTCCCGGCTAGCAACTTCCCTGTGGCGGGGAAGTGCAAACGTACACGTTTTCGGCCGAAAACGCGTTTTCAAGCGAAAACGCACACCACGGCTCTTTCTGAGAAAAAGCAAGCACGGAGGACGAGAATCGCTTTTGCCCTGCGTAGCGTTCCGGGCAGCGGGTAAAACCAGGCAGGGAAGTCCCGGCTAGCAGCTTCCCTGTGGCAGGGAAGTGCAAACGTACACGTTTTCGTCCGAAAACTCGTTTTCAAGCGAAAACGCACACCAAGGCTCTTTCTGAGAAAAAGCAAGCACGGAGGACGAGAATCCCTTTTGCCCTGCGTAGCGTTCCAGGTAGCGGGTAGAACAAGGCAGGGAATTCCCGGCTAGAAGCTTCCCTGTGGCGGGGAAGTGCAAACGTACACGTTTCCGGCCGAAAACGCGTTTTCAAGCGAAAACGCACACCACGGCTCTTTCTGAGAAAAAGCAAGCACGGAGGACGAGAATCGCTTTTGCCCTGCGTAGCGTTCCGGGCAGCGGGTAAAACCAGGCAGAGAAGTCCCGGCTAGCAGCTTCCCTGTGGCGGGGAAGTGCAAACGTACACGTTTTCGGCCGAAAACGCGTTTTCAAGCGAAAACGCACACCAAGGCTCTTTCTAAGAAAAAGCAAGCACGGAGAACGAGAATCGCTTTTGCCCTGCGTAGCGTTCCGGGCAGCGGTTAAAACCAGGCAGAGAATTCCCGGCTAGCAGCTTCCCTGTGGCGGGGAAGTGCAAACGTACACGTTTTCGGCCGAAAACGCGTTTTCGCGCGAAAACGCACACCAAGGCTCTTTCTGAGAAAAAGCAAGCACGGAGGACGAGAATCGCTTTTGCCCTGCATAGCGTTCCGGGCAGCGGGTAAAACCAGGCAGAGAATTCCCGGCTAGGAGCTTCCCTGTGGCGGGGAAGTGCAAACGTACACGTTTTCGGCCGAAAACGCGTTTTCAAGCGAAAACGCACACCAAGGCTCTTTCTGAGAAAAAGCAAGCACGGAGGACGAGAATCGCTTTTGCCCTGCGTAGCGTTCCGGGCAGCGGGTAAAACCAGGCAGAGAATTCCCGGCTAGCAGCTTCCCTGTGGCAGGGAAGTGCAAACGTACACGTTTTCGGCCGAAAAAGCTTTTTCAAGCGAAAACGCACACCAAGGCTCTTTCTGAGAAAAGCAAGCACGGAGGACGAGAATCGCTTTTGCCCTGCGTAGCCTTCCGGGCAGCGGGTAAAACGAGGCAGGGAAGTCCCGGCTAGCAGCTTCCCTGTGGCGGGGAAGTGCAAACGTACACGTTTTCGGCCGAAAACGCGTTTTCAAGCGAAAACGCACACCAAGGCTCTTTCTGAGAAAAAGCAAGCACGGAGGACGAGAATCGCTTTTGCCCTGCGTAGCGTTCCGGGCAGCGGGTAAAACCAGGCAGAGAATTCCCGGCTAGCAGCTTCCCTGTGGCGGGGAAGTGCAAACATACACGTTTTCGGCCGAAAACGCGTTTTCGCGCGAAAACGCACACCACGGCTCTTTCTGAGAAAAAGCAAGCACGGAGGACGAGAACAGTTTTGCCCTGCGTAGCGTTACGGGCAGCGGGTAAAACCAGGCAGAGAATTCCCGGCTAGCAGCTTCCCTGTGGCGGGGAAGTGCAAACGTACACGTTTTCGGCCGAAAACGCGTTTTCAAGCGAAAACGCACACCAAGGCTCTTTCTGAGAAAAGGCAAGCACGGAGGACGAGAATCGCTTTTGCCCTGCGTAGCGTTACGGGCAGCGGGTAAAACCAGGCAGAGAATTCCCGGCTAGCAGCTTCCCTGTGGCAGGGAAGTGCAAACGTACACGTTTTCAGCCGAAAACGCGTTTTCAAGCGAAAACGCACACCACGGCTCTTTCTGAGAAAAAGCAAGCACGGAGGACGAGAATCGCTTTTGCCCTGCGTAGCGTTACGGGCAGCGGGTAAAACCAGGCAGAGAATTCCCGGCTAGCAGCTTCCCTGTGGCGGGGAAGTGCAAACGTAAACGTTTTCGGCCGAAAACGCGTTTTCAAGCGAAAACGCACACCAAGGCTCTTTCTGAGAAAAAGCAAGCACGGAGGACGAGAACCGCTTTTGCCCTGCGTAGCGTTCCGGGCAGCGGGTAAAACCAGGCAGAGAATTCCCGGCTAGCAGCTTCCCTGTGGCGGGGAAGTGCAAACGTACAACTTTTCGGCCGAAAACTCGTTTTCTGGCAAAAACGCACACCACGGCTCTTTCTGAGAAAAAGCAAGCACGGAGGACGAGAATCGCTTTTGCCCTGCGTAGCGTTCCAGGCAGCGGCTAAAACCAGGCAGAGAATTCCCGGCTAGCAGCTTCCCTGTGGCGGGGAAGTGCAAACGTACACGTTTTCGGCCGAAAACGCGTTTTCAAGCGAAAACGCAAACCAAGGCTCTTTCTAAGAAAAAGCAAGCACGGAGAACGAGAATCGCTTTTGCCCTGCGTAGCGTTCCGGGCAGCGGGCAAAACCAGGCAGAGAATTCCCGGCTAGCAGCTTCCCTGTGGCAGGGAAATGCAAACGTACACGTTTTCGGCCGAAAACGCGTTTTCGCGCGAAAACGCACACCAAGGCTCTTTCTGAGAAAAAGCAAGGACGGAGGACGAGAATCGCTTTTGCCCTGCGTAGCGTTCCGGGCAGCGGCTAAAAGCAGTCAGAGAATTCTCGGCTAGCAGCTTCCCTGTGGCGGGGAAGTGCAAACGTACACTTTTCCGGCCGAAAACGCGTTTTCAAGCGAAAACGCACACCACGGCTCTTTCTGAGAGAAAGCAAGCACGGAGGACGAGAACCGCTTTTGCCCTGCGTAGCCTTCCGGGCAGCGGGTAGAACCAGGCAGGGAAGTCCCGGCTAGAAGCTTCCCTGTGGCGGGGAAGTGCAAACGTACACGTTTTCGGCCGAAAACGCGTTTTCAAGCGAAAACGCACACCAACTCTCTTTCTGAGAAAAAGCAAGCACGGAGGATGAGAACCGCTTTTGCCCTGCGTAGCGTTCCGGGCAGCGGGTAGAAGCAGGCAGGGAAGTCCCGGCTAGAAGCTTCCCTGTGGGGGGAAAGTGCAAACGTACACGTTTTCGGCCGAAAACGCGTTTTCAAGCGAAAACGCACACCACGGCTCTTTCTGAGAAAAAGCAAGCACGGAGGACGAGAATCCCTTTTGCCCTGCGTAGCTTTCGGGTAGCGGGTAGAACCAGGCAGGGAATTCCCGGCTAGAAGCTTCCCTGTGGCGGGGAAGTGCAAACGTACACGTTTTCAGCCGAAAACGCGTTTTCAAGCGAAAACGCACACCACGGCCCTTTCTGAGAAAAAGCAAGCACGGAGGACGAGAATCGCTTTTGCCCTGCGTAGCGTTCCGGGCAGCGGGTAAAACCAGGCAGAGAATTCCCGGCTAGCAGCTTCCCTGTGGCGGGGAAGTGCAAACGTACACGTTTTCGGCCGAAAACGCGTTTTCCTGCGAAAAGGCACACCAAGGCTCTCTCTGAGAAAAATCAAGCACGGAGGACGAGAACCGCTTTTGCCCTGCGTAGCGTTCCGGGCAGCGGGTAAAACCAGGCAGAGAATTCCCGGCTAGCAGCTTCCCTGTGGCGGGGAAGTGCAAACGTACACGTTTTCGGCCGGAAACGCGTTTTCCGGAGAAAACGCACACCAAGGCTCTTTCTGAGAGAAAGCAAGCACGGAGGACGAGAATCGCTTTTGCCCTGCGTAGCGTTCCAGGCAGCGGCTAAAACCAGGCAGAGAATTCCCGGCTAGCATCTTCCCTGTGGCGGGGAAGTGCAAACGTTCACGTTTTCGGCCGAAAACGCGTTTTCAAGCGAAAACACACACCAAGGCTCTTTCTGAGAAAAAGCAAGCACGGAGGACGAGAATCGCTTTTGCCCTGCGTAGCGTTCGAGGCAGTGGCTAAAACCAGGCAGAGAATTCCCGGCTAGCAGCTTCCCTGTGGCGGGGAAGTGCAAACGTACACGTTTTCGGCCGAAAACGCGTTTTGAAGCGAAAAGGCACACCAAGGCTCTTTCTGAGAAAAAGCAAGCACGGAGGACGAGAATCGCTTTTGCCCTGCGTAGCGTTCTTGGTAGCGGCTAAAACCAGGCAGAGAATTCCCGGCTAGCAGCTTCCCTGTGGCGGGGAAGTGCAAACGTTCACGTTTTCGGCCGATAACGCGTTTTCAAGCGAAAACGCACACCACGGCTCTTTCTGAGAGAAAGCAAGCACGGAGGACGAGAACCGCTTTTGCCCTGCGTAGCCTTCCGGGCGGCGGGTAGAACCAGGCAGGGAAGTCCCGGCTAGAAGCTTCCCTGTGGCTGGGAAGTGCAAACGTACACGTTTTCGGCCGAAAACGCGTTTTTCGGCGAAAACGCACACCAAGGCTCTTTCTGAGAAAAAGCAAGCACGGAGGACGAGAATCGCTTTTGCCCTGCGTAGCGTTCCGGGCAGCGGGTAGAACCAGGCAGGGAAGTCCCGGCTAGCAGCTTCCCTGTGGCGGGGAAGTGCAAACGTACACGTTTTCGGCCGAAAACGCGTTTTCAAACGAAAACGCACAACAAGGCTCTTTCTGAGAAAAAGCAAGCACGGAGGACGAGAATCGCTTTTGCCCTGCGTAGCGTTCCGGGCAGCGGCTAGAACCAGGCAGAGAATTCCCGGCTAGCAGCTTCCCTGTGGCGGGGTAGTGCAAACGTACACGTTTTCGGCCGAAAACGCGTTTTCAAGCGAAAACGCACACTACGGCTCTTTCTGAGAAAAAGCAAGCACGGAGGACGAGAATCCCTTTTGCCCTGCGTAGCGTTCCGGGTAGCGGGTAGAACCAGGCAGGGAATTCCCGGCTAGCAACTTCCCTGTGGCGGGGAAGTGCAAACATACACGTTTCCGGCCGAAAACGCGTTTTCAAGCGAAAACGCACACCACGGCTCTTTCTGAGAAAAAGCAAGCACGGAGGACGAGAATCGCTTTTGCCCTGCGTAGCGTTCCGGGCAGCGGGTAAAACCAGGCAGAGAAGTCCCGGCTAGCAGCTTCCCTGTGGCGGGGAAGTGCAAACGTACACGTTTTCGGCCGAAAACGCGTTTTCAAGCGAAAACGCACACCAAGGCTCTTTCTAAGAAAAAGCAAGCACGGAGAACGAGAATCGCTTTTGCCCTGCGTAGCGTTCCGGGCAGCGGTTAAAACCAGGCAGAGAATTCCCGGCTAGCAGCTTCCCTGTGGCGGGGAAGTGCAAACGTACACGTTTTCGGCCGAAAACGCGTTTTCGCGCGAAAACGCACACCAAGGCTCTTTCTGAGAAAAAGCAAGCACGGAGGACGAGAATCGCTTTTGCCCTGCATAGCGTTCCGGGCAGCGGGTAAAACCAGGCAGAGAATTCCCGGCTAGGAGCTTCCCTGTGGCGGGGAAGTGCAAACGTACACGTTTTCGGCCGAAAACGCGTTTTCAAGCGAAAACGCACACCAAGGCTCTTTCTGAGAAAAAGCAAGCACGGAGGACGAGAATCGCTTTTGCCCTGCGTAGCGTTCCGGGCAGCGGGTAAAACCAGGCAGAGAATTCCCGGCTAGCAGCTTCCCTGTGGCAGGGAAGTGCAAACGTACACGTTTTCGGCCGAAAAAGCTTTTTCAAGCGAAAACGCACACCAAGGCTCTTTCTGAGAAAAGCAAGCACGGAGGACGAGAATCGCTTTTGCCCTGCGTAGCCTTCCGGGCAGCGGGTAAAACGAGGCAGGGAAGTCCCGGCTAGCAGCTTCCCTGTGGCGGGGAAGTGCAAACGTACACGTTTTCGGCCGAAAACGCGTTTTCAAGCGAAAACGCACACCAAGGCTCTTTCTGAGAAAAAGCAAGCACGGAGGACGAGAATCGCTTTTGCCCTGCGTAGCGTTCCGGGCAGCGGGTAAAACCAGGCAGAGAATTCCCGGCTAGCAGCTTCCCTGTGGCGGGGAAGTGCAAACATACACGTTTTCGGCCGAAAACGCGTTTTCGCGCGAAAACGCACACCACGGCTCTTTCTGAGAAAAACCAAGCACGGAGGACGAGAACAGTTTTGCCCTGCGTAGCGTTACGGGCAGCGGGTAAAACCAGGCAGAGAATTCCCGGCTAGCAGCTTCCCTGTGGCGGGGAAGTGCAAACGTACACGTTTTCGGCCGAAAACGCGTTTTCAAGCGAAAACGCACACCAAGGCTCATTCTGAGAAAAAGCAAGCACGGAGGACGAGAATCGCTTTTGCCCTGCGTAGCGTTCCGGGCAGCGGCTAAAACCAGGCAGAGAATTCCCGGCTAGCATCTTCCCTGTGGTGGGGAAGTGCAAACGTACACGTTTTCGGCCGAAAACGCGTTTTCAAGCGAAAACGCAAACCAAGGCTCTTTCTGAGAAAAGGCAAGCACGGAGGACGAGAATCGCTTTTGCCCTGCGTAGCGTTCCGGGCAGCGGGTAAAACCAGGCAGAGAATTCCCGGCTAGCAGCTTCCCTGTGGCAGGGAAGTGCAAACGTACACGTTTTCAGCCGAAAACGCGTTTTCAAGCGAAAACGCACACCACGGCTCTTTCTGAGAAAAAGCAAGCACGGAGGACGAGAATCGCTTTTGCCCTGCGTAGCGTTACGGGCAGCGGGTAAAACCAGGCAGAGAATTCCCGGCTAGCAGCTTCCCTGTGGCGGGGAAGTGCAAACGTAAACGTTTTCGGCCGAAAACGCGTTTTCAAGCGAAAACGCACACCAAGGCTCTTTCTGAGAAAAAGCAAGCACGGAGGACGAGAACCGCTTTTGCCCTGCGTAGCGTTCCGGGCAGCGGGTAAAACCAGGCAGAGAATTCCCGGCTAGCAGCTTCCCTGTGGCGGGGAAGTGCAAACGTACAACTTTTCGGCCGAAAACTCGTTTTCTGGCAAAAACGCACACCACGGCTCTTTCTGAGAAAAAGCAAGCACGGAGGACGAGAATCGCTTTTGCCCTGCGTAGCGTTCCAGGCAGCGGCTAAAACCAGGCAGAGAATTCCCGGCTAGCAGCTTCCCTGTGGCGGGGAAGTGCAAACGTACACGTTTTCGGCCGAAAACGCGTTTTCAAGCGAAAACGCAAACCAAGGCTCTTTCTAAGAAAAAGCAAGCACGGAGAACGAGAATCGCTTTTGCCCTGCGTAGCGTTCCGGGCAGCGGGCAAAACCAGGCAGAGAATTCCCGGCTAGCAGCTTCCCTGTGGCAGGGAAATGCAAACGTACACGTTTTCGGCCGAAAACGCGTTTTCGCGCGAAAACGCACACCAAGGCTCTTTCTGAGAAAAAGCAAGGACGGAGGACGAGAATCGCTTTTGCCCTGCGTAGCGTTCCGGGCAGCGGCTAAAAGCAGTCAGAGAATTCTCGGCTAGCAGCTTCCCTGTGGCGGGGAAGTGCAAACGTACACTTTTCCGGCCGAAAACGCGTTTTCAAGCGAAAACGCACACCACGGCTCTTTCTGAGAGAAAGCAAGCACGGAGGACGAGAACCGCTTTTGCCCTGCGTAGCCTTCCGGGCAGCGGGTAGAACCAGGCAGGGAAGTCCCGGCTAGAAGCTTCCCTGTGGCGGGGAAGTGCAAACGTACACGTTTTCGGCCGAAAACGCGTTTTCAAGCGAAAACGCACACCAACTCTCTTTCTGAGAAAAAGCAAGCACGGAGGACGAGAACCGCTTTTGCCCTGCGTAGCGTTCCGGGCAGCGGGTAGAACCAGGCAGGGAATTCCCGGCTAGAAGCTTCCCTGTGGCGGGGAAGTGCAAACGTACACGTTTTCAGCCGAAAACGCGTTTTCAAGCGAAAACGCACACCACGGCCCTTTCTGAGAAAAAGCAAGCACGGAGGACGAGAATCGCTTTTGCCCTGCGTAGCGTTCCGGGCAGCGGGTAAAACCAGGCAGAGAATTCCCGGCTAGCAGCTTCCCTGTGGCGGGGAAGTGCAAACGTACACGTTTTCGGCCGAAAACGCGTTTTCCTGCGAAAAGGCACACCAAGGCTCTCTCTGAGAAAAATCAAGCACGGAGGACGAGAACCGCTTTTGCCCTGCGTAGCGTTCCGGGCAGCGGGTAAAACCAGGCAGAGAATTCCCGGCTAGCAGCTTCCCTGTGGCGGGGAAGTGCAAACGTACACGTTTTCGGCCGGAAACGCGTTTTCCGGAGAAAACGCACACCAATGCTCTTTCTGAGAGAAAGCAAGCACGGAGGACGAGAATCGCTTTTGCCCTGCGTAGCGTTCCAGGCAGCGGCTAAAACCAGGCAGAGAATTCCCGGCTAGCAGCTTCCCTGTGGCGGGGAAGTGCAAACGTTCACGTTTTCGGCCGAAAACGCGTTTTCAAGCGAAAACACACACCAAGGCTCTTTCTGAGAAAAAGCAAGCACGGAGGACGAGAATCGCTTTTGCCCTGCGTAGCGTTCGAGGCAGCGGCTAAAACCAGGCAGAGAATTCCCGGCTAGCAGCTTCCCTGTGGCGGGGAAGTGCAAACGTACACGTTTTCGGCCGAAAACGCGTTTTGAAGCGAAAAGGCACACCAAGGCTCTTTCTGAGAAAAAGCAAGCACGGAGGACGAGAATCGCTTTTGCCCTGCGTAGCGTTCTTGGTAGCGGCTAAAACCAGGCAGAGAATTCCCGGCTAGCAGCTTCCCTGTGGCGGGGAAGTGCAAACGTTCACGTTTTCGGCCGATAACGCGTTTTCAAGCGAAAACGCACACCAAGGCTCTTTCTGAGAAAAAGCAAGCACGGAGAACGAGAATCGCTTTTGCCCTGCGTAGCGTTCCGGGCAGCGGGCAAAACCAGGCAGAGAATTCCCGGCTAGCAGCTTCCCTGTGGCGGGGAAGTGCAAACGTACACGTTTTCGGCCGAAAACGCGTTTTCAAGCGAAAACGCAAACCAAGGCTCTTTCTAAGAAAAAGCAAGCACGGAGAACGAGAATCGCTTTTGCCCTGCGTAGCGTTCCGGGCAGCGGGCAAAACCAGGCAGAGAATTCCCGGCTAGCAGCTTCCCTGTGGCAGGGAAATGCAAACGTACACGTTTTCGGCCGAAAACGCGTTTTCGCGCGAAAACGCACACCAAGGCTCTTTCTGAGAAAAAGCAAGCACGGAGGACGAGAATCGCTTTTGCCCTGCGTAGCGTTCCGTGCAGCGGCTAAAAGCAGACAGAGAATTCTCAGCTAGCAGCTTCCCTGTGGCGGGGAAGTGCAAACGTACACGTTTCCGGCCGAAAACGCGTTTTCAAGCGAAAACGCACACCACGGCTCTTTCTGAGAGAAAGCAAGCACGGAGGACGAGAACTGCTTTTGCCCTGCGTAGCCTTCCGGGCGGCGGGTAGAACCAGGCAGGGAAGTCCCGGCTAGAAGCTTCCCTGTGGCGGGGAAGTGCAAACGTACACGTTTTCGGCCGAAAACGCGTTTTTCGGCGAAAACGCACACCAAGGCTCTTTCTGAGAAAAAGCAAGCACGGAGGACGAGAATCGCTTTTGCCCTGCGTAGCGTTCCGGGCAGCGGGTAGAACCAGGCAGGGAAGTCCCGGCTAGCAGCTTCCCTGTGGCGGGGAAGTGCAAACGTACACGTTTTCGGCCGAAAACGCGTTTTCAAACGAAAACGCACACCAAGGCTCTTTCTGAGAAAAAGCAAGCACGGAGGACGAGAATCGCTTTTGCCCTGCGTAGCGTTCCGGGCAGCGGCTAGAACCAGGCAGAGAATTCCCGGCTAGCAGCTTCCCTGTGGCGGGGTAGTGCAAACGTACACGTTTTCGGCCGAAAACGCGTTTTCAAGCGAAAACGCACACTACGGCTCTTTCTGAGAAAAAGCAAGCACGGAGGACGAGAATCCCTTTTGCCCTGCGTAGCGTTCCGGGTAGCGGGTAGAACCAGGCAGGGAATTCCCGGCTAGCAACTTCCCTGTGGCGGGGAAGTGCAAACGTACACGTTTTCGGCCGAAAACGCGTTTTCAAGCGAAAACGCACACCACGGCTCTTTCTGAGAAAAAGCAAGCACGGAGGACGAGAATCGCTTTTGCCCTGCGTAGCGTTCCGGGCAGCGGGTAAAACCAGGCAGGGAAGTCCCGGCTAGCAGCTTCCCTGTGGCGGGGAAGTGCAAACGTACACGTTTTCGTCCGAAAACTCGTTTTCAAGCGAAAACGCACACCAAGGCTCTTTCTGAGAAAAAGCAAGCACGGAGGACGAGAATCCCTTTTGCCCTGCGTAGCGTTCCAGGTAGCGGGTAGAACAAGGCAGGGAATTCCCGGCTAGAAGCTTCCCTGTGGCGGGGAAGTGCAAACGTACACGTTTCCGGCCGAAAACGCGTTTTCAAGCGAAAACGCACACCACGGCTCTTTCTGAGAAAAAGCAAGCACGGAGGACGAGAATCGCTTTTGCCCTGCGTAGCGTTCCGGGCAGCGGGTAAAACCAGGCAGAGAAGTCCCGGCTAGCAGCTTCCCTGTGGCGGGGAAGTGCAAACGTACACGTTTTCGGCCGAAAACGCGTTTTCAAGCGAAAACGCACACCAAGGCTCTTTCTAAGAAAAAGCAAGCACGGAGAACGAGAATCGCTTTTGCCCTGCGTAGCGTTCCGGGCAGCGGTTAAAACCAGGCAGAGAATTCCCGGCTAGCAGCTTCCCTGTGGCGGGGAAGTGCAAACGTACACGTTTTCGGCCGAAAACGCGTTTTCGCGCGAAAACGCACACCAAGGCTCTTTCTGAGAAAAAGCAAGCACGGAGGACGAGAATCGCTTTTGCCCTGCATAGCGTTCCGGGCAGCGGGTAAAACCAGGCAGAGAATTCCCGGCTAGGAGCTTCCCTGTGGCGGGGAAGTGCAAACGTACACGTTTTCGGCCGAAAACGCGTTTTCAAGCGAAAACGCACACCAAGGCTCTTTCTGAGAAAAAGCAAGCACGGAGGACGAGAATCGCTTTTGCCCTGCGTAGCGTTCCGGGCAGCGGGTAAAACCAGGCAGAGAATTCCCGGCTAGCAGCTTCCCTGTGGCAGGGAAGTGCAAACGTACACGTTTTCGGCCGAAAAAGCTTTTTCAAGCGAAAACGCACACCAAGGCTCTTTCTGAGAAAAGCAAGCACGGAGGACGAGAATTGCTTTTGCCCTGCGTAGCCTTCCGGGCAGCGGGTAAAACGAGGCAGGGAAGTCCCGGCTAGCAGCTTCCCTGTGGCGGGGAAGTGCAAACGTACACGTTTTCGGCCGAAAACGCGTTTTCAAGCGAAAACGCACACCAAGGCTCTTTCTGAGAAAAAGCAAGCACGGAGGACGAGAATCGCTTTTGCCCTGCGTAGCGTTCCGGGCAGCGGGTAAAACCAGGCAGAGAATTCCCGGCTAGCAGCTTCCCTGTGGCGGGGAAGTGCAAACATACACGTTTTCGGCCGAAAACGCGTTTTCGCGCGAAAACGCACACCACGGCTCTTTCTGAGAAAAAGCAAGCACGGAGGACGAGAACAGTTTTGCCCTGCGTAGCGTTACGGGCAGCGGGTAAAACCAGGCAGAGAATTCCCGGCTAGCAGCTTCCCTGTGGCGGGGAAGTGCAAACGTACACGTTTTCGGCCGAAAACGCGTTTTCAAGCGAAAACGCACACCAAGGCTCTTTCTGAGAAAAAGCAAGCACGGAGGACGAGAATCGCTTTTGCCCTGCGTAGCGTTCCGGGCAGCGGCTAAAACCAGGCAGAGAATTCCCGGCTAGCATCTTCCCTGTGGTGGGGAAGTGCAAACGTACACGTTTTCGGCCGAAAACGCGTTTTCAAGCGAAAACGCAAACCAAGGCTCTTTCTGAGAAAAGGCAAGCACGGAGGACGAGAATCGCTTTTGCCCTGCGTAGCGTTCCGGGCAGCGGGTAAAACCAGGCAGAGAATTCCCGGCTAGCAGCTTCCCTGTGGCAGGGAAGTGCAAACGTACACGTTTTCAGCCGAAAACGCGTTTTCAAGCGAAAACGCACACCACGGCTCTTTCTGAGAAAAAGCAAGCACGGAGGACGAGAATCGCTTTTGCCCTGCGTAGCGTTACGGGCAGCGGGTAAAACCAGGCAGAGAATTCCCGGCTAGCAGCTTCCCTGTGGCGGGGAAGTGCAAACGTAAACGTTTTCGGCCGAAAACGCGTTTTCAAGCGAAAACGCACACCAAGGCTCTTTCTGAGAAAAAGCAAGCACGGAGGACGAGAACCGCTTTTGCCCTGCGTAGCGTTCCGGGCAGCGGGTAAAACCAGGCAGAGAATTCCCGGCTAGCAGCTTCCCTGTGGCGGGGAAGTGCAAACGTACAACTTTTCGGCCGAAAACTCGTTTTCTGGCAAAAACGCACACCACGGCTCTTTCTGAGAAAAAGCAAGCACGGAGGACGAGAATCGCTTTTGCCCTGCGTAGCGTTCCAGGCAGCGGCTAAAACCAGGCAGAGAATTCCCGGCTAGCAGCTTCCCTGTGGCGGGGAAGTGCAAACGTACACGTTTTCGGCCGAAAACGCGTTTTCAAGCGAAAACGCAAACCAAGGCTCTTTCTAAGAAAAAGCAAGCACGGAGAACGAGAATCGCTTTTGCCCTGCGTAGCGTTCCGGGCAGCGGGCAAAACCAGGCAGAGAATTCCCGGCTAGCAGCTTCCCTGTGGCAGGGAAATGCAAACGTACACGTTTTCGGCCGAAAACGCGTTTTCGCGCGAAAACGCACACCAAGGCTCTTTCTGAGAAAAAGCAAGGACGGAGGACGAGAATCGCTTTTGCCCTGCGTAGCGTTCCGGGCAGCGGCTAAAAGCAGTCAGAGAATTCTCGGCTAGCAGCTTCCCTGTGGCGGGGAAGTGCAAACGTACACTTTTCCGGCCGAAAACGCGTTTTCAAGCGAAAACGCACACCACGGCTCTTTCTGAGAGAAAGCAAGCACGGAGGACGAGAACCGCTTTTGCCCTGCGTAGCCTTCCGGGCAGCGGGTAGAACCAGGCAGGGAAGTCCCGGCTAGAAGCTTCCCTGTGGCGGGGAAGTGCAAACGTACACGTTTTCGGCCGAAAACGCGTTTTCAAGCGAAAACGCACACCAACTCTCTTTCTGAGAAAAAGCAAGCACGGAGGACGAGAACCGCTTTTGCCCTGCGTAGCGTTCCGGGCAGCGGGTAGAACCAGGCAGGGAAGTCCCGGCTAGAAGCTTCCCTGTGGGGGGAAAGTGCAAACGTACACGTTTTCGGCCGAAAACGCGTTTTCAAGCGAAAACGCACACCACGGCTCTTTCTGAGAAAAAGCAAGCACGGAGGACGAGAATCCCTTTTGCCCTGCGTAGCTTTCGGGTAGCGGGTAGAACCAGGCAGGGAATTCCCGGCTAGAAGCTTCCCTGTGGCGGGGAAGTGCAAACGTACACGTTTTCAGCCGAAAACGCGTTTTCAAGCGAAAACGCACACCACGGCCCTTTCTGAGAAAAAGCAAGCACGGAGGACGAGAATCGCTTTTGCCCTGCGTAGCGTTCCGGGCAGCGGGTAAAACCAGGCAGAGAATTCCCGGCTAGCAGCTTCCCTGTGGCGGGGAAGTGCAAACGTACACGTTTTCGGCCGAAAACGCGTTTTCCTGCGAAAAGGCACACCAAGGCTCTCTCTGAGAAAAATCAAGCACGGAGGACGAGAACCGCTTTTGCCCTGCGTAGCGTTCCGGGCAGCGGGTAAAACCAGGCAGAGAATTCCCGGCTAGCAGCTTCCCTGTGGCGGGGAAGTGCAAACGTACACGTTTTCGGCCGGAAACGCGTTTTCCGGAGAAAACGCACACCAAGGCTCTTTCTGAGAGAAAGCAAGCACGGAGGACGAGAATCGCTTTTGCCCTGCGTAGCGTTCCAGGCAGCGGCTAAAACCAGGCAGAGAATTCCCGGCTAGCAGCTTCCCTGTGGCGGGGAAGTGCAAACGTTCACGTTTTCGGCCGAAAACGCGTTTTCAAGCGAAAACACACACCAAGGCTCTTTCTGAGAAAAAGCAAGCACGGAGGACGAGAATCGCTTTTGCCCTGCGTAGCGTTCGAGGCAGTGGCTAAAACCAGGCAGAGAATTCCCGGCTAGCAGCTTCCCTGTGGCGGGGAAGTGCAAACGTACACGTTTTCGGCCGAAAACGCGTTTTGAAGCGAAAAGGCACACCAAGGCTCTTTCTGAGAAAAAGCAAGCACGGAGGACGAGAATCGCTTTTGCCCTGCGTAGCGTTCTTGGTAGCGGCTAAAACCAGGCAGAGAATTCCCGGCTAGCAGCTTCCCTGTGGCGGGGAAGTGCAAACGTTCACGTTTTCGGCCGATAACGCGTTTTCAAGCGAAAACGCACACCACGGCTCTTTCTGAGAGAAAGCAAGCACGGAGGACGAGAACCGCTTTTGCCCTGCGTAGCCTTCCGGGCGGCGGGTAGAACCAGGCAGGGAAGTCCCGGCTAGAAGCTTCCCTGTGGCGGGGAAGTGCAAACGTACACGTTTTCGGCCGAAAACGCGTTTTTCGGCGAAAACGCACACCAAGGCTCTTTCTGAGAAAAAGCAAGCACGGAGGACGAGAATCGCTTTTGCCCTGCGTAGCGTTCCGGGCAGCGGGTAGAACCAGGCAGGGAAGTCCCGGCTAGCAGCTTCCCTGTGGCGGGGAAGTGCAAACGTACACGTTTTCGGCCGAAAACGCGTTTTCAAACGAAAACGCACAACAAGGCTCTTTCTGAGAAAAAGCAAGCACGGAGGACGAGAATCGCTTTTGCCCTGCGTAGCGTTCCGGGCAGCGGGTAGAACCAGGCAGAGAATTCCCGGCTAGCAGCTTCCCTGTGGCGGGGTAGTGCAAACGTACACGTTTTCGGCCGAAAACGCGTTTTCAAGCGAAAACGCACACTACGGCTCTTTCTGAGAAAAAGCAAGCACGGAGGACGAGAATCCCTTTTGCCCTGCGTAGCGTTCCGGGTAGCGGGTAGAACCAGGCAGGGAATTCCCGGCTAGCAACTTCCCTGTGGCGGGGAAGTGCAAACGTACACGTTTTCGGCCGAAAACGCGTTTTCAAGCGAAAACGCACACCACGGCTCTTTGTGAGAAAAAGCAAGCACGGAGGACGAGAATCGCTTTTGCCCTGCGTAGCGTTCCGGGCAGCGGGTAAAACCAGGCAGGGAAGTCCCGGCTAGCAGCTTCCCTGTGGCGGGGAAGTGCAAACGTACACGTTTTCGTCCGAAAACTCGTTTTCAAGCGAAAACGCACACCAAGGCTCTTTCTGAGAAAAAGCAAGCACGGAGGACGAGAATCCCTTTTGCCCTGCGTAGCGTTCCAGGTAGCGGGTAGAACAAGTCAGGGAATTCCCGGCTAGAAGCTTCCCTGTGGCGGGGAAGTGCAAACATACACGTTTCCGGCCGAAAACGCGTTTTCAAGCGAAAACGCACACCACGGTTCTTTCTGAGAAAAAGCAAGCACGGAGGACGAGAATCGCTTTTGCCCTGCGTAGCGTTCCGGGCAGCGGGTAAAACCAGGCAGAGAAGTCCCGGCTAGCAGCTTCCCTGTGGCGGGGAAGTGCAAACGTACACGTTTTCGGCCGAAAACGCGTTTTCAAGCGAAAACGCACACCAAGGCTCTTTCTAAGAAAAAGCAAGCACGGAGAACGAGAATCGCTTTTGCCCTGCGTAGCGTTCCGGGCAGCGGTTAAAACCAGGCAGAGAATTCCCGGCTAGCAGCTTCCCTGTGGCGGGGAAGTGCAAACGTACACGTTTTCGGCCGAAAACGCGTTTTCGCGCGAAAACGCACACCAAGGCTCTTTCTGAGAAAAAGCAAGCACGGAGGACGAGAATCGCTTTTGCCCTGCATAGCGTTCCGGGCAGCGGGTAAAACCAGGCAGAGAATTCCCGGCTAGGAGCTTCCCTGTGGCGGGGAAGTGCAAACGTACACGTTTTCGGCCGAAAACGCGTTTTCAAGCGAAAACGCACACCAAGGCTCTTTCTGAGAAAAAGCAAGCACGGAGGACGAGAATCGCTTTTGCCCTGCGTAGCGTTCCGGGCAGCGGGTAAAACCAGGCAGAGAATTCCCGGCTAGCAGCTTCCCTGTGGCAGGGAAGTGCAAACGTACACGTTTTCGGCCGAAAAAGCTTTTTCAAGCGAAAACGCACACCAAGGCTCTTTCTGAGAAAAGCAAGCACGGAGGACGAGAATCGCTTTTGCCCTGCGTAGCCTTCCGGGCAGCGGGTAAAACGAGACAGGGAAGTCCCGGCTAGCAGCTTCCCTGTGGCGGGGAAGTGCAAACGTACACGTTTTCGGCCGAAAACGCGTTTTCAAGCGAAAACGCACACCAAGGCTCTTTCTGAGAAAAAGCAAGCACGGAGGACGAGAATCGCTTTTGCCCTGCGTAGCGTTCCGGGCAGCGGGTAAAACCAGGCAGAGAATTCCCGGCTAGCAGCTTCCCTGTGGCGGGGAAGTGCAAACATACACGTTTTCGGCCGAAAACGCGTTTTCGCGCGAAAACGCACACCACGGCTCTTTCTGAGAAAAAGCAAGCACGGAGGACGAGAACAGTTTTGCCCTGCGTAGCGTTACGGGCAGCGGGTAAAACCAGGCAGAGAATTCCCGGCTAGCAGCTTCCCTGTGGCGGGGAAGTGCAAACGTACACGTTTTCGGCCGAAAACGCGTTTTCAAGCGAAAACGCACACCAAGGCTCATTCTGAGAAAAAGCAAGCACGGAGGACGAGAATCGCTTTTGCCCTGCGTAGCGTTCCGGGCAGCGGCTAAAACCAGGCAGAGAATTCCCGGCTAGCATCTTCCCTGTGGTGGGGAAGTGCAAACGTACACGTTTTCGGCCGAAAACGCGTTTTCAAGCGAAAACGCAAACCAAGGCTCTTTCTGAGAAAAGGCAAGCACGGAGGACGAGAATCGCTTTTGCCCTGCGTAGCGTTCCGGGCAGCGGGTAAAACCAGGCAGAGAATTCCCGGCTAGCAGCTTCCCTGTGGCAGGGAAGTGCAAACGTACACGTTTTCAGCCGAAAACGCGTTTTCAAGCGAAAACGCACACCACGGCTCTTTCTGAGAAAAAGCAAGCACGGAGGACGAGAATCGCTTTTGCCCTGCGTAGCGTTACGGGCAGCGGGTAAAACCAGGCAGAGAATTCCCGGCTAGCAGCTTCCCTGTGGCGGGGAAGTGCAAACGTAAACGTTTTCGGCCGAAAACGCGTTTTCAAGCGAAAACGCACACCAAGGCTCTTTCTGAGAAAAAGCAAGCACGGAGGACGAGAACCGCTTTTGCCCTGCGTAGCGTTCCGGGCAGCGGGTAAAACCAGGCAGAGAATTCCCGGCTAGCAGCTTCCCTGTGGCGGGGAAGTGCAAACGTACAACTTTTCGGCCGAAAACTCGTTTTCTGGCAAAAACGCACACCACGGCTCTTTCTGAGAAAAAGCAAGCACGGAGGACGAGAATCGCTTTTGCCCTGCGTAGCGTTCCAGGCAGCGGCTAAAACCAGGCAGAGAATTCCCGGCTAGCAGCTTCCCTGTGGCGGGGAAGTGCAAACGTACACGTTTTCGGCCGAAAACGCGTTTTCAAGCGAAAACGCAAACCAAGGCTCTTTCTAAGAAAAAGCAAGCACGGAGAACGAGAATCGCTTTTGCCCTGCGTAGCGTTCCGGGCAGCGGGCAAAACCAGGCAGAGAATTCCCGGCTAGCAGCTTCCCTGTGGCAGGGAAATGCAAACGTACACGTTTTCGGCCGAAAACGCGTTTTCGCGCGAAAACGCACACCAAGGCTCTTTCTGAGAAAAAGCAAGGACGGAGGACGAGAATCGCTTTTGCCCTGCGTAGCGTTCCGGGCAGCGGCTAAAAGCAGTCAGAGAATTCTCGGCTAGCAGCTTCCCTGTGGCGGGGAAGTGCAAACGTACACTTTTCCGGCCGAAAACGCGTTTTCAAGCGAAAACGCACACCACGGCTCTTTCTGAGAGAAAGCAAGCACGGAGGACGAGAACCGCTTTTGCCCTGCGTAGCCTTCCGGGCAGCGGGTAGAACCAGGCAGGGAAGTCCCGGCTAGAAGCTTCCCTGTGGCGGGGAAGTGCAAACGTACACGTTTTCGGCCGAAAACGCGTTTTCAAGCGAAAACGCACACCAACTCTCTTTCTGAGAAAAAGCAAGCACGGAGGACGAGAACCGCTTTTGCCCTGCGTAGCGTTCCGGGCAGCGGGTAGAACCAGGCAGGGAATTCCCGGCTAGAAGCTTCCCTGTGGCGGGGAAGTGCAAACGTACACGTTTTCAGCCGAAAACGCGTTTTCAAGCGAAAACGCACACCACGGCCCTTTCTGAGAAAAAGCAAGCACGGAGGACGAGAATCGCTTTTGCCCTGCGTAGCGTTCCGGGCAGCGGGTAAAACCAGGCAGAGAATTCCCGGCTAGCAGCTTCCCTGTGGCGGGGAAGTGCAAACGTACACGTTTTCGGCCGAAAACGCGTTTTCCTGCGAAAAGGCACACCAAGGCTCTCTCTGAGAAAAATCAAGCACGGAGGACGAGAACCGCTTTTGCCCTGCGTAGCGTTCCGGGCAGCGGGTAAAACCAGGCAGAGAATTCCCGGCTAGCAGCTTCCCTGTGGCGGGGAAGTGCAAACGTACACGTTTTCGGCCGGAAACGCGTTTTCCGGAGAAAACGCACACCAATGCTCTTTCTGAGAGAAAGCAAGCACGGAGGACGAGAATCGCTTTTGCCCTGCGTAGCGTTCCAGGCAGCGGCTAAAACCAGGCAGAGAATTCCCGGCTAGCAGCTTCCCTGTGGCGGGGAAGTGCAAACGTTCACGTTTTCGGCCGAAAACGCGTTTTCAAGCGAAAACACACACCAAGGCTCTTTCTGAGAAAAAGCAAGCACGGAGGACGAGAATCGCTTTTGCCCTGCGTAGCGTTCGAGGCAGCGGCTAAAACCAGGCAGAGAATTCCCGGCTAGCAGCTTCCCTGTGGCGGGGAAGTGCAAACGTACACGTTTTCGGCCGAAAACGCGTTTTGAAGCGAAAAGGCACACCAAGGCTCTTTCTGAGAAAAAGCAAGCACGGAGGACGAGAATCGCTTTTGCCCTGCGTAGCGTTCTTGGTAGCGGCTAAAACCAGGCAGAGAATTCCCGGCTAGCAGCTTCCCTGTGGCGGGGAAGTGCAAACGTTCACGTTTTCGGCCGATAACGCGTTTTCAAGCGAAAACGCACACCACGGCTCTCTGAGAAAAAGCAAGCACGGAGGACGAGAACCGCTTTTGCCCTGCGTAGCGTTCCGGGCAGCGGGTAAAACCAGGCAGAGAATTCCCGGCTAGCAGCTTCAATGTGGCGGGGAAGTGCAAACGTACACGTTTTCGGCCGAAAACGCGTTTTCAAGCGAAAACGCACACCACGGCTCTTTCTGAGAAAAAGCAAGCACGGAGGACGAGAATCGCTTTTGCCCTGCGTAGCGTTCCCGGCAGCGGGTAGAACCAGGCAGGGAATTCCCGGCTAGCAGCTTCCCTGTGGCGGGGAAGTGCAAACGTACACGTTTTCGGCCGAAAACGCGTTTTCCTGCGAAAAGGCACACCACGGCTCTTTCTGAGAAAAAGCAAGCACGGAGGACGAGAACCGCTTTTGCCCTGCGTAGCGTTCCGGGCAGCGGGTAGAACCAGGCAGGGAAGTCCCGGCTAGAAGCTTCCCTGTGGCGGGGAAGTGCAAACGTACACGTTTTCGGCCGAAAACGCGTTTTCAAGCAAAAACGCACACCAAGGCTCTTTCTGAGCAAAAGCAAGCACGGAGGACGAGAATCGCTTTTGCCCTGCGTAGCGTTCCGGGCAGCGGGTAGAACCAGGCAGAGAATTCCCGGCTAGCAGCTTCCCTGTGGCGGGGAAGTGCAAACGTACACGTTTTCGGCCGAAAACGCGTTTTCAAGCGAAAACGCACACCAAGGCTCTTTCTGAGAAAAAGCAAGCACGGAGGACGAGAATCGCTTCTGCCCTGCGTAGCGTTCCGGGCAGCGGGTAAAACCAGGCAGAGAATTCCCGGCTAGCAGCTTCCCTGTGGCGGGGAAGTGCAAACGTACACGTTTTCGGCCGAAAACGCGTTTTCAAGCGAAAACGCACACCAAGGCTCTTTCTGAGAAAAAGCAAGCACGGAGGACGAGAACCGCTTTTGCCCTGCGTAGCGTTCCAGGCAGCGGGTAAAACCAGGCAGAGAATTCCCGGCTAGCAGCTTCCCTGTGGCGGGGAAGTGCAAACGTACACGTTTTCGGCCGAAAACGCGTTTTCCGGCAAAAAGGCACACCAAGGCTCTTTCTGAGCAAAAGCAAGCACGGAGGACGAGAATCGCTTTTGCCCTGCGTAGCGTTCCAGGCAGCGGGTAAAACCAGGCAGAGAATTCCCGGCTAGCAGCTTCCCTGTGGCGGGGAAGTGCAAACGCACACGTTTTCGGCCGAAAACGCGTTTTCCGGCAAAAAGGCACACCACGGCTGTCTCTGAGAAAAAGCAAGCACGGAGGACGAGAATCGCTTTTCCCCTGCGTAGTGTTCCAGGCAGCGGGTAAAACCAGGCAGAGAATTCCCGGGTAGCAGCTTCCCTGTGGCGGGGAAGTGCAAACGTACACGTTTTCGGCAGAAAACTCGTTTTCCGGCAAAAACGCACACCAAGGCTCTTTCTGAGAAAAAGCAAGCACGGAGGACGAGAATCGCTTTTGCCCTGCGTAGTGTTCCGTGCAGCGGCTAAAACCAGGCAGAGAATTCGCGGCTAGCAGCTTCCCTGTGGAGGGGTAGTGCAAACGTACACGTTTTCGTCCGAAAACATTTTTTCCGGCAAAAACGCACACCAAGGCTCTTTCTGAGAAAAAGCAAGCACGGAGGACGAGAACCGCTTTTGCCCTGCGTAGCGTTCCGGGCAGCGGGTAGAACCAGGTAGAGAATTCCCGGCTAGCAGCTTCCCTGTGGCAGGGAAGTGCAAACGTACACATTTTTGGAAGAAAACGCGTTTTCAAGCGAAAACGCACACCACGGCTCTTTCTGAGAAAAAGCAAACACGGAGGACGAGAATCCCTTTTGCCCTGCGTAGCGTTCGTGTAGCGGGTAGAACCAGGCAGGGAATTCCCGGCTAGAAGCTTCCCTGTGGCGGGGAAGTGCAAACGTACACGTTTTCAGCCGAAAACGCGTTTTCAAGCGAAAACGCACACCACGGCCCTTTCTGAGAAAAAGCAAGCACGGAGGACGAGAATCGCTTTTGCCCTGCGTAGCGTTCCGGGCAGCGGGTAAAACCAGGCAGAGAATTCCCGGCTAGCAGCTTCCCTGTGGCGGGGAAGTGCAAACGTACACGTTTTCGGCCGAAAACGCGTTTTCCTGCGAAAAGGCACACCAAGGCTCTCTCTGAGAAAAATCAAGCACGGAGGACGAGAACCGCTTTTGCCCTGCGTAGCGTTCCGGGCAGCGGGTAAAACCAGGCAGAGAATTCCCGGCTAGCAGCTTCCCTGTGGCGGGGAAGTGCAAACGTACACGTTTTCGGCCGGAAACGCGTTTTCCGGAGAAAACGCACACCAAGGCTCTTTCTGAGAGAAAGCAAGCACGGAGGACGAGAATCGCTTTTGCCCTGCGTAGCGTTCCAGGCAGCGGGTAAAACCAGGCAGAGAATTCCCGGCTAGCAGCTTCCCTGTGGCGGGGAAGTGCAAACGTTCACGTTTTCGGCCGAAAACGCGTTTTCAAGCGAAAACACACACCAAGGCTCTTTCTGAGAAAAAGCAAGCACGGAGGACGAGAATCGCTTTTGCCCTGCGTAGCGTTCCAGGCAGCGGGTAGAACCAGGCAGAGAATTCCCGGCTAGCAGCTTCCCTGTGGCGGGGAAGTGCAAACGTACACGTTTTCGGCCGAAAACGCGTTTTCAAGCGAAAACGCACACCAAGGCTCTTTCTGAGAAAAAGCAAGCACGGAGGACGAGAATCGCTTTTGCCCTGCGTAGCGTTCCAGGCAGCGGCTAAAACCAGGCAGAGAATTCCCGGCTAGCAGCTTCCCTGTGGCGGGGAAGTGCAAACGTACACGTTTTCGGCCGAAAACACGTTTTCCGGCAAAAAGGCACACCAAGGCTCTTTCTGAGCAAAAGCAAGCACGGAGGACGAGAATCGCTTTTGCCCTGCGTAGCGTTCCGGGCAGCGGGTAAAACCAGGCAGAGAATTCCCGGCTAGCAGCTTCCCTGTGGCGGGGAAGTGCAAACGTACACGTTTTCGGCCGGAAACGCGTTTTCCGGAGAAAACGCACACCAAGGCTCTTTCTGAGAGAAAGCAAGCACGGAGGACGAGAATCGCTTTTGCCCTGCGTAGCGTTCCAGGCAGCGGGTAAAACCAGGCAGAGAATTCCCGGGTAGCAGCTTCCCTGTGGCGGGGAAGTGCAAACGTACACGTTTTCGGCCGAAAACGCGTTTTCAAGCGAAAACACACACCAAGGCTCTTTCTGAGAAAAAGCAAGCACGGAGGACGAGAATCGCTTTTGCCCTGCGTAGCGTTCCAGGCAGCGGCTAAAACCAGGCAGAGAATTCCCGGCTAGCAGCTTCCCTGTGGCGGGGAAGTGCAAACGTACACGTTTTCGGCCGAAAACGCGTTTTCAAGCGAAAACGCACACCAAGGCTCTTTCTGAGAAAAAGCAAGCACGGAGGACGAGAATCGCTTTTGCCCTGCGTAGCGTTCCAGGCAGCGGCTAAAACCAGGCAGAGAATTCCCGGCTAGCAGCTTCCCTGTGGCGGGGAAGTGCAAACGTACACGTTTTCGGCCGAAAACACGTTTTCCGGCAAAAAGGCACACCAAGGCTCTTTCTGAGCAAAAGCAAGCACGGAGGACGAGAATCGCTTTTGCCCTGCGTAGCGGTCCAGGCAGCGGGTAAAACCAGGCAGAGAATTCCCGGCTAGCAGCTTCCCTGTGGCGGGGAAGTGCAAATGTACACGTTTTCGGCTGAAAACGCGTTTTCAAGCGAAAACGCACACCACGGCTCTCTGAGAAAAAGCAAGCACGGAGGACGAGAATCGCTTTTGCCCTGCGTAGCGTTCCGGGCAGGGGGTAGAACCAGGCAGGGAAGTCCCGGCTAGAAGCTTCCCTGTGGGGGGAAAGTGCAAACGTACACGTTTTCGGCCGAAAACGCGTTTTCAAGCGAAAACGCACACCACGGCTCTTTCTGAGCAAAAGCAAGCACGGAGGACGAGAATCGCTTTTGCCCTGCGTAGCGTTCCGGGCAGCGGGTAGAACCAGGCAGAGAATTCCCGGCTAGCAGCTTCCCTGTGGCGGGGAAGTGCAAACGTACACGTTTTCGGCCGAAAACACTTTTTCAAGCGAAAACGCACACCAAGGCTCTTTCTGAGAAAAAGCAAGCACGGAGGACGAGAATCGCTTCTGCCCTGCGTAGCGTTCCGGGCAGCGGGTAAAACCAGGCAGAGAATTCCCGGCTAGCAGCTTCCCTGTGGCGGGGAAGTGCAAACGTACACGTTTTCGGCCGAAAACGCGTTTTCAAGCGAAAACGCACACCAAGGCTCTTTCTGAGAAAAAGCAAGCACGGAGGACGAGAACCGCTTTTGCCCTGCGTAGCATTCCACGCAGCGGGTAAAACCAGGCAGAGAATTCCCGGCTAGCAGCTTCCCTGTGGCGGGGAAGTGCAAACGTACACGTTTTCGGCCGAAAACGCGTTTTCCGGCAAAAAGGCACACCAAGGCTCTTTCTGAGCAAAAGCAAGCACGGAGGACGAGAATCGATTTTGCCCTGCGTAGCGGTCCAGGCAGCGGGTAAAACCAGGCAGAGAATTCCCGGCTAGCAGCTTCCCTGTGGCGGGGAAGTGCAAACGCACACGTTTTCGGCCGAAAACGCGTTTTCCGGCAAAAAGGCACACCACGGCTGTCTCTGAGAAAAAGCAAGCACGGAGGACGAGAATCGCTTTTCCCCTGCGTAGTGTTCCAGGCAGCGGGTAAAACCAGGCAGAGAATTCCCGGGTAGCAGCTTCCCTGTGGCGGGGAAGTGCAAACGTACACGTTTTCGGCAGAAAACTCGTTTTCCGGCAAAAACGCACACCAAGGCTCTTTCTGAGAAAAAGCAAGCACGGAGGACGAGAATCGCTTTTGCCCTGCGTAGTGTTCCGTGCAGCGGCTAAAACCAGGCAGAGAATTCGCGGCTAGCAGCTTCCCTGTGGAGGGGTAGTGCAAACGTACACGTTTTCGGCCGAAAATATTTTTTCCGGCAAAAACGCACACCAAGGCTCTTTCTGAGAAAAAGCAAGCACGGAGGACGAGAACCGCTTTTGCCCTGCGTAGCGTTCCGGGCAGCGGGTAGAACCAGGCAGAGAATTCCCGGCTAGCAGCTTCCCTGTGGCGGGGAAGTGCAAACGTACACATTTTTGGAAGGAAACGCGTTTTCAAGCGAAAACGCACACCACGGCTCTTTCTGAGAAAAAGCAAGCACGGAGGACGAGAATCCCTTTTGCCCTGCGTAGCGTTCGTGTAGCGGGTAGAACCAGGCAGGGAATTCCCGGCTAGAAGCTTCCCTGTGGCGGGGAAGTGCAAACGTACACGTTTTCAGCCGAAAACGCGTTTTCAAGCGAAAACGCACACCACGGCCCTTTCTGAGAAAAAGCAAGCACGGAGGACGAGAATCGCTTTTGCCCTGCGTAGCGTTCCGGGCAGCGGGTAAAACCAGGCAGAGAATTCCCGGCTAGCAGCTTCCCTGTGGCGGGGAAGTGCAAACGTACACGTTTTCGGCCGAAAACGCGTTTTCCTGCGAAAAGGCACACCAAGGCTCTCTCTGAGAAAAATCAAGCACGGAGGACGAGAACCGCTTTTGCCCTGCGTAGCGTTCCGGGCAGCGGGTAAAACCAGGCAGAGAATTCCCGGCTAGCAGCTTCCCTGTGGCGGGGAAGTGCAAACGTACACGTTTTCGGCCGGACACGCGTTTTCCGGAGAAAACGCACACCAAGGCTCTTTCTGAGAGAAAGCAAGCACGGAGGACGAGAATCGCTTTTGCCCTGCGTAGCGTTCCAGGCAGCGGCTAAAACCAGGCAGAGAATTCCCGGCTAGCAGCTTCCCTGTGGCGGGGAAGTGCAAACGTTCACGTTTTCGGCCGAAAACGCGTTTTCAAGCGAAAACACACACCAAGGCTCTTTCTGAGAAAAAGCAAGCACGGAGGACGAGAATCGCTTTTGCCCTGCGTAGCGTTCCAGGCAGTGGGTAAAACCAGGCAGAGAATTCCCGGCTAGCAGCTTCCCTGTGGCGGGGAAGTGCAAACGTACACGTTTTCGGCCGAAAACGCGTTTTCCGGCAAAAAGGCACACCAAGGCTCTTTCTGAGAAAAAGCAAGCACGGAGGACGAGAATCGCTTTTGCCCTGCGTAGCGGTCCAGGCAGCGGGTAAAACCAGGCAGAGAATTCCCGGCTAGCAGCTTCCCTGTGGCGGGGAAGTGCAAACGTACACGTTTTCGGCTGAAAACGCGTTTTCAAGCGAAAACGCACACCACGGCTCTCTGAGAAAAAGCAAGCACGGAGGACGAGAACCGCTTTTGCCCTGCGTAGCGTTCCGGGCAGCGGGTAAAACCAGGCAGAGAATTCCCGGCTAGCAGCTTCAATGTGGCGGGGAAGTGCAAACGTACACGTTTTCGGCCGAAAACGCGTTTTCAAGCGAAAACGCACACCACGGCTCTTTCTGAGAAAAAGCAAGCACGGAGGACGAGAATCGCTTTTGCCCTGCGTAGCGTTCCCGGCAGCGGGTAGAACCAGGCAGGGAATTCCCGGCTAGCAGCTTCCCTGTGGCGGGGAAGTGCAAACGTACACGTTTTCGGCCGAAAACGCGTTTTCCTGCGAAAAGGCACACCACGGCTCTTTCTGAGAAAAAGCAAGCACGGAGGACGAGAACCGCTTTTGCCCTGCGTAGCGTTCCGGGCAGCGGGTAGAACCAGGCAGGGAAGTCCCGGCTAGAAGCTTCCCTGTGGCGGGGAAGTGCAAACGTACACGTTTTCGGCCGAAAACGCGTTTTCGCGCGAAAACGCACACCACGGCCCTTTCTGAGAAAAATCAAGCACGGAGGACGAGAATCGCTTTTGCCCTGCGTAGTGTTCCGTGCAGCGTCTAAAACCAGGCAGAGAATTCGCGGCTAGCAGCTTCCCTGTGGAGGGGTAGTGCAAACGTACACGTTTTCGGCCGAAAACGCGTATTCAAGCGAAAACGCACACCAAGGCTCTTTCTGAGAAAAAGCAAGCACGGAGAACGAGAATCGCTTTTGCCCTGCGTAGCGTTCCGGGCAGCGGGTAAAACCAGGCAGAGAATTCCCGGCTAGCAGCTTCAATGTGGCGGGGAAGTGCAAACGTACACGTTTTCGGCCGAAAACGCGTTTTCCTGCGAAAAGGCACACCAAGGCTCTCTCTGAGAAAAATCAAGCACGGAGGACGAGAACCGCTTTTGCCCTGCGTAGCGTTCCGGGCAGCGGGTAAAACCAGGCAGAGAATTCCCGGCTAGCAGCTTCCCTGTGGCGGGGAAGTGCAAACGTACACGTTTTCGGCCGGAAACGCGTTTTCCGGAGAAAACGCACACCAAGGCTCTTTCTGAGAGAAAGCAAGCACGGAGGACGAGAATCGCTTTTGCCCTGCGTAGCGTTCCAGGCAGCGGGTAAAACCAGGCAGAGAATTCCCGGCTAGCAGCTTCCCTGTGGTGGGGAAGTGCAAACGTTCACGTTTTCGGCCGAAAACGCGTTTTCAAGCGAAAACACACACCAAGGCTCTTTCTGAGAAAAAGCAAGCACGGAGGACGAGAATCGCTTTTGCCCTGCGTAGCGTTCCAGGCAGCGGCTAAAACCAGGCAGAGAATTCCCGGCTAGCAGCTTCCCTGTGGCGGGGAAGTGCAAACGTACACTTTTTCGGCCGAAAACGCGTTTTCAAGCGAAAACGCACACCAAGGCTTTTTCTTAGAAAAAGCAAGCACGGAGGACGAGAATCGCTTTTGCCCTGCGTAGCGTTCTTGGTAGCGGGTAAAACCAGGCAGAGAATTCCCGGCTAGCAGCTTCCCTGTGGCGGGGAAGTGCAAACGTACACGTTTTCGGCCGAAAACGCGTTTTCCGGCAAAAAGGCACACCAAGGCTCTTTCTGAGCAAAAGCAAGCACGGAGGACGAGAATCGCTTTTGCCCTGCGTAGCGGTCCAGGCAGCGGGTAAAACCAGGCAGAGAATTCCCGGCTAGCAGCTTCCCTGTGGCGGGGAAGTGCAAACGTACACGTTTTCGGCTGAAAACGCGTTTTCAAGCGAAAACGCACACCACGGCTCTCTGAGAAAAAGCAAGCACGGAGGACGAGAACCGCTTTTCCCCTGCGTAGCGTTCCGGGCAGCGGGTAAAACCAGGCAGAGAATTCCCGGCTAGCAGCTTCAATGTGGCGGGGAAGTGCAAACGTACACGTTTTCGGCCGAAAACGCGTTTTCAAGCGAAAACGCACACCACGGCTCTTTCTGAGAAAAAGCAAGCACGGAGGACGAGAATCGCTTTTGCCCTGCGTAGCGTTCCCGGCAGCGGGTAGAACCAGGCAGGGAATTCCCGGCTAGCAGCTTCCCTGTGGCGGGGAAGTGCAAACGTACACGTTTTCGGCCGAAAACGCGTTTTCCTGCGAAAAGGCACACCACGGCTCTTTCTGAGAAAAAGCAAGCACGGAGGACGAGAACCGCTTTTGCCCTGCGTAGCGTTCCGGGCAGCGGGTAGAACCAGGCAGGGAAGTCCCGGCTAGAAGCTTCCCTGTGGCGGGGAAGTGCAAACGTACACGTTTTCGGCCGAAAACGCGTTTTCGCGCGAAAACGCACACCACGGCCCTTTCTGAGAAAAATCAAGCACGGAGGACGAGAATCGCTTTTGCCCTGCGTAGTGTTCCGTGCAGCGTCTAAAACCAGGCAGAGAATTCGCGGCTAGCAGCTTCCCTGTGGAGGGGTAGTGCAAACGTACACGTTTTCGGCCGAAAACGCGTATTCAAGCGAAAACGCACACCAAGTCTCTTTCTGAGAAAAAGCAAGCACGGAGGACGAGAATCGCTTTTGCCCTGCGTAGCGTTCCGGGCAGCGGGTAAAACCAGGCAGAGAATTCCCGGCTAGCAGCTTCAATGTGGCGGGGAAGTGCAAACGTACACGTTTTCGGCCGAAAACGCGTTTTCCTGCGAAAACACACACCACGGCTCTTTCTGAGAAAAAGCAAGCACGGAGGACGAGAATCGCTTTTGCCCTGCGTAGCGTTCCGGGCAGGGGGTAGAACCAGGCAGGGAAGTCCCGGCTAGCAGCTTCCCTGTGGCGGGGAAGTGCAAACGTACACGTTTTCGGCCGAAAACACGTTTTCAAGCGAAAACGCACACCACGGCTCTTTCTGAGCAAAAGCAAGCACGGAGGACGAGAATCGCTTTTGCCCTGCGTAGCGTTCCGGGCAGCGGGTAGAACCAGGCAGAGAATTCCCGGCTAGCAGCTTCAATGTGGCGGGGAAGTGCAAACGTACACGTTTTCGGCCGAAAACGCGTTTTCAAGCGAAAACGCACACCACGGCTCTTTCTGAGAAAAAGCAAGCACGGAGGACGAGAATCGCTTTTGCCCTGCGTAGCGTTCCCGGCAGCGGGTAGAACCAGGCAGGGAATTCCCGGCTAGCAGCTTCCCTGTGGCGGGGAAGTGCAAACGTACACGTTTTCGGCCGAAAACGCGTTTTCCTGCGAAAAGGCACACCACGGCTCTTTCTGAGAAAAAGCAAGCACGGAGGACGAGAACCGCTTTTGCCCTGCGTAGCGTTCCGGGCAGCGGGTAGAACCAGGCAGGGAAGTCCTGGCTAGAAGCTTCCCTGTGGCGGGGAAGTGCAAACGTACACGTTTTCGGCCGAAAACGCGTTTTCGCGCGAAAACGCACACCACGGCCCTTTCTGAGAAAAATCAAGCACGGAGGACGAGAATCGCTTTTGCCCTGCGTAGTGTTCCGTGCAGCGTCTAAAACCAGGCAGAGAATTCGCGGCTAGCAGCTTCCCTGTGGAGGGGTAGTGCAAACGTACACGTTTTCGGCCGAAAACGCGTATTCAAGCGAAAACGCACACCAAGTCTCTTTCTGAGAAAAAGCAAGCACGGAGGACGAGAATCGCTTTTGCCCTGCGTAGCGTTCCGGGCAGCGGGTAAAACCAGGCAGAGAATTCCCGGCTAGCAGCTTCAATGTGGCGGGGAAGTGCAAACGTACACGTTTTCGGCCGAAAACGCGTTTTCCTGCGAAAACACACACCACGGCTCTTTCTGAGAAAAAGCAAGCACGGAGGACGAGAATCGCTTTTGCCCTGCGTAGCGTTCCGGGCAGGGGGTAGAACCAGGCAGGGAAGTCCCGGCTAGCAGCTTCCCTGTGGCGGGGAAGTGCAAACGTACACGTTTTCGGCCGAAAACGCGTTTTCAAGCGAAAACGCACACCACGGCTCTTTCTGAGCAAAAGCAAGCACGGAGGACGAGAATCGCTTTTGCCCTGCGTAGCGTTCCGGGCAGCGGGTAGAACCAGGCAGAGAATTCCCGGCTAGCAGCTTCCCTGTGGCGGGGAAGTGCAAACGTACACGTTTTCGGCCGAAAACGCGTTTTCAAGCGAAAACGCACACCAAGGCTCTTTCTGAGAGAAAGCAAGCACGGAGGACGAGAATCGCTTTTGCCCTGCGTAGCGTTCTTGGTAGCGGGTAAAACCAGGCAGAGAATTCCCGGCTAGCAGCTTCCCTGTGGCGGGGAAGTGCAAACGTACACGTTTTCGGCCGAAAACGCGTTTTCAAGCGAAAACGCACACCAAGGCTCTTTCTGAGAAAAAGCAAGCACGGAGGACGAGAACCGCTTTTGCCCTGCGTAGCGTTCCGGGCAGCGGGTAAAACCAGGCAGAGAATTCCCGGCTAGCAGCTTCCCTGTGGCGGGGAAGTGCAAACGTACACGTTTTCGGCCGAAAACGCGTTTTCTGGCAAAAAGGCACACCAAGGCTCTTTCTGAGCAAAAGCAAGCACGGAGGACGAGAATCGATTTTGCCCTGCGTAGCGGTCCAGGCAGCGGGTAAAACCAGGCAGAGAATTCCCGGCTAGCAGCTTCCCTGTGGCGGGGATGTGCAAACGCACACGTTTTCGGCCGAAAACGCGTTTTCCGGCAAAAAGGCACACCAAGGCTCTTTCTGAGCAAAAGCAAGCACGGAGGACGAGAATCGCTTTTGCCCTGCGTAGCGGTCCAGGCAGCGGGTAAAACCAGGCAGAGAATTCCCGGCTAGCAGCTTCCCTGTGGCGGGGAAGTGCAAACGTACACGTTTTCGGCTGAAAACGCGTTTTCAAGCGAAAACGCACACCACGGCTCTCTGAGAAAAAGCAAGCACGGAGGACGAGAATCGCTTTTGCCCTGCGTAGCGTTCCCGGCAGCGGGTAGAACCAGGCAGGGAATTCCCGGCTAGCAGCTTCACTGTGGCGGGGAAGTGCAAACGTACACGTTTTCGGCCGAAAACGCGTTTTCCTGCGAAAAGGCACACCACGGCTCTTTCTGAGAAAAAGCAAGCACGGAGGACGAGAACCGCTTTTGCCCTGCGTAGCGTTCCGGGCAGCGGGTAGAACCAGGCAGGGAAGTCCCGGCTAGAAGCTTCCCTGTGGCGGGGAAGTGCAAACGTACACGTTTTCGGCCGAAAACGCGTTTTCGCGCGAAAACGCACACCACGGCCCTTTCTGAGAAAAATCAAGCACGGAGGACGAGAATCGCTTTTGCCCTGCGTAGTGTTCCGTGCAGCGTCTAAAACCAGGCAGAGAATTCGCGGCTTGCAGCTTCCCTGTGGAGAGGTAGTGCAAACGTACACGTTTTCGGCCGAAAACGCGTATTCAGGCGAAAACGCACACCAAGGCTCTTTCTGAGAAAAAGCAAGCACGGAGAACGAGAATCGCTTTTGCCCTGCGTAGCGTTCCGGGCAGCGGGTAGAACCAGGCAGAGAATTCCCGGCTAGCAGCTTCCCTGTGGTGGGGAAGTGCAAACGTACACGTTTTCGGCCGAAAACGCGTTTTCAAGCGAAAACGCACACCAAGGCTCTTTCTGAGAAAAAGCAAGCACGGAGGACGAGAATCGCTTCTGCCCTGCGTAGCGTTCCGGGCAGCGGGTAAAACCAGGCAGAGAATTCCCGGCTAGCAGCTTCCCTGTGGCGGGGAAGTGCAAACGTACACGTTTTCGGCCGAAAACGCGTTTTCAAGCGAAAACGCACACCAAGGCTCTTTCTGAGAAAAAGCAAGCACGGAGGACGAGAACCGCTTTTGCCCTGCGTAGCGTTCCGGGCAGCGGGTAAAACCAGGCAGAGAAATCCCGGCTAGCAGCTTCCCTGTGGCGGGGAAGTGCAAACGTACACGTTTTCGACCGAAAACGCGTTTTCCGGCAAAAAGGCACACCAAGGCTCTTTCTGAGCAAAAGCAAGCACGGAGGACGAGAATCGATTTTGCCCTGCGTAGCGTTCCAGGCAGCGGGTAAAACCAGGCAGAGAATTCCCGGCTAGCAGCTTCCCTGTGGCGGGGATGTGCAAACGCACACGTTTTCGGCCGAAAACGCGTTTTCCGGCAAAAAGGCACACCACGGCTGTCTCTGAGAAAAAGCAAGCACGGAGGACGAGAATCGCTTTTCCCCTGCGTAGTGTTCCAGGCAGCGGGTAAAACCAGGCAGAGAATTCCCGGGTAGCAGCTTCCCTGTGGCGGGGAAGTGCAAACGTACACGTTTTCGGCAGAAAACTCGTTTTCCGGCAAAAACGCACACCAAGGCTCTTTCTGAGAAAAAGCAAGCACGGAGGACGAGAATCGCTTTTGCCCTGCGTAGCTTTCCGGGCAGCGGCTAAAACCAGGCAGAGAATTCCCGGCTAGCAGCTTCAATGTGGCGGGGAAGTGCAAACGTACACGTTTTCGGCCGAAAACGCGTTTTCCTGCGAAAATACACACCACGGATCTTTCTGAGAAAAAGCAAGCACGGAGGACGAGAATCGCTTTTGCCCTGCGTAGCGTTCCGGGCAGCGGGTAGAACCAGGCAGAGAATTCCCGGCTAGCAGCTTCCCTGTGGCGGGGAAGTGCAAACGTACACGTTTTCGGCCGAAAACGCGTTTTCCGGCAAAAAGGCACACCAAGGCTCTTTCTGAGCAAAAGCAAGCGCGGAGGACGAGAATCGCATTTGCCCTGCGTAGCGTTCCGGGCAGCGGGTAAAACCAGGCAGAGAATTCCCGGCTAGCAGCTTCCCTGTGGCGGGGAAGTGCAAACGTACACGTTTTCGGCCGAAAACGCGTTTTCGCGCGAAAACGCACACCAAGGCTCTTTCTGAGAGAAAGCAAGCACGGAGGACGAGAATCGCTTTTGCCCTGCGTAGCGTTCCGGGCAGCGGGTAGAACCAGGTAGAGAATTCCCGGCTAGCAGCTTCCCTGTGGCGGGGAAGTGCAAACGTACACGTTTTCGGCCGAAAATGCGTTTTCAAACGAAAACGCACACCAAGGCTCTTTCTGAGAAAAAGCAAGCACGGAGGACGAGAATCGCTTTTGCCCTGCGTAGCGTTCCGGGCAGCGGGTAAAACCAGGCAGAGAATTCCTGGGTAGCAGCTTCCCTGTGGCGGGGAAGTGCAAACGTACACGTTTTTGGCAGAAAACTCGTTTTCCGGCAAAAACGCACACCAAGGCTCTTTCTGAGAAAAAGCAAGCACGGAGGACGAGAATCGCTTTTGCCCTGCGTAGCGTTCCGGGCAGCGGATAGAACCAGGCAGAGAATTCCCGGCTAGCAGCTTCCCTGTGGCGGGGTAGTGCAAACGTACACGTTTTCGGCCGAAAACGCGTTTTCCGGCGAAAACGCACACCACAGCTCTGTCTGAGTAAAAGCAAGCACGGAGGACGAGAATCGCTTTTGCCCTGCGTAGCGTTCCGGGCAGCGGGTAGAACCAGGCAGAGAATTCCCGGCTAGCAGCTTCCCTGTGGCGGGGAAGTGCAAACGTACACGTTTTCGGCCGAAAACGCGTTTTCCGGCGAAAACGCACACCACGCACTTTCTGAGAAAAAGCAAGCACGGACACGAGAATCGCTTTTGCCCTGCGTAGTGTTCCGTGCAGCGTCTAAAACCAGGCAGAGAATTCGCGGCTAGCAGCTTCCCTGTGTAGGGGTAGTGCAAACGTACACGTTTTCGGCCGAAAACGCGTTTTCAAGCGAAAACGCACACCAAGGCTCTTTCTGAGAAAAAGCAAGCACGGAGGACGAGAATCGCTTTTGCCCTGCGTAGTGTTCCGTGCAGCGGCTAAAACCAGGCAGAGAATTCGCGGCTAGCAGCTTCCCTGTGGAGGGGTAGTGCAAACGTACACGTTTTCGGCCGAAAATATTTTTTCCGGCAAAAACGCACACCAAGGCTCTTTCTGAGAAAAAGCAAGCACGGAGGACGAGAACCGCTTTTGCCCTGCGTAGCGTTCCGGGCAGCGGGTAGAACCAGGTAGAGAATTCCCGGCTAGCAGCTTCCCTGTGGCGGGGAAGTGCAAACGTACACATTTTTGGAAGGAAACGCGTTTTCAAGCGAAAACGCACACCACGGCTCTTTCTGAGAAAAAGCAAGCACGGAGGACGAGAATCCCTTTTGCCCTGCGTAGCGTTCGTGTAGCGGGTAGAACCAGGCAGGGAATTCCCGGCTAGAAGCTTCCCTGTGGCGGGGAAGTGCAAACGTACACGTTTTCAGCCGAAAACGCGTTTTCAAGCGAAAACGCACACCACGGCCCTTTTTGAGAAAAAGCAAGCACGGAGGACGAGAATCGCTTTTGCCCTGCGTAGCGTTCCGGGCAGCGGGTAAAACCAGGCAGAGAATTCCCGGCTAGCAGCTTCCCTGTGGCGGGGAAGTGCAAACGTACACGTTTTCGGCCGAAAACGCGTTTTCCTGCGAAAAGGCACACCAAGGCTCTCTCTGAGAAAAATCAAGCACGGAGGACGAGAACCGCTTTTGCCCTGCGTAGCGTTCCAGGCAGCGGGTAAAACCAGGCAGAGAATTCCCGGCTAGCAGCTTCCCTGTGGCGGGGAAGTGCAAACGTACACGTTTTCGGCTGAAAACGCGTTTTCCGGAGAAAACGCACACCAAGGCTCTTTCTGAGAGAAAGCAAGCACGGAGGACGAGAATCGCTTTTGCCCTGCGTAGCGTTCCAGGCAGCGGCTAAAACCAGGCAGAGAATTCCCGGCTAGCAGCTTCCCTGTGGCGGGGAAGTGCAAACGTTCACGTTTTCGGCCGAAAACGCGTTTTCAAGCGAAAACACACACCAAGGCTCTTTCTGAGAAAAAGCAAGCACGGAGGACGAGAATCGCTTTTGCCCTGCGTAGCGTTCCAGGCAGCGGCTAAAACCAGGCAGAGAATTCCCGGCTAGCAGCTTCCCTGTGGCGGGGAAGTGCAAACGTACACGTTTTCGGCCGTAAACGCGTTTTCAAGCGAAAACGCACACCAAGGCTCTTTCTGAGAAAAAGCAAGCACGGAGGACGAGAATCGCTTTTGCCCTGCGTAGCGTTCTTGGTAGCGGGTAAAACCAGGCAGAGAATTCCCGGCTAGCAGCTTCCCTGTGGCGGGGAAGTGCAAACGTACACGTTTTCGGCCGAAAACGCGTTTTCCGGCAAAAAGGCACACCAAGGCTCTTTCTGAGCAAAAGCAAGCACGGAGGACGAGAATCGCTTTTGCCCTGCGTAGCGGTCCAGGCAGCGGGTAAAACCAGGCAGAGAATTCCCGGCTAGCAGCTTCCCTGTGGCGGGGAAGTGCAAACGTACACGTTTTCGGCTGAAAACGCGTTTTCAAGCGAAAACGCACACCACGGCTCTCTGAGAAAAAGCAAGCACGGAGGACGAGAACCGCTTTTGCCCTGCGTAGCGTTCCGGGCAGCGGGTAAAACCAGGCAGAGAATTCCCGGCTAGCAGCTTCAATGTGGCGGGGAAGTGCAAACGTACACGTTTTCGGCCGAAAACGCGTTTTCAAGCGAAAACGCACACCAAGGCTCTTTCTGAGAAAAAGCAAGCACGGAGGACGAGAATCGCTTTTGCCCTGCGTAGCGTTCCCGGCAGCGGGTAGAACCAGGCAGGGAATTCCCGGCTAGCAGCTTCCCTGTGGCGGGGAAGTGCAAACGTACACGTTTTCGGCCGAAAACGCGTTTTCCTGCGAAAAGGCACACCACGGCTCTTTCTGAGAAAAAGCAAGCACGGAGGACGAGAACCGCTTTTGCCCTGCGTAGCGTTCCGGGCAGCGGGTAGAACCAGGCAGGGAAGTCCCGGCTAGAAGCTTCCCTGTGGCGGGGAAGTGCAAACGTACACGTTTTCGGCCGAAAACGCATTTTCGCGCGAAAACGCACACCACGGCCCTTTCTGAGAAAAATCAAGCACGGAGGACGAGAATCGCTTTTGCCCTGCGTAGTGTTCCGTGCAGCGTCTAAAACCAGGCAGAGAATTCGCGGCTAGCAGCTTCCCTGTGGAGGGGTAGTGCAAACGTACACGTTTTCGGCCGAAAACGCGTATTCAAGCGAAAACGCACACCAAGGCTCTTTCTGAGAAAAAGCAAGCACGGAGAACGAGAATCGCTTTTGCCCTGCGTAGCGTTCCGGGCAGCGGGTAAAACCAGGCAGAGAATTCCCGGCTAGCAGCTTCAATGTGGCGGGGAAGTGCAAACGTACACGTTTTCGGCCGAAAACGCGTTTTCCTGCGAAAAGGCACACCAAGGCTCTCTCTGAGAAAAATCAAGCACGGAGGACGAGAACCGCTTTTGCCCTGCGTAGCGTTCCGGGCAGCGGCTAAAACCAGGCAGAGAATTCCCGGCTAGCAGCTTCCCTGTGGCGGGGAAGTGCAAACGTACACGTTTTCGGCCGGAAACGCGTTTTCCGGAGAAAACGCACACCAAGGCTCTTTCTGAGAGAAAGCAAGCACGGAGGACGAGAATCGCTTTTGCCCTGCGTAGCGTTCCAGGCAGCGGGTAAAACCAGGCAGAGAATTCCCGGCTAGCAGCTTCCCTGTGGCGGGGAAGTGCAAACGTTCACGTTTTCGGCCGAAAACTCGTTTTCAAGCGAAAACACACACCAAGGCTCTTTCTGAGAAAAAGCAAGCACGGAGGACGAGAATCGCTTTTGCCCTGCGTAGCGTTCCGGGCAGCGGGTAGAACCAGGCAGAGAATTCCCGGCTAGCAGCTTCCCTGTGGCGGGGAAGTGCAAACGTACACGTTTCCGGCCGAAAACGCGTTTTCAAGCGAAAACGCACACCAAGGCTCTTTCTGAGAAAAAGCAAGCACGGAGGACGAGAATCGCTTTTGCCCTGCGTAGCGTTCTTGGTAGCGGGTAAAACCAGGCAGAGAATTCCCGGCTAGCAGCTTCCCTGTGGCGGGGAAGTGCAAACGTACACGTTTTCGGCCGAAAACGCGTTTTCAAGCGAAAACGCACACCAAGGCTCTTTCTGAGAAAAAGCAAGCACGGAGGACGAGAACCGCTTTTGCCCTGCGTAGCGTTCCGGGCAGCGGGTAAAACCAGGCAGAGAATTCCCGGCTAGCAGCTTCCCTGTGGCGGGGAAGTGCAAACGTACACGTTTTCGGCCGAAAACGCGTTTTCCGGCAAAAAGGCACACCAAGGCTCTTTCTGAGCAAAAGCAAGCACGGAGGACGAGAATCGATTTTGCCCTGCGTAGCGGTCCAGGCAGCGGGTAAAACCAGGCAGAGAATTCCCGGCTAGCAGCTTCCCTGTGGCGGGGATGTGCAAACGCACACGTTTTCGGCCGAAAACGCGTTTTCCGGCAAAAAGGCACACCAAGGCTCTTTCTGAGCAAAAGCAAGCACGGAGGACGAGAATCGCTTTTGCCCTGCGTAGCGGTCCAGGCAGCGGGTAAAACCAGGCAGAGAATTCCCGGCTAGCAGCTTCCCTGTGGCGGGGAAGTGCAAACGTACACGTTTTCGGCTGAAAACGCGTTTTCAAGCGAAAACGCACACCACGGCTCTCTGAGAAAAAGCAAGCACGGAGGACGAGAACCGCTTTTGCCCTGCGTAGCGTTCCGGGCAGCGGGTAAAACCAGGCAGAGAATTCCCGGCTAGCAGCTTCAATGTGGCGGGGAAGTGCAAACGTACACGTTTTCGGCCGAAAACGCGTTTTCAAGCGAAAACGCACACCAAGGCTCTTTCTGAGAAAAAGCAAGCACGGAGGACGAGAATCGCTTTTGCCCTGCGTAGCGTTCCCGGCAGCGGGTAGAACCAGGCAGGGAATTCCCGGCTAGCAGCTTCACTGTGGCGGGGAAGTGCAAACGTACACGTTTTCGGCCGAAAACGCGTTTTCCTGCGAAAAGGCACACCACGGCTCTTTCTGAGAAAAAGCAAGCACGGAGGACGAGAACCGCTTTTGCCCTGCGTAGCGTTCCGGGCAGCGGGTAGAACCAGGCAGGGAAGTCCCGGCTAGAAGCTTCCCTGTGGCGGGGAAGTGCAAACGTACACGTTTTCGGCCGAAAACGCGTTTTCGCGCGAAAACGCACACCACGGCCCTTTCTGAGAAAAATCAAGCACGGAGGACGAGAATCGCTTTTGCCCTGCGTAGTGTTCCGTGCAGCGTCTAAAACCAGGCAGAGAATTCGCGGCTTGCAGCTTCCCTGTGGAGGGGTAGTGCAAACGTACACGTTTTCGGCCGAAAACGCGTATTCAGGCGAAAACGCACACCAAGGCTCTTTCTGAGAAAAAGCAAGCACGGAGAACGAGAATCGCTTTTGCCCTGCGTAGCGTTCCGGGCAGCGGGTAGAACCAGGCAGAGAATTCCCGGCTAGCAGCTTCCCTGTGGTGGGGAAGTGCAAACGTACACGTTTTCGGCCGAAAACGCGTTTTCAAGCGAAAACGCACACCAAGGCTCTTTCTGAGAAAAAGCAAGCACGGAGGACGAGAATCGCTTCTGCCCTGCGTAGCGTTCCGGGCAGCGGGTAAAACCAGGCAGAGAATTCCCGGCTAGCAGCTTCCCTGTGGCGGGGAAGTGCAAACGTACACGTTTTCGGCCGAAAACGCGTTTTCAAGCGAAAACGCACACCAAGGCTCTTTCTGAGAAAAAGCAAGCACGGAGGACGAGAACCGCTTTTGCCCTGCGTAGCGTTCCGGGCAGCGGGTAAAACCAGGCAGAGAAATCCCGGCTAGCAGCTTCCCTGTGGCGGGGAAGTGCAAACGTACACGTTTTCGACCGAAAACGCGTTTTCCGGCAAAAAGGCACACCAAGGCTCTTTCTGAGCAAAAGCAAGCACGGAGGACGAGAATCGATTTTGCCCTGCGTAGCGTTCCAGGCAGCGGGTAAAACCAGGCAGAGAATTCCCGGCTAGCAGCTTCCCTGTGGCGGGGATGTGCAAACGCACACGTTTTCGGCCGAAAACGCGTTTTCCGGCAAAAAGGCACACCACGGCTGTCTCTGAGAAAAAGCAAGCACGGAGGACGAGAATCGCTTTTCCCCTGCGTAGTGTTCCAGGCAGCGGGTAAAACCAGGCAGAGAATTCCCGGGTAGCAGCTTCCCTGTGGCGGGGAAGTGCAAACGTACACGTTTTCGGCAGAAAACTCGTTTTCCGGCAAAAACGCACACCAAGGCTCTTTCTGAGAAAAAGCAAGCACGGAGGACGAGAATCGCTTTTGCCCTGCGTAGCTTTCCGGGCAGCGGCTAAAACCAGGCAGAGAATTCCCGGCTAGCAGCTTCAATGTGGCGGGGAAGTGCAAACGTACACGTTTTCGGCCGAAAACGCGTTTTCCTGCGAAAATACACACCACGGATCTTTCTGAGAAAAAGCAAGCACGGAGGACGAGAATCGCTTTTGCCCTGCGTAGCGTTCCGGGCAGCGGGTAGAACCAGGCAGAGAATTCCCGGCTAGCAGCTTCCCTGTGGCGGGGAAGTGCAAACGTACACGTTTTCGGCCGAAAACGCGTTTTCCGGCAAAAAGGCACACCAAGGCTCTTTCTGAGCAAAAGCAAGCGCGGAGGACGAGAATCGCATTTGCCCTGCGTAGCGTTCCGGGCAGCGGGTAAAACCAGGCAGAGAATTCCCGGCTAGCAGCTTCCCTGTGGCGGGGAAGTGCAAACGTACACGTTTTCGGCCGAAAACGCGTTTTCGCGCGAAAACGCACACCAAGGCTCTTTCTGAGAGAAAGCAAGCACGGAGGACGAGAATCGCTTTTGCCCTGCGTAGCGTTCCGGGCAGCGGGTAGAACCAGGCAGAGAATTCCCGGCTAGCAGCTTCCCTGTGGCGGGGAAGTGCAAACGTACACGTTTTCGGCCGAAAATGCGTTTTCAAACGAAAACGCACACCAAGGCTCTTTCTGAGAAAAAGCAAGCACGGAGGACGAGAATCGCTTTTGCCCTGCGTAGCGTTCCGGGCAGCGGGTAGAACCAGGCAGAGAATTCCCGGCTAGCAGCTTCCCTGTGGCGGGGTACTGCAAACGTACACGTTTTCGGCCGAAAACGCGTTTTCCGGCGAAAACGCACACCACGGCTCTTTCTGAGTAAAAGCAAGCATGGAGGACGAGAATCGATTTTGCCCTGCGTAGCGGTCCAGGCAGCGGGTAAAACCAGGCAGAGAATTCCCGGCTAGCAACTTCCCTGTGGCGGGGAAGTGCAAACGTACACGTTTTCGGCCGAAAACGCGTTTTCCGGCAAAAAGGCACACCACGGCTGTCTCTGAGAAAAAGCAAGCACGGAGGACGAGAATCGCTTTTCCCCTGCGTAGCGTTCCGGGCAGCGGGTAAAACCAGGCAGAGAATTCCCGGCTAGCAGCTTCCCTGTGGCGGGGTAGTGCAAACGTACACGTTTTCGGCCGAAAACGCGTTTTCCGGCGAAAACGCACACCACAGCTCTGTCTGAGTAAAAGCAAGCACGGAGGACGAGAATCGCTTTTGCCCTGCGTAGCGTTCCGGGCAGCGGGTAGAACCAGGCAGAGAATTCCCGGCTAGCAGCTTCCCTGTGGCGGGGAAGTGCAAACTTACACGTTTTCGGCCGAAAACGCGTTTTCCGGCGAAAACGCACACCACGGCACTTTCTGAGAAAAAGCAAGCACGGAGGACGAGAATCGCTTTTGCCCTGCGTAGTGTTCCGTGCAGCGTCTAAAACCAGGCAGAGAATTCGCGGCTAGCAGCTTCCCTGTGTAGGGGTAGTGCAAACGTACACGTTTTCGGCCGAAAACGCGTTTTCAAGCGAAAACGCACACCAAGGCTCTTTCTGAGAAAAAGCAAGCACGGAGAACGAGAATCGCTTTTGCCCTGCGTAGCGTTCCGGGCAGCGGCTAAAACCAGGCAGAGAATTCCCGGCTAGCAGCTTCAATGTGGCGGGGAAGTGCAAACGTACACGTTTTCGGCCGAAAACGCGTTTTCCTGCGAAAACACACACCACGGCTCTTTCTGAGAAAAAGCAAGCACGGAGGACGAGAATCGCTTTTGCCCTGCGTAGCGTTCCGGGCAGCGGGTAAAACCAGGCAGAGAATTCCCGGCTAGCAGCTTCCCTGTGGCGGGGAAGTGCAAACGTACACGTTTTCGGCCGAAAACGCGTTTTCAAGCGAAAACGCACACCAAGGCTCTTTCTGAGAAAAAGCAAGCACGGAGGACGAGAACCGCTTTTGCCCTGCGTAGCGTTCCAGGCAGCGGGTAAAACCAGGCAGAGAATTCCCGGCTAGCAGCTTCCCTGTGGCGGGGAAGTGCAAACGTACACGTTTTCGGCCGAAAACGCGTTTTCCGGCAAAAAGGCACACCAAGGCTCTTTCTGAGCAAAAGCAAGCACGGAGGACGAGAATCGATTTTGCCCTGCGTAGCGGTCCAGGCAGCGGGTAAAACCAGGCAGAGAATTCCCGGCTAGCAGCTTCCCTGTGGCGGGGAAGTGCAAACGCACACGTTTTCGGCCAAAAACGCGTTTTCCGGCAAAAAGGCACACCACGGCTGTCTCTGAGAAAAAGCAAGCACGGAGGACGAGAATCGCTTTTCCCCTGCGTAGCGTTCCAGGCAGCGGGTAAAACCAGGCAGAAAATTCCCGGGTAGCAGCTTCCCTGTGGCGGGGAAGTGCAAACGTACACGTTTTCGGCAGAAAACTCGTTTTCCGGCAAAAACGCACACCAAGGCTCTTTCTGAGAAAAAGCAAGCACGGAGGACGAGAATCGCTTTTGCCCTGCGTAGTGTTCCGTGCAGCGGCTAAAACCAGGCAGAGAATTCGCGGCTAGCAGCTTCCCTGTGGAGGGGAAGTGCAAACGTACACGTTTTCGGCCGAAAACGCGTTTTCAAGCGAAAACGCACACCAAGGCTCTTTCTGAGAATAAGCAAGCACGGAGAACGAGAATCGCTTTTGCCCTGCGTAGCGTTCCGGGCAGCGGCTAAAACCAGGCAGAGAATTCCCGGCTAGCAGCTTCAATGTGGCGGGGAAGTGCAAACGTACACGTTTTCGGCCGAAAACGCGTTTTACTGCGAAAACACACACCACGGCTCTTTCTGAGAAAAAGCAAGCACGGAGGACGAGAATCGCTTTTCCCCTGCGTAGCGTTCCGGGCAGCGGGTAGAACCAGGCAGGGAAGTACCGGCTAGAAGCTTCCCTGTGGCGGGGAAGTGCAAACGTACACGTTTTCGGCCGAAAACGCGTTTTCAAGCGAAAACGCACACCACGGCTCTTTCTGAGAAAAAGCAAGCACGGAGGACGAGAATCGCTTTTGCCCTGCGTAGCGTTCCGGGCAGCGGGTAGAACCAGGCAGGGAATTCCCGGCTAGCAGCTTCCCTGTGGCGGGGAAGTGCAAACGTACATGTTTTCTGCTGAAAACGCGTTTTCCTGCGAAAAGGCACAGCACGGCTCTTTCTGAGAAAAAGCAAGCACGGAGGACGAGAATCGCTTCTGCCCTGCGTAGCGTTCCGGGCAGCGGGTAAAACCAGGCAGAGAATTCCCGGCTAGCAGCTTCCCTGTGGCGGGGAAGTGCAAACATACACGTTTTCGGCCGAAAACGCGTTTTCAAGCGAAAACGCACACCACGGCTCTTTCTGAGAAAAAGCAAGCACGGAGGACGAGAACCGCTTTTGCCCTGCGTAGCGTTCCAGGCAGCGGGTAAAACCAGGCAGAGAATTCCCGGCTAGCAGCTTCCCTGTGGCGGGGAAGTGCAAACGTACACGTTTTCGGCCGAAAACGCGTTTTCCGGCAAAAAGGCACACCAAGGCTCTTTCTGAGCAAAAGCAAGCGCGGAGGACGAGAATCGCTTTTGCCCTGCGTAGCGTTCCAGGCAGCGGGTAAAACCAGGCAGAGAATTCCCGGCTAGCAGCTTCCCTGTGGCGGGGAAGTGCAAACGTACACGTTTTTGGCCGAAAACGCGTTTTCGCGCGAAAACGCACACCAAGGCTCTTTCTGAGAGAAAGCAAGCACGGAGGACGAGAATCGCTTTTGCCCTGCGTAGCGTTCCGGGCAGCGGGTAGAACCAGGCAGAGAATTCCCGGCTAGCAGCTTCCCTGTGGCGGGGTACTGCAAACGTACACGTTTTCGGCCGAAAACGCGTTTTCCGGCGAAAACGCACACCACGGCTCTTTCTGAGTAAAAGCAAGCACGGAGGACGAGAATCGATTTTGCCCTGCGTAGCGGTCCAGGCAGCGGGTAAAACCAGGCAGAGAATTCCCGGCTAGCAGCTTCCCTGTGGCGGGGAAGTGCAAACGTACACGTTTTCGGCCGAAAACGCGTTTTCAAGCGAAAACGCACACCAAGGCTCTTTCTGAGAAAAAGCAAGCACGGAGGACGAGAATCGCTTTTCCCCTGCGTAGCGTTCCGGGCAGCGGGTAAAACCAGGCAGAGAATTCCCGGGTAGCAGCTTCCCTGTGGCGGGGAAGTGCAAACGTACACGTTTTCGGCCGAAAACACGTTTTCCGGCAAAAACGCACACCAAGGCTCTTTCTGAGAAAAAGCAAGCACGGAGGACGAGAATCGCTTTTGCCCTGCGTAGCGTTCCGGGCAGCGGATAGAACCAGGCAGAGAATTCCCGGCTAGCAGCTTCCCTGTGGCGGGGTAGTGCAAACGTACACGTTTTCGGCCGAAAACACGTTTTCAAGCGAAAACGCACACCACGGCTCTGTCTGAGTAAAAGCAAGCACGGAGGACGAGAATCGCTTTTGCCCTGCGTAGCGTTCCGGGCAGCGGGTAAAACCAGGCAGAGAATTCCCGGCTAGCAGCTTCCCTGTGGCGGGGAAGTGCAAACGTACATGTTTTTGGCCAAAAACGGGTTTTCAAGCGAAAAGGCACACCACGGCTCTTTCTGAGAAAAGGCAAGCACGGAGGACGAGAATCGCTTTTGCTCTGCGTAGCGTTCCGGGCAGCGGCTAAAACCAGGCAGAGAATTCCCGGCTAGCAGCTTCCCTGTGGCGGGGTAGTGCAAACGTACACGTTTTCGGCCGAAAACGAGTTTTCAAGCGAAAACGCACACCACGGCTCTTTCTGAGAAAAAGCAAGCACGAAGGACGAGAATCGCTTTTGCCCTGCGTAGCGTTCCGGGCAGCGGCTAAAACCAGGCAGAGAATTCCCGGCTAGCAGTTTCCCTGTGGCGGGGAAGAGCAAACGTACACGTTTTCGGCCGAAAACGCGTTTTCAAGCGAAAACGCACACCAAGGCTCTTTCTGAGAAAAAGCAAGCACGGAGGACGAGAATCGCTTTTGCCCTGCGTAGCGTTCCGGGCAGCGGGTAAAACCAGGCAGAGAATTCCCGGCTAGCAGCTTCCCTGTGGCGGGGAAGTGCAAACGTACAGGTTTTCGGCCGAAAACGCGTTTTCAAGCGAAAACGCACTCCACGGCTCTTTCTGAGAAAAAGCAAGCACTGAGGACGAGAATCGCTTTTCCCCTGCGTAGCGTTCCGGGCAGCGGGTAGAACCAGGCAGGGAAGTACCGGCTAGCAGCTTCCCTGTGGCGGGGAAGTGCAAACGTACACGTTTTCGGCCGAAAACGCGTTTTCAAGCAAAAACGCACACCACGGCTCTTTCTGAGAAAAAGCAAGCACGGAGGACGAGAATCGCTTTTGCCCTGCGTAGCGTTCCGGGCAGCGGGTAGAACCAGGCAGGGAATTCCCGGCTAGCAGCTTCCCTGTGGCGGGGAAGTGCAAACGTACACGTTTTCGGCCGAAAACGCGTTTTCCTGCGAAAAGGCACACCACGGCTCTTTCTGAGAAAAAGCAAGCACGGAGGACGAGAACCGCTTTTGCCCTGCGTAGCGTTCCGGGCAGCGGGTAGAACCAGGCAGAGAATTCCCGGCTAGCAGCTTCCCTGTGGCGGGGAAGTGCAAACGTACACGTTTTCGGCCGAAAACGCGTTTTCCTGCGAAAAGGCACACCACGGCTCTTTCTGAGAAAAAGCAAGCACGGAGGACGAGAACCGCTTTTGCCCTGCGTAGCGTTCCGGGCAGAGGGTAGAACCAGGCAGAGAATTCCCGGCTAGAAGCTTCCCTGTGGCGGGGAAGTGCAAACGTACACGTTTTCGGCCGAAAACGCGTTTTCAAGCGAAAACGCACACCAAGGCTCTTTCTGAGCAAAAGCAAGCACGGAGGACGAGAATCGCTTTTGCCCTGCGTAGCGTTCCGGGCAGCGGGTAGAACCAGGCAGAGAATTCCCGGCTAGCAGCTTCCCTGTGGCGGGGAAGTGCAAACGTACAGGTTTTCGGCCGAAAACGCGTTTTCAAGCGAAAACGCACACCAAGGCTCTTTCTGAGAAAAAGCAAGCACGGAGGACGAGAATCGCTTTTGCCCTGCGTAGCGTTCCGGGCAGCGCGTAGAACCAGGCAGAGAATTCCCGGCTAGCAGCTTCCCTGTGGCAGGGAAGTGCAAACGTACACGTTTTTGGCCGAAAACGAGTTTTCCGTCAAAAACGCACACCACGGCTCTCTGAGAAAAAGCAAGCACGGAGGACGAGAATCGCTTTTGCGCTGCGTAGCGTTCCGGGCAGCGGGTAGAACCAGGCAGAGAATTCCCGGCTAGCAGCTTCCCTGTGTAGGGGTAGTGCAAACGTACACGTTTTCGGCCGAAAACGCGTTTTCAAGCGAAAACGCACACCAAGGCTCTTTCTGAGAAAAAGCAAGCACGGAGAACGAGAATCGCTTTTGCCCTGCGTAGCGTTCCGGGCAGCGGCTAAAACCAGGCAGAGAATTCCCGGCTAGCAGCTTCAATGTGGCGGGGAAGTGCAAACGTACACGTTTTCGGCCGAAAACGCGTTTTCCTGCGAAAACACACACCACGGCTCTTTCTGAGAAAAAGCAAGCACGGAGGACGAGAATCGCTTTTGCCCTGCGTAGCGTTCCGGGCAGCGGGTAAAACCAGGCAGAGAATTCCCGGCTAGCAGCTTCCCTGTGGCGGGGAAGTGCAAACGTACACGTTTTCGGCCGAAAACGCGTTTTCAAGCGAAAACGCACACCAAGGCTCTTTCTGAGAAAAAGCAAGCACGGAGGACGAGAACCGCTTTTGCCCTGCGTAGCGTTCCAGGCAGCGGGTAAAACCAGGCAGAGAATTCCCGGCTAGCAGCTTCCCTGTGGCGGGGAAGTGCAAACGTACACGTTTTCGGCCGAAAACGCGTTTTCCGGCAAAAAGGCACACCAAGGCTCTTTCTGAGCAAAAGCAAGCACGGAGGACGAGAATCGATTTTGCCCTGCGTAGCGGTCCAGGCAGCGGGTAAAACCAGGCAGAGAATTCCCGGCTAGCAGCTTCCCTGTGGCGGGGAAGTGCAAACGCACACGTTTTCGGCCAAAAACGCGTTTTCCGGCAAAAAGGCACACCACGGCTGTCTCTGAGAAAAAGCAAGCACGGAGGACGAGAATCGCTTTTCCCCTGCGTAGCGTTCCAGGCAGCGGGTAAAACCAGGCAGAGAATTCCCGGGTAGCAGCTTCCCTGTGGCGGGGAAGTGCAAACGTACACGTTTTCGGCAGAAAACTCGTTTTCCGGCAAAAACGCACACCAAGGCTCTTTCTGAGAAAAAGCAAGCACGGAGGACGAGAATCGCTTTTGCCCTGCGTAGTGTTCCGTGCAGCGGCTAAAACCAGGCAGAGAATTCGCGGCTAGCAGCTTCCCTGTGGAGGGGAAGTGCAAACGTACACGTTTTCGGCCGAAAACGCGTTTTCAAGCGAAAACGCACACCAAGGCTCTTTCTGAGAAAAAGCAAGCACGGAGAACGAGAATCGCTTTTGCCCTGCGTAGCGTTCCGGGCAGCGGCTAAAACCAGGCAGAGAATTCCCGGCTAGCAGCTTCAATGTGGCGGGGAAGTGCAAACGTACACGTTTTCGGCCGAAAACGCGTTTTACTGCGAAAACACACACCACGGCTCTTTCTGAGAAAAAGCAAGCACGGAGGACGAGAATCGCTTTTCCCCTGCGTAGCGTTCCGGGCAGCGGGTAGAACCAGGCAGGGAAGTACCGGCTAGAAGCTTCCCTGTGGCGGGGAAGTGCAAACGTACACGTTTTCGGCCGAAAACGCGTTTTCAAGCGAAAACGCACACCACGGCTCTTTCTGAGAAAAAGCAAGCACGGAGGACGAGAATCGCTTTTGCCCTGCGTAGCGTTCCGGGCAGCGGGTAGAACCAGGCAGGGAATTCCCGGCTAGCAGCTTCCCTGTGGCGGGGAAGTGCAAACGTACATGTTTTCTGCTGAAAACGCGTTTTCCTGCGAAAAGGCACAGCACGGCTCTTTCTGAGAAAAAGCAAGCACGGAGGACGAGAATCGCTTCTGCCCTGCGTAGCGTTCCGGGCAGCGGGTAAAACCAGGCAGAGAATTCCCGGCTAGCAGCTTCCCTGTGGCGGGGAAGTGCAAACATACACGTTTTCGGCCGAAAACGCGTTTTCAAGCGAAAACGCACACCACGGCTCTTTCTGAGAAAAAGCAAGCACGGAGGACGAGAACCGCTTTTGCCCTGCGTAGCGTTCCAGGCAGCGGGTAAAACCAGGCAGAGAATTCCCGGCTAGCAGCTTCCCTGTGGCGGGGAAGTGCAAACGTACACGTTTTCGGCCGAAAACGCGTTTTCCGGCAAAAAGGCACACCAAGGCTCTTTCTGAGCAAAAGCAAGCGCGGAGGACGAGAATCGCTTTTGCCCTGCGTAGCGTTCCAGGCAGCGGGTAAAACCAGGCAGAGAATTCCCGGCTAGCAGCTTCCCTGTGGCGGGGAAGTGCAAACGTACACGTTTTTGGCCGAAAACGCGTTTTCGCGCGAAAACGCACACCAAGGCTCTTTCTGAGAGAAAGCAAGCACGGAGGACGAGAATCGCTTTTGCCCTGCGTAGCGTTCCGGGCAGCGGGTAGAACCAGGCAGAGAATTCCCGGCTAGCAGCTTCCCTGTGGCGGGGTACTGCAAACGTACACGTTTTCGGCCGAAAACGCGTTTTCCGGCGAAAACGCACACCACGGCTCTTTCTGAGTAAAAGCAAGCACGGAGGACGAGAATCGATTTTGCCCTGCGTAGCGGTCCAGGCAGCGGGTAAAACCAGGCAGAGAATTCCCGGCTAGCAGCTTCCCTGTGGCGGGGAAGTGCAAACGTACACGTTTTCGGCCGAAAACGCGTTTTCAAGCGAAAACGCACACCAAGGCTCTTTCTGAGAAAAAGCAAGCACGGAGGACGAGAATCGCTTTTCCCCTGCGTAGCGTTCCGGGCAGCGGGTAAAACCAGGCAGAGAATTCCCGGGTAGCAGCTTCCCTGTGGCGGGGAAGTGCAAACGTACACGTTTTCGGCCGAAAACACGTTTTACGGCAAAAACGCACACCAAGGCTCTTTCTGAGAAAAAGCAAGCACGGAGGACGAGAATCGCTTTTGCCCTGCGTAGCGTTCCGGGCAGCGGATAGAACCAGGCAGAGAATTCCCGGCTAGCAGCTTCCCTGTGGCGGGGTAGTGCAAACGTACACGTTTTCGGCCGAAAACACGTTTTCAAGCGAAAACGCACACCACGGCTCTGTCTGAGTAAAAGCAAGCACGGAGGACGAGAATCGCTTTTGCCCTGCGTAGCGTTCCGGGCAGCGGGTAAAACCAGGCAGAGAATTCCCGGCTAGCAGCTTCCCTGTGGCGGGGAAGTGCAAACGTACATGTTTTTGGCCAAAAACGGGTTTTCAAGCGAAAAGGCACACCACGGCTCTTTCTGAGAAAAGGCAAGCACGGAGGACGAGAATCGCTTTTGCTCTGCGTAGCGTTCCGGGCAGCGGCTAAAACCAGGCAGAGAATTCCCGGCTAGCAGCTTCCCTGTGGCGGGGTAGTGCAAACGTACACGTTTTCGGCCGAAAACGAGTTTTCAAGCGAAAACGCACACCACGGCTCTTTCTGAGAAAAAGCAAGCACGAAGGACGAGAATCGCTTTTGCCCTGCGTAGCGTTCCGGGCAGCGGCTAAAACCAGGCAGAGAATTCCCGGCTAGCAGTTTCCCTGTGGCGGGGAAGAGCAAACGTACACGTTTTCGGCCGAAAACGCGTTTTCAAGCGAAAACGCACACCAAGGCTCTTTCTGAGAAAAAGCAAGCACGGAGGACGAGAATCGCTTTTGCCCTGCGTAGCGTTCCGGGCAGCGGGTAAAACCAGGCAGAGAATTCCCGGCTAGCAGCTTCCCTGTTGCGGGGAAGTGCAAACGTACAGGTTTTCGGCCGAAAACGCGTTTTCAAGCGAAAACGCACTCCACGGCTCTTTCTGAGAAAAAGCAAGCACTGAGGACGAGAATCGCTTTTCCCCTGCGTAGCGTTCCGGGCAGCGGGTAGAACCAGGCAGGGAAGTACCGGCTAGCAGCTTCCCTGTGGCGGGGAAGTGCAAACGTACACGTTTTCGGCCGAAAACGCGTTTTCAAGCAAAAACGCACACCACGGCTCTTTCTGAGAAAAAGCAAGCACGGAGGACGAGAATCGCTTTTGCCCTGCGTAGCGTTCCGGGCAGCGGGTAGAACCAGGCAGGGAATTCCCGGCTAGCAGCTTCCCTGTGGCGGGGAAGTGCAAACGTACACGTTTTCGGCCGAAAACGCGTTTTCCTGCGAAAAGGCACACCACGGCTCTTTCTGAGAAAAAGCAAGCACGGAGGACGAGAACCGCTTTTGCCCTGCGTAGCGTTCCGGGCAGCGGGTAGAACCAGGCAGAGAATTCCCGGCTAGCAGCTTCCCTGTGGCGGGGAAGTGCAAACGTACACGTTTTCGGCCGAAAACGCGTTTTCCTGCGAAAAGGCACACCACGGCTCTTTCTGAGAAAAAGCAAGCACGGAGGACGAGAACCGCTTTTGCCCTGCGTAGCGTTCCGGGCAGAGGGTAGAACCAGGCAGAGAAGTCCCGGCTAGAAGCTTCCCTGTGGCGGGGAAGTGCAAACGTACACGTTTTCGGCCGAAAACGCGTTTTCAAGCGAAAACGCACACCAAGGCTCTTTCTGAGCAAAAGCAAGCACGGAGGACGAGAATCGCTTTTGCCCTGCGTAGCGTTCCGGGCAGCGGGTAGAACCAGGCAGAGAATTCCCGGCTAGCAGCTTCCCTGTGGCGGGGAAGTGCAAACGTACAGGTTTTCGGCCGAAAACGCGTTTTCAAGCGAAAACGCACACCAAGGCTCTTTCTGAGAAAAAGCAAGCACGGAGGACGAGAATCGCTTTTGCCCTGCGTAGCGTTCCGGGCAGCGGGTAGAACCAGGCAGAGAATTCCCGGCTAGCAGCTTCCCTGTGGCGGGGAAGTGCAAACGTACACGTTTTTGGCCGAAAACGAGTTTTCCGTCAAAAACGCACACCACGGCTCTCTGAGAAAAAGCAAGCACGGAGGACGAGAATCGCTTTTGCGCTGCGTAGCGTTCCGGGCAGCGGGTAGAACCAGGCAGAGAATTCCCGGCTAGCAGCTTCCCTGTGGCGGGGAAGTGCAAACGTACACGTTTTCGGCCGAAAAAGCGTTTTCAAGCGAAAACGCACACCAAGGCTCTTTCTGAGATAAAGCAAGCACGGAGGACGAGAATCGCTTTTGCCCTGCGTAGCGTTCCGGGCAGCGGGTAGAACCAGGCAGAGAATTCCCGGCTAGCAGCTTCCCTGTGGCGGGGAAGTGCAAACGTACACGTTTTCGGCCGAAAAAGCGTTTTCAAGCGAAAACACAAACCACGGCTCTTTCTGAGAAAAAGCAAGCACGGAGGACGAGAATCGCTTTTGCCCTGCGTAGCGTTCCGGGCAGCGGGTAGAACCAGGCAGAGAATTCCCGGCTAGCAGCTTCCCTGTGGCGGGGAAGTGCAAACGTACACGTTTTCGGCCGAAAACGCGTTTTCAAGCGAAAACGCACACCAAGGCTCTTTCTGAGAAAAAGCAAGCACGGAGGACGAGAATCGCTTTTACCCTGCGTAGCGTTCCGGGCAGCGGGTAGAACCAGGCAGAGAATTCCCGGCTAGCAGCTTCCCTGTGGCGGGGAAGTGCAAACGTACACGTTTTCGGCTGAAAACGCGTTTTCAAGCGAAAACGCACACCAAGGCTCTTTCTGAGAAAAAGCAAGCACGGAGGACGAGAACCGCTTTTGCCCTGCGTAGCGTTCCAGGCGGCGGGTAAAACCAGGCAGAGAATTCCCGGCTAGCAGCTTCCCTGTGGCGGGGAAGTGCAAACGTACACGTTTTCGGCCGAAAACGCGTTTTCAAGCGAAAACGCACACCAAGGCTCTTTCTGAGAAAAAGCAAGCACGGAGGACGAGAATCGCTTTTGCCCTGCGTAGCGTTCCGGGCAGCGGGTAGAACCAGGCAGAGAATTCCCGGCTAGCAGCTTCCCTGTGGCGGGGAAGTGCAAACGTACACGTTTTCGGCAGAAAACATGTTTTCAAGCGAAAACGCACACCAAGGCTCTTTCTGAGAAAAAGCAAGCACGGAGGACGAGAATCGCTTTTGCCCTGCGTAGCGTTTCGGGGATGGGGTAGAACCAGGCAGAGAATTCCCGGCTAGCAGCTTCCCTGTGGCGGGGAAGTGCAAACGTACACGTTTTCTGCCGAAAACGCGTTTTCAAGCGAAAACGCACACCACGGCTCTTTCTGAGATAAAGCAAGCACGGAGGACGAGAATCGCTTTTGCCCTGCGTAGCGTTCCAGGCAGCGGCTAAAACCAGGCAGAGAATTCCCGGCTAGCAGCTTCCCTGTGGCGGGGAAGTGCAAACGTACACGTTTTCGGCCGAAAACGAGTTTTCCGGCAAAAACGCACACCACGGCTCTTTCTGAGAAAAAGCAAGCACGGAGGACGAGAATCGCTTTTGCGCTGCGCAGCGTTCCGGGCAGCGGGTAGAACCAGGCAGAGAATTCCCGGCTAGCAGCTTCCCTGTGGCGGGGAAGTGCAAACGTACACGTTTTCGGCCGAAAAAGCGTTTTCAAGCGAAAACGCACACCAAGGCTCTTTCTGAGATAAAGCAAGCACGGAGGACGAGAATCGCTTTTGCCCTGCGTAGCGTTCCGGGCAGCGGGTAGAACCAGGCAGAGAATTCCCGGCTAGCAGCTTCCCTGTGGCGGGGAAGTGCAAACGTACACGTTCTCGGCCGAAAACGCGTTTTCAAGCGAAAACACACACCACGGCTCTTTCTGAGGAAAAGCAAGCACGGAGGACGAGAATCGCTTTTGCCCTGCGTAGCGTTCCGGGCAGCGGGTAGAACCAGGCAGAGAATTCCCGGCTAGCAGCTTCCCTGTGGCGGGGAAGTGCAAACGTACACGTTTTCGGCCGAAAACGCGTTTTCAAGCGAAAACGCACACCAAGGCTCTTTCTGAGAAAAAGCAAGCACGGAGGACGAGAATCGCTTTTACCCTGCGTAGCGTTCCGGGCAGCGGGTAGAACCAGGCAGAGAATTCCCGGCTAGCAGCTTCCCTGTGGCGGGGAAGTGCAAACGTACACGTTTTCGGCCGAAAACGCGTTTTCAAGCGAAAACGCACACCAAGGCTCTTTCTGAGAAAAAGCAAGCACGGAGGACGAGAACCGCTTTTGCCCTGCGTAGCGTTCCAGGCGGCGGGTAAAACCAGGCAGAGAATTCCCGGCTAGCAGCTTCCCTGTGGCGGGGAAGTGCAAACGTACACGTTTTCGGCCGAAAACGCGTTTTCAAGCGAAAACGCACACCAAGACTCTTTCTGAGCAAAAGCAAGCACGGAGGACGAGAATCGCTTTTGCCCTGCGTAGCGTTCCGGGCAGCGGGTAAAACCAGGCAGAGAATTCCCGGCTAGCAGCTTCCCTGTGGCGGGGAAGTGCAAACGTACACGTTTTCGGCCGAAAACGCGTTTTCAAGCGAAAACGCACACCAAGGCTCTTTCTGAGAAAAAGCAAACACGGAGGACGAGAATCGCTTTTGCCCTGCGTAGAGTTCCGGGCAGCGGGTAGAACCAGGAAGAGAATTCCCGGCTAGCAGCTTCCCTGTGGCGGGGAAGTGCAAACGTACACGTTTTCGGCAGAAAACATGTTTTCAAGCGAAAACGCACACCAAGGCTCTTTCTGAGAAAAAGCAAGCACGGAGGACGAGAATTGCTTTTGCCCTGCGTAGCGTTCCGGGGACCGGGTAGAACCAGGCAGAGAATTCCCGGCTAGCAGCTTCCCTGTGGCGGGGAAGTGCAAACGTACACGTTTTCAGCCGAAAACGCGTTTTCAAGCGAAAACGCACACCAAGGCTCTTTCTGAGAAAAAGCAAGCACGGAGGACGAGAATCGCTTTTGCCCTGCGTAGCGTTCCGGGCAGCGGGTAAAACCAGGCAGAGAATTCCCGGCTAGCAGCTTCCCTGTGGCGGGGAAGTGCAAACGTAAACGTTTTCGGCCGAAAACGTGTTTTCAAGCGAAATCGCACACCAAGGCTCTTTCTGAGAAAAAGCAAGCACGGAGGACGAGAATCGCTTTTGCCCTGCGTAGCGTTCTGTGCAGCGGGTAGAACCAGGCAGAGAATTCCCGGCTAGCAGCTTCCCTGTGGCGGGGAAGTGCAAACGTACACGTTTCCGGCCGAAAACGCGTTTTCAAGCGAAAACGCACACCAAGGCTCTTTCTGAGAAAAAGCAAGCACGGAGGACGAGAATCGCTTTTGCCCTACGTAGCGTTCCGGGCAGCGGGTAAAACCAGGCAGAGAATTCCCGGCTAGCAGCTTCCCTGTGGCGGGGAAGTGCAAATGTACACGTTTTCGGCCGAAAACGCGTTTTCAAGCGAAAACGCACACCAAGGCTCTTTCTGAGAAAAAGCAAGCACGGAGGACGAGAATCGCTTTTGCCCTGCGTAGCGTTCCGGGCAGCGGGTAGAACCAGGCAGAGAATTCCCGGCTAGCAGCTTCCCTGTGGCGGGGAAGTGCAAACGTACACGTTTTCGGCCGAAAACGCGTTTTCAAGCGAAAACGCACACCAAGGCTCTTTCTGAGAAAAAGCAAGCACGGAGGACGAGAATCGCTTTTGCCCTACGTAGCGTTCCGGGCAGCGGGTAAAACCAGGCAGAGAATTCCCAGCTAGCAGCTTCCCTGTGGCGGGGAAGTGCAAACGTACACGTTTTCGGCCGAAAACGCGTTTTCAAGCGAAAACGCACACCAAGGCTCTTTCTGAGAAAAAGCAAGCACGGAGGACGAGAATCGCTTTTGCCCTGCGTAGCGTTCTGTGCAGCGGGTAGAACCAGGCAGAGAATTCCCGGCTAGCAGCTTCCCTGTGGCGGGGAAGTGCAAACGTACACGTTTTCGGCCGAAAACGCGTTTTCAAGCGAAAACGCACACCAAGGCTCTTTCTGAGAAAAAGCAAGCACGGAGGACGAGAATCGCTTTTGCCCTACGTAGCGTTCCGGGCAGCGGGTAAAACCAGGCAGAGAATTCCCGGCTAGCAGCTTCCCTGTGGCGGGGAAGTGCAAACGTACACGTTTTCGGCCGAAAACGCGTTTTCAAGCGAAAACGCACACCAAGGCTCTTTCTGAGAAAAAGCAAGCACGGAGGACGAGAATCGCTTTTGCGCTGCGTAGCGTTCCGGGCAGCGGGTAGAACCAGGCAGAGAATTCCCGGCTAGCAGCTTCCCTGTGGCGGGGAAGTGCAAACGTACACGTTTTCGGCCGAAAACGCGTTTTCAAGCGAAAACGCACACCAAGGCTCTTTCTGAGAAAAAGCAAGCACGGAGGACGAGAATCGCTTTTGCCCTACGTAGCGTTCCGGGCAGCGGGTAAAACCAGGCAGAGAATTCCCAGCTAGCAGCTTCCCTGTGGCGGGGAAGTGCAAACGTACACGTTTTCGGCCGAAAACGCGTTTTCAAGCGAAAACGCACACCAAGGCTCTTTATGAGAAAAAGCAAGGACGGAGGACGAGAATCGCTTTTGCCCTGCGTAGCGTTCTGTGCAGCGGGTAGAACCAGGCAGAGAATTCCCGGCTAGCAGCTTCCCTGTGGCGGGGAAGTGCAAACGTACACGTTTTCGGCCGAAAACGAGTTTTCCGGCAAAAACGCACACCACGGCTCTCTGAGAAAAAGCAAGCACGGAGGACGAGAATCGCTTTTGCGCTGCGTAGCGTTCCGGGCAGCGGGTAGAACCAGGCAGAGAATTCCCGGCTAGCAGCTTCCCTGTGGCAGGGAAGTGCAAACGTACACGTTTTCGGCCGAAAAAGCGTTTTCAAGCGAAAACGCACACCAAGGCTCTTTCTGAGAAAAAGCAAGCACGGAGGACGAGAATCGCTTTTGCCCTGCGTAGCGTTCCGGGCAGCGGGTAGAACCAGGCAGAGAATTCCCGGCTAGCAGCTTCCCTGTGGCGGGGAAGTGCAAACGTACACGTTTTCGGCCGAAAACGCGTTTTCAAACGAAAACACACACCACGGCTCTTTCTGAGAAAAAGCAAGCACGGAGGACGAGAATCGCTTTTGCCCTGCGTAGCGTTCCGGGCAGCGGGTAGAACCAGGCAGAGAATTCCCGGCTAGCAGCTTCCCTGTGGCCGGGAAGTGCAAACGTACACGTTTTCGGCCGAAAACGCGTTTTCAAGCGAAAACGCACACCAAGGCTCTTTCTGAGAAAAAGCAAGCACGGAGGACGAGAATCGCTTTTGCCCTGCGTAGCGTTCCGGGCAGCGGGTAGAACCAGGCAGAGAATTCCCGGCTAGCAGCTTCCCTGTGGCGGGGAAGTGCAAACGTACACGTTTTCGGCCGAAAACGCGTTTTCAAGCGAAAACGCACACCAAGGCTCTTTCTGAGCAAAAGCAAACACGGAGGACGAGAATCGCTTTTGCCCTGCGTAGCGTTCCGGGCAGCGGGTAGAACCAGGAAGAGAATTCCCGGCTAGCAGCTTCCCTGTGGCGGGGAAGTGCAAACGTACACGTTTTCGGCAGAAAACATGTTTTCAAGCGAAAACGCACACCAAGGCTCTTTCTGAGAAAAAGCAAGCACGGAGGACGAGAATTGCTTTTGCCCTGCGTAGCGTTCCGGGGACCGGGTAGAACCAGGCAGAGAATTCCCGGCTAGCAGCTTCCCTGTGGCGGGGAAGTGCAAACGTACACGTTTTCAGCCGAAAACGCGTTTTCAAGCGAAAACGCACACCAAGGCTCTTTCTGAGAAAAAGCAAGCACGGAGGACGAGAATCGCTTTTGCCCTGCGTAGCGTTCCGGGCAGCGGGTAAAACCAGGCAGAGAATTCCCGGCTAGCAGCTTCCCTGTGGCGGGGAAGTGCAAACGTACACGTTTTCGGCCGAAAACGCGTTTTCAAGCGAAAACGCACACCAAGGCTCTTTCTGAGAAAAAGCAAGCACGGAGGACGAGAATCGCTTTTGCCCTGCGTAGCGTTCTGTGCAGCGGGTAGAACCAGGCAGAGAATTCCCGGCTAGCAGCTTCCCTGTGGCGGGGAAGTGCAAACGTACACGTTTTCGGCCGAAAACGCGTTTTCAAGCGAAAACGCACACCAAGGCTCTTTCTGAGAAAAAGCAAGCACGGAGGACGAGAATCGCTTTTGCCCTACGTAGCGTTCCGGGCAGCGGGTAAAACCAGGCAGAGAATTCCCGGCTAGCAGCTTCCCTGTGGCGGGGAAGTGCAAACGTACACGTTTTCGGCCGAAAACGCGTTTTCAAGCGAAAACGCACACCAAGGCTCTTTCTGAGAAAAAGCAAGCACGGAGGACGAGAATCGCTTTTGCGCTGCGTAGCGTTCCGGGCAGCGGGTAGAACCAGGCAGAGAATTCCCGGCTAGCAGCTTCCCTGTGGCGGGGAAGTGCAAACGTACACGTTTTCGGCCGAAAACGCGTTTTCAAGCGAAAACGCACACCAAGGCTCTTTCTGAGAAAAAGCAAGCACGGAGGACGAGAATCGCTTTTGCCCTACGTAGCGTTCCGGGCAGCGGGTAAAACCAGGCAGAGAATTCCCAGCTAGCAGCTTCCCTGTGGCGGGGAAGTGCAAACGTACACGTTTTCGGCCGAAAACGCGTTTTCAAGCGAAAACGCACACCAAGGCTCTTTCTGAGAAAAAGCAAGGACGGAGGACGAGAATCGCTTTTGCCCTGCGTAGCGTTCTGTGCAGCGGGTAGAACCAGGCAGAGAATTCCCGGCTAGCAGCTTCCCTGTGGCGGGGAAGTGCAAACGTACACGTTTTCGGCCGAAAACGAGTTTTCCGGCAAAAACGCACACCACGGCTCTCTGAGAAAAAGCAAGCACGGAGGACGAGAATCGCTTTTGCGCTGCGTAGCGTTCCGGGCAGCGGGTAGAACCAGGCAGAGAATTCCCGGCTAGCAGCTTCCCTGTGGCAGGGAAGTGCAAACGTACACGTTTTCGGCCGAAAAAGCGTTTTCAAGCGAAAACGCACACCAAGGCTCTTTCTGAGAAAAAGCAAGCACGGAGGACGAGAATCGCTTTTGCCCTGCGTAGCGTTCCGGGCAGCGGGTAGAACCAGGCAGAGAATTCCCGGCTAGCAGCTTCCCTGTGGCGGGGAAGTGCAAACGTACACGTTTTCGGCCGAAAACGCGTTTTCAAACGAAAACACACACCACGGCTCTTTCTGAGAAAAAGCAAGCACGGAGGACGAGAATCGCTTTTGCCCTGCGTAGCGTTCCGGGCAGCGGGTAGAACCAGGCAGAGAATTCCCGGCTAGCAGCTTCCCTGTGGCCGGGAAGTGCAAACGTACACGTTTTCGGCCGAAAACGCGTTTTCAAGCGAAAACGCACACCAAGGCTCTTTCTGAGAAAAAGCAAGCACGGAGGACGAGAATCGCTTTTGCCCTGCGTAGCGTTCCGGGCAGCGGGTAGAACCAGGCAGAGAATTCCCGGCTAGCAGCTTCCCTGTGGCGGGGAAGTGCAAACGTACACGTTTTCGGCCGAAAACGCGTTTTCAAGCGAAAACGCACACCAAGGCTCTTTCTGAGCAAAAGCAAACACGGAGGACGAGAATCGCTTTTGCCCTGCGTAGCGTTCCGGGCAGCGGGTAGAACCAGGAAGAGAATTCCCGGCTAGCAGCTTCCCTGTGGCGGGGAAGTGCAAACGTACACGTTTTCGGCAGAAAACATGTTTTCAAGCGAAAACGCACACCAAGGCTCTTTCTGAGAAAAAGCAAGCACGGAGGACGAGAATCGCTTTTGCCCTGCGTAGCGTTCCGGGCAGCGGGTAGAACCAGGCAGAGAATTCCCGGCTAGCAGCTTCCCTGTGGCGGGGAAGTGCAAACGTACACGTTTCCGGCCGAAAACGCGTTTTCAAGCGAAAACGCACACCAAGGCTCTTTCTGAGAAAAAGCAAGCACGGAGGACGAGAATCGCTTTTGCCCTACGTAGCGTTCCGGGCAGCGGGTAGAAGCAGGCAGAGAATTCCCGGCTAGCAGCTTCCCTGTGGCGGGGAAGTGCAAACGTACACGTTTTCGGCCGAAAACGCGTTTTCAAGCGAAAACGCACACCAAGGCTCTTTCTGAGAAAAAGCAAGCACGGAGGACGAGAATCGCTTTTGCCCTACGTAGCGTTCCGGGCAGCGGGTAAAACCAGGCAGAGAATTCCCAGCTAGCAGCTTCCCTGTGGCGGGGAAGTGCAAACGTACACGTTTTCGGCCGAAAACGCATTTTCAAGCGAAAACGCACACCAAGGCTCTTTCTGAGAAAAAGCAAGCACGGAGGACGAGAATCGCTTTTGCCCTGCGTAGCGTTCTGTGCAGCGGGTAGAACCAGGCAGAGAATTCCCGGCTAGCAGCTTCCCTGTGGCGGGGAAGTGCAAACGTACACGTTTTCGGCCGAAAACGCGTTTTCAAGCGAAAACGCACACCAAGGCTCTTTCTGAGAAAAAGCAAGCACGGAGGACGAGAATCGCTTTTGCCCTACGTAGCGTTCCGGGCAGCGGGTAAAACCAGGCAGAGAATTCCCGGCTAGCAGCTTCCCTGTGGCGGGGAAGTGCAAACGTACACGTTTTCGGCCGAAAACGCGTTTTCAAGCGAAAACGCACACCAAGGCTCTTTCTGAGAAAAAGCAAGCACGGAGGACGAGAATCGCTTTTGCCCTGCGTAGCGTTCCGGGCAGCGGGTAGAACCAGGCAGAGAATTCCCGGCTAGCAGCTTCCCTGTGGCGGGGAAGTGCAAACGTACACGTTTTCGGCCGAAAACGCGTTTTCAAGCGAAAACGCACACCAAGGCTCTTTCTGAGAAAAAGCAAGCACGGAGGACGAGAATCGCTTTTGCCCTACGTAGCGTTCTGGGCAGCGGGTAAAACCAGGCAGAGAATTCCCAGCTAGCAGCTTCCCTGTGGCGGGGAAGTGCAAACGTACACGTTTTCGGCCGAAAACGCGTTTTCAAGCGAAAACGCACACCACGGCTCTTTCTGAGAAAAAGCAAGCACGGAGGACGAGAATCGCTTTTGCCCTGCGTAGCGTTCTGTGCAGCGGGTAGAACCAGGCAGAGAATTCCCGGCTAGCAGCTTCCCTGTGGCGGGGAAGTGCAAACGTACACGTTTTCGGCCGAAAACGCGTTTTCAAGCGAAAACGCACACCAAGGCTCTTTCTGAGAAAAAGCAAGCACGGAGGACGAGAATCGCTTTAGCCCTGCGTAGCGCTCCGGGCAGCGGGTAGAACCAGCCAGGGAAGTCCCGGCTAGAAGCTTCCCTGTGGCGGGGAAGTGCAAACGTACACGTTTTCGGCCGAAAACGCGTTTTCAAGCGAAAACGCACACCACGGCTCTTTCTGAGCAAAAGCAAGCACGGAGGACGAGAATCGCTTTTGCCCTGCGTAGCGTTCCGGGCAGCGGGTAGAACCAGGCAGAGAATTCCCGGCTAGCAGCTTCCCTGTGGCGAGTAAGTGCAAACGTACACGTTTTCGGCCGAAAACGCGTTTTCAAGCGAAAACGCACACCAAGGCTCTTTCTGAGATAAAGCAAGCACGGAGGACGAGAACCGCTTTTGCCCTGCGTAGCGTTCCGGGCAGCGTCTAAAACCAGGCAGAGAATTCCCAGCTAGCAGCTTCCCTGTGGCGGGGAAGTGCAAACGTACACGTTTTCGGCCGAAAACCCGTTTTCAAGCGAAAACGCACACCAAGGCTCTTTCTGAGAAAAAGCAAGCACGGAGGACGAGTACCGCTTTTGCCCTGCGCAGCGTTCCGGGCAGCGGGTAAAACCAGGTAGAGAATTCCCGGCTAGCAGCTTCCCTGTGGCGGGGTAGTGCAAACGTACACGTTTTCGGCCGAAAACGCGTTTTCAAGCGAAAAGGCACACCACGGCTCTGAGAAAAGGCAAGCACGGAGGACGAGATTCGCTTTTCCCCTGCGTAGCGTTCCGGGCAGCGGGTAAAACCAGGCAGAGAATTCCCGGGTAGCAGCTTCCCTGTGGCGGGGAAGTGCAAACGTACACGTTTTCGGCCGAAAACTCGTTTTCCGGCAAAAACTCACACCAAGGCTCTTTCTAGAGAAAAAGCAAGCACGGAGGACGAGAATCGCTTTTGCCCTGCGTAGCGTTCCGGGCAGCGGGTAAAACCAGGCAGAGAATTCCCGGCTAGCAGCTTCCCTGTGGCGGGGAAGTGCAAACGTACACGTTTTCGGCCGAAAACGCGTTTTCAAGCGAAAACGCACACCAAGGCTCTTTCTGAGAAAAAGCAAGCACGGAGGACGAGAATCGCTTTTGCCCTGCGTAGCGTTCCGGGCAGCGGGTAGAACCAGGCAGAGAATTCCCGGCTAGCAGCTTCCCTGTGGCGGGGAAGTGCAAACGTACACGTTTTCGGCCGAAAACGAGTTTTCCGGCAAAAACGTACACCACGGCTCTCTGAGAAAAAGCAAGCACGGAGGACGAGAATCGCTTTTGCGCTGCGTAGCGTTCCGGGCAGCGGGTAGAACCAGGCAGAGAATTCCCGGCTAGCAGCTTCCCTGTGGCGGGGAAGTGCAAACGTACACGTTTTCGGCCGAAAAATCGTTTTCAAGCGAAAACGCACACCAAGGCTCTTTCTGAGAAAAAGCAAGCACGGAGGACGAGAATCGCTTTTGCCCTGCGTAGCGTTCCGGGCAGCGGGTAGAACCAGGCAGAGAATTCCCGGCTAGCAGCTTCCCTGTGGCGGGGAAGTGCAAACGTACACGTTTCCGGCTGAAAACGCGTTTTCAAGCGAAAACGCACACCAAGGCTCTTTCTGAGAAAAAGCAAGCACGGAGGACGAGAATCGCTTTTGCCCTGCGTAGCGTTCCGGGCAGCGGGTAGAACCAGGCAGAGAATTCCCGGCTAGCAGCTTCCCTGTGGCGGGGAAGTGCAAACGTACACGTTTTCGGCCGAAAACGCGTTTACAAGCGAAAACGCACACCAAGGCTCTTTGTGAGAAAAAGCAAGCACGGAGGACGAGAACCGCTTTTGCCCTGCGTAGCGTTCCAGGCGGCGGGTAAAACCAGGCAGAGAATTCCCGGCTAGCAGCTTCCCTGTTGCGGGGAAGTGCAAACGTACACGTTTTCGGCCGAAAACGCGTTTTCAAGCGAAAACGCACACCAAGGCTCTTTCTGAGAAAAAGCAAGCACGGAGGACGAGAATCGCTTTTGCCCTGCGTAGCGTTCCGGTCAGCGGGTAAAACCAGGCAGAGAATTCCCGGCTAGCAGCTTCCCTGTGGCGGGGTAGTGCAAACGTACACGTTTTCGGCCGAAAACGCGTTTTCAAGCGAAAAGGCACACCACGGCTCTGAGAAAAGGCAAGCACGGAGGACGAGAATCGCTTTTGCCCTGCGTAGCGTTCCGGGCAGCGGGTAGAACCAGGCAGAGAATTCCCGGCTAGCAGCTTCCCTGTGGCGGGGAAGTGCAAACGTACACGTTTTCGGCCGAAAACGAGTTTTCCGGCAAAAACGTACACCACGGCTCTCTGAGAAAAAGCAAGCACGGAGGACGAGAATCGCTTTTGCGCTGCGTAGCGTTCCGGGCAGCGGGTAGAACCAGGCAGAGAATTCCCGGCTAGCAGCTTCCCTGTGGCGGGGAAGTGCAAACGTACACGTTTTCGGCCGAAAACGCGTTTTCCGGCGAAAACGCACACCAAGGCTCTTTCTGAGCACAAGCAAGCACGGAGGACGAGAATCGCTTTTGCCCTGCGTAGCGTTCCGGGCAGCGGGTAGAACCAGGCAGAGAATTCCCGGCTAGCAGCTTCCCTGTGGCGGGGAAGTGCAAACGTACACGTTTTCGGCCGAAAACGCGTTTTCAAGCGAAAACGCACACCAAGGCTCTTTGTGAGAAAAAGCAAGCACGGAGGACGAGAACCGCTTTTGCCCTGCGTAGCGTTCCAGGCGGCGGGTAAAACCAGGCAGAGAATTCCCGGCTAGCAGCTTCCCTGTTGCGGGGAAGTGCAAACGTACAGGTTTTCGGCCGAAAACGCGTTTTCAAGCGAAAACGCACACCAAGGCTCTTTCTGAGCAAAAGCAAGCACGGAGGACGAGAATCGCTTTTGCCCTGCGTAGCGTTCCGGTCAGCGGGTAGAACCAGGCAGAGAATTCCCGGCTAGCAGCTTCCCTGTGGTGGGGAAGTGCAAACGTACACGTTTTCGGCCGAAAACATGTTTTCAAGCGAAAACGCACACCAAGGCTCTTTCTGAGAAAAAGCAAGCACGGAGGACGAGAATCGCTTTTGCCCTGCGTAGCGTTCCGGGCAGCGGGTAAAACCAGGCAGAGAATTCCCGGGTAGCAGCTTCCCTGTGGCGGGGAAGTGCAAACGTACACGTTTTCGGCCGAAAACTCGTTTTCCGGCAAAAACTCACACCAAGGCTCTTTCTAGAGAAAAAGCAAGCACGGAGGACGAGAATCGCTTTTGCGCTGCGTAGCGTTCCGGGCAGCGGGTAGAACCAAGCAGAGAATTCCCGGCTAGCAGCTTCCCTGTGGCGGGGAAGTGCAAACGTACAGGTTTTCGTCCGAAAACGCGTTTTCAAGCGAAAACGCACACCAAGGCTCTTTCTGAGCACAAGCAAGCACGGAGGACGAGAATCGCTTTTGCCCTGCGTAGCGTTCCGGGCAGCGGGTAGAACCAGGCAGAGAATTCCCGGCTAGCTGCTTCCCTGTGGCGGGGAAGTGCAAACGTACACGTTTTCGGCCGAAAACGCGTTTTCAAGCGAAAACGCACACCAAGGCTCTTTCTGAGAAAAAGCAAGCTCGGAGGACGAGAATCGCTTTTGCCCTGCGTAGCGTTCCGGGGACCGGGTAGAACCAGGCAGAGAATTCCCGGCTAGCAGCTTCCCTGTGGCGGGGAAGTGCAAACGTAAACGTTTTCGGCCGAAAACGCGTTTTCAGCGAAAACGCACACCAAGGCTCTTTCTGAGAAAAAGCAAGCACGGAGGACGAGAATCGCTTTTGCCCTGCGTAGCGTTTCGGGCAGCGGTTAGAACCAGGCAGAGAATTCCCGGCTAGCAGCTTCCCTGTGGCGGGGAAGTGCAAACGTACACGTTTTCGGCCGAAAACTCGTTTTCTGGCAAAAACTCACACCAAGGCTCTTTCTAGAGAAAAAGCAAGCACGGAGGACGAGAATCGCTTTTGCCCTGCGTAGCGTTCCGGGCAGCGGGTAGAACCAGGCAGAGAATTCCCGGCTAGCAGCTTCCCTGTGGCGGGGAAGTGCAAACGTACAGGTTTTCGGCCGAAAACGCGTTTTCAAGCGAAAACGCACACCAAGGCTCTTTCTGAGCAAAAGCAAGCACGGAGGACGAGAATCGCTTTTGCCCTGCGTAGCGTTCCGGGCAGCGGGTAGAACCAGGCAGAGAATTCCCGGCTAGCAGCTTCCCTGTGGCGGGGAAGTGCAAACGTACACGTTTTCGGCCGAAAACGAGTTTTCCGGCAAAAACGTACACCACGGCTCTCTGAGAAAAAGCAAGCACGGAGGACGAGAATCGCTTTTGCGCTGCGTAGCGTTCCGGGCAGCGGGTAGAACCAGGCAGAGAATTCCCGGCTAGCAGCTTCCCTGTGGCGGGGAAGTGCAAACGTACACGTTTTCGGCCGAAAACGCGTTTTCAAGCGAAAACGCACACCAAGGCTCTTTCTGAGAAAAAGCAAGCACGGAGGACGAGAATCGCTTTTGCCCTGCGTAGCGTTCCGGGCAGCGGGTAGAACCAGGCAGAGAATTCCCGGCTAGCAGCTTCCCTGTGGCGGGGAAGTGCAAACGTACACGTTTTCGGCCGAAAACGCGTTTTCAAGCGAAAACGCACACCAAGGCTCTTTCTGAGAAAAAGCAAGCACGGAGGACGAGAATCGCTTTTGCCCTGCGTAGCGTTCCGGGCAGCGGGTAGAACCAGGCAGAGAATTCCCGGCTAGCAGCTTCCCTGTGGCGGGGAAGTGCAAACGTACACGTTTTCGGCCGAAAACGCGTTTTCAAGCGAAAACGCACACCACGGCTCTTTCTGAGAAAAAGCAAGCACGGAGGACGAGAATCGCTTTTGCCCTGCGTAGCGTTCCGGGCAGCGGGTAGAACCAGGCAGAGAATTCCCGGCTAGCAGCTTCCCTGTGGCGGGGAAGTGCAAACGTACACGTTTTCGGCCGAAAACCCGTTTTCAAGCGAAAACGCACACCAAGGCTCTTTCTGAGAAAAAGCAAGCACGGAGGACGAGTACCGCTTTTGCCCTGCGCAGCGTTCCGGGCAGCGGGTAAAACCAGGTAGAGAATTCCCGGCTAGCAGCTTCCCTGTGGCGGGGTAGTGCAAACGTACACGTTTTCGGCCGAAAACGCGTTTTCAAGCGAAAAGGCACACCACGGCTCTGAGAAAAGGCAAGCACGGAGGACGAGATTCGCTTTTCCCCTGCGTAGCGTTCCGGGCAGCGGGTAAAACCAGGCAGAGAATTCCCGGGTAGCAGCTTCCCTGTGGCGGGGAAGTGCAAACGTACACGTTTTCGGCCGAAAACTCTTTTTCCGGCAAAAACTCACACCAAGGCTCTTTCTAGAGAAAAAGCAAGCACGGAGGACGAGAATCGCTTTTGCCCTGCGTAGCGTTCCGGGCAGCGGGTAAAACCAGGCAGAGAATTCCCGGCTAGCAGCTTCCCTGTGGCGGGGAAGTGCAAACGTACACGTTTTCGGCCGAAAACGCGTTTTCAAGCGAAAACGCACACCAAGGCTCTTTCTGAGAAAAAGCAAGCACGGAGGACGAGAATCGCTTTTGCCCTGCGTAGCGTTCCGGGCAGCGGGTAGAACCAGGCAGAGAATTCCCGGCTAGCAGCTTCCCTGTGGTGGGGAAGTGCAAACGTACACGTTTTCGGCCGAAAACATGTTTTCAAGCGAAAACGCACACCAAGGCTCTTTCTGAGAAAAAGCAAGCACGGAGGACGAGAATCGCTTTTGCCCTGCGTAGCGTTCCGGGCAGCGGGTAGAACCAGGCAGAGAATTCCCGGCTAGCAGCTTCCCTGTGGCGGGGAAGTGCAAACGTACACGTTTTCAGCCGAAAACGCGTTTTCAAGCGAAAACGCACACCAAGGCTCTTTCTGAGAAAAAGCAAGCTCGGAGGACGAGAATCGCTTTTGCCCTGCGTAGCGTTCCGGGCAGCGGGTAGAACCAGGCAGAGAATTCCCGGCTAGCAGCTTCCCTGTGGCGGGGAAGTGCAAACGTAAACGTTTTTGGCCGAAAACGCGTTTTCAGCGAAAACGCACACCAAGGCTCTTTCTGAGAAAAAGCAAGCACGGAGGACGAGAATCGCTTTTGCCCTGCGTAGCGTTTCGGGCAGCGGTTAGAACCAGGCAGAGAATTCCCGGCTAGCAGCTTCCCTGTGGCGGGGAAGTGCAAACGTACACGTTTTCGGCCGAAAACTCGTTTTCTGGCAAAAACTCACACCAAGGCTCTTTCTAGAGAAAAAGCAAGCACGGAGGACGAGAATCGCTTTTGCCCTGCGTAGCGTTCCGGGCAGCGGGTAGAACCAGGCAGAGAATTCCCGGCTAGCAGCTTCCCTGTGGCGGGGAAGTGCAAACGTACACGTTTTCGGCCGAAAACGCGTTTTCAAGCGAAAACGCACACCAAGGCTCTTTCTGAGAAAAAGCAAGCACGGAGGACGAGAATCGCTTTTGCCCTGCGTAGCGTTCCGGGCAGCGGGTAAAACCAGGCAGAGAATTCCCGGCTAGCAGCTTCCCTGTGGCGGGGAAGTGCAAACGTACACGTTTTCGGCCGAAAACGCGTTTTCAAGCGAAAACGCACACCAAGGCTCTTTCTGAGCACAAGCAAGCACGGAGGACGAGAATCGCTTTTGCCCTGCGTAGCGTTCCGGGGACCGGGTAGAACCAGGCAGAGAATTCCCGGCTAGCAGCTTCCCTGTGGCGGGGAAGTGCAAACGTACACGTTTTCGGCCGAAAACGAGTTTTCCGGCAAAAACGTACACCACGGCTCTCTGAGAAAAAGCAAGCACGGAGGACGAGAATCGCTTTTGCGCTGCGTAGCGTTCCGGGCAGCGGGTAGAACCAGGCAGAGAATTCCCGGCTAGCAGCTTCCCTGTGGCGGGGAAGTGCAAACGTACACGTTTTCGGCCGAAAAAGCGTTTTCAAGCGAAAACGCACACCAAGGCTCTTTCTGAGAAAAAGCAAGCACGGAGGACGAGAATCGCTTTTGCCCTGCGTAGCGTTCCGGGCAGCGGGTAGAACCAGGCAGAGAATTCCCGGCTAGCAGCTTCCCTGTGGCGGGGAAGTGCAAACGTACACGTTTTCGGCCGAAAACGCGTTTTCAAGCGAAAACGCACACCAAGGCTCTTTCTGAGAAAAAGCAAGCACGGAGGACGAGAATCGCTTTTGCCCTGCGTAGCGTTCCGGGCAGCGGGTAGAACCAGGCAGAGAATTCTCGGCTAGCAGCTTCCCTGTGGCGGGGAAGTGCAAACGTACACGTTTTCGGCCGAAAAAGCGTTTTCAAGCGAAAACGCACACCAAGGCTCTTTCTGAGAAAAAGCAAGCACGGAGGACGAGAACCGCTTTTGCCCTGCGTAGCGTTCCAGGCGGCGGGTAAAACCAGGCAGAGAATTCCCGGCTAGCAGCTTCCCTGTGGCGGGGAAGTGCAAACGTACACGTTTTCGGCCGAAAACGCGTTTTCAAGCGAAAACGCACACCAAGGCTCTTTCTGAGCAAAAGCAAGCACGGAGGACGAGAATCGCTTTTGCCCTGCGTAGCGTTCCGGGCAGCGGGTAGAACCAGGCAGAGAATTCCCGGCTAGCTGCTTCCCTGTGGCGGGGAAGTGCAAACGTACACGTTTTCGGCCGAAAACGCGTTTTCAAGCGAAAACGCACACCAAGGCTCTTTCTGAGAAAAAGCAAGCTAGGAGGACGAGAATCGCTTTTGCCCTGCGTAGCGTTCCGGGCAGCGGGTAGAACCAGGCAGAGAATTCCCGGCTAGCAGCTTCCCTGTGGCGGGGAAGTGCAAACGTACACGTTTTCGGCCGAAAACGCGTTTTCAAGCGAAAACGCACACCAAGGCTCTTTCTGAGAAAAAGCAAGCACGGAGGACGAGAATCGCTTTTGCCCTGCGTAGCGTTCCGGGCAGCGGGTAAAACCAGGCAGAGAATTCCCGGGTAGCAGCTTCCCTGTGGCGGGGAAGTGCAAACGTAAAAGTTTTCGGCCGAAAACGCGTTTTCAGCGAAAACGCACACCAAGGCTCTTTCTGAGAAAAAGCAAGCACGGAGGACGAGAATCGCTTTTGCCCTGCGTAGCGTTTCGGGCAGCGGGTAGAACCAGGCAGAGAATTCCCGGCTAGCAGCTTCCCTGTGGCGGGGAAGTGCAAACGTACACGTTTCCGGCCGAAAACGCGTTTTCAAGCGAAAACGCACACCAAGGCTCTTTCTGAGAAAAAGCAAGCACGGAGGACGAGAATCGCTTTTGCCCTACGTAGCGTTCCGGGCAGCGAGTAAAACCAGGCAGAGAATTCCCGGCTAGCAGCTTCCCTGTGGTGGGGAAGTGCAAACGTACACGTTTTCAGCCGAAAACGCGTTTTCAAGCGAAAACGCACACCAAGGCGCTTTCTGAGAAAAAGCAAGCACGGAGGACGAGAATCGCTTTTGCCCTGCGTAGCGTTCCGGGCAGCGGCTAAAACCAGGCAGAGAATTCCCGGCTAGCAGCTTCCCTGTGGCGGGGAAGTGCAAACGTACACGTTTTCGGCCGAAAACGCGTTTTCAAGCGAAAACGCACACCAAGGCTCTTTCTGAGAAAAAGCAAGCACGGAGGACGAGAATCGCTTTTGCCCTACGTAGCGTTCCGGGCAGCGGGTAGAACCAGGCAGAGAATTCCCGACTAGCAGCTTCCCTGTGGCGGGGAAGTGCAAACGTACACGTTTTCGGCCGAAAACGCGTTTTCAAGCGAAAACGCACACCAAGGCTCTTTCTGAGAAAAAGCAAGCACGGAGGACGAGAACCGCTTTTGCCCTGCGTAGCGTTCCGGGCAGCGGGTAGAACCAGGCAGAGAATTCCCGGCTAGCAGCTTCCCTGTGGCGGGGAAGTGCAAACGTACACGTTTCCGGCCGAAAACCCGTTTTCAAGCGAAAACGCACACCAAGGCTCTTTCTGAGAAAAAGCAAGCACGGAGGACGAGTACCGCTTTTGCCCTGCGCAGCGTTCCGGGCAGCGGGTAAAACCAGGCAGAGAATTCCCGGGTAGCAGCTTCAATGTGGCGGGGAAGTGCAAACGTACACGTTTTCGGCCGAAAACTCGTTTTCCGGCAAAAACGCACACCACGGCTCTCTGAGAAAAAGCAAGCACGGAGGACGAGAATCGCTTTTGCGCTGCGTAGCGTTCCGGGCAGCGGGTAGAACCAGGCAGAGAATTCCCGGCTAGCAGCTTCCCTGTGGCGGGGAAGTGCAAACGTACACGTTTTCGGCCGAAAAAGCGTTTTCAAGCGAAAACGCACACCAAGGCTCTTTCTGAGCACAAGCAAGCACGGAGGACGAGAATCGCTTTTGCCCTGCGTAGCGTTCCGGGCAGCGGGTAGAACCAGGCAGAGAATTCCCGGCTAGCAGCTTCCCTGTGGCGGGGAAGTGCAAACGTACACGTTTTCGGCCGAAAACGCGTTTTCAAGCGAAAACGCACACCAAGGCTCTTTCTGAGAAAAAGCAAGCACGGAGGACGAGAATCGCTTTTGCCCTGCGTAGCGTTCCGGGCAGCGGGTAGAACCAGGCAGAGAATTCCCGGCTAGCAGCTTCCCTGTGGCGGGGAAGTGCAAACGTACACGTTTTCGGCAGAAAACGAGTTTTCCGGCAAAAACGCACACCACGGCTCTCTGAGAAAAAGCAAGCACGGCGGACGAGAATCGCTTTACCCTGCGTAGCGTTCCGGGCAGCGGGTAGAACCAGGCAGAGAATTCCCGGCTAGCAGCTTCCCTGTGGTGGGGAAGTGCAAACGTACACGTTTTCGGCCGAAAACATGTTTTCAAGCGAAAACGCACACCAAGGCTCTTTCTGAGCACAAGCAAGCACGGAGGACGAGAATCGCTTTTGCCCTGCGTAGCGTTCCGGGCAGCGGGTAGAACCAGGCAGAGAATTCCCGGCTAGCAGCTTCCCTGTGGCGGGGAAGTGCAAACGTACACGTTTTCGGCCGAAAATGCGTTTTCAAGCGAAAACGCACACCAAGGCTCTTTCTGAGAAAAAGCAAGCACGGAGGACGAGAACCGCTTTTGCCCTGCGTAGCGTTCCAGGCGGCGGGTAAAACCAGGCAGAGAATTCCCGGCTAGCAGCTTCCCTGTTGCGGGGAATTGCAAACGTACACGTTTTCGGCCGAAAACGCGTTTTCAAGCGAAAACGCACACCAAGGCTCTTTCTGAGCAAAAGCAAGCACGGAGGACGAGAATCGCTTCTGCCCTGCGTAGCGTTCCGGGCAGCGGGTAGAACCAGTCAGAGAATTCCCGGCTAGCAGCTTCCCTGTGGTGGGGAAGTGCAAACGTACACGTTTTCGGCCGAAAACATGTTTTCAAGCGAAAACGCACACCAAGGCTCTTTCTGAGAAAAAGCAAGCTCGGAGGACGAGAATCGCTTTTGCCCTGCGTAGCGTTCCGGGGACCGGGTAGAACCAGGCAGAGAATTCCCGGCTAGCAGCTTCCCTGTGGCGGGGAAGTGCAAACGTACACGTTTTAGGCCGAAAACGAGTTTTCCGGCAAAAACGTACACCACGGCTCTCTGAGAAAAAGCAAGCACGGAGGACGAGAATCGCTTTTGCGCTGCGTAGCGTTCCGGGCAGCGGGTAGAACCAGGCAGAGAATTCCCGGCTAGCAGCTTCCCTGTGGCGGGGAAGTGCAAACGTACACGTTTTCGGCCGAAAAAGCGTTTTCAAGCGAAAACGCACACCAAGGCTCTTGCTGAGCAAAAGCAAGCACGGAGGACGAGAATCGCTTTTGCCCTGCGTAGCGTTCCGGGCAGCGGGTAGAACCAGGCAGAGAATTCCCGGCTAGCAGCTTCCCCGTGGCGGGGAAGTGCAAACGTACACGTTTTCGGCAGAAAACGAGTTTTCCGGCAAAAACGCACACCACGGCTCTCTGAGAAAAAGCAAGCACGGAGGACGAGAACCGCTTTTGCCCTGCGTAGCGTTCCGGGCAGCGGGTAGAACCAGGCAGAGAATTCCCGGCTAGCAGCTTCCCTGTGGTGGGGAAGTGCAAACGTACACGTTTTCGGCCGAAAACATGTTTTCAAGCGAAAACGCACACCAAGGCTCTTTCTGAGAAAAAGCAAGCACGGAGGACGAGAATCGCTTTTGCCCTGCGTAGCGTTCCGGGCAGCGGGTAAAACCAGGCAGAGAATTCCCGGCTAGCAGCTTCCCTGTGGCGGGGAAGTGCAAACGTACACGTTTTCGGCCGAAAACGCGTTTTCAAGCGAAAACGCACACCAAGGCTCTTTCTGAGCACAAGCAAGCACGGAGGACGAGAATCGCTTTTGCCCTGCGTAGCGTTCCGGGCAGCGGGTAGAACCAGGCAGAGAATTCCCGGCTAGCAGCTTCCCTGTGGCGGGGAAGTGCAAACGTACACGTTTTCGGCCGAAAACGCGTTTTCAAGCGAAAACGCACACCAAGGCTCTTTCTGAGAAAAAGCAAGCACGGAGGACGAGAATCGCTTTTGCCCTGCGTAGCGTTCCGGGCAGCGGGTAAAACCAGGCAGAGAATTCCCGGGTAGCAGCTTCCCTGTGGCGGGGAAGTGCAAACGTAAAAGTTTTCGGCCGAAAACGCGTTTTCAGCGAAAACGCACACCAAGGCTCTTTCTGAGAAAAAGCAAGCACGGAGGACGAGAATCGCTTTTGCCCTGCGTAGCGTTTCGGGCAGCGGGTAGAACCAGGCAGAGAATTCCCGGCTAGCAGCTTCCCTGTGGCGGGGAAGTGCAAACGTACACGTTTCCGGCCGAAAACGCGTTTTCAAGCGAAAACGCACACCAAGGCTCTTTCTGAGAAAAAGCAAGCACGGAGGACGAGAATCGCTTTTGCCCTACGTAGCGTTCCGGGCAGCGAGTAAAACCAGGCAGAGAATTCCCGGCTAGCAGCTTCCCTGTGGTGGGGAAGTGCAAACGTACACGTTTTCAGCCGAAAACGCGTTTTCAAGCGAAAACGCACACCAAGGCGCTTTCTGAGAAAAAGCAAGCACGGAGGACGAGAATCGCTTTTGCCCTGCGTAGCGTTCCGGGCAGCGGCTAAAACCAGGCAGAGAATTCCCGGCTAGCAGCTTCCCTGTGGCGGGGAAGTGCAAACGTACACGTTTTCGGCCGAAAACGCGTTTTCAAGCGAAAACGCACACCAAGGCTCTTTCTGAGAAAAAGCAAGCACGGAGGACGAGAATCGCTTTTGCCCTACGTAGCGTTCCGGGCAGCGGGTAGAACCAGGCAGAGAATTCCCGACTAGCAGCTTCCCTGTGGCGGGGAAGTGCAAACGTACACGTTTTCGGCCGAAAACGCGTTTTCAAGCGAAAACGCACACCAAGGCTCTTTCTGAGAAAAAGCAAGCACGGAGGACGAGAACCGCTTTTGCCCTGCGTAGCGTTCCGGGCAGCGGGTAGAACCAGGCAGAGAATTCCCGGCTAGCAGCTTCCCTGTGGCGGGGAAGTGCAAACGTACACGTTTCCGGCCGAAAACCCGTTTTCAAGCGAAAACGCACACCAAGGCTCTTTCTGAGAAAAAGCAAGCACGGAGGACGAGTACCGCTTTTGCCCTGCGCAGCGTTCCGGGCAGCGGGTAAAACCAGGCAGAGAATTCCCGGGTAGCAGCTTCAATGTGGCGGGGAAGTGCAAACGTACACGTTTTCGGCCGAAAACTCGTTTTCCGGCAAAAACGCACACCACGGCTCTCTGAGAAAAAGCAAGCACGGAGGACGAGAATCGCTTTTGCGCTGCGTAGCGTTCCGGGCAGCGGGTAGAACCAGGCAGAGAATTCCCGGCTAGCAGCTTCCCTGTGGCGGGGAAGTGCAAACGTACACGTTTTCGGCCGAAAAAGCGTTTTCAAGCGAAAACGCACACCAAGGCTCTTTCTGAGCACAAGCAAGCACGGAGGACGAGAATCGCTTTTGCCCTGCGTAGCGTTCCGGGCAGCGGGTAGAACCAGGCAGAGAATTCCCGGCTAGCAGCTTCCCTGTGGCGGGGAAGTGCAAACGTACACGTTTTCGGCCGAAAACGCGTTTTCAAGCGAAAACGCACACCAAGGCTCTTTCTGAGAAAAAGCAAGCACGGAGGACGAGAATCGCTTTTGCCCTGCGTAGCGTTCCGGGCAGCGGGTAGAACCAGGCAGAGAATTCCCGGCTAGCAGCTTCCCTGTGGCGGGGAAGTGCAAACGTACACGTTTTCGGCAGAAAACGAGTTTTCCGGCAAAAACGCACACCACGGCTCTCTGAGAAAAAGCAAGCACGGCGGACGAGAATCGCTTTACCCTGCGTAGCGTTCCGGGCAGCGGGTAGAACCAGGCAGAGAATTCCCGGCTAGCAGCTTCCCTGTGGTGGGGAAGTGCAAACGTACACGTTTTCGGCCGAAAACATGTTTTCAAGCGAAAACGCACACCAAGGCTCTTTCTGAGCACAAGCAAGCACGGAGGACGAGAATCGCTTTTGCCCTGCGTAGCGTTCCGGGCAGCGGGTAGAACCAGGCAGAGAATTCCCGGCTAGCAGCTTCCCTGTGGCGGGGAAGTGCAAACGTACACGTTTTCGGCCGAAAATGCGTTTTCAAGCGAAAACGCACACCAAGGCTCTTTCTGAGAAAAAGCAAGCACGGAGGACGAGAACCGCTTTTGCCCTGCGTAGCGTTCCAGGCGGCGGGTAAAACCAGGCAGAGAATTCCCGGCTAGCAGCTTCCCTGTTGCGGGGAATTGCAAACGTACACGTTTTCGGCCGAAAACGCGTTTTCAAGCGAAAACGCACACCAAGGCTCTTTCTGAGCAAAAGCAAGCACGGAGGACGAGAATCGCTTTTGCCCTGCGTAGCGTTCCGGGCAGCGGGTAGAACCAGTCAGAGAATTCCCGGCTAGCAGCTTCCCTGTGGTGGGGAAGTGCAAACGTACACGTTTTCGGCCGAAAACATGTTTTCAAGCGAAAACGCACACCAAGGCTCTTTCTGAGAAAAAGCAAGCTCGGAGGACGAGAATCGCTTTTGCCCTGCGTAGCGTTCCGGGGACCGGGTAGAACCAGGCAGAGAATTCCCGGCTAGCAGCTTCCCTGTGGCGGGGAAGTGCAAACGTACACGTTTTAGGCCGAAAACGAGTTTTCCGGCAAAAACGTACACCACGGCTCTCTGAGAAAAAGCAAGCACGGAGGACGAGAATCGCTTTTGCGCTGCGTAGCGTTCCGGGCAGCGGGTAGAACCAGGCAGAGAATTCCCGGCTAGCAGCTTCCCTGTGGCGGGGAAGTGCAAACGTACACGTTTTCGGCCGAAAAAGCGTTTTCAAGCGAAAACGCACACCAAGGCTCTTGCTGAGCAAAAGCAAGCACGGAGGACGAGAATCGCTTTTGCCCTGCGTAGCGTTCCGGGCAGCGGGTAGAACCAGGCAGAGAATTCCCGGCTAGCAGCTTCCCCGTGGCGGGGAAGTGCAAACGTACACGTTTTCGGCAGAAAACGAGTTTTCCGGCAAAAACGCACACCACGGCTCTCTGAGAAAAAGCAAGCACGGAGGACGAGAACCGCTTTTGCCCTGCGTAGCGTTCCGGGCAGCGGGTAGAACCAGGCAGAGAATTCCCGGCTAGCAGCTTCCCTGTGGTGGGGAAGTGCAAACGTACACGTTTTCGGCCGAAAACATGTTTTCAAGCGAAAACGCACACCAAGGCTCTTTCTGAGAAAAAGCAAGCACGGAGGACGAGAATCGCTTTTGCCCTGCGTAGCGTTCCGGGCAGCGGGTAAAACCAGGCAGAGAATTCCCGGCTAGCAGCTTCCCTGTGGCGGGGAAGTGCAAACGTACACGTTTTCGGCCGAAAACGCGTTTTCAAGCGAAAACGCACACCAAGGCTCTTTCTGAGCACAAGCAAGCACGGAGGACGAGAATCGCTTTTGCCCTGCGTAGCGTTCCGGGCAGCGGGTAGAACCAGGCAGAGAATTCCCGGCTAGCTGCTTCCCTGTGGCGGGGAAGTGCAAACGTACACGTTTTCGGCCGAAAACGCGTTTTCAAGCGAAAACGCACACCAAGGCTCTTTCTGAGAAAAAGCAAGCACGGAGGACGAGAATCGCTTTTGCCCTGCGTAGCGTTTCGGGCAGCGGCTAGAACCAGGCAGAGAATTCCCGGCTAGCAGCTTCCCTGTGGCGGGGAAGTGCAAACGTACACGTTTTCGGCCGAAAACGCGTTTTCAAGCGAAAACGCACACCAAGGCTCTTTCTGAGAAAAAGCAAGCACGGAGGACGAGAATCGCTTTTGCCCTGCGTAGCGTTCCGGGCAGCGGGTAAAACCAGGCAGGGAATTCCCGGCTAGCAGCTTCCCTGTGGCGGGGAAGTGCAAACGTAAAAGTTTTCGGCCGAAAACGCGTTTTCAGCGAAAACGCACACCAAGGCTCTTTCTGAGCAAAAGCAAGCACGGAGGACGAGAATCGCTTTTGCCCTGCGTAGCGTTTCGGGCAGCGGGTAGAACCAGGCAGAGAATTCCCGGCTAGCAGCTTCCCTGTGGCGGGGAAGTGCAAACGTACACGTTTCCGGCCGAAAACGCGTTTTCAAGCGAAAACGCACACCAAGGCTCTTTCTGAGAAAAAGCAAGCACGGAGGACGAGAATCGCTTTTGCCCTACGTAGCGTTCCGGGCAGCGAGTAAAACCAGGCAGAGAATTCCCGGCTAGCAGCTTCCCTGTGGCGGGGAAGTGCAAACGTACACGTTTTCGGCCGAAAACGCGTTTTCAAGCGAAAACGCACACCAAGGCTCTTTCTGAGAAAAAGCAAGCACGGAGGACGAGAACCGCTTTTGCACTGCGTAGCGTTCCAGGCGGCGGGTAAAACCAGGCAGAGAATTCCCGGCTAGCAGCTTCCCTGTGGCGGGGAAGTGCAAACGTACACGTTTTCGGCCGAAAACGCGTTTTCAAGCGAAAACGCACACCAAGGCTCTTTCTGAGCAAAAGCAAGCACGGAGGACGAGAATCGCTTTTGCCCTGCGTAGCGTTCCGGGCAGCGGGTAGAACCAGGCAGAGAATTCCCGGCTAGCAGCTTCCCTGTGGCGGGGAAGTGCAAACGTACACGTTTTCGGCAGAAAACGAGTTTTCCGGCAAAAACGCACACCACGGCTCTCTGAGAAAAAGCAAGCACGGAGGACGAGAACCGCTTTTGCCCTGCGTAGCGTTCCGGGCAGCGGGTAGAACCAGGCAGAGAATTCCCGGCTAGCAGCTTCCCTGTGGTGGGGAAGTGCAAACGTACACGTTTTCGGCCGAAAACATGTTTTCAAGCGAAAACGCACACCAAGGCTCTTTCTGAGAAAAAGCAAGCACGGAGGACGAGAATCGCTTTTGCCCTGCGTAGCGTTCCGGGCAGCGGGTAAAACCAGGCAGAGAATTCCCGGCTAGCAGCTTCCCTGTGGCGGGGAAGTGCAAACGTACACGTTTTCGGCCGAAAACGCGTTTTCAAGCGAAAACGCACACCAAGGCTCTTTCTGAGCACAAGCAAGCACGGAGGACGAGAATCGCTTTTGCCCTGCGTAGCGTTCCGGGCAGCGGGTAAAACCAGGCAGAGAATTCCCGGCTAGCAGCTTCCCTGTGGCGGGGAAGTGCAAACGTAAAAGTTTTCGGCCGAAAACGCGTTTTCAAGCGAAAACGCACACCAAGGCGCTTTCTGAGAAAAAGCAAGCACGGAGGACGAGAATCGCTTTTGCCCTGCGTAGCGTTCCGGGCAGCGGGTAGAACCAGGCAGAGAATTCCCGGCTAGCAGCTTCCCTGTGGCGGGGAAGTGCAAACGTACACGTTTTCGGCCGAAAACGCGTTTTCAAGCGAAAACGCACACCAAGGCTCTTTCTGAGAAAAAGCAAGCACGGAGGACGAGAATCGCTTTTGCCCTACGTAGCGTTCCGGGCAGCGGGTAGAACCAGGCAGAGAATTCCCGGCTAGCAGCTTCCCTGTGGCGGGGAAGTGCAAACGTACACGTTTTCGGCAGAAAACGAGTTTTCCGGCAAAAACGCACACCACGGCTCTCTGAGAAAAAGCAAGCACGGAGGACGAGAACCGCTTTTGCCCTGCGTAGCGTTCCGGGCAGCGGGTAGAACCAGGCAGAGAATTCCCGGCTAGCAGCTTCCCTGTGGTGGGGAAGTGCAAACGTACACGTTTTCGGCCGAAAACATGTTTTCAAGCGAAAACGCACACCAAGGCTCTTTCTGAGAAAAAGCAAGCACGGAGGACGAGAATCGCTTTTGCCCTGCGTAGCGTTCCGGGCAGCGGGTAAAACCAGGCAGAGAATTCCCGGCTAGCAGCTTCCCTGTGGCGGGGAAGTGCAAACGTACACGTTTTCGGCCGAAAACGCGTTTTCAAGCGAAAACGCACACCAAGGCTCTTTCTGAGCACAAGCAAGCACGGAGGACGAGAATCGCTTTTGCCCTGCGTAGCGTTCCGGGCAGCGGGTAAAACCAGGCAGAGAATTCCCGGCTAGCAGCTTCCCTGTGGCGGGGAAGTGCAAACGTACACGTTTTCGGCCGAAAACGCGTTTTCAAGCGAAAACGCACACCAAGGCGCTTTCTGAGAAAAAGCAAGCACGGAGGACGAGAATCGCTTTTGCCCTGCGTAGCGTTCCGGGCAGCGGGTAGAACCAGGCAGAGAATTCCCGGCTAGCAGCTTCCCTGTGGCGGGGAAGTGCAAACGTACACGTTTTCGGCCGAAAACGCGTTTTCAAGCGAAAACGCACACCAAGGCTCTTTCTGAGAAAAAGCAAGCACGGAGGACGAGAATCGCTTTTGCCCTACGTAGCGTTCCGGGCAGCGGGTAGAACCAGGCAGAGAATTCCCGGCTAGCAGCTTCCCTGTGGCGGGGAAGTGCAAACGTACACGTTTTCGGCCGAAAACGCGTTTTCAAGCGAAAACGCACACCAAGGCTCTTTCTGAGAAAAAGCAAGCACGGAGGACGAGAACCGCTTTTGCCCTGCGTAGCGTTCCGGGCAGCGGGTAGAACCAGGCAGAGAATTCCCGGCTAGCAGCTTCCCTGTGGCGGGGAAGTGCAAACGTACACGTTTCCGGCCGAAAACCCGTTTTCAAGCGAAAACGCACACCAAGGCTCTTTCTGAGAAAAAGCAAGCACGGAGGACGAGTACCGCTTTTGCCCTGCGCAGCGTTCCGGGCAGCGGGTAAAACCAGGCAGAGAATTCCCGGGTAGCAGCTTCAATGTGGCGGGGAAGTGCAAACGTACACGTTTTCGGCCGAAAACTCGTTTTCCGGCAAAAACTCACACCAAGGCTCTTTCTGAGAAAAAGCAAGCACGGAGGACGAGAATCGCTTTTGCCCTGCGTAGCGTTCCGTGCAGCGGGTAGAACCAGGCAGAGAATTCCCGGCTAGCAGCTTCCCTGTGGCGGGGAAGTGCAAACGTACACGTTTTCGGCCGAAAACGAGTTTTCCGGCAAAAACGCACACCACGGCTCTCTGAGAAAAAGCAAGCACGGAGGACGAGAATCGCTTTTGCGCTGCGTAGCGTTCCGGGCAGCGGGTAGAACCAGGCACAGAATTCCCGGCTAGCAGCTTCCCTGTGGCGGGGAAGTGCAAACGTACACGTTTTCGGCCGAAAAAGCGTTTTCAAGCGAAAACGCACACCAAGGCTCTTTCTGAGCACAAGCAAGCACGGAGGACGAGAATCGCTTTTGCCCTGCGTAGCGTTCCGGGCAGCGGGTAGATCCAGGCAGAGAATTCCCGGCTAGCAGCTTCCCTGTGGCGGGGAAGTGCAAACGTACACGTTTTCGGCCGAAAACGCGTTTTCAAGCGAAAACGCACACCACGGCTCTTTCTGAGAAAAAGCAAGCACGGAGGACGAGAATCGCTTTTGCCCTGCGTAGCGTTCCGGGCAGCGGGTAGAACCAGGCAGAGAATTCCCGGCTAGCAGCTTCCCTGTGGCGGGGAAGTGCAAACGTACACGTTTTCGGCCGAAAACGCGTTTTCAAGCGAAAACGCACACCAAGGCTCTTTCTGAGAAAAAGCAAGCACGGAGGACGAGAACCGCTTTTGCCCTGCGTAGCGTTCCGGGCAGCGGGTAGAACCAGGCAGAGAATTCCCGGCTAGCAGCTTCCCTGTGGCGGGGAAGTGCAAACGTACACGTTTCCGGCCGAAAACCCGTTTTCAAGCGAAAACGCACACCAAGGCTCTTTCTGAGAAAAAGCAAGCACGGAGGACGAGTACCGCTTTTGCCCTGCGCAGCGTTCCGGGCAGCGGGTAAAACCAGGCAGAGAATTCCCGGGTAGCAGCTTCAATGTGGCGGGGAAGTGCAAACGTACACGTTTTCGGCCGAAAACTCGTTTTCCGGCAAAAACTCACACCAAGGCTCTTTCTGAGAAAAAGCAAGCACGGAGGACGAGAATCGCTTTTGCCCTGCGTAGCGTTCCGGGCAGCGGGTAGAACCAGGCAGAGAATTCCCGGCTAGCAGCTTCCCTGTGGCGGGGAAGTGCAAACGTACACGTTTTCGGCCGAAAACGAGTTTTCCGGCAAAAACGCACACCACGGCTCTCTGAGAAAAAGCAAGCACGGAGGACGAGAATCGCTTTTGCGCTGCGTAGCGTTCCGGGCAGCGGGTAGAACCAGGCAGAGAATTCCCGGCTAGCAGCTTCCCTGTGGCGGGGAAGTGCAAACGTACACGTTTTCGGCCGAAAAAGCGTTTTCAAGCGAAAACGCACACCAAGGCTCTTTCTGAGCACAAGCAAGCACGGAGGACGAGAATCGCTTTTGCCCTGCGTAGCGTTCCGGGCAGCGGGTAGAACCAGGCAGAGAATTCCCGGCTAGCAGCTTCCCTGTGGCGGGGAAGTGCAAACGTACACGTTTTCGGCCGAAAACGCGTTTTCAAGCGAAAACGCACACCACGGCTCTTTCTGAGAAAAAGCAAGCACGGAGGACGAGAATCGCTTTTGCCCTGCGTAGCGTTCCGGGCAGCGGGTAGAACCAGGCAGAGAATTCCCGGCTAGCAGCTTCCCTGTGGCGGGGAAGTGCAAACGTACACGTTTTCGGCAGAAAACGAGTTTTCCGGCAAAAACGCACACCACGGCTCTCTGAGAAAAAGCAAGCACGGAGGACGAGAATCGCTTTACCCTGCGTAGCGTTCCGGGCAGCGGGTAGAACCAGGCAGAGAATTCCCGGCTAGCAGCTTCCCTGTGGTGGGGAAGTGCAAACGTACACGTTTTCGGCCGAAAACATGTTTTCAAGCGAAAACGCACACCAAGGCTCTTTCTGAGCACAAGCAAGCACGGAGGACGAGAATCGCTTTTGCCCTGCGTAGCGTTCCGGGCAGCGGGTAGAACCAGGCAGAGAATTCCCGGCTAGCAGCTTCCCTGTGGCGGGGAAGTGCAAACGTACACGTTTTCGGCCGAAAATGCGTTTTCAAGCGAAAACGCACACCAAGGCTCTTTCTGAGAAAAAGCAAGCACGGAGGACGAGAACCGCTTTTGCCCTGCGTAGCGTTCCGGGCGGCGGGTAAAACCAGGCAGAGAATTCCCGGCTAGCAGCTTCCCTGTGGCGGGGAAGTGCAAACGTACACGTTTTCGGCCGAAAACGCGTTTTCAAGCGAAAACGCACACCAAGGCTCTTTCTGAGCAAAAGCAAGCACGGAGGACGAGAATCGCTTTTGCCCTGCGTAGCGTTCCGGGCAGCGGGTAGAACCAGGCAGAGAATTCCCGGCTAGCAGCTTCCCTGTGGTGGGGAAGTGCAAACGTACACGTTTTCGGCCGAAAACATGTTTTCAAGCGAAAACGCACACCAAGGCTCTTTCTGAGAAAAAGCAAGCTCGGAGGACGAGAATCGCTTTTGCCCTGCGTAGCGTTCCGGGGACCGGGTAGAACCAGGCAGAGAATTCCCGGCTAGCAGCTTCCCTGTGGCGGGGAAGTGCAAACGTACACGTTTTAGGCCGAAAACGAGTTTTCCGGCAAAAACGTACACCACGGCTCTCTGAGAAAAAGCAAGCACGGAGGACGAGAATCGCTTTTGCGCTGCGTAGCGTTCCGGGCAGCGGGTAGAACCAGGCAGAGAATTCCCGGCTAGCAGCTTCCCTGTGGCGGGGAAGTGCAAACGTACACGTTTTCGGCCGAAAAAGCGTTTTCAAGCGAAAACGCACACCAAGGCTCTTGCTGAGCAAAAGCAAGCACGGAGGACGAGAATCGCTTTTGCCCTGCGTAGCGTTCCGGGCAGCGGGTAGAACCAGGCAGAGAATTCCCGGCTAGCAGCTTCCCTGTGGCGGGGAAGTGCAAACGTACACGTTTTCGGCAGAAAACGAGTTTTCCGGCAAAAACGCACACCACGGCTCTCTGAGAAAAAGCAAGCACGGAGGACGAGAACCGCTTTTGCCCTGCGTAGCGTTCCGGGCAGCGGGTAGAACCAGGCAGAGAATTCCCGGCTAGCAGCTTCCCTGTGGTGGGGAAGTGCAAACGTACACGTTTTCGGCCGAAAACATGTTTTCAAGCGAAAACGCACACCAAGGCTCTTTCTGAGAAAAAGCAAGCACGGAGGACGAGAATCGCTTTTGCCCTGCGTAGCGTTCCGGGCAGCGGGTAAAACCAGGCAGAGAATTCCCGGCTAGCAGCTTCCCTGTGGCGGGGAAGTGCAAACGTACACGTTTTCGGCCGAAAACGCGTTTTCAAGCGAAAACGCACACCAAGGCTCTTTCTGAGCACAAGCAAGCACGGAGGACGAGAATCGCTTTTGCCCTGCGTAGCGTTCCGGGCAGCGGGTAGAACCAGGCAGAGAATTCCCGGCTAGCTGCTTCCCTGTGGCGGGGAAGTGCAAACGTACACGTTTTCGGCCGAAAACGCGTTTTCAAGCGAAAACGCACACCAAGGCTCTTTCTGAGAAAAAGCAAGCTCGGAGGACGAGAATCGCTTTTGCCCTGCGTAGCGTTCCGGGGACCGGGTAGAACCAGGCAGAGAATTCCCGGCTAGCAGCTTCCCTGTGGCGGGGAAGTGCAAACGTACACGTTTTCGGCCGAAAACGCGTTTTCAAGCGAAAACGCACACCAAGGCTCTTTCTGAGAAAAAGCAAGCACGGAGGACGAGAATCGCTTTTGCCCTGCGTAGCGTTCCGGGCAGCGGGTAAAACCAGGCAGAGAATTCCCGGCTAGCAGCTTCCCTGTGGCGGGGAAGTGCAAACGTAAAAGTTTTCGGCCGAAAACGCGTTTTCAGCGAAAACGCACACCAAGGCTCTTTCTGAGAAAAAGCAAGCACGGAGGACGAGAATCGCTTTTGCCCTGCGTAGCGTTTCGGGCAGCGGGTAGAACCAGGCAGAGAATTCCCGGCTAGCAGCTTCCCTGTGGCGGGGAAGTGCAAACGTACACGTTTCCGGCCGAAAACGCGTTTTCAAGCGAAAACGCACACCAAGGCTCTTTCTGAGAAAAAGCAAGCACGGAGGACGAGAATCGCTTTTGCCCTACGTAGCGTTCCGGGCAGCGAGTAAAACCAGGCAGAGAATTCCCGGCTAGCAGCTTCCCTGTGGCGGGGAAGTGCAAACGTACACGTTTTCGGCCGAAAACGCGTTTTCAAGCGAAAACGCACACCAAGGCGCTTTCTGAGAAAAAGCAAGCACGGAGGACGAGAATCGCTTTTGCCCTGCGTAGCGTTCCGGGCAGCGGGTAGAACCAGGCAGAGAATTCCCGGCTAGCAGCTTCCCTGTGGCGGGGAAGTGCAAACGTACACTTTTTCGGCCGAAAACGCGTTTTCAAGCGAAAACGCACACCAAGGCTCTTTCTGAGAAAAAGCAAGCACGGAGGACGAGAATCGCTTTTGCCCTACGTAGCGTTCCGGGCAGCGGGTAGAACCAGGCAGAGAATTCCCGGCTAGCAGCTTCCCTGTGGCGGGGAAGTGCAAACGTACACGTTTCCGGCCGAAAACCCGTTTTCAAGCGAAAACGCACACCAAGGCTCTTTCTGAGAAAAAGCAAGCACGGAGGACGAGTACCGCTTTTGCCCTGCGCAGCGTTCCGGGCAGCGGGTAAAACCAGGCAGAGAATTCCCGGGTAGCAGCTTCAATGTGGCGGGGAAGTGCAAACGTACACGTTTTCGGCCGAAAACTCGTTTTCCGGCAAAAACTCACACCAAGGCTCTTTCTGAGAAAAAGCAAGCACGGAGGACGAGAATCGCTTTTGCCCTGCGTAGCGTTCCGTGCAGCGGGTAGAACCAGGCAGAGAATTCCCGGCTAGCAGCTTCCCTGTGGCGGGGAAGTGCAAACGTACACGTTTTCGGCCGAAAACGAGTTTTCCGGCAAAAACGCACACCACGGCTCTCTGAGAAAAAGCAAGCACGGAGGACGAGAATCGCTTTTGCGCTGCGTAGTGTTCCGGGCAGCGGGTAGAACCAGGCAGAGAATTCCCGGCTAGCAGCTTCCCTGTGGCGGGGAAGTGCAAACGTACACGTTTTCGGCCGAAAAAGCGTTTTCAAGCGAAAACGCACACCAAGGCTCTTTCTGAGCACAAGCAAGCACGGAGGACGAGAATCGCTTTTGCCCTGCGTAGCGTTCCGGGCAGCGGGTAGATCCAGGCAGAGAATTCCCGGCTAGCAGCTTCCCTGTGGCGGGGAAGTGCAAACGTACACGTTTTCGGCCGAAAACGCGTTTTCAAGCGAAAACGCACACCACGGCTCTTTCTGGGCAAAAGCAAGCACGGAGGACGAGAATCGCTTTTGCCCTGCGTAGCGTTCCGGGCAGCGGGTAGAACCAGGCAGAGAATTCCCGGCTAGCAGCTTCCCTGTGGCGGGGAAGTGCAAACGTACACGTTTTCGGCAGAAAACGAGTTTTCCGGCAAAAACGCACACCACGGCTCTCTGAGAAAAAGCAAGCACGGAGGACGAGAATCGCTTTACCCTGCGTAGCGTTCCGGGCAGCGGGTAGAACCAGGCAGAGAATTCCCGGCTAGCAGCTTCCCTGTGGTGGGGAAGTGCAAACGTACACGTTTTCGGCCGAAAACATGTTTTCAAGCGAAAACGCACACCAAGGCTCTTTCTGAGCACAAGCAAGCACGGAGGACGAGAATGGCTTTTGCCCTGCGTAGCGTTCCGGGCAGCGGGTAGAACCAGGCAGAGAATTCCCGGCTAGCTGCTTCCCTGTGGCGGGGAAGTGCAAACGTACACGTTTTCGGCCGAAAACGCGTTTTCAAGCGAAAACGCACACCAAGGCTCTTTCTGAGAAAAAGCAAGCACGGAGGACGAGAATCGCTTTTGCCCTGCGTAGCGTTCCGGGGACCGGGTAGAACCAGGCAGAGAATTCCCGGCTAGCAGCTTCCCTGTGGCGGGGAAGTGCAAACGTACACGTTTTCGGCCGAAAACGCGTTTTCAAGCGAAAACGCACACCAAGGCTCTTTCTGAGAAAAAGCAAGCACGGAGGACGAGAATCGCTTTTGCCCTGCGTAGCGTTCCGGGCAGCGGGTAGAACCAGGCAGAGAATTCCCGGCTAGCAGCTTCCCTGTGGCGGGGAAGTGCAAACGTACAGGTTTTCGGCCGAAAACGCGTTTTCAAGCGAAAACGCACACCAAGGCTCTTTCTGAGAAAAAGCAAGCACGGAGGACAAGAATCGCTTTTGCCCTGCGTAGCGTTCCGGGCAGCGGGTAGAACCAGGCAGAGAATTCCCGGCTAGCAGCTTCCCTGTGGCGGGGAAGTGCAAACGTACACGTTTTCGGCCGAAAACGAGTTTTCCGGCAAAAACGCACACCACGGCTCTCTGAGAAAAAGCAAGCACGGAGGACGAGAATCGCTTTTGCGCTGCGTAGCGTTCCGGGCAGCGGGTAGAACCAGGCAGAGAATTCCCGGCTAGCAGCTTCCCTGTGGCCGGGAAGTGCAAACGTACACGTTTTCGGCCGAAAACGCGTTTTCAAGCGAAAACGCACACCAAGGCTCTTTCTGAGAAAAAGCAAGCACGGAGGACGAGAATCGCTTTTGCCCTGCGTAGCGTTCCGGGCAGCGGGTAGAACCAGGCAGAGAATTCCCGGCTAGCAGCTTCCCTGTGGCGGGGAAGTGCAAACGTACACGTTTTCCGTCGAAAACGAGTTTTCCGGCAAAAACGCACACCACGGCTCTCTGAGAAAAAGCAAGCACGGAGGACGAGAATCGCTTTTGCCCTGCGTAGCGTTCCGGGCAGCGGGTAGAACCAGGCAGAGAATTCCCGGCTAGCAGCTTCCCTGTGGCGGGGAAGTGCAAACGTACACGTTTTCGGCAGAAAACGAGTTTTCCGGCAAAAACGCACACCACGGCTCTCTGAGAAAAAGCAAGCACGGAGGACGAGAATCGCTTTACCCTGCGTAGCGTTCCGGGCAGCGGGTAGAACCAGGCAGAGAATTCCCGGCTAGCAGCTTCCCTGTGGTGGGGAAGTGCAAACGTACACGTTTTCGGCCGAAAACATGTTTTCAAGCGAAAACGCACACCAAGGCTCTTTCTGAGCACAAGCAAGCACGGAGGACGAGAATCGCTTTTGCCCTGCGTAGCGTTCCGGGCAGCGGGTAGAACCAGGCAGAGAATTCCCGGCTAGCTGCTTCCCTGTGGCAGGGAAGTGCAAACGTACACGTTTTCGGCCGAAAACGCGTTTTCAAGCGAAAACGCACACCAAGGCTCTTTCTGAGAAAAAGCAAGCACGGAGGACGAGAATCGCTTTTGCCCTGCGTAGCGTTCCGGGGACCGGGTAGAACCAGGTAGAGAATTCCCGGCTAGCAGCTTCCCTGTGGCGGGGTAGTGCAAACGTACACGTTTTCGGCCGAAAACGAGTTTTCCGGCAAAAACGCACACCACGGCTCTCTGAGAAAAAGCAAGCACGGAGGACGAGAATCGCTTTTGCCCTGCGTAGCGTTCCGGGCAGCGGGTAAAACCAGGCAGAGAATTCCCGGCTAGCAGCTTCCCTGTGGCGGGGAAGTGCAAACGTAAACGTTTTCGGCCGAAAACACGTTTTCAGCGAAAACGCACACCAAGGCTCTTTCTGAGAAAAAGCAAGCACGGAGGACGAGAATCGCTTTTGCCCTGCGTAGCGTTTCGGGCAGCGGCTAGAACCAGGCAGAGAATTCCCGGCTAGCAGCTTCCCTGTGGCGGGGAAGTGCAAACGTACACGTTTTCGGCCGAAAACGCGTTTTCAAGCGAAAACGCACACCAAGGCTCTTTCTGAGCAAAAGCAAGCACGGAGGACGAGAATCGCTTTTGCCCTACGTAGCGTTCCGGGCAGCGGGTAAAACCAGGCGGAGAATTCCCGGCTAGCAGCTTCCCTGTGGCAGGGAAGTGCAAACGTACACGTTTTCGGCCGAAAACGCGTTTTCAAGCTAAAACGCACACCAAGGCTCTTTCTGAGAAAAAGCAAGCACGGAGGACGAGAATCGCTTTTGCCCTGCGTAGCGTTCCGGGCAGCGGGTAGAACCAGGCAGAGAATTCCCGGCTAGCAGCTTCCCTGTGGCGGGGAAGTGCAAACGTACAGGTTTTCGGCCGAAAACGCGTTTTCAAGCGAAAACGCACACCAAGGCTCTTTCTGAGAAAAAGCAAGCACGGAGGACGAGAATCGCTTTTGCCCTGCGTAGCGTTCCGGGCAGCGGGTAGAACCAGGCAGAGAATTCCCGGCTAGCAGCTTCCCTGTGGCGGGGAAGTGCAAACGTACACGTTTTCGGCCGAAAACGAGTTTTCCGGCAAAAACGCACACCACGGCTCTCTGAGAAAAAGCAAGCACGGAGGACGAGAATCGCTTTTGCGCTGCGTAGCGTTCCGGGCAGTGGGTAGAACCAGGCAGAGAATTCCCGGCTAGCAGCTTCCCTGTGGCGGGGAAGTGCAAACGTACAAGTTTTCGGCCGAAAACGAGTTTTCCGGCAAAAACGCACACCACGGCTCTCTGAGAAAAAGCAAGCACGGAGGACGAGAATCGCTTTTGCCCTGCGTAGCGTTCCGGGCAGCGGGTAGAACCAGGCAGAGAATTCCCGGCTAGCAGCTTCCCTCTGGCGGGGAAGTGCAAACGTACACGTTTTCGGCCGAAAACGCGTTTTCAAGCGAAAACGAACACCACGGCTCTTTCTGAGTAAAAGCAAGCACGGAGGACGAGAATCGCTTTTGCCCTGCGTAGCGTTCCGGGCAGCGGGTAGAACCAGGCAGAGAATTCCCGGCTAGCAGCTTCCCTGTGGCGGGGAAGTGCAAACGTACACGTTTTCGGCCGAAAACGCGTTTTCAAGCGAAAACGCACACCAAGGCTCTTTCTGAGAAAAAGCAAGCACGGAGGACGAGAATCGCTTTTGCCCTGCGTAGCGTTCCGGGCAGCGGGTAAAACCAGGCAGAGAATTCCCGGCTAGCAGCTTCCCTGTGGCGGTGAAGTGCAAACTACACGTTTTCGGCCGAAAACGCGTTTTCAAGCGAAAACGCACACCAAGGCTCTTTCTGAGAAAAAGCAAGGACGGAGGACGAGAATCGCTTTTGCCCTGCGTAGCGTTCCGGGCAGCGGGTAGAACCAGGCAGAGAATTCCCGGCTAGCAGCTTCCCTGTGGCGGGGAAGTGTAAACGTACACGTTTTCGGCCGAAAACGAGTTTTCCGGCAAAAACGCACACCACGGCTCTCTGAGAAAAAGCAAGCACGGAGGACGGGAATCGCTTTTGCCCTGCGTAGCGTTCCGGGCAGCGGGTAGAACCAGGCAGAGAATTCCCAGCTAGCAGCTTCCCTGTGGCGGGGAAGTGCAAACGTACACGTTTTCGGCCGAAAACATGTTTTCAAGCGAAAACGCACACGTAGGCTCTTTCTGAGAAAAAGCAAGCACGGAGGACGAGAATCGCTTTTGCCCTGCGTAGCGTTCCGGGCAGCGGGTAAAACCAGGCAGAGAATTCCCGGCTAGCAGCTTCCCTGTGGCGGGGAAGTGCAAACGTACACGTTTTCGGCCGAAAACGCGTTTTCAAGCGAAAACGCACACCAAGGCTCTTTCTGAGCAAAAGCAAGCACGGAGGACGAGAATCGCTTTTGCCCTGCGTAGCGTTCCGGGCAGCGGGTAAAACCAGGCAGAGAATTCCCGGCTAGCAGCTTCCCTGTGGCGGGGAAGTGCAAACGTACACGTTTTCGGCCGAAAACGCGTTTTCAAGCGAAAATGCACACCAAGGCTCTTTCTGAGCAAAAGCAAGCACGGAGGACGAGAATCGCTTTTGCCCTGCGTAGCGTTCCGGGCAGCGGGTAGAACCAGGCAGAGAATTCCCGGCTAGCAGCTTCCCTGTGGCGGGGAAGTGCAAACGTACACGTTTTCGGCCGAAAACGCGTTTTCAAGCGAAAACGCACACCAAGGCTCTTTCTGAGAAAAAGCAAGCACGGAGGACGAGAATCGCTTTTGCCCTGCGTAGCGTTCCGGGCAGCGGGTAAAACCAGGCAGAGAATTCCCGGCTAGCAGCTTCCCTCTGGCGGGGAAGTGCAAACGTACACATTTTCGGCCGAAAACGCGTTTTCAAGCGAAAAAGCACACCAAGGCTCTTTTTGAGAAAAAGCAGGCACGAAGGACGAGAATCGCTTTTGCCCTGCGTAGCGTTCCGGGCAGCGGGTAGAAACAGGCAGAGAATTCCCGGCTAGCAGCTTCCCTGTGGCGGGGAAGTGCAAACGTACACGTTTTCGGCCGAAAACGTGTTTTCAAGCGAAAACGCACACCAAGGCTCTTTCTGAGCAAAAGCAAGCACGGAGGACGAGAATCGCTTTTGCCCTGCGTAGCGTTCCGGGCAGCGGGTAGAACCAGGCAGAGAATTCCCGGCTAGCAGCTTCCCTGTGGCGGGGAAGTGCAAACGTACACGTTTTCGGCCGAAAACGAGTTTTCCGGCAAAAACGCACACCACGGCTCTCTGAGAAAAAGCAAGCACGGAGGACGAGAATCTCTTTTGCCCTGCGTAGTGTTCCGGGCAGCGGGTAGAACCAGGCAGAGAATTCCCGGCTAGCAGCTTCCCTGTGGCGGGGAAGTGCAAACGTACACGTTTTCGGCCGAAAACGTGTTTTCAAGCGAAAACGCACACCAAGGCTCTTTCTGAGAAAAAGCAAGCACGGAGGACGAGAATCGCTTTTGCCCTGCGTAGCGTTCCGGGCAGCGGGTAGAACCAGGCAGAGAATTCCCGGCTAGCAGCTTCCCTCTGGCGGGGAAGTGCAAACGTACACGTTTTCGGCCGAAAACGAGTTTTCCGGCAAAAACGCACACCACGGCTCTCTGAGAAAAAGCAAGCACGGAGGACGAGAATCGCTTTTGCCCTGCGTAGCGTTCCGGGCAGCGGGTAAAACCAGGCAGAGAATTCCCGGCTAGCAGCTTCCCTGTGCGGGGAAGTGCAAACGTAGACGTTTTCGGCCGAAAACGAGTTTTCCGTCAAAAACGCACACCACGGCTCTCTGAGAAAAAGCAAGCACAGAGGACGAGAATCGCTTTTGCCCTGCGTAGCGTTCCGGGCAGCGGGTAAAACCAGGCAGAGAATTCCCGGCTAGCAGCTTCCCTGTGGCGGGGAAGTGCAAACGTACACGTTTTCGGCCGAAAACGCGTTTTCAAGCGAAAACGCACACCAAGGCTCTTTCTGAGCAAAAGCAAGCACGGAGGACGAGAATCGCTTTTGCCCTGCGTAGCGTTCCGGGCAGCGGGTAAAACCAGGCAGAGAATTCCCGGCTAGCAGCTTCCCTGTGGCGGGGAAGTGCAAACGTACACGTTTTCGGCCGAAAACGCGTTTTCAAGCGAAAATGCACACCAAGGCTCTTTCTGAGCAAAAGCAAGCACGGAGGACGAGAATCGCTTTTGCCCTGCGTAGCGTTCCGGGCAGCGGGTAGAACCAGGCAGAGAATTCCCGGCTAGCAGCTTCCCTGTGGCGGGGAAGTGCAAACGTACACGTTTTCGGCCGAAAACGCGTTTTCAAGCGAAAACGCACACCAAGGCTCTTTCTGAGAAAAAGCAAGCACGGAGGACGAGAATCGCTTTTGCCCTGCGTAGCGTTCCGGGCAGCGGGTAAAACCAGGCAGAGAATTCCCGGCTAGCAGCTTCCCTGTGCGGGGAAGTGCAAACGTAGACGTTTTCGGCCGAAAACGAGTTTTCCGGCAAAAACGCACACCACGGCTCTCTGAGAAAAAGCAAGCACAGAGGACGAGAATCGCTTTTGCCCTGCGTAGCGTTCCGGGCAGCGGGTAGAACCAGGCAGAGAATTCCCGGCTAGCATCTTCCCTGTGGCGGGGAAGTGCAAACGTACACGTTTTCGGCCGAAAACATGTTTTCAAGCAAAAACGCACACCAAGGCTCTTTCTGAAAAAAAGCAAGCACGGAGGACGAGAATCGCTTTTGCCCTGCGTAGCGTTCCGGGCAGCGGGTAAAACCAGGGAGAGAATTCCCGGCTAGCAGCTTCCCTGTGGCGGGGAAGTGCAAACTACACGTTTTCGGCCGAAAACGCGTTTTCAAGCGAAAACGCACACCAAGGCTCTTTCTGAGAAAAAGCAAGGACGGAGGACGAGAATCGCTTTTGCCCTGCGTAGCGTTCCGGGCAGCGGGTAGAACCAGGCAGAGAATTCCCGGCTAGCAGCTTCCCTGTGGCGGGGAAGTGCAAACGTACACGTTTTCGGCCGAAAACGCGTTTTCAAGCGAAAACGCACACCAAGGCTCTTTCTGAGAAAAAGCAAGCACGGAGGACGAGAATCGCTTTTGCCCTGCGTAGCGTTCCGGGCAGCGGGTAGAACCAGGCAGAGAATTCCCGGCTAGCAGCTTCCCTGTGGCGGGGAAGTGCAAACGTACACGTTTTCGACCGAAAACGCGTTTTCAAGCGAAAACGCACACCAAGGCTCTTTCTGAGAAAAAGCAAGCACGGAGGACGAGAATCGCTTTTGCCCTGCGTAGCGTTTCGGGCAGCGGCTAGAACCAGGCAGAGAATTCCCGGCTAGCAGCTTCCCTGTGGCGGGGAAGTGCAAACGTACACGTTTTCGGCCGAAAACGCGTTTTCAAGCGAAAACGCACACCAAGGCTCTTTCTGAGAAAAAGCAAGCACGGAGGACGAGAACCGCTTTTGCCCTGCGTAGTGTTCCAGGCAACGGGTAAAAACAGGCAGAGAATTCCCGGCTAGCAGCTTCCCTGTGGCGGGGAAGTGCAAACGTACACGTTTTCGGCCGAAAACGCGTTTTCAAGCGAAAACGCACACCAAGGCTCTTTCAGAGAAAAAGCAAGCACGGAGGACGAGAATCGCTTTTGCCCTGCGTAGCGTTCCGGGCAGCGGGTAAAACCAGGCAGAGAATTCCCGGCTAGCAGCTTCCCTGTGCGGGGAAGTGCAAACGTACACGTTTTCGGCCGAAAACGAGTTTTCCGGCAAAAACGCACACCACGGCTCTCTGAGAAAAAGCAAGCACGGAGGACGAGAATGGCTTTTGCCCTGCGTAGCGTTCCGGGCAGCGGGTAAAACCAGGCAGAGAATTCCCGGCTAGCAGCTTCCCTGTGGCGGGGAAGTGCAAACTACACGTTTTCGGCCGAAAATGCGTTTTCAAGCGAAAACGCACACCAAGGCTCTTTCTGAGAAAAAGCAAGGACGGAGGACGAGAATCGCTTTTGCCCTGCGTAGCGTTCCGGGCAGCGGGTAGAACCAGGCAGAGAATTCCCGGCTAGCAGCTTCCCTGTGGCGGGGAAGTGCAAACGTACACGTTTTCGGCCGAAAATGCGTTTTCAAGCGAAAACGCACACCACGGCTCTCTGAGAAAAAGCAAGCACGGAGGACGAGAATCGCTTTTGCCCTGCGTAGCGTTCCGGGCAGCGGGTAGAACCAGGCAGAGAATTCCTGGCTAGCAGCTTCCCTCTGGCGGGGAAGTGCAAACGTACACGTTTTCGGCCGAAAACATGTTTTCAAGCGAAAACGCACACCACGGCTCTTTCTGAGAAAAAGCAAGCACGGAGGACGAGAATCGCTTTTGCCCTGCGTAGCGTTCCGGGCAGCGGGTAAAACCAGGCAGAGAATTCCCGGCTAGCAGCTTCCCTGTGGCGGGGAAGTGCAAACTACACGTTTTCGGCCGAAAACGCATTTTCAAGCGAAAACGCACACCAAGGCTCTTTCTGAGAAAAAGCAAGGACGGAGGACGAGAATCGCTTTTGCCCTGCGTAGCGTTCCGGGCAGCGGGTAGAACCAGGCAGAGAATTCCCGGCTAGCAGCTTCCCTGTGGCGGGGAAGTGTAAACGTACACGTTTTCGGCCGAAAACGAGTTTTCCGGCAAAAACGCACACCACGGCTCTCTGAGAAAAAGCAAGCACGGAGGACGAGAATGGCTTTTGCCCTGCGTAGCGTTCCGGGCAGCGGGTAGAACCAGGCAGAGAATTCCCGGCTAGCAGCTTCCCTGTGGCGGGGAAGTGCAAACGTACACGTTTTCGGCCGAAAACGCGTTTTCAAGCGAAAACGCACACCAAGGCTCTTTCTGAGAAAAAGCAAGCACGGAGGACGAGAATCGCTTTTGCCCTGCGTAGCGTTCCGGGCAGCGGGTAAAACCAGGCAGAGAATTCCCGGCTAGCAGCTTCCCTCTGGCGGGGAAGTGCAAACGTACACATTTTCGGCCGAAAACGCGTTTTCAAGCGAAAAAGCACACCAAGGCTCTTTCTGAGAAAAAGCAAGCACGGAGGACGAGAATCGCTTTTGCCCTGCGTAGCGTTCCGGGCAGCGGGTAGAACCAGGCAGAGAATTCCCGGCTAGCAGCTTCCCTCTGGCGGGGAAGTGCAAACGTACACGTTTTCGGCCGAAAACGAGTTTTCCGGCAAAAACGCACACCACGGCTCTCTGAGAAAAAGCAAGCACGGAGGACGAGAATCGCTTTTGCCCTGCGTAGCGTTCCGGGCAGCGGGTAAAACCAGGCAGAGAATTCCCGGCTAGCAGCTTCCCTGTGCGGGGAAGTGCAAACGTAGACGTTTTCGGCCGAAAACGAGTTTTCCGGCAAAAACGCACACCACGGCTCTCTGAGAAAAAGCAAGCACAGAGGACGAGAATCGCTTTTGCCCTGCGTAGCGTTCCGGGCAGCGGGTAGAACCAGGCAGAGAATTCCCGGCTAGCATCTTCCCTGTGGCGGGGAAGTGCAAACGTACACGTTTTCGGCCGAAAACATGTTTTCAAGCAAAAACGCACACCAAGGCTCTTTCTGAAAAAAAGCAAGCACGGAGGACGAGAATCGCTTTTGCCCTGCGTAGCGTTCCGGGCAGCGGGTAAAACCAGGGAGAGAATTCCCGGCTAGCAGCTTCCCTGTGGCGGGGAAGTGCAAACTACACGTTTTCGGCCGAAAACGCGTTTTCAAGCGAAAACGCACACCAAGGCTCTTTCTGAGAAAAAGCAAGGACGGAGGACGAGAATCGCTTTTGCCCTGCGTAGCGTTCCGGGCAGCGGGTAGAACCAGGCAGAGAATTCCCGGCTAGCAGCTTCCCTGTGGCGGGGAAGTGCAAACGTACACGTTTTCGGCCGAAAACGCGTTTTCAAGCGAAAACGCACACCAAGGCTCTTTCTGAGAAAAAGCAAGCACGGAGGACGAGAATCGCTTTTGCCCTGCGTAGCGTTCCGGGCAGCGGGTAGAACCAGGCAGAGAATTCCCGGCTAGCAGCTTCCCTGTGGCGGGGAAGTGCAAACGTACACGTTTTCGACCGAAAACGCGTTTTCAAGCGAAAACGCACACCAAGGCTCTTTCTGAGAAAAAGCAAGCACGGAGGACGAGAATCGCTTTTGCCCTGCGTAGCGTTTCGGGCAGCGGCTAGAACCAGGCAGAGAATTCCCGGCTAGCAGCTTCCCTGTGGCGGGGAAGTGCAAACGTACACGTTTTCGGCCGAAAACGCGTTTTCAAGCGAAAACGCACACCAAGGCTCTTTCTGAGAAAAAGCAAGCACGGAGGACGAGAACCGCTTTTGCCCTGCGTAGTGTTCCAGGCAACGGGTAAAAACAGGCAGAGAATTCCCGGCTAGCAGCTTCCCTGTGGCGGGGAAGTGCAAACGTACACGTTTTCGGCCGAAAACGCGTTTTCAAGCGAAAACGCACACCAAGGCTCTTTCAGAGAAAAAGCAAGCACGGAGGACGAGAATCGCTTTTGCCCTGCGTAGCGTTCCGGGCAGCGGGTAAAACCAGGCAGAGAATTCCCGGCTAGCAGCTTCCCTGTGCGGGGAAGTGCAAACGTACACGTTTTCGGCCGAAAACGAGTTTTCCGGCAAAAACGCACACCACGGCTCTCTGAGAAAAAGCAAGCACGGAGGACGAGAATGGCTTTTGCCCTGCGTAGCGTTCCGGGCAGCGGGTAAAACCAGGCAGAGAATTCCCGGCTAGCAGCTTCCCTGTGGCGGGGAAGTGCAAACTACACGTTTTCGGCCGAAAATGCGTTTTCAAGCGAAAACGCACACCAAGGCTCTTTCTGAGAAAAAGCAAGGACGGAGGACGAGAATCGCTTTTGCCCTGCGTAGCGTTCCGGGCAGCGGGTAGAACCAGGCAGAGAATTCCCGGCTAGCAGCTTCCCTGTGGCGGGGAAGTGCAAACGTACACGTTTTCGGCCGAAAATGCGTTTTCAAGCGAAAACGCACACCACGGCTCTCTGAGAAAAAGCAAGCACGGAGGACGAGAATCGCTTTTGCCCTGCGTAGCGTTCCGGGCAGCGGGTAGAACCAGGCAGAGAATTCCTGGCTAGCAGCTTCCCTCTGGCGGGGAAGTGCAAACGTACACGTTTTCGGCCGAAAACATGTTTTCAAGCGAAAACGCACACCACGGCTCTTTCTGAGAAAAAGCAAGCACGGAGGACGAGAATCGCTTTTGCCCTGCGTAGCGTTCCGGGCAGCGGGTAAAACCAGGCAGAGAATTCCCGGCTAGCAGCTTCCCTGTGGCGGGGAAGTGCAAACTACACGTTTTCGGCCGAAAACGCATTTTCAAGCGAAAACGCACACCAAGGCTCTTTCTGAGAAAAAGCAAGGACGGAGGACGAGAATCGCTTTTGCCCTGCGTAGCGTTCCGGGCAGCGGGTAGAACCAGGCAGAGAATTCCCGGCTAGCAGCTTCCCTGTGGCGGGGAAGTGTAAACGTACACGTTTTCGGCCGAAAACGAGTTTTCCGGCAAAAACGCACACCACGGCTCTCTGAGAAAAAGCAAGCACGGAGGACGAGAATGGCTTTTGCCCTGCGTAGCGTTCCGGGCAGCGGGTAGAACCAGGCAGAGAATTCCCGGCTAGCAGCTTCCCTGTGGCGGGGAAGTGCAAACGTACACGTTTTCGGCCGAAAACGCGTTTTCAAGCGAAAACGCACACCAAGGCTCTTTCTGAGAAAAAGCAAGCACGGAGGACGAGAATCGCTTTTGCCCTGCGTAGCGTTCCGGGCAGCGGGTAAAACCAGGCAGAGAATTCCCGGCTAGCAGCTTCCCTCTGGCGGGGAAGTGCAAACGTACACATTTTCGGCCGAAAACGCGTTTTCAAGCGAAAAAGCACACCAAGGCTCTTTCTGAGAAAAAGCAAGCACGGAGGACGAGAATCGCTTTTGCCCTGCGTAGCGTTCCGGGCAGCGGGTAGAACCAGGCAGAGAATTCCCGGCTAGCAGCTTCCCTCTGGCGGGGAAGTGCAAACGTACACGTTTTCGGCCGAAAACACGTTTTCAAGCGAAAACGCACACCAAGGCTCTTTCTGAGCAAAAGCAAGCACGGAGGACGAGAATCGCTTTTGCCCTGCGTAGCGTTCCGTGCAGCGGGTAGAACCAGGCAGAGAATTCCCGGCTAGCAGCTTCCCTGTGGCGGGGAAGTGCAAACGTACACGTTTTCGGCCGAAAACGAGTTTTCCGGCAAAAACGCACACCACGGCTCTCTGAGAAAAAGCAAGCACGGAGGACGAGAATCTCTTTTGCCCTGCGTAGTGTTCCGGGCAGCGGGTAGAACCAGGCAGAGAATTCCCGGCTAGCAGCTTCCCTGTGGCGGGGAAGTGCAAACGTACACGTTTTCGGCCGAAAACGTGTTTTCAAGCGAAAACGCACACCAAGGCTCTTTCTGAGAAAAAGCAAGCACGGAGGACGAGAATCGCTTTTGCCCTGCGTAGCGTTCCGGGCAGCGGGTAGAACCAGGCAGAGAATTCCCGGCTAGCAGCTTCCCTGTGGCGGGGAAGTGCAAACGTACACGTTTTCGGCCGAAAACGCGTTTTCAAGCGAAAACGCACACCAAGGCTCTTTCTGAGAAAAAGCAAGCACGGAGGACGAGAACCGCTTTTGCCCTGCGTATCGTTCCAGGCAACGGGTAGAACCAGGCAGAGAATTCCCGGCTAGCAGCTTCCCTGTGGCGGGGAAGTGCAAACGTACACGTTTTCGGCCGAAAACGCGTTTTCAAGCGAAAATGCACACCAAGGCTCTTTCTGAGCAAAAGCAAGCACGGAGGACGAGAATCGCTTTTGCCCTGCGTAGCGATCCGGGCAGCGGGTAGAACCAGGCAGAGAATTCCCGGCTAGCAGCTTCCCTCTGGCGGGGAAGTGCAAACGTACACGTTTTCGGCCGAAAACGAGATTTCCGGCAAAAACGCACACCACGGCTCTCTGAGAAAAAGCAAGCACGGAGGACGAGAATCGCTTTTGCGCTGCGTAGCGTTCCGGGCAGCGGGTAAAACCAGGCAGAGAATTCCCGGCTAGCAGCTTCCCTGTGGCGGGGAAGTGCAAACGTACACGTTTTCGGCCGAAAACGAGTTTTCCGGCAAAAACGCACACCACGGCTCTCTGAGAAAAAGCAAGCACGGAGGACGAGAATGGCTTTTGCCCTGCGTAGCGTTCCGGGCAGCGGGTAAAACCAGGCAGAGAATTCCCGGCTAGCAGCTTCCCTGTGGCGGGGAAGTGCAAACTACACGTTTTCGGCCGAAAACGCGTTTTCAAGCGAAAACGCACACCAAGGCTCTTTCTGAGAAAAAGCAAGGACGGAGGACGAGAATCGCTTTTGCCCTGCGTAGCGTTCCGGGCAGCGGGTAGAACCAGGCAGAGAATTCCCGGCTAGCAGCTTCCCTGTGGCGGGGAAGTGCAAACGTACACGTTTTCGGCCGAAAACGCGTTTTCAAGCGAAAACGCACACCAAGGCTCTTTCTGAGAAAAAGCAAGCACGGAGGACGAGAATCGCTTTTGCCCTGCGTAGTGTTCCAGGCAGCGGGTAGAACCAGGCAGAGAATTCCCGGCTAGCAGCTTCCCTGTGGCGGGGAAGTGCAAACGTACACGTTTTCGGCCGAAAACGCGTTTTCAAGCGAAAACGCACACCAAGGCTCTTTCTGAGAAAAAGCAAGCACGGAGGACGAGAATCGCTTTTGCCCTGCGTAGCGCTCCGTGCAGCGGGTAGAACCAGGCAGAGAATTCCCGGCTAGCAGCTTCCCTGTGGCGGGGAAGTGCAAACGTACACGTTTTCGGCCGAAAACGAGTTTTCCGGCAAAAACGCACACCACGGCTCTCTGAGAAAAAGCAAGCACGGAGGACGAGAATCGCTTTTGCGCTGCGTAGCGTTCCGGGCAGCGGGTAAAACCAGGCAGAGAATTCCCGGCTAGCAGCTTCCCTGTGGCGGGGAAGTGCAAACGTACACGTTTTCGGCCGAAAACGAGTTTTCCGGCAAAAACGCACACCACGGCTCTCTGAGAAAAAGCAAGCACGGAGGACGAGAATCGCTTTTGCCCTGCGTAGCGTTCCGGGCAGCGGGTAAAACCAGGCAGAGAATTCCCGGCTAGCAGCTTCCCTGTGGCGGGGAAGTGCAAACGTACACGTTTTCGGCCGAAAACGAGTTTTCCGGCAAAAACGCACACCACGGCTCTCTGAGAAAAAGCAAGCACGGAGGACGAGAACCGCTTTTGCCCTGCGTAGCGTTCCGGGCAGCGGGTAAAACCAGGCAGAGAATTCCCGGCTAGCAGCTTCCCTGTGGCGGGAAAGTGCAAACTACACGTTTTCGGCCGAAAACGCGTTTTCAAGCGAAAACGCACACCAAGGCTCTTTCTGAGAAAAAGCAAGCACGGAGGACGAGAATCGCTTTTGCCCTGCGTAGCGTTCCGGGCAGCGGGTAGAACCAGGCAGAGAATTCCCGGCTAGCAGCTTCCCTGTGGCGGGGAAGTGCAAACGTACACGTTTTCGGCCGAAAACGCGTTTTCAAGCGAAAACGCACACCAAGGCTCTTTCTGAGAAAAAGCAAGCACGGAGGACGAGAATCGCTTTTGCCCTGCGTAGCGTTCCGGGCAGCGGGTAGAACCAGGCAGAGAATTCCCGGCTAGCAGCTTCCCTGTGGCGGGGAAGTGCAAACGTACACGTTTTCGGCCGAAAACGCGTTTTCAAGCGAAAACGCACACCAAGGCTCTTTCTGAGAAAAAGCAAGCACGGAGGACGAGAATCGCTTTTGCCCTGCGTAGCGTTCCGGGCAGCGGGTAGAACCAGGCAGAGAATTCCCGGCTAGCAGCTACCCTCTGGCGGGGAAGTGCAAACGTACACGTTTTCGGCCGAAAACGAGTTTGCCGGCAAAAACGCACACCACGGCTCTCTGAGAAAAAGCAAGCACGGAGGACGAGAATCGCTTTTGCGCTGCGTAGCGTTCCGGGCAGCGGGTAAAACCAGGCAGAGAATTCCCCACTAGCAGATTCCCTGTGCGGGGAAGTGCAAACGTACACGTTTTCAGCCGAAAACGAGTTTTCCGGCAAAAACGCACACCACGGCTCTCTGAGAAAAAGCAAGCACGGAGGACGAGAATCGCTTTTGCCATGCGTAGCGTTCCGGGCAGCGGGTAGAACCAGGCAGAGAATTCCCGGCTAGCAGCTTCCCTCTGGCGGGGAAGTGTAAACGTACACGTTTTCGGCCAAAAACATGTTTTCAAGCGAAAACGCACACCAAGGCTCTTTCTGAGAAAAAGCAAGCACGGAGGACGAGAATCGCTTTTGCCCTGCGTAGCGTTCCGGGCAGCGGGTAAAACCAGGCAGAGAATTCCCGGCTAGCAGCTTCCCTGTGGCGGGGAAGTGCAAACTACACGTTTTCGGCCGAAAAAGCGTTTTCAAGCGAAAACGCACACCAAGGCTCTTTCTGAGAAAAAGCAAGCACGGAGGACGAGAATCGCTTTTGCCCTGCGTAGCGTTCCGGGCAGCGGGTAGAACCAGGCAGAGAATTCCCGGCTAGCAGCTTCCCTGTGGCGGGGAAGTGTAAACGTACACGTTTTCGGCCGAAAACGAGTTTTCAAGCGAAAACGCACACCACGGCTCTCTGAGAAAAAGCAAGCACGGAGGACGAGAATCGCTTTTGCCCTGCGTAGCGTTCCGGGCAGCGGGTAGAACCAGGCAGAGAATTCCCGGCTAGCAGCTTCCCTGTGGCGGGGAAGTGCAAACGTACACGTTTTCGGCCGAAAACATGTTTTCAAGCGAAAACGCACACGAAGGCTCTTTCTGAGAAAAAGCAAGCACGGAGGACGAGAATCACTTTTGCCCTGCGTAGCGTTCCGGGCAGCGGGTAGAACCAGGCAGAGAATTCCCGGCTAGCAGCTTCCCTGTGGCGGGGAAGTGCAAACGTACACGTTTTCGGCCGAAAACGCGTTTTCAAGCGAAAACGCACACCAAGGCTCTTTCTGAGCAAAAGCAAGCACGGAGGACGAGAATCGCTTTTGCCCTGCGTAGCGTTCCGGGCAGCGGGTAGAACCAGGCAGAGAATTCCCGGCTAGCAGCTTCTCTGTGGCGGGGAAGTGCAAACGTACACGTTTTCGGCCGAAAACGCGTTTTCAAGCGAAAACGAACACCAAGGCTCTTTCTGAGCAAAAGCAAGCACGGAGGACGAGAATCGCTTTTGCCCTGCGTAGCGTTCCGGGCAGCGGGTAGAACCAGGCAGAGAATTCCCGGCTAGCAGCTTCCCTGTGGCGGGGAAGTGCAAACGTACACGTTTTCGGCCGAAAACGCGTTTTCAAGCGAAAATGCACACCAAGGCTCTTTCTGAGCAAAAGCAAGCACGGAGGACGAGAATCGCTTTTGCCCTGCGTAGCGTTCCGGGCAGCGGGTAGAACCAGGCAGAGAATTCCCGGCTAGCAGCTTCCCTGTGGCGGGGAAGTGCAAACGTACACGTTTTCGGCCGAAAACGCGTTTTCAAGCGGAAACGAACACCAAGGCTCTTTCTGAGAAAAAGCAAGCACGGAGGACGAGAATCGCTTTTGCCCTGCGTAGCGTTCCGGGCAGCGGGTAGAACCAGGCAGAGAATTCCCGGCTAGCAGCTTCCCTGTGGCGGGGAAGTGCAAACGTACACGTTTTCGGCCGAAAACGAGTTTTCCAGCAAAAACGCACACCACGGCTCTCTGAGAAAAAGCAAGCACGGAGGACGAGAATCTCTTTTGCCCTGCGTAGCGTTCCGGGCAGCGGGTAGAACCAGTCAGAGAATTCCCGGCTAGCAGCTTCCCTGTGGCGGGGAAGTGCAAACGTACACGTTTTCGGCCGAAAACGCGTTTTCAAGCGAAAACGAACACCAAGGCTCTTTCTGAGAAAAAGCAAGCACGGAGGACGAGAATCACTTTTGCCCTGCGTAGCGTTCCGGGCAGCGGGTAGAACCAGGCAGAGAATTCCCGGATAGCAGCTTCCCTGTGGCGGGGAAGTGTAAACGTACACGTTTTCGGCCGAAAACGCGTTTTCAAGCGAAAACGCACACCAAGGCTCTTTCTGAGAAAAAGCAAGCACGGAGGACGAGAATCGCTTTTGCCCTGCGTAGCGTTCCGGGCAGCGGGTAGAACCAGGCAGAGAATTCCCGGCTAGCAGCTTCCCTGTGGCGGGGAAGTGCAAACGTACACGTTTTCGGCCGAAAACGCGTTTTCAAGCGAAAACGCACACCAAGGCTCTTTCTGAGAAAAAGCAAGCACGGAGGACGAGAATCGCTTTTGCCCTGCGTAGCGTTCCGGGCAGCGGGTAGAACCAGGCAGAGAATTCCCGGCTAGCAGCTTCCCTGTGGCGGGGAAGTACAAACGTACACGTTTTTGGCCGAAAACGCGTTTTCAAGCGAAAACGCACACCAAGGCTCTTTCTGAGAAAAAGCAAGCACGGAGGACGAGAATCGCTTTTGCCCTGCGTAGCGTTCCGGGCAGCGGGTAGAACCAGGCAGAGAATTCCCGGCTAGCAGCTTCCCTCTGGCGGGGAAGTGCAAACGTACACGTTTTCGGCCGAAAACGCGTTTTCAAGCGAAAACGCACACCAAGGCTCTTTCTGAGAAAAAGCAAGCACGGAGGACGAGAATCGCTTTTGCCCTGCGTAGCGTTCCGGGCAGCGGGTAGAACCAGGCAGAGAATTCCCGGCTAGCAGCTTCCCTCTGGCGGGGAAGTGCAAACGTACACGTTTTCGGCCGAAAACGAGTTTTCCGGCAAAAACGCACACCACGGCTCTCTGAGAAAAAGCAAGCACGGAGGACGAGAATCGCTTTTGCGCTGCGTAGCGTTCCGGGCAGCGGGTAAAACCAGGCAGAGAATTCCCGGCTAGCAGATTCCCTGTGCGGGGAAGTGCAAACGTACACGTTTTCGGCCGAAAACGAGTTTTCCGGCAAAAATGCACACCACGGCTCTCTGAGAAAAAGCAAGCACGGAGGACGAGAATCGCTTTTGCCATGCGTAGCGTTCCGGGCAGCGGGTAGAACCAGGCAGAGAATTCCCGGCTAGCAGCTTCCCTCTGGCGGGGAAGTGCAAACGTACACGTTTTCGGCCGAAAACATGTTTTCAAGCGAAAACGCACACCAAGGCTCTTTCTGAGAAAAAGCAAGCACGGAGGACGAGAATCGCTTTTGCCCTGCGTAGCGTTCCGGGCAGCGGGTAAAACCAGGCAGAGAATTCCCGGCTAGCAGCTTCCCTGTGGCGGGGAAGTGCAAACTACACGTTTTCGGCCGAAAACGCGTTTTCAAGCGAAAACGCACACCAAGGCTCTTTCTGAGAAAAAGCAAGGACGGAGGACGAGAATCGCTTTTGCCCTGCGTAGCGTTCCGGGCAGCGGGTAGAACCAGGCAGAGAATTCCCGGCTAGCAGCTTCCCTGTGGCGGGGAAGTGTAAACGTACACGTTTTCGGCCGAAAAAGCGTTTTCAAGCGAAAACGCACACCAAGGCTCTTTCTGAGAAAAAGCAAGCACGGAGGACGAGAATCGCTTTTGCCCTGCGTAGCGTTCCGGGCAGCGGGTAGAACCAGGCAGAGAATTCCCGGCTAGCAGCTTCCCTGTGGCGGGGAAGTGTAAACGTACACGTTTTCGGCCGAAAACGAGTTTTCAAGCGAAAACGCACACCACGGCTCTCTGAGAAAAAGCAAGCACGGAGGACGAGAATCGCTTTTGCCCTGCGTAGCGTTCCGGGCAGCGGGTAGAACCAGGCAGAGAATTCCCGGCTAGCAGCTTCCCTGTGGCGGGGAAGTGCAAACGTACACGTTTTCGGCCGAAAACATGTTTTCAAGCGAAAACGCACACGAAGGCTCTTTCTGAGAAAAAGCAAGCACGGAGGACGAGAATCACTTTTGCCCTGCGTAGCGTTCCGGGCAGCGGGTAGAACCAGGCAGAGAATTCCCGGCTAGCAGCTTCCCTGTGGCGGGGAAGTGCAAACGTACACGTTTTCGGCCGAAAACGCGTTTTCAAGCGAAAACGCACACCAAGGCTCTTTCTGAGCAAAAGCAAGCACGGAGGACGAGAATCGCTTTTGCCCTGCGTAGCGTTCCGGGCAGCGGGTAGAACCAGGCAGAGAATTCCCGGCTAGCAGCTTCTCTGTGGCGGGGAAGTGCAAACGTACACGTTTTCGGCCGAAAACGCGTTTTCAAGCGAAAACGAACACCAAGGCTCTTTCTGAGCAAAAGCAAGCACGGAGGACGAGAATCGCTTTTGCCCTGCGTAGCGTTCCGGGCAGCGGGTAGAACCAGGCAGAGAATTCCCGGCTAGCAGCTTCCCTGTGGCGGGGAAGTGCAAACGTACACGTTTTCTGCCGAAAACGCGTTTTCAAGCGAAAATGCACACCAAGGCTCTTTCTGAGCAAAAGCAAGCACGGAGGACGAGAATCGCTTTTGCCCTGCGTAGCGTTCCGGGCAGCGGGTAGAACCAGGCAGAGAATTCCCGGCTAGCAGCTTCCCTGTGGCGGGGAAGTGCAAACGTACACGTTTTCGGCCGAAAACGCGTTTTCAAGCGGAAACGAACACCAAGGCTCTTTCTGAGAAAAAGCAAGCACGGAGGACGAGAATCGCTTTTGCCCTGCGTAGCGTTCCGGGCAGCGGGTAGAACCAGGCAGAGAATTCCCGGCTAGCAGCTTCCCTGTGGCGGGGAAGTGCAAACGTACACGTTTTCGGCCGAAAACGAGTTTTCCGGCAAAAACGCACACCACGGCTCTCTGAGAAAAAGCAAGCACGGAGGACGAGAATCGCTTTTGCGCTGCGTAGCGTTCCGGGCAGCGGGTAAAACCAGGCAGAGAATTCCCGGCTAGCAGATTCCCTGTGCGGGGAAGTGCAAACGTACACGTTTTCGGCCGAAAACGAGTTTTCCGGCAAAAATGCACACCACGGCTCTCTGAGAAAAAGCAAGCACGGAGGACGAGAATCGCTTTTGCCATGCGTAGCGTTCCGGGCAGCGGGTAGAACCAGGCAGAGAATTCCCGGCTAGCAGCTTCCCTCTGGCGGGGAAGTGCAAACGTACACGTTTTCGGCCGAAAACATGTTTTCAAGCGAAAACGCACACCAAGGCTCTTTCTGAGAAAAAGCAAGCACGGAGGACGAGAATCGCTTTTGCCCTGCGTAGCGTTCCGGGCAGCGGGTAAAACCAGGCAGAGAATTCCCGGCTAGCAGCTTCCCTGTGGCGGGGAAGTGCAAACTACACGTTTTCGGCCGAAAACGCGTTTTCAAGCGAAAACGCACACCAAGGCTCTTTCTGAGAAAAAGCAAGGACGGAGGACGAGAATCGCTTTTGCCCTGCGTAGCGTTCCGGGCAGCGGGTAGAACCAGGCAGAGAATTCCCGGCTAGCAGCTTCCCTGTGGCGGGGAAGTGTAAACGTACACGTTTTCGGCCGAAAACGAGTTTTCCGGCAAAAACGCACACCAAGGCTCTTTCTGAGAAAAAGCAAGCACGGAGGACGAGAATCGCTTTTGCCCTGCGTAGTGTTCCGGGCAGCGGGTAGAACCAGGCAGAGAATTCCCGGCTAGCAGCTTCCCTGTGGCGGGGAAGTGCAAACGTACACGTTTTCGGCCGAAAACATGTTTTCAAGCGAAAACGCACACGAAGGCTCTTTCTGAGAAAAAGCAAGCACGGAGGACGAGAATCGCTTTTGCCCTGCGTAGCGTTCCGGGCAGCGGGTAAAACCAGGCAGAGAATTCCCGGCTAGCAGCTTCCCTGTGGCGGGGAAGTGCAAACGTACACGTTTTCGGCCGAAAACGCGTTTTCAAGCGAAAACGCACACCAAGGCTCTTTCTGAGCAAAAGCAAGCACGGAGGACGAGAATCGCTTTTGCCCTGCGTAGCGTTCCGGGCAGCGGGTAGAACCAGGCAGAGAATTCCCGGCTAGCAGCTTCCCTGTGGCGGGGAAGTGCAAACGTACACGTTTTCGGCCGAAAACGCGTTTTCAAGCGGAAACGAACACCAAGGCTCTTTCTGAGAAAAAGCAAGTACGGAGGACGAGAATCGCTTTTGCCCTGCGTAGCGTTCCGGGCAGCGGGTAGAACCAGGCAGAGAATTCCCGGCTAGCAGCTTCCCTGTGGCGGGGAAGTGCAAACGTACACGTTTTCGGCCGAAAACGCGTTTTCAAGCGAAAACGCACACCAAGGCTCTTTCTGAGAAAAAGCAAGGACGGAGGACGAGAATCGCTTTTGCCCTGCGTAGCGTTCCGGGCAGCGGGTAGAACCAGGCAGAGAATTCCCGGCTAGCAGCTTCCCTGTGGCGGGGAAGTGCAAACGTACACGTTTTCGGCCGAAAACGAGTTTTCCGGCAAAAACGCACACCACGGCTCTCTGAGAAAAAGCAAGCACGGAGGACGAGAATCTCTTTTGCCCTGCGTAGCGTTCCGGGCAGCGGGTAGAACCAGTCAGAGAATTCCCGGCTAGCAGCTTCCCTGTGGCGGGGAAGTGCAAACGTACACGTTTTCGGCCGAAAAAGCGTTTTCAAGCGAAAACGCACACCAAGGCTCTTTCTGAGAAAAAGCAAGCACGGAGGACGAGAATCGCTTTTGCCCTGCGTAGCGTTCCGGGCAGCGGGTAGAACCAGGCAGAGAATTCCCGGCTAGCAGCTTCCCTGTGGCGGGGAAGTGCAAACGTACACGTTTTCGGCCGAAAACGCGTTTTCAAGCGAAAACGCACACCAAGGCTCTTTCTGAGAAAAAGCAAGCACGGAGGACGAGAATCGCTTTTGCCCTGCGTAGCGTTCCGGGCAGCGGGTAGAACCAGGCAGAGAATTCCCGGCTAGCTGCTTCCCTGTGGCGGGGAAGTGCAAACGTACACGTTTTCGGCCGAAAACGCGTTTTCAAGCGAAAACGCACACCAAGGCTCTTTCTGAGAAAAAGCAAGCACGCAGGACGAGAATCGCTTTTGCCCTGCGTAGCGTTCCGGGGACCGGGTAGAACCAGGCAGAGAATTCCGGGCTAGCAGCTTCCCTGTGGCGGGGAAGTGCAAACGTACACGTTTTCGGCCGAAAACGCGTTTTCAAGCGAAAACGCACACCAAGGCTCTTTCTAGAGAAAAAGCAAGCACGGAGGACGAGAATCGCTTTTGCCCTGCGTAGCGTTCCGGGCAGCGGGTAGAACCAGGCAGAGAATTCCCGGCTAGCAGCTTCCCTGTGGCGGGGTAGTGCAAACGCACACGTTTTCGGCCGAAAACGAGTTTTCCGGCAAAAACGCACACCATGGCTCTCTGAGAAAAAGCAAGCACGGAGGACGAGAATCTCTTTTGCCCTGCGTAGCGTTCCGGGCAGCGGGTAGAACCAGGCAGAGAATTCCCGGCTAGCAGCTTCCCTGTGGCGGGGAAGTGCAAACGTACACGTTTTCGGCCGAAAACGCGTTTTCAAGCGAAAACGAACACCAAGGCTCTTTCTGAGAAAAAGCAAGCACGGAGGACGAGAATCGCTTTTGCCCTGCGTAGCGTTCCGGGCAGCGGGTAGAACCAGGCAGAGAATTCCTGGCTAGCAGCTTCCCTGTGGCGGGGAAGTGCAAACGTACACGTTTTCGGCCGAAAACGCGTTTTCAAGCGAAAACGCACACCAAGGCTCTTTCTGAGAAAAAGCAAGGACGGAGGACGAGAATCGCTTTTGCCCTGCGTAGTGTTCCGGGCAGCGGGTAGAACCAGGCAGAGAATTCCCGGCTAGCAGCTTCCCTCTGGCGGGGAAGTGCAAACGTACACGTTTTCGGCCGAAAACGCGTTTTCAAGCGAAAACGCACACCAAGGCTCTTTCTGAGAAAAAGCAAGCACGGAGGACGAGAATCGCTTTTGCCCTGCGTAGCGTTCCGGGCAGCGGGTAGAACCAGGCAGAGAATTCCCGGCTAGCAGCTTCCCTGTGGCGGGGAAGTGCAAACGTACACGTTTTCGGCCGAAAACGCGTTTTCAAGCGAAAACGCACACCAAGGCTCTTTCTGAGAAAAAGCAAGCACGGAGGACGAGAATCGCTTTTGCCCTGCTTAGCGTTCCGGGCAGCGGGTAGAACCAGGCAGAGAATTCCCGGCTAGCAGCTTCCCTGTGGCGGGGAAGTGCAAACGTACACGTTTTCAGCCGAAAACGCGTTTTCAAGCGAAAACGCACACCAAGGCTCTTTCTGAGAAAAAGCAAGCACGGAGGACGAGAATCGCTTTTGCCCTGCGTAGCGTTCCAGGCAGCGGGTAGAACCAGGCAGAGAATTCCCGGCTAGCAGCTTCCCTGTGGCGGGGAAGTGCAAACGTACACGTTTTCGGCCGAAAATGCGTTTTCCGGCAAAAAAGCACACCAAGGCTCTTTCTGAGAAAAAGCAAGCACGGAGGACGAGAATCGCTTTTGCGCTGCGTAGCGTTCCGGGCAGCGGGTAGAACCAGGCAGAGAATTCCCGGCTAGCAGCTTCCCTGTGGTGGGGAAGTGCAAACGTACACGTTTTCAGCCGAAAAAGCGTTTTCAAGCGAAAACGCACACCAAGTCTCTTTCTGAGAAAAAGCAAGCACGGAGGACGAGAATCGCTTTTGCCCTGCGTAGCGTTCCGGGCAGCGGGTAAAACCAGGCAGAGAATTCCCGGCTAGCAGCTTCCCTGTGGCGGGGAAGTGCAAACGTACACGTTTTCGGCCGAAAACGCGTTTTCAAGCTAAAACGCACACCACGGCTCTCTGAGAAAAAGCAAGCATGGAGGACGAGAATCACTTTTGCCCTGCGTTGCGTTCCGGGCAGCGGGTAGAACCAGGCAGAGAATTCCCGGCTAGCAGCTTCCCTGTAGCGGGGAAGTGCAAACGTACAAGTTTTCGGCCGAAAACGCGTTTTCAAGCGAAAAAGCACACCAAGGCTCTTTCTGAGAAAAAGCAAGCACGGAGGACGAGAATGGCTTTTGCCCTGCGTTGCGTTCCGGGCAGCGGGTAGAACCAGGCAGAGAATTCCCGGCTAGCAGCTTCCCTGTGGCGGGGAAGTGCAAACGTACACGTTTTCGCCCGAAAACACGTTTTCAAGCGAAAACGCACACCAAGGCTCTTTCTGAGATAAAGCAAGGACGGAGGACGAGAACCGCTTTTGCCCTGCGTAGCGTTCCAGGCAGCGGGTAAAACCAGGCAGAGAATTCCCGGCTAGCAGCTTCCCTGTGGCGGGGAAGTGCAAACGTACACGTTTTCGGCCGAAAACGCGTTTTCAAGCGAAAACGCACACCAAGGCTCTTTCAGAGAAAAAGCAAGCACGGAGGACGAGAATCGCTTTTGCCCTGCGTAGCGTTCCGGGCAGCGGGTAAAACCAGGCAGAGAATTCCCGGCTAGCAGCTTCCCTGTGGCGGGGAAGTGCAAACGTACACGTTTTCGGCAGAAAACGCGTTTTCAAGCGAAAACGCACACCAAGGCTCTTTCTAGAGAAAAAGCAAGCACGGAGGACGAGAATCGCTTTTGCCCTGCGTAGCGTTCCGGGCCGCGGGTAGAACCAGGCAGAGAATTCCCGGCTAGCAGCTTCCCTGTGGCGGGGAAGTGCAAACGCACACGTTTTCGGCCGAAAACGAGTTTTCCGGCAAAAACGCACACCACGGCTCTCTGAGAAAAAGCAAGCACGGAGGACGAGAATCTCTTTTGCCCTGCGTAGCGTTCCGGGCAGCGGGTAGAACCAGGCAGAGAATTCCCGGCTAGCAGCTTCCCTGTGGCGGGGAAGTGCAAACGTACACGTTTTCGGCCGAAAACGCGTTTTCAAGCGAAAACGAACACCAAGGCTCTTTCTGAGAAAAAGCAAGCACGGAGGACGAGAATCGCTTTTGCCCTGCGTAGCGTTCCGGGCAGCGGGTAGAACCAGGCAGAGAATACCCAGCTAGCAGCTTCCCTGTGGCGGGGAAGTGCAAACGTACACGTTTTCGGCCGAAAACATGTTTTCAAGCGAAAACGCACACGAAGGCTCTTTCTGAGAAAAAGCAAGCACGGAGGACGAGAATCGCTTTTGCCCTGCGTAGCGTTCCGGGCAGCGGGTAAAACCAGGCAGAGAATTCCCGGCTAGCAGCTTCCCTGTGGCGGGGAAGTGCAAACGTACACGTTTTCGGCCGAAAACGCGTTTTCAAGCTAAAACGCACACCAAGGCTCTTTCTGAGCAAAAGCAAGCACGGAGGACGAGAATCGCTTTTGCCCTGCGTAGCGTTCCGGGCAGCGGGTAGAACCAGGCAGAGAATTCCCGGCTAGCAGCTTCCCTGTGGCGGGGAAGTGCAAACGTACACGTTTTCGGCCGAAAACGCGTTTTCAAGCGGAAACGAACACCAAGGCTCTTTCTGAGAAAAAGCAAGTACGGAGGACGAGAATCGCTTTTGCCCTGCGTAGCGTTCCGGGCAGCGGGTAGAACCAGGCAGAGAATTCCCGGCTAGCAGCTTCCCTGTGGCGGGGAAGTGCAAACGTACACGTTTTCGGCCGAAAACGCGTTTTCAAGCGAAAACGCACACCAAGGCTCTTTCTGAGAAAAAGCAAGGACGGAGGACGAGAATCGCTTTTGCCCTGCGTAGCGTTCCGGGCAGCGGGTAGAACCAGGCAGAGAATTCCCGGCTAGCAGCTTCCCTGTGGCGGGGAAGTGCAAACGTACACGTTTTCGGCCGAAAACGAGTTTTCCGGCAAAAACGCACACCACGGCTCTCTGAGAAAAAGCAAGCACGGAGGACGAGAATCTCTTTTGCCCTGCGTAGCGTTCCGGGCAGCGGGTAGAACCAGGCAGAGAATTCCCGGCTAGCAGCTTCCCTCTGGCGGGGAAGTGCAAACGTACACGTTTTCGGCCGAAAACGCGTTTTCAAGCGAAAACGCACACCAAGGCTCTTTCAGAGAAAAAGCAAGCACGGAGGACGAGAATCGCTTTTGCCCTGCGTAGCGTTCCGGGCAGCGGGTAGAACCAGGCAGAGAATTCCCGGCTAGCAGCTTCCCTGTGGCGGGGAAGTGCAAACGTACACGTTTTCGGCCGAAAACGCGTTTTCAAGCGAAAACGCACACCAAGGCTCTTTCTGAGAAAAAGCAAGCACGGAGGACGAGAATCGCTTTTGCCCTGCGTAGCGTTCCGGGCAGCGGGTAAAACCAGGCAGAGAATTCCCGGCTAGCAGCTTCCCTGTGGCGGGGAAGTGCAAACGTACACGTTTTCGGCCGAAAACGCGTTTTCAAGCGAAAACGCACACCAAGGCTCTTTCTGAGAAAAAGCAAGCACGGAGGACGAGAATCGCTTTTGCCCTGCGTAGCGTTCCGGGCAGCGGGTAGAACCAGGCAGAGAATTCCCGGCTAGCTGCTTCCCTGTGGCGGGGAAGTGCAAACGTACACGTTTTCGGCCGAAAACGCGTTTTCAAGCGAAAACGCACACCAAGGCTCTTTCTGAGATAAAGCAAGCACGCAGGACGAGAATCGCTTTTGCCCTGCGTAGCGTTCCGGGGACCGGGTAGAACCAGGCAGAGAATTCCTGGCTAGCAGCTTCCCTGTGGCGGGGAAGTGCAAACGTACACGTTTTCGGCCGAAAACGCGTTTTCAAGCGAAAACGCACACCAAGGCTCTTTCTAGAGAAAAAGCAAGCACGGAGGACGAGAATCGCTTTTGCCCTGCGTAGCGTTCCGGGCAGCGGGTAGAACCAGGCAGAGAATTCCCGGCTAGCAGCTTCCCTGTGGCGGGGAAGTGCAAACGCACACGTTTTCGGCCGAAAACGAGTTTTCCGGCAAAAACGCACACCACGGCTCTCTGAGAAAAAGCAAGCACGGAGGACGAGAATCTCTTTTGCCCTGCGTTGCGTTCCGGGCAGCGGGTAGAACCAGGCAGAGAATTCCCGGCTAGCAGCTTCCCTGTGGCGGGGAAGTGCAAACGTACAAGTTTTTGGCCGAAAACGCGTTTTCAAGCGAAAAAGCACACCAAGGCTCTTTCTGAGAAAAAGCAAGCACGGAGGACGAGAATGGCTTTTGCCCTGCGTTGCGTTCCGGGCAGCGGGTAGAACCAGGCAGAGAATTCCCGGCTAGCAGCTTCCCTGTGGCGGGGAAGTGCAAACGTACACGTTTTCGCCCGAAAACACGTTTTCAAGCGAAAACGCACACCAAGGCTCTTTCTGAGATAAAGCAAGGACGGAGGACGAGAACCGCTTTTGCCCTGCGTAGCGTTCCAGGCAGCGGGTAAAACCAGGCAGAGAATTCCCGGCTAGCAGCTTCCCTGTGGCGGGGAAGTGCAAACGTACACGTTTTCGGCCGAAAACGCGTTTTCAAGCGAAAACGCACACCAAGGCTCTTTCAGAGAAAAAGCAAGCACGGAGGACGAGAATCGCTTTTGCCCTGCGTAGCGTTCCGGGCAGCGGGTAAAACCAGGCAGAGAATTCCCGGCTAGCAGCTTCCCTGTGGCGGGGAAGTGCAAACGTACACGTTTTCGGCAGAAAACGCGTTTTCAAGCGAAAACGCACACCAAGGCTCTTTCTAGAGAAAAAGCAAGCACGGAGGACGAGAATCGCTTTTGCCCTGCGTAGCGTTCCGGGCCGCGGGTAGAACCAGGCAGAGAATTCCCGGCTAGCAGCTTCCCTGTGGCGGGGAAGTGCAAACGCACACGTTTTCGGCCGAAAACGAGTTTTCCGGCAAAAACGCACACCACGGCTCTCTGAGAAAAAGCAAGCACGGAGGACGAGAATCTCTTTTGCCCTGCGTAGCGTTCCGGGCAGCGGGTAGAACCAGGCAGAGAATTCCCGGCTAGCAGCTTCCCTGTGGCGGGGAAGTGCAAACGTACACGTTTTCGGCCGAAAACGCGTTTTCAAGCGAAAACGAACACCAAGGCTCTTTCTGAGAAAAAGCAAGCACGGAGGACGAGAATCGCTTTTGCCCTGCGTAGCGTTCCGGGCAGCGGGTAGAACCAGGCAGAGAATTCCCGGCTAGCAGCTTCCCTGTGGCGGGGAAGTGCAAACGTACACGTTTTCAGCCGAAAACGCGTTTTCAAGCGAAAACGCACACCAAGTCTCTTTCTGAGAAAAAGCAAGCACGGAGGACGAGAATCGCTTTTGCCCTGCGTAGCGTTCCGGGCAGCGGGTAAAACCAGGCAGAGAATTCCCGGCTAGCAGCTTCCCTGTGGCGGGGAAGTGCAAACGTACACGTTTTCGGCCGAAAACGCGTTTTCAAGCTAAAACGCACACCACGGCTCTCTGAGTAAAAGCAAGCATGGAGGACGAGAATCGCTTTTGCCCTGCGTTGCGTTCCGGGCAGCGGGTAGAACCAGGCAGAGAATTCCCGGCTAGCAGCTTCCCTGTGGCGGGGAAGTGCAAACGTACAAGTTTTCGGCCGAAAACGCGTTTTCAAGCGAAAAAGCACACCAAGGCTCTTTCTGAGAAAAAGCAAGCACGGAGGACGAGAATGGCTTTTGCCCTGTGTAGCGTTCCGGGCAGCGGGTAGAACCAGGCAGAGAATTCCCGGCTAGCAGCTTCCCTGTGGCGGGGAAGTGCAAACGTACACGTTTTCGCCCGAAAACACGTTTTCAAGCGAAAACGCACACCAAGGCTCTTTCTGAGATAAAGCAAGGACGGAGGACGAGAACCGCTTTTGCCCTGCGTAGCGTTCCAGGCAGCGGGTAAAACCAGGCAGAGAATTCCCGGCTAGCAGCTTCCCTGTGGCGGGGAAGTGCAAACGTACACGTTTTCGGCCGAAAACGCGTTTTCAAGCGAAAACGCACACCAAGGCTCTTTCTGAGCAAAAGCAAGCACGGAGGACGAGAATCGCTTTTGCCCTGCGTAGCGTTCCGGGCAGCGGGTAGAACCAGGCAGAGAATTCCCGGCTAGCAGCTTCCCTGTGGCGGGGAAGTGCAAACGTACACGTTTTCGGCCGAAAACGCGTTTTCAAGCGAAAACGCACACCAAGGCTCTTTCTGAGAAAAAGCAAGCACGGAGGACGAGAATCGCTTTTGCCCTGCGTAGCGTTCCGGGCAGGGGGTAGAACCAGGCAGAGAATTCCCGGCTAGCAGCTTCCCTGTGGCGGGGAAGTGCAAACGTACACGTTTTCCGCCGAAAATGCGTTTTCCGGCGAAAAAGCACACCAAGGCTCTTTCTGAGAAAAAGCAAGCACGGAGGACGAGAATCGCTTTTGCGCTGCGTAGCGTTCCGGGCAGCGGGTAGAACCAGGCAGAGAATTCCCGGCTAGCAGCTTCCCTGTGGCGGGGAAGTGCAAACGTACACGTTTTCAGCCGAAAAAGCGTTTTCAAGCGAAAACGCACACCAAGTCTCTTTCTGAGAAAAAGCAAGCACGGAGGACGAGAATCGCTTTTGCCCTGTGTAGCGTTCCGGGCAGCGGGTAAAACCAGGCAGAGAATTCCCGGCTAGCAGCTTCCCTGTGGCGGGGAAGTGCAAACGTACACGTTTTCGGCCGAAAACTCGTTTTCAAGCTAAAACGCACACCACGGCTCTCTGAGAAAAAGCAAGCATGGAGGACGAGAATCACTTTTGCCCTGCGTTGCGTTCCGGGCAGCGGGTAGAACCAGGCAGAGAATTCCCGGCTAGCAGCTTCCCTGTGGCGGGGAAGTGCAAACGTACAAGTTTTCGGCCGAAAACGCGTTTTCAAGCGAAAAAGCACACCAAGGCTCTTTCTGAGAAAAAGCAAGCACGGAGGACGAGAATGGCTTTTGCCCTGCGTAGCGTTCCGGGCAGCGGGTAGAACCAGGCAGAGAATTCCCGGCTAGCAGCTTCCCTGTGGCGGGGAAGTGCAAACGTACACGTTTTCGCCCGAAAACACGTTTTCAAGCGAAAACGTACACCAAGGCTCTTTCTGAGATAAAGCAAGGACGGAGGACGAGAACCGCTTTTGCCCTGCGTAGCGTTCCAGGCAGCGGGTAAAACCAGGCAGAGAATTCCCGGCTAGCAGCTTCCCTGTGGCGGGGAAGTGCAAACGTACACGTTTTCGGCCGAAAACGCGTTTTCAAGCGAAAACGCACACCAAGGCTCTTTCAGAGAAAAAGCAAGCACGGAGGACGAGAATCGCTTTTGCCCTGCGTAGCGTTCCGGGCAGCGGGTAAAACCAGGCAGAGAATTCCCGGCTAGCAGCTTCCCTGTGGCGGGGAAGTGCAAACGTACACGTTTTCGGCAGAAAACGCGTTTTCAAGCGAAAACGCACACCAAGCCTCTTTCTAGAGAAAAAGCAAGCACGGAGGACGAGAATCGCTTTTGCCCTGCGTAGCGTTCCGGGCCGCGGGTAGAACCAGGCAGAGAATTCCCGGCTAGCAGCTTCCCTGTGGCGGGGAAGTGCAAACGCACACGTTTTCGGCCGAAAACGAGTTTTCCGGCAAAAACGCACACCACGGCTCTCTGAGAAAAAGCAAGCACGGAGGACGAGAATCTCTTTTGCCCTGCGTAGCGTTCCGGGCAGCGGGTAGAACCAGGCAGAGAATTCCCGGCTAGCAGCTTCCCTGTGGCGGGGAAGTGCAAACGTACACGTTTTCGGCCGAAAACGCGTTTTCAAGCGAAAACGAACACAAAGGCTCTTTCTGAGAAAAAGCAAGCACGGAGGACGAGAATCGCTTTTGCCCTGCGTAGCGTTCCGGGCAGCGGGTAGAACCAGGCAGAGAATTCCCGGCTAGCAGCTTCCCTGTGGCGGGGAAGTGCAAACGTACACGTTTTCAGCCGAAAACGCGTTTTCAAGCGAAAACGCACACCAAGTCTCTTTCTGAGAAAAAGCAAGCACGGAGGACGAGAATCGCTTTTGCCCTGCGTAGCGTTCCGGGCAGCGGGTAGAACCAGGCAGAGAATTCCCGGCTAGCAGCTTCCCTGTGGCGGGGAAGTGCAAACGTACACGTTTTCGGCCGAAAACGCGTTTTCAAGCGAAAACGCACACCAAGGCTCTTTCTGAGAAAAAGCAAGCACGGAGGACGAGAATCGCTTTTGCCCTGCGTAGCGTTCCGGGCAGCGGGTAAAACCAGGCAGATAATTCCCGGCTAGCAGCTTCCCTGTGCGGGGAAGTGCAAACGTACACGTTTTCGGCCGAAAACGAGTTTTCCGGGAAAAAAGCACACCACGGCTCTCTGAGAAAAAGCAAGCACGGAGGACGAGAATCGCTTTTGCCCTGCGTAGCGTTCCGTGCAGCGGGTAGAACCAGGCAGAGAATTCCTGGCTAGCAGCTTCCCTGTGGCGGGGAAGTGCAAACGTACACGTTTTCGGCCGAAAACGCGTTTTCAAGCGAAAACGCACACCAAGGCTCTTTCTGAGCAAAAGCAAGCACGGAGGACGAGAATCTCTTTTGCCCTGCGTAGCGTACAGGGCAGCGGCTAAAACCAGGCAGAGAATTCCCGGCTAGCAGCTTCCCTGTGGCGGGGAAGTGCAAACGTACACGTTTTCGGCCGAAAACGCGTTTTCAAGCGAAAACGCAGACCAAGGCTCTTTCTGAGCAAAAGCAAGCACGGAGGACGAGAATCGCTTTTGCCCTGCGTAGCGTTCCGGGCAGCGGGTAAAACCAGGCAGAGAATTCCCGGCTAACACCTTCCCTGTGGCGGGGAAGTGCAAACGTACGCGTTTTCGCCGAAAACGCTTTTTCAAGCGAAAACGCACACCAAGGCTCTTTCTGAGAAAAAGCAAGCACGGAGGACGAGAATCGCTTTTGCCCTGCGTAGCGTTCCGGGCAGCGCGTAGAACCAGGCAGAGAATTCCCGGCTAGCAGCTTCCCTGTGGCGGGGAAGTGCAAACGTACACGTTTTCGGCCGAAAACGCGTTTTCCGGGAAAACCGCAAACTACGGCTCTCTGAGAAAAAGCAAGCACGGAGGACGAGAATCGCTTTTGCCCTGCGTAGCGTTCCGGGCAGCGGGTAGAACCAGGCAGAGAATTCCCGGCTAGCAGCTTCCCTCTGGCGGGGAAGTGCAAACGTACACGTTTTCGGCCGAAAACGCGTTTTCAAGCGAAAACGCAGACCAAGGCTCTTTCTGAGCAAAAGCAAGCACGGAGGACGAGAATCGCTTTTGCCCTGCGTAGCGTTCCGGGCAGCGGGTAAAACCAGGCAGAGAATTCCCGGCTAGCAGCTTCCCTGTGGCGGGGAAGTGCAAACGTACACGTTTTCGGCTGAAAACGCTTTTTCAAGCGAAAACTCACACCACGGCTCTTTCTGAGAAAAAGCAAGCACGGAGGACGAGAATCGCTTTTGCCCTGCGTAGCGTTCCGGGCAGCAGGTAGAACCAGGCAGAGAATTCCCGGCTAGCAGCTTCCCTGTGGCGGGGAAGTGCAAACGTACACGTTTTCGGCCGAAAACTCCTTTTCAAGCGAAAACGCACACCAAGGCTCTTTCTGAGAAAAAGCAAGCACGGAGGACGAGAATCGCTTTTGCCCTGCGTAGCGTTCCGGGCAGCGGGTAAAACCAGGCAGAGAATTCCCGGCTAGCAGCTTCCCTGTGGCGGGGAAGTGCAAACGTACACGTTTTCAGCCGAAAACGCGTTTTCAAGCGAAAACGCACACCAAGGCTCTTTCTGAGAAAAAGCAAGCACGGAGGACGAGAATCGCTTTTGCCCTGCGTAGCGTTCCGGGCAGCGGGTAGAACCAGGCAGAGAATTCCCGACTAGCAGCTTCCCTGTGGCGGGGAAGTGCAAACGTACACGTTTTCGGCCGAAAACGCGTTTTCAAGCGAAAACGCACACCAAGGCTCTTTCTGAGCAAAAGCAAGCACGGAGGACGAGAATCGCTTTTGCCCTGCGTAGCGTTCCGGGCAGCGGGTAGAACCAGGCAGAGAATTCCCGGCTAGCAGCTTCCCGGTGGCGGGGAAGTGCAAACGTACACGTTTTCGGCCGAAAACGCGTTTTCAAGCGAAAACGCACACCAAGGCTCTTTCTGAGCAAAAGCAAGCACGGAGGACGAGAATCGCTTTTGCCCTGCGTAGCGTTCCAGGCAGCGGGTAAAACCAGGCAGAGAATTCCCGGCTAGCAGCTTCCCTGTGGCGGGGAAGTGCAAACGTACACGTTTTCGGCCGAAAACGCGTTTTCAAGCGAAAACGCACACCAAGGCTCTTTCTGAGAAAAAGCAAGCACGGAGGACGAGAATCGCTTTTGCCCTGCGTAGCGTTCCGGGCAGCGGGTAGAACCAGGCAGAGAATTCCCGGCTAGCAGCTTCCCTGTGGCGGGGAAGTGCAAACGTACGCGTTTTCGCCGAAAAAGCTTTTTCAAGCGAAAACGCACACCAAGGCTCTTTCTGAGAAAAAGCAAGCACGGAGGACGAGAATCGCTTTTGCCCTGCGTAGCGTTCCGTGCAGCGGGTAGAACCAGGCAGAGAATTCCCGGCTAGCAGCTTCCCTGTGGCGGGGAAGTGCAAACGTACACGTTTTCGGCCGAAAACGAGTTTTCCAGGAAAAACGCACACTACGTCTCTCTGAGAAAAAGCAAGCACGGAGGACGAGAATCGCTTTTGCCCTGCGTAGCGTTCCGGGCAGCGGGTAGAACCAGGCAGAGAATTCCCGGCTAGCAGCTTCCCTCTGACGGGGAAGTGCAAACGTACACGTTTTCGGCCGAAAACGCGTTTTCAAGCGAAAACGCAGACCAAGGCTCTTTCTGAGCAAAAGCAAGCACGGAGGACGAGAATCGCTTTTACCCTGCGTAGCGTTCTGGGCAGCGGGTAAAACCAGGCAGAGAATTCCCTACTAGCAGCTTCCCTGTGGCGGGGAAGTGCAAACGTACACGTTTTCGTCCGAAAACGCGTTTTCAAGCGAAAACGCACACCAAGGCTCTTTCTGAGAAAAAGCAAGCACGGAGGACGAGAATCGCTTTTGCCCTGCGTAGCGTTCCGTGCAGCGGGTAGAACCAGGCAGAGAATTCCCGGCTAGCAGCTTCCCTGTGGCGGGGAAGTGCAAACGTACACGTTTTCGGCTGAAAACGCGTTTTCAAGCGAAAACGCACACCAAGGCTCTTTCAGAGAAAAAGCAAGCACGGAGGACGAGAATCGCTTTTGCCCTGCGTAGCGTTCCGGGCAGCGGGTAAAACCAGGCAGAGAATTCCCGGCTAGCAGCTTCCCTGTGGCGGGGAAGTGCAAACGTACACATTTTCGGCCGAAAACGCGTTTTCCGGGAAGAACGCACACTACGGCTCTCTGAGAAAAAGCAAGCACGGAGGACGAGAATCGCTTTTGCCCTGCGTAGCGGTCAGGGCAGCGGGTAGAACCAGGCAGAGAATTCCCGGCTAGCAGCTTCCCTCTGGCGGGGAAGTGCAAACGTACACGTTTTCGGCCGAAAACGCGTTTTCAAGCGAAAACGCACACCAAGGCTATTTCTGAGAAAAAGCAAGCACGGAGGACGAGAATCGCTTTTGCCCTGCGTAGCGTTCCGGGCAGCGGGTAAAACCAGGCAGAGAATTCCCGGCTAGCAGCTTCCCTGAGGCGGGGAAGTGCAAACATACACGTTTTCGGCTGAAAAAGCTTTTTCAAGCGAAAATGCACACGAAGGCTCTTTCTGAGCAAAAGCAAGCACGGAGGACGAGAATCGATTTTGCCCTGCGTAGCGTTCCGGGCAGCGGGTAAAACCAGGCAGAGAATTCCCGGCTAGCAGCTTCCCTGTGGCGGGGAAGTGCAAACGTACACGTTTTCAGCCGAAAACGCGTTTTCAAGCGAAAACGCACACCAAGGCTCTTTCTGAGAAAAAGCAAGCACGGAGGACGAGAATCGCTTTTGCCCTGCGTAGCGTTCCGGGCAGCGGGTAGAACCAGGCAGAGAATTCCCGACTAGCAGCTTCCCTGTGGCGGGGAAGTGCAAACGTACACTTTTTCGGCCGAAAACGCGTTTTCAAGCGAAAACGCACACCAAGGCTCTTTCTGAGCAAAAGCAAGCACGGAGGACGAGAATCGCTTTTGCCCTGCGTAGCGTTCCGGGCAGCGGGTAGAACCAGGCAGAGAATTCCCGGCTAGCAGCTTCCCTGTGGCGGGGAAGTGCAAACGTACACGTTTTCGGCCGAAAACGCGTTTTCAAGCGAAAACGCACACCAAGGCTCTTTCTGAGCAAAAGCAAGCACGGAGGACGAGAATCGCTTTTGCCCTGCGTAGCGTTCCAGGCAGCGGGTAAAACCAGGCAGAGAATTCCCGGCTAGCAGCTTCCCTGTGGCGGGGAAGTGCAAACGTACACGTTTTCGGCCGAAAACGCGTTTTCAAGCGAAAACGCACACCAAGGCTCTTTCTGAGAAAAAGCAAGCACGGAGGACGAGAATCGCTTTTGCCCTGCGTAGCGTTCCGGGCAGCGGCTAAAACCAGGCAGAGAATTCCCGGCTAACACCTTCCCTGTGGCGGGGAAGTGCAAACGTACACGTTTTCGGCCGGAAACGCGTTTTCAAGCGAAAACGCACACCAAGGCTCTTTCTGAGAAAAAGCAAGCACGGAGGACGAGAATCGCTTTTGCCCTGCGTAGCGTTCCGGGCAGCGGGTAAAACCAGGCAGAGAATTCCCGGCTAACACCTTCCCTGTGGCGGGGAAGTGCAAACGTACGTGTTTTCGCCGAAAACGCTTTTTCAAGCGAAAACGCACACCAAGGCTCTTTCTGAGAAAAAGCAAGCACGGAGGACGAGAATCGCTTTTGCCCTGCGTAGCGTTCCGGGCAGCGGGTAGAACCAGGCAGAGAATTCCCGGCTAGCAGCTTCCCTGTGGCGGGGAAGTGCAAACGTACACGTTTTCAGCCAAAAACGCGTTTTGAAGCGAAAACGCACACCAAGGCTCTTTCTGAGAAAAAGCAAGCACGGAGGACGAGAATCGCTTTTGCCCTGCGTAGCGTTCCGGGCAGCGGGTAGAACCAGGCAGAGAATTCCCGGCTAGCAGCTTCCCTGTGGCGGGGAAGTGCAAACGTACGCGTTTTCGCCGAAAAAGCTTTTTCAAGCGAAAACGCACACCAAGGCTCTTTCTGAGAAAAAGCAAGCACGGAGGACGAGAATCGCTTTTGCCCTGCGTAGCGTTCCGTGCAGCGGGTAGAACCAGGCAGAGAATTCCCGGCTAGCAGCTTCCCTGTGGCGGGGAAGTGCAAACGTACACGTTTTCGGCCGAAAACGAGTTTTCCAGGAAAAACGCACACTACGGCTCTCTGAGAAAAAGCAAGCACGGAGGACGAGAATCGCTTTTGCCCTGCGTAGCGTTCCGGGCAGCGGGTAGAACCAGGCAGAGAATTCCCGGCTAGCAGCTTCCCTCTGACGGGGAAGTGCAAACGTACACGTTTTTGGCCGAAAACGCGTTTTCAAGCGAAAACGCACACCAAGGCTCTTTCTGAGCAAAAGCAAGCACGGAGGACGAGAATCGCTTTTGCCCTGCGTAGCGTTCCGTGCAGCGGGTAGAACCAGGCAGAGAATTCCCGGCTAGCAGCTTCCCTGTGGCGGGGAAGTGCAAACGTACATGTTTTCGTCTGAAAACGCGTTTTCAAGCGAAAACGCACACCAAGGCTCTTTCAGAGAAAAAGCAAGCACGGAGGACGAGAATCGCTTTTGCCCTGCGTAGCGTTCCGGGCAGCGGGTAAAACCAGGCAGAGAATTCCCGGCTAGCAGCTTCCCTGTGGCGGGGAAGTGCAAACGTACACATTTTCGGCCGAAAACGCGTTTTCCGGGAAGAACGCACACTACGGCTCTCTGAGAAAAAGCAAGCACGGAGGACGAGAATCGATTTTGCCCTGCGTAGCGGTCAGGGCAGCGGGTAGAACCAGGCAGAGAATTCCCGGCTAGCAGCTTCCCTCTGGCGGGGAAGTGCAAACGTACACGTTTTCGGCCGAAAACGCGTTTTCAAGCGAAAACGCACACCAAGGCTATTTCTGAGAAAAAGCAAGCACGGAGGACGAGAATCGCTTTTGCCCTGCGTAGCGTTCCGGGCAGCGGGTAAAACCAGGCAGAGAATTCCCGGCTAGCAGCTTCCCTGAGGCGGGGAAGTGCAAACATACACGTTTTCGGCTGAAAAAGCTTTTTCAAGCGAAAATGCACACGAAGGCTCTTTCTGAGCAAAAGCAAGCACGGAGGACGAGAATCGATTTTGCCCTGCGTAGCGTTCCGGGCAGCGGGTAGAACCAGGCAGAGAATTCCCGGCTAGCAGCTTCCCGGTGGCGGGGAAGTGCAAACGTACACGTTTTCGGCCGAAAACGCATTTTCCGGCGAAAACGCACACCACGGCTCTTTCTGAGAAAAAGCAAGCACGGAGGACGAGAATCGCTTTTGCCCTGCGTAGCGTTCCGGGCAGCGGGTAGAACCAGGCAGAGAATTCCCGGCTAGCAGCTTCCCTGTGGCGGGGAAGTGCAAACGTACAAGTTTTCGGCTGAAAACGCTTTTTCAAGCGAAAACTCACACCACGGCTCTTTCTGAGAAAAAGCAAGCACGGAGGACGAGAATCGCTTTTGCCCTGCGTAGCGTTCCGGGCAGCGGGTAAAACCAGGCAGAGAATTCCCGGCTAGCAGCTTCCCTCTGGCGGGGAAGTGCAAACGTACACGTTTTCGGCCGAAAACGCGTTTTCAAGCGAAAACGCACACCAAGGCTCTTTCTGAGAAAAAGCAAGCACGGAGGACGAGAATCGCTTTTGCCCTGCGTAGCGTTCCGGGCAGCGGGTAGAACCAGGCAGAGAATTCCCGGCTAGCAGCTTCCCTGTGGCGGGGAAGTGCAAACGTACACGTTTTCGGCCGAAAACTCGTTTTCAAGCGAAAACGCACACCAAGGCTCTTTCTGAGCAAAAGCAAGCACGGAGGACGAGAATCGCTTTTGCCCTGCGTAGCGTTCCGGGCAGCGGGTAAAACCAGGCAGAGAATTCCCGGCTAGCAGCTTCCCTGTGGCGGGGAAGTGCAAACGTACACGTTTTCAGCCGAAAACGCGTTTTCAAGCGAAAACGCACACCAAGGCTCTTTCTGAGAAAAAGCAAGCACGGAGGACGAGAATCGCTTTTGCCCTGCGTAGCGTTCCGGGCAGCGGGTAGAACCAGGCAGAGAATTCCCGGCTAGCAGCTTCCCTGTGGCGGGGAAGTGCAAACGTACACGTTTTCGGCCGAAAACGCGTTTTCCGGGAAAACCGCACACTACGGCTCTCTGAGAAAAAGCAAGCACGGAGGACGAGAATCGCTTTTGCCCTGCGTAGCGTTCCGGGCAGCGGGTAGAACCAGGCAGAGAATTCCCGGCTAGCAGCTTCCCTGTGGCGGGGAAGTGCAAACGTACACGTTTTCGGCCGAAAACGCGTTTTCAAGCGAAAACGCAGACCAAGGCTCTTTCTGAGCAAAAGCAAGCACGGAGGACGAGAATCGCTTTTGCCCTGCGTAGCGTTCCGGGCAGCGGGTAAAACCAGGCAGAGAATTCCCGACTAGCAGCTTCCCTGTGGCGGGGAAGTGCAAACGTACACGTTTTCGGCCGAAAACGCGTTTTCAAGCGAAAACGCACACCAAGGCTTTTTCTGAGCAAAAGCAAGCACGGAGGACGAGAATCGCTTTTGCCCTGCGTAGCGTTCCGGGCAGCGGGTAGAACCAGGCAGAGAATTCCCGGCTAGCAGCTTCCCTCTGGCGGGGAAGTGCAAACGTACACGTTTTCGACCGAAAACGCGTTTTCAAGCGAAAACGCACACCAAGGCTCTTTCTGAGAAAAAGCAAGCACGGAGGACGAGAATCGCTTTTGCCCTGCGTAGCGTTTCGGGCAGCGGCTAGAACCAGGCAGAGAATTCCCGGCTAGCAGCTTCCCTGTGGCGGGGAAGTGCAAACGTACACGTTTTCGGCCGAAAACGCGTTTTCAAGCGAAAACGCACACCAAGGCTCTTTCTGAGAAAAAGCAAGCACGGAGGACGAGAACCGCTTTTGCCCTGCGTAGTGTTCCAGGCAACGGGTAAAAACAGGCAGAGAATTCCCGGCTAGCAGCTTCCCTGTGGCGGGGAAGTGCAAACGTACACGTTTTCGGCCGAAAACGCGTTTTCAAGCGAAAACGCACACCAAGGCTCTTTCAGAGAAAAAGCAAGCACGGAGGACGAGAATCGCTTTTGCCCTGCGTAGCGTTCCGGGCAGCGGGTAAAACCAGGCAGAGAATTCCCGGCTAGCAGCTTCCCTGTGCGGGGAAGTGCAAACGTACACGTTTTCGGCCGAAAACGAGTTTTCCGGCAAAAACGCACACCACGGCTCTCTGAGAAAAAGCAAGCACGGAGGACGAGAATGGCTTTTGCCCTGCGTAGCGTTCCGGGCAGCGGGTAAAACCAGGCAGAGAATTCCCGGCTAGCAGCTTCCCTGTGGCGGGGAAGTGCAAACTACACGTTTTCGGCCGAAAATGCGTTTTCAAGCGAAAACGCACACCAAGGCTCTTTCTGAGAAAAAGCAAGGACGGAGGACGAGAATCGCTTTTGCCCTGCGTAGCGTTCCGGGCAGCGGGTAGAACCAGGCAGAGAATTCCCGGCTAGCAGCTTCCCTGTGGCGGGGAAGTGCAAACGTACACGTTTTCGGCCGAAAATGCGTTTTCAAGCGAAAACGCACACCACGGCTCTCTGAGAAAAAGCAAGCACGGAGGACGAGAATCGCTTTTGCCCTGCGTAGCGTTCCGGGCAGCGGGTAGAACCAGGCAGAGAATTCCTGGCTAGCAGCTTCCCTCTGGCGGGGAAGTGCAAACGTACACGTTTTCGGCCGAAAACATGTTTTCAAGCGAAAACGCACACCACGGCTCTTTCTGAGAAAAAGCAAGCACGGAGGACGAGAATCGCTTTTGCCCTGCGTAGCGTTCCGGGCAGCGGGTAAAACCAGGCAGAGAATTCCCGGCTAGCAGCTTCCCTGTGGCGGGGAAGTGCAAACTACACGTTTTCGGCCGAAAACGCATTTTCAAGCGAAAACGCACACCAAGGCTCTTTCTGAGAAAAAGCAAGGACGGAGGACGAGAATCGCTTTTGCCCTGCGTAGCGTTCCGGGCAGCGGGTAGAACCAGGCAGAGAATTCCCGGCTAGCAGCTTCCCTGTGGCGGGGAAGTGTAAACGTACACGTTTTCGGCCGAAAACGAGTTTTCCGGCAAAAACGCACACCACGGCTCTCTGAGAAAAAGCAAGCACGGAGGACGAGAATGGCTTTTGCCCTGCGTAGCGTTCCGGGCAGCGGGTAGAACCAGGCAGAGAATTCCCGGCTAGCAGCTTCCCTGTGGCGGGGAAGTGCAAACGTACACGTTTTCGGCCGAAAACGCGTTTTCAAGCGAAAACGCACACCAAGGCTCTTTCTGAGAAAAAGCAAGCACGGAGGACGAGAATCGCTTTTGCCCTGCGTAGCGTTCCGGGCAGCGGGTAAAACCAGGCAGAGAATTCCCGGCTAGCAGCTTCCCTCTGGCGGGGAAGTGCAAACGTACACATTTTCGGCCGAAAACGCGTTTTCAAGCGAAAAAGCACACCAAGGCTCTTTCTGAGAAAAAGCAAGCACGGAGGACGAGAATCGCTTTTGCCCTGCGTAGCGTTCCGGGCAGCGGGTAGAACCAGGCAGAGAATTCCCGGCTAGCAGCTTCCCTCTGGCGGGGAAGTGCAAACGTACACGTTTTCGGCCGAAAACGAGTTTTCCGGCAAAAACGCACACCACGGCTCTCTGAGAAAAAGCAAGCACGGAGGACGAGAATCGCTTTTGCCCTGCGTAGCGTTCCGGGCAGCGGGTAAAACCAGGCAGAGAATTCCCGGCTAGCAGCTTCCCTGTGCGGGGAAGTGCAAACGTAGACGTTTTCGGCCGAAAACGAGTTTTCCGGCAAAAACGCACACCACGGCTCTCTGAGAAAAAGCAAGCACAGAGGACGAGAATCGCTTTTGCCCTGCGTAGCGTTCCGGGCAGCGGGTAGAACCAGGCAGAGAATTCCCGGCTAGCATCTTCCCTGTGGCGGGGAAGTGCAAACGTACACGTTTTCGGCCGAAAACATGTTTTCAAGCAAAAACGCACACCAAGGCTCTTTCTGAAAAAAAGCAAGCACGGAGGACGAGAATCGCTTTTGCCCTGCGTAGCGTTCCGGGCAGCGGGTAAAACCAGGGAGAGAATTCCCGGCTAGCAGCTTCCCTGTGGCGGGGAAGTGCAAACTACACGTTTTCGGCCGAAAACGCGTTTTCAAGCGAAAACGCACACCAAGGCTCTTTCTGAGAAAAAGCAAGGACGGAGGACGAGAATCGCTTTTGCCCTGCGTAGCGTTCCGGGCAGCGGGTAGAACCAGGCAGAGAATTCCCGGCTAGCAGCTTCCCTGTGGCGGGGAAGTGCAAACGTACACGTTTTCGGCCGAAAACGCGTTTTCAAGCGAAAACGCACACCAAGGCTCTTTCTGAGAAAAAGCAAGCACGGAGGACGAGAATCGCTTTTGCCCTGCGTAGCGTTCCGGGCAGCGGGTAGAACCAGGCAGAGAATTCCCGGCTAGCAGCTTCCCTGTGGCGGGGAAGTGCAAACGTACACGTTTTCGACCGAAAACGCGTTTTCAAGCGAAAACGCACACCAAGGCTCTTTCTGAGAAAAAGCAAGCACGGAGGACGAGAATCGCTTTTGCCCTGCGTAGCGTTTCGGGCAGCGGCTAGAACCAGGCAGAGAATTCCCGGCTAGCAGCTTCCCTGTGGCGGGGAAGTGCAAACGTACACGTTTTCGGCCGAAAACGCGTTTTCAAGCGAAAACGCACACCAAGGCTCTTTCTGAGAAAAAGCAAGCACGGAGGACGAGAACCGCTTTTGCCCTGCGTAGTGTTCCAGGCAACGGGTAAAAACAGGCAGAGAATTCCCGGCTAGCAGCTTCCCTGTGGCGGGGAAGTGCAAACGTACACGTTTTCGGCCGAAAACGCGTTTTCAAGCGAAAACGCACACCAAGGCTCTTTCAGAGAAAAAGCAAGCACGGAGGACGAGAATCGCTTTTGCCCTGCGTAGCGTTCCGGGCAGCGGGTAAAACCAGGCAGAGAATTCCCGGCTAGCAGCTTCCCTGTGCGGGGAAGTGCAAACGTACACGTTTTCGGCCGAAAACGAGTTTTCCGGCAAAAACGCACACCACGGCTCTCTGAGAAAAAGCAAGCACGGAGGACGAGAATGGCTTTTGCCCTGCGTAGCGTTCCGGGCAGCGGGTAAAACCAGGCAGAGAATTCCCGGCTAGCAGCTTCCCTGTGGCGGGGAAGTGCAAACTACACGTTTTCGGCCGAAAATGCGTTTTCAAGCGAAAACGCACACCAAGGCTCTTTCTGAGAAAAAGCAAGGACGGAGGACGAGAATCGCTTTTGCCCTGCGTAGCGTTCCGGGCAGCGGGTAGAACCAGGCAGAGAATTCCCGGCTAGCAGCTTCCCTGTGGCGGGGAAGTGCAAACGTACACGTTTTCGGCCGAAAATGCGTTTTCAAGCGAAAACGCACACCACGGCTCTCTGAGAAAAAGCAAGCACGGAGGACGAGAATCGCTTTTGCCCTGCGTAGCGTTCCGGGCAGCGGGTAGAACCAGGCAGAGAATTCCTGGCTAGCAGCTTCCCTCTGGCGGGGAAGTGCAAACGTACACGTTTTCGGCCGAAAACATGTTTTCAAGCGAAAACGCACACCACGGCTCTTTCTGAGAAAAAGCAAGCACGGAGGACGAGAATCGCTTTTGCCCTGCGTAGCGTTCCGGGCAGCGGGTAAAACCAGGCAGAGAATTCCCGGCTAGCAGCTTCCCTGTGGCGGGGAAGTGCAAACTACACGTTTTCGGCCGAAAACGCATTTTCAAGCGAAAACGCACACCAAGGCTCTTTCTGAGAAAAAGCAAGGACGGAGGACGAGAATCGCTTTTGCCCTGCGTAGCGTTCCGGGCAGCGGGTAGAACCAGGCAGAGAATTCCCGGCTAGCAGCTTCCCTGTGGCGGGGAAGTGTAAACGTACACGTTTTCGGCCGAAAACGAGTTTTCCGGCAAAAACGCACACCACGGCTCTCTGAGAAAAAGCAAGCACGGAGGACGAGAATGGCTTTTGCCCTGCGTAGCGTTCCGGGCAGCGGGTAGAACCAGGCAGAGAATTCCCGGCTAGCAGCTTCCCTGTGGCGGGGAAGTGCAAACGTACACGTTTTCGGCCGAAAACGCGTTTTCAAGCGAAAACGCACACCAAGGCTCTTTCTGAGAAAAAGCAAGCACGGAGGACGAGAATCGCTTTTGCCCTGCGTAGCGTTCCGGGCAGCGGGTAAAACCAGGCAGAGAATTCCCGGCTAGCAGCTTCCCTCTGGCGGGGAAGTGCAAACGTACACATTTTCGGCCGAAAACGCGTTTTCAAGCGAAAAAGCACACCAAGGCTCTTTCTGAGAAAAAGCAAGCACGGAGGACGAGAATCGCTTTTGCCCTGCGTAGCGTTCCGGGCAGCGGGTAGAACCAGGCAGAGAATTCCCGGCTAGCAGCTTCCCTCTGGCGGGGAAGTGCAAACGTACACGTTTTCGGCCGAAAACACGTTTTCAAGCGAAAACGCACACCAAGGCTCTTTCTGAGCAAAAGCAAGCACGGAGGACGAGAATCGCTTTTGCCCTGCGTAGCGTTCCGTGCAGCGGGTAGAACCAGGCAGAGAATTCCCGGCTAGCAGCTTCCCTGTGGCGGGGAAGTGCAAACGTACACGTTTTCGGCCGAAAACGAGTTTTCCGGCAAAAACGCACACCACGGCTCTCTGAGAAAAAGCAAGCACGGAGGACGAGAATCTCTTTTGCCCTGCGTAGTGTTCCGGGCAGCGGGTAGAACCAGGCAGAGAATTCCCGGCTAGCAGCTTCCCTGTGGCGGGGAAGTGCAAACGTACACGTTTTCGGCCGAAAACGTGTTTTCAAGCGAAAACGCACACCAAGGCTCTTTCTGAGAAAAAGCAAGCACGGAGGACGAGAATCGCTTTTGCCCTGCGTAGCGTTCCGGGCAGCGGGTAGAACCAGGCAGAGAATTCCCGGCTAGCAGCTTCCCTGTGGCGGGGAAGTGCAAACGTACACGTTTTCGGCCGAAAACGCGTTTTCAAGCGAAAACGCACACCAAGGCTCTTTCTGAGAAAAAGCAAGCACGGAGGACGAGAACCGCTTTTGCCCTGCGTATCGTTCCAGGCAACGGGTAGAACCAGGCAGAGAATTCCCGGCTAGCAGCTTCCCTGTGGCGGGGAAGTGCAAACGTACACGTTTTCGGCCGAAAACGCGTTTTCAAGCGAAAATGCACACCAAGGCTCTTTCTGAGCAAAAGCAAGCACGGAGGACGAGAATCGCTTTTGCCCTGCGTAGCGATCCGGGCAGCGGGTAGAACCAGGCAGAGAATTCCCGGCTAGCAGCTTCCCTCTGGCGGGGAAGTGCAAACGTACACGTTTTCGGCCGAAAACGAGATTTCCGGCAAAAACGCACACCACGGCTCTCTGAGAAAAAGCAAGCACGGAGGACGAGAATCGCTTTTGCGCTGCGTAGCGTTCCGGGCAGCGGGTAAAACCAGGCAGAGAATTCCCGGCTAGCAGCTTCCCTGTGGCGGGGAAGTGCAAACGTACACGTTTTCGGCCGAAAACGAGTTTTCCGGCAAAAACGCACACCACGGCTCTCTGAGAAAAAGCAAGCACGGAGGACGAGAATGGCTTTTGCCCTGCGTAGCGTTCCGGGCAGCGGGTAAAACCAGGCAGAGAATTCCCGGCTAGCAGCTTCCCTGTGGCGGGGAAGTGCAAACTACACGTTTTCGGCCGAAAACGCGTTTTCAAGCGAAAACGCACACCAAGGCTCTTTCTGAGAAAAAGCAAGGACGGAGGACGAGAATCGCTTTTGCCCTGCGTAGCGTTCCGGGCAGCGGGTAGAACCAGGCAGAGAATTCCCGGCTAGCAGCTTCCCTGTGGCGGGGAAGTGCAAACGTACACGTTTTCGGCCGAAAACGCGTTTTCAAGCGAAAACGCACACCAAGGCTCTTTCTGAGAAAAAGCAAGCACGGAGGACGAGAATCGCTTTTGCCCTGCGTAGTGTTCCAGGCAGCGGGTAGAACCAGGCAGAGAATTCCCGGCTAGCAGCTTCCCTGTGGCGGGGAAGTGCAAACGTACACGTTTTCGGCCGAAAACGCGTTTTCAAGCGAAAACGCACACCAAGGCTCTTTCTGAGAAAAAGCAAGCACGGAGGACGAGAATCGCTTTTGCCCTGCGTAGCGCTCCGTGCAGCGGGTAGAACCAGGCAGAGAATTCCCGGCTAGCAGCTTCCCTGTGGCGGGGAAGTGCAAACGTACACGTTTTCGGCCGAAAACGAGTTTTCCGGCAAAAACGCACACCACGGCTCTCTGAGAAAAAGCAAGCACGGAGGACGAGAATCGCTTTTGCGCTGCGTAGCGTTCCGGGCAGCGGGTAAAACCAGGCAGAGAATTCCCGGCTAGCAGCTTCCCTGTGGCGGGGAAGTGCAAACGTACACGTTTTCGGCCGAAAACGAGTTTTCCGGCAAAAACGCACACCACGGCTCTCTGAGAAAAAGCAAGCACGGAGGACGAGAATCGCTTTTGCCCTGCGTAGCGTTCCGGGCAGCGGGTAAAACCAGGCAGAGAATTCCCGGCTAGCAGCTTCCCTGTGGCGGGGAAGTGCAAACGTACACGTTTTCGGCCGAAAACGAGTTTTCCGGCAAAAACGCACACCACGGCTCTCTGAGAAAAAGCAAGCACGGAGGACGAGAACCGCTTTTGCCCTGCGTAGCGTTCCGGGCAGCGGGTAAAACCAGGCAGAGAATTCCCGGCTAGCAGCTTCCCTGTGGCGGGAAAGTGCAAACTACACGTTTTCGGCCGAAAACGCGTTTTCAAGCGAAAACGCACACCAAGGCTCTTTCTGAGAAAAAGCAAGCACGGAGGACGAGAATCGCTTTTGCCCTGCGTAGCGTTCCGGGCAGCGGGTAGAACCAGGCAGAGAATTCCCGGCTAGCAGCTTCCCTGTGGCGGGGAAGTGCAAACGTACACGTTTTCGGCCGAAAACGCGTTTTCAAGCGAAAACGCACACCAAGGCTCTTTCTGAGAAAAAGCAAGCACGGAGGACGAGAATCGCTTTTGCCCTGCGTAGCGTTCCGGGCAGCGGGTAGAACCAGGCAGAGAATTCCCGGCTAGCAGCTTCCCTGTGGCGGGGAAGTGCAAACGTACACGTTTTCGGCCGAAAACGCGTTTTCAAGCGAAAACGCACACCAAGGCTCTTTCTGAGAAAAAGCAAGCACGGAGGACGAGAATCGCTTTTGCCCTGCGTAGCGTTCCGGGCAGCGGGTAGAACCAGGCAGAGAATTCCCGGCTAGCAGCTACCCTCTGGCGGGGAAGTGCAAACGTACACGTTTTCGGCCGAAAACGAGTTTGCCGGCAAAAACGCACACCACGGCTCTCTGAGAAAAAGCAAGCACGGAGGACGAGAATCGCTTTTGCGCTGCGTAGCGTTCCGGGCAGCGGGTAAAACCAGGCAGAGAATTCCCCACTAGCAGATTCCCTGTGCGGGGAAGTGCAAACGTACACGTTTTCAGCCGAAAACGAGTTTTCCGGCAAAAACGCACACCACGGCTCTCTGAGAAAAAGCAAGCACGGAGGACGAGAATCGCTTTTGCCATGCGTAGCGTTCCGGGCAGCGGGTAGAACCAGGCAGAGAATTCCCGGCTAGCAGCTTCCCTCTGGCGGGGAAGTGTAAACGTACACGTTTTCGGCCAAAAACATGTTTTCAAGCGAAAACGCACACCAAGGCTCTTTCTGAGAAAAAGCAAGCACGGAGGACGAGAATCGCTTTTGCCCTGCGTAGCGTTCCGGGCAGCGGGTAAAACCAGGCAGAGAATTCCCGGCTAGCAGCTTCCCTGTGGCGGGGAAGTGCAAACTACACGTTTTCGGCCGAAAAAGCGTTTTCAAGCGAAAACGCACACCAAGGCTCTTTCTGAGAAAAAGCAAGCACGGAGGACGAGAATCGCTTTTGCCCTGCGTAGCGTTCCGGGCAGCGGGTAGAACCAGGCAGAGAATTCCCGGCTAGCAGCTTCCCTGTGGCGGGGAAGTGTAAACGTACACGTTTTCGGCCGAAAACGAGTTTTCAAGCGAAAACGCACACCACGGCTCTCTGAGAAAAAGCAAGCACGGAGGACGAGAATCGCTTTTGCCCTGCGTAGCGTTCCGGGCAGCGGGTAGAACCAGGCAGAGAATTCCCGGCTAGCAGCTTCCCTGTGGCGGGGAAGTGCAAACGTACACGTTTTCGGCCGAAAACATGTTTTCAAGCGAAAACGCACACGAAGGCTCTTTCTGAGAAAAAGCAAGCACGGAGGACGAGAATCACTTTTGCCCTGCGTAGCGTTCCGGGCAGCGGGTAGAACCAGGCAGAGAATTCCCGGCTAGCAGCTTCCCTGTGGCGGGGAAGTGCAAACGTACACGTTTTCGGCCGAAAACGCGTTTTCAAGCGAAAACGCACACCAAGGCTCTTTCTGAGCAAAAGCAAGCACGGAGGACGAGAATCGCTTTTGCCCTGCGTAGCGTTCCGGGCAGCGGGTAGAACCAGGCAGAGAATTCCCGGCTAGCAGCTTCTCTGTGGCGGGGAAGTGCAAACGTACACGTTTTCGGCCGAAAACGCGTTTTCAAGCGAAAACGAACACCAAGGCTCTTTCTGAGCAAAAGCAAGCACGGAGGACGAGAATCGCTTTTGCCCTGCGTAGCGTTCCGGGCAGCGGGTAGAACCAGGCAGAGAATTCCCGGCTAGCAGCTTCCCTGTGGCGGGGAAGTGCAAACGTACACGTTTTCGGCCGAAAACGCGTTTTCAAGCGAAAATGCACACCAAGGCTCTTTCTGAGCAAAAGCAAGCACGGAGGACGAGAATCGCTTTTGCCCTGCGTAGCGTTCCGGGCAGCGGGTAGAACCAGGCAGAGAATTCCCGGCTAGCAGCTTCCCTGTGGCGGGGAAGTGCAAACGTACACGTTTTCGGCCGAAAACGCGTTTTCAAGCGGAAACGAACACCAAGGCTCTTTCTGAGAAAAAGCAAGCACGGAGGACGAGAATCGCTTTTGCCCTGCGTAGCGTTCCGGGCAGCGGGTAGAACCAGGCAGAGAATTCCCGGCTAGCAGCTTCCCTGTGGCGGGGAAGTGCAAACGTACACGTTTTCGGCCGAAAACGAGTTTTCCAGCAAAAACGCACACCACGGCTCTCTGAGAAAAAGCAAGCACGGAGGACGAGAATCTCTTTTGCCCTGCGTAGCGTTCCGGGCAGCGGGTAGAACCAGTCAGAGAATTCCCGGCTAGCAGCTTCCCTGTGGCGGGGAAGTGCAAACGTACACGTTTTCGGCCGAAAACGCGTTTTCAAGCGAAAACGAACACCAAGGCTCTTTCTGAGAAAAAGCAAGCACGGAGGACGAGAATCACTTTTGCCCTGCGTAGCGTTCCGGGCAGCGGGTAGAACCAGGCAGAGAATTCCCGGATAGCAGCTTCCCTGTGGCGGGGAAGTGTAAACGTACACGTTTTCGGCCGAAAACGCGTTTTCAAGCGAAAACGCACACCAAGGCTCTTTCTGAGAAAAAGCAAGCACGGAGGACGAGAATCGCTTTTGCCCTGCGTAGCGTTCCGGGCAGCGGGTAGAACCAGGCAGAGAATTCCCGGCTAGCAGCTTCCCTGTGGCGGGGAAGTGCAAACGTACACGTTTTCGGCCGAAAACGCGTTTTCAAGCGAAAACGCACACCAAGGCTCTTTCTGAGAAAAAGCAAGCACGGAGGACGAGAATCGCTTTTGCCCTGCGTAGCGTTCCGGGCAGCGGGTAGAACCAGGCAGAGAATTCCCGGCTAGCAGCTTCCCTGTGGCGGGGAAGTACAAACGTACACGTTTTTGGCCGAAAACGCGTTTTCAAGCGAAAACGCACACCAAGGCTCTTTCTGAGAAAAAGCAAGCACGGAGGACGAGAATCGCTTTTGCCCTGCGTAGCGTTCCGGGCAGCGGGTAGAACCAGGCAGAGAATTCCCGGCTAGCAGCTTCCCTCTGGCGGGGAAGTGCAAACGTACACGTTTTCGGCCGAAAACGCGTTTTCAAGCGAAAACGCACACCAAGGCTCTTTCTGAGAAAAAGCAAGCACGGAGGACGAGAATCGCTTTTGCCCTGCGTAGCGTTCCGGGCAGCGGGTAGAACCAGGCAGAGAATTCCCGGCTAGCAGCTTCCCTCTGGCGGGGAAGTGCAAACGTACACGTTTTCGGCCGAAAACGAGTTTTCCGGCAAAAACGCACACCACGGCTCTCTGAGAAAAAGCAAGCACGGAGGACGAGAATCGCTTTTGCGCTGCGTAGCGTTCCGGGCAGCGGGTAAAACCAGGCAGAGAATTCCCGGCTAGCAGATTCCCTGTGCGGGGAAGTGCAAACGTACACGTTTTCGGCCGAAAACGAGTTTTCCGGCAAAAATGCACACCACGGCTCTCTGAGAAAAAGCAAGCACGGAGGACGAGAATCGCTTTTGCCATGCGTAGCGTTCCGGGCAGCGGGTAGAACCAGGCAGAGAATTCCCGGCTAGCAGCTTCCCTCTGGCGGGGAAGTGCAAACGTACACGTTTTCGGCCGAAAACATGTTTTCAAGCGAAAACGCACACCAAGGCTCTTTCTGAGAAAAAGCAAGCACGGAGGACGAGAATCGCTTTTGCCCTGCGTAGCGTTCCGGGCAGCGGGTAAAACCAGGCAGAGAATTCCCGGCTAGCAGCTTCCCTGTGGCGGGGAAGTGCAAACTACACGTTTTCGGCCGAAAACGCGTTTTCAAGCGAAAACGCACACCAAGGCTCTTTCTGAGAAAAAGCAAGGACGGAGGACGAGAATCGCTTTTGCCCTGCGTAGCGTTCCGGGCAGCGGGTAGAACCAGGCAGAGAATTCCCGGCTAGCAGCTTCCCTGTGGCGGGGAAGTGTAAACGTACACGTTTTCGGCCGAAAAAGCGTTTTCAAGCGAAAACGCACACCAAGGCTCTTTCTGAGAAAAAGCAAGCACGGAGGACGAGAATCGCTTTTGCCCTGCGTAGCGTTCCGGGCAGCGGGTAGAACCAGGCAGAGAATTCCCGGCTAGCAGCTTCCCTGTGGCGGGGAAGTGTAAACGTACACGTTTTCGGCCGAAAACGAGTTTTCAAGCGAAAACGCACACCACGGCTCTCTGAGAAAAAGCAAGCACGGAGGACGAGAATCGCTTTTGCCCTGCGTAGCGTTCCGGGCAGCGGGTAGAACCAGGCAGAGAATTCCCGGCTAGCAGCTTCCCTGTGGCGGGGAAGTGCAAACGTACACGTTTTCGGCCGAAAACATGTTTTCAAGCGAAAACGCACACGAAGGCTCTTTCTGAGAAAAAGCAAGCACGGAGGACGAGAATCACTTTTGCCCTGCGTAGCGTTCCGGGCAGCGGGTAGAACCAGGCAGAGAATTCCCGGCTAGCAGCTTCCCTGTGGCGGGGAAGTGCAAACGTACACGTTTTCGGCCGAAAACGCGTTTTCAAGCGAAAACGCACACCAAGGCTCTTTCTGAGCAAAAGCAAGCACGGAGGACGAGAATCGCTTTTGCCCTGCGTAGCGTTCCGGGCAGCGGGTAGAACCAGGCAGAGAATTCCCGGCTAGCAGCTTCTCTGTGGCGGGGAAGTGCAAACGTACACGTTTTCGGCCGAAAACGCGTTTTCAAGCGAAAACGAACACCAAGGCTCTTTCTGAGCAAAAGCAAGCACGGAGGACGAGAATCGCTTTTGCCCTGCGTAGCGTTCCGGGCAGCGGGTAGAACCAGGCAGAGAATTCCCGGCTAGCAGCTTCCCTGTGGCGGGGAAGTGCAAACGTACACGTTTTCTGCCGAAAACGCGTTTTCAAGCGAAAATGCACACCAAGGCTCTTTCTGAGCAAAAGCAAGCACGGAGGACGAGAATCGCTTTTGCCCTGCGTAGCGTTCCGGGCAGCGGGTAGAACCAGGCAGAGAATTCCCGGCTAGCAGCTTCCCTGTGGCGGGGAAGTGCAAACGTACACGTTTTCGGCCGAAAACGCGTTTTCAAGCGGAAACGAACACCAAGGCTCTTTCTGAGAAAAAGCAAGCACGGAGGACGAGAATCGCTTTTGCCCTGCGTAGCGTTCCGGGCAGCGGGTAGAACCAGGCAGAGAATTCCCGGCTAGCAGCTTCCCTGTGGCGGGGAAGTGCAAACGTACACGTTTTCGGCCGAAAACGAGTTTTCCGGCAAAAACGCACACCACGGCTCTCTGAGAAAAAGCAAGCACGGAGGACGAGAATCGCTTTTGCGCTGCGTAGCGTTCCGGGCAGCGGGTAAAACCAGGCAGAGAATTCCCGGCTAGCAGATTCCCTGTGCGGGGAAGTGCAAACGTACACGTTTTCGGCCGAAAACGAGTTTTCCGGCAAAAATGCACACCACGGCTCTCTGAGAAAAAGCAAGCACGGAGGACGAGAATCGCTTTTGCCATGCGTAGCGTTCCGGGCAGCGGGTAGAACCAGGCAGAGAATTCCCGGCTAGCAGCTTCCCTCTGGCGGGGAAGTGCAAACGTACACGTTTTCGGCCGAAAACATGTTTTCAAGCGAAAACGCACACCAAGGCTCTTTCTGAGAAAAAGCAAGCACGGAGGACGAGAATCGCTTTTGCCCTGCGTAGCGTTCCGGGCAGCGGGTAAAACCAGGCAGAGAATTCCCGGCTAGCAGCTTCCCTGTGGCGGGGAAGTGCAAACTACACGTTTTCGGCCGAAAACGCGTTTTCAAGCGAAAACGCACACCAAGGCTCTTTCTGAGAAAAAGCAAGGACGGAGGACGAGAATCGCTTTTGCCCTGCGTAGCGTTCCGGGCAGCGGGTAGAACCAGGCAGAGAATTCCCGGCTAGCAGCTTCCCTGTGGCGGGGAAGTGTAAACGTACACGTTTTCGGCCGAAAACGAGTTTTCCGGCAAAAACGCACACCAAGGCTCTTTCTGAGAAAAAGCAAGCACGGAGGACGAGAATCGCTTTTGCCCTGCGTAGTGTTCCGGGCAGCGGGTAGAACCAGGCAGAGAATTCCCGGCTAGCAGCTTCCCTGTGGCGGGGAAGTGCAAACGTACACGTTTTCGGCCGAAAACATGTTTTCAAGCGAAAACGCACACGAAGGCTCTTTCTGAGAAAAAGCAAGCACGGAGGACGAGAATCGCTTTTGCCCTGCGTAGCGTTCCGGGCAGCGGGTAAAACCAGGCAGAGAATTCCCGGCTAGCAGCTTCCCTGTGGCGGGGAAGTGCAAACGTACACGTTTTCGGCCGAAAACGCGTTTTCAAGCGAAAACGCACACCAAGGCTCTTTCTGAGCAAAAGCAAGCACGGAGGACGAGAATCGCTTTTGCCCTGCGTAGCGTTCCGGGCAGCGGGTAGAACCAGGCAGAGAATTCCCGGCTAGCAGCTTCCCTGTGGCGGGGAAGTGCAAACGTACACGTTTTCGGCCGAAAACGCGTTTTCAAGCGGAAACGAACACCAAGGCTCTTTCTGAGAAAAAGCAAGTACGGAGGACGAGAATCGCTTTTGCCCTGCGTAGCGTTCCGGGCAGCGGGTAGAACCAGGCAGAGAATTCCCGGCTAGCAGCTTCCCTGTGGCGGGGAAGTGCAAACGTACACGTTTTCGGCCGAAAACGCGTTTTCAAGCGAAAACGCACACCAAGGCTCTTTCTGAGAAAAAGCAAGGACGGAGGACGAGAATCGCTTTTGCCCTGCGTAGCGTTCCGGGCAGCGGGTAGAACCAGGCAGAGAATTCCCGGCTAGCAGCTTCCCTGTGGCGGGGAAGTGCAAACGTACACGTTTTCGGCCGAAAACGAGTTTTCCGGCAAAAACGCACACCACGGCTCTCTGAGAAAAAGCAAGCACGGAGGACGAGAATCTCTTTTGCCCTGCGTAGCGTTCCGGGCAGCGGGTAGAACCAGTCAGAGAATTCCCGGCTAGCAGCTTCCCTGTGGCGGGGAAGTGCAAACGTACACGTTTTCGGCCGAAAAAGCGTTTTCAAGCGAAAACGCACACCAAGGCTCTTTCTGAGAAAAAGCAAGCACGGAGGACGAGAATCGCTTTTGCCCTGCGTAGCGTTCCGGGCAGCGGGTAGAACCAGGCAGAGAATTCCCGGCTAGCAGCTTCCCTGTGGCGGGGAAGTGCAAACGTACACGTTTTCGGCCGAAAACGCGTTTTCAAGCGAAAACGCACACCAAGGCTCTTTCTGAGAAAAAGCAAGCACGGAGGACGAGAATCGCTTTTGCCCTGCGTAGCGTTCCGGGCAGCGGGTAGAACCAGGCAGAGAATTCCCGGCTAGCTGCTTCCCTGTGGCGGGGAAGTGCAAACGTACACGTTTTCGGCCGAAAACGCGTTTTCAAGCGAAAACGCACACCAAGGCTCTTTCTGAGAAAAAGCAAGCACGCAGGACGAGAATCGCTTTTGCCCTGCGTAGCGTTCCGGGGACCGGGTAGAACCAGGCAGAGAATTCCGGGCTAGCAGCTTCCCTGTGGCGGGGAAGTGCAAACGTACACGTTTTCGGCCGAAAACGCGTTTTCAAGCGAAAACGCACACCAAGGCTCTTTCTAGAGAAAAAGCAAGCACGGAGGACGAGAATCGCTTTTGCCCTGCGTAGCGTTCCGGGCAGCGGGTAGAACCAGGCAGAGAATTCCCGGCTAGCAGCTTCCCTGTGGCGGGGTAGTGCAAACGCACACGTTTTCGGCCGAAAACGAGTTTTCCGGCAAAAACGCACACCATGGCTCTCTGAGAAAAAGCAAGCACGGAGGACGAGAATCTCTTTTGCCCTGCGTAGCGTTCCGGGCAGCGGGTAGAACCAGGCAGAGAATTCCCGGCTAGCAGCTTCCCTGTGGCGGGGAAGTGCAAACGTACACGTTTTCGGCCGAAAACGCGTTTTCAAGCGAAAACGAACACCAAGGCTCTTTCTGAGAAAAAGCAAGCACGGAGGACGAGAATCGCTTTTGCCCTGCGTAGCGTTCCGGGCAGCGGGTAGAACCAGGCAGAGAATTCCTGGCTAGCAGCTTCCCTGTGGCGGGGAAGTGCAAACGTACACGTTTTCGGCCGAAAACGCGTTTTCAAGCGAAAACGCACACCAAGGCTCTTTCTGAGAAAAAGCAAGGACGGAGGACGAGAATCGCTTTTGCCCTGCGTAGTGTTCCGGGCAGCGGGTAGAACCAGGCAGAGAATTCCCGGCTAGCAGCTTCCCTCTGGCGGGGAAGTGCAAACGTACACGTTTTCGGCCGAAAACGCGTTTTCAAGCGAAAACGCACACCAAGGCTCTTTCTGAGAAAAAGCAAGCACGGAGGACGAGAATCGCTTTTGCCCTGCGTAGCGTTCCGGGCAGCGGGTAGAACCAGGCAGAGAATTCCCGGCTAGCAGCTTCCCTGTGGCGGGGAAGTGCAAACGTACACGTTTTCGGCCGAAAACGCGTTTTCAAGCGAAAACGCACACCAAGGCTCTTTCTGAGAAAAAGCAAGCACGGAGGACGAGAATCGCTTTTGCCCTGCTTAGCGTTCCGGGCAGCGGGTAGAACCAGGCAGAGAATTCCCGGCTAGCAGCTTCCCTGTGGCGGGGAAGTGCAAACGTACACGTTTTCAGCCGAAAACGCGTTTTCAAGCGAAAACGCACACCAAGGCTCTTTCTGAGAAAAAGCAAGCACGGAGGACGAGAATCGCTTTTGCCCTGCGTAGCGTTCCAGGCAGCGGGTAGAACCAGGCAGAGAATTCCCGGCTAGCAGCTTCCCTGTGGCGGGGAAGTGCAAACGTACACGTTTTCGGCCGAAAATGCGTTTTCCGGCAAAAAAGCACACCAAGGCTCTTTCTGAGAAAAAGCAAGCACGGAGGACGAGAATCGCTTTTGCGCTGCGTAGCGTTCCGGGCAGCGGGTAGAACCAGGCAGAGAATTCCCGGCTAGCAGCTTCCCTGTGGTGGGGAAGTGCAAACGTACACGTTTTCAGCCGAAAAAGCGTTTTCAAGCGAAAACGCACACCAAGTCTCTTTCTGAGAAAAAGCAAGCACGGAGGACGAGAATCGCTTTTGCCCTGCGTAGCGTTCCGGGCAGCGGGTAAAACCAGGCAGAGAATTCCCGGCTAGCAGCTTCCCTGTGGCGGGGAAGTGCAAACGTACACGTTTTCGGCCGAAAACGCGTTTTCAAGCTAAAACGCACACCACGGCTCTCTGAGAAAAAGCAAGCATGGAGGACGAGAATCACTTTTGCCCTGCGTTGCGTTCCGGGCAGCGGGTAGAACCAGGCAGAGAATTCCCGGCTAGCAGCTTCCCTGTGGCGGGGAAGTGCAAACGTACAAGTTTTCGGCCGAAAACGCGTTTTCAAGCGAAAAAGCACACCAAGGCTCTTTCTGAGAAAAAGCAAGCACGGAGGACGAGAATGGCTTTTGCCCTGCGTTGCGTTCCGGGCAGCGGGTAGAACCAGGCAGAGAATTCCCGGCTAGCAGCTTCCCTGTGGCGGGGAAGTGCAAACGTACACGTTTTCGCCCGAAAACACGTTTTCAAGCGAAAACGCACACCAAGGCTCTTTCTGAGATAAAGCAAGGACGGAGGACGAGAACCGCTTTTGCCCTGCGTAGCGTTCCAGGCAGCGGGTAAAACCAGGCAGAGAATTCCCGGCTAGCAGCTTCCCTGTGGCGGGGAAGTGCAAACGTACACGTTTTCGGCCGAAAACGCGTTTTCAAGCGAAAACGCACACCAAGGCTCTTTCAGAGAAAAAGCAAGCACGGAGGACGAGAATCGCTTTTGCCCTGCGTAGCGTTCCGGGCAGCGGGTAAAACCAGGCAGAGAATTCCCGGCTAGCAGCTTCCCTGTGGCGGGGAAGTGCAAACGTACACGTTTTCGGCAGAAAACGCGTTTTCAAGCGAAAACGCACACCAAGGCTCTTTCTAGAGAAAAAGCAAGCACGGAGGACGAGAATCGCTTTTGCCCTGCGTAGCGTTCCGGGCCGCGGGTAGAACCAGGCAGAGAATTCCCGGCTAGCAGCTTCCCTGTGGCGGGGAAGTGCAAACGCACACGTTTTCGGCCGAAAACGAGTTTTCCGGCAAAAACGCACACCACGGCTCTCTGAGAAAAAGCAAGCACGGAGGACGAGAATCTCTTTTGCCCTGCGTAGCGTTCCGGGCAGCGGGTAGAACCAGGCAGAGAATTCCCGGCTAGCAGCTTCCCTGTGGCGGGGAAGTGCAAACGTACACGTTTTCGGCCGAAAACGCGTTTTCAAGCGAAAACGAACACCAAGGCTCTTTCTGAGAAAAAGCAAGCACGGAGGACGAGAATCGCTTTTGCCCTGCGTAGCGTTCCGGGCAGCGGGTAGAACCAGGCAGAGAATACCCAGCTAGCAGCTTCCCTGTGGCGGGGAAGTGCAAACGTACACGTTTTCGGCCGAAAACATGTTTTCAAGCGAAAACGCACACGAAGGCTCTTTCTGAGAAAAAGCAAGCACGGAGGACGAGAATCGCTTTTGCCCTGCGTAGCGTTCCGGGCAGCGGGTAAAACCAGGCAGAGAATTCCCGGCTAGCAGCTTCCCTGTGGCGGGGAAGTGCAAACGTACACGTTTTCGGCCGAAAACGCGTTTTCAAGCGAAAACGCACACCAAGGCTCTTTCTGAGCAAAAGCAAGCACGGAGGACGAGAATCGCTTTTGCCCTGCGTAGCGTTCCGGGCAGCGGGTAGAACCAGGCAGAGAATTCCCGGCTAGCAGCTTCCCTGTGGCGGGGAAGTGCAAACGTACACGTTTTCGGCCGAAAACGCGTTTTCAAGCGGAAACGAACACCAAGGCTCTTTCTGAGAAAAAGCAAGTACGGAGGACGAGAATCGCTTTTGCCCTGCGTAGCGTTCCGGGCAGCGGGTAGAACCAGGCAGAGAATTCCCGGCTAGCAGCTTCCCTGTGGCGGGGAAGTGCAAACGTACACGTTTTCGGCCGAAAACGCGTTTTCAAGCGAAAACGCACACCAAGGCTCTTTCTGAGAAAAAGCAAGGACGGAGGACGAGAATCGCTTTTGCCCTGCGTAGCGTTCCGGGCAGCGGGTAGAACCAGGCAGAGAATTCCCGGCTAGCAGCTTCCCTGTGGCGGGGAAGTGCAAACGTACACGTTTTCGGCCGAAAACGAGTTTTCCGGCAAAAACGCACACCACGGCTCTCTGAGAAAAAGCAAGCACGGAGGACGAGAATCTCTTTTGCCCTGCGTAGCGTTCCGGGCAGCGGGTAGAACCAGGCAGAGAATTCCCGGCTAGCAGCTTCCCTCTGGCGGGGAAGTGCAAACGTACACGTTTTCGGCCGAAAACGCGTTTTCAAGCGAAAACGCACACCAAGGCTCTTTCAGAGAAAAAGCAAGCACGGAGGACGAGAATCGCTTTTGCCCTGCGTAGCGTTCCGGGCAGCGGGTAGAACCAGGCAGAGAATTCCCGGCTAGCAGCTTCCCTGTGGCGGGGAAGTGCAAACGTACACGTTTTCGGCCGAAAACGCGTTTTCAAGCGAAAACGCACACCAAGGCTCTTTCTGAGAAAAAGCAAGCACGGAGGACGAGAATCGCTTTTGCCCTGCGTAGCGTTCCGGGCAGCGGGTAAAACCAGGCAGAGAATTCCCGGCTAGCAGCTTCCCTGTGGCGGGGAAGTGCAAACGTACACGTTTTCGGCCGAAAACGCGTTTTCAAGCGAAAACGCACACCAAGGCTCTTTCTGAGAAAAAGCAAGCACGGAGGACGAGAATCGCTTTTGCCCTGCGTAGCGTTCCGGGCAGCGGGTAGAACCAGGCAGAGAATTCCCGGCTAGCTGCTTCCCTGTGGCGGGGAAGTGCAAACGTACACGTTTTCGGCCGAAAACGCGTTTTCAAGCGAAAACGCACACCAAGGCTCTTTCTGAGATAAAGCAAGCACGCAGGACGAGAATCGCTTTTGCCCTGCGTAGCGTTCCGGGGACCGGGTAGAACCAGGCAGAGAATTCCTGGCTAGCAGCTTCCCTGTGGCGGGGAAGTGCAAACGTACACGTTTTCGGCCGAAAACGCGTTTTCAAGCGAAAACGCACACCAAGGCTCTTTCTAGAGAAAAAGCAAGCACGGAGGACGAGAATCGCTTTTGCCCTGCGTAGCGTTCCGGGCAGCGGGTAGAACCAGGCAGAGAATTCCCGGCTAGCAGCTTCCCTGTGGCGGGGAAGTGCAAACGCACACGTTTTCGGCCGAAAACGAGTTTTCCGGCAAAAACGCACACCACGGCTCTCTGAGAAAAAGCAAGCACGGAGGACGAGAATCTCTTTTGCCCTGCGTAGCGTTCCGGGCAGCGGGTAGAACCAGGCAGAGAATTCCCGGCTAGCAGCTTCCCTCTGGCGGGGAAGTGCAAACGTACACGTTTTCGGCCGAAAACGCGTTTTCAAGCGAAAACGAACACCAAGGCTCTTTCTGAGAAAAAGCAAGCACGGAGGACGAGAATCGCTTTTGCCCTGCGTAGCGTTCCGGGCAGCGGGTAGAACCAGGCAGAGAATTCCTGGCTAGCAGCTTCCCTGTGGCGGGGAAGTGCAAACGTACACGTTTTCGGCCGAAAACGCGTTTTCAAGCGAAAACGCACACCAAGGCTCTTTCTGAGAAAAAGCAAGGACGGAGGACGAGAATCGCTTTTGCCCTGCGTAGTGTTCCGGGCAGCGGGTAGAACCAGGCAGAGAATTCCCGGCTAGCAGCTTCCCTCTGGCGGGGAAGTGCAAACGTACACGTTTTCGGCCGAAAACGCGTTTTCAAGCGAAAACGCACACCAAGGCTCTTTCTGAGAAAAAGCAAGCACGGAGGACGAGAATCGCTTTTGCCCTGCGTAGCGTTCCGGGCAGCGGGTAGAACCAGGCAGAGAATTCCCGGCTAGCAGCTTCCCTGTGGCGGGGAAGTGCAAACGTACACGTTTTCGGCCGAAAACGCGTTTTCAAGCGAAAACGCACACCAAGGCTCTTTCTGAGAAAAAGCAAGCACGGAGGACGAGAATCGCTTTTGCCCTGCTTAGCGTTCCGGGCAGCGGGTAGAACCAGGCAGAGAATTCCCGGCTAGCAGCTTCCCTGTGGCGGGGAAGTGCAAACGTACACGTTTTCGGCCGAAAACGCGTTTTCAAGCGAAAACGCACACCAAGGCTCTTTCTGAGAAAAAGCAAGCACGGAGGACGAGAATCGCTTTTGCCCTGCGTAGCGTTCCAGGCAGCGGGTAGAACCAGGCAGAGAATTCCCGGCTAGCAGCTTCCCTGTGGTGGGGAAGTGCAAACGTACACGTTTTCAGCCGAAAAAGCGTTTTCAAGCGAAAACGCACACCAAGTCTCTTTCTGAGAAAAAGCAAGCACGGAGGACGAGAATCGCTTTTGCCCTGCGTAGCGTTCCGGGCAGCGGGTAGAACCAGGCAGAGAATTACCGGCTAGCAGCTTCCCTGTGGCGGGGAAGTGCAAACGTACACGTTTTCGGCCGAAAACGCGTTTTCAAGCTAAAACACACACCACGGCTCTCTGAGACAAAGCAAGCATGGAGGACGAGAATCACTTTTGCCCTGCGTTGCGTTCCGGGCAGCGGGTAGAACCAGGCAGAGAATTCCCGGCTAGCAGCTTCCCTGTGGCGGGGAAGTGCAAACGTACAAGTTTTTGGCCGAAAACGCGTTTTCAAGCGAAAAAGCACACCAAGGCTCTTTCTGAGAAAAAGCAAGCACGGAGGACGAGAATGGCTTTTGCCCTGCGTTGCGTTCCGGGCAGCGGGTAGAACCAGGCAGAGAATTCCCGGCTAGCAGCTTCCCTGTGGCGGGGAAGTGCAAACGTACACGTTTTCGCCCGAAAACACGTTTTCAAGCGAAAACGCACACCAAGGCTCTTTCTGAGATAAAGCAAGGACGGAGGACGAGAACCGCTTTTGCCCTGCGTAGCGTTCCAGGCAGCGGGTAAAACCAGGCAGAGAATTCCCGGCTAGCAGCTTCCCTGTGGCGGGGAAGTGCAAACGTACACGTTTTCGGCCGAAAACGCGTTTTCAAGCGAAAACGCACACCAAGGCTCTTTCAGAGAAAAAGCAAGCACGGAGGACGAGAATCGCTTTTGCCCTGCGTAGCGTTCCGGGCAGCGGGTAAAACCAGGCAGAGAATTCCCGGCTAGCAGCTTCCCTGTGGCGGGGAAGTGCAAACGTACACGTTTTCGGCAGAAAACGCGTTTTCAAGCGAAAACGCACACCAAGGCTCTTTCTAGAGAAAAAGCAAGCACGGAGGACGAGAATCGCTTTTGCCCTGCGTAGCGTTCCGGGCCGCGGGTAGAACCAGGCAGAGAATTCCCGGCTAGCAGCTTCCCTGTGGCGGGGAAGTGCAAACGCACACGTTTTCGGCCGAAAACGAGTTTTCCGGCAAAAACGCACACCACGGCTCTCTGAGAAAAAGCAAGCACGGAGGACGAGAATCTCTTTTGCCCTGCGTAGCGTTCCGGGCAGCGGGTAGAACCAGGCAGAGAATTCCCGGCTAGCAGCTTCCCTGTGGCGGGGAAGTGCAAACGTACACGTTTTCGGCCGAAAACGCGTTTTCAAGCGAAAACGAACACCAAGGCTCTTTCTGAGAAAAAGCAAGCACGGAGGACGAGAATCGCTTTTGCCCTGCGTAGCGTTCCGGGCAGCGGGTAGAACCAGGCAGAGAATTCCCGGCTAGCAGCTTCCCTGTGGCGGGGAAGTGCAAACGTACACGTTTTCAGCCGAAAACGCGTTTTCAAGCGAAAACGCACACCAAGTCTCTTTCTGAGAAAAAGCAAGCACGGAGGACGAGAATCGCTTTTGCCCTGCGTAGCGTTCCGGGCAGCGGGTAAAACCAGGCAGAGAATTCCCGGCTAGCAGCTTCCCTGTGGCGGGGAAGTGCAAACGTACACGTTTTCGGCCGAAAACGCGTTTTCAAGCTAAAACGCACACCACGGCTCTCTGAGTAAAAGCAAGCATGGAGGACGAGAATCGCTTTTGCCCTGCGTTGCGTTCCGGGCAGCGGGTAGAACCAGGCAGAGAATTCCCGGCTAGCAGCTTCCCTGTGGCGGGGAAGTGCAAACGTACAAGTTTTCGGCCGAAAACGCGTTTTCAAGCGAAAAAGCACACCAAGGCTCTTTCTGAGAAAAAGCAAGCACGGAGGACGAGAATGGCTTTTGCCCTGTGTAGCGTTCCGGGCAGCGGGTAGAACCAGGCAGAGAATTCCCGGCTAGCAGCTTCCCTGTGGCGGGGAAGTGCAAACGTACACGTTTTCGCCCGAAAACACGTTTTCAAGCGAAAACGCACACCAAGGCTCTTTCTGAGATAAAGCAAGGACGGAGGACGAGAACCGCTTTTGCCCTGCGTAGCGTTCCAGGCAGCGGGTAAAACCAGGCAGAGAATTCCCGGCTAGCAGCTTCCCTGTGGCGGGGAAGTGCAAACGTACACGTTTTCGGCCGAAAACGCGTTTTCAAGCGAAAACGCACACCAAGGCTCTTTCTGAGCAAAAGCAAGCACGGAGGACGAGAATCGCTTTTGCCCTGCGTAGCGTTCCGGGCAGCGGGTAGAACCAGGCAGAGAATTCCCGGCTAGCAGCTTCCCTGTGGCGGGGAAGTGCAAACGTACACGTTTTCGGCCGAAAACGCGTTTTCAAGCGAAAACGCACACCAAGGCTCTTTCTGAGAAAAAGCAAGCACGGAGGACGAGAATCGCTTTTGCCCTGCGTAGCGTTCCGGGCAGGGGGTAGAACCAGGCAGAGAATTCCCGGCTAGCAGCTTCCCTGTGGCGGGGAAGTGCAAACGTACACGTTTTCCGCCGAAAATGCGTTTTCCGGCGAAAAAGCACACCAAGGCTCTTTCTGAGAAAAAGCAAGCACGGAGGACGAGAATCGCTTTTGCGCTGCGTAGCGTTCCGGGCAGCGGGTAGAACCAGGCAGAGAATTCCCGGCTAGCAGCTTCCCTGTGGCGGGGAAGTGCAAACGTACACGTTTTCAGCCGAAAAAGCGTTTTCAAGCGAAAACGCACACCAAGTCTCTTTCTGAGAAAAAGCAAGCACGGAGGACGAGAATCGCTTTTGCCCTGTGTAGCGTTCCGGGCAGCGGGTAAAACCAGGCAGAGAATTCCCGGCTAGCAGCTTCCCTGTGGCGGGGAAGTGCAAACGTACACGTTTTCGGCCGAAAACTCGTTTTCAAGCTAAAACGCACACCACGGCTCTCTGAGAAAAAGCAAGCATGGAGGACGAGAATCACTTTTGCCCTGCGTTGCGTTCCGGGCAGCGGGTAGAACCAGGCAGAGAATTCCCGGCTAGCAGCTTCCCTGTGGCGGGGAAGTGCAAACGTACAAGTTTTCGGCCGAAAACGCGTTTTCAAGCGAAAAAGCACACCAAGGCTCTTTCTGAGAAAAAGCAAGCACGGAGGACGAGAATGGCTTTTGCCCTGCGTAGCGTTCCGGGCAGCGGGTAGAACCAGGCAGAGAATTCCCGGCTAGCAGCTTCCCTGTGGCGGGGAAGTGCAAACGTACACGTTTTCGCCCGAAAACACGTTTTCAAGCGAAAACGTACACCAAGGCTCTTTCTGAGATAAAGCAAGGACGGAGGACGAGAACCGCTTTTGCCCTGCGTAGCGTTCCAGGCAGCGGGTAAAACCAGGCAGAGAATTCCCGGCTAGCAGCTTCCCTGTGGCGGGGAAGTGCAAACGTACACGTTTTCGGCCGAAAACGCGTTTTCAAGCGAAAACGCACACCAAGGCTCTTTCAGAGAAAAAGCAAGCACGGAGGACGAGAATCGCTTTTGCCCTGCGTAGCGTTCCGGGCAGCGGGTAAAACCAGGCAGAGAATTCCCGGCTAGCAGCTTCCCTGTGGCGGGGAAGTGCAAACGTACACGTTTTCGGCAGAAAACGCGTTTTCAAGCGAAAACGCACACCAAGCCTCTTTCTAGAGAAAAAGCAAGCACGGAGGACGAGAATCGCTTTTGCCCTGCGTAGCGTTCCGGGCCGCGGGTAGAACCAGGCAGAGAATTCCCGGCTAGCAGCTTCCCTGTGGCGGGGAAGTGCAAACGCACACGTTTTCGGCCGAAAACGAGTTTTCCGGCAAAAACGCACACCACGGCTCTCTGAGAAAAAGCAAGCACGGAGGACGAGAATCTCTTTTGCCCTGCGTAGCGTTCCGGGCAGCGGGTAGAACCAGGCAGAGAATTCCCGGCTAGCAGCTTCCCTGTGGCGGGGAAGTGCAAACGTACACGTTTTCGGCCGAAAACGCGTTTTCAAGCGAAAACGAACACAAAGGCTCTTTCTGAGAAAAAGCAAGCACGGAGGACGAGAATCGCTTTTGCCCTGCGTAGCGTTCCGGGCAGCGGGTAGAACCAGGCAGAGAATTCCCGGCTAGCAGCTTCCCTGTGGCGGGGAAGTGCAAACGTACACGTTTTCAGCCGAAAACGCGTTTTCAAGCGAAAACGCACACCAAGTCTCTTTCTGAGAAAAAGCAAGCACGGAGGACGAGAATCGCTTTTGCCCTGCGTAGCGTTCCGGGCAGCGGGTAGAACCAGGCAGAGAATTCCCGGCTAGCAGCTTCCCTGTGGCGGGGAAGTGCAAACGTACACGTTTTCGGCCGAAAACGCGTTTTCAAGCGAAAACGCACACCAAGGCTCTTTCTGAGAAAAAGCAAGCACGGAGGACGAGAATCGCTTTTGCCCTGCGTAGCGTTCCGGGCAGCGGGTAAAACCAGGCAGATAATTCCCGGCTAGCAGCTTCCCTGTGCGGGGAAGTGCAAACGTACACGTTTTCGGCCGAAAACGAGTTTTCCGGGAAAAAAGCACACCACGGCTCTCTGAGAAAAAGCAAGCACGGAGGACGAGAATCGCTTTTGCCCTGCGTAGCGTTCCGTGCAGCGGGTAGAACCAGGCAGAGAATTCCTGGCTAGCAGCTTCCCTGTGGCGGGGAAGTGCAAACGTACACGTTTTCGGCCGAAAACGCGTTTTCAAGCGAAAACGCACACCAAGGCTCTTTCTGAGCAAAAGCAAGCACGGAGGACGAGAATCTCTTTTGCCCTGCGTAGCGTACAGGGCAGCGGCTAAAACCAGGCAGAGAATTCCCGGCTAGCAGCTTCCCTGTGGCGGGGAAGTGCAAACGTACACGTTTTCGGCCGAAAACGCGTTTTCAAGCGAAAACGCAGACCAAGGCTCTTTCTGAGCAAAAGCAAGCACGGAGGACGAGAATCGCTTTTGCCCTGCGTAGCGTTCCGGGCAGCGGGTAAAACCAGGCAGAGAATTCCCGGCTAACACCTTCCCTGTGGCGGGGAAGTGCAAACGTACGCGTTTTCGCCGAAAACGCTTTTTCAAGCGAAAACGCACACCAAGGCTCTTTCTGAGAAAAAGCAAGCACGGAGGACGAGAATCGCTTTTGCCCTGCGTAGCGTTCCGGGCAGCGCGTAGAACCAGGCAGAGAATTCCCGGCTAGCAGCTTCCCTGTGGCGGGGAAGTGCAAACGTACACGTTTTCGGCCGAAAACGCGTTTTCCGGGAAAACCGCAAACTACGGCTCTCTGAGAAAAAGCAAGCACGGAGGACGAGAATCGCTTTTGCCCTGCGTAGCGTTCCGGGCAGCGGGTAGAACCAGGCAGAGAATTCCCGGCTAGCAGCTTCCCTCTGGCGGGGAAGTGCAAACGTACACGTTTTCGGCCGAAAACGCGTTTTCAAGCGAAAACGCAGACCAAGGCTCTTTCTGAGCAAAAGCAAGCACGGAGGACGAGAATCGCTTTTGCCCTGCGTAGCGTTCCGGGCAGCGGGTAAAACCAGGCAGAGAATTCCCGGCTAGCAGCTTCCCTGTGGCGGGGAAGTGCAAACGTACACGTTTTCGGCTGAAAACGCTTTTTCAAGCGAAAACTCACACCACGGCTCTTTCTGAGAAAAAGCAAGCACGGAGGACGAGAATCGCTTTTGCCCTGCGTAGCGTTCCGGGCAGCAGGTAGAACCAGGCAGAGAATTCCCGGCTAGCAGCTTCCCTGTGGCGGGGAAGTGCAAACGTACACGTTTTCGGCCGAAAACTCCTTTTCAAGCGAAAACGCACACCAAGGCTCTTTCTGAGAAAAAGCAAGCACGGAGGACGAGAATCGCTTTTGCCCTGCGTAGCGTTCCGGGCAGCGGGTAAAACCAGGCAGAGAATTCCCGGCTAGCAGCTTCCCTGTGGCGGGGAAGTGCAAACGTACACGTTTTCAGCCGAAAACGCGTTTTCAAGCGAAAACGCACACCAAGGCTCTTTCTGAGAAAAAGCAAGCACGGAGGACGAGAATCGCTTTTGCCCTGCGTAGCGTTCCGGGCAGCGGGTAGAACCAGGCAGAGAATTCCCGACTAGCAGCTTCCCTGTGGCGGGGAAGTGCAAACGTACACGTTTTCGGCCGAAAACGCGTTTTCAAGCGAAAACGCACACCAAGGCTCTTTCTGAGCAAAAGCAAGCACGGAGGACGAGAATCGCTTTTGCCCTGCGTAGCGTTCCGGGCAGCGGGTAGAACCAGGCAGAGAATTCCCGGCTAGCAGCTTCCCTGTGGCGGGGAAGTGCAAACGTACACGTTTTCGGCCGAAAACGCGTTTTCAAGCGAAAACGCACACCAAGGCTCTTTCTGAGCAAAAGCAAGCACGGAGGACGAGAATCGCTTTTGCCCTGCGTAGCGTTCCAGGCAGCGGGTAAAACCAGGCAGAGAATTCCCGGCTAGCAGCTTCCCTGTGGCGGGGAAGTGCAAACGTACACGTTTTCGGCCGAAAACGCGTTTTCAAGCGAAAACGCACACCAAGGCTCTTTCTGAGAAAAAGCAAGCACGGAGGACGAGAATCGCTTTTGCCCTGCGTAGCGTTCCGGGCAGCGGGTAGAACCAGGCAGAGAATTCCCGGCTAGCAGCTTCCCTGTGGCGGGGAAGTGCAAACGTACGCGTTTTCGCCGAAAAAGCTTTTTCAAGCGAAAACGCACACCAAGGCTCTTTCTGAGAAAAAGCAAGCACGGAGGACGAGAATCGCTTTTGCCCTGCGTAGCGTTCCGTGCAGCGGGTAGAACCAGGCAGAGAATTCCCGGCTAGCAGCTTCCCTGTGGCGGGGAAGTGCAAACGTACACGTTTTCGGCCGAAAACGAGTTTTCCAGGAAAAACGCACACTACGTCTCTCTGAGAAAAAGCAAGCACGGAGGACGAGAATCGCTTTTGCCCTGCGTAGCGTTCCGGGCAGCGGGTAGAACCAGGCAGAGAATTCCCGGCTAGCAGCTTCCCTCTGACGGGGAAGTGCAAACGTACACGTTTTCGGCCGAAAACGCGTTTTCAAGCGAAAACGCAGACCAAGGCTCTTTCTGAGCAAAAGCAAGCACGGAGGACGAGAATCGCTTTTACCCTGCGTAGCGTTCTGGGCAGCGGGTAAAACCAGGCAGAGAATTCCCTACTAGCAGCTTCCCTGTGGCGGGGAAGTGCAAACGTACACGTTTTCGTCCGAAAACGCGTTTTCAAGCGAAAACGCACACCAAGGCTCTTTCTGAGAAAAAGCAAGCACGGAGGACGAGAATCGCTTTTGCCCTGCGTAGCGTTCCGTGCAGCGGGTAGAACCAGGCAGAGAATTCCCGGCTAGCAGCTTCCCTGTGGCGGGGAAGTGCAAACGTACACGTTTTCGGCTGAAAACGCGTTTTCAAGCGAAAACGCACACCAAGGCTCTTTCAGAGAAAAAGCAAGCACGGAGGACGAGAATCGCTTTTGCCCTGCGTAGCGTTCCGGGCAGCGGGTAAAACCAGGCAGAGAATTCCCGGCTAGCAGCTTCCCTGTGGCGGGGAAGTGCAAACGTACACATTTTCGGCCGAAAACGCGTTTTCCGGGAAGAACGCACACTACGGCTCTCTGAGAAAAAGCAAGCACGGAGGACGAGAATCGCTTTTGCCCTGCGTAGCGGTCAGGGCAGCGGGTAGAACCAGGCAGAGAATTCCCGGCTAGCAGCTTCCCTCTGGCGGGGAAGTGCAAACGTACACGTTTTCGGCCGAAAACGCGTTTTCAAGCGAAAACGCACACCAAGGCTATTTCTGAGAAAAAGCAAGCACGGAGGACGAGAATCGCTTTTGCCCTGCGTAGCGTTCCGGGCAGCGGGTAAAACCAGGCAGAGAATTCCCGGCTAGCAGCTTCCCTGAGGCGGGGAAGTGCAAACATACACGTTTTCGGCTGAAAAAGCTTTTTCAAGCGAAAATGCACACGAAGGCTCTTTCTGAGCAAAAGCAAGCACGGAGGACGAGAATCGATTTTGCCCTGCGTAGCGTTCCGGGCAGCGGGTAAAACCAGGCAGAGAATTCCCGGCTAGCAGCTTCCCTGTGGCGGGGAAGTGCAAACGTACACGTTTTCAGCCGAAAACGCGTTTTCAAGCGAAAACGCACACCAAGGCTCTTTCTGAGAAAAAGCAAGCACGGAGGACGAGAATCGCTTTTGCCCTGCGTAGCGTTCCGGGCAGCGGGTAGAACCAGGCAGAGAATTCCCGACTAGCAGCTTCCCTGTGGCGGGGAAGTGCAAACGTACACTTTTTCGGCCGAAAACGCGTTTTCAAGCGAAAACGCACACCAAGGCTCTTTCTGAGCAAAAGCAAGCACGGAGGACGAGAATCGCTTTTGCCCTGCGTAGCGTTCCGGGCAGCGGGTAGAACCAGGCAGAGAATTCCCGGCTAGCAGCTTCCCTGTGGCGGGGAAGTGCAAACGTACACGTTTTCGGCCGAAAACGCGTTTTCAAGCGAAAACGCACACCAAGGCTCTTTCTGAGCAAAAGCAAGCACGGAGGACGAGAATCGCTTTTGCCCTGCGTAGCGTTCCAGGCAGCGGGTAAAACCAGGCAGAGAATTCCCGGCTAGCAGCTTCCCTGTGGCGGGGAAGTGCAAACGTACACGTTTTCGGCCGAAAACGCGTTTTCAAGCGAAAACGCACACCAAGGCTCTTTCTGAGAAAAAGCAAGCACGGAGGACGAGAATCGCTTTTGCCCTGCGTAGCGTTCCGGGCAGCGGCTAAAACCAGGCAGAGAATTCCCGGCTAACACCTTCCCTGTGGCGGGGAAGTGCAAACGTACACGTTTTCGGCCGGAAACGCGTTTTCAAGCGAAAACGCACACCAAGGCTCTTTCTGAGAAAAAGCAAGCACGGAGGACGAGAATCGCTTTTGCCCTGCGTAGCGTTCCGGGCAGCGGGTAAAACCAGGCAGAGAATTCCCGGCTAACACCTTCCCTGTGGCGGGGAAGTGCAAACGTACGTGTTTTCGCCGAAAACGCTTTTTCAAGCGAAAACGCACACCAAGGCTCTTTCTGAGAAAAAGCAAGCACGGAGGACGAGAATCGCTTTTGCCCTGCGTAGCGTTCCGGGCAGCGGGTAGAACCAGGCAGAGAATTCCCGGCTAGCAGCTTCCCTGTGGCGGGGAAGTGCAAACGTACACGTTTTCAGCCAAAAACGCGTTTTGAAGCGAAAACGCACACCAAGGCTCTTTCTGAGAAAAAGCAAGCACGGAGGACGAGAATCGCTTTTGCCCTGCGTAGCGTTCCGGGCAGCGGGTAGAACCAGGCAGAGAATTCCCGGCTAGCAGCTTCCCTGTGGCGGGGAAGTGCAAACGTACGCGTTTTCGCCGAAAAAGCTTTTTCAAGCGAAAACGCACACCAAGGCTCTTTCTGAGAAAAAGCAAGCACGGAGGACGAGAATCGCTTTTGCCCTGCGTAGCGTTCCGTGCAGCGGGTAGAACCAGGCAGAGAATTCCCGGCTAGCAGCTTCCCTGTGGCGGGGAAGTGCAAACGTACACGTTTTCGGCCGAAAACGAGTTTTCCAGGAAAAACGCACACTACGGCTCTCTGAGAAAAAGCAAGCACGGAGGACGAGAATCGCTTTTGCCCTGCGTAGCGTTCCGGGCAGCGGGTAGAACCAGGCAGAGAATTCCCGGCTAGCAGCTTCCCTCTGACGGGGAAGTGCAAACGTACACGTTTTTGGCCGAAAACGCGTTTTCAAGCGAAAACGCACACCAAGGCTCTTTCTGAGCAAAAGCAAGCACGGAGGACGAGAATCGCTTTTGCCCTGCGTAGCGTTCCGTGCAGCGGGTAGAACCAGGCAGAGAATTCCCGGCTAGCAGCTTCCCTGTGGCGGGGAAGTGCAAACGTACATGTTTTCGTCTGAAAACGCGTTTTCAAGCGAAAACGCACACCAAGGCTCTTTCAGAGAAAAAGCAAGCACGGAGGACGAGAATCGCTTTTGCCCTGCGTAGCGTTCCGGGCAGCGGGTAAAACCAGGCAGAGAATTCCCGGCTAGCAGCTTCCCTGTGGCGGGGAAGTGCAAACGTACACATTTTCGGCCGAAAACGCGTTTTCCGGGAAGAACGCACACTACGGCTCTCTGAGAAAAAGCAAGCACGGAGGACGAGAATCGATTTTGCCCTGCGTAGCGGTCAGGGCAGCGGGTAGAACCAGGCAGAGAATTCCCGGCTAGCAGCTTCCCTCTGGCGGGGAAGTGCAAACGTACACGTTTTCGGCCGAAAACGCGTTTTCAAGCGAAAACGCACACCAAGGCTATTTCTGAGAAAAAGCAAGCACGGAGGACGAGAATCGCTTTTGCCCTGCGTAGCGTTCCGGGCAGCGGGTAAAACCAGGCAGAGAATTCCCGGCTAGCAGCTTCCCTGAGGCGGGGAAGTGCAAACATACACGTTTTCGGCTGAAAAAGCTTTTTCAAGCGAAAATGCACACGAAGGCTCTTTCTGAGCAAAAGCAAGCACGGAGGACGAGAATCGATTTTGCCCTGCGTAGCGTTCCGGGCAGCGGGTAGAACCAGGCAGAGAATTCCCGGCTAGCAGCTTCCCGGTGGCGGGGAAGTGCAAACGTACACGTTTTCGGCCGAAAACGCATTTTCCGGCGAAAACGCACACCACGGCTCTTTCTGAGAAAAAGCAAGCACGGAGGACGAGAATCGCTTTTGCCCTGCGTAGCGTTCCGGGCAGCGGGTAGAACCAGGCAGAGAATTCCCGGCTAGCAGCTTCCCTGTGGCGGGGAAGTGCAAACGTACAAGTTTTCGGCTGAAAACGCTTTTTCAAGCGAAAACTCACACCACGGCTCTTTCTGAGAAAAAGCAAGCACGGAGGACGAGAATCGCTTTTGCCCTGCGTAGCGTTCCGGGCAGCGGGTAAAACCAGGCAGAGAATTCCCGGCTAGCAGCTTCCCTCTGGCGGGGAAGTGCAAACGTACACGTTTTCGGCCGAAAACGCGTTTTCAAGCGAAAACGCACACCAAGGCTCTTTCTGAGAAAAAGCAAGCACGGAGGACGAGAATCGCTTTTGCCCTGCGTAGCGTTCCGGGCAGCGGGTAGAACCAGGCAGAGAATTCCCGGCTAGCAGCTTCCCTGTGGCGGGGAAGTGCAAACGTACACGTTTTCGGCCGAAAACTCGTTTTCAAGCGAAAACGCACACCAAGGCTCTTTCTGAGCAAAAGCAAGCACGGAGGACGAGAATCGCTTTTGCCCTGCGTAGCGTTCCGGGCAGCGGGTAAAACCAGGCAGAGAATTCCCGGCTAGCAGCTTCCCTGTGGCGGGGAAGTGCAAACGTACACGTTTTCAGCCGAAAACGCGTTTTCAAGCGAAAACGCACACCAAGGCTCTTTCTGAGAAAAAGCAAGCACGGAGGACGAGAATCGCTTTTGCCCTGCGTAGCGTTCCGGGCAGCGGGTAGAACCAGGCAGAGAATTCCCGGCTAGCAGCTTCCCTGTGGCGGGGAAGTGCAAACGTACACGTTTTCGGCCGAAAACGCGTTTTCCGGGAAAACCGCACACTACGGCTCTCTGAGAAAAAGCAAGCACGGAGGACGAGAATCGCTTTTGCCCTGCGTAGCGTTCCGGGCAGCGGGTAGAACCAGGCAGAGAATTCCCGGCTAGCAGCTTCCCTGTGGCGGGGAAGTGCAAACGTACACGTTTTCGGCCGAAAACGCGTTTTCAAGCGAAAACGCAGACCAAGGCTCTTTCTGAGCAAAAGCAAGCACGGAGGACGAGAATCGCTTTTGCCCTGCGTAGCGTTCCGGGCAGCGGGTAAAACCAGGCAGAGAATTCCCGACTAGCAGCTTCCCTGTGGCGGGGAAGTGCAAACGTACACGTTTTCGGCCGAAAACGCGTTTTCAAGCGAAAACGCACACCAAGGCTTTTTCTGAGCAAAAGCAAGCACGGAGGACGAGAATCGCTTTTGCCCTGCGTAGCGTTCCGGGCAGCGGGTAGAACCAGGCAGAGAATTCCCGGCTAGCAGCTTCCCTGTGGCGGGGAAGTGCAAACGTACACGTTTTCGGCCGAAAACGCGTTTTCAAGCGAAAACGCAGACCAAGGCTCTTTCTGAGAAAAAGCAAGCACGGAGGACGAGAATCGCTTTTGCCCTGCGTAGCGTTCCGGGCAGCGGGTAAAACCAGGCAGAGAATTCCCGGCTAGCAGCTTCCCTGTGGCGGGGAAGTGCAAACGTACACGTTTTCGGCCGAAAACGCGTTTTCAAGCGAAAACGCACACCAAGGCTCTTTCTGAGCAAAAGCAAGCACGGAGGACGAGAATCGCTTTTGCCCTGCGTAGCGTTCCGGGCAGCGGGTAAAACCAGGCAGAGAATTCCCGGCTAGCAGCTTCCCTGTGGCGGGGAAGTGCAAACGTACACGTTTTCGGCCGAAAACGCGTTTTCAAGCGAAAACGCACACCAAGGCTCTTTCTGAGCAAAAGCAAGCACGGAGGACGAGAATCGCTTTTGCCCTGCGTAGCGTTCCGGGCAGCGGGTAGAACCAGGCAGAGAATTCCCGGCTAGCAGCTTCCCTGTGGCGGGGAAGTGCAAACGTACACGTTTTCGGCCGAAAACGCGTTTTCAAGCGGAAACGAACACCAAGGCTCTTTCTGAGAAAAAGCAAGTACGGAGGACGAGAATCGCTTTTGCCCTGCGTAGCGTTCCGGGCAGCGGGTAGAACCAGGCAGAGAATTCCCGGCTAGCAGCTTCCCTGTGGCGGGGAAGTGCAAACGTACACGTTTTCGGCCGAAAACGCGTTTTCAAGCGAAAACGCACACCAAGGCTCTTTCTGAGAAAAAGCAAGGACGGAGGACGAGAATCGCTTTTGCCCTGCGTAGCGTTCCGGGCAGCGGGTAGAACCAGGCAGAGAATTCCCGGCTAGCAGCTTCCCTGTGGCGGGGAAGTGCAAACGTACACGTTTTCGGCCGAAAACGAGTTTTCCGGCAAAAACGCACACCACGGCTCTCTGAGAAAAAGCAAGCACGGAGGACGAGAATCTCTTTTGCCCTGCGTAGCGTTCCGGGCAGCGGGTAGAACCAGTCAGAGAATTCCCGGCTAGCAGCTTCCCTGTGGCGGGGAAGTGCAAACGTACACGTTTTCGGCCGGAAAAGCGTTTTCAAGCGAAAACGCACACCAAGGCTCTTTCTGAGATAAAGCAAGCACGGAGGACGAGAATCGCTTTTGCCCTGCGTAGCGTTCCGGGCAGCGGGTAGAACCAGGCAGAGAATTCCCGGCTAGCAGCTTCCCTCTGGCGGGGAAGTGCAAACGTACACGTTTTCGGCCGAAAACGCGTTTTCAAGCGAAAACGCACACCAAGGCTCTTTCAGAGAAAAAGCAAGCACGGAGGACGAGAATCGCTTTTGCCCTGCGTAGCGTTCCGGGCAGCGGGTAGAACCAGGCAGAGAATTCCCGGCTAGCAGCTTCCCTGTGGCGGGGAAGTGCAAACGTACACGTTTTCGGCCGAAAACGCGTTTTCAAGCGAAAACGCACACCAAGGCTCTTTCTGAGAAAAAGCAAGCACGGAGGACGAGAATCGCTTTTGCCCTGCGTAGCGTTCCGGGCAGCGGGTAAAACCAGGCAGAGAATTCCCGGCTAGCAGCTTCCCTGTGGCGGGGAAGTGCAAACGTACACGTTTTCGGCCGAAAACGCGTTTTCAAGCGAAAACGCACACCAAGGCTCTTTCTGAGAAAAAGCAAGCACGGAGGACGAGAATCGCTTTTGCCCTGCGTAGCGTTCCGGGCAGCGGGTAGAACCAGGCAGAGAATTCCCGGCTAGCTGCTTCCCTGTGGCGGGGAAGTGCAAACGTACACGTTTTCGGCCGAAAACGCGTTTTCAAGCGAAAACGCACACCAAGGCTCTTTCTGAGCAAAAGCAAGCACGGAGGACGAGAATCTCTTTTGCCCTGCGTAGCGTTCCGGGGACCGGGTAGAACCAGGCAGAGAATTCCTGGCTAGCAGCTTCCCTGTGGCGGGGAAGTGCAAACGTACACGTTTTCGGCCGAAAACGCGTTTTCAAGCGAAAACGCACACCAAGGCTCTTTCTGAGAAAAAGCAAGGACGGAGGACGAGAATCGCTTTTGCCCTGCGTAGTGTTCCGGGCAGCGGGTAGAACCAGGCAGAGAATTCCCGGCTAGCAGCTTCCCTCTGGCGGGGAAGTGCAAACGTACACGTTTTCGGCCGAAAACGCGTTTTCAAGCGAAAACGCACACCAAGGCTCTTTCTGAGAAAAAGCAAGCACGGAGGACGAGAATCGCTTTTGCCCTGCGTAGCGTTCCGGGCAGCGGGTAGAACCAGGAAGAGAATTCCCGGCTAGCAGCTTCCCTGTGGCGGGGAAGTGCAAACGTACACGTTTTCGGCCGAAAACGCGTTTTCAAGCGAAAACGCACACCAAGGCTCTTTCTGAGAAAAAGCAAGCACGGAGGACGAGAATCGCTTTTGCCCTGCTTAGCGTTCCGGGCAGCGGGTAGAACCAGGCAGAGAATTCCCGGCTAGCAGCTTCCCTGTGGCGGGGAAGTGCAAACGTACACGTTTTCGGCCGAAAACGCGTTTTCAAGCGAAAACGCACACCAAGGCTCTTTCTGAGAAAAAGCAAGCACGGAGGACGAGAATCGCTTTTGCCCTGCGTAGCGTTCCAGGCAGCGGGTAGAACCAGGCAGAGAATTCCCGGCTAGCAGCTTCCCTGTGGCGGGGAAGTGCAAACGTACACGTTTTCGGCCGAAAATGCGTTTTCCGGCGAAAAAGCACACCAAGGCTCTTTCTGAGAAAAAGCAAGCACGGAGGACGAGAATCGCTTTTGCGCTGCGTAGCGTTCCGGGCAGCGGGTAGAACCAGGCAGAGAATTCCCGGCTAGCAGCTTCCCTGTGGTGGGGAAGTGCAAACGTACACGTTTTCAGCCGAAAAAGCGTTTTCAAGCGAAAACGCACACCAAGTCTCTTTCTGAGAAAAAGCAAGCACGGAGGACGAGAATCGCTTTTGCCCTGCGTAGCGTTCCGGGCAGCGGGTAAAACCAGGCAGAGAATTCCCGGCTAGCAGCTTCCCTGTGGCGGGGAAGTGCAAACGTACACGTTTTCGGCCGAAAACGCGTTTTCAAGCTAAAACACACACCACGGCTCTCTGAGAAAAAGCAAGCATGGAGGACGAGAATCACTTTTGCCCTGCGTTGCGTTCCGGGCAGCGGGTAGAACCAGGCAGAGAATTCCCGGCTAGCAGCTTCCCTGTGGCGGGGAAGTGCAAACGTACAAGTTTTTGGCCGAAAACGCGTTTTCAAGCGAAAAAGCACACCAAGGCTCTTTCTGAGAAAAAGCAAGCACGGAGGACGAGAATGGCTTTTGCCCTGCGTTGCGTTCCGGGCAGCGGGTAGAACCAGGCAGAGAATTCCCGGCTAGCAGCTTCCCTGTGGCGGGGAAGTGCAAACGTACACGTTTTCGCCCGAAAACACGTTTTCAAGCGAAAACGCACACCAAGGCTCTTTCTGAGATAAAGCAAGGACGGAGGACGAGAACCGCTTTTGCCCTGCGTAGCGTTCCAGGCAGCGGGTAAAACCAGGCAGAGAATTCCCGGCTAGCAGCTTCCCTGTGGCGGGGAAGTGCAAACGTACACGTTTTCGGCCGAAAACGCGTTTTCAAGCGAAAACGCACACCAAGGCTCTTTCAGAGAAAAAGCAAGCACGGAGGACGAGAATCGCTTTTGCCCTGCGTAGCGTTCCGGGCAGCGGGTAAAACCAGGCAGAGAATTCCCGGCTAGCAGCTTCCCTGTGGCGGGGAAGTGCAAACGTACACGTTTTCGGCAGAAAACGCGTTTTCAAGCGAAAACGCACACCAAGGCTCTTTCTAGAGAAAAAGCAAGCACGGAGGACGAGAATCGCTTTTGCCCTGCGTAGCGTTCCGGGCCGCGGGTAGAACCAGGCAGAGAATTCCCGGCTAGCAGCTTCCCTGTGGCGGGGAAGTGCAAACGCACACGTTTTCGGCCGAAAACGAGTTTTCCGGCAAAAACGCACACCACGGCTCTCTGAGAAAAAGCAAGCACGGAGGACGAGAATCTCTTTTGCCCTGCGTAGCGTTCCGGGCAGCGGGTAGAACCAGGCAGAGAATTCCCGGCTAGCAGCTTCCCTGTGGCGGGGAAGTGCAAACGTACACGTTTTCGGCCGAAAACGCGTTTTCAAGCGAAAACGAACACCAAGGCTCTTTCTGAGAAAAAGCAAGCACGGAGGACGAGAATCGCTTTTGCCCTGCGTAGCGTTCCGGGCAGCGGGTAGAACCAGGCAGAGAATTCCCGGCTAGCAGCTTCCCTGTGGCGGGGAAGTGCAAACGTACACGTTTTCAGCCGAAAACGCCTTTTCAAGCGAAAACGCACACCAAGTCTCTTTCTGAGAAAAAGCAAGCACGGAGGACGAGAATCGCTTTTGCCCTGCGTAGCGTTCCGGGCAGCGGGTAAAACCAGGCAGAGAATTCCCGGCTAGCAGCTTCCCTGTGGCGGGGAAGTGCAAACGTACACGTTTTCGGCCGAAAACGCGTTTTCAAGCTAAAACGCACACCACGGCTCTCTGAGTAAAAGCAAGCATGGAGGACGAGAATCACTTTTGCCCTGCGTTGCGTTCCGGGCAGCGGGTAGAACCAGGCAGAGAATTCCCGGCTAGCAGCTTCCCTGTGGCGGGGAAGTGCAAACGTACAAGTTTTCGGCCGAAAACGCGTTTTCAAGCGAAAAAGCACACCAAGGCTCTTTCTGAGAAAAAGCAAGCACGGAGGACGAGAATGGCTTTTGCCCTGTGTAGCGTTCCGGGCAGCGGGTAGAACCAGGCAGAGAATTCCCGGCTAGCAGCTTCCCTGTGGCGGGGAAGTGCAAACGTACACGTTTTCGCCCGAAAACACGTTTTCAAGCGAAAACGCACACCAAGGCTCTTTCTGAGATAAAGCAAGGACGGAGGACGAGAACCGCTTTTGCCCTGCGTAGCGTTCCAGGCAGCGGGTAAAACCAGGCAGAGAATTCCCGGCTAGCAGCTTCCCTGTGGCGGGGAAGTGCAAACGTACACGTTTTCGGCCGAAAACGCGTTTTCAAGCGAAAACGCACACCAAGGCTCTTTCTGAGCAAAAGCAAGCACGGAGGACGAGAATCGCTTTTGCCCTGCGTAGCGTTCCGGGCAGCGGGTAGAACCAGGCAGAGAATTCCCGGCTAGCAGCTTCCCTGTGGCGGGGAAGTGCAAACGTACACGTTTTCGGCCGAAAACGCGTTTTCAAGCGAAAACGCACACCAAGGCTCTTTCTGAGAAAAAGCAAGCACGGAGGACGAGAATCGCTTTTGCCCTGCGTAGCGTTCCGGGCAGGGGGTAGAACCAGGCAGAGAATTCCCGGCTAGCAGCTTCCCTGTGGCGGGGAAGTGCAAACGTACACGTTTTCGGCCGAAAATGCGTTTTCCGGCGAAAAAGCACACCAAGGCTCTTTCTGAGAAAAAGCAAGCACGGAGGACGAGAATCGCTTTTGCGCTGCGTAGCGTTCCGGGCAGCGGGTAGAACCAGGCAGAGAATTCCCGGCTAGCAGCTTCCCTGTGGTGGGGAAGTGGAAACGTACACGTTTTCAGCCGAAAAAGCGTTTTCAAGCGAAAACGCACACCAAGTCTCTTTCTGAGAAAAAGCAAGCACGGAGGACGAGAATCGCTTTTGCCCTGCGTAGCGTTCCGGGCAGCGGGTAAAACCAGGCAGAGAATTCCCGGCTAGCAGCTTCCCTGTGGCGGGGAAGTGCAAACGTACACGTTTTCGGCCGAAAACTCGTTTTCAAGCTAAAACGCACACCACGGCTCTCTGAGAAAAAGCAAGCATGGAGGACGAGAATCACTTTTGCCCTGCGTTGCGTTCCGGGCAGCGGGTAGAACCAGGCAGAGAATTCCCGGCTAGCAGCTTCCCTGTGGCGGGGAAGTGCAAACGTACAAGTTTTCGGCCGAAAACGCGTTTTCAAGCGAAAAAGCACACCAAGGCTCTTTCTGAGAAAAAGCAAGCACGGAGGACGAGAATGGCTTTTGCCCTGCGTAGCGTTCCGGGCAGCGGGTAGAACCAGGCAGAGAATTCCCGGCTAGCAGCTTCCCTGTGGCGGGGAAGTGCAAACGTACACGTTTTCGCCCGAAAACACGTTTTCAAGCGAAAACGTACACCAAGGCTCTTTCTGAGATAAAGCAAGGACGGAGGACGAGAACCGCTTTTGCCCTGCGTAGCGTTCCAGGCAGCGGGTAAAACCAGGCAGAGAATTCCCGGCTAGCAGCTTCCCTGTGGCGGGGAAGTGCAAACGTACACGTTTTCGGCCGAAAACGCGTTTTCAAGCGAAAACGCACACCAAGGCTCTTTCAGAGAAAAAGCAAGCACGGAGGACGAGAATCGCTTTTGCCCTGCGTAGCGTTCCGGGCAGCGGGTAAAACCAGGCAGAGAATTCCCGGCTAGCAGCTTCCCTGTGGCGGGGAAGTGCAAACGTACACGTTTTCGGCAGAAAACGCGTTTTCAAGCGAAAACGCACACCAAGCCTCTTTCTAGAGAAAAAGCAAGCACGGAGGACGAGAATCGCTTTTGCCCTGCGTAGCGTTCCGGGCCGCGGGTAGAACCAGGCAGAGAATTCCCGGCTAGCAGCTTCCCTGTGGCGGGGAAGTGCAAACGCACACGTTTTCGGCCGAAAACGAGTTTTCCGGCAAAAACGCACACCACGGCTCTCTGAGAAAAAGCAAGCACGGAGGACGAGAATCTCTTTTGCCCTGCGTAGCGTTCCGGGCAGCGGGTAGAACCAGGCAGAGAATTCCCGGCTAGCAGCTTCCCTGTGGCGGGGAAGTGCAAACGTACACGTTTTCGGCCGAAAACGCGTTTTCAAGCGAAAACGAACACAAAGGCTCTTTCTGAGAAAAAGCAAGCACGGAGGACGAGAATCGCTTTTGCCCTGCGTAGCGTTCCGGGCAGCGGGTAGAACCAGGCAGAGAATTCCCGGCTAGCAGCTTCCCTGTGGCGGGGAAGTGCAAACGTACACGTTTTCAGCCGAAAACGCGTTTTCAAGCGAAAACGCACACCAAGTCTCTTTCTGAGAAAAAGCAAGCACGGAGGACGAGAATCGCTTTTGCCCTGCGTAGCGTTCCGGGCAGCGGGTAGAACCAGGCAGAGAATTCCCGGCTAGCAGCTTCCCTGTGGCGGGGAAGTGCAAACGTACACGTTTTCGGCCGAAAAAGCGTTTTCAAGCGAAAACGCACACCAAGGCTCTTTCTGAGAAAAAGCAAGCACGGAGGACGAGAATCGCTTTTGCCCTGCGTAGCGTTCCGGGCAGCGGGTAAAACCAGGCAGATAATTCCCGGCTAGCAGCTTCCCTGTGCGGGGAAGTGCAAACGTACACGTTTTCGGCCGAAAACGAGTTTTCCGGGAAAAAAGCACACCACGGCTCTCTGAGAAAAAGCAAGCACGGAGGACGAGAATCGCTTTTGCCCTGCGTAGCGTTCCGTGCAGCGGGTAGAACCAGGCAGAGAATTCCCGGCTAGCAGCTTCCCTGTGGCGGGGAAGTGCAAACGTACACGTTTTCGGCCGAAAACGCGTTTTCAAGCGAAAACGCACACCAAGGCTCTTTCTGAGCAAAAGCAAGCACGGAGGACGAGAATCTCTTTTGCCCTGCGTAGCGTACAGGGCAGCGGCTAAAACCAGGCAGAGAATTCCCGGCTAGCAGCTTCCCTGTGGCGGGGAAGTGCAAACGTACACGTTTTCGGCCGAAAACGCGTTTTCAAGCGAAAACGCACACCAAGGCTCTTTCTGAGCAAAAGCAAGCACGGAGGACGAGAATCGCTTTTGCCCTGCGTAGCGTTCCGGGCAGCGGGTAAAACCAGGCAGAGAATTCCCGGCTAACACCTTCCCTGTGGCGGGGAAGTGCAAACGTACGCGTTTTCGCCGAAAACGCTTTTTCAAGCGAAAACGCACACCAAGGCTCTTTCTGAGAAAAAGCAAGCACGGAGGACGAGAATCGCTTTTGCCCTGCGTAGCGTTCCGGGCAGCGCGTAGAACCAGGCAGAGAATTCCCGGCTAGCAGCTTCCCTGTGGCGGGGAAGTGCAAACGTACACGTTTTCGGCCGAAAACGCGTTTTCCGGGAAAACCGCAAACTACGGCTCTCTGAGAAAAAGCAAGCACGGAGGACGAGAATCGCTTTTGCCCTGCGTAGCGTTCCGGGCAGCGGGTAGAACCAGGCAGAGAATTCCCGGCTAGCAGCTTCCCTCTGGCGGGGAAGTGCAAACGTACACGTTTTCGGCCGAAAACGCGTTTTCAAGCGAAAACGCAGACCAAGGCTCTTTCTGAGCAAAAGCAAGCACGGAGGACGAGAATCGCTTTTGCCCTGCGTAGCGTTCCGGGCAGTGGGTAAAACCAGGCAGAGAATTCCCGGCTAGCAGCTTCCCTGTGGCGGGGAAGTGCAAACGTACATGTTTTCGGCTGAAAACGCTTTTTCAAGCGAAAACTCACACCACGGCTCTTTCTGAGAAAAAGCAAGCACGGAGGACGAGAATCGCTTTTGCCCTGCGTAGCGTTCCGGGCAGCAGGTAGAACCAGGCAGAGAATTCCCGGCTAGCAGCTTCCCTGTGGCGGGGAAGTGCAAACGTACACGTTTTCGGCCGAAAACTCCTTTTCAAGCGAAAACGCACACCAAGGCTCTTTCTGAGAAAAAGCAAGCACGGAGGACGAGAATCGCTTTTGCCCTGCGTAGCGTTCCGGGCAGCGGGTAAAACCAGGCAGAGAATTCCCGGCTAGCAGCTTCCCTGTGGCGGGGAAGTGCAAACGTACACGTTTTCAGCCGAAAACGCGTTTTCAAGCGAAAACGCACACCAAGGCTCTTTCTGAGAAAAAGCAAGCACGGAGGACGAGAATCGCTTTTGCCCTGCGTAGCGTTCCGGGCAGCGGGTAGAACCAGGCAGAGAATTCCCGACTAGCAGCTTCCCTGTGGCGGGGAAGTGCAAACGTACACGTTTTCGGCCGAAAACGCGTTTTCAAGCGAAAACGCACACCAAGGCTCTTTCTGAGCAAAAGCAAGCACGGAGGACGAGAATCGCTTTTGCCCTGCGTAGCGTTCCGGGCAGCGGGTAGAACCAGGCAGAGAATTCCCGGCTAGCAGCTTCCCTGTGGCGGGGAAGTGCAAACGTACACGTTTTCGGCCGAAAACGCGTTTTCAAGCGAAAACGCACACCAAGGCTCTTTCTGAGCAAAAGCAAGCACGGAGGACGAGAATCGCTTTTGCCCTGCGTAGCGTTCCAGGCAGCGGGTAAAACCAGGCAGAGAATTCCCGGCTAGCAGCTTCCCTGTGGCGGGGAAGTGCAAACGTACACGTTTTCGGCCGAAAACGCGTTTTCAAGCGAAAAAGCACACCAAGGCTCTTTCTGAGAAAAAGCAAGCACGGAGGACGAGAATCGCTTTTGCCCTGCGTAGCGTTCCGGGCAGCGGGTAAAACCAGGCAGAGAATTCCCGACTAACACCTTCCCTGTGGCGGGGAAGTGCAAACGTACACGTTTTCGGCCGGAAACGCGTTTTCAAGCGAAAACGCACACCAAGGCTCTTTCTGAGAAAAAGCAAGCACGGAGGACGAGAATCGCTTTTGCCCTGCGTTGCGTTCCGGGCAGCGGGTAAAACCAGGCAGAGAATTCCCGGCTAACACCTTCCCTGTGGCGGGGAAGTGCAAACGTACGTGTTTTCGCCGAAAACGCTTTTTCAAGCGAAAACGCACACCAAGGCTCTTTCTGAGAAAAAGCAAGCACGGAGGACGAGAATCGCTTTTGCCCTGCGTAGCGTTCCGGGCAGCGGGTAGAACCAGGCAGAGAATTCCCGGCTAGCAGCTTCCCTGTGGCGGGGAAGTGCAAACGTACACGTTTTCAGCCGAAAACGCGTTTTCAAGCGAAAACGCACACCAAGGCTCTTTCTGAGAAAAAGCAAGCACGGAGGACGAGAATCGCTTTTGCCCTGCGTAGCGTTCCGGGCAGCGGGTAGAACCAGGCAGAGAATTCCCGGCTAGCAGCTTCCCTGTGGCGGGGAAGTGCAAACGTACGCGTTTTCGCCGAAAAAGCTTTTTCAAGCGAAAACGCACACCAAGGCTCTTTCTGAGAAAAAGCAAGCACGGAGGACGAGAATCGCTTTTGCCCTGCGTAGCGTTCCGTGCAGCGGGTAGAACCAGGCAGAGAATTCCCGGCTAGCAGCTTCCCTGTGGCGGGGAAGTGCAAACGTACACGTTTTCGGCCGAAAACGAGTTTTCCAGGAAAAACGCACACTACGTCTCTCTGAGAAAAAGCAAGCACGGAGGACGAGAATCGCTTTTGCCCTGCGTAGCGTTCCGGGCAGCGGGTAGAACCAGGCAGAGAATTCCCGGCTAGCAGCTTCCCTCTGACGGGGAAGTGCAAACGTACACGTTTTCGGCCGAAAACGCGTTTTCAAGCGAAAACGCAGACCAAGGCTCTTTCTGAGAAAAAGCAAGCACGGAGGACGAGAATCGCTTTTACCCTGCGTAGCGTTCTGGGCAGCGGGTAAAACCAGGCAGAGAATTCCCTACTAGCAGCTTCCCTGTGGCGGGGAAGTGCAAACGTACACGTTTTCGTCCGAAAACGCGTTTTCAAGCGAAAACGCACACCAAGGCTCTTTCTGAGAAAAAGCAAGCACGGAGGACGAGAATCGCTTTTGCCCTGCGTAGCGTTCCGTGCAGCGGGTAGAACCAGGCAGAGAATTCCCGGCTAGCAGCTTCCCTGTGGCGGGGAAGTGCAAACGTACACGTTTTCGGCTGAAAACGCGTTTTCAAGCGAAAACGCACACCAAGGCTCTTTCAGAGAAAAAGCAAGCACGGAGGACGAGAATCGCTTTTGCCCTGCGTAGCGTTCCGGGCAGCGGGTAAAACCAGGCAGAGAATTCCCGGCTAGCAGCTTCCCTGTGGCTGGGAAGTGCAAACGTACACATTTTCGGCCGAAAACGCGTTTTCCGGGAAGAACGCACACTACGGCTCTCTGAGAAAAAGCAAGCACGGAGGACGAGAATCGCTTTTGCCCTGCGTAGCGGTCAGGGCAGCGGGTAGAACCAGGCAGAGAATTCCCGGCTAGCAGCTTCCCTCTGGCGGGGAAGTGCAAACGTACACGTTTTCGGCCGAAAACGCGTTTTCAAGCGAAAACGCACACCAAGGCTATTTCTGAGAAAAAGCAAGCACGGAGGACGAGAATCGCTTTTGCCCTGCGTAGCGTTCCGGGCAGCGGGTAAAACCAGGCAGAGAATTCCCGGCTAGCAGCTTCCCTGAGGCGGGGAAGTGCAAACATACACGTTTTCGGCTGAAAAAGCTTTTTCAAGCGAAAATGCACACGAAGGCTCTTTCTGAGCAAAAGCAAGCACGGAGGACGAGAATCGATTTTGCCCTGCGTAGCGTTCCGGGCAGCGGGTAAAACCAGGCAGAGAATTCCCGGCTAGCAGCTTCCCTGTGGCGGGGAAGTGCAAACGTACACGTTTTCAGCCGAAAACGCGTTTTCAAGCGAAAACGCACACCAAGGCTCTTTCTGAGAAAAAGCAAGCACGGAGGACGAGAATCGCTTTTGCCCTGCGTAGCGTTCCGGGCAGCGGGTAGAACCAGGCAGAGAATTCCCGACTAGCAGCTTCCCTGTGGCGGGGAAGTGCAAACGTACACTTTTTCAGCCGAAAACGCGTTTTCAAGCGAAAACGCACACCAAGGCTCTTTCTGAGCAAAAGCAAGCACGGAGGACGAGAATCGCTTTTGCCCTGCGTAGCGTTCCGGGCAGCGGGTAGAACCAGGCAGAGAATTCCCGGCTAGCAGCTTCCCTGTGGCGGGGAAGTGCAAACGTACACGTTTTCGGCCGAAAACGCGTTTTCAAGCGAAAACGCACACCAAGGCTCTTTCTGAGCAAAAGCAAGCACGGAGGACGAGAATCGCTTTTGCCCTGCGTAGCGTTCCAGGCAGCGGGTAAAACCAGGCAGAGAATTCCCGGCTAGCAGCTTCCCTGTGGCGGGGAAGTGCAAACGTACACGTTTTCGGCCGAAAACGCGTTTTCAAGCGAAAACGCACACCAAGGCTCTTTCTGAGAAAAAGCAAGCACGGAGGACGAGAATCGCTTTTGCCCTGCGTAGCGTTCCGGGCAGCGGCTAAAACCAGGCAGAGAATTCCCGGCTAACACCTTCCCTGTGGCGGGGAAGTGCAAACGTACACGTTTTCGGCCGGAAACGCGTTTTCAAGCGAAAACGCACACCAAGGCTCTTTCTGAGAAAAAGCAAGCACGGAGGACGAGAATCGCTTTTGCCCTGCGTAGCGTTCCGGGCAGCGGGTAAAACCAGGCAGAGAATTCCCGGCTAACACCTTCCCTGTGGCGGGGAAGTGCAAACGTACGTGTTTTCGCCGAAAACGCTTTTTCAAGCGAAAACGCACACCAAGGCTCTTTCTGAGAAAAAGCAAGCACGGAGGACGAGAATCGCTTTTGCCCTGCGTAGCGTTCCGGGCAGCGGGTAGAACCAGGCAGAGAATTCCCGGCTAGCAGCTTCCCTGTGGCGGGGAAGTGCAAACGTACACGTTTTCAGCCGAAAACGCGTTTTGAAGCGAAAACGCACACCAAGGCTCTTTCTGAGAAAAAGCAAGCACGGAGGACGAGAATCGCTTTTGCCCTGCGTAGCGTTCCGGGCAGCGGGTAGAACCAGGCAGAGAATTCCCGGCTAGCAGCTTCCCTGTGGCGGGGAAGTGCAAACGTACGCGTTTTCGCCGAAAAAGCTTTTTCAAGCGAAAACGCACACCAAGGCTCTTTCTGAGAAAAAGCAAGCACGGAGGACGAGAATCGCTTTTGCCCTGCGTAGCGTTCCGTGCAGCGGGTAGAACCAGGCAGAGAATTCCCGGCTAGCAGCTTCCCTGTGGCGGGGAAGTGCAAACGTACACGTTTTCGGCCGAAAACGAGTTTTCCAGGAAAAACGCACACTACGGCTCTCTGAGAAAAAGCAAGCACGGAGGACGAGAATCGCTTTTGCCCTGCGTAGCGTTCCGGGCAGCGGGTAGAACCAGGCAGAGAATTCCCGGCTAGCAGCTTCCCTCTGACGGGGAAGTGCAAACGTACACGTTTTTGGCCGAAAACGCGTTTTCAAGCGAAAACGCACACCAAGGCTCTTTCTGAGCAAAAGCAAGCACGGAGGACGAGAATCGCTTTTGCCCTGCGTAGCGTTCCGTGCAGCGGGTAGAACCAGGCAGAGAATTCCCGGCTAGCAGCTTCCCTGTGGCGGGGAAGTGCAAACGTACATGTTTTCGTCTGAAAACGCGTTTTCAAGCGAAAACGCACACCAAGGCTCTTTCAGAGAAAAAGCAAGCACGGAGGACGAGAATCGCTTTTGCCCTGCGTAGCGTTCCGGGCAGCGGGTAAAACCAGGCAGAGAATTCCCGGCTAGCAGCTTCCCTGTGGCGGGGAAGTGCAAACGTACACATTTTCGGCCGAAAACGCGTTTTCCGGGAAGAACGCACACTACGGCTCTCTGAGAAAAAGCAAGCACGGAGGACGAGAATCGATTTTGCCCTGCGTAGCGGTCAGGGCAGCGGGTAGAACCAGGCAGAGAATTCCCGGCTAGCAGCTTCCCTCTGGCGGGGAAGTGCAAACGTACACGTTTTCGGCCGAAAACGCGTTTTCAAGCGAAAACGCACACCAAGGCTATTTCTGAGAAAAAGCAAGCACGGAGGACGAGAATCGCTTTTGCCCTGCGTAGCGTTCCGGGCAGCGGGTAAAACCAGGCAGAGAATTCCCGGCTAGCAGCTTCCCTGAGGCGGGGAAGTGCAAACATACACGTTTTCGGCTGAAAAAGCTTTTTCAAGCGAAAATGCACACGAAGGCTCTTTCTGAGCAAAAGCAAGCACGGAGGACGAGAATCGATTTTGCCCTGCGTAGCGTTCCGGGCAGCGGGTAGAACCAGGCAGAGAATTCCCGGCTAGCAGCTTCCCGGTGGCGGGGAAGTGCAAACGTACACGTTTTCGGCCGAAAACGCATTTTCCGGCGAAAACGCACACCACGGCTCTTTCTGAGAAAAAGCAAGCACGGAGGACGAGAATCGCTTTTGCCCTGCGTAGCGTTCCGGGCAGCGGGTAGAACCAGGCAGAGAATTCCCGGCTAGCAGCTTCCCTGTGGCGGGGAAGTGCAAACGTACAAGTTTTCGGCTGAAAACGCTTTTTCAAGCGAAAACTCACACCACGGCTCTTTCTGAGAAAAAGCAAGCACGGAGGACGAGAATCGCTTTTGCCCTGCGTAGCGTTCCGGGCAGCGGGTAAAACCAGGCAGAGAATTCCCGGCTAGCAGCTTCCCTCTGGCGGGGAAGTGCAAACGTACACGTTTTCGGCCGAAAACGCGTTTTCAAGCGAAAACGCACACCAAGGCTCTTTCTGAGAAAAAGCAAGCACGGAGGACGAGAATCGCTTTTGCCCTGCGTAGCGTTCCGGGCAGCGGGTAGAACCAGGCAGAGAATTCCCGGCTAGCAGCTTCCCTGTGGCGGGGAAGTGCAAACGTACACGTTTTCGGCCGAAAACTCGTTTTCAAGCGAAAACGCACACCAAGGCTCTTTCTGAGCAAAAGCAAGCACGGAGGACGAGAATCGCTTTTGCCCTGCGTAGCGTTCCGGGCAGCGGGTAAAACCAGGCAGAGAATTCCCGGCTAGCAGCTTCCCTGTGGCGGGGAAGTGCAAACGTACACATTTTCAGCCGAAAACGCGTTTTCAAGCGAAAACGCACACCAAGGCTCTTTCTGAGAAAAAGCAAGCACGGAGGACGAGAATCGCTTTTGCCCTGCGTAGCGTTCCGGGCAGCGGGTAGAACCAGGCAGAGAATTCCCGGCTAGCAGCTTCCCTGTGGCGGGGAAGTGCAAACGTACACGTTTTCGGCCGAAAACGCGTTTTCCGGGAAAACCGCACACTACGGCTCTCTGAGAAAAAGCAAGCACGGAGGACGAGAATCGCTTTTGCCCTGCGTAGCGTTCCGGGCAGTGGGTAGAACCAGGCAGAGAATTCCCGGCTAGCAGCTTCCCTGTGGCGGGGAAGTGCAAACGTACACGTTTTCGGCCGAAAACGCGTTTTCAAGCGAAAACGCAGACCAAGGCTCTTTCTGAGCAAAAGCAAGCACGGAGGACGAGAATCGCTTTTGCCCTGCGTAGCGTTCCGGGCAGCGGGTAAAACCAGGCAGAGAATTCCCGACTAGCAGCTTCCCTGTGGCGGGGAAGTGCAAACGTACACGTTTTCGGCCGAAAACGCGTTTTCAAGCGAAAACGCACACCAAGGCTTTTTCTGAGCAAAAGCAAGCACGGAGGACGAGAATCGCTTTTGCCCTGCGTAGCGTTCCGGGCAGCGGGTAGAACCAGGCAGAGAATTCCCGGCTAGCAGCTTCCCTGTGGCGGGGAAGTGCAAACGTACACGTTTTCGGCCGAAAACGCGTTTTCAAGCGAAAACGCAGACCAAGGCTCTTTCTGAGAAAAAGCAAGCACGGAGGACGAGAATCGCTTTTGCCCTGCGTAGCGTTCCGGGCAGCGGGTAAAACCAGGCAGAGAATTCCCGGCTAGCAGCTTCCCTGTGGCGGGGAAGTGCAAACGTACACGTTTTCGGCCGAAAACGCGTTTTCAAGCGAAAACGCACACCAAGGCTCTTTCTGAGCAAAAGCAAGCACGGAGGACGAGAATCGCTTTTGCCCTGCGTAGCGTTCCGGGCAGCGGGTAAAACCAGGCAGAGAATTCCCGGCTAGCAGCTTCCCTGTGGCGGGGAAGTGCAAACGTACACGTTTTCGTCCGAAAACGCGTTTTCAAGCGAAAACTCACACCACGGCTCTTTCTGAGAAAAAGCAAGCACGGAGGACGAGAATCGCTTTTGCCCTGCGTAGCGTTCTGGGCAGCGAGTAAAAGCAGGCAGAGAATTCCCGGCTAGCAGCTTCCCTGTGGCGGGGAAGTGCAAACGTACACGTTTTCGGCCGAAAACGAGTTTTCCGGCAAAAACGCACACCACGGCTCTCTGAGAAATAGCAAGCACGGAGGACGAGAATCGCTTTTGCCCTGCGTAGCGTTCCGGGCAGCGGGTAGAACCAGGCAGAGAATTCCCGGCTAGCAGCTTCCCTGTGGCGGGGAAGTGCAAACGTACACGTTTTCGGCCGAAAACGCGTTTTCAAGCGAAAACGCACACCAAGGCTCTTTCTGAGAAAAAGCAAGCACGGAGGACGAGAATCGCTTTTGCCCTGCGTAGCGTTCCGGGCAGCGGGTAGAACCAGGCAGAGAATTCCCGGCTAGCAGCTTCCCTGTGGCGGGGAAGTGCAAACGTACACGTTTTCGGCCGAAAACGCGTTTTCAAGCGAAAACGCACACCAAGGCTCTTTCTGAGAAAAAGCAAGCACGGAGGATGAGAATCGCTTTTCCCCTGCGTAGCGTTCCGGGCAGCGGGTAAAACCAGGCAGAGAATTCCCGGCTAGCAGCTTCCCTGTGGCGGGGAAGTGCAAACGTACACGTTTTCGGCCGAAAACGCGTTTTCAAGCGAAAACGCACACCAAGGCTTATTCTGAGAAGAGGGAAGCACGGAGGACGAGAATCGCTTTTGCCCTGCGTAGCGTTCCGGGCAGCGGGTAGAACCAGGCAGAGAATTCCCGGCTAGCAGCTTCCCTCTGGCGGGGAAGTGCAAACGTACACGTTTTCGGCCGAAAACGAGTTTTCAAGCGAAAACGCAGACCAAGGCTCTTTCTGAGCAAAAGCAAGCACGGAGGACGAGAATCGCTTTTGCCCTGCGTAGCGTTCCGGGCAGCGGGTAGAACCAGGCAGAGAATTCACGGCTAGCAGCTTCCCTGTGGCGGGGAAGTGCAAACGTACACGTTTTCGGCCGAGAACGCGTTTTCCGGCGAAAACGCACACCACGGCTCTTTCTGAGAAAAAGCAAGCACGGAGGACGAGAATCGCTTTTGCCCTGCGTAGCGTTCCGTGCAGCGGGTAGAACCAGGCAGAGAATTCCCGGCTAGCAGCTTCCCTGTGGCGGGGAAGTGCAAACGTACACGTTTTCGGCCGAAAACGCGTTTTCAAGCGAAAACGCACACCAAGGCTCTTTCTGAGAAAAAGCAAGAACGGAGGACGAGAATCGCTTTTGCCCTGCGTAGCGTTCCGGGCAGCGGCTAAAACCAGGCAGAGAATTCCCGGCTAACACCTTCCCTGTGGCGGGGAAGTGCAAACGTACACGTTTTCGGCCGAAAACGCGTTTTCAAGCGAAAAAGCACACCAAGGCTCTTTCTGAGAAAAAGCAAGCACGGAGGACGAGAATCGCTTTTGCCCTGCGTAGCGTTCCGGGCAGCGGGTAAAACCAGGCAGAGAATTCCCGACTAACACCTTCCCTGTGGCGGGGAAGTGCAAACGTACGCGTTTTAGCCGAAAACGCTTTTTCAAGCGAAAACGCACACCAAGGCTCTTTCTGAGAAAAAGCAAGCACGGAGGACGAGAATCGCTTTTGCCCTGCGTAGCGTTCCGGGCAGCGGGTAGAACCAGGCAGAGAATTCCCGGCTAGCAGCTACCCTGTGGCGGGGAATTGCAAATGTACACGTTTTCGGCCGAAAACGCATTTTCCGGGAATACCGCACACTACGGCTCTCTGAGAAAAAGCAAGCACAGAGGACGAGAATCGCTTTTGCCCTGCGTAGCGTTCCGGGCAGCGGGTAGAACCAGGCAGAGAATTCCCGGCTAGCAGCTTCCCTCTGGCGGGGAAGTGCAAACGTACACGTTTTCGGCCGAAAACGCGTTTTCAAGCGAAAACGCACACCAAGGCTTTTTCTGAGCAAAAGCAAGCACGGAGGACGAGAATCGCTTTTGCCCTGCGTAGCGTTCCGGGCAGCGGGTAGAACCAGGCAGAGAATTCCCGGCTAGCAGCTTCCCTGTGGCGGGGAAGTGCAAACGTACACGTTTTCGGCCGAAAACGCGTTTTCAAGCGAAAACGCACACCAAGGCTCTCTCTGAGAAAAAGCAAGCACGGAGGACGAGAATCGCTTTTGCCCTGCGTAGCGTTCCGGGCAGCGGGTAAAACCAGGCAGAGAATTCCCGGCTAGCAGCTTCCCTGTGGCGGGGAAGTGCAAACGTACACGTTTTCGGCCGAAAACGCGTTTTCAAGCGAAAACGCACACCAAGGCTTATTCTGAGAAGAGGGAAGCACGGAGGACGAGAATAGCTTTTGCCCTGCGTAGCGTTCCGGGCAGCGGGTAAAAGCAGGCAGAGAATTCCCGGCTAGCAGCTTCCCTGTGGCGGGGAAGTGCAAACGTACACGTTTTCGGCTGAAAACGCTTTTTCAAGCGAAAACGCACACCAAGGCTCTTTCTGAGCAAAAGCAAGCACGGAGGACGAGAATCGCTTTTGCCCTGCGTAGCGTTCCGGCCAGCGGGTAGAACCAGGCAGAGAATTCCCGGCTAGCAGCTTCCCTGTGGCGGGGAAGTGCAAACGTACACGTTTTCGGCCGAAAACGCGTTTTCAAGCGAAAACGCACACCAAGGCTCTTTCTGAGAAAAAGCAAGCACGGAGGACGAGAATCGCTTTTGCCCTGCGTAGCGTTCCGGGCAGCGGGTAGAACCAGGCAGAGAATTCCCGGCTAGCAGCTTCCCTGTGGCGGGGAAGTGCAAACGTACACGTTTTCGGCCGAAAACGCGTTTTCCGGCGAAAACGCACACCACGGCTCTTTCTGAGAAAAAGCAAGCACGGAGGACGAGAATCGCTTTTGCCCTGCGTAGCGTTCCAGCCAGCGGGTAGAACCAGGCAGAGAATTCCCGGCTAGCAGCTTCCCTGTGGCGGGGAAGTGCAAACGTACACGTTTTCGGCCGAAAACGCGTTTTCAAGCGAAAACGCACACCAAGGCTCTTTCTGAGAAAAAGCAAGCACGGAGGACGAGAATCGCTTTTGCCCTGCGTAGCGTTCCTGGCAGCGGCTAAAACCAGGCAGAGAATTCCCGGCTAACACCTTCCCTGTGGCGGGGAAGTGCAAACGTACACGTTTTCGTCCGAAAACGCGTTTTCAAGCGAAAACGCACACCAAGGCTCTTTCTGAGAAAAAGCAAGCACGGAGGACGAGAATCGCTTTTGCCCTGCGTAGCGTTCCGGGCAGCGGGTAGAACCAGGCAGAGAATTCCCGGCTAGCAGCTACCCTGTGGCGGGGAATTGCAAACGTACACGTTTTCGGCCGAAAACGCGTTTTCCGGGAATACCGCACACTACGGCTCTCTGAGAAAAAGCAAGCACAGAGGACGAGAATCGCTTTTGCCCTGCGTAGCGTTCCGGGCAGCGGGTAGAACCAGGCAGAGAATTCCCGGCTAGCAGCTTCCCTCTGGCGGGGAAGTGCAAACGTACACGTTTTCGGCCGAAAACGCGTTTTCAAGCGAAAACGCACACCAAGGCTTTTTCTGAGCAAAAGCAAGCACGGAGGACGAGAATCGCTTTTGCCCTGCGTAGCGTTCCGGGCAGCGGGTAGAACCAGGCAGAGAATTCCCGGCTAGCAGCTTCCCTGTGGCGGGGAAGTGCAAACGTACACGTTTTCGGCCGAAAACGCGTTTTCAAGCGAAAACGCACACCAAGGCTCTCTCTGAGAAAAAGCAAGCACGGAGGACGAGAATCGCTTTTGCCCTGCGTAGCGTTCCGGGCAGCGGGTAAAACCAGGCAGAGAATTCCCGGCTAGCAGCTTCCCTGTGGCGGGGAAGTGCAAACGTACACGTTTTCGGCCGAAAACGCGTTTTCAAGCGAAAACGCACACCAAGGCTTATTCTGAGAAGAGGGAAGCACGGAGGACGAGAATAGCTTTTGCCCTGCGTAGCGTTCCGGGCAGCGGGTAAAAGCAGGCAGAGAATTCCCGGCTAGCAGCTTCCCTGTGGCGGGGAAGTGCAAACGTACACGTTTTCGGCTGAAAACGCTTTTTCAAGCGAAAACGCACACCAAGGCTCTTTCTGAGCAAAAGCAAGCACGGAGGACGAGAATCGCTTTTGCCCTGCGTAGCGTTCCGGCCAGCGGGTAGAACCAGGCAGAGAATTCCCGGCTAGCAGCTTCCCTGTGGCGGGGAAGTGCAAACGTACACGTTTTCGGCCGAAAACGCGTTTTCAAGCGAAAACGCACACCAAGGCTCTTTCTGAGAAAAAGCAAGCACGGAGGACGAGAATCGCTTTTGCCCTGCGTAGCGTTCCGGGCAGCGGGTAGAACCAGGCAGAGAATTCCCGGCTAGCAGCTTCCCTGTGGCGGGGAAGTGCAAACGTACACGTTTTCGGCCGAAAACGCGTTTTCCGGCGAAAACGCACACCACGGCTCTTTCTGAGAAAAAGCAAGCACGGAGGACGAGAATCGCTTTTGCCCTGCGTAGCGTTCCAGCCAGCGGGTAGAACCAGGCAGAGAATTCCCGGCTAGCAGCTTCCCTGTGGCGGGGAAGTGCAAACGTACACGTTTTCGGCCGAAAACGCGTTTTCAAGCGAAAACGCACACCAAGGCTCTTTCTGAGAAAAAGCAAGCACGGAGGACGAGAATCGCTTTTGCCCTGCGTAGCGTTCCTGGCAGCGGCTAAAACCAGGCAGAGAATTCCCGGCTAACACCTTCCCTGTGGCGGGGAAGTGCAAACGTACACGTTTTCATCCGAAAACGCGTTTTCAAGCGAAAACGCACACCAAGGCTCTTTCTGAGAAAAAGCAAGCACGGAGGACGAGAATCGCTTTTGCCCTGCGTAGCGTTCCGGGCAGCGGGTAGAACCAGGCAGAGAATTCCCGGCTAGCAGCTTCCCTGTGGCGGGGAAGTGCAAACGTACACGTTTTCGGCCGAAAACGCGTTTTCAAGCGAAAACGCACACCAAGGCTCTTTCTGAGAAAAAGCAAGCACGGAGGACGAGAATCGCTTTTGCCCTGCGTAGCGTTCCGGGCAGCGGGTAAAACCAGCAGAGAATTCCCGGATAACACCTTCCCTGTGGCGGGGAAGTGCAAACGTACGCGTTTTCAGCCGAAAACGCTTTTTCAAGCGAAAACACACACCACGGCTTTTTCTGAGAAAAAGCAAGCACGGAGGATGAGAATCGCTTTTGCCCTGCGTAGCGTTCCGGCCAGCGGGTAGAACCAGGCAGAGAATTCCCGGCTAGCAGCTTCCCTGTGGCGGGGAAGTGCAAACGTACACGTTTTCGGCCGAAAACGCGTTTTCAAGCGAAAACGCACACCAAGGCTCTTTCTGAGCAAAAGCAAGCACGGAGGACGAGAATCGCTTTTGCCCTGCGTAGCGTTCCGGGCAGCGGGTAGAACCAGGCAGAGAATTCCCGGCTAGCAGCTTCCCTGTGGCGGGGAAGTGCAAACGTACACGTTTTCGGCCGAAAACGAGTTTTCCGGGAAAAACGCACACTACGGCTCTCTGAGAAAAAGCAAGCACGGAGGACGAGAATCGCTTTTGCCCTGCGTAGCGTTCCAGGCAGCGGGTAGAACCAGGCAGAGAATTCCCGGCTAGCAGCTTCCCTGTGGCGGGGAAGTGCAAACGTACACGTTTTCGGCCGAAAACTCGTTTTCAAGCGAAAACGCACACCAAGGCTCTTTCTGAGAAAAAGCAAGCACGGAGGACGAGAATCGCTTTTGCCCTGCGTAGCGTTCCGGGCAGCGGGTAGAACCAGGCAGAGAATTCCCGGCTAGCAGCTTCCCTCTGGCGGGGAAGTGCAAACGTACACGTTTTCGGCCGAAAACGAGTTTTCAAGCGAAAACGCACACCAAGGCTCTTTCTGGGCAAAAGCAAGCACGGAGGACGAGAATCGCTTTTGCCCTGCGTAGCGTTCCGGCCAGCGGGTAGAACCAGGCAGAGAATTCCCAGCTAGCAGCTTCCCTGTGGCGGGGAAGTGCAAACATACACGTTTTCGGCCGAAAACGCGTTTTCAAGCGAAAACGCACACCAAGGCTCTTTCTGAGCAAAAGCAAGCACGGAGGACGAGAATCGCTTTTGCCCTGCGTAGCGTTCCGGGCAGCGGGTAAAACCAGGCAGAGAATTCCCGGCTAGCAGCTTCCCTGTGGCGGGGAAGTGCAAACGTACACGTTTTCGGCCGAAAACGCGTTTTCAAGCGAAAACGCACACCAAGGCTCTTTCTGAGAAAAAGCAAGCACGGAGGACGAGAATCGCTTTTGCCCTGCGTAGCGTTCCGGGCAGCGGGTAAAACCAGGCAGAGAATTCCCGGCTAGCAGCTTCCCTGTGGCGGGGAAGTGCAAACGTACGCGTTTTAGCCGAAAACGCTTTTTCAAGCGAAAACGCACACCAAGGCTCTTTCTGAGAAAAAGCAAGCACGGAGGACGAGAATCGCTTTTGCCCTGCGTAGCGTTCCGGGCAGCGGGTAGAACCAGGCAGAGAATTCCCGGCTAGCAGCTACCCTGTGGCGGGGAATTGCAAACGTACACGTTTTCGGCCGAAAACGCGTTTTCCGGGAATACCGCACACTACGGCTCTCTGAGAAAAAGCAAGCACAGAGGACGAGAATCGCTTTTGCCCTGCGTAGCGTTCCGGGCAGCGGGTAGAACCAGGCAGAGAATTCCCGGCTAGCAGCTTCCCTCTGGCGGGGAAGTGCAAACGTACACGTTTTCGGCCGAAAACGCGTTTTCAAGCGAAAACGCACACCAAGGCTTTTTCTGAGCAAAAGCAAGCACGGAGGACGAGAATCGCTTTTGCCCTGCGTAGCGTTCCGGGCAGCGGGTAGAACCAGGCAGAGAATTCCCGGCTAGCAGCTTCCCTGTGGCGGGGAAGTGCAAACGTACACGTTTTCGGCCGAAAACGCGTTTTCAAGCGAAAACGCACACCAAGGCTCTCTCTGAGAAAAAGCAAGCACGGAGGACGAGAATCGCTTTTGCCCTGCGTAGCGTTCCGGGCAGCGGGTAAAACCAGGCAGAGAATTCCCGGCTAGCAGCTTCCCTGTGACGGGGAAGTGCAAACGTACACGTTTTCGGCCGAAAACGCGTTTTCAAGCGAAAACGCACACCAAGGCTTATTCTGAGAAGAGGGAAGCACGGAGGACGAGAATAGCTTTTGCCCTGCGTAGCGTTCCGGGCAGCGGGTAAAAGCAGGCAGAGAATTCCCGGCTAGCAGCTTCCCTGTGGCGGGGAAGTGCAAACGTACACGTTTTCGGCTGAAAACGCTTTTTCAAGCGAAAACGCACACCAAGGCTCTTTCTGAGCAAAAGCAAGCACGGAGGACGAGAATCGCTTTTGCCCTGCGTAGCGTTCCGGCCAGCGGGTAGAACCAGGCAGAGAATTCCCGGCTAGCAGCTTCCCTGTGGCGGGGAAGTGCAAACGTACACGTTTTCGGCCGAAAACGCGTTTTCAAGCGAAAACGCACACCAAGGCTCTTTCTGAGAAAAAGCAAGCACGGAGGACGAGAATCGCTTTTGCCCTGCGTAGCGTTCCGGGCAGCGGGTAGAACCAGGCAGAGAATTCCCGGCTAGCAGCTTCCCTGTGGCGGGGAAGTGCAAACGTACACGTTTTCGGCCGAAAACGCGTTTTCCGGCGAAAACGCACACCACGGCTCTTTCTGAGAAAAAGCAAGCACGGAGGACGAGAATCGCTTTTGCCCTGCGTAGCGTTCCAGCCAGCGGGTAGAACCAGGCAGAGAATTCCCGGCTAGCAGCTTCCCTGTGGCGGGGAAGTGCAAACGTACACGTTTTCGGCCGAAAACGCGTTTTCAAGCGAAAACGCACACCAAGGCTCTTTCTGAGAAAAAGCAAGCACGGAGGACGAGAATCGCTTTTGCCCTGCGTAGCGTTCCTGGCAGCGGCTAAAACCAGGCAGAGAATTCCCGGCTAACACCTTCCCTGTGGCGGGGAAGTGCAAACGTACACGTTTTCGTCCGAAAACGCATTTTCAAGCGAAAACGCACACCAAGGCTCTTTCTGAGAAAAAGCAAGCACGGAGGACGAGAATCGCTTTTGCCCTGCGTAGCGTTCCGGGCAGCGGGTAGAACCAGGCAGAGAATTCCCGGCTAGCAGCTACCCTGTGGCGGGGAATTGCAAACGTACACGTTTTCGGCCGAAAACGCGTTTTCCGGGAATACCGCACACTACGGCTCTCTGAGAAAAAGCAAGCACAGAGGACGAGAATCGCTTTTGCCCTGCGTAGCGTTCCGGGCAGCGGGTAGAACCAGGCAGAGAATTCCCGGCTAGCAGCTTCCCTGTGGCGGGGAAGTGCAAACGTACACGTTTTCGGCCGAAAACGCGTTTTCCGGCGAAAACGCACACCACGGCTCTTTCTGAGAAAAAGCAAGCACGGAGGACGAGAATCGCTTTTGCCCTGCGTAGCGTTCCAGCCAGCGGGTAGAACCAGGCAGAGAATTCCCGGCTAGCAGCTTCCCTGTGGCGGGGAAGTGCAAACGTACACGTTTTCGGCCGAAAACGCGTTTTCAAGCGAAAACGCACACCAAGGCTCTTTCTGAGAAAAAGCAAGCACGGAGGACGAGAATCGCTTTTGCCCTGCGTAGCGTTCCTGGCAGCGGCTAAAACCAGGCAGAGAATTCCCGGCTAACACCTTCCCTGTGGCGGGGAAGTGCAAACGTACACGTTTTCATCCGAAAACGCGTTTTCAAGCGAAAACGCACACCAAGGCTCTTTCTGAGAAAAAGCAAGCACGGAGGACGAGAATCGCTTTTGCCCTGCGTAGCGTTCCGGGCAGCGGGTAGAACCAGGCAGAGAATTCCCGGCTAGCAGCTTCCCTGTGGCGGGGAAGTGCAAACGTACACGTTTTCGGCCGAAAACGCGTTTTCAAGCGAAAACGCACACCAAGGCTCTTTCTGAGAAAAAGCAAGCACGGAGGACGAGAATCGCTTTTGCCCTGCGTAGCGTTCCGGGCAGCGGGTAAAACCAGCAGAGAATTCCCGGCTAACACCTTCCCTGTGGCGGGGAAGTGCAAACGTACGCGTTTTCAGCCGAAAACGCTTTTTCAAGCGAAAACACACACCACGGCTTTTTCTGAGAAAAAGCAAGCACGGAGGATGAGAATCGCTTTTGCCCTGCGTAGCGTTCCGGCCAGCGGGTAGAACCAGGCAGAGAATTCCCGGCTAGCAGCTTCCCTGTGGCGGGGAAGTGCAAACGTACACGTTTTCGGCCGAAAACGCGTTTTCAAGCGAAAACGCACACCAAGGCTCTTTCTGAGCAAAAGCAAGCACGGAGGACGAGAATCGCTTTTGCCCTGCGTAGCGTTCCGGGCAGCGGGTAGAACCAGGCAGAGAATTCCCGGCTAGCAGCTTCCCTGTGGCGGGGAAGTGCAAACGTACACGTTTTCGGCCGAAAACGAGTTTTCCGGGAAAAACGCACACTACGGCTCTCTGAGAAAAAGCAAGCACGGAGGACGAGAATCGCTTTTGCCCTGCGTAGCGTTCCAGGCAGCGGGTAGAACCAGGCAGAGAATTCCCGGCTAGCAGCTTCCCTGTGGCGGGGAAGTGCAAACGTACACGTTTTCGGCCGAAAACTCGTTTTCAAGCGAAAACGCACACCAAGGCTCTTTCTGAGAAAAAGCAAGCACGGAGGACGAGAATCGCTTTTGCCCTGCGTAGCGTTCCGGGCAGCGGGTAGAACCAGGCAGAGAATTCCCGGCTAGCAGCTTCCCTCTGGCGGGGAAGTGCAAACGTACACGTTTTCGGCCGAAAACGAGTTTTCAAGCGAAAACGCACACCAAGGCTCTTTCTGGGCAAAAGCAAGCACGGAGGACGAGAATCGCTTTTGCCCTGCGTAGCGTTCCGGCCAGCGGGTAGAACCAGGCAGAGAATTCCCAGCTAGCAGCTTCCCTGTGGCGGGGAAGTGCAAACATACACGTTTTCGGCTGAAAACGCGTTTTCAAGCGAAAACGCACACCAAGGCTCTTTCTGAGCAAAAGCAAGCACGGAGGACGAGAATCGCTTTTGCCCTGCGTAGCGTTCCGGGCAGCGGGTAAAACCAGGCAGAGAATTCCCGGCTAGCAGCTTCCCTGTGGCGGGGAAGTGCAAACGTACACGTTTTCGGCCGAAAACGCGTTTTCAAGCGAAAACGCACACCAAGGCTCTTTCTGAGAAAAAGCAAGCACGGAGGACGAGAATCGCTTTTGCCCTGCGTAGCGTTCCGGGCAGCGGGTAAAACCAGGCAGAGAATTCCCGGCTAGCAGCTTCCCTGTGGCGGGGAAGTGCAAACGTACACGTTTTCAGCCGAAAACGCGTTTTCAAGCGAAAACGCACACCAAGGCTCTTTCTGAGAAAAAGCAAGCACGGAGGACGAGAATCGCTTTTGCCCTGCGTAGCGTTCCGGGCAGCGGGTAGAACCAGGCAGAGAATTCCCGGCTAGCAGCTTCCCTGTGGCGGGGAAGTGCAAACGTACACGTTTTCGGCCGAAAACGCGTTTTCCGGGAAAAACGCACACTACGGCTCTCTGAGAAAAAGCAAGCACGGAGGACGAGAATCGCTTTTGCCCTGCGTAGCGTTCCGGGCAGCGGGTAGAACCAGGCAGAGAATTCCCGGCTAGCAGCTTCCCTCTGGCGGGGAAGTGCAAACGTACAAGTTTTCGGCCGAAAACGCGTTTTCAAGCGAAAACGCAGACCAAGACTCTTTCTGAGCAAAAGCAAGCACGGAGGACGAGAATCGCTTTTGCCCTGCGTAGCGTTCCGGGCAGCGGGTAAAACCAGGCAGAGAATTCCCGACTAGCAGCTTCCCTGTGGCGGGGAAGTGCAAACGTACAGGTTTTCGGCCGAAAACGCGTTTTCAAGCGAAAACGCACACCAAGGCTCTTTCTGAGCAAAAGCAAGCACGGAGGATGAGAATCGCTTTTGCCCTGCGTAGCGTTCCGGGCAGCGGGTAAAACCAGGCAGAGAATTCCCGGCTAGCAGCTTCCCTGTGGCGGGGAAGTGCAAACGTACACGTTTTCGGCCGAAAACGCGTTTTCAAGCGAAAACGCACACCAAGGCTCTTTCTGAGAAAAAGCAAGCACGGAGGACGAGAATCGCTTTTGCCCTGCGTAGCGTTCCGGGCAGCGGGTAAAACCAGGCAGAGAATTCCCGGCTAGCAGCTTCCCTGTGGCGGGGAAGTGCAAACGTACACGTTTTCAGCCGAAAACGCGTTTTCAAGCGAAAACGCACACCAAGGCTCTTTCTGAGAAAAAGCAAGCACGGAGGACGAGAATCGCTTTTGCCCTGCGTAGCGTTCCGGGCAGCGAGTAAAACCAGGCAGAGAATACCCGGCTAGCAGCTTCCCTGTGGCGGGGAAGTGCAAACGTACACGTTTTCGGCCGAAAACGAGTTTTCCGGCAAAAACGCACACCACGGCTCTCTGAGAAAAAGCAAGCACGGAGGACGAGAATCGCTTTTGGCCTGCGTAGCGTTCCGGGCAGCGGGTAGAACCAGGCAGAGAATTCCCGGCTAGCAGCTTCCCTGTGGCGGGGAAGTGCAAACGTACACGTTTCCGGCCGAAAACGTGTTTTCAAGCGAAAACGCACACCAAGGCTCTTTCTGAGCAAAAGCAAGCACGGAGGACGAGAATCGCTTTTGCCCTGCGTAGCGTTCCGGGCAGCGGGTAGAACCAGGCAGAGAATTCCCGGCTAGCAGCTTCCCTGTGGCGGGGAAGTGCAAACGTACACGTTTTCGGCCGAAAACGCGTTTTCAAGCGAAAACGCACACCAAGGCTCTTTCTGAGAAAAAGCAAGCACGGAGGACGAGAATCGCTTTTGCCCTGCGTAGCGTTCCGGGCAGCGGGTAAAACCAGGCAGAGAATTCCCGGCTAGCAGCTTCCCTGTGGCGGGGAAGTGCAAACGTACACGTTTTCGGCCGAAAACGCGTTTTCAAGCGAAAACGCACACCATGGCTTATTCTGAGAAGAGGGAAGCACGGAGGACGAGAATAGCTTTTGCCCTGCGTAGCGTTCCGGGCAGCGGGTAAAAGCAGGCAGAGAATTCCCGGCTAGCAGCTTCCCTGTGGCGGGGAAGTGCAAACGTACACGTTTTCGGCCGAAAACGCTTTTTCAAGCGAAAACGCACACCAAGGCTCTTTCTGAGCAAAAGCAAGCACGGAGGACGAGAATCGCTTTTGCCCTGCGTAGCGTTCCGGGCAGCGGGTAGAACCAGGCAGAGAATTCCCGGCTAGCAGCTTCCCTGTGGCGGGGAAGTGCAAACGTACACGTTTTCGGCCGAAAACGCGTTTTCCATCGAAAACGCACACCACGGCTCTTTCTGAGAAAAAGCAAGCACGGAGGACGAGAATCGCTTTTGCCCTGCGTAGCGTTCCGGCCAGCGGGTAGAACCAGGCAGAGAATTCCCGGCTAGCAGCTTCCCTGTGGCGGGGAAGTGCAAACGTACACGTTTTCGGCCGAAAACGCGTTTTCAAGCGAAAACGCACACCAAGGCTCTTTCTGAGAAAAAGCAAGCACGGAGGACGAGAATCGCTTTTGCCCTGCGTAGCGTTCCGGGCAGCGGGTAGAACCAGGCAGAGAATTCCCGGCTAGCAGCTTCCCTGTGGCGGGGAAGTGCAAACGTACACGTTTTCGGCCGAAAACGCGTTTTCCGGCGAAAACGCACACCACGGCTCTTTCTGAGAAAAAGCAAGCACGGAGGACGAGAATCGCTTTTGCCCTGCGTAGCGTTCCGGGCAGCGGGTAGAACCAGGCAGAGAATTCCCGGCTAGCAGCTTCCCTGTGGCGGGGAAGTGCAAACGTACACGTTTTCGGCCGAAAACGCGTTTTCAAGCGAAAACGCACACCAAGGCTCTTTCTGAGAAAAAGCAAGCACGGAGGACGAGAATCGCTTTTGCCCTGCGTAGCGTTCCGGGCAGCGGGTAAAACCAGGCAGAGAATTCCCGGCTAGCAGCTTCCCTGTGGCGGGGAAGTGCAAACGTACACGTTTTCGTCCGAAAACGCGTTTTCAAGCGAAAACGCATACCAAGGCTCTTTCTGAGCAAAAGCAAGCACGGAGGACGAGAATCGCTTTTGCCCTGCGTAGCGTTCCGGGCAGCGGGTAGAACCAGGCAGAGAATTCCCGGCTAGCAGCTTCCCTGTGGCGGGGAAGTGCAAACGTACACGTTTTCGGCCGAAAACGCGTTTTCAAGCGAAAACGCACACCAAGGCTCTTTCTGAGCAAAAGCAAGCACGGAGGATGAGAATCGCTTTTGCCCTGCGTAGCGTTCCGGGCAGCGGGTAGAACCAGGCAGAGAATTCCCGGCTAGCAGCTTCCCTGTGGCGGGGAAGTGCAAACGTACACGTTTTCGGCCGAAAACGAGTTTTCCGGCAAAAACGTACACCACGGCTCTCTGAGAAAAAGCAAGCACGGAGGACGAGAATCGCTTTTGCCCTGCGTAGCATTCCGGGCAGCGGGTAGATCCAGGCAGAGAATTCCCGGCTAGCAGCTTCCCTGTGGCGGGGAAGTGCAAACGTACACGTTTTCGGCCGAAAACGCGTTTTCAAGCGAAAACGCACACCAAGGCTCTTTCTGAGCAAAAGCAAGCACGGAGGACGATAATCGCTTTTGCCCTGCGTAGCGTTCCGGTCAGCGGGTAGAACCAGGCAGAGAATTCCCGGCTAGCAGCTTCCCTGTGGCGGGGAAGTGCAAACATACACGTTTTCGGCCGAAAACGCGTTTTCAAGCGAAAACGCACACCAAGGCTCTTTCTGAGCAAAAGCAAGCACGGAGGACGAGAATCGCTTTTGCCCTGCGTAGCGTTCCGGGCAGCGGGTAGAACCAGGCAGAGAATTCCCGGCTAGCAGCTTCCCTGTGGCGGGGAAGTGCAAACGTACACGTTTTCGGCCGAAAACGCGTTTTCAAGCGAAAACGCACACCAAGGCTCTTTCTGAGAAAAAGCAAGCAAGGAGGACGAGAATCGCTTTTGCCCTGCTTAGCGTTCCGGGCAGTGGCTAAAACCAGGCAGAGTATTCCCGGCTAACACCTTCCCTGTGGCGGGGAAGTGCAAACGTACACGTTTTCGGCCGAAAACGCGTTTTCAAGCAAAAACGCACACCAAGGCTCTTTCTGAGAAAAAGCAAGCACGGAGGACGAGAACCGCTTTTGCCCTGCGTAGTGTTCCGGGCAGCGGGTAAAACCAGGCAGAGAATTCCCGGCTAGCAGCTTCCCTGTGGCGGGGAAGTGCAAACGTACACGTTTTCGGCCGAAAACGCGTTTTCAAGCGAAAACGCACACCAAGGCTCTTTCTGAGAAAAAGCAAGCACGGAGGACGAGAATCGCTTTTGCCCTGCGTAGCGTTCCGGGCAGCGGGTAGAACCAGGCAGAGAATTCCCGGCTAGCAGCTTCCCTGTGGCGGGGAAGTGCAAACGTACACGTTTTCGGCCGAAAACTCGTTTTCAAGCGAAAACGCACACCAAGGCTCTTTCTGAGCAAAAGCAAGCACGGAGGACGAGAATCGATTTGCCCTGCGTAGCGTTCCGGGCAGCGGGTAGAACCAGGCAGAGAATTCCCGGCTAGCAGCTTCCCTGTGGCGGGGAAGTGCAAACGTACACGTTTTCGGCCGAAAACGTGTTTTCAAGCGAAAACGCACACCAAGGCTCTTTCTGAGAAAAAGCAAGCACGGAGGACGAGAATCGCTTTTGCCCTGCGTAGCGTTCCGGGCAGCGGGTAGAACCAGGCAGAGAATTCCCGGCTAGCAGCTTCCCTGTGGCGGGGAAGTGCAAACGTACACGTTTTCGGCCGAAAACGCGTTTTCCGGCGAAAACGCACACCAAGGCTCTTTCTGAGAAAAAGCAAGCACGGAGGACGAGAATCGCTTTTGCCCTGCGTAGCGTTCCGGGCAGCGGGTAGAACCAGGCAGAGAATTCCCGGCTAGCAGCTTCCCTGTGGCGGGGAAGTGCAAACGTACACGTTTTCGGCCGAAAACGCGTTTTCAAGCGAAAACGCACACCAAGGCTCTTTCTGAGAAAAAGCAAGCACGGAGGACGAGAATCGCTTTTGCCCTGCGTAGCGTTCCGGGCAGCGGGTAAAACCAGGCAGAGAATTCCCGGCTAGCAGCTTCCCTGTGGCGGGAAAGTGCAAACTACACGTTTTCGGCCGAAAACGCGTTTTCAAGCGAAAACGCACACCAAGGCTCTTTCTGAGAAAAAGCAAGCACGGAGGACGAGAATCGCTGTTGCCCTGCATAGCGTTCCGTGCAGCGGGTAGAACCAGGCAGAGAATTCCCGGCTAGCAGCTTCCCTGTGGCGGGGAAGTGCAAACGTACACGTTTTCGGCCGAAAACGTGTTTTCCGGGAAAAACGCACACTACAGCTCTCTGAGAAAAAGCAAGCACGGAGGACGAGAATCGCTTTTGCCCTGCGTAGCGTTCCGGGCAGCGGGTAAAACCAGGCAGAGAATTCCCGGCTAGCAGCTTCCCTGTGGCGGGGAAGTGCAAACGTACACGTTTTCGTCCGAAAAAGCGTTTTCAAGCGAAAACGCATACCAAGGCTCTTTCTGAGCAAAAGCAAGCACGGAGGACGAGAATCGCTTTTGCCCTGCGTAGCGTTCCGGGCAGCGGGTAGAACCAGGCAGAGAATTCCCGGCTAGCAGCTTCCCTCTGGCGGGGAAGTGCAAACGTACACGTTTCCGGCCGAAAACGCGTTTTCAAGCGAAAACGCACACCAAGGCTCTTTCTGAGCAAAAGCAAGCACGGAGGATGAGAATCGCTTTTGCCCTGCGTAGCGTTCAGGGCAGCGGGTAGAACCAGGCAGAGAATTCCCGGCTAGCAGCTTCCCTGTGGCGGGGAAGTGCAAACGTACACGTTTTCGGCCGAAAACGAGTTTTCCGGCAAAAACGTACACCACGGCTCTCTGAGAAAAAGCAAGCACGGAGGACGAGAATCGCTTTTGCCCTGCGTAGCGTTCCGGGCAGCGGGTAGATCCAGGCAGAGAATTCCCGGCTAGCAGCTTCCCTGTGGCGGGGAAGTGCAAACGTACACGTTTTCGGCCGAAAACGCGTTTTCAAGCGAAAACGCACACCAAGGCTCTTTCTGAGCAAAAGCAAGCACGGAGGACGATAATCGCTTTTGCCCTGCGTAGCGTTCCGGTCAGCGGGTAGAACCAGGCAGAGAATTCCCGGCTAGCAGCTTCCCTGTGGCGGGGAAGTGCAAACGTACACGTTTTCGGCCGAAAACGCGTTTTCAAGCGAAAACGCACACCAAGGCTCTTTCTGAGCAAAAGCAAGCACGGAGGACGAGAATCGCTTTTGCCCTGCGTAGCGTTCCGGGCAGCGGGTAGAACCAGGCAGAGAATTCCCGGCTAGCAGCTTCCCTGTGGCGGGGAAGTGCAAACGTACACGTTTTCGGCCGAAAACGCGTTTTCAAGCGAAAACGCACACCAAGGCTCTTTCTGAGAAAAAGCAAGCAAGGAGGACGAGAATCGCTTTTGCCCTGCTTAGCGTTCCGGGCAGCGGCTAAAACCAGGCAGAGTATTCCCGGCTAACACCTTCCCTGTGGCGGGGAAGTGCAAACGTACACGTTTTCGGCCGAAAACGCGTTTTCAAGCGAAAACGCACACCAAGGCTCTTTCTGAGAAAAAGCAAGCACGGAGGACGAGAACCGCTTTTGCCCTGCGTAGTGTTCCGGGCAGCGGGTAGAACCAGGCAGAGAATTCCCAGCTAGCAGCTTCCCTGTGGCGGGGAAGTGCAAACATACACGTTTTCGGCTGAAAACGCGTTTTCAAGCGAAAACGCACACCAAGGCTCTTTCTGAGCAAAAGCAAGCACGGAGGACGAGAATCGCTTTTGCCCTGCGTAGCGTTCCGGGCAGCGGGTAAAACCAGGCAGAGAATTCCCGGCTAGCAGCTTCCCTGTGGCGGGGAAGTGCAAACGTACACGTTTTCGGCCGAAAACGCGTTTTCAAGCGAAAACGCACACCAAGGCTCTTTCTGAGAAAAAGCAAGCACGGAGGACGAGAATCGCTTTTGCCCTGCGTAGCGTTCCGGGCAGCGGGTAAAACCAGGCAGAGAATTCCCGGCTAGCAGCTTCCCTGTGGCGGGGAAGTGCAAACGTACACGTTTTCAGCCGAAAACGCGTTTTCAAGCGAAAACGCACACCAAGGCTCTTTCTGAGAAAAAGCAAGCACGGAGGACGAGAATCGCTTTTGCCCTGCGTAGCGTTCCGGGCAGCGGGTAGAACCAGGCAGAGAATTCCCGGCTAGCAGCTTCCCTGTGGCGGGGAAGTGCAAACGTACACGTTTTCGGCCGAAAACGCGTTTTCCGGGAAAAACGCACACTACGGCTCTCTGAGAAAAAGCAAGCACGGAGGACGAGAATCGCTTTTGCCCTGCGTAGCGTTCCGGGCAGCGGGTAGAACCAGGCAGAGAATTCCCGGCTAGCAGCTTCCCTCTGGCGGGGAAGTGCAAACGTACAAGTTTTCGGCCGAAAACGCGTTTTCAAGCGAAAACGCAGACCAAGACTCTTTCTGAGCAAAAGCAAGCACGGAGGACGAGAATCGCTTTTGCCCTGCGTAGCGTTCCGGGCAGCGGGTAAAACCAGGCAGAGAATTCCCGACTAGCAGCTTCCCTGTGGCGGGGAAGTGCAAACGTACAGGTTTTCGGCCGAAAACGCGTTTTCAAGCGAAAACGCACACCAAGGCTCTTTCTGAGCAAAAGCAAGCACGGAGGATGAGAATCGCTTTTGCCCTGCGTAGCGTTCCGGGCAGCGGGTAAAACCAGGCAGAGAATTCCCGGCTAGCAGCTTCCCTGTGGCGGGGAAGTGCAAACGTACACGTTTTCGGCCGAAAACGCGTTTTCAAGCGAAAACGCACACCAAGGCTCTTTCTGAGAAAAAGCAAGCACGGAGGACGAGAATCGCTTTTGCCCTGCGTAGCGTTCCGGGCAGCGGGTAAAACCAGGCAGAGAATTCCCGGCTAGCAGCTTCCCTGTGGCGGGGAAGTGCAAACGTACACGTTTTCAGCCGAAAACGCGTTTTCAAGCGAAAACGCACACCAAGGCTCTTTCTGAGAAAAAGCAAGCACGGAGGACGAGAATCGCTTTTGCCCTGCGTAGCGTTCCGGGCAGCGAGTAAAACCAGGCAGAGAATACCCGGCTAGCAGCTTCCCTGTGGCGGGGAAGTGCAAACGTACACGTTTTCGGCCGAAAACGAGTTTTCCGGCAAAAACGCACACCACGGCTCTCTGAGAAAAAGCAAGCACGGAGGACGAGAATCGCTTTTGGCCTGCGTAGCGTTCCGGGCAGCGGGTAGAACCAGGCAGAGAATTCCCGGCTAGCAGCTTCCCTGTGGCGGGGAAGTGCAAACGTACACGTTTCCGGCCGAAAACGTGTTTTCAAGCGAAAACGCACACCAAGGCTCTTTCTGAGCAAAAGCAAGCACGGAGGACGAGAATCGCTTTTGCCCTGCGTAGCGTTCCGGGCAGCGGGTAGAACCAGGCAGAGAATTCCCGGCTAGCAGCTTCCCTGTGGCGGGGAAGTGCAAACGTACACGTTTTCGGCCGAAAACGCGTTTTCAAGCGAAAACGCACACCAAGGCTCTTTCTGAGAAAAAGCAAGCACGGAGGACGAGAATCGCTTTTGCCCTGCGTAGCGTTCCGGGCAGCGGGTAAAACCAGGCAGAGAATTCCCGGCTAGCAGCTTCCCTGTGGCGGGGAAGTGCAAACGTACACGTTTTCGGCCGAAAACGCGTTTTCAAGCGAAAACGCACACCATGGCTTATTCTGAGAAGAGGGAAGCACGGAGGACGAGAATAGCTTTTGCCCTGCGTAGCGTTCCGGGCAGCGGGTAAAAGCAGGCAGAGAATTCCCGGCTAGCAGCTTCCCTGTGGCGGGGAAGTGCAAACGTACACGTTTTCGGCCGAAAACGCTTTTTCAAGCGAAAACGCACACCAAGGCTCTTTCTGAGCAAAAGCAAGCACGGAGGACGAGAATCGCTTTTGCCCTGCGTAGCGTTCCGGGCAGCGGGTAGAACCAGGCAGAGAATTCCCGGCTAGCAGCTTCCCTGTGGCGGGGAAGTGCAAACGTACACGTTTTCGGCCGAAAACGCGTTTTCCATCGAAAACGCACACCACGGCTCTTTCTGAGAAAAAGCAAGCACGGAGGACGAGAATCGCTTTTGCCCTGCGTAGCGTTCCGGCCAGCGGGTAGAACCAGGCAGAGAATTCCCGGCTAGCAGCTTCCCTGTGGCGGGGAAGTGCAAACGTACACGTTTTCGGCCGAAAACGCGTTTTCAAGCGAAAACGCACACCAAGGCTCTTTCTGAGAAAAAGCAAGCACGGAGGACGAGAATCGCTTTTGCCCTGCGTAGCGTTCCGGGCAGCGGGTAGAACCAGGCAGAGAATTCCCGGCTAGCAGCTTCCCTGTGGCGGGGAAGTGCAAACGTACACGTTTTCGGCCGAAAACGCGTTTTCCGGCGAAAACGCACACCACGGCTCTTTCTGAGAAAAAGCAAGCACGGAGGACGAGAATCGCTTTTGCCCTGCGTAGCGTTCCGGGCAGCGGGTAGAACCAGGCAGAGAATTCCCGGCTAGCAGCTTCCCTGTGGCGGGGAAGTGCAAACGTACACGTTTTCGGCCGAAAACGCGTTTTCAAGCGAAAACGCACACCAAGACTCTTTCTGAGAAAAAGCAAGCACGGAGGACGAGAATCGCTTTTGCCCTGCGTAGCGTTCCTGGCAGCGGCTAAAACCAGGTAGAGAATTCCCGGCTAACACCTTCCCTGTGGCGGGGAAGTGCAAACGTACACGTTTTCGGCCGAAAACGCGTTTTCAAGCGAAAACGCACACCAAGGCTCTTTCTGAGAAAAAGCAAGCACGGAGGACGAGAATCGCTTTTGCCCTGCGTAGCGTTCCGGGCAGCGGGTAGAACCAGGCAGAGAATTCCCGGCTAGCAGCTTCCCTGTGGCGGGGAAGTGCAAACGTACACGTTTTCGGCCGAAAACGCGTTTTCAAGCGAAAACGCACACCAAGGCTCTTTCTGAGAAAAAGCAAGCACGGAGGACGAGAATCGCTTTTGCCCTGCGTAGCGTTCCGGGCAGCGGGTAAAACCAGCAGAGAATTCCCGGCTAACACCTTCCCTGTGGCGGGGAAGTGCAAACGTACACGTTTTCGTCCGAAAACGCTTTTTCAAGCGAAAACACACACCACGGCTTTTTCTGAGAAAAAGCAAGCACGGAGGACGAGAATCGCTTTTGCCCTGCGTAGCGTTCCGGGCAGCGGGTAGAACCAGGCAGAGAATTCCCGGCTAGCAGCTTCCCTGTGGCGGGGAAGTGCAAACGTACACGTTTTCGGCCGAAAACGCATTTTCAAGCGAAAACGCACACCAAGGCTCTTTCTGAGAAAAAGCAAGCACGGAGGACGAGAATCGCTTTTGCCCTGCGTAGCGTTCCGGGCAGCGGGTAAAACCAGGCAGAGAATTCCCGGCTAGCAGCTTCCCTGTGGCGGGGAAGTGCAAACGTACACGTTTTCGGCCGAAAACGAGTTTTCAAGCGAAAACGCACACCAAGGCTCTTTGTGGGCAAAAGCAAGCACGGAGGACGAGAATCGCTTTTGCCCTGCGTAGCGTTCCGGGCAGCGGGTAGAACCAGGCAGAGAATTCCCGGCTAGCAGCTTCCCTGTGGCGGGGAAGTGCAAACGTACACGTTTTCGGCCGAAAACGTGTTTTCCGGGAAAAACGCACACTACAGCTCTCTGAGAAAAAGCAAGCACGGAGGACGAGAATCGCTTTTGCCCTGCGTAGCGTTCCGGGCAGCGGGTAAAACCAGGCAGAGAATTCCCGGCTAGCAGCTTCCCTGTGGCGGGGAAGTGCAAACGTACACGTTTTCGTCCGAAAACGCGTTTTCAAGCGAAAACGCATACCAAGGCTCTTTCTGAGCAAAAGCAAGCACGGAGGACGAGAATCGCTTTTGCCCTGCGTAGCGTTCCGGGCAGCGGGTAGAACCAGGCAGAGAATTCCCGGCTAGCAGCTTCCCTGTGGCGGGGAAGTGCAAACGTACACGTTTTCGGCCGAAAACGCGTTTTCAAGCGAAAACGCACACCAAGGCTCTTTCTGAGCAAAAGCAAGCACGGAGGATGAGAATCGCTTTTGCCCTGCGTAGCGTTCCGGGCAGCGGGTAGAACCAGGCAGAGAATTCCCGGCTAGCAGCTTCCCTGTGGCGGGGAAGTGCAAACGTACACGTTTTCGGCCGAAAACGAGTTTTCCGGCAAAAACGTACACCACGGCTCTCTGAGAAAAAGCAAGCACGGAGGACGAGAATCGCTTTTGCCCTGCGTAGCATTCCGGGCAGCGGGTAGATCCAGGCAGAGAATTCCCGGCTAGCAGCTTCCCTGTGGCGGGGAAGTGCAAACGTACACGTTTTCGGCCGAAAACGCGTTTTCAAGCGAAAACGCACACCAAGGCTCTTTCTGAGCAAAAGCAAGCACGGAGGACGATAATCGCTTTTGCCCTGCGTAGCGTTCCGGTCAGCGGGTAGAACCAGGCAGAGAATTCCCGGCTAGCAGCTTCCCTGTGGCGGGGAAGTGCAAACATACACGTTTTCGGCCGAAAACGCGTTTTCAAGCGAAAACGCACACCAAGGCTCTTTCTGAGCAAAAGCAAGCACGGAGGACGAGAATCGCTTTTGCCCTGCGTAGCGTTCCGGGCAGCGGGTAGAACCAGGCAGAGAATTCCCGGCTAGCAGCTTCCCTGTGGCGGGGAAGTGCAAACGTACACGTTTTCGGCCGAAAACGCGTTTTCAAGCGAAAACGCACACCAAGGCTCTTTCTGAGAAAAAGCAAGCAAGGAGGACGAGAATCGCTTTTGCCCTGCTTAGCGTTCCGGGCAGTGGCTAAAACCAGGCAGAGTATTCCCGGCTAACACCTTCCCTGTGGCGGGGAAGTGCAAACGTACACGTTTTCGGCCGAAAACGCGTTTTCAAGCAAAAACGCACACCAAGGCTCTTTCTGAGAAAAAGCAAGCACGGAGGACGAGAACCGCTTTTGCCCTGCGTAGTGTTCCGGGCAGCGGGTAAAACCAGGCAGAGAATTCCCGGCTAGCAGCTTCCCTGTGGCGGGGAAGTGCAAACGTACACGTTTTCGGCCGAAAACGCGTTTTCAAGCGAAAACGCACACCAAGGCTCTTTCTGAGAAAAAGCAAGCACGGAGGACGAGAATCGCTTTTGCCCTGCGTAGCGTTCCGGGCAGCGGGTAGAACCAGGCAGAGAATTCCCGGCTAGCAGCTTCCCTGTGGCGGGGAAGTGCAAACGTACACGTTTTCGGCCGAAAACTCGTTTTCAAGCGAAAACGCACACCAAGGCTCTTTCTGAGCAAAAGCAAGCACGGAGGACGAGAATCGATTTGCCCTGCGTAGCGTTCCGGGCAGCGGGTAGAACCAGGCAGAGAATTCCCGGCTAGCAGCTTCCCTGTGGCGGGGAAGTGCAAACGTACACGTTTTCGGCCGAAAACGTGTTTTCAAGCGAAAACGCACACCAAGGCTCTTTCTGAGAAAAAGCAAGCACGGAGGACGAGAATCGCTTTTGCCCTGCGTAGCGTTCCGGGCAGCGGGTAGAACCAGGCAGAGAATTCCCGGCTAGCAGCTTCCCTGTGGCGGGGAAGTGCAAACGTACACGTTTTCGGCCGAAAACGCGTTTTCCGGCGAAAACGCACACCAAGGCTCTTTCTGAGAAAAAGCAAGCACGGAGGACGAGAATCGCTTTTGCCCTGCGTAGCGTTCCGGGCAGCGGGTAGAACCAGGCAGAGAATTCCCGGCTAGCAGCTTCCCTGTGGCGGGGAAGTGCAAACGTACACGTTTTCGGCCGAAAACGCGTTTTCAAGCGAAAACGCACACCAAGGCTCTTTCTGAGAAAAAGCAAGCACGGAGGACGAGAATCGCTTTTGCCCTGCGTAGCGTTCCGGGCAGCGGGTAAAACCAGGCAGAGAATTCCCGGCTAGCAGCTTCCCTGTGGCGGGAAAGTGCAAACTACACGTTTTCGGCCGAAAACGCGTTTTCAAGCGAAAACGCACACCAAGGCTCTTTCTGAGAAAAAGCAAGCACGGAGGACGAGAATCGCTGTTGCCCTGCATAGCGTTCCGTGCAGCGGGTAGAACCAGGCAGAGAATTCCCGGCTAGCAGCTTCCCTGTGGCGGGGAAGTGCAAACGTACACGTTTTCGGCCGAAAACGTGTTTTCCGGGAAAAACGCACACTACAGCTCTCTGAGAAAAAGCAAGCACGGAGGACGAGAATCGCTTTTGCCCTGCGTAGCGTTCCGGGCAGCGGGTAAAACCAGGCAGAGAATTCCCGGCTAGCAGCTTCCCTGTGGCGGGGAAGTGCAAACGTACACGTTTTCGTCCGAAAAAGCGTTTTCAAGCGAAAACGCATACCAAGGCTCTTTCTGAGCAAAAGCAAGCACGGAGGACGAGAATCGCTTTTGCCCTGCGTAGCGTTCCGGGCAGCGGGTAGAACCAGGCAGAGAATTCCCGGCTAGCAGCTTCCCTCTGGCGGGGAAGTGCAAACGTACACGTTTCCGGCCGAAAACGCGTTTTCAAGCGAAAACGCACACCAAGGCTCTTTCTGAGCAAAAGCAAGCACGGAGGATGAGAATCGCTTTTGCCCTGCGTAGCGTTCAGGGCAGCGGGTAGAACCAGGCAGAGAATTCCCGGCTAGCAGCTTCCCTGTGGCGGGGAAGTGCAAACGTACACGTTTTCGGCCGAAAACGAGTTTTCCGGCAAAAACGTACACCACGGCTCTCTGAGAAAAAGCAAGCACGGAGGACGAGAATCGCTTTTGCCCTGCGTAGCGTTCCGGGCAGCGGGTAGATCCAGGCAGAGAATTCCCGGCTAGCAGCTTCCCTGTGGCGGGGAAGTGCAAACGTACACGTTTTCGGCCGAAAACGCGTTTTCAAGCGAAAACGCACACCAAGGCTCTTTCTGAGCAAAAGCAAGCACGGAGGACGATAATCGCTTTTGCCCTGCGTAGCGTTCCGGTCAGCGGGTAGAACCAGGCAGAGAATTCCCGGCTAGCAGCTTCCCTGTGGCGGGGAAGTGCAAACGTACACGTTTTCGGCCGAAAACGCGTTTTCAAGCGAAAACGCACACCAAGGCTCTTTCTGAGCAAAAGCAAGCACGGAGGACGAGAATCGCTTTTGCCCTGCGTAGCGTTCCGGGCAGCGGGTAGAACCAGGCAGAGAATTCCCGGCTAGCAGCTTCCCTGTGGCGGGGAAGTGCAAACGTACACGTTTTCGGCCGAAAACGCGTTTTCAAGCGAAAACGCACACCAAGGCTCTTTCTGAGAAAAAGCAAGCAAGGAGGACGAGAATCGCTTTTGCCCTGCTTAGCGTTCCGGGCAGCGGCTAAAACCAGGCAGAGTATTCCCGGCTAACACCTTCCCTGTGGCGGGGAAGTGCAAACGTACACGTTTTCGGCCGAAAACGCGTTTTCAAGCGAAAACGCACACCAAGGCTCTTTCTGAGAAAAAGCAAGCACGGAGGACGAGAACCGCTTTTGCCCTGCGTAGTGTTCCGGGCAGCGGGTAAAACCAGGCAGAGAATTCCCGGCTAGCAGCTTCCCTGTGGCGGGGAAGTGCAAACGTACACGTTTTCGGCCGAAAACGCGTTTTCAAGCGAAAACGCACACCAAGGCTCTTTCAGAGAAAAAGCAAGCACGGAGGACGAGAATCGCTTTTGCCCTGCGTAGCGTTCCGGGCAGCGGGTAGAACCAGGCAGAGAATTCCCGGCTAGCAGCTTCCCTGTGGCGGGGAAGTGCAAACGTACACGTTTTCGGCCGAAAACTCGTTTTCAAGCGAAAACGCACACCAAGGCTCTTTCTGAGCAAAAGCAAGCACGGAGGACGAGAATCGCTTTTGCCCTGCGTAGCGTTCCGGGCAGCGGGTAGAACCAGGCAGAGAATTCCCGGCTAGCAGCTTCCCTGTGGCGGGGAAGTGCAAACGTACACGTTTTCGGCCGAAAACGTGTTTTCAAGCGAAAACGCACACCAAGGCTCTTTCTGAGAAAAAGCAAGCACGGAGGACGAGAATCGCTTTTGCCCTGCGTAGCGTTCCGGGCAGCGGGTAGAACCAGGCAGAGAATTCCCGGCTAGCAGCTTCCCTGTGGCGGGGAAGTGCAAACGTACACGTTTTCGGCCGAAAACGCGTTTTCCGGCGAAAACGCACACCAAGGCTCTTTCTGAGCAAAAGCAAGCACGGAGGACGAGAATCGCTTTTGCCCTGCGTAGCGTTCCGGGCAGCGGGTAGAACCAGGCAAAGAATTCCCGGCTAGCAGCTTCCCTGTGGCGGGGAAGTGCAAACGTACACGTTTTCGGCCGAAAACGCGTTTTCAAGCGAAAACGCACACCAAGGCTCTTTCTGAGAAAAAGCAAGCACGGAGGACGAGAATCGCTTTTGCCCTGCGTAGCGTTCCGGGCAGCGGGTAAAACCAGCAGAGAATTCCCGGCTAACACCTTCCCTGTGGCGGGGAAGTGCAAACGTACACGTTTTCGGCCGAAAACTCTTTTTCAAGCGAAAACACACACCACGGCTTTTTCTGAGAAAAAGCAAGCACGGAGGACGAGAATCGCTTTTGCCCTGCGTAGCGTTCCGGGCAGCGGATAGAACCAGGCAGAGAATTCCCGGCTAGCAGCTTCCCTGTGGCGGGGAAGTGCAAACGTACACGTTTTCGGCCGAAAACGCGTTTTCAAGCGAAAACGCACACCAAGGCTCTTTCTGAGCAAAAGCAAGCACGGAGGACGAGAATCGCTTTTGCCCTGCGTAGCGTTCCGGGCAGCGGGTAGAACCAGGCAGAGAATTCCCGGCTAGCAGCTTCCCTGTGGCGGGGAAGTGCAAACGTACACGTTTTCGGCCGAAAACGAGTTTTCCGGGAAAAACGCACACTACGGCTCTCTGAGAAAAAGCAAGCACGGAGGACGAGAATCGCTTTTGCCCTGCGTAGCGTTCCGGGCAGCGGGTAAAACCAGGCAGAGAATTCCCGGCTAGCAGCTTCCCTGTGGCGGGGAAGTGCAAACGTACACGTTTTCGGCCGAAAACGCGTTTTCAAGCGAAAACGCACACCAAGGCTCTTTCTGAGAAAAAGCAAGCACGGAGGACGAGAATCGCTTTTGCCCTGCGTAGCGTTCCGGGCAGCGGGTAGAACCAGGCAGAGAATTCCCGGCTAGCAGCTTCCCTCTGGCGGGGAAGTGCAAACGTACACGTTTTCGGCCGAAAACGAGTTTTCAAGCGAAAACGCAGACCAAGGCTCTTTCTGAGCAAAAGCAAGCACGGAGGACGAGAATCGCTTTTGCCCTGCGTAGCGTTCCAGGCAGCGGGTAGAACCAGGCAGAGAATTCCCGGCTAGCAGCTTCCCTGTGGCGGGGAAGTGCAAACGTACACGTTTTCGGCCGAAAACGCGTTTTCAAGCGAAAACGCACACCAAGGCTCTTTCTGAGAAAAAGCATGCACGGAGGACGAGAATCGCTTTTGCCCTGCGTAGCGTTCCGGGCAGCGGGTAAAACCAGGCAGAGAATTCCCGGCTAGCAGCTTCCCTGTGGCGGGGAAGTGCAAACGTACACGTTTTCAGCCGAAAACGCGTTTTCAAGCGAAAACGCACACCAAGGCTCTTTCTGAGAAAAAGCAAGCACGGAGGACGAGAATCGCTTTTGCCCTGCGTAGCGTTCCGGGCAGCGGGTAGAACCAGGCAGAGAATTCCCGGCTAGCAGCTTCCCTGTGGCGGGGAAGTGCAAACGTACACGTTTTCGGCCGAAAACGCGTTTTCCGGGAAAAACGCACACTACGGCTCTTTCTGAGCAAAAGCAAGCACGGAGGACGAGAATCGCTTTTACCCTGCGTAGCGTTCCGGGCAGCGGGTAAAACCAGGCAGAGAATTCCCGGCTAGCAGCTTCCCTGTGGCGGGGAAGTGCAAACGTACACGTTTTAGGCTGAAAACGCTTTTTCAAGCGAAAACTCACACCACGGCTCTTTCTGAGAAAAAGCAAGCACGGAGGACGAGAATCGCTTTTGCCCTGCGTAGCGTTCCGGGCAGCGGGTAAAACCAGGCAGAGAATTCCCGGCTAGCAGCTTCCCTCTGGCGGGGAAGTGCAAACGTACACGTTTTCGGCCGAAAACGCGTTTTCAAGCGAAAACGCACACCAAGGCTCTTTCTGAGCAAAAGCAAGCACGGAGGACGAGAATCGCTTTTGCCCTGCGTAGCGTTCCGGGCAGCGGGTAGAACCAGGCAGAGAATTCCCGGCTAGCAGCTTCCCTGTGGCGGGGAAGTGCAAACGTACACGTTTTAGGCTGAAAACGCTTTTTCAAGCGAAAACTCACACCACGGCTCTTTCTGAGAAAAAGCAAGCACGGAGGACGAGAATCGCTTTTGCCCTGCGTAGCGTTCCGGGCAGCGAGTAAAACCAGGCAGAGAATTCCCGGCTAGCAGCTTCCCTGTGGCGGGGAAGTGCAAACGTACATGTTTTCGGCCGAAAACGCGTTTTCCGGCGAAAACGCACACCAAGGCTCTTTCTGAGCAAAAGCAAGCACGGAGGACGAGAATCGCTTTTGCCCTGCGTAGCGTTCCGGGCAGCGGGTAAAACCAGGCAGAGAATTCCCGGCTAGCAGCTTCCCTGTGGCGGGGAAGTGCAAACGTACACGTTTTCGGCTGAAAACGCTTTTTCAAGCGAAAACTCACACCACGGCTCTTTCTGAGAAAAAGCAAGCACGGAGGACGAGAATCGCTTTTGCCCTGCGTAGCGTTCCGGGCAGCGAGTAAAACCAGGCAGAGAATTCCCGGCTAGCAGCTTCCCTGTGGCGGGGAAGTGCAAACGTACACGTTTTCGGCCGAAAACGCGTTTTCCGGCGAAAACGCACACCAAGGCTCTTTCTGAGCAAAAGCAAGCACGGAGGACGAGAATCGCTTTTGCCCTGCGTAGCGTTCCGGGCAGCGGGTAAAACCAGGCAGAGAATTCCCGGCTAGCAGCTTCCCTGTGGCGGGGAAGTGCAAACGTACACGTTTTCGGCTGAAAACGCTTTTTCAAGCGAAAACTCACACCACGGCTCTTTCTGAGAAAAAGCAAGCACGGAGGACGAGAATCGCTTTTGCCCTGCGTAGCGTTCCGGGCAGCGAGTAAAACCAGGCAGAGAATTCCCGGCTAGCAGCTTCCCTGTGGCGGGGAAGTGCAAACGTACACGTTTTCGGCCGAAAACGCGTTTTCCGGCGAAAACGCACACCAAGGCTCTTTCTGAGCAAAAGCAAGCACGGAGGACGAGAATCGCTTTTGCCCTGCGTAGCGTTCCGGGCAGCGGGTAGAACCAGGCAGAGAATACCCGGCTAGCAGCTTCCCTGTGGCGGGGAAGTGCAAACGTACACGTTTTCGGCCGAAAACGCGTTTTCAAGCGAAAACGCACACCAAGGCTCTTTCTGAGAAAAAGCAAGCACGGAGGACGAGAATCGCTTTTGCCCTGCGTAGCGTTCCGGGCAGCGGGTAAAACCAGCAGAGAATTCCCGGCTAACACCTTCCCTGTGGCGGGGAAGTGCAAACGTACACGTTTTCGGCCGAAAACTCTTTTTCAAGCGAAAACACACACCACGGCTTTTTCTGAGAAAAAGCAAGCACGGAGGACGAGAATCGCTTTTGCCCTGCGTAGCGTTCCGGGCAGCGGATAGAACCAGGCAGAGAATTCCCGGCTAGCAGCTTCCCTGTGGCGGGGAAGTGCAAACGTACACGTTTTCGGCCGAAAACGCGTTTTCAAGCGAAAACGCACACCAAGGCTCTTTCTGAGCAAAAGCAAGCACGGAGGACGAGAATCGCTTTTGCCCTGCGTAGCGTTCCGGGCAGCGGGTAGAACCAGGCAGAGAATTCCCGGCTAGCAGCTTCCCTGTGGCGGGGAAGTGCAAACGTACACGTTTTCGGCCGAAAACGAGTTTTCCGGGAAAAACGCACACTACGGCTCTCTGAGAAAAAGCAAGCACGGAGGACGAGAATCGCTTTTGCCCTGCGTAGCGTTCCGGGCAGCGGGTAAAACCAGGCAGAGAGTTCCCGGCTAGCAGCTTCCCTGTGGCGGGGAAGTGCAAACGTACACGTTTTCGGCCGAAAACGCGTTTTCAAGCGAAAACGCACACCAAGGCTCTTTCTGAGAAAAAGCAAGCACGGAGGACGATAATCGCTTTTGCCCTGCGTAGCGTTCCGGGCAGCGGGTAGAACCAGGCAGAGAATTCCCGGCTAGCAGCTTCCCTCTGGCGGGGAAGTGCAAACGTACACGTTTTCGGCCGAAAACGAGTTTTCAAGCGAAAACGCAGACCAAGGCTCTTTCTGAGCAAAAGCAAGCACGGAGGACGAGAATCGCTTTTGCCCTGCGTAGCGTTCCGGGCAGCGGGTAGAACCAGGCAGAGATTTCCCGGCTAGCAGCTTCCCTGTGGCGGGGAAGTGCAAACGTACACGTTTTCGGCCGAAAACGCGTTTTCAAGCGAAAACGCACACCAAGGCTCTTTCTGAGAAAAAGCATGCACGGAGGACGAGAATTGCTTTTGCCCTGCGTAGCGTTCCGGGCAGCGGGTAAAACCAGGCAGAGAATTCCCGGCTAGCAGCTTCCCTGTGGCGGGGAAGTGCAAACGTACACGTTTTCAGCCGAAAACGCGTTTTCAAGCGAAAACGCACACCAAGGCTCTTTCTGAGAAAAAGCAAGCACGGAGGACGAGAATCGCTTTTGCCCTGCGTAGCGTTCCGGGCAGCGGGTAGAACCAGGCAGAGAATTCCCGGCTAGCAGCTTCCCTGTGGCGGGGAAGTGCAAACGTACACGTTTTCGGCCGAAAACGCGTTTTCCGGGAAAAACGCACACTACGGCTCTTTCTGAGCAAAAGCAAGCACGGAGGACGAGAATCGCTTTTACCCTGCGTAGCGTTCCGGGCAGCGGGTAAAACCAGGCAGAGAATTCCCGGCTAGCAGCTTCCCTGTGGCGGGGAAGTGCAAACGTACACGTTTTAGGCTGAAAACGCTTTTTCAAGCGAAAACTCACACCACGGCTCTTTCTGAGAAAAAGCAAGCACGGAGGACGAGAATCGCTTTTGCCCTGCGTAGCGTTCCGGGCAGCGGGTAAAACCAGGCAGAGAATTCCCGGCTAGCAGCTTCCCTCTGGCGGGGAAGTGCAAACGTACACGTTTTCGGCCGAAAACGCGTTTTCAAGCGAAAACGCACACCAAGGCTCTTTCTGAGCAAAAGCAAGCACGGAGGACGAGAATCGCTTTTGCCCTGCGTAGCGTTCCGGGCAGCGGGTAGAACCAGGCAGAGAATTCCCGGCTAGCAGCTTCCCTGTGGCGGGGAAGTGCAAACGTACACGTTTTCGGCCGAAAACGCGTTTTCAAGCGAAAACGCACACCAAGGCTCTTTCTGAGAAAAAGCAAGCACGGAGGACGAGAATCGCTTTTGCCCTGCGTAGCGTTCCGGGCAGCGGGTAGAACCAGGCAGAGAATTCCCGGCTAGCAGCTTCCCTCTGGCGGGGAAGTGCAAACGTACACGTTTTCGGCCGAAAACGCGTTTTCAAGCGAAAACGCAGACCAAGGCTCTTTCTGAGAAAAAGCAAGCACGGAGGACGAGAATCGCTTTTGCCCTGCGTAGCGTTCCGGGCAGCGGGTAAAACCAGGCAGAGAATTCCCGGCTAGCAGCTTCCCTGTGGCGGGGAAGTGCAAACGTACACGTTTTCGGCCGAAAATGCGTTTTCAAGCGAAAACGCACACCAAGGCTCTTTCTGAGCAAAAGCAAGCACGGAGGACGAGAATCGCTTTTGCCCTGCGTAGCGTTCCGGGCAGCGGGTAAAACCAGGCAGAGAATTCCCGGCTAGCAGCTTCCCTGTGGCGGGGAAGTGCAAACGTACACGTTTTCGGCTGAAAACGCTTTTTCAAGCGAAAACTCACACCACGGCTCTTTCTGAGAAAAAGCAAGCACGGAGGACGAGAATCGCTTTTGCCCTGCGTAGCGTTCCGGGCAGCGAGTAAAACCAGGCAGAGAATTCCCGGCTAGCAGCTTCCCTGTGGCGGGGAAGTGCAAACGTACACGTTTTCGGCCGAAAACGAGTTTTCCGGCAAAAACGCACACCACGGCTCTCTGAGAAAAAGCAAGCACGGAGGACGAGAATCGCTTTTGCCCTGCGTAGCGTTCCGGGCAGCGGGTAAAACCAGGCAGAGAATTCCCGGCTAGCAGCTTCCCTGTGGCGGGGAAGTGCAAACGTACACGTTTTCGGCTGAAAACACTTTTTCAAGCGAAAACGCACACCAAGGCTCTTTCTGAGCAAAAGCAAGCACGGAGGACGAGAATCGCTTTTGCCCTGCGTAGCGTTCCGGGCAGCGGGTAGAACCAGGCAGAGAATTCCCGGCTAGCAGCTTCCCTGTGGCGGGGAAGTGCAAACGTACACGTTTTCGGCCGAAAACATGTTTTCAAGCGAAATCACACACCACGGCTCTTTCTGAGAAAAAGCAAGCACGGAGGACGAGAATCGCTTTTGCCCTGCGTAGCGTTCCGGCCAGCGGGTAGAACCAGGCAGAGAATTCCCGGCTAGCAGCTTCCCTGTGGCGGGGAAGTGCAAACGTACACGTTTTCGGCCGAAAACGCGTTTTCAAGCGAAAACGCACACCAAGGCTCTTTCTGAGCAAAAGCAAGCACGGAGGACGAGAATCGCTTTTGCCCTGCGTAGCGTTCCGGGCAGCGGGTAGAACCAGGCAGAGAATTCCCGGCTAGCAGCTTCCCTGTGGCGGGGAAGTGCAAACGTACACGTTTTCGGCCGAAAACTCGTTTTCAAGCGAAAACGCACACCACGGCTCTTTCTGAGAAAAAGCAAGCACGGAGGACGAGAATCGCTTTTGCCCTGCGTAGCGTTCCGGCCAGCGGGTAGAACCAGGCAGAGAATTCCCGGCTAGCAGCTTCCCTGTGGCGGGGAAGTGCAAACGTACACGTTTTCGGCCGAAAACGCGTTTTCAAGCGAAAACGCACACCAAGACTCTTTCTGAGAAAAAGCAAGCACGGAGGACGAGAATCGCTTTTGCCCTGCGTAGCGTTCCTGGCAGCGGCTAAAACCAGGTAGAGAATTCCCGGCTAACACCTTCCCTGTGGCGGGGAAGTGCAAACGTACACGTTTTCGGCCGAAAACGCGTTTTCAAGCGAAAACGCACACCAAGGCTCTTTCTGAGAAAAAGCAAGCACGGAGGACGAGAATCGCTTTTGCCCTGCGTAGCGTTCCGGGCAGCGGGTAGAACCAGGCAGAGAATTCCCGGCTAGCAGCTTCCCTGTGGCGGGGAAGTGCAAACGTACACGTTTTCGGCCGAAAACGCGTTTTCAAGCGAAAACGCACACCAAGGCTCTTTCTGAGAAAAAGCAAGCACGGAGGACGAGAATCGCTTTTGCCCTGCGTAGCGTTCCGGGCAGCGGGTAAAACCAGCAGAGAATTCCCGGCTAACACCTTCCCTGTGGCGGGGAAGTGCAAACGTACGCGTTTTCAGCCGAAAACGCTTTTTCAAGCGAAAACACACACCACGGCTTTTTCTGAGAAAAAGCAAGCACGGAGGACGAGAATCGCTTTTGCCCTGCGTAGCGTTCCGGGCAGCGGGTAGAACCAGGCAGAGAATTCCCGGCTAGCAGCTTCCCTGTGGCGGGGAAGTGCAAACGTACACGTTTTCGGCCGAAAACGCGTTTTCAAGCGAAAACGCACACCAAGGCTCTTTCTGAGAAAAAGCAAGCACGGAGGACGAGAATCGCTTTTGCCCTGCGTAGCGTTCCGGGCAGCGGGTAAAACCAGGCAGAGAATTCCCGGCTAGCAGCTTCCCTGTGGCGGGGAAGTGCAAACGTACACGTTTTCGGCCGAAAACGAGTTTTCAAGCGAAAACGCACACCAAGGCTCTTTGTGGGCAAAAGCAAGCACGGAGGACGAGAATCGCTTTTGCCCTGCGTAGCGTTCCGGGCAGCGGGTAGAACCAGGCAGAGAATTCCCGGCTAGCAGCTTCCCTGTGGCGGGGAAGTGCAAACGTACACGTTTTCGGCCGAAAACGCGTTTTCCGGCGAAAACGCACACCACGGCTCTTTCTGAGAAAAAGCAAGCACGGAGGACGAGAATCGCTTTTGCCCTGCGTAGCGTTCCGGCCAGCGGGTAGAACCAGGCAGAGAATTCCCGGCTAGCAGCTTCCCTGTGGCGGGGAAGTGCAAACGTACACGTTTTCGGCCGAAAACGCGTTTTCAAGCGAAAACGCACACCAAGGCTCTTTCTGAGAAAAAGCAAGCACGGAGGACGAGAATCGCTTTTGCCCTGCGTAGCGTTCCGGGCAGCGGGTAGAACCAGGCAGAGAATTCCCGGCTAGCAGCTTCCCTGTGGCGGGGAAGTGCAAACGTACACGTTTTTGGCCGAAAACGCGTTTTCCGGCGAAAACGCACACCACGGCTCTTTCTGAGCAAAAGCAAGCACGGAGGACGAGAATCGCTTTTGCCCTGCGTAGCGTTCCGGCCAGCGGGTAGAACCAGGCAGAGAATTCCCGGCTAGCAGCTTCCCTGTGGCGGGGAAGTGCAAACGTACACGTTTTCGGCCGAAAACGCGTTTTCAAGCGAAAACGCACACCAAGGCTCTTTCTGAGAAAAAGCAAGCACGGAGGACGAGAATCGCTTTTGCCCTGCGTAGCGTTCCTGGCAGCGGCTAAAACCAGGTAGAGAATTCCCGGCTAACACCTTCCCTGTGGCGGGGAAGTGCAAACGTACACGTTTTCGGCCGAAAACGCGTTTTCAAGCGAAAACGCACACCAAGGCTCTTTCTGAGAAAAAGCAAGCACGGAGGACGAGAATCGCTTTTGCCCTGCGTAGCGTTCCGGGCAGCGGGTAGAACCAGGCAGAGAATTCCCGGCTAGCAGCTTCCCTGTGGCGGGGAAGTGCAAACGTACACGTTTTCGGCCGAAAACGCGTTTTCAAGCGAAAACGCACACCAAGGCTCTTTCTGAGAAAAAGCAAGCACGGAGGACGAGAATCGCTTTTGCCCTGCGTAGCGTTCCGGGCAGCGGGTAAAACCAGCAGAGAATTCCCGGCTAACACCTTCCCTGTGGCGGGGAAGTGCAAACGTACGCGTTTTCAGCCGAAAACGCTTTTTCAAGCGAAAACACACACCACGGCTTTTTCTGAGAAAAAGCAAGCACGGAGGACGAGAATCGCTTTTGCCCTGCGTAGCGTTCCGGGCAGCGGGTAGAACCAGGCAGAGAATTCCCGGCTAGCAGCTTCCCTGTGGCGGGGAAGTGCAAACGTACACGTTTTCGGCCGAAAACGCGTTTTCAAGCGAAAACGCACACCAAGGCTCTTTCTGAGAAAAAGCAAGCACGGAGGACGAGAATCGCTTTTGCCCTGCGTAGCGTTCCGGGCAGCGGGTAAAACCAGGCAGAGAATTCCCGGCTAGCAGCTTCCCTGTGGCGGGGAAGTGCAAACGTACACGTTTTCGGCCGAAAACGAGTTTTCAAGCGAAAACGCACACCAAGGCTCTTTGTGGGCAAAAGCAAGCACGGAGGACGAGAATCGCTTTTGCCCTGCGTAGCGTTCCGGGCAGCGGGTAGAACCAGGCAGAGAATTCCCGGCTAGCAGCTTCCCTGTGGCGGGGAAGTGCAAACCTACACGTTTTCGGCCGAAAACGCGTTTTCAAGCGAAAACGCACACCAAGGCTCTTTCTGAGCAAAAGCAAGCACGGAGGACGAGAATCGCTTTTGCCCTGCGTAGCGTTCCGGGCAGCGGGTAAAACCAGGCAGAGAATTCCCGGCTAGCAGCTTCCCTGTGGCGGGGAAGTGCAAACGTACACGTTTTCGGCCGAAAACGCGTTTTCAAGCGAAAACGCACACCAAGGCTCTTTCTGAGAAAAAGCAAGCACGGAGGACGAGAATCGCTTTTGCCCTGTGTAGCGATCCGGGCAGCGAGTAAAACCAGGCAGAGAATTCCCGGCTAGCAGCTTCCCTGTAGCGGGGAAGTGCAAACGTACACGTTTTCGGCCAAAAAAGCGTTTTCAAGCGAAAACGCACACCAAGGCTCTTTCTGAGAAAAAGCAAGCACGGAGGACGAGAATCGCTGTTGCCCTGCATAGCGTTCCGTGCAGCGGGTAGAACCAGGCAGAGAATTCCCGGCTAGCAGCTTCCCTGTGGCGGGGAAGTGCAAACGTACACGTTTTCGGCCGAAAACGTGTTTTCCGGGAAAAACGCACACTACAGCTCTCTGAGAAAAAGCAAGCACGGAGGACGAGAATCGCTTTTGCCCTGCGTAGCGTTCCGGGCAGCGGGTAAAACCAGGCAGAGAATTCCCGGCTAGCAGCTTCCCTGTGGCGGGGAAGTGCAAACGTACACGTTTTCGGCCGAAAACGCGTTTTCAAGCGAAAACGCAGACCAAGGCTCTTTCTGAGCAAAAGCAAGCACGGAGGACGAGAATCGCTTTTGCCCTGCGTAGCGTTCCGGGCAGCGGGTAGAACCAGGCAGAGAATTCCCGGCTAGCAGCTTCCCTGTGGCGGGGAAGTGCAAACGTACACGTTTTCGGCCGAAAACGCGTTTTCAAGCGAAAACGCACACCAAGGCTCTTTCTGAGAAAAAGCAAGCACGGAGGACGAGAATCGCTTTTGCCCTGCGTAGCGTTCCGGGCAGCGGGTAGAACCAGGCAGAGAATTCCCGGCTAGCAGCTTCCCTCTGGCGGGGAAGTGCAAACGTACACGTTTTCGGCCGAAAACGAGTTTTCAAGCGAAAACGCAGACCAAGGCTCTTTCTGAGCAAAAGCAAGCACGGAGGACGAGAATCGCTTTTGCCCTGCGTAGCGTTCCGGGCAGCGGGTAGAACCAGGCAGAGAATTCCCGGCTAGCAGCTTCCCTGTGGCGGGGAAGTGCAAACGTACACGTTTTCGGCCGAAAACGTGTTTTCCGGGAAAAACGCACACTACAGCTCTCTGAGAAAAAGCAAGCACGGAGGACGAGAATCGCTTTTGCCCTGCGTAGCGTTACGGGCAGCGGGTAAAACCAGGCAGAGAATTCCCGGCTAGCAGCTTCCCTGTGGCGGGGAAGTGCAAACGTACACGTTTTCGTCCGAAAACGCGTTTTCAAGCGAAAACGCATACCAAGGCTCTTTCTGAGCAAAAGCAAGCACGGAGGACGAGAATCGCTTTTGCCCTGCGTAGCGTTCCGGGCAGCGGGTAGAACCAGGCAGAGAATTCCCGGCTAGCAGCTTCCCTGTGGCGGGGAAGTGCAAACGTACACGTTTCGAGCCGAAAACGCGTTTTCAAGCGAAAACGCACACCAAGGCTCTTTCTGAGCAAAAGCAAGCACGGAGGATGAGAATCGCTTTTGCCCTGCGTAGCGTTCCGGGCAGCGGGTAGAACCAGGCAGAGAATTCCCGGCTAGCAGCTTCCCTGTGGCGGGGAAGTGCAAACGTACACGTTTTCGGCCGAAAACGAGTTTTCCGGCAAAAACGTACACCACGGCTCTCTGAGAAAAAGCAAGCACGGAGGACGAGAATCGCTTTTGCCCTGCGTAGCGTTCCGGGCAGCGGGTAGATCCAGGCAGAGAATTCCCGGCTAGCAGCTTCCCTGTGGCGGGGAAGTGCAAACGTACACGTTTTCGGCCGAAAACGCGTTTTCAAGCGAAAACGCACACCAAGGCTCTTTCTGAGCAAAAGCAAGCACGGAGGACGAGAATCGCTTTTGCCCTGCGTAGCGTTCCGGGCAGCGGGTAGAACCAGGCAGAGAATTCCCGGCTAGCAGCTTCCCTGTGGCAGGGAAGTGCAAACGTACACGTTTTCGGCCGAAAACGCGTTTTCAAGCGAAAACGCACACCAAGGCTCTTTCTGAGAAAAAGCAAGCACGGAGGACGAGAATCGCTTTTGCCCTGCGTAGCGTTCCGGGCAGCGGGTAAAACCAGGCAGAGAATTCCCGGCTAGCAGCTTCCCTGTGGCGGGGAAGTGCAAACGTACACGTTTTCGGCCGAAAACGCGTTTTCAAGCGAAAACGCACACCAAGGCTCTTTCTGAGCAAAAGCAAGCACGGAGGACGAGAATCGCTTTTGCCCTGCGTAGCGTTCCGGGCAGCGGGTAGAACCAGGCAGAGAATTCCCGGCTAGCAGCTTCCCTGTGGCGGGGAAGTGCAAACGTACACGTTTTCGGCCGAAAACGCGTTTTCAAGCGAAAACGCACACCAAGGCTCTTTCTGAGAAAAAGCAAGCACGGAGGACGAGAATCGCTTTTGCCCTGCGTAGCGTTCCGGGCAGCGGGTAAAACCAGCAGAGAATTCCCGGCTAACACCTTCCCTGTGGCGGGGAAGTGCAAACGTACGCGTTTTCGGCCGAAAACTCTTTTTCAAGCGAAAACACACAACACGGCTTTTTCTGAGAAAAAGCAAGCACGGAGGACGAGAATCGCTTTTGCCCTGCGTAGCGTTCCGGGCAGCGGGTAGAACCAGGCAGAGAATTCCCGGCTAGCAGCTTCCCTGTGGCGGGGAAGTGCAAGCGTACACGTTTTCGGCCGAAAACGCGTTTTCAAGCGAAAACGCACACCAAGGCTCTTTCTGAGCAAAAGCAAGCACGGAGGACGAGAATCGCTTTTGCCCTGCGTAGCGTTCCGGGCAGCGGGTAGAACCAGGCAGAGAATTCCCGGCTAGCAGCTTCCCTGTGGCGGGGAAGTGCAAACGTACACGTTTTCGGCCGAAAACGAGTTTTCCGGGAAAAACGCACACTACGGCTCTCTGAGAAAAAGCAAGCACGGAGGACGAGAATCGCTTTTGCCCTGCGTAGCGTTCCGGGCAGCGGGTAGAACCAGGCAGAGAATTCCCGGCTAGCAGCTTCCCTGTGGCGGGGAAGTGCAAACGTACACGTTTTCGGCCGAAAACGCGTTTTCAAGCGAAAACGCAGACCAAGGCTCTTTCTGAGCAAAAGCAAGCACGGAGGACGAGAATCGCTTTTGCCCTGCGTAGCGTTCCGGGCAGCGGGTAGAACCAGGCAGAGAATTCCCGGCTAGCAGCTTCCCTGTGGCGGGGAAGTGCAAACGTACACGTTTTCGGCCGAAAACGCGTTTTCAAGCGAAAACGCACACCAAGGCTCTTTCGGAGAAAAAGCAAGCACGGAGGACGATAATCGCTTTTGCCCTGCGTAGCGTTCCGGGCAGCGGGTAGAACCAGGCAGAGAATTCCCGGCTAGCAGCTTCCCTCTGGCGGGGAAGTGCAAACGTACACGTTTTCGGCCGAAAACGAGTTTTCAAGCGAAAACGCAGACCAAGGCTCTTTCTGAGCAAAAGCAAGCACGGAGGACGAGAATCGCTTTTGCCCTGCGTAGCGTTCCGGGCAGCGGGTAGAACCAGGCAGAGAATTCCCGGCTAGCAGCTTCCCTGTGGCGGGGAAGTGCAAACGTACACGTTTTCGGCCGAAAACGTGTTTTCCGGGAAAAACGCACACTACAGCTCTCTGAGAAAAAGCAAGCACGGAGGACGAGAATCGCTTTTGCCCTGCGTAGCGTTACGGGCAGCGGGTAAAACCAGGCAGAGAATTCCCGGCTAGCAGCTTCCCTGTGGCGGGGAAGTGCAAACGTACACGTTTTCGTCCGAAAACGCGTTTTCAAGCGAAAACGCATACCAAGGCTCTTTCTGAGCAAAAGCAAGCACGGAGGACGAGAATCGCTTTTGCCCTGCGTAGCGTTCCGGGCAGCGGGTAGAACCAGGCAGAGAATTCCCGGCTAGCAGCTTCCCTGTGGCGGGGAAGTGCAAACGTACACGTTTCGAGCCGAAAACGCGTTTTCAAGCGAAAACGCACACCAAGGCTCTTTCTGAGCAAAAGCAAGCACGGAGGATGAGAATCGCTTTTGCCCTGCGTAGCGTTCCGGGCAGCGGGTAGAACCAGGCAGAGAATTCCCGGCTAGCAGCTTCCCTGTGGCGGGGAAGTGCAAACGTACACGTTTTCGGCCGAAAACGAGTTTTCCGGCAAAAACGTACACCACGGCTCTCTGAGAAAAAGCAAGCACGGAGGACGAGAATCGCTTTTGCCCTGCGTAGCGTTCCGGGCAGCGGGTAGATCCAGGCAGAGAATTCCCGGCTAGCAGCTTCCCTGTGGCGGGGAAGTGCAAACGTACACGTTTTCGGCCGAAAACGCGTTTTCAAGCGAAAACGCACACCAAGGCTCTTTCTGAGCAAAAGCAAGCACGGAGGACGAGAATCGCTTTTGCCCTGCGTAGCGTTCCGGGCAGCGGGTAGAACCAGGCAGAGAATTCCCGGCTAGCAGCTTCCCTGTGGCGGGGAAGTGCAAACGTACACGTTTTCGGCCGAAAACGCATTTTCAAGCGAAAACGCACACCAAGGCTCTTTCTGAGAAAAAGCAAGCACGGAGGACGAGAATCGCTTTTGCCCTGCGTAGCGTTCCGGGCAGCGGGTAAAACCAGGCAGAGAATTCCCGGCTAGCAGCTTCCCTGTGGCGGGGAAGTGCAAACGTACACGTTTTCGGCCGAAAACGCGTTTTCAAGCGAAAACGCACACCAAGGCTCTTTCTGAGCAAAAGCAAGCACGGAGGACGAGAATCGCTTTTGCCCTGCGTAGCGTTCCGGGCAGCGGGTAGAACCAGGCAGAGAATTCCCGGCTAGCAGCTTCCATGTGGCGGGGAAGTGCAAACGTACACGTTTTCGGCCGAAAACGCGTTTTCAAGCGAAAACGCACACCAAGGCTCTTTCTGAGAAAAAGCAAGCACGGAGGACGAGAATCGCTTTTGCCCTGCGTAGCGTTCCGGGCAGCGGGTAAAACCAGCAGAGAATTCCCGGCTAACACCTTCCCTGTGGCGGGGAAGTGCAAACGTACGCGTTTTCGGCCGAAAACTCTTTTTCAAGCGAAAACACACAACACGGCTTTTTCTGAGAAAAAGCAAGCACGGAGGACGAGAATCGCTTTTGCCCTGCGTAGCGTTCCGGGCAGCGGGTAGAACCAGGCAGAGAATTCCCGGCTAGCAGCTTCCCTGTGGCGGGGAAGTGCAAGCGTACACGTTTTCGGCCGAAAACGCGTTTTCAAGCGAAAACGCACACCAAGGCTCTTTCTGAGCAAAAGCAAGCACGGAGGACGAGAATCGCTTTTGCCCTGCGTAGCGTTCCGGGCAGCGGGTAGAACCAGGCAGAGAATTCCCGGCTAGCAGCTTCCCTGTGGCGGGGAAGTGCAAACGTACACGTTTTCGGCCGAAAACGAGTTTTCCGGGAAAAACGCACACTACGGCTCTCTGAGAAAAAGCAAGCACGGAGGACGAGAATCGCTTTTGCCCTGCGTAGCGTTCCGGGCAGCGGGTAGAACCAGGCAGAGAATTCCCGGCTAGCAGCTTCCCTGTGGCGGGGAAGTGCAAACGTACACGTTTTCGGCCGAAAACGCGTTTTCAAGCGAAAACGCAGACCAAGGCTCTTTCTGAGCAAAAGCAAGCACGGAGGACGAGAATCGCTTTTGCCCTGCGTAGCGTTCCGGGCAGCGGGTAGAACCAGGCAGAGAATTCCCGGCTAGCAGCTTCCCTGTGGCGGGGAAGTGCAAACGTACACGTTTTCGGCCGAAAACGCGTTTTCAAGCGAAAACGCACACCAAGGCTCTTTCGGAGAAAAAGCAAGCACGGAGGACGATAATCGCTTTTGCCCTGCGTAGCGTTCCGGGCAGCGGGTAGAACCAGGCAGAGAATTCCCGGCTAGCAGCTTCCCTCTGGCGGGGAAGTGCAAACGTACACGTTTTCGGCCGAAAACGAGTTTTCAAGCGAAAACGCAGACCAAGGCTCTTTCTGAGCAAAAGCAAGCACGGAGGACGAGAATCGCTTTTGCCCTGCGTAGCGTTCCGGGCAGCGGGTAGAACCAGGCAGAGAATTCCCGGCTAGCAGCTTCCCTGTGGCGGGGAAGTGCAAACGTACACGTTTTCGGCCGAAAACGCGTTTTCAAGGGAAAACGCACACCAAGGCTCTTTCTGAGAAAAAGCAAGCACGGAGGACGAGAATTGCTTTTGCCCTGCATAGCGTTCCGGGCAGCGGGTAAAACCAGGCAGAGAATTCCCGGCTAGCAGCTTCCCTGTAGCGGGGAAGTGCAAACGTACACGTTTTCGGCCGAAAAAGCGTTTTCAAGCGAAAACGCACACCAAGGTTCTTTCTGAGAAAAAGCAAGCACGGAGGACGAGAATCGCTTTTGCCCTGCATAGCGTTCCGTGCAGCGGGTAGAACCAGGCAGAGAATTCCCGGCTAGCAGCTTCCCTGTGGCGGGGAAGTGCAAACGTACACGTTTTCGGCCGAAAACGAGTTTTCCGGGAAAAACGCACACTACAGCTCTCTGAGAAAAAGCAAGCACGGAGGACGAGAATCGCTTTTGCCCTGCGTAGCGTTCCGGGCAGCGGGTAAAACCAGGCAGAGAATTCCCGGCTAGCAGCTTCCCTGTGGCGGGGAAGTGCAAACGTACACATTTTCGGCCGAAAAAGCGTTTTCAAGCGAAAACGCACACCAAGGCTCTTTCTGAGCAAAAGCAAGCACGGAGGACGAGAATCGCTTTGGCCCTGCGTAGCATTCCGGGCAGCGGGTAGAACCAGGCAGAGAATTCCCGGCTAGCAGCTTCCCTGTGGCGGGGAAGTGCAAACGTACACGTTTCCGGCCGAAAACGCGTTTTCAAGCGAAAAATCACACCAAGGCTCTTTTTGAGCAAAAGCAAGCACGGAGGACGAGAATCGCTTTTGCCCTGCGTAGCGTTCCAGGCAGCGGGTAGAACCAGGCAGAGAATTCCCGGCTAGCAGCTTCCCTGTGGCGGAGAAGTGCAAACGTACACGTTTTCGGCCGAAAACGAGTTTTCCGGCAAAAACGTACACCACGGCTCTCTGAGAAAAAGCAAGCACGGAGGACGAGAATCGCTTTTGCCCTGCGTAGCGTTCCGGGCAGCGGGTAGAACCAGGCAGAGAATTCCCGGCTAGCAGCTTCCCTGTGGCGGGGAAGTGCAAACGTACACGTTTTCGGCCGAAAACGCGTTTTCAAGCGAAAACGCACACCAAGGCTCTTTCTGAGAAAAAGCAAGCACGGAGGACGAGAATCGCTTTTGCCCTGCGTAGCGTTCCGGTCAGCGGGTAGAACCAGGCAGAGAATTCCCGGCTAGCAGCTTCCCTGTGGCGGGGAAGTGCAAACGTACACGTTTTCGGCCGAAAACGCGTTTTCAAGCGAAAACGCACACCAAGGCTCTTTCTGAGAAAAAGCAAGCACGGAGGACGATAATCGCTTTTGCCCTGCGTAGCGTTCCGGGCAGCGGGTAGAACCAGGCAGAGAATTCCCGGCTAGCAGCTTCCCTCTGGCGGGGAAGTGCAAACGTACACGTTTTCGGCCGAAAACGATTTTTCCGGCAAAAACGTACACCACGGCTCTCTGAGAAAAAGCAAGCACGGAGGATGAGAATCGCTTTTGCCCTGCGTAGCGTTCCGGGCAGCGGGTAGAACCAGGCAGAGAATTCCCGTCTAGCAGCTTCCCTGTGGCGGGGAAGTGCAAACGTACACGTTTTCGGCCGAAAACGAGTTTTCCGGCAAAAACGTACACCAAGGATCTTTCTGAGCAAAAGCAAGCACGGAGGACGAGAATCGCTTTTGCCCTGCGTAGCGTTCCGGGCAGCGGGTAGAACCAGGCAGAGAATTCCCGGCTAGCAGCTTCCCTGTGGCGGGGAAGTGCAAACGTACACGTTTTCGGCCGAAAACGCGTTTTCAAGGGAAAACGCACACCAAGGCTCTTTCTGAGCAAAAGCAAGCACGGAGGACGAGAATCGCTTTTGCCCTGCGTAGCGTTCCGGGCAGCGGGTAGAACCAGGCAGAGAATTCCCGGCTAGCAGCTTCCCTGTGGCGGGGAAGTGCAAACGTACACGTTTTCGGCCGAAAACGCGTTTTCAAGCGAAAACGCACACCAAGGCTCTTTCTGAGCAAAAGCAAGCACGGAGGACGAGAATCGCTTTTGCCCTGCGTAGCGTTCCGGGCAGCGGGTAGAACCAGGCAGAGAATTCCCGGCTAGCAGCTTCCCTGTGGCGGGGAAGTGCAAACGTACACGTTTTCGGCCGAAAACGCGTTTTCAAGCGAAAACGCACACCAAGGCTCTTTCTGAGAAAAAGCAAGCACGGAGGACGAGAATCGCTTTTGCCCTGCGTAGCGTTCCGGGCAGCAGGTAAAACCAGGCAGAGAATTCCCGGCTAGCAGCTTCCCTGTGGCGGGGAAGTGCAAACGTACACGTTTTCGGCCGAAAACGCGTTTTCAAGCGAAAACGCACACCAAGGCTCTTTCTGAGCAAAAGCAAGCACGGAGGACGAGAATCGCTTTTGCCCTGCGTAGCGTTCCGGGCAGCGGGTAGAACCAGGCAGAGAATTCCCGGCTAGCAGCTTCCCTGTGGCGGGGAAGTGCAAACGTACACGTTTTCGGCCGAAAACGCGTTTTCAAGCGAAAACGCACACCAAGGCTCTTTCTGAGAAAAAGCAAGCACGGAGGACGAGAATCGCTTTTGCCCTGCGTAGCGTTCCGGGCAGCGGGTAAAACCAGCAGAGAATTCCCGGCTAACACCTTCCCTGTGGCGGGGAAGTGCAAACGTACGCGTTTTCGGCCGAAAACTCTTTTTCAAGCGAAAACACACAACACGGCTTTTTCTGAGAAAAAGCAAGCACGGAGGACGAGAATCGCTTTTGCCCTGCGTAGCGTTCCGGGCAGCGGGTAGAACCAGGCAGAGAATTCCCGGCTAGCAGCTTCCCTGTGGCGGGGAAGTGCAAGCGTACACGTTTTCGGCCGAAAACGCGTTTTCAAGCGAAAACGCACACCAAGGCTCTTTCTGAGCAAAAGCAAGCACGGAGGACGAGAATCGCTTTTGCCCTGCGTAGCGTTCCGGGCAGCGGGTAGAACCAGGCAGAGAATTCCCGGCTAGCAGCTTCCCTGTGGCGGGGAAGTGCAAACGTACACGTTTTCGGCCGAAAACGAGTTTTCCGGGAAAAACGCACACTACGGCTCTCTGAGAAAAAGCAAGCACGGAGGACGAGAATCGCCTTTGCCCTGCGTAGCGTTCCGGGCAGCCGGTAAAACCAGGCAGAGAATTCCCGGCTAGCAGCTTCCCTGTGGCGGGGAAGTGCAAACGTACACGTTTTCGGCCGAAAACGCGTTTTCAAGCGAAAACGCACACCAAGGCTCTTTCGGAGAAAAAGCAAGCACGGAGGACGATAATCGCTTTTGCCCTGCGTAGCGTTCCGGGCAGCGGGTAGAACCAGGCAGAGAATTCCCGGCTAGCAGCTTCCCTCTGGCGGGGAAGTGCAAACGTACACGTTTTCGGCCGAAAACGAGTTTTCAAGCGAAAACGCAGACCAAGGCTCTTTCTGAGCAAAAGCAAGCACGGAGGACGAGAATCGCTTTTGCCCTGCGTAGCGTTCCGGGCAGCGGGTAGAACCAGGCAGAGAATTCCCGGCTAGCAGCTTCCCTGTGGCGGGGAAGTGCAAACGTACACGTTTTCGGCCGAAAACGCGTTTTCAAGGGAAAACGCACACCAAGGCTCTTTCTGAGAAAAAGCAAGCACGGAGGACGAGAATTGCTTTTGCCCTGCATAGCGTTCCGGGCAGCGGGTAAAACCAGGCAGAGAATTCCCGGCTAGCAGCTTCCCTGTAGCGGGGAAGTGCAAACGTACACGTTTTCGGCCGAAAAAGCGTTTTCAAGCGAAAACGCACACCAAGGTTCTTTCTGAGAAAAAGCAAGCACGGAGGACGAGAATCGCTTTTGCCCTGCATAGCGTTCCGTGCAGCGGGTAGAACCAGGCAGAGAATTCCCGGCTAGCAGCTTCCCTGTGGCGGGGAAGTGCAAACGTACACGTTTTCGGCCGAAAACGAGTTTTCCGGGAAAAACGCACACTACAGCTCTCTGAGAAAAAGCAAGCACGGAGGACGAGAATCGCTTTTGCCCTGCGTAGCGTTCCGGGCAGCGGGTAAAACCAGGCAGAGAATTCCCGGCTAGCAGCTTCCCTGTGGCGGGGAAGTGCAAACGTACACATTTTCGGCCGAAAAAGCGTTTTCAAGCGAAAACGCACACCAAGGCTCTTTCTGAGCAAAAGCAAGCACGGAGGACGAGAATCGCTTTGGCCCTGCGTAGCATTCCGGGCAGCGGGTAGAACCAGGCAGAGAATTCCCGGCTAGCAGCTTCCCTGTGGCGGGGAAGTGCAAACGTACACGTTTCCGGCCGAAAACGCGTTTTCAAGCGAAAAAGCACACCAAGGCTCTTTTTGAGCAAAAGCAAGCACGGAGGACGAGAATCGCTTTTGCCCTGCGTAGCGTTCCAGGCAGCGGGTAGAACCAGGCAGAGAATTCCCGGCTAGCAGCTTCCCTGTGGCGGAGAAGTGCAAACGTACACGTTTTCGGCCGAAAACGAGTTTTCCGGCAAAAACGTACACCACGGCTCTCTGAGAAAAAGCAAGCACGGAGGACGAGAATCGCTTTTGCCCTGCGTAGCGTTCCGGGCAGCGGGTAGAACCAGGCAGAGAATTCCCGGCTAGCAGCTTCCCTGTGGCGGGGAAGTGCAAACGTACACGTTTTCGGCCGAAAACGCGTTTTCAAGCGAAAACGCACACCAAGGCTCTTTCTGAGAAAAAGCAAGCACGGAGGACGAGAATCGCTTTTGCCCTGCGTAGCGTTCCGGTCAGCGGGTAGAACCAGGCAGAGAATTCCCGGCTAGCAGCTTCCCTGTGGCGGGGAAGTGCAAACGTACACGTTTTCGGCCGAAAACGCGTTTTCAAGCGAAAACGCACACCAAGGCTCTTTCTGAGAAAAAGCAAGCACGGAGGACGATAATCGCTTTTGCCCTGCGTAGCGTTCCGGGCAGCGGGTAGAACCAGGCAGAGAATTCCCGGCTAGCAGCTTCCCTCTGGCGGGGAAGTGCAAACGTACACGTTTTCGGCCGAAAACGATTTTTCCGGCAAAAACGTACACCACGGCTCTCTGAGAAAAAGCAAGCACGGAGGATGAGAATCGCTTTTGCCCTGCGTAGCGTTCCGGGCAGCGGGTAGAACCAGGCAGAGAATTCCCGTCTAGCAGCTTCCCTGTGGCGGGGAAGTGCAAACGTACACGTTTTCGGCCGAAAACGAGTTTTCCGGCAAAAACGTACACCAAGGCTCTTTCTGAGCAAAAGCAAGCACGGAGGACGAGAATCGCTTTTGCCCTGCGTAGCGTTCCGGGCAGCGGGTAGAACCAGGCAGAGAATTCCCGGCTAGCAGCTTCCCTGTGGCGGGGAAGTGCAAACGTACACGTTTTCGGCCGAAAACGCGTTTTCAAGCGAAAACGCACACCAAGGCTCTTTCTGAGCAAAAGCAAGCACGGAGGACGAGAATCGCTTTTGCCCTGCGTAGCGTTCCGGGCAGCGGGTAGAACCAGGCAGAGAATTCCCGGCTAGCAGCTTCCCTGTGGCGGGGAAGTGCAAACGTACACGTTTTCGGCCGAAAACGCGTTTTCAAGCAAAAACGCACACAAAGGCTCTTTCTGAGAAAAAGCAAGCACGGAGGACGAGAATCGCTTTTGCCCTGCGTAGCGTTCCGGGCAGCGGGTAAAACCAGGCAGAGAATTCCCGGCTAGCAGCTTCCCTGTGGCGGGGAAGTGCAAACGTACACGTTTTCGGCCGAAAACGCGTTTTCAAGCGAAAACGCACACCAAGGCTCTTTCTGAGAAAAAGCAAGCACGGAGGACGAGAATCGCTTTTGCCCTGCGTAGCGTTCCGGGCAGCGGGTAGAACCAGGCAGAGAATTCCCGGCTAGCAGCTTCCCTGTGGCGGGGAAGTGCAAACGTACACGTTTTCGGCCGAAAACTAGTTTTCCTGCAAAAACGCACACCACGGCTCTCTGAGAAAAAGCAAGCACGGAGGACGAGAATCGCTTTTGCCCTGCGTAGCGTTCGGGGCAGCGGGTAGAACCAGGCAGAGAATTCCCGGCTAGCAGCTTCCCTGTGGCAGGGAAGTGCAAACGTACAAGTTTTCGGCCGAAAACTCGTTTTCAAGCGAAAACGCACACCAAGGCTCTTTCTGAGCAAAAGCAAGCACGGAGGACGAGAATCGCTTTTGCCCTGCGTAGCGTTCCGGGCAGCGGCTAAAACCAGGCAGAGAATTCCCGGCTAACACCTTCCCTGTGGCGGGGAAGTGCAAACGTACACGTTTTCGGCCGAAAACGCGTTTTCCGGTGAAAACGCACACCAAGGCTCTTTCTGAGCAAAAGCAAGCACGGAGGACGAGAATCGCTTTTGCACTGCTTAGCGTTCAGGGCAGCAGATAAAACCAGGGAGAGAATTCCCGGCTAGCAGCTTCCCTGTGGCGGGGAAGTGCAAACGTACACGTTTTCGGCCGAAAACGCGTTTTCAAGCGAAAACGCACACCAAGGCTCTTTCTGAGAAAAAGCAAGCACGGAGGACGAGAACCGCTTTTGCCCTGCGTAGCGTTCCGGGCAGCGAGTAAAACCAGGCAGAGAATTCCCGGCTAGCAGCTTCCCTGTGGCGGGGAAGTGCAAACGTACACGTTTTCGGCCGAAAACGCGTTTTCCGGCGAAAACGCACACCAAGGCTCTTTCTGAGCAAAAGCAAGCACGGAGGACGAGAATCGCTTTTGCCCTGCGTAGCGTTCCGGGCAGCGGGTAGAACCAGGCAGAGAATTCCCGGCTAGCAGCTTCCCTGTGGCGGGGAAGTGCAAACGTACACGTTTTCGGCCGAAAACGCGTTTTCAAGCAAAAACGCACACCAAGGCTCTTTCTGAGAAAAAGCAAGCACGGAGGACGAGAATCGCTTTTGCCCTGCGTAGCGTTCCGGGCAGCGGGTAAAACCAGGCAGAGAATTCCCGGCTAGCAGCTTCCCTGTGGCGGGGAAGTGCAAACGTACACGTTTTCGGCCGAAAACGCGTTTTCCGACGAAAACGCACACCAAGGCTCTTTCTGAGAAAAAGCAAGCACGGAGGACGAGAATCGCTTTTGCCCTGCGTAGCGTTCCGGGCAGCGGGTAGAACCAGGCAGAGAATTCCCGGCTAGCAGCTTCCCTGTGGCGGGGAAGTGCAAACGTACACGTTTTCGGCCGAAAACTAGTTTTCCGGCAAAAACGCACACCACGGCTCTCTGAGAAAAACCAAGCACGGAGGACGAGAATCGCTTTTGCCCTGCGTAGCATTCGGGGCAGCGGGTAGAACCAGGCAGAGAATTCCCGGCTAGCAGCTTCCCTGTGGCGGGGAAGTGCAAACGTACACGTTTTCGGCCGAAAACTCGTTTTCAAGCGAAAACGCACACCAAGGCTCTTTCTGAGCAAAAGCAAGCACGGAGGACGAGAATCGCTTTTGCCCTGCGTAGCGTTCCGGGCAGCGGCTAAAACCAGGCAGAGAATTCCCGGCTAACACCTTCCCTGTGGCGGGGAAGTGCAAACGTACACGTTTTCGGCCGAAAACGCGTTTTCAAGCGAAAACGCACACCAAGGATCTTTCTGAGAAAAAGCAAGCACGGAGGACGAGAACCGCTTTTGCCCTGCGTAGCGTTCCGGGCAGCGAGTAAAACCAGGCAGAGAATTCCCCGCTAGCAGCTTCCCTGTGGCGGGGAAGTGCAAACGTACACGTTTTCGGCCGAAAACTCGTTTTCAAGCGAAAACGCACACCAAGGCTCTTTCTGAGCAAAAGCAAGCACGGAGGACGAGAATCGCTTTTGCCCTGCGTAGCGTTCCAGGCAGCGGGTAGAACCAGGCAGAGAATTCCCGGCTAGCAGCTTCCCTGTGGCGGGGAAGTGCAAACGTACACGTTTTCGGCCGAAAACTCCTTTTCAAGCGAAAACGCACACCAAGGCTCTTTCTGAGAAAAAGCAAGCACGGAGGACGAGAATCGCTTTTGCCCTGCGTAGCGTTCCGGGCAGCGGCTAAAACCAGGCAGAGAATTCCCGGCTAGCAGCTTCCCTGTGGCGGGGAAGTGCAAACGTACACGTTTTCGGCCGAAAACGCATTTTCAAGCGAAAACGCACACCAAGGCTCTTTCTGAGCAAAAGCAAGCACGGAGGACGAGAATCGCTTTTGCCCTGCGTAGCGTTCCGGGCAGCGGGTAGAACCAGGCAGAGAATTCCCGGCTAGCAGCTTCCCTGTGGCGGGGAAGTGCAAACGTACACGTTTTCGGCCGAAAACGCGTTTTCAAGCGAAAACGCACACCAAGGCTCTTTCTGAGAAAAAGCAAGCACGGAGGACGAGAACCGCTTTTGCCCTGCGTAGCGTTCCGGGCAGCGAGAAAAACCAGGCAGAGAATTCCCGGCTAGCAGCTTCCCTGTGGCGGGGAAGTGCAAACGTACACGTTTTCGGCCGAAAACGCGTTTTCAAGCGAAAACGCACACCAAGGCTCTTTCTGAGAAAAAGCAAGCACGGAGGACGAGAACCGCTTTTGCCCTGCGTAGCGTTCTGGGCAGCGAGTAAAACCAGGCAGAGAATTCCCGGCTAGCAGCTTCCCTGTGGCGGGGAAGTGCAAACGTACACGTTTTCGGCCGAAAACGCGTTTTCCGGCGAAAACGCACACCAAGGCTCTTTCTGAGCAAAAGCAAGCACGGAGGACGAGAATCGCTTTTGCCCTGCGTAGCGTTCCAGGCAGCGGGTAGAACCAGGCAGAGAATTCCCGGCTAGCAGCTTCCCTGTGGCGGGGAAGTGCAAACGTACACGTTTTCGGCCGAAAACGAGTTTTCCGGCAAAAACGCACTCCACGGCTCTCTGAGAAAAAGCAAGCACGGAGGACGAGAATCGCTTTTGCCCTGCGTAGCGTTCCGGGCAGCGGGTAGAACCAGGCAGAGAATTCCCGGCAAGCAGCTTCCCTGTGGCGGGGAAGTGCAAACGTACACGTTTTCGGCCGAAAACGCGTTTTCAAGCAAAAACGCACACCAAGGCTCTTTCTGAGAAAAAGCAAGCACGGAGGATGAGAATCGCTTTTGCCCTGCGTAGCGTTCCGGGCAGCGGGTAAAACCAGGCAGAGAATTCCCGGCTAGCAGCTTCCCTGTGGCGGGGAAGTGCAAACGTACACGTTTTCAGCCGAAAACGCGTTTTCCGGCGAAAACGCACACCAAGGCTCTTTCTGAGCAAAAGCAAGCACGGAGGACGAGAATCGCTTTTGCCCTGCGTAGCGTTCCGGGCAGCGGGTAGAACCAGGCAGAGAATTCCCGGCTAGCAGCTTCCCTGTGGCGGGGAAGTGCAAACGTACACGTTTTCGGCCGAAAACGGGTTTTCCGGCAAAAACGCACACCACGGCTCTCTGAGAAAAAGCAAGCACGGAGGACGAGAACCGCTTTTGCCCTGCGTAGCGTTCCGGGCAGCGGGTAGAACCAGGCAGAGAATTCCCGGCTAGCAGCTTCCCTGTGGCGGGGAAGTGCAAACGTACACGTTTTCGGCCGAAAACTCGTTTTCAAGCGAAAACGCACACCAAGGCTCTTTCTGAGAAAAAGCAAGCACAGAGGACGAGAATCGCTTTTGCCCTGCGTAGCGTTCCGGGCAGCGGCTAAAACCAGGCAGAGAATTCCCGGCTAACACCTTCCCTGTGGCGTGGAAGTGCAAACGTACACGTTTTCGGCCGAAAACGCGTTTTCAAGCGAAAACGCACACCAAGGCTCTTTCTGAGAAAAAGCAAGCACGGAGGACGAGAACCGCTTTTGCCCTGCGTAGCGTTCCGGGCAGCGAGTAAAACCAGGCAGAGAATTCCCGGCTAGCAGCTTCCCTGTGGCGGGGAAGTGCAAACGTACACGTTTTCGGCCGAAAACTCGTTTTCAAGCGAAAACGCACACCAAGGCTCTTTCTGAGAAAAAGCAAGCACGGAGGACGAGAATCGCTTTTGCCCTGCGTAGCGTTCCGGGCAGCGGCTAAAACCAGGCAGAGAATTCCCGGCTAACACCTTCCCTGTGGCGGGGAAGTGCAAACGTACACGTTTTCGGCCGAAAACACGTTTTCAAGCGAAAACGCACACCAAGGCGCTTTCTGAGAAAAAGCAAGCACGGAGGACGAGAATCTCTTTTGCCCTGCGTAGCGTTCCGGGCAGCGGGTAGAACCAGGCAGAGAATTCCCGGCTAGCAGCTTCCCTGTGGCGGGGAAGTGCAAACGTACACGTTTTCGGCCGAAAACGCGTTTTCAAGCGAAAACGCACACCAAGGCTCTTTCTGAGAAAAAGCAAGCACGGAGGACGAGAATCGCTTTTGCGCTGCGTAGCGTTCCGGGCAGCGGGTAAAACCAGGCAGAGAATTCCCGGCTAGCAGCTTCCCTGTGGCGGGGAAGTGCAAACGTACACGTTTTCGGCCGAAAACGAGTTTTCCGGCAAAAACGCACACCACGGCTCTCTGAGAAAAAGCAAGCACGGAGGACGAGAATCGCTTTTGCCCTGCGTAGCGTTCCAGGCAGCGGGTAGAACCAGGCAGAGAATTCCCGGCTAGCAGCTTCCCTGTGGCGGGGAAGTGCAAACGTACACGTTTTCGGCCGAAAACTCCTTTTCAAGCGAAAACGCACACCAAGGCTCTTTCTGAGAAAAAGCAAGCACGGAGGACGAGAATCGCTTTTGCCCTGCGTAGCGTTCCGGGCAGCGGGTAGAACCAGGCAGAGAATTCCCGGCTAGCAGCTTCCCTGTGGCGGGGAAGTGCAAACGTACACGTTTTCGGCCGAAAACGCGTTTTCAAGCGAAAACGCACACCAAGGCTCTTTCTGAGAAAAAGCAAGCACGGAGGACGAGAATCGCTTTTGCCCTGCGTAGCGTTCCGGGCAGCGGGTAGAACCAGGCAGAGAATTCCCGGCTAGCAGCTTCCCTGTGGCGGGGAAGTGCAAACGTACAGGTTTTCGGCCGAAAACGCGTTTTCAAGCGAAAACGCACACCAAGGCTCTTTCTGAGAAAAAGCAAGCACGGAGGACGAGAATCGCTTTTGCCCTGCGTAGCGTTCCGGGCAGCGGGTAGAACCAGGCAGAGAATTCCTGGCTAGCAGCTTCCCTGTGGCGGGGAAGTGCAAACGTACACGTTTTCGGCCGAAAACGCGTTTTCCGGCGAAAACGCACACCAAGGCTCTTTCTGAGCAAAAGCAAGCACGGAGGACGAGAATCGCTTTTGCCCTGCGTAGCGTTCCGGGCAGCGGGTAGAACCAGGCAGAGAATTCCCGGCTAGCAGCTTCCCTGTGGCGGGGAAGTGCAAACGTACACGTTTTCGGCCGAAAACGAGTTTTCCGGCAAAAACGCACACCACGGCTCTCTGAGAAAAAGCAAGCACGGAGGACGAGAATCGCTTTTGCCCTGCGTAGCGTTCCAGGCAGCGGGTAGAACCAGGCAGAGAATTCCCGGCTAGCAGCTTCCCTGTGGCGGGGAAGTGCAAACGTACACGTTTTCGGCCGAAAACGAGTTTTCCGGCAAAAACGCACACCACGGCTCTCTGAGAAAAAGCAAGCACGGAGGACGAGAATCGCTTTGGCCCTGCGTAGCGTTCCGGGCAGCGGGTAAAACCAGGCAGAGAATTCCCGGCTAGCAGCTTCCCTGTGGCGGGGAAGTGCAAACGTACACGTTTTCGGCCGAAAACGCGTTTTCCGGCGAAAACGCACACCAAGGCTCTTTCTGAGCAAAAGCAAGCACGGAGGACGAGAATCGCTTTTGCCCTGCGTAGCGTTCCGGGCAGCGGGTAGAACCAGGCAGAGAATTCCCGGCTAGCAGCTTCCCTGTGGCGGGGAAGTGCAAACGTACACGTTTTCGGCCGAAAACGCGTTTTCAAGCGAAAACGCACACCAAGGCTCTTTCTGAGAAAAAGCAAGCACGGAGGACGAGAACCGCTTTTGCCCTGCGTAGCGTTCCGGGCAGCGAGTAAAACCAGGCAGAGAATTCCCAGCTAGCAGCTTCCCTGTGGCGGGGAAGTGCAAACGTACACGTTTTCGGCCGAAAACTCGTTTTCAAGCGAAAACGCACACCAAGGCTCTTTCTGAGCAAAAGCAAGCACGGAGGACGAGAATCGCTTTTGCCCTGCGTAGCGTTCCGGGCAGCGGGTAGAACCAGGCAGAGAATTCCCGGCTAGCAGCTTCCCTGTGGCGGGGAAGTGCAAACGTACACGTTTTCGGCCGAAAACTCGTTTTCAAGCGAAAACGCACACCAAGGCTCTTTCTGAGAAAAAGCAAGCACGGAGGACGAGAATCGCTTTTGCCCTGCGTAGCGTTCCGGGCAGCGGGTAGAACCAGGCAGAGAATTCCCGGCTAGCAGCTTCCCTGTGGCGGGGAAGTGCAAACGTACACGTTTTCGGCCGAAAACTCGTTTTCAAGCGAAAACGCACACCAAGGCTCTTTCTGAGAAAAAGCAAGCACGGAGGACGAGAATCGCTTTTGCCCTGCGTAGCGTTCCGGGCAGCGGGTAAAACCAGGCAGAGAATTCCCGGCTAGCAGCTTCCCTGTGGCGGGGAAGTGCAAACGTACACGTTTTCGGCCGAAAACGAGTTTTCCGGCAAAAACGTACACCACGGCTCTCTGAGAAAAAGCAAGCACGGAGGACGAGAATCGCTTTTGCCCTGCGTAGCGTTCCGGGCAGCGGGTAGAACCAGGCAGAGAATTCCCGGCTAGCAGCTTCCCTGTGGCGGGGAAGTGCAAACGTACACGTTTTCGGCCGAAAACGCGTTTTCAAGCGAAAACGCACACCAAGGCTCTTTCTGAGAAAAAGCAAGCACGGAGGACGAGAATCGCTTTTGCCCTGCGTAGCGTTCCGGGCAGCGGGTAAAACCAGGCAGAGAATTCCCGGCTAGCAGCTTCCCTGTGGCGGGGAAGTGCAAACGTACACGTTTTCGGCCGAAAACGCGTTTTCAAGCGAAAACGCACACCAAGGCGCTTTCTGAGAAAAAGCAAGCACGGAGGACGAGAACCGCTTTTGCCCTGCGTAGCGTTCTGGGCAGCGGGTAGAACCAGGCAGAGAATTCCCGGCTAGCAGCTTCCCTGTGGCGGGGAAGTGCAAACGTACACGTTTTCGGCCGAAAACGCGTTTTCAAGCAAAAACGCACACCAAGGCTCTTTCTGAGAAAAAGCAAGCACGGAGGATGAGAATCGCTTTTGCCCTGCGTAGCGTTCCGGGCAGCGGGTAAAACCAGGCAGAGAATTCCCGGCTAGCAGCTTCCCTGTGGCGGGGAAGTGCAAACGTACACGTTTTCAGCCGAAAACGCGTTTTCCGGCGAAAACGCACACCAAGGCTCTTTCTGAGCAAAAGCAAGCACGGAGGACGAGAATCGCTTTTGCCCTGCGTAGCGTTCCGGGCAGCGGGTAGAACCAGGCAGAGAATTCCCGGCTAGCAGCTTCCCTGTGGCGGGGAAGTGCAAACGTACACGTTTTCGGCCGAAAACGGGTTTTCCGGCAAAAACGCACACCACGGCTCTCTGAGAAAAAGCAAGCACGGAGGACGAGAACCGCTTTTGCCCTGCGTAGCGTTCCGGGCAGCGGGTAGAACCAGGCAGAGAATTCCCGGCTAGCAGCTTCCCTGTGGCGGGGAAGTGCAAACGTACACGTTTTCGGCCGAAAACTCGTTTTCAAGCGAAAACGCACACCAAGGCTCTTTCTGAGAAAAAGCAAGCACAGAGGACGAGAATCGCTTTTGCCCTGCGTAGCGTTCCGGGCAGCGGCTAAAACCAGGCAGAGAATTCCCGGCTAACACCTTCCCTGTGGCGTGGAAGTGCAAACGTACACGTTTTCGGCCGAAAACGCGTTTTCAAGCGAAAACGCACACCAAGGCTCTTTCTGAGAAAAAGCAAGCACGGAGGACGAGAACCGCTTTTGCCCTGCGTAGCGTTCCGGGCAGCGAGTAAAACCAGGCAGAGAATTCCCGGCTAGCAGCTTCCCTGTGGCGGGGAAGTGCAAACGTACACGTTTTCGGCCGAAAACTCGTTTTCAAGCGAAAACGCACACCAAGGCTCTTTCTGAGAAAAAGCAAGCACGGAGGACGAGAATCGCTTTTGCCCTGCGTAGCGTTCCGGGCAGCGGCTAAAACCAGGCAGAGAATTCCCGGCTAACACCTTCCCTGTGGCGGGGAAGTGCAAACGTACACGTTTTCGGCCGAAAACACGTTTTCAAGCGAAAACGCACACCAAGGCGCTTTCTGAGAAAAAGCAAGCACGGAGGACGAGAATCTCTTTTGCCCTGCGTAGCGTTCCGGGCAGCGGGTAGAACCAGGCAGAGAATTCCCGGCTAGCAGCTTCCCTGTGGCGGGGAAGTGCAAACGTACACGTTTTCGGCCGAAAACGCGTTTTCAAGCGAAAACGCACACCAAGGCTCTTTCTGAGAAAAAGCAAGCACGGAGGACGAGAATCGCTTTTGCCCTGCGTAGCGTTCCGGGCAGCGGGTAAAACCAGGCAGAGAATTCCCGGCTAGCAGCTTCCCTGTGGCGGGGAAGTGCAAACGTACACGTTTTCGGCCGAAAACGAGTTTTCCGGCAAAAACGCACACCACGGCTCTCTGAGAAAAAGCAAGCACGGAGGACGAGAATCGCTTTTGCCCTGCGTAGCGTTCCAGGCAGCGGGTAGAACCAGGCAGAGAATTCCCGGCTAGCAGCTTCCCTGTGGCGGGGAAGTGCAAACGTACACGTTTTCGGCCGAAAACGCGTTTTCAAGCGAAAACGCACACCAAGGCTCTTTCTGAGAAAAAGCAAGCACGGAGGACGAGAACCGCTTTTGCCCTGCGTAGCGTTCCGGGCAGCGAGTAAAACCAGGCAGAGAATTCCCAGCTAGCAGCTTCCCTGTGGCGGGGAAGTGCAAACGTACACGTTTTCGGCCGAAAACTCGTTTTCAAGCGAAAACGCACACCAAGGCTCTTTCTGAGCAAAAGCAAGCACGGAGGACGAGAATCGCTTTTGCCCTGCGTAGCGTTCCGGGCAGCGGGTAGAACCAGGCAGAGAATTCCCGGCTAGCAGCTTCCCTGTGGCGGGGAAGTGCAAACGTACACGTTTTCGGCCGAAAACTCGTTTTCAAGCGAAAACGCACACCAAGGCTCTTTCTGAGAAAAAGCAAGCACGGAGGACGAGAATCGCTTTTGCCCTGCGTAGCGTTCCGGGCAGCGGGTAGAACCAGGCAGAGAATTCCCGGCTAGCAGCTTCCCTGTGGCGGGGAAGTGCAAACGTACACGTTTTCGGCCGAAAACTCGTTTTCAAGCGAAAACGCACACCAAGGCTCTTTCTGAGAAAAAGCAAGCACGGAGGACGAGAATCGCTTTTGCCCTGCGTAGCGTTCCGGGCAGCGGGTAAAACCAGGCAGAGAATTCCCGGCTAGCAGCTTCCCTGTGGCGGGGAAGTGCAAACGTACACGTTTTCGGCCGAAAACGAGTTTTCCGGCAAAAACGTACACCACGGCTCTCTGAGAAAAAGCAAGCACGGAGGACGAGAATCGCTTTTGCCCTGCGTAGCGTTCCGGGCAGCGGGTAGAACCAGGCAGAGAATTCCCGGCTAGCAGCTTCCCTGTGGCGGGGAAGTGCAAACGTACACGTTTTCGGCCGAAAACGCGTTTTCAAGCGAAAACGCACACCAAGGCTCTTTCTGAGAAAAAGCAAGCACGGAGGACGAGAATCGCTTTTGCCCTGCGTAGCGTTCCGGGCAGCGGGTAAAACCAGGCAGAGAATTCCCGGCTAGCAGCTTCCCTGTGGCGGGGAAGTGCAAACGTACACGTTTTCGGCCGAAAACGCGTTTTCAAGCGAAAACGCACACCAAGGCGCTTTCTGAGAAAAAGCAAGCACGGAGGACGAGAACCGCTTTTGCCCTGCGTAGCGTTCTGGGCAGCGAGTAAAACCAGGCAGAGAATTCCCGGCTAGCAGCTTCCCTGTGGCGGGGAAGTGCAAACGTACACGTTTTCGGCCGAAAACGCGTTTTCCGGCGAAAACGCACACCAAGGCTCTTTCTGAGCAAAAGCAAGCACGGAGGACGAGAATCGCTTTTGCCCTGCGTAGCGTTCCAGGCAGCGGGTAGAACCAGGCAGAGAATTCCCGGCTAGCAGCTTCCCTGTGGCGGGGAAGTGCAAACGTACACGTTTTCGGCCGAAAACGAGTTTTCCGGCAAAAACGCACACCACGGCTCTCTGAGAAAAAGCAAGCACGGAGGACGAGAATCGCTTTTGCCGTGCGTAGCCTTCCGGGCAGCGGGTAAAACCAGGCAGAGAATTCCCGGCTAGCAGCTTCCCTGTGGCGGGGAAGTGCAAACGTACACGTTTTCGGCCGAAAACGCGTTTTCCGGCGAAAACGCACACCAAGGCTCTTTCTGAGCAAAAGCAAGCACGGAGGACGAGAATCGCTTTTGCCCTGCGTAGCGTTCCGGGCAGCGGGTAGAACCAGGCAGAGAATTCCCGGCTAGCAGCTTCCCTGTGGCGGGGAAGTGCAAACGTACACGTTTTCGGCCGAAAACGCGTTTTCAAGCGAAAACGCACACCAAGGCTCTTTCTGAGAAAAAGCAAGCACGGAGGACGAGAACCGCTTTTGCCCTGCGTAGCGTTCCGGGCAGCGAGTAAAACCAGGCAGAGAATTCCCGGCTAGCAGCTTCCCTGTGGAGGGGAAGTGCAAACGTACACGTTTTCGGCCGAAAACGCGTTTTCAAGCGAAAACGCACACCAAGGCTCTTTCTGAGCAAAAGCAAGCACGGAGGACGAGAATCGCTTTTGCCCTGCGTAGCGTTCCGGGCAGCGGGTAGAACCAGGCAGAGAATTCCCGGCTAGCAGCTTCCCTGTGGCGGGGAAGTGCAAACGTACACGTTTTCGGCCGATAACTCGTTTTCAAGCGAAAACGCACACCAAGGCTCTTTCTGAGAAAAAGCAAGCACGGAGGACGAGAATCGCTTTTGCCCTGCGTAGCGTTCCGGGCAGCGGGTAAAACCAGGCAGAGAATTCCCGGCTAGCAGCTTCCCTGTGGCGGGGAAGTGCAAACGTACACGTTTTCGGCCGAAAACGAGTTTTCCGGCAAAAACGTACACCACGGCTCTCTGAGAAAAAGCAAGCACGGAGGACGAGAATCGCTTTTGCCCTGCGTAGCGTTCCGGGCAGCGGGTAGAACCAGGCAGAGAATTCCCGGCTAGCAGCTTCCCTGTGGCGGGGAAGTGCAAACGTACACGTTTTCGGCCGAAAACGCGTTTTCAAGCGAAAACGCACACCAAGGCTCTTTCTGAGAAAAAGCAAGCACGGAGGACGAGAACCGCTTTTGCCCTGCGTAGCGTTCTGGGCAGCGAGTAAAACCAGGCAGAGAATTCGCGGCTAGCAGCTTCCCTGTGGCGGGGAAGTGCAAACGTACACGTTTTCGGCCGAAAACGCGTTTTCCGGCGAAAACGCACACCAAGGCTCTTTCTGAGCAAAAGCAAGCACGGAGGACGAGAATCGCTTTTGCCCTGCGTAGCGTTCCAGGCAGCGGGTAGAACCAGGCAGAGAATTCCCGGCTAGCAGCTTCCCTGTGGCGGGGAAGTGCAAACGTACACGTTTTCGGCCGAAAACGAGTTTTCCGGCAAAAACGCACACCACGGCTCTCTGAGAAAAAGCAAGCACGGAGGACGAGAATCGCTTTTGCCCTGCGTAGCGTTCCGGGCAGCGGGTAGAACCAGGCAGAGAATTCCCGGCTAGCAGCTTCCCTGTGGCGGGGAAGTGCAAACGTACACGTTTTCGGCCGAAAACGCGTTTTCAAGCAAAAACGCACACCAAGGCTCTTTCTGAGCAAAAGCAAGCACGGAGGACGAGAATCGCTTTTGCCCTGCGTAGCGTTCCGGGCAGCGGGTAGAACCAGGCAGAGAATTCCCGTCTAGCAGCTTCCCTGTGGCGGGGAAGTGCAAACGTACACGTTTTCGGCCGAAAACGAGTTTTCCGGCAAAAACGTACACCACGGCTCTCTGAGAAAAAGCAAGCACGGAGGACGAGAATCGCTTTTGCCCTGCGTAGCGTTCCGGGCAGCGGGTAGAACCAGGCAGAGAATTCCCGGCTAGCAGCTTCCCTGTGGCGGGGAAGTGCAAACGTACACGTTTTCGGCCGAAAACGCGTTTTCAAGCGAAAACGCACACCAAGGCTCTTTCTGAGAAAAAGCAAGCACGGAGGACGAGAATCGCTTTTGCCCTGCGTAGCGTTCCGGGCAGCGGGTAAAACCAGGCAGAGAATTCCCGGCTAGCAGCTTCCCTGTGGCGGGGAAGTGCAAACGTACACGTTTTCGGCCGAAAACGCGTTTTCAAGCGAAAACGCACACCAAGGCGCTTTCTGAGAAAAAGCAAGCACGGAGGACGAGAACCGCTTTTGCCCTGCGTAGCGTTCTGGGCAGCGAGTAAAACCAGGCAGAGAATTCCCGGCTAGCAGCTTCCCTGTGGCGGGGAAGTGCAAACGTACACGTTTTCGGCCGAAAACGCGTTTTCCGGCGAAAACGCACACCAAGGCTCTTTCTGAGAAAAAGCAAGCACGGAGGACGAGAATCGCTTTTGCCCTGCGTAGCGTTCCAGGCAGCGGGTAGAACCAGGCAGAGAATTCCCGGCTAGCAGCTTCCCTGTGGCGGGGAAGTGCAAACGTACACGTTTTCGGCCGAAAACGCGTTTTCCGGCGAAAACGCACACCAAGGCTCTTTCTGAGCAAAAGCAAGCACGGAGGACGATAATCGCTTTTGCCCTGCGTAGCGTTCCGGGCAGCGGGTAGAACCAGGCAGAGAATTCCCGGCTAGCAGCTTCCCTGTGGCGGGGAAGTGCAAACGTACACGTTTTCGGCCGAAAACGCGTTTTCAAGCGAAAACGCACACCAAGGCTCTTTCTGAGAAAAAGCAAGCACGGAGGACGAGAACCGCTTTTGCCCTGCGTAGCGTTCCGGGCAGCGAGAAAAACCAGGCAGAGAATTCCCGGCTAGCAGCTTCCCTGTGGCGGGGAAGTGCAAACGTACACGTTTTCGGCCGAAAACGCGTTTTCAAGCGAAAACGCACACCAAGGCTCTTTCTGAGAAAAAGCAAGCACGGAGGACGAGAACCGCTTTTGCCCTGCGTAGCGTTCTGGGCAGCGAGTAAAACCAGGCAGAGAATTCCCGGCTAGCAGCTTCCCTGTGGCGGGGAAGTGCAAACGTACACGTTTTCGGCCGAAAACGCGTTTTCCGGCGAAAACGCACACCAAGGCTCTTTCTGAGCAAAAGCAAGCACGGAGGACGAGAATCGCTTTTGCCCTGCGTAGCGTTCCAGGCAGCGGGTAGAACCAGGCAGAGAATTCCCGGCTAGCAGCTTCCCTGTGGCGGGGAAGTGCAAACGTACACGTTTTCGGCCGAAAACGAGTTTTCCGGCAAAAACGCACTCCACGGCTCTCTGAGAAAAAGCAAGCACGGAGGACGAGAATCGCTTTTGCCCTGCGTAGCGTTCCGGGCAGCGGGTAGAACCAGGCAGAGAATTCCCGGCTAGCAGCTTCCCTGTGGCGGGGAAGTGCAAACGTACACGTTTTCGGCCGAAAACGCGTTTTCAAGCAAAAACGCACACCAAGGCTCTTTCTGAGAAAAAGCAAGCACGGAGGACGAGAATCGCTTTTGCCCTGCGTAGCGTTCCGGGCAGCGGGTAAAACCAGGCAGAGAATTCCCGGCTAGCAGCTTCCCTGTGGCGGGGAAGTGCAAACGTACACGTTTTCAGCCGAAAACGCGTTTTCCGGCGAAAACGCACACCAAGGCTCTTTCTGAGCAAAAGCAAGCACGGAGGACGAGAATCGCTTTTGCCCTGCGTAGCGTTCCGGGCAGCGGGTAGAACCAGGCAGAGAATTCCCGGCTAGCAGCTTCCCTGTGGCGGGGAAGTGCAAACGTACACGTTTTCGGCCGAAAACGGGTTTTCCGGCAAAAACGCACACCACGGCTCTCTGAGAAAAAGCAAGCACGGAGGACGAGAATCGCTTTTGCCCTGCGTAGCGTTCCGGGCAGCGGGTAGAACCAGGCAGAGAATTCCCGGCTAGCAGCTTCCCTGTGGCGGGGAAGTGCAAACGTACACGTTTTCGGCCGAAAACTCGTTTTCAAGCGAAAACGCACACCAAGGCTCTTTCTGAGAAAAAGCAAGCACAGAGGACGAGAATCGCTTTTGCCCTGCGTAGCGTTCCGGGCAGCGGCTAAAACCAGGCAGAGAATTCCCGGCTAACACCTTCCCTGTGGCGGGGAAGTGCAAACGTACACGTTTTCGGCCGAAAACGAGTTTTCCGGCAAAAACGTACACCACGGCTCTCTGAGAAAAAGCAAGCACGGAGGACGAGAATCGCTTTTGCCCTGCGTAGCGTTCCGGGCAGCGGGTAGAACCAGGCAGAGAATTCCCGGCTAGCAGCTTCCCTGTGGCGGGGAAGTGCAAACGTTCACGTTTTCGGCCGAAAACGCGTTTTCAAGCGAAAACGCACACCAAGGCTCTTTCTGAGAAAAAGCAAGCACGGAGGACGAGAATCGCTTTTGCCCTGCGTAGCGTTCCGGGCAGCGGGTAAAACCAGGCAGAGAATTCCCGGCTAGCAGCTTCCCTGTGGCGGGGAAGTGCAAACGTACACGTTTTCGGCCGAAAACGCGTTTTCAAGCGAAAACGCACACCAAGGCGCTTTCTGAGAAAAAGCAAGCACGGAGGACGAGAACCGCTTTTGCCCTGCGTAGCGTTCTGGGCAGCGAGTAAAACCAGGCAGAGAATTCCCGGCTAGCAGCTTCCCTGTGGCGGGGAAGTGCAAACGTACACGTTTTCGGCCGAAAACGCGTTTTCCGGCGAAAACGCACACCAAGGCTCTTTCTGAGCAAAAGCAAGCACGGAGGACGAGAATCGCTTTTGCCCTGCGTAGCGTTCCAGGCAGCGGGTAGAACCAGGCAGAGAATTCCCGGCTAGCAGCTTCCCTGTGGCGGGGAAGTGCAAACGTACACGTTTTCGGCCGAAAACGAGTTTTCCGGCAAAAACGCACACCACGGCTCTCTGAGAAAAAGCAAGCACGGAGGACGAGAATCGCTTTTGCCCTGCGTAGCCTTCCGGGCAGCGGGTAAAACCAGGCAGAGAATTCCCGGCTAGCAGCTTCCCTGTGGCGGGGAAGTGCAAACGTACACGTTTTCGGCCGAAAACGCGTTTTCCGGCGAAAACGCACACCAAGGCTCTTTCTGAGCAAAAGCAAGCACGGAGGACGAGAATCGCTTTTGCCCTGCGTAGCGTTCCGGGCAGCGGGTAGAACCAGGCAGAGAATTCCCGGCTAGCAGCTTCCCTGTGGCGGGGAAGTGCAAACGTACACGTTTTCGGCCGAAAACGCGTTTTCAAGCGAAAACGCACACCAAGGCTCTTTCTGAGAAAAAGCAAGCACGGAGGACGAGAACCGCTTTTGCCCTGCGTAGCGTTCCGGGCAGCGAGTAAAACCAGGCAGAGAATTCCCAGCTAGCAGCTTCCCTGTGGCGGGGAAGTGCAAACGTACACGTTTTCGGCCGAAAACTCGTTTTCAAGCGAAAACGCACACCAAGGCTCTTTCTGAGCAAAAGCAAGCACGGAGGACGAGAATCGCTTTTGCCCTGCGTAGCGTTCCGGGCAGCGGGTAGAACCAGGCAGAGAATTCCCGGCTAGCAGCTTCCCTGTGGCGGGGAAGTGCAAACGTACACGTTTTCGGCCGAAAACTCGTTTTCAAGCGAAAACGCACACCAAGGCTCTTTCTGAGCAAAAGCAAGCACGGAGGACGAGAATCGCTTTTGCCCTGCGTAGCGTTCCGGGCAGCGGGTAAAACCAGGCAGAGAATTCCCGGCTAGCAGCTTCCCTGTGGCGGGGAAGTGCAAACGTACACGTTTTCGGCCGAAAACGCGTTTTCCGGCGAAAACGCACACCAAGGCTCTTTCTGAGCAAAAGCAAGCACGGAGGACGATAATCGCTTTTGCCCTGCGTAGCGTTCCAGGCAGCGGGTAGAACCAGGCAGAGAATTCCCGGCTAGCAGCTTCCCTGTGGCGGGGAAGTGCAAACGTACACGTTTTCGGCCGAAAACGAGTTTTCCGGTAAAAACGCACACCACGGCTCTCTGAGAAAAAGCAAGCACGGAGGACGAGAATCGCTTTTGCCCTGCGTAGCCTTCCGGGCAGCGGGTAAAACCAGGCAGAGAATTCCCGGCTAGCAGCTTCCCTGTGGCGGGGAAGTGCAAACGTACACGTTTTCGGCCGAAAACGCGTTTTCCGGCGAAAACGCACACCAAGGCTCTTTCTGAGCAAAAGCAAGCACGGAGGACGAGAATCGCTTTTGCCCTGCATAGCGTTCCGGGCAGCGGGTAGAACCAGGCAGAGAATTCCCGGCTAGCAGCTTCCCTGTGGCGGGGAAGTGCAAACGTACACGTTTTCAGCCGAAAACGCGTTTTCAAGCGAAAACGCACACCAAGGCTCTTTCTGAGAAAAAGCAAGCACGGAGGACGAGAACCGCTTTTGCCCTGCGTAGCGTTCCGGGCAGCGAGTAAAACCAGGCAGAGAATTCCCAGCTAGCAGCTTCCCTGTGGCGGGGAAGTGCAAACGTACACGTTTTCGGCCGAAAACTCGTTTTCAAGCGAAAACGCACACCAAGGCTCTTTCTGAGCAAAAGCAAGCACGGAGGACGAGAATCGCTTTTGCCCTGCGTAGCGTTCCGGGCAGCGGGTAGAACCAGGCAGAGAATTCCCGGCTAGCAGCTTCCCTGTGGCGGGGAAGTGCAAACGTACACGTTTTCGGCCGAAAACTCGTTTTCAAGCGAAAACGCACACCAAGGCTCTTTCTGAGAAAAAGCAAGCACGGAGGACGAGAATCGCTTTTGCCCTGCGTAGCGTTCCGGGCAGCGGGTAAAACCAGGCAGAGAATTCCCGGCTAGCAGCTTCCCTGTGGCGGGGAAGTGCAAACGTACACGTTTTCGGCCGAAAACGAGTTTTCCGGCAAAAACGTACACCACGGCTCTCTGAGAAAAAGCAAGCACGGAGGACGAGAATCGCTTTTGCCCTGCGTAGCGTTCCGGGCAGTGGGTAGAACCAGGCAGAGAATTCCCGGCTAGCAGCTTCCCTGTGGCGGGGAAGTGCAAACGTACACGTTTTCGGCCGAAAACGCGTTTTCAAGCGAAAACGCACACCAAGGCTCTTTCTGAGAAAAAGCAAGCACGGAGGACGAGAACCGCTTTTGCCCTGCGTAGCGTTCCGGGCAGCGAGTAAAACCAGGCAGAGAATTCGCGGCTAGCAGCTTCCCTGTGGCGGGGAAGTGCAAACGTACACGTTTTCGGCCGAAAACGCGTTTTCCGGCGAAAACGCACACCAAGGCTCTTTCTGAGCAAAAGCAAGCACGGAGGACGAGAATCGCTTTTGCCCTGCGTAGCGTTCCAGGCAGCGGGTAGAACCAGGCAGAGAATTCCCGGCTAGCAGCTTCCCTGTGGCGGGGAAGTGCAAACGTACACGTTTTCGGCCGAAAACGAGTTTTCCGGCAAAAACGCACACCACGGCTCTCTGAGAAAAAGCAAGCACGGAGGACGAGAATCGCTTTTGCCCTGCGTAGCGTTCCGGGCAGCGGGTAGAACCAGGCAGAGAATTCCCGGCTAGCAGCTTCCCTGTGGCGGGGAAGTGCAAACGTACACGTTTTCGGCCGAAAACGCGTTTTCAAGCAAAAACGCACACCAAGGCTCTTTCTGAGCAAAAGCAAGCACGGAGGACGAGAATCGCTTTTGCCCTGCGTAGCGTTCCGGGCAGCGGGTAGAACCAGGCAGAGAATTCCCGTCTAGCAGCTTCCCTGTGGCGGGGAAGTGCAAACGTACACGTTTTCGGCCAAAAACGAGTTTTCCGGCAAAAACGTACACCACGGCTCTCTGAGAAAAAGCAAGCACGGAGGACGAGAATCGCTTTTGCCCTGCGTAGCGTTCCAGGCAGCGGGTAGAACCAGGCAGAGAATTCCCGGCTAGCAGCTTCCCTGTGGCGGGGAAGTGCAAACGTACACGTTTTCGGCCGAAAACGCGTTTTCAAGCGAAAACGCACACCAAGGCTCTTTCTGAGAAAAAGCAAGCACGGAGGACGAGAATCGCTTTTGCCCTGCGTAGCGTTCCGGGCAGCGGGTAAAACCAGGCAGAGAATTCCCGGCTAGCAGCTTCCCTGTGGCGGGGAAGTGCAAACGTACACGTTTTCGGCCGAAAACGCGTTTTCAAGCGAAAACGCACACCAAGGCGCTTTCTGAGAAAAAGCAAGCACGGAGGACGAGAACCGCTTTTGCCCTGCGTAGCGTTCTGGGCAGCGAGTAAAACCAGGCAGAGAATTCCCGGCTAGCAGCTTCCCTGTGGCGGGGAAGTGCAAACGTACACGTTTTCGGCCGAAAACGCGTTTTCCGGCGAAAACGCACACCAAGGCTCTTTCTGAGCAAAAGCAAGCACGGAGGACGAGAATCGCTTTTGCCCTGCGTAGCGTTCCAGGCAGCGGGTAGAACCAGGCAGAGAATTCCCGGCTAGCAGCTTCCCTGTGGCGGGGAAGTGCAAACGTACACGTTTTCGGCCGAAAACGCGTTTTCCGGCGAAAACGCACACCAAGGCTCTTTCTGAGCAAAAGCAAGCACGGAGGACGAGAATCGCTTTTGCCCTGCGTAGCGTTCCGGGCAGCGGGTAGAACCAGGCAGAGAATTCCCGGCTAGCAGCTTCCCTGTGGCGGGGAAGTGCAAACGTACACGTTTTCGGCCGAAAACGCGTTTTCAAGCGAAAACGCACACCAAGGCTCTTTCTGAGAAAAAGCAAGCACGGAGGACGAGAACCGCTTTTGCCCTGCGTAGCGTTCCGGGCAGCGAGAAAAACCAGGCAGAGAATTCCCGGCTAGCAGCTTCCCTGTGACGGGGAAGTGCAAACGTACACGTTTTCGGCCGAAAACGCGTTTTCAAGCGAAAACGCACACCAAGGCTCTTTCTGAGAAAAAGCAAGCACGGAGGACGAGAACCGCTTTTGCCCTGCGTAGCGTTCTGGGCAGCGAGTAAAACCAGGCAGAGAATTCCCGGCTAGCAGCTTCCCTGTGGCGGGGAAGTGCAAACGTACACGTTTTCGGCCGAAAACGCGTTTTCCGGCGAAAACGCACACCAAGGCTCTTTCTGAGCAAAAGCAAGCACGGAGGACGAGAATCGCTTTTGCCCTGCGTAGCGTTCCGGGCAGCGGGTAGAACCAGGCAGAGAATTCCCGGCTAGCAGCTTCCCTGTGGCGGGGAAGTGCAAACGTACACGTTTTCGGCCGAAATCGGGTTTTCCGGCAAAAACGCACACCACGGCTCTCTGAGAAAAAGCAAGCACGGAGGACGAGAATCGCTTTTGCCCTGCGTAGCGTTCCGGGCAGCGGGTAGAACCAGGCAGAGAATTCCCGGCTAGCAGCTTCCCTGTGGCGGGGAAGTGCAAACGTACACGTTTTCGGCCGAAAACTCGTTTTCAAGCGAAAACGCACACCAAGGCTCTTTCTGAGAAAAAGCAAGCACAGAGGACGAGAATCGCTTTTGCCCTGCGTAGCGTTCCGGGCAGCGGCTAAAACCAGGCAGAGAATTCCCGGCTAACACCTTCCCTGTGGCGTGGAAGTGCAAACGTACACGTTTTCGGCCGAAAACGCGTTTTCAAGCGAAAACGCACACCAAGGCTCTTTCTGAGAAAAAGCAAGCACGGAGGACGAGAACCGCTTTTGCCCTGCGTAGCGTTCCGGGCAGCGAGTAAAACCAGGCAGAGAATTCCCGGCTAGCAGCTTCCCTGTGGCGGGGAAGTGCAAACGTACACGTTTTCGGCCGAAAACTCGTTTTCAAGCGAAAACGCACACCAAGGCTCTTTCTGAGAAAAAGCAAGCACGGAGGACGAGAATCGCTTTTGCCCTGCGTAGCGTTCCGGGCAGCGGCTAAAACCAGGCAGAGAATTCCCGGCTAACACCTTCCCTGTGGCGGGGAAGTGCAAACGTACACGTTTTCGGCCGAAAACACGTTTTCAAGCGAAAACGCACACCAAGGCGCTTTCTGAGAAAAAGCAAGCACGGAGGACGAGAATCTCTTTTGCCCTGCGTAGCGTTCCGGGCAGCGGGTAGAACCAGGCAGAGAATTCCCGGCTAGCAGCTTCCCTGTGGCGGGGAAGTGCAAACGTACACGTTTTCGGCCGAAAACGCGTTTTCAAGCGAAAACGCACACCAAGGCTCTTTCTGAGAAAAAGCAAGCACGGAGGACGAGAATCGCTTTTGCCCTGCGTAGCGTTCCGGGCAGCGGGTAAAACCAGGCAGAGAATTCCCGGCTAGCAGCTTCCCTGTGGCGGGGAAGTGCAAACGTACACGTTTTCGGCCGAAAACGAGTTTTCCGGCAAAAACGCACACCACGGCTCTCTGAGAAAAAGCAAGCACGGAGGACGAGAATCGCTTTTGCCCTGCGTAGCGTTCCGGGCAGCGGGTAGAACCATGCAGAGAATTCCCGGCTAGCAGCTTCCCTGTGGCGGCGATGTGCAAACGTACACGTTTTCGGCCGAAAACGCGTTTTCAAGCGAAAACGCACACCAAGGCTCTTTCTGAGAAAAAGCAAGCACGGAGGACGAGAATCGCTTTTGCCCTGCGTAGCGTTCTGGGCAGCGGGTAGAACCAGGCAGAGAATTCCCGGCTAGCAGCTTCCCTGTGGCGGGGAAGTGCAAACGTACACGTTTTTGGCCGAAAACGCGTTTTCCGGCGAAAACGCACACCAAGGCTCTTTCTGAGCAAAAGCAAGCACGGAGGACGAGAATCGCTTTTGCCCTGCGTAGCGTTCCGGGCAGCGGGTAGAACCAGGCAGAGAATTCCCGGCTAGCAGCTTCCCTGTGGCGGGGAAGTGCAAACGTACACGTTTTCGGCCGAAAACGAGTTTTCCGGCAAAAACGCACACCACGGCTCTCTGAGAAAAAGCAAGCACGGAGGACGAGAATCGCTTTTGCCCTGCGTAGCGTTCCGGGCAGCGGGTAGAACCAGGCAGAGAATTCCCGGCTAGCAGCTTCCCTGTGGCGGGGAAGTGCAAACGTACACGTTTTCGGCCGAAAACGCGTTTTCAAGCGAAAACGCACACCAAGGCTCTTTCTGAGAAAAAGCAAGCACGGAGGACGAGAATCGCTTTTGCCCTGCGTAGCGTTCTGGGCAGCGGGTAGAACCAGGCAGAGAATTCCCGGCTAGCAGCTTCCCTGTGGCGGGGAAGTGCAAACGTACACGTTTTCGGCCGAAAACGTGTTTTCCGGCGAAAACGCACACCAAGGCTCTTTCTGAGCAAAAGCAAGCACGGAGGACGAGAATCGCTTTTGCCCTGCGTAGCGTTCCGGGCAGCGGGTAGAACCAGGCAGAGAATTCCCGGCTAGCAGCTTCCCTGTGGCGGGGAAGTGCAAACGTACACGTTTTCGGCCGAAAACGAGTTTTCCGGCAAAAACGCACACCACGGCTCTCTGAGAAAAAGCAAGCACGGAGGACGAGAATCGCTTTTGCCCTGCGTAGCGTTCCGGGCAGCGGGTAGAACCAGGCAGAGAATTCCCGGCTAGCAGCTTCCCTGTGGCGGGGAAGTGCAAACGTACACGTTTTCGGCCGAAAACTCGTTTTCAAGCGAAAACGCACACCACGGCTCTCTGAGAAAAAGCAAGAACGGAGGACGAGAATCGCTTTTGCCCTGCGTAGCGTTCCTGGCACCGGCTAAAAACAGGCAGAGAATTCCCGGCTAACACCTTCCCTGTGGCGGGGAAGTGCAAACGTACATGTTTTCGGCCGAAAACGCGTTTTCAAGCGAAAACGCACACAAAGGCTCTTTCTGAGAAAAAGCAAGCACGGAGGACGAGAATCTCTTCTGCCCTGCGTAGCGTTCCGGGCAGCGGGTAGAACCAGGCAGAGAATTCCCGGCTAGCAGCTTCCCTGTGGCGGGGAAGTGCAAACGTACACGTTTTCGGCCGAAAACGAGTTTTCCGGCAAAAACGTACACCACGGCTCTCTGAGAAAAAGCAAGCACGGAGGACGAGAATCGCTTTTGCCCTGCGTAGCGTTCCGGGCAGCGGGTAGAACCAGGCAGAGAATTCCCGGCTAGCAGCTTCCCTGTGGCGGGGAAGTGCAAACGTACACGTTTTCGGCCGAAAACGCGTTTTCAAGCGAAAACGCACACCAAGGCTCTTTCTGAGAAAAAGCAAGCACGGAGGACGAGAACCGCTTTTGCCCTGCGTAGCGTTCCGGGCAGCGAGTAAAACCAGGCAGAGAATTCCCGGCTAGCAGCTTCCCTGTGGCGGGGAAGTGCAAACGTACACGTTTTCGGCCGAAAACGCGTTTTCAAGCGAAAACGCACACCAAGGCTCTTTCTGAGAAAAAGCAAGCACGGAGGACGAGAATCGCTTTTGCCCTGCGTAGCGTTCCGGGCAGCGGGTAAAACCAGGCAGAGAATTCCCGGCTAGCAGCTTCCCTGTGGCGGGGAAGTGCAAACGTACACGTTTTCGGCCGAAAACGCGTTTTCAAGCGAAAACGCACACCAAGGCTCTTTCTGAGAAAAAGCAAGCACGGAGGACGAGAATCGCTTTTGCCCTGCGTAGCGTTCCGGGCAGCGGGTAGAACCAGGCAGAGAATTCCCGGCTAGCAGCTTCCCTGTGGCGGGGAAGTGCAAACGTACACGTTTTCGGCCGAAAACGCGTTTTCAAGCGAAAACGCACACCAAGGCTCTTTCTGAGCAAAAGCAAGCACGGAGGACGAGAACCGCTTTTGCCCTGCGTAGCGTTCCGGGTAGCGAGTAAAACCAGGCAGAGAATTCCCGGCTAGCAGCTTCCCTGTGGCGGGGAAGTGCAAACGTACACGTTTTCGGCCGAAAACTCGTTTTCAAGCGAAAACGCACACCAAGGCTCTTTCTGAGCAAAAGCAAGCACGGACGACGAGAATCGCTTTTGCCCTGCGTAGCGTTCCGGGCAGCGGGTAGAACCAGGCAGAGAATTCCCGGCTAGCAGCTTCCCTGTGGCGGGGAAGTGCAAACGTACACGTTTTCGGCCGAAAACTCGTTTTCAAGCGAAAACGCACACCATGGCTCTTTCTGAGCAAAAGCAAGCACGGAGGACGAGAATCGCTTTTGCCCTGCGTAGCGTTCCGGGCAACGGGTAGAACCAGGCAGAGAATTCCCGGCTAGCAGCTTCCCTGTGGCGGGGAAGTGCAAACGTACACGTTTTCGGCCGAAAACTCGTTTTCAAGCGAAAACGCACACCAAGGCTCTTTCTGAGAAAAAGCAAGCACGGAGGACGAGAATCGCTTTTGCCCTGCGTAGCGTTCCTGGCACCGGCTAAAAACAGGCAGAGAATTCCCGGCTAACACCTTCCCTGTGGCGGGGAATTGCAAACGTACACGTTTTCGGCCGAAAACGCGTTTTCAAGCGAAAACGCACACAAAGGCTCTTTCTGAGAAAAAGCAAGCACGGAGGACGAGAATCTCTTTTGCCCTGCGTAGCGTTCCGGGCAGCGGGTAGAACCAGGCAGAGAATTCCCGGCTAGCAGCTTCCCTGTGGCGGGGAAGTGCAAACGTACACGTTTTGGGCCGAAAACGAGTTTTCCGGCAAAAACGTACACCACGGCTCTCTGAGAAAAAGCAAGCACGGAGGACGAGAATCGCTTTTGCCCTGCGTAGCGTTCCGGGCAGCGGGTAGAACCAGGCAGAGAATTCCCGGCTAGCAGCTTCCCTGTGGCGGGGAAGTGCAAACGTACACGTTTTCGGCCGAAAACGCGTTTTCAAGTGAAAACGCACACCAAGGCTCTTTCTGAGAAAAAGCAAGCACGGAGGACGAGAATCGCTTTTGCCCTGCGTAGCGTTCCGGGCAGCGGCTAAAACCAGGCAGAGAATTCCCGGCTAGCAGCTTCCCTGTGGCGGGGAAGTGCAAACATACACGTTTTCGGCCGAAAACGTGTTTTCCGGCGAAAACGCACACCAAGGCTCTTTCTGAGCAAAAGCAAGCACGGAGGACGAGAATCGCTTTTGCCCTGCGTAGCGTTCCAGGCAGCGGGTAGAACCAGGCAGAGAATTCCCGGCTAGCAGCTTCCCTGTGGCGGGGAAGTGCAAACGTACACGTTTTCGGCCGAAAACGAGTTTTCCGGCAAAAACGCACACCACGGCTCTCTGAGAAAAAGCAAGCACGGAGGACGAGAATCGCTTTTGCCCTGCGTAGCGTTCCGGGCAGCGGGTAGAACCAGGCAGAGAATTCCCGGCTAGCAGCTTCCCTGTGGCGGGGAAGTGCAAACGTACACGTTTTCGGCCGAAAACGCGTTTTCAAGCAAAAACGCACACCAAGGCTCTTTCTGAGCAAAAGCAAGCACGGAGGACGAGAATCGCTTTTGCCCTGCGTAGCGTTTCGGGCAGCGGGTAAAACCAGGCAGAGAATTCCCGGCTAGCAGCTTCCCTGTGGCGGGGAAGTGCAAACGTACACGTTTTCGGCCGAAAACGCGTTTTCCGGAGAAAACGCACACCAAGGCTCTTTCTGAGAAAAAGCAAGCACGGAGGACGAGAATCGCTTTTGCCCTGCGTAGCGTTCCGGGCAGCGGGTAGAACCAGGCAGAGAATTCCCGGCTAGCAGCTTCCCTGTGGCGGGGAAGTGCAAACGTACACGTTTTCGGCCGAAAACGAGTTTTCCGGCAAAAACGTACACCACGGCTCTCTGAGAAAAAGCAAGCATGGAGGACGAGAATCGCTTTTGCCCTGCGTAGCGTTCCGGGCAGCGGGTAGAACCAGGCAGAGAATTCCCGGCTAGCAGCTTCCCTGTGGCGGGGAAGTGCAAACGTACACGTTTTCGGCCGAAAACGCGTTTTCAAGCGAAAACGCACACCAAGGCTCTTTCTGAGAAAAAGCAAGCACGGAGGACGAGAATCGCTTTTGCCCTGCGTAGCGTTCCGGGCAGCGGGTAAAACCAGGCAGAGAATTCCCGGCTAGCAGCTTCCCTGTGGCGGGGAAGTGCAAACGTACATGTTTTCGGCCGAAAACGCGTTTTCAAGCGAAAACGCACACCAAGGCGCTTTCTGAGAAAAAGCAAGCACGGAGGACGAGAACCGCTTTTGCCCTGCGTAGCGTTCTGGGCAGCGAGTAAAACCAGGCAGAGAATTCCCGGCTAGCAGCTTCCCTGTGGCGGGGAAGTGCAAACGTACACGTTTTCGGCCGAAAACGCGTTTTCCGGCGAAAACGCACACCAAGGCTCTTTCTGAGCAAAAGCAAGCACGGAGGACGAGAATCGCTTTTGCCCTGCGTAGCGTTCCAGGCAGCGGGTAGAACCAGGCAGAGAATTCCCGGCTAGCAGCTTCCCTGTGGCGGGGAAGTGCAAACGTACACGTTTTCGGCCGAAAACGAGTTTTCCGGCAAAAACGCACACCACGGCTCTCTGAGAAAAAGCAAGCACGGAGGACGAGAATCGCTTTTGCCCTGCGTAGCGTTCCGGGCAGCGGGTAAAACCAGGCAGAGAATTCCCGGCTAGCAGCTTCCCTGTGGCGGGGAAGTGCAAACGTACACGTTTTCGGCCGAAAACGCGTTTTCAAGCGAAAACGCACACCAAGGCGCTTTCTGAGAAAAAGCAAGCACGGAGGACGAGAATCGCTTTTGCCCTGCGTAGCGTTCCGGGCAGCGGGTAGAACCAGGCAGAGAATTCCCGGCTAGCAGCTTCCCTGTGGCGGGGAAGTGCAAACGTACACGTTTTCGGCCGAAAACGCGTTTTCAAGCGAAAACGCACACCAAGGCTCTTTCTGAGAAAAAGCAAGCACGGAGGACGAGAACCGCTTTTGCCCTGCGTAGCGTTCCGGGCAGCGAGTAAAACCAGGCAGAGAATTCCCGGGTAGCAGCTTCCCTGTGGCGGGGAAGTGCAAACGTACACGTTTTCGGCCGAAAACTCGTTTTCAAGCGAAAACGCACACCAAGGCTCTTTCTGAGCAAAAGCAAGCACGGAGGACGAGAATCGCTTTTGCCCTGCGTAGCGTTCCGGGCAGCGGGTAGTACCAGGCAGAGAATTCCCGGCTAGCAGCTTCCCTGTGGCGGGGAAGTGCAAACGTACACGTTTTCGGCCGAAAACTCGTTTTCAAGCGAAAACGCACACCAAGGCTCTTTCTGAGAAAAAGCAAGCACGGAGGACGAGAATCGCTTTTGCCCTGCGTAGCGTTCCGGGCAGCGAGTAGAACCAGGCAGAGAATTCCCGGCTAGCAGCTTCCCTGTGGCGGGGAAGTGCAAACGTACACGTTTTCGGCCGAAAACTCGTTTTCAAGCGAAAACGCACACCAAGGCTCTTTCTGAGAAAAAGCAAGCACGGAGGACGAGAATCGCTTTTGCCCTGCGTAGCGTTCCTGGCACCGGCTAAAAACAGGCAGAGAATTCCCGGCTAGCAGCTTCCCTGTGGCGGGGAAGTGCAAACGTACACGTTTTCGGCCGAAAACGCGTTTTCCGGCGAAAACGCACACAAAGGCTCTTTCTGAGAAAAAGCAAGCACGGAGGACGAGAATCTCTTTTGCCCTGCGTAGCATTCCGGGCAGCGGGTAGAACCAGGCAGAGAATTCCCGGCTAGCAGCTTCAATGTGGCGGGGAAGTGCAAACGTACACGTTTTCGGCCGAAAACGTGTTTTCCGGCAAAAACGTACACCACGGCTCTCTGAGAAAAAGCAAGCACGGAGGACGAGAATCGCTTTTGCCCTGCGTAGCGTTCCGGGCAGCGGGTAGAACCAGGCAGAGAATTCCCGGCTAGCAGCTTCCCTGTGGCGGGGAAGTGCAAACGTACACGTTTTCGGCCGAAAACGCGTTTTCAAGCGAAAACGCACACCAAGGCTCTTTCTGAGAAAAAGCAAGCACGGAGGACGAGAACCGCTTTTGCCCTGCGTAGCGTTCCGGGCAGCGAGTAAAACCAGGCAGAGAATTCCCGGCTAGCAGCTTCCCTGTGGCGGGGAAGTGCAAACGTACACGTTTTCGGCCGAAAACGCGTTTTCCGGCGAAAACGCACACCAAGGCTCTTTCTGAGCAAAAGCAAGCACGGAGGACGAGAATCGCTTTTGCCCTGCGTAGCGTTCCAGGCAGCGGGTAGAACCAGGCAGAGAATTCCCGGCTAGCAGCTTCCCTGTGGCGGGGAAGTGCAAACGTACACGTTTTCGGCCGAAAACGAGTTTTCCGGCAAAAACGCACACCACGGCTCTCTGAGAAAAAGCAAGCACGGAGGACGAGAATCGCTTTTGCCCTGCGTAGCGTTCCGTCAGCGGGTAGAACCAGGCAGAGAATTCCCGGCTAGCAGCTTCCCTGTGGCGGGGAAGTGCAAACGTACACGTTTTCGGCCGAAAACGCGTTTTCAAGCAAAAACGCACACCAAGGCTCTTTCTGAGCAAAAGCAAGCACGGAGGACGAGAATCGCTTTTGCCCTGCGTAGCGTTCAGGGCAGCGGGTAGAACCAGGCAGAGAATTCCCGGCTAGCAGCTTCCCTGTGGCGGGGAAGTGCAAACGTACACGTTTTCGGCCGAAAACGAGTTTTCCGGCAAAAACGTACACCACGGCTCTCTGAGAAAAAGCAAGCACGGAGGACGAGAATCGCTTTTGCCCTGCGTAGCGTTCCGGGCAGCGGGTAGAACCAGGCAGAGAATTCCCGGCTAGCAGCTTCCCTGTGGCGGGGAAGTGCAAACGTACACGTTTTCGGCCGAAAACGCGTTTTCAAGCGAAAACGCACACCAAGGCTCTTTCTGAGAAAAAGCAAGCACGGAGGACGAGAATCGCTTTTGCCCTGCGTAGCGTTCCGGGCAGCGGGTAAAACCAGGCAGAGAATTCCCGGCTAGCAGCTTCCCTGTGGCGGGGAAGTGCAAACGTACACGTTTTCGGCCGAAAACGCGTTTTCAAGCGAAAACGCACACCAAGGCGCTTTCTGAGAAAAAGCAAGCACGGAGGACGAGAACCGCTTTTGCCCTGCGTAGCGTTCTGGGCAGCGAGTAAAACCAGGCAGAGAATTCCCGGCTAGCAGCTTCCCTGTGGCGGGGAAGTGCAAACGTACACGTTTTCGGCCGAAAACGCGTTTTCAAGCGAAAACGAACACCAAGGCTCTTTCTGAGCAAAAGCAAGCACGGAGGACGAGAATCGCTTTTGCCCTGCGTAGCGTTCCAGGCAGCGGGTAGAACCAGGCAGAGAATTCCCGGCTAGCAGCTTCCCTGTGGCGGGGAAGTGCAAACGTACACGTTTTCGGCCGAAAACGAGTTTTCCGGCAAAAACGCACACCACGGCTCTCTGAGAAAAAGCAAGCACGGAGGACGAGAATCGCTTTTGCCCTGCGTAGCGTTCCGTGCAGCGGGTAGAATCAGGCAGAGAATTCCCGGCTAGCAGCTTCCCTGTGGCGGGGAAGTGCAAACGTACATGTTTTCGGCCGAAAACGCGTTTTCAAGCAAAAACGCACACCAAGGCTCTTTCTGAGCAAAAGCAAGCACGGAGGACGAGAATCTCTTTTGCCCTGCGTAGCGTTCCGGGCAGCGGCTAAAACCAGGCAGAGAATTCCCGGCTAGCAGCTTCCCTGTGGCGGGGAAGTGCAAACGTACACGTTTTCGGCCGAAAACGCGTTTTCAAGCGAAAACGCACACCAAGGCTTATTCTGAGAAAAAGCAAGCACGGAGGACGAGAATCGCTTTTGCCCTGCGTAGCGTTCCGGGCAGCGGGTAGAACCAGGCAGAGAATTCCCGGCTAGCAGCTTCCCTGTGGCGGGGAAGTGCAAACGTACACGTTTTCGGCCGAAAACGAGTTTTCCGGCAAAAACGCACACCACGGCTCTCTGAGAAAAAGCAAGCACGGAGGACGAGAATCGCTTTTGCCCTGCGTAGCGTTCCGGGCAGCGGGTAGAACCAGGCAGAGAATTCCCGGCTAGCAGCTTCCCTGTGGCGGGGAAGTGCAAACGTACACGTTTTCGGCCGAAAACGCGTTTTCAAGCGAAAACGCACACCAAGGCTCTTTCTGAGAAAAAGCAAGCACGGAGGACGAGAATCGATTTTGCCCTGCGTAGCGTTCTGGGCAGCGGGTAAAACCAGGCAGAGAATTCCCGGCTAGCAGCTTCCCTGTGGCGGGGAAGTGCAAACGTACACGTTTTCGGCCGAAAACGCGTTTTCCGGCGAAAACGCACACCAAGGCTCTTTCTGAGCAAAAGCAAGCACGGAGGACGAGAATCGCTTTTGCCCTGCGTAGCGTTCCGGGCAGCGGGTAGAACCAGGCAGAGAATTCCCGGCTAGCAGCTTCCCTGTGGCGGGGAAGTGCAAACGTACACGTTTTCGGCCGAAAACGCGTTTTCAAGCGAAAACGCACACCAAGGCTCTTTCTGAGAAAAAGCAAGCACGGAGGACGAGAACCGCTTTTGCCCTGCGTAGCGTTCCGGGCAGCGAGTAAAACCAGGCAGAGAATTCCCGGCTAGCAGCTTCCCTGTGGCGGGGAAGTGCAAACGTACACGTTTTCGGCCGAAAACGCGTTTTCAAGCGAAAACGCACACAAGGCTCTTTCTGAGAAAAAGCAAGCACGGAGGACGAGAATCGCTTTTGCCCTGCGTAGCGTTCCGGGCAGCGGGTAAAACCAGGCAGAGAATTCCCGGCTAGCAGCTTCCCTGTGGCGGGGAAGTGCAAACGTACACGTTTTCGGCCGAAAACGAGTTTTCCGGCAAAAACGTACACCACGGCTCTCTGAGAAAAAGCAAGCACGGAGGACGAGAATCGCTTTTGCCCTGCGTAGCGTTCCGGGCAGCGGGTAGAACCAGGCAGAGAATTCCCGGCTAGCAGCTTCCCTGTGGCGGGGAAGTGCAAACGTACACGTTTTCGGCCGAAAACGCGTTTTCAAGCGAAAACGCACACCAAGGCTCTTTCTGAGAAAAAGCAAGCAAGGAGGACGAGAACCGCTTTTGCCCTGCTTAGCGTTCTGGGCAGCGAGTAAAACCAGGCAGAGAATTCCCGGCTAGCAGCTTCCCTGTGGCGGGGAAGTGCAAACGTACACGGTTTCGGCCGAAAACGCGTTTTCAAGCAAAAACGCACACCAAGGCTCTTTCTGAGAAAAAGCAAGCACGGAGGACGAGAATCGCTTTTGCCCTGCGTAGCGTTCCGGGCAGCGGGTAGAACCAGGCAGAGAATTCCCGGCTAGCAGCTTCCCTGTGGCGGGGAAGTGCAAACGTACACGTTTTCGGCCGAAAACGGGTTTTCCGGCAAAAACGCACACCACGGCTCTCTGAGAAAAAGCAAGCACGGAGGACGAGAATCGCTTTTGCCCTGCGTAGCGTTCCGGGCAGCGGCTAAAACCAGGCAGAGAATTCCCGGCTAGCAGCTTCCCTGTGGCGGGGAAGTGCAAACGTACACGTTTCCGGCCGAAAACGTGTTTTCAAGCGAAAACGCACACCAAGGCGCTTTCTGAGAAAAAGCAAGCACGGAGGAAGAGAATCTCTTTTGCCCTGCGTAGCGTTCCGGGCAGCGGGTAGAACCAGGCAGAGAATTCCCGGCTAGCAGCTTCCCTGTGGCGGGGAAGTGCAAACGTACACGTTTTCGGCCGAAAACGCGTTTTCAAGCGAAAACGCACACCAAGGCTCTTTCTGAGAAAAAGCAAGCACGGAGGACGAGAACCGCTTTTGCCCTGCGTAGCGTTCCGGGCAGCGAGTAAAACCAGGCAGAGAATTCCCGGCTAGCAGCTTCCCTGTGGCGGGGAAGTGCAAACGTACACGTTTTCGGCCGAAAACGCGTTTTCAAGCGAAAACGCACACCAAGGCTCTTTCTGAGCAAAAGCAAGCACGGAGGACGAGAATCGCTTTTGCCCTGCGTAGCGTTCCGGGCAGCGGGTAGAACCAGGCAGAGAATTCCCGGCTAGCAGCTTCCCTGTGGCGGGGAAGTGCAAACGTACACGTTTTCGGCCGAAAACGAGTTTTCCGGCAAAAACGCACACCACGGCTCTCTGAGAAAAAGCAAGCACGGAGGACGAGAATCGCTTTTGCCCTGCGTAGCGTTCCGGGCAGCGGGTAGAACCAGGCAGAGAATTCCCGGCTAGCAGCTTCCCTGTGGCGGGGAAGTGCAAACGTACACGTTTTGGCCGAAAACGCGTTTTCAAGCGAAAACGCACACCAAGGCTCTTTCTGAGAAAAAGCAAGCACGGAGGACGAGAATCGCTTTTGCCCTGCGTAGCGTTCTGGGCAGCGGGTAGAACCAGGCAGAGAATTCCCGGCTAGCAGCTTCCCTGTGGCGGGGAAGTGCAAACGTACACGTTTTTGGCCGAAAACGCGTTTTCCGGCGAAAACGCACACCAAGGCTCTTTCTGAGCAAAAGCAAGCACGGAGGACGAGAATCGCTTTTGCCCTGCGTAGCGTTCCGGGCAGCGGGTAGAACCAGGCAGAGAATTCCCGGCTAGCAGCTTCCCTGTGGCGGGGAAGTGCAAACGTACACGTTTTCGGCCGAAAACGAGTTTTCCGGCAAAAACGCACACCACGGCTCTCTGAGAAAAAGCAAGCACGGAGGACGAGAATCGCTTTTGCCCTGCGTAGCGTTCCGGGCAGCGGGTAAAACCAGGCAGAGAATTCCCGGCTAGCAGCTTCCCTGTGGCGGGGAAGTGCAAACGTACACGTTTTCGGCCGAAAACGCGTTTTCAAGCGAAAACGCACACCAAGGCTCTTTCTGAGAAAAAGCAAGCACGGAGGACGAGAATCGCTTTTGCCCTGCGTAGCGTTCTGGGCAGCGGGTAGAACCAGGCAGAGAATTCCCGGCTAGCAGCTTCCCTGTGGCGGGGAAGTGCAAACGTACACGTTTTCGGCCGAAAACGCGTTTTCAAGCGAAAACGCACACCAAGGCTCTTTCTGAGCAAAAGCAAGCACGGAGGACGAGAATCGCTTTTGCCCTGCGTAGCGTTCCAGGCAGCGGGTAGAACCAGGCAGAGAATTCCCGGCTAGCAGCTTCCCTGTGGCGGGGAAGTGCAAACGTACACGTTTTCGGCCGAAAACGAGTTTTCCGGCAAAAACGCACACCAAGGCTCTTTCTGAGAAAAAGCAAGCACGGAGGACGAGAATCGCTTTTGCCCTGCGTAGCGTTCCGGGCAGCGGGTAGAACCAGGCAGAGAATTCCCGGCTAGCAGCTTCCCTGTGGCGGGGAAGTGCAAACGTACACGTTTTCGGCCGAAAACGAGTTTTCCGGCAAAAACGTACACCACGGCTCTCTGAGAAAAAGCAAGCATGGAGGACGAGAATCGCTTTTGCCCTGCGTAGCGTTCCGGGCAGCGGGTAGAACCAGGCAGAGAATTCCCGGCTAGCAGCTTCCCTGTGGCGGGGAAGTGCAAACGTACACGTTTTCGGCCGAAAACGCGTTTTCAAGCGAAAACGCACACCAAGGCTCTTTCTGAGAAAAAGCAAGCACGGAGGACGAGAATCGCTTTTGCCCTGCGTAGCGTTCCGGGCAGCGGGTAAAACCAGGCAGAGAATTCCCGGCTAGCAGCTTCCCTGTGGCGGGGAAGTGCAAACGTACATGTTTTCGGCCGAAAACGCGTTTTCAAGCGAAAACGCACACCAAGGCGCTTTCTGAGAAAAAGCAAGCACGGAGGACGAGAACCGCTTTTGCCCTGCGTAGCGTTCTGGGCAGCGAGTAAAACCAGGCAGAGAATTCCCGGCTAGCAGCTTCCCTGTGGCGGGGAAGTGCAAACGTACACGTTTTCGGCCGAAAACGCGTTTTCCGGCGAAAACGCACACCAAGGCTCTTTCTGAGCAAAAGCAAGCACGGAGGACGAGAATCGCTTTTGCCCTGCGTAGCGTTCCAGGCAGCGGGTAGAACCAGGCAGAGAATTCCCGGCTAGCAGCTTCCCTGTGGCGGGGAAGTGCAAACGTACACGTTTTCGGCCGAAAACGAGTTTTCCGGCAAAAACGCACACCACGGCTCTCTGAGAAAAAGCAAGCACGGAGGACGAGAATCGCTTTTGCCCTGCGTAGCGTTCCGGGCAGCGGGTAAAACCAGGCAGAGAATTCCCGGCTAGCAGCTTCCCTGTGGCGGGGAAGTGCAAACGTACACGTTTTCGGCCGAAAACGCGTTTTCAAGCGAAAACGCACACCAAGGCGCTTTCTGAGAAAAAGCAAGCACGGAGGACGAGAATCGCTTTTGCCCTGCGTAGCGTTCCGGGCAGCGGGTAGAACCAGGCAGAGAATTCCCGGCTAGCAGCTTCCCTGTGGCGGGGAAGTGCAAACGTACACGTTTTCGGCCGAAAACGCGTTTTCAAGCGAAAACGCACACCAAGGCTCTTTCTGAGAAAAAGCAAGCACGGAGGACGAGAACCGCTTTTGCCCTGCGTAGCGTTCCGGGCAGCGAGTAAAACCAGGCAGAGAATTCCCGGGTAGCAGCTTCCCTGTGGCGGGGAAGTGCAAACGTACACGTTTTCGGCCGAAAACTCGTTTTCAAGCGAAAACGCACACCAAGGCTCTTTCTGAGCAAAAGCAAGCACGGAGGACGAGAATCGCTTTTGCCCTGCGTAGCGTTCCGGGCAGCGGGTAGAACCAGGCAGAGAATTCCCGGCTAGCAGCTTCCCTGTGGCGGGGAAGTGCAAACGTACACGTTTTCGGCCGAAAACTCGTTTTCAAGCGAAAACGCACACCAAGGCTCTTTCTGAGAAAAAGCAAGCACGGAGGACGAGAATCGCTTTTGCCCTGCGTAGCGTTCCGGGCAGCGAGTAGAACCAGGCAGAGAATTCCCGGCTAGCAGCTTCCCTGTGGCGGGGAAGTGCAAACGTACACGTTTTCGGCCGAAAACTCGTTTTCAAGCGAAAACGCACACCAAGGCTCTTTCTGAGAAAAAGCAAGCACGGAGGACGAGAATCGCTTTTGCCCTGCGTAGCGTTCCTGGCACCGGCTAAAAACAGGCAGAGAATTCCCGGCTAGCAGCTTCCCTGTGGCGGGGAAGTGCAAACGTACACGTTTTCGGCCGAAAACGCGTTTTCCGGCGAAAACGCACACAAAGGCTCTTTCTGAGAAAAAGCAAGCACGGAGGACGAGAATCTCTTTTGCCCTGCGTAGCATTCCGGGCAGCGGGTAGAACCAGGCAGAGAATTCCCGGCTAGCAGCTTCCCTGTGGCGGGGAAGTGCAAACGTACACGTTTTCGGCCGAAAACGTGTTTTCCGGCAAAAACGTACACCACGGCTCTCTGAGAAAAAGCAAGCACGGAGGACGAGAATCGCTTTTGCCCTGCGTAGCGTTCCGGGCAGCGGGTAGAACCAGGCAGAGAATTCCCGGCTAGCAGCTTCCCTGTGGCGGGGAAGTGCAAACGTACACGTTTTCGGCCGAAAACGCGTTTTCAAGCGAAAACGCACACCAAGGCTCTTTCTGAGAAAAAGCAAGCACGGAGGACGAGAACCGCTTTTGCCCTGCGTAGCGTTCCGGGCAGCGAGTAAAACCAGGCAGAGAATTCCCGGCTAGCAGCTTCCCTGTGGCGGGGAAGTGCAAACGTACACGTTTTCGGCCGAAAACGCGTTTTCCGGCGAAAACGCACACCAAGGCTCTTTCTGAGCAAAAGCAAGCACGGAGGACGAGAATCGCTTTTGCCCTGCGTAGCGTTCCAGGCAGCGGGTAGAACCAGGCAGAGAATTCCCGGCTAGCAGCTTCCCTGTGGCGGGGAAGTGCAAACGTACACGTTTTCGGCCGAAAACGAGTTTTCCGGCAAAAACGCACACCACGGCTCTCTGAGAAAAAGCAAGCACGGAGGACGAGAATCGCTTTTGCCCTGCGTAGCGTTCCGTCAGCGGGTAGAACCAGGCAGAGAATTCCCGGCTAGCAGCTTCCCTGTGGCGGGGAAGTGCAAACGTACACGTTTTCGGCCGAAAACGCGTTTTCAAGCAAAAACGCACACCAAGGCTCTTTCTGAGCAAAAGCAAGCACGGAGGACGAGAATCGCTTTTGCCCTGCGTAGCGTTCAGGGCAGCGGGTAGAACCAGGCAGAGAATTCCCGGCTAGCAGCTTCCCTGTGGCGGGGAAGTGCAAACGTACACGTTTTCGGCCGAAAACGAGTTTTCCGGCAAAAACGTACACCACGGCTCTCTGAGAAAAAGCAAGCACGGAGGACGAGAATCGCTTTTGCCCTGCGTAGCGTTCCGGGCAGCGGGTAGAACCAGGCAGAGAATTCCCGGCTAGCAGCTTCCCTGTGGCGGGGAAGTGCAAACGTACACGTTTTCGGCCGAAAACGCGTTTTCAAGCGAAAACGCACACCAAGGCTCTTTCTGAGAAAAAGCAAGCACGGAGGACGAGAATCGCTTTTGCCCTGCGTAGCGTTCCGGGCAGCGGGTAAAACCAGGCAGAGAATTCCCGGCTAGCAGCTTCCCTGTGGCGGGGAAGTGCAAACGTACACGTTTTCGGCCGAAAACGCGTTTTCAAGCGAAAACGCACACCAAGGCGCTTTCTGAGAAAAAGCAAGCACGGAGGACGAGAACCGCTTTTGCCCTGCGTAGCGTTCTGGGCAGCGAGTAAAACCAGGCAGAGAATTCCCGGCTAGCAGCTTCCCTGTGGCGGGGAAGTGCAAACGTACACGTTTTCGGCCGAAAACGCGTTTTCAAGCGAAAACGAACACCAAGGCTCTTTCTGAGCAAAAGCAAGCACGGAGGACGAGAATCGCTTTTGCCCTGCGTAGCGTTCCAGGCAGCGGGTAGAACCAGGCAGAGAATTCCCGGCTAGCAGCTTCCCTGTGGCGGGGAAGTGCAAACGTACACGTTTTCGGCCGAAAACGAGTTTTCCGGCAAAAACGCACACCACGGCTCTCTGAGAAAAAGCAAGCACGGAGGACGAGAATCGCTTTTGCCCTGCGTAGCGTTCCGTGCAGCGGGTAGAATCAGGCAGAGAATTCCCGGCTAGCAGCTTCCCTGTGGCGGGGAAGTGCAAACGTACACGTTTTCGGCCGAAAACGCGTTTTCAAGCAAAAACGCACACCAAGGCTCTTTCTGAGCAAAAGCAAGCACGGAGGACGAGAATCTCTTTTGCCCTGCGTAGCGTTCCGGGCAGCGGCTAAAACCAGGCAGAGAATTCCCGGCTAGCAGCTTCCCTGTGGCGGGGAAGTGCAAACGTACACGTTTTCGGCCGAAAACGCGTTTTCAAGCGAAAACGCACACCAAGGCTTATTCTGAGAAAAAGCAAGCACGGAGGACGAGAATCGCTTTTGCCCTGCGTAGCGTTCCGGGCAGCGGGTAGAACCAGGCAGAGAATTCCCGGCTAGCAGCTTCCCTGTGGCGGGGAAGTGCAAACGTACACGTTTTCGGCCGAAAACGAGTTTTCCGGCAAAAACGCACACCACGGCTCTCTGAGAAAAAGCAAGCACGGAGGACGAGAATCGCTTTTGCCCTGCGTAGCGTTCCGGGCAGCGGGTAGAACCAGGCAGAGAATTCCCGGCTAGCAGCTTCCCTGTGGCGGGGAAGTGCAAACGTACACGTTTTCGGCCGAAAACGCGTTTTCAAGCGAAAACGCACACCAAGGCTCTTTCTGAGAAAAAGCAAGCACGGAGGACGAGAATCGATTTTGCCCTGCGTAGCGTTCTGGGCAGCGGGTAAAACCAGGCAGAGAATTCCCGGCTAGCAGCTTCCCTGTGGCGGGGAAGTGCAAACGTACACGTTTTCGGCCGAAAACGCGTTTTCCGGCGAAAACGCACACCAAGGCTCTTTCTGAGCAAAAGCAAGCACGGAGGACGAGAATCGCTTTTGCCCTGCGTAGCGTTCCGGGCAGCGGGTAGAACCAGGCAGAGAATTCCCGGCTAGCAGCTTCCCTGTGGCGGGGAAGTGCAAACGTACACGTTTTCGGCCGAAAACGCGTTTTCAAGCGAAAACGCACACCAAGGCTCTTTCTGAGAAAAAGCAAGCACGGAGGACGAGAACCGCTTTTGCCCTGCGTAGCGTTCCGGGCAGCGAGTAAAACCAGGCAGAGAATTCCCGGCTAGCAGCTTCCCTGTGGCGGGGAAGTGCAAACGTACACGTTTTCGGCCGAAAACGCGTTTTCAAGCGAAAACGCACACAAGGCTCTTTCTGAGAAAAAGCAAGCACGGAGGACGAGAATCGCTTTTGCCCTGCGTAGCGTTCCGGGCAGCGGGTAAAACCAGGCAGAGAATTCCCGGCTAGCAGCTTCCCTGTGGCGGGGAAGTGCAAACGTACACGTTTTCGGCCGAAAACGAGTTTTCCGGCAAAAACGTACACCACGGCTCTCTGAGAAAAAGCAAGCACGGAGGACGAGAATCGCTTTTGCCCTGCGTAGCGTTCCGGGCAGCGGGTAGAACCAGGCAGAGAATTCCCGGCTAGCAGCTTCCCTGTGGCGGGGAAGTGCAAACGTACACGTTTTCGGCCGAAAACGCGTTTTCAAGCGAAAACGCACACCAAGGCTCTTTCTGAGAAAAAGCAAGCACGGAGGACGAGAACCGCTTTTGCCCTGCGTAGCGTTCTGGGCAGCGAGTAAAACCAGGCAGAGAATTCCCGGCTAGCAGCTTCCCTGTGGCGGGGAAGTGCAAACGTACACGTTTTCGGCCGAAAACGCATTTTCAAGCGAAAACGCACACCAAGGCTCTTTCTGAGCAAAAGCAAGCACGGAGGACGAGAATCGCTTTTGCCCTGCGTAGCGTTCCAGGCAGCGGGTAGAACCAGGCAGAGAATTCCCGGCTAGCAGCTTCCCTGTGGCGGGGAAGTGCAAACGTACACGTTTTCGGCCGAAAACGAGTTTTCCGGCAAAAACGCACTCCACGGCTCTCTGAGAAAAAGCAAGCACGGAGGACGAGAATCGCTTTTGCCCTGCGTAGCGTTCCGGGCAGCGGGTAGAACCAGGCAGAGAATTCCCGGCTAGCAGCTTCCCTGTGGCGGGGAAGTGCAAACGTACACGGTTTCGGCCGAAAACGCGTTTTCAAGCAAAAACGCACACCAAGGCTCTTTCTGAGAAAAAGCAAGCACGGAGGACGAGAATCGCTTTTGCCCTGCGTAGCGTTCCGGGCAGCGGGTAGAACCAGGCAGAGAATTCCCGGCTAGCAGCTTCCCTGTGGCGGGGAAGTGCAAACGTACACGTTTTCGGCCGAAAACGGGTTTTCCGGCAAAAACGCACACCACGGCTCTCTGAGAAAAAGCAAGCACGGAGGACGAGAATCGCTTTTGCCCTGCGTAGCGTTCCGGGCAGCGGCTAAAACCAGGCAGAGAATTCCCGGCTAGCAGCTTCCCTGTGGCGGGGAAGTGCAAACGTACACGTTTCCGGCCGAAAACGCGTTTTCAAGCGAAAACGCACACCAAGGCGCTTTCTGAGAAAAAGCAAGCACGGAGGAAGAGAATCTCTTTTGCCCTGCGTAGCGTTCCGGGCAGCGGGTAGAACCAGGCAGAGAATTCCCGGCTAGCAGCTTCCCTGTGGCGGGGAAGTGCAAACGTACACGTTTTCGGCCGAAAACGCGTTTTCAAGCGAAAACGCACACCAAGGCTCTTTCTGAGAAAAAGCAAGCACGGAGGACGAGAACCGCTTTTGCCCTGCGTAGCGTTCCGGGCAGCGAGTAAAACCAGGCAGAGAATTCCCGGCTAGCAGCTTCCCTGTGGCGGGGAAGTGCAAACGTACACGTTTTCGGCCGAAAACGCGTTTTCCGGCGAAAACGCACACCAAGGCTCTTTCTGAGCAAAAGCAAGCACGGAGGACGAGAATCGCTTTTGCCCTGCGTAGCGTTCTGGGCAGCGGGTAGAACCAGGCAGAGAATTCCCGGCTAGCAGCTTCCCTGTGGCGGGGAAGTGCAAACGTACACGTTTTCGGCCGAAAACGAGTTTTCCGGCAAAAACGCACACCACGGCTCTCTGAGAAAAAGCAAGCACGGAGGACGAGAATCGCTTTTGCCCTGCGTAGCGTTCCGGGCAGCGGGTAGAACCAGGCAGAGAATTCCCGGCTAGCAGCTTCCCTGTGGCGGGGAAGTGCAAACGTACACGTTTTCGGCCGAAAACGCGTTTTCAAGCGAAAACGCACACCAAGGCTCTTTCTGAGAAAAAGCAAGCACGGAGGACGAGAATCGCTTTTGCCCTGCGTAGCGTTCTGGGCAGCGGGTAGAACCAGGCAGAGAATTCCCGGCTAGCAGCTTCCCTGTGGCGGGGAAGTGCAAACGTACACGTTTTTGGCCGAAAACGCGTTTTCCGGCGAAAACGCACACCAAGGCTCTTTCTGAGCAAAAGCAAGCACGGAGGACGAGAATCGCTTTTGCCCTGCGTAGCGTTCCGGGCAGCGGGTAGAACCAGGCAGAGAATTCCCGGCTAGCAGCTTCCCTGTGGCGGGGAAGTGCAAACGTACACGTTTTCGGCCGAAAACGAGTTTTCCGGCAAAAACGCACACCACGGCTCTCTGAGAAAAAGCAAGCACGGAGGACGAGAATCGCTTTTGCCCTGCGTAGCGTTCCGGGCAGCGGGTAAAACCAGGCAGAGAATTCCCGGCTAGCAGCTTCCCTGTGGCGGGGAAGTGCAAACGTACACGTTTTCGGCCGAAAACGCGTTTTCAAGCGAAAACGCACACCAAGGCTCTTTCTGAGAAAAAGCAAGCACGGAGGACGAGAATCGCTTTTGCCCTGCGTAGCGTTCTGGGCAGCGGGTAGAACCAGGCAGAGAATTCCCGGCTAGCAGCTTCCCTGTGGCGGGGAAGTGCAAACGTACACGTTTTCGGCCGAAAACGCGTTTTCAAGCGAAAACGCACACCAAGGCTCTTTCTGAGCAAAAGCAAGCACGGAGGACGAGAATCGCTTTTGCCCTGCGTAGCGTTCCAGGCAGCGGGTAGAACCAGGCAGAGAATTCCCGGCTAGCAGCTTCCCTGTGGCGGGGAAGTGCAAACGTACACGTTTTCGGCCGAAAACGAGTTTTCCGGCAAAAACGCACACCACGGCTCTCTGAGAAAAAGCAAGCACGGAGGACGAGAATCGCTTTTGCCCTGCGTAGCGTTCCGTGCAGCGGGTAGAATCAGGCAGAGAATTCCCGGCTAGCAGCTTCCCTGTGGCGGGGAAGTGCAAACGTACACGTTTTCGGCCGAAAACGCGTTTTCAAGCAAAAACGCACACCAAGGCTCTTTCTGAGCAAAAGCAAGCACGGAGGACGAGAATCTCTTTTGCCCTGCGTAGCGTTCCGGGCAGCGGCTAAAACCAGGCAGAGAATTCCCGGCTAGCAGCTTCCCTGTGGCGGGGAAGTGCAAACGTACACGTTTTCGGCCGAAAACGCGTTTTCAAGCGAAAACGCACACCAAGGCTTATTCTGAGAAAAAGCAAGCACGGAGGACGAGAATCGCTTTTGCCCTGCGTAGCGTTCCGGGCAGCGGGTAGAACCAGGCAGAGAATTCCCGGCTAGCAGCTTCCCTGTGGCGGGGAAGTGCAAACGTACACGTTTTCGGCCGAAAACGAGTTTTCCGGCAAAAACGCACACCACGGCTCTCTGAGAAAAAGCAAGCACGGAGGACGAGAATCGCTTTTGCCCTGCGTAGCGTTCCGGGCAGCGGGTAGAACCAGGCAGAGAATTCCCGGCTAGCAGCTTCCCTGTGGCGGGGAAGTGCAAACGTACACGTTTTCGGCCGAAAACTCGTTTTCAAGCGAAAACGCACACCAAGGCTCTTTCTGAGAAAAAGCAAGCACGGAGGACGGGAATCGATTTTGCCCTGCGTAGCGTTCTGGGCAGCGGGTAAAACCAGGCAGAGAATTCCCGGCTAGCAGCTTCCCTGTGGCGGGGAAGTGCAAACGTACACGTTTTCGGCCGAAAACGCGTTTTCAAGCGAAAACGCACACCAAGGCTCTTTCTGAGAAAAAGCAAGCACGGAGGACGAGAACCGCTTTTGCCCTGCGTAGCGTTCCGGGCAGCGAGTAAAACCAGGCAGAGAATTCCCGGCTAGCAGCTTCCCTGTGGCGGGGAAGTGCAAACGTACACGTTTTCGGCCGAAAACGCGTTTTCAAGCGAAAACGCACACAAGGCTCTTTCTGAGAAAAAGCAAGCACGGAGGACGAGAATCGCTTTTGCCCTGCGTAGCGTTCCGGGCAGCGGGTAAAACCAGGCAGAGAATTCCCGGCTAGCAGCTTCCCTGTGGCGGGGAAGTGCAAACGTACACGTTTTCGGCCGAAAACGAGTTTTCCGGCAAAAACGTACACCACGGCTCTCTGAGAAAAAGCAAGCACGGAGGACGAGAATCGCTTTTGCCCTGCGTAGCGTTCCGGGCAGCGGGTAGAACCAGGCAGAGAATTCCCGGCTAGCAGCTTCCCTGTGGCGGGGAAGTGCAAACGTACACGGTTTCGGCCGAAAACGCGTTTTCAAGCAAAAACGCACACCAAGGCTCTTTCTGAGAAAAAGCAAGCACGGAGGACGAGAATCGCTTTTGCCCTGCGTAGCGTTCCGGGCAGCGGGTAGAACCAGGCAGAGAATTCCCGGCTAGCAGCTTCCCTGTGGCGGGGAAGTGCAAACGTACACGTTTTCGGCCGAAAACGCGTTTTCCGGCAAAAAAGCACACCACGGCTCTCTGAGAAAAAGCAAGCACGGAGGACGAGAATCGCTTTTGCCCTGCGTAGCGTTCCGGGCAGCGGCTAAAACCAGGCAGAGAATTCCCGGCTAGCAGCTTCCCTGTGGCGGGGAAGTGCAAACGTACACGTTTCCGGCCGAAAACGCGTTTTCAAGCGAAAACGCACACCAAGGCGCTTTCTGAGAAAAAGCAAGCACGGAGGAAGAGAATCTCTTTTGCCCTGCGTAGCGTTCCGGGCAGCGGGTAGAACCAGGCAGAGAATTCCCGGCTAGCAGCTTCCCTGTGGCGGGGAAGTGCAAACGTACACGTTTTCGGCCGAAAACGCGTTTTCAAGCGAAAACGCACACCAAGGCTCTTTCTGAGAAAAAGCAAGCACGGAGGACGAGAACCGCTTTTGCCCTGCGTAGCGTTCCGGGCAGCGAGTAAAACCAGGCAGAGAATTCCCGGCTAGCAGCTTCCCTGTGGCGGGGAAGTGCAAACGTACACGTTTTCGGCCGAAAACGCGTTTTCCGGCGAAAACGCACACCAAGGCTCTTTCTGAGAAAAAGCAAGCACGGAGGACGAGAATCGCTTTTGCCCTGCGTAGCGTTCCGGGCAGCGGGTAGAACCAGGCAGAGAATTCCCGGCTAGCAGCTTCCCTGTGGCGGGGAAGTGCAAACGTACACGTTTTCGGCCGAAAACGAGTTTTCCGGCAAAAACGCACACCACGGCTCTCTGAGAAAAAGCAAGCACGGAGGACGAGAATCGCTTTTGCCCTGCGTAGCGTTCCGGGCAGCGGGTAGAACCAGGCAGAGAATTCCCGGCTAGCAGCTTCCCTGTGGCGGGGAAGTGCAAACGTACACGTTTTCGGCCGAAAACGCGTTTTCAAGCGAAAACGCACACCAAGGCTCTTTCTGAGAAAAAGCAAGCACGGAGGACGAGAATCGCTTTTGCCCTGCGTAGCGTTCTGGGCAGCGGGTAGAACCAGGCAGAGAATTCCCGGCTAGCAGCTTCCCTGTGGCGGGGAAGTGCAAACGTACACGTTTTTGGCCGAAAACGCGTTTTCCGGCGAAAACGCACACCAAGGCTCTTTCTGAGCAAAAGCAAGCACGGAGGACGAGAATCGCTTTTGCCCTGCGTAGCGTTCCGGGCAGCGGGTAGAACCAGGCAGAGAATTCCCGGCTAGCAGCTTCCCTGTGGCGGGGAAGTGCAAACGTACACGTTTTCGGCCGAAAACGAGTTTTCCGGCAAAAACGCACACCACGGCTCTCTGAGAAAAAGCAAGCACGGAGGACGAGAATCGCTTTTGCCCTGAGTAGCGTTACGGGCAGCGGGTAGAACCAGGCAGAGAATTCCCGGCTAGCAGCTTCCCTGTGGCGGGGAAGTGCAAACGTACACGTTTTCGGCCGAAAACTCGTTTTCAAGCGAAAACGCACACCACGGCTCTCTGAGAAAAAGCAAGCACGGAGGACGAGAATCGCTTTTGCCCTGCGTAGCGTTCCGGGCAGCGGGTAGAACCAGGCAGAGAATTCCCGGCTAGCAGCTTCCCTGTGGCGGGGAAGTGCAAACGTACACGTTTTCGGCCGAAAACGCGTTTTCCGGCGAAAACGCACACCAAGGCTCTTTCTGAGAAAAAGCAAGCACGGAGGACGAGAATCGCTTTTGCCCTGCGTAGCGTTCCGGGCAGCGGGTAGAACCAGGCAGAGAATTCCCGGCTAGCAGCTTCCCTGTGGCGGGGAAGTGCAAACGTACACGTTTTCGGCCGAAAACGAGTTTTCCGGCAAAAACGCACACCACGGCTCTCTGAGAAAAAGCAAGCACGGAGGACGAGAATCGCTTTTGCCCTGCGTAGCGTTCCGGGCAGCGGGTAGAACCAGGCAGAGAATTCCCGGCTAGCAGCTTCCCTGTGGCGGGGAAGTGCAAACGTACACGTTTTCGGCCGAAAACGCGTTTTCAAGCGAAAACGCACACCAAGGCTCTTTCTGAGAAAAAGCAAGCACGGAGGACGAGAATCGCTTTTGCCCTGCGTAGCGTTCTGGGCAGCGGGTAGAACCAGGCAGAGAATTCCCGGCTAGCAGCTTCCCTGTGGCGGGGAAGTGCAAACGTACACGTTTTTGGCCGAAAACGCGTTTTCCGGCGAAAACGCACACCAAGGCTCTTTCTGAGCAAAAGCAAGCACGGAGGACGAGAATCGCTTTTGCCCTGCGTAGCGTTCCGGGCAGCGGGTAGAACCAGGCAGAGAATTCCCGGCTAGCAGCTTCCCTGTGGCGGGGAAGTGCAAACGTACACGTTTTCGGCCGAAAACGAGTTTTCCGGCAAAAACGCACACCACGGCTCTCTGAGAAAAAGCAAGCACGGAGGACGAGAATCGCTTTTGCCCTGAGTAGCGTTACGGGCAGCGGGTAGAACCAGGCAGAGAATTCCCGGCTAGCAGCTTCCCTGTGGCGGGGAAGTGCAAACGTACACGTTTTCGGCCGAAAACTCGTTTTCAAGCGAAAACGCACACCACGGCTCTCTGAGAAAAAGCAAGCACGGAGGACGAGAATCGCTTTTGCCCTGCGTAGCGTTCCGGGCAGCGGGTAGAACCAGGCAGAGAATTCCCGGCTAGCAGCTTCCCTGTGGCGGGGAAGTGCAAACGTACAAGTTTTCGGCCGAAAACGCGTTTTCCGGCGAAAACGCACACCAAGGCTCTTTCTGAGAAAAAGCAAGCACGGAGGACGAGAATCGCTTTTGCCCTGCGTAGCGTTCCGGGCAGCGGGTAAAACCAGGCAGAGAATTCCGGCTAGCAGCTTCCCTGTGGCGGGGAAGTGCAAACGTACACGTTTTCGGCCGAAAACGCGTTTTCCGGCGAAAACGCACACCAAGGCTCTTTCTGAGCAAAAGCAAGCACGGAGGACGAGAATCGCTTTTGCCCTGCGTAGCGTTCCGGGCAGCGGGTAGAACCAGGCAGAGAATTCCCGGCTAGCAGCTTCCCTGTGGCGGGGAAGTGCAAACGTACACGTTTTCGGCCGAAAACGCGTTTTCAAGCTAAAACGCACACCAAGGCTCTTTCTGAGAAAAAGCAAGCACGGAGGACGAGAACCGCTTTTGCCCTGCGTAGCGTTCCGGGCAGCGAGTAAAACCAGGCAGAGAATTCCCGGCTAGCAGCTTCCCTGTGGCGGGGAAGTGCAAACGTACACGTTTTCGGCCGAAAACGAGTTTTCCGGCAAAAACGCACACCACGGCTCTCTGAGAAAAAGCAAGCACGGAGGACGAGAATCGCTTTTGCCCTGCGTAGCGTTCCGGGCAGCGGGTAGAACCAGGCAGAGAATTCCCGGCTAGCAGCTTCCCTGTGGCGGGGAAGTGCAAACGTACACGTTTTCGGCCGAAAACGAGTTTTCAAGCGAAAACGCACACCAAGGCTCTTTCTGAGAAAAAGCAAGCACGGAGGACGAGAATCGCTTTTGCCCTGCGTAGCGTTCTGGGCAGCGAGTAAAACCAGGCAGAGAATTCCCGGCTAGCAGCTTCCCTGTGGCGGGGAAGTGCAAACGTACACGTTTCCGGCCGAAAACGCGTTTTCAAGCGAAAACGCACACCAAGGCGCTTTCTGAGAAAAAGCAAGCACGGAGGAAGAGAATCTCTTTTGCCCTGCGTAGCGTTCCGGGCAGCGGGTAGAACCAGGCAGAGAATTCCCGGCTAGCAGCTTCCCTCTGGCGGGGAAGTGCAAACGTACACGTTTTCGGCCGAAAACGCGTTTTCAAGCGAAAACGCACACCAAGGCTCTTTCTGAGAAAAAGCAAGCACGGAGGACGAGAACCGCTTTTGCCCTGCGTAGCGTTCCGGGCAGCGGGTAAAACCAGGCAGAGAATTCCCGGCTAGCAGCTTCCCTGTGGCGGGGAAGTGCAAACGTACACGTTTTCGGCCGAAAACGCGTTTTCCGGCGAAAACGCACACCAAGGCTCTTTCTGAGCAAAAGCAAGCACGGAGGACGAGAATCGCTTTTGCCCTGCGTAGCGTTCCGGGCAGCGGGTAGAACCAGGCAGAGAATTCCCGGCTAGCAGCTTCCCTGTGGCGGGGAAGTGCAAACGTACACGTTTTCGGCCGAAAACGAGTTTTCCGGCAAAAACGCACACCACGGCTCTCTGAGAAAAAGCAAGCACGGAGGACGAGAATCGCTTTTGCCCTGCGTAGCGTTCCGGGCAGCGGGTAGAACCAGGCAGAGAATTCCCGGCTAGCAGCTTCCCTGTGGCGGGGAAGTGCAAACGTACACGTTTTCGGCCGAAAAGGCGTTTTCAAGCGAAAACGCACACCAAGGCTCTTTCTGAGAAAAAGCAAGCACGGAGGACGAGAATCGCTTTTGCCCTGCGTAGCGTTCTGGGCAGCGGGTAGAACCAGGCAGAGAATTCCCGGCTAGCAGCTTCCCTGTGGCGGGGAAGTGCAAACGTACACGTTTTTGGCCGAAAACGCGTTTTCCGGCGAAAACGCACACCAAGGCTCTTTCTGAGCAAAAGCAAGCACGGAGGACGAGAATCGCTTTTGCCCTGCGTAGCGTTCTGGGCAGCGGGTAGAACCAGGCAGAGAATTCCCGGCTAGCAGCTTCCCTGTGGCAGGGAAGTGCAAACGTACACGTTTTCGGCCGAAAACGAGTTTTCCGGCAAAAACGCACACCACGGCTCTCTGAGAAAAAGCAAGCACGGAGGACGAGAATCGCTTTTGCCCTGCGTAGCGTTCCGGGCAGCGGGTAGAACCAGGCAGAGAATTCCCGGCTAGCAGCTTCCCTGTGGCGGGGAAGTGCAAACGTACACGTTTTCGGCCGAAAACGCGTTTTCAAGCGAAAACGCACACCAAGGCTCTTTCTGAGCAAAAGCAAGCACGGAGGACGAGAATCGCTTTTGCCCTGCGTAGCGTTCCGGGCAGCGGGTAGAACCAGGCAGAGAATTCCCAGCTAGCAGCTTCCCTGTGGCGGGGAAGTGCAAACGTACACGTTTTCGGCCGAAAACGAGTTTTCCGGCAAAAACGCACACCACGGCTCTCTGAGAAAAAGCAAGCACGGAGGACGAGAATCGCTTTTGCCCTGCGTAGCGTTCCGGGCAGCGGGTAAAACCAGGCAGAGAATTCCCGGCTAACACCTTCCCTGTGGCGGGGAAGTGCAAACGTACACGTTTTCGGCCGAAAACGTGTTTTCAAGCGAAAACGCACACCAAGGCTCTTTCTGAGCAAAAGCAAGCACGGAGGACGAGAACCGCTTTTGCCCTGCGTAGCGTTCCGGGCAGCGAGTAAAACCAGGCAGAGAATTCCCGGCTAGCAGCTTCCCTGTGGCGGGGAAGTGCAAACGTACACGTTTTCGGCCGAAAACGCGTTTTCCGGCGAAAACGCACACCACGGCTCTCTGAGAAAAAGCAAGCACGGAGGACGAGAATCGCTTTTGCCCTGCGTAGCGTTCCGGGCAGCGGGTAGAACCAGGCAGAGAATTCCCGGCTAGCAGCTTCCCTGTGGCGGGGAAGTGCAAACGTACACGTTTTCGGCCGAAAACGCGTTTTCAAGCGAAAACGCACACCAAGGCTCTTTCTGAGAAAAAGCAAGCACGGAGGACGAGAACCGCTTTTGCCCTGCGTAGCGTTCCGGGCAGCGAGTAAAACCAGGCAGAGAATTCCCGGCTAGCAGCTTCCCTGTGGCGGGGAAGTGCAAACGTACACGTTTTCGGCCGAAAACGAGTTTTCCGGCAAAAACGCACACCACGGCTCTCTGAGAAAAAGCAAGCACGGAGGACGAGAATCGCTTTTGCCCTGCGTAGCGTTCCGGGCAGCGGGTAGAACCAGGCAGAGAATTCCCGGCTAGCAGCTTCCCTGTGGCGGGGAAGTGCAAACGTACACGTTTTCGGCCGAAAACGCGTTTTCAAGCGAAAACGCACACCAAGGCTCTTTCTGAGAAAAAGCAAGCACGGAGGACGAGAATCGCTTTTGCCCTGCGTAGCGTTCTGGGCAGCAGGTAGAACCAGGCAGAGAATTCCCGGCTAGCAGCTTCCCTGTGGCGGGGAAGTGCAAACGTACACGTTTTCGGCCGAAAACGCGTTTTCCGGCGAAAACGCACACCAAGGCTCTTTCTGAGCAAAAGCAAGCACGGAGGACGAGAGTCGCTTTTGCCCTGCGTAGCGTTCCGGGCAGCGGGTAGAACCAGGCAGAGAATTCCCGGCTAGCAGCTTCCCTGTGGCGGGGAAGTGCAAACGTACACGTTTTCGGCCGAAAACGAGTTTTCCGGCAAAAACGCACACCACGGCTCTCTGAGAAAAAGCAAGCACGGAGGACGAGAATCGCTTTTGCCCTGCGTAGCGTTCCGGGCAGCGGGTAGAACCAGGCAGAGAATTCCCGGCTAGCAGCTTCCCTGTGGCGGGGAAGTGCAAACGTACACGTTTTCGGCCGAAAACGCTTTTTCAAGCGAAAACGCACACCAAGGCTCTTTCTGAGAAAAAGCAAGCACGGAGGACGAGAATCGCTTTTGCCCTGCGTAGCGTTCCGGGCAGCGGGTAGAACCAGGCAGAGAATTCCCGGCTAGCAGCTTCCCTGTGGCGGGGAAGTGCAAACGTACACGTTTTCGGCCGAAAACGCATTTTCAAGCGAAAACGCACACCAAGGCTCTTTCTGAGAAAAAGCAAGCACGGAGGACGAGAATCGCTTTTGCCCTGCGTAGCGTTCCGGGCAGCGGGTAGAACCAGGCAGAGAATTCCCGGCTAGCAGCTTCCCTGTGGCGGGGAAGTGCAAACGTACACGTTTTCGGCCGAAAACGAGTTTTCCGGCAAAAACGCATACCACGGCTCTCTGAGCAAAAGCAAGCACGGAGGACGAGAATCGCTTTTGCCCTGCGTAGCGTTCCGGGCAGCGGGTAGAACCAGGCAGAGAATTCCCGGCTAGCAGCTTCCCTGTGGCGGGGAAGTGCAAACGTACAAGTTTTCGGCCGAAAACGCGTTTTCAAGAGAAAACGCACACCACGGCTCTCTGAGAAAAAGCAAGAACGGAGGACGAGAATCGCTTTTGCCCTGCGTAGCGTTCCGGGCAGCGGGTAGAACCAGGCAGAGAATTCCCGGCTAGCAGCTTCCCTGTGGCGGGGAAGTGCAAACGTACACGTTTTCGACAGAAAACTCGTTTTCAAGCGAAAACGCACACCAAGGCTCTTTCTGAGAAAAAGCAAGCACGGAGGACGAGAATCGCTTTTGCCCTGCGTAGCGTTCCGGGCAGCGGGTAAAACCAGGCAGAGAATTCCCGGCTAACACCTTCCCTGTGGCGGGGAAGTGCAAACGTACACGTTTTCGGCCGAAAACGCGTTTTCCGGCGAAAACGCACACCAAGGCTCTTTCTGAGAAAAAGCAAGCACGGAGGACGAGAACCGCTTTTGCCCTGCGTAGCGTTCCGGGCAGCGAGTAAAACCAGGCAGAGAATTCCCGGCTAGCAGCTTCCCTGTGGCGGGGAAGTGCAAACGTACACGTTTTCGGCCGAAAACGCGTTTTCCGGCGAAAACGCACACCACGGCTCTCTGAGAAAAAGCAAGCACGGAGGACGAGAATCGCTTTTGCCCTGCGTAGCGTTCCGGGCAGCGGGTAGAACCAGGCAGAGAATTCCCGGCTAGCAGCTTCCCTGTGGCGGGGAAGTGCAAACGTACACGTTTTCGGCCGAAAACGCGTTTTCAAGCGAAAACGCACACCAAGGCTCTTTCTGAGAAAAAGCAAGCACGGAGGACGAGAATCGCTTTTGCCCTGCGTAGCGTTCCGGGCAGCGGGTAAAACCAGGCAGAGAATTCCGGCTAGCAGCTTCCCTGTGGCGGGGAAGTGCAAACGTACACGTTTTCGGCCGAAAACGCGTTTTCCGGCGAAAACGCACACCAAGGCTCTTTCTGAGCAAAAGCAAGCACGGAGGACGAGAATCGCTTTTGCCCTGCGTAGCGTTCCGGGCAGCGGGTAGAACCAGGCAGAGAATTCCCGGCTAGCAGCTTCCCTGTGGCGGGGAAGTGCAAACGTACACGTTTTCGGCCGAAAACGCGTTTTCAAGCGAAAACGCACACCAAGGCTCTTTCTGAGAAAAAGCAAGCACGGAGGACGAGAACCGCTTTTGCCCTGCGTAGCGTTCCGGGCAGCGAGTAAAACCAGGCAGAGAATTCACGGCTAGCAGCTTCCCCGTGGCGGGGAAGTGCAAACGTATACGTTTTCGGCCGAAAACGAGTTTTCCGGCAAAAACGCACACCAAGGCTCTTTCTGAGCAAAAGCAAGCACGGAGGACGAGAATCGCTTTTGCCCTGCGTAGCGTTCCGGGCAGCGGGTAGAACCAGGCAGAGAATTCCCGGCTAGCAGCTTCCCTGTTGCGGGGAAGTGCAAACGTACACGTTTTCGGCCGAAAACGAGTTTTCCGGCAAAAACGCACACCACGGCTCTCTGAGAAAAAGCAAGCACGGAGGACGAGAATCGCTTTTGCCCTGCGTAGCGTTCCGGGCAGCGGGTAGAACCAGGCAGAGAATTCCCGGCTAGCAGCTTCCCTGTGGCGGGGAAGTGCAAACGTACACGTTTTCGACCGAAAACTCGTTTTCAAGCGAAAACGCACACCAAGGCTCTTTCTGAGAAAAAGCAAGCACGGAGGACGAGAACCGCTTTTGCCCTGCGTAGCGTTCCGGGCAGCGAGTAAAACCAGGCAGAGAATTCCCAGCTAGCAGCTTCCCTGTGGCGGGGAAGTGCAAACGTACACGTTTTCGGCCGAAAACTCGTTTTCAAGCGAAAACGCACACCAAGGCTCTTTCTGAGAAAAAGCAAGCACGGAGGACGAGAATCGCTTTTGCCCTGCGTAGCGTTCCTGGCACCGGCTAAAAACAGGCAGAGAATTCCCGGCTAACACCTTCCCTGTGGCGGGGAAGTGCAAACGTACACGTTTTCGGCCGAAAACGCGTTTTCAAGCGAAAACGCACACCAAGGCTCTTTCTGAGAAAAAGCAAGCACGGAGGACGAGAATCTCTTTTGCCCTGCGTAGCGTTCCGGGCAGGGGGTAGAACCAGGCAGAGAATTCCCGGCTAGCAGCTTCCCTGTGGCGGGGAAGTGCAAACGTACACGTTTTCGTCCGAAAACGAGTTTTCCGGCAAAAACGCACACCACGGCTCTCTGAGAAAAAGCAAGCACGGAGGACGAGAATCGCTTTTGCCCTGCGTAGCGTTCCGGGCAGCGGGTAGAACCAGGCAGAGAATTCCCGGCTAGCAGCTTCCCTGTGGCGGGGAAGTGCAAACGTACACGTTTTCAGCCGAAAACGCGTTTTCAAGCGAAAACGCACACCAAGGCTCTTTCTGAGAAAAAGCAAGCACGGAGGACGAGAATCGCTTTTGCCCTGCGTAGCGTTCTGGGCAGCGGGTAGAACCAGGCAGAGAATTCCCGGCTAGGAGCTTCCCTGTGGCGGGGAAGTGCAAACGTACACGTTTTCGCCCGAAAACACGTTTTCCGGCGAAAACGCACACCGAGGCTCTTTCTGAGCAAAAGCAAGCAGGGAGGACGAGAATCGCTTTTGCCCTGCGTAGCGTTCTGGGCAGCGGGTAAAACCAGGCAGAGAATTCCCGGCTAGCAGCTTCCCTGTGGCGGGGAAGTGCAAACGTACACGTTTTTGGCCGAAAACGCGTTTTCAAGCGAAAACGCACACCAAGGCTCTTTCTGAGAAAAAGCAAGCACGGAGGACGAGAATCGCTTTTGCCCTGCGTAGCGTTCCGGGCAGCGAGTAAAACCAGGCAGAGAATTCCCGGCTAGCAGCTTCCCTGTGGCGGGGAAGTGCAAACGTACACGTTTTCGGCCGAAAACGCGTTTTCCGGCGAAAACGCACACCAAGGCTCTTTCTGAGCAAAAGCAAGCACGGAGGACGAGAATCGCTTTTGCCCTGCGTAGCGTTCCGGGCAGCGGGTAGAACAAGGCAGAGAATTCCCGGCTAGCAGCTTCCCTGTGGCGGGGAAGTGCAAACGTACACGTTTTCGGCCGAAAACGTGTTTTCAAGCGAAAACGCACACCAAGGCTCTTTCTGAGAAAAAGCAAGCACGGAGGACGAGAACCGCTTTTGCCCTGTGTAGCATTCCGGGCAGCGAGTAAAACCAGGCAGAGAATTCCCGGCTAGCAGCTTCCCTGTGGCGGGGAAGTGCAAACGTACACGTTTTCGGCCGAAAACGCGTTTTCCGGCGAAAACGCACACCAAGGCTATTTCTGAGCAAAAGCAAGCACGGAGGACGAGAATCGCTTTTGCCCTGCGTAGCGTTCCGGGCAGCGGGTAGAACCAGGCAGAGAATTCCCGGCTAGCAGCTTCCCTGTGGCGGGGAAGTGCAAACGTACACGTTTTCGGCCGAAAACTCGTTTTCAAGCGAAAACGCACACAAGGCTCTTTCTGAGAAAAAGCAAGCACGGAGGACGAGAATCGCTTTTGCCCTGCGTAGCGTTCCGGGCAGCGGCTAAAACCAGGCAGAGAATTCCCGGCTAACACCTTCCCTGTGGCGGGGAAGTGCAAACGTACACGTTTTCGGCCGAAAACGCGTTTTCAAGCGAAAACGCACACCAAGGCTCTTTCTGAGAAAAAGCAAGCACGGAGGACGAGAACCGCTTTTGCCCTGCGTAGAGTTCCGGGCAGCGAGTAAAACCAGGCAGAGAATTCCCGGCTAGCAGCTTCCCTGTGGCGGGGAAGTGCAAACGTACACGTTTTCGGCCGAAAACGCGTTTTCCGGCGAAAACGCACACCAAGGCTCTTTCTGAGAAAAAGCAAGCACGGAGGACGAGAATCGCTTTTGCCCTGCGTAGCGTTCCTGGCAGCGGCTAAAAGCAGGCAGAGAATTCCCGGCTAACACCTTCCCTGTGGCGGGGAAGTGCAAACGTACACGTTTTCGGCCGAAAACGCGTTTTCAAGCGAAAACGCACACCAAGGCTCTTTCTGAGAAAAAGCAAGCACGGAGGACGAGAATCGCTTTTGCCCTGCGTAGCGTTTCTGGCAGCGGCTAAAACCAGGCAGACAATTCCCGGCTAACACCTTCCCTGTGGCGGGGAAGTGCAAACGTACACGTTTTCGGCCGAAAACGCGTTTTCAAGCGACATCGCACACCAAGGCTCTTTCTGAGAAAAAGCAAGCACGGAGGACGAGAACCGCTTTTGCCCTGCGTAGCGTTCCGGGCAGCGAGTAAAACCAGGCTGAGAATTCCCGGCTAGCAGCTTCCCTGTGGCGGGGAAGTGCAAACGTACACGTTTTCGGCCGAAAACGCGTTTTCAAGCGAAAACGCACACCAAGGCTATTTCTGAAGCAAAAGCAAGCACGGAGGACGAGAATCGCTTTTGCCCTGCGTAGCGTTCCGGGCAGCGGGTAGAACCAGGCAGAGAATTCCCGGCTAGCAGCTTCCCTGTGGCGGGGAAGTGCAAATGTACACGTTTTCGGCCGAAAACGAGTTTTCCGGCAAAAAAGCACACCACGGCTCTCTGAGAAAAAGCAAGCACGGAGGACGAGAATCGCTTTTGCCCTGCGTAGCGTTCCGGGCAGCGGGTAGAACCAGGCAGAGAATTCCCGGCTAGCAGCTTCCCTGTGGCGGGGAAGTGCAAACGTACACGTTTTCGGCCGAAAACGCGTTTTCAAGCGAAAACGCACACCAAGTCTCTTTCTGAGAAAAAGCAAGCACGGAGGACGAGAATCGCTTTTGCCCTGCGTAGCGTTCCGGGCAGCGGGTAAAACCAGGCAGAGAATTCCCGGCTAGCAGCTTCCCTGTGGCGGGGAAGTGCAAACGTACACGTTTTCGGCCGAAAACGCGTTTTCCGGCAAAAACGCACACCAAGGCTCTTTCTGAGCAAAAGCAAGCACGGAGGACGAGAATCGCTTTTGCCCTGCGTAGCGTTCCGGGCAGCGGGTAGAACCAGGCAGAGAATTCCCGGCTAGCAGCTTCCCTGTGGCGGGGAAGTGCAAACGTACACGTTTTCGGCCGAAAACGAGTTTTCCGGCAAAAACGCACACCACGGCTCTCTGAGAAAAAGCAAGCACGGAGGACGAGAATCGCTTTTGCCCTGCGTAGCGTTCCGGGCAGCGGCTAAAACCAGGCAGAGAATTCCCGGCTAACACCTTCCGTGTGGCGGGGAAGTGCAAACGTACACGTTTTCGGCCGAAAACGCGTTTTCAAGCGAAAACGCACACCAAGGCTCTTTCTGAGAAAAAGCAAGCACGGAGGACGAGAACCGCTTTTGCCCTGCGTAGCGTTCCGGGCAGCGGGTAGAACCAGGCAGAGAATTCCCGGCTAGCAGCTTCCCTGTGGCGGGGAATTGCAAACGTACACGTTTTCGACCGAAAACGCGTTTTCAAGCGAAAACGCACACCAAGGCTCTTTCTGAGAAAAAGCAAGCACGGAGGACGAGAACCACTTTTGCCCTGCGTAGCGTTCTGGGCAGCGAGTAAAACCAGGCAGAGAATTCCCGGCTAGCAGCTTCCCTGTGGCGGGGAAGTGCAAACGTACACGTTTTCGGCCGAAAACGCGTTTTCCGGCGAAAACGCACACCAAGGCTCTTTCTGAGCAAAAGCAAGCACGGAGGACGAGAATCGCTTTTGCCCTGCGTAGCGTTCCGGGCAGCGGGTAGAACCAGGCAGAGAATTCCCGGCTAGCAGCTTCCCTGTGGCGGGGAAGTGCAAACGTACACGTTTTCGGCCGAAAACTCGTTTTCAAGCGAAAACGCACACCAAGGCTCTTTCTGAGAAAAAGCAAGCACGGAGGACGAGAATCGCTTTTGCCCTGCGTAGCGTTCCGGGCAGCGGCTAAAACCAGGCAGAGAATTCGAGGCTAACACCTTCCCTGTGGCGGGGAAGTGCAAACGTACACGTTTTCGGCCGAAAACGCGTTTTCAAGCGAAAACGCACACCAAGGCTCTTTCTGAGAAAAAGCAAGCACGGAGGACGAGAACCGCTTTTGCCCTGCGTAGCGTTCCGGGCAGCGAGTAAAACCAGGCAGAGAATTCCCGGCTAGCAGCTTCCCTGTGGCGGGGAAGTGCAAACGTACACGTTTTCGGCCGAAAACGCGTTTTCCGGCGAAAACGCACACCAAGGCTCTTTCTGAGAAAAAGCAAGCACGGAGGACGAGAATCGCTTTTGCCCTGCGTAGCGTTCCTGGCAGCGGCTAAAAGCAGGCAGAGAATTCCCGGCTAACACCTTCCCTGTGGCGGGGAAGTGCAAACGTACACGTTTTCGGCCGAAAACGCGTTTTCAAGCGAAAACGCACACCAAGGCTCTTTCTGAGAAAAAGCAAGCACGGAGGACGAGAATCGCTTTTGCCCTGCGTAGCGTTTCTGGCAGCGGCTAAAACCAGGCAGAGAATTCCCGGCTAACACCTTCCCTGTGGCGGGGAAGTGCAAACGTACACGTTTTCGGCCGAAAACGCGTTTTCAAGCGAAAACGCACACCAAGGCTCTTTCTGAGAAAAAGCAAGCACGGAGGACGAGAATCTCTTTTGCCCTGCGTAGCGTTCCGGGCAGCGGGTAGAACCAGGCAGAGAATTCCCGGCTAGCAGCTTCCCTGTGGCGGGGAAGTGCAAACGTACACGTTTTCGGCCGAAAACGAGTTTTACGGCAAAAACGCACACCACGGCTCTCTGAGAAAAAGCAAGCACGGAGGACGAGAATCGCTTTTGCCCTGCGTAGCGTTCCGGGCAGCGGGTAGAACCAGGCAGAGAATTCCCGGCTAGCAGCTTCCCTGTGGCGGGGAAGTGCAAACGTACACGTTTTCCGCCGAAAACTCGTTTTCAAGCGAAAACGCACACCAAGGCTCTTTCTGAGAAAAAGCAAGCACGGAGGACGAGAATCGCTTTTGCCCTGCTTAGCGTTCCGGGCAGCGGCTAAAACCAGGCAGAGAATTCCCGGCTAACACATTCCCTGTGGCGGGGAAGTGCAAACGTACACGTTTTCGGCCGAAAACGCGTTTTCAAGCGAAAACGCACACCAAGGCTCTTTCTGAGAAAAAGCAAGCACGGAGGACGAGAATCGCTTTTGCCCTGCGTAGCGTTCCGGGCAGCGAGTAAAACCAGGCAGAGAATTCCCGGCTAGCAGCTTCCCTGTGGCGGGGAAGTGCAAACGTACACGTTTTCGGCCGAAAACGCGTTTTCCGGCGAAAACGCACACCAAGGCTCTTTCTGAGCAAAAGCAAGCACGGAGGACGAGAATCGCTTTTGCCCTGCGTAGCGTTCCGGGCAGCGGGTAGAACCAGGCAGAGAATTCCCGGCTAGCAGCTTCCCTGTGGCGGGGAAGTGCAAATGTACACGTTTTCGGCCGAAAACGAGTTTTCCGGCAAAAACGCACACCACGGCTCTCTGAGAAAAAGCAAGCACGGAGGACGAGAATCGCTTTTGCCCTGCGTAGCGTTCCGGGCAGCGGGTAGAACCAGGCAGAGAATTCCCGGCTAGCAGCTTCCCTGTGGCGGGGAAGTGCAAACGTACACGTTTTCGGCCGAAAACTCGTTTTCAAGCGAAAACGCACACCAAGGCTCTTTCTGAGAAAAAGCAAGCACGGAGGACGAGAATCGCTTTTGCCCTGCGTAGCGTTCCGGGCAGCGGCTAAAACCAGGCAGAGAATTCCCGGCTAACACTTTCCCTGTGGCGGGGAAGTGCAAACGTACACGTTTTCGGCTGAAAACGCGTTTTCAAGCGACATCGCACACCAAGGCTCTTTCTGAGAAAAAGCAAGCACGGAGGACGAGAATCGCTTTTGCCCTGCGTAGCGTTCCGGGCAGCGAGTAAAACCAGGCTGAGAATTCCCGGCTAGCAGCTTCCCTGTGGCGGGGAAGTGCAAACGTACACGTTTTCGGCCGAAAACGCGTTTTCCGGCGAAAACGCACACCAAGGCTCTTTCTGAGCAAAAGCAAGCACGGAGGACGAGAATCGCTTTTGCCCTGCGTAGCGTTCCGGGCAGCGGGTAGAACCAGGCAGAGAATTCCAAGCTAGCAGCTTCCCTGTGGCGGGGAAGTGCAAATGTACACGTTTTCGGCCGAAAACGAGTTTTCCGGCAAAAACGCACACCACGGCTCTCTGAGAAAAAGCAAGCACGGAGGACGAGAATCGCTTTTGCCCTGCGTAGCGTTCCGGGCAGCGGGTAGAACCAGGCAGAGAATTCCCGGCTAGCAGCTTCCCTGTGGCGGGGAAGTGCAAACGTACACGTTTTCGGCCGAAAACGCGTTTTCAAGCGAAAACGCACACCAAGGCTCTTTCTGAGAAAAAGCAAGCACGGAGGACGAGAATCGCTTTTGCCCTGCGTAGCGTTCCGGGCAGCGGGTAAAACCAGGCAGAGAATTCCCGGCTAGCAGCTTCCCTGTGGCGGGGAAGTGCAAACGTACACGTTTTCGGCCGAAAACGCGTTTTCAAGCGAAAACGCACACCAAGGCTCTTTCTGAGAAAAAGCAAGCACGGAGGACGAGAATCGCTTTTGCCCTGCGTAGCGTTCCGGGCAGCGGCTAAAACCAGGCAGAGAATTCCCGGCTAACACCTTCCGTGTGGCGGGGAAGTGCAAACGTACACGTTTTCGGCCGAAAACGCGTTTTCAAGCGAAAACGCACACCAAGGCTCTTTCTGAGAAAAAGCAAGCACGGAGGACGAGAACCGCTTTTGCCCTGCGTAGCGTTGCGGGCAGCGGCTAAAACCAGGCAGAGAATTCCCGGCTAACACCTTCCCTGTGGCGGGGAAGTGCAAACGTACACGTTTTCGGCCGAAAACGCGTTTTCAAGCGAAAACGCACACCAAGGCTCTTTCTGAGAAAAAGCAAGCACGGAGGACGAGAACCGCTTTTGCCCTGCGTAGCGTTCCGGGCAGCGAGTAAAACCAGGCAGAGAATTCCCGGCTAGCAGCTTCCCTGTGGCGGGGAAGTGCAAACGTACACGTTTTCGGCCGAAAACGCGTTTTCAAGCGAAAACGCACACCAAGGCTCTTTCTGAGAAAAAGCAAGCACGGAGGACGAGAATCGCTTTTGCCCTGCGTAGCGTTCCTGGCAGCGGCTAAAACCAGGCAGAGAATTCCCGGCTAACACCTTCCCTGTGGCGGGGAAGTGCAAACGTACACGTTTTCGGCTGAAAACGCGTTTCCAAGCGAAAACGCACACCAAGGCTCTTTCTGAGAAAAAGCAAGCACGGAGGACGAGAATCGCTTTTGCCCTGCGTAGCGTTCCTGGCAGCGGCTAAAACCAGGCAGAGAATTCCCGGCTAACACCTTCCCTGTGGCGGGGAAGTGCAAACGTACACGTTTTCGGCCGAAAACGCGTTTTCAAGCGAAAACGCACTCCAAGGCTCTTTCTGAGAAAAAGCAAGCACGGAGGACGAGAATCTCTTTTGCCCTGCGTAGCGTTCCGGGCAGCGGGTAGAACCAGGCAGAGAATTCCCGGCTAGCAGCTTCCCTGTGGCGGGGAAGTGCAAACGTACACGTTTTCGTCCGAAAACGAGTTTTCCGGCAAAAACGCACACCACGGCTCTCTGAGAAAAAGCAAGCACGGAGGACGAGAATCGCTTTTGCCCTGCGTAGCGTTCCGGGCAGCGGGTAGAACCAGGCAGAGAATTCCCGGCTAGCAGCTTCCCTGTGGCGGGGAAGTGCAAACGTACACGTTTTCGGCCGAAAACGCGTTTTCAAGCGAAAACGCACACCAAGGCTCTTTCTGAGAAAAAGCAAGCACGGAGGACGAGAATCGCTTTTGCCCTGCGTAGCGTTCTGGGCAGCGGGTAGAACCAGGCAGAGAATTCCCGGCTAGCAGCTTCCCTGTGGCGGGGAAGTGCAAACGTACACGTTTTCGGCCGAAAACGCGTTTTCCGGCGAAAACGCACACTGAGGCTCTTTCTGAGCAAAAGCAAGCACGGAGGACGAGAATCGCTTTTGCCCTGCGTAGCGTTCCGGGCAGCGGGTAGAACCAGGCAGAGAATTCCCGGCTAGCAGCTTCCCTGTGGCGGGGAAGTGCAAACGTACACGTTTTCGGCCGAAAACGAGTTTTCCGGCAAAAACGCACACCACGGCTCTCTGAGAAAAAGCAAGCACGGAGGACGAGAATCGCTTTTGCCCTGCGTAGCGTTCCGGGCAGCGGGTAGAACCAGGCAGAGAATTCCCGGCTAGCAGCTTCCCTGTGGCGGGGAAGTGCAAACGTACACGTTTTCGGCCGAAAACTCGTTTTCAAGCGAAAACGCACACCAAGGCTCTTTCTGAGAAAAAGCAAGCACGGAGGACGAGAATCGCTTTTGCCCTGCTTAGCGTTCCGGGCAGCGGCTAAAACCAGGCAGAGAATTCCCGGCTAACACATTCCCTGTGGCGGGGAAGTGCAAACGTACACGTTTTCGGCCGAAAACGCGTTTTCAAGCGAAAACGCACACCAAGGCTCTTTCTGAGAAAAAGCAAGCACGGAGGACGAGAATCGCTTTTGCCCTGCGTAGCGTTCCGGGCAGCGAGTAAAACCAGGCAGAGAATTCCCGGCTAGCAGCTTCCCTGTGGCGGGGAAGTGCAAACGTACACGTTTTCGGCCGAAAACGCGTTTTCCGGCGAAAACGCACACCAAGGCTCTTTCTGAGCAAAAGCAAGCACGGAGGACGAGAATCGCTTTTGCCCTGCGTAGCGTTCCGGGCAGCGGGTAGAACCAGGCAGAGAATTCCCGGCTAGCAGCTTCCCTGTGGCGGGGAAGTGCAAACGTACACGTTTTCGGCCGAAAACGTGTTTTCAAGCGAAAACGCACACCAAGGCTCTTTCTGAGAAAAAGCAAGCACGGAGGACGAGAACCGCTTTTGCCCTGTGTAGCATTCCGGGCAGCGAGTAAAACCAGGCAGAGAATTCCCGGCTAGCAGCTTCCCTGTGGCGGGGAAGTGCAAACGTACACGTTTTCGGCCGAAAACGCGTTTTCCGGCGAAAACGCACACCAAGGCTATTTCTGAGCAAAAGCAAGCACGGAGGACGAGAATCGCTTTTGCCCTGCGTAGCGTTCCGGGCAGCGGGTAGAACCAGGCAGAGAATTCCCGGCTAGCAGCTTCCCTGTGGCGGGGAAGTGCAAATGTACACGTTTTCGGCCGAAAACGAGTTTTCCGGCAAAAACGCACACCACGGCTCTCTGAGAAAAAGCAAGCACGGAGGACGAGAATCGCTTTTGCCCTGCGTAGCGTTCCGGGCAGCGGGTAGAACCAGGCAGAGAATTCCCGGCTAGCAGCTTCCCTGTGGCGGGGAAGTGCAAACGTACACGTTTTCGGCCGAAAACGCGTTTTCAAGCGAAAACGCACACCAAGGCTCTTTCTGAGAAAAAGCAAGCACGGAGGACGAGAATCGCTTTTGCCCTGCGTAGCGTTCCGGGCAGCGGGTAAAACCAGGCAGAGAATTCCCGGCTAGCAGCTTCCTTCTGGCGGGGAAGTGCAAACGTACACGTTTTCGGCCGAAAACGCGTTTTCCGGCAAAAACGCACACCAAGGCTCTTTCTGAGCAAAAGCAAGCACGGAGGACGAGAATCGCTTTTGCCCTGCGTAGCGTTCCGGGCAGCGGCTAAAACCAGGCAGAGAATTCCCGGCTAACACCTTCCGTGTGGCGGGGAAGTGCAAACGTACACGTTTTCGGCCGAAAACGTGTTTTCAAGCGAAAACGCACACCAAGGCTCTTTCTGAGAAAAAGCAAGCACGGAGGACGAGAACCGCTTTTGCCCTGCGTAGCGTTCCGGGCAGCGGGTAGAACCAGGCAGAGAATTCCCGGCTAGCAGCTTCCCTGTGGCGGGGAATTGCAAACGTACACGTTTTCGACCGAAAACGCGTTTTCCGGCGAAAACGCACACCAAGGCCCTTTCTGAGCAAAGGCAAGCACGGAGGACGAGAATCGCTTTTGCCCTGCGTAGCGTTCCGGGCAGCGGGTAGAACCAGGCAGAGAATTCCCGGCTAGCAGCTTCCCTGTGGCGGGGAAGTGCAAACGTACACGTTTTCGGCCGAAAACTCGTTTTCAAGCGAAAACGCACACCAAGGCTTTTTCTGAGAAAAAGCAAGCACGGAGGACGAGAATCGCTTTTGCCCTGCGTAGCGTTCCGGGCAGCGGCTAAAACCAGGCAGAGAATTCCCGGCTAACACCTTCCCTGTGGCGGGGAAGTGCAAACGTACACGTTTTCGGCCGAAAACGCGTTTTCAAGCGACATCGCACACCAAGGCTCTTTCTGAGAAAAAGCAAGCACGGAGGACGAGAACCGCTTTTGCCCTGCGTAGCGTTCCGGGCAGCGAGTAAAACCAGGCAGAGAATTCCCGGCTAGCAGCTTCCCTGTGGCGGGGAAGTGCAAACGTACACGTTTTCGGCCGAAAACGCGTTTTCCGGCGAAAACGCACACCAAGGCTATTTCTGAGCAAAAGCAAGCACGGAGGACGAGAATCGCTTTTGCCCTGCGTAGCGTTCCAGGCAGCGGGTAGAACCAGGCAGAGAATTCCCGGCTAGCAGCTTCCCTGTGGCGGGGAAGTGCAAATGTACACGTTTTTGGCCGAAAACGAGTTTTCCGGCAAAAACGCACACCACGGCTCTCTGAGAAAAAGCAAGCACGGAGGACGAGAATCGCTTTTGCCCTGCGTAGCGTTCCGGGCAGCGGGTAGAACCAGGCAGAGAATTCCCGGCTAGCAGCTTCCCTGTGGCGGGGAAGTGCAAACGTACACGTTTTCGGCCGAAAACGCGTTTTCAAGCGAAAACGCACACCAAGGCTCTTTCTGAGAAAAAGCAAGCACGGAGGACGAGAATCGCTTTTGCCCTGCGTAGCGTTCCGGGCAGCGGGTAAAACCAGGCAGAGAATTCCCGGCTAGCAGCTTCCCTGTGGCGGGGAAGTGCAAACGTACACGTTTTCGGCCGAAAACGCGTTTTCCGGCAAAAACGCACACCAAGGCTCTTTCTGAGCAAAAGCAAGCACGGAGGACGAGAATCGCTTTTGCCCTGCTTAGCGTTCCGGGCAGCGGGTAGAACCAGGCAGAGAATTCCCGGCTAGCAGCTTCCCTGTGGCGGGGAAGTGCAAACGTACACGTTTTCGGCCGAAAACGAGTTTTCCGGCAAAAACGCACACCACGGCTCTCTGAGAAAAAGCAAGCACGGAGGACGAGAATCGCTTTTGCCCTGCGTAGCGTTCCGGGCAGCGGCTAAAATCAGGCAGAGAATTCCCGGCTAACACCTTCCGTGTGGCGGGGAAGTGCAAACGTACACGTTTTCGGCCGAAAACGCGTTTTCAAGCGAAAACGCACACCAAGGCTCTTTCTGAGAAAAAGCAAGCACGGAGGACGAGAACCGCTTTTGCCCTGCGTAGCGTTCCGGGCAGCGGGTAGAACCAGGCAGAGAATTCCCGGCTAGCAGCTTCCCTGTGGCGGGGAATTGCAAACGTACACGTTTTCGACCGAAAACGCGTTTTCCGGCGAAAACGCACACCAAGGCTCTTTCTGAGCAAAAGCAAGCACGGAGGACGAAAATCGCTTTTGCCCTGCGTAGCGTTCCGGGCAGCGGGTAGAACCAGGCAGAGAATTCCCGGCTAACACCTTCCCTGTGGCGGGGAAGTGCGAACGTACACGTTTTCGGCCGAAAACGCGTTTTCAAGCGAAAACGCACACCAAGGCTCTTTCTGAGAAAAAGCAAGCACGGAGGACGAGAATCGCTTTTGCCCTGCGTAGCGTTCCTGGCAGCGGCTAAAACCAGGCAGAGAATTCCCGGCTAACACCTTCCCTGTGGCGGGGAAGTGCAAACGTACACGTTTTCGGCCGAAAACGCGTTTTCAAGCGAAAACGCACACCAAGGCTCTTTCTGAGAAAAAGCAAGCACGGAGGACGAGAATCTCTTTTGCCCTGCGTAGCGTTCCGGGCAGCGGGTAGAACCAGGCAGAGAATTCCCGGCTAGCAGCTTCCCTGTGGCGGGGAAGTGCAAACGTACACGTTTTCGTCCGAAAACGCGTTTTCCGGCAAAAACGCACACCACGGCTCTCTGAGAAAAAGCAAGCACGGAGGACGAGAATCGCTTTTGCCCTGCGTAGCGTTCCGGGCAGCGGGTAGAACCAGGCAGAGAATTCCCGGCTAGCAGCTTCCCTGTGGCGGGGAAGTGCAAACGTACACGTTTTCGGCCGAAAACGCGTTTTCAAGCGAAAACGCACACCAAGGCTCTTTCTGAGAAAAAGCAAGCACGGAGGACGAGAATCGCTTTTGCCCTGCGTAGCGTTTTGGGCAGCGGTAAAACCAGGCAGAGAATTCCCGGCTAGCAGCTTCCCTGTGGCGGGGAAGTGCAAACGTACACGTTTTCGGCCGAAAACGCGTTTTCCGGCGAAAACGCACACCGAGGCTCTTTCTGAGCAAAAGCAAGCACGGAGGACGAGAATCGCTTTTGCCCTGCGTAGCGTTCCGGGCAGCGGGTAGAACCAGGCAGAGAATTCCCGGCTAGCAGCTTCCCTGTGGCGGGGAAGTGCAAACGTACACGTTTTCGGCCGAAAACGAGTTTTCCGGCAAAAACGCACACCACGGCTCTCTGAGAAAAAGCAAGCACGGAGGACGAGAATCGCTTTTGCCCTGCGTAGCGTTCCGGGCAGCGGGTAGAACCAGGCAGAGAATTCCCGGCTAGCAGCTTCCCTGTGGCGGGGAAGTGCAAACGTACACGTTTTCGGCCGAAAACTCGTTTTCAAGCGAAAACGCACACCAAGGCTCTTTCTGAGAAAAAGCAAGCACGGAGGACGAGAATCGCTTTTGCCCTGCTTAGCGTTCCGGGCAGCGGCTAAAACCAGGCAGAGAATTCCCGGCTAACACATTCCCTGTGGCGGGGAAGTGCAAACGTACACGTTTTCGGCCGAAAACGCGTTTTCAAGCGAAAACGCACACCAAGGCTCTTTCTGAGAAAAAGCAAGCACGGAGGACGAGAATCGCTTTTGCCCTGCGTAGCGTTCCGGGCAGCGAGTAAAACCAGGCAGAGAATTCCCGGCTAGCAGCTTCCCTGTGGCGGGGAAGTGCAAACGTACACGTTTTCGGCCGAAAACGCGTTTTCCGGCGAAAACGCACACCAAGGCTCTTTCTGAGCAAAAGCAAGCACGGAGGACGAGAATCGCTTTTGCCCTGCGTAGCGTTCCGGGCAGCGGGTAGAACCAGGCAGAGAATTCCCGGCTAGCAGCTTCCCTGTGGCGGGGAAGTGCAAATGTACACGTTTTCGGCTGAAAACTCGTTTTCAAGCGAAAACGCACACCACGGCTCTCTGAGAAAAAGCAAGCACGGAGGACGAGAATCGCTTTTGCCCTGCGTAGCGTTCCGGGCAGCGGGTAGAACCAGGCAGAGAATTCCCGGCTAGCAGCTTCCCTGTGGCGGGGAATTGCAAACGTACACGTTTTCGACCGAAAACGCGTTTTCCGGCGAAAACGCACACCAAGGCTCTTTCTGAGAAAAAGCAAGCACGGAGGACGAGAACCGCTTTTGCCCTGCGTAGCGTTCCGGGCAGCGGGTAGAACCAGGCAGAGAATTCCCGGCTAGCAGCTTCCCTGTGGCGGGGAATTGCAAACGTACACGTTTTCGACCGAAAACGCGTTTTCCGGCGAAAACGCACACCAAGGCCCTTTCTGAGCACAAGCAAGCACGGAGGACGAGAATCGCTTTTGCCCTGCGTAGCGTTCCGGGCAGCGGGTAGAACCAGGCAGAGAATTCCCGGCTAGCAGCTTCCCTGTGGCGGGGAAGTGCAAACGTACACGTTTTCGGCCGAAAACTCGTTTTCAAGCGAAAACGCACACCAAGGCTCTTTCTGAGAAAAAGCAAGCACGGAGGACGAGAATCGCTTTTGCCCTGCGTAGCGTTCCGGGCAGCGGCTAAAACCAGGCAGAGAATTCCCGGCTAACACCTTCCCTGTGGCGGGGAAGTGCAAACGTACACGTTTTCGGCCGAAAACGCGTTTTCAAGCGACATCGCACACCAAGGCTCTTTCTGAGAAAAAGCAAGCACGGAGGACGAGAACCGCTTTTGCCCTGCGTAGCGTTCCGGGCAGCGAGTAAAACCAGGCAGAGAATTCCCGGCTAGCAGCTTCCCTGTGGCGGGCAAGTGCAAACGTACACGTTTTCGGCCGAAAACGCGTTTTCCGGCGAAAACGCACACCAAGGCTATTTCTGAGCAAAAGCAAGCACGGAGGACGAGAATCGCTTTTGCCCTGCGTAGCGTTCCGGGCAGCGGGTAGAACCAGGCAGAGAATTCCCGGCTAACACCTTCCCTGTGGCGGGGAAGTGCGAACGTACACGTTTTCGGCCGAAAACGCGTTTTCAAGCGAAAACGCACACCAAGGCTCTTTCTGAGAAAAAGCAAGCACGGAGGACGAGAATCGCTTTTGCCCTGCGTAGCGTTCCTGGCAGCGGCTAAAACCAGGCAGAGAATTCCCGGCTAACACCTTCCCTGTGGCGGGGAAGTGCAAACGTACACGTTTTCGGCCGAAAACGCGTTTTCAAGCGAAAACGCACACCAAGGCTCTTTCTGAGAAAAAGCAAGCACGGAGGACGAGAATCTCTTTTGCCCTGCGTAGCGTTCCGGGCAGCGGGTAGAACCAGGCAGAGAATTCCCGGCTAGCAGCTTCCCTGTGGCGGGGAAGTGCAAACGTACACGTTTTCGTCCGAAAACGCGTTTTCCGGCAAAAACGCACACCACGGCTCTCTGAGAAAAAGCAAGCACGGAGGACGAGAATCGCTTTTGCCCTGCGTAGCGTTCCGGGCAGCGGGTAGAACCAGGCAGAGAATTCCCGGCTAGCAGCTTCCCTGTGGCGGGGAAGTGCAAACGTACACGTTTTCGGCCGAAAACGCGTTTTCAAGCGAAAACGCACACCAAGGCTCTTTCTGAGAAAAAGCAAGCACGGAGGACGAGAATCGCTTTTGCCCTGCGTAGCGTTTTGGGCAGCGGTAAAACCAGGCAGAGAATTCCCGGCTAGCATCTTCCCTGTGGCGGGGAAGTGCAAACGTACACGTTTTCGGCCGAAAACGCGTTTTCCGGCGAAAACGCACACCGAGGCTCTTTCTGAGCAAAAGCAAGCACGGAGGACGAGAATCGCTTTTGCCCTGCGTAGCGTTCCGGGCAGCGGGTAGAACCAGGCAGAGAATTCCCGGCTAGCAGCTTCCCTGTGGCGGGGAAGTGCAAACGTACACGTTTTCGGCCGAAAACGAGTTTTCCGGCAAAAACGCACACCACGGCTCTCTGAGAAATAGCAAGCACGGAGGACGAGAATCGCTTTTGCCCTGCGTAGCGTTCCGGGCAGCGGGTAGAACCAGGCAGAGAATTCCCGGCTAGCAGCTTCCCTGTGGCGGGGAAGTGCAAACGTACACGTTTTCGGCCGAAAACTCGTTTTCAAGCGAAAACGCACACCAAGGCTCTTTCTGAGAAAAAGCAAGCACGGAGGACGAGAATCGCTTTTGCCCTGCTTAGCGTTCCGGGCAGCGGCTAAAACCAGGCAGAGAATTCCCGGCTAACACATTCCCTGTGGCGGGGAAGTGCAAACGTACACGTTTTCGGCCGAAAACGCGTTTTCAAGCGAAAACGCACACCAAGGCTCTTTCTGAGAAAAAGCAAGCACGGAGGACGAGAATCGCTTTTGCCCTGCGTAGCGTTCCGGGCAGCGAGTAAAACCAGGCAGAGAATTCCCGGCTAGCAGCTTCCCTGTGGCGGGGAAGTGCAAACGTACACGTTTTCGGCCGAAAACGCGTTTTCCGGCGAAAACGCACACCAAGGCTCTTTCTGAGAAAAAGCAAGCACGGAGGACGAGAATCGCTTTTGCCCTGCGTAGCGTTCCGGGCAGCGGGTAGAACCAGGCAGAGAATTCCCGGCTAGCAGCTTCCCTGTGGCGGGGAATTGCAAATGTACACGTTTTCGGCCGAAAACTCGTTTTCAAGCGAAAACGCACACCACGGCTCTCTGAGAAAAAGCAAGCACGGAGGACGAGAATCGCTTTTGCCCTGCGTAGCGTTCCGGGCAGCGGGTAGAACCAGGCAGAGAATTCCGGCTAGCAGCTTCCCTGTGGCGGGGAAGTGCAAACGTACACGTTTTCGGCCGAAAACTCGTTTTCAAGCGAAAACGCACACCAAGGCTCTTTCTGAGAAAAAGCAAGCACGGAGGACGAGAATCGCTTTTGCCCTGCTTAGCGTTCCGGGCAGCGGCTAAAACCAGGCAGAGAATTCCCGGCTAACACATTCCCTGTGGCGGGGAAGTGCAAACGTACACGTTTTCGGCCGAAAACGCGTTTTCAAGCGAAAACGCACACCAAGGCTCTTTCTGAGAAAAAGCAAGCACGGAGGACGAGAATCGCTTTTGCCCTGCGTAGCGTTCCGGGCAGCGGGTAGAACCAGGCAGAGAATTCCCGGCTAGCAGCTTCCCTGTGGCGGGGAAGTGCAAACGTACACGTTTTTGGCCGAAAACGCGTTTTCCGGCGAAAACGCACACCAAGGCTCTTTCTGAGCAAAAGCAAGCACGGAGGACGAGAATCGCTTTTGCCCTGCGTAGCGTTCTGGGCAGCGGGTAGAACCAGGCAGAGAATTCCCGGCTAGCAGCTTCCCTGTGGCAGGGAAGTGCAAACGTACACGTTTTCGGCCGAAAACGAGTTTTCCGGCAAAAACGCACACCACGGCTCTCTGAGAAAAAGCAAGCACGGAGGACGAGAATCGCTTTTGCCCTGCGTAGCGTTCCGGGCAGCGGGTAGAACCAGGCAGAGAATTCCCGGCTAGCAGCTTCCCTGTGGCGGGGAAGTGCAAACGTACACGTTTTCGGCCGAAAACGCGTTTTCAAGCGAAAACGCACACCAAGGCTCTTTCTGAGCAAAAGCAAGCACGGAGGACGAGAATCGCTTTTGCCCTGCGTAGCGTTCCGGGCAGCGGGTAGAACCAGGCAGAGAATTCCCAGCTAGCAGCTTCCCTGTGGCGGGGAAGTGCAAACGTACACGTTTTCGGCCGAAAACGAGTTTTCCGGCAAAAACGCACACCACGGCTCTCTGAGAAAAAGCAAGCACGGAGGACGAGAATCGCTTTTGCCCTGCGTAGCGTTCCGGGCAGCGGGTAAAACCAGGCAGAGAATTCCCGGCTAACACCTTCCCTGTGGCGGGGAAGTGCAAACGTACACGTTTTCGGCCGAAAACGTGTTTTCAAGCGAAAACGCACACCAAGGCTCTTTCTGAGCAAAAGCAAGCACGGAGGACGAGAACCGCTTTTGCCCTGCGTAGCGTTCCGGGCAGCGAGTAAAACCAGGCAGAGAATTCCCGGCTAGCAGCTTCCCTGTGGCGGGGAAGTGCAAACGTACACGTTTTCGGCCGAAAACGCGTTTTCCGGCGAAAACGCACACCACGGCTCTCTGAGAAAAAGCAAGCACGGAGGACGAGAATCGCTTTTGCCCTGCGTAGCGTTCCGGGCAGCGGGTAGAACCAGGCAGAGAATTCCCGGCTAGCAGCTTCCCTGTGGCGGGGAAGTGCAAACGTACACGTTTTCGGCCGAAAACGCGTTTTCAAGCGAAAACGCACACCAAGGCTCTTTCTGAGAAAAAGCAAGCACGGAGGACGAGAACCGCTTTTGCCCTGCGTAGCGTTCCGGGCAGCGAGTAAAACCAGGCAGAGAATTCCCGGCTAGCAGCTTCCCTGTGGCGGGGAAGTGCAAACGTACACGTTTTCGGCCGAAAACGAGTTTTCCGGCAAAAACGCACACCACGGCTCTCTGAGAAAAAGCAAGCACGGAGGACGAGAATCGCTTTTGCCCTGCGTAGCGTTCCGGGCAGCGGGTAGAACCAGGCAGAGAATTCCCGGCTAGCAGCTTCCCTGTGGCGGGGAAGTGCAAACGTACACGTTTTCGGCCGAAAACGCGTTTTCAAGCGAAAACGCACACCAAGGCTCTTTCTGAGAAAAAGCAAGCACGGAGGACGAGAATCGCTTTTGCCCTGCGTAGCGTTCTGGGCAGCAGGTAGAACCAGGCAGAGAATTCCCGGCTAGCAGCTTCCCTGTGGCGGGGAAGTGCAAACGTACACGTTTTCGGCCGAAAACGCGTTTTCCGGCGAAAACGCACACCAAGGCTCTTTCTGAGCAAAAGCAAGCACGGAGGACGAGAATCGCTTTTGCCCTGCGTAGCGTTCCGGGCAGCGGGTAGAACCAGGCAGAGAATTCCCGGCTAGCAGCTTCCCTGTGGCGGGGAAGTGCAAACGTACACGTTTTCGGCCGAAAACGAGTTTTCCGGCAAAAACGCACACCACGGCTCTCTGAGAAAAAGCAAGCACGGAGGACGAGAATCGCTTTTGCCCTGCGTAGCGTTCCGGGCAGCGGAGAGAACCAGGCAGAGAATTCCCGGCTAGCAGCTTCCCTGTGGCGGGGAAGTGCAAACGTACACGTTTTCGGCCGAAAACGCTTTTTCAAGCGAAAACGCACACCAAGGCTCTTTCTGAGAAAAAGCAAGCACGGAGGACGAGAATCGCTTTTGCCCTGCGTAGCGTTCTGGGCAGCGGGTAGAACCAGGCAGAGAATTCCCGGCTAGCAGCTTCCCTGTGGCGGGGAAGTGCAAACGTACACGTTTTCGGCCGAAAACGCATTTTCAAGCGAAAACGCACACCAAGGCTCTTTCTGAGAAAAAGCAAGCACGGAGGACGAGAACCGCTTTTGCCCTGCGTAGCGTTCCGGGCAGCGGGTAGAACCAGGCAGAGAATTCCCGGCTAGCAGCTTCCCTGTGGCGGGGAAGTGCAAACGTACACGTTTTCGGCCGAAAACGAGTTTTCCGGCAAAAACGCATACCACGGCTCTCTGAGCAAAAGCAAGCACGGAGGACGAGAATCGCTTTTGCCCTGCGTAGCGTTCCGGGCAGCGGGTAGAACCAGGCAGAGAATTCCCGGCTAGCAGCTTCCCTGTGGCGGGGAAGTGCAAACGTACAAGTTTTCGGCCGAAAACGCGTTTTCAAGAGAAAACGCACACCACGGCTCTCTGAGAAAAAGCAAGAACGGAGGACGAGAATCGCTTTTGCCCTGCGTAGCGTTCCGGGCAGCGGGTAGAACCAGGCAGAGAATTCCCGGCTAGCAGCTTCCCTGTGGCGGGGAAGTGCAAACGTACACGTTTTCGACAGAAAACTCGTTTTCAAGCGAAAACGCACACCAAGGCTCTTTCTGAGAAAAAGCAAGCACGGAGGACGAGAATCGCTTTTGCCCTGCGTAGCGTTCCGGGCAGCGGGTAAAACCAGGCAGAGAATTCCCGGCTAACACCTTCCCTGTGGCGGGGAAGTGCAAACGTACACGTTTTCGGCCGAAAACGCGTTTTCCGGCGAAAACGCACACCAAGGCTCTTTCTGAGAAAAAGCAAGCACGGAGGACGAGAACCGCTTTTGCCCTGCGTAGCGTTCCGGGCAGCGAGTAAAACCAGGCAGAGAATTCCCGGCTAGCAGCTTCCCTGTGGCGGGGAAGTGCAAACGTACACGTTTTCGGCCGAAAACGCGTTTTCCGGCGAAAACGCACACCACGGCTCTCTGAGAAAAAGCAAGCACGGAGGACGAGAATCGCTTTTGCCCTGCGTAGCGTTCCGGGCAGCGGGTAGAACCAGGCAGAGAATTCCCGGCTAGCAGCTTCCCTGTGGCGGGGAAGTGCAAACGTACACGTTTTCGGCCGAAAACGCGTTTTCAAGCGAAAACGCACACCAAGGCTCTTTCTGAGAAAAAGCAAGCACGGAGGACGAGAATCGCTTTTGCCCTGCGTAGCGTTCCGGGCAGCGGGTAAAACCAGGCAGAGAATTCCGGCTAGCAGCTTCCCTGTGGCGGGGAAGTGCAAACGTACACGTTTTCGGCCGAAAACGCGTTTTCCGGCGAAAACGCACACCAAGGCTCTTTCTGAGCAAAAGCAAGCACGGAGGACGAGAATCGCTTTTGCCCTGCGTAGCGTTCCGGGCAGCGGGTAGAACCAGGCAGAGAATTCCCGGCTAGCAGCTTCCCTGTGGCGGGGAAGTGCAAACGTACACGTTTTCGGCCGAAAACGCGTTTTCAAGCGAAAACGCACACCAAGGCTCTTTCTGAGAAAAAGCAAGCACGGAGGACGAGAACCGCTTTTGCCCTGCGTAGCGTTCCGGGCAGCGAGTAAAACCAGGCAGAGAATTCACGGCTAGCAGCTTCCCCGTGGCGGGGAAGTGCAAACGTACACGTTTTCGGCCGAAAACGAGTTTTCCGGCAAAAACGCACACCAAGGCTCTTTCTGAGCAAAAGCAAGCACGGAGGACGAGAATCGCTTTTGCCCTGCGTAGCGTTCCGGGCAGCGGGTAGAACCAGGCAGAGAATTCCCGGCTAGCAGCTTCCCTGTTGCGGGGAAGTGCAAACGTACACGTTTTCGGCCGAAAACGAGTTTTCCGGCAAAAACGCACACCACGGCTCTCTGAGAAAAAGCAAGCACGGAGGACGAGAATCGCTTTTGCCCTGCGTAGCGTTCCGGGCAGCGGGTAGAACCAGGCAGAGAATTCCCGGCTAGCAGCTTCCCTGTGGCGGGGAAGTGCAAACGTACACGTTTTCGACCGAAAACTCGTTTTCAAGCGAAAACGCACACCAAGGCTCTTTCTGAGAAAAAGCAAGCACGGAGGACGAGAACCGCTTTTGCCCTGCGTAGCGTTCCGGGCAGCGAGTAAAACCAGGCAGAGAATTCCCAGCTAGCAGCTTCCCTGTGGCGGGGAAGTGCAAACGTACACGTTTTCGGCCGAAAACTCGTTTTCAAGCGAAAACGCACACCAAGGCTCTTTCTGAGAAAAAGCAAGCACGGAGGACGAGAATCGCTTTTGCCCTGCGTAGCGTTCCTGGCACCGGCTAAAAACAGGCAGAGAATTCCCGGCTAACACCTTCCCTGTGGCGGGGAAGTGCAAACGTACACGTTTTCGGCCGAAAACGCGTTTTCAAGCGAAAACGCACACCAAGGCTCTTTCTGAGAAAAAGCAAGCACGGAGGACGAGAATCTCTTTTGCCCTGCGTAGCGTTCCGGGCAGCGGGTAGAACCAGGCAGAGAATTCCCGGCTAGCAGCTTCCCTGTGGCGGGGAAGTGCAAACGTACACGTTTTCGTCCGAAAACGAGTTTTCCGGCAAAAACGCACACCACGGCTCTCTGAGAAAAAGCAAGCACGGAGGACGAGAATCGCTTTTGCCCTGCGTAGCGTTCCGGGCAGCGGGTAGAACCAGGCAGAGAATTCCCGGCTAGCAGCTTCCCTGTGGCGGGGAAGTGCAAACGTACACGTTTTCAGCCGAAAACGCGTTTTCAAGCGAAAACGCACACCAAGGCTCTTTCTGAGAAAAAGCAAGCACGGAGGACGAGAATCGCTTTTGCCCTGCGTAGCGTTCTGGGCAGCGGGTAGAACCAGGCAGAGAATTCCCGGCTAGGAGCTTCCCTGTGGCGGGGAAGTGCAAACGTACACGTTTTCGCCCGAAAACACGTTTTCCGGCGAAAACGCACACCGAGGCTCTTTCTGAGCAAAAGCAAGCAGGGAGGACGAGAATCGCTTTTGCCCTGCGTAGCGTTCTGGGCAGCGGGTAGAACCAGGCAGAGAATTCCCGGCTAGCAGCTTCCCTGTGGCGGGGAAGTGCAAACGTACACGTTTTCGGCCGAAAACGAGTTTTCCGGCAAAAACGCACACCAAGGCTCTTTCTGAGCAAAAGCAAGTACGGAGGACGAGAATCGCTTTTGCCCTGCGTAGCGTTCCGGGCAGCGGGTAGAACCAGGCAGAGAATTCCCGGCTAGCAGCTTCCCTGTGGCGGGGAAGTGCAAACGTACACGTTTTCGGCCGAAAACTCGTTTTCAAGCGAAAACGCACACCAAGGCTCTTTCTGAGAAAAAGCAAGCACGGAGGACGAGAATCGCTTTTGCCCTGCGTAGCGTTCCGGGCAGCGGGTAAAACCAGGCAGAGAATTCCCGGCTAGCAGCTTCCCTGTGGCGGGGAAGTGCAAACGTACACGTTTTTGGCCGAAAACGCGTTTTCAAGCGAAAACGCACACCAAGGCTCTTTCTGAGAAAAAGCAAGCACGGAGGACGAGAATCGCTTTTGCCCTGCGTAGCGTTCCGGGCAGCGAGTAAAACCAGGCAGAGAATTCCCGGCTAGCAGCTTCCCTGTGGCGGGGAAGTGCAAACGTACACGTTTTCGGCCGAAAACGCGTTTTCCGGCGAAAACGCACACCAAGGCTCTTTCTGAGCAAAAGCAAGCACGGAGGACGAGAATCGCTTTTGCCCTGCGTAGCGTTCCGGGCAGCGGGTAGAACAAGGCAGAGAATTCCCGGCTAGCAGCTTCCCTGTGGCGGGGAAGTGCAAACGTACACGTTTTCGGCCGAAAACGTGTTTTCAAGCGAAAACGCACACCAAGGCTCTTTCTGAGAAAAAGCAAGCACGGAGGACGAGAACCGCTTTTGCCCTGTGTAGCATTCCGGGCAGCGAGTAAAACCAGGCAGAGAATTCCCGGCTAGCAGCTTCCCTGTGGCGGGGAAGTGCAAACGTACACGTTTTCGGCCGAAAACGCGTTTTCCGGCGAAAACGCACACCAAGGCTATTTCTGAGCAAAAGCAAGCACGGAGGACGAGAATCGCTTTTGCCCTGCGTAGCGTTCCGGGCAGCGGGTAGAACCAGGCAGAGAATTCCCGGCTAGCAGCTTCCCTGTGGCGGGGAAGTGCAAACGTACACGTTTTCGGCCGAAAACTCGTTTTCAAGCGAAAACGCACACAAGGCTCTTTCTGAGAAAAAGCAAGCACGGAGGACGAGAATCGCTTTTGCCCTGCGTAGCGTTCCGGGCAGCGGCTAAAACCAGGCAGAGAATTCCCGGCTAACACCTTCCCTGTGGCGGGGAAGTGCAAACGTACACGTTTTCGGCCGAAAACGCGTTTTCAAGCGAAAACGCACACCAAGGCTCTTTCTGAGAAAAAGCAAGCACGGAGGACGAGAACCGCTTTTGCCCTGCGTAGAGTTCCGGGCAGCGAGTAAAACCAGGCAGAGAATTCCCGGCTAGCAGCTTCCCTGTGGCGGGGAAGTGCAAACGTACACGTTTTCGGCCGAAAACGCGTTTTCCGGCGAAAACGCACACCAAGGCTCTTTCTGAGAAAAAGCAAGCACGGAGGACGAGAATCGCTTTTGCCCTGCGTAGCGTTCCTGGCAGCGGCTAAAAGCAGGCAGAGAATTCCCGGCTAACACCTTCCCTGTGGCGGGGAAGTGCAAACGTACACGTTTTCGGCCGAAAACGCGTTTTCAAGCGAAAACGCACACCAAGGCTCTTTCTGAGAAAAAGCAAGCACGGAGGACGAGAATCGCTTTTGCCCTGCGTAGCGTTTCTGGCAGCGGCTAAAACCAGGCAGAGAATTCCCGGCTAACACCTTCCCTGTGGCGGGGAAGTGCAAACGTACACGTTTTCGGCCGAAAACGCGTTTTCAAGCGACATCGCACACCAAGGCTCTTTCTGAGAAAAAGCAAGCACGGAGGACGAGAACCGCTTTTGCCCTGCGTAGCGTTCCGGGCAGCGAGTAAAACCAGGCTGAGAATTCCCGGCTAGCAGCTTCCCTGTGGCGGGGAAGTGCAAACGTACACGTTTTCGGCCGAAAACGCGTTTTCAAGCGAAAACGCACACCAAGGCTATTTCTGAAGCAAAAGCAAGCACGGAGGACGAGAATCGCTTTTGCCCTGCGTAGCGTTCCGGGCAGCGGGTAGAACCAGGCAGAGAATTCCCGGCTAGCAGCTTCCCTGTGGCGGGGAAGTGCAAATGTACACGTTTTCGGCCGAAAACGAGTTTTCCGGCAAAAAAGCACACCACGGCTCTCTGAGAAAAAGCAAGCACGGAGGACGAGAATCGCTTTTGCCCTGCGTAGCGTTCCGGGCAGCGGGTAGAACCAGGCAGAGAATTCCCGGCTAGCAGCTTCCCTGTGGCGGGGAAGTGCAAACGTACACGTTTTCGGCCGAAAACGCGTTTTCAAGCGAAAACGCACACCAAGTCTCTTTCTGAGAAAAAGCAAGCACGGAGGACGAGAATCGCTTTTGCCCTGCGTAGCGTTCCGGGCAGCGGGTAAAACCAGGCAGAGAATTCCCGGCTAGCAGCTTCCCTGTGGCGGGGAAGTGCAAACGTACACGTTTTCGGCCGAAAACGCGTTTTCCGGCAAAAACGCACACCAAGGCTCTTTCTGAGCAAAAGCAAGCACGGAGGACGAGAATCGCTTTTGCCCTGCGTAGCGTTCCGGGCAGCGGGTAGAACCAGGCAGAGAATTCCCGGCTAGCAGCTTCCCTGTGGCGGGGAAGTGCAAACGTACACGTTTTCGGCCGAAAACGAGTTTTCCGGCAAAAACGCACACCACGGCTCTCTGAGAAAAAGCAAGCACGGAGGACGAGAATCGCTTTTGCCCTGCGTAGCGTTCCGGGCAGCGGCTAAAACCAGGCAGAGAATTCCCGGCTAACACCTTCCGTGTGGCGGGGAAGTGCAAACGTACACGTTTTCGGCCGAAAACGCGTTTTCAAGCGAAAACGCACACCAAGGCTCTTTCTGAGAAAAAGCAAGCACGGAGGACGAGAACCGCTTTTGCCCTGCGTAGCGTTCCGGGCAGCGGGTAGAACCAGGCAGAGAATTCCCGGCTAGCAGCTTCCCTGTGGCGGGGAATTGCAAACGTACACGTTTTCGACCGAAAACGCGTTTTCAAGCGAAAACGCACACCAAGGCTCTTTCTGAGAAAAAGCAAGCACGGAGGACGAGAACCACTTTTGCCCTGCGTAGCGTTCTGGGCAGCGAGTAAAACCAGGCAGAGAATTCCCGGCTAGCAGCTTCCCTGTGGCGGGGAAGTGCAAACGTACACGTTTTCGGCCGAAAACGCGTTTTCCGGCGAAAACGCACACCAAGGCTCTTTCTGAGCAAAAGCAAGCACGGAGGACGAGAATCGCTTTTGCCCTGCGTAGCGTTCCGGGCAGCGGGTAGAACCAGGCAGAGAATTCCCGGCTAGCAGCTTCCCTGTGGCGGGGAAGTGCAAACGTACACGTTTTCGGCCGAAAACTCGTTTTCAAGCGAAAACGCACACCAAGGCTCTTTCTGAGAAAAAGCAAGCACGGAGGACGAGAATCGCTTTTGCCCTGCGTAGCGTTCCGGGCAGCGGCTAAAACCAGGCAGAGAATTCGAGGCTAACACCTTCCCTGTGGCGGGGAAGTGCAAACGTACACGTTTTCGGCCGAAAACGCGTTTTCAAGCGAAAACGCACACCAAGGCTCTTTCTGAGAAAAAGCAAGCACGGAGGACGAGAACCGCTTTTGCCCTGCGTAGCGTTCCGGGCAGCGAGTAAAACCAGGCAGAGAATTCCCGGCTAGCAGCTTCCCTGTGGCGGGGAAGTGCAAACGTACACGTTTTCGGCCGAAAACGCGTTTTCCGGCGAAAACGCACACCAAGGCTCTTTCTGAGAAAAAGCAAGCACGGAGGACGAGAATCGCTTTTGCCCTGCGTAGCGTTCCTGGCAGCGGCTAAAAGCAGGCAGAGAATTCCCGGCTAACACCTTCCCTGTGGCGGGGAAGTGCAAACGTACACGTTTTCGGCCGAAAACGCGTTTTCAAGCGAAAACGCACACCAAGGCTCTTTCTGAGAAAAAGCAAGCACGGAGGACGAGAATCGCTTTTGCCCTGCGTAGCGTTTCTGGCAGCGGCTAAAACCAGGCAGAGAATTCCCGGCTAACACCTTCCCTGTGGCGGGGAAGTGCAAACGTACACGTTTTCGGCCGAAAACGCGTTTTCAAGCGAAAACGCACACCAAGGCTCTTTCTGAGAAAAAGCAAGCACGGAGGACGAGAATCTCTTTTGCCCTGCGTAGCGTTCCGGGCAGCGGGTAGAACCAGGCAGAGAATTCCCGGCTAGCAGCTTCCCTGTGGCGGGGAAGTGCAAACGTACACGTTTTCGGCCGAAAACGAGTTTTACGGCAAAAACGCACACCACGGCTCTCTGAGAAAAAGCAAGCACGGAGGACGAGAATCGCTTTTGCCCTGCGTAGCGTTCCGGGCAGCGGGTAGAACCAGGCAGAGAATTCCCGGCTAGCAGCTTCCCTGTGGCGGGGAAGTGCAAACGTACACGTTTTCCGCCGAAAACTCGTTTTCAAGCGAAAACGCACACCAAGGCTCTTTCTGAGAAAAAGCAAGCACGGAGGACGAGAATCGCTTTTGCCCTGCTTAGCGTTCCGGGCAGCGGCTAAAACCAGGCAGAGAATTCCCGGCTAACACATTCCCTGTGGCGGGGAAGTGCAAACGTACACGTTTTCGGCCGAAAACGCGTTTTCAAGCGAAAACGCACACCAAGGCTCTTTCTGAGCAAAAGCAAGCACGGAGGACGAGAATCGCTTTTGCCCTGCGTAGCGTTCCGGGCAGCGGGTAGAACCAGGCAGAGAATTCCCGGCTAGCAGCTTCCCTGTGGCGGGGAAGTGCAAACGTACACGTTTTCGGCCGAAAACTCGTTTTCAAGCGAAAACGCACACCAAGGCTCTTTCTGAGAAAAAGCAAGCACGGAGGACGAGAATCGCTTTTGCCCTGCGTAGCGTTCCGGGCAGCGGCTAAAACCAGGCAGAGAATTCGAGGCTAACACCTTCCCTGTGGCGGGGAAGTGCAAACGTACACGTTTTCGGCCGAAAACGCGTTTTCAAGCGAAAACGCACACCAAGGCTCTTTCTGAGAAAAAGCAAGCACGGAGGACGAGAACCGCTTTTGCCCTGCGTAGCGTTCCGGGCAGCGAGTAAAACCAGGCAGAGAATTCCCGGCTAGCAGCTTCCCTGTGGCGGGGAAGTGCAAACGTACACGTTTTCGGCCGAAAACGCGTTTTCCGGCGAAAACGCACACCAAGGCTCTTTCTGAGAAAAAGCAAGCACGGAGGACGAGAATCGCTTTTGCCCTGCGTAGCGTTCCTGGCAGCGGCTAAAAGCAGGCAGAGAATTCCCGGCTAACACCTTCCCTGTGGCGGGGAAGTGCAAACGTACACGTTTTCGGCCGAAAACGCGTTTTCAAGCGAAAACGCACACCAAGGCTCTTTCTGAGAAAAAGCAAGCACGGAGGACGAGAATCGCTTTTGCCCTGCGTAGCGTTTCTGGCAGCGGCTAAAACCAGGCAGAGAATTCCCGGCTAACACCTTCCCTGTGGCGGGGAAGTGCAAACGTACACGTTTTCGGCCGAAAACGCGTTTTCAAGCGAAAACGCACACCAAGGCTCTTTCTGAGAAAAAGCAAGCACGGAGGACGAGAATCTCTTTTGCCCTGCGTAGCGTTCCGGGCAGCGGGTAGAACCAGGCAGAGAATTCCCGGCTAGCAGCTTCCCTGTGGCGGGGAAGTGCAAACGTACACGTTTTCGGCCGAAAACGAGTTTTACGGCAAAAACGCACACCACGGCTCTCTGAGAAAAAGCAAGCACGGAGGACGAGAATCGCTTTTGCCCTGCGTAGCGTTCCGGGCAGCGGGTAGAACCAGGCAGAGAATTCCCGGCTAGCAGCTTCCCTGTGGCGGGGAAGTGCAAACGTACACGTTTTCCGCCGAAAACTCGTTTTCAAGCGAAAACGCACACCAAGGCTCTTTCTGAGAAAAAGCAAGCACGGAGGACGAGAATCGCTTTTGCCCTGCTTAGCGTTCCGGGCAGCGGCTAAAACCAGGCAGAGAATTCCCGGCTAACACATTCCCTGTGGCGGGGAAGTGCAAACGTACACGTTTTCGGCCGAAAACGCGTTTTCAAGCGAAAACGCACACCAAGGCTCTTTCTGAGAAAAAGCAAGCACGGAGGACGAGAATCGCTTTTGCCCTGCGTAGCGTTCCGGGCAGCGAGTAAAACCAGGCAGAGAATTCCCGGCTAGCAGCTTCCCTGTGGCGGGGAAGTGCAAACGTACACGTTTTCGGCCGAAAACGCGTTTTCCGGCGAAAACGCACACCAAGGCTCTTTCTGAGCAAAAGCAAGCACGGAGGACGAGAATCGCTTTTGCCCTGCGTAGCGTTCCGGGCAGCGGGTAGAACCAGGCAGAGAATTCCCGGCTAGCAGCTTCCCTGTGGCGGGGAAGTGCAAATGTACACGTTTTCGGCCGAAAACGAGTTTTCCGGCAAAAACGCACACCACGGCTCTCTGAGAAAAAGCAAGCACGGAGGACGAGAATCGCTTTTGCCCTGCGTAGCGTTCCGGGCAGCGGGTAGAACCAGGCAGAGAATTCCCGGCTAGCAGCTTCCCTGTGGCGGGGAAGTGCAAACGTACACGTTTTCGGCCGAAAACGCGTTTTCAAGCGAAAACGCACACCAAGGCTCTTTCTGAGAAAAAGCAAGCACGGAGGACGAGAATCGCTTTTGCCCTGCGTAGCGTTCCGGGCAGCGGGTAAAACCAGGCAGAGAATTCCCGGCTAGCAGCTTCCTTCTGGCGGGGAAGTGCAAACGTACACGTTTTCGGCCGAAAACGCGTTTTCCGGCAAAAACGCACACCAAGGCTCTTTCTGAGCAAAAGCAAGCACGGAGGACGAGAATCGCTTTTGCCCTGCGTAGCGTTCCGGGCAGCGGCTAAAACCAGGCAGAGAATTCCCGGCTAACACCTTCCGTGTGGCGGGGAAGTGCAAACGTACACGTTTTCGGCCGAAAACGCGTTTTCAAGCGAAAACGCACACCAAGGCTCTTTCTGAGAAAAAGCAAGCACGGAGGACGAGAACCGCTTTTGCCCTGCGTAGCGTTCCGGGCAGCGGGTAGAACCAGGCAGAGAATTCCCGGCTAGCAGCTTCCCTGTGGTGGGGAATTGCAAACGTACACGTTTTCGACCGAAAACGCGTTTTCCGGCGAAAACGCACACCAAGGCCCTTTCTGAGCACAAGCAAGCACGGAGGACGAGAATCGCTTTTGCCCTGCGTAGCGTTCCGGGCAGCGGGTAGAACCAGGCAGAGAATTCCCGGCTAGCAGCTTCCCTGTGGCGGGGAAGTGCAAACGTACACGTTTTCGGCCGAAAACTCGTTTTCAAGCGAAAACGCACACCAAGGCTCTTTCTGAGAAAAAGCAAGCACGGAGGACGAGAATCGCTTTTGCCCTGCGTAGCGTTCCGGGCAGCGGCTAAAACCAGGCAGAGAATTCCCGGCTAACACTTTCCCTGTGGCGGGGAAGTGCAAACGTACACGTTTTCGGCTGAAAACGCGTTTTCAAGCGACATCGCACACCAAGGCTCTTTCTGAGAAAAAGCAAGCACGGAGGACGAGAATCGCTTTTGCCCTGCGTAGCGTTCCGGGCAGCGAGTAAAACCAGGCTGAGAATTCCCGGCTAGCAGCTTCCCTGTGGCGGGGAAGTGCAAACGTACACGTTTTCGGCCGAAAACGCGTTTTCCGGCGAAAACGCACACCAAGGCTCTTTCTGAGCAAAAGCAAGCACGGAGGACGAGAATCGCTTTTGCCCTGCGTAGCGTTCCGGGCAGCGGGTAGAACCAGGCAGAGAATTCCAAGCTAGCAGCTTCCCTGTGGCGGGGAAGTGCAAATGTACACGTTTTCGGCCGAAAACGAGTTTTCCGGCAAAAACGCACACCACGGCTCTCTGAGAAAAAGCAAGCACGGAGGACGAGAATCGCTTTTGCCCTGCGTAGCGTTCCGGGCAGCGGGTAGAACCAGGCAGAGAATTCCCGGCTAGCAGCTTCCCTGTGGCGGGGAAGTGCAAACGTACACGTTTTCGGCCGAAAACGCGTTTTCAAGCGAAAACGCACACCAAGGCTCTTTCTGAGAAAAAGCAAGCACGGAGGACGAGAATCGCTTTTGCCCTGCGTAGCGTTCCGGGCAGCGGGTAAAACCAGGCAGAGAATTCCCGGCTAGCAGCTTCCCTGTGGCGGGGAAGTGCAAACGTACACGTTTTCGGCCGAAAACGCGTTTTCAAGCGAAAACGCACACCAAGGCTCTTTCTGAGAAAAAGCAAGCACGGAGGACGAGAATCGCTTTTGCCCTGCGTAGCGTTCCGGGCAGCGGCTAAAACCAGGCAGAGAATTCCCGGCTAACACCTTCCGTGTGGCGGGGAAGTGCAAACGTACACGTTTTCGGCCGAAAACGCGTTTTCAAGCGAAAACGCACACCAAGGCTCTTTCTGAGAAAAAGCAAGCACGGAGGACGAGAACCGCTTTTGCCCTGCGTAGCGTTGCGGGCAGCGGCTAAAACCAGGCAGAGAATTCCCGGCTAACACCTTCCCTGTGGCGGGGAAGTGCAAACGTACACGTTTTCGGCCGAAAACGCGTTTTCAAGCGAAAACGCACACCAAGGCTCTTTCTGAGAAAAAGCAAGCACGGAGGACGAGAACCGCTTTTGCCCTGCGTAGCGTTCCGGGCAGCGAGTAAAACCAGGCAGAGAATTCCCGGCTAGCAGCTTCCCTGTGGCGGGGAAGTGCAAACGTACACGTTTTCGGCCGAAAACGCGTTTTCAAGCGAAAACGCACACCAAGGCTCTTTCTGAGAAAAAGCAAGCACGGAGGACGAGAATCGCTTTTGCCCTGCGTAGCGTTCCTGGCAGCGGCTAAAACCAGGCAGAGAATTCCCGGCTAACACCTTCCCTGTGGCGGGGAAGTGCAAACGTACACGTTTTCGGCTGAAAACGCGTTTCCAAGCGAAAACGCACACCAAGGCTCTTTCTGAGAAAAAGCAAGCACGGAGGACGAGAATCGCTTTTGCCCTGCGTAGCGTTCCTGGCAGCGGCTAAAACCAGGCAGAGAATTCCCGGCTAACACCTTCCCTGTGGCGGGGAAGTGCAAACGTACACGTTTTCGGCCGAAAACGCGTTTTCAAGCGAAAACGCACTCCAAGGCTCTTTCTGAGAAAAAGCAAGCACGGAGGACGAGAATCTCTTTTGCCCTGCGTAGCGTTCCGGGCAGCGGGTAGAACCAGGCAGAGAATTCCCGGCTAGCAGCTTCCCTGTGGCGGGGAAGTGCAAACGTACACGTTTTCGTCCGAAAACGAGTTTTCCGGCAAAAACGCACACCACGGCTCTCTGAGAAAAAGCAAGCACGGAGGACGAGAATCGCTTTTGCCCTGCGTAGCGTTCCGGGCAGCGGGTAGAACCAGGCAGAGAATTCCCGGCTAGCAGCTTCCCTGTGGCGGGGAAGTGCAAACGTACACGTTTTCGGCCGAAAACGCGTTTTCAAGCGAAAACGCACACCAAGGCTCTTTCTGAGAAAAAGCAAGCACGGAGGACGAGAATCGCTTTTGCCCTGCGTAGCGTTCTGGGCAGCGGGTAGAACCAGGCAGAGAATTCCCGGCTAGCAGCTTCCCTGTGGCGGGGAAGTGCAAACGTACACGTTTTCGGCCGAAAACGCGTTTTCCGGCGAAAACGCACACTGAGGCTCTTTCTGAGCAAAAGCAAGCACGGAGGACGAGAATCGCTTTTGCCCTGCGTAGCGTTCCGGGCAGCGGGTAGAACCAGGCAGAGAATTCCCGGCTAGCAGCTTCCCTGTGGCGGGGAAGTGCAAACGTACACGTTTTCGGCCGAAAACGAGTTTTCCGGCAAAAACGCACACCACGGCTCTCTGAGAAAAAGCAAGCACGGAGGACGAGAATCGCTTTTGCCCTGCGTAGCGTTCCGGGCAGCGGGTAGAACCAGGCAGAGAATTCCCGGCTAGCAGCTTCCCTGTGGCGGGGAAGTGCAAACGTACACGTTTTCGGCCGAAAACTCGTTTTCAAGCGAAAACGCACACCAAGGCTCTTTCTGAGAAAAAGCAAGCACGGAGGACGAGAATCGCTTTTGCCCTGCTTAGCGTTCCGGGCAGCGGCTAAAACCAGGCAGAGAATTCCCGGCTAACACATTCCCTGTGGCGGGGAAGTGCAAACGTACACGTTTTCGGCCGAAAACGCGTTTTCAAGCGAAAACGCACACCAAGGCTCTTTCTGAGAAAAAGCAAGCACGGAGGACGAGAATCGCTTTTGCCCTGCGTAGCGTTCCGGGCAGCGAGTAAAACCAGGCAGAGAATTCCCGGCTAGCAGCTTCCCTGTGGCGGGGAAGTGCAAACGTACACGTTTTCGGCCGAAAACGCGTTTTCCGGCGAAAACGCACACCAAGGCTCTTTCTGAGCAAAAGCAAGCACGGAGGACGAGAATCGCTTTTGCCCTGCGTAGCGTTCCGGGCAGCGGGTAGAACCAGGCAGAGAATTCCCGGCTAGCAGCTTCCCTGTGGCGGGGAAGTGCAAACGTACACGTTTTCGGCCGAAAACGTGTTTTCAAGCGAAAACGCACACCAAGGCTCTTTCTGAGAAAAAGCAAGCACGGAGGACGAGAACCGCTTTTGCCCTGTGTAGCATTCCGGGCAGCGAGTAAAACCAGGCAGAGAATTCCCGGCTAGCAGCTTCCCTGTGGCGGGGAAGTGCAAACGTACACGTTTTCGGCCGAAAACGCGTTTTCCGGCGAAAACGCACACCAAGGCTATTTCTGAGCAAAAGCAAGCACGGAGGACGAGAATCGCTTTTGCCCTGCGTAGCGTTCCGGGCAGCGGGTAGAACCAGGCAGAGAATTCCCGGCTAGCAGCTTCCCTGTGGCGGGGAAGTGCAAATGTACACGTTTTCGGCCGAAAACGAGTTTTCCGGCAAAAACGCACACCACGGCTCTCTGAGAAAAAGCAAGCACGGAGGACGAGAATCGCTTTTGCCCTGCGTAGCGTTCCGGGCAGCGGGTAGAACCAGGCAGAGAATTCCCGGCTAGCAGCTTCCCTGTGGCGGGGAAGTGCAAACGTACACGTTTTCGGCCGAAAACGCGTTTTCAAGCGAAAACGCACACCAAGGCTCTTTCTGAGAAAAAGCAAGCACGGAGGACGAGAATCGCTTTTGCCCTGCGTAGCGTTCCGGGCAGCGGGTAAAACCAGGCAGAGAATTCCCGGCTAGCAGCTTCCTTCTGGCGGGGAAGTGCAAACGTACACGTTTTCGGCCGAAAACGCGTTTTCCGGCAAAAACGCACACCAAGGCTCTTTCTGAGCAAAAGCAAGCACGGAGGACGAGAATCGCTTTTGCCCTGCGTAGCGTTCCGGGCAGCGGCTAAAACCAGGCAGAGAATTCCCGGCTAACACCTTCCGTGTGGCGGGGAAGTGCAAACGTACACGTTTTCGGCCGAAAACGTGTTTTCAAGCGAAAACGCACACCAAGGCTCTTTCTGAGAAAAAGCAAGCACGGAGGACGAGAACCGCTTTTGCCCTGCGTAGCGTTCCGGGCAGCGGGTAGAACCAGGCAGAGAATTCCCGGCTAGCAGCTTCCCTGTGGCGGGGAATTGCAAACGTACACGTTTTCGACCGAAAACGCGTTTTCCGGCGAAAACGCACACCAAGGCCCTTTCTGAGCAAAGGCAAGCACGGAGGACGAGAATCGCTTTTGCCCTGCGTAGCGTTCCGGGCAGCGGGTAGAACCAGGCAGAGAATTCCCGGCTAGCAGCTTCCCTGTGGCGGGGAAGTGCAAACGTACACGTTTTCGGCCGAAAACTCGTTTTCAAGCGAAAACGCACACCAAGGCTTTTTCTGAGAAAAAGCAAGCACGGAGGACGAGAATCGCTTTTGCCCTGCGTAGCGTTCCGGGCAGCGGCTAAAACCAGGCAGAGAATTCCCGGCTAACACCTTCCCTGTGGCGGGGAAGTGCAAACGTACACGTTTTCGGCCGAAAACGCGTTTTCAAGCGACATCGCACACCAAGGCTCTTTCTGAGAAAAAGCAAGCACGGAGGACGAGAACCGCTTTTGCCCTGCGTAGCGTTCCGGGCAGCGAGTAAAACCAGGCAGAGAATTCCCGGCTAGCAGCTTCCCTGTGGCGGGGAAGTGCAAACGTACACGTTTTCGGCCGAAAACGCGTTTTCCGGCGAAAACGCACACCAAGGCTATTTCTGAGCAAAAGCAAGCACGGAGGACGAGAATCGCTTTTGCCCTGCGTAGCGTTCCAGGCAGCGGGTAGAACCAGGCAGAGAATTCCCGGCTAGCAGCTTCCCTGTGGCGGGGAAGTGCAAATGTACACGTTTTTGGCCGAAAACGAGTTTTCCGGCAAAAACGCACACCACGGCTCTCTGAGAAAAAGCAAGCACGGAGGACGAGAATCGCTTTTGCCCTGCGTAGCGTTCCGGGCAGCGGGTAGAACCAGGCAGAGAATTCCCGGCTAGCAGCTTCCCTGTGGCGGGGAAGTGCAAACGTACACGTTTTCGGCCGAAAACGCGTTTTCAAGCGAAAACGCACACCAAGGCTCTTTCTGAGAAAAAGCAAGCACGGAGGACGAGAATCGCTTTTGCCCTGCGTAGCGTTCCGGGCAGCGGGTAAAACCAGGCAGAGAATTCCCGGCTAGCAGCTTCCCTGTGGCGGGGAAGTGCAAACGTACACGTTTTCGGCCGAAAACGCGTTTTCCGGCAAAAACGCACACCAAGGCTCTTTCTGAGCAAAAGCAAGCACGGAGGACGAGAATCGCTTTTGCCCTGCTTAGCGTTCCGGGCAGCGGGTAGAACAAGGCAGAGAATTCCCGGCTAGCAGCTTCCCTGTGGCGGGGAAGTGCAAACGTACACGTTTTCGGCCGAAAACGAGTTTTCCGGCAAAAACGCACACCACGGCTCTCTGAGAAAAAGCAAGCACGGAGGACGAGAATCGCTTTTGCCCTGCGTAGCGTTCCGGGCAGCGGCTAAAATCAGGCAGAGAATTCCCGGCTAACACCTTCCGTGTGGCGGGGAAGTGCAAACGTACACGTTTTCGGCCGAAAACGCGTTTTCAAGCGAAAACGCACACCAAGGCTCTTTCTGAGAAAAAGCAAGCACGGAGGACGAGAACCGCTTTTGCCCTGCGTAGCGTTCCGGGCAGCGGGTAGAACCAGGCAGAGAATTCCCGGCTAGCAGCTTCCCTGTGGCGGGGAATTGCAAACGTACACGTTTTCGACCGAAAACGCGTTTTCCGGCGAAAACGCACACCAAGGCTCTTTCTGAGCAAAAGCAAGCACGGAGGACGAAAATCGCTTTTGCCCTGCGTAGCGTTCCGGGCAGCGGGTAGAACCAGGCAGAGAATTCCCGGCTAACACCTTCCCTGTGGCGGGGAAGTGCGAACGTACACGTTTTCGGCCGAAAACGCGTTTTCAAGCGAAAACGCACACCAAGGCTCTTTCTGAGAAAAAGCAAGCACGGAGGACGAGAATCGCTTTTGCCCTGCGTAGCGTTCCTGGCAGCGGCTAAAACCAGGCAGAGAATTCCCGGCTAACACCTTCCCTGTGGCGGGGAAGTGCAAACGTACACGTTTTCGGCCGAAAACGCGTTTTCAAGCGAAAACGCACACCAAGGCTCTTTCTGAGAAAAAGCAAGCACGGAGGACGAGAATCTCTTTTGCCCTGCGTAGCGTTCCGGGCAGCGGGTAGAACCAGGCAGAGAATTCCCGGCTAGCAGCTTCCCTGTGGCGGGGAAGTGCAAACGTACACGTTTTCGTCCGAAAACGCGTTTTCCGGCAAAAACGCACACCACGGCTCTCTGAGAAAAAGCAAGCACGGAGGACGAGAATCGCTTTTGCCCTGCGTAGCGTTCCGGGCAGCGGGTAGAACCAGGCAGAGAATTCCCGGCTAGCAGCTTCCCTGTGGCGGGGAAGTGCAAACGTACACGTTTTCGGCCGAAAACGCGTTTTCAAGCGAAAACGCACACCAAGGCTCTTTCTGAGAAAAAGCAAGCACGGAGGACGAGAATCGCTTTTGCCCTGCGTAGCGTTTTGGGCAGCGGTAAAACCAGGCAGAGAATTCCCGGCTAGCAGCTTCCCTGTGGCGGGGAAGTGCAAACGTACACGTTTTCGGCCGAAAACGCGTTTTCCGGCGAAAACGCACACCGAGGCTCTTTCTGAGCAAAAGCAAGCACGGAGGACGAGAATCGCTTTTGCCCTGCGTAGCGTTCCGGGCAGCGGGTAGAACCAGGCAGAGAATTCCCGGCTAGCAGCTTCCCTGTGGCGGGGAAGTGCAAACGTACACGTTTTCGGCCGAAAACGAGTTTTCCGGCAAAAACGCACACCACGGCTCTCTGAGAAAAAGCAAGCACGGAGGACGAGAATCGCTTTTGCCCTGCGTAGCGTTCCGGGCAGCGGGTAGAACCAGGCAGAGAATTCCCGGCTAGCAGCTTCCCTGTGGCGGGGAAGTGCAAACGTACACGTTTTCGGCCGAAAACTCGTTTTCAAGCGAAAACGCACACCAAGGCTCTTTCTGAGAAAAAGCAAGCACGGAGGACGAGAATCGCTTTTGCCCTGCTTAGCGTTCCGGGCAGCGGCTAAAACCAGGCAGAGAATTCCCGGCTAACACATTCCCTGTGGCGGGGAAGTGCAAACGTACACGTTTTCGGCCGAAAACGCGTTTTCAAGCGAAAACGCACACCAAGGCTCTTTCTGAGAAAAAGCAAGCACGGAGGACGAGAATCGCTTTTGCCCTGCGTAGCGTTCCGGGCAGCGAGTAAAACCAGGCAGAGAATTCCCGGCTAGCAGCTTCCCTGTGGCGGGGAAGTGCAAACGTACACGTTTTCGGCCGAAAACGCGTTTTCCGGCGAAAACGCACACCAAGGCTCTTTCTGAGCAAAAGCAAGCACGGAGGACGAGAATCGCTTTTGCCCTGCGTAGCGTTCCGGGCAGCGGGTAGAACCAGGCAGAGAATTCCCGGCTAGCAGCTTCCCTGTGGCGGGGAAGTGCAAATGTACACGTTTTCGGCTGAAAACTCGTTTTCAAGCGAAAACGCACACCACGGCTCTCTGAGAAAAAGCAAGCACGGAGGACGAGAATCGCTTTTGCCCTGCGTAGCGTTCCGGGCAGCGGGTAGAACCAGGCAGAGAATTCCCGGCTAGCAGCTTCCCTGTGGCGGGGAATTGCAAACGTACACGTTTTCGACCGAAAACGCGTTTTCCGGCGAAAACGCACACCAAGGCTCTTTCTGAGAAAAAGCAAGCACGGAGGACGAGAACCGCTTTTGCCCTGCGTAGCGTTCCGGGCAGCGGGTAGAACCAGGCAGAGAATTCCCGGCTAGCAGCTTCCCTGTGGCGGGGAATTGCAAACGTACACGTTTTCGACCGAAAACGCGTTTTCCGGCGAAAACGCACACCAAGGCCCTTTCTGAGCACAAGCAAGCACGGAGGACGAGAATCGCTTTTGCCCTGCGTAGCGTTCCGGGCAGCGGGTAGAACCAGGCAGAGAATTCCCGGCTAGCAGCTTCCCTGTGGCGGGGAAGTGCAAACGTACACGTTTTCGGCCGAAAACTCGTTTTCAAGCGAAAACGCACACCAAGGCTCTTTCTGAGAAAAAGCAAGCACGGAGGACGAGAATCGCTTTTGCCCTGCGTAGCGTTCCGGGCAGCGGCTAAAACCAGGCAGAGAATTCCCGGCTAACACCTTCCCTGTGGCGGGGAAGTGCAAACGTACACGTTTTCGGCCGAAAACGCGTTTTCAAGCGACATCGCACACCAAGGCTCTTTCTGAGAAAAAGCAAGCACGGAGGACGAGAACCGCTTTTGCCCTGCGTAGCGTTCCGGGCAGCGAGTAAAACCAGGCAGAGAATTCCCGGCTAGCAGCTTCCCTGTGGCGGGCAAGTGCAAACGTACACGTTTTCGGCCGAAAACGCGTTTTCCGGCGAAAACGCACACCAAGGCTATTTCTGAGCAAAAGCAAGCACGGAGGACGAGAATCGCTTTTGCCCTGCGTAGCGTTCCGGGCAGCGGGTAGAACCAGGCAGAGAATTCCCGGCTAGCAGCTTCCCTGTGGCGGGGAAGTGCAAATGTACACGTTTTCGGCCGAAAACGAGTTTTCCGGCAAAAACGCACACCATGGCTCTCTGAGAAAAAGCAAGCACGGAGGACGAGAATCGCTTTTGCCCTGCGTAGCGTTCCGGGCAGCGGGTAGAACCAGGCAGAGAATTCCCGGCTAGCAGCTTCCCTGTGGCGGGGAAGTGCAAACGTACACGTTTTCGGCCGAAAACGCATTTTCAAGCGAAAACGCACACCAAGGCTCTTTCTGAGAAAAAGCAAGCACGGAGGACGAGAATCGCTTTTGCCCTGCGTAGCGTTCCGGGCAGCGGGTAAAACCAGGCAGAGAATTCCCGGCTAGCAGCTTCCCTGTGGCGGGGAAGTGCAAACGTACACGTTTTCGGCCGAAAACGCGTTTTCCGGCAAAAACGCACACCAAGGCTCTTTCTGAGAAAAAGCAAGCACGGAGGACGAGAACCGCTTTTGCCCTGCGTAGCGTTCCGGGCAGCGGGTAGAACCAGGCAGAGAATTCCCGGCTAACACCTTCCCTGTGGCGGGGAAGTGCGAACGTACACGTTTTCGGCCGAAAACGCGTTTTCAAGCGAAAACGCACACCAAGGCTCTTTCTGAGAAAAAGCAAGCACGGAGGACGAGAATCGCTTTTGCCCTGCGTAGCGTTCCTGGCAGCGGCTAAAACCAGGCAGAGAATTCCCGGCTAGCAGCTTCCCTGTGGCGGGGAAGTGCAAACGTACACGTTTTCGGCCGAAAACGCGTTTTCAAGCGAAAACGCACACCAAGGCTCTTTCTGAGAAAAAGCAAGCACGGAGGACGAGAATCTCTTTTGCCCTGCGTAGCGTTCCGGGCAGCGGGTAGAACCAGGCAGAGAATTCCCGGCTAGCAGCTTCCCTGTGGCGGGGAAGTGCAAACGTACACGTTTTCGTCCGAAAACGCGTTTTCCGGCAAAAACGCACACCACGGCTCTCTGAGAAAAAGCAAGCACGGAGGACGAGAATCGCTTTTGCCCTGCGTAGCGTTCCGGGCAGCGGGTAGAACCAGGCAGAGAATTCCCGGCTAGCAGCTTCCCTGTGGCGGGGAAGTGCAAACGTACACGTTTTCGGCCGAAAACGCGTTTTCAAGCGAAAACGCACACCAAGGCTCTTTCTGAGAAAAAGCAAGCACGGAGGACGAGAATCGCTTTTGCCCTGCGTAGCGTTTTGGGCAGCGGTAAAACCAGGCAGAGAATTCCCGGCTAGCATCTTCCCTGTGGCGGGGAAGTGCAAACGTACACGTTTTCGGCCGAAAACGCGTTTTCCGGCGAAAACGCACACCGAGGCTCTTTCTGAGCAAAAGCAAGCACGGAGGACGAGAATCGCTTTTGCCCTGCGTAGCGTTCCGGGCAGCGGGTAGAACCAGGCAGAGAATTCCCGGCTAGCAGCTTCCCTGTGGCGGGGAAGTGCAAACGTACACGTTTTCGGCCGAAAACGAGTTTTCCGGCAAAAACGCACACCACGGCTCTCTGAGAAATAGCAAGCACGGAGGACGAGAATCGCTTTTGCCCTGCGTAGCGTTCCGGGCAGCGGGTAGAACCAGGCAGAGAATTCCCGGCTAGCAGCTTCCCTGTGGCGGGGAAGTGCAAACGTACACGTTTTCGGCCGAAAACTCGTTTTCAAGCGAAAACGCACACCAAGGCTCTTTCTGAGAAAAAGCAAGCACGGAGGACGAGAATCGCTTTTGCCCTGCTTAGCGTTCCGGGCAGCGGCTAAAACCAGGCAGAGAATTCCCGGCTAACACATTCCCTGTGGCGGGGAAGTGCAAACGTACACGTTTTCGGCCGAAAACGCGTTTTCAAGCGAAAACGCACACCAAGGCTCTTTCTGAGAAAAAGCAAGCACGGAGGACGAGAATCGCTTTTGCCCTGCGTAGCGTTCCGGGCAGCGAGTAAAACCAGGCAGAGAATTCCCGGCTAGCAGCTTCCCTGTGGCGGGGAAGTGCAAACGTACACGTTTTCGGCCGAAAACGCGTTTTCCGGCGAAAACGCACACCAAGGCTCTTTCTGAGCAAAAGCAAGCACGGAGGACGAGAATCGCTTTTGCCCTGCGTAGCGTTCCGGGCAGCGGGTAGAACCAGGCAGAGAATTCCCGGCTAGCAGCTTCCCTGTGGCGGGGAATTGCAAATGTACACGTTTTCGGCCGAAAACTCGTTTTCAAGCGAAAACGCACACCACGGCTCTCTGAGAAAAAGCAAGCACGGAGGACGAGAATCGCTTTTGCCCTGCGTAGCGTTCCGGGCAGCGGGTAGAACCAGGCAGAGAATTCCGGCTAGCAGCTTCCCTGTGGCGGGGAAGTGCAAACGTACACGTTTTCGGCCGAAAACTCGTTTTCAAGCGAAAACGCACACCAAGGCTCTTTCTGAGAAAAAGCAAGCACGGAGGACGAGAATCGCTTTTGCCCTGCTTAGCGTTCCGGGCAGCGGCTAAAACCAGGCAGAGAATTCCCGGCTAACACATTCCCTGTGGCGGGGAAGTGCAAACGTACACGTTTTCGGCCGAAAACGCGTTTTCAAGCGAAAACGCACACCAAGGCTCTTTCTGAGAAAAAGCAAGCACGGAGGACGAGAATCGCTTTTGCCCTGCGTAGCGTTCCGGGCAGCGGGTAAAACCAGGCAGAGAATTCCCGGCTAGCAGCTTCCTTCTGGCGGGGAAGTGCAAACGTACACGTTTTCGGCCGAAAACGCGTTTTCCGGCAAAAACGCACACCAAGGCTCTTTCTGAGCAAAAGCAAGCACGGAGGACGAGAATCGCTTTTGCCCTGCGTAGCGTTCCGGGCAGCGGATAAAACCAGGCAGAGAATTCCCGGCTAACACCTTCCCTGTGGCGGGGAAGTGCAAACGTACACGTTTTCGGCCGAAAACGCGTTTTCAAGCGAAAACGCACACCAAGGCTCTTTCTGAGAAAAAGCAAGCACGGAGGACGAGAACCGCTTTTGCCCTGCGTAGCGTTCCGGGCAGCGGGTAGAAACAGGCAGAGAATTCCCGGCTAGCAGCTTCCCTGTTGCGGGGAATTGCAAACGTACACGTTTTCGACCGAAAACGCGTTTTCCGGCGAAAACGCACACCAAGGCCCTTTCTGAGCACAGGCAAGCACGGAGGACGAGAATCGCTTTTGCCCTGCGTAGCGTTCCGGGCAGCGGGTAGAACCAGGCAGAGAATTCCCGGCTAGCAGCTGCCCTGTGGCGGGGAAGTGCAAACGTACACGTTTTCGGCCGAAAACTCGTTTTCAAGCGAAAACGCACACCAAGGCTCTTTCTGAGAAAAAGCAAGCACGGAGGACGAGAATCGCTTTTGCCCTGCGTAGCGTTCCGGGCAGCGGCTAAAACCAGGCAGAGAATTCCCGGCTAACATCTTCCCTGTGGCGGGGAAGTGCAAACGTACACGTTTTCGGCCGAAAACGCGTTTTCAAGCGACATCGCACACCAAGGCTCTTTCTGAGAAAAAGCAAGCACGGAGGACGAGAACCGCTTTTGCCCTGCGTAGCGTTCCGGGCAGCGAGTAAAACCAGGCAGAGAATTCCCGGCTAGCAGCTTCCCTGTGGCGGGCAAGTGCAAACGTACACGTTTTCGGCCGAAAACGCGTTTTCAAGCGAAAACGCACACCAAGGCTCTTTCTGAGCAAAAGCAAGCACGGAGGACGAGAATCGCTTTTGCCCTGCGTAGCGTTCCGGGCAGCGGGTAGAACCAGGCAGAGAATTCCCGGCTAGCAGCTTCCCTGTGGCGGGGAAGTGCAAATGTACACGTTTTCGGCCGAAAACTCGTTTTCAAGCGAAAACGCACACCACGGCTCTCTGAGAAAAAGCAAGCACGGAGGACGAGAATCGCTTTTGCCCTGCGTAGCGTTCCGGGCAGCGGGTAGAACCAGGCAGAGAATTCCCGGCTAGCAGCTTCCCTGTGGCGGGGAAGTGCAAACGTACACGTTTTCGGCCGAAAACGCGTTTTCAAGCGAAAACGCACACCAAGGCTCTTTCTGAGAAAAAGCAAGCACGGAGGACGAGAATCGCTTTTGCCCTGCGTAGCGTTCCGGGCAGCGGGTAAAACCAGGCAGAGAATTCCCGGCTAGCAGCTTCCTTCTGGCGGGGAAGTGCAAACGTACACGTTTTCGGCCGAAAACGCATTTTCCGGCAAAAACGCACACCAAGGCTCTTTCTGAGCAAAAGCAAGCACGGAGGACGAGAATCGCTTTTGCCCTGCGTAGCGTTCCGGGCAGCGGCTAAAACCAGGCAGAGAATTCCCGGCTAACACCTTCCGTGTGGCGGGGAAGTGCAAACGTACACGTTTTCGGCCGAAAACGCGTTTTCAAGCGAAAACGCACACCAAGGCTCTTTCTGAGAAAAAGCAAGCACGGAGGACGAGAACCGCTTTTGCCCTGCGTAGCGTTCCGGGCAGCGGGTAGAACCAGGCAGAGAATTCCCGGCTAGCAGCTTCCCTGTGGCGGGGAATTGCAAACGTACACGTTTTCGACCGAAAACGCGTTTTCCGGCGAAAACGCACACCAAGGCCCTTTCTGAGCACAAGCAAGCACGGAGGACGAGAATCGCTTTTGCCCTGCGTAGCGTTCCGGGCAGCGGGTAGAACCAGGCAGAGAATTCCCGGCTAGCAGCTTCCCTGTGGCGGGGAAGTGCAAACGTACACGTTTTCGGCCGAAAACTCGTTTTCAAGCGAAAACGCACACCAAGGCTCTTTCTGAGAAAAAGCAAGCACGGAGGACGAGAATCGCTTTTGCCCTGCGTAGCGTTCCGGGCAGCGGGTAGAACCAGGCAGAGAATTCCGGCTAGCAGCTTCCCTGTGGCGGGGAAGTGCAAACGTACACGTTTTCGGCCGAAAACTCGTTTTCAAGCGAAAACGCACACCAAGGCTCTTTCTGAGAAAAAGCAAGCACGGAGGACGAGAATCGCTTTTGCCCTGCTTAGCGTTCCGGGCAGCGGCTAAAACCAGGCAGAGAATTCCCGGCTAACACATTCCCTGTGGCGGGGAAGTGCAAACGTACACGTTTTCGGCCGAAAACGCGTTTTCAAGCGAAAACGCACACCAAGGCTCTTTCTGAGAAAAAGCAAGCACGGAGGACGAGAATCGCTTTTGCCCTGCGTAGCGTTCCGGGCAGCGGGTAAAACCAGGCAGAGAATTCCCGGCTAGCAGCTTCCTTCTGGCGGGGAAGTGCAAACGTACACGTTTTCGGCCGAAAACGCGTTTTCCGGCAAAAACGCACACCAAGGCTCTTTCTGAGCAAAAGCAAGCACGGAGGACGAGAATCGCTTTTGCCCTGCGTAGCGTTCCGGGCAGCGGCTAAAACCAGGCAGAGAATTCCCGGCTAACACCTTCCCTGTGGCGGGGAAGTGCAAACGTACACGTTTTCGGCCGAAAACGCGTTTTCAAGCGAAAACGCACACCAAGGCTCTTTCTGAGAAAAAGCAAGCACGGAGGACGAGAACCGCTTTTGCCCTGCGTAGCGTTCCGGGCAGCGGGTAGAACCAGGCAGAGAATTCCCGGCTAGCAGCTTCCCTGTTGCGGGGAATTGCAAACGTACACGTTTTCGACCGAAAACGCGTTTTCCGGCGAAAACGCACACCAAGGCCCTTTCTGAGCACAAGCAAGCACGGAGGACGAGAATCGCTTTTGCCCTGCGTAGCGTTCCGGGCAGCGGGTAGAACCAGGCAGAGAATTCCCGGCTAGCAGCTGCCCTGTGGCGGGGAAGTGCAAACGTACACGTTTTCGGCCGAAAACTCGTTTTCAAGCGAAAACGCACACCAAGGCTCTTTCTGAGAAAAAGCAAGCACGGAGGACGAGAATCGCTTTTGCCCTGCGTAGCGTTCCGGGCAGCGGCTAAAACCAGGCAGAGAATTCCCGGCTAACATCTTCCCTGTGGCGGGGAAGTGCAAACGTACACGTTTTCGGCCGAAAACGCGTTTTCAAGCGACATCGCACACCAAGGCTCTTTCTGAGAAAAAGCAAGCACGGAGGACGAGAACCGCTTTTGCCCTGCGTAGCGTTCCGGGCAGCGAGTAAAACCAGGCAGAGAATTCCCGGCTAGCAGCTTCCCTGTGGCGGGCAAGTGCAAACGTACACGTTTTCGGCCGAAAACGCGTTTTCAAGCGAAAACGCACACCAAGGCTCTTTCTGAGCAAAAGCAAGCACGGAGGACGAGAATCGCTTTTGCCCTGCGTAGCGTTCCGGGCAGCGGGTAGAACCAGGCAGAGAATTCCCGGCTAGCAGCTTCCCTGTGGCGGGGAAGTGCAAATGTACACGTTTTCGGCCGAAAACTCGTTTTCAAGCGAAAACGCACACCACGGCTCTCTGAGAAAAAGCAAGCACGGAGGACGAGAATCGCTTTTGCCCTGCGTAGCGTTCCGGGCAGCGGGTAGAACCAGGCAGAGAATTCCCGGCTAGCAGCTTCCCTGTGGCGGGGAAGTGCAAACGTACACGTTTTCGGCCGAAAACGCGTTTTCAAGCGAAAACGCACACCAAGGCTCTTTCTGAGAAAAAGCAAGCACGGAGGACGAGAATCGCTTTTGCCCTGCGTAGCGTTCCGGGCAGCGGGTAAAACCAGGCAGAGAATTCCCGGCTAGCAGCTTCCTTCTGGCGGGGAAGTGCAAACGTACACGTTTTCGGCCGAAAACGCATTTTCCGGCAAAAACGCACACCAAGGCTCTTTCTGAGCAAAAGCAAGCACGGAGGACGAGAATCGCTTTTGCCCTGCGTAGCGTTCCGGGCAGCGGCTAAAACCAGGCAGAGAATTCCCGGCTAACACCTTCCGTGTGGCGGGGAAGTGCAAACGTACACGTTTTCGGCCGAAAACGCGTTTTCAAGCGAAAACGCACACCAAGGCTCTTTCTGAGAAAAAGCAAGCACGGAGGACGAGAACCGCTTTTGCCCTGCGTAGCGTTCCGGGCAGCGGGTAGAACCAGGCAGAGAATTCCCGGCTAGCAGCTTCCCTGTGGCGGGGAATTGCAAACGTACACGTTTTCGACCGAAAACGCGTTTTCCGGCGAAAACGCACACCAAGGCCCTTTCTGAGCACAAGCAAGCACGGAGGACGAGAATCGCTTTTGCCCTGCGTAGCGTTCCGGGCAGCGGGTAGAACCAGGCAGAGAATTCCCGGCTAGCAGCTTCCCTGTGGCGGGGAAGTGCAAACGTACACGTTTTCGGCCGAAAACTCGTTTTCAAGCGAAAACGCACACCAAGGCTCTTTCTGAGAAAAAGCAAGCACGGAGGACGAGAATCGCTTTTGCCCTGCGTAGCGTTCCGGGCAGCGGCTAAAACCAGGCAGAGAATTCCCGGCTAACACCTTCCCTGTGGCGGGGAAGTGCAAACGTACACGTTTTCGGCCGAAAACGCGTTTTCAAGCGACATCGCACACCAAGGCTCTTTCTGAGAAAAAGCAAGCACGGAGGACGAGAACCGCTTTTGCCCTGCGTAGCGTTCCGGGCAGCGAGTAAAACCAGGCAGAGAATTCCCGGCTAGCAGCTTCCCTGTGGCGGGCAAGTGCAAACGTATACGTTTTCGGCCGAAAACGCGTTTTCCGGCGAAAACGCACACCAAGGCTATTTCTGAGCAAAAGCAAGCACGGAGGACGAGAATCGCTTTTGCCCTGCGTAGCGTTCCGGGCAGCGGGTAGAACCAGGCAGAGAATTCCCGGCTAGCAGCTTCCCTGTGGCGGGGAAGTGCAAATGTACACGTTTTCGGCCGAAAACGAGTTTTCCGGCAAAAACGCACACCACGGCTCTCTGAGAAAAAGCAAGCACGGAGGACGAGAATCGCTTTTGCCCTGCGTAGCGTTCCGGGCAGCGGGTAGAACCAGGCAGAGAATTCCCGGCTAGCAGCTTCCCTGTGGCGGGGAAGTGCAAACGTACACGTTTTCGGCCGAAAACGCGTTTTCAAGCGAAAACGCACACCAAGGCTCTTTCTGAGAAAAAGCAAGCACGGAGGACGAGAATCGCTTTTGCCCTGCGTAGCGTTCCGGGCAGCGGGTAAAACCAGGCAGAGAATTCCCGGCTAGCAGCTTCCCTGTGGCGGGGAAGTGCAAACGTACACGTTTTCGGCCGAAAACGCGTTTTCCGGCAAAAACGCACACCAAGGCTCTTTCTGAGCAAAAGCAAGCACGGAGGACGAGAATCGCTTTTGCCCTGCGTAGCGTTCCGGGCAGCGGGTAGAACCAGGCAGAGAATTCCCGGCTAGCAGCTTCCCTGTGGCGGGGAAGTGCAAACGTACACGTTTTCGGCCGAAAACGAGTTTTCCGGCAAAAACGCACACCACGGCTCTCTGAGAAAAAGCAAGCACGGAGGACGAGAATCGCTTTTGCCCTGCGTAGCGTTCCGGGCAGCGGGTAGAACCAGGCAGAGAATTCCCGGCTAGCAGCTTCCCTGTGGCGGGGAAGTGCAAACGTACACGTTTTCGGCCGAAAACGCGTTTTCAAGCGAAAACGCACACCAAGGCTCTTTCTGAGAAAAAGCAAGCACGGAGGACGAGAACCGCTTTTGCCCTGCGTAGCGTTGCGGGCAGCGGCTAAAACCAGGCAGAGAATTCCCGGCTAACACCTTCCCTGTGGCGGGGAAGTGCAAACGTACACGTTTTCGGCCGAAAACGCGTTTTCAAGCGAAAACGCACACCAAGGCTCTTTCTGAGAAAAAGCAAGCACGGAGGACGAGAACCGCTTTTGCCCTGCGTAGCGTTCCGGGCAGCGGGTAGAACCAGGCAGAGAATTCCCGGCTAGCAGCTTCCCTGTGGCGGGGAAGTGCAAACGTACACGTTTTCGGCCGAAAACTCGTTTTCCGGCGAAAACGCACACCAAGGCTCTTTCTGAGAAAAAGCAAGCACGGAGGACGAGAATCGCTTTTGCCCTGCGTAGCGTTCCTGGCAGCGGCTAAAAGCAGGCAGAGAATTCCCGGCTAACACCTTCCCTGTGGCGGGGAAGTGCAAACGTACACGTTTTCGGCCGAAAACGCGTTTTCAAGCGAAAACGCACACCAAGGCTCTTTCTGAGAAAAAGCAAGCACGGAGGACGAGAATCGCTTTTGCCCTGCGTAGCGTTCCTGGCAGCGGCTAAAACCAGGCAGAGAATTCCCTGCTAACACCTTCCCTGTGGCGGGGAAGTGCAAACGTACACGTTTTCGGCCGAAAACGCGTTTTCAAGCGAAAACGCACACCAAGGCTCTTTCTGAGAAAAAGCAAGCACGGAGGACGAGAATCTCTTTTGCCCTGCGTAGCGTTCCGGGCAGCGGGTAGAACCAGGCAGAGAATTCCCGGCTAGCAGCTTCCCTGTGGCGGGGAAGTGCAAACGTACACGTTTTCGTCCGAAAACGAGTTTTCCGGCAAAAACGCACACCACGGCTCTCTGAGAAAAAGCAAGCACGGAGGACGAGAATCGCTTTTGCCCTGCGTAGCGTTCCGGGCAGCGGGTAGAACCAGGCAGAGAATTCCCGGCTAGCAGCTTCCCTGTGGCGGGGAAGTGCAAACGTACACGTTTTCGGCCGAAAACGCGTTTTCAAGCGAAAACGCACACCAAGGCTCTTTCTGAGAAAAAGCAAGCACGGAGGACGAGAATCGCTTTTGCCCTGCGTAGCGTTCTGGGCAGCGGGTAGAACCAGGCAGAGAATTCCCGGCTAGCAGCTTCCCTGTGGCGGGGAAGTGCAAACGTACACGTTTTCGGCCGAAAACGCGTTTTCCGGCGAAAACGCACACCGAGGCTCTTTCTGAGCAAAAGCAAGCACGGAGGACGAGAATCGCTTTTGCCCTGCGTAGCGTTCCGGGCAGCGGGTAGAACCAGGCAGAGAATTCCCGGCTAGCAGCTTCCCTGTGGCGGGGAAGTGCAAACGTACACGTTTTCGGCCGAAAACGAGTTTTCCGGCAAAAACGCACACCACGGCTCTCTGAGAAAAAGCAAGCACGGAGGACGAGAATCGCTTTTGCCCTGCGTAGCGTTCCGGGCAGCGGGTAGAACCAGGCAGAGAATTCCCGGCTAGCAGCTTCCCTGTGGCGGGGAAGTGCAAACGTACACGTTTTCGGCCGAAAACGCGTTTTCAAGCGAAAACGCACACCAAGGCTCTTTCTGAGAAAAAGCAAGCACGGAGGACGAGAATCGCTTTTGCCCTGCGTAGCGTTCCGGGCAGCGGCTAAAACCAGGCAGAGAATTCCCGGCTAACACATTCCCTGTGGCGGGGAAGTGCAAACGTACACGTTTTCGGCCGAAAACGCGTTTTCAAGCGAAAACGCACACCAAGGCTCTTTCTGAGAAAAAGCAAGCACGGAGGACGAGAATCGCTTTTGCCCTGCGTAGCGTTCCGGGCAGCGAGTAAAACCAGGCAGAGAATTCCCGGCTAGCAGCTTCCCTGTGGCGGGGAAGTGCAAACGTACACGTTTTCGGCCGAAAACGCGTTTTCCGGCGAAAACGCACACCAAGGCTCTTTCTGAGCAAAAGCAAGCACGGAGGACGAGAATCGCTTTTGCCCTGCGTAGCGTTCCGGGCAGCGGGTAGAACCAGGCAGAGAATTCCCGGCTAGCAGCTTCCCTGTGGCGGGGAAGTGCAAATGTACACGTTTTCGGCCGAAAACGAGTTTTCCGGCAAAAACGCACACCACGGCTCTCTGAGAAAAAGCAAGCACGGAGGACGAGAACCGCTTTTGCCCTGTGTAGCATTCCGGGCAGCGAGTAAAACCAGGCAGAGAATTCCCGGCTAACACCTTCCGTGTGGTGGGGAAGTGCAAACGTACACGTTTTCGATCGAAAACGCGTTTTCAAGCGAAAACGCACACCAAGGCTCTTTCTGAGAAAAAGCAAGCACGGAGGACGAGAACCGCTTTTGCCCTGCGTAGCGTTCCGGGCAGCGGGTAGAACCAGGCAGAGAATTCCCGGCTAGCAGCTTCCCTGTGGCGGGGAATTGCAAACGTACACGTTTTCGACCGAAAACGCGTTTTCCGGCGAAAACGCACACCAAGGCCCTTTCTGAGCAAAGGCAAGCACGGAGGACGAGAATCGCTTTTGCCCTGCGTAGCGTTCCGGGCAGCGGGTAGAACCAGGCAGAGAATTCCCGGCTAGCAGCTTCCCTGTGGCGGGGAAGTGCAAACGTACACGTTTTCGGCCGAAAACTCGTTTTCAAGCGAAAACGCACACCAAGGCTCTTTCTGAGAAAAAGCAAGCACGGAGGACGAGAATCGCTTTTGCCCTGCGTAGTGTTCCGGGCAGCGGCTAAAACCAGGCAGAGAATTCCCGGCTAACACCTTCCCTGTGGCGGGGAAGTGCAAACGTACACGTTTTCGGCCGAAAACGCGTTTTCAAGCGACATCGCACACCAAGGCTCTTTCTGAGAAAAAGCAAGCACGGAGGACGAGAACCGCTTTTGCCCTGCGTAGCGTTCCGGGCAGCGAGTAAAACCAGGCAGAGAATTCCCGGCTAGCAGCTTCCCTGTGGCGGGGAAGTGCAAATGTACACGTTTTCGGCCGAAAACGAGTTTTCCGGCAAAAACGCACACCACGGCTCTCTGAGAAAAAGCAAGCACGGAGGACGAGAATCGCTTTTGCCCTGCGTAGCGTTCCGGGCAGCGGGTAGAACCAGGCAGAGAATTCCCGGCTAGCAGCTTCCCTGTGGCGGGGAAGTGCAAACGTACACGTTTTCGGCCGAAAACGCGTTTTCAAGCGAAAACGCACACCAAGGCTCTTTCTGAGAAAAAGCAAGCACGGAGGACGAGAATCGCTTTTGCCCTGCGTAGCGTTCCGGGCAGCGGGTAAAACCAGGCAGAGAATTCCCGGCTAGCAGCTTCCCTGTGGCGGGGAAGTGCAAACGTACACGTTTTCGGCCGAAAACGCGTTTTCCGGCAAAAACGCACACCAAGGCTCTTTCTGAGCAAAAGCAAGCACGGAGGACGAGAATCGCTTTTGCCCTGCGTAGCGTTCCGGGCAGCGGGTAGAACCAGGCAGAGAATTCCCGGCTAGCAGCTTCCCTGTGGCGGGGAAGTGCAAACGTACACGTTTTCGGCCGAAAACGAGTTTTCCGGCAAAAACGCACACCACGGCTCTCTGAGAAAAAGCAAGCACGGAGGACGAGAATCGCTTTTGCCCTGCGTAGCGTTCCGGGCAGCGGCTAAAACCAGGCAGAGAATTCCCGGCTAACACCTTCCGTGTGGCGGGGAAGTGCAAACGTACACGTTTTCGGCCGAAAACGCGTTTTCAAGCGAAAACGCACACCAAGGCTCTTTCTGAGAAAAAGCAAGCACGGAGGACGAGAACCGCTTTTGCCCTGCGTAGCGTTCCGGGCAGCGGGTAGAACCAGGCAGAGAATTCCCGGCTAGCAGCTTCCCTGTGGCTGGGAATTGCAAATGTACACGTTTTCGACCGAAAACGCGTTTTCCGGCGAAAACGCACACCAAGGCTCTTTCTGAGCAAAAGCAAGCACGGAGGACGAGAATCGCTTTTGCCCTGCGTAGCGTTCCGGGCAGCGGGTAGAACCAGGCAGAGAATTCCCGGCTAGCAGCTTCCCTGTGGCGGGGAAGTGCAAACGTACACGTTTTCGGCCGAAAACTCGTTTTCAAGCGAAAACGCACACCAAGGCTCTTTCTGAGAAAAAGCAAGCACGGAGGACGAGAATCGCTTTTGCCCTGCGTAGCGTTCCGGGCAGCGGCTAAAACCAGGCAGAGAATTCCCGGCTAACACCTTCCCTGTGGCGGGGAAGTGCAAACGTACACGTTTTCGGCCGAAAACGCGTTTTCAAGCGAAAACGCACACCAAGGCTCTTTCTGAGAAAAAGCAAGCACGGAGGACGAGAATCGCTTTTGCCCTGCGTAGCGTTCCTGGCAGCGGCTAAAAGCAGGCAGAGAATTCCCGGCTAACACCTTCCCTGTGGCGGGGAAGTGCAAACGTACACGTTTTCGGCCGAAAACGCGTTTTCAAGCGAAAACGCACACCAAGGCTCTTTCTGAGAAAAAGCAAGCACGGAGGACGAGAATCGCTTTTGCCCTGCTTAGCGTTCCGGGCAGCGGCTAAAACCAGGCAGAGAATTCCCGGCTAACACATTCCCTGTGGCGGGGAAGTGCAAACGTACACGTTTTCGGCCGAAAACGCGTTTTCAAGCGAAAACGCACACCAAGGCTCTTTCTGAGAAAAAGCAAGCACGGAGGACGAGAATCGCTTTTGCCCTGCGTAGCGTTCCGGGCAGCGAGTAAAACCAGGCTGAGAATTCCCGGCTAGCAGCTTCCCTGTGGCGGGGAAGTGCAAACGTACACGTTTTCGGCCGAAAACGCGTTTTCCGGCGAAAACGCACACCAAGGCTCTTTCTGAGCAAAAGCAAGCACGGAGGACGAGAATCGCTTTTGCCCTGCGTAGCGTTCCGGGCAGCGGGTAGAACCAGGCAGAGAATTCCCGGCTAGCAGCTTCCCTGTGGCGGGGAAGTGCAAATGTACACGTTTTCGGCCGAAAACGAGTTTTCCGGCAAAAACGCACACCACGGCTCTCTGAGAAAAAGCAAGCACGGAGGACGAGAACCGCTTTTGCCCTGTGTAGCATTCCGGGCAGCGAGTAAAACCAGGCAGAGAATTCCCGGCTAACACCTTCCGTGTGGTGGGGAAGTGCAAACGTACACGTTTTCGATCGAAAACGCGTTTTCAAGCGAAAACGCACACCAAGGCTCTTTCTGAGAAAAAGCAAGCACGGAGGACGAGAACCGCTTTTGCCCTGCGTAGCGTTCCGGGCAGCGGGTAGAACCAGGCAGAGAATTCCCGGCTAGCAGCTTCCCTGTGGCGGGGAATTGCAAACGTACACGTTTTCGACCGAAAACGCGTTTTCCGGCGAAAACGCACACCAAGGCCCTTTCTGAGCAAAGGCAAGCACGGAGGACGAGAATCGCTTTTGCCCTGCGTAGCGTTCCGGGCAGCGGGTAGAACCAGGCAGAGAATTCCCGGCTAGCAGCTTCCCTGTGGCGGGGAAGTGCAAACGTACACGTTTTCGGCCGAAAACTCGTTTTCAAGCGAAAACGCACACCAAGGCTCTTTCTGAGAAAAAGCAAGCACGGAGGACGAGAATCGCTTTTGCCCTGCGTAGTGTTCCGGGCAGCGGCTAAAACCAGGCAGAGAATTCCCGGCTAACACCTTCCCTGTGGCGGGGAAGTGCAAACGTACACGTTTTCGGCCGAAAACTCGTTTTCAAGCGACATCGCACACCAAGGCTCTTTCTGAGAAAAAGCAAGCACGGAGGACGAGAACCGCTTTTGCCCTGCGTAGCGTTCCGGGCAGCGAGTAAAACCAGGCAGAGAATTCCCGGCTAGCAGCTTCCCTGTGGCGGGGAAGTGCAAATGTACACGTTTTCGGCCGAAAACGAGTTTTCCGGCAAAAACGCACACCACGGCTCTCTGAGAAAAAGCAAGCACGGAGGACGAGAATCGCTTTTGCCCTGCGTAGCGTTCCGGGCAGCGGGTAGAACCAGGCAGAGAATTCCCGGCTAGCAGCTTCCCTGTGGCGGGGAAGTGCAAACGTACACGTTTTCGGCCGAAAACGCGTTTTCAAGCGAAAACGCACACCAAGGCTCTTTCTGAGAAAAAGCAAGCACGGAGGACGAGAATCGCTTTTGCCCTGCGTAGCGTTCCGGGCAGCGGGTAAAACCAGGCAGAGAATTCCCGGCTAGCAGCTTCCCTGTGGCGGGGAAGTGCAAACGTACACGTTTTCGGCCGAAAACGCGTTTTCCGGCAAAAACGCACACCAAGGCTCTTTCTGAGCAAAAGCAAGCACGGAGGACGAGAATCGCTTTTGCCCTGCGTAGCGTTCCGGGCAGCGGGTAGAACCAGGCAGAGAATTCCCGGCTAGCAGCTTCCCTGTGGCGGGGAAGTGCAAACGTACACGTTTTCGGCCGAAAACGAGTTTTCCGGCAAAAACGCACACCACGGCTCTCTGAGAAAAAGCAAGCACGGAGGACGAGAATCGCTTTTGCCCTGCGTAGCGTTCCGGGCAGCGGCTAAAACCAGGCAGAGAATTCCCGGCTAACACCTTCCGTGTGGCGGGGAAGTGCAAACGTACACGTTTTCGGCCGAAAACGCGTTTTCAAGCGAAAACGCACACCAAGGCTCTTTCTGAGAAAAAGCAAGCACGGAGGACGAGAACCGCTTTTGCCCTGCGTAGCGTTCCGGGCAGCGGGTAGAACCAGGCAGAGAATTCCCGGCTAGCAGCTTCCCTGTGGCTGGGAATTGCAAATGTACACGTTTTCGACCGAAAACGCGTTTTCCGGCGAAAACGCACACCAAGGCTCTTTCTGAGCAAAAGCAAGCACGGAGGACGAGAATCGCTTTTGCCCTGCGTAGCGTTCCGGGCAGCGGGTAGAACCAGGCAGAGAATTCCCGGCTAGCAGCTTCCCTGTGGCGGGGAAGTGCAAACGTACACGTTTTCGGCCGAAAAAGCGTTTTCAAGCGAAAACGCACACCAAGGCTCTTTCTGAGAAAAAGCAAGCACGGAGGACGAGAATCGCTTTTGCCCTGCGTAGCGTTCCGGGCAGCGGCTAAAACCAGGCAGAGAATTCCCGGCTAACACCTTCCCTGTGGCGGGGAAGTGCAAACGTACACGTTTTCGGCCGAAAACGCGTTTTCAAGCGAAAACGCACACCAAGGCTCTTTCTGAGAAAAAGCAAGCACGGAGGACGAGAATCGCTTTTGCCCTGCGTAGCGTTCCTGGCAGCGGCTAAAAGCAGGCAGAGAATTCCCGGCTAACACCTTCCCTGTGGCGGGGAAGTGCAAACGTACACGTTTTCGGCCGAAAACGCGTTTTCAAGCGAAAACGCACACCAAGGCTCTTTCTGAGAAAAAGCAAGCACGGAGGACGAGAATCGCTTTTGCCCTGCTTAGCGTTCCGGGCAGCGGCTAAAACCAGGCAGAGAATTCCCGGCTAACACATTCCCTGTGGCGGGGAAGTGCAAACGTACACGTTTTCGGCCGAAAACGCGTTTTCAAGCGAAAACGCACACCAAGGCTCTTTCTGAGAAAAAGCAAGCACGGAGGACGAGAATCGCTTTTGCCCTGCGTAGCGTTCCGGGCAGCGAGTAAAACCAGGCAGAGAATTCCCGGCTAGCAGCTTCCCTGTGGCGGGGAAGTGCAAACGTACACGTTTTCGGCCGAAAACGCGTTTTCCGGCGAAAACGCACACCAAGGCTCTTTCTGAGCAAAAGCAAGCACGGAGGACGAGAATCGCTTTTGCCCTGCGTAGCGTTCCGGGCAGCGGGTAGAACCAGGCAGAGAATTCCCGGCTAGCAGCTTCCCTGTGGCGGGGAAGTGCAAATGTACACGTTTTCGGCCGAAAACGAGTTTTCCGGCAAAAACGCACACCACGGCTCTCTGAGAAAAAGCAAGCACGGAGGACGAGAACCGCTTTTGCCCTGTGTAGCATTCCGGGCAGCGAGTAAAACCAGGCAGAGAATTCCCGGCTAACACCTTCCGTGTGGTGGGGAAGTGCAAACGTACACGTTTTCGATCGAAAACGCGTTTTCAAGCGAAAACGCACACCAAGGCTCTTTCTGAGAAAAAGCAAGCACGGAGGACGAGAACCGCTTTTGCCCTGCGTAGCGTTCCGGGCAGCGGCTAAAACCAGGCAGAGAATTCCCGGCTAGCAGCTTCCCTGTGGCGGGGAATTGCAAACGTACACGTTTTCGACCGAAAACGCGTTTTCCGGCGAAAACGCACACCAAGGCCCTTTCTGAGCATAGGCAAGCACGGAGGACGAGAATCGCTTTTGCCCTGCGTAGCGTTCCGGGCAGCGGGTAGAACCAGGCAGAGAATTCCCGGCTAGCAGCTTCCCTGTGGCGGGGAAGTGCAAACGTACACGTTTTCGGCCGAAAACTCGTTTTCAAGCGAAAACGCACACCAAGGCTCTTTCTGAGAAAAAGCAAGCACGGAGGACGAGAATCGCTTTTGCCCTGCGTAGTGTTCCGGGCAGCGGCTAAAACCAGGCAGAGAATTCCCGGCTAACACCTTCCCTGTGGCGGGGAAGTGCAAACGTACACGTTTTCGGCCGAAAACGCGTTTTCAAGCGACATCGCACACCAAGGCTCTTTCTGAGAAAAAGCAAGCACGGAGGACGAGAACCGCTTTTGCCCTGCGTAGCGTTCCGGGCAGCGAGTAAAACCAGGCAGAGAATTCCCGGCTAGCAGCTTCCCTGTGGCGGGGAAGTGCAAATGTACACGTTTTCGGCCGAAAACGAGTTTTCCGGCAAAAACGCACACCACGGCTCTCTGAGAAAAAGCAAGCACGGAGGACGAGAATCGCTTTTGCCCTGCGTAGCGTTCCGGGCAGCGGGTAGAACCAGGCAGAGAATTCCCGGCTAGCAGCTTCCCTGTGGCGGGGAAGTGCAAACGTACACGTTTTCGGCCGAAAACGCGTTTTCAAGCGAAAACGCACACCAAGGCTCTTTCTGAGAAAAAGCAAGCACGGAGGACGAGAATCGCTTTTGCCCTGCGTAGCGTTCCGGGCAGCGGGTAAAACCAGGCAGAGAATTCCCGGCTAGCAGCTTCCCTGTGGCGGGGAAGTGCAAACGTACACGTTTTCGGCCGAAAACGCGTTTTCCGGCAAAAACGCACACCAAGGCTCTTTCTGAGCAAAAGCAAGCACGGAGGACGAGAATCGCTTTTGCCCTGCGTAGCGTTCCGGGCAGCGGGTAGAACCAGGCAGAGAATTCCCGGCTAGCAGCTTCCCTGTGGCGGGGAAGTGCAAACGTACACGTTTTCGGCCGAAAACGAGTTTTCCGGCAAAAACGCACACCACGGCTCTCTGAGAAAAAGCAAGCACGGAGGACGAGAATCGCTTTTGCCCTGCGTAGCGTTCCGGGCAGCGGCTAAAACCAGGCAGAGAATTCCCGGCTAACACCTTCCGTGTGGCGGGGAAGTGCAAACGTACACGTTTTCGGCCGAAAACGCGTTTTCAAGCGAAAACGCACACCAAGGCTCTTTCTGAGAAAAAGCAAGCACGGAGGACGAGAACCGCTTTTGCCCTGCGTAGCGTTCCGGGCAGCGGGTAGAACCAGGCAGAGAATTCCCGGCTAGCAGCTTCCCTGTGGCTGGGAATTGCAAATGTACACGTTTTCGACCGAAAACGCGTTTTCCGGCGAAAACGCACACCAAGGCTCTTTCTGAGCAAAAGCAAGCACGGAGGACGAGAATCGCTTTTGCCCTGCGTAGCGTTCCGGGCAGCGGGTAGAACCAGGCAGAGAATTCCCGGCTAGCAGCTTCCCTGTGGCGGGGAAGTGCAAACGTACACGTTTTCGGCCGAAAACTCGTTTTCAAGCGAAAACGCACACCAAGGCTCTTTCTGAGAAAAAGCAAGCACGGAGGACGAGAATCGCTTTTGCCCTGCGTAGCGTTCCGGGCAGCGGCTAAAACCAGGCAGAGAATTCCCGGCTAACACCTTCCCTGTGGCGGGGAAGTGCAAACGTACACGTTTTCGGCCGAAAACGCGTTTTCAAGCGAAAACGCACACCAAGGCTCTTTCTGAGAAAAAGCAAGCACGGAGGACGAGAATCGCTTTTGCCCTGCGTAGCGTTCCTGGCAGCGGCTAAAAGCAGGCAGAGAATTCCCGGCTAACACCTTCCCTGTGGCGGGGAAGTGCAAACGTACACGTTTTCGGCCGAAAACGCGTTTTCCGGCGAAAACGCACACCAAGGCTCTTTCTGAGAAAAAGCAAGCACGGAGGACGAGAATCGCTTTTGCCCTGCGTAGCGTTCCTGGCAGCGGCTAAAACCAGGCAGAGAATTCCCGGCTAACACCTTCCCTGTGGCGGGGAAGTGCAAACGTACACGTTTTCGGCCGAAAACGCGTTTTCAAGCGAAAACGCACACCAAGGCTCTTTCTGAGAAAAAGCAAGCACGGAGGACGAGAATCTCTTTTGCCCTGCGTAGCGTTCCGGGCAGCGGCTAAAACCAGGCAGAGAATTCCCGGCTAGCAGCTTCCCTGTGGCGGGGAAGTGCAAACGTACACGTTTTCGGCCGAAAACGCGTTTTCCGGCGAAAACGCACACCGAGGCTCTTTCTGAGCAAAAGCAAGCACGGAGGACGAGAATCGCTTTTGCCCTGCGTAGCGTTCCGGGCAGCGGGTAGAACCAGGCAGAGAATTCCCGGCTAGCAGCTTCCCTGTGGCGGGGAAGTGCAAACGTACACGTTTTCGGCCGAAAACGAGTTTTCCGGCAAAAACGCACACCACGGCTCTCTGAGCAAAAGCAAGCACGGAGGACGAGAATCGCTTTTGCCCTGCGTAGCGTTCCGGGCAGCGGGTAGAACCAGGCAGAGAATTCCCGGCTAACACATTCCCTGTGGCGGGGAAGTGCAAACGTACACGTTTTCGGCCGAAAACGCGTTTTCAAGCGAAAACGCACACCAAGGCTCTTTCTGAGAAAAAGCAAGCACGGAGGACGAGAATCGCTTTTGCCCTGCGTAGCGTTCCGGGCAGCGAGTAAAACCAGGCAGAGAATTCCCGGCTAGCAGCTTCCCTGTGGCGGGGAAGTGCAAACGTACACGTTTTCAGCCGAAAACGCGTTTTCCGGCGAAAACGCACACCAAGGCTCTTTCTGAGCAAAAGCAAGCACGGAGGACGAGAATCGCTTTTGCCCTGCGTAGCGTTCCGGGCAGCGGGTAGAACCAGGCAGAGAATTCCCGGCTAGCAGCTTCCCTGTGGCGGGGAAGTGCAAACGTACACGTTTTCGACCGAAAACGTGTTTTCAAGCGAAAACGCACACCAAGGCTCTTTCTGAGAAAAAGCAAGCACGGAGGACGAGAACCGCTTTTGCCCTGTGTAGCATTCCGGGCAGCGAGTAAAACCAGGCAGAGAATTCCCGGCTAGCAGCTTCCCTGTGGCGGGGAAGTGCAAACGTACACGTTTTCGGCCGAAAACGCGTTTTCCGGCGAAAACGCACACCAAGGCTATTTCTGAGCAAAAGCAAGCACGGAGGACGAGAATCGCTTTTGCCCTGCGTAGCGTTCCGGGCAGCGGGTAGAACCAGGCAGAGAATTCCCGGCTAGCAGCTTCCCTGTGGCGGGGAAGTGCAAATGTACACGTTTTCGGCCGAAAATGAGTTTTCCGGCAAAAACGCACACCACGGCTCTCTGAGAAAAAGCAAGCACGGAGGACGAGAATCGCTTTTGCCCTGCGTAGCGTTCCGGGCAGCGGGTAGAACCAGGCAGAGAATTCCCGGCTAGCAGCTTCCCTGTGGCGTGGAAGTGCAAACGTACACGTTTTCGGCCGAAAACGCGTTTTCAAGCGAAAACGCACACCAAGGCTCTTTCTGAGAAAAAGCAAGCACGGAGGACGAGAATCGCTTTTGCCCTGCGTAGCGTTCCGGGCAGCGGGTAAAACCAGGCAGAGAATTCCCCGCTAGCAGCTTCCTTCTGGCGGGGAAGTGCAAACGTACACGTTTTCGGCCGAAAACGCGTTTTCCGGCAAAAACGCACACCAAGGCTCTTTCTGAGCAAAAGCAAGCACGGAGGACGAGAATCGCTTTTGCCCTGCGTAGCGTTCCGGGCAGCGGCTAAAAGCAGGCAGAGAATTCCCGGCTAACACCTTCCGTGTGGCGGGGAAGTGCAAACGTACACGTTTTCGGCCGAAAACGCGTTTTCAAGCGAAAACGCACACCAAGGCTCTTTCTGAGAAAAAGCAAGCACGGAGGACGAGAACCGCTTTTGCCCTGCGTAGCGTTCCGGGCAGCGGGTAGAACCAGGCAGAGAATTCCCGGCTAGCAGCTTCCCTGTGGCGGGGAAGTGCAAACGTACACGTTTTCGGCCGAAAACGCGTTTTCAAGCGAAAACGCACACCAAGGCTCTTTCTGAGAAAAAGCAAGCACGGAGGACGAGAATCGCTTTTGCCCTGCGTAGCGTTCAGGGCAGCGGGTAGAACCAGGCAGAGAATTCCCGGCTAGCAGCTTCCCTGTGGCGGGGAAGTGCAAACGTACACGTTTTCGGCCGAAAACGCGTTTTCCGGCGAAAACGCACACCAAGGCTCTTTCTGAGCAAAAGCAAGCACGGAGGACGAGAATCGCTTTTGCCCTGCGTAGCGGTCCGGGCAGCGGGTAGAACCAGGCAGAGAATTCCCGGCTAGCAGCTTCCCTCTGGCGGGGAAGTGCAAACGTACACGTTTTCGGCCGAAAACGCGTTTTCCGGCAAAAACGCACACCACGGCTCTCTGAGAAAAAGCAAGCACGGAGGACGAGAATCGCTTTTGCCCTGCGTAGCGTTCCGGGCAGCGGGTAGAACCAGGCAGAGAATTCCCGGCTAGCAGCTTCCCTGTGGCGGGGAAGTGCAAACGTACACGTTTTCGGCCGAAAACGAGTTTTCCGGCAAAAACGCACACCACGGCTCTCTGAGAAAAAGCAAGCACGGAGGACGAGAATCGCTTTTGCCCTGCGTAGCGTTCCGGGCAGCGGGTAGAACCAGGCAGAGAATTCCCGGCTAACACCTTCCGTGTGGCGGGGAAGTGCAAACGTACACGTTTTCGGCCGAAAACGCGTTTTCAAGCGAAAACGCACACCAAGGCTCTTTCTGAGAAAAAGCAAGCACGGAGGACGAGAATCGCTTTTGCCCTGCGTAGCGTTGCGGGCAGCGGCTAAAACCAGGCAGAGAATTCCCGGCTAACACCTTCCCTGTGGCGGGGAAGTGCAAACGTACACGTTTTCGGCCGAAAACGCGTTTTCAAGCGAAAACGCACACCAAGGCTCTTTCTGAGAAAAAGCAAGCACGGAGGACGAGAACCGCTTTTGCCCTGCGTAGCGTTCCGGGCAGCGAGTAAAACCAGGCAGAGAATTCCCGGCTAGCAGCTTCCCTGTGGCGGGGAAGTGCAAACGTACACGTTTTCGGCCGAAAACGCGTTTTCCGGCGAAAACGCACACCAAGGCTCTTTCTGAGAAAAAGCAAGCACGGAGGACGAGAATCGCTTTTGCCCTGCGTAGCGTTCCTGGCAGCGGCTAAAACCAGGCAGAGAATTCCCGGCTAACACCTTCCCTGTGGCGGGGAAGTGCAAACGTACACGTTTTCGGCCGAAAACGCGTTTTCAAGCGAAAACGCACACCAAGGCTCTTTCTGAGAAAAAGCAAGCACGGAGGACGAGAATCGCTTTTGCCCTGCGTAGCGTTCCTGGCAGCGGCTAAAACCAGGCAGAGAATTCCCGGCTAACACCTTCCCTGTGGCGGGGAAGTGCAAACGTACACGTTTTCGGCCGAAAACGCGTTTTCAAGCGAAAACGCACACCAAGGCTCTTTCTGAGAAAAAGCAAGCACGGAGGACGAGAATCTCTTTTGCCCTGCGTAGCGTTCCGGGCAGCGGGTTGAACCAGGCAGAGAATTCCCGGCTAGCAGCTTCCCTGTGGCGGGGAAGTGCAAACGTACACGTTTTCGGCCGAAAACGAGTTTTCCGGCAAAAACGCACACCACGGCTCTCTGAGAAAAAGCAAGCACGGAGGACGAGAATCGCTTTTGCCCTGCGTAGCGTTCCGGGCAGCGGGTAGAACCAGGCAGAGAATTCCCGGCTAGCAGCTTCCCTGTGGCGGGGAAGTGCAAACGTACACGTTTTCGGCCGAAAACGCGTTTTCAAGCGAAAACGCACACCAAGGCTCTTTCTGAGAAAAAGCAAGCACGGAGGACGAGAATCGCTTTTGCCCTGCGTAGCGTTCTGGGCAGCGGGTAGAACCAGGCAGAGAATTCCCGGCTAGCAGCTTCCCTGTGGCGGGGAAGTGCAAACGTACACGTTTTCGGCCGAAAACGCGTTTTCCGGCGAAAACGCACACCGAGGCTCTTTCTGAGCAAAAGCAAGCACGGAGGACGAGAATCGCTTTTGCCCTGCGTAGCGTTCCGGGCAGCGGGTAGAACCAGGCAGAGAATTCCCGGCTAGCAGCTTCCCTGTGGCGGGGAAGTGCAAACGTACACGTTTTCGGCCGAAAACGAGTTTTCCGGCAAAAACGCACACCACGGCTCTCTGAGAAAAAGCAAGCACGGAGGACGAGAATCGCTTTTGCCCTGCGTAGCGTTCCGGGCAGCGGGTAGAACCAGGCAGAGAATTCCCGGCTAGCAGCTTCCCTGTGGCGGGGAAGTGCAAACGTACACGTTTTCGGCCGAAAACTCGTTTTCAAGCGAAAACGCACACCAAGGCTCTTTCTGAGAAAAAGCAAGCACGGAGGACGAGAATCGCTTTTGCCCTGCTAAGCGTTCCGGGCAGCGGCTAAAACCAGGCAGAGAATTCCCGGCTAACACATTCCCTGTGGCGGGGAAGTGCAAACGTACACGTTTTCGGCCGAAAACGCGTTTTCAAGCGAAAACGCACACCAAGGCTCTTTCTGAGAAAAAGCAAGCACGGAGGACGAGAATCGCTTTTGCCCTGCGTAGCGTTCCGGGCAGCGAGTAAAACCAGGCAGAGAATTCCCGGCTAGCAGCTTCCCTGTGGCGGGGAAGTGCAAACGTACACGTTTTCGGCCGAAAACGCGTTTTCCGGCGAAAACGCACACCAAGGCTCTTTCTGAGCAAAAGCAAGCACGGAGGACGAGAATCGCTTTTGCCCTGCGTAGCGTTCCGGGCAGCGGGTAGAACCAGGCAGAGAATTCCCGGCTAGCAGCTTCCCTGTGGCGGGGAAGTGCAAACGTACACGTTTTCGGCCGAAAACGTGTTTTCAAGCGAAAATGCACACCAAGGCTCTTTCTGAGAAAAAGCAAGCACGGAGGACGAGAACCGCTTTTGCCCTGTGTAGCATTCCGGGCAGCGAGTAAAACCAGGCAGAGAATTCCCGGCTAGCAGCTTCCCTGTGGCGGGGAAGTGCAAACGTACACGTTTTCGGCCGAAAACGCGTTTTCCGGCGAAAACGCACACCAAGGCTATTTCTGAGCAAAAGCAAGCACGGAGGACGAGAATCGCTTTTGCCCTGCGTAGCGTTCCGGGCAGCGGGTAGAACCAGGCAGAGAATTCCCGGCTAGCAGCTTCCCTGTGGCGGGGAAGTGCAAATGTACACGTTTTCGGCCGAAAACGAGTTTTCCGGCAAAAACGCACACCACGGCTCTCTGAGAAAAAGCAAGCACGGAGGACGAGAACCGCTTTTGCCCTGTGTAGCATTCCGGGCAGCGAGTAAAACCAGGCAGAGAATTCCCGGCTAACACCTTCCGTGTGGTGGGGAAGTGCAAACGTACACGTTTTCGATCGAAAACGCGTTTTCAAGAAAAAACGCACACCAAGGCTCTTTCTGAGAAAAAGCAAGCACGGAGGACGAGAACCGCTTTTGCCCTGCGTAGCGTTCCGGGCAGCGGGTAGAACCAGGCAGAGAATTCCCGGCTAGCAGCTTCCCTGTGGCGGGGAAGTGCAAACGTACACGTTTTCGACCGAAAACGCGTTTTCCGGCGAAAACGCACACCAAGGCCCTTTCTGAGCAAAGGCAAGCACGGAGGACGAGAATCGCTTTTGCCCTGCGTAGCGTTCCGGGCAGCGGGTAGAACCAGGCAGAGAATTCCCGGCTAGCAGCTTCCCTGTGGCGGGGAAGTGCAAACGTACACGTTTTCGGCCGAAAACTCGTTTTCAAGCGAAAACGCACACCAAGGCTCTTTCTGAGAAAAAGCAAGCACGGAGGACGAGAATCGCTTTTGCCCTGCGTAGTGTTCCGGGCAGCGGCTAAAACCAGGCAGAGAATTCCCGGCTAACACCTTCCCTGTGGCGGGGAAGTGCAAACGTACACGTTTTCGGCCGAAAACGCGTTTTCAAGCGACATCGCACACCAAGGCTCTTTCTGAGAAAAAGCAAGCACGGAGGACGAGAACCGCTTTTGCCCTGCGTAGCGTTCCGGGCAGCGAGTAAAACCAGGCAGAGAATTCCCGGCTAGCAGCTTCCCTGTGGCGGGGAAGTGCAAATGTACACGTTTTCGGCCGAAAACGAGTTTTCCGGCAAAAACGCACACCACGGCTCTCTGAGAAAAAGCAAGCACGGAGGACGAGAATCGCTTTTGCCCTGCGTAGCGTTCCGGGCAGCGGGTAGAACCAGGCAGAGAATTCCCGGCTAGCAGCTTCCCTGTGGCGGGGAAGTGCAAACGTACACGTTTTCGGCCGAAAACGCGTTTTCAAGCGAAAACGCACACCAAGGCTCTTTCTGAGAAAAAGCAAGCACGGAGGACGAGAATCGCTTTTGCCCTGCGTAGCGTTCCGGGCAGCGGGTAAAACCAGGCAGAGAATTCCCGGCTAGCAGCTTCCCTGTGGCGGGGAAGTGCAAACGTACACGTTTTCGGCCGAAAACGCGTTTTCCGGCAAAAACGCACACCAAGGCTCTTTCTGAGCAAAAGCAAGCACGGAGGACGAGAATCGCTTTTGCCCTGCGTAGCGTTCCGGGCAGCGGGTAGAACCAGGCAGAGAATTCCCGGCTAGCAGCTTCCCTGTGGCGGGGAAGTGCAAACGTACACGTTTTTCGGCCGAAAACGAGTTTTCCGGCAAAAACGCACACCACGGCTCTCTGAGAAAAAGCAAGCACGGAGGACGAGAATCGCTTTTGCCCTGCGTAGCGTTCCGGGCAGCGGCTAAAACCAGGCAGAGAATTCCCGGCTAACACCTTCCCTGTGGCGGGGAAGTGCAAACGTACACGTTTTCGGCCGAAAACGCGTTTTCAAGCGAAAACGCACACCAAGGCTCTTTCTGAGAAAAAGCAAGCACGGAGGACGAGAATCTCTTTTGCCCTGCGTAGCGTTCCGGGCAGCGGGTAGAACCAGGCAGAGAATTCCCGGCTAGCAGCTTCCCTGTGGCGGGGAAGTGCAAACGTACACGTTTTCGGCCGAAAACGCGTTTTCCGGCGAAAACGCACACCGAGGCTCTTTCTGAGCAAAAGCAAGCACGGAGGACGAGAATCGCTTTTGCCCTGCGTAGCGTTCCGGGCAGCGGGTAGAACCAGGCAGAGAATTCCCGGCTAGCAGCTTCCCTGTGGCGGGGAAGTGCAAACGTACACGTTTTCGGCCGAAAACGAGTTTTCCGGCAAAAACGCACACCACGGCTCTCTGAGCAAAAGCAAGCACGGAGGACGAGAATCGCTTTTGCCCTGCGTAGCGTTCCGGGCAGCGGGTAGAACCAGGCAGAGAATTCCCGGCTAACACATTCCCTGTGGCGGGGAAGTGCAAACGTACACGTTTTCGGCCGAAAACGCGTTTTCAAGCGAAAACGCACACCAAGGCTCTTTCTGAGAAAAAGCAAGCACGGAGGACGAGAATCGCTTTTGCCCTGCGTAGCGTTCCGGGCAGCGAGTAAAACCAGGCAGAGAATTCCCGGCTAGCAGCTTCCCTGTGGCGGGGAAGTGCAAACGTACACGTTTTCAGCCGAAAACGCGTTTTCCGGCGAAAACGCACACCAAGGCTCTTTCTGAGCAAAAGCAAGCACGGAGGACGAGAATCGCTTTTGCCCTGCGTAGCGTTCCGGGCAGCGGGTAGAACCAGGCAGAGAATTCCCGGCTAGCAGCTTCCCTGTGGCGGGGAAGTGCAAACGTACACGTTTTCGGCCGAAAACTCGTTTTCAAGCGAAAACGCACACCAAGGCTCTTTCTGAGAAAAAGCAAGCACGGAGGACGAGAACCGCTTTTGCCCTGTGTAGCATTCCGGGCAGCGAGTAAAACCAGGCAGAGAATTCCCGGCTAGCAGCTTCCCTGTGGCGGGGAAGTGCAAACGTACACGTTTTCGGCCGAAAACGCGTTTTCCGGCGAAAACGCACACCAAGGCTATTTCTGAGCAAAAGCAAGCACGGAGGACGAGAATCGCTTTTGCCCTGCGTAGCGTTCCGGGCAGCGGGTAGAACCAGGCAGAGAATTCCCGGCTAGCAGCTTCCCTGTGGCGGGGAAGTGCAAATGTACACGTTTTCGGCCGAAAACGAGTTTTCCGGCAAAAACGCACACCACGGCTCTCTGAGAAAAAGCAAGCACGGAGGACGAGAATCGCTTTTGCCCTGCGTAGCGTTCCGGGCAGCGGGTAGAACCAGGCAGAGAATTCCCGGCTAGCAGCTTCCCTGTGGCGTGGAAGTGCAAACGTACACGTTTTCGGCCGAAAACGCGTTTTCAAGCGAAAACGCACACCAAGGCTCTTTCTGAGAAAAAGCAAGCACGGAGGACGAGAATCGCTTTTGCCCTGCGTAGCGTTCCGGGCAGCGGGTAAAACCAGGCAGAGAATTCCCCGCTAGCAGCTTCCTTCTGGCGGGGAAGTGCAAACGTACACGTTTTCGGCCGAAAACGCGTTTTCCGGCAAAAACGCACACCAAGGCTCTTTCTGAGCAAAAGCAAGCACGGAGGACGAGAATCGCTTTTGCCCTGCGTAGCGTTCCGGGCAGCGGCTAAAAGCAGGCAGAGAATTCCCGGCTAACACCTTCCGTGTGGCGGGGAAGTGCAAACGTACACGTTTTCGGCCGAAAACGCGTTTTCAAGCGAAAACGCACACCAAGGCTCTTTCTGAGAAAAAGCAAGCACGGAGGACGAGAACCGCTTTTGCCCTGCGTAGAGTTCCGGGCAGCGGGTAGAACCAGGCAGAGAATTCCCGGCTAGCAGCTTCCCTGTGGCGGGGAAGTGCAAACGTACACGTTTTCGGCCGAAAACGCGTTTTCAAGCGAAAACGCACACCAAGGCTCTTTCTGAGAATAAGCAAGCACGGAGGACGAGAATCGCTTTTGCCCTGCGTAGCGTTCAGGGCAGCGGGTAGAACCAGGCAGAGAATTCCCGGCTAGCAGCTTCCCTGTGGCGGGGAAGTGCAAACGTACACGTTTTCGGCCGAAAACGCGTTTTCCGGCGAAAAGGCACACCAAGGCTCTTTCTGAGCAAAAGCAAGCACGGAGGACGAGAATCGCTTTTGCCCTGCGTAGCGGTCCGGGCAGCGGGTAGAACCAGGCAGAGAATTCCCGGCTAGCAGCTTCCCTCTGGCGGGGAAGTGCAAACGTACACGTTTTCGGCCGAAAACGCGTTTTCCGGCAAAAACGCACACCACGGCTCTCTGAGAAAAAGCAAGCACGGAGGACGAGAATCGCTTTTGCCCTGCGTAGCGTTCCGGGCAGCGGGTAGAACCAGGCAGAGAATTCCCGGCTAGCAGCTTCCCTGTGGCGGGGAAGTGCAAACGTACACGTTTTCGGCCGAAAAAGCGTTTTCAAGCGAAAACGCACACCAAGGCTCTTTCTGAGAAAAAGCAAGCACGGAGGACGAGAATCGCTTTTGCCCTGCGTAGCGTTCCGGGCAGCGGGTAAAACCAGGCAGAGAATTCCCGGCTAGCAGCTTCCCTGTGGCGGGGAAGTGCAAACGTACACGTTTTCGGCCGAAAACGCGTTTTCCGGCAAAAACGCACACCACGGCTCTCTGAGAAAAAGCAAGCACGGAGGACGAGAATCGCTTTTGCCCTGCGTAGCGTTCCGGGCAGCGGCTAAAACCAGGCAGAGAATTCCCGGCTAACACCTTCCGTGTTCCGGGGAAGTGCAAACGTACACGTTTTCGGCCGAAAACGCGTTTTCAAGCGAAAACGCACACCAAGGCTCTTTCTGAGAAAAAGCAAGCACGGAGGACGAGAATCGCTTTTGCCCTGCGTAGCGTTCCGGGCAGCGGGTAGAACCAGGCAGAGAATTCCCGGCTAGCAGCTTCCCTGTGGCGGGGAATTGCAAACGTACACGTTTTCGACCGAAAACGCGTTTTCCGGCGAAAACGCACACCAAGGCTCTTTCTGAGCAAAAGCAAGCACGGAGGACGAGAATCGCTTTTGCCCTGCGTAGCGTTCCGGGCAGCGGGTAGAACCAGGCAGAGAATTCCCGGCTAGCAGCTTCCCTGTGGCGGGGAAGTGCAAACGTACACGTTTTCGGCCGAAAACTCGTTTTCAAGCGAAAACGCACACCAAGGCTCTTTCTGAGAAAAAGCAAGCACGGAGGACGAGAATCGCTTTTGCCCTGCGTAGCGTTCCGGGCAGCGGCTAAAACCAGGCAGAGAATTCCCGGCTAATACCTTCCCTGTGGCGGGGAAGTGCAAACGTACACGTTTTCGGCCGAAAACGCGTTTTCCGGCGAAAACGCACACCAAGGCTCTTTCTGAGCAAAAGCAAGCACGGAGGACGAGAACCGCTTTTGCCCTGCGTAGCGTTCCGGGCAGCGAGTAAAACCAGGCAGAGAATTCCCGGCTAGCAGCTTCCCTGTGGCGGGGAAGTGCAAACGTACACGTTTTCGGCCGAAAAAGCGTTTTCCGGCGAAAACGCACACCAAGGCTCTTTCTGAGCAAAAGCAAGCACGGAGGACGAGAATCGCTTTTGCCCTGCGTAGCGTTCCGGGCAGCGGGTAGAACCAGGCAGAGAATTCCCGGCTAGCAGCTTCCCTGTGGCGGGGAAGTGCAAACGTACACGTTTTCGGCCGAAAACGAGTTTTCCGGCAAAAACGCACACCACGGCTCTCTGAGAAAAAGCAAGCACGGAGGACGAGAATCGCTTTTGCCCTGCGTAGCGTTCCGGGCAGTTGGTAGAACCAGGCAGAGAATTCCCGGCTAGCAGCTTCCCTGTGGCGGGGAAGTGCAAACGTACACGTTTTTGGCCGAAAAAGCGTTTTCAAGCGAAAACGCACACCAAGGCTCTTTCTGAGAAAAAGCAAGCACGGAGGACGAGAATCGCTTTTGCCCTGCGTAGCGTTCCGGGCAGCGGGTAAAACCAGGCAGAGAATTCCCGGCTAGCAGCTTCCCTGTGGCGGGGAAGTGCAAACGTACACGTTTTCGGCCGAAAACGCGTTTTCAAGCGAAAACGCACACCAAGGCTCTTTCTGAGAAAAAGCAAGCACGGGGGACGAGAACAGCTTTTGCCCTGCGTAGCGTTCCGGGCAGCGGGTAAAACCAGGCAGAGAATTCCCGGCTAGCAGCTTCCCTGTGGCGGGGAAGTGCAAACGTACAAGTTTCCGGCCGAAAACGCGTTTTCAAGCGAAAACGCACACCAAGGCTCTTTCTGAGCAAAAGCAAGCACGGAGGACGAGAATCGCTTTTGCCCTGCGTTGCGTTCCGGGCAGCGGGTAGAACCAGGCAGAGAATTCCCGGCTAGCAGCTTCCCTGTGGCGGGGAAGTGCAAACGTACACGTTTTCGGCCGAAAACGAGTTTTCCGGCAAAAACACACACCACGGCTCTCTGAGAAAAAGCAATCACGGAGGACGAGAATCGCTTTTGCCCTGCGTAGCGTTCCGGGCAGCGGCTAAAACCAGGCAGAGAATTCCCGGCTAGCAGCTTCCCTGTGGCGGGGAAGTGCAAACGTACACGTTTTCGGCCGAAAACGCGTTTTCAAGCGAAAACGCACACCAAGGCTCTTTCTGAGAAAAAGCAAGCACGGAGGACGAGAATCGCTTTTGCCCTGCGTAGCGTTCCGGGCAGCGGCTAAAACCAGGCAGAGAATTCCCGGCTAGCAGCTTCCCTGTGGCGGGGAAGTGCAAACGTACACGTTTTCGGCCGAAAACGCGTTTTCCGGCGAAAACGCACACCAAGGCTATTTCTGAGCAAAAGCAAGCACGGAGGACGAGAATCGCTTTTGCCCTGCGTAGCGTTCCGGGCAGCGGGTAGAACCAGGCAGAGAATTCCCGGCTAGCAGCTTCCCTGTGGCGGGGAAGTGCAAACGTACACGTTTTCAGCCGAAAACGAGTTTTCCGGCAAAAACGCACACCACGGCTCTCTGAGAAAAAGCAAGCACGGAGGACGAGAATCGCTTTTGCCCTGCGTAGCGTTCCGGGCAGCGGCTAAAACCAGGCAGAGAATTCCCGGCTAACACCTTCCCTGTGGCGGGGAAGTGCAAACGTACACGTTTTCGGCCGAAAACGCGTTTTCAAGCGAAAACGCACACCAAGGCTCTTCCTGAGAAAAAGCAAGCACGGAGGACGAGAACCGCTTTTGCCCTGCGTAGCGTTCCGGGCAGCGAGTAAAACCAGGCAGAGAATTCCCGGCTAGCAGCTTCCCTGTGGCGGGGAAGTGCAAACGTACACGTTTTTGACCGAAAACGCGTTTTCCGGCGAAAACGCACACCAAGGCTCTTTCTGAGCAAAAGCAAGCACGGAGGACGAGAATCGCTTTTGCCCTGCGTAGCGTTCAGGGCAGCGGGTAGAACCAGGCAGAGAATTCCCGGCTAGCAGCTTCCCTGTGGCGGGGAAGTGCAAACGTACACGTTTTCGGCCGAAAACTCGTTTTCAAGCGAAAACGCACACCAAGGCTCTTTCTGAGAAAAAGCAAGCACGGAGGACGAGAATCGCTTTTGCCCTGCGTAGCGTTCCGGGCAGCGGCTAAAACCAGGCAGAGAGTTCCCGGCTAACACCTTCCCTGTGGCGGGGAAGTGCAAACGTACACGTTTTCGGCCGAAAACGCGTTTTCAAGCGAAAACGCACACCAAGGCTCTTTCTGAGAAAAAGCAAGCACGGAGGACGAGAACCGCTTTTGCCCTGCGTAGCGTTCCGGGCAGCGAGTAACACCAGGCAGAGAATTCCCGGCTAGCAGCTTCCCTGTGGCGGGGAAGTGCAAACGTACACGTTTTCGGCCGAAAACGCGTTTTCAAGCGAAAACGCACACCAAGGCTCTTTCTGAGCAAAAGCAAGCACGGAGGACGAGAATCCCTTTTGCCCTGCATAGCGTTCCGGGCAGCGGGTAGAACCAGGCAGAGAATTCACGGCTAGCAGCTTCCCTGTGGCGGGGAAGTGCAATCGTACACGTTTTCGGCCGAAAACGCGTTTTCAAGCGAAAACGCACACCAAGGCTCTTTCTGAGCAAAAGCAAGCACGGAGGACGAGAATCGCTTTTGCCCTGCGTAGCGTTCCGGGCAGCGGGTAAAACCAGGCAGAGAATTCCCGGCTAGCAGCTTCCCTGTAGCGGGGAAGTGCAAACGTACACGTTTTCGGCCGAAAACGAGTTTTCCGGCAAAAACTCACACCACGGCTCTCTGAGAAAAATCAAGCACGGAGGACGAGAATCGCTTTTGCCCTGCGTAGCGTTCCGGGCAGCGGGTAGAACCAGGCAGAGAATTCCCGGCTAGCAGCTTCCCTGTGGCGGGGAAGTGCAAACGTACACGTTTTCGACCGAAAACGTGTTTTCAAGCGAAAACGCACACCAAGGCTCTTTCTGAGAAAAAGCAAGCACGGGGGACGAGAACCGCTCTTGCCCTGCGTAGCGTTCCGGGCAGCGGGTAAAACCAGGCAGAGAATTCCCGGCTAGCAGCTTCCCTGTGGCGGGGAAGTGCAAACGTACACGTTTCCGGCCGAAAACGCGTTTTCAAGCGAAAACGCACACCAAGGCTCTTTCTGAGCAAAAGCAAGCACGGAGGACGAGAATCGCTTTTGCCCTGCGTAGCGTTCCGGGCAGCGGGTAGAACCAGGCAGAGAATTCCCGGCTAGCAGCTTCCCTGTGGCGGGGAAGTGCAAACGTACACGTTTTCAGCCGAAAACGAGTTTTCCGGCAAAAACGCACACCACGGCTCTCTGAGAAAAAGCAAGCACGGAGGACGAGAATCGCTTTTGCCCTGCGTAGCGTTCCGGGCAGCGGCTAAAACCAGGCAGAGAATTCCCGGCTAGCAGCTTCCCTGTGGCGGGGAAGTGCAAACGTACACGTTTACGGCCGAAAACGCGTTTCCAAGCGAAAACGCACACCAAGGCTCTTTCTGAGAAAAAGCAAGCACGGAGGACGAGAACCGCTTTTGCCCTGCGTAGCGTTCCGGGCAGCGAGTAAAACCAGGCAGAGAATTCCCGGCTAGCAGCTTCCCTGTGGCGGGGAAGTGCAAACGTACACGTTTTCGGCCGAAAACGAGTTTTCCGGCAAAAACACACACCACGGCTCTCTGAGCAAAAGCAAGCACGGAGGACGAGAATCGCTTTTGCCCTGCGTAGCGTTCCGGGCAGCGGGTAGAACCAGGCAGAGAATTCCCGGCTAGCAGCTTCCCTGTGGCGGGGAAGTGCAAACGTACACGTTTTCGGCCGAAAACGCGTTTTCAAGCGAAAACGCACACCAAGGCTCTTTCTGAGCAAAAGCAAGCACGGAGGACGAGAATCGCTTTTGCCCTGCGTAGCGTTCCGGGCAGCGGGTAGAACCAGGCAGAGAATTCCCGGCTAGCAGCTTCCCTGTGGCGGGGAAGTGCAAACGTACACGTTTTCGACCGAAAACGTGTTTTCAATCGAAAACGCACACCAAGGCTCTTTCTGAGAAAAAGCAAGCACGGAGGACGAGAACCGCTTTTGCCCTGTGTAGCATTCCGGGCAGCGAGTAAAACCAGGCAGAGAATTCCCGGCTAGCAGCTTCCCTGTGGCGGGGAAGTGCAAACGTACACGTTTTCGGCCGAAAACGCGTTTTCCGGCGAAAACGCACACCAAGGCTATTTCTGAGCAAAAGCAAGCACGGAGGACGAGAATCGCTTTTGCCCTGCGTAGCGTTCCGGGCAGCGGGTAGAACCAGGCAGAGAATTCCCGGCTAGCAGCTTCCCTGTGGCGGGGAAGTGCAAACGTACACGTTTTCAGCCGAAAACGAGTTTTCCGGCAAAAACGCACACCAAGGCTCTTTCTGAGAAAAAGCAAGCACGGAGGACGAGAATCGCTTTTGCCCTGCGTAGCGTTCCGGGCAGCGGCTAAAACCAGGCAGAGAATTCCCGGCTAACACCTTCCCTGTGGCGGGGAAGTGCAAACGTACACGTTTTCGGCCGAAAACGCGTTTCCAAGCGAAAACGCTCACCAAGGCTCTTTCTGAGAAAAAGCAAGCACGGAGGACGAGAACCGCTTTTGCCCTGCGTAGCGTTCCGGGCAGCGAGTAAAACCAGGCAGAGAATTCCCGGCTAGCAGCTTCCCTGTGGCGGGGAAGTGCAAACGTACACGTTTTCGACCGAAAACGCGTTTTCAAGCGAAAACGCACACCAAGGCTCTTTCTGAGCAAAAGCAAGCACGGAGGACGAGAATCGCTTTTGCCCTGCGTAGCGTTCCGGGCAGCGGGTAGAACCAGGCAGAGAATTCCCGGCTAGCAGCTTCCCTGTGGCGGGGAAGTGCAAACGTACACGTTTTCGGCCGAAAACGATTTTTCCGGCAAAAACGCACACCAAGGCTCTTTCTGAGCAAAAGCAAGCACGGAGGACGAGAATCGCTTTTGCCCTGCGTAGCGTTCCGGGCAGCGGGTAGAACCAGGCAGAGAATTCCCGGCTAGCAGCTTCCCTGTGGCGGGGAAGTGCAAACGTACACGTTTTCGGCCGAAAATGCGTTTTCAAGCGAAAACGCACACCAAGGCTCTTTCTGAGCAAAAGCAAGCACGGAGGACGAGAATCGCTTTTGCCCTGCGTAGCGTTCCGGGCAGCGGGTAGAACCAGGCAGAGAATTCCCGGCTAGCAGCTTCCCTGTGGCGGGGAAGTGCAAACGTACACGTTTTCGACCGAAAACGTGTTTTCAAGCGAAAACGCACACCAAGGCTCTTTCTGAGAAAAAGCAAGCACGGAGGACGAGAACCGCTTTTGCCCTGTGTAGCATTCCGGGCAGCGAGTAAAACCAGGCAGAGAATTCCCGGCTAGCAGCTTCCCTGTGGCGGGGAAGTGCAAACGTACACGTTTTCGGCCGAAAACGCGTTTTCCGGTGAAAACGCACACCAAGGCTATTTCTGAGCAAAAGCAAGCACGGAGGACGAGAATCGCTTTTGCCCTGCGTAGCGTTCCGGGCAGCGGGTAGAACCAGGCAGAGAATTCCCGGCTAGCAGCTTCCCTGTGGCGGGGAAGTGCAAACGTACACGTTTTCAGCCGAAAACGAGTTTTCCGGCAAAAACGCACACCACGGCTCTCTGAGAAAAAGCAAGCACGGAGGACGAGAATCGCTTTTGCCCTGCGTAGCGTTCCGGGCAGCGGCTAAAACCAGGCAGAGAATTCCCGGCTAACACCTTCCCTGTGGCGGGGAAGTGCAAACGTACACGTTTTCGGCTGAAAACGCGTTTCCAAGCGAAAACGCACACCAAGGCTCTTTCTGAGAAAAAGCAAGCACGGAGGACGAGAACCGCTTTTGCCCTGCGTAGCGTTCCGGGCAGCGAGTAAAACCAGGCAGAGAATTCCCGGCTAGCAGCTTCCCTGTGGCGGGGAAGTGCAAACGTACACGTTTTCGACCGAAAACGCGTTTTCCGGCGAAAACGCACACCAAGGCTCTTTCTGAGCAAAAGCAAGCACGGAGGACGAGAATCGCTTTTGCCCTGCGTAGCGTTCCGGGCAGCGGGTAGAACCAGGCAGAGAATTCCCGGCTAGCAGCTTCCCTGTGGCGGGGAAGTGCAAACGTACACGTTTTCGGCCGAAAACTCGGTTTCAAGCGAAAACGCACACCAAGGCTCTTTCTGAGAAAAAGCAAGCACGGAGGACGAGAATCGCTTTTGCCCTGCGTAGCGTTCCGGGCAGCGGCTAAAACCAGGCAGAGAGTTCCCGGCTAACACCTTCCCTGTGGCGGGGAAGTGCAAACGTACACGTTTTCGGCCGAAAACGCGTTTTCAAGCGAAAACGCACACCAAGGCTCTTTCTGAGAAAAAGCAAGCACGGAGGACGAGAACCGCTTTTGCCCTGCGTAGCGTTCCGGGCAGCGAGTAAAACCAGGCAGAGAATTCCCGGCTAGCAGCTTCCCTGTGGCGGGGAAGTGCAAACCTACACGTTTTCGGCCGAAAACGCGTTTTCAAGCGAAAACGCACACCAAGGCTCTTTCTGAGCAAAAGCAAGCACGGAGGACGAGAATCGCTTTTGCCCTGCGTAGCGCTCCGGGCAGCGGGTAGAACCAGGCAGAGAATTCCCGGCTAGCAGCTTCCCTGTGGCGGGGAAGTGCAAACGTACACGTTTTCGGCCGAAAACGAGTTTTCCGGCAAAAACGCACACCACGGCTCTCTGAGAAAAAGCAAGCACGGAGGACAAGAATCGCTTTTGCCCTGCGTAGCGTTCCGGGCAGCGGCTAAAACCAGGCAGAGAATTCCCGGCTAGCAGCTTCCCTGTGGCGGGGAAGTGCAAACGTACACGTTTTCGGCCGAAAACGCGTTTTCAAGCGAAAACGCACACCAAGGCTCTTTCTGAGAAAAAGCAAGCACGGAGGACGAGAACCGCTTTTGCCCTGCGTAGCGTTCCGGGCAGCGAGTAAAACCAGGCAGAGAATTCCCGGCTAGCAGCTTCCCTGTGGCGGGGAAGTGCAAACGTACACGTTTTCGGCCGAAAACGCGTTTTCCGGAGAAAACGCACACCAAGGCTCTTTCTGAGAAAAAGCAAGCACGGAGGACGAGAATCGCTTTTGCCCTGCGTAGCGTTCCGGGCAGCGGGTAGAACCAGGCAGAGAATTCCCGGCTAACACCTTCCCTGTGGCGGGGAAGTGCAAACGTACACGTTTTCGGCCGAAAAAGCGTTTTCAAGCGAAAACGCACACCAAGGCTCTTTCTGAGAAAAAGCAAGCACGGAGGACGAGAACCGCTTTTGCCCTGCGTAGCGTTCCGGGCAGCGAGTAAAACCAGGCAGAGAATTCCCGGCTAGCAGCTTCCCTGTGGCGGGGAAGTGCAAACGTACACGTTTTCGGCCGAAAACTCGTTTTCAAGCGAAAACGCACAACAAGGCTCTTTCTGAGAAAAAGCAAGCACGGAGGACAAGAATCGCTTTTGCCCTGCGTAGCGTTCCGGGCAGCGGCTAAAACCAGGCAGAGAATTCCCGGCTAGCAGCTTCCCTGTGGCGGGGAAGTGCAAACGTACACGTTTTCGGCCGAAAAAGCGTTTTCAAGCGAAAACGCACACCAAGGCTCTTTCTGAGAAAAAGCAAGCACGGAGGACGAGAACCACTTTTGCCCTGCGTAGCGTTCCGGGCAGCGAGTAAAACCAGGCAGAGAATTCCCGGCTAGCAGCTTCCCTGTGGCGGGGAAGTGCAAACGTACACGTTTTCGGCCGAAAACGCGTTTTCAGGCGAAAACGCACACCAAGGCTCTTTCTGAGAAAAAGCAAGCACGGAGGACGAGAATCGCTTTTGCCCTGCGTAGCGTTCCGGGCAGCGGGTAGAACCAGGCAGAGAATTCCCGGCTAGCAGCTTCCCTGTGGCGGGGAAGTGCAAACGTACACGTTTTCGGCCGAAAACGAGTTTTCCGGCAAAAACGCACACCACGGCTCTCTGAGAAAAAGCAAGCACGGAGGACGAGAATCGCTTTTGCCCTGCGTAGCGTTCCGGGCAGCGGGTAGAACCAGGCAGAGAATTCCCGGCTAGCAGCTTCCCTGTGGCGGGGAAGTGCAAACGTACACGTTTTCGGCCGAAAACGCGTTTTCAAGCGAAAACGCACACCAAGGCTCTTTCTGAGCACAAGCAAGCACGGAGGACGAGAATCGCTTTTGCCCTGCGTAGCGTTCCGGGCAGCGGGTAAAACCAGGCAGAGAATTCCCGGCTAGCAGCTTCCCTCTGGCGGGGAAGTGCAAACGTACACGTTTTTGGCCGAAAACGCGTTTTCCGGCGAAAACGCACACCAAGGCTCTTTCAGAGAAAAAGCAAGCACGGAGGACGAGAATCGCTTTTGCCCTGCGTAGCGTTCCGGGCAGCGGGTAGAACCAGGCAGAGAATTCCCGGCTAGCAGCTTCCCTGTGGCGGGGAAGTGCAAACGTACACGTTTTCGGCCGAAAACGAGTTTTCCGGCAAAAACGCACACCACGGCTCTCTGAGAAAAAGCAAGCACGGAGGACGAGAATCGCTTTTGCCCTGCATAGCGTTCCAGGCAGCGGGTAAAACCAGGCAGAGAATTCCCGGCTAGCAGCTTCCCTGTGGCGGGGAAGTGCAAACGTACACGTTTTCGGCCGAAAACGTGTTTTCAAGCGAAAACGCACACCAAGGCTCTTTCTGAGAAAAAGCAAGCACGGTGGACGAGAATCGCTTTTGCCCTGTGTAGCGTTCCGGGCAGCGAGTAAAACCAGGCAGAGAATTCCCGGCTAGCAGCTTCCCTGTGGCAGGGAAGTGCAAACGTACACGTTTTCGGCCGAAAACGCGTTTTTCGGCTAAAACGCACACCAAGGCTATTTCTGAGCAAAAGCAAGCACGGAGGACGAGAATCGCTTTTGCCCTGCGTAGCGTTCCGGGCAGCGGGTAGAACCAGGCAGAGAATTCCCGGCTAGCAGCTTCCCTGTGGCGGGGAAGTGCAAACGTACACGTTTTCGACCGAAAACGAGTTTTCCGGCAAAAACGCACACCACGGCTCTCTGAGAAAAAGCAAGCACGGAGGACGAGAATCGCTTTTGCCCTGCGTAGCGTTCCGGGTAGCGGGTAGAACCAGGCAGAGAATTCCCGGCTAGCAGCTTCCCTGTGGCGGGGAAGTGCAAACGTACACGTTTTAGGTCGAAAACGCGTTTTCAAGCGAAAACGCACACCAAGGCTCTTTCTGAGAAAAAGCAAGCACGGAGGACGAGAATCGCTTTTGCCTTGCGTAGCGTTCCGGGCAGCGGGTAAAACCAGGCAGAGAATTCCCGGCTAGCAGCTTCCCTCTGGCGGGGAAGTGCAAACGTACACGTTTTCGGCCGAAAACGCGTTTTCCGGCAAAAACGCACACCAAGGCTCTTTCTGAGCAAAAGCAAGCACGGAGGACGAGAATCGCTTTTGCCCTGCGTAGCGTTCCGGGCAGCGGGTAGAACCAGGCAGAGAATTCCCGGCTAGCAGCTTCCCTGTGGCGGGGAAGTGCAAACGTACACGTTTTCGGCCGAAAACGAGTTTTCCGGCAAAAACGCACACCACGGCTCTCTGAGAAAAAGCAAGCACGGAGGAAGAGAATCGCGTTTGCCCTGCGTAGCGTTCCGGGCAGCGGCTAAAACCAGGCAGAGAATTCCCGGCTAAAACCTTCCCTGTGGCGGGGAAGTGCAAACGTACACGTTTTCGGCCGAAAACGCGTTTTCAAGCGAAAACGCACACCAAGGCTCTTTCTGAGAAAAAGCAAGCACGGAGGACGAGAACCGATTTTGCCCTGCGTAGCGTTCCGGGCAGCGAGTAAAACCAGGCAGAGAATTCCCGGCTAGCAGCTTCCCTGTGGCGGGGAAGTGCAAACGTACACGTTTTCGACCGAAAACGCGTTTTCCGGCGAAAACGCACACCAAGGCTCTTTCTGAGCAAAAGCAAGCATGGAGGACGAGAATCGCTTTTGCCCTGCGTAGCGTTCCGGGCAGCGGGTAGAACCAGGCAGAGAATTCCCGGCTAGCAGCTTCCCTGTGGCGGGGAAGTGCAAACGTACACGTTTTCGGCCGAAAAATCGTTTTCAAGCGAAAACGCACACCAAGGCTCTTTCTGAGAAAAAGCAAGCACGGAGGACGAGAATCGCTTTTGCCCTGCGTAGCGTTCCGGGCAGCGGGTAAAACCAGGCAGAGAATTCCCGGCTAACACCTTCCCTGTGGCGGGGAAGTGCAAACGTACACGTTTTCGGCCGAAAACACGTTTTCAAGCGAAAACGCACACCAAGGCTCTTTCTGAGAAAAAGCAAGCACGGAGGACGAGAACCGCTTTTGCCCTGCGTAGCGTTCCGGGCAGCGAGTAAAACCAGGCAGAGAATTCCCGGCTAGCAGCTTCCCTGTGGCGGGGAAGTGCAAACGTACACGTTTTCGGCCGAAAACGCGTTTTCCGGCGAAAACGCACACCAAGGCTCTTTCTGAGCAAAAGCAAGCACGGAGGACGAGAATCGCTTTTGCCCTGCGTAGCGTTCCGGGCAGCGGGTAGAACCAGGCAGAGAATTCCCGGCTAGCAGCTTCCCTGTGGCGGGGAAGTGCAAACGTACACGTTTTCGGCCGAAAACGCGTTTTCCGGCAAAAACGCACACCACGGCTCTCTGAGAAAAAGCAAGCACGGAGGACGAGAATCGCTTTTGCCCTGTGTAGCGTTCCGGGCAGCGGGTAGAACCAGGCAGAGAATTCCCTTCTAGCAGCTTCCCTGTGGCGGGGAAGTGCAAACGTACACGTTTTCGGCCGAAAAAGCGTTTTCAAGCGAAAACGCACACCAAGGCTCTTTCTGAGAAAAAGCAAGCACGGAGGACGAGAATCGCTTTTGCCCTGCGTAGCGTTCCGGGCAGCGGGTAAAACCAGGCAGAGAATTCCCGGCTAGCAGCTTCCCTGTGGCGGGGAAGTGCAAACGTACACGTTTTCGGCCGAAAACGCGTTTTCCGGCGAAAACGCACACCAAGGCTCTTTCTGAGCAAAAGCAAGCACGGAGGACGAGAATCGCTTTTGCCCTGCGTAGCGTTCCGGGCAGCGGGTAGAACCAGGCAGAGAATTCCCGGCTAGCAGCTTCCCTGTGGCGGGGAAGTGCCAACGTACACGTTTTCGGCCGAAAACAAGTTTTCCGGCAAAAACGCACACCACGGCTCTCTGAGAAAAAGCAAGCACGGAGGAAGAGAATCGCGTTTGCCCTGCGTAGCGTTCTGGGCAGCGGCTAAAACCAGGCAGAGAATTCCCGGCTAAAACCTTCCCTGTGGCGGGGAAGTGCAAACGTACACGTTTTCGGCCGAAAACGCGTTTTCAAGCGAAAACGCACACCAAGGCTCTTTCTGAGAAAAAGCAAGCACGGAGGACGAGAACCGATTTTGCCCTGCGTAGCGTTCCGGGCAGCGAGTAAAACCAGGCAGAGAATTCCCGGCTAGCAGCTTCCCTGTGGCGGGGAAGTGCAAACGTACACGTTTTCGACCGAAAACGCGTTTTCCGGCGAAAACGCACACCAAGGCTCTTTCTGAGCAAAAGCAAGCACGGAGGACGAGAATCGCTTTTGCCCTGCGTAGCGTTCCGGGCAGCGGGTAGAACCAGGCAGAGAATTCCCGGCTAGCAGCTTCCCTGTGGCGGGGAAGTGCAAACGTACACGTTTTCGGCCGAAAAATCGTTTTCAAGCGAAAACGCACACCAAGGCTCTTTCTGAGAAAAAGCAAGCACGGAGGACGAGAATCGCTTTTGCCCTGCGTAGCGTTCCGGGCAGCGGGTAAAACCAGGCAGAGAATTCCCGGCTAGCAGCTTCCCTGTGGCGGGGAAGTGCAAACGTACACGTTTTCGGCCGAAAACGAGTTTTCCGGCAAAAACGCACACCACGGCTCTCTGAGAAAAAGCAAGCACGGAGGACGAGAATCGCTTTTGCCCTGCGTAGCGTTCCGGGTAGCGGGTAGAACCAGGCAGAGAATTCCCGGCTAGCAGCTTCCCTGTGGCGGGGAAGTGCAAACGTACACGTTTTAGGTCGAAAACGCGTTTTCAAGCGAAAACGCACACCAAGGCTCTTTCTGAGAAAAAGCAAGCACGGAGGACGAGAATCGCTTTTGCCTTGCGTAGCGTTCCGGGCAGCGGGTAAAACCAGGCAGAGAATTCCCGGCTAGCAGCTTCCCTCTGGCGGGGAAGTGCAAACGTACACGTTTTCGGCCGAAAACGCGTTTTCCGGCAAAAACGCACACCAAGGCTCTTTCTGAGCAAAAGCAAGCACGGAGGACGAGAATCGCTTTTGCCCTGCGTAGCGTTCCGGGCAGCGGGTAGAACCAGGCAGAGAATTCCCGGCTAGCAGCTTCCCTGTGGCGGGGAAGTGCAAACGTACACGTTTTCGGCCGAAAACGAGTTTTCCGGCAAAAACGCACACCACGGCTCTCTGAGAAAAAGCAAGCACGGAGGAAGAGAATCGCGTTTGCCCTGCGTAGCGTTCCGGGCAGCGGCTAAAACCAGGCAGAGAATTCCCGGCTAAAACCTTCCCTGTGGCGGGGAAGTGCAAACGTACACGTTTTCGGCCGAAAACGCGTTTTCAAGCGAAAACGCACACCAAGGCTCTTTCTGAGAAAAAGCAAGCACGGAGGACGAGAACCGATTTTGCCCTGCGTAGCGTTCCGGGCAGCGAGTAAAACCAGGCAGAGAATTCCCGGCTAGCAGCTTCCCTGTGGCGGGGAAGTGCAAACGTACACGTTTTCGACCGAAAACGCGTTTTCAAGCGAAAACGCACACCAAGGCTCTTTCTGAGCAAAAGCAAGCACGGAGGACGAGAATCGCTTTTGCCCTGCGTAGCGTTCCGGGCAGCGGGTAGAACCAGGCAGAGAATTCCCGGCTAGCAGCTTCCCTGTGGCGGGGAAGTGCAAACGTACACGTTTTCGGCCGAAAACGAGTTTTCCGGCAAAAACGCACACCAAGGCTCTTTCTGAGAAAAAGCAAGCACGGAGGACGAGAATCGCTTTTGCCCTGCGTAGCGTTCCGGGCAGCGGGTAGAACCAGGCAGAGAATTCCCGGCTAGCAGCTTCCCTGTGGCGGGGAAGTGCAAACGTACACGTTTTCGGCCGAAAACGCGTTTTCAAGCGAAAACGCACACCAAGGCTCTTTCTGAGCAAAAGCAAGCACGGAGGACGAGAATCGCTTTTGCCCTGCGTAGCGTTCCGGGCAGCGGGTAGAACCAGGCAGAGAATTCCCGGCTAGCAGCTTCCCTGTGGCGGGGAAGTGCAAACGTACACGTTTTCGGCCGAAAACGAGTTTTCCGGCAAAAACGCACACCACGGCTCTCTGAGAAAAAGCAAGCACGGAGGAAGAGAATCGCGTTTGCCCTGCGTAGCGTTCCGTGCAGCGGCTAAAACCAGGCAGAGAATTCCCGGCTAAAACCTTCCCTGTGGCGGGGAAGTGCAAACGTACACGTTTTCGGCCGAAAACGCGTTTTCAAGCGAAAACGCACACCAAGGCTCTTTCTGAGAAAAAGCAAGCACGGAGGACGAGAACCGATTTTGCCCTGCGTAGCGTTCCGGGCAGCGAGTAAAACCAGGCAGAGAATTCCCGGCTAGCAGCTTCCCTGTGGCGGGGAAGTGCAAACGTACACGTTTTCGACCGAAAACGCGTTTTCAAGCGAAAACGCACACCAAGGCTCTTTCTGAGAAAAAGCAAGCACGGAGGACGAGAATCGCTTTTGCCCTGCGTAGCGTTCCGGGCAGCGGGTAGAACCAGGCAGAGAATTCCCGGCTAGCAGCTTCCCTGTGGCGGGGAAGTGCAAACGTACACGTTTTCGGCCGAAAACGAGTTTTCCGGCAAAAACGCACACCAAGGCTCTTTCTGAGAAAAAGCAAGCACGGAGGACGAGAATCGCTTTTGCCCTGCGTAGCGTTCCGGGCAGCGGGTAGAACCAGGCAGAGAATTCCCGGCTAGCAGCTTCCCTGTGGCGGGGAAGTGCAAACGTACACGTTTTCGGCCGAAAACGCGTTTTCTGGTGAAAACGCACACCAAGGCTATTTCTGAGCAAAAGCAAGCACGGAGGACGAGAATCGCTTTTGCCCTGCGTAGCGTTCCGGGCAGCGGGTAGAACCAGGCAGAGAATTCCCGGCTAGCAGCTTCCCTGTGGCGGGGAAGTGCAAACGTACACGTTTTCAGCCGAAAACGAGTTTTCCGGCAAAAACGCACACCACGGCTCTCTGAGAAAAAGCAAGCACGGAGGACGAGAATCGCTTTTGCCCTGCGTAGCGTTCCGGGCAGCGGCTAAAACCAGGCAGAGAATTCCCGGCTAACACCTTCCCTGTGGCGGGGAAGTGCAAACGTACACGTTTTCGGCTGAAAACGCGTTTCCAAGCGAAAACGCACACCAAGGCTCTTTCTGAGAAAAAGCAAGCACGGAGGACGAGAACCGCTTTTGCCCTGCGTAGCGTTCCGGGCAGCGAGTAAAACCAGGCAGAGAATTCCCGGCTAGCAGCTTCCCTGTGGCGGGGAAGTGCAAACGTACACGTTTTCGACCGAAAACGCGTTTTCCGGCGAAAACGCACACCAAGGCTCTTTCTGAGCAAAAGCAAGCACGGAGGACGAGAATCGCTTTTGCCCTGCGTAGCGTTCCGGGCAGCGGGTAGAACCAGGCAGAGAATTCCCGGCTAGCAGCTTCCCTGTGGCGGGGAAGTGCAAACGTACACGTTTTCGGCCGAAAACTCGGTTTCAAGCGAAAACGCACACCAAGGCTCTTTCTGAGAAAAAGCAAGCACGGAGGACGAGAATCGCTTTTGCCCTGCGTAGCGTTCCGGGCAGCGGCTAAAACCAGGCAGAGAGTTCCCGGCTAACACCTTCCCTGTGGCGGGGAAGTGCAAACGTACACGTTTTCGGCCGAAAACGCGTTTTCAAGCGAAAACGCACACCAAGGCTCTTTCTGAGCAAAAGCAAGCACGGAGGACGAGAACCGCTTTTGCCCTGCGTAGCGTTCCGGGCAGCGAGTAAAACCAGGCAGAGAATTCCCGGCTAGCAGCTTCCCTGTGGCGGGGAAGTGCAAACCTACACGTTTTCGGCCGAAAACGCGTTTTCAAGCGAAAACGCACACCAAGGCTCTTTCTGAGCAAAAGCAAGCACGGAGGACGAGAATCGCTTTTGCCCTGCGTAGCGCTCCGGGCAGCGGGTAGAACCAGGCAGAGAATTCCCGGCTAGCAGCTTCCCTGTGGCGGGGAAGTGCAAACGTACACGTTTTCGGCCGAAAACGAGTTTTCCGGCAAAAACGCACACCACGGCTCTCTGAGAAAAAGCAAGCACGGAGGAAGAGAATCGCGTTTGCCCTGCGTAGCGTTCCGGGCAGCGGCTAAAACCAGGCAGAGAATTCCCGGCTAAAACCTTCCCTGTGGCGGGGAAGTGCAAACGTACACGTTTTCGGCCGAAAACGCGTTTTCAAGCGAAAACGCACACCAAGGCTCTTTCTGAGAAAAAGCAAGCACGGAGGACGAGAACCGATTTTGCCCTGCGTAGCGTTCCGGGCAGCGAGTAAAACCAGGCAGAGAATTCCCGGCTAGCAGCTTCCCTGTGGCGGGGAAGTGCAAACGTACACGTTTTCGACCGAAAACGCGTTTTCCGGCGAAAACGCACACCAAGGCTCTTTCTGAGCAAAAGCAAGCACGGAGGACGAGAATCGCTTTTGCCCTGCGTAGCGTTCCGGGCAGCGGGTAGAACCAGGCAGAGAATTCCCGGCTAGCAGCTTCCCTGTGGCGGGGAAGTGCAAACGTACACGTTTTCGGCCGAAAACGCGTTTTCCGGCAAAAACGCACACCACGGCTCTCTGAGAAAAAGCAAGCACGGAGGACGAGAATCGCTTTTGCCCTGTGTAGCGTTCCGGGCAGCGGGTAGAACCAGGCAGAGAATTCCCTTCTAGCAGCTTCCCTGTGGCGGGGAAGTGCAAACGTACACGTTTTCGGCCGAAAAAGCGTTTTCAAGCGAAAACGCACACCAAGGCTCTTTCTGAGAAAAAGCAAGCACGGAGGACGAGAATCGCTTTTGCCCTGCGTAGCGTTCCGGGCAGCGGGTAAAACCAGGCAGAGAATTCCCGGCTAGCAGCTTCCCTGTGGCGGGGAAGTGCAAACGTACACGTTTTCGGCCGAAAACGCGTTTTCCGGCGAAAACGCACACCAAGGCTCTTTCTGAGCAAAAGCAAGCACGGAGGACGAGAATCGCTTTTGCCCTGCGTAGCGTTCCGGGCAGCGGGTAGAACCAGGCAGAGAATTCCCGGCTAGCAGCTTCCCTGTGGCGGGGAAGTGCAAACGTACACGTTTTCGGCCGAAAACGAGTTTTCCGGCAAAAACGCACACCACGGCTCTCTGAGAAAAAGCAAGCACGGAGGAAGAGAATCGCGTTTGCCCTGCGTAGCGTTCCGGGCAGCGGCTAAAACCAGGCAGAGAATTCCCGGCTAAAACCTTCCCTGTGGCGGGGAAGTGCAAACGTACACGTTTTCGGCCGAAAACGCGTTTTCAAGCGAAAACGCACACCAAGGCTCTTTCTGAGAAAAAGCAAGCACGGAGGACGAGAACCGATTTTGCCCTGCGTAGCGTTCCGGGCAGCGAGTAAAACCAGGCAGAGAATTCCCGGCTAGCAGCTTCCCTGTGGCGGGGAAGTGCAAACGTACACGTTTTCGACCGAAAACGCGTTTTCCGGCGAAAACGCACACCAAGGCTCTTTCTGAGCAAAAGCAAGCACGGAGGACGAGAATCGCTTTTGCCCTGCGTAGCGTTCCGGGCAGCGGGTAGAACCAGGCAGAGAATTCCCGGCTAGCAGCTTCCCTGTGGCGGGGAAGTGCAAACGTACACGTTTTCGGCCGAAAAATCGTTTTCAAGCGAAAACGCACACCAAGGCTCTTTCTGAGAAAAAGCAAGCACGGAGGACGAGAATCGCTTTTGCCCTGCGTAGCGTTCCGGGCAGCGGGTAAAACCAGGCAGAGAATTCCCGGCTAGCAGCTTCCCTGTGGCGGGGAAGTGCAAACGTACACGTTTTCGGCCGAAAACGAGTTTTCCGGCAAAAACGCACACCACGGCTCTCTGAGAAAAAGCAAGCACGGAGGACGAGAATCGCTTTTGCCCTGCGTAGCGTTCCGGGTAGCGGGTAGAACCAGGCAGAGAATTCCCGGCTAGCAGCTTCCCTGTGGCGGGGAAGTGCAAACGTACACGTTTTAGGTCGAAAACGCGTTTTCAAGCGAAAACGCACACCAAGGCTCTTTCTGAGAAAAAGCAAGCACGGAGGACGAGAATCGCTTTTGCCTTGCGTAGCGTTCCGGGCAGCGGGTAAAACCAGGCAGAGAATTCCCGGCTAGCAGCTTCCCTCTGGCGGGGAAGTGCAAACGTACACGTTTTCGGCCGAAAACGCGTTTTCCGGCAAAAACGCACACCAAGGCTCTTTCTGAGCAAAAGCAAGCACGGAGGACGAGAATCGCTTTTGCCCTGCGTAGCGTTCCGGGCAGCGGGTAGAACCAGGCAGAGAATTCCCGGCTAGCAGCTTCCCTGTGGCGGGGAAGTGCAAACGTACACGTTTTCGGCCGAAAACGAGTTTTCCGGCAAAAACGCACACCACGGCTCTCTGAGAAAAAGCAAGCACGGAGGAAGAGAATCGCGTTTGCCCTGCGTAGCGTTCCGGGCAGCGGCTAAAACCAGGCAGAGAATTCCCGGCTAAAACCTTCCCTGTGGCGGGGAAGTGCAAACGTACACGTTTTCGGCCGAAAACGCGTTTTCAAGCGAAAACGCACACCAAGGCTCTTTCTGAGAAAAAGCAAGCACGGAGGACGAGAACCGATTTTGCCCTGCGTAGCGTTCCGGGCAGCGAGTAAAACCAGGCAGAGAATTCCCGGCTAGCAGCTTCCCTGTGGCGGGGAAGTGCAAACGTACACGTTTTCGACCGAAAACGCGTTTTCAAGCGAAAACGCACACCAAGGCTCTTTCTGAGCAAAAGCAAGCACGGAGGACGAGAATCGCTTTTGCCCTGCGTAGCGTTCCGGGCAGCGGGTAGAACCAGGCAGAGAATTCCCGGCTAGCAGCTTCCCTGTGGCGGGGAAGTGCAAACGTACACGTTTTCGGCCGAAAACGAGTTTTCCGGCAAAAACGCACACCAAGGCTCTTTCTGAGAAAAAGCAAGCACGGAGGACGAGAATCGCTTTTGCCCTGCGTAGCGTTCCGGGCAGCGGGTAGAACCAGGCAGAGAATTCCCGGCTAGCAGCTTCCCTGTGGCGGGGAAGTGCAAACGTACACGTTTTCGGCCGAAAACGCGTTTTCAAGCGAAAACGCACACCAAGGCTCTTTCTGAGCAAAAGCAAGCACGGAGGACGAGAATCGCTTTTGCCCTGCGTAGCGTTCCGGGCAGCGGGTAGAACCAGGCAGAGAATTCCCGGCTAGCAGCTTCCCTGTGGCGGGGAAGTGCAAACGTACACGTTTTCGGCCGAAAACGAGTTTTCCGGCAAAAACGCACACCACGGCTCTCTGAGAAAAAGCAAGCACGGAGGAAGAGAATCGCGTTTGCCCTGCGTAGCGTTCCGGGCAGCGGCTAAAACCAGGCAGAGAATTCCCGGCTAAAACCTTCCCTGTGGCGGGGAAGTGCAAACGTACACGTTTTCGGCCGAAAACGCGTTTTCAAGCGAAAACGCACACCAAGGCTCTTTCTGAGAAAAAGCAAGCACGGAGGACGAGAACCGATTTTGCCCTGCGTAGCGTTCCGGGCAGCGAGTAAAACCAGGCAGAGAATTCCCGGCTAGCAGCTTCCCTGTGGCGGGGAAGTGCAAACGTACACGTTTTCGACCGAAAACGCGTTTTCAAGCGAAAACGCACACCAAGGCTCTTTCTGAGCAAAAGCAAGCACGGAGGACGAGAATCGCTTTTGCCCTGCGTAGCGTTCCGGGCAGCGGGTAGAACCAGGCAGAGAATTCCCGGCTAGCAGCTTCCCTGTGGCGGGGAAGTGCAAACGTACACGTTTTCGGCCGAAAACGAGTTTTCCGGCAAAAACGCACACCAAGGCTCTTTCTGAGAAAAAGCAAGCACGGAGGACGAGAATCGCTTTTGCCCTGCGTAGCGTTCCGGGCAGCGGGTAGAACCAGGCAGAGAATTCCCGGCTAGCAGCTTCCCTGTGGCGGGGAAGTGCAAACGTACACGTTTTCGGCCGAAAACGCGTTTTCTGGTGAAAACGCACACCAAGGCTATTTCTGAGCAAAAGCAAGCACGGAGGACGAGAATCGCTTTTGCCCTGCGTAGCGTTCCGGGCAGCGGGTAGAACCAGGCAGAGAATTCCCGGCTAGCAGCTTCCCTGTGGCGGGGAAGTGCAAACGTACACGTTTTCAGCCGAAAACGAGTTTTCCGGCAAAAACGCACACCACGGCTCTCTGAGAAAAAGCAAGCACGGAGGACGAGAATCGCTTTTGCCCTGCGTAGCGTTCCGGGCAGCGGCTAAAACCAGGCAGAGAATTCCCGGCTAGCAGCTTCCCTGTGGCGGGGAAGTGCAAACGTACACGTTTTCGGCTGAAAACGCGTTTCCAAGCGAAAACGCACACCAAGGCTCTTTCTGAGAAAAAGCAAGCACGGAGGACGAGAACCGCTTTTGCCCTGCGTAGCGTTCCGGGCAGCGAGTAAAACCAGGCAGAGAATTCCCGGCTAGCAGCTTCCCTGTGGCGGGGAAGTGCAAACGTACACGTTTTCGACCGAAAACGCGTTTTCCGGCGAAAACGCACACCAAGGCTCTTTCTGAGCAAAAGCAAGCACGGAGGACGAGAATCGCTTTTGCCCTGCGTAGCGTTCCGGGCAGCGGGTAGAACCAGGCAGAGAATTCCCGGCTAGCAGCTTCCCTGTGGCGGGGAAGTGCAAACGTACACGTTTTCGGCCGAAAACTCGGTTTCAAGCGAAAACGCACACCAAGGCTCTTTCTGAGAAAAAGCAAGCACGGAGGACGAGAATCGCTTTTGCCCTGCGTAGCGTTCCGGGCAGCGGCTAAAACCAGGCAGAGAGTTCCCGGCTAACACCTTCCCTGTGGCGGGGAAGTGCAAACGTACACGTTTTCGGCCGAAAACGCGTTTTCAAGCGAAAACGCACACCAAGGCTCTTTCTGAGCAAAAGCAAGCACGGAGGACGAGAACCGCTTTTGCCCTGCGTAGCGTTCCGGGCAGCGAGTAAAACCAGGCAGAGAATTCCCGGCTAGCAGCTTCCCTGTGGCGGGGAAGTGCAAACCTACACGTTTTCGGCCGAAAACGCGTTTTCAAGCGAAAACGCACACCAAGGCTCTTTCTGAGCAAAAGCAAGCACGGAGGACGAGAATCGCTTTTGCCCTGCGTAGCGCTCCGGGCAGCGGGTAGAACCAGGCAGAGAATTCCCGGCTAGCAGCTTCCCTGTGGCGGGGAAGTGCAAACGTACACGTTTTCGGCCGAAAACGAGTTTTCCGGCAAAAACGCACACCACGGCTCTCTGAGAAAAAGCAAGCACGGAGGACAAGAATCGCTTTTGCCCTGCGTAGCGTTCCGGGCAGCGGCTAAAACCAGGCAGAGAATTCCCGGCTAGCAGCTTCCCTGTGGCGGGGAAGTGCAAACGTACACGTTTTCGGCCGAAAATGCGTTTTCAAGCGAAAACGCACACCACAGCTCTTTCTGAGAAAAAGCAAGCACGGAGGACGAGAATCGCTTTTGCCCTGCGTAGCGTTCCGGGCAGCGGGTAGAACCAGGCAGAGAATTCCCGGCTAGCAGCTTCCCTGTGGCGGGGAAGTGCAAACGTACACGTTTTCGGCCGAAAACGCGTTTTCAAGCGAAAACGCACACCAAGGCTCTTTCTGAGAAAAAGCAAGCACGGAGGACGAGAACCGCTTTTGCCCTGCGTAGCGTTCCGGGCAGCGAGTAAAACCAGGCAGAGAATTCCCGGCTAGCAGCTTCCCTGTGGCGGGGAAGTGCAAACATACACGTTTTCGACCGAAAACGCGTTTTCCGGAGAAAACGCACACCAAGGCTCTTTCTGAGAAAAAGCAAGCACGGAGGACGAGAATCGCTTTTGCCCTGCGTAGCGTTCCGGGCAGCGGGTAGAACCAGGCAGAGAATTCCCGGCTAGCAGCTTCCCTGTGGCGGGGAAGTGCAAACGTACACGTTTTCGGCCGAAAACTCGTTTTCAAGCGAAAACGCACAACAAGGCTCTTTCTGAGAAAAAGCAAGCACGGAGGACAAGAATCGCTTTTGCCCTGCGTAGCGTTCCGGGCAGCGGCTAAAACCAGGCAGAGAATTCCCGGCTAACACCTTCCCTGTGGCGGGGAAGTGCAAACGTACACGTTTTCGACCGAAAACGCGTTTTCAAGCGAAAACGCACACCAAGGCTCTTTCTGAGAAAAAGCAAGCACGGAGGACGAGAACCGCTTTTGCCCTGCGTAGCGTTCCGGGCAGCGAGTAAAACCAGGCAGAGAATTCCCGGCTAGCAGCTTCCCTGTGGCGGGGAAGTGCAAACGTACACGTTTTCGGCCGAAAACGCGTTTTCAGGCGAAAACGCACACCAAGGCTCTTTCTGAGAAAAAGCAAGCACGGAGGACGAGAATCGCTTTTGCCCTGCGTAGCGTTCCGGGCAGCGGGTAGAACCAGGCAGAGAATTCCCGGCTAGCAGCTTCCCTGTGGCGGGGAAGTGCAAACGTACACGTTTTCGGCCGAAAACGAGTTTTCCGGCAAAAACGCACACCACGGCTCTCTGAGAAAAAGCAAGCACGGAGGACGAGAATCGCTTTTGCCCTGCGTAGCGTTCCGGGCAGCGGGTAGAACCAGGCAGAGAATTCCCGGCTAGCAGCTTCCCTGTGGCGGGGAAGTGCAAACGTACACGTTTTCGGCCGAAAACGCGTTTTCAAGCGAAAACGCACACCAAGGCTCTTTCTGAGCACAAGCAAGCACGGAGGACGAGAATCGCTTTTGCCCTGCGTAGCGTTCCGGGCAGCGGGTAAAACCAGGCAGAGAATTCCCGGCTAGCAGCTTCCCTCTGGCGGGGAAGTGCAAACGTACACGTTTTTGGCCGAAAACGCGTTTTCCGGCGAAAACGCACACCAAGGCTCTTTCTGAGAAAAAGCAAGCACGGAGGACGAGAATCGCTTTTGCCCTGCGTAGCGTTCCGGGCAGCGGGTAGAACCAGGCAGAGAATTCCCGGCTAGCAGCTTCCCTGTGGCGGGGAAGTGCAAACGTACACGTTTTCGGCCGAAAACTCGTTTTCAAGCGAAAACGCACAACAAGGCTCTTTCTGAGAAAAAGCAAGCACGGAGGACAAGAATCGCTTTTGCCCTGCGTAGCGTTCCGGGCAGCGGCTAAAACCAGGCAGAGAATTCCCGGCTAACACCTTCCCTGTGGCGGGGAAGTGCAAACGTACACGTTTTCGACCGAAAACGCGTTTTCAAGCGAAAACGCACACCAAGGCTCTTTCTGAGAAAAAGCAAGCACGGAGGACGAGAACCGCTTTTGCCCTGCGTAGCGTTCCGGGCAGCGAGTAAAACCAGGCAGAGAATTCCCGGCTAGCAGCTTCCCTGTGGCGGGGAAGTGCAAACGTACACGTTTTCGGCCGAAAACGCGTTTTCAGGCGAAAACGCACACCAAGGCTCTTTCTGAGAAAAAGCAAGCACGGAGGACGAGAATCGCTTTTGCCCTGCGTAGCGTTCCGGGCAGCGGGTAGAACCAGGCAGAGAATTCCCGGCTAGCAGCTTCCCTGTGGCGGGGAAGTGCAAACGTACACGTTTTCGGCCGAAAACGAGTTTTCCGGCAAAAACGCACACCACGGCTCTCTGAGAAAAAGCAAGCACGGAGGACGAGAATCGCTTTTGCCCTGCGTAGCGTTCCGGGCAGCGGGTAGAACCAGGCAGAGAATTCCCGGCTAGCAGCTTCCCTGTGGCGGGGAAGTGCAAACGTACACGTTTTCGGCCGAAAACGCGTTTTCAAGCGAAAACGCACACCAAGGCTCTTTCTGAGCACAAGCAAGCACGGAGGACGAGAATCGCTTTTGCCCTGCGTAGCGTTCCGGGCAGCGGGTAAAACCAGGCAGAGAATTCCCGGCTAGCAGCTTCCCTCTGGCGGGGAAGTGCAAACGTACACGTTTTTGGCCGAAAACGCGTTTTCCGGCGAAAACGCACACCAAGGCTCTTTCTGAGAAAAAGCAAGCACGGAGGACGAGAATCGCTTTTGCCCTGCGTAGCGTTCCGGGCAGCGGGTAGAACCAGGCAGAGAATTCCCGGCTAGCAGCTTCCCTGTGGCGGGGAAGTGCAAACGTACACGTTTTCGGCCGAAAACGAGTTTTCCGGCAAAAACGCACACCACGGCTCTCTGAGAAAAAGCAAGCACGGAGGACGAGAATCGCTTTTGCCCTGCATAGCGTTCCAGGCAGCGGGTAAAACCAGGCAGAGAATTCCCGGCTAGCAGCTTCCCTGTGGCGGGGAAGTGCAAACGTACACGTTTTCGGCCGAAAACGTGTTTTCAAGCGAAAACGCACACCAAGGCTCTTTCTGAGAAAAAGCAAGCACGGAGGACGAGAATCGCTTTTGCCTTGCGTAGCGTTCCGGGCAGCGGGTAAAACCAGGCAGAGAATTCCCGGCTAGCAGCTTCCCTCTGGCGGGGAAGTGCAAACGTACACGTTTTCGGCCGAAAACGCGTTTTCCGGCAAAAACGCACACCAAGGCTCTTTCTGAGCAAAAGCAAGCACGGAGGACGAGAATCGCTTTTGCCCTGCGTAGCGTTCCGGGCAGCGGGTAGAACCAGGCAGAGAATTCCCGGCTAGCAGCTTCCCTGTGGCGGGGAAGTGCAAACGTACACGTTTTCGGCCGAAAACGAGTTTTCCGGCAAAAACGCACATCACGGCTCTCTGAGAAAAAGCAAGCACGGAGGAAGAGAATCGCGTTTGCCCTGCGTAGCGTTCCGGGCAGCGGCTAAAACCAGGCAGAGAATTCCCGGCTAAAACCTTCCCTGTGGCGGGGAAGTGCAAACGTACACGTTTTCGGCCGAAAACGCGTTTTCAAGCGAAAACGCACACCAAGGCTCTTTCTGAGAAAAAGCAAGCACGGAGGACGAGAACCGATTTTGCCCTGCGTAGCGTTCCGGGCAGCGAGTAAAACCAGGCAGAGAATTCCCGGCTAGCAGCTTCCCTGTGGCGGGGAAGTGCAAACGTACACGTTTTCGACCGAAAACGCGTTTTCCGGCGAAAACGCACACCAAGGCTCTTTCTGAGCAAAAGCAAGCACGGAGGACGAGAATCGCTTTTGCCCTGCGTAGCGTTCCGGGCAGCGGGTAGAACCAGGCAGAGAATTCCCGGCTAGCAGCTTCCCTGTGGCGGGGAAGTGCAAACGTACACGTTTTCGGCCGAAAAATCGTTTTCAAGCGAAAACGCACACCAAGGCTCTTTCTGAGAAAAAGCAAGCACGGAGGACGAGAATCGCTTTTGCCCTGCGTAGCGTTCCGGGCAGCGGGTAAAACCAGGCAGAGAATTCCCGGCTAACACCTTCCCTGTGGCGGGGAAGTGCAAACGTACACGTTTTCGGCCGAAAACACGTTTTCAAGCGAAAACGCACACCAAGGCTCTTTCTGAGAAAAAGCAAGCACGGAGGACGAGAACCGCTTTTGCCCTGCGTAGCGTTCCGGGCAGCGAGTAAAACCAGGCAGAGAATTCCCGGCTAGCAGCTTCCCTGTGGCGTGGAAGTGCAAACGTACACGTTTTCGGCCGAAAACGCGTTTTCCGGCGAAAACGCACACCAAGGCTCTTTCTGAGCAAAAGCAAGCACGGAGGACGAGAATCGCTTTTGCCCTGCGTAGCGTTCCGGGCAGCGGGTAGAACCAGGCAGAGAATTCCCGGCTAGCAGCTTCTCTGTGGCGGGGAAGTGCAAACGTACACGTTTTCGGCCGAAAACGCGTTTTCCGGCAAAAACGCACACCACGGCTCTCTGAGAAAAAGCAAGCACGGAGGACGAGAATCGCTTTTGCCCTGTGTAGCGTTCCGGGCAGCGGGTAGAACCAGGCAGAGAATTCCCTTCTAGCAGCTTCCCTGTGGCGGGGAAGTGCAAACGTACACGTTTTCGGCCGAAAAAGCGTTTTCAAGCGAAAATGCACACCAAGGCTCTTTCTGAGAAAAAGCAAGCACGGAGGACGAGAATCGCTTTTGCCCTGCGTAGCGTTCCGGGCAGCGGGTAAAACCAGGCAGAGAATTCCCGGCTAGCAGCTTCCCTGTGGCGGGGAAGTGCAAACGTACACGTTTTCGGCCGAAAACGCGTTTTCCGGCGAAAACGCACACCAAGGCTCTTTCTGAGCAAAAGCAAGCACGGAGGACGAGAATCGCTTTTGCCCTGCGTAGCGTTCCGGGCAGCGGGTAGAACCAGGCAGAGAATTCCCGGCTAGCAGCTTCCCTGTGGCGGGGAAGTGCAAACGTACACGTTTTCGGCCGAAAACGAGTTTTCCGGCAAAAACGCACACCACGGCTCTCTGAGAAAAAGCAAGCACGGAGGAAGAGAATCGCGTTTGCCCTGCGTAGCGTTCCGGGCAGCGGCTAAAACCAGGCAGAGAATTCCCGGCTAAAACCTTCCCTGTGGCGGGGAAGTGCAAACGTACACGTTTTCGGCCGAAAACGCGTTTTCAAGCGAAAACGCACACCAAGGCTCTTTCTGAGAAAAAGCAAGCACGGAGGACGAGAACCGATTTTGCCCTGCGTAGCGTTCCGGGCAGCGAGTAAAACCAGGCAGAGAATTCCCGGCTAGCAGCTTCCCTGTGGCGGGGAAGTGCAAACGTACACGTTTTCGACCGAAAACGCGTTTTCCGGCGAAAACGCACACCAAGGCTCTTTCTGAGCAAAAGCAAGCACGGAGGACGAGAATCGCTTTTGCCCTGCGTAGCGTTCCGGGCAGCGGGTAGAACCAGGCAGAGAATTCCCGGCTAGCAGCTTCCCTGTGGCGGGGAAGTGCAAACGTACACGTTTTCGGCCGAAAAATCGTTTTCAAGCGAAAACGCACACCAAGGCTCTTTCTGAGAAAAAGCAAGCACGGAGGACGAGAATCGCTTTTGCCCTGCGTAGCGTTCCGGGCAGCGGGTAAAACCAGGCAGAGAATTCCCGGCTAGCAGCTTCCCTGTGGCGGGGAAGTGCAAACGTACACGTTTTCGGCCGAAAACGAGTTTTCCGGCAAAAACGCACACCACGGCTCTCTGAGAAAAAGCAAGCACGGAGGACGAGAATCGCTTTTGCCCTGCGTAGCGTTCCGGGTAGCGGGTAGAACCAGGCAGAGAATTCCCGGCTAGCAGCTTCCCTGTGGCGGGGAAGTGCAAACGTACACGTTTTAGGTCGAAAACGCGTTTTCAAGCGAAAACGCACACCAAGGCTCTTTCTGAGAAAAAGCAAGCACGGAGGACGAGAATCGCTTTTGCCTTGCGTAGCGTTCCGGGCAGCGGGTAAAACCAGGCAGAGAATTCCCGGCTAGCAGCTTCCCTCTGGCGGGGAAGTGCAAACGTACACGTTTTCGGCCGAAAACGCGTTTTCCGGCAAAAACGCACACCAAGGCTCTTTCTGAGCAAAAGCAAGCACGGAGGACGAGAATCGCTTTTGCCCTGCGTAGCGTTCCGGGCAGCGGGTAGAACCAGGCAGAGAATTCCCGGCTAGCAGCTTCCCTGTGGCGGGGAAGTGCAAACGTACACGTTTTCGGCCGAAAACGAGTTTTCCGGCAAAAACGCACACCACGGCTCTCTGAGAAAAAGCAAGCACGGAGGAAGAGAATCGCGTTTGCCCTGCGTAGCGTTCCGGGCAGCGGCTAAAACCAGGCAGAGAATTCCCGGCTAAAACCTTCCCTGTGGCGGGGAAGTGCAAACGTACACGTTTTCGGCCGAAAACGCGTTTTCAAGCGAAAACGCACACCAAGGCTCTTTCTGAGAAAAAGCAAGCACGGAGGACGAGAACCGATTTTGCCCTGCGTAGCGTTCCGGGCAGCGAGTAAAACCAGGCAGAGAATTCCCGGCTAGCAGCTTCCCTGTGGCGGGGAAGTGCAAACGTACACGTTTTCGACCGAAAACGCGTTTTCCGGCGAAAACGCACACCAAGGCTCTTTCTGAGCAAAAGCAAGCACGGAGGACGAGAATCGCTTTTGCCCTGCGTAGCGTTCCGGGCAGCGGGTAGAACCAGGCAGAGAATTCCCGGCTAGCAGCTTCCCTGTGGCGGGGAAGTGCAAACGTACACGTTTTCGGCCGAAAAATCGTTTTCAAGCGAAAACGCACACCAAGGCTCTTTCTGAGAAAAAGCAAGCACGGAGGACGAGAATCGCTTTTGCCCTGCGTAGCGTTCCGGGCAGCGGGTAAAACCAGGCAGAGAATTCCCGGCTAACACCTTCCCTGTGGCGGGGAAGTGCAAACGTACACGTTTTCGGCCGAAAACACGTTTTCAAGCGAAAACGCACACCAAGGCTCTTTCTGAGAAAAAGCAAGCACGGAGGACGAGAACCGCTTTTGCCCTGCGTAGCGTTCCGGGCAGCGAGTAAAACCAGGCAGAGAATTCCCGGCTAGCAGCTTCCCTGTGGCGGGGAAGTGCAAACGTACACGTTTTCGGCCGAAAACGCGTTTTCCGGCGAAAACGCACACCAAGGCTCTTTCTGAGCAAAAGCAAGCACGGAGGACGAGAATCGCTTTTGCCCTGCGTAGCGTTCCGGGCAGCGGGTAGAACCAGGCAGAGAATTCCCGGCTAGCAGCTTCCCTGTGGCGGGGAAGTGCAAACGTACACGTTTTCGGCCGAAAACGCGTTTTCCGGCAAAAACGCACACCACGGCTCTCTGAGAAAAAGCAAGCACGGAGGACGAGAATCGCTTTTGCCCTGTGTAGCGTTCCGGGCAGCGGGTAGAACCAGGCAGAGAATTCCCTTCTAGCAGCTTCCCTGTGGCGGGGAAGTGCAAACGTACACGTTTTCGGCCGAAAAAGCGTTTTCAAGCGAAAACGCACACCAAGGCTCTTTCTGAGAAAAAGCAAGCACGGAGGACGAGAATCGCTTTTGCCCTGCGTAGCGTTCCGGGCAGCGGGTAAAACCAGGCAGAGAATTCCCGGCTAGCAGCTTCCCTGTGGCGGGGAAGTGCAAACGTACACGTTTTCGGCCGAAAACGCGTTTTCCGGCGAAAACGCACACCAAGGCTCTTTCTGAGCAAAAGCAAGCACGGAGGACGAGAATCGCTTTTGCCCTGCGTAGCGTTCCGGGCAGCGGGTAGAACCAGGCAGAGAATTCCCGGCTAGCAGCTTCCCTGTGGCGGGGAAGTGCAAACGTACACGTTTTCGGCCGAAAACGAGTTTTCCGGCAAAAACGCACACCACGGCTCTCTGAGAAAAAGCAAGCACGGAGGACGAGAATCGCTTTTGCCCTGCGTAGCGTTCCGGGCAGCGGGTAGAACCAGGCAGAGAATTCCCGGCTAGCAGCTTCCCTGTGGCGGGGAAGTGCAAACGTACACGTTTTCGGCCGAAAACGCGTTTTCAAGAGAAAACGCACACCACGGCTCTTTCTGAGAAAAAGCAAGCACGGAGGACGAGAATCGCTTTTGCCCTGCGTAGCGTTCCGGGCAGCGGGTAGAACCAGGCAGAGAATTCCCGGCTAGCAGCTTCCCTGTGGCGGGGAAGTGCAAACGTACACGTTTTCGGCCGAAAACGCGTTTTCAAGCGAAAACGCACACCAAGGCTCTTTCTGAGAAAAAGCAAGCACGGAGGACGAGAATCGCTTTTGCCCTGCGTAGCGTTCCGGGCAGCGCGTAGAACCAGGCAGAGAATTCCCGGCTAGCAGCTTCCCTGTGGCGGGGAAGTGCAAACGTACACGTTTTAGGCCGAAAACGCGTTTTCAATCGAAAACGCACACCAAGGCTCTTTCTGAGCAAAAGCAAGCACGGAGGACGAGAATCGCTTTTGCCCTGCGTAGCGTTCCGGGCAGCGGGTAAAACCAGGCAGAGAATTCCCGGCTAGCAGCTTCCCTGTGGCGGGGAAGTGCAAACGTACACGTTTTCGGCCGAAAACGAGTTTTCCGGCAAAAACTCACACCACGGCTCTCTGAGAAAAAGCAAGCACGGAGGACGAGAATCGCTTTTGCCCTGCGTAGCGTTCCGGGCAGCGGGTAGAACCAGGCAGAGAATTCCCGGCTAGCAGCTTCCCTGTGGCAGGGAAGTGCAAACGTACACGTTTTCGGCCGAAAACGCGTTTTCAAGCGAAAACGCACACCAAGGCTCTTTCTGAGAAAAAGCAAGCACGGGGGACGAGAACCGCTTTTGCCCTGCGTAGCGTTCCGGGCAGCGAGTAAAACCAGGCAGAGAATTCCCGGCTAGCAGCTTCCCTGTGGCGGGGAAGTGCAAACGTACACGTTTCCGGCCGAAAACGCGTTTTCAAGCGAAAACGCACACCAAGGCTCTTTCTGAGCAAAAGCAAGCACGGAGGACGAGAATCGATTTTTGCCCTGCGTAGCGTTCCGGGCAGCGGGTAGAACCAGGCAGAGAATTCCCGGCTAGCAGCTTCCCTGTGGCGGGGAAGTGCAAACGTACACGTTTTCGGCCGAAAACGAGTTTTCCCGCAAAAACACACACCACGGCTCTCTGAGAAAAAGCAAGCACGGAGGAAGAGAATCGCTTTTGCCCTGCGTAGCGTTCCGGGCAGCGGGTAGAACCAGGCAGAGAATTCCCGGCTAGCAGCTTCCCTGTGGCGGGGAAGTGCAAACGTACACGTTTTCGGCCGAAAACGCGTTTCAAGCGAAAACGCACACCAAGGCTCTTTCTGAGCAAAAGCAAGCACGGAGGACGAGAATCGCTTTTGCCCTGCGTAGCGTTCCGGGCAGCGGGTAGAACCAGGCAGAGAATTCCCGGCTAGCAGCTTCCAGCTGGCGGGGAAGTGCAAACGTACACGTTTTCGGCCGAAAACGCTTTTTCCGCCAAAAACGCACACCAAGGCTCTTTCTGAGCAAAAGCAAGCACGGAGGACGAGAATCGCTTTTGCCCAGCGTAGCGTTCCGGGCAGCGGGTAGAACCAGGCAGAGAATTCCCGGCTAGCAGCTTCCCTGTGGCGGGGAAGTGCAAACGTACACGTTTTCGGCCGAAAACGCGTTTTCATGCGAAAACGCACACCAAGGCTCTTTCTGAGCAAAAGCAAGCACGGAGGACGAGAATCGCTTTTGCCCTGCGTAGCGTTCCGGGCAGCGAGTAAAACCAGGCAGAGAATTCCCGGCTAGCAGCTTCCCTGTGGCGGGGAAGTGCAAACGTACAAGTTTTCGGCCGAGAACGCGTTTTCCGGCGAAAACGCACACCACGGCTCTCTGAGAAAAAGCAAGCACGGAGGACGAGAATCGCTTTTGCCCTGCGTAGCGTTCTGGGCAGCGGGTAGAACCAGGCAGAGAATTCCCGGCTAGCAGCTTCCCTGTGGCGGGGAAGTGCAAACGTACACGTTTTTGGCCGAAAACGCTTTTTCAAGCGAAAACGCACACCAAGGCTCTTTCTGAGCAAAAGCAAGCACGGAGGACGAGAATCGCTTTTGCCCTGCGTAGCGTTCCGGGCAGCGGGTAGAACCAGGCAGAGAATTCCCGGCTAGCAGCTTCCCTGTGGCGGGGAAGTGCAAACGTACACGTTTTCGGCCGAAAACGAGTTTTCCGGCAAAAAGGCACACCACGGATCTCTGAGAAAAAGCAAGCACGGAGGACGAGAATCGCTTTTGCCCTGCATAGCGTTCCGGGCAGCGGGTAAAACCAGGCAGAGAATTCCCGGCTAGCAGCTTCCCTGTGGCGGGGAAGTGCAAACGTACACGTTTTTGGCCGAAAACTCGTTTTCAAGCGAAAACGCACACCAAGGCTCTTTCTGAGAAAAAGCAAGCACGGAGGACGAGAATCGCTTTTGCCCTGCGTAGCGTTCCGGGCAGCGGGTAGAACCAGGCAGAGAATTCCCGGCTAGCAGCTTCCCTGTGGCGGGGAAGTGCAAACGTACACGTTTTAGGCCGAAAACGCGTTTTCAATCGAAAACGCACACCAAGGCTCTTTCTGAGAAAAAGCAAGCACGGAGGACGAGAATCGCTTTTGCCCTGCGTAGCGTTCCGGGCAGCGGGTAGAACCAGGCAGAGAATTCCCGGCTAGCAGCTTCCCTGTGGTGGGGAAGTGCAAACGTACAAGTTTTCGGCCGAAAACGCGTTTTCAATCGAAAACGCACACCAAGGCTCTTTCTGAGCAAAAGCAAGCACGGAGGACGAGAATCGCTTTTGCCCTGCATAGCGTTCCGGGCAGCGGGTAAAACCAGGCAGAGAATTCCCGGCTAGCAGCTTCCCTGTGGCGGGGAAGTGCAAACGTACACGTTTTCGGCCGAAAACGAGTTTTCCGGCAAAAACGCACACCACGGCTCTCTAAGAAAAATCAAGCACGGAGGACGAGAATCGCTTTTGCCCTGCGTAGCGTTCCGGGCAGCGGGTAGAATCAGGCAGAGAATTCCCGGCTAGCAGCTTCCCTGTGGCGGGGAAGTGCAAACGTACACGTTTTCGGCCGAAAACGCGTTTTCAAGCGAAAACGCACACCAAGGCTCTTTCTGAGAAAAAGCAAGCACGGGGGACGAGAACCGCTTTTGCCCTGCGTAGCGTTCCGTGCAGCGGGTAAAACCAGGCAGAGAAATCCCGGCTAGCAGCTTCCTTGTGGCGGGGAAGTGCAAACGTACACGTTTCCGGCCGAAAAAGCGTTTTCAAGCGAAAACGCACACCAAGGCTCTTTCTGAGAAAAAGCAAGCACGGAGGACGAGAATCGCTTTTGCCCTGCGTAGCGTTCCAGGCAGCGGGTAGAACCAGGCAGAGAATTCCCGGCTAGCAGCTTCCCTGTGGCGGGGAAGTGCAAACGTACACGTTTTCGGCCGAAAACGAGTTTTCCGGCGAAAACGTACACCACGGCTCTCTGAGAAAAAGCAAGCACGGAGGACGAGAATCGCTTTTGCCCTGCGTAGCGTTCCGGGCAGCGGGTAGAACCAGGCAGAGAATTCCCGGCTAGCAGCTTCCCTGTGGCGGGGAAGTGCAAACGTACACGTTTTCGGCCGAAAACGCGTTTTCAAGCGAAAACGCACACCAAGGCTCTTTCTGAGAAAAAGCAAGCACGGAGGACGAGAACCGCTTTTGCCCTGCGTAGCGTTCAGGGCAGCGAGTAAAACCAGGCAGAGAATTCCCGGCTAGCAGCTTCCCTGTGGCGGGGAAGTGCAAACGTACACGTTTTCGGCCGAAAACGAGTTTTCCGGCAAAAACGCACACCAAGGCTCTTTCTGAGCAAAAGCAAGCACGGAGGACGAGAATCGCTTTTGCCCTGCGTAGCGTTCCGGGCAGCGGGTAGAACCAGGCAGAGAATTCCCGGCTAGCAGCTTCCCTGTGGCGGGGAAGTGCAAACGTACACGTTTTCGGCCGAAAACGCGTTTTCAAGCGAAAACGCACACCAAGGCTCTTTCTGAGAAAAAGCAAGCACGGAGGACGAGAACCGCTTTTGCCCTGCGTAGCGTTCAGGGCAGCGAGTAAAACCAGGCAGAGAATTCCCGGCTAGCAGCTTCCCTGTGGCGGGGAAGTGCAAACGTACACGTTTTCGGCCGAAAACGAGTTTTCCGGCAAAAACGCACACCACGGCTCTCTGAGAAAAAGCAAGCACGGAGGACGAGAATCGCTTTTGCCCTGCGTAGCGTTCCGGGCAGCGGGTAGAACCAGGCAGAGAATTCCCGGCTAGCAGCTTCCCTGTGGCGGGGAAGTGCAAACGTACACGTTTTCGGCCGAAAACGAGTTTTCCGGCAAGAACGCACACCAAGGCTCTTTCTGAGAAAAAGCAAGCACGGAGGACGAGAATCGCTTTTGCCCTGCGTAGCGTTCCGGGCAGCGGGTAAAACCAGGCAGAGAATTCCCGGCTAGCAGCTTCCCTGTGGCGGGGAAGTGCAAACGTACACGTTTTCGGCCGAAAACGCGTTTCAAGCGAAAACGCACACCAAGGCTCTTTCTGAGCAAAAGCAAGCACGGAGGACGAGAATCGCTTTTGCCCTGCGTAGCGTTCCGGGCAGCGGGTAGAACCAGGCAGAGAATTCCCGGCTAGCAGCTTCCAGCTGGCGGGGAAGTGCAAACGTACACGTTTTCGGCCGAAAACGAGTTTTCCGGCAAAAACGCACACCACGGCTCTCTGAGAAAAAGCAAGCACGGAGGACGAGAATCGCTTTTGCCCTGCGTAGCGTTCCGGGCAGCGGGTAGAACCAGGCAGAGAATTCCCGGCTAGCAGCTTCCCTGTGGCGGGGAAGTGCAAACGTACACGTTTTCGGCCGAAAACGCGTTTTCAAGAGAAAACGCACACCACGGCTCTTTCTGAGAAAAAGCAAGCACGGAGGACGAGAATCGCTTTTGCCCTGCGTAGCGTTCCGGGCAGCGGGTAGAACCAGGCAGAGAATTCCCGGCTAGCAGCTTCCCTGTGGCGGGGAAGTGCAAACGTACACGTTTTCGGCCGAAAACGCGTTTTCAAGCGAAAACGCACACCAAGGCTCTTTCTGAGAAAAAGCAAGCACGGAGGACGAGAATCGCTTTTGCCCTGCGTAGCGTTCCGGGCAGCGCGTAGAACCAGGCAGAGAATTCCCGGCTAGCAGCTTCCCTGTGGCGGGGAAGTGCAAACGTACACGTTTTAGGCCGAAAACGCGTTTTCAATCGAAAACGCACACCAAGGCTCTTTCTGAGCAAAAGCAAGCACGGAGGACGAGAATCGCTTTTGCCCTGCGTAGCGTTCCGGGCAGCGGGTAAAACCAGGCAGAGAATTCCCGGCTAGCAGCTTCCCTGTGGCGGGGAAGTGCAAACGTACACGTTTTCGGCCGAAAACGAGTTTTCCGGCAAAAACTCACACCACGGCTCTCTGAGAAAAAGCAAGCACGGAGGACGAGAATCGCTTTTGCCCTGCGTAGCGTTCCGGGCAGCGGGTAGAACCAGGCAGAGAATTCCCGGCTAGCAGCTTCCCTGTGGCAGGGAAGTGCAAACGTACACGTTTTCGGCCGAAAACGCGTTTTCAAGCGAAAACGCACACCAAGGCTCTTTCTGAGAAAAAGCAAGCACGGGGGACGAGAACCGCTTTTGCCCTGCGTAGCGTTCCGGGCAGCGAGTAAAACCAGGCAGAGAATTCCCGGCTAGCAGCTTCCCTGTGGCGGGGAAGTGCAAACGTACACGTTTTCGACCGAAAACGCGTTTTCCGGCGAAAACGCACACCAAGGCTCTTTCTGAGCAAAAGCAAGCACGGAGGACGAGAATCGCTTTTGCCCTGCGTAGCGTTCCGGGCAGCGGGTAGAACCAGGCAGAGAATTCCCGGCTAGCAGCTTCCCTGTGGCGGGGAAGTGCAAACGTACACGTTTTCGGCCGAAAAATCGTTTTCAAGCGAAAACGCACACCAAGGCTCTTTCTGAGAAAAAGCAAGCACGGAGGACGAGAATCGCTTTTGCCCTGCGTAGCGTTCCGGGCAGCGGGTAGAACCAGGCAGAGAATTCCCGGCTAGCAGCTTCCCTGTGGCGGGGAAGTGCAAACGTACACGTTTTCGGCCGAAAACGCGTTTCAAGCGAAAACGCACACCAAGGCTCTTTCTGAGCAAAAGCAAGCACGGAGGACGAGAATCGCTTTTGCCCTGCGTAGCGTTCCGGGCAGCGGGTAGAACCAGGCAGAGAATTCCCGGCTAGCAGCTTCCAGCTGGCGGGGAAGTGCAAACGTACACGTTTTCGGCCGAAAACGCTTTTTCCGCCAAAAACGCACACCAAGGCTCTTTCTGAGCAAAAGCAAGCACGGAGGACGAGAATCGCTTTTGCCCAGCGTAGCGTTCCGGGCAGCGGGTAGAACCAGGCAGAGAATTCCCGGCTAGCAGCTTCCCTGTGGCGGGGAAGTGCAAACGTACACGTTTTCGGCCGAAAACGCGTTTTCAAGCGAAAACGCACACCAAGGCTCTTTCTGAGCAAAAGCAAGCACGGAGGACGAGAATCGCTTTTGCCCTGCGTAGCGTTCCGGGCAGCGAGTAAAACCAGGCAGAGAATTCCCGGCTAGCAGCTTCCCTGTGGCGGGGAAGTGCAAACGTACACGTTTTCGGCCGAGAACGCGTTTTCCGGCGAAAACGCACACCAAGGCTCTTTCTGAGCAAAAGCAAGCACGGAGGACGAGAATCGCTTTTGCCCTGCGTAGCGTTCCGGGCAGCGGGTAGAACCAGGCAGAGAATTCCCGGCTAGCAGCTTCCCTGTGGCGGGGAAGTGCAAACGTACACGTTTTCGGCCGAAAACGAGTTTTTCGGCAAAAACGCACACCACGGCTCTCTGAGAAAAAGCAAGCACGGAGGACGAGAATCGCTTTTGCCCTGCGTAGCGTTCTGGGCAGCGGGTAGAACCAGGCAGAGAATTCCCGGCTAGCAGCTTCCCTGTGGCGGGGAAGTGCAAACGTACACGTTTTTGGCCGAAAACGCTTTTTCAAGCGAAAACGCACACCAAGGCTCTTTCTGAGCAAAAGCAAGCACGGAGGACGAGAATCGCTTTTGCCCTGCGTAGCGTTCCGGGCAGCGGGTAGAACCAGGCAGAGAATTCCCGGCTAGCAGCTTCCCTGTGGCGGGGAAGTGCAAACGTACACGTTTTCGGCCGAAAACGAGTTTTCCGGCAAAAAGGCACACCACGGATCTCTGAGAAAAAGCAAGCACGGAGGACGAGAATCGCTTTTGCCCTGCATAGCGTTCCGGGCAGCGGGTAAAACCAGGCAGAGAATTCCCGGCTAGCAGCTTCCCTGTGGCGGGGAAGTGCAAACGTACACGTTTTTGGCCGAAAACTCGTTTTCAAGCGAAAACGCACACCAAGGCTCTTTCTGAGAAAAAGCAAGCACGGAGGACGAGAATCGCTTTTGCCCTGCGTAGCGTTCCGGGCAGCGGGTAGAACCAGGCAGAGAATTCCCGGCTAGCAGCTTCCCTGTGGCGGGGAAGTGCAAACGTACACGTTTTAGGCCGAAAACGCGTTTTCAATCGAAAACGCACACCAAGGCTCTTTCTGAGAAAAAGCAAGCACGGAGGACGAGAATCGCTTTTGCCCTGCGTAGCGTTCCGGGCAGCGGGTAGAACCAGGCAGAGAATTCCCGGCTAGCAGCTTCCCTGTGGCGGCGATGTGCAAACGTACACGTTTTCGGCCGAAAACGCGTTTTCAAGCGAAAACGCACACCAAGGCTCTTTCTGAGAAAAAGCAAGCACGGAGGACGAGAATCGCTTTTGCCCTGCGTAGCGTTCAGGGCAGCGGGTAAAACCAGGCAGAGAATTCCCGGCTAGCAGCTTCCCTGTGGCGGGGAAGTGCAAACGTACACGTTTTCGGCCGAAAACACGTTTTAAAGCGAAAACGCACACCAAGGCTCTTTCTGAGAAAAAGCAAGCACGGAGGACGAGAATCGCTTTTGCCCTGCGTAGCGTTCAGGTTAGCGGGTAAAACCAGGGAGAGAATTCCCGGCTAGCAGCTTCCCTGTGGCGGGGAAGTGCAAACGTACACGTTTTCGGCCGAAAACGCGTTTTCCGGCGAAAACGCACACCAAGGCTCTTTCTGAGAAAAAGCAAGCACGGAGGACGAGAATCGCTTTTGCCCTGCGTAGCGTTCCGGGCAGCGGGTAGAACCAGGCAGAGAATTCCCGGGTAGCAGCTTCCCTGTGGCGGGGAAGTGCAAACGTACACGTTTTCGGCCGAAAACGAGTTTTCCGGCAAAAACGAACACCACGGCTCTCTGAGCAAAAGCAAGCACGGAGGACGAGAATCGCTTTTGCCCTGCTTAGCGTTCCGGGCAGCGGGTAGAACCAGGCAGAGAATTCCCGGCTAGCAGCTTCCCTGTGGCGGGGAAGTGCAAACGTACACGTTTTCGGCAGAAAACGAGTTTTCCGGCAAAAACGCACACCACGGCTCTCTGAGAAAAAGCAAGCACGGAGGACGAGAATCGCTTTTGCCCTGCGTAGCGTTCCGGGCAGCGGGTAGAACCAGGCAGAGAATTCCCGGCTAGCAGCTTCCCTGTGGCGGGGAAGTGCAAACGTACACGTTTTCGGCCGAAAACGCGTTTTCAAGCGAAAACGCACACCAAGGCTCTTTCTGAGAAAAAGCAAGCACGGAGGACGAGAATCGCTTTTGCCCTGCGTAGCGTTCCGGGCAGCGGGTAGAACCAGGCAGAGAATTCTCGGGTAGCAGCTTCCCTGTGGCGGGGAAGTGCAAACGTACACGTTTTCGGCCGAAAACGAGTTTTCCGGCAAAAACGCACACCACGGCTCTCTGAGCAAAAGCAAGCACGGAGGACGAGAATCGCTTTTGCCCTGCGTAGCGTTCCGGGCAGCGGGTAGAACCAGGCAGAGAATTCCCGGCTAGCAGCTTCCCTGTGGCGGGGAAGTGCAAACGTACACGTTTTCGGCAGAAAACGAGTTTTCCGGCAAAAACGCACACCACGGCTCTCTGAGAAAAAGCAAGCACGGAGGACGAGAATCGCTTTTGCCCTGCGTAGCGTTCCGGGCAGCGGGTAGAACCAGGCAGAGAATTCCCGGCTAGCAGCTTCCCTGTGGCGGGGAAGTGCAAACGTACACGTTTTCGGCCGAAAACGCGTTTTCAAGCGAAAACGCACACCAAGGCTCTTTCTGAGCAAAAGCAAGCACGGAGGACGAGAATCGCTTTTGCCCTGCGTAGCGTTCCGGGCAGCGGGTAGAACCAGGCAGAGAATTCCCGGCTAGCAGCTTCCCTGTGGCGGGGAAGTGCAAACGTACACGTTTTCGGCCGAAAACGAGTTTTCCGGCAAAAACGCACACCACGGCTCTCTGAGCAAAAGCAAGCACGGAGGACGAGAATCGCTTTTGCCCTGCGTAGCGTTCCGGGCAGCGGGTAGAACCAGGCAGAGAATTCCCGGCTAGCAGCTTCCCTGTGGCGGGGAAGTGCAAACGTACACGTTTTCGGCCGAAAACGCGTTTTCAAGCGAAAACGCACACCAAGGCTCTTTCTGAGCAAAAGCAAGCACGGAGGACGAGAATCGCTTTTGCCCTGCGTAGCGTTCCGGGCAGCGGGTAGAACCAGGCAGAGAATTCCCGGCTAGCAGCTTCCCTGTGGCGGGGAAGTGCAAACGTACACGTTTTCGGCCGAAAACGAGTTTTCCGGCAAAAACGCACACCACGGCTCTCTGAGAAAAAGCAAGCACGTAGGACGAGAATCGCTTTTGCCCTGCGTAGCGTTCCGGGCAGCGGGTAGAACCAGGCAGAGAATTCCCGGCTAGCAGCTTCCCTGTGGCGGGGAAGTGCAAACGTACACGTTTTCGGCCGAAAACGCGTTTCAAGCGAAAACGCACACCAAGGCTCTTTCTGAGCAAAAGCAAGCACGGAGGACGAGAATCGCTTTTGCCCTGCGTAGCGTTCCGGGCAGCGGGTAGAACCAGGCAGAGAATTCCCGGCTAGCAGCTTCCCTGTGGCGGGGAAGTGCAAACGTACACGTTTTCGGCCGAAAACGCTTTTTCCGCCAAAAACGCACACCAAGGCTCTTTCTGAGCAAAAGCAAGCACGGAGGACGAGAATCGCTTTTGCCCAGCGTAGCGTTCCGGGCAGCGGGTAGAACCAGGCAGAGAATTCCCGGCTAGCAGCTTCCCTGTGGCGGGGAAGTGCAAACGTACACGTTTTCGGCCGAAAACGCGTTTTCATGCGAAAACGCACACCAAGGCTCTTTCTGAGCAAAAGCAAGCACGGAGGACGAGAATCGCTTTTGCCCTGCGTAGCGTTCCGGGCAGCGAGTAAAACCAGGCAGAGAATTCCCGGCTAGCAGCTTCCCTGTGGCGGGGAAGTGCAAACGTACACGTTTTCGGCCGAGAACGCGTTTTCCGGCGAAAACGCACACCAAGGCTCTTTCTGAGCAAAAGCAAGCACGGAGGACGAGAATCGCTTTTGCCCTGCGTAGCGTTCCGGGCAGCGGGTAGAACCAGGCAGAGAATTCCCGGCTAGCAGCTTCCCTGTGGCGGGGAAGTGCAAACGTACACGTTTTCGGCCGAAAACGAGTTTTCCGGCAAAAACGCACACCACGGCTCTCTGAGAAAAAGCAAGCACGGAGGACGAGAATCGCTTTTGCCCTGCGTAGCGTTCTGGGCAGCGGGTAGAACCAGGCAGAGAATTCCCGGCTAGCAGCTTCCCTGTGGCGGGGAAGTGCAAACGTACACGTTTTTGGCCGAAAACGCTTTTTCAAGCGAAAACGCACACCAAGGCTCTTTCTGAGCAAAAGCAAGCACGGAGGACGAGAATCGCTTTTGCCCTGCGTAGCGTTCCGGGCAGCGGGTAGAACCAGGCAGAGAATTCCCGGCTAGCAGCTTCCCTGTGGCGGGGAAGTGCAAACGTACACGTTTTCGGCCGAAAACGAGTTTTCCGGCAAAAAGGCACACCACGGATCTCTGAGAAAAAGCAAGCACGGAGGACGAGAATCGCTTTTGCCCTGCATAGCGTTCCGGGCAGCGGGTAAAACCAGGCAGAGAATTCCCGGCTAGCAGCTTCCCTGTGGCGGGGAAGTGCAAACGTACACGTTTTTGGCCGAAAACTCGTTTTCAAGCGAAAACGCACACCAAGGCTCTTTCTGAGAAAAAGCAAGCACGGAGGACGAGAATCGCTTTTGCCCTGCGTAGCGTTCCGGGCAGCGGGTAGAACCAGGCAGAGAATTCCCGGCTAGCAGCTTCCCTGTGGCGGGGAAGTGCAAACGTACACGTTTTAGGCCGAAAACGCGTTTTCAATCGAAAACGCACACCAAGGCTCTTTCTGAGAAAAAGCAAGCACGGAGGACGAGAATCGCTTTTGCCCTGCGTAGCGTTCCGGGCAGCGGGTAGAACCAGGCAGAGAATTCCCGGCTAGCAGCTTCCCTGTGGTGGGGAAGTGCAAACGTACAAGTTTTCGGCCGAAAACGCGTTTTCAATCGAAAACGCACACCAAGGCTCTTTCTGAGCAAAAGCAAGCACGGAGGACGAGAATCGCTTTTGCCCTGCATAGCGTTCCGGGCAGCGGGTAAAACCAGGCAGAGAATTCCTGGCTAGCAGCTTCCCTGTGGCGGGGAAGTGCAAACGTACACGTTTTCGGCCGAAAACGAGTTTTCCGGCAAAAACGCACACCACGGCTCTCTGAGAAAAAGCAAGCACGGAGGACGAGAATCGCTTTTGCCCTGCGTAGCGTTCCGGGCAGCGGGTAGAACCAGGCAGAGAATTCCCGGCTAGCAGCTTCCCTGTGGCGGGGAAGTGCAAACGTACACGTTTTCGGCCGAAAACGCGTTTTCAAGCGAAAACGCACACCAAGGCTCTTTCTGAGAAAAAGCAAGCACGGAGGACGAGAATCGCTTTTGCCCTGCGTAGCGTTCCGGGCAGCGGGTAGAACCAGGCAGAGAATTCCCGGCTAGCAGCTTCCCTGTGGCGGGGAAGTGCAAACGTACACGTTTTCGGCCGAAAACGAGTTTTCCGGCAAAAACGCACACCACGGCTCTCTGAGCAAAAGCAAGCACGGAGGACGAGAATCGCTTTTGCCCTGCGTAGCGTTCCGGGCAGCGGGTAGAACCAGGCAGAGAATTCCCGGCTAGCAGCTTCCCTGTGGCGGGGAAGTGCAAACGTACACGTTTTCGGCCGAAAACGCGTTTTCAAGCGAAAACGCACACCAAGGCTCTTTCTGAGCAAAAGCAAGCACGGAGGACGAGAATCGCTTTTGCCCTGCGTAGCGTTCCGGGCAGCGGGTAGAACCAGGCAGAGAATTCCCGGCTAGCAGCTTCCCTGTGGCGGGGAAGTGCAAACGTACACGTTTTCGGCCGAAAACGAGTTTTCCGGCAAAAACGCACACCACGGCTCTCTGAGAAAAAGCAAGCACGTAGGACGAGAATCGCTTTTGCCCTGCGTAGCGTTCCGGGCAGCGGGTAGAACCAGGCAGAGAATTCCCGGCTAGCAGCTTCCCTGTGGCGGGGAAGTGCAAACGTACACGTTTTCGGCCGAAAACGCGTTTCAAGCGAAAACGCACACCAAGGCTCTTTCTGAGCAAAAGCAAGCACGGAGGACGAGAATCGCTTTTGCCCTGCGTAGCGTTCCGGGCAGCGGGTAGAACCAGGCAGAGAATTCCCGGCTAGCAGCTTCCCTGTGGCGGGGAAGTGCAAACGTACACGTTTTCGGCCGAAAACGCTTTTTCCGCCAAAAACGCACACCAAGGCTCTTTCTGAGCAAAAGCAAGCACGGAGGACGAGAATCGCTTTTGCCCAGCGTAGCGTTCCGGGCAGCGGGTAGAACCAGGCAGAGAATTCCCGGCTAGCAGCTTCCCTGTGGCGGGGAAGTGCAAACGTACACGTTTTCGGCCGAAAACGCGTTTTCATGCGAAAACGCACACCAAGGCTCTTTCTGAGCAAAAGCAAGCACGGAGGACGAGAATCGCTTTTGCCCTGCGTAGCGTTCCGGGCAGCGAGTAAAACCAGGCAGAGAATTCCCGGCTAGCAGCTTCCCTGTGGCGGGGAAGTGCAAACGTACACGTTTTCGGCCGAGAACGCGTTTTCCGGCGAAAACGCACACCAAGGCTCTTTCTGAGCAAAAGCAAGCACGGAGGACGAGAATCGCTTTTGCCCTGCGTAGCGTTCCGGGCAGCGGGTAGAACCAGGCAGAGAATTCCCGGCTAGCAGCTTCCCTGTGGCGGGGAAGTGCAAACGTACACGTTTTCGGCCGAAAACGAGTTTTCCGGCAAAAACGCACACCACGGCTCTCTGAGAAAAAGCAAGCACGGAGGACGAGAATCGCTTTTGCCCTGCGTAGCGTTCTGGGCAGCGGGTAGAACCAGGCAGAGAATTCCCGGCTAGCAGCTTCCCTGTGGCGGGGAAGTGCAAACGTACACGTTTTTGGCCGAAAACGCTTTTTCAAGCGAAAACGCACACCAAGGCTCTTTCTGAGCAAAAGCAAGCACGGAGGACGAGAATCGCTTTTGCCCTGCGTAGCGTTCCGGGCAGCGGGTAGAACCAGGCAGAGAATTCCCGGCTAGCAGCTTCCCTGTGGCGGGGAAGTGCAAACGTACACGTTTTCGGCCGAAAACGAGTTTTCCGGCAAAAAGGCACACCACGGATCTCTGAGAAAAAGCAAGCACGGAGGACGAGAATCGCTTTTGCCCTGCATAGCGTTCCGGGCAGCGGGTAAAACCAGGCAGAGAATTCCCGGCTAGCAGCTTCCCTGTGGCGGGGAAGTGCAAACGTACACGTTTTTGGCCGAAAACTCGTTTTCAAGCGAAAACGCACACCAAGGCTCTTTCTGAGAAAAAGCAAGCACGGAGGACGAGAATCGCTTTTGCCCTGCGTAGCGTTCCGGGCAGCGGGTAGAACCAGGCAGAGAATTCCCGGCTAGCAGCTTCCCTGTGGCGGGGAAGTGCAAACGTACACGTTTTAGGCCGAAAACGCGTTTTCAATCGAAAACGCACACCAAGGCTCTTTCTGAGAAAAAGCAAGCACGGAGGACGAGAATCGCTTTTGCCCTGCGTAGCGTTCCGGGCAGCGGGTAGAACCAGGCAGAGAATTCCCGGCTAGCAGCTTCCCTGTGGTGGGGAAGTGCAAACGTACAAGTTTTCGGCCGAAAACGCGTTTTCAATCGAAAACGCACACCAAGGCTCTTTCTGAGCAAAAGCAAGCACGGAGGACGAGAATCGCTTTTGCCCTGCATAGCGTTCCGGGCAGCGGGTAAAACCAGGCAGAGAATTCCTGGCTAGCAGCTTCCCTGTGGCGGGGAAGTGCAAACGTACACGTTTTCGGCCGAAAACGAGTTTTCCGGCAAAAACGCACACCACGGCTCTCTAAGAAAAATCAAGCACGGAGGACGAGAATCGCTTTTGCCCTGCGTAGCGTTCCGGGCAGCGGGTAGAATCAGGCAGAGAATTCCCGGCTAGCAGCTTCCCTGTGGCGGGGAAGTGCAAACGTACACGTTTTCGGCCGAAAACGCGTTTTCAAGCGAAAACGCACACCAAGGCTCTTTCTGAGCAAAAGCAAGCACGGGGGACGAGAACCGCTTTTGCCCTGCGTAGCGTTCCGTGCAGCGGGTAAAACCAGGCAGAGAAATCCCGGCTAGCAGCTTCCTTGTGGCGGGGAAGTGCAAACGTACACGTTTCCGGCCGAAAAAGCGTTTTCAAGCGAAAACGCACACCAAGGCTCTTTCTGAGAAAAAGCAAGCACGGAGGACGAGAATCGCTTTTGCCCTGCGTAGCGTTCCAGGCAGCGGGTAGAACCAGGCAGAGAATTCCCGGCTAGCAGCTTCCCTGTGGCGGGGAAGTGCAAACGTACACGTTTTCGGCCGAAAACGAGTTTTCCGGCGAAAACGTACACCACGGCTCTCTGAGAAAAAGCAAGCACGGAGGACGAGAATCGCTTTTGCCCTGCGTAGCGTTCCGGGCAGCGGGTAGAACCAGGCAGAGAATTCCCGGCTAGCAGCTTCCCTGTGGCGGGGAAGTGCAAACGTACACGTTTTCGGCCGAAAACGCGTTTTCAAGCGAAAACGCACACCAAGGCTCTTTCTGAGAAAAAGCAAGCACGGAGGACGAGAACCGCTTTTGCCCTGCGTAGCGTTCCGGGCAGCGAGTAAAACCAGGCAGAGAATTCCCGGCTAGCAGCTTCCCTGTGGCGGGGAAGTGCAAACGTACACGTTTTCGGCCGAAAACGAGTTTTCCGGCAAAAACGCACACCAAGGCTCTTTCTGAGCAAAAGCAAGCACGGAGGACGAGAATCGCTTTTGCCCTGCGTAGCGTTCCGGGCAGCGGGTAGAACCAGGCAGAGAATTCCCGGCTAGCAGCTTCCCTGTGGCGGGGAAGTGCAAACGTACACGTTTTCGGCCGAAAACGCGTTTTCAAGCGAAAACGCACACCAAGGCTCTTTCTGAGAAAAAGCAAGCACGGAGGACGAGAACCGCTTTTGCCCTGCGTAGCGTTCAGGGCAGCGAGTAAAACCAGGCAGAGAATTCCCGGCTAGCAGCTTCCCTGTGGCGGGGAAGTGCAAACGTACACGTTTTCGGCCGAAAACGAGTTTTCCGGCAAAAACGCACACCACGGCTCTCTGAGAAAAAGCAAGCACGGAGGACGAGAATCGCTTTTGCCCTGCGTAGCGTTCCGGGCAGCGGGTAGAACCAGGCAGAGAATTCCCGGCTAGCAGCTTCCCTGTGGCGGGGAAGTGCAAACGTACACGTTTTCGGCCGAAAACGAGTTTTCCGGCGAAAACGCACACCAAGGCTCTTTCTGAGAAAAAGCAAGCACGGAGGACGAGAATCGCTTTTGCCCTGCGTAGCGTTCCGGGCAGCGGGTAGAACCAGGCAGAGAATTCCCGGCTAGCAGCTTCCCTGTGGCGGGGAAGTGCAAACGTACACGTTTTCGGCCGAAAACGCGTTTTCAAGCGAAAACGCACACCAAGGCTCTTTCTGAGCAAAAGCAAGCACGGAGGACGAGAATCGCTTTTGCCCTGCGTAGCGTTCCGGGCAGCGGGTAGAACCAGGCAGAGAATTCCCGGCTAGCAGCTTCCCTGTGGCGGCGATGTGCAAACGTACACGTTTTCGGCCGAAAACGCGTTTTCAAGCGAAAACGCACACCAAGGCTCTTTCTGAGAAAAAGCAAGCACGGAGGACGAGAATCGCTTTTGCCCTGCGTAGCGTTCAGGGCAGCGGGTAAAACCAGGCAGAGAATTCCCGGCTAGCAGCTTCCCTGTGGCGGGGAAGTGCAAACGTACACGTTTTCGGCCGAAAACGCGTTTTAAAGCGAAAACGCACACCAAGGCTCTTTCTGAGAAAAAGCAAGCACGGAGGACGAGAATCGCTTTTGCCCTGCGTAGCGTTCAGGTTAGCGGGTAAAACCAGGGAGAGAATTCCCGGCTAGCAGCTTCCCTGTGGCGGGGAAGTGCAAACGTACACGTTTTCGGCCGAAAACGCGTTTTCCGGCGAAAACGCACACCAAGGCTCTTTCTGAGAAAAAGCAAGCACGGAGGACGAGAATCGCTTTTGCCCTGCGTAGCGTTCCGGGCAGCGGGTAGAACCAGGCAGAGAATTCCCGGGTAGCAGCTTCCCTGTGGCGGGGAAGTGCAAACGTACACGTTTTCGGCCGAAAACGAGTTTTCCGGCAAAAACGAACACCACGGCTCTCTGAGCAAAAGCAAGCACGGAGGACGAGAATCGCTTTTGCCCTGCTTAGCGTTCCGGGCAGCGGGTAGAACCAGGCAGAGAATTCCCGGCTAGCAGCTTCCCTGTGGCGGGGAAGTGCAAACGTACACGTTTTCGGCAGAAAACGAGTTTTCCGGCAAAAACGCACACCACGGCTCTCTGAGAAAAAGCAAGCACGGAGGACGAGAATCGCTTTTGCCCTGCGTAGCGTTCCGGGCAGCGGGTAGAACCAGGCAGAGAATTCCCGGCTAGCAGCTTCCCTGTGGCGGGGAAGTGCAAACGTACACGTTTTCGGCCGAAAACGCGTTTTCAAGCGAAAACGCACACCAAGGCTCTTTCTGAGAAAAAGCAAGCACGGAGGACGAGAATCGCTTTTGCCCTGCGTAGCGTTCCGGGCAGCGGGTAGAACCAGGCAGAGAATTCTCGGGTAGCAGCTTCCCTGTGGCGGGGAAGTGCAAACGTACACGTTTTCGGCCGAAAACGAGTTTTCCGGCAAAAACGCACACCACGGCTCTCTGAGCAAAAGCAAGCACGGAGGACGAGAATCGCTTTTGCCCTGCGTAGCGTTCCGGGCAGCGGGTAGAACCAGGCAGAGAATTCCCGGCTAGCAGCTTCCCTGTGGCGGGGAAGTGCAAACGTACACGTTTTCGGCCGAAAACGCGTTTTCAAGCGAAAACGCACACCAAGGCTCTTTCTGAGCAAAAGCAAGCACGGAGGACGAGAATCGCTTTTGCCCTGCGTAGCGTTCCGGGCAGCGGGTAGAACCAGGCAGAGAATTCCCGGCTAGCAGCTTCCCTGTGGCGGGGAAGTGCAAACGTACACGTTTTCGGCCGAAAACGAGTTTTCCGGCAAAAACGCACACCACGGCTCTCTGAGAAAAAGCAAGCACGTAGGACGAGAATCGCTTTTGCCCTGCGTAGCGTTCCGGGCAGCGGGTAGAACCAGGCAGAGAATTCCCGGCTAGCAGCTTCCCTGTGGCGGGGAAGTGCAAACGTACACGTTTTCGGCCGAATACATGTTTTCAAGCGAAAACGCACACGAAGGCTCTTTCTGAGAAAAAGCAAGCACGGAGGACGAGAATCGCTTTTGCCCAGCGTAGCGTTCCGGGCAGCGGGTAAAACCAGGCAGAGAATTCCCGGCTAGCAGCTTCCCTGTGGCGGGGAAGTGCAAACGTACACGTTTTCGGCCGAAAACGCCTTTTCAAGCGAAAACGAACACCAAGGCTCTTTCTGAGAAAAAGCAAGCACGGAGGACGAGAATCGCTTTTGCCCTGCGTAGCGTTCCGGGCAGCGGGTAGAACCAGGCAGAGAATTCCCGGCTAGCAGCTTCCCTGTGGCGGCGATGTGCAAACGTACACGTTTTCGGCCGAAAACGCGTTTTCAAGCGAAAACGCACACCAAGGCTCTTTCTGAGAAAAAGCAAGCACGGAGGACGAGAATCGCTTTTGCCCTGCGTAGCGTTCAAGGCAGCGGGTAAAACCAGGCAGAGAATTCCCGGCTAGCAGCTTCCCTGTGGCGGGGAAGTGCAAACGTACACGTTTTCGGCCGAAAACGAGTTTTCCGGCAAAAACGCACACCACGGCTCTCTGAGAAAAAGCAAGCACGGAGGACGAGAATCGCTTTTGCCCTGCGTAGCGTTCTGGGCAGCGGGTAGAACCAGGCAGAGAATTCCCGGCTAGCAGCTTCCCTGTGGCGGGGAAGTGCAAACGTACACGTTTTTGGCCGAAAACGCTTTTTCAAGCGAAAACGCACACCAAGGCTCTTTCTGAGCAAAAGCAAGCACGGAGGACGAGAATCGCTTTTGCCCTGCGTAGCGTTCCGGGCAGCGGGTAGAACCAGGCAGAGAATTCCCGGCTAGCAGCTTCCCTGTGGCGGGGAAGTGCAAACGTACACGTTTTCGGCCGAAAACGAGTTTTCCGGCAAAAAGGCACACCACGGATCTCTGAGAAAAAGCAAGCACGGAGGACGAGAATCGCTTTTGCCCTGCATAGCGTTCCGGGCAGCGGGTAAAACCAGGCAGAGAATTCCCGGCTAGCAGCTTCCCTGTGGCGGGGAAGTGCAAACGTACACGTTTTTGGCCGAAAACTCGTTTTCAAGCGAAAACGCACACCAAGGCTCTTTCTGAGAAAAAGCAAGCACGGAGGACGAGAATCGCTTTTGCCCTGCGTAGCGTTCCGGGCAGCGGGTAGAACCAGGCAGAGAATTCCCGGCTAGCAGCTTCCCTGTGGCGGGGAAGTGCAAACGTACACGTTTTAGGCCGAAAACGCGTTTTCAATCGAAAACGCACACCAAGGCTCTTTCTGAGAAAAAGCAAGCACGGAGGACGAGAATCGCTTTTGCCCTGCGTAGCGTTCCGGGCAGCGGGTAGAACCAGGCAGAGAATTCCCGGCTAGCAGCTTCCCTGTGGTGGGGAAGTGCAAACGTACAAGTTTTCGGCCGAAAACGCGTTTTCAATCGAAAACGCACACCAAGGCTCTTTCTGAGCAAAAGCAAGCACGGAGGACGAGAATCGCTTTTGCCCTGCATAGCGTTCCGGGCAGCGGGTAAAACCAGGCAGAGAATTCCCGGCTAGCAGCTTCCCTGTGGCGGGGAAGTGCAAACGTACACGTTTTCGGCCGAAAACGAGTTTTCCGGCAAAAACGCACACCACGGCTCTCTAAGAAAAATCAAGCACGGAGGACGAGAATCGCTTTTGCCCTGCGTAGCGTTCCGGGCAGCGGGTAGAATCAGGCAGAGAATTCCCGGCTAGCAGCTTCCCTGTGGCGGGGAAGTGCAAACGTACACGTTTTCGGCCGAAAACGCGTTTTCAAGCGAAAACGCACACCAAGGCTCTTTCTGAGAAAAAGCAAGCACGGGGGACGAGAACCGCTTTTGCCCTGCGTAGCGTTCCGTGCAGCGGGTAAAACCAGGCAGAGAAATCCCGGCTAGCAGCTTCCTTGTGGCGGGGAAGTGCAAACGTACACGTTTCCGGCCGAAAAAGCGTTTTCAAGCGAAAACGCACACCAAGGCTCTTTCTGAGAAAAAGCAAGCACGGAGGACGAGAATCGCTTTTGCCCTGCGTAGCGTTCCAGGCAGCGGGTAGAACCAGGCAGAGAATTCCCGGCTAGCAGCTTCCCTGTGGCGGGGAAGTGCAAACGTACACGTTTTCGGCCGAAAACGAGTTTTCCGGCGAAAACGTACACCACGGCTCTCTGAGAAAAAGCAAGCACGGAGGACGAGAATCGCTTTTGCCCTGCGTAGCGTTCCGGGCAGCGGGTAGAACCAGGCAGAGAATTCCCGGCTAGCAGCTTCCCTGTGGCGGGGAAGTGCAAACGTACACGTTTTCGGCCGAAAACGCGTTTTCAAGCGAAAACGCACACCAAGGCTCTTTCTGAGAAAAAGCAAGCACGGAGGACGAGAACCGCTTTTGCCCTGCGTAGCGTTCCGGGCAGCGAGTAAAACCAGGCAGAGAATTCCCGGCTAGCAGCTTCCCTGTGGCGGGGAAGTGCAAACGTACACGTTTTCGGCCGAAAACGAGTTTTCCGGCAAAAACGCACACCAAGGCTCTTTCTGAGCAAAAGCAAGCACGGAGGACGAGAATCGCTTTTGCCCTGCGTAGCGTTCCGGGCAGCGGGTAGAACCAGGCAGAGAATTCCCGGCTAGCAGCTTCCCTGTGGCGGGGAAGTGCAAACGTACACGTTTTCGGCCGAAAACGCGTTTTCAAGCGAAAACGCACACCAAGGCTCTTTCTGAGAAAAAGCAAGCACGGAGGACGAGAACCGCTTTTGCCCTGCGTAGCGTTCAGGGCAGCGAGTAAAACCAGGCAGAGAATTCCCGGCTAGCAGCTTCCCTGTGGCGGGGAAGTGCAAACGTACACGTTTTCGGCCGAAAACGAGTTTTCCGGCAAAAACGCACACCACGGCTCTCTGAGAAAAAGCAAGCACGGAGGACGAGAATCGCTTTTGCCCTGCGTAGCGTTCCGGGCAGCGGGTAGAACCAGGCAGAGAATTCCCGGCTAGCAGCTTCCCTGTGGCGGGGAAGTGCAAACGTACACGTTTTCGGCCGAAAACGAGTTTTCCGGCAAAAACGTACACCACGGCTCTCTGAGAAAAAGCAAGCACGGAGGACGAGAATCGCTTTTGCCCTGCGTAGCGTTCCGGGCAGCGGGTAGAACCAGGCAGAGAATTCCCGGCTAGCAGCTTCCCTGTGGCGGGGAAGTGCAAACGTACACGTTTTCGGCCGAAAACGCGTTTTCAAGCGAAAACGCACACCAAGGCTCTTTCTGAGCAAAAGCAAGCACGGAGGACGAGAATCGCTTTTGCCCTGCGTAGCGTTCCGGGCAGCGGGTAGAACCAGGCAGAGAATTCCCGGCTAGCAGCTTCCCTGTGGCGGCGATGTGCAAACGTACACGTTTTCGGCCGAAAACGCGTTTTCAAGCGAAAACGCACACCAAGGCTCTTTCTGAGAAAAAGCAAGCACGGAGGACGAGAATCGCTTTTGCCCTGCGTAGCGTTCAGGGCAGCGGGTAAAACCAGGCAGAGAATTCCCGGCTAGCAGCTTCCCTGTGGCGGGGAAGTGCAAACGTACACGTTTTCGGCCGAAAACGCGTTTTAAAGCGAAAACGCACACCAAGGCTCTTTCTGAGAAAAAGCAAGCACGGAGGACGAGAATCGCTTTTGCCCTGCGTAGCGTTCAGGTTAGCGGGTAAAACCAGGGAGAGAATTCCCGGCTAGCAGCTTCCCTGTGGCGGGGAAGTGCAAACGTACACGTTTTCGGCCGAAAACGCGTTTTCCGGCGAAAACGCACACCAAGGCTCTTTCTGAGAAAAAGCAAGCACGGAGGACGAGAATCGCTTTTGCCCTGCGTAGCGTTCCGGGCAGCGGGTAGAACCAGGCAGAGAATTCCCGGCTAGCAGCTTCCCTGTGGCGGGGAAGTGCAAACGTACACGTTTTCGGCCGAAAACGAGTTTTCCGGCAAAAACGAACACCACGGCTCTCTGAGCAAAAGCAAGCACGGAGGACGAGAATCGCTTTTGCCCTGCTTAGCGTTCCGGGCAGCGGGTAGAACCAGGCAGAGAATTCCCGGCTAGCAGCTTCCCTGTGGCGGGGAAGTGCAAACGTACACGTTTTCGGCAGAAAACGAGTTTTCCGGCAAAAACGCACACCACGGCTCTCTGAGAAAAAGCAAGCACGGAGGACGAGAATCGCTTTTGCCCTGCGTAGCGTTCCGGGCAGCGGGTAGAACCAGGCAGAGAATTCCCGGCTAGCAGCTTCCCTGTGGCGGGGAAGTGCAAATGTACACGTTTTCGGCCGAAAACGCGTTTTCAAGCGAAAACGCACACCAAGGCTCTTTCTGAGAAAAAGCAAGCACGGAGGACGAGAATCGCTTTTGCCCTGCGTAGCGTTCCGGGCAGCGGGTAGAACCAGGCAGAGAATTCTCGGGTAGCAGCTTCCCTGTGGCGGGGAAGTGCAAACGTACACGTTTTCGGCCGAAAACGAGTTTTCCGGCAAAAACGCACACCACGGCTCTCTGAGCAAAAGCAAGCACGGAGGACGAGAATCGCTTTTGCCCTGCGTAGCGTTCCGGGCAGCGGGTAGAACCAGGCAGAGAATTCCCGGCTAGCAGCTTCCCTGTGGCGGGGAAGTGCAAACGTACACGTTTTCGGCCGAAAACGCGTTTTCAAGCGAAAACGCACACCAAGGCTCTTTCTGAGCAAAAGCAAGCACGGAGGACGAGAATCGCTTTTGCCCTGCGTAGCGTTCCGGGCAGCGGGTAGAACCAGGCAGAGAATTCCCGGCTAGCAGCTTCCCTGTGGCGGGGAAGTGCAAACGTACACGTTTTCGGCCGAAAACGAGTTTTCCGGCAAAAACGCACACCACGGCTCTCTGAGAAAAAGCAAGCACGTAGGACGGGAATCGCTTTTGCCCTGCGTAGCGTTCCGGGCAGCGGGTAGAACCAGGCAGAGAATTCCCGGCTAGCAGCTTCCCTGTGGCGGGGAAGTGCAAACGTACACGTTTTCGGCCGAATACATGTTTTCAAGCGAAAACGCACACGAAGGCTCTTTCTGAGAAAAAGCAAGCACGGAGGACGAGAATCGCTTTTGCCCTGCGTAGCGTTCCGGGCAGCGGGTAAAACCAGGCAGAGAATTCCCGGCTAGCAGCTTCCCTGTGGCGGGGAAGTGCAAACGTACACGTTTTCGGCCGAAAACGCCTTTTCAAGCGAAAACGAACACCAAGGCTCTTTCTGAGAAAAAGCAAGCACGGAGGACGAGAATCGCTTTTGCCCTGCGTAGCGTTCCGGGCAGCGGGTAGAACCAGGCAGAGAATTCCCGGCTAGCAGCTTCCCTGTGGCGGCGATGTGCAAACGTACACGTTTTCGGCCGAAAACGCGTTTTCAAGCGAAAACGCACACCAAGGCTCTTTCTGAGAAAAAGCAAGCACGGAGGACGAGAATCGCTTTTGCCCTGCGTAGCGTTCAAGGCAGCGGGTAAAACCAGGCAGAGAATTCCCGGCTAGCAGCTTCCCTGTGGCGGGGAAGTGCAAACGTACACGTTTTCGGCCGAAAACGCGTTTTAAAGCGAAAACGCACACCAAGGCTCTTTCTGAGAAAAAGCAAGCACGGAGGACGAGAATCGCTTTTGCCCTGCGTAGCGTTCAGGTTAGCGGGTAAAACCAGGGAGAGAATTCCCGGCTAGCAGCTTCCCTGTGGCGGGGAAGTGCAAACGTACACGTTTTCGGCCGAAAACGCGTTTTCCGGCGAAAACGCACACCAAGGCTCTTTCTGAGAAAAAGCAAGCACGGAGGACGAGAATCGCTTTTGCCCTGCGTAGCGTTCCGGGCAGCGGGTAGAACCAGGCAGAGAATTCCCGGCTAGCAGCTTCCCTGTGGCGGGGAAGTGCAAACGTACACGTTTTCGGCCGAAAACGAGTTTTCCGGCAAAAACGCACACCACGGCTCTCTGAGCAAAAGCAAGCACGGAGGACGAGAATCGCTTTTGCCCTGCGTAGCGTTCCGGGCAGCGGGTAGAACCAGGCAGAGAATTCCCGGCTAGCAGCTTCCCTCTGGCGGGGAAGTGCAAACGTACACGTTTTTGGCCGAAAACGCGTTTTCAAGCGAAAACGCACACCAAGGCTCTTTCTGAGAAAAAGCAAGCACGGAGGACGAGAATCGCTTTTGCCCTGCGTAGCGTTCCGGGCAGCGGGTAAAACCAGGCAGAGAATTCCCGGCTAGCAGCTTCCCTGTGGCGGGGAAGTGCAAACGTACACGTTTTCGGCCGAAAACGCGTTTTCAAGCGAAAACGCACACCAAGGCTCTTTCTGAGAAAAAGCAAGCACGGAGGACGAGAATCGCTTTTGCCCTGCGTAGCGTTCAGGGTAGCGGGTAAAACCAGGGAGAGAATTCCCGGCTAGCAGCTTCCCTGTGGCGGGGAAGTGCAAACGTACACGTTTTCGGCCGAAAACGCGTTTTCCGGCGAAAACGCACACCAAGGCTCTTTCTGAGAAAAAGCAAGCACGGAGGACGAGAATCGCTTTTGCCCTGCGTAGCGTTCCGGGCAGCAGGTAGAACCAGGCAGAGAATTCCCGGCTAGCAGCTTCCCTGTGGCGGGGAAGTGCAAACGTACACGTTTTCGGCCGAAAACGAGTTTTCCGGCAAAAAAGCACACAACGGCTCTCTGAGAAAAAACAAGCACGGAGGACGAGAATCGCTTTTGCCCTGCTTAGCGTTCCGGGCAGCGGGTAAAACCAGGCAGAGAATTCCCGGCTAGCAGCTTCCCTGTGGCGGGGAAGTGCAAACGTACACATTTTCGGCCGAAAACGCGTTTTCAAGCGAAAACGCACACCAAGGCTCTTTCTGAGAAAAAGCAAGCACGGAGGACGAGAATCGCTTTTGCCCTGCGTAGCGTTCCGGGCAGCGGGTAAAACCAGGCAGAGAATTCCCGGCTAGCAGCTTCCCTGTGGCGGGGAAGTGCAAACGTACACGTTTTCGGCCGAAAACGCGTTTTCAAGCGAAAACGCACACCAAGGCTCTTTCTGAGAAAAAGCAAGCACGGAGGACGAGAATCGCTTTTGCCCTGCGTAGCGTTCCGGGCAGCGGGTAGAACCAGGCAGAGAATTCCCGGCTAGCAGCTTCCCTGTGGCGGGGAAGTGCAAACGTACACGTTTTCGGCCGAAAACGCGTTTTCAAGCAAAAACGCACACCAAGGCTCTTTCTGCGAAAAAGCAAGCACGGAGGACGAGAATCGCTTTTGCCCTGCGTAGCGTTCCGGGCAGCGGGTAAAACCAGGCAGAGAATTCCCGGCTAGCAGCTTCCCTGTGGCGGGGAAGTGCAAACGTACACGTTTTCGGCCGAAAACGCGTTTTCAAGCGAAAACGCACACCAAGGCTCTTTCTGAGCAAAAGCAAGTACGGAGGACGAGAATCGCTTTTGCCCTGCGTAGCGTTCCAGGCAGCGGGTAGAACCAGGCAGAGAATTCCCGGCTAGCAGCTTCCCTGTGGCGGCGATGTGCAAACGTACACGTTTTCGGCCGAAAACACGTTTTCAAGCGAAAACGCACACCAAGGCTCTTTCTGAGAAAAAGCAAGCACGGAGGACGAGAATCGCTTTTGCCCTGCGTAGCGTTCAGGGCAGCGGGTAAAACCAGGCAGAGAATTCCCGGCTAGCAGCTTCCCTGTGGCGGGGAAGTGCAAACGTACACGTTTTCGGCCGAAAACGCGTTTTCAAGCAAAAACGCACACCAAGGCTCTTTCTGAGAAAAAGCAAGCACGGAGGACGAGAATCGCTTTTGCCCTGCGTAGCGTTCAGGGTAGCGGGTAAAACCAGGGAGAGAATTCGCGGCTAGCAGCTTCCCTGTGGCGGGGAAGTGCAAACGTACACGTTTTTGGCCGAAAACGCGTTTTCCGGCGAAAACGCACACCAAGGCTCTTTCTGAGAAAAAGCAAGCACGGAGGACTAGAATCGCTTTTGCCCTGCGTAGCGTTCCGGGCAGCGGGTAGAACCAGGCAGAGAATTCCCGGCTAGCAGCTTCCCTGTGGCGGGGAAGTGCAAACGTACACGTTTTCGGCCGAAAACGAGTTTTCCGGCAAAAAGGCACACCACGGATCTCTGAGAAAAAGCAAGCACGGAGGACGAGAATCGCTTTTGCCCTGCATAGCGTTCCGGGCAGCGGGTAAAACCAGGCAGAGAATTCCCGGCTAGCAGCTTCCCTGTGGCGGGGAAGTGCAAACGTACACGTTTTTGGCCGAAAACTCGTTTTCAAGCGAAAACGCACAACAAGGCTCTTTCTGAGAAAAAGCAAGCACGGAGGACGAGAATCGCTTTTGCCCTGCGTAGCGTTCCGGGCAGCGGGTAGAACCAGGCAGAGAATTCCCGGCTAGCAGCTTCCCTGTGGCGGGGAAGTGCAAACGTACACGTTTTAGGCCGAAAACGCGTTTTCAATCGAAAACGCACACCAAGGCTCTTTCTGAGAAAAAGCAAGCACGGAGGACGAGAATCGCTTTTGCCCTGCGTAGCGTTCCGGGCAGCGGGTAGAACCAGGCAGAGAATTCCCGGCTAGCAGCTTCCCTGTGGTGGGGAAGTGCAAACGTACAAGTTTTCGGCCGAAAACGCGTTTTCAATCGAAAACGCACACCAAGGCTCTTTCTGAGCAAAAGCAAGCACGGAGGACGAGAATCGCTTTTGCCCTGCATAGCGTTCCGGGCAGCGGGTAAAACCAGGCAGAGAATTCCCGGCTAGCAGCTTCCCTGTGGCGGGGAAGTGCAAACGTACACGTTTTCGGCCGAAAACGAGTTTTCCGGCAAAAACGCACACCACGGCTCTCTAAGAAAAATCAAGCACGGAGGACGAGAATCGCTTTTGCCCTGCGTAGCGTTCCGGGCAGCGGGTAGAATCAGGCAGAGAATTCCCGGCTAGCAGCTTCCCTGTGGCGGGGAAGTGCAAACGTACACGTTTTCGGCCGAAAACGCGTTTTCAAGCGAAAACGCACACCAAGGCTCTTTCTGAGAAAAAGCAAGCACGGGGGACGAGAACCGCTTTTGCCCTGCGTAGCGTTCCGTGCAGCGGGTAAAACCAGGCAGAGAAATCCCGGCTAGCAGCTTCCTTGTGGCGGGGAAGTGCAAACGTACACGTTTCCGGCCGAAAAAGCGTTTTCAAGCGAAAACGCACACCAAGGCTCTTTCTGAGAAAAAGCAAGCACGGAGGACGAGAATCGCTTTTGCCCTGCGTAGCGTTCCAGGCAGCGGGTAGAACCAGGCAGAGAATTCCCGGCTAGCAGCTTCCCTGTGGCGGGGAAGTGCAAACGTACACGTTTTCGGCCGAAAACGAGTTTTCCGGCGAAAACGTACACCACGGCTCTCTGAGAAAAAGCAAGCACGGAGGACGAGAATCGCTTTTGCCCTGCGTAGCGTTCCGGGCAGCGGGTAGAACCAGGCAGAGAATTCCCGGCTAGCAGCTTCCCTGTGGCGGGGAAGTGCAAACGTACACGTTTTCGGCCGAAAACGCGTTTTCAAGCGAAAACGCACACCAAGGCTCTTTCTGAGAAAAAGCAAGCACGGAGGACGAGAACCGCTTTTGCCCTGCGTAGCGTTCCGGGCAGCGAGTAAAACCAGGCAGAGAATTCCCGGCTAGCAGCTTCCCTGTGGCGGGGAAGTGCAAACGTACACGTTTTCGGCCGAAAACGAGTTTTCCGGCAAAAACGCACACCAAGGCTCTTTCTGAGCAAAAGCAAGCACGGAGGACGAGAATCGCTTTTGCCCTGCGTAGCGTTCCGGGCAGCGGGTAGAACCAGGCAGAGAATTCCCGGCTAGCAGCTTCCCTGTGGCGGGGAAGTGCAAACGTACACGTTTTCGGCCGAAAACGCGTTTTCAAGCGAAAACGCACACCAAGGCTCTTTCTGAGAAAAAGCAAGCACGGAGGACGAGAACCGCTTTTGCCCTGCGTAGCGTTCAGGGCAGCGAGTAAAACCAGGCAGAGAATTCCCGGCTAGCAGCTTCCCTGTGGCGGGGAAGTGCAAACGTACACGTTTTCGGCCGAAAACGAGTTTTCCGGCAAAAACGCACACCACGGCTCTCTGAGAAAAAGCAAGCACGGAGGACGAGAATCGCTTTTGCCCTGCGTAGCGTTCCGGGCAGCGGGTAGAACCAGGCAGAGAATTCCCGGCTAGCAGCTTCCCTGTGGCGGGGAAGTGCAAACGTACACGTTTTCGGCCGAAAACGAGTTTTCCGGCGAAAACGCACACCAAGGCTCTTTCTGAGAAAAAGCAAGCACGGAGGACGAGAATCGCTTTTGCCCTGCGTAGCGTTCCGGGCAGCGGGTAGAACCAGGCAGAGAATTCCCGGCTAGCAGCTTCCCTGTGGCGGGGAAGTGCAAACGTACACGTTTTCGGCCGAAAACGCGTTTTCAAGCGAAAACGCACACCAAGGCTCTTTCTGAGCAAAAGCAAGCACGGAGGACGAGAATCGCTTTTGCCCTGCGTAGCGTTCCGGGCAGCGGGTAGAACCAGGCAGAGAATTCCCGGCTAGCAGCTTCCCTGTGGCGGCGATGTGCAAACGTACACGTTTTCGGCCGAAAACGCGTTTTCAAGCGAAAACGCACACCAAGGCTCTTTCTGAGAAAAAGCAAGCACGGAGGACGAGAATCGCTTTTGCCCTGCGTAGCGTTCAGGGCAGCGGGTAAAACCAGGCAGAGAATTCCCGGCTAGCAGCTTCCCTGTGGCGGGGAAGTGCAAACCTACACGTTTTCGGCCGAAAACGCGTTTTAAAGCGAAAACGCACACCAAGGCTCTTTCTGAGAAAAAGCAAGCACGGAGGACGAGAATCGCTTTTGCCCTGCGTAGCGTTCAGGTTAGCGGGTAAAACCAGGGAGAGAATTCCCGGCTAGCAGCTTCCCTGTGGCGGGGAAGTGCAAACGTACACGTTTTCGGCCGAAAACGCGTTTTCCGGCGAAAACGCACACCAAGGCTCTTTCTGAGAAAAAGCAAGCACGGAGGACGAGAATCGCTTTTGCCCTGCGTAGCGTTCCAGGCAGCGGGTAGAACCAGGCAGAGAATTCCCGGGTAGCAGCTTCCCTGTGGCGGGGAAGTGCAAACGTACACGTTTTCGGCCGAAAACGAGTTTTCCGGCAAAAACGAACACCACGGCTCTCTGAGCAAAAGCAAGCACGGAGGACGAGAATCGCTTTTGCCCTGCTTAGCGTTCCGGGCAGCGGGTAGAACCAGGCAGAGAATTCCCGGCTAGCAGCTTCCCTGTGGCGGGGAAGTGCAAACGTACACGTTTTCGGCAGAAAACGAGTTTTCCGGCAAAAACGCACACCACGGCTCTCTGAGAAAAAGCAAGCACGGAGGACGAGAATCGCTTTTGCCCTGCGTAGCGTTCCGGGCAGCGGGTAGAACCAGGCAGAGAATTCCCGGCTAGCAGCTTCCCTGTGGCGGGGAAGTGCAAACGTACACGTTTTCGGCCGAAAACGCGTTTTCAAGCGAAAACGCACACCAAGGCTCTTTCTGAGAAAAAGCAAGCACGGAGGACGAGAATCGCTTTTGCCCTGCGTAGCGTTCCGGGCAGCGGGTAGAACCAGGCAGAGAATTCTCGGGTAGCAGCTTCCCTGTGGCGGGGAAGTGCAAACGTACACGTTTTCGGCCGAAAACGAGTTTTCCGGCAAAAACGCACACCACGGCTCTCTGAGCAAAAGCAAGCACGGAGGACGAGAATCGCTTTTGCCCTGCGTAGCGTTCCGGGCAGCGGGTAGAACCAGGCAGAGAATTCCCGGCTAGCAGCTTCCCTGTGGCGGGGAAGTGCAAACGTACACGTTTTCGGCCGAAAACGCGTTTTCAAGCGAAAACGCACACCAAGGCTCTTTCTGAGCAAAAGCAAGCACGGAGGACGAGAATCGCTTTTGCCCTGCGTAGCGTTCCGGGCAGCGGGTAGAACCAGGCAGAGAATTCCCGGCTAGCAGCTTCCCTGTGGCGGGGAAGTGCAAACGTACACGTTTTCGGCCGAAAACGAGTTTTCCGGCAAAAACGCACACCACGGCTCTCTGAGAAAAAGCAAGCACGTAGGACGAGAATCGCTTTTGCCCTGCGTAGCGTTCCGGGCAGCGGGTAGAACCAGGCAGAGAATTCCCGGCTAGCAGCTTCCCTGTGGCGGGGAAGTGCAAACGTACACGTTTTCGGCCGAATACATGTTTTCAAGCGAAAACGCACACGAAGGCTCTTTCTGAGAAAAAGCAAGCACGGAGGACGAGAATCGCTTTTGCCCAGCGTAGCGTTCCGGGCAGCGGGTAAAACCAGGCAGAGAATTCCCGGCTAGCAGCTTCCCTGTGGCGGGGAAGTGCAAACGTACACGTTTTCGGCCGAAAACGCCTTTTCAAGCGAAAACGAACACCAAGGCTCTTTCTGAGAAAAAGCAAGCACGGAGGACGAGAATCGCTTTTGCCCTGCGTAGCGTTCCGGGCAGCGGGTAGAACCAGGCAGAGAATTCCCGGCTAGCAGCTTCCCTGTGGCGGCGATGTGCAAACGTACACGTTTTCGGCCGAAAACGCGTTTTCAAGCGAAAACGCACACCAAGGCTCTTTCTGAGAAAAAGCAAGCACGGAGGACGAGAATCGCTTTTGCCCTGCGTAGCGTTCAAGGCAGCGGGTAAAACCAGGCAGAGAATTCCCGGCTAGCAGCTTCCCTGTGGCGGGGAAGTGCAAACGTACACGTTTTCGGCCGAAAACGAGTTTTCCGGCAAAAACGCACACCACGGCTCTCTGAGAAAAAGCAAGCACGGAGGACGAGAATCGCTTTTGCCCTGCGTAGCGTTCTGGGCAGCGGGTAGAACCAGGCAGAGAATTCCCGGCTAGCAGCTTCCCTGTGGCGGGGAAGTGCAAACGTACACGTTTTTGGCCGAAAACGCTTTTTCAAGCGAAAACGCACACCAAGGCTCTTTCTGAGCAAAAGCAAGCACGGAGGACGAGAATCGCTTTTGCCCTGCGTAGCGTTCCGGGCAGCGGGTAGAACCAGGCAGAGAATTCCCGGCTAGCAGCTTCCCTGTGGCGGGGAAGTGCAAACGTACACGTTTTCGGCCGAAAACGAGTTTTCCGGCAAAAAGGCACACCACGGATCTCTGAGAAAAAGCAAGCACGGAGGACGAGAATCGCTTTTGCCCTGCGTAGCGTTCCGGGCAGCGGGTAGAACCAGGCAGAGAATTCCCGGCTAGCAGCTTCCCTGTGGCGGGGAAGTGCAAACGTACACGTTTTCGGCCGAAAACTCGTTTTCAAGCGAAAACGCACACCAAGGCTCTTTCTGAGAAAAAGCAAGCACGGAGGACGAGAATCGCTTTTGCCCTGCGTAGCGTTCCGGGCAGCGGGTAGAACCAGGCAGAGAATTCCCGGCTAGCAGCTTCCCTGTGGCGGGGAAGTGCAAACGTACACGTTTTAGGCCGAAAACGCGTTTTCAATCGAAAACGCACACCAAGGCTCTTTCTGAGAAAAAGCAAGCACGGAGGACGAGAATCGCTTTTGCCCTGCGTAGCGTTCCGGGCAGCGGGTAGAACCAGGCAGAGAATTCCCGGCTAGCAGCTTCCCTGTGGTGGGGAAGTGCAAACGTACAAGTTTTCGGCCGAAAACGCGTTTTCAATCGAAAACGCACACCAAGGCTCTTTCTGAGCAAAAGCAAGCACGGAGGACGAGAATCGCTTTTGCCCTGCATAGCGTTCCGGGCAGCGGGTAAAACCAGGCAGAGAATTCCCGGCTAGCAGCTTCCCTGTGGCGGGGAAGTGCAAACGTACACGTTTTCGGCCGAAAACGAGTTTTCCGGCAAAAACGCACACCACGGCTCTCTAAGAAAAATCAAGCACGGAGGACGAGAATCGCTTTTGCCCTGCGTAGCGTTCCGGGCAGCGGGTAGAATCAGGCAGAGAATTCCCGGCTAGCAGCTTCCCTGTGGCGGGGAAGTGCAAACGTACACGTTTTCGGCCGAAAACGCGTTTTCAAGCGAAAACGCACACCAAGGCTCTTTCTGAGAAAAAGCAAGCACGGGGGACGAGAACCGCTTTTGCCCTGCGTAGCGTTCCGTGCAGCGGGTAAAACCAGGCAGAGAAATCCCGGCTAGCAGCTTCCTTGTGGCGGGGAAGTGCAAACGTACACGTTTCCGGCCGAAAAAGCGTTTTCAAGCGAAAACGCACACCAAGGCTCTTTCTGAGAAAAAGCAAGCACGGAGGACGAGAATCGCTTTTGCCCTGCGTAGCGTTCCAGGCAGCGGGTAGAACCAGGCAGAGAATTCCCGGCTAGCAGCTTCCCTGTGGCGGGGAAGTGCAAACGTACACGTTTTCGGCCGAAAACGAGTTTTCCGGCGAAAACGTACACCACGGCTCTCTGAGAAAAAGCAAGCACGGAGGACGAGAATCGCTTTTGCCCTGCGTAGCGTTCCGGGCAGCGGGTAGAACCAGGCAGAGAATTCCCGGCTAGCAGCTTCCCTGTGGCGGGGAAGTGCAAACGTACACGTTTTCGGCCGAAAACGAGTTTTCAAGCGAAAACGCACACCAAGGCTCTTTCTGAGAAAAAGCAAGCACGGAGGACGAGAACCGCTTTTGCCCTGCGTAGCGTTCCGGGCAGCGAGTAAAACCAGGCAGAGAATTCCCGGCTAGCAGCTTCCCTGTGGCGGGGAAGTGCAAACGTACACGTTTTCGGCCGAAAACGAGTTTTCCGGCAAAAACGCACACCAAGGCTCTTTCTGAGCAAAAGCAAGCACGGAGGACGAGAATCGCTTTTGCCCTGCGTAGCGTTCCGGGCAGCGGGTAGAACCAGGCAGAGAATTCCCGGCTAGCAGCTTCCCTGTGGCGGGGAAGTGCAAACGTACACGTTTTCGGCCGAAAACGCGTTTTCAAGCGAAAACGCACACCAAGGCTCTTTCTGAGAAAAAGCAAGCACGGAGGACGAGAACCGCTTTTGCCCTGCGTAGCGTTCAGGGCAGCGAGTAAAACCAGGCAGAGAATTCCCGGCTAGCAGCTTCCCTGTGGCGGGGAAGTGCAAACGTACACGTTTTCGGCCGAAAACGAGTTTTCCGGCAAAAACGCACACCACGGCTCTCTGAGAAAAAGCAAGCACGGAGGACGAGAATCGCTTTTGCCCTGCGTAGCGTTCCGGGCAGCGGGTAGAACCAGGCAGAGAATTCCCGGCTAGCAGCTTCCCTGTGGCGGGGAAGTGCAAACGTACACGTTTTCGGCCGAAAACGAGTTTTCCGGCAAAAACGTACACCACGGCTCTCTGAGAAAAAGCAAGCACGGAGGACGAGAATCGCTTTTGCCCTGCGTAGCGTTCCGGGCAGCGGGTAGAACCAGGCAGAGAATTCCCGGCTAGCAGCTTCCCTGTGGCGGGGAAGTGCAAACGTACACGTTTTCGGCCGAAAACGCGTTTTCAAGCGAAAACGCACACCAAGGCTCTTTCTGAGCAAAAGCAAGCACGGAGGACGAGAATCGCTTTTGCCCTGCGTAGCGTTCCGGGCAGCGGGTAGAACCAGGCAGAGAATTCCCGGCTAGCAGCTTCCCTGTGGCGGCGATGTGCAAACGTACACGTTTTCGGCCGAAAACGCGTTTTCAAGCGAAAACGCACACCAAGGCTCTTTCTGAGAAAAAGCAAGCACGGAGGACGAGAATCGCTTTTGCCCTGCGTAGCGTTCAGGGCAGCGGGTAAAACCAGGCAGAGAATTCCCGGCTAGCAGCTTCCCTGTGGCGGGGAAGTGCAAACGTACACGTTTTCGGCCGAAAACGCGTTTTAAAGCGAAAACGCACACCAAGGCTCTTTCTGAGAAAAAGCAAGCACGGAGGACGAGAATCGCTTTTGCCCTGCGTAGCGTTCAGGTTAGCGGGTAAAACCAGGGAGAGAATTCCCGGCTAGCAGCTTCCCTGTGGCGGGGAAGTGCAAACGTACACGTTTTCGGCCGAAAACGCGTTTTCCGGCGAAAACGCACACCAAGGCTCTTTCTGAGAAAAAGCAAGCACGGAGGACGAGAATCGCTTTTGCCCTGCGTAGCGTTCCGGGCAGCGGGTAGAACCAGGCAGAGAATTCCCGGCTAGCAGCTTCCCTGTGGCGGGGAAGTGCAAACGTACACGTTTTCGGCCGAAAACGAGTTTTCCGGCAAAAACGAACACCACGGCTCTCTGAGCAAAAGCAAGCACGGAGGACGAGAATCGCTTTTGCCCTGCTTAGCGTTCCGGGCAGCGGGTAGAACCAGGCAGAGAATTCCCGGCTAGCAGCTTCCCTGTGGCGGGGAAGTGCAAACGTACACGTTTTCGGCAGAAAACGAGTTTTCCGGCAAAAACGCACACCACGGCTCTCTGAGAAAAAGCAAGCACGGAGGACGAGAATCGCTTTTGCCCTGCGTAGCGTTCCGGGCAGCGGGTAGAACCAGGCAGAGAATTCCCGGCTAGCAGCTTCCCTGTGGCGGGGAAGTGCAAATGTACACGTTTTCGGCCGAAAACGCGTTTTCAAGCGAAAACGCACACCAAGGCTCTTTCTGAGAAAAAGCAAGCACGGAGGACGAGAATCGCTTTTGCCCTGCGTAGCGTTCCGGGCAGCGGGTAGAACCAGGCAGAGAATTCTCGGGTAGCAGCTTCCCTGTGGCGGGGAAGTGCAAACGTACACGTTTTCGGCCGAAAACGAGTTTTCCGGCAAAAACGCACACCACGGCTCTCTGAGCAAAAGCAAGCACGGAGGACGAGAATCGCTTTTGCCCTGCGTAGCGTTCCGGGCAGCGGGTAGAACCAGGCAGAGAATTCCCGGCTAGCAGCTTCCCTGTGGCGGGGAAGTGCAAACGTACACGTTTTCGGCCGAAAACGCGTTTTCAAGCGAAAACGCACACCAAGGCTCTTTCTGAGCAAAAGCAAGCACGGAGGACGAGAATCGCTTTTGCCCTGCGTAGCGTTCCGGGCAGCGGGTAGAACCAGGCAGAGAATTCCCGGCTAGCAGCTTCCCTGTGGCGGGGAAGTGCAAACGTACACGTTTTCGGCCGAAAACGAGTTTTCCGGCAAAAACGCACACCACGGCTCTCTGAGAAAAAGCAAGCACGTAGGACGAAAATCGCTTTTGCCCTGCGTAGCGTTCCGGGCAGCGGGTAGAACCAGGCAGAGAATTCCCGGCTAGCAGCTTCCCTGTGGCGGGGAAGTGCAAACGTACACGTTTTCGGCCGAATACATGTTTTCAAGCGAAAACGCACACGAAGGCTCTTTCTGAGAAAAAGCAAGCACGGAGGACGAGAATCGCTTTTGCCCTGCGTAGCGTTCCGGGCAGCGGGTAAAACCAGGCAGAGAATTCCCGGCTAGCAGCTTCCCTGTGGCGGGGAAGTGCAAACGTACACGTTTTCGGCCGAAAACGCCTTTTCAAGCGAAAACGAACACCAAGGCTCTTTCTGAGAAAAAGCAAGCACGGAGGACGAGAATCGCTTTTGCCCTGCGTAGCGTTCCGGGCAGCGGGTAGAACCAGGCAGAGAATTCCCGGCTAGCAGCTTCCCTGTGGCGGCGATGTGCAAACGTACACGTTTTCGGCCGAAAACGCGTTTTCAAGCGAAAACGCACACCAAGGCTCTTTCTGAGAAAAAGCAAGCACGGAGGACGAGAATCGCTTTTGCCCTGCGTAGCGTTCAAGGCAGCGGGTAAAACCAGGCAGAGAATTCCCGGCTAGCAGCTTCCCTGTGGCGGGGAAGTGCAAACGTACACGTTTTCGGCCGAAAACGCGTTTTAAAGCGAAAACGCACACCAAGGCTCTTTCTGAGAAAAAGCAAGCACGGAGGACGAGAATCGCTTTTGCCCTGCGTAGCGTTCAGGTTAGCGGGTAAAACCAGGGAGAGAATTCCCGGCTAGCAGCTTCCCTGTGGCGGGGAAGTGCAAACGTACACGTTTTCGGCCGAAAACGCGTTTTCCGGCGAAAACGCACACCAAGGCTCTTTCTGAGAAAAAGCAAGCACGGAGGACGAGAATCGCTTTTGCCCTGCGTAGCGTTCCGGGCAGCGGGTAGAACCAGGCAGAGAATTCCCGGCTAGCAGCTTCCCTGTGGCGGGGAAGTGCAAACGTACACGTTTTCGGCCGAAAACGAGTTTTCCGGCAAAAACGCACACCACGGCTCTCTGAGCAAAAGCAAGCACGGAGGACGAGAATCGCTTTTGCCCTGCGTAGCGTTCCGGGCAGCGGGTAGAACCAGGCAGAGAATTCCCGGCTAGCAGCTTCCCTCTGGCGGGGAAGTGCAAACGTACACGTTTTTGGCCGAAAACGCGTTTTCAAGCGAAAACGCACACCAAGGCTCTTTCTGAGAAAAAGCAAGCACGGAGGACGAGAATCGCTTTTGCCCTGCGTAGCGTTCCGGGCAGCGGGTAAAACCAGGCAGAGAATTCCCGGCTAGCAGCTTCCCTGTGGCGGGGAAGTGCAAACGTACACGTTTTCGGCCGAAAACGCGTTTTCAAGCGAAAACGCACACCAAGGCTCTTTCTGAGAAAAAGCAAGCACGGAGGACGAGAATCGCTTTTGCCCTGCGTAGCGTTCAGGGTAGCGGGTAAAACCAGGGAGAGAATTCCCGGCTAGCAGCTTCCCTGTGGCGGGGAAGTGCAAACGTACACGTTTTCGGCCGAAAACGCGTTTTCCGGCGAAAACGCACACCAAGGCTCTTTCTGAGAAAAAGCAAGCACGGAGGACGAGAATCGCTTTTGCCCTGCGTAGCGTTCCGGGCAGCAGGTAGAACCAGGCAGAGAATTCCCGGCTAGCAGCTTCCCTGTGGCGGGGAAGTGCAAACGTACACGTTTTCGGCCGAAAACGAGTTTTCCGGCAAAAAAGCACACAACGGCTCTCTGAGAAAAAACAAGCACGGAGGACGAGAATCGCTTTTGCCCTGCTTAGCGTTCCGGGCAGCGGGTAAAACCAGGCAGAGAATTCCCGGCTAGCAGCTTCCCTGTGGCGGGGAAGTGCAAACGTACACGTTTTCGGCCGAAAACGCGTTTTCAAGCGAAAACGCACACCAAGGCTCTTTCTGAGAAAAAGCAAGCACGGAGGACGAGAATCGCTTTTGCCCTGCGTAGCGTTCCGGGCAGCGGGTAAAACCAGGCAGAGAATTCCCGGCTAGCAGCTTCCCTGTGGCGGGGAAGTGCAAACGTACACGTTTTCGGCCGAAAACGCGTTTTCAAGCGAAAACGCACACCAAGGCTCTTTCTGAGAAAAAGCAAGCACGGAGGACGAGAATCGCTTTTGCCCTGCGTAGCGTTCCGGGCAGCGGGTAGAACCAGGCAGAGAATTCCCGGCTAGCAGCTTCCCTGTGGCGGGGAAGTGCAAACGTACACGTTTTCGGCCGAAAACGCGTTTTCAAGCAAAAACGCACACCAAGGCTCTTTCTGCGAAAAAGCAAGCACGGAGGACGAGAATCGCTTTTGCCCTGCGTAGCGTTCCGGGCAGCGGGTAAAACCAGGCAGAGAATTCCCGGCTAGCAGCTTCCCTGTGGCGGGGAAGTGCAAACGTACACGTTTTCGGCCGAAAACGCGTTTTCAAGCGAAAACGCACACCAAGGCTCTTTCTGAGCAAAAGCAAGTACGGAGGACGAGAATCGCTTTTGCCCTGCGTAGCGTTCCAGGCAGCGGGTAGAACCAGGCAGAGAATTCCCGGCTAGCAGCTTCCCTGTGGCGGCGATGTGCAAACGTACACGTTTTCGGCCGAAAACACGTTTTCAAGCGAAAACGCACACCAAGGCTCTTTCTGAGAAAAAGCAAGCACGGAGGACGAGAATCGCTTTTGCCCTGCGTAGCGTTCAGGGCAGCGGGTAAAACCAGGCAGAGAATTCCCGGCTAGCAGCTTCCCTGTGGCGGGGAAGTGCAAACGTACACGTTTTCGGCCGAAAACGCGTTTTCAAGCAAAAACGCACACCAAGGCTCTTTCTGAGAAAAAGCAAGCACGGAGGACGAGAATCGCTTTTGCCCTGCGTAGCGTTCAGGGTAGCGGGTAAAACCAGGGAGAGAATTCGCGGCTAGCAGCTTCCCTGTGGCGGGGAAGTGCAAACGTACACGTTTTTGGCCGAAAACGCGTTTTCCGGCGAAAACGCACACCAAGGCTCTTTCTGAGAAAAAGCAAGCACGGAGGACTAGAATCGCTTTTGCCCTGCGTAGCGTTCCGGGCAGCGGGTAGAACCAGGCAGAGAATTCCCGGGTAGCAGCTTCCCTGTGGCGGGGAAGTGCAAACGTACACGTTTTCGGCCGAAAACGAGTTTTCCGGCAAAAAAGCACACAACGGCTCTCTGAGAAAAAACAAGCACGGAGGACGAGAATCGCTTTTGCCCTGCGTAGCGTTCCGGGCAGCGGGTAAAACCAGACAGAGAATTCCCGGCTAGCAGCTTCCCTGTGGCGGGGAAGTGCAAACGTACACGTTTTCGGCCGAAAACGCGTTTTCAAGCGAAAACGCACACCAAGGCTCTTTCTGAGAAAAAGCAAGCACGGAGGACGAGAATCGCTTTTGCCCTGCGTAGCGTTCCGGGCAGCGGGTAAAACCAGGCAGAGAATTCCCGGCTAGCAGCTTCCCTGTGGCGGGGAAGTGCAAACGTACACGTTTTCGGCCGAAAACGCGTTTTCAAGCGAAAACGCACACCAAGGCTCTTTCTGAGAAAAAGCAAGCACGGAGGACGAGAATCGCATTTGCCCTGCGTAGCGTTCCGGGCAGCGGGTAGAACCAGGCAGAGAATTGCCGGCTAGCAGCTTCCCTGTGGCGGGGAAGTGCAAACGTACACGTTTTCGGCCGAAAACGCGTTTTCAAGCAAAAACGCACACCAAGGCTCTTTCTGCGAAAAAGCAAGCACGGAGGACGAGAATCGCTTTTGCCCTGCGTAGCGTTCCGGGCAGCGGGTAGAACCAGGCAGAGAATTCCCGGCTAGCAGCTTCCCTGTGGCGGGGAAGTGCAAACGTACACGTTTTCGGCCGAAAACGCGTTTTCAAGCGAAAACGCACACCAAGGCTCTTTTGGAGAAAAAGCAAGCACGGAGGACGAGAATCGCTTTTGCCCTGCGTAGCGTTCCAGGCAGCGGGTAGAACCAGGCAGAGAATTCCCGGCTAGCAGCTTCCCTGTGGCGGGGAATTGCAAACGTACACGTTTTCGGCCGAAAACGCGTTTTCAAGCGAAAACGCACACCAAGGCTCTTTCTGAGAAAAAGCAAGCACGGAGGACGAGAATCGCTTTTGCCCTGCGTAGCGTTCCGGGCAGCGGGTAAAACCAGGCAGAGAATTCCCGGCTAGCAGCTTCCTGTGGCGGGGAAGTGCAAACGTACACGTTTTCGGCCGAAAACGCGTTTTCAAGCGAAAACGCACACCAAGGCTCTTTCTGAGAAAAAGCAAGCACGGAGGACGAGAATCGCTTTTGCCCTGCGTATAGTTCCGGGCAGCGGGTAGAACCAGGCAGAGAATTCCCGGCCAGCGGCTTCCCTCTGGCGGGGAAGTGCAAACGTACACGTTTTCGGCCGAAAACGCGTTTTCAAGCGAAAACGCACACCAAGGCTCTTTCTGAGCAAAAGCAAGCACAGAGGACGAGAACCGCTTTTTCCCTGCGTAGCGTTCCGGGCAGCGGGTAAAACCAGGCAGAGAATTCCCGGCTAGCAGCTTCCCTGTGGCGGGGAAGTGCAAACGTACACGTTTTCGGCCGAAAACGTGTTTTCAAGCGAAAACGCACACCAAGGCTCTTTCTGAGAAAAAGCAAGCACGGAGGACGAGAATCGCTTTTGCCCTGCGTAGCGTTCCGGGCAGCGGGTAAAACCAGGCAGAGAATTCCCGGCTAGCAGCTTCCCTGTGGCGGGGAAGTGCAAACGTACACGTTTTCGGCCGAAAACGCGTTTTCAAGCGAAAACGCACACCAAGGCTCTTTCTGAGAAAAAGCAAGCACGGAGGACGAGAATCGCATTTGCCCTGCGTAGCGTTCCGGGCAGCGGGTAGAACCAGGCAGAGAATTGCCGGCTAGCAGCTTCCCTGTGGCGGGGAAGTGCAAACGTACACGTTTTCGGCCGAAAACGCGTTTTCAAGCAAAAACGCACACCAAGGCTCTTTCTGCGAAAAAGCAAGCACGGAGGACGAGAATCGCTTTTGCCCTGCGTAGCGTTCCGGGCAGCGGGTAGAACCAGGCAGAGAATTCCCGGCTAGCAGCTTCCCTGTGGCGGGGAAGTGCAAACGTACACGTTTTCGGCCGAAAACTCCTTTTCAAGCGAAAACGCACACCAAGGCTCTTTCTGAGAAAAAGCAAGCACGGAGGACGAGAATCGCTTTTGCCCTGCGTAGCGTTTAGGGTAGCGGGTAAAACCAGGGAGAGAATTCCCGGCTAGCAGCTTCCCTGTGGCGGGGAAGTGCAAACGTACACGTTTTCGGCCGAAAACGCGTTTTCCGGCGAAAACGCACACCAAGGCTCTTTCTGAGAAAAAGCAAGCACGGAGGACGAGAATCGCTTTTGCCCTGCGTAGCGTTCCGGGCAGCAGGTAGAACCAGGCAGAGAATTCCCGGCTAGCAGCTTCCCTGTGGCGGGGAAGTGCAAACGTACACGTTTTCGGCCGAAAACGAGTTTTCCGGCAAAAAAGCACACAACGGCTCTCTGAGAAAAAACAAGCACGGAGGACGAGAATCGCTTTTGCCCTGCGTAGCGTTCCGGGCAGCGGGTAAAACCAGGCAGAGAATTCCCGGCTAGCAGCTTCCCTGTGGCGGGGAAGTGCAAACGTACACGTTTTCGGCCGAAAACGCGTTTTCAAGCGAAAACGCACACCAAGGCTCTTTCTGAGAAAAAGCAAGCACGGAGGACGAGAATCGCTTTTGCCCTGCGTAGCGTTCCGGGCAGCGGGTAAAACCAGGCAGAGAATTCCCGGCTAGCAGCTTCCCTGTGGCGGGGAAGTGCAAACGTACACATTTTCGGCCGAAAACGCGTTTTCAAGCGAAAACGCACACCAAGGCTCTTTCTGAGAAAAAGCAAGCACGGAGGACGAGAATCGCTTTTGCCCTGCGTAGCGTTCCGGGCAGCGGGTAGAACCAGGCAGAGAATTCCCGGCTAGCAGCTTCCCTGTGGCGGGGAAGTGCAAACGTACACGTTTTCGGCCGAAAACGCGTTTTCAAGCGAAAACGCACACCAAGGCTCTTTCTGCGAAAAAGCAAGCACGGAGGACGAGAATCGCTTTTGCCCTGCGTAGCGTTCCGGGCAGCGGGTAAAACCAGGCAGAGAATTCCCGGCTAGCAGCTTCCCTGTGGCGGGGAAGTGCAAACGTACACGTTTTCGGCCGAAAACTCGGTTTCAAGCGAAAACGCACACCAAGGCTCTTTCTGAGAAAAAGCAAGCACGGAGGACGAGAATCGATTTTGCCCTGCGTAGCGTTCCGGGCAGCGGGTAAAACCAGGCAGAGAATTCCCGGCTAGCAGCTTCCCTGTGGCGGGGAAGTGCAAACGTACACATTTTCGGCCGAAAACGCGTTTTCAAGCGAAAACGCACACCAAGGCTCTTTCTGAGAAAAAGCAAGCACGGAGGACGAGAATCGCTTTTGCCCTGCGTAGCGTTCCGGGCAGCGGGTAGAACCAGGCAGAGAATTCCCGGCTAGCAGCTTCCCTGTGGCGGGGAAGTGCAAACGTACACGTTTTCGGCCGAAAACGCGTTTTCAAGCGAAAACGCACACCAAGGCTCTTTCTGCGAAAAAGCAAGCACGGAGGACGAGAATCGCTTTTGCCCTGCGTAGCGTTCCGGGCAGCGGGTAAAACCAGGCAGAGAATTCCCGGCTAGCAGCTTCCCTGTGGCGGGGAAGTGCAAACGTACACGTTTTCGGCCGAAAACGCGTTTTCAAGCGAAAACGCACACCAAGGCTCTTTCTGAGAAAAAGCAAGCACGGAGGACGAGAATCGCTTTTGCCCTGCGTAGCGTTCCAGGCAGCGGGTAGAACCAGGCAGAGAATTCCCGGCTAGCAGCTTCCCTGTGGCGGGGAATTGCAAACGTACACGTTTTCGGCCGAAAACGCGTTTTCAAGCGAAAACGCACACCAAGGCTCTTTCTGAGAAAAAGCAAGCACGGAGGACGAGAATCGCTTTTGCCCTGCGTAGCGTTCCTGACAGCGGGTAAAACCAGGCAGAGAATTCCCGGCTAGCAGCTTCCCTGTGGCGGGGAAGTGCAAACGTACACGTTTTCGGCCAAAAACGCGTTTTCAAGCGAAAACGCACACCAAGGCTCTTTCTGAGAAAAAGCAAGCACGGAGGACGAGAATCGCTTTTGCCCTGCGTAGCGTTCCGGGCAGCGGGTAGAACCAGGCAGAGAATTCCCGGCTAGCAGCTTCCCTGTGGCGGGGAAGTGCAAACGTACACGTTTTCGGCCGAAAACGCGTTTTCAAGCAAAAACGCACACCAAGGCTCTTTCTGCGAAAAAGCAAGCACGGAGGACGAGAATCGCTTTTGCCCTGCGTAGCGTTCCGGGCAGCGGGTAAAACCAGGCAGAGAATTCCCGGCTAGCAGCTTCCCTGTGGCGGGGAAGTGCAAACGTACACGTTTTCGGCCGAAAACGCGTTTTCAAGCGAAAACGCACACCAAGGCTCTTTCTGAGCAAAAGCCAGTACGGAGGACGAGAATCGCTTTTGCCCTGCGTAGCGTTCCAGGCAGCGGGTAGAACCAGGCAGAGAATTCCCGGCTAGCAGCTTCCCTGTGGCGGCGATGTGCAAACGTACACGTTTTCGGCCGAAAACACGTTTTCAAGCGAAAACGCACACCAAGGCTCTTTCTGAGAAAAAGCAAGCACGGAGGACGAGAATCGCTTTTGCCCTGCGTAGCGTTCAGGGCAGCGGGTAAAACCAGGCAGAGAATTCCCGGCTAGCAGCTTCCCTGTGGCGGGGAAGTGCAAACGTACACGTTTTCGGCCGAAAACGCGTTTTCAAGCAAAAACGCACACCAAGGCTCTTTCTGAGAAAAAGCAAGCACGGAGGACGAGAATCGCTTTTGCCCTGCGTAGCGTTCAGGGTAGCGGGTAAAACCAGGGAGAGAATTCGCGGCTAGCAGCTTCCCTGTGGCGGGGAAGTGCAAACGTACACGTTTTTGGCCGAAAACGCGTTTTCCGGCGAAAACGCACACCAAGGCTCTTTCTGAGAAAAAGCAAGCACGGAGGACTAGAATCGCTTTTGCCCTGCGTAGCGTTCCGGGCAGCGGGTAGAACCAGGCAGAGAATTCCCGGGTAGCAGCTTCCCTGTGGCGGGGAAGTGCAAACGTACACGTTTTCGGCCGAAAACGAGTTTTCCGGCAAAAAAGCACACAACGGCTCTCTGAGAAAAAACAAGCACGGAGGACGAGAATCGCTTTTGCCCTGCGTAGCGTTCCGGGCAGCGGGTAAAACCAGACAGAGAATTCCCGGCTAGCAGCTTCCCTGTGGCGGGGAAGTGCAAACGTACACGTTTTCGGCCGAAAACGCGTTTTCAAGCGAAAACGCACACCAAGGCTCTTTCTGAGAAAAAGCAAGCACGGAGGACGAGAATCGCTTTTGCCCTGCGTAGCGTTCCGGGCAGCGGGTAAAACCAGGCAGAGAATTCCCGGCTAGCAGCTTCCCTGTGGCGGGGAAGTGCAAACGTACACGTTTTCGGCCGAAAACTCCTTTTCAAGCGAAAACGCACACCAAGGCTCTTTCTGAGAAAAAGCAAGCACGGAGGACGAGAATCGCATTTGCCCTGCGTAGCGTTCCGGGCAGCGGGTAGAACCAGGCAGAGAATTGCCGGCTAGCAGCTTCCCTGTGGCGGGGAAGTGCAAACGTACACGTTTTCGGCCGAAAACGCGTTTTCAAGCAAAAACGCACACCAAGGCTCTTTCTGCGAAAAAGCAAGCACGGAGGACGAGAATCGCTTTTGCCCTGCGTAGCGTTCCGGGCAGCGGGTAGAACCAGGCAGAGAATTCCCGGCTAGCAGCTTCCCTGTGGCGGGGAAGTGCAAACGTACACGTTTTCGGCCGAAAACGCGTTTTCAAGCGAAAACGCACACCAAGGCTCTTTTGGAGAAAAAGCAAGCACGGAGGACGAGAATCGCTTTTGCCCTGCGTAGCGTTCCAGGCAGCGGGTAGAACCAGGCAGAGAATTCCCGGCTAGCAGCTTCCCTGTGGCGGGGAATTGCAAACGTACACGTTTTCGGCCGAAAACGCGTTTTCAAGCGAAAACGCACACCAAGGCTCTTTCTGAGAAAAAGCAAGCACGGAGGACGAGAATCGCTTTTGCCCTGCGTAGCGTTCCTCACAGCGGGTAAAACCAGGCAGAGAATTCCCGGCTAGCAGCTTCCCTGTGGCGGGGAAGTGCAAACGTACACGTTTTCGGCCGAAAACGCGTTTTCAAGCGAAAACGCACACCAAGGCTCTTTCTGAGAAAAAGCAAGCACGGAGGACGAGAATCGCTTTTGCCCTGCGTATAGTTCCGGGCAGCGGGTAGAACCAGGCAGAGAATTCCCGGCCAGCGGCTTCCCTCTGGCGGGGAAGTGCAAACGTACACGTTTTCGGCCGAAAACGCGTTTTCAAGCGAAAACGCACACCAAGGCTCTTTCTGAGCAAAAGCAAGCACAGAGGACGAGAACCGCTTTTGCCCTGCGTAGCGTTCCGGGCAGCGGGTAAAACCAGGCAGAGAATTCCCGGCTAGCAGCTTCCCTGTGGCGGGGAAGTGCAAACGTACACGTTTTCGGCCGAAAACGCCTTTTCAAGCGAAAACGAACACCAAGGCTCTTTCTGAGAAAAAGCAAGCACGGAGGACGAGAATCGCTTTTGCCCTGCGTAGCGTTCCGGGCAGCGGGTAGAACCAGGCAGAGAATTCCCGGCTAGCAGCTTCCCTCTGGCGGGGAAGTGCAAACGTACACGTTTTCGGCCGAAAACGCGTTTTCAAGCGAAAACGCACACCAAGGCTCTTTCTGAGAAAAAGCAAGCACGGAGGACGAGAATCGCTTTTGCCCTGCGTAGCGTTCCGGGCAGCGGGTAAAACCAGGCAGAGAATTCCCGGCTAGCAGCTTCCCTGTGGCGGGGAAGTGCAAACGTACACGTTTTCGGCCGAAAACGCGTTTTCAAGCGAAAACGCACACCAAGGCTCTTTCTGAGAAAAAGCAAGCACGGAGGACGAGAATCGCTTTTGCCCTGCGTAGCGTTCAGGGTAGCGGGTAAAACCAGGGAGAGAATTCCCGGCTAGCAGCTTCCCTGTGGCGGGGAAGTGCAAACGTACACGTTTTCGGCCGAAAACGCGTTTTCCGGCGAAAACGCACACCAAGGCTCTTTCTGAGAAAAAGCAAGCACGGAGGACGAGAATCGCTTTTGCCCTGCGTAGCGTTCCGGGCAGCAGGTAGAACCAGGCAGAGAATTCCCGGCTAGCAGCTTCCCTGTGGCGGGGAAGTGCAAACGTACACGTTTTCGGCCGAAAACGAGTTTTCCGGCAAAAAAGCACACAACGGCTCTCTGAGAAAAAACAAGCACGGAGGACGAGAATCGCTTTTGCCCTGCGTAGCGTTCCGGGCAGCGGGTAAAACCAGGCAGAGAATTCCCGGCTAGCAGCTTCCCTGTGGCGGGGAAGTGCAAACGTACACGTTTTCGGCCGAAAACGCGTTTTCAAGCGAAAACGCACACCAAGGCTCTTTCTGAGAAAAAGCAAGCACGGAGGACGAGAATCGCTTTTGCCCTGCGTAGCGTTCCGGGCAGCGGGTAAAACCAGGCAGAGAATTCCCGGCTAGCAGCTTCCCTGTGGCGGGGAAGTGCAAACGTACACGTTTTCGGCCGAAAACGCGTTTTCAAGCGAAAACGCACACCAAGGCTCTTTCTGAGAAAAAGCAAGCACGGAGGACGAGAATCGCATTTGCCCTGCGTAGCGTTCCGGGCAGCGGGTAGAACCAGGCAGAGAATTGCCGGCTAGCAGCTTCCCTGTGGCGGGGAAGTGCAAACGTACACGTTTTCGGCCGAAAACGCGTTTTCAAGCAAAAACGCACACCAAGGCTCTTTCTGAGAAAAAGCAAGCACGGAGGACGAGAATCGCTTTTGCCCTGCGTAGCGTTCCGGGCAGCGGGTAGAACCAGGCAGAGAATTCCCGGCTAGCAGCTTCCCTGTGGCGGGGAAGTGCAAACGTACACGTTTTCGGCCGAAAACGCGTTTTCAAGCGAAAACGCACACCAAGGCTCTTTTGGAGAAAAAGCAAGCACGGAGGACGAGAATCGCTTTTGCCCTGCGTAGCGTTCCAGGCAGCGGGTAGAACCAGGCAGAGAATTCCCGGCTAGCAGCTTCCCTGTGGCGGGGAATTGCAAACGTACACGTTTTCGGCCGAAAACGCGTTTTCAAGCGAAAACGCACACCAAGGCTCTTTCTGAGAAAAAGCAAGCACGGAGAACGAGAATCGCTTTTGCCCTGCGTAGCGTTCCTGACAGCGGGTAAAACCAGGCAGAGAATTCCCGGCTAGCAGCTTCCCTGTGGCGGGGAAGTGCAAACGTACACGTTTTCGACCGAAAACGCCTTTTCAAGCGAAAACGAACACCAAGGCTCTTTCTGAGAAAAAGCAAGCACGGAGGACGAGAATCGCTTTTGCCCTGCGTAGCGTTCCGGGCAGCGGGTAGAACCAGGCAGAGAATTCCCGGCTAGCAGCTTCCCTCTGGCGGGGAAGTGCAAACGTACACGTTTTCGGCCGAAAACGCGTTTTCAAGCGAAAACGCACACCAAGGCTCTTTCTGAGAAAAAGCAAGCACGGAGGACGAGAATCGCTTTTGCCCTGCGTAGCGTTCCGGGCAGCGGGTAAAACCAGGCAGAGAATTCCCGGCTAGCAGCTTCCCTGTGGCGGGGAAGTGCAAACGTACACGTTTTCGGCCGAAAACGCGTTTTCAAGCGAAAACGCACACCAAGGCTCTTTCTGAGAAAAAGCAAGCACGGAGGACGAGAATCGCTTTTGCCCTGCGTAGCGTTCAGGGTAGCGGGTAAAACCAGGGAGAGAATTCCCGGCTAGCAGCTTCCCTGTGGCGGGGAAGTGCAAACGTACACGTTTTCGGCCGAAAACGCGTTTTCCGGCGAAAACGCACACCAAGGCTCTTTCTGAGAAAAAGCAAGCACGGAGGACGAGAATCGCTTTTGCCCTGCGTAGCGTTCCGGGCAGCAGGTAGAACCAGGCAGAGAATTCCCGGCTAGCAGCTTCCCTGTGGCGGGGAAGTGCAAACGTACACGTTTTCGGCCGAAAACGAGTTTTCCGGCAAAAAAGCACACAACGGCTCTCTGAGAAAAAACAAGCACGGAGGACGAGAATCGCTTTTGCCCTGCGTAGCGTTCCGGGCAGCGGGTAAAACCAGGCAGAGAATTCCCGGCTAGCAGCTTCCCTGTGGCGGGGAAGTGCAAACGTACACGTTTTCGGCCGAAAACGCGTTTTCAAGCGAAAACGCACACCAAGGCTCTTTCTGAGAAAAAGCAAGCACGGAGGACGAGAATCGCTTTTGCCCTGCGTAGCGTTCCGGGCAGCGGGTAAAACCAGGCAGAGAATTCCCGGCTAGCAGCTTCCCTGTGGCGGGGAAGTGCAAACGTACACATTTTCGGCCGAAAACGCGTTTTCAAGCGAAAACGCACACCAAGGCTCTTTCTGAGAAAAAGCAAGCACGGAGGACGAGAATCGCTTTTGCCCTGCGTAGCGTTCCGGGCAGCGGGTAGAACCAGGCAGAGAATTCCCGGCTAGCAGCTTCCCTGTGGCGGGGAAGTGCAAACGTACACGTTTTCGGCCGAAAACGCGTTTTCAAGCGAAAACGCACACCAAGGCTCTTTCTGCGAAAAAGCAAGCACGGAGGACGAGAATCGCTTTTGCCCTGCGTAGCGTTCCGGGCAGCGGGTAAAACCAGGCAGAGAATTCCCGGCTAGCAGCTTCCCTGTGGCGGGGAAGTGCAAACGTACACGTTTTCGGCCGAAAACGCGTTTTCAAGCGAAAACGCACACCAAGGCTCTTTCGGAGAAAAAGCAATCACGGAGGACGAGAATCGCTTTTGCCCTGCGTAGCGTTCCAGGCAGCGGGTAGAACCAGGCAGAGAATTCCCGGCTAGCAGCTTCCCTGTGGCGGGGAATTGCAAACGTACACGTTTTCGGCCGAAAACGCGTTTTCAAGCGAAAACGCACACCAAGGCTCTTTCTGAGAAAAAGCAAGCACGGAGGACGAGAATCGCTTTTGCCCTGCGTAGCGTTCCTGACAGCGGGTAAAACCAGGCAGAGAATTCCCGGCTAGCAGCTTCCCTGTGGTGGGGAAGTGCAAACGTACACGTTTTCGGCCGAAAAAGCGTTTTCAAGTGAAAACGCACACCAAGGCTCTTTCTGAGAAAAAGCAAGCACGGAGGACGAGAATCGCTTTTGCCCTGCGTAGCGTTCCGGGCAGCGGGTAGAACCAGGCAGAGAATTCCCGGCTAGCGGCTTCCCTCTGGCGGGGAAGTGCAAACGTACACGTTTTCGGCCGAAAACGTGTTTTCAAGCGAAAACGCACACCAAGGCTCTTTCTGAGCAAAAGCAAGCACGGAGGACGAGAATCGCTTTTGCCCTCCGTAGCGTTCCAGGCAGCGGGTAAAACCAGGCAGAGAATTCCCGGCTAGCAGCTTCCCTCTGGCAGGGAAGTCCAAACGAACACGTTTTCGGCCGAAAACGCGTTTTCAAGCGAAAACGCAGACCAAGGCTCTTTCTGAGCAAAAGCAAGCACGGAGGACGAGAACCGCTTTTGCCCTGCGTAGCGTTCCGGGCAGCGGGTAAAACCAGGCAGAGAATTCCCGGCTAGCAGCTTCCCTGTGGCGGGGAAGTGCAAACGTACACGTTTTCGGCCGAAAACGCGTTTTCAAGCGAAAACGCACACAAAGGCTCTTTCTGAGAAAAAGCAAGCACGGAGGACGAGAATCGCTTTTGCCCTGCGTAGCGTTCCGGGCAGCGGGTAGAACCAGGCAGAGAATTCCCGGCTAGCAGCTTCCCTGTGGCGAGTAAGTGCAAACGTAGAAGTTTTCGGCCGAAAACGAGTTTTCCGGCAAAAACGCACACCACGGCTCTCTGAGAAAAAGCAAGCACGGAGGACGAGAATCGCTTTTGCCCTGCGTAGCGTTCCGGGCAGCAGGTAGAACCAGGCAGAGAATTCCCGGCTAGCAGCTTCCCTGTGGCGGGGAAGTGCAAACGTACACGTTTTCGGCCGAAAACGCGTTTTCAAGCGAAAACGCACACCAAGGCTCTTTCTGAGAAAAAGCAAGCACGGAGGACGAGAACCGCTTTTGCCCTGCGTAGCGTTCCGGGCAGCGGGTAAAACCAGGCAGAGAATCCCCGGCTAGCAGCTTCCCTGTTGCGGGGAAGTGTAAACGTACACGTTTTCGGCCGAAAACGCGTTTTCAAGCGAAAACGCACACCAAGGCTCTTTCTGAGAAAAAGCAAGCACGGAGGACGAGAATCGCTTTTGCCCTGCGTAGCGTTCCGGGCAGCGGGTAGAACCAGGCAGAGAATTCCCGGCTAGCAGCTTCCCTGTGGCGGGGAAGTGCAAACGTACACTTTTTCGGCCGAAAACGCGTTTTCAAGCGAAAACGCACACCAAGGCTCTTTCTGAGCAAAAGCAAGCACGGAGGACGAGAATCGCTTTTGCCCTGCGTAGCGTTCCTGGCAGCGGGTAAAACCAGGCAGAGAATTCCCGGCTAGCAGCTTCCCTGTGGCGGGGAAGTGCAAACGTACACGTTTTCGGCCGAAAACGCGTTTTCAAGCGAAAACGCACACCAAGGCTCTTTCTGAGAAAAAGCAAGCACGGAGGACGAGAATCGCTTTTGCCCTGCGTAGCGTTCCGGGCAGCGGGTAGAACCAGGCAGAGAATTCCCGGCTAGCAGCTTCCCTGTGGCGGGGAAGTGCAAACGTACACGTTTTCGGCCGAAAACATGTTTTCAAGCGAAAACGCACACGAAGGCTCTTTCTGAGAAAAAGCAAGCACGGAGGACGAGAATCGCTTTTGCCCTGCGTAGCGTTCCGGGCAGCGGGTAAAACCAGGCAGAGAATTCCCGGCTAGCAGCTTCCCTGTGGCGGGGAAGTGCAAACGTACACGTTTTCGGCCGAAAACGCCTTTTCAAGCGAAAACGAACACCAAGGCTCTTTCTGAGAAAAAGCAAGCACGGAGGACGAGAATCGCTTTTGCCCTGCGTAGCGTTCCGGGCAGCGGGTAGAACCAGGCAGAGAATTCCCGGCTAGCAGCTTCCCTGTGGCGGCGATGTGCAAACGTACACGTTTTCGGCCGAAAACGCGTTTTCAAGCGAAAACGCACACCAAGGCTCTTTCTGAGAAAAAGCAAGCACGGAGGACGAGAATCGCTTTTGCCCTGCGTAGCGTTCAGGGCAGCGGGTAGAACCAGGCAGAGAATTCCCGGCTAGCAGCTTCCCTGTGGCGGGGAAGTGCAAACGTACACGTTTTCGGCCGAAAACGCGTTTTAAAGCGAAAACGCACACCAAGGCTCTTTCTGAGAAAAAGCAAGCACGGAGGACGAGAATCGCTTTTGCCCTGCGTAGCGTTCAGGTTAGCGGGTAAAACCAGGGAGAGAATTCCCGGCTAGCAGCTTCCCTGTGGCGGGGAAGTGCAAACGTACACGTTTTCGGCCGAAAACGCGTTTTCCGGCGAAAACGCACACCAAGGCTCTTTCTGAGAAAAAGCAAGCACGGAGGACGAGAATCGCTTTTGCCCTGCGTAGCGTTCCGGGCAGCGGGTAGAACCAGGCAGAGAATACCCGGCTAGCAGCTTCCCTCTGGCGGGGAAGTGCAAACGTACACGTTTTTGGCCGAAAACGCGTTTTCAAGCGAAAACGCACACCAAGGCTCTTTCTGAGAAAAAGCAAGCACGGAGGACGAGAATCGCTTTTGCCCTGCGTAGCGTTCCGGGCAGCGGGTAAAACCAGGCAGAGAATTCCCGGCTAGCAGCTTCCCTGTGGCGGGGAAGTGCAAACGTACACGTTTTCGGCCGAAAACGCGTTTTCAAGCGAAAACGCACACCAAGGCTCTTTCTGAGAAAAAGCAAGCACGGAGGACGAGAATCGCTTTTGCCCTGCGTAGCGTTCAGGGTAGCGGGTAAAACCAGGGAGAGAATTCGCGGCTAGCAGCTTCCCTGTGGCGGGGAAGTGCAAACGTACACGTTTTCGGCCGAAAACGCGTTTTCCGGCGAAAACGCACACCAAGGCTCTTTCTGAGAAAAAGCAAGCACGGAGGACGAGAATCGCTTTTGCCCTGCGTAGCGTTCCGGGCAGCAGGTAGAACCAGGCAGATAATTCCCGGCTAGCAGCTTCCCTGTGGCGGGGAAGTGCAAACGTACACGTTTTCGGCCGAAAACGAGTTTTCCGGCAAAAAAGCACACAACGGCTCTCTGAGAAAAAACAAGCACGGAGGACGAGAATCGCTTTTGCCCTGCGTAGCGTTCCGGGCAGCGGGTAAAACCAGACAGAGAATTCCCGGCTAGCAGCTTCCCTGTGGCGGGGAAGTGCAAACGTACACGTTTTCGGCCGAAAACGCGTTTTCAAGCGAAAACGCACACCAAGGCTCTTTCTGAGAAAAAGCAAGCACGGAGGACGAGAATCGCTTTTGCCCTGCGTAGCGTTCCGGGCAGCGGGTAGAACCAGGCAGAGAATTCCCGGCTAGCAGCTTCCCTGTGGCGGGGAAGTGCAAACGTACACGTTTTCGGCCGAAAACGCGTTTTCAAGCGAAAACGCACACCAAGGCTCTTTCTGCGAAAAAGCAAGCACGGAGGACGAGAATCGCTTTTGCCCTGCGTAGCGTTCCGGGCAGCGGGTAAAACCAGGCAGAGAATTCCCGGCTATCAGCTTCCCTGTGGCGGGGAAGTGCAAACGTACACGTTTTCGGCCGAAAACGCGTTTTCAAGCGAAAACGCACACCAAGGCTCTTTCGGAGAAAAAGCAATCACGGAGGACGAGAATCGCTTTTGCCCTGCGTAGCGTTCCAGGCAGCGGGTAGAACCAGGCAGAGAATTCCCGGCTAGCAGCTTCCCTGTGGCGGGGAATTGCAAACGTACACGTTTTCGGCCGAAAACGCGTTTTCAAGCGAAAACGCACACCAAGGCTCTTTCTGAGCAAAAGCAAGCACGGAGGACGAGAATCGCTTTTGCCCTGCGTAGCGTTCCGGGCAGCGGGTAGAACCAGGCAGAGAATTCCCGGCTAGCAGCTTCCCTGTGGCGGGGAAGTGCAAACGTACACGTTTTCGGCCGAAAACGCGTTTTCAAGCGAAAACGCACACAAAGGCTCTTTCTGAGAAAAAGCAAGCACGGAGGACGAGAATCGCTTTTGCCCTGCGTAGCGTTCCGGGCAGCGGGTAGAACCAGGCAGAGAATTCCCGGCTAGCAGCTTCCCTGTGGCGAGTAAGTGCAAACGTAGAAGTTTTCGGCCGAAAACGAGTTTTCCGGCAAAAACGCACACCACGGCTCTCTGAGAAAAAGCAAGCACGGAGGACGAGAATCGCTTTTGCCCTGCGTAGCGTTCCGGGCAGCAGGTAGAACCAGGCAGAGAATTCCCGGCTAGCAGCTTCCCTGTGGCGGGGAAGTGCAAACGTACACGTTTTCGGCCGAAAACGCGTTTTCAAGCGAAAACGCACACCAAGGCTCTTTCTGAGAAAAAGCAAGCACGGAGGACGAGAACCGCTTTTGCCCTGCGTAGCGTTCCGGGCAGCGGGTAAAACCAGGCAGAGAATCCCCGGCTAGCAGCTTCCCTGTTGCGGGGAAGTGTAAACGTACACGTTTTCGGCCGAAAACGCGTTTTCAAGCGAAAACGCACACCAAGGCTCTTTCTGAGAAAAAGCAAGCACGGAGGACGAGAATCGCTTTTGCCCTGCGTAGCGTTCCAGGCAGCGGGTAGAACCAGGCAGAGAATTCCCGGCTAGCAGCTTCCCTGTTGCGGGGAATTGCAAACGTACACGTTTTCGGCCGAAAACGCGTTTTCAAGCGAAAACGCACACCAAGGCTCTTTCTGAGAAAAAGCAAGCACGGAGGACGAGAATCGCTTTTGCCCTGCGTAGCGTTCCTGACAGCGGGTAAAACCAGGCAGAGAATTCCCGGCTAGCAGCTTCCCTGTGGCGGGGAAGTGCAAACGTACACGTTTTCGGCCGAAAACGCGTTTTCAAGCGAAAACGCACACCAAGGCTCTTTCTGAGAAAAAGCAAGCACGGAGGACGAGAATCGCATTTGCCCTGCGTAGCGTTCCGGGCAGCGGGTAGAACCAGGCAGAGAATTCCCGGCTAGCAGCTTCCCTGTGGCGGGGAAGTGCAAACGTACACGTTTTCGGCCGAAAACGCGTTTTCAAGCAAAAACGCACACCAAGGCTCTTTCTGCGAAAAAGCAAGCACGGAGGACGAGAATCGCTTTTGCCCTGCGTAGCGTTCCGGGCAGCGGGTAAAACCAGGCAGAGAATTCCCGGCTAGCAGCTTCCCTGTGGCGGGGAAGTGCAAACGTACACGTTTTCGGCCGAAAACGCGTTTTCAAGCGAAAACGCACACCAAGGCTCTTTTGGAGAAAAAGCAAGCACGGAGGACGAGAATCGCTTTTGCCCTGCGTAGCGTTCCAGGCAGCGGGTAGAACCAGGCAGAGAATTCCCGGCTAGCAGCTTCCCTGTGGCGGCGATGTGCAAACGTACACGTTTTCGGCCGAAAACACGTTTTCAAGCGAAAACGCACACCAAGGCTCTTTCTGAGAAAAAGCAAGCACGGAGGACGAGAATCGCTTTTGCCCTGCGTAGCGTTCAGGGCAGCGGGTAAAACCAGGCAGAGAATTCCCGGCTAGCAGCTTCCCTGTGGCGGGGAAGTGCAAACGTACACGTTTTCGGCCGAAAACGCGTTTTCAAGCGAAAACGCACACCAAGGCTCTTTCTGAGCAAAAGCAAGCACGGAGGACGAGAACCGCTTTTGCCCTGCGTAGCGTTCCGGGCAGCGGGTAAAACCAGGCAGAGAATTCCCGGCTAGCAGCTTCCCTGTGGCGGGGAAGTGCAAACGTACACGTTTTCGGCCGAAAACGCGTTTTCAAGCGAAAACGCACACAAAGGCTCTTTCTGAGAAAAAGCAAGCACGGAGGACGAGAATCGCTTTTGCCCTGCGTAGCGTTCCGGGCAGCGGGTAGAACCAGGCAGAGAATTCCCGGCTAGCAGCTTCCCTGTGGCGAGTAAGTGCAAACGTAGAAGTTTTCGGCCGAAAACGAGTTTTCCGGCAAAAACGCACACCACGGCTCTCTGAGAAAAAGCAAGCACGGAGGACGAGAATCGCTTTTGCCCTGCGTAGCGTTCCGGGCAGCAGGTAGAACCAGGCAGAGAATTCCCGGCTAGCAGCTTCCCTGTGGCGGGGAAGTGCAAACGTACACGTTTTCGGCCGAAAACGCGTTTTCAAGCGAAAACGCACACCAAGGCTCTTTCTGAGAAAAAGCAAGCACGGAGGACGAGAACCGCTTTTGCCCTGCGTAGCGTTCCGGGCAGCGGGTAAAACCAGGCAGAGAATCCCCGGCTAGCAGCTTCCCTGTTGCGGGGAAGTGAAAACGTACACGTTTTCGGCCGAAAACGCGTTTTCAAGCGAAAACGCACACCAAGGCTCTTTCTGAGAAAAAGCAAGCACGGAGGACGAGAATCGCTTTTGCCCTGCGTAGCGTTCCGGGCAGCGGGTAGAACCAGGCAGAGAATTCCCGGCTAGCAGCTTCCCTGTGGCGGGGAAGTGCAAACGTACACGTTTTCGGCCGAAAACGCGTTTTCAAGCGAAAACGCACACCAAGGCTCTTTCTGAGAAAAAGCAAGCACGGAGGACGAGAATCGCTTTTGCCCTGCGTAGCGTTCCTCACAGCGGGTAAAACCAGGCAGAGAATTCCCGGCTAGCAGCTTCCCTGTGGCGGGGAAGTGCAAACGTACACGTTTTCGGCCGAAAACGCGTTTTCAAGCGAAAACGCACACCAAGGCTCTTTCTGAGAAAAAGCAAGCACGGAGGACGAGAATCGCTTTTGCCCTGCGTAGCGTTCCGGGCAGCGGGTAGAACCAGGCAGAGAATTCCCGGCTAGCAGCTTCCCTGTGGCGGGGAAGTGCAAACGTACACGTTTTCGGCCGAAAACATGTTTTCAAGCGAAAACGCACACGAAGGCTCTTTCTGAGAAAAAGCAAGCACGGAGGACGAGAATCGCTTTTGCCCTGCGTAGCGTTCTGGGCAGCGGGTAAAACCAGGCAGAGAATTCCCGGCTAGCAGCTTCCCTGTGGCGGGGAAGTGCAAACGTACACGTTTTCGGCCGAAAACGCCTTTTCAAGCGAAAACGAACACCAAGGCTCTTTCTGAGAAAAAGCAAGCACGGAGGACGAGAATCGCTTTTGCCCTGCGTAGCGTTCCGGGCAGCGGGTAGAACCAGGCAGAGAATTCCCGGCTAGCAGCTTCCCTGTGGCGGCGATGTGCAAACGTACACGTTTTCGGCCGAAAACGCGTTTTCAAGCGAAAACGCACACCAAGGCTCTTTCTGAGAAAAAGCAAGCACGGAGGACGAGAATCGCATTTGCCCTGCGTAGCGTTCAGGGCAGCGGGTAAAACCAGGCAGAGAATTCCCGGCTAGCAGCTTCCCTGTGGCGGGGAAGTGCAAACGTACACGTTTTCGGCCGAAAACGCGTTTTAAAGCGAAAACGCACACCAAGGCTCTTTCGGAGAAAAAGCAAGCACGGAGGACGAGAATCGCTTTTGCCCTGCGTAGCGTTCAGGTTAGCGGGTAAAACCAGGGAAAGAATTCCCGGCTAGCAGCTTCCCTGTGGCGGGGAAGTGCAAACGTACACGTTTTCGGCCGAAAACGCGTTTTCCGGCGAAAACGCACACCAAGGCTCTTTCTGAGAAAAAGCAAGCACGGAGGACGAGAATCGCTTTTGCCCTGCGTAGCGTTCCGGGCAGCGGGTAGAACCAGGCAGAGAATTCCCGGCTAGCAGCTTCCCTGTGGCGGGGAAGTGCAAACGTACACGTTTTCGGCCGAAAACGAGTTTTCCGGCAAAAACGCACACCACGGCTCTCTGAGCAAAAGCAAGCACGGAGGACGAGAATCGCTTTTGCCCTGCGTAGCGTTCCGGGCAGCGGGTAGAACCAGGCAGAGAATTCCCGGCTAGCAGCTTCCCTCTGGCGGGGAAGTGCAAACGTACACGTTTTTGGCCGAAAACGCGTTTTCAAGCGAAAACGCACACCAAGGCTCTTTCTGAGAAAAAGCAAGCACGGAGGACGAGAATCGCTTTTGCCCTGCGTAGCGTTCAGGGTAGCGGGTAAAACCAGGGAGAGAATTCGCGGCTAGCAGCTTCCCTGTGGCGGGGAAGTGCAAACGTACACGTTTTCGGCCGAAAACGCGTTTTCCGGCGAAAACGCACACCAAGGCTCTTTCTGAGAAAAAGCAAGCACGGAGGACGAGAATCGCTTTTGCCCTGCGTAGCGTTCCGGGCAGCAGGTAGAACCAGGCAGATAATTCCCGGCTAGCAGCTTCCCTGTGGCGGGGAAGTGCAAACGTACACGTTTTCGGCCGAAAACGAGTTTTCCGGCAAAAAAGCACACAACGGCTCTCTGAGAAAAAACAAGCACGGAGGACGAGAATCGCTTTTGCCCTGCGTAGCGTTCCGGGCAGCGGGTAAAACCAGGCAAAGAATTCCCGGCTAGCAGCTTCCCTGTGGCGGGGAAGTGCAAACGTACACGTTTTCGGCCGAAAACGCGTTTTCAAGCGAAAACGCACACCAAGGCTCTTTCTGAGAAAAAGCAAGCACGGAGGACGAGAATCGCTTTTGCCCTGCGTAGCGTTCCGGGCAGCGGGTAGAACCAGGCAGAGAATTCCCGGCTAGCAGCTTCCCTGTGGCGGGGAAGTGCAAACGTACACGTTTTCGGCCGAAAACGCGTTTTCAAGCGAAAACGCACACCAAGGCTCTTTCTGCGAAAAAGCAAGCACGGAGGACGAGAATCGCTTTTGCCCTGCGTAGCGTTCCGGGCAGCGGATAAAACCAGGCAGAGAATTCCCGGCTATCAGCTTCCCTGTGGCGGGGAAGTGCAAACGTACACGTTTTCGGCCGAAAACGCGTTTTCAAGCGAAAACGCACACCAAGGCTCTTTCGGAGAAAAAGCAATCACGGAGGACGAGAATCGATTTGCCCTGCGTAGCGTTCCAGGCAGCGGGTAGAACCAGGCAGAGAATTCCCGGCTAGCAGCTTCCCTGTGGCGGGGAATTGCAAACGTACACGTTTTCGGCCGAAAACGCGTTTTCAAGCGAAAACGCACACCAAGGCTCTTTCTGAGCAAAAGCAAGCACGGAGGACGAGAATCGCTTTTGCCCTGCGTAGCGTTCCGGGCAGCGGGTAGAACCAGGCAGAGAATTCCCGGCTAGCAGCTTCCCTGTGGCGGGGAAGTGCAAACGTACACGTTTTCGGCCGAAAACGCGTTTTCAAGCGAAAACGCACACAAAGGCTCTTTCTGAGAAAAAGCAAGCACGGAGGACGAGAATCGCTTTTGCCCTGCGTAGCGTTCCGGGCAGCGGGTAGAACCAGGCAGAGAATTCCCGGCTAGCAGCTTCCCTGTGGCGAGTAAGTGCAAACGTAGAAGTTTTCGGCCGAAAACGAGTTTTCCGGCAAAAACGCACACCACGGCTCTCTGAGAAAAAGCAAGCACGGAGGACGAGAATCGCTTTTGCCCTGCGTAGCGTTCCGGGCAGCAGGTAGAACCAGGCAGAGAATTCCCGGCTAGCAGCTTCCCTGTGGCGGGGAAGTGCAAACGTACACGTTTTCGGCCGAAAACGCGTTTTCAAGCGAAAACGCACACCAAGGCTCTTTCTGAGAAAAAGCAAGCACGGAGGACGAGAACCGCTTTTGCCCTGCGTAGCGTTCCGGGCAGCGGGTAAAACCAGGCAGAGAATCCCCGGCTAGCAGCTTCCCTGTTGCGGGGAAGTGTAAACGTACACGTTTTCGGCCGAAAACGCGTTTTCAAGCGAAAACGCACACCAAGGCTCTTTCTGAGAAAAAGCAAGCACGGAGGACGAGAATCGCTTTTGCCCTGCGTAGCGTTCCAGGCAGCGGGTAGAACCAGGCAGAGAATTCCCGGCTAGCAGCTTCCCTGTTGCGGGGAATTGCAAACGTACACGTTTTCGGCCGAAAACGCGTTTTCAAGCGAAAACGCACACCAAGGCTCTTTCTGAGAAAAAGCAAGCACGGAGGACGAGAATCGCTTTTGCCCTGCGTAGCGTTCCTGACAGCGGGTAAAACCAGGCAGAGAATTCCCGGCTAGCAGCTTCCCTGTGGCGGGGAAGTGCAAACGTACACGTTTTCGGCCGAAAACGCGTTTTCAAGCGAAAACGCACACCAAGGCTCTTTCTGAGAAAAAGCAAGCACGGAGGACGAGAATCGCATTTGCCCTGCGTAGCGTTCCGGGCAGCGGGTAGAACCAGGCAGAGAATTCCCGGCTAGCAGCTTCCCTGTGGCGGGGAAGTGCAAACGTACACGTTTTCGGCCGAAAACGCGTTTTCAAGCAAAAACGCACACCAAGGCTCTTTCTGCGATAAAGCAAGCACGGAGGACGAGAATCGCTTTTGCCCTGCGTAGCGTTCCGGGCAGCGGGTAAAACCAGGCAGAGAATTCCCGGCTAGCAGCTTCCCTGTGGCGGGGAAGTGCAAACGTACACGTTTTCGGCCGAAAACGCGTTTTCAAGCGAAAACGCACACCAAGGCTCTTTTGGAGAAAAAGCAAGCACGGAGGACGAGAATCGCTTTTGCCCTGCGTAGCGTTCCAGGCAGCGGGTAGAACCAGGCAGAGAATTCCCGGCTAGCAGCTTCCCTGTGGCGGCGATGTGCAAACGTACACGTTTTCGGCCGAAAACACGTTTTCAAGCGAAAACGCACACCAAGGCTCTTTCTGAGAAAAAGCAAGCACGGAGGACGAGAATCGCTTTTGCCCTGCGTAGCGTTCCTGACAGCGGGTAAAACCAGGCAGAGAATTCCCGGCTAGCAGCTTCCCTGTGGCGGGGAAGTGCAAACGTACACGTTTTCGGCCGAAAACGCGTTTTCAAACGAAAACGCACACCAAGGCTCTTTCTGAGAAAAAGCAAGCACGGAGGACGAGAATCGCTTTTGCCCTGCGTATAGTTCCGGGCAGCGGGTAGAACCAGGCAGAGAATTCCCGGCCAGCGGCTTCCCTCTGGCGGGGAAGTGCAAACGTACACGTTTTCGGCCGAAAACGCGTTTTCAAGCGAAAACGCACACCAAGGCTCTTTCTGAGCAAAAGCAAGCACAGAGGACGAGAACCGCTTTTGCCCTGCGTAGCGTTCCGGGCAGCGGGTAAAACCAGGCAGAGAATTCCCGGCTAGCAGCTTCCCTGTGGCGGGGAAGTGCAAACGTACACGTTTTCGGCCGAAAACGCGTTTTCCGGCGAAAACGCACACCAAGGCTCTTTCTGAGAAAAAGCAAGCACGGAGGACTAGAATCGCTTTTGCCCTGCGTAGCGTTCCGGGCAGCGGGTAGAACCAGGCAGAGAATTCCCGGGTAGCAGCTTCCCTGTGGCGGGGAAGTGCAAACGTACACGTTTTCGGCCGAAAACGAGTTTTCCGGCAAAAAAGCACACCAAGGCTCTTTCTGAGAAAAAGCAAGCACGGAGGACGAGAATCGCTTTTGCCCTGCGTAGCGTTCCGGGCAGCGGGTAAAACCAGGGAGAGAATTCCCGGCTAGCAGCTTCCCTGTGGCGGGGAAGTGCAAACGTACACGTTTTCGGCCGAAAACGCGTTTTCCGGCGAAAACGCACACCAAGGCTCTTTCTGAGAAAAAGCAAGCACGGAGGACGAGAATCGCTTTTGCCCTGCGTAGCGTTCCGGGCAGCAGGTAGAACCAGGCAGAGAATTCCCGGCTAGCAGCTTCCCTGTGGCGGGGAAGTGCAAACGTACACGTTTTCGGCCGAAAACGAGTTTTCCGGCAAAAAAGCACACAACGGCTCTCTGAGAAAAAACAAGCACGGAGGACGAGAATCGCTTTTGCCCTGCGTAGCGTTCCGGGCAGCGGGTAAAACCAGGCAGAGAATTCCCGGCTAGCAGCTTCCCTGTGGCGGGGAAGTGCAAACGTACACGTTTTCGGCCGAAAACGCGTTTTCAAGCGAAAACGCACACCAAGGCTCTTTCTGAGAAAAAGCTAGCACGGAGGACGAGAATCGCTTTTGCCCTGCGTAGCGTTCCGGGCAGCGGGTAAAACCAGGCAGAGAATTCCCGGCTAGCAGCTTCCCTGTGGCGGGGAAGTGCAAACGTACACGTTTTCGGCCGAAAACGCGTTTTCAAGCGAAAACGCACACCAAGGCTCTTTCTGAGAAAAAGCAAGCACGGAGGACGAGAATCGCTTTTGCCCTGCGTAGCGTTCCGGGCAGCGGGTAGAACCAGGCAGAGAATTCCCGGCTAGCAGCTTCCCTGTGGCGGGGAAGTGCAAACGTACACGTTTTCGGCCGAAAACGCGTTTTCAAGCGAAAACGCACACCAAGGCTCTTTCTGCGAAAAAGCAAGCACGGAGGACGAGAATCGCTTTTGCCCTGCGTAGCGTTCCGGGCAGCGGGTAAAACCAGGCAGAGAATTCCCGGCTAGCAGCTTCCCTGTGGCGGGGAAGTGCAAACGTACACGTTTTCGGCCGAAAACGCGTTTTCAAGCGAAAACGCACACCAAGGCTCTTTCGGAGAAAAAGCAATCACGGAGGACGAGAATCGCTTTTGCCCTGCGTAGCGTTCCAGGCAGCGGGTAGAACCAGGCAGAGATTTCCCGGCTAGCAGCTTCCCTGTGGCGGGGAATTGCAAACGTACACGTTTTCGGCCGAAAACGCGTTTTCAAGCGAAAACGCACACCAAGGCTCTTTCTGAGAAAAAGCAAGCACGGAGGACGAGAATCGCTTTTGCCCTGCGTAGCGTTCCTGACAGCGGGTAAAACCAGGCAGAGAATTCTCGGCTAGCAGCTTCCCTGTGGTGGGGAAGTGCAAACGTACACGTTTTCGGCCGAAAAAGCGTTTTCAAGTGAAAACGCACACCAAGGCTCTTTCTGAGAAAAAGCAAGCACGGAGGACGAGAATCGCTTTTGCCCTGCGTATCGTTCCGGGCAGCGGGTAGAACCAGGCAGAGAATTCCCGGCTAGCGGCTTCCCTCTGGCGGGGAAGTGCAAACGTACACGTTTTCGGCCGAAAACGTGTTTTCAAGCGAAAACGCACACCAAGGCTCTTTCTGAGCAAAAGCAAGCACGGAGGACGAGAATCGCTTTTGCCCTCCGTAGCGTTCCAGGCAGCGGGTAAAACCAGGCAGAGAATTCCCGGCTAGCAGCTTCCCTCTGGCGGGGAAGTCCAAACGAACACGTTTTCGGCCGAAAACGCGTTTTCAAGCGAAAACGCAGACCAAGGCTCTTTCTGAGCAAAAGCAAGCACGGAGGACGAGAACCGCTTTTGCCCTGCGTAGCGTTCCGGGCAGCGGGTAAAACCAGGCAGAGAATTCCCGGCTAGCAGCTTCCCTGTGGCGGGGAAGTGCAAACGTACACGTTTTCGGCCGAAAACGCGTTTTCAAGCGAAAACGCACACAAAGGCTCTTTCTGAGAAAAAGCAAGCACGGAGGACGAGAATCGCTTTTGCCCTGCGTAGCGTTCCGGGCAGCGGGTAGAACCAGGCAGAGAATTCCCGGCTAGCAGCTTCCCTGTGGCGAGTAAGTGCAAACGTAGAAGTTTTCGGCCGAAAACGAGTTTTCCGGCAAAAACGCACACCACGGCTCTCTGAGAAAAAGCAAGCACGGAGGACGAGAATCGCTTTTGCCCTGCGTAGCGTTCCGGGCAGCAGGTAGAACCAGGCAGAGAATTCCCGGCTAGCAGCTTCCCTGTGGCGGGGAAGTGCAAACGTACACGTTTTCGGCCGAAAACGCGTTTTCAAGCGAAAACGCACACCAAGGCTCTTTCTGAGCAAAAGCAAGCACGGAGGACGAGAATCGCTTTTGCCCTGCGTAGCGTTCCTGGCAGCGGGTAAAACCAGGCAGAGAATCCCCGGCTAGCAGCTTCCCTGTTGCGGGGAAGTGTAAACGTACACGTTTTCGGCCGAAAACGCGTTTTCAAGCGAAAACGCACACCAAGGCTCTTTCTGAGAAAAAGCAAGCACGGAGGACGAGAATCGCTTTTGCCCTGCGTAGCGTTCCGGGCAGCGGGTAGAACCAGGCAGAGAATTCCCGGCTAGCAGCTTCCCTGTGGCGGGGAAGTGCAAACGTACACGTTTTCGGCCGAAAACGCGTTTTCAAGCGAAAACGCACACCAAGGCTCTTTCTGAGCAAAAGCAAGCACGGAGGACGAGAATCGCTTTTGCCCTGCGTAGCGTTCCTGGCAGCGGGTAAAACCAGGCAGAGAATTCCCGGCTAGCAGCTTCCCTGTGGCGGGGAAGTGCAAACGTACACGTTTTCGGCCGAAAACGCGTTTTCAAGCGAAAACGCACACCAAGGCTCTTTCTGAGAAAAAGCAAGCACGGAGGACGAGAATCGCTTTTGCCCTGCGTAGCGTTCAGGGCAGCGGGTAGAACCAGGCAGAGAATTCCCGGCTAGCAGCTTCCCTGTGGCGGGGAAGTGCAAACGTACACGTTTTCGGCCGAAAACGCGTTTTCAAGCGAAAACGCACACCAAGGCTCTTTCTGAGAAAAAGCAAGCACGGAGGACGAGAATCGCTTTTGCCCTGCGTAGCGTTCCGGGCAGCGGTTAGAACCAGGCAGAGAATTCCCGGCTAGCAGCTTCCCTGTGGCGGGGAAGTGCAAACGTACACGTTTTCGGCCGAAAACATGTTTTCAAGCGAAAACGCACACGAAGGCTCTTTCTGAGAAAAAGCAAGCACGGAGGACGAGAATCGCTTTTGCCCTGCGTAGCGTTCCGGGCAGCGGGTAAAACCAGGCAGAGAATTCCCGGCTAGCAGCTTCCCTGTGGCGGGGAAGTGCAAACGTACACGTTTTCGGCCGAAAACGCCTTTTCAAGCGAAAACTAACACCAAGGCTCTTTCTGAGAAAAAGCAAGCACGGAGGACGAGAATCGCTTTTGCCCTGCGTAGCGTTCCGGGCAGCGGGTAGAACCAGGCAGAGAATTCCCGGCTAGCAGCTTCCCTGTGGCGGCGATGTGCAAACGTACACGTTTTCGGCCGAAAACGCGTTTTCAAGCGAAAACGCACACCAAGGCTCTTTCTGAGAAAAAGCAAGCACGGAGGACGAGAATCGCTTTTGCCCTGCGTAGCGTTCAGGGCAGCGGGTAAAACCAGGCAGAGAATTCCCGGCTAGCAGCTTCCCTGTGGCGGGGAAGTGCAAACGTACACGTTTTCGGCCGAAAACGCGTTTTCAAGCGAAAACGCACACCAAGGCTCTTTCTGAGAAAAAGCAAGCACGGAGGACGAGAATCGCTTTTGCCCTGCGTAGCGTTCAGGGTAGCGGGTAAAACCAGGGAGAGAATTCCCGGCTAGCAGCTTCCCTGTGGCGGGGAAGTGCAAACGTACACGTTTTCGGCCGAAAACGCGTTTTCAAGCGAAAACGCACACCAAGGCTCTTTCTGAGAAAAAGCAAGCACGGAGGACGAGAATCGCTTTTGCCCTGCGTAGCGTTCCGGGCAGCGGGTAGAACCAGGCAGAGAATTCCCGGCTAGCAGCTTCCCTGTGGCGGGGAAGTGCAAACGTACACGTTTTCGGCCGAAAACGAGTTTTCCGGCAAAAACGCACACCACGGCTCTCTGAGCAAAAGCAAGCACGGAGGACGAGAATCGCTTTTGCCCTGCGTAGCGTTCCGGGCAGCGGGTAGAACCAGGCAGAGAATTCCCGGCTAGCAGCTTCCCTGTGGCGGGGAAGTGCAAACGTACACGTTTTCGGCAGAAAACGAGTTTTCTGGCAAAAACGCACACCACGGCTCTCTGAGAAAAAGCAAGCACGGAGGACGAGAATCGCTTTTGCCCTGCGTAGCGTTCCGGGCAGCGGGTAGAACCAGGCAGAGAATTCCCGGCTAGCAGCTTCCCTGTGGCGGGGAAGTGCAAACGTACACGTTTTCGGCCGAAAACGCGTTTTCAAGCGAAAACGCACACCAAGGCTCTTTATGAGAAAAAGCAAGCACGGAGGACGAGAATCGCTTTTCCCCTGCGTAGCGTTCCGGGCAGCGGGTAGAACCAGGCAGAGAATTCCCGGCTAGCAGATTCCCTGTGGCGGGGAAGTACAAACGTACACGTTTTCGGCCGAAAACGCGTTTTCAAGCGAAAACGCACACCAAGGCTCTTTCTGAGAAAAAGCAAGCACGGAGGACGAGAATCGCTTTTCCCCTGCGTAGCGTTCCGGGCAGCGGGTAAAACCAGGCAGAGAATTCCCGGCTAGCAGCTTCCCTGTGGCGGGGAAGTGCAAACGTACACGTTTTCGGCCGAAAACGCGTTTTCAAGCGAAAACGCACTCCAAGGCTCTTTCTGAGAAAAAGCAAGCACGGAGGACGAGAACCGCTTTTGCCCTGCGTAGCGTTCCTGACAGCGGGTAAAACCAGGCAGAGAATTCTCGGCTAGCAGCTTCCCTGTGGTGGGGAAGTGCAAACGTACACGTTTTCGGCCGAAAAAGCGTTTTCAAGTGAAAACGCACACCAAGGCTCTTTCTGAGAAAAAGCAAGCACGGAGGACGAGAATCGCTTTTGCCCTGCGTATCGTTCCGGGCAGCGGGTAGAACCAGGCAGAGAATTCCCGGCTAGCGGCTTCCCTCTGGCGGGGAAGTGCAAACGTACACGTTTTCGGCCGAAAACGTGTTTTCAAGCGAAAACGCACACCAAGGCTCTTTCTGAGCAAAAGCAAGCACGGAGGACGAGAATCGCTTTTGCCCTCCGTAGCGTTCCAGGCAGCGGGTAAAACCAGGCAGAGAATTCCCGGCTAGCAGCTTCCCTCTGGCGGGGAAGTCCAAACGAACACGTTTTCGGCCGAAAACGCGTTTTCAAGCGAAAACGCACACCAAGGCTCTTTCTGAGAAAAAGCAAGCACGGAGGACGAGAATCGCTTTTGCCCTGCGTAGCGTTCCGGGCAGCGGGTAGAACCAGGCAGAGAATTCCCGGCTAGCAGCTTCCCTGTGGCGGGGAAGTGCAAACGTACACGTTTTCGGCCGAAAACGCGTTTTCAAGCGAAAACGCACACCAAGGCTCTTTCTGAGCAAAAGCAAGCACGGAGGACGAGAATCGCTTTTGCCCTGCGTAGCGTTCCTGGCAGCGGGTAAAACCAGGCAGAGAATTCCCGGCTAGCAGCTTCCCTGTGGCGGGGAAGTGCAAACGTACACGTTTTCGGCCGAAAACGCGTTTTCAAGCGAAAACGCACACCAAGGCTCTTTCTGAGAAAAAGCAAGCACGGAGGACGAGAATCGCTTTTGCCCTGCGTAGCGTTCAGGGCAGCGGGTAGAACCAGGCAGAGAATTCCCGGCTAGCAGCTTCCCTGTGGCGGGGAAGTGCAAACGTACACGTTTTCGGCCGAAAACGCGTTTTCAAGCGAAAACGCACACCAAGGCTCTTTCTGAGAAAAAGCAAGCACGGAGGACGAGAATCGCTTTTGCCCTGCGTAGCGTTCCGGGCAGCGGTTAGAACCAGGCAGAGAATTCCCGGCTAGCAGCTTCCCTGTGGCGGGGAAGTGCAAACGTACACGTTTTCGGCCGAAAACGCGTTTTCAAGCGAAAACGCACACCAAGGCTCTTTCTGAGCAAAAGCAAGCACGGAGGACGAGAATCGCTTTTGCCCTGCGTAGCGTTCCTGGCAGCGGGTAAAACCAGGCAGAGAATTCCCGGCTAGCAGCTTCCCTGTGGCGGGGAAGTGCAAACGTACACGTTTTCGGCCGAAAACGCGTTTTCAAGCGAAAACGCACACCAAGGCTCTTTCTGAGAAAAAGCAAGCACGGAGGACGAGAATCGCTTTTGCCCTGCGTAGCGTTCAGGGCAGCGGGTAGAACCAGGCAGAGAATTCCCGGCTAGCAGCTTCCCTGTGGCGGGGAAGTGCAAACGTACACGTTTTCGGCCGAAAACGCGTTTTCAAGCGAAAACGCACACCAAGGCTCTTTCTGAGAAAAAGCAAGCACGGAGGACGAGAATCGCTTTTGCCCTGCGTAGCGTTCCGGGCAGCGGTTAGAACCAGGCAGAGAATTCCCGGCTAGCAGCTTCCCTGTGGCGGGGAAGTGCAAACGTACACGTTTTCGGCCGAAAACATGTTTTCAAGCGAAAACGCACACGAAGGCTCTTTCTGAGAAAAAGCAAGCACGGAGGACGAGAATCGCTTTTGCCCTGCGTAGCGTTCCGGGCAGCGGGTAAAACCAGGCAGAGAATTCCCGGCTAGCAGCTTCCCTGTGGCGGGGAAGTGCAAACGTACTACGTTTTCGGCCGAAAACGCCTTTTCAAGCGAAAACTAACACCAAGGCTCTTTCTGAGAAAAAGCAAGCACGGAGGACGAGAATCGCTTTTGCCCTGCGTAGCGTTCCGGGCAGCGGGTAGAACCAGGCAGAGAATTCCCGGCTAGCAGCTTCCCTGTGGCGGCGATGTGCAAACGTACACGTTTTCGGCCGAAAACGCGTTTTCAAGCGAAAACGCACACCAAGGCTCTTTCTGAGAAAAAGCAAGCACGGAGGACGAGAATCGCTTTTGCCCTGCGTAGCGTTCAGGGCAGCGGGTAAAACCAGGCAGAGAATTCCCGGCTAGCAGCTTCCCTGTGGCGGGGAAGTGCAAACGTACACGTTTTCGGCCGAAAACGCGTTTTCAAGCGAAAACGCACACCAAGGCTCTTTCTGAGAAAAAGCAAGCACGGAGGACGAGAATCGCTTTTGCCCTGCGTAGCGTTCAGGGTAGCGGGTAAAACCAGGGAGAGAATTCCCGGCTAGCAGCTTCCCTGTGGCGGGGAAGTGCAAACGTACACGTTTTCGGCCGAAAACGCGTTTTCAAGCGAAAACGCACACCAAGGCTCTTTCTGAGAAAAAGCAAGCACGGAGGACGAGAATCGCTTTTGCCCTGCGTAGCGTTCCGGGCAGCGGGTAGAACCAGGCAGAGAATTCCCGGCTAGCAGCTTCCCTGTGGCGGGGAAGTGCAAACGTACACGTTTTCGGCCGAAAACGAGTTTTCCGGCAAAAACGCACACCACGGCTCTCTGAGCAAAAGCAAGCACGGAGGACGAGAATCGCTTTTGCCCTGCGTAGCGTTCCGGGCAGCGGGTAGAACCAGGCAGAGAATTCCCGGCTAGCAGCTTCCCTGTGGCGGGGAAGTGCAAACGTACACGTTTTCGGCAGAAAACGAGTTTTCTGGCAAAAACGCACACCACGGCTCTCTGAGAAAAAGCAAGCACGGAGGACGAGAATCGCTTTTGCCCTGCGTAGCGTTCCGGGCAGCGGGTAGAACCAGGCAGAGAATTCCCGGCTAGCAGCTTCCCTGTGGCGGGGAAGTGCAAACGTACACGTTTTCGGCCGAAAACGCGTTTTCAAGCGAAAACGCACACCAAGGCTCTTTATGAGAAAAAGCAAGCACGGAGGACGAGAATCGCTTTTCCCCTGCGTAGCGTTCCGGGCAGCGGGTAGAACCAGGCAGAGAATTCCCGGCTAGCAGATTCCCTGTGGCGGGGAAGTACAAACGTACACGTTTTCGGCCGAAAACGCGTTTTCAAGCGAAAACGCACACCAAGGCTCTTTCTGAGAAAAAGCAAGCACGGAGGACGAGAATCGCTTTTCCCCTGCGTAGCGTTCCGGGCAGCGGGTAAAACCAGGCAGAGAATTCCCGGCTAGCAGCTTCCCTGTGGCGGGGAAGTGCAAACGTACACGTTTTCGGCCGAAAACGCGTTTTCAAGCGAAAACGCACTCCAAGGCTCTTTCTGAGAAAAAGCAAGCACGGAGGACGAGAACCGCTTTTGCCCTGCGTAGCGTTCCTGACAGCGGGTAAAACCAGGCAGAGAATTCTCGGCTAGCAGCTTCCCTGTGGTGGGGAAGTGCAAACGTACACGTTTTCGGCCGAAAAAGCGTTTTCAAGTGAAAACGCACACCAAGGCTCTTTCTGAGAAAAAGCAAGCACGGAGGACGAGAATCGCTTTTGCCCTGCGTATCGTTCCGGGCAGCGGGTAGAACCAGGCAGAGAATTCCCGGCTAGCGGCTTCCCTCTGGCGGGGAAGTGCAAACGTACACGTTTTCGGCCGAAAACGTGTTTTCAAGCGAAAACGCACACCAAGGCTCTTTCTGAGCAAAAGCAAGCACGGAGGACGAGAATCGCTTTTGCCCTCCGTAGCGTTCCAGGCAGCGGGTAAAACCAGGCAGAGAATTCCCGGCTAGCAGCTTCCCTCTGGCGGGGAAGTCCAAACGAACACGTTTTCGGCCGAAAACGCGTTTTCAAGCGAAAACGCAGACCAAGGCTCTTTCTGAGCAAAAGCAAGCACGGAGGACGAGAACCGCTTTTGCCCTGCGTAGCGTTCCGGGCAGCGGGTAAAACCAGGCAGAGAATTCCCGGCTAGCAGCTTCCCTGTGGCGGGGAAGTGCAAACGTACACGTTTTCGGCCGAAAACGCGTTTTCAAGCGAAAACGCACACAAAGGCTCTTTCTGAGAAAAAGCAAGCACGGAGGACGAGAATCGCTTTTGCCCTGCGTAGCGTTCCGGGCAGCGGGTAGAACCAGGCAGAGAATTCCCGGCTAGCAGCTTCCCTGTGGCGAGTAAGTGCAAACGTAGAAGTTTTCGGCCGAAAACGAGTTTTCCGGCAAAAACGCACACCACGGCTCTCTGATAAAAAGCAAGCACGGAGGACGAGAATCGCTTTTGCCCTGCGTAGCGTTCCGGGCAGCAGGTAGAACCAGGCAGAGAATTCCCGGCTAGCAGCTTCCCTGTGGCGGGGAAGTGCAAACGTACACGTTTTCGGCCGAAAACGCGTTTTCAAGCGAAAACGCACACCAAGGCTCTTTCTGAGCACAAGCAAGCACGGAGGACGAGAATCGCTTTTGCCCTGCGTAGCGTTCCTGGCAGCGGGTAAAACCAGGCAGAGAATCCCCGGCTAGCAGCTTCCCTGTTGCGGGGAAGTGTAAACGTACACGTTTTCGGCCGAAAACGCGTTTTCAAGCGAAAACGCACACCAAGGCTCTTTCTGAGAAAAAGCAAGCACGGAGGACGAGAATCGCTTTTGCCCTGCGTAGCGTTCCGGGCAGCGGGTAGAACCAGGCAGAGAATTCCCGGCTAGCAGCTTCCCTGTGGCGGGGAAGTGCAAACGTACACGTTTTCGGCCGAAAACGCGTTTTCAAGCGAAAACGCACACCAAGGCTCTTTCTGAGCAAAAGCAAGCACGGAGGACGAGAATCGCTTTTGCCCTGCGTAGCGTTCCTGGCAGCGGGTAAAACCAGGCAGAGAATTCCCGGCTAGCAGCTTCCCTGTGGCGGGGAAGTGCAAACGTACACGTTTTCGGCCGAAAACGCGTTTTCAAGCGAAAACGCACACCAAGGCTCTTTCTGAGAAAAAGCAAGCACGGAGGACGAGAATCGCTTTTGCCCTGCGTAGCGTTCAGGGCAGCGGGTAGAACCAGGCAGAGAATTCCCGGCTAGCAGCTTCCCTGTGGCGGGGAAGTGCAAACGTACACGTTTTCGGCCGAAAACGATTTTTCCGGCAAAAACGTACACCACGGCTCTCTGAGAAAAAGCAAGCACGGAGGACGAGAATCGCTTTTGCCCTGCGTAGCGTTCCGGGCAGCGGTTAGAACCAGGCAGAGAATTCCCGGCTAGCAGCTTCCCTGTGGCGGGGAAGTGCAAACGTACACGTTTTCGGCCGAAAACATGTTTTCAAGCGAAAACGCACACGAAGGCTCTTTCTGAGAAAAAGCAAGCACGGAGGACGAGAATCGCTTTTGCCCTGCGTAGCGTTCCGGGCAGCGGGTAAAACCAGGCAGAGAATTCCCGGCTAGCAGCTTCCCTGTGGCGGGGAAGTGCAAACGTACACGTTTTCGGCCGAAAACGCCTTTTCAAGCGAAAACTAACACCAAGGCTCTTTCTGAGCAAAAGCAAGCACGGAGGACGAGAACCGCTTTTGCCCTGCGTAGCGTTCCGGGCAGCGGGTAAAACCAGGCAGAGAATTCCCGGCTAGCAGCTTCCCTGTGGCGGGGAAGTGCAAACGTACACGTTTTCGGCCGAAAACGCGTTTTCAAGCGAAAACGCACACAAAGGCTCTTTCTGAGAAAAAGCAAGCACGGAGGACGAGAATCGCTTTTGCCCTGCGTAGCGTTCCGGGCAGCGGGTAGAACCAGGCAGAGAATTCCCGGCTAGCAGCTTCCCTGTGGCGAGTAAGTGCAAACGTAGAAGTTTTCGGCCGAAAACGAGTTTTCCGGCAAAAACGCACACCACGGCTCTCTGATAAAAAGCAAGCACGGAGGACGAGAATCGCTTTTGCCCTGCGTAGCGTTCCGGGCAGCAGGTAGAACCAGGCAGAGAATTCCCGGCTAGCAGCTTCCCTGTGGCGGGGAAGTGCAAACGTACACGTTTTCGGCCGAAAACGCGTTTTCAAGCGAAAACGCACACCAAGGCTCTTTCTGAGCACAAGCAAGCACGGAGGACGAGAATCGCTTTTGCCCTGCGTAGCGTTCCTGGCAGCGGGTAAAACCAGGCAGAGAATCCCCGGCTAGCAGCTTCCCTGTTGCGGGGAAGTGTAAACGTACACGTTTTCGGCCGAAAACGCGTTTTCAAGCGAAAACGCACACCAAGGCTCTTTCTGAGAAAAAGCAAGCACGGAGGACGAGAATCGCTTTTGCCCTGCGTAGCGTTCCGGGCAGCGGGTAGAACCAGGCAGAGAATTCCCGGCTAGCAGCTTCCCTGTGGCGGGGAAGTGCAAACGTACACGTTTTCGGCCGAAAACGAGTTTTCCGGCGAAAACGCACACCAAGGCTCTTTCTGAGCAAAAGCAAGCACGGAGGACGAGAATCGCTTTTGCCCTGCGTAGCGTTCCTGGCAGCGGGTAAAACCAGGCAGAGAATTCCCGGCTAGCAGCTTCCCTGTGGCGGGGAAGTGCAAACGTACACGTTTTCGGCCGAAAACGCGTTTTCAAGCGAAAACGCACACCAAGGCTCTTTCTGAGAAAAAGCAAGCACGGAGGACGAGAATCGCTTTTGCCCTGCGTAGCGTTCAGGGCAGCGGGTAGAACCAGGCAGAGAATTCCCGGCTAGCAGCTTCCCTGTGGCGGGGAAGTGCAAACGTACACGTTTTCGGCCGAAAACGATTTTTCCGGCAAAAACGTACACCACGGCTCTCTGAGAAAAAGCAAGCACGGAGGACGAGAATCGCTTTTGCCCTGCGTAGCGTTCCGGGCAGCGGGTAGAACCAGGCAGAGAATTCCCGGCTAGCAGCTTCCCTGTGGCGGGGAAGTGCAAACGTACACGTTTTCGGCCGAAAACATGTTTTCAAGCGAAAACGCACACGAAGGCTCTTTCTGAGAAAAAGCAAGCACGGAGGACGAGAATCGCTTTTGCCCTGCGTAGCGTTCCGGGCAGCGGGTAAAACCAGGCAGAGAATTCCCGGCTAGCAGCTTCCCTGTGGCGGGGAAGTGCAAACGTACACGTTTTCGGCCGAAAACGCCTTTTCAAGCGAAAACTAACACCAAGGCTCTTTCTGAGAAAAAGCAAGCACGGAGGACGAGAATCGCTTTTGCCCTGCGTAGCGTTCCGGGCAGCGGGTAGAACCAGGCAGAGAATTCCCGGCTAGCAGCTTCCCTGTGGCGGCGATGTGCAAACGTACACGTTTTCGGCCGAAAACGCGTTTTCAAGCGAAAACGCACACCAAGGCTCTTTCTGAGAAAAAGCAAGCACGGAGGACGAGAATCGCTTTTGCCCTGCGTAGCGTTCAGGGCAGCGGGTAAAACCAGGCAGAGAATTCCCGGCTAGCAGCTTCCCTGTGGCGGGGAAGTGCAAACGTACACGTTTTCGGCCGAAAACGCGTTTTCAAGCGAAAACGCACACCAAGGCTCTTTCTGAGAAAAAGCAAGCACGGAGGACGAGAATCGCTTTTGCCCTGCGTAGCGTTCAGGGTAGCGGGTAAAACCAGGGAGAGAATTCCCGGCTAGCAGCTTCCCTGTGGCGGGGAAGTGCAAACGTACACGTTTTCGGCCGAAAACGCGTTTTCAAGCGAAAACGCACACCAAGGCTCTTTCTGAGAAAAAGCAAGCACGGAGGACGAGAATCGCTTTTGCCCTGCGTAGCGTTCCGGGCAGCGGGTAGAACCAGGCAGAGAATTCCCGGCTAGCAGCTTCCCTGTGGCGGGGAAGTGCAAACGTACACGTTTTCGGCCGAAAACGAGTTTTCCGGCAAAAACGCACACCACGGCTCTCTGAGCAAAAGCAAGCACGGAGGACGAGAATCGCTTTTGCCCTGCGTAGCGTTCCGGGCAGCGGGTAGAACCAGGCAGAGAATTCCCGGCTAGCAGCTTCCCTGTGGCGGGGAAGTGCAAACGTACACGTTTTCGGCAGAAAACGAGTTTTCCGGCAAAAACGCACACCACGGCTCTCTGAGAAAAAGCAAGCACGGAGGACGAGAATCGCTTTTGCCCTGCGTAGCGTTCCGGGCAGCGGGTAGAACCAGGCAGAGAATTCCCGGCTAGCAGCTTCCCTGTGGCGGGGAAGTGCAAACGTACACGTTTTCGGCCGAAAACGCGTTTTCAAGCGAAAACGCACACCAAGGCTCTTTATGAGAAAAAGCAAGCACGGAGGACGAGAATCGCTTTTCCCCTGCGTAGCGTTCCGGGCAGCGGGTAGAACCAGGCAGAGAATTCCCGGCTAGCAGATTCCCTGTGGCGGGGAAGTACAAACGTACACGTTTTCGGCCGAAAACGCGTTTTCAAGCGAAAACGCACACCAAGGCTCTTTCTGAGAAAAAGCAAGCACGGAGGACGAGAATCGCTTTTCCCCTGCGTAGCGTTCCGGGCAGCGGGTAAAACCAGGCAGAGAATTCCCGGCTAGCAGCTTCCCTGTGGCGGGGAAGTGCAAACGTACACGTTTTCGGCCGAAAACGCGTTTTCAAGCGAAAACGCACTCCAAGGCTCTTTCTGAGAAAAAGCAAGCACGGAGGACGAGAATCGCTTTTGCCCTGCGTAGCGTTCCGGGCAGCGGGTAAAACCAGGCAGAGAATTCCCGGCTAGCAGCTTCCCTGTGGCGGGGAAGTGCAAACGTACACGTTTTCGGCCGAAAACGCGTTTTCAAGCGAAAACGCACACCAAGGCTCTTTCTGAGAAAAAGAGAGCACGGAGGACGAGAATCGCTTTTGCCCTGCGTAGCGTTCCGGGCAGCGGGTAGAACCAGGCAGAGAATTCCCGGCTAGCAGCTTCCCTGTGGCGGGGAAGTGCAAACGTACACGTTTTCGGCCGAAAACGCGTTTTCCGGCGAAAACGCACACCAAGGCTCTTTCTGAGAAAAAGCAAGCATGGAGGACGAGAATCGCTTTTGCCCTGCGTAGCGTTCCGGGCAGCGAGTAAAACCAGGCAGAGAATTCCCGGCTAGCAGCTTCCCTGTGGCGGGGAAGTGCAAACGTACACGTTTTCGGCCGAAAACGCGTTTTCAAGCGAAAACGCACACCAAGGCTCTTTCTGAGAAAAAGCAAGCACGGAGGACGAGAATCGCTTTTGCCCTGCGTAGCGTTCCGGGCAGCGGGTAGAACCAGGCAGAGAATTCCCGGCTAGCAGCTTCCCTGTGGCGGGGAAGTGCAAACGTACACGTTTTCGGCCGAAAACGCGTTTTCAAGCGAAAACGCACACCAAGGCTCTTTCTGAGAAAAAGCAAGCACGGAGGACGAGAATCGCTTTTGCCCTGCGTAGCGTTCAGGGTAGCGGGTAAAACCAGGGAGAGAATTCCCGGCTAGCAGCTTCCCTGTGGCGGGGAAGTGCAAACGTACACGTTTTCGGCCGAAAACGCGTTTTCAAGCGAAAACGCACACCAAGGCTCTTTCTGAGAAAAAGCAAGCACGGAGGACGAGAATCGCTTTTGCCCTGCGTAGCGTTCCGGGCAGCGGGTAGAACCAGGCAGAGAATTCCCGGGTAGCAGCTTCCCTGTGGCGGGGAAGTGCAAACGTACACGTTTTCGGCCGAAAACGAGTTTTCCGGCAAAAACGCACACCACGGCTCTCTGAGCAAAAGCAAGCACGGAGGACGAGAATCGCTTTTGCCCTGCGTAGCGTTCCGGGCAGCGGGTAGAACCAGGCAGAGAATTCCCGGCTAGCAGCTTCCCTGTGGCGGGGAAGTGCAAACGTACACGTTTTCGGCAGAAAACGAGTTTTCCGGCAAAAACGCACACCAAGGCTCTTTCTGAGAAAAAGCAAGCACGGAGGACGAGAATCGCTTTTGCCCTGCGTAGCGTTCCGGTCAGCGGGTAGAACCAGGCAGAGAATTGCCGGCTAGCAGCTTCCCTGTGGCGGGGAAGTGCAAACGTACACGTTTTCGGCCGAAAACGCGTTTTCAAGCGAAAACGCACACCAAGGCTCTTTATGAGAAAAAGCAAGCACGGAGGACGAGAATCGCTTTTGCCCTGCGTAGCGTTCCGGGCAGCGGGTAGAACCAGGCAGAGAATTCCCGGCTAGCAGATTCCCTGTGGCGGGGAAGTACAAACGTACACGTTTTCGGCCGAAAACGCGTTTTCAAGCGAAAACGCACACCAAGGCTCTTTCTGAGAAAAAGCAAGCACGGAGGACGAGAATCGCTTTTGCCCTGCGTAGCGTTCCGGGCAACGGGTAAAACCAGGCAGAGAATTCCCGGCTAGCAGCTTCCCTGTGGCGGG